>NC_134378.1:5000000-7500000 GCF_035582795.1 Mycteria americana
GGCATTATTTGCACTGCTCTTCTGGAGGTGACCTTAGTAAATCGTACGTCCCATGTTTAAGCCTACAGCTTATCGATCCTAAATGCAATCAAAGCCAAGCTACATCCCTGTACATGCAGTGGTCCAGTCTGCTGGCGTGGTCTTTTTAAATGCAAATTAAGCTTGATACTGTACATATTTTTCATGCACAATTATACAACCGTTTTGTCAAAAAATCTGGCCCAGCAGCTCTCCCTGCAAAGTAGTTGATGGTGGTTAGATCTGTGGTTAAAAGATAAAGCTAAAAGGCGGCTTGAAATCAGGAAAAAAAATAATACAAAATGCTGCAGACAAGACCGTCCACTGAAGTCCTAAGATCCAACTCTGCCTAGAAATGCCAAACTGACTTAAATTGGAGGATCACATCGTAATCCCATATAATTAATGTTTGTCATCTTGCTGTAAACTGCCAGATTATCATTAGTTCATCTTTTGTATTTCCAGGAGAAACTCATTAGTCAGTGAGTGAAACGTTAGAAAATTATTTACAATTACGCTGCCGAGAGCAGTAGGCTAATTCCATCTACTAATTAGCACCACTTACATAAGTATAGGTAGAGTGCTATAAATAATAGCAGTAATGTGTGCCACGCTGGCACCAGCGCTCCTGCTCGTCTGTGCGGCAGTGGCAGCTGCCCCCTCTGGTGGCCTTTTAATGGGATTTCACGCAAACCACCAGAAAGGCTCCTAAAAATTATTCTTTGCTTAGGGTGGAGAGAGATGGAGTGACTTGCAAAGCAGATTTTGCTAACCTCCTTTCTGCAGTGGGAGCTTTTACTTAACCATCAGTCGACGCTTTCCAGCCTGCTCTGACACTGCTGGGAGAAAACTCCTTCCGTACGGGCCTTTAGGGGAAGCAGTGCTGATAGGGGGGAAAAAACCACCTTTTGCTTTAACCTGAAAGGTGTTGTGCAGGTTCCAGGCAGGAGCCACCGAAGTGACAAGATGTTACGGATTTTGTGCCGCTGCTGGCTCCGGTCTCCTTAACTCAGCCACTGAACCAGGATGGAGCGTGGCACATCCCCTTTGTACTGCACTGTTTGCAGTTCTCAGCGGCAGTAGTTGCATTTCACATACAATAGCGATCAGACTTTGAAAAAAAAACCAACAACAAAAAAAAATCTGCCTCCCTTCCAGCTGGATCAACTAACCAAAAGGCTGGGGAGACTTGTCTTGTTTGCACAGCACATGGGTGTATGCAACCCGTGCCTGAATGACACCTGTGCAAACTAGTATCACCTGTACTTTTTTTTTTTAATCTGACATCCACAAACCTACAGTGATGCTATGCTCCCTATTTGCTTTCATTCTTCTCCTCCCTCCATGAATTTTTCTCCTCTCTATCCAGTAACCTTGATTTAGCAGGGACTCACCTTAATGCACACCCAGTCTGTTCCTTGGTGATTTGGGGATTGACTAGACATGTGCATTTATGTGTGAATTAATAAAAGCCTGACTGGTGCTATTTTAAATAAGGAGATGGAAGTACCTTCCTCAGGAAAGTGTTCCAGGCTGGGGACCTTCCATGGAGAAAAGCAGGTCTGAGATGGGCTCCCTCCGATCCCAGGCGGACCTTCCTTTGGTGCTGTCTAGAGCCAGGCACCTCCCCAGGATGCTGGGTCCCTCTCGAAGGCCTCGATGCCTAGAAATGAAGAATGCAAAGCCCACGTCCTTCCTTGGATCTAGGCTGACAAGTCGGCACCTGTTTGGGAAAAAAAGAGAAAAAGATTAGTGCACACTTGAAATGTAATCTTTTAGTCTAAGCCAGCGTTTATTTCATGTGTGGTTTCTTTTCTCAATGACTTCAGGGACATCTGGGATGTTAGAGAGGGAAGATGAATGGTGTTGGAACGCCAAGGCATACACTAAAAACAAGAAGTCCAGAGAGCATTTTCCTTAGGGCATTGAAAAATGCAGAAATGAACAGCTGCCATCCTAAACCACTTTAAATATTAGTGACATAATGAAACACTTATTTTCATTGTTTCATATGGTTTTCAGTTTGCACACTTAGCGACAGCCAGAATTTCCTGACTACGAGCATGGAATTGGCCAACAGATTCAGCCAAACAGTCTCAGATGTTAGAGTCCTTATTACAATGTTCCCAGCATCAACTGCCTGGAACTGTTTAATAAGATGGAATTGCAGTTTGAATGACACATATAATCAAAATTTTCACTTTTTTTCAGAAAGAAAATCCATCTAATCTCCAGCAGAAGAGAAAGGAAGTGGTTTTGAGGCAGGCGGTCCATGTTCCAGTACCAATTTAGATGCAATTCAAAATATAGGATTTTCCTTAATGGATCATCAGGTCTTAATATAGAGGGAAAATGAAGGTATAAGAAGGGTTATTGAATGAAAAGGAAAGGCTATATTAAAAGACAACAAAAAATAAGGGCAGGAAAATAAAAGAGATATTTCTGTGACTGTAACTAGAAACAATTACTACATATGGTGGAATTTTTCAAAACCCTTTGGTCACTTGCTATATTCAGACCATTCTCCTGCTGTGGCAGGAATGTTCCCTATAGTCTGTGACCCAATTTGCCAGGCAGTTTTTCAATGACCCATGCAAGACAGCAAAATACTCCCTACATGGTTATTACATCATTCCAATCTGCAAGATGAGATCATAGAATTTTCATTACAGGGAAAAACCTCCATCCGAAGTGGCTTGCTTGAAGAAGCAGCCAAACGGAATAGTTTATTGCTTTTGCTGCTATTTTAAAATATGTAACATTGATTGTTTCCAGCTCAGTACTTTCTCTTTTCCTTCTCAGTGTCATTCTCCAAGGAAAGCTGGTTTCTTCTTCCAGCGCTTACATCCGAACCTATTTTGTTGTTTGCTGTCTGCTCACTCTCTCATGTCATATCAACTTCTAATCAAATATATTATCTAGGAAAAACATACCAACAAAGTATAAGCCTCTCCCTCCCCACACATTTATCCAGTTCACATGCCTGCTAAACTGGTGGGTTGGCCATGACAAATGTGGATTTTTCCCCCCAAACCTACGGAAGTCATCAGGAGAGCATAGGATGGCACTTTAAGCCCCTGGTTCCCCACTGCAAAGCCTCAAGGCTTGGTCCAGCAGCCTTGATCACCCAACGGTTGATGTTGTGAGACATTAGCAGCTCTGCTAGCACAGGGCACCAGGTGAGCTCAAGCCCCAGCTGGAAGGGCAGCAAGCTTGCAGGGTCTGAGGCAGTTCATACCAGGTCAGCCCACAAAGCAGCAGCAACAATCCTGGGACCACTCTCTCCCAAAAGCCATTCCTAAAGCTCTCCAGCTCCTCAGCTCTTGGAGGTATGTGGCACATGCCTTGTGGCACAACAAGTTTTAGGATAAAGTCTACAGGGCCACATGGTTGCCCATGCACTCACTGGTGTTGCTAATCCCTCCTCCCTTCCTTGTGTTGGCATCCTGCTCCCAGCCAGACTCCCCTTTCCAGATGCTCTACTATTTACTCCTTGTTGGAAAGGTGCCCAGAATCCCCAAATTCTTCCTGATGATCTTCCTCCCTGTGGGGCATTTTCCTGATTTGGTACAGATTAATAAGACTACATTTCCCTATAGTTCACACTTCTTCATTCTTCACCAGACCATATGTTGCACAGTCCATAAGCTTGCACGGCCATCGGACCCTATTACGTCTGTTGTGGGAATCACATTGTTAAAGGTGGCAATAACAGAGCAGAAGCTGCATCTGCACCCTGAAAATTATGTGTGCAGCAAACAAAAGCACCACCTGGGTCAGGACAGGACCCCACATCCCTCAGTCTGAGTCCCAGCACAGGCTGCGTGTCAGCCCAGAAGTTACCGACAGGAACAGGAAAGTTTTTGCTGAGAGCCTCCCGGAAAAGCATCTGGCCAGCGCGAAGCAGCTCTGCATGCAAGGAGTTGCACTTACTTACACTCTGTCTGATAAGTCAAAGGCAGAAATTACTCTGATTTGATCCTGCTCACAGCATTCCCTCTGGGTCAATGGATATCAGGATTTGCTTTGCTGAGCATCAGGGAAGAAAGCCTGGACCTTGGAAGTTACCTTTATAGAGATGTATAAAACCAGAAATACACAGATGTAGACACATGCACATTCAATTGTTTTCCTTGCAAACTTTAAAGTCATCACAACACTTTTTATATGTCAAATTCAAAGGGCAAAAGTTTGCTGTTGTTTTATTTTTATTCCCTGTTATTTGATTTTGTATTTCCAGCATGTTACAAATCACAGGCTTACACCAGGATGTAAGCCATTAAAGCATTGCCTCATTACACACACAAATGTTTGGGATTAAAATTATAGGCTAGTGGCATATATAAAAGGCAGATTATAATTAGTACCTAGACTCTCGGGTGATGAATCACAACAGAGTATTATATACCATCAGCCTTGCACTATGTTGTAGGTCAGAAGTTAATGATCCAAGTAATGCCATTCATCACGAGCGCTGCAGGACCGGATGCCTGTGCTCACTTCTCAGAGCTAACGGGTGACATTGCTTCTTGTGCTTTCCCTGCAACTGAAGGTAGGACTTGTGACGGGTGATAGACAAACTGCTCCAGAGCATGGAGACCAAGAAGGTTTACCTCTAGCTGCTGCATGTCAGGGGGGATGAAGTAGAGGGAAAGCCGGGTAGAAAGCTGGGAAAGAGTGAGTGGATAGCTGTTAGAGTTGGAAATTTTTCAGTTTAAGAGGTTTTTGCAGGAAAATCCCCATCTCTTGAGACTGAAAGTTTCTACAGGGAAATACAAGCCTTCAGAGAACTTTTGGCTGGGATGGAAGGGCAAGAGCTGGGAGGGTGGGCAAGGAGACTTCCCAGCCTCCCTGGAGCACCTACATATGCTGGAATGGACTGTTCCGTGACTGACCATCTCCACAAAGCTGAGCAGGTTCTCCGAGGCCCCAGTCCCTGCTGATTTAAAAAGACAAAAATGAGCAGCTTGCACAACTTGATGGCAACGAAGAGATTTAGCAACAGGAAGCCCTTCCAGCACAGGGACTATCATGGACTCATCCTCACGTGAGCCCTCTCTACTGAGTGCATTTGAACACTGACCAGTGTCACTGTAAGCCTTGTCACATTACGGTTGTTTTTAAGCAGATTTCTCAGCTGACCGAACATTTAAGAAGCTGCAAATTCTGTTTCAATGCATAGTTCCCTGTTTGCATGCAAGCTGCTCCCAACACTTAATCTACATTTAAAAGCACGGCATACATACTCATGTGTATATATAGTCATATGTGTGCTCATGAGACACGCACACATATGAGTGAATATTTCAATTGCAAAAACACCCTACATCTCATCTGTGAGTAATTCTGCCCTCCAGGGAGACATATGTGCTGACAGTGAGAGGATTACGAAGGTGATTGAGCTTTGAAACGTACTGTTGCTCTCTTCAATAGTGCTGATTGGCAGTGGTGATTAAATGACTCAAGCAAGGGGAAGTGGTATTCAGAGGCTGACCAGGCAGATCATGGATGCAATCAGCTTAAGCATCTGAGAGTAAGTGCTGGTTTTCTTCTTGAACAGTGCTGTAGTTCAGAGGGAGGACGGCTGGCAGTCACCCAGTGCTATGGAGCCAGCTGAGGATACGCATCCTGGGTGGTTAGGATGGGAGCAGGAGTTTGCCTATTTCTCCATTCTTTTACTTACCCCATCTGGCGGTTTCGGGGGAAAATCCAGGTGCTAAGTCTCTACTTCCTGATCACCAAACTTTAGAAAGTCACAGTCCAAAGAGGACTTTTGGTAATTCCCTCTCCTGAAGGAGCTGGGCCTTTGGGGTCCTGCTTCTTTTTTCCAGCTCAGTCACTAATTCACCTTGGGTTTTCTTCCTAGTCATTCTCTGGTTCTTAACAGTGCTGGAGGTTCCCAATTCCTAGGGAGGAAAGAGAGGTATTGACAAAAAATTAAAAGTTGCCCACCTAAGCACTGTATGATCCATGGGATCATGCACTCATATCACAAATACACTTAATTTAAAATGCTCCTCTGGGTTACCCCTGGTGGCATCTGAACCTTCTCTACTGGCCTGGAACAAGTTCTGACCTAAGGAAACTACTTTTCTGATCCTGCATGGCAACTCCTATCTCCAGCAGCAAATGTTTACTGAGCTATAGCAAATATCAGAACTATAAGGGTGAAAACAGAGAGAGTATTTATGCATAATACGATACTCCAAGGAACAGCCATCAAAATAGACTTCTAATTTAGAGAAGACTGTCAAATGCCCAGTAGGGTTACTACATTATGCATCAGATTTCCCTTTTGCAGGTTTTAATTCTTGACTTCCCTCATAAGGCAGAAAACAGATGAATTATTTTAACAATTGCTGACTGTAATTATATCATCACAGCCTCAGCTCTTCCCTCAGATATGACACAGCCACTGGAGCAAACTACCCAGTGCGAAGGTGACGAAGCCCTGGTCCCCAGAGGAGGGAGCTGCTTGTATCGTCTTGCAGCACAGTTGTGTATTAACCCTCCTCATCCCATGGTATGGTCATGTACCATCGTCTGGAGTCATGGGAAAGGAATATCTTCCTCTCCTGAGTCATGGGTCCAGATTTCTTCTGTGGCAGAGGTCTTCCTCAGGAACCTGCAGACTAAAACCCTGCTCTACGTTTTCGTATCATTACTTTAAAGAAATTTCACTGCAACGGGGAAGGGAGGACAGCCAACCTGAGCGAGGTTAAGGACGGATTTGGAATTTCTGGTGCGCAATCGCACTGATATAGGGTGAAAAGTATGTCCTGTGCAGGGCAGCACAAGCACAGTGCTGCTCGCACGCCTACCTCGCTTGGCACCCTCTTCCTACGCGCTTGGCAGCGCAAGCGCTGGGAGGAGGCAGTGGAGAAAGGACAGGCTGACAAGCGGGAGCCTCACAGAGGAACACAACCTCTCCAGCTTCTGCCGCTCACTCACACAACTCCCAGGACTTGTTACCAGTGAGTTCCTCTTTATTTCTTTTCCTAATGTTCATTTCATGAATTGCAGAAGTAACATCTTTCAGTATTAAAACGTAATTAATGATTTCACCATAATGAAATTAATAATTAACTAGAAAGACATTTGGACCCTTTGTTGAACAAAACTTGCTAATTTTGTGATGCATTAGGACTGTCTGGGCTGGTCTGCCTCTGAAGCAGCTATCCCACAGCTGGAAGCGAGCCAGGGGCTGCAGAAAACATGTCTTTTTTCCTGTCAAAGCATTTCTGACAGGCCTCTACAGCGCAGTAGCAGCTCTGCTCACAGGCACCATCAGCTCCTGGTTTCTGGATCCTATCAAACAGAAGAAAACAAAAGAAGAAGATAAGCATGCATGCAGAGGAGGCAATGGCCTTAGCTGACCAGCTCCCCACCAACTATCTGCCATTTGTGAGATGCCCAGACAAAAGGGTTTTAAAAACAATTTAGAGGGCACCAGTGGTTTGACATCTGCTTCAGAAGAGGATGTCCCTACAGTAGACCAATGCAATGGAAGCCACCAGCTGCAGGGCAGGAATTACGTGTAAGGGAATGAGCACCCCGCTCAGCAGTGCCTTGTGCCCTCAACTTTGGAGCACCTTGGGACAGTGGTCTCCATAGCCTCAGATCAGTTCTCCTCCGCCTTTGCACTAAGCTCATGTCATTGCCAGCGACAGCAAATAACCACGGGACGATGGATTTGTTGAACTGACCCACTGGCACTGCACGCAGGACTAGCAGATTCTTTTGAACTTGGACATTTCGCGTGCTGCAAGCACACAAGTTGCAGAGGCTTCAACTTGGAACCCTTGTACGGAAACACACCGAGTCTTTAAGACCTTAGACTCCAAACAACTGATTAGTGGCATATTTTGGCAACCCCCACCAGAACTTGAAGCACAGGTCCTCCGCCACACCACCTTAGCCAGCCTGCAACTGAGCCAGCACCGTTCTTTGGTATTGAAGCATCTTAAACTAAGACTTTAGCTTTCCCCTGAAGCCAACTGAATTAATCAATTCCTCCTTGGCATTGGAATAAAGCTCGCTTTCTGCTAGGTGGGTCAAAAATGCACAATCTGTTTCGTCTGTTCTGTTCCCATGAATTCTATTACAATACGTTGCAAAGGGGAAGATTACAGGGAAGGCAGAGCCAGCGGCATGCCTTGCTTTATGAGGGGGAAAAAAACACACACACAATTTATTTTTCATTGCTTTATGATGAATATGAATTCAATTACATGCAGAGGAGAACTGCGGTAGTCAGTCAGAATTATACTCAGCTAGTAGCAAATATAATGGCTTTTAACAAGGAGAGCTTATCGTCAAGGTTCAGACAAGCTTGAGTCCGTGTTGCACCTGATGAACCTGCACAAGGAGACAATGGCTATCACAGCTGAGAATTAATCTTTCATCTCCATGGCTGGAGGAGGGAGGGGGAAGCAGGGTGTTAGTGGAGCCCTCTGGCCATTGCCAGTCCTCCAACCACACATGTCAGGACAGCATGGGCACCCGAGAGCAGAAGGACCATCCATCAAAACATGAGCACGTGCAACAAAAGCAACACAGAAACGCGCTCGTCTCCCTTCTTGTTTCTGTCATTTTTCCCACCAGACAAAATGCATCTCTCCCTGTCCCTGGGTAGCATTTCCAACAGCCTGGTTAAGCTTTGCCCACAAAGCTCACAAGCTTAGCGGCCGTGTGTGCAGAAAACAGCTCACCTTCTGCCTTGATTCAGCCAGACTTCTGGGAAGTGCCTGTACAAATGGCATCACAGCACCCAAGCACCCCAGTGCACAAGTGTGCATATATATATATATATATATATGTCTGTGCCTTTTTGCTTATAAGGCTCCAGTCACTCCAAAACAACAACCAACTGTGCAGGAGCTATGAGTTGTTTGAGGAGGCTTTTTAAGCCCCTTTTAGTCCCTCTAATTGAGCAGAAATCCACAATCATTAACACATTAGCTGTGCTTGGCACAGAGTCCCTCTTAGCACAGCTCCACCGGACAAACGAGCACCCTGCCTTGGGGAGGGGGGTGAGACTCACCGCAGCCCTGGGAGTCCCCTTGCAAACCCCGCTGCTCCCAGGACAGCCCTGCGACGCTCGGCAGCCCCCAGCCCCTGGCCCCTCTCTCCTGCTCCCCAGAAGCATCAGTGCTTTGGCAGCGGCCACGTTTCCCCAGCTGCTGCAGCAGCAGCGAGCGAAATCCTCAAGCAAACGGGAGGAGGGAGAGACAATTGCCACATGCTGTGCATTAATCTCGTGCGCTGTGCAACTCTCCTGGGCTGTCACTGATGTTTGTGCAACATCGATACATCCAGGTTTTCTTTCTTCAAGGTAGCTCTCAAGTTGTTTCTTGGGGTGCCTAAGTGACTCAGAATCAGAAAAGTAATGTTAATGCAACATGTCAAGCAACCACCTCCAGCCCTCCTCTGGGAGCAGGCATGAAAAGGTTACACATCTTTAGTTATCGCTTCATAAATTAGTCCTAAGCAGCAAGTCCAGCTAACCTGACATTTCTTCTGCCTAAGACAGAAGCCCTGAACCCCCCCAGCAGTGGGTGCAAACACACATATGAGCGTGCTGCCACTGTGCAAACACACGTACGGGTGTGCTGCCGCCTGTCAAAGCTGCCTTGGAGCCAGACACACCAGTCAGGCAACGGGGAGGAGCTGGGGGGCAAACGGGAGGGCTCAGGCAGCAGTAAACCAGATGAGGCTGGAAGGAGATGTCATGTCTTTTGAGATCCAGCTATTAAAGCTCGGTCCTGGAGAAGCAGACATGTCGGGCTGTGCTTCCCGAAGGAAGCTGGTCTGCCTTCCTCTCTGCCCACAGGCAGCGCACACAAAGCTTTCCTTGTTTCAAAAGCAAAATGTTAGTTTTGAGCAGCTGTCTGGAAAGGGCTGCTCAAATCTTGCCCAATAACAAACATTTCAAATTTCCTCACTATTTTTCATCAAAGCATTTCACGGACATTTGTGGGTTAAGCTTTACATCTTCTTCAGCATGGAAGGTGAGTCTTGCTACTCTTTAGAGACAGGAGAAATAAGACATGGGCCATCACATTTCTTGGCCAAACTTATGAATCAAGACAGAGCGGAGCTCATACAGACCCCTGACATCTGTGCTCCTTCATCCCCATGTATTCGCTCCTTCTCAGCAGCTGAGATGCGGCATGGCAGCATTGTGGCTCTGAAACACAGCGACTGTTCTCTTACCAGCCGCCTGGAAAGTATTTATTCGGTGCCGGAGACACTGTCAAGCTTTTGTCCAAACTGCTGTCATTAATTGACTTCTGCTGGCAAGCAGAGAGGATCCGTGTTTAATGCCCCGCTCGAAGCACGGTGCTGACACCCCGACGGAGCTGCCCCCCTGAAGGTGCAGCGGCAGCGCAGCACCGGCCGAGTCCCACCGCCCGGCAAAACCCCGTGCTGCCCATCACCTTCGCTCTGTGGTCATACAGCAAGAGATGGTTCCAACCATTTAACGAAAGAGAAGGTGTTTAATCTCATTTCCATCCAGGTGAGGCTGCCTGGCCGATGACCCCACCCCAGCCCTGAGCCTCCCCTTTCCCGAACCCACACCGCAGCGGCGTAAGCAGAGCTGAGCTCTGCCGTGAATGCAGAGACGGCACCGGCAGCCGGCTTTGGGTCTGGAATCAGACTGCATCATTAGACAAAATCTACAGGCTTGAATTCTGCCATCTGCTCACCAGGCTTGATTGAAAGTGTAGGAATTACATTAAATTACCTGATTATGTGAAGGCTGACAAATGATAGCAGATATTACAGCCAAGGCTGAACAAGAGCTTGGCCATTCCTGTCTCTACAGGAGGAGTGGGAGTTTTGCCCTGGTAATAACAAGCATTGCAAGTTTCTTCTCTTTAGAGCTGGTTCTTTTTTATCTGAGGATGGAGAAGAAAACATACAAATTGCACATAATAAGTGGAACACAGAGAAAAAGAGCCAGCTGTACTCACAGATGTTACAATGCAACCAAAGGTACTTCTCTATTTTCTCTCCTCCTAGAATAAGCCGTATACATCTAATGAATAATGCAAGAGATTTCCTCTATAGAATTAATAGCACACAGGCCTTCTTGACTTGCCTTTAATCACACTCAGCACCCAGTGGGCCTGGGAGGGAAAGTCAGCATTACTCATTTACTCAGGCAAACTCAGTGGTTCTCAGCCATCCCAATCCTTCACGGCTTTAACACCGCAGTTTGGGGAACAAAATCAGAATCTGTAGGCAGCCCTATGAGCTTTGCTCCTCGCCGGGGGCAAAGTTTGGATTAAAGTCAATTGACATTTCACATTTCACTTGAACACAACCAGTGTTTACAAATGATGTGTGTAGGAAAAGCCTTTGCTTAATTAGAGGGACTCATTCAACTTAATTCATGCACAGTGATGCTTCAGATTTATATTTATGTAAATTCATGGAGATCCAGAGGATTTCACTCACTTAAAGAAGGCAGCTTAGAGGTAGATCTGACTCTATCAGTCTGTAAGATGGACACAGACTATTTATTCTGAGTATGTTAGACCCCTATTATTAGTGGTGCAAATGGTATGGTTGCAAGTATCTGCGCAAGTCTACAGCTACAGAAGTATCTGTGAAGCTTTGCAAATTAGGAGATGAAGAGAGAAAAGGAGTTCCCATATGGTTGAACCTGAAAATGATTCAGGATTTGCAAAAAAGGGTTGTAAGTGGTCTTTTCTGATCTGGCCGGGGCTGGTTCAGACCAGAAGACAGCAAGGTGTAGCACAGTGGGAGTGTTGCCTAAAGAAAAAGTAAATCAAGTATGAGTCATAGGCAAGTGTTGTTAGAGAATATTGCAAACTGGAGTTCCCATCCATCAGAAAATCTGATTACCTTAATGTGTTTTGTTTAGAAACATTTCTACACACGTAAATCAAAAAGTTTTGCTTTGCCTTGCCGAACGGCTGCGGCAGCCAAGCAGCTTCCCTGCGCCACCTGGGCTTTCCACCCAAACACCATCTCCCGGCTTTCCTGCGGAGCAGAGCCTCGGCGGGTCGGCTGTCTGTCCCTCCGACCTGCCGGGACAGACCAGCCCCGGGGACACATGTGAGCCCCCGCGCCCTCTGGGCAGCGGGGGGACGGCACCCAACGTCTGAACCGCAGCTCCTGCAGGGCACTGAACCAGCTCTGGCAAACACAGAGAAATGTGGAATTAACTGAAAATGACATGTTTTGATTTGGCTTAATATGCCAAGATAGTTCGATCTGGATCCACTAGACTGGAATAATACGTTTCATTTAAATCTTCTTGACGAAAGAGAGAAGTCTATGCATTGATTTGATTTAAAATCATTTTTTTCCATGGAAAATTTGATCTTTTTACAGAAACTGCATTATCCATATACACAAACACTTAAGCTCCTCTAATTACCACATGTCAGTGAGTTTGCTAACAGACATCTTGTGAGCTATAGGACCTGATTCTCAATTACCGTAAAGTTAGTTTACATCCTCTTACTCCCTGCTACCTAGAGCCATAAAGTGGGTGTAAAAATAGTTAAGGAGAAACATTAAGAGCCCACAGCCCGCAACAGGCAGGCGCAAGAGCAGCCTTATGCCAGTGCACAACCTGACCTCAGTCCCCCAAACCATGTTCGCATGAAGCTCTGCTGCCGGGTCCGACGGCACTACAAGGTGCCGAGAGAGGCCGTGTCGCAGATGTGAGCAGGATTGGGCCCACAAGTGATAACGTGAACTGCTACAGCTATATTTGATTATCCTGCCAGGGTTGCTTGAGCCCTGCAGATTCTCCCTTTTTCTTCTTTTCCTTCCAGGTGTCAACAAGAAGTTCGGAAAAAAGTGCCAAAGTTGGAGGAAGGGGGAAAGATGATCTTAAGTATGTCTTGAAAAAATATAAATAAACTTTCCCGCTCCCACGATGACTCGTATATTTGTCAACTGGTCTTTATGGGAAAGCGGTAAAGAAGATTTCCGATGCCTCATAGTGACATATATTCCCACCGAGGAACAAAGTTTGAACTAATTTCTGAATTTTAAAATTATTGAGAGGAGGGATTATCACAACCAAGAATAACTGTGTGTGAAAGGAAATTGATTTCTAGTCTGCTAATAATTTATTTTACATTCTTCATAATCCTATTCCAAAAAGCACATATTCTAGAGCAATAAATAGTTCCAAGAACTCTCCTCATTTACTCTCCCCACAGCATTCTTTGGACTTGCTTAATTTCACAGCCCAAGGCTGCTCTGGAGTTTAGGTGAATTTTATATCGTGCCTGTTTAAGACGACAAGCCGTCAAAAAGCTGCTGCTGCCTCCCTGCCAGGGCAGGTACCCTACCAGCCACGGCTCCCTGCGCTCTCCCTGTTGAAAGCTCTCCCCTGCTTTTTAATAAGCATTTTAATTTGGTCTACATCTGTAGCATTCAGCTGTTTCCATATCCAGCCTGTATCTTCCTTTAAGCTGACTGCTGCTTTCTCCTCTGGCTTAGGGACACTTCAGAAAGTTTCCCCAGTGCTCCCCGTCCTGAATTAGCTGGGACAAGAGCTGGATTTTTAAAACAAGCAAGTGGAAAACTGATCAAATGAACAAAGTGAGCCAGAATGGGTGGATATTCACGGGACATTGAAAGGCAGCAACAGTGACCGTGAAGCTGGTCAAGCTGGTTAAACTGTGCTGCCCCATCTGCCTCCCTTCCCGCAAGGTCCCTGGAGGCCCCCTGAGCGCGGGGGGAGGAAAGGCAGAGGGACCACACATTTGGACTGCTCAAAGTTATCCACAGCTGTGATTTCTAGGCACCACAGTAAGGCAAATAATTAAAAAAAAAACCAACAGGATGAGTCATCCTTAACATTTTAGCTGGTGGGTTTTGTCTGTATGGATCAGTAAACTACCCAAAGGTGTGTGGACACTTATTTACTCCACATAGAAGGAGAAACTGAGGCACAGACTGATTAAATAACACGTTCAAAGTCATAGCGACAGCAAATAAGTTTTATGCTCAAATACATGGGATGGCAGCTGCTGAGTTTAGCTGCTTCTGGAAGGAAACTTGTACCTGAAGTCACTGGTTTCTATTAAAACAAATTCTTGCCCATTGAAAAAAATGTCCTTATCTTTAACACCTTGGGCAGAAAATCTCAGGACCAAAATTCTTGGTGAAAATTGAGAACTGAAAATCCATGTTAAATTTATTGTTAAATATATTCCAGATATGGAAAGTGCTCAACACTCCTAGCTTTTAAAGCAGTCCAGGAAAGCATTGTGGGATATATAGGAAAATTCCTGATGTTCCTGTGAATTCACCAACATTTTAATGTTCTATCTTTGCCTTGTTGTTTTGGGACTTTCTTCAAAACCATCTAACATTTCATCTAACAGAGATGAAAAAAAGTATTGTATTTAGGTATCTTATTTACCAAGTACCTTTGAGCCACAACTTTCAAACATCTTTGTCATTACTTGAAAAGTTAAAGCATGCAGCTAATTAGGTCTTCTTTTTCCTCCACATTGTTTCATCTGCAAATTATTCAGCCACCTGCATTACTGGAAGCAAGAGGGCATTCACGAACAGGATGGAAGTCATCCCCAGTTCAGCAGTGATCTAAGATTTTTCTCAAAAGAGGATGGATGGTTATAGGAACCGAGGGCTGACAAAGGCCCTCCTGGGTCATCCTTACCAGTGCCCGTGATCGGAAGGACCACAGCGTGTCAGCCTCCTCCTGAGGTTACCGAAGGCCACTGCAGCTCTGAGGGGCTCCTGCCTGGGCAGGTTTCAACCTCACTTTGGGAAATCTGCTCCTTTTTCTAGTGGGCTGTGCCCTGAATGTCACCTCTTTGAGCTGTGTCCCATCCACACCACAGTCCAAGGCAGAGAGACATTTGCAAGGTATAAAGAGCCATTCATTTGGCGGAAAGACCCAAGGACCTCAGACATAGCTGCTTCCCCAGGCTTTCAAGAACTTGAAGCCAGATTTGCCCACAGACCTTCTGCCTAACCTTGAACAAGCTGCACTTAAAAGTCTGCATCTGCTCTAAAGTGAAAGATCACCCCTGAGGCTTGGCCAGAGGCCAAACTCACAGACGGCCCGCGCTCCTCACTTGGTGGAAGATTCGGATGCTCACCCTGCTGGCAGTTCAGCTCCGTAGCTGCAGGGCAGGCTGTGAGTACAAGGTGGATGGGCCACTGGGGCTGTCCCTGTCCCCCACACATCTGCTTTGTAAGGGTCACCTGATGACTGGGGCTGGGGAGATAAAATGGCCCAGGGATCTTAAAAGGACCGTGTTACCTACCGCCGCAGCAGATGGGATTTGCAGAGCAGCCTGCCCATAAGGCAACGCGGATGTGCAGATTTGAGTTTTGGGATGCTGCAGGCTGCTGTTCCCAGCATAGCCAAGCCAAGGTAAGTGTTAACATCGTTCCTGTACTTCAATTTATGCCTGCAAAATGAATGCTATTCTCATGGGCTGCAATAAGGTTGTAACATGCTTAAATACTTCATTAATGAGGGCTCTGTAAGTACCACAGAGACAAACAAGATTTTAGAGGGGCAGAAGCCTTTGTGCTTTCCCCTTCTCCACAGGGGAGAATTTCAACTCGCTGTCCAATTTGCAATTGCTAACAGAAAATTTTGCACATGGAGATGGATTTGCTAGCACAGTTTGTGCCTCCGTCTAATTGTTTTTAAACTTTGCATCTTGGGAAGAATTAGCAATGCTGCTTTGGTGGATCCCTGTTCTTATAGTCTTCAGATTTTAAAAAATTTTCTTCCCGTAATATCCCATATGTTTCTATTGCTTTCAGGGGAGCAGAGCGAAGTCATCTTCTAAGACCTGTTAATTCACAGAGCACATCAATCTACTGGACAAAGCGTTTGCAGTCTGTTGTAGAGGTTAAGACAAACTTCCCTAGTGGGGAAAATTATACCAGGAATAAATGTAAATCTTGTTAACATGATTGTTTGTATTCTTTTTAACTATACACGCAAAGATAGATTAATTTTCTTAGGGCTTTTTCGAAGAGAGGAGGAATAAGAAGGTGAGAATAGAAGGATTAAGACTACTGAGGCCAGGCATTCGCATGGAGCCGTTCCCTCGAGCCTTGCCACCACTGGTTCAGGAACACCAGGGAAGTTGAGATGCAATAGTAGCTTTTACCACCCTTCCTGATTTGGCTCGTGCTACAACTTAAAAACATTTCAAGGTTTCTTTAACTAATAGTGATAGATAACCACTGCCAAAGGCCACACCGCCATCCAGGGTATGCTCCCACCACCCACTTTGACATGCACGCTCCTTTGGCTTCTGCTTTGAAGTCCTCTATGTGACCTTAAATGTGAGACAAAGGGGGTGGACCTTACAAAGGTCTGGTCTATGACGGCTGTAAAAAAATTGAGCTATTTAAATTGTTGTGCTTAAAATGAACATTGGCTCTGTTTTAAAAGTGTTTTCAAATCCTCCTACTCAGGGAAAGAGGATAAAAATATCCCACCACACCTGGTTAACTTAGTCACTTGTAACAGCCACTGCTTTTTGAGGATAGGTATTTCAAGGTGTTGTCCCCTAAACTGTTTTTTCCAGGCTTTTGACGGGTTAGATATTTTAGGATTTAGGCAATGTGCACCAAATCAGAGAAAAGGCCAAGAACTCAAGGCGTTTGTGGCACGTCTGGTGGAATTATCAGAGCCCCGCTCACTGCGGCACGGTAACATCCACCCCTTTCCTTTTGCTTCCACAAAAGCCTCTGAACTCATTTACTTCAAGGGACACTGGTTCCCTTTCCATTGCTCTATTTTAGGCTTGTAATCTCAAGCAGGACCCTAAAAATAGAAACACTACTCTAACATCTGTGCCCTTCTAATGTCAGTAAAAGCAGGGCATGAAGTGCTTTAGATCAGACTCTCATTCTCTGGAATAAGGAGGATCACCCCTCTCTGGTCAAAAGTCACCGGTGGCAGATGTTTGCTTTTATCCCCCTCGGCCATTGGCCGTGGCAGATTCAGAGCTGCTACAAAGCACTAAGGCTCTGCACCAGCTCTTAGCTCTGGGAAATCCCGGCTGCCTGCTCTCATTCATTCTCTTGAAGCAACCTTTAATCTTCCCAACATTCCCTTCAGGCTCTCTGTTCTAAGGCTGCAGCTAGAAGAATGTCTTCACACAGCCTCAAAGTCCAGAAGTGCAATACAACCTCAAGGCATAGAGTGAAAAAGTGAACATGAAAGTTTGGGGTTTTTTTAAAACAAACAAACAAGCAAACAAAACAAAGCCACAAAAAACCCTACCATTAAAGTGATTGCCAGCTTCCCCGCCCATGAAAAGACTTGATCTGCTCATTCCTTTGAACATCAAAGCCAAAAAGTCCTGTGCTTCCTTCTCTCCTCATCCTTTTTTTCCCCCTCAACAAACTTCCTTATTGCAACAGAAGCACCAACCATGGAGGCACTGAACCTCTAGGTTTGCAATGGGTCGTACAATCCCTACGGTAGCTGGCACTCCCCATCCACTCTGCCTACCTTGAGCCTGCTGATCGGCATGACTGACTCACACAATGGCTCCTCCATGATGGAGTTTATAACCATGGTTTTCGAAGGAGCTCCAGGTGCCTTTGACTGTCTAAAGCTTGGATGGCCATGAGGAAAGGGCACCCAGAGCCTTGGCTGCTCCTCTGGTTCTCTGGTCCTTCGGATCTCACCTGCAATAAAAGGGAGAGGGCCCATGAGGTCCAAGAGCTTGAATATCAGAAAGCACTTGAGCACACCTTGCACACGCTTCCCTGAATAAGATCCTGCCGTGACTACTGTCACTGTACTTAAATTTAAGAGTTAAATTACTTTTCTTCCTTTTCTGACAGACCTAGCCTTACCACACCCAAGGCAGACATGCGATATGGAAAAACACATCTTATTTTTTAAGTTGAGGGAAGGCGAAGGAAACACAGTCAAGGGCTAAGCAAAAGTAGAAGCTAAGCAAGAACATGGAGAAATTTTCAAGCTGGCTGATCCGCAGGTGAAGGACGAGCCTGAAACAGAACCAAAGCTGCTAACCAGACCTTTGGAGTCATCCGAGGTGAGACAGAATCAGCAGAGATTTCATTACTCACAAATCCCTCCAGATGCCTTAAATAATTCATAGCAAACACTGGGACATAAAGACCGGGAGTCCCATTAGGAGGCACATGGTATTGTTTTTGTTCATTAGGGTGAGTCACACAAAACACATTATTACATAAAGCGGGATGTCTCATTAATTATATCAGTCTGGGGGCTATAATGTACCAGTGCCTGGAAGAGCTCTGGGAGACTCAGTCCTCAGAAAGTCCCATGGCGTCTCTCTGCAGAAAGTCACCCATCACTCCCACCCCAGCTGTCGCTCGGGGTCTGGCTCCCAGCACCCTTGCTATGACTCTGCCCACGGGTGCCAGCATGCATTCTCCAGCAATGTCACCTCTCCCATGGAGAGGACACGAGTCGCCTCATGCTCACCCCACGCAAGCAGGGCACAGCTCCAGCCAGGCACCCAGCTCTGACACTAGTGAGGGAAAACCCACCCCTGAGCTGAGCTCCTGCTACCACCATCAACTCCAAGAAGATAACAGAGACTAAAGGAAGCGCGTTTATCACCGTTGCATTTGGAATAACAAGGCAGCACTGCACCGTGGCTTTCAGAGCGAGGGGAGCTGAAGCATCTCAGTGGCAGCTGCCAGTGTTTGCCCGTAGAGGCAGGCGGTAGCTGTGCCTGCCAGCTGGAAGGGAGACCCTGGGACCCCACGTTTCCTAACACACGCCGTACGTGTGCAAACAGCCACGAGGGCCAGCCCTGCTTGCGTGGACACGGCTGCAAAGGGGTGACAACCACTTCAGTCCTGCCACCTGCAGCTATCCAAATGAGGGGAGCTTGAATTCCCTGAAGAAAAATAGGGGGTTGGCTTTCCTTCACTACACAGATAGCGCAGTGCATGAGGAGAGTGCCCAGATTCCTCGGGCCTGAGTCATTTCTGTAGAGACAGGAGAGAGACCCTCCCTGGGGATGTACCAGCCAGTAGCTGGAGATCTGTAGGCAGGCAACCTGTCCCATCTGTGCAGCCTCTGCCCACTTTTGGAGCTCAGCAATGTAGTTCCCTCCTACCTCTTCAACAAAAAGATTCGCTATGGGAGACACGCACCACTTCTCCACAAACTCAGTCTTCAAAAAATCTATGTCATCCTGTGGAAGCCCACTGCAACCTCAGGGTCTTGGGGTGGACTAAATAAGCTCCCCAGGTCCCCTGCACCCTCCTTTCTACAGTCCTACAGCTTTCCAGGTAGGACTGTGCCCAGTGATGGATGCTTGTACCCTGCAGTGATGTGAGACAGAGATCGGGGACATGAATGGGAATTAGATTTCACTGTTTGGCACAGAAGAGGTTCATATAAATGTCAGGGGACCATCAAGGTCTGCACTAGCATAACCTTTCTGAATAGCATTCACCCTATGCTTCGTTATATCCGGACTATGCACTATGAACATTACCAAAATATTGCTGCCAGGTTCCAGTGTTGGTTGCCTGTAGAGAAAGTATAGAATTTACTGGTGGAGAGAAGGGAAAAGGTCAGGGAACATCCTCACATATTTTGCTCTCTAACAGCTAGTCCTTGTGACTATATCAATATGCAGTAGCAGTGACAGGGACAGATGATCTAGAACTCCCTGCATTATTAATATACGGGGAAAGATGAGGCAGCTATTGTGAAAAGTATCTGTTTGCATGTTTAATATACGATGCTCTAACCTCAATGCACTGCTACTGATGATGCCGTATTAAAATGCAGCTAACCTTTTAAGAAGTCCTACACTGACAGAACAGGAAACATTTGCTGAGTTCAAACACTGCTAAATGTTCCAGGCTTGGAAACAGGACTGTTAGGATCAGGAAAACAAACCAAATAAAAATGAACACAGGGAGGCGGGGGGAGAAAATGCAGTAGCAAATGCCAATGGAAGTGAAAAGAAGGAGAAACAAAGCGAGGGAAAGGGGAGGTGTGGGGAGAGGGTTCAAGGTGTGTCCAGACTCCACCAAATCCCCTTCTGTCAGCCAAGTTAGGACTTCAGCTCCCCACATGGGATACCCAGACCGCGATACAGAGCGATGCAGCACCCCACCTCGCAACATGGGAAGGTGCTTTCCGACTCCCCTTTGAGCCTCCATCTCTGCAAGGCACCATCCGCTTGTGCATGCCTTGCCTGAGACGAGCAGTTCACCCCAGCACTTCAAATACCAGATTCTCATCCCATCATTGTATGAAACAAACTCCATTCATAGCTCTGGTCTGGCTTCTGGAAGGGGCTTTCCTCCCTCATCTTGAGCTCAGCCTCATGACAACTAGAAAAAAAAAGCAGTGAGATTCCTCTCTACAGCAGCAGGAGAGCAGGAAGAAAGGATAGGGCAGTGCAAGGACCAAGGGGGTCACTCTCCTCCATGAACCCCTGAATGGTCACATCGTACCTGATCATGATGTCGTCTAAAGAAAATATGGATATGGCAGAGCCAGGCCTTTAAGCTCTGTAGTAACCAAATCCCAGAAATACTTTATCCTAAGCTCTTTAACATGGAGTGACTGAGCAACACATGTAGAAACTAGCCTTAATGCTTGCAGACAGCAAGGAGTCCAGGAGACACGGGTTTCTTCCTGTTATGTTAAGCTTAAATAGAATTATATAATCTTTAGTTTACCTTGCCATGCAGGCACATTAGGCATGGATTTCTCTAAAGCCAGAACATCACAAGCTACACAAACAACCTTGTCATTGCAATTTCACAATTTCCCTCGTTTGTGCATCTTTGAGCTCTGACTGCAATAAAATTTCATCTCCTCAGCCCACTGCCATCTGGAGCAAGGTTCAGACACAGTCACAAGCATAATGGGAAAGGATATTTCTGGAGAATGGTGGGAAGGTTAACGATGACTATGCTTAGAGCTGGTGATCTCTTTCTGTATCTCACTGTGACACTCTGGTCTCCACCACATGATCTGGAACCACTAAGTGGAAGTTCCTGGGAAGATAACAAGAGGTCTGAGATCTGACAGGAATTGGGGACTACAAAACCTCAGTCAGCCATGCAGGGAGAGTCTCCTCAAAGGATTTTCAATCTGAAATTATCCTGATTCATCCAGGAGACTGGAGCAGTCCCTAGACCATCTGCAGAGCATCAGAAGGAGATTCTCAGCAACTGCAGAGACTTTACAACTCCCATGTTTGGGCCAGCCCAGCTCTCAAGAGAACAAAGATGGATGGTGTTCAAATAATTCCAGGTTATGCTAAGCTTCACAGGGAACATCAAAACCTTAATTATTGGGGTTAAAAAAGAATCAGAGGACGCCTTGTAACCTCCTGCCATCAAGAAAACAGGGGGTGCCCATTGCTTTGCACAGCTCAAGTAACACACCAGCTTTCCAAACTGCCCTCCGGCTATGGGCTGGATCGCTCTGTACCGGCTTCAGCAATGCACGGCATCTCCTTGGACGGCTTCAGCTCTCTGACAACCTTCTTCAGCCATTTCAGTGCTCTTGCTCTTTCTGCTGTGGCCCTGCCTTACAAGGCTACGTTCCTCCAACACTCCACAAGGCAGAGACCAGAAAGGAGAAAAGGAAGAGAGATGCGCTAATGCCTTCACTAGTAGGTGTTACAAGCCTGTATCAGACAGACTGTTTATTTCTGCTGGGCTTAGCTGGAGGTGTTTGGATGCTTCTATATGACTTGACATCCACCCCTCAAATAATCGACCCTGCATCCCCCAAAAGGCCAGAGACAGACGTATTATGCTCTGATGCTATTTCTAGCATTGTCCAGCGGACACCACAGGGAAGAAGAACAGCTGCAGCTCAGGCAGTTTCACAAGCTGTTACTGGCCCAGCCGTTCCAGGCAATGCCTGTCAGGTCTGAGCGAGCTGGACTCCGGTAATCGGGCAAAGCTGTTGTTTGTTAGCCCCTCGCGGTCTCTTGACTTTTCATCTTGATTAAAGACTATGCTGAATGATAGAATTAGCAAGGCAGGAATCCTAATCCTTTCGCCGCTCCTGAAATCCAGTCGCCTGCCCACTGCACACGTGCTTATCCTCGGGGCTACCAATTAGTGGCACCAGCTGCTAGCCTGGATGCCAGGGCCAGGAGCTATTAGCACACAGACCATTAGCTTTAAAAGGCATTTGGAACTTCTGAACGTATTAGGGTTTGTGTGACTGACGTATACTACAGCCATATGTGGCTCGCTGTCCTTTCTGTCAACCGTTTGTTCTCCAAAAATCTGTTGGTTTATCAGAGCCATCTAGGTGGAGCATCTCATGAAAGCATCTTACCAAGAGGATTCAGTAACTGTCTTCAGTTAAATAGTTGTTACCTGCTTTAACTAACTACCTTGGCATCTTTCTTCTGAGTTAGGAATGGCAATGGGTTGTATGAAAGGTTGAATATCTGGGCTCTATTTTTAGCCCTGTCATTTGCCCAGTTAATGGTTCCAGGGAAGTAATTTCATTTCTTTATGCTTCAGCAACCCCATCTGTAAGATGGTAATGATGAGTCTGTACCATAGGGTTTGAGATCTATGCTTGTAAAAAGTATAATAAAACTTAGAATTACCATTACTGCCTAAAGCAAGGGTGGAGAGGAAGCCCCATGGGCCTTTGCATATTTTGCAGCAGTACCTGCATGGACTTTTTTTGCAAATCCTGTCCTGCCATGGCATCAGACCTGGATCTCCCCTGCTGATCTTGGCAATCACTGTTCCATGCTCGGTGCAGGTTAGACTTGCTGGGGGGCTGCTGTTGTCGCTGGGTCCCCAGGAGTGGTGGTACCAGCAAGCCATGCAGGTCATTTCCCGAGAAGGTGACAGGAGATGACAGAGGGTGCTTTTGTTACGCACTTTGTGGGCGATCAATCCATCAACACAGCAAGAGGGATCAAGCCATTGACTTCAGATTGTTTCCCTTACACTGCCTTCGTTTCCCCAGCCACAATCCCAGCTCAGTCCTGGGCAAACCATGAGCTGTTCACCCCTCTTTCCATCGTCACTTGGGTCAACCGGCACATCTCCACTCCCCCTCTGACTCTCCCACTTCTCAGCTTTGTCTCAGCCGGCGTCCAGGAGGGATTCTGCCATGCAGGACCTGCTCTTTGTGAAAATTAATACAGTTGGACTGGAGTTTACCTGAGCATACTGCTAGCACACCAGTTACATGTTATTTGAAACCAGGGCAAGTGCCAGGAGGCAGAGCCGGAACACCAGGCTGTTTGCTATGCGTCTTGTGGCAGTGGGTCCCAGGCAAACACAGACAGAGAACGTCCATCAGGAGACCACTTGGCTACCCAACCATTAACCCTGACCTATAGGGATGAGCCAAGTGGCAAACCAGAGCCTTAACTCTCAAAACCAAGTTAAAAGCCAGGTTGTCTTACCAGCCTATCTGAGCCCACTGCAATCTGGCCGCAGGGAGATCCTCCCATTTCTTTCCCAGCTTTTTGTTTAAAGCAGAGCTGTCATGGAATTTGGACTTCAGATACAAGATTTCTTTAAAAATCTCTAAGAGGGACTTTATAACGTGGAGTTCTGATGAAATTTCCAGGCCTTCCTCCTTCATACAGCTGGCAAATACCAGCAAAAGTCTTTTATCACTTTAAAAAATATTTTAATATTATTATCCAGCCCCTTAGCTGGATTCTTGACATGCAAACATTAAATCAGTGTCATTCTAAGCTGGTCTTTTTATCTCAGGTCTGGCAGATTTTTCAAGCTCAGGACAGTTCTTTTGTCATTTGAAATGAGTCTTCCCTCAGTAAGACACACGTCCTTCTACTTACCCAGATGGTCTCCTCCTCCAAGCTAGAATAATGTATTTAAATTTATCCAATGGTTTTCATGACTCAGATTTCCCATAACTGGATGGTTCCTAACCGTCCTCTGCTCCACCTGTTCAGACATTACAGCAACCCTCTCACTGGCTCACAACCTGCAATGCTGCATTTCATCAGTGGAGCACGATTGCTGTTGGGTCAGGGAGAGGTTTTTAGCTGGTTTAGTCTATCATACAGCAGTTCTAGAGCAGCTTCATATTCACATAACCCATTGCCTACAGCTTGATCCATGGCAGTCCTGGAGAGAAACCATGGCTTTTACAAACCGCTTCAAAGGTTTGTTTCTTCTGGGGTGGAAGGGTATGTCCTGAAAGCGGTCATTTCAATCTCCTGATCAGACAGATGGAAAACCACACTTACCCCACCCCAAATCCCTATCCCCTGAATACTTCTCATCAAACTACATATCCGATCCAACAGAAAAGCATTCAGGAACACGAACACAGCAACTTCACTGTCTACATAAACAGATAATTTTCTGGTTTGAACTATACGAGAGAAATGCAAATCCTTGCATACTGATGTTTCCTCATCTGCCTGTATTGCTTCAAGACAACAGGCAGTGATTTTAGATAGCGTATAAGTGATCAAGGCACCCCTCATTACTGCTGTTCATTGAGACCCGAGCTCCTACACTACATAGGTCCTTTTGAAAATGCCTCTGGTGCCTTCCAACTCACAGGAGTCCTTCTGGAGCAAAGGTATTTTTGGAGAAAAGCATCCTAAATGATACTGACACTCAAGAAATCCTTTGAAATTGCTGGCAGCATGAGTGGTGGCTCATCATAGCCTGGAGCAGCTGAAAGCCAGATGCAGGAAAAACAGGTGAGAGAAGATGAAGTGAGATGAACAAGCTCAGAGAGGGGAAGGGGTGGAAGGAACAGGGGCAAGAGGCTGGATACTGGGGTTGGATAGGTTTCAAAGTTGCTTGGGTAAGCTGTTAGATTGGTTTTAAAATGTAGGTTGGAGTTTGAGAAGTGAACTGAACTACAGAATACTGTCCTGCCACCATCTTCCATAGGCTATTCTACCAGCTACCACAGAAATTACAGGCCATTTGAAACCCTTACTCTGCCCAGCCCAGACCCCACAGGGCACAATGAACAAAATGAACAAAATTCAGGCAAGAAGCTGGTTCCCGAGAAGTACAAACAATGACCAACAAAGTCTTGCTTCAGTAGCCCAACAACACTGATGACATGGCACAGTTTACCGCAGCCAGAGTGGGCTGTATTAGCTACCTTGCTAAACGTAGACAAGCCATGAAATGTCTAGAAACAGAAATCCAAATGAATGAGAGATGCTGCATGTTAGAAAACTAAGTCCCTTGCCATAAAAGACAAAACAGGAAGGGAAGATTAGCAAGAGCAAGCAGGCAAGCAATTAATTACAGAGTAAATTAACTCTCCAACCATGTACATAATCAGACAAGAAACATTATAAGCATAAGCCAGCAGTTTCAGTAGCAAAATTTTGACACAACTCCCATGTATCATCGCCTGGCTCAAGGAACAAACTTCTTGAATTTGTCAAAATGGAGCAGTTGGGGAGCACCATCATCACCAAAGTCCTCACATCAGGACTCTGATGGGAAGATGATCCCTGTCCATAGGACCCTGGTGTCATTTGCCACAAAAGCCATGAGACAAATGAGGCAAAAAGCTTGCCAGGGTTGAGCGCTCCCCTGGTAAATTGTTCCCACTGTTTGAGACATCCAGGGACAGTTTTGTAGATTTGAATGTTCAGAAAGCTGTGAAAATCCACTAGAAAAAAACCAGTGTTGTAAATAAATAAATAATCGTGTTGTAAATAAATAAATAATCAGCCCAACAATTTTCAAGTTGGAAGAAGAAAAATCAGTGGACGTGGTTCACAGCTCTTCTGTGCCTCAGTTCCTCAATTACAAACCAAGACACTACACAGTGTGTCTGGGATATCATTTTAAAAAAACGTAAAAATCCAGTCACGACCAAGAACCACAGATACCACAGAGAAGTACAGCTAGGAAGTAGTGAACCTGAATCCCACACAAGGTCTGTGAAGAAGGACCCAAGAAGAATAGGGAGAAGCACTGCAAGGTTGCCTAAGCACTGAGCAAAGCAAAACTTCAGCAGAAAAATCCATGTGTTGCCACATGTACATGTAACTGCATAAGCTAATTTAAGTTATGCACATAATACTAAGGGAGGCATTTCCAAATATCTAGAGACAGCTTTGATTCCCAATATCCCTTGTATAGGGTTCCTTGAAGTTATGTTGGGCTGTTACCTCTTTTGAGTGAAATGGGAAGATAAGGCCACTTTTTTCCTCTGAAATTCGATGCTGAGACTCTGCGGAGAGCTCTGGTGTCTGCCTTTTACAGCTGAATAACGAAACCTGGCTGGTTCCTGTAGTGTCCTGCTGCGGTTTCATCTGAACTAGCAGATAAGCATGGAATTAAGCAGTGGAAATGAAAGAAGCTCGTCAGGAGGTTGCCTGAGAGTACCTGAGCCTTGCTGGGCGCAAGGAGCTGATGCTGATTTTGGGTCACTGTCATTCCTTGCTGGGGCTGGAGTTTCTGTCCTCACCTGAAGCAGGTTAGGTGCCAGGTGATGACAACCTACCTGATGGATAAAGAACAATAAGCACATGGCACCAGCATCAAAACCATAGCAAGGCTGAAGTGAGGTAGGATGCATCCAGGAAAGCCCCTGAGGATATCATGAGATGATGGGAAACATCCTTGCAGCCCACTGATGCACTCCAGGAGGATGGGTTGTTTTTCACAGCAGCAGCAGTGGCAAAAGAAAACAAAACAAAAACAACTAAAATCAGGTTTTATTAGCTGAAAGCAAATGTTCTCTTCCCTGTTATTTCAGCAGCCTAAGGAGAAGCATGCAGTTTTTGTCAATATGCCCAAGGAACACTTAAGGCTTTCAACATCAATGTGTCATTTCCCGTAACAACCCATCACCAGGGCAAGTCCTACAAACAAGCCTTCATGGCCGTAATACATATTTCAGTGCATGTTGCTGTCTCTGACACAGCTCCCCAGGCTGCTTGCTCAGGCCCCAGGCTGCTGTCTGGAGACTGTGAACGAGCAGTGGCTGGGACCATCTCAGCGATGGCAATCCCAAGGCTGCTGCTAACAAGACAAGTCCATGCACATCACCATCGGAGCTGCATTCCCCTCTCCAGAGCCAGGCTGCCACGCTCACTTAGGTCCTGCCTCCCACCCACCAAAGGGCGGTGGGTTGGGGTGAGCCCACACTGTCGTGGAGGTGACCTGGCCGGAGGGTTCTGTGAGCAGCTGGAGATGCTGTGGGGACACCAGGGGACGAGGACCTCCACACTTGTGGGTAAGGAGTTAATGGGTAAATGCCAGTAGATGGCACCCAGGAATACGAAGCCGTGGTCCTGGCGCTTGGAAACGTACTCTTTGGCACTACCAACAGTTCCTTTTTTGCAGCTCTTTATGTCAGCTCTTATGAAGGGGTTTTTTAACTTGGATTCTGCCTTAAGCCACCACCCAACACCTCCCTGAGAAACTGTACCTGGACTTTGACCAACGTGCCAAGGCCAAAATAGTATCTAAAACACAGGAATTTCCCCAAATAATCCAAATACTGCTGCCTTTCATTGTTGAGACAAAAGATTTTTTTCATGCTATGGATTTTGCTGGTTTTCAGCTAACATTGTAAGATCAGATTTGGCTCGGGCTGCCACACTTGTACTTTGTGGTTTTTGAGAATCAGCAAGGTTCGAACTACAAGGCATGTATGCTGGGGTGACAGTGCTACTGCAGTGCATTGCTCCAACAGGTTTTGGAGCAGCACAGCAAGGGTCAACGTGCTCTTGTGTAATTCAGTGGTCCTGAGGCCACCCTGAGTGACCCTGGGGATGGAGCCACCATGTGAGGGACCAGACCCTGGTCTCAGCCAGGCCAAGCAAACCAGCTTCATCGAAACTACACCTGCTCCAGCCCTACCTGAATTTGGCCCAGAACTATTCATAATCCAGCTGACAGCTTTGTCTCTGAGGCCAGGGGCAGCATACTGGAAATATGTGACTTCTCTGTAATGAGTTTGGCAAACAAGGTGATTGCATGCCAGTCCTGCAGGTTTCATTAGTCTGTCTCTGTCCACGGCAGGCTGATCTGCCCCGTCCTCTGAAGTGGCTGCATGCCAGCACCATCCATCTCTCACTGTCCTTTTGGCTGCAGAGTCTGGTTTTTTAATAGACCTGGCCTGAACAGATTCAATAGGTGCCTGGTAGAGGGAGTGAATCTGCATCTCTGAACATCCTGAAGGATGGCTGAGCATTAGGCAGTCCCATAAATGAGTGTCTTTCTAAGGTCAGAGGATGGAGAGGCATGATATCACCATGACAGATTGAGAGAGAGAGAGAGAAAGAGAGAGAGATCATTAATATGGTGTGCATTTAATCCCCAAATATTCTTCACATCTTAAAATAAGATGCCTGGAAGGAAGCCCCTGCTGCCCTGAAAGCAGAGCTCGGCAGGGTTCGGGTTTGTGCGTCTTCAGGAGGCAGTGAGTTTGTTCAGACTGGAGTGGCAGAGTGACGGAGGTGGCCAGAACACACAGTTCTTCATTAAATGGCAACGAGTTAATGAATTAATGAGTTACTGGGACCTTTGCTGCAGATCAGCCTGGAAGTGCTATTTGGACAGGCAAGGATATGCTTTCAAAGTTCTTGCATTTAAATTTCATTTCTTGCACCTGGATTTGTGATCAGAGTTTTATTCTCATAAACAGTTTATACAGCTTTAAAATGCTTTCATATCTATTCTCCCTAATTTCTACTCATACCATGAAGACTCAGCATATACGTTAACCAAAGCTTTTGTGAACATCAAGAATTCAGGAACTTCCTGTGGAAAAAAAAAGGCAAGAAATCAACTTTAAAATAAAATAAAAACAAAACCAGAAGCTGAAAGCAAAAAAATCAGGTGGTAGGGATTAATCTGATTTCATCTGAACTTTCCCCAAATGGAGATATTCTTCAGAAGTCAAACACCGAGCCCTATTTCATGTTCTCTACAGTAACTTTTAGAGTTCAAAACACTCATCTGTTCATCCCTCCACGTCCCCTCGCAGTGGTGTTTGCAAACGACACAAACATTTGACTATGATCTGTGCTCTCCCTAATGCAGACGAGCCTGCGCACGCCTTGTAGCAATTTTCTCCGGAGCAAGTTCAAGCACAATTTGCTCATGCTGGTATCTATCTGTCATCAAATGTGTCAGCTGAATCTCTCTCAGCTCGGGTGGGGAGGAAGGAGACAAAAGGTCTGGTATGTTCTCCAGGAGGCAGGACAGAGGAGGAGGAAAACTAAGTTTTCATCTACCCGACAGGAATTGAATGTTTTTTTCCCTTTACCCTTTGCATTTCATTCCCCACGCTAGCAGCACGGCTCAGTGCCTCTGGTAGCAGGTGGATGGGCTCAGGACAGATGAAAATGAACCAGATCCGTCGGGAAGCCCGGAGAGCTGGTGCCGCCGAACGGTAGCCCTGAAGGTTGCAATGCCTTTCTTAGAGGAAGGATCGCTCACAGCCTTTGAACACTGCCAGTGCCTTATCTCCCCACGGCTGCACCGTGCACTGAAACTAGGTCTGGTTGACACAGTCCAAGTGCTTTCAGGAGCCAGCATGGGCTCATGGTGCTGCCCCAGCTGAAGTCACACTACGGTGCTTGGGAGTTCATCCTCCTGTGGGAGGTGCAAGCAAGGAAGATGACTTCAAGTGCAGTTCTGCACTGAAAAGGGGTTGATGAAGAAAAACCACCTTCCTACTACTTGTGTGTAATCGTAACTGCATCCAATTATTCTGCCGACTGCACGGAATAACACATAGTGCCATGATCCCGGCCCACCCCACCACAAGCTGGGATGGCTTCCATCAGGTGTGCCAACAGGAGACGTGCTTGGTGGGAAGAGGAAGGACTTCACCACTGCAAAACTCCAATCCCACCACGGACCAATGCATCTCCTGATATTGGGCAAGGGCTTGCCATGCTCCAAGAAAACCATGGTCCAAGGTATATCCTGGCACGTGAAACTCAGGTTACCCAGATCCACTTGCTTAGGGAGAGGTTTGGACTAGAAAAGATAGCACAGGGAACCACAGCGTGTGGTGTGGTGTGACCACTGTCCACACAAGAGCCAACTTCTGTCCCATCGTACACAGGGCAAGACTGCTCTGGCTTGGGAGGGAGACAGAAAAGTGGCTGGAGGGGGTAGAGAAGCCAGAGCATCCATCTCCATTGAAAAAGCATCTTATCTTTACTGCAGGTAGAACCAGAAGGATTTTTTTATCCTTGAGGTTTATTTTGTTAGTGTTTCTGTATCTGACACCACTCAAAAGGGATTCTGGGAAAAAAATATAAATGGTACTTTTAGTGTTTTATAAAAAAGGAGATGTATGATCTCAGTCATTCAGTGAGAGCAGAAGACTTACGGGATGGTAAGGAATAGAAAAGAGCTTGGAGATTTATTTCCCATTAGAGTGCGGCAGATGGGGAGGAAGGGGACACAGACAAAACCGAATTATTTGATGTGGAACTAGAGCCCAAATGTAGAAAAAGCAAAAATCAAATCAAGACAGGCTTAAAGTTTTCCAGTGAAATGTTTCCCTCCCCCCAAGAAAAGAGGTATTTTCTACAAAATGACATGTTCGGGAACAGCCCCCAGTTTTCATGAAATTTTTATTATTTTTCAGTTTGCATTGAGTAACCAACCCAAAAAGGATTAGCACCACCAGAAAAAGAAGTTAGGTCGCAGCAGACTTATTTCCATTGAAAACATAGGTGAAAGCAAAGGCTTATGTGCAATTCTTCCATCAATAAAAATCTAATTTTCCAACCATTTTTAAAGCTGAAGTGGAAAAAAAAAAAAAAAAAAGAGTTAAGGAAAAACATTCTCGGGGAAAGCAAGCTAGATGCTATTGACAGTAAATCTACAGAAACTTTTACCAACCTGGCTGCTGTCGTTACCTGTCAATCTCCCAGAGCTGCCATGTGAAGGATAACCATGTCCTGGAGGACAGCCTGCTGCTTACAACAGGGGTAGGCTTGTACACCCAAAAAATGCATTTTTTTTTTCCCCAGCCATATCTATTCATCTGATAAAAGGTTTTATCTCTCCCTACAAACCTTGCCTTACCGTAACACTTAACCCTCACTAGCTACCCACATCCAAAATAACCAAGCCTATTTCAGAGAACGGGAGAGGACTGTGACACATGGAGCCGGTGCAATTAGGCTTGCAGAGAAATGCATTGAGCTGGGTCGTGCACGGACAGGAAAGATCGCTGCCCTGCCTGCCAGGAGGGCAGGCCGATGGGGGAACTCCTTGCTCAGCCCCACTCTGCTTCAAGGTTTATTTTGCTGTGCCTCTAACCATGCTCCCCAAGCATCTCGTCTCTCCTTATTGCATCCCTGATGCTTCCTGTTGCCCTGTTAGATGTTTTCAAAGTCACTAAAATAGGAAAATACAGACAAACACCCACACAGTACAAATTTAGTAACATGAATTGGAGGAGAGAGAAATTTTTTTTACATGCCGGCTGTTACCAGCACAATTGGTGCAAACTGTACATTTTGCAGTATGTGTCAGTGTGCAGAGACCCAGGCACAGATTTTTAGCAGCAGCGATAGCTGTGAGGAAGCTGGTTTGTAACAACCAGCGTAAGGTAATGAAGCAATGAAAACACCAAATTATTTACTATTTAGGCAGCCAAACTAAATGCCTTTTGGTCTTTCATATATGAGTCTTAAAAGTGTAAACTTTTCACGCTATAAGAAAGAAAATCATCCCTACACTTTAGCAAGAAGAATGGTTCAGACAGCCCCAGGAAACAAAGATCTGAGCCAATAAAGAACAACAGTGTTTGACTGCCTTTGGAAAAGTATTCACTGATTTTTTTCCATGTGCAACATTGCTTTAAGCTACAAAAGATGCAGAGGTTAATGGCAGGTCACTAGGAAGATGTTATTGTGTTATTTCTTTTCAACATGCCTTCCTCCAGTTGTCCAGAGGTGCAGCACCAAATGGGAGATGGACTGGCAGTGGAAGACTCAATCCCCACTCTCAAAGCAGAGGTCAGCCCAGCCTTGGGTCTGAGCTTTGGGACTGGAACCTCCTCTATTACTCCAAGAATGAATCACAGCATTGCTTTTGTAGTGACTGTTCTAATGCAGTTTTCCAAAGCAGATCCACATAGAAATAAAAGCCAAACATCCATCAGCTCCACATGACAAACTCAGAAAACCAGCACATATCTTGGAAATCTGGTAAAGAAAGGGTGGGGGGACAAATACGTTGAGAGTTCCCATTATTCAAGTATCTCAGCACTTCCCATCTCGGAAGTAAACTTCTCTGATGGGCAGAGTACCTTGGAGGAGTCCCTAGCTGCTCTGGACCTGAGAGCAGCAAATATTTTCTGTCCAACAAAGTGAAAATAGTGCATGGAGAAGATAGTCAGTGAAAACAGGTGGAAAAGACAGCGAAGACCAAAAAAGTAACTGAAGCACCATAGGGTGAAATCCTGGCCTTTCTAAATCAATGGCAAAAAACTCCCACTGGTTTCCATAGGTTCATGTAAGTTCTCCTTTCATTAGTAAAACATCCAGGCAAGCACAGAAAATTTTATCGGGAAGGATTATGTTCACTCTGTCCATCATTCCTTCTGCAGTTCCATCACTGTGGTAAAAGATTAGCTAAGGTCCCCTGTCCTGCCAATAGCACTGCTCTCATGTGGAAGAGGCTATGGGCTTTTGACCTTCTCTACTAGCTATGAGATAAGATAAAGGGCCTTTTCATCTCCTGCTTAAGCAGGATTTCTAGCATTTATTTCAGAATGAGGAGAGGATCATAAAAAACCCTGTCTCCCAAACACGGTGTTCCTAACAAACTGAGATGGGACGCAGAGAACAATCTCTCTCTACCCTGCACATGAGAGCGTGCCTATGCTCCCCTCTGACACAGCCTCCACGGGCTGCCGTAACGTCCAGGGAGCAAGCCCCATCTCCGACCATCGCCCGGCAGTCCCAGGGTGAAATGAGATCAACTGACTTCCCACTTAGCAATGGTAGATGGCTTCCCCAGAGTTTCCTTCCAGCTCTGTAAATCAGTCATCCCAAGCAGAGGTTGGCTGGAGGGTGCCTCATCCCTTCCAAGACTCACAGCCCTGCCCTCCTCTTCCAAAGCCATTTATTTGGAGAGGGCAGAGAGAGGCCCCAGCAAAGCTATGACTAATGCCTCGCTAATTCCCGGAAGAGAAGGCAAATCAGCTCCCAAGGAAACAGTCTTATGCGTTCCTGACCCAGGCTGTGACCGTTTAAGAGAGAGCTTGCTCTTACCAGTAAAAATAAACACTTTCCTCATCAGAGATTACAGAGGGCAGCTCTCCCGTCTGTGTTACATCTGCAGGGCCAGTGGTGCAAGGGCAGATGTCAAGACGTTGAGTACACTGAAGACCTGCAGCAGTGCACCGCAGGGATTAACCTAGATGCAATCCAGAGGAAAAATTTAGTGTGACTCTTGTCCTAACCTTTTTAGGTGTTAAATGCTGAAGTCATTGGTTGGTTTTCATTGTCACAACCAGGCAAAACTTACCTTCGCTTTCCCTGAGTGTTTCCTACCTTGGGTTTGAACACCAGAACATGTGTAGTCCTTACTGCAATGTTCATCACGTTCACAGGTGTGAAACAGCCCCCAACTTCTATACATACCTTCAGTGGAAGCTGCTCTTCACTTAAGCTTATAAAGCAGGTTCTGAGAGTAGCAAACAAGCAGCAAATATGGCATTGTTTAATAAATGGAAAATACAGTACACACGAGCTATTTGCAACACAAAGCAATAACGCTCAATGAAGTTGAGGAAATATCTACTAAAATGAAGAATACTTCAAATTACAAATTTTTTCCTCCTCAAGTGTGTATGTTTTAATTAAGTATTTTTAGCACTTTATGCTTCCTACATTATCTGCTAATTTGTAAATTCCAGCATCTTTACATACTTTTTAAGCTACATTTGTTCTTCTACTGACAATTAGTACTTTATTCAATTAATATTTTTACATTCACCAAAGAGGTATAAAATCTTTTCTCTTTGCAAAAAAATAGTCTTTTAATGATCTCCAATGTTCTGCCGCAGGCAATATTTTGCAGGGGTACCTGGGAGCTGGGAAACAATTACACAGAGCTGGAACTGCCAATGCTCTTTCTCCCTTTGGAGGAAAGGATAATTCCAGCACTCAGCCTGCAGTAGCTCGTCTTTAGGAGGAAGAACGTTGCACAAGAGTAACTGCAGCTAGTGAGTATTGTGCATTTTGCCCATATGAACTTAGATAAATTGTCTCTTTGTAAAGAAATATAAAATCTCTTGTTCCACCAGTTCACTCTGGCCAGCATCCAGGAACACTAAAGGACCTGCCTCTGGCACCTAATCCTAGAGGGTCACCGCTCCCTTGGAGAAGCTGCTGTATCCAAGTAGCTTTCTGTGACAGGCAGTATCCACTGAAGGGTCCCTGCAAAAAAGAGTATGGAAGCTGATGCGAACCTCACTCTTTCCACGCAGGGTTCACCCTTCTGCAAGGGTTGATTTCAAGGAGTTTCACACGCTTGAGGGTGTGAACAGAGTGTCTCTGTAGCATAACTTTGCAAAACAGAACTGCAAAAGCTCGCTAAGTCTGAACTGCAGAAACTCAGGTTTGAGCACGTCAGCAAGGAACAGAAGTACCTGGGAGCACGAACTACACAATAAACGGCCCATGGCTTTCTGTACAAAAAAGGGGAAGTACATGGGGTAAAATATCACAAGGAAAGAAACTATTTGAACCATATAAATGACAAGCATATTTTTAAGAAAGTAGTTTTTAGTTTAGCAGAAGCGGTTTCTGACCTAGGAATACTTTGCTGGTACAGAGGGAACGCAGTATCCAACTTTGCTTTCATGATGCTGTGCCAACACAGCCCATTATGCAAGAGAGGACTTTCAAATTCTTCTTTAAGAAAAGAGGTCAGACTGAGCTCAAACAGTTTCTTGTTGAAATGCAGCTTAATGTGGATTTGACTAACTATCATGGCTCAGTGCCAGTCAGCAACTTCAGAGATGTTTCTGAGAAAGGTTCTTCAACCTTCCTTTGCTTCAATCTTCCTTATTCAGGGAAGGAAGGTAAAGCAATGAGACTGAGAGGTCTTCATAAAGGAAAAAATTATAGGGTCTTGCCATGGAATAGCTACAACTAGCAAGTCAAGATATCCACGCCAGACAATGTGCGTGCTGGTTTTGCTGCTGGACTACATCTTACCTCAAGGGAAGCCAAGAGAGTTGTCGTCTGTAGCTGAGATGAACAGAAAGATGAAGCCATGTGTGCTGCAGAGATGAATGTGTCACATCAAAAGTTCATTTCAAGCACAGGTTAGGATCGACTGGAGGGTGACAGAGTGGCAAAATCTTTTATTCTTCCTAATTCCATGGCTAGATCTGTGTAAGAATGAGGACAATTTTGAAAAGCATCACCACAAATGTATTTCTTTATTTTGTTGCATTTTTTTTCTTAAGGCTTAAACCATGATGTATTCAATCAATTCTACTGCTCCTATTACATTGTGGATTAGTTAATTGCAGAAGCAAAAAAGGGTGCCTGATTTATTATGTATAGAGCTTTGGAAAACTACAAAAAGCAGAAACCTAGACAAGTCATCCAACTCCTCGCTAATGGCCTTCAGCAACAAGGAAATGAGACTAACTGTAGTAAAAATGCAAATAAAAAGCTACATATGAATTCAGGCCTCTGTCTTCATTACAGAATCAATAAGAAATACATTAATTCAGGCAGCCAAAAGTTTAAAGCCAAAAAAGGAGAACAAACCCCAGCCTTTCACATTCGTAGCCCTGGCAGCAAGGAAATGTGGCCAAATTCCTAACCACTTATATGGCAATTTGTACCTCCCGTCATCCCACATGGGCTCTAGTAGCCTATGTCAACAGTTCAGAGAACAAGTCTCCAGAAAAGAAAGGCCAGTCTTCCTCTGGGGACAGGAGGAGCCTCTCTTGAAGTCTCTTCCATGATGAGAGAGTGAAATTGTCAAGACCCATTGAACTGAACCTGAACAAAATTTAAAACGGACTTTCTGACCAGTCCAAAAATCCTCACCACTTCTTCCCAGATGTTTCTCTCGCAGGCATAATGCCTGTCCTGCTGCAAGAAGGGCTCCAGCACAGTGACAACACCTGCTCTAAGGGCTTTTCAGTCATGCTAAGGAGCAAGACTGATCAGCAGCTGCACGAGAAATCCTTTTCAAGGGTAAGTTTCAGACACCCAATCTTTTCTGGATAAAATATAAGAACTTGAAAAACTCAACTGTGATACCAGCTGCTTCTGAGGAATCCATTACACAGCCATCAGCTCATGACAACTCTTGGCTTTTAAAGACTGAACCAGTGACACGGAGGAGAGAGATCTACATGCAGCTACCTAACCTCAAACCCCCTTCGTGGTGAAGCATCTGATAAAGCAGTAAGCCTGTGCGAACTGAATTTAGTGCTGAGAAAATGGAGCTCAAACATGTACAAAGCTTTCACTCACTGTGTGTGCATGTGTATGTGTATGAATCAAATTTCTGCATCGCTTTTTGCCAATTAATACCTCCAGATAAAACACACCAGGGAGACACTTATAGTTTCAAAGATTTTGTGTGCTCTCCTGCCCTGATAGACATCGTAGCACTTTACTACTGTTTTACATGTCCAAATATTTGCCTGGATAAATAGATTTAGAATAGTTTGAATAAGCTGCACTTTCTCTTAGGAAGCTGGATGAATCACACCGAAAAAAATATTCTGGAAAAGATCTGCGGCACAACTACAGACAGGAAAATGAAAGGAGAAGTTGGCGCTAAACAATGCATCAAGGGTCGAAATGTCCGGAGTATGTGAAATGTGAGTAGCCTATAGATTTAAAGAAAATTTGCCAAAGGAGGCATTTGCCCAAGCTCAATCTTTATGAAAACTGTTTTGTAAAACAATCAATTGGATATACACCTTTTTTAAGACATAAAATACATACTTTTTTCTTTTTTTTTTACTGTGAAAGTCACAGTTAAGCTCACCAGGAGCAGAACTCCTCAAGGTGGTTATATACGTAGCTGGACTAACTGGACTGTGTTAGGACTGGACTCTGTCCTAACACAACCTGTGAGCTCGAAAGGTACTAACCGGCGGGAAAGACTTGCCAAACCATAGTTAGGGCTAGACCTTTTCTCCCCCGCAAGAGTCTCAGAAACCCCAAGGAGTCAATCCTTAAAGCTGTCTGCTTGGCTGGACTGCCATGGTGCTACAGGTCCTGGGTCCCTGCTAAGAGAGACCATGCAGCAAGGTGGCCTTAATCCTGGACCCAGAACTTGCCATACAAAGGAAAAGAAATTGAGAGCGGCTTGAGTGGAAACCTGCCCAGCATGCTGGAAACACCCCTGGAAACATGACACAAATACCTGAGATGCAACAAAATGAGTATTTTTCACTCTTTTGTTACTCTGCTCATACCGTAAGGAAGCAAAGGACCAAAATAACACATGCACCATAAGAGAGGGCTTGAGTTATAATTTTGTGTCTCTCAGGACACAGCGAGAGCCCTCACATGCTTCAGAAATCCAAGTGGAGATCTAGCAGGTTATGTAGATCAATTGCAGGCATAGAATTAGGGAAGCAAAAAGTGATATTCCCACCATTAAATATAGGTTGGAGCCTTAATAAGGCACAAAGTGAGGGAAATGAGAAGCTTTTAAATTGAAGTTATTATGCGCTGCAACAACTGCCAGAAATTATATGCTAATGTCATTCTCTTGCTTTTATTCCTCTCCAGTTCAGCAACAACCCACTCCCCTCAGTCTCTCCCTGCATCTGCAACTGCTCCCGTCTCACAGATTTGATTCCACTCTCTCTTTAGACCGTGGACCCTCCCCCATCAAAATGCAACATCCTCCCCCAAAATGCCCCAAACCCAACAACTTCACCATGGATCCAGCAACCTCCCTGAAACCCCCCCCAGCATTAAGCCCCCAGGACTTCTCCATGCCTGTGCCACAGGCTGGACCATGATCTGAGATCCTACTCATATAATCTCTTTCCTACCAGCAGTAAATCTGCTGCTAGAAGGATCCACTTAGGCATTCAAGCTTTCTCAGCCTTGTCTTTCACTTCTCTATATAGGAAATAGTAAAAAGTGAATTAAGACTATTGCATTTTCCCTCCTTCCTGATTTGTTTCATTTAAAAGTAAGGAACAGTCCAAGGCTGGCCAACTGGAAACTTGCAGCATGGCAACTTCCACCACTTTCCTGCCTCCGGGAACGCAGAGGAATAAACCCAAACCTTCTTTCCTCCTGATCTTCAGCTTCTGGCTCTGCATTACACGTGCATTGTGCAGTCAACCTACTTTCTGTTACCTGCACTCATACCTTTAATTAAACAGAAGATAATTTCAGCCTTCGGCTGGTTCCTTCTGCATGGGGACTCCAAGCCTTCATTATTCCTTCTGCTCCATCCGATCTGCAGTTTGACACACCACCAAGGGCAGGAGGATTGTGTGGGCAACACATGATCCTCCAGCAATGTTGGTCCTGTTTGGCAGCCCCTGTGTCATCCCCAGACAACTGAGTAACATCTCAGTGATGTGACTTACTGCACACCACCGAGTGTTCAGGCATTACAGAATAAAAACTGGAACTGCAACCAAAGTGAAGGGTTGCCTGGGGAAAGGGGGGCAGGAAACCAGTCCTGTGGGGCTGTTAGCACCTAGAAGCTATTTAGAACTAGAAATAAATACTGCAAGGGTGTCCTGCAGCCCACATACAAGTGCACTGTGCTCTCCTCAGCCACAGGTAACGGTCCTGAATCCCCTCTGCAACCATAGGTAACGTTGCTCTTCTTACAGTTGTGAGTGGCTGATGTTCTCCAGTCACCGTGGGTACTGGCACCCAAAATCAGAGCGTGGCAGAGGTTCAATCACATCGGTAGCAATAAGCATGAAAATGGTGTTATATGAAGCTGTGGAGAGGGGGCAGGGTGGGGGAACCAAACCACCACAAAAAACATGTACGGGGGAACACAAGACCAAGGTGAAAATCAGAAAGCCACAAGATCACAGGCAATTCTGGGTGACTTTCTTGGCAATCACAACTTGCAAATCAAGTCCACCTCCTGCCCCAGTGGCTGATTGCCAGGAACAAGTTAATTAACCATCACTAACAAATGCACGTCTAGTCTAGACTTTAACAACTCTGCTAATGCTGGCTCCACCTCCTCTTGGCAGCTTCCCTTGACTGACCTCCTGTGATTGCCCACGGGCCAAATTCATCCTTGGGGAAAGTCTTTTTTTCTTTAGCTTGCACCAGGAATTAATTGAGCCCCAAAAGTACGCGCTGGCATTTTCCCCATAACCTAAAGGGATTAATAAAATCTTTCTTTTTGTTTTTTTTTTTTTTTTTCCTTCCCTCAAGATCATTGATCTTTCCTGTCTTCCTCCAATCACCTTCACGCCAAAGGCTTATGGCCAGCTCCTTTTCTCTTTCAGCTGATATTTGCAAGCATTTATTTTATTTCAGATGCTGCTCATTGAACTTTTTCCAGTTCATGTATCTTATTTTAAAACTACAATTCACAAAATAGCCTCATTCTCCAAATGGTGCTGAACTGAGTGGAATAATTACCTTACTTGTTTTAGGCCTCTGCTGGAGCCCAGAATTATACACTTGGAAAATTATGATTGTTTTCTCTTCTCCTTTTTTTTAGTTTCACAAGATGTGTGAAAGACAGGTTTTTATAAAGGACATAAAACCAGCCAAAACTATAATTACCACAGACAGAAAAGAATTCAGAGAAAAGATGATTTTATGATTAAGGCATTGGAGTAGAAACTCAGAAATTTAGATTCGTTTTGTGGCTCTGCCAAAAACTCTCTCTATAACCTTTGCCGAGTGAGTTAATCCCTGTGTGCCTCAAATAAAATACTCTGGCACTTCCCCGTTTTACGATAGCTTCTGCAAAAACCACTTCCATTCACATTTGTGAGATGTTCAAATACACCAACAATCAGAGAACCACAACGACTGGGACGGTTACAATCATCTGGCTGTATTTAATCATCTCTTGTCAAAAGCATATGCATCTTTAATCACAAGCACATGGGATATAGCAGCATCGCTCTTGAGAAACAAGTGCCGTACTAAAAGAAAAAAAAACAAGAGCAAAATTTCCATGTTCCTAACAGAAAATATTTTGCAAAGCAAGGCAGCAAATGTCTAAATGTATATCTGAAGCTTAGCATCTCCCCATTCCAATTCCCCCAAAACAGGGACAGGCTCAGGTCTCTTACTAAAGAAAACATGACCAAAATGTCAATTCATATTCCACTGGAGACGTGTGAAGTCAAGAGCAATTACAGCAACTCCCAGACTTCCATCTTGATACCGAGGAAAAGTACATAAGAGAAACGCTACTAAAGGCATACGCATAGTTTTTAAAATAACCTTAGAAACAGGATGCCAGAGGAGTCAGGGGGATTAGTTGCATACGTTTCCAGGACATGATGAGGACACTGAACTTTGAGAGTGAATTCCATTTAAAAAACCTGAGACTGAGCAACAACTGAAATGAGAAAGCAGGAAAGTCAAGCCTCCGCAAGCTAAAGCAACACAGCAAGCGAGGGTCACTGCAGGCACGTGTGAAGGCAGCTGCCTTCACCCAGCACTTCAGTGCCTTGCTGGCAGCTTTGGGCGCAAACTACGGCAGATTCAGAAGGTCTTTTATCTGATGCTGCCACTATGAACCACGCTTGCATCACATGCTTGTATAGAAACTGCTGCCACCATGTTCTGCCCACCCTGGGCACCCTGCCTGGGGGAAGAGGCAAGCTCACAGGTGTCTCCTCTCTTCCTCCCCAAGCACCAAAGCCTAGGAAGGCTGCTATGTCAACCGATCCCCCCCTTCCTTTTTCATTGCTTTAATAAATTAAGCCGAACAACAATAGAGATGAGAGAAAGAAGGACAATGTGGTAAATGTAGCAGAAAGAAATTTGAATTGTAATGAGGAGAGCTAATCAGGAAAAGAATGGACTATAGAAAAAGCACTAATGAGTTTCTAAATAAATTCAAAAGGTTAATATTGTTCTATCTAACAAATACGAGAAGAATCCTAATGTGAAATTAAAGGCCTCACTCCAATGCCCTTGTGGCCGTACGTTAAAGCCATACCACCCACCCACTCTATTTACCTGTCCGGCCACCACAGCCTTCTGCTGCCTCTTATAGATGGCTTTTGTAAATGGGATCTCTTCAGATCAGCCGCGTGTCTCAATCTCTTTTGTTTCTGCGCATCGAATGCTTGAGCCAAAGTCCAATAAGTCAATGGACAGACTCTCTTTGACTTACTGAGTTTGCATCAAGATTTTTGTGACTCGTTTGTGTTAGCATTGACAAATCAGTAACCAAATGTGGTTTTCAAACCATGAGGGATGTGTGTGTGTTTGTGAAGTCCCGGATGACGCGGTTTTCAAGCACGCTTGTATTCACTTTTATTATCACGGGGATTGCCAGGATGGGTAAAAAGCCAACGCAGGTTCACTGAGGAAAGGGCAAGTAAATAATAAAAGTTTATAAAAATAAAAATCTGGAGGGTTTCTGTTTGTTTGTTTGTTTTAATTTATATGATGCCAGTAGTTCAAAATATAAAGCTAAGACTTTCTATATATAATAAAAAATGAAAATATTCAGAGTCCTTTATGCATTCTATTACAAAACACGGTAAAAATTGTATTTCAGCCAAAATATGATATTTTTTTTAGGTGAGGAAAGCAGCCCCTTTCAAGAAAAAAAAAAAATCCAATTCCCAGCAAAGTAATAGACTCACAGGCTTTTCATAAGAATAGAAGATCTGCTCAACTATTTTCTTGTTTGAAGGAAGGAAATGGTGCCATTATAATATTTTACGCTGAATATAAAAAACTAGAATGACATCATTCTTCGAGGAGAAGCCTGAGTATATTTGTGTACATGGCTGTCCATCTGTCTTCTGAACTGCAAACAAAATCTAGAGGGAAGAGATGAGGGTAGTCGCACATTTATCTCCCCCCCGGTCCCACGGTGCCAGGAGATGAGTTAGGTGCAGTCCCAGAGCTGTGTAACCTCATTACGAGCCAACTTTACCCACACTAATAAATCTATCTGCACACATTACTGTGGGCATAGTCGCACGCCGACGTGCCAGCACAGCCGGGGGATGCACAATGACTCAGACCCCATTGGGTCTGCGCGGGGCAGAGCTGAGCGTGTCTGCGCTCCTCTGCTCTGCCCCAGGCAGCAGCCATGCTCAGACCCGCTGCGTGGTCGCAATGGGCAGAGCTGCAACCGTTCAAGCTCGACCATCAAAAAGATCCCTTCGCTCCTATCGCTTACAGAAAATAAACAAAATTAAGATATGCACCTTTTTTCTTTCAGGCATGTAAATTATTCTACAGTTGGAGTAATACTCCTGTGCCAAGACTGACCATCCTATGTATTATTCACGGGAACCTTGCAAAATGCTGCTCAGCCACTCACCTGCCATGCATAATTTTGTTTGACAGGCAGGTTAAATACTTTAGCTTTCTAATCCTCCTCCTCCTCGCAGGGGAGGTGGGCATTTGTGCACTGCACTGAGAAACATCACGGCGAGGATGTTTAATAGAGGCTTTGGTGGAGTTCGACCCTGGGAGGCAAAGATTGAAAGCAAAAACCCTCGCACCCAAGAGACAGGAGGAGTGGGAAAAGCATGGAGACAGAGACTCGACAGTCAAGACATGTAAACTCTTTGTGAGTAACCCTTTGAATGCCAGTGGGAGACATGCACTTACCCCAATGTCAGTTGTGGAGAGCTCACCAGAGCTCCTCAGTGTTTCCAGTCCAGCCCACGAGGGATATAAGATGGAAAGCGGTGGGGCAGCTTGTGCTCCTGCGCCCAGGGTGGAAGTCTCACCGGCTGAACATTTCTGGCACTACTCTGTCTGTAAAAGCTTAAATGCAAAAATCTTTCTGAGACAAAGGGCACTGCGATGAAATTGCTAACTGTGAATAAACAAGACAGTTGCACAGCTCATCATAACCCTAATGATCCTCTCTAAATCATGCAGGCCCATCACCTAGATCTATTGGCCACATTAGCAGACTGCTGAGTGCGGGAAATATGGAGAGGATCATTTTTAAAGGGTTTTGTGTGCTGCGCTCATTGGGAACCCTTTGAGATGGAGTCTAAAGCAGATGGTGAAATGGGAAAATTATTCACGTTAATTCTTTAGCAGCCTAAAATAAATAAAAAAATAAATGAAATAATGAAAGCCCCATTCAGTCACGCTTTTGCAGCAGTCATAAAAGCCCCAACAGGAAGAATCCAACGCTGCTGCATTCTGCACCACAAACCTGCTGCTAGTTAATTGGTGCAAGGGCACAGGAACAGTAACATCCTGTAAAAAAATATATAAGGTCTTCCCCCTTTGTTGGCTATTGTTCAATGGCCTGACAAAAGAACAAACAAGCTGAAACAGCAAATAAACCTCACTGTATACAGTCTTGAATGCTGAAACCCTTTCAATATTCCTTCACACACGATTTCTACAGAACAACATCTTTTGCTTTGAGCTTCTCATCCACTCTGCAAACTCTTACGATGAGATATCATTACTAGTGCCCCATTTTACAGACAGGGAAACTGAGGCATTACTTTCATCCAGAAGGGGAACAGCAAAGTCAGTCAGGACTACACCCTACATCAAATCCAACCACAAGACTGAGTTTTCCTGCTCATTTTGCAGGAGGATCAGCTCCTTGGGTGACCTGGTGTATCAAACCATCAAGGCCTCCTGAGCTAAACAAACTGTGGCCTCTGCCACAGCAACGCCAGGACTTGTAGGCTCTGAAGTTTTCCCTCACCTAGATGAGCCAGAGGACCTGAGGAACGTGCCAGAGGGGGACTCCACTCCCACAGCAGCAGGTTATACAAAGTTTTACTTACCATCTTAACCAGAAGCAGCAAATAAAGAACGTCGCAGAATTCATAAGACGTTTCTGCGTGAGAACAGTACAAAGCTTTGTGAAACTGCTGAGAACAAATGAGGGAGAATGTACGTTTCATACTGAAAAGGCTGAAGTTCACTTTTAAAATCACTAACACCAAACATCTAATATTAAGATATAGTATTTGCTAAATGGAACTCTCTGACTCAGTTCTTGCTCCTGACACTTCACAGCCCTGTTGCTTTCTGGCTATTTTATTTCTTATTAATTTTTGACACGATGAGTAAAACCTACCAAGGCTTACAACCGCTTGTAGCTCCAATCTGCGTTTCTCTAAGCATCTGTCCGTGGTCCTGACACTATTTTAATTTCATCCTCTTCTCTCTAATGCACTAAGGTGTGCAAAATGAGTTCAGCTCACACAGAGAGAGCTGCCATCAGTAGAGAGCTGTTTCATTAGTGTTTTTCCCATCAGGTTAGTGCTGGGATAAGCAGCCAGCTGTTTCAGTGAATAAACATATGTGGACCTACATCACCTGGACAGACTGTCCTGCCTCGTTACCCAGAGTCCAGCAACTGTGAGACAAAAGTCAGCACAACTCCAGCGCTGTCCACTGCCTGGATGGATCCACCTCTGCAGCCCAGGCGTAGGGACAAGAGCCTCCAGCAGTGCCCTGAGCTGGGGGCAGCCTCCTGGGGCAGCTCCCTCTCGTCTGACCTCTCCCAGGGCTCAAACGCATGAGTCGGTGACTGTGGCTTGGCAAGATGCTACACATCAGCTCAGTTCTGGGGACTGCACTTCTGCTCTTAGCCCATGGTTAGTGAAAGCAAGCGTCACTCAGGAGAGTCCATGCTGACAAAGCTAAGGCTTGATACATGTGCTTGCTGCCGGCTGCACACAGCTCTCGCAGCTTGGCTCGCTATGGTAAGGCCACTGTGTTCACAACCCCTTGTCAGTACTTAAAGCACCGCTGTTTCCCCAGCTCCATCAACACGCTCAGAAAATCCTTCTTTCAGTTTGAAACATCCCCTGGGCTGAGGCTTTCCTGTCCTGCTCCCAAAATGAGGACTGCTACTGGAGTAGAGGAGATGGGAGGAAAGCTTCTCTGTGCTACTCTTGTCTCTTCCCAGCATCAGCTGAAAGCTCTGAGATCTGGAAAAAGCATGGCTTGGTAAAGGTCATGATCTGAATACAGATTATTCATGGATATGAATTTATCTGATGAATTATTCTAAACATATAATTCAGCTGGCTCTACTGAGCGCGTATAGGATGCGTCTCTGTAGCTACTCTAAATAAAAAGCAGGGCATTAAATAAGGACAGTCACTTTCTTGAAAGCATAATATTTTATTTGCCACAAATATGCTAATTCTTTAATTTTCATACTTGGTGCTAACTAGAAATACAACCTAAGCAAGATACATTTTCTTGTAGCTGATTACTAGGAAGCATATCACAACCAATATCCTAGATTTTAGACCCTCATTCAGTGCTTCCTTAGACTCTAACCTAATTTTGAGCCCATGGTAATGGACTTTGAGCTGCTAACAAACATGTAGGACTATCATCTGTTGGCCATGTCCCCATGCTGCTCATTATTGGTGCCTACCATCCAAATTTATTGGCAGGTTTGTCAGAAAAATTGGAGAGACATGGATTTGATGGATGGACCACTCAGCGGATAAGGAATTGGCTGGATGGTTGCACTCAAAGAGTTGCGATCAACAGCTCGATGTCCAAGTGGAGACCAGTGACAAGTGGCATTCCCCAGGGGTTGGTGTTGGGACCAGTGCTGTTTAACATCTTTGTTGGCGACATGGACAGTGGGATTGAGTGCACCCTCAGCAAGTTTGCCAATGACACCAAGCTGCGTGGTGCAGTTGACACGCTGGAGGGAAGGGATGCCATCCAGAGGGACCTTGACAGGCTTGAGAGGTGGGCCCATGCGAACCTCATGAAGTTCAACAAGGCCAAGTGCACATGGGTTGGGGCATTTCCAAGCACAAATACAGGCTGGGCAGAGAATGGGTTGAGAGCAGCCCTGAGGATAAGGACTTGGGGGTGTTGGTTGATGAGAAGCTCAACATGACCCAGCAATGTGCACTTGCAGCCCAGAAAGACAACCATATCCTGGGCTGCATCAAAAGAAGCGTGGCCAGCAGGTCAAGGGAAGTGATTCTGCCCCTCTAGTCCTCTCTCATGTGACCCCACCTGGAGTACTGCGTACAGCTCTGGGGCTCCCAACATAAGAAGGACATGGACCTGTTGGAGCGGGTCCAGAGGAGGGCCACGAAGATAATCAGAGGGCTGGAGCACCTCTCCTACAAGGACAGGCTGAGAGAGTTGGGGTTGTTCAGCCTGGAGAAGAGAAGGCTCCAGGCAGACCTTATAGCAGCCTTCCAGTATCTGAAGGGGGCCTACAAGAAAGCTGGACAGGCACTTTTTACAAGGGCATGTAGTGATAGGACAAGGGGTAATGGCTTTAAACTGAAAGAGGGTAGATTTAGATTAGATATAAGGAAGAAATTCTTCACAATGAGGGTGGTGAGGCACTGGAACAGGTTGCCCAGAGAAGTTGTGGATGTCCCATCCCTGGAAGTGTTCCAGGCCAGGTTGGATGGGGCTTTGAGCAGCCTGGTCTAGTGGAAGGTGTCCCTGCCCATGGCATGAGATGATCTTTAAAGTCCCTTCCAACCCAAACCATTCTATGATTCTATGATTCTATGAAAAAGCAGCGTTTTTTCTACTGCCTTCTAAATAAATACTAAGAGGCAATGAAGAACCAGCCATTTCAGTATCTACCCCAACCTCCTGATGAACCTCCTGGTTTCTGGACTCCAGTTTACTGGATACAGACAATAAAAGCAAAAACAAATTACTTTGATTGAATTCTAAAGGCTCACCGCAAAACCAGGAAAGCTGGAGCAAAGTGTGTGCCAAGGTGCAAAGCATGCTCCGGATCCCAGCAGCCTGGCTCTGCGCTGAGCCCACCGGCCTGAGCCCCACACGATACAGGTACTCACAGAGACTCCTTATCATTTAGCACATCTTCTTCTCTTAAGCTTCACTGGTCCTGCTGTTAATGCTATATAACTCTTCATTTTAAAAAGGCTATTTTCTGTCACTGTGATCTCTGCCGAGCACAAGCTCCCACGTGGAGGGACTACAGGCATCATTTTCAATGGGATCTGAGGAGGTTAGAAACAATTTGTTCTGTATGTTGTAGGTAGGTCTAGTTAGAGCTAATCTAATTACATAGGAATTATGGGATCGTCTCCAAGGAGGAAGGCACCAGGCCTCGGTCCAAGAGGAATAAACTGCAATTCACCAAAGCAAGAAGGCTCAGAGATGCCAACCTGGGACTGCAGCATGTAATTCCTGTTCAGGCTTGCACTTGCACATGGTTAATTGTACTGGCTTTAAGTGCTTTCTGCAATCTGGTAAATGGAAGCACACGCTTAAAGCTGAGCTTCAGTGCTTTTTACACGCTTAAAGCTGAGCTTCAGTGCTTTTAGGAGCTGGGACAATATGAACATTTCAGCTTGGGTCCATCTCTGAAATTCGCAGCTCTGTGGAGCCATCCCTTTCTTGGCAAATTATAAAAATATCTCCAAAGGCTTTGAGTCACATGTGAAGTTTGTAAATCCTGTGGTATTTTGCCATGACAAAAGAAGGATGGGAATGTTCACCTTTACCAAATTTTAAAGAGAAATTTACTGTTGCTCTGCAGCATTCAGGACTATTAATTGTTTTAGTGCTCAAGTACAACACCAGCACAGAGAATTTTAGGAGATTAAGAAAACAGAAAAACTATTTTTAAAACAAGCAGAACTCTTTGAATCTCCTGAATAGTTCAAGTGCATTGTCGGTTCAGGACAAATATTCAATTTAATTCTTATCCAAATTCCAGATCTCTTTTGTCATCAGTTATTTTCCAAGGCACTGAACAAGAGAGGTCTGAACTTACATTTAAAAGACACAGAAACAACACAGAGCGCTTCCGCTTCCCTCCACAGAGATTAGCCCAGCCCAGACTCCTGACAACCTCTAGACCTTGGGGAAGTTCAAACCCAGAACATGCTGGAATGATATCCCAAAACTATGGAAATAATGGCAGTATATAAACATTACAAGTAATTTTCCAGACATATCAGGGCAGATGAAAATCCAGGAGTGGTCACCCTAATAGGGTGTAATACTGTTGTACAAGGTTGAGAGCTTTCTTTAGATCTCTGTCAAAAAAAAATTCAGGTGTAAGGGACTTTTTTTCTCACATGTTCTCTTTACCATCTCATCCTGTCACCTATAAAATTGCTTCTCCACTTATTCCACAGGTGGGAGAAACCAAAACAAGCAGGGCCTAAGCCAGATGCTTTTCTCGGCCATGTCCACTCCATGGAGCTCATTAGAAAAGTTTGATGTATTCATCCCTTTGAAAAATACACACCCATTCAATGGAAGCTGATCGCACAAAAGATGCACTTCCATATGTTTTCTTGAATTTAAAGAAAAGAAGGTCAGAAAGATATTTTTAAAGTTCAAATAAAAAATGCTCAAAGTTAGATGAACTATTTTTTTTAAAATTGAAGGAAAACATTCTGTTCAAGTAAACAAAATTAATTGACTGGTTAGCAAAAATGTCTAGATTCTAGCTCTCTCTTCTGATTTGAAATCTCACACACTTTCATGGGAAAAGAAGATCATTTCTCATATTACGTTATGAAATCAGATATTGTTGTCACACTTCTGAATCTTTTCTTCATAATCATGTGTTGAGAGCAATTTTCTCATTCTTAAGTAAATAATTTGGGGTCTCCTCCCCGCCGCCCACAAGTACCTGGCACAGGTGCAGGTCACTAAAGCGCAGGTCACTGTTGGCTCAGTATCGCTTCCCCATCGGCACGCAGCAAGTCCTACAATCGCTCACCTTCTCCTGGGCAGGGGGGTAAATCCTGCCCCAGCAGGGACAGCAGGATGCACGTGGGACATGTTCCCTTTCCACTCACACTAGGGCAGTGACCACAAGTGGACTTTGGTATGACTGATAGGGCTTCGCAGATCATCAGGATGTTCCCCTCCTGATCCGTGTTTTTTGTAAGAAAGGATCCCTATGCTTGTCTCAGCCATGAGCAAGATGCACTTTTATACTGAGAAAAATAGCCTGGACTGACTCAAAGTACCTACACAAAGTCAAAAATCACCTGGGCATTGTTGCCACAAGGCAAGGTTTAGGCATGAAATCACGACATTTTAAAAACAGCCGTCCCCTGCGATCAAAGCACCACCAGCTGAAGTAGTATCGTAGTGGCAAGGTACGCAGAGCATCCCCAAGCCCCGCGGGGAAACTATGGAAAGCTTCAGTGCAATAAACTTTCTTCCCTTGCTGGAAATATGAAGGCCTGGGGCTTTCTATTCTATATCTTAATTTTCCATTCATCTCCTCCATGATCCAAAGATAAAAGGGGTCCAGTGGACTTCAAGAAGGAAAACAAGAGAAAGAAAAGCGTAACCCCTTCCACCTTTATTGCCCCCAAACCTACTCAACCTAGTAATTTCCACAGTGAGTCCTTCAAAATGCAGGAGGCGTTGTGCTTACACACATGCCAAGAGCAAATCAAGGCCCCTCTGACACTCGAGAGGATACCTGGGTCTTTGTGGGCACAAATATACACCTCCAGCTTTCCACACGGACCTCGGAGGGGGTGTGCACAGGAAGAACAAACCTGACAGGTTTTGGATGATGTGGGACTTGGAACAAAACATCAGCTATTGCAGCGGAGCTAAGTCCAAAAGCACTGGCAGGTTTAATTCTCAGCAGGACACGTTATGCTATGGAGTGTACATGTGGGAAATAAAAGATAAACTGAAAAGATGAAACTGCTTCAGACAGCATCTTTATCCGACCAGCAGAAAATCAGCTGCTCAGCAATGGGCTTTGTTGGCTAGTTTATTTGTGAGAGCCGGGCAGCCCGAACCTGGGGGATTTTACTAAAAATACTCTGAGCAGGGCGTAAGTACGGGTGCCTTCAGCACAAGCACTTTTGGCTTTGCTTTCATATAGAGAAAGGGAAGGAGGAAGAAAACAAATGCAACAGGAAGGAGCGAAACAGCAGCACGAGACGGCGGCACGAGTAACAGGACATAGTTTATAACTTACTTGAGAGCCTATTCCACGTCATCTGTTCTGCAGCTCAAACAGCAGTGGAGGCTTGTTCGACCGTATTACACACAGACACGTAAGCACACATACATTCAAAGTTGTTTGTAACCACCTCTTTCATCCTGAGCTGTGGGATTGTTTCAACAAGCCACATCTGCACTGATTTGTTTTCGTGCTTAGTGCTGAACTGACAAGGCAGTGACAAAATTCAGATTATTATGACCAGCCGAAAGGGGAAGCTGCTCTAATTCCATAGAAACTTCTGATACAATAAATAAATGAATGAGCTGAGCTTCGTGGCTTTTTGTGCAATATGGTAAAGTCAGAAATAAAAATGCAAAAGAGTGTCCCTAAGACACATTTGTGCCATTGCTCTGTGCTAACTTGTGGGAGAGAGACTGGTGCTTCAGCTCAATAAGCTCTGGCTGACAGAGCTCTGGAGAGGTGAAACCCAGCGCTGCCCTCCCTCAGGATCCTTGTATAAACCCCCAGCACCTAAACACGGGGTTTGTTAGCTCCGGTGGCCCCTTGGATCTCATTAACCACCATGGTTTGGGTGGAGACAAGAAGGGTCTCAGAAGCCTTGTGAGACCTACTAACTGCCCTTTGCATCCCTTACCCTGTGTTTTGGGCTGGGTCACAGTCTGCATCTGCAAAAACATTTGCTGCTTCTCCCCAGACCCTCCTGCAAACCAGGTTTGACTCACGGCAGTGCCAGTCCCTGCTGCTGATCAGAGTTCAGAGCTATTTACCATTCAGGTGACTATTAACTAGCCCGTGAACCCATACAGAAACTGAAAGCAGTGAATTAAGGAGAAAAACTCAAAGGAAAAAGTCTTCCTTCCCAATGTAGCTTCACGGGAACGACATGTTAAATTTACACCCACAAAACCACATAATAATTACCCAGGCCTTCTGTTTGCACAGTAATTACAATGAAACGGTTTAAGGAGGAGGAAGAGAGTCTTGCATATCAGCACGGTTGGTTTTGTAGTCACCTTCTCCATCTTAAACTCCTCTTTCCTCTGCAGCAAAGGAGACCCTCCTGCTCATGACTTCCCCCAGCTGTGACCCTGGGGACCTGCTCCAGGTCTGTGGGACACTGCTGCTCAGGATGGGCTATGGGGAGCTCCACACTCCATACCCCATCTCTGACGCTGGGACCACATCAGTGGGTGCCACCACGCAGGCAGCAAAAGTGCCGTCAGCTGTCCAAATAGTGCCATGGGCACCGCTTCATGGCCATCTCCAGAATATTTAATGCATTCTTCAGATCCACCAGAATATTTAATGCATTCTTCAGATCCACCAGAATAAACCCTCATTAGCTTTCCAGTCACTCCTGACTCCTGTCTGTACAGGAGAAAACTCCTTGAGTCCCTAACTCAACGGACAACTGCTGTGTTGGTTCAGCTGGGACCAAGCACAGCAGCTGCACCCACGGAGGTGGAACTGTCCCCTGCCGTCCTCGGTAGCAGACGAGGAGCTTCAAAGCCTGTGGGTGATCACGCCAGGGCCACTAACATGCTTCACTTCAAATGCCAATACAAACTCCCAGCTTGAGGCATTAAAATTTAATTACCAGGGACAGCTGGATCCAGGCAAGGGTCTGACTCTGCGGACCTGGAGAAAAAAAACCACTCCATTCAGCAGCAAGCTGTCCGGCACTGAGGAAATGGACTCAAGCCAAATATTATATACGTGTCTTAAGGTCTTACAGATTTCACTCTATCAGGCTTGGCCGGCCAAACAACCGGATCCAGGCTTGCAGCCTGGGGGACATACCCTAAGGGACAGCACCCGGTCCTCAATGCTGAGGACCTGCTTTGCCCTCTCCATGCTTTTTGGGAGGGACCTGAGTCCTGCCACCTGTGTGACCCACATTTTAGGGGACACACATGGCAGTGGGACAGGAAGACACAGGCACCTGTGCACACACCCTGTCTCGAGGCTGGCTGCTACTGCCAGTACCCGCCAGCGCCGCTGCTGGAGCATCCTCCAGCCCACAGCAAGCGTGCAGATGACAGATTTCATATTTTCTATTGGAAATGAAATTCAATCTCACACAAATAATTGTGTTTGTTTTCCCTACAGGTTCCAATCAGGCATAGCTAGCTATTGAAAAAGGCAAATACTCGTCAAATTTGCTCCTCTCATTTTCAATGCCACAGGTTGCAAATTTTTCTCCTGGATGGGCGGTGCTAACTTAGCTACTTGGGCATCGGCTGTATTCCAGTTTTCAGTGAATCTGATCAAAACTGGGGGGAGCAGATATCTTTATACATACGAACAGTAATTTTTAAACAGCATTTTTGTTGCGACGAAAGACAGGAAAACCGAGCAGTTCTAAAACTGAGTTTGCAATGTCAGCTCAATCTTCCATGTTACCCCCAGCAAATCTACAGTTGTTTTAAGGGCTGCTGGTGATTTTTTTTAAAAGCACACACACCTTTTCCAGGCTAAAGGGATAGTGGTGCCACGCAACAGCGAAGGAAGACCAGGCTGGTCCCTGCGGCGTGGCGGCCAGCCTGCCACCAGCCTCACCCCCAGCGCTGGGGCTCAGGGCGCCCATGGGTGCAGCTGGGGACCTGCGACCCCAAAACGCACCTCCCAGCCCGGCACGCTCGTGGAAGGAGCTTCTCGGGGGGTGAAGGAGTGCCAGGCCGCACTTGCCGTGCGTGGGGCTTTGTCCCCCTCTGGTGCCCGGCTCACGGAAGGACAGGGCGGAACGAGCTGCTCGGAAAACCGCAGCTCCCGCTCAGGCGCAAGCTGGGGTTGCCCTCCGCCTGGGCTGGGCTCAGCCTGCACAAGCAAGGCAGGTAGGGAGAGACGTGATCACAGCTTGATTTAAAAAAAAAAAAGAAAAAGCTCAACTAAAAAATGTTCGGTTGAGAAAAAGCTCAATGCGATGTAACCTCCTTGGGGCAGGGACTGGGCCGAGGCTGGGTTTGCACTTGCCCCCGTGGGAGTGTAAGCAGAGATGCTGCTCCGGCTCTGAAAATACCCACAGTAAGCAGGCAATGCTCTGCTCCTCCAGGAAATAAACTGTATTTGTGAAGATTTTGTACCTGCAGAGCAAGATGCCACTCACCAGCCTCGGGGGAAGTTATTGCTGCTCCGCTGAAGGCTCCTTCTGAAGGATGTGCTTTACCCCGCTTCCGATTTGAGTTAAGGAAAGGCAGGATAGTTTCCACTGAAAGCAAACACCCTCCTCAGAGAAAGGTAAACCCCCCGGTTTTCCATTAAAGAAAGTTTTGTATGAATCGGTTTTGGCCCAACTTTTAATCTACATAAAGCACGCAGGAGATGTGAGCATTCCCACCAATGGAAGTATTTACTGAGGGGACTCCTCGTCTATGGTGCAACCAGGAAAAAAAATATCATTTCGCCTTCTACTGAGAACGGGGAAAGGAATACCTATTTTTTTAAAAAACCCACACTGTTCCAGCAGATTCATTAGGAATCCACCTAAATGTTCTCCAAACTCTTTTCATTCCAATGAGGAAAAGAAAAGGCTTCAAATTTTTTGAAGTGTGAATTAAAAGTATTAATTAAAAGAGAAAGTGGAAAAGTTCCACCTTGGAAATCTCAAGTATTGTCATTTTTTAAATCTTCTGTTGCACATTCAACTTTAGGCCTGAAAAATGCTGGAAGATTAACACAAAAAATAACCTTTTTGGTTATAATTTTTAACAAAAAGATGCAATTAATAACCATATCATATGTTTGGGGGTTTTTTGCCCATCTTGAGGGAAATGTTGAGAAACAAATATGGGTGGATTTGGTTAAAATTATTTGGAAAAATGCCCTCAGGCTTGGCACAGCCCTGCCACCCACAGTCAAAGCTTCTCACATTAAGAAGAGCCTTCGTGGGCAGGTACATTTGTGTGTATGTGATTTTGTTTTTCAGAAGCAAACTCTAAGCCATTTTAAAATGCATTTCAGAGATAAGTGGATCATTTTCCTAGATGCCTTTCTACTCCCTGAATTCCTTGACATTTGGGGGTTTAGGTGTATCAATATAGAGAATAACGCAGGGAAGTCAAAGGCCAAATACAAAACCCTCTTGCAACTGAAGCAATCAACACAGCCTTGCCATCCTCTTCAGCAGAGCTGAGATTTCACGACTTACATAATTTTCGTGGGATTAAAAGACCTTTAAGAAAGCCTCAGTGCTCACTGCTCCTCTGACATCCACAGCACTGCACAGAGTTGAAAGCCACATGGAAAAGAGGTAACTTTTTCAACTGGGTTTCATGAGGCTTTGCATTTAGGACTGCAGAGCCTTGTGAAATGACAATGAACTCGCTGCTGTAAAGACTTTTGATTTACAGTCAAGAGCCCAAGAATGAGGCTTTATGATTTGATTCTTCTGCAGATGCTTCCTTATGTTCTAATACTGTCATAGATAATTGTCCTTGAATATTTAAAAAAATGCTTAAAATGATTTGTTGTTTTTTCACAAGTGGAAGAAAGCCTTATACCTGGCTTGGGTACCAGTTTTGTACAGGGAAAATGTTCACATTTGTGTCATCTCCCAGCCCTAATTGCTTTGTTGTTATCATTATCCCGTCTTTAAATCTGTCATTTGAAAGTTTTCTAAACCTTTCATAGCTCTTGAAACCACTTCTTTTATGGGGAAGCTGCAAGGGAGAGGTCTGCTTTATACTTCCATTATCTTTCCCATTAGTTTCAGAAGATCAAGAGCTTTTTTCCTCCATCTTGTCCTGGGTAAGCTCTCTGAGGGTACAGGGGGCTGGTGCAACATATCCCTGCTGCTCTACAAGTCTGTGTTGGTCATAATGGAAAGACCATCCTGCATAAATCACTGAAGTTCAGTACTGAAGGGGTGGCAAGGGTTCACACGATGAGAAATGTCACCTCATCCACACCCCTACCCTGCGGCAGGGTCCTGGAGCTTCTCCAGGTCAGAGAGACCAGCCCTGCAGAGCTTCTAGAGAAGCTCCTCCAGGCAGATCTGATCTAGCATCACAAGACATAAGGATGAAGAGGCGTTGCAAGGATTCATGCATTCCCCACCCATGTCTGCTGGCTGGCAATAGGTGCTGGATTAGCTCCATCCATCCCTAGGGAACGATAGGAAACAGCGTTTCCCCATCCCTACTCTGTTTTCCCAGTTTCCCTGTCTATGGCTGTGCCTGTTCGCTTCATGAGTCGTCTGGTGGTGTCCTCTAGTGGTCCCTTCCCGCACACGAAACACCAGCTTCCTTGGCTCATTTATGTCAGCTGCATTGTAAAAGCGTTTGGGGGCAGGAAAACCACAAACCTTTGACAGGAGTCAAAGGAACAGAAAAATAGATGACATTCTTCTCCTTCATTTATGTACTTAAAAGTTATAGCAAAATTCAGCCCATCCTAATATTAAGGAAATTTTATGAAAGGTAACGAGCAGCAGCATGATTCAATATTTTTGAAGTGATGGCTTTCTATAAATATAGAAAAAAACCAGAAATGGCCAGTAGAACTATTAATTAAAATGTGAAAGCAGATAAATAATGAATAGCAGTGTCATGTATTCATTAAGATTCTACAAATGAAAAATATCTCTCCCGGTTATTCCTTTGATGAATCCAGCCCAAATATACTTGAACTGCAACATAAAAAATTCAGGATGCTCGTATTTCATTCTGTATCAGCCATTCTCAGATCCCCAAATCTCAAAGCCAAGAACTGCAAATGTCTAATCACAGCATTGATACTGACCTCTTTCTCTAGCCTTAGATAAGTCATTTAACCTGCCATGGTCTGAAGACGAGAATGTCTCTAATAAACCCTTAAGAAGTTGTGCATAATTTTGTGAAGTTGAGAGATCCTTGCAAGGAGAGCAATTAGCTAGTGTGGGGTCCAGGGCTGCGGATGGAAATATCAGTGTTTGGTCCAAGGACTCCTGAGAGCTGAGGCTATGTCTTGTTTATTCAGAGGATCATCCTAGAAAGACGAGAAGGGCCCACATCTCCTGCTTGCTCTGGCTATTTGCTTTGTGGACATCCCATGGACTTGTAACTGAAAGCTGGCAGGAATAAATCTATACTGTTCACCCTGTCCTGGCTCTCGGCAAACACATTTGTTCCTTACAGTGTTTTCACTTTAGATACAGAGATACCAGCTAGAGCCAAACCGGCTACACTGCTGGCCTCTGCCCCACCAGCAAGATCAGCCACGCTGCTGTGGTCCACCACTGCCTTTAATCCAGGGGTCCGGTTCTTCCTTACCATCATAACTGCAGGCCAGCAGGGAACGCTTCCAATTTATAGGCAAATTCCTTACATTTTAGAAGTTTAATGATAGGGAAGGATTATAGCAAATTATTGAAGTTTCAGAAAGAGTGGACAGGTCCCACTACAGCAGTAGAGGGACTGAGCCATACAGCAAGGAAGGGAGCTACAGGGAAGGGGTGACCTAGCCATGGAGAAGAAGCTTCTCTATTTATTCTGCATTGTGGTACAGCTTCCCCAGACCCATCATGACAGCATGCTTGCTTTCTTCTCTTATGGAAGTCAGATTACCATTGCTTACTCAATCAATGGCTTTTCTATGGCAATTATTGACAAAATTTCAAACCCGCACCATCGCTGGGGAGAATGTTATGATACCAACACCTAGAAGACCTTTCGAAGACCGGCCCATGGCTTCACAGTGAGAATGGCCATGACGTGTAGTCCTTGTCATATCACTGTCACCCTCAGCAGGATTTCGTCTGAAGACCCAAAACATCGAGGTCTGTGATCCCTTCTCTAGCAGTCTACAACTTCCAGCCCTACTTACAGGAATAACCATCTGCAGGAGATGGGGGCTTTCCTCCAACCACTTGTGCTCAGCACAGTACCGTCAGTGTACTGGATGTATTTTGTGGCTCTGTCAAGCAAAGGAAACACGTGGGAGCAAGGACACATAGCACTGCTGGAAGGAGAGGGAGAAGAGAGCTGCAGGCCCGTATCTCCCAGATAAATCTCCATTTGTGCAAGGCAGATTAAAGACAGGAAAGAACGGGTCCACCTGCTGTATTATATAAATATATTTAAAATAAATCTGCAGAGGTATATGTGTATAATACACTAACACGGCTTCTTTGTTAAAATGTTTTCTAAAAGCACCTAAGCCCATTTTGACGAACCAGAACCCAGCGTGCCACTGAAATCCAAGGGCAGCCTTGGGCCTTAAGTCACCTCAACAATAAAAAAAAAAAAAAAAGCAAACAAACAAAAAAACCCCACAAAACCCAAAAAAAGACAAGACAAAACAAAACAGAAGAAAAAAACCCAAACCAACTGCCATGTCACTAGTCTACAACAGAAGTAGCTACAATGCACTGTGACTTGTTCATGGAGCCTCGGCAGTGGCTGTCCTCCTCCCGCCCCACCTGTGGGTTCAAGGTGCTCTGCAGAGGGGGAGCAGGAGGGCAAACGGGCACCGAAGCCTCCTGCTGTGGCCAGTGGATGTCTCAGCCCAGCAATTCTTTTTGCTCATACAGAAAACGTTTCCACTAAACATTAAAATAAGCTTCCGGAAGTGTACTGGCAGTTGTTAATAAAAGACATGCTTTCCCCTGGGGTTTGTCAGCTCTGCACTTCAAAGCTCATTTTACACGCAGGCTGATGCTGTATTTTAAAAAGCGAATGTTAACATGAGCTCTTTGGTCAGCTGAACAAAAGTATCGGGAGCCCCCTCTCCTTCCCCTCCCGTCAAATTAAAAAAAAAAAAAGGCACACACACACAAAAAACCAAAACCCCAAAATCAGCATCCTCTGACGGATTTAACATTACAATTGTTTTTCTGATTCATCCTCACTCCTCTGATTTGCTCCCTGGACTCGTGCTGCCCCACCAACATCACCCCTCTACTCTCCCGGCCGCAAATTCCCCCCCGCAGGGGCGGCCCTCAGCTCCCGCCTGGGTTTGTGTTGAGGTCTCGCAGGCAGGACCCCGCCTGCAGCTTCACAGCCAGCACAGAGAGGCACGCGCCGTACGCTTTGGGTCGAGACAGCCCCGACACACCACAAAGCTCCCAGGGTGCGTTTCATTCAAGCAGAGGACAGCTGATATTTATTGGTAGCAACACTTAGGAAATACTTTCCAAGAACAGAGAGGGTGGTTGGGTGGTCTTATCACCATCCAGGTACTCTTCCTTCCAGTTAAAAGGGAAGTTTACAGGCTAAGCACAGAGTGTACTACCATCCCAGTTCTTAAACAGCATCACAGGGAGAGGTTGGAAGGGGGAGGCAGGAACACACCCATTGCAGGGTAAATAATGCCAAGCTCTATGAATGGGATTTTTTTCCATAATCGCAAAACAGACAACAAGACCAGGTGACACAGACCAAGGAATGAGAGTTAATAACCAGTGTGCCCAAAGGGTGTTTGGCTACCTCACCTTTTTTCTATTAAACAAATCACAGAATCATAGGATTGTTTAGGTTGGAAAAGACCTTTAAGATCATCAAGTCCAACCATTAACCCAGCACTGCCAAGCCCACCACTACACCATGTCCCTAAGCACCACAGCTACACCTCTTTTAAATACCTCCAGGGATGGTGACTCCACCACTTCCCTGGGCAGCCTGTTCCAATGCTTGATAACCCTTTCAGTGAAGAAATTTTTCCTAATATCCAGTCTAAACCTCCCCTGGCGCAACTTGAGGCCATTTCCTCTTGTCCTATCGCTTGTTACCTGGGAGAAGAGACCGACCCCCACCTCTCTACAGCCTCCTTTCAGGCAGTTGTAGAGAGCGATAAGGTCTCCCCTCAGCCTCCTTTTCTCCAGGCTGAACAACCCCAGGTCCCTCAGCCGCTCCCCATCAGCCTTGTGCTCCAGACCCTTCCCCAGCTTCGTTGCCCTTCTCTGGACACGCTCCAGCCCCTCAATGTCTCTCTTGTAGTGAGGGGCCCAACACTGAACACAGCATTCGAGGTGCGGCCTCACCAGTGCTGAGTACAGGGGCATGTACTAGTCCTTCCCTAGTCCTGCTGGCCACACTATTTCTGATACAAGCCAGGATGCTGTTGGCCTTCTTGGCCACCTGGGCACACTGCTGGCTTATATTCAGCCATCTGTCAACCAACACCCCCAGGTCCTTCTCTGCCTGGCAGCTTTCCAGCCACTCTTCCCCAAGCCTGTAGCACTGCATGGGGTTGCTGTGGCCCAAGTGCAGGACCCAGCACTGAGCCTTGTTGAACCTCATACAATTGGCCTCAGCCCATCGATCCAGCCTGTCCAGATCCCTCTGCAGAGCCTTCCTACCCTCCAGCAGATCAACACTCCCACACAACTTGGTGTCATCTGCAAACTGACTGAGGGTGCACTCAATCCCCTCGTCCAGATCATTGATAAAGATGTTAAACAAGACTGGCCCCAATACCGAGCCCTGGGGAACACCGCTTGTGACCGGCCACCAACTGGACTTAACTCCATTCACCACAACTCTTTGGGCCCGGCCATCCAGCCAGTTCTTTACCCAGCGAAGCATATGCCCATCCAAGCCATGAGCAGCCAGTTTCTCCAGGAGAATGCTGTGGGAAATGGTGTCAAAGGCTTTACTGAAGACTAGGTAGACAACATCCACAGTCTTTCCCTCATCCACTAAGCGGGTCACCTTTCACGGAAGCAGAGAAGCAGATCAACAAAGGTTGATACTGATACAGGCTATCTCAGTCAGATGTGCTGGAGCTGGACACTGCAGCCCAGACAGGTGAAGGGCTGGAGATGCCCATTTCCTTGTGTGCATTTACGTCATACCTCTTGTTCAGGTTACTCTGCAGAGGCCGTCATCTCACTCTCTTCTTCACCACCAGGGTCTCCAACTCCTCCTGTTCATAGGGGGTACAAAAGGCAACATGAACCCACCATCCCAGCATGGGTATGGTGGTCCAGAATCATCTCAAACCCACTGCTATGGGGATTCATGCCTATGGGACCTCCTGGGCAGCCTACATCCAGCAACACCTCCCAGCCCTGGCCAGAAGGGAACTGCTTTCTGCTCTCACTTTCAACCTCTCTTTGTAACAATGCTCATCTTTAGACAAAGCCCAGGTCCCCACAAACACAGGCTTTCAGCTGAAGCATAACATTAGCACTATGCTGTGCTATTCAGCACAGCTAACTTCATCTTTGGGCTTCCTTGCCAGGACCTTTTGGAGGTTGTCTCACACTCCCACCAAGGTCAACGGCACCTCCATGGAGGTTGTCTCCTGCAAGAAGGTGTTGGTCCCAGCAAGTGGGTTCAAGAGGACCCAGCTCCCAGCTTCCATGTCACTGGTGGTGGAGAGGTGCTTCAGGCTCCATGAGCCGCAGCCAGGGTGAAGACACCTGATGTAAGGGCTGCAGTACTGCAGGCAGCAGTACAATTTAAGCAAAACTGGCTGACTACGCACACGGAAAGAGCCAGTCTCCTTTTACAACCAGAGGAGAAACCCCTCCCGACATGAATTCAGAGCCCATAAATTAGGTGTTGTCTACTGGTAGGGATAAACTGTGGGACAGATGTAGGATCTCAAACAAAGGCCAACTCTTGAAGCCAAGAAATCAAAGAGAATTAAAAGAAAAATATATTACTTCCAGTTATTTGGACAGTTAATTACAATGATATATATGTATATTAAGCTTATATTTATTGTAATTACTGAATAATTTATATCACCATGCAGCTGACAGAAATTGTATAAAGAAATGAGAATGATATTAAATTATTTTAGTGCTTTGAATGTTTGAGAACTATTTTTTAAGATATATTGAAAGATTCTAAATCTAATTATAAGTCTAAGTTACAGAAAGCTCTGTTTGGGCTAATGTTTTTTTCTAGCAATTAGAAAGTGGTTGATGATGCAGTTACACTCTTATGTATAAGGTCTTTGCAAACAAGATAATTTTTTATTGAAAAATCATCAGAAAACATATTATGTGAGAAGTAGTTATATTCAGTTTTTTCTATCATGTTCTCCAGACACATCTTGTAGCTCCAGTGTAGGTCTCTGCACAACAAAAAAGGTAGGGTGAAGTGGGAAAAAAAAGGAAGGAAAAGAGTCAAGGCAAGCAATTAATGCACCGTAACTCTCCTCAGAAAAGATTATCCCAGCCTCCATCAGAGGATCGTGTAGTTAAGGTTAATTTCAAGTGGAGGAATAATCTCACACATGAGAGCAAGAAGATTAACAGTCAAAAGACAGAATAAAAATTCTTAATGACATTTTGTTTGTTTTCCAAATCTCATGATTTAAAGATTATGATTCAGTCAGTTGTGTGGTTTTTTTCTTTCTTCCCCCCCCCCCCCCCCCCCTCTTCATTTCCTGAGCTGGCAGCAGTGCAGCTTTGGAGCAGCAACCAAAAACTCTGTGGAAAAGATAATCTTTAGACAAAGGCCAGGGCCAAGTTCCTTCACTCAAACATCCAAGAACCTGCCTTGGCTCGACCTTGCATCTCATGGGAATCAAGCTGATCTCCGCCAAGCCAGCTAACCCCAGGAGACTGGAACAAGAAAGGCAGAGGAGGAATTTGTGTCAAGGCCCAAAGGAAGCAACTCTCCAAGTCACCTTGAAGCCGGTATATTCCTTCCAAGAGCTGGCAGGTTGCATCAGTTCTGCCTTCTCCTCTTTTTCTTTTGCTTTTCTGCTTGGACCAGACTTCCAGCAGATCTGGTGGGCCAGGCTGCCCAGCCTGTCCAAATGCCAGTCATCTTTGAAAAGGATCATTTAGATAATTAAGAACAGCTAGAATTTGAATAGTTAAGATTTATCAGTGGATTAGGAAACAGCAGATGAAAAATCAAAGACCACACTATCACTCACCAATAATAAATGTTTCTCTCTAGAAAATGAAAATCTTATGCAAAGCAGCATTCATTATCATCCATCATGGGTGCTTCTGCAGAGTCAGTCTTTACCGCACCCTGGGATGGCACAATCCCAGAGATGCAGTAGTCTATCACTTGTTTTGAAATAAGCAAATTCTCCTAAAATCTTTATCCCACACTGACTTCCCTTGCTCATTTACAGCAACTGCATCTCCACTGAATTCCATAACACTATTGCTGTTGACTTCCATCAGCAGGAGAGAGCTTCAGGACTGCATAGCCAAAGGCTGGGATCTTCAAGGGAGTCCAAGAGTCTCAGGTCTATTTTACTGAAAGATGCAGAGAAGTACAATAAAATACTTTAGCAGCCATTTAAACACTGAAGCTCAGAGAATGCCATCAGCTTCAGTGCTGAACACTGGAAACCAACATCAGGCTTCTCTCCAGAACTGCCTTTAGGCTTACAACCACATGGGTCTCTTGGGCATCACCACACTGCAGATGCTTCCTTAAGCAACCATCAGCTGAGAGCTGCAGATCCTCTATGGCAGGTCTGGGTAGGCAGAGCCCACACGATGCCGGCACACTCCATCAGAGCATCCCTTGGCAGTTCCAAGTTTGTCCAGTGATTTGGCAGACGTGGTGCTGGGCAGGTCTTGCATCTGCTGACACAAGTATCCCTGCTCTGCACTTCGTGTGGAAGCCGTAACAGTGGCTACCAATTCTGCTCACTTTTGTTTACTGTAATTTACAGGTTTAAATATTTATTTTATTGATGGGTTATCGTGGTTCTAGAGTGGTAATGCTCGAGGAAAAAATATGTTGATTCACCAGAATAAAAAAACTAGCATATAAATTCTAGTTATTACACAGTGTATCCAGATTTCCATGTCTTCCCATGATATACTCAGCTTTAGAAACAGGCAGACATTGTTACCATGATCAATGGCCAATATTCAGGTTGTTAAAGCTGGGTAGAGGAGGACCAACTAAACACACTGAGCCCTGTGCCTTGCAGCAATCATGTCTTTTCCCTTCACGCTCAGAGATGTGACCAGCTAAGACAAGACACGGAAAGTTTGTGTGGTGAGCATCGACAAAATTTTCAAAAATCATGCTGGCAGAAGTGCCTGGAGGCATAAGGCAGGTACGGACCAGCTGATACGGATTTACAAGGAAACATTGAACTGTGAGGAAAATAAGGCAGAGGACAGCTAGCATGAACATGAGGCCAAGTGGAAGGGTAATGCAGGGCTTCAGGGGGACAGCCTGGAAGCAAAGCAAGGAAGAAAAGTGGCGAGAATGAAAAGGAAGTGAAATGTGCAGAGCAAAATGTTCAGTGTAATAAAATGAAAGGACCCAGCTGTGTTTTCCGCTGGTACCGGGGTAAACTGAAAGCAGGCATGCTGACACCACTTCGGTTTGAAAGCACGGAACTGATACCGGTGGGATCAAACTCAGGATTTGTTTCAAGGTCATGCCAGCACCCTTGGATGTGTGCCTTCCAAGTCAGTGCAACGCAACTTAAGGACTACCAGCAACTAAATCCCAACAGTTTCCCTTACCGGCTCCAGGGAAAACTGCAGTGCAAAGAGCAGCCCGCGCACACTCGGAAACCAGACTGGACCAGACACTCCGAAGTGCGGCTTCTCTGATGGAGACAGACTCACGAGTCTGCTAAGCACAGATGGAAGTCTGAGATTCAGCTGTGGCCTCTGAAAGTGACTGCGTTACTTACAGGTGGAAAATCAAAATCACAAGCAACGTTTCCGCTCTTCATCTGCCCAGCAGTATTTAGCGTTAGCTGGCATCTTTCTGCCTTCAGACTGTTGCTGAGATGTCCTCTGTTTTCTTGTGCGAGGACAGTTTGTTAGGGAACCCCATCAAATACTTTTTCATTTTTCAAATACAACAAAACCCCCAGAGGCTGAATAGAGAATGAGATGTTCCAAAGGACTCTTGAAATTAAGTAGGAGAGTGACCTGAACAGCAGCTGGAAGCGCTGGCAACCAGAAAACATTTGCAGGCAAAGGGGTGATGAGTCAGGCAGTTTAAATGACTCCAACCTTATCTGAATGAACGTCTGAAGAAGAGTTAGGAGAACTTATTTTAACAAATCAGAACAGATTGCCAAGGGATGCAGTAGCTTTTCCATCACTTCATATCTTTCAAAGAAGATTGAATTTTATATACACATATACACATTTTCATTCCAGGTCAGCCAGAAGTTATTGGGATGGATACATCACTGAGTGAAATCCTATGCCTTGTGTTATACAAGAAGTTAGCCTGGGTTATAACATTAATCTCTCTGCTTCTCCTAAAAACCTATGGCTGAACTAATAACTTCATTTGGAATAGAAAAAAAAAAAAAGCCTTCATTTTAATTATAACAGCAATTCAGCCTGTGAACCTACTGAAATCCAAGACAACAGTAATAGTTTTTATATACATTAAATAAGAATTTACAACCACTGAAGTTTAAACAGTATTTGATTGCGACTGTACATAAGTTCTGGTATGCTACATCACCATTTTAAAAAGCCACACTTACTATCTGATAAAGAATACGAGCCAAAAAAGAATCTGAAAGCTCCCAGATTCTTGAGACAATGCATAGATTTTTATAATGAATTCCTGTGAAAAATAATGCCTACTTTAAGTAAAGAAAAAAATTAAAGATTTGTCTGTAACGTTTGAGAGCATTTTCCTAACACAAAACTAGATACCAGTTCTAGACACTGGAGAATTTCTAGAACACTTTTTATATTTGCCCACTTACCCCAGGATTTTTAAGTTTCATGATCTTTTTCTGTGAGCATCTAGCAACCTTGGATGGGTCTGGTTTTGGTACTCAGCTCTACAGTTGTGCACAGGAGCGAGAGTAGCACAAGGGCCACCAGGAATCGTAAACAGTTTTACAGAACATAAAATTTAACAGACCCAAGGAATATGACGGCAGGGACCATAAATATAAAAAATAACTACGGGAGCACTCTGTCATTAAACAGGGATCAAGGAATAAGCTAAAAAGCTGGCGTTGGATCAGGAAGCTGTCACAATAATTGAGGTAATTAGTGGACTGTGGTGTTGACCAGTTTGCTGGCTCACATGAGCGTCCTATGCATGAGTTCATGTGCCATGTTGGCTTTGGGCTGCACAGTCGTTCTCTGCCTCATGTCAACGCTCGTGTTTGTGCAGTGCATAGCACTCAGCAGCCACAATTTATGTTTGCAGAAAAGCTCAGGCTGCCATGAAGATACCAGAGCGAATCATCACATTTAATTTAAAAAAAAAAAAAAAAAAAAATCTACACACGTAAGCTTCCCCTATGCTCCCCGTAGTTGTAAACCTGGCTATAAAGTCTGTCATTGGGGAGTTAACAGGTAAGGCATGTTCGAGAAACTGGCATTTCTTTTACTGCCTGACCAGTTCAAAATCTGAATTATTTGGAAAAATCTAGCCCCATGTTTAGTTAGATAACAAATGCCCAGCTCTCCAGAATGAGCACTCACCCCACAACGCTGAGTGGGCTGCAAAAAGGCAAAAGCTCCATTGTCTGCAGTGCTTGAAATGGCACATCTTGACCCGACAAGGAGCTGCACAAAGTGACAGGACTGAGAATGAAAGCATTAGGCTGGGAGACAAAGGTCACAAAGTGGCTGATATGATACAAAAAACGTGACTTGCCTGAAAACAGAGGTATACCCGGGCTGAGATCCGCAAGGCAGGGAACAATAGGAAGCCATAAGGAAACAACGGACAAACAGTATGAGAGGCAGTGGTAAGCAGGTGGATTTTAGCCTCTGTCTTGGATAGATGAAGGATGCTTAGATCAGAACCCAGCACTCAGATCATGCGATGAAGGGAAAAGGTAGGTATATTACCCAGGAAAGCACAGTGGCTGTTTCCCACGTCTCCAGCCCAGCGGCGCAGCAGCCATGAGGAGCATTTTAGCGGTGTACTGCACCCTATTGAATTTCTCTTCTGCAGCCAACCTAACTAAATAACTCTCTTCCATAGTGAAGGAAAAAAATATTATTCTTTTTTTCAAAATGGAAAATCAGGATGTTTAGTCAAAATATTACCTTTGGGAGTCCAAATACTAAAGCTATGAGGATCTTTTCATAGCAAATTAGGAGATCTCAGAAAACCACAGCTGGCCCAAGAGACTCCTATATCAAGAGCCAGTTTCCCAGGCTCCAGGCAAGGAGATATCACTTAGACTTCCTAACTCCCAAACCATGTAAGAGCCTCTAACATCTTCTCACTGTTTACTGTGCTAAAAATTGGCCTCTAAAGAAGACAGCATGCCCTCTTGATGCATTAGCTTTCGTTCCTGATATAACGCTTTCTTGTGCCATGTTTTCCATACGACTTCGTTCTGTGGCCCATATCTTTAAGATATGCTAGTGGAAATTGGGAGTCATCCCATGAAAAGCAAAATCATATCAGTGGAAGGCAGATGCAAACAAAAGCAGGGGAGAAATCCTCACACTGCTGTCATCTTCCAACACCAAATAAAGAGCTTTATCCGGATGAAGAAAAGCACTAGCATCCCTAATAGTCTAAGGCACCTCTAACTCACCCACAGGAACAGCTGACCACTTCACAGCACCAAGATGAACAGTGCTGTTACTGTACTCAGTTTTACAGAGGACTTGACCAGGCTCACCCAGAAATCCCAGGGATGAACAGGAGAATCAACCCTGGCTCTTCCTATAGGGAATGGCCCTGCCTTTCTCCTTGGCACTACGTGCTGCTCTCCCACACTGTAAAAATATTCTCTCTGCCTCATGCTGCCTTCCCAATTTTATATGTATAAAACATTGCACATAAAATTTATCTTTGAAATTAATATATTCACTTTTTATACACTATATGTGTGTATGCATATATAATCAAGTTTCCCTGAAACTATGAAAAGTCTCTCTTGCCATGGCCAAAAAGCCAAAGAAACATTTCTACCCAGGAAGACCAAGGTGATGCAGAGTTTATTCAGCCCAGCGCAGAGTGAGCGTGCCCCTTAGCTCAGCCTGTGGAGCACTCCCACGTGTGTCCGTGGGCAGAGCCCGGGCAGCAGTGGGTCCCTCTCACCTCTGTGGGATGCCACTAGTACAGCTCCTCTCCCTCCGGGAAACGCAACGTGACGTTAGGAAGCTGAGAAAAGCCGCTGACAGAGACTGAGGAGCAGCTGCTCCAATCCCACCAGCCCGCAAGGCTCCTTTCGGCCTTGGGAGAAGGCTGCTGAGAACAGCTCTTGCATTTGTAACTGATATAAACACAGTTTCTACCCCTTTCTTCCCCGACAATGAAAAGTGGCAGGAGGTGTTCCCCAGCCAGACGGAAAGCAGGTCAAGAATCATCTGGAAACAGCCCCAGCCCTTTGGGAGTGAAGCTAAGGTGTGCACCAGGACTAGCAGAGATGGACCTAACCCCAGCCAAGAGAACCAGCCCTTCCCTCAGCGCCTGTCCGTCTCCGGCAGCCTCAGTGCTGGAAAAGGGACATGAGGCCGTGTGATGGGCAAACAACATGGCACTGGGCAGCGAGAAGTCCTCTCCAGGCCGGGCCTCACCCTGCAGCAGGGGACGGCAAACACTTGCTGTTGAGGCAGGCTCGTGAGAGGGCCCCTGTTACTTTTCTATGGCTCGTGCACGCACACAAGCGTACGTGAACGAAGGCTCCTGATAGCAAAGGTACCCGCAAGAGACCGTCACGCAGAGCCCGGTCCTGGGAACAAGGCAAGCGCTGCCAACGCTTTGCTGCCTGGGGAAGAAGAGAGGTCGGTCTCCCCGCCTCAGCACAGGGCCAGGTTTCCAGCACAGGGCCAGGGGCAGAAGGAAACTCTCAGTCCTCTGCACCCCGGCTCTCGGAGCAAGCACCAACCATCAGACAGGGATCAAAGTCCTTTTACATTTTCCATGATCATCTCTGCGTCCCAGCGTGCGTTGGTGCCTGGGGCCGGGGGATTATCCAGCACGGTAAATGCATTCCCGTTTAGCCCTGCTGAACCATCAGTCCTACGTACCGGATGCTTTCTCCATTTTCCCCTTAACACGCAGCTTCGCTTCACGTCGGCACTGAGCTGCTGTGCTCTACCTCGGAGGATGCCCAGGACAAGGCACTGCAGAACGCTTCAGGGAAAGGCCAAATCTACCAAATACATGTTTAAATGGCAGCCTCCCATCTGACAACAGATACCAGCTAACTCACACCGGGCACTGAGTGATTATAGCACAAGTCCGCAGTGAAGTTACGCTCGCCAGTGCTATAAACCGGCAGACAGAATTTAGTCTAAAATAAATAAAAAACCAACCACAAAACAAATAAAAAAAACCATGATAGAAAGCTGAATTTGTGGTGTATTTTACAACACTCAGGGAGAAAGAAGAGAGATAATAAATCTGGGAGCTAGTAGCCACAGCAACAAATTGCATTTCTCCTCTGGATGGCTTTTCCCCCCCAATCAACAGCAATTACCAGGCACCTTCGGGTAATATAGCAAAGTTTATGTTGCTTCTATGGCAAAGTTCTTTTCACAAGACTAATTTATTCCATGTCTGCAAGGTGCTGATTCATTACAGCACATTACTGGGGGTCTGAGCACGACAGCCAGTGCAAACACAAAGAGAAAAGCCCTGGACAGCGATCGTCCTGCTCTGTTGGTTTTTTTCTGATACCAATTAAGAGCCCAGCACACTGAGCCTGGACGAGAGATGCCTTCCCCGACTCTTAGGAACAGGGGAAAGGCAGCAAAGATAAAAGCGTCTGGGGGAAGCAATTGGGGGTGAAAGGAAACGTAGGCTCGTACCTGACAACGTCAGTCTCAATAAGGGCTGTGGTTGAGAAACCATGTACGTGCTGCATGAAAAAATAATAATGAAGGAATAGCTGTGCTTCCTTCTGCCCTTCAGAGGCTGCCTCCAAACCACTTCAAATTCTCTCTGTATCGCTGCAGTGCCATCAGGTCTAACAAGGCGCTAGGAATCTGGTTTCCATAGTTTTTATCCAGAAGAACTTTGTGAAGAACCAAGGTTGATTTGCTTTCAAAACATCTGCATGAATACCTCACCGACCACCTAACTCCACACCTTAAAAGACTAGTTCAGCAGTGGACAAGGTGTAACACGTATTGCTCTGTCCTAGGGCATGCTGCAACCACTGAAGCACCTCGCCATGCACTTTGCAAAGGGGTTTAAAGCAGAAGCTAATGTAGAATAGAGGGAAGACTAAACCACGCATGGCAGGGCAGACGCTCCCAGCTCCAACGTGACCCAGCAGCTGTCACTGGTGGATTTTAAACACATTTGCTTTTGCTACCTTTTAGGCCCTCGAGGTTTTCTGTTTCCAAGGGAATGACCTTCAGGTGCCAAACTCTCAGCTAGAACCGACAGCGTGACAGCACACCGCATGCAGGTGCATTCATCTAGCTGGTGGGAAAAGCAGTGGGAAATCCTGCTGCCCAAAAAGGAGATTTATCGCCCCTGAAACGAAGTCAGCACCAGCTCCAAGACAGCACAGCTTCCAGCACACTATCAGCCAGCAGGGTCAGCTCTGCAGGCTGCAAGTAAGGCATTGCCTGTCCTAATGAGAAGGCAGAGGTAGTGGAAAGAGCCATACCCACACCACATTTAATTATTAGAGTTGACAGAAGGGATTTGTCTAGTTTTCTAAATATTTTTCAAGGAAGCTGAGAGTTCACATCTGTGTGAACCAGGAGTTGATTTCCATGCGGCATGAAGAGCTTTGTGCTCACATTCAGCAGCAATCATGTCCTGTCTGTAACTACAGAGAGCACGAGACAAGCAGTGGCTGGATGATACACCAGAAGGATATCTAGCATCACCCATGACAGCTTGACGTGCTGCTTTACTTTCCCTTAAACACACTGTTATGACTGCCTATGAATCCTATACAGCAGCTAACTCGTCCTCCCCACAATCTCAAAATGTGTGTGGAGCTAAAAGGACACACCATTCATCCCTGTCCAGGTATGCCACTTGCTCCTCTAACCTTGGATGGCCCTGTAGGTCAGACCACCTGGAGGTACCTTGTCTCCTTATTGGCAGTACACACACTGGATCCATCAAACACAAGCTTCACCTAGTGTTAAAACACCTCCTTCTTTAGCCAGGACTACTAGAACGGATCTCTCATTTCTGCTGCCTTTTGTTATAATGGCTTGTTTTCATGCTGTATTTGTCAAACATCATGATTGCTCCAGAAAAAACTTAACACTAGCCTAGATCAGGGTCCTGGAAATACACCCAACTTGCTAACACAAAGCATAAGGGCAAACACAGATGCCTGTTCCCTGTTTGAACAGTCTCTTCAAACTGCATGCACCCAAGCAATACGCTTCTGCCAAAGCAGCTCACTACCTCTCTCTCCAAAATTTTTTAGACTGCTTTAATCTAGAGCCAAAGCACCCTGCCCTGCTGCCACTGAAATTAATAGATGTTTTGCCATTACATTCAGTGGGATGAAAATTAAGCCTTAAGAAAGCCAGACAATCACACTGCAGTCCATATTCATGGAGGGAATACTGCAAGCAGGATTTAAAAGGACCTTACATTTATCTTTGTACTGCCTGTGCTCCATCTGCATATAATTGCTTATGTCTACAGACGCTGCAATGCTCATCAAAGGCTATATTCCTACCCACACTAGGTCTCTCTTTCAGCTGGCAGGAAATTCGCATTGCTTTACAACGTATACACAGCAATTTAGCATTTAATAATTCAAATTGTAACACAATATTTGATGGAAAATAGTTATTATGGATTTATAACACAATGCAGGTGGCTGAAGTACACAAATTTCAGCATTTCAGGAAATGGGTACTATTTTCAAACAGAGCTAATCCTATAACAAAAAAAAAAAAATCCATAATATTATCCATAATCTTTTCTTGCTGCATATATCTATGGGGTTTGGTTTATTTCCTCCCCCCTCTTTTTAATGCTGAAACAACTGAGTTATAGCAGAACATTCTTCTACACTGTGAAGCTTATTTACATACTGTAAATAACAGTGAATGCAATAAAATTGTGGTACAAATAACGTGAAATAATGTCTCAATTTGCAGTTGTTTTACATCAGCATAGTTTATAGCAGTGTTTACTGTAGACTGAGAAACAAACAAATAAATAAATAAATAGACAAAGAGAAAGACAAAAAGTTTATTCCCGACACCCTGCAGCGTGGCTTCTAACCCACTGACCAGCACTGTGGTTACTCACTGCTTAAACAGCGTGAAAAATCAGAGGGCGCAAATGACGCCAGATCCCAACCTGGATAGTGCAGTGCAGGGAGAAGACGACGAGCGGGTTTCTATCCCACATCATTCACAACCTAACGTCCCAAGATGTACACAGTGCAGTAAATTTGGTGAGAGCAGGGCGTTGCTTGGACCTGCAGAGATAATGGATCCTTCCCCACATCCCAGACTCCGTGTGTGATTTGGATTCTGGATGCTATCCAGCAGCTTAATGTTGGCTCCTAATTTAGATTTCTCTGCCTGTTTGGGGGTTTTGATGAGACAAGTTTCCACAGTACCTACATGAGGATTTGATCTGCCTTTTATTAAAAAAAAAACAGCCACCCTTTTAACACATTGGAAGGGCTCATAGGGATCATTTTGGGCTGTCAGCAGGGCTTAGCCAAGATAGGCCAGGTTATAATGGCAAATTTCATAGTCCACTAGCTACCAACCCCACCAGTCAAACAAATGTGTCAGACCCGGGTACTCCCTGGAACAGACGGGTGAGGACAAAGATGTTTCTAAATTCTTTTTTTCCTCCTGGCATATCAGAGAGCCAGAATAGAGCCTTGAAACGATGGAGTGCAATTTTCTCCTTCCTTTAAGCACGCACTGAGATGTAAATAGTCATTTCCAAGAGCTTAAAACCCCAGGGAAGCAGATAATAAGCAATTACTCTAACCAGATAGCACTGATGTCTAAAAATTAATTTCTGTGCTAACATCCCACCCCTAAAGTTTTAAATTTCAAAGCAGAGCATCTTCTGAAAAAGATACACAGGTGTACAATTATGTTTCCTAGACATCTGCCTCCATCTACTCTGGCGGCACATTGAACCCTGCCTACTTGGAGCACAGCAGCCCACGATAGCCTTTCCTCCTCATTCCCCAGGCACAGGGGCCTTCAGACAAGAGCTGCTGCCGAAGTGAAAAGCCCTACGTTGATCGAAACAAATAGACCTTGTCACTGCAGCATTCCTGACATGCTTATCCCACTATAGATTTCCTTTTTTATCTCTGCCAGTATTTACAAATCAATTTTTTTTTTTTTTTTCAGAGAAGGTTGCTGTTTTCCTCAAGATCTTCTCAAGCACTGAGCTGTCTAGCATCCTCAGAAGTCCTTGAAATGGGACAATAAAGCCATCAAAGTCGGAAGAATCGGGAACACAACCACAGGAACCTGGTTCCTCCAAGCAGCTCCTCTGTTCACAACATTCAGCTCCCAGGCAGCAGTGCTAGGGCTTACACTGATGCTCTGGGGCTGCTGGCCCACGGGCAGATGTTTCACCTTCATGGCTTCACACCACAAGAATATTCCTCCCCCCTTCTCTGAATTCAGAGATGTCACCCATAGGAATGACATCACGTCTTAATGGTAAATGCTACCTTTTTCCACTAATGTTTTTCGGAAAAACAGGAGCAGTTATAGGGTTTCACATCCTATGAAATCACAGCACTCTTTATTTCATCCTGTATAACCATTAAGAATAACCAAAAGAAGCGAAGCAAAGATGAAGAAGCCATCTTTAACAGCAGCACTTTGGGTTTACAGTACTATTAGTTGGATGTTATTTATAATAAGTGAGCCCATCATGGTCAGTCTATCTTGCATCTAGGGTCCTCTGAGACATCTACAAATGTGCCTAAACAATCATCCCAGGCACCCAGAGACACTTTTTATCATTTATTTGCTGTCATTCTTTGAAGGTAAAATACCAAAAATAAATATTGGGTATCTACATACAGATTTAGTACCTATGTTGCTAAATGCTTAGATTTGGAAACTCGCTCCACAGCTACTGTGTAATCCTTAAAACAGAGAAAGGGAAAGCTAGCTAATTTATAGGAACCCAGTGAATATTCATTGATAAATATCTATTAATTTGTGATATTCTGGGGGAAAAAAAAAATCAAAACCAGATTCGCCCACCCTGTTGTTCTACTCCCTGCTCCTTAACATTCACCACTGAATGGTATCTGGAAACTGTATTAGTAGTAAGTTTGAGCCCTGAGATCTCATATTTTATTTTATGTCATTTGCCAAACATTCCCTTATATTTTTTTCCTGCAGCTCTGAATGTTCTCTGCCCTTCATTTCAATTAATGATGTCATAGATCAGTATATTCTCCCAACAATATTCTCCCAACAAACTATTAAATTAACTGCCACGTTCTTCCTTCTTTTTTTATTCACAGAAAGGAAGAAAAAATAACCACAGCAAACTGATGCACTTAACTCTTTATGATTTCAAATAAAAGCCAGAAAAATGATGGTAATGTTTTGCCAGTCCCACAGTTTAGCCAAAAAGCACACTGTACATCTTAGTTATGTCATGTTTTATTCCTCAGCCTATGAAGATGCTGGAGAGTGATGCATCTAGGGTCAAAAAAACAAAATGAGAAGAAACTAGCGGCAACTTGAAGTCAGAGATTTTTCTGTTGCTTAACTTAACGCCTCCACAAATAACCTTGTTCTTCTCTCTCCTTTTAAAAACAAAGACACAACAGAAGGAAATAAAAAAATGCCATATGAAGTTTTTATTTCCAAGTCGGTGGAAGTAGTAGTTTTTCATCTTTAGCTTTCACAGTTATAATCCCTGTCATGTCCTTTCCCTTCTGGCCGTGGGTAGCTGATTGACAGGGTGCTGTCGCATTCGTGCCACGTTGGAAAGCAGGTCAAATACTGCCCTAGACAAACAGGCTAGAGGAAATTTCCCCTCAAGACCCCCCATATTAAATATTTACAGATACCTTTTCTCATTATTGGACCACCAAGGACAGAAAAATGTCCACCAGGTGATTCAAACTTTCCACCACCTCTTTTCCAACTACTCTTTCTCCCTCTTCTGAGCAACAGTCCCTACCTCTCCCCTCCTGCACCCTTTCCTTGTCCTCACTCTCCCTAGGCTTCCTATAGTCTTGTCCCCAGAATCTCCTCCATCAGATCTTCCATTCAGCATCATCCTTTCCACCTCCCACTCTACCACCTTTTGTTCATTTGTTTTGAAGGAAACTTTGGGCTTAATTAAGTTAAAAGAACAGTAACAAAATATATGTCAACAACTAAACACGCTCCTTGGAATAATGGTAAAGAATTTGTTGCCACTACCAAACCCACAGCAAATCTGCTGCAAATTTGCACCAGCACTTTCCAGGGCATTCCTTGTTGATGGGGAGCTGCATCCATTTGCCCCACAGCTGAACTCAGCCTAAGGGATGTCTCTGCTGCTCATGATGACAAACACAAAAACCTGCTAGGCCTTTCTCCAAAGTCAGCAACCTCAACACGCTCCCATGCTTTTCTTCACCTTCCGTTGTCTTTGAGCACTGCCTGGCAGAGCAGGACCCCAGGCCAGGAGCAGGGCTTCCCAGGGCCACCACAACACACACACACCAAGCTACTGCGTTGGAAATCATCTCCTCCGCAGCACCAAGGTCAGGCAGCCACACATCCAGTCCCACGCAGGACCGGACGCACACCTCTCCCATCTACACACGCGATTTCTTTCCAGACCAAACGTTTTATTCATTTCTGTCAAGAAAGGATTTCAAGGCTGTTAAGGAGCCCTCTGACCTGCCCCACCCCACTGCTCTAACTAGCAATGCGGAAGGAGCCGTTAGGTGGTTCGGGTTGGGGGCAATCCTTGTACATTAACTGCTGATGAAATTCAGAGACGCTCCTTTGAGCTCTGCAAACAGACCTTAATAAGAAAGTCTATAACCGGGACAATGGTGAGGACGTGAGAGAGAAAAAATAAGATAGCTTGAGAGTGAGGACAGAGAAAATGAAAGAAACTACATGAACTGCAAAATAATGCAGAGTAACATTGCTTCTGGGTGTCTCATTAACCAAGGACAGGGAACAGGGTCCTGTTCCTCTCCCATGCACCTTCCCAGGCATTGCAGCAGCCAGGGCAGAGTCTCTTAGTTTCTAGTACCAGAGGTTGCAGAGGATAGTTTTAACTACCATCCCTGAGGACTCCAGAGATGCAAAAATATGCATGCATGTGTTTAGGAGAACCTTGCTTGACTTCTCTAATGTTGTGGGCAGGCAATACCATAGGGTCTGGCCACAACCACACTGCACACTCTCAGCACTGACCTGTGCTCCACTTTGTCCCGGGAAATTGCCTACCATCATCAGGCTCATTTCAATTACGATTGCCTTTAGACTTTTCTTTCTTTAAGGGAAAGCAGGTCTGAAACCTATTACAGATGCTTCATGGCTATATGCTTATTATTAGTTCTCTTGCTTTTTAAGGGCCATGACTCACAAGCTGGGTTGTCCTCTGCACAATGAGAAATGGGCAGGAAGGGCCATGAATCACTCCAGGCACCATTACCTCTTGCAGTGATTGAGTAATGGGACAGAAGTACAAGGTGCCAACCTTTCCTACAGATCGCCCAGAGGAATTTGTTGCTGCCTGGGAGTTGCCACCACTTTGGCCACCCACCGAAAAGGAACAGACACGGCAGCAGGGAGGACGTTCCTCCAAAGCTCCTGGTGGCAACTATTGCAATGCAGAAGACAACTCTGAAGTTGAGACAGCTCAACAATTCCTTCTTCATTCCAGACGGCATCCAGCCATGTTCTCCATAAGCACCACCTCCATGAAGTGGTACTGCTAAAGGAGGCTGTCACACCAGCTTCCGGTGAACAGGGGCAAATATTTTTCCCAGAGCTGACAGATTTGTTATGCGTTAAAAGTTTTTTAATTACCCCCCTTTCACAGCCCCACCAGTGGCACACAAGCCTCTGTTGCCCTCTCGTGGCTGGTTTGCCTGTAACAGAAGCACTGGGACCAGAAAGACCTCTCAGGTCATCGAGTCCTATCATTTTTTATTGCAGACAAACACATTATATAAGCCCTTTAATAAATGTTATCAATCCCGCCTGTAAAAACTCGTTAGGTTAATGTGGTGCTATTTTTATTAAAGCTCAGAGAACTTGTGTTTAACAGCAATTACACTGTTTAAACATGAAACAACTCGAAAACGATAGAAGCCAGAGCTTGGTGTCGACTGAAATTCACAGCCCCAAACCTCATCTCAGCGTCAGGCTGACTTTTTGGTTCTGCAATTACACCCCCAATTTTTCTCAACAGCGACAGCAATTCCACACTCTCAGAGGATTCAGATCTGCTCCTGAGTGAAGGATTTGACTTCCAGCTCTCAGCTCGTTCTGCACAGACTCCCCTGAAGCCCTACAAGGTTCAGATGGGAGGCATTCCCACCACATCCCCACTCCAGCACTCAGAATGGAACAGCATTGTCCCCAAGAGGGCCAAGCACTGAGCCATTTGACTCAGTGTAGCATGTTACTCACCAGCTAACAGCATGAGAAAAATACTGGTCCTACAGCTAAAAGCTGCCTCCTCAATAAGATTTATGGATAAGCTGCAACTAAGCTAATTTTAAACAATGAAGCACCCTTTGTGGTAAGGTGTCTTTAGGGGCAGGGGAAGCTCTTGCATGCACTACAGGAATTTCACCTCCGTCTAAACGCTCTAAAAAGAGTCAGTCAGGTGGAGATAAGAGCTTCAACCAAGAAGTCTGAGCGAAGCAAAGGGAGATTTTTTCCTTCCTGCAAGCACTTCATTTCATAAACTGGTGTGTACAGTAAGTCAAACTGAAACAAGAGAATTCAAAGACTCCATTCTGGTTTCCAACAGCAGAAAACAAAGCTCCAGCTCCTTACCGTTTGCTATTATACAGCAGAGAGCCACCAACACTGCAAGCATAAAGTATCCTGTGTCCTCATCTCTTTTTCTCTCTAGAGCAGATATTCCTGTTGCTGCAGGGAGAGGACAGGACTTGTGAGCAAATTCAGGTTAACTCTTCCATATTCCTCTTTCAAATGTTGAGAGTCATCCTAGGAAAGCAGAAGACAAAATCCATCATCTCTCTGAACATCTGACAAGAGACCAGCAGAACTAGGATTTATCTGAACTCCAAAAGGCATTATTTTCAATAAGAATTTCTATTTTCACCAGCATGGACTTCTTGTAAGGCTGTTTCCATATTCTGTTAATCTCTCTAAAACCTTCATGCTCAGCAACCTGGCAATTGTCACACACATTGAACGACCAAGAAAACAAAAGGCCATAGTTTAAGTTAAGTTGGTGCTGAGTCCTCATTAGTCAGGTGTTGGCAGGACTTTATTAATGGCAGTAATTAGTAGAAAAAAAGTTCAGTGGTGGAAAATTCCACCACTTAAATATTCATTATTATCGACTCCTCTAGCTTTACTGTGCGAGCTGTCTTATTAGCTTCCTTTGGGCCAGCCTCTCAGGTCAGCTCTGCTAGTAGCGTTGAAGGTGAAAGGCTGGAAATGTTAAACTTCTTTCAGAAGTCAGCAGAAGTATATGCTAAGACAAATGACCACCCCTCAATTCCCTGAGCATCCCCTTCAATTCTCCTGGGCATCAGGGCAATCCGAGCATGGCTAACAAGTATTGCTCTTCACTTTGGCCTTTTAATTTACAAACAACAGCAAAGCAGCAAGGAAGGCCAAGAGGAAAATAAAGCACTGATCATAACAACAATGCACTAAATACAGAAAGATCGCAGATCCATAGTGTGCTCTGCAATTGTCTAATAGGACCAATTAAATTAAGATCAGCAGAGAAATCTGGAAAGTTCTGTAGCAAAGGCCCTTTAAATACAAGGTGGGAAAATCAGAAGATCTAGGACAAAATTCTCAGTAAGTTCTGTCTCCATGGACGTTCAACTGTGAGACAGTTAGGTCTAGATTATCAGAGAAACCTGAATGCTTAATCATGCTGAAGTCCATGGGAAGTAGAGGCACAAGCCCTGGTGAATCAAGAACCTGAGGTCTGTTTTTTAAAGCTATTCTGCCATGGAGCTTTACCTTGGCCCAGCTGTAGGAGGCGAAAGCAGCTCAGAGGCACCGTGGTTTGGTGAAATCCTTTGGTTTTCAGTTGACCAAGGGTCAAATGTTCTGCAACAGGAGCAATTCTACCCGAAATCCTTTGCAGTGAGTATCTCAGTTGGCCCACAGTCTGATAGACATCATACACATTACATCTATGACCTCCAACATATTCAATATACAGGCACTCCAGGCACGTGCATTGAAATTGAAATAGCTACTCTTATTCCACATAACCTGGGACTTCTGGCCATTTGCAGCTTCCCCTTTGAAGCACACTAGCACACAACCTACAGAACTAAGGCCAAGGACAAAGCCCACCAACTACAGCATGATGGTATTTATCTCCTCTGGGTTTTTATTTAAAAAAAAAAAAAAAAAGCCCTCCAAAGTCTCAGCTGACAGAAATTCTTCTATCAGCATGAAATTAGGTGGCTCTATGCCAAATTCTGTCAGCTGGAGGACCTTGGAGTTAAAGTCTACTGGCCCAAAACATTTTTGAGATAAGATCTGTGATTCTCAAAAGCCAGCCAGGTCTTCTGGGGCTTTTTCTCCTACCTGTGAACCTGGGACAGTGTTTTGCTGTGTCCTAGTGGTGCTGTATATTATAACACGATAGCTGTTACGTGGTAGAAGAGCTTTAGGCTGGAGGGGGAAAGCATAAACCTACAGAGAGTTTTATTGCTTAAAGTAAATGGTAGCCTTAGTGTGGCACTTGTAAAAAGAAGCTGAGCAGATCTGACCTTTCTACAGTCCTGTAACTTTTACTAAGAAGACTATCCCAAACACAGCTAGCAGTGAAGTAAAACAAGCTCACGGTACACTACTGCAGCAAAGAGCAGTCCGCTCAAGAAAGATGGTGCTTATTAGAAAAGGCCAGTCTAGGGCTATTTATAAATAGCTGCAGAAATGCAGTTCTTACAGAAGGCGGAGCTGCATTAAGAAGCCTTCATAAGAAACAAGAAGGCATTTGTTGAGGTTATTCCATTCCTGGAGGTAAAATATTTCCACAAATCTAGCTGATTCCACATTTTACCCTTGTAAGTCTCTGTATGTGTGAAAGGATTTAAGACGAAGCAACTCCATTTCCCATTGTAAAGCATGTCCTGCAATACCTTTCTATTTGTTGGTCTGTTTGCAATAGTTTTTCACCTCCATGGTCCATAATCTGTTCTCATTTGTACCTCTGCCTTCATCTCCACTAAATGTGGTCTGCTGTAATATTTTGACTTTTTGCTGGAAGGTTGGTTTAACTGAAATGTAAAAATGGGAGAGCTTGGAAATCCGCGTGGTTCTAGCAAATGAAAAAGGAGCTTTCCCACTGTCACCTGGGCTGGAAAAGCAACGCTCCCTGCCTGGCATTAGGCATGCAGAGCACTGGCAGCAAAGCTCCCGAGACACCATCTGTGCACATAATAAAGAGCGGTGGGATTTTTGTAACATAAATGATTGAATTTGCTTTCTGCTTCCCTTGCAGTGGGAGTATGCCAGCTATTAAGTGCCATAAGAACTTGCCAGACTACCTTTGAATATAAAATTTATCTTCTCTGATTCATGCCCTCTCCCACCTCTGCAAGTAAAGCTGGTGCTGCTATAGGAAATATTGTAGTCATTTTGCTTAAGCAAAAGTGGGTCTACCTACCTGTCACATCCACTTAAATTAGGAGTGTAGTTGTGAACTACAGAAATCCTGAACTGCTTTTGGGACTTGCCTCATTCTTCATTGACAGTGGGACAAACCTAGAGTGACCACTGGGCCTTAACATCTCTCACAGACCTTTTAAATTTTAGTGCCAATCTGAGCCCGGCAAGAAGGCTGATAAGCAGTGCCATCCATCTTTGTCACGTTATGAGCTTCTGGCCCTTGGTTTATTCCAGCACTTGTCTATCACTTCTCAAGTAAGAGGGGAACTCTGGATCTCCAATATCGGCCTGTATTTTAATTCTCTAAGTAAATAAATCCTATTTGTCAGCCACATGCAGCGCCATCGGGACCAGAAGCACTCCCTGGTAAAAGTGCCCCTTGTTAGACCTGTTTTCATTGGATGATAATGCCAAATTTTCTACAAGGTTAGAAGTCTATATCTTGAGTGCCTACGTCAGGCTAAAGAGGTTTGAAATAGCTCAGCCAAAATGAGTCAGATATTTCAGAAAACAAGAGAAAACAAACAAACAAAATCATTCCTATGTTAAAAAGACAACCAAACCAGGTAGTGATGCTTTTACTGGGAGCGTTAGAGCATCTCATCTTCCTGGCAAGGACGTGAAGTGCTAGCAGGGAGCTTTTAAATATGACCATGCAATTAAAGATGGTCATAATGTGTATGTGCACAAGGCAGCTGTACTAACCAGTTTACTTCTAGCCTCTTCCTAACTTTGTTATGCTTGTCCTTTTCCTCTCCTAGTATCTTGAATGTGTTGCTCGTGTGGTTATGTAAACAAAACACAACCCAATTACGCCCAGGCAAGTCTTTTAAATTTTATGGGACTGTAGGATGTGTGTGGTGGGAAAACTTCGCCTGTACAAATTGAACAACAAATAGAGGCAGCAGGAGGAACAGCAGCGGCTGTGGAGTAGAGGCAGCCCTCGCCAGGGCCGCGCGTGGGAGCGCCGAGGTCCCCTGAGCCCCGGGCTGCACCCTCAGCAGGCGCGGGATTTGAGAAGGAAATAACATGCTGAGTACAGAAGATATTATGTTGAATATAAAGGACAGGAACATGTCCCACAGCCTCTGAGTGGATGTCGTGGTTTAGCCCCAGTCGGCAACTAAGCACCACCCAGCCGCTCGCTCACCCTCCCCCGGTGGGATGGGGGAGAGAATCGGAAAAGAACAAGTAAGAAAACTCGTGGGCTGAGATAAGAACAGTTTAACAATTTGAATTAAAAAGAAAATAATAATAAATTGTAATGAAAAGGAAAATAACAAGAGAGAGAGAGAAGAACAAAAAACGGAGGCGGGGGAGACACACACACACAAAACAAAAAACCCAAGTGATGCAACCGCCCACCAGGCACCGACCGATGCCCAGCCCGTCCCCGAGCAGCGATCGCTGCCCCCCGGCCAGCTGCCCCCAGTTTCTATACTGAGCATGACCTCATATGGTGGTATGGAATAGCCCTTGGGCCAGTGTGGGCCAGCTGTCCCAGCCGTGCCCCCTCCCAGCTTCTTGTGCGCCCGGCAGAGCAGGGGAAGCTGAAAAGTCCTTGCCCAGTGTAAACACCACTTAGCAACAGCCAAAACATCAGTGTGCTATCGACATTATTCTCATACTAAAATCCAAAACACAGCACTGTATTAGCTGCTGGGAAGAAAATTAACTCTATCCCAGTCGAAACCAGGACAGTGGAAAAGCTGTTGGAGTTGTGCTTAAGCGGGGCCATGGGGAGGGGAACGGAGGTTTTCAATAAGCTGCAGCCTCAGCTTTACGGCAGCAATGCGCGTGGCGTCCACGCTCCTCCACCTCCAGGCCAGCGTTAGCTCTCAAGCTAAAGGTTAGCTGACAGTAACGTGTCAGTGGAGGCAATAACACGGGGATAACTACAAGCATGCCATTGAAGGAGCTTTGGGAGGACAACCTGCTTTCCCAGAAAGAAGAATTAAATCCAATATGTTAATAACCACCAAGCAAACTTGGCAGGAACAAGCAAATCCAGTGCTAACAGAGGCTTCCTCCCACCCTGCAGTCCCCGAGGCTGGAGCAGGGGACGTGAAGAAGCGCTGCCAGCTGGGACCTCTTGGCTGGCCCCCTGCGCTCGGCACGGCCCCGGCAGCACGGCGCAGATGTGCCATGGCTGCCCCAGGCTCCAGGCTTTGGCTTTGGAGCTGAAACAGCAGCGCTGATGTGGCCAGGTCACGTACAGCAACAGCGAGTTGTGCAGCTGATGCTGTCCCTGATTTGTGATAAATCGGCTGAATCGTGAGCTCCTTTCTGTTTCCAGGAGCGGAAGGCAAGGGGAAGCAAAGACATAGAAGAGAAGGAAGATCAACCCAAATTTGTGGTGGCCTACGAACTCCTAACTGGTTTGCTCTAAGGACAACTGTGGGACACTTCAGGCAGACGCTACCATGGACAGGACAACTGGCCTATCCCAAGGTCTAATGGTTTTCTTCACTGCAGATCTGCACAGCTCTAATTTTCCAGCCTGATCACCGAGCTGGAGACCGTCCTCAAGAAGCACCGGTCACTGGGAGAGAGCAAGGTACCCATGGCTACATGCAAAAATTAGAGATAGAAAAACTGTAGGGTCTACAGGCTCTGAACTGCTGACAAGATCTCCAGCTCACAGGAGGAGCAAAATCTTGAGGAGGGGGGAGAAAGGACAAGGTGCACTTGAAACCTGCCCAGTTCTGTATGAACTGCGTACTGATGGGTGAGAAAATGTTCCCTTAGAGAACATAATGAGGGACACAGAAGATCAAAGCTTCATCTGGGACTCAGAGGCAGTAGGACTCACCAAGCCCTACCCAACTAAACGCTGCTCTTGTTTCAAAGCTCGTCTCTCCAGCCAAAAGCCAAGAAATATCTTTTTTCTGTGCTTGTCCCAAAAACTGCTGCACCGTGGTCATAATTGATATGCACACACCGACCAGTCCACTTGCATGGCCTTGGGAAAAGACCCCCTTTTTTCTTCTGCTAAAACTAGCAGACCACCAGCTCTGCCCTCCCCTTGCCCACAGCAATCCCAATGCTTGGTAGATCCAGCTCTGCACAGGACCCAGTAGGCAGGCCTGATTATGCTGTAAATAAAGATTTAAATCCACAGTAAAAGATTTCTAAAGTGCGAACAAAAAAGGCTACTTCAGCTGCTGTTAAGCTTCTGTCCCTGTTAAGCTTCAATGCTAAGCGTTAGCACTCCTATACGTGCTGGCAAATGCATTCTTTCCTTGCAGTATCTCTGCTTGTCTCCCTTCTTCTACCCTTCTCCTGCCCATTGCCAGCCCTGACTGACATCTTTTACGCTTACTTCATTACCGCGTCTCCAGAGAGTTAGGGAGGGGTGAGAGGAAAGGAAGACTGAGAAAAGGGAAAAAATAATTACAAAGGGATTTCATCGACAAGCAGAAAAAAAGGAAGTGTCCCTCTGGGTTTGATCAATAATGCAGCACTTGTTATCTTGATCTTCTTAATAAACCACAAGCAACCCAGATATATTTCTATCTGTGAATCAATCCTTTACAATGTTTCTATCACAATATAGCCAGTACATGCAACCACACAAAAATAAAATGAAATGGGCTGGTTTATTGATTGTCCAAACAAGAAACCTTGTCGTTTGCATAGATTATCAGCAGGGAAGTGCTGCCTGCTTTGCTTCTGTTTAATTACTTTTGCTTTGTTTCGGACTTTCTCTCTCTCCCACTGGGGCCATATGCATTACTAGGCAACCCCCTATGCCATATCAATGGCTAAATCCTTCCAGTTTAACCCCAAAGACATTTGCTAATCCTGCAACAGGAACTGCTCCTGTATCTGTGTCCCCCGTCGGAGAAACACTCCCAGGCACTGCTTTTACTTCTCTTAAGTCAGAGGTGTTGGGGGTGTCACGACACTTCACAGGGGGCAGAACTGGCCCAGAGCTCCTCGCCCCAGAGAAAGTTTAATTACACAGCTAATTATATGGCTGAGCTCGCCTCCTTTCACCTCTTTTTTGTTCCTGTCTTGGACCCTGCCTGAAAAGTTCATCCTCTCTGACCCATCGCTGTGCAGGCTACGACCACCCACCCAAACCCCTGCCAAGCCGCAGGAATCACTGGGCTGGGGTCAGGCTGCAGAGTCCTCCCAGGCTGACGTTCAAAGCAGCTTTGTGAAGCTGTGCTGACCCTCACGACAGCTAACCCATGAATAAAATGCTCAAAGGCATTTTGTGTTGGGGTATTTTCACCTCCCTGATGTGCCCTCTGGATCACAGCATGCCGGAACCTGGTACAACGGCATGGATGTAGGAAGCATCCTTTGGGTGACCTGGCCTCGGAGAAGGGCTCCCCACACCTAACTGCCAAGTGACCTGCAGAAACTTACCCCGTGGTTAACCACACAACAGAGATAAGGACACCGACCTCACACACACAGCGTGTCGAGTGCCAGGTTATACTCGGACATCATCTACAGGTAACCAAAGAATGCTTTTATCGCCCTAGACTGAATTCCAATGTCTTTTCTTTAGCTCTTTCATTTTTCAGTAAGGCCTTGAGCCTTCTGTGAAGGAAAACTTCCTTCTGCAAAGGAAATTTAAGAATGAACCAAGTAAAGCCTTCAAGATTCAACCAATGAAGAAATAACTAATTTTCAGATTTTGTAACTGTTTGATGAAAGCAACAAGCACAGAAGGAGCAAGGTAACATCTCATTGTCTATCAGTTCAGATACTGGGCATGATGATGTTTCCTGTGGGTCTGGTGGATCCATGCTGCAGCTTGCATTGATCAAAAGAAGGTCCTAAAGTAATTCCCCACCTTTCTTAGGCATTTACCGTAGATATTACTAAGTTTTGAGAAGACAGCCCCTGAATGTATGTAGATGAGCACCCTTCCTGCTGAGCCAGCATAAAATCCTTCAAGAAAAAATGTAATTAAGTTAGACTTGTGAACGATAATGAGTTTCTATTACACCCTGCTGAGAGTAGCAGCAACATCTGAAAATTATTTTTCGCTGTCTACAACCAAGCAATAGCTCCTTTATTAGAAACAGGGATGGAGCTGATAGCTTGGACTGTTGCAGTTGCAAACTTACTTTAAGAGGAAACACTTGTGAAAGATGATGCTGTGGATTAAAGCTCTGTAATAATATACGCAAATAAGGGAGCTTCGCTCTAGCAGGACAGTGCTGGAGGTCTCGGAGACTGACATATACAAACCCTTGCCTTTCCAGTCTGGTACAGCTTGTTAGCTGCACTGTATCCATGCCCGCACCGCACAACGGCCTTGGTCTGGCTCTGCCATCTCCTGCAGCCACCACCGACCAGCGCCGTGGGGACGCGCGTAGGGAGAGGACAAGCAGCGAGAGGTCCCTGGGACTGCTGCTGCGCTTGCTGCAGCCTCTGGCTGGAGGGCTTGCTGAGCCGGGGGCCCTGTCTCTCTAGCATGGGAAGCCCTTTGTGATTTTTCCTCCGTACAGTTTTGCTAAGTCAACTTTTTAAATTTAATGGTAGGTTTTTGTTTTGCAATGTCCTGTGCCCAGGAGCTCCACTCCTCAGCAATCCACTGCCTGAAGCAAACCCTTCTTTGGGGTTTCCTGAACCTGCTGTCTTAGTCGGAGTCTGCACGGGTTTAGTAGAGGCAGTGAACCTCTCTTCCCAATTCAAGCCACTCCTGATTTTCTCGAGCTCTGTCATAATCTCCCCTCCACCTTTTCTTTTCCAGGTTGGACTCCTTGGCCCCTTTGCCATTGATCCCTGAGGAAAAGCTGCTCTGTGCCCCTGGCCCAGCCTTGCTGGACGTCCTGCAGCGGGGAGCCAGACCCGGCTGCTGGGCTTGGAGGAGATCAGCAGTGGTGTGCACAGTGCCATAACAAGATCTTCTGGTTTGTTCTCTGTTTATTCCTTGGTAATTCCTCACACTTGATTCACCTATTTGATTCCCCTTGAGCACCAAGCTTGCACTTTCTTAGGGACTCTCTGTTATAACTCCAACACGTCATTCCTCAGGAACTAGTCAGGTCAAGGACCATCAGAGTATATATACACATATATATATCTCTCTATGTATATTTTTATATATGTATACATGTACAGTTAACACTGGGGGGGTGGTTTCTCCATGTGCATACTTTATATTCAACTACATTGAATGTCAGCAGGTACCGTATTGCCACTCACTATTATGGGGTCTTTACACTCAGCCCTTGTCACTTTGGGAGTTTGGGTTTTTTTAAAGAATGAAATGGAGAAAACCCAAACAATCTGTTGGTCCTTGCAATGCAGGAGAGGGGAGTTTTTTTCTACATAGAAGCAACAGTTTATCTAGGACCCCAAACACACCAGGATGAAAACCTCTTGTGAATTTTATTCAAGAGAGTTTATTGCCTTAATCCTGGATAATCCATATCTAATCCTTTTTATAATCTTACTCATCTACTTGCCTCAATAGTTTTCCACAGCAGGCAGTTTACGTTTCATAAAAGGAATATTTTCCTCCTCCTTTTTTGAAATGAGTTTTACTATCGTAGAGGTTTCTCTTCTGCAAGGGTTCTTCATCCAAATGGAAAATAAATTTCCTCTTTTTGATGCCATGCCTGGTAAAGGAGTAAACAGTTGTTTTGTTTCCCAACGGGACTTGTAATCCAGGTGGCTGGCTAATGGCTGCTACCAGGTATATTTTGGACCCAGGAATAGTCACAGATCCCTGAAACCCATGAGTGTCAAACACATACTGAGTAGAGTGGATATATATTCAATATTGAACAGAATACATTTTATCAGAAGAAAAGCAGTCCACAGTATCATATAATGATGCTAAAACGGTATATTTCAGGGCTGGCCATTACGGGGAGAGACAAGAAATCCTGTCTTCTAGATGGCATCACATGGGACAACGACATCTTCCAGCTGCCTTTTCCAAAATCCGGTACCAAAGAAGCATCCTGAAGACTTTCTCCAAGGCGCTGAGCCTCAGACTCAGTCTCTGCCAGGCAATCTGGACCGCCTGGCCAGCCTGTCAGGGAGCCCTTCTGCCAGTCAGGACCTTCATCAGCGAGGATGCCTGCAGCCTGGGAGACTGCAGCAGGTACGGGCAGGAGGCAGGCGAGGGCCGAGAGCTGCCCTTCTGCCTGCATGCTTTGCGGTCCAGAGGCAGAAAGCCAAGAGAAGTCACAAACGTGGGACTGGAGAGATTTAGTTTTCCAGTCACAGCACTCGCTGGTGTGGCAGACGTGTTGATTTCTGGCTTAAGAATCTGCTTGAATTATCTCTGTTGTGCTTAAGGAAACAAGACGGATGTGCGTTTTCCTTTGTGTGTGTGCGTGTGAATGATTAAAAAAAAGGCTACACAGAAAATGTAGCTGCTACATATCACTGCTTTCTCATCCTGACAGAAACAAATCAGCCAGCCTTCAAACTTTTGTTAACCACTCAGGATGAAGGGGACATAGCATCTCCTCTGAAGTAAATAATGTGAATCTGGCAAATATTCAAGGCAGGTATAATACACACAACACAAAACACAGTATTAAACTGAATAATCTATTAGCAATCAAAGATCTGGAACCAAATCCACACTCTACAAATAACATGCCAAAAATGAACTGCAAACTAAGAGAAATAGGCAAATCTGTCACCAGGATGCGGGTGGTGCAGCTGTATTTTTTGCTCAGGGAACCTACAAATTGTAACCCTTAGTAATCACTGAAGAAATCCTACCTTTCATTAAGCGGAGCATCCTTACTTGAAATTCAAATCTCTGTGCTCAGCTACCCAATTCCTCATTTTATCATGAATTTCAGAAAGAGCTCCTTTGCCCCCAAACCCTGCATGCGATTTTCAAACCACAGGCCAATTACAGGCAGCTAACGAATGTGGTTGGCACCACACTGTGCAGCGATGCTGGCTTGTGCTAATGAAGAATCTGGTCCTCACGGTGGGTACTGGGGAGCAAGGACATGAGTCCCCCCTTCTCGCCCAGTATATATAGTACCTCTCTGAAAATCCCTGAAGTTTTTTCAAGTTGCTGCTAATAAAAGCAGCTTCCTAGCAGTGCTAGATCTTAAATACAAGCAGATCACTTCCAGCTGCTCCTTATCTAATTTCCGTTGTCATCTGACACTGTTCATTTACAGTATATCAATCTAGCTTGGGAATGTTTGAAATATTAATTACGCAATGGCCTCAGCTCATTACCACGGATGCATTTAGCAGGATGCATGCTGTTTACAGGTATCCAAGCTGCTGTGCAGAAGAAATAATCAGTGCTTTCTCCCTTAGGGTATGTCTGTGCAGAACGACTCAGACTAGCTTTAACTGAGCCAGCTTGGGTGCTGCACTGCTTCTGTGCTTCAGCCACGATAACGAGCTTTGGGGAGACGCAAGATAAGTTAGGATCCACTGAGGACCCTGTACAGCCCCACTCAGAGCTGGGCAGGCACAACCAGGCTGCACCACGCTGCAGTTTCTCTTCGTTTTATTCATGTCCGTCTGAACCTGCCTATGCTCCGTGCTCGCCCATGTGGGCGCCGAGATGCTGTTAACAACCCCTCTACCCCGCTACGAGGTGGAGGAGCACCTCCTGCCCACCCCACCCCGCTGGCTGGGACGCAGCAGGGGGCTGCTGGCATCAGTGCCCGGTCAGGGTGGGCTGCCTGGTTGGTACTTGCCCAGATTTCCAGCAGGTTTTACAGCCAGTGCTGAGCCGCTCTGTGGTCAGTGGCACATTTAAATCCTGCTCACCCACCCAGCCTGCAGTCCCTGCATGGTGACCCTGCGCTCTCTTTTGTCTCGCTCCTTTATGGCTGTCGTGGTTTAGCCCCAGCCGGCAACTAAGCACCACGCGGCCGCTCGCTCACTCCCCCTCGGTGGGATGGGGGAGAGAATCGGAAGAGCAAAAGCAAGAAAACTTGAGGGTTGAGATAAAGACAGTTTAATAGGGAAAGCAAAAGCCGCGCACGCAAGCAAAGCAAAGCAAGGAATTAATTCACTACTTCCCATGGGCAGGCAGGTGTTCAGCCATCTCCAGGAAAGCAGGGCTCCATCACGCGTAACGGTGACTTGGGAAGACAAACGCCAGCACTCCAAATGTCCCCCCTTCCTTCTTCTTCCCCAGCTTTATATACTGAGCATGATGTCATATGGTATGGAATAGCCCTTTGGTCAGTCTGGACCAACTCTCCTGGCCGCGTCCCCCCCCAGCTTCTTGTGCCCCTGGCAGAGCACGGGAAGCTGAAAAGTCCTTGCCCAGTGCAGCAGCAACTAAAACATCTCTGTGTTATCAACACTGTCTTCAGCACAAATCCAAAACACAGCCCCATACCAGCCACTATAAAGAAAATTAACTCTATCTCAGCTGAAACCAGGACAATAGCAAGGCTGGAGCACGTAAAACATGGGGGAAGAAAAACACAGGGCTGTTCTCCACCTAAAAAAGACGGGGCAGCAAGAACCGGCCCTTCCTGGAGGCACCCAACAACAAGACACCTGACAGCACTTTGTCCCCACTCCACTTCTTGCTGAGGCCTGTGGCTGTTATCACATAAATGAGAAAACAGTACAGCCCATGTGGCAGTGCACGACGCTGCTTCTCTCTCATGCACCCTCTTGACTGCCTCTAGCCACGCACCAGCAGTCCTTTCCCTGGTTTTGCCTCTTGGGGAGGGGTGTCAAGTTTTGGGGGGAGAGGAGGAGCCCGAGAGACAAGTCCCACTCCGCTGTATCAACAACACTGCAGGTCTGCCCAAACGAAATACCGTGAAATACCAAATGAAATACCATGAAATACCAGCGTGGCGAGAGGCAGGATTCAACCCCTCCTGTGCCCGCATCTTTCCTTGATGAGGCAGAATTGGGGAGCCAGTCAATGGATACACGCAAAGATGAACACCCATGCACTAAAAGCTGTCATTTAAATGCCTGGAAAATAGCCTAATTTCTGCATACTCTGGCTGCCTATTGCCGAGATGCTGGAGGAAGATGGGCCAGTGATTGACAAAGTAAGACATTAACTCCATCAAGCAGATGGAGAATGGCATAATTATGAAAATAATAACAGTGATTGGCTGAGTTATGACAAAAAAAACCCTGTAGGAATTATTTACGTTTAGGGTTGTTGGGGCCTAATTTATTCTAGTGTTTGAACAGCAAGAGAAAACACAGAAATCACAGCTCCTGAAACGCTCTGTGTCAATGCTTATAATGGGTAGTACAGCCCAGAACAACGGCTACCAGCTAAAGTGGTTTAATCGCATCTCCTGATGAATGAATTAACCTTTATTTGGGGCTGATGTGCGCATGTCATCCAACAGCATTTCTCGAAAGGCTCGCGCTTGCTTCCGTCACAGTTAATGGCTTAAACGAGTTCGCTGTGGTCTGGAGCGAGTCAAGCTCGGGTGCACTGGGATGCCAGATAAGAGGAATTAAGCTGTACCCAGAGGACCAGATCTGGAGCAACCGAAGTCCTTCATCAACAAACAATTTGCAGGGAGATGGGGAAAGACCGATAAAGGAGTTGCTTTTGAATAAAAAGAAAAAACGTGCTGCAATTCTGTTTATGACTTTGTGTGCAAGAGGGGCAAATGTGGCTACATAATCACGGTGGCCAGCCAGGAAACTCGTGACCTTCCTAATAAAACACTCTCATGTGGGAACTGAAATATGACTGTGAGGATTGTCGTGCTGCGAGGAACACTTACATTTTTCATACTTAACCCTAAATCTTTTCACCTCTCTGAAGTTTTTCATCAATTTCCCTGCCACATTTGCCATTTGTCAAAGCCAGTTGGCCTCATCTCACCCTGCTTTCGCACTCCTGGAGGCCGTGGCGTTACCTGGGGTGGGTGGGATCAGCTCTGTAGGTGCAGACCTGCCCTCTGCCCTTGTCCTGCCGGGCTCCCTCCTCACTGATTCCCGGCCCATCTTCCAGCCCCCTCACCTGGCTGAAGGATGTTTTGGGATTTAATCACACTTTTTTATCCACAGGACCCCTGCCTCATTTGCAGCACAGGATAGGTACTGCTTGGGGAACAGGAGAGTTATTCAGTGCTTAAATTCATTCTTATTCAATGGGGAACCTCTGCCTTATTTACTGCACCCCTCCAGCCCCCGCACTTGATTATTCCTGGTCTTTCCAGGGGTGTTCATCATCCTGCCTCACAAATGCTAATCAGCCGCTCTCTGCCTCTTCCCAGGAGAAAGCACAAAACCGCTCTTGCCCTTGTTGCAAGTGGGGAAGCCAAGGCGCAGGGACACCCGCAACGCCCGGAGGAAGCCGCCTGCAGAGCTAGACCCCACGCCTGCGAGGACGCTGCCCACCGCCCTGGCCGTGCCCCGCCGGCGGCAGCCTCGTTCCCCGGGGGGTGACCACCACTTCGGGTACCAGATGCCCCCTCAGCATGAGGGAAGGGCACAGCTTCACCGGCTGTGGGGCCGGCATCACCTGCCCTATTTTTCTGTACTCTGTCTCCCTTTCAATACAAATTGCTCATAAAGCAATTCCTTTGCTGTTCAACCTCGATTCCCTTCACGGCACCACCGCTCTTACTCTGGGCAGGGACGTGGCAAGGAACAGCACAGAGTCAGTGACTACAGGATGAAACGGATAACGTAAAACGGAGCATTTCTGGATTTCCAGTGTTTGCCTCCTCCCGGCCTCAGCTGCCACCACCCCTCAGCCAAGAGAGGCTTCGTTTCCACCTATTGCTAGGAACCAAAGTCCTATACTAAAAAAGAACATGCAATTTGAGAAACGGAGTCATCCACATGCTCCCCAGCAACCCCAGACCTTTCTCCTCAGAGCAGCTCTCAAATAAGCGCCTCTAGCCCCGTCCTGCACCCCAGGCACTGAGCCCTGCCCACGCGCTGCCTCCAGCCCAGCTGCAGCTCCGACCTCTCCCGGGCACGTCCTCCTCCAAGGCTGGCTGAAAGCACATACCAGAGGAGCTCTGAAATTCGATGTTCCAGGTCTTTCTGATGCAACAGCCTCGAGTTCAGCCGTGGCTGCACAACTTTCTGAAGCCAAGCAGATCCCGCCGTGAGCTGCCTGCCGCCGGGGCCGGGGCGGCAGCGTCCCTGCTCAGCGGTGTACAGCTGACACAGCTGCAGTGTGTGGAAGGGGGAGAAGGGCAGGAAAAGTTAAAAGAAAAAGTGAAAAACGCTGCTATAAAATGGTCTTTTGTAGGCCCCCTACCATGCACAGACACAAGCCTTGATAAACTAACTGGAGTCTTGCTGTAGAAGAAACCCGCAGCAACCTAACACGGAGCCCTGACGCAGGCTGTTGCACATGAACAGAAATGAGCAGTGACCACAGTATTTATGCCCTAGTCCAAGTAAAACACAATTACTTAATGCGGCAGCATCCGGGGCTTTGTCAAACTCCAGATTCTGCCACCCAAACGGTTTTGAGCCAGTTCCAACAAAGGTGAGAAACTCCAGCAAAGTTACCCCTTAGAGACACGTCACGGTGCCTGCAAAAAACATAGTGCCCTTGCGAGCCCTGTACCTGCTCCGTGAACGAGGAGAGAGCCGCAGCCATCCATGGCTGTTAGTCTGCTGCCTTTCAGAAGCACGGAATTCACTCAATACACACGTAAAGAAAAAAATGTTCATTTTTGTCTGAATTTTTCCCCAGTTAGGTTGCTGTGTTTCGCTCCATTTTATTTAAGGCAGAAAAAAAAAAAGTATTAATTACATGCTGCCAAGATCTTTGGAGAAAGATTCAATATTATCTTTTACCGCGAAGAAGAAATGAATCAAGGCTCCATTCCAAATCCAGCAGCAGTCCTGACTTTGACGTGCAGAGGAAAATAATAACTTTCAGCACATACTAATTGTCTTGTTAACATGGATTATGCAGCCAGCCAAATAAATGTCATTCACACTTTTATGAGGAAGAGCATAAATCTAAAAATCGGAAATGCATAATATTTTTTAATCTTTTCTTTTCTCCCCGTTCTGCATTCATAGCCTAAATATATTTACATTTTTAATCCATGCAAACAAAGCAAGACTCTGCTGGAGACTTTTGAAACCTCCCAGGGGTCCCAAGCTCAAGGTGATCAGATTTTTAAAATAACAAGCTTGGTTCCCATGTAGCCTTAAAACCAGTTTATACTTTCTTGGCACTGCAAAGCGGGTTTGAAATAAGGATAATTTACACTCAATTTAATTTACACTAAGTCCCCTTCCCACTGCCGGCGCAGTACAAACAAGCGCTGGGCTAGCCTGCGTGGGGAAGCGAGCGTGCCGAACGCTCATTTGGTTCCTCCGCAGGGGAGGGATGGGTCCAGAGCTGCGGAGCAGAGCCGAGCCCGCCGGGGCAGCGTCCCCCGGACCTGACCCCACCAGGCTGGCACCTCCCTCGGCTTAACCCCAGCGACGCGATAGCGCCCAGCAATGTAACGGCTACTGCCGCTTACACGCTCAACGGTGAATTTTCTCTCTCAAAGCTCCCGTCACACCGCCGCCTTCACTTCGTGCCAGGAAAGGGGAGAGGCAGAGGTGACGGGACTCGCAAAGCCACCCAGCAGCACAGGGTCTGGCCAGCAATACAGCCCAGGGCTCTTGGCTCCTGCTCAGCACGCCCGCAGCCAGACCCTCCTGAAAGGCAAAACGATTGTTTAACTGAAGGAAGGAATGGCCGAACAAGGAGATTTAAACTAACACAGGACGCTGATAAACCTCACTCATTAACGTTGCCTCTGTGGTTATTAAAATTCAGCATTCATCTCTCCCCCACAGATCAGGTCCTGGGAAAGCAGCACCCACCAAGGGGACCCACAGCACAGCCTGGTTTCTGACCTCCCCGGCACAAACTGGATTTCTCAACAGGAAACTGAGCTTCATTGAGCTTTCTTTTATTTTACAGCAGCCTGGCAAACAGCACAGCTCTGGCACAGCCCTGGGCTAAAGCCCGTGGCGATGAGCCCTGGCTCCCTCTCAGCAGCCTGTGCCCGTGCGGGATTATCCCTTCCCCGGCCCCAGCACGGCTGCAGCTGCGCCGGCGCTGGCTACACGCTAACCCAGCTTCTGACTTGGGCACCTCTTCTAACACCGCTCCGTATCGCCCCGGTCTGCAGGGATCACTTTAATCACGAGTATCCCGTTTTTCCTGATCTATTCCGCTCTGGCTGGGCAGCGTCAGCAGCGACAGCATTCCCAGCAGTCAGTGGGACAGACTGTACTGAAGTTGTCCGCTGCACAACTACCCTTCTCACAACCACCACCCTTCTCCCAACCACCCTTCTCACAGCTACCACCCTTCTCACAGCTACCACCCTTCTCCATCTCGGCAGCTGTCCCGTTCTGCAGACATACCATTGCCACTAACCGAGTCCAAACCCGCCACACAAGCCACACGTCGTCTGACCCCAAACTGGCTCTGAGCTTGTGCATCTCAGCTCTGCGGCATTCAGAGATGCTGCCTCTGCACTCAGAAGAGGAACGGCCTCAGCAAGGCCCCGAGTCTGGATTACTGAGCACCAAAAGCAGTGCCAAGGTGCTGTTCTCCTTCAGGGGGAGAAGCAAGCTGGCTCAGCGTGAACGCACGATGCTCTGCAGGCTGGAGACAAACCCCCCCAGGCCATAAGCGCCCGACGCAGAAAGTATGAAGACAGCCGGGTCTCTCTGCAGGAAAGAGGTTGAGGGATTGATTTTTGTGCAGCTCTGAAATCCTGCTGCAATTCACAAAAGTAAAACCAAATCTGCTGTAAAACACACTGACGCTGTAGCATCACCCAGCTCAGGAGCAGAGCTAGAGAGGGGGGAAGCAACCTCGACAGAGCGATTCGAGCAAAAGCTTACGGACAGACACAATTAAAATAAGCACTATAGTTTCAATTAACTGTTCTTCCCAGCAGCACAGGCTTGGAAAGGACTCTTAATAGATCTCTTCCACCGCAGTGCACAAGTTCTATTGCCATTGCTTCACCGATTATTGAAAGTTATCAGAGTGAGGCAGTTCTCTCACAACACCTTCAATAGTGATTTGAGGATCTGTCTGTTATTAGCTGGCCATTTCGTGTACGGAGAGGCTAAGCAAGGTATAGAGTGTAACCGTTTTTCAGATCGTTTATCTACTCAGGCCCCTTTTTGCTGCCTTTGGGGGATGCGTTTGCCCCGCTGCCGCTGCCGTACCCTGCGCACGGAGCAGCATCCCAGCCTCCGAGGGACGGCTGGACCACGCTGGGTCTGTCTTGATTAAATCAGAGGAGCATACAGTTCTCCCATTGCCTCGGGTTGATTGGGAACAAGGCTCAGAATAATCTCTGATAGATTTTCTTTCTCAGACAGAGAGACATCCTGATGGTTTTAAGCCTTCTTTTTTACCTTGCAAAATACTCCCCCAGGAGGGCAGCCTCCTGCCAGCCCCACCACGGGGCTTTCACAGGTGACCTCCGAATAGGGCAGGGAGTGCAGAGCAGATTTATTTAGCCGGGTGTGAAGGTCAGCCACCTGCATGTCTGGACATTTGGGAGCAATATTAAATTTAGCATCCACACTGCCAATATGCAGAGGCTCTGGCAGAAATTCTGGCTTTAGCAGCCAGCAAAGCAAAGAGCATCAAGGAAAGCAGAGCTGTGCCTTCATTCCCCATCTCAAAACACTCTGTAAGAAGCAAAGGGTTGTTTTTAATAGAAATTATTAACCTTTAGAACTACTGACCTAGAGATGTCAGAGATTCTCTAATTCTACAGTTTTGAAATCCATCTTGGCAGATTTTCTAAAAAAACTCTCATAAAAATAGACAATACCACTCAAATTTTTCATGAGAAATGACAGCTACCAACAGCTGCTTCATTTCCTTTTCCTCCGGCTTCTCCTTGACTACGAGAAAATGAAGTGTCCTGTGACTGAGGCTCAGAGACCACGTCTGGTCCTGGCACAGACTTCCCATGCCCTTGTGTACTTGTTCTTGTAAAAACGTGATGGAGATACCCACCAACTTTGTAGAAAGGTACCACAGCGTCCTTGAATGGCAAGTATTATAGAACTGCAAGTTATTCATTTTCCCTTAGAACTGGCTACTCCCATTATTTCCTTCAAGTCCCACTGAACACGGTCTTGTGCTTTCTTGATTCTTCTTCCTATCAATGTCCCCTTTCATTTAGGTTCATTCCAATGGTCCCCAAGGGCCCCAAGCATGGGACACCACGAACATCCAACCTCCCAGCTCCCCCCCTTTCTTTTAGCTGAAAAACAAAGGCCGCCACACTTTAAGTTCCTGTGTAGCCAGGAGAATTACCAAGTCCTACTTTCTTATGGAAAGCACCAGGGCAGATTTTTTTACCTCTCCCAAGATGCGAATTCATGCTGCAGGTTTTCTCTCAGCTGAGCCCATGGAAGAGCCTCTTCTTCAACTGTCCAGCTATTTTTACAGAGCTTTTCAGAAATCTATTACCTTTCTAAGCTCTTGTCTGTCAAATTACATTGAAATTGGCCAATTCTTCAAAAGTTAACAAGAATAGCCTAACCAGCGGACTCACATGCGTTCGGTATTCCCACAGCCCTTGTTCTCTCCAGTAAAGAAACACACAAAAAACAACGAATGTACCTCCCTCCTCCCCGGCAGTCTGATGAGGCTGCTGCTGCTGGGATTAACAGCCCCTGAGCCAGCAGGGTCTGCCCCGGACCACGGGGAAAGGTCCAGGTGGAGGCTCAGAGCTGAAATCACCCCTCACGGGGCTGGACCCCAAAATCAGAGGGAAGCACAGGAGACGGACTGGGCTTTGAGATTTCAGCAGTGCTAAACCAGAAAAGAAGCCCTTCCAGTTTGGATCCTGATCTGGATCTAAACTGGCTCTTGCACTCTCTGAATCTGAGCCAATATCCTGGCTCCGTCTGCCTGCTCCGACAGGGACGTCGCGCCGGTACCGCTTACGCCGCAGGGGAGCTGGACGTCACGGGCAACTTCTGAGCAAATTTGCACACTTCGCTGCACGCCTCAACTATGAGCTATGTTCACTTTATTTTCAGATAGTCTGGGTCCTGCTGCTACCCCTGTCCTGGAGAAGGGCTCCGAGATTTAAAGGTCTTCGATAGCAACCCAGACCCACGGGAGACCTGCAGCTTTGGTCTGTAAAGAGCAGGCACTGAGCATTGTGTTGTTTTGGGGTAGCTACCCAGAAAGCAGAAGCCAGGGAAGCAACAGATTTCTGAGCATGAGGTAGCCGTGGCTGGACACCTCATACAAACTTCTCACCTTGCTTCCAGGTACCCAGCGGGAAAAAAGAGCAAGAGAAAGTAAGCGTGAGTCTGTAAGGAGAGAGAAAAGTTTCTCTTTGGATGAAGGAAGGTGACATTAAGGGCAATCAAATGTAGTCAAATCACACCCCTCTCCTACAAATACCCCAACATAGATTCACAAAATTGCTGAGGCATTGTTGATGAAACTGGTTTCTTTCCTCTGAAATATCCACCTGTGGTCAGGGGAAATGCCTACACAAATCCCACTTTGAACTGTATAATTCAAGGTTTCCTGATGTAAGCCCTTTCCAAATAGGGTCAGCATCCCTCCGGGCTGCCTGCACCCCTCTGTTCCCCCCCAAGACCCTGCTCCCCTGGCTTCTCTCTCATATTAAAAATCGAACTTGGTAATGGGTGTTCTCCCTGTCTTGGTCTGGATCTATATCTCATTTTTCTCCAAGGGTTTTGAAATACTGGACAACACAAGACAAAAATTCTGTCTTCTTTTTTTCTAGCTTGAAAGAAATAATTTCACCTCGATGGCTGCAGCGAACATGCTGCAATAACAAGAAGCTTTTCTAGAAGGGTAAATTACTTAGTGGTGGTCCCAACTGGGAGCGATGCCGGTTTATAACATCAGATGTAATCTTTCAGCAACAGGGGGGGAAAATGCTTTCAGAAAAATGCTTTTTGTCATTGGCCACTATGGCGGTGCATCCAATTGCACTGTTTTCATTTCAGATCCAGGGAACAACAGCTCAGAGGAGAAATCAGCAGCCACAATAAACACGTGTGGCAGGGACCCAGCCAGCAGGAATAGGAGCTCAGGTGTGCCCTGCTCCATGAGGCAGGGCACAAAGTCTGTCCTATTTCTCCTCAGTTCCTTTTGGGCTCCTTGGAGAAATCTCAAGGCTTTTGCTAGCCCAAGGAGATGCACACAAAGCGGCCAGGTTAAAGGCAGGGAGAAGCATCACGTCCTTCATTCGGAAAACTGAGTCAGCACATCAAATCCTGTCTAGAGCCAATGGAAATCTGACCTAAAGTCTCTAAGTCTGTTCTGAATCTTACTGGTATGCTGGCCTTTGAAATCTTTTTTTGTAAATCTTAAACTCAATAGAGGGTCCCCCTGGCAAGGAGCTGATGCAGCACACAGAGGCTGGGCGCACCCTGGACATCCTCCTGAGAGCCGCCACCTCCATTATGAACTGCCTCATCGATTATTCCTCCGCTGCCTACTCCATTGCTCTCCCATCTGCCAATATTATCTATTACCTTTTCTAACTGTCATTCCCATTGATTTTTCCAGACTTCTTCCCCTGCTCCAGACTTGCTGTCAGTGTGTAGGAATTGGGTTTGTCAGGTGCAGATTTCCCTTACGTGGCCACAGAGCCACTGCTGTTGCTCACAGCGAGGTGGATGGCAAGGACCAGCCAGCGCCCATCCCCGGGGCACACGACACGCTGTGCACACAGGCGACATCGCCCTGGTGATGTCATCTGCAACAGTGCTATGTCAGTTGGCAAATGCAGACTCCGATACTTGTGTTAGCAGACATACCCTCCTCTTGGAAAGCAGCATCCTATTTGCTGCAGCAGATACCTTCCCGCTTACACCACATTGGTGAGCCTCTGCCTTGTGCAAAGCAGATCTGAAACAGTGCTGTGCAGTCCCACAACCCAAAAAGAGGTGTGTGCTCTTGGGGAGACACACTCACGTGTCACTTATAAATTGCAGAAGGAGCTACGGGGAGCCTTTTCCAGCCCACGTGCCCCGTCAGCACGCCTCCACGCCTTGCAGAGCTCCCGGGGAGCCCGAGACGGAGACTGTGATTTTGAATCCGCTCCTGATTTAGGAAGCTCTCGCTTCTGTAGGTACATAATGGAGCAATTTGTGGGAGAAATGGTTGCATAATATTCATTTCTTTCTTTTCTGCCAATTATTACAATACATTTGCAAAAACATTTTTCCAATATTCAGCCAGCTTAACAGGTGACTGAATAATATACATCAACTACATCATTTGCAATATTTTCCTGTCAGTCATCAACTAATGTATTCAGAGATGAATTCCCTTTCTCCTAGGCCAGCTTTAAGTCAAATTTAGTGACTGAAAACAACATTAGCCTTATTGACTCTTTTATCAGAATCCCATTTGTTGGTGGGGAGATACATCCCAGATTTTCATGAATAATAAAATTGATCATACTTTAAAATCACAAGAGTCAAGGGGAGAGCAGGGCAGGGGCAGAGGCAGCAATTTCCATGGCCAGATTGGGCAGCAATAAGGTCCAAGCCCTTTTCCCCACGCAGCTGAGTTTAGGTCTGGATCTGCACTTTGCGACTAATACACAGAAGTCAGGCTCTTATACCGACTCTCGTTCTCTCCCACCATGGCCTCAACTACCCAGTTGTGCCTTCAGACCGCAAGGCAAATCCCTGTTAAAATCCTCCTCTTAGCTATTGCACACGATTTCTGGATTCCGCATTTGCAGGACTTTCCCTGCGTTTAAAGTCGTAACAATACCTACATAAATACCTCCAAAACCCTGCTGGTTTGCACTCCCAGACTGGCACTGGCACTGGCGGGTCATCGACCCCTTCCCCAGCTGCCCCCAGCACTGCCCGAGGGTGCGGGCACCCAGCAAACACACGCAAGACGAGAGCTCAGGTCTCCTCGTTCACGACTACCAACCCTACGCACCAGCCCATGGACCCCCCTTTTTTTCTCCTTGATAAGCAAGAGTACCTGGCTCTGCTCTCTGAAGAGTAATACCTGCCTGCCCAGCAGTCAAAGCTGAGTTCCTGCTTGATAAGTCATAGCCACAGCACATTTATCTGCCTTCAGTACCTGCAATCTTCTGTTTCCCGTGCACTGCGCCCTTCCTTGGCAATGCAGATACAAATCAGCATACACACAGCTCTGAAGAACAGAAAGAAATCATTTACATTTGGTTCCTAACCAGTAGCATTTTCATTTAATTTCCTAGTTCCTTATTGTAATCACTCTCTACACAATTTCAATCAAATCACATCCATCAACCTGCCCAGCCCAAGCAACGGTAGCACTCTCATGTGTGTTCCCAAACGTGGTATGTAATTGCAAATTGCAGCAGGCATCAGTTATCTGACCCATGCTCATTTTCATTGATAACCTTCTGATCCAGAGATGACTCGCTGTATCGGTTTATCTCTGGGAGAAGCTCTCTGGCGTAGGTAAAGCTGTCACATAAATTCTCATACAAAGGTAAACTATAAAAGCAGAGAATTCTCCACTTTTAAATATGAGGAGCTGGCAAGAGGAGAAGTCGTATCTCCAATTGCCCCTCTGTTTCTCCTTTTACACCTGGCTTGGCGCTACCTCTCCTCTCCAGAACGACACGCGTTTTACACTTTCATAGGCAGCTTGGCAGACCCACATCCCTGTGAAGACCAAGGTAGGCTGCTTTTACCCCAGCCTTCTCCGGGTAGTTCCAGGTGCCAGCCGGGGGTCAGGATAACCTCTGCTTTGTCTCCTCCAGGATCCTGCAGTGCCTCAGCTATCTCAGGTCTTCCGCTTTGATCTAAACACAAGCTTTTTGCAGCAGACACAGAGCCTGTCTATGAGGTCTCCAAGGAGGTACTTGGTGCTTTCAATGTTTGTGCAACGTTCAAGACAGAGAAGACAAACTCTATCAGTACCGTTCAGATTAGTCGAAGCAGAAGAAGTCTCATATGGGACGGTTCCCGTGGAGAAACAGGGGATCCACAGGGTCTGATTCATACCTAAGCTGCTAGCTGAGCAACTTCATAGAAACCACCTTCACCCAGCACGTGCTTGAGGATACATCTGCCTACCACAGCCAAGGATGGCTCTGCCCCCTAGTAGGAAGAGACAAAGCTACCCTTGGAGCTGCTCTGATACGTTTTTTCCACCGTAGTTATGCCCAGCTAGGAGCGCTGGGGAAAGGAACGGAACAAATTAAGAGCCACATACCAGACGTACATCATGGCCCTCTATACCAGCACAATCACATCCACGCTGGGTGTGCTATACCACCTGAATTACACTGAAAGAGGTTCAAGCAGGGCCACCTTTCAGCGTAGGCATGGCCCTGGGACAGTAGGATCCAGCCCAGAGGATCGCTCTCTTGGTGTGGGGCTGAACCTCCTGCGCCTCCTCAGAGAAACCCCTGCCATGGCTTGCCAGTGCAGGAAAGCTGGCCACCACTCTGCTGAAAATGGCGCTTCTCAAAATCAGCCCAGCGTTAGGAGAGAAATCAACTCACTTAGCAATTTTAACGCTTCGGGTCTTGGCTGCGCCTGGACCCAGCACAGTCCCTCCTCCTCCTGCCACCAGCATGTTTGACACCGACATGGAGCAGATCTGGCTCTGCAGCAGCACAGCAACCTGCTGCTAGCGACGGGGCGTTACGCTGCATACAAGTAATGAGAAAACTGGGAATAGCGTGGAAGAGAAGAGATTATTAGATAGTAAATTATCGGTGCACCAAAAACTGCTCTGTACATATTTTTCGCCCCTTACTGCCTCCCTAATGTCCTGGGAAAGTGACAATTACACAATTTAAGGAGGTTAAGTTTATTAAAAACCTTTTTTTATTACTTTTCTTTTAATATATGGTCAAGATAAAGCATCTGATTAGAGGAAGGTCACGAAATAAAATATTTAGTACTCATGGAAAGAGCAATTCATCCTCCCCCCTGCATGCAGCAGAAGCAAAGAGGCAGGGGTCCCAGTGACGGCTCACTGCAGAGGCTGCTCCGCGGGGACCATAAAGCGAGCAAGAAAGCGCTGCCAGCAGCGGGGCCCTGCTCTTCCACGTTGGCTTTGCCACGCTATGGCATCCCTTAGAAATGGTAACATGGGCCGTGTGTGCACTGAAAGAGGCAGGCCGCTTCTAAAGAGGGCTTACACAGGGCTTACACAGGGCTTCCTAACACCTCCCTGACCTCCATATCGCTTAAAAAGAAATGAAAAATTACATTCAACAGCCTGGAGGCATGGTGCCCGCTCCAGCTCTGCACAGACAGACGCTGCACCCAGCGTAAGACCAAACTCGCCCCGTGCCCCAGCCCAGCACGTACTCACCCCCGTGAGACACCTCACTTCACCTAAACTGCACATCACAGACCCCTGAATTATGTGCTTTCTCTTGCCACAAGCTTACAGTCTACGCCAACGCCTTTGGGAACTATTTGCACGGCGAAGTTCATTTATTTTTCTTCATTTCAAGCATTTAGGGCATTGCAGGGTGTTACTTGACAGAGTATAACCTTCTCATAGGAGCTCCTGAGAGGCAGGAAAAAGCTTAGCTTGTAAATCCCAGCAGGAGCAGGTCAGGCCACGCCATGGGGGCCAGGGAACAGTCTTGCCTTTCTTTTCCACCAGGAAGCAAACAAAATCACTCATGTTTCATAAATGGTCCCAGCGCACAGAGGCCAGGGACGGACCTGATCTCCCAAAGGAGAAAGGGCCCACCCAGCACCCTCCTTCCCTTGGGGCAGCCCCACCACTCCCCCCCGCCAGCATCCACCCTCCTCCTTCGCTTGCTCCCCTCTGCCCTCTCTCCGCTCACTCAGCACAAACCCTTACTCTAAATTAAATGCTCGTGACGTGCAGCCTGACCAAATAGAGAAGACAACTGCTGTTTACGTAGAGCATAAAGCACTGAAAGACATTACCTCTGGTTTAGATCGGGATCTAGTTAGGGATGAAGTACCACGGTGAACACGATGTGACAGGAGAGAACAGCAAAGTTCCCGTCAGGAGCAGCTGAGCCTCTAATTAGTTTTCTGCAAAACGTCAATAAAATAATGACTAAAGGGAGGCCAAGTAAAGCACTTGGCCTTTTTAAAAACCTTTGTCAAAGTCTTCACAAGAAACTATTAAGGGGAATAAGCAGACATGAGGTGAGAGGCACAGCCCTGCTACCCATTAGGAAGGGAGAGAGTTCAGCGGGTGGGTAGGACTGGCAGTGGTGACCATGGCATGGGAGTGACAGCAGGGTGCTCCACCACCAACGTATCTCCTAGGATATGACACCAGCCCCACACCAAGAGAGCAATCCTCTGGGCTGGATCCTACTGTCCACCATTCTGTGTCACCAAATCCGCAGGTGACACAGAATTGCTGAGAGATTAGAAAAGGCCAAAGAGTTTCAGAGGTACCCATTCAAGCTCAGCTGAGTTTTACCATCTCATGGGCACATGAGATGGTAAAACTCACTTTGCCAATATCACAGAATCACAGAATCGTGTAGGTTGGAAAAGACCTTTAAGATCATCGAGTCCAACCATAATATGAAATAATGCATACAAAGGGGTGTATTTTCAACTGGTTATGCTCATTCCTAAGCTGTGATTTAAGTATTACAGATTGGAAGAACATCCTCCTGTTCATCAGGAAAATCACATCCCCTTCCGCACCTTCTGTTGTGTGGGTGCTACGCAGCCTGTGTACGACTCCAGCCACAAGCACCAGCCAAATTCTGCAGGGAACATCATGGCAGCAAAGCTGAAAAAACCCTTAGCCTTTATAGTGATCTGCAGCCCCTGGTAGATACCTGCTGCATGTTTAAAGCCCTATATAAGGTCTGATTTTCCACGAAGAAGCTATTTCTCATTGCTCACCTCTTTTAAGCACCAGTGGCAAAGGAGCAATTGATGAGCAGGATTCAGCTGTCAGGCACTGCACGCAGCCTGGTATTCGGGACAGGACCCCGGCCGTCACTGCCTTGCAGACACACCAGTCTGAGCTTTGCTAAAAGTTCCCGGGTGGAACTGATTCTCCGTGCGTCTTGACACATACTGACTCCCTTGGCTCTTGCAAGCCGGGCTTTCCTCGGACAGTGCAAAACCCGAGCGCTTCACAGTGAAGATGGATGGCGAGTAACGTGTACTTTTATGAGACTGAGTGTTCTTGCATGTCCAGAGGTAACAGGCCGGTGCCCTACGCAACGGCATTGTCAAGCCATCTGGATTAATTTAATAATAATGGTTTCCAAATGCTCCTGGGTGGCAGATAGCGACTCCTTTCTATATACTACTTGCAGTGTGCTGTGAAGCGAAGAAAAAAAAGTATCTGGATTGTTAACTACACTGCAGGTGAGAAATAATAGCCCCAAGCTCTCAAAGCCATCTACAAATATTGCCTAATTACTATTTGTTAACACTCCTGTGAGCCAGGTACATACTTTTATTGCCCAAAGCCATAAAATAAAAAAAAAAAATTAGTATCCCAGGGGTCGTTAGAAGTTAGGTCCAGACTCTCAGCCTAAAATCCAGGCAGGCACTTATCTGTCCTATGTGCAGCATCCAACCCCTTCAAGCACAGCAGATGCCCGGATGGCAAGAAGCACGGCCAGCGTTCCCCAGCCGGGCAAGTGATGTACGGAGAGATGGAGTGACTTCTGGGGGCTTGAAATCCCCCTTTCCAAACCAGGAGCCCTCCCCGGCACTGCTGGCTCCTGCGCCTGGGGAAGGGGCTGTGGCTGCCCCTGCGCTGCTGGGAGCACTGGGTGAGCAACCAGCTGGAGGCAAAAGCGCTGCCGATTAACACCGCAAACGGGTGACATGAAATAAAGTTTCGTTGTTAGCGATGGACCCTGCATGGCTCAGCTTGATAAAATTAGCAGACTGGAGATGGATGATGCTGCGAATCACTTCTGAGTTACAGACGTAACACAACGACAGAAATGAATAGAGTCCTCATACTTGAAACACCAGGGCATGGGTTTTAATTTAGAAGGGCTGAAAGTAAAAAATCATCTCGCTGTCACATTTCCAGGTCAGCATTTGACTTATTAACTTCTGCTTTGGGCACAGGTAAACGAACCAAGCCATGTTCCATGCAGCTGCCAAAGTTACACAGGGTGTCATTTTTTTAACAGAGTCATTAAGCGTTGCTCATGAGTCTGGAAGGGGCATCAGAAAAAGTATTTTCACTTAATAATCAGGCTTAATCTCTTTAAGTTTTGTTGAAGTCACTTTCCCAGGGCCTTAGGCAAAAATCAATCTTAAAAGCATTGTGAAGCTCTACCGTGGTAGTTGGATAATTTATTATTCCATAACTGTAGGTCTTAATCTAATTAGAGATTATATCTAGGATTCGCTTCAACACCTATTTATTCTTCTATTTTTACTTGCAAACATTCACAAAGAAATGACATTGTAGGAGGAGATGGGAGGCAGGCTGTGTTCTTCCTGCTGTGCTCCCATATTTAACTCCGCATTTAGTTATCACAGACCAAGAAACAATAGAAACAAGACCCAGACTAACGGAGTCACTTGCAGAACTTCAGAAACTATAGCAAAAACTTTCCACGTGCAACCTAGAGGGAGAAACCAAAGAAAACATGAATTTGTCCTTCCCAGACGACCCCGCCATCCCAGCCTTCTCTTTGCACAACCACCAGGTAAATGCACCGAGTTTGACAGGTCATTTGCCCTGACCTGCGGCATGGGACGGCGCTTGCCCCCGGACTGTGGAAATCCATCACCGGGCTGCCACGCTCCGCCCGGAGACTCACGCACTTGAAAATGGTTCCTCGCTTGCTCCATACCCTGGGGGGAATCCTACGGACAAGACATGATTTATTTGTTTAAAATAACTAGAGATATCTCTCAGAGCATGTCAGGAACCTGAAACAAATACTTGAGATGCAATAAAGTGCAAACAGAAAGGAAAAAAAAGTGATGTCGTGGCATATATTAACATAAAATCATTGGGGCAGCATGGAAATAAACTAAGCCACTTACTTTGCTCCATAGTGAGCCCACAAACATTTATTTTCTTCTGCAAGCAGAAATAAAGGCTTGTTTTGGAAAGATTTTGCACAAATCTTTGGAACATCAGCCTTTCCTATGAAACAGTCTAAGAGACTGAGTTGACAGTTTTGAAAAATAATAATTCAAGTTTCTTCTGGCCTACGCTTTCCAAAAGAAAAGTTCCTATGTACTGCAAAAAATACTCAACAGCTGCCCTTGCGCTCACAGGCTAGGGCAACAAGTGAACAAAAACCAGTCGTACGCATTCAACATCAGTACGTATTTCATCTAAAGGAAAGCAAGGCTCCTTTTGTGGATATGCAGTCTTGAAAGCCTTTCTGCTCACAGTATCAACAGATTTAAAGGAAAAAAAAAAAAAAAAAAGGACACTGACCACCAGAAGATCACTCAGTATCTTCATGCATTGCTCTCTCCCTCTTGCAAAAGAAATGCATAATCAGTAAGACCCCAGTGCGTTTCTCCTGTAGCTCTTGGAAGGAGCTTTTAGGGTCCTCGGGAGAGGGAGACACTAAACCTCTGCTTTCGCTCCACCTTCCGCTCCTCTACCTGCTCTGTCAGGAAGCTCATTCGGAGCTCTGCAAACCTTCTGACTTTTAACAGCTTTTCCAATTTTAGGATAGGCACATGCTATTTCTGCAGCATGTTCCTCACGGGCCTTTGGAAGCACAATGTGTTTAGACCTACATCCCTGGGTTTCCTCTCACACACCACCCTGAGCAAGGAGAAGAAACCAGGTTCAGGAAGGAGCTGGCGATAGCACTTTTCAGAAAGGGACGGCTAATTTGCACCTCCTTGGATACTAATTGCAAATTCTCTCGTGCGCCTTCATTTACGGTGCAGCGCACAGCAACAGGAAGGTCTGCTGCTTTCCTGAGTTTGCCGGTCTCTCCATCAACTCATCCTTCCTCACTCCCCCGCTCAATCTCCATGGAGGAGGACACGTCCCATTTTCTATATTAACTGTCAGCGTGGTGCTGCCTACCTGAGTAATCATGAAAAATGAAGCAGTAAGTCATCTGCTTGTGTGTAAAGGCCTTCGGCCTCCTTTGCTCTCACTGCTGAATTCAAATCTGCTGGGGACGTGGGGACCAGCACGGCACTAGGGAAATTAATTGCCCTGCTAATGAAGCGTTGCTCCGCTCTCCAGAGTTTAAGAGCCCAGGAGCTCTGGGTTACAATAACCTCTGGCTTGCAAGAGGATACCAGAACTGTACCCAAACTAACACTGTTACAAACTGGCATAACTTTCAGTCAAATTAGAAAGCAGAAATCTTTAAGAAAGTTTCCTTGGTCTGTTTTACAATCATCTTTGACGGCATGCCCTATTTATCACTACATAAGCACTGCTATAAAGGCACTCAGAGCATCTGACACATTTTTTTTTTTTAAAGGAATAGCTAAACCCGCACATTCACATCTCAGAAGTGTCCTTCTTCACAAATGCACTTAAGCATCTATTCACAACTATTGATACCAACTGTGCACTTTAAATTAATGTACGTTTAACTACTTTTCCCAGTGCAGACCTTGGAGGACAATCAAATTACTAATGTTGAGAGACAAGTAAAGGAAGCTGATCCAAATCCCTTAAAAGTCAGGGAAGTTCTACTGTTCCTTTAAGCGTGAAAAATGGAGCTATCTTTTGAATACATAGGAAGGCAGGAGATTTCTGAAGCTCTTCTCCACTAAATCAGAAATAAAGGCTTTAAATTCCATGCTGCAGTCCCCACGCTGCCAGTCTGACGGTTCACGGCTGCCAGGGAGGACTCGCACCTCTGCTCTGCCCCATCCTCCATCTCAAGGTGCCCCTGGAGCCCTCAACCCTCCACGAACCCTTTCGGCTCACCTCTCCTGCCAAAAACTAGTTTTTCCCACTGCTTTAATGAGCTGAACTGGCTCCTGGAGGCATTCAGGGAGTCCCAGAGCTAGTGGAAGGTGAGTTGTGGGAAGAGGTGGCAGGGAGCAAGGAGCGTGCTCTCCCCCTTCATCAGCAACGAGGTTCTCTCTGACCCGTCCCCCAGAAGCACCACCAGACATAGCTCCAGTAAGGTGGGATCCTGCTGCCCTGCCAGAGGTTAACGCTCCCATAACACACAGCAAAAGGTTCAGGTGCCGCTACTTCTCCAGCTCCCAGATCTGCTCATTAGCTATTGCCTGCCTCCACCTGCCCCAAGAGAAAAAAATCAGCAAAAATCACCAGCTGCCCATCAAAAGTTTGCAACCAGATTTCTTCAGCAAAGACGGGCCCTGTAGATAGGACAGGCCCGTGCAAGGGCAACTTGGCTTAAGGAAGAAAAAAAAAGGTTGTGCAGGCTGAAACAATGAGAAGCTGTCCAAAAATCTGCTGTGAGAGTTCAGCTGACTTATGACTAATCACGGCATTTGCCTTTGCCATGGGAGTTGCATTAATTATCACAAAATCAGAAAGGCCTTCATCCAGCTCTCCTCTGAGTCACCAGGAAAAAAATTAAAATTTCTTAGCTTCTATTTTCTTCACTGGCTCTCTTCAAAATCTCATAACAGCCAGAAATCCAGATCAAAAAATATGACACACTCCAATTTCCCTTGATTTAATTTCCTCAAGGTGACTAATTTAATTGCAATATTTGCCTGGTACCTTGAGTTCTGCTTTCTCGCTCTCTTCCTGTTGCTGAAACCTGCTCCCCAGTCCTGCTCCCTAAGCTTAAATCTGCACAGATGTTTCCAAATTTGTATTTGTTAGAGACTAATTACCCTCATTCCCTGATGGATCATTCCATAGGGATCAGACATTCCGTTTGCGATCACAGATGTAACGCACACACACATCATGTGGTTATCTAAATGAGGTTGGGTAATTAGATATCTCAAAAAGGATAAATTGTTTAAAGTGAGACAGATTAAAAATGAAATCTGGATGATTTTTTTTTTTAATCTTCCAGGTGATAGGAGCCTGAAAGGGATAGCTGGCTAGCAAAGCTACTGGAGCAAAATTAGAATTCAGCTTAGCCACCAAGAAATCAAACAACATCAAGGTGAGGCGATATTTTAAAAGTCCACAGAATAAAAAGCTTTTAATGGATTTCAGACTTTATCTTTCCCCTTTGTTATACTTTTGAGTTTGGAAATAATAAAAAAAAATAATGGCAGCAGTGAAACTATAACCCAAAATGAGGTCAAACTTTTAGATAGGCGAGAAAGAGAGGCGTTTCTTCCTTTGTGGGCACGTACTCCCTCTCCCACCACCATAAGTCGGTTGAGTTCCTTGCACCAAGTCAAAGGCACCGGGGTGGAATCTGCCCTGGGAAACGCAGCTGTACGTCCGCGCCGGCCCTGCCCGGCCCTGCCAAGCAGCCCCTCCGCCTGCGCACCCCCGAGCTCGCCTGCAGCTCCCCACAGAAGCAACCCGAGCAAAGCCTTCCCCTTCCCCGAGTTTTAGGTCTCAGTGCAGCAAGTTTGTTGGGGACAAATGTTGAAAGCGTGAGTGGAGGCGGAGGCGGGTCGTCCTGCGTGTGAAGCTCTTCACATGCAAAGCCCGCTAGTTCTGGGCTTTAGCAATAGACTTTCAAAGGTAAGAATTAGGGATATTAAATACCTTTGGAGATTTATTGCAAACAAAAGCCTTTAGAGACAGGATACTCTCCTGACGACAAGCAATCGCCAAAGATGTCACAGCATTTTTCTCAAGCCCAAAAGGACTCACTTCACTGCACACTGGCACGGCAGTGGAGAAGGGTATCGAGTGCAGACCTGCCTCCCAGCATGCCAGTATCCCCCAGTTACATATCAGACATGCCCAAGCACCGTTTGTTCAGCAAATTGCAGTTCTGCCCTGCAGTCTCAGCTGCAGGCCCTGTATTGATGTGCCCCGACCTGCTGCTGCTGCTGCTGCAGGTGTTCGGGGCTTCTCACCTCCCCGTCAGACGGGGACACTTTTCTTGCTGTATAAGAACGGATTTGCAGCTGCGTGCTCTAACGTGTGCTGCTGCACAGGACCCAGATGAGCCCCCAGCCCCTCTGCTCCCAGGAACTGGCCTGGATTTGCCCCATGTAGCAGGCCGTTGCCAACCCTTTATTCCCAGAGCCCCCAGCTTCATCTCAAAGCAGCGGTGCATTCGGGGTTCGTGCATTTTCTTGTGGGCAAATTGCAGGTAGAGCCTGGGCCGATGGACCGCATTACCACAAGAGGCATCTCTTAATTGAGGGTGGCATCTCCCCGGTGTGTCCCGTCTGCGGTAGAGGCACTGCTGTTTGCTCCCTTCTGCCCTGTTCAGCGCAAAGCAGCCCCGCTCAGAGGAAGCCTCGAGGCACCAAGAGCATCGGTATTAATAGGAGTGGTCTATCCATCAAAAGTGAGAGCAGAGAGAAGGGGAGGAATTGTTTTAAGACGCTGAGTAGAAGATGAATGGAAAACTCTGTGCTAGATGCCCAATCCTGAATAGGGCATCATTGCACCAAGGAAATTAGGATTCTTTAGTTGTTCAGCTTGGCTTCTGACTATGAACAAGCTGGAAATTACTCATAATTATATTCATTATTATTTTGCTTACAGAGCCAGCCAAGCTGCAAGCTGACTGGGCCCTGCGGAGACCTACCAGCAGTAGTGCTTAGACCCACCTTTCAAATCCTGCATAACGTAAGCACCGCGCATGTCTAGCAGCTCAACGCTGGCTTTAGCAGTTACTCACGAGACAAACGCTCATGCACACACTCATTACTCTATCTCTATTCCCATGCAAACCCCGGAATATCTCACTACGTGCCAAGCCTTAAAAGCTGAAGACTTTTGCACTGGTTGTAATCCTACCGGCAGCACAACAGCGGGCTGTCAGACTTCAGACCGAAGGTGGCTGTTTGAGATCTCAGTAACAGCCACCAGGTCACCGCAGCTCTGACTCTATCTTGATGACTTTTCAAAATAAACATTCTCCATGATTGGATTCATTGGGTTGGATGAAAAGTGAAGGGAAGGAAGGCTTTACACTGCAGAAATAACCCTTTTCTTCATAGCTGCAGCTCTTTCACTCTTAGTAGACGTTCTGCATAGGGCTCGCCACAGAGAGACTTGGGCTTTTTTTTGTCCTGAGTAGAAATGCAAAATCTTTTTTTTTTTTCTCTTTGTTAAATTATGAAATACCTTTCCAAAGGGAAGAAAAAGAATCTCATCAACTGATATGTCTCTTCAGTTCTGGGTCTTGATTACTCCTCCCTCTGCCTTTTCTGTATTTTGAATTAAAACACTATTTCAAACTAAAAATATCAAAACCTGTCATTCGAATCCAGTCCGTTTCCAAAATGCTGCCTTTTTTCCCCTGCAAAGTTAAACTGCCAAATCAATACCATTTCTGCATGCTGCACATGCAGAAACATACAATTTCATCAAACCACCATCCTCCAACGTAAATCTTTTGCAAAGAAACATTCAGCCGAGGCCCAAACCTGCTGTACGGCACAAGCGGTCAGGCTGGGGCAGAGATGGTACGGATCCAGTGGGTTTCTGCAAAGCATAAGAACTGCAAAAAGTAGAGGTAAAGAATCAGTCTGTGGTGTTACTCTTTTTAGTCAGTCTTGTAGGAACACACTAATTAGTACTAATTAGTTACGGGATCATCATCTGTTATAGAACATGAGGACTTCTTTATTATTATTATGGCATAAAACTTGAGCATGGGGCAGTTTTCCTTTATTTTGCGGTGTTATGTTCACCCAGTTTCCCTTCCAGGGCTATCTCCTTGGGCAAGCCAAACCACCATCGATTATGGTACAGTCAGGAGGGACCCAGGTGGGCAACACACCCCAACCTGGCCACCTTTCTCTGCTGCTCTTTCCCACAGTCTCAGTACCACCAAATTTCAGCCAAGCAGAGGGGCCAAGTCCTCAGCTTGCTCCTCTCTACCTCAAAGCTTCCCCCAAGAAGAGAAAACCATTGAGAGATCCCAGGAGGCGACAACTAGCAGCATTTCAGAGGCTGGGTTTCCTCACAGAGAGGAGGTTGCAGTCAATATTTATGCTTAGGCAAGAGAAATGGACCCGTCTTGCCAGCCATAGAGGTAAAAATGGCAATGCCGTCACATGCAGGGCAGCACGATCAGTGCTCTGAGCTTTCTCTTGGTTTTGCCCCAAGGGAAAGTGCTCCTACAGGTGAGGAGCTACCTGGCTCTGCCATGCCTTGGGTTCACCAGCAAGGCTCCGACATAGAGAAAAGGGCTCTTCCTGCAAGCATCTAAAGCAGAAGACCGAATGATTCATGGGAAAAGGCATTTCCCAACACGATCCAAGCTTTAGCACCCATGTAGCCTCTCAGGGGTCACCCTTGTCCGTCCCGCAGTGGGGGCAAGAACCTTTTGTTTGTTTTTATTTTTCATCCAAATGTCCATCAGTTAAAAAAGATTCCATTTTCTTGAAACTGAAGTTATTTGAAAAATGCTCCTTTCTGTCAATTGCCATTAAGATATTATGGAATGACATAACATCGTCTCGTCTCAAAGTTTCCATTAAGAATTTCATTTCAGAATTGTGAAATTTTAGTTACGATTCTGTCATACAGCTTTGGTGGGCTTGTTTTTTTTCTTGTTATGACAAGTCCACTATAACTTATAACACACGTTACTATGACTGACAAGTTCTACCATGGTGGAATGTATAAGTTGAAACACCCTTGGCTTTTTATTTTAAAAATACCAGTGACAACAGATATCAAATACTTCTCTAGAACAAAACATCTCCTGTTTGTTCCAATGAAGCAAGTTGACACATAGATCAAAGTGTTGCCTACTTGAAAACTGTCAAACCATTTCATTGCAAACTAGAGGGGAAGCACTTTGAAACACAGGAAAACCCTGATGTTTCATTCAGCAAGCCAAATCCCAGCCATCCTTTAATGCAAGTAAGAAAAACATCAGTGTGATTTGCTTAACAGGTTGTCATAGTATACCATTATCAGTGAAATCTGTTCTTCACTATTAACATGGTGTCACAAAATGATGGTAAAACAAGACAAAGATAAAAGTAAATTTAAAGTGTCAGAGTTCCCAAGTACAAATTCTTCCGGTCTATTTTAAAGACATGTTTTCACCTGGAAAGTTAAGGTTTTTGAGAACAGCAGCACATTTGCTGCTGTGGCCCTGTCCGCGAGGCATTGCGACTGGTGGGATACCACAGGGTGCCCACCCCAGCCCTCGGCTGCTGGAGCCTGCCAGGGCACAGCAGAGGTGATGTGGCACATTAGGGAATTTCTACCATCTCCAGCATAAAAATTTTCTTACGCTCAGATCCACCTGCCTTTGAATGTTAAAAAAAAGCAATAAAGACACTGAATAAACTATGGAAAAGCAGCTGGTGAGGACCACATCCTGGACCACAGACAGGACAGAAGAATGTAGGTTGTAGAAACCAATTCGAATGGCTACGGACTGTGTAAATGAGTAGGACATGCATTTAGGAATTAAAAAAAAAAATAGTTCAAGTTATATATGCTGTTGTGCTTGCAAGGAACCTGAATAATAACAAAGAAGAAGTTTAAGTCAAATTAGTAATAAGTCAATGACCAGGAAAAGAGTTCCTCCGTTACTCAGCACAGCTCAGTTACCGGCCGTCATTGCAGAGGGTAATGCTTCACTACTAAAAATGATGGATTCATTTGTATAGATATTTCAGTTGTCACTTGTGACAAAAAGGTAAGAATTCAGACTACAAGGGGGAAGCAATAGTCCAGAAGATATTTATATAAATTACATGTTTTCAAATCAGCTGGGTCTGCCGAGATTCACTGCTAGGTACTTAGAAGTGGTGGAAGCAATCTGAGGGCTGTTAGCGCTTAGCTTTGAAAACTCGGGGACTGTGGCAAGTCCCAGAAGAGCAGAGTATGGCAAACATAGCAGGGAATTACAGGCCAGTCAGCTTAATTTCAATTCCCAGAAAAAAATATTGCAACAAATCAAACAAACGCTTTCTAAGAGCCTAAAAGATAACAAGGCAGGGAGGAACAGCCAACACAGATTTGTCAAGAACAAGCCACGTCAAGGCAATCTAATACTTTTCTGTGACAGGGCAGCAGGACTCACGGAGAGGGAGAGGTGGTTGCTGTTGTGTACGATGACCTCAGCAAGGCTTTCGACACCATCTGACACAACTTTGGCTTAAGCAAGCCACAGAAGTAAGATTAGATGAGATGGTAGAGTAAGATTAGATGAGATTATAGAGGGAAAAGAGCAGAAATCATCTAGTTAGAGCCATGCAGCCTCAGAAGAAGAGATGGACAGGTCATCCTCCGTATCCACTACAGATAAAGTAATAACGAACATGTTTGAATTGCAGCAATGCACATTTAGGGTCAGCATCAAAAGAAACTGTTGAATTTGAGGGTTAGTGAAGCACTAGAACCGACTGTCCAGAAAGCATAACAAACACCCATCACTGACATTTTGAGGAAAGCTCAGGCAAAGAAACATGGAAGATGATATCACTTAAAATGCCCTGCTCGGAGGGGTCGGTGGGCAGGTGGAGCCATCCTGAGCTCCTCTTCCCCGCACCCAACTGCCTGCCTGGCTGCCCAGCGAGATGCACACCATACACCGCATGTCACGAGGATGCTCTTTGTCTTTTTTTTATTATTCTTTATCAGTTTTTATTTTTCTTCAAGGAAAAAAAAAATCTTGTAAGGAAGCACTACACTCATCACTATTAGTGACTCATGAAAATACTACTTCTGTGAACAGGACGATTGATTCTCTGTGATGTACTCTGCCGTATGGAGAGATTCATTCTGGCATCTAATGAAGATGGTACTAAATGGAAAATAAAATACACTTCCATAACAGTCACCATAACCTGAGTCCATTTAAAAAGAAAAACAGAACACTGACATTTTCCACCATGACCACCCTCTCCCCCCCCCCCCCCAAAAAAAATCTTTGGGCCAATAATGAGGCACATGTCATTTTCACGCAGAGCCAAAGCTGCCAATTTTTTCTTCACATTGATTTCTCTAAAATACCACCTACAGATTGTGCCCTCAGAGGAATAAAGATGATGTTGATGCAACCCAGGAGCCAGGAGCACTTACACGGCTGGGTTAGCGAAGGGGAGAGTGCATGAATCGCCCCTCAGTGGAAAATTAAAAGGAGCGGAGAAAGGGGAGGGGAGGAAACCGGGATCCTCTGCTCCTCCGGACAACAGCAGGATCCAGCCAGCCCTGAACAAACACAGATGCACAGTTTCCCTAATGGCACAGTGCTGTAAATCCTCAGGATCAAAGCCATAAACCAATCACCCACTTGTGTCAGGCCAGGAATAAATTCCCCCCATGAGAAAATATTAATCAGCTGGCCAGGTGCACTAAGTGCTGCACTCAGACACAGACTCCAAAAACAGCACCCCCAGGAACAGCATGCAAAACTAAACTGAATTAATGCTCCTTTTTTTTTTTTTGGACCTCCCAGTCTGTAGGTTTTTACGAACAAAGTACAATTCCCAGGACAGAGCACTTTGCCTGTATTCAGGGACTTTATGACACATCCCCTTCTCACCCCAGACCCCACACCAACTCTATTTCCTTAAAATAAGATTTTCCCTAAGCCAGAACTCCCAGAGATGCTGGTAAAGCAGAGATGATGCTGTCCTGAGCTTGTAGGCAATCCTTAAATAAAAACCCCAAGAAATTTTAACTACCTATTCATTTCATCTTTTGTCCCAAAACAAAGACAGAGCCACTGCAGTAGGGAACTGCCCGGAGCAAGCACAAAAAATGGACCAATTTATTTTGGCCCTGTGTATGAGTGTGAAAAATATTGGGGCTTTGTCAACCCTTTGCCTTCTGCTGATACCCCCCAGGGAGCTGCATGCCCTGGGAAATGTGGGCCATACCTTTATATTGCATTGCCCAAGGTCCCCAGATTTCTTATCTGCATCAGCAGAACCCCCTTCATTCGTGACCTTGGACAAGTATTGCCCTGAAAACAAAATTTTAGCTGAGTAACTGCTAATATAGAGCAAGTACTTGGGGTTTCTCCAGATTTCCACCATCAGCGTGCTGCATCTGACCCAAAGTCTGATAGCAAGTCTACGGTTTTGGCCTATATCTCTCCTTTCTTCTATTTAATTTATACTTCTCTTCCCAACCTTTCCGTCCCATCAGAGCTACTCCTAGCTCTGCATTCAGCGAGTCGCTGATTCCAGGCATGTGTGGTTGTTTTCCTCTTGCTATGCTAAGAACACTCCGGCTTCTGCCCTGTCACAAGTCTCAAACAACTGACCCGACTTCCCTGCAGTAATGCCCAGGCTACAACAGCAGAAATGAGGCTGCAATCTGGCTCTGCAAATGCAAAACTTGTGTAAAAGGCAACCTCAAGGGCAAGGCAGTGAAGAATTCAGATTGGCAGCATTTTATCCCCACTTAGCACAGGTGGAAATAGCTCCATATGCAGCAAGGCAGAGGATACTCAAGCCCAGAGAAGACGACTCAACTGCTGAGGCTTATCTCCATTCCCCTATAGTTTACCAAGCTCCTCTTATAATGATCACCTAGAGCTTGTGCTGGGTAGAATTTAGACTCCTGTCGGCTGCATTACATATTAATAATTTAAATATATGGGACAATATATCAGATATATTAAAAAAGTACAATCTTGCCACGCTTTTTATGGTATTTTAAAATTGATGGTCCCTCGTTAAAATACAAGGAAAATTTGAAATAGTGTTAACATCTACCATACTTTGCCATTGCATCCATTTTTAATTATCAAGAACACCAGGCCAAGTTTGCAATATTTTTAACAGAGTTTTACATGTTGTCACAAGTACTTAAATTACTGACATGCAACACATTTTATTAAGCATAGCATTTCATGGGAACCATGTTTTGGGGATATAATTTTACCAGAATTAAGCTGTTAAGGCAGAAGGACGAACCTCCAGAAGCAATTCCTGAAGAGGAAGGGAGGCAGGCGAAAGCAAGACCAGTTTTGCACTTCTTTTGCCGTTTTGGAGGGCGAGGACCAAAAGACCCCAGCTCCTTTTCTGTAGGAGCAGGTCAGACAATCCTGGTTTTTAACCTTGATGCTGAAGAGAGGTCTCCAAAAGGGCTGTAGGTATTTCCTCTAATTGAGGAAGGGATTTTCCTCCTTTAAGAGCAACTGTTCCCAACAACAGCTGTACCTGGAGAGCTGGTAGAGCTCTACATCCACAGAGCGTTACAAAGCCTAACACATCCCCTCTCACCCTAAGCACCTTTGGCCTCCCAGCCATCCAGCAAGACTGATCAGTGCTATACCAAGTTTAGACATGGGAAACCAAGGCACACGGACACCAGCTGAGAAGCCTCAGATGATGCCGGGAGCCAGAAGCGGAAGAGGAATCAGTGAGGGCATCCCCAAACAACAGGGATACAAGAACCACACAAAAAATGCTAGAACAGCTCTTAGCTCCTTTCCTCCTGCCAGTTAAGTGCCTACCTAGAAACTTCTGGCCAAACATAACCTGAAGATCACAACAGGGAGGACAAGGGCATGAGGAAGGAGCAAGACTGAAGCTGGGTAGAGTAGCTGAGGCTCAAACCCAGCCGGACAGTCCCATCTCAGTGACTCAGGGTCACTTCAGCACAACATACCTGACAAAAGCCACTCTTCCACACTGGCTTTTCCCTGTTGGTGGGGTTTTTTGTGTTACTGAATGGACTGGCTCTGCTGGGCACAGTTATTTTTCCTCCACAACTAAAGTTCGAACAAGTTGCCCTGGGGAGTAATTTTTGGAAGCAGCTGCAGTGTTTATTATCACTGCAGGCAGGTTTTTACTCCGTTAGCAGCAATCTATCATGGTCCATTTGATTAGTTGCTATTTCTCACCGTTTGCCCTCAGAAGGGCTGGAAACCCTTCTTTTCTGTCCTGGAACTGGAGAAAGCACGGCAGTTTCAGCTCTCGATACCAGGAACCACAGCAGACTTTGCAAGGTCCATCCCCTGCCGACCCGTGGAGAGGCACCAGGACTGGCTGGGGCTGTTGGTTTGCACCAGTAATGGAGAGGTCTTTAATTCCCTCCTTAGCAGGGATGGGTTGATTTACGTAAGTGTTTCGAATCAGCAAGCATCACCAGTCTCAATCCTATTTCTGTTTGTACTTTTGAGTGACTCTTGAGCAGAAAGGTTCATTCTCATTGGTGGGAAATCATTAAAAGATGTACTGCAATTAAATCTAGCTTTTACATTCAATTCACTGCTTCATCTGTATGCATTTAAGCAAATACAGATACCTGCATTCATTCAGATTCTGAATTTTTCCAATTTTTTACCATGTTAAACAATGCTAAGTGATGCCTTTACTATTTACTAAATGACAGTTTATTTTTCACTCGTGTCAAACTATATTTGGACAAACACTGGAACTGAATGAAAATGCATAAATCAGCATTTCAAATAGCTTTCTACCAATTACAAGTTCCTCATGTGTGCTAGGTAATAAAAATATTTTTATTAAAACATGCTTTGCATTTAAATCTGATCTACTACACAAAAAGAATTATATGGAGTCAATAAAATTGAACTGATTGTTACCCATAACTGGGGCCAAAACCTCCAAGATGTTTGAGCTAATACATATTGTCGTCTTGCACCTGATTTTTATGCAGAGGTTGCAGAAAGAAAACCACTTTCCTGGGTTGTGTTTTGTTACAAACTTCGAATTAATTAATTTTTGAGCTCTGCTACTGGATAAAACTGCTATAAAAAAATTATTCTTTCTGTAACTCCTGAAGACACCTGTTTTAAAGTCAAGACAGCCCTTCAGCAAGGCTCACTGCAGGTGTTTAGCCAGGTTACATCTATCCTTTAAGCGGCTTGATGCATCAGAAAACTTCAGCAGTAAACGTGTTGCTTTAGCATTTTCATTTAATATAAGTTAAGTTATTTAAATATATTAAATTAAGATCTTAATGTAGATGGTCAGAATTTCACATATAATTTTCTAGTTTAAAAAAAAATCTGATTAAAGTCATCTATTTTTATCTGCCACATCTCCTGTAGAGATCCCTTTACAGGCAGAACATATATCAGGGCTCTCAGGAAAAGAAAGTTAAGACCCACAGCTGGACATATGGAGTGTTCATCCACCACATCAGACAGGGCAGCCACACCTAGGCCATGAGAGAGCGCATAGGTGCAAAAGCTCCTGAAACTTTAACATACGAAAATGAAAGACTCAGTTCCTCACCCTGCACAGTACACCACTTTGGAGACACTGCCTTGATCCCTGCACACCGTGTTTCTCCTGCATCCCACAGGGGTGAGAAGATGAAGGTGGATGGATGCTGAGGACCAGGCAGCCCCTTACCCCCAGCCAGCAGCGAGCGTGGATGGCAATCTCACATTTTGCACTTTAAAGGTGACAAAAAGTCTTGTGTCTTTCCAAGTTCTGGGTGGAGGTTGGAGAGGCTTCATTTCCATTGCAGCAGGACCGCCCTGTGCTTGCCCATTGCTGGATCCCTGTTTCTGGAGCACGTAGCCTGGAGGCCATGAGCAGGGGAAGACAACATGTGCCTGTACAGCTACACGTGCTCCCAGGGTCACAGTCCTGTGCTTTGAAAGCTAAAAAAAAAAAAAAAAAAGAAGTCATAGCACCCCTTGGGCACAACAAAGAGCAAGAGCTTTGCTTTCGTCCAAAAAAAAAAAAACAACAAACTTGTTGGTGCATTATTGCAGCCTTGGACCAGGAAGAATGACAAATCACTAATGTTTTATGAAAAATCCCAGGTTATTTTTCTCCAGACATCTCCAGTCAGCTGGACAACTCACTAGAATCCAATTTTCCAGAGCGGTGGAAACCAACAGACAGCCCATTCAGACAGCAAGCCCCATTCTGCATCCTGCTTTTGTTATTACACCAGTGTTGCTGCCTTTAAGCAACAGTGTTAAATTCTGATTGCTTTTTTGCCAGATCATCGAGATCTACCAGAAAAATAATTTGCACCACATCAAGGTATTTCAATTGCTACAAGATGTACCAAACAAGTTTCATTGAAGGAAGAAGTCTTCCTTCAGGCCTTGTTCCAGAAGTCACTGAAAGCGCGTATGCCTGTGCACAGGACTGGAGACGTGAAGGGTGACTTCAGGAATCAATGCTGGTATTGTCTCCAAAGAGAAAATGAAACAGACAGGACGGCAAATTGATTTGGACGTGAGTAATTACTTAACTTAGTAGTGCCCTTCTGTGTAACACCAACTAAAGCAGAGATGGCAGGGAGCGCGGGAGGAGCCTACAAGCAGAACAAGCACAACATGCGTGTCCTGGGTCCTGAGCAGCCTGGGACCACTTCGACCCCCAAAGGGCCCTTCTGACTTAAACACGTTGGTGATCCTGTCTGTGCACATCCCTCCTTGCAAGTGCAATCCAGTACCTCAGATGTGTAGAGAGGCAATTTCTTCCAAAGGGCGAAAGAGGGTATGTTCGGAAAAGCGTGAAAAATACGAGATGCGTGATGGAGGGGACGGTATCCGAGATGCACGATATGAGCGGGTAGATGCACGCAGTAGATACAGAATACAGAGAGGTGTGGGAGCAGTCTCCTAGCCAGCACTCGTTCTTTTTCATGTGATTATATTTATAGAAAGCCCATGTACCCACACGTACAAAAACACACCATCCTGCCGTTTGGGCAGCCCCCTGTGGGGATGCACCACCATTAATGTCACCTAGCTTAGGGACCAGTTTTGCCTAGAGATAAAAATTCATTTATGATAATTTTAGTGTTCCCTCCCCTACAGTTTATTCAGGCCCTGTGCCCACACCAGCAAGAGGAACCCTTTGGGCTTGGTGCCCACACGGGGAGAAAGCTCCGGTACCACCACCACAGATTCACGCATCACGCTCTTCTCACCAGAGCTCGGTAGCGCTGAGCTCCCTCATGAAAAGCGTGCTCCATCGTACATGAGGGGACACCGGGGCTCTGTACCCCGGCGGCCACGCTCCAGACACGTCACTGCACCGATGGTATAAAGACAGTGCATCCATCCCCAGCAGCACCTCAAAGGGATGCTATGCGGCACAGGGAGGAGGAGAGATCACCCAAATCGATTCACACAGGTGGAAGAGAAACAAGAGAAAAACAACTCAAAACACAGGGTACATCTTCAAAGCATTGACCAGGAGGCATAGAGTCATTTGGTGGGAAATGTAGGCCAGCCCATACATTTTTCATGAGCTTCCCCATCCTTGATATTTCTAACCTTCAAACGTAGGTAGAGGGGTTTTCCCCTCCCCTTCTCCCACCAGCTGAAGTTTGGCCCTGCTGAACGCAGGAGCAGCTCAGGGTGAGCAGAGGAGAGGAGTCACTGAGGAGTCCATCGCTCCCTTAGCGGCCAAGCTTGACCCTAGAAAGAAAGTAGGAAGAATCTGAGTCCTCCTCGAGATGGAAAAAACAGAAGTAATACACCCCATGAAGCAACAAAGTGCTGTTTGGAAATGAACAAGTGAGCAACAAGAGGAGGAATTTATCTTAAAAGATGATCTCATTTTAATCCATCAAACAGGGAACTCACCTTCTGCCCCCAGCCTTGGAGACCACATATCTTGGGCAGACAATGCAGAAAACATCAATAATGAGTGTTACCAACTGGTTGTTTTTTCATCTCAAGTATTTACCACCCCCTTCTGTGCAGATGAGAGGTAGGAAGCCTCGGGACAAAGAAATGAAAACAAGGAAACCTCCAGTTCTATTGGAAGAACAGCAGAGTTCATTTTTGTATGAGGATTACACCAAAGGAAGCAGGGCAGCAAGCTAATAACATTTATACCAGCCTGTGAGATACAGGAAGAATATACATTTCACTTAATACACGTTATTATCTCTGCTCAGTCTACGTTTCACAGCTGCCGACACCTCGTATGCTCTAGCCGTGCTGTTTAACACTCGCATCGCTTGCTCAATTTGAGAGACCATCGGCTGAAAATGCTGCAATCCCTTTACGCAGCTGGAAGCCAGGAGCCAGCGCTGCCTATTGCCACCACTGGCTTATGCTGCCTACGCCTGTGGCAGGGCAGCCCAGCGCAGCGCAGAGCTCTGCGTCTCCATCGGCCTCCCCAAAACAAGGTGCGGGTCAGGGTTGGCTGAGGAAGGGATACTCCCCGGTGGGTTTTCACAAGGGAATTCGCTCAGCTTCCCATCGCCAATGCAGAAGACCAGCTGTCAGAGAAAAGCATATAAGTATATGGGGTTTTTTCCTCCCCTCCAAAGACTAACTAATGGATTGTGGAGCATTTTCTATTTTCTGAACTTACCCACATCCACCACCTTTGGAGCAAGGACAGCATCCCCAACTATCCCGCATCAGCAGCAAGGCTGCTGACTTGTTCATAGCTGAACAAGTTCTGATTCTTCGGTCAAGGATGAGCTGCACTTGAGGTCCCACCCTGCTCTGTACCATAGAAACACCCAGCAACCTCACAGCACAAGCCTCATCTACAACAAGTCTCATGCAGATGTCAAGCCTGTCTCATACAAGTGCTACCAAACCATGATTTATGGGCTCTTCCGGGCTGTGAAGGATCCATCCTGGGGACATACAGTTAAGAGTCCCCCTGCAACTGAGGCCATTTTCTAGAGAAAATTCATTAAGGGAAGCGCTGCTCTTCCTGAAGCTTGCAGGGTAAGTTGTACCCATTTCTAGGCAGGATCGCAAGATCTCCCTTGCATCTGAGCGTCAAATAAAGGCTTTGATTGCTGCTCCCTAAAGGGATGCCTCTGATTAACCAACTGCACATCTGAATCACAGCTACATTTTCATAATATCAGTACAGCAGCCCCCATACATCTAAACACAAGGGTTCTGCATGCTGTCATTTCAGCAATCCTCCCCAGAGCTCCAGCTCCTAGACCCATTTCCCAACTCCCCCACATACACGTGATGATGTGCATGAGCAGCATTCAACTCCTTTGGCAGAAACAGATAGGTGTGTTTGCCTCCTCCATATGGGTCACGTGCAAATAACCCACACACATGCCCGAGACAGCTGCAGCAGCATTTTGGTCTCTGCTCCTGGCCCTATTCACGCAGCAATGGGAAGTAAGGCAGCTCTTCTGCAGTGCGGGGTAAGGAACAGACCTGGAACCTCTGCAGCACATAAAGGAAGGAATTTCAATCGCTTCAGCTTAAGATCAAAAGCAAAGGCATAACATTTCCATGCCTTGCTGCCAGCTGGGGGCTAAAGCCCCAATTTTGATGCTGAAGCTCCCTCTGCATGAGAGTCCTGGGCTAAAACTGAGCTCTGGCCTCATAACACCCAGTGGTTGGGGGCAATCCAGGCACAACTCGTCCCCGTCCCCATCCCCTCCTGCTTCCCACACCAGCCATAGCTCACCCCTCCCTCGGGGCTGGACACCAGCAAAATGTATCAGTGGGGTGGGATTTTTCTTGTTTTGTGGGTGGTGGTTTTTTTTAAACCACAAAAACCAAGCAAGTGGCAGGGAGTAGGTGATACAGAAAAGCTTAAATCAGTAACGCCAACAAATACTTCATATCGGCCAACATGCTGAGTGACAACAGCCCTTTCACAGATCCTGATGTCTTAATTGCCAGCTGCTCTGCGCCAGCAGCATTCAGACTTTTCTCAGCATGCCCAGGAGCTGGTATTTAGGCACCAAAGGAAATTTGCTCTGAGAAATCTGCAAGAAACCCAGGACTTGAAGCCGCGCCAGGGTCACGACAGACACAGCAATAGCACCCGTAGAAGATACAGAGCCAGAATACCAAGCCCCTGAGCACCCCGCTCAGTGAAGCTTTCACCAGGCTACAGGGCATTATACAAGAAAAATATTACTCTTATTTGCTGTATAAACAGTTTGCAGTTGTGTTCATTACAGACTTGCATCTCTATTCAGCCATAGCACATTAAATGCTAATAAAGGAGGAATAAGTTAAGTTGCAGTTAGCCACACAGCACATTGTAGGGAAGCTTGTGCTGATTAGGGGCTCACAGAAGCATTTCCCAGGAAAGGAGCCAAAGCTCCCTAACAGCCCTCGGTGCAAATTGCTAACTGCTTCTGCAAAGCTCGCAGGGCTTTTCCTTCTTTTCCTTTGTTTTTGGAGCTGTGAACAGAAGTCACATGAATAATTACTTCCCACATTAGCAAATATGCCACAGAGCCAGTGTTGTCCACTGTTGTGGTTTTTTTTTTCTTATTTATGGCTGTCAAATTAAACAAGGAACACAGAATATTAGCTATTAGCACTACCCCTTTACAACATGCTGAACAAAGCTGTTTTGCAACATTTCCAGCAGCAGAGAAACATGAGTTTAAGATACAGCATCCTGAGAAGCTAGCAGAGTAATGCCCAGAAGCGTGAAGGTCCGTGGTGCAGCAGACCTGGAGGAAGAAGGTCCGAGATACAGATGGATCTCTGCCACAACAGCACAAAAAGCTTATAAACTGGCGTCGGGGCACCCATAGCAAGTGACTGCAACCCAGTGGTCCTCAGCTAGTTTTATCAGCAGGGCAAAAAGTTGGGCAGTCTGAGGCACCTCTGGCCTCTGCTGCTATCCATACCAGGTCTCATCGAGGCTGGGAAATACTTTTGGGTTGATAATGATGGAGGTGGAAGCTGGACACCAAAGATGTTCTTAACATGACTGCTATAGAGAACTTCACTACCCTTGCAGGAGGGCATCCTCCCGTCCACAAGGCCCATCGGGTGGCGGCAGCTCTCATCTCTCTGCCCTCACCAGCTACAGATAACACCCTCAGCTGCCCGAACGTTTCCAGTTCAGCAGTATTTGAAAACAGAACAGAAAAAAGACTTGCAAATGCATCTGTTCTCTGTATTTTGTGCTTGCTCTCTGTCCTGCAGTTATTTTTAATTATAATTCACTCCAAAAATAATTTCCAAGACATGTATCTGCTGCACACTGCCATCAATACCCAGCCTGTGCTCTGTTGCAGAGCAGCGGCAGCCGGCCCCGCAGCAGATCAGCCCCGCTCCGCCTGTGGGGCCAGAGACCCGCCACCCCCACGCTGATCGGACTCCTTTTAGATACAATTATTCAAAGGAAACCTTGGCGTTGCAGCAAATCTCACTGTAGCATAGAGGCAGTAAGAGGATCCAGCAACAGAAGCAAAGGGCGCACATTATTCCTTGTTATTTCATTTGTAGTTCAAGGATACGCATATTTGTCAGAAGCCTTTTCCCCCTGCCCTCTTCTCCTGCCAGCTCTTTTATCACCAGCCCATAACCCCTCGCGCTGACGCAAAGCCGATCCGAGCAGGGAAACCATCCACGCGGCCAGCGGTCTTGGAGTCTCACGGCTTGTTCAGAGCCACGCTGGCAGGTGGCACCTCCCCACGCGCCAAGGCAGACCCCACGCTTCACCACCACCCCTCTCCTCCCACGCCCCAGTGAAACAGGAAAAGAAAATCTCCCACATTTACGAGCAGGGCACCCAGCCCAGGAATGGACCTGCTCAGCTGCTCACGCGGGGACAGGGTGGCCGAGGCCCCCGCTTGCCCCCCACTGCTGCGTCAGCTCTGTCCAAGGACAGAGCAAGAACTCCGATAAAAATTTAAAAGTATCAGGGTTTTTAGATTCAGGAGCACTCTCCACTTTTGGACTTCAGCTTCTCCGCTCTGACAGAATAAGAATACTGCAGTGCTCCGTAATTATTTTTTTATCTTAATTTTCCAGATTAATATAGAATCAGGGAGGTTTGCTTTCAAATGCTAATTTTCTTTTTTTTTTTTTTTTTTTTGAAAGTACAATCCTCTGAGCTGGCTGGCTCTGACTCTTTGAAGGCTTTGTTTTAAAATTAACCTTTCCTTCAGATGGATTTGAATAGCTACAATATTTCCATGGCTTAGGTGAGCCAAGAGCAAAGATGACCCAGAAGACCTGTAGCAAACTCAGCTGGGTTTTGCTTTGTGCACCTGAAGATGCAAGAAATAGCCTGGAACTAAGCTCAGGGAATAGAAGGCAGAACGGTGTCTGGCAGCGCTAAAAAATGCAAATGCGCTGGGGAGGGCATTTCCTGCATAACTCATCTGCCTTCGAGCATCAGCTCGGCAAGAGCAGCTGCACGTCGCTGGGGCCAGCAGTGAAGTCAGCATGCCGCAGCGGCCAAAAGCAAGCGAGCTGGGGCAAAAAGAAAGGATTTAAGGTGTCTCAGGCATCCCAGCTTGTTTTTCCGTTTTACCCAAAGGAACAACTTACGGTTGGACTCTATGATCTTAAAGGTCTTTTCCAACCTATACGATTCTGTGAACTTGGAAGGGTGACCAAGGTGCTTTCTACATGGCAGTAGCCCCAGCGCCAATTCACACATCCAGCTATATCCTTCGGTTTAAGTTTTCCCTCAGGCTGCTTAAACCCTTGCAGAAGCACCTTTTGGTACCATGGTACCATCTGCTCTACCCAAAGAAAGATGGTGGAAAACTAAAATTGCACAAACTGCTATAGATGGAGGGTGGCCCATGGGTGAGAACTGAGTCCTGGCTGTGGCGGAACTGGGCCCAGCTGTTTGGTTTGCTACAGATTGTCTGTGCAACCTTCACCAAATAATTTAATTTTTCTTTGCCCCCATACACTGTCTGTAAACTGTAGGTAATTACACTTTCTTACCTACTGTTTGGATTTTGTGAGCATGAAGACACAAAACCAGTGAGGAAATCACATATTCCAGCATTCAGAGGTGATCTTAGAGCCACAGACCCTACTAAATAGCTTCAAAAAAGCTAAGGCCTGCTGTGACCTCTCATCAGCAAAAAACCACGTTCAGCAATGATCATCCCCAACTCCCAGAAAAACATACAGACACGCTGTGCCCTGCAATTAAAAATACTGATAGCAGTGGTCAGCGAGCTACCAAAAAAAACCTCAGGGTGTTTAGAGTCATTTTAATATTGCTTATGCAAAGACACAAAAATGGCTTAAAGAGCAAGCTGTGTAAGCCAATAAGCCAACACTTTTCCCCTTTTCTTGGTAAGTGCTATTCTTCATAAAATGAGTTATGCTCAAAAAGCCTCGTCTCTTTGCTTGCCCTTTGCATGTTCGCTCCAGATACATTTTACTGCAAAGTGTAGTAAGTAAGTCCTTTTTTGCTCGGTTTGCAGTCAATGGACGACCAGAGAAAACAAACACCTATTTTATTTATGTTTTTAATACTGCCCAGTAATTACAAGGAACTGGGTGGTATTTGCAGGGAAATCCTGTATTACAGCTTTCTTTTATTCCAGGGACCAACTGAGGCTGGACTGACGGCACACAGAGTCTTCTCCTTCCAAAGCCCCCCTGCAGCCTGACACCAAGCAGGCTGCAGCACGAAACCACCCCCCGCTGGGTTCAATAAGCCAGTGGCCTCTGTCTCCGTTGGCGGCGGGAGGAGGACCAGAGTGGTGTTTTGGGGTTAGCGCACCATCGTGCACCCCCTCCTGCTGCCCGGCAGAGCCAGGGGAAGGTGCTTATTACCTGTGCACGTCCCTCAGGTAAAAGCAAACATGGATCCCAGCGCCGTCGACCTGGCAGCATACACCAGCACCACATTGCCTGGAAAGAAAAAGAAGAAATAATTTATATTTAAAAAGAAATAAGCTCTCTGCTGCTGTTGGTTCAGTAGAAGTCCATTGTACAGAAGCCTTAATTATGAGTATGGGGCCATCATAAGCCAATTTATTTCCTTTTTTCCTACCTCCCAGTGGAGCTTTATGGGGAAGGCACATTTCTGTAAAGAACTGAGTGCATTTCAGTGACACTTGCCTCATTACATGAAATAATGCACATACGTGCGCACACCCCCTCGCTTTATACAACCCCGCGTGGAGCCCAAAGCCAGCACTACAGTCAATTCAGAGATCAAGGATCACTCCTAATGGAGACAACATAACAGAATTCATTTAATATTCTCCTTGGATTCAAAATAATAATATTGTCAACTAAATAAAAGGCAAACATTCATTTGTATGTAAAACAGTTGGTTATATCAGGCCTATTTATGTCTGTTCTGCCTTCCAGCTACAGAGATTTATGACTGAACACCCAAGGGACCTTTATATATCTATCCAAATTCATGCATTTTTTTCATTAACCTCTGTACTGGCATCTTGTACAACATGGCATGAAACAATAATATAGATTATTTTTTTTTTTGCTATTCAGGCAAAGGAAGAAAAAGTTCCTGCCAATAACAGTAATAATAAATAAACTCTCTGAGATGGTTTGTCATACATATAGATCTGTATTTATATGTACATGTGTGTATGTAAATGTATGCACAGACACATGTTATGGACACATATATATGTCTATACACACACACAGAGGGGGCTTCTTGTCCTCCCTCTGCCTGTTCTTTTCCATCTCCCATTTCAATTCTCCCCCAGCCTTCCCACCTTCTTGCAATGCCAGACTTGTTCTTCTTTCAGAATCTCCCTGGTGACAGGACAGAAACAGCTGCAATAAATTACTCAGTGTGCTTTTTCCATTAAATATATTTTTAAAAGTGAAAGTTTGAAAGACAGAAGTGTATTTGTATAGAGTAAGAACAACCGCCTTTATAACCCCAGGAAAATTACTGCTGGATGGAAAGGGGAAATCTGGAGGATATGGAACAAAACCCAGCTGCTGTTTAAGACTAACAGTAACAAAAAGTTTCTTAGCTTGACCACTTGTTTGTTTTTTCTAAATCTTATCAGTTAGGCTGACTAGATTACTTGCCTTGTTTATGATTTTTAGCCTAGCAAAGCTGTGCCACCAAAGAGGCTTCAAATCTGAAGTCCTTGGCAATTGGCTGTGCCCTGAGTGGGGGAACAGTTCTCACCCCCATTTTGTATTTGAGGACCCCAGGCACGGCTTGGCCAGAGCATCACTAGTGCCTCTTGGGGCAGAGGAAGGGAAAGTGAGAAAACAGAGGAATCCTCCAGCTCTGGGTGATGGGGGACAGCAGCAGGGCATGCCAGAAAACCCCCCAGGTGCCTTCCCCAAAACAGCATCGGAAGTCCAGGATCCCTGCTGAGCACCGGGGCTCACAGACCAACCAGGACACCCCCAAGTCACTGCAATTCCACCTCTAGAAAACGCCACTCTTCTGGCAAAACGCTGCTTTGAGGTGCCAGGAGAGCAGCCCGGATCACTGCAGCAGCAGATGCCTCCCCAAGCCCCCGCTTGCCTGCTCCATCCTAAACCCGCCTGTCACGAGCAGCAAGCGCGACCCAAGCGATCCCCCCTCCTGCTGGCACCCCACGCAGACACCCCCGAGGCTGAGGCACTGCAGGGGCATTTCTGCCCCCTGTGTGGGACTATTTTGTGATGGAAAAAGGGCACACCGCCTTCCCCTGCAAGCTGCTGGGAGAACCAAGAAGAGCTTTAAGGCAGCAAGGAACATACTGAATCCAGGAGACATCATTACTCAGATCCTATTGCCTACTGAATTGCATTAAAGTTCAACTTTTCTACTTTAAAAGAAACAAACTCCCCAAGAGACTCTTATTATTCTTTCTTTTCCACTAGGAACTGCTAATGTTTGTTCTTTGAGGTTTGGCGGGGGGAGGCAGGCAGGAGGTTGAGGTCTTTTTGGAACAGCAGAGCATCCAAGCAGCAAGAACATTCGTATCCCACCCATCCTCAGACCTAGACTTTCATCTGCCACACACGCACTAAGAGGGCTACCGCTGAAATAGCGCTGCCCAATTACTGCCATCCAAAACAGTCCCTCTCGCTTTCCACCAGCAGCCAGGAGACATCACACCTCACTGAAGCACTGTGCCTTGTCATTTAGGTGACAGGTTTCTTCCCCACCCTCTGCCTCCCGCCTCTTCCAAGACATAATTGAGCCCCTTAAGTAAGCAGTAAAATACAGAAGCTGGGTGGAAAAGCTCAAGCATAAATCTTTGGGTTTTTATACTAGAGTTTATTCCCTTGCATCCTTGTATTTTTTATGTTTAATAACACATGCTGAGGCAGAGTAATCAATCTTAAGTGAAAAGACCAGCCTTTCCAGGAGTAGCTGTCTGCATAGTACTTGCTCTCAGGTTTGAAAATTTCAGAGTATCCTGAATTTTTTCTAGAAGTGGCTCCTTGGGGTACAATTTCCAGCTAGGCTTCATCCCACACTCCTGCTACATGGGTGCAAGCTAGCACTACAGCATCTATCCACAGCCTGGTGCCTGCAGGGGAATAGATATGAGAACCAGCACCTGGATTTGAGAGTACAACAGAGTCAGACAATTAGGATGGGCTACTCAGATGTTCAGAAAAAGGTCCTCCCATCCCCATGGAGTCTCCTAGGACCCTGGCTCCTGTACAGCAGTCAGAATCAGGCCCTGACCTGCCATCTGTGCTTTTGAGAAGTATTCCTAGCATCCACAACTGCCATCGGTTGTTTACAAGTGTTCAATATGCTGGATATTCTAATAGGTCCAAGCAGCTCTCACAGAGCCAGTCCCAGGTTAAAGAGCAGCACGGAGGAATCTCACCTTCATGCTGCCATCAGCCAACCCTCCTCTTCCTGTGAAGAAGGTCTTGGTCAAGACCTCATCCAAAAAACTATCTCAGGAATGATCAGCAGGACACAACACTGCCTTGAGAGATGCCTGTGTATCTCGAGCTAATGAGACTATTGCCCAAAAGGTCTGGCAACCCATTTAAATCGTGAAAATTAAGTACCACATCTTTCTTTGATAGACCTCCTTGCGCTGCAGGCTGTCATAACTCTATTCCCCACCCATCATGGAATATGATATTTTGTACACTAACTCTTGGAGACTAAATTGGACCTCCAGGGGAAACTTCATCCTCAAATTTAAATATTCATTACATAGCAATCCTGCACCTATGTCCATGTTTCCCAGGGCTAGGCTGGTGATGCAGTTGTGTCATAGCAGACTCAAAGGTTTCCTGCTCTGGAAAATACTACCTTGTCACTAGGACAGCTGTAAAAAAGCCAGAGTAGGAGTCCCTCAGACAGCCACTTGCCCCTGCGGGGTGTCAAAGTATGCAGCAGTTAAGGATGGTAACACACCATCCCTGCAGGGAGCTTTGCTGTCCGTCTCGGGGTGGCTCCCGACTTGATGGGTGCCCCTCTGCCTGATCTTCCTACTGAGCAGGGAGGGCTGCGACTGGGGAGCCTTTGCTTTTGTCCCTGCCTCTCTGGTCCTGAGACCAGGGCAAAAACCCCACGTCATCTCCGTTTTCTGCACTTTGTCCAGTCACTTACTGCGATTACGAGCTATTGAGATCAGAGGTTCTCCCTCTATCTGTAGACAGCTGGACACGAGGGACCCATCTGGTTTGCCACTCCACGGCAGGCTGTTGCTAAGCTTTGCTGTGACAGGCAGTCACTCCCCAGTAGGCTACATTTGACAAAGTATTAAGCATAGGGAGCGTTCACTCCCATGAGATTTCGTGAGTCGGGAACACAGTTAGCAGCCAGCAAACCATTTCTTACCAGGCATTCATTGCAAAAAACAACGCCAAGGGTAGCACAATTTCTCACCCATTAAGAGAAGCAAGACCTGCCGCCTAGAAGGCACTGGTGGTGATGGGAAGGAGCCGGCGCACAAGGCACACGAGAAAGCACATCCGACAAAACACAAGGTTAGCATTTGACAATTCACATTTGCAGCCTTCCCAGCTGCTCCTCATGTACAACATACCTCTGAGACTTGATAATAAATGTGCTGCACTGTTCCCTGGTGCAGCTTTCCAGGTACACTGAAAACAGTGATTTTCATGACTAAATGGATGGAAGAGTTGCAGAACATGATGTCAGCTTGCTAAATGCCTCATCTCAGAGTTACACACACAATTATTCTCTCTACAAAAATCAAAGGCAATCCATCAATTACTGTCTTTTTACCCTACCTGCTTTTGTATTATTTTGTACTTTTAAAATATTGTATGTATTAACTACACAGAATTTACAGCACACACATTGATTTTTCCATTAATCTTGCTTTAGCTGAGTTTAGAAAAAAAAAGTCAAGCCACTTTTTTCTGCCACAAGTCAAGCATGTGCAATCATTAGCAGCATAACTGAGCTCTTTGTAGACCACTTGCTGGCCACCGATGGCTAACAAAAACTTATAAGCAAAAGAGGCTTTTGATATTATGTGAGTGTATCTATAGAAGACACTGGAAAGATACATTAGAGACCAGATTTTCAAATGCAGACGCATAAGCACTGTCGTCTGTATATTACCTTTCAAGGGAAAACACCACTTTGGGTGGGGGGCAAGAGTAAATATTCAAAACCAGGGATCAGCAAGGAAGGGCCAGCTTTCTCTTCTGCTGTGCAAACAGGTCTCCTTGCAATCCAGAGCCAGGTCATTGCATGCACACAGAGGAAGATGGGTTCACCCAGCCACGCGGGAGAAGTTCACAGCCATCCCCAAGAGCCTCTCAGATGGCGTGGGAACAGGCACCCGCACCCCCGCAGCGCCTCTTTGCACCTCCTGCACCACCACAGCAACGCATCTCCTCCCCTCACCAACCGCTTTGAGGTTTCTAGATAAAAAGCTGTTAATGTAGGTTAATGCATAATTAAACATGTGATTTGCACACACAGGCAACTTGGCATGTCTCCCACTACTACATAAATATTTTCAAATGGCCAGAGACAAAGGAGGCAGAAGTAATGCAAAAACCTAACGCTCTCGAAGCTTCCCACCGAAGTTAATGCCGCTGCATCCTCAGAGCCACCATGCAGCTTGGGACACAACCGTGCCACAACTCGGGGGCACAATGCAGCAAGACTGACCTGGGAGCAGAGGCTTGGGCCAGCCTGAACACACTCTCAGTGACCACGCAAGAGCTGCATGTGCCAGCAAAGACAGACAGCGAGTCAGGCTGGAAAGGAATTGCCTTAGCCCCCATCAAATACTTTTGTTGTTTTTAATTATGATTATTCTGTCCTTTGGTTTCCTGGTGTACAACGTGCTTCCCCAGCTGGAGCATGGTGGACCAGGGCATTGAGCACTTTGATGGTCCCTCACCAAGTACCATCTCAGAAAGCCCAGCGGGGAGAGGCTGAGGGGGCACTCGAGCTTCCCCAGTGATGGAGCGGTGACATTTGCTGAAGCCTGAGCAAGCCAGGGAGGCTGCCCGCAGGTGCCAGCCATGCCTGCTCACACTGATAAGTCCAACAGCAGCAGGTACAATGATTATCCTGCCACGCAGAGAGCTGCAAGCACACCTTCATAAGGGCACGGGTGGGTGTTAAATGCTCTTTCTTGCAGCCCTATTATTCCACACCATCATTAGGACACATAGGGACTGGAAGAAAAGTGGGGAAGGTTGTGTCTTTTCGCTCCCCTGTGTGCTGAAGATTAATTTAGAACATATTAATTACATTTGCATATGTCTGAAAGCTGACAGAGTGAGCAAGTGTCCTGAAGGTAATTGAGTACTACAACAGGAAAGTTATTTTGGCAGATTTTTCTTTGCAGGGTGTGGTAAGGTAGAAGATGGGAAGAGGGCTGTTCAGGGGCACAGCTCAGAGCATCCCTCCTGGACACCAGGGCTCCTGGAGTGCTCCGGGCTTGTCCCTATGGCATGCAGCCTCTGCAGCAAAGGGACTCATCCAACCCACAGCAGTAATCTGCCTTCTGAGGGGCTGACGGGGAACACCTGCAGTGGTACCGAGAAGGACATTCATCCTCAGGTGTCCTCTGTCAAAACACACATGTCCTTCATACAACTGATCTCCTTATCACATTACTGCTGCTTCCCCTTTTCCTTCAAAGGATCCTGAGATCAAGAAAACCTAGTGAAAAGCCTTCTCTAAACCCAGCTGAGGCTATAGCTGGGACTAGGCCAAGTCTATGTCCCATTTCTAAGCAGTTCACCTTCCCACCCACCTCTACCTGTTCTCTCCCCCCCAACATAAACTCAGCCCTCCAAGACTTCCCATGGAGCAGAAACATGACAGAAGAATAAACTAGATTTTGCATCTGTATCCACCAGGTGTTGGGTTGGTGGGTTTTTTTGTTTTTGTTTTTTTTTTGTTTTTTGTTTTTTTTTACACTTCTTCAGCAGTCATCTCATAGGCCTGATGCACCCAGAGGACCCCTCTCACTGCTCTGCAGAGGGGGAGGCCATACCAACCTCTCAACTCCACTATGGAGTTCAGCCCTTCTCCCAACAGCCCTCCCACTAAGCACTAAGATGAGACTTCATTACCTCTCTGCCCCTTAGTACATCTCATTTAACTCCACTGGGTATTTCAAACACTCTGCAGCAAACAACCAACACCTGCCATATACTCCAAGTAATAATATGTTGAAAAAAGATATCAAGTCTAGTTCCATTCTGGGAAGTTTGGTTTTTTGGGGTTTTTTTTTTTTTTTTTTTTTTTTTTTTTAAGTGCAGGTTAAATTATAACTTCTATAGCAGCTAAAATAAGGAACATAATGCTTCTGCATACTGGGAAGTCTGCTGTTCTTCCTTAACCACTCAATAGCTGCTCAGATTGAGTAACCCTCCCAGCCTGGCTCTGCACCCAAGAGCCCAACCCTGCAGTACAAGGGGTCAATCTGTCCAGGAACAATTTAAGCCCCTGATCTCTGCAGAGGAGCCAGGAACACACAAATCAACCTCTTACCCTTTAAAAGACATCTCTGTCATGATAGATACACAACCCATAATGTCTCATCACAGGCATCAAACAGTTTATTAATAGTTTCGCAGAAGCAAGTTGGACTAGCTGAGATCCATCTAGCAGCATATCGCACCCCTGTGAGAGAGGACCAAGTGTCCTGCCCAATTTGTACGCACTCCCACAGTAACTTGGTGAGCAAGCCTGGCACGTATTTTGCAAGAGCAATTGGTATCTTTGGCTGAACTACTTCAGTGAAAGGTATGTTCCCAGGCTGGAGAGGAGCAAGCTGGCTGCTTACAGGAGGTCAACATTTAAGTTTCATTTTTCAACTCTGCAAATTAAGCTATTGCTGCTACAAACTAATGCCTTGACCACCTGGAAGAGATGGCTCAAGGAGAGGTTTCCCCAGTTCCCTGTGGCAGAGGGGTTTGCTCCTGAAACGCTGGCAGTGCTCCCTTCTGGCCCAGGCTATGGAGCACAACCTCCTGGGACACCCAGCACCCACGTTCAGAGAGCTTCCGTGGCAGAAAATGGAAATCAGGATATGAAAACTGAGGACAGCTCATTTTTATCGGGAACAAACTGGTCATATACAAAAATTTGAAAAAATTGAAGTCCCTGCTCTCACCTCTTCCAAAGAGCCAACAACCCTGGAGCTTCAGTCCTGTTCTTTTTCAGTGAAATCCCCAAAAGCCCAGCTGTCCCATCAGGCAGTTTAGTGAGGCGACAGAGCTGTTAACAAAGCCAACCCCCAGAGCTTTGTTATACCGAAATCTGCTGTGCGACAGGTAACGCAGCGCTGTATTAAGGCAGAGCTATCAGATCAGACACCGGTCCCAGCCTCAGCTCCCTTTTCAGGGTTGCCGTTCTGGTCCATGCGTTAGCTGGGACCACGTCTGGGGGGACTGATGGTGGCTGAGCAGGGCTGCTCACCATGGGCAGCCCTCCTCTCCTCCTCAAAAATGAGCACAGGCACCTGAGAAAGCGGCCTTTGCACCACTCCACAACCTCCATAAGCGAGGTGGAAACCTGTGGTTTAGGCAAGATTTTATGTAAATGTTCCAACGAAATAAAAATTAACTCCTCCCTGCCCACCACACAAGGAGCCTGCTCTTCAGGCAGAAACAAGCTTTGTGCTCAGTAGCTACTTAGTCCTTTCCTGAGCTGCTCCAGTTTTCCAAAATTCTCTTGGATTTTGTACAAAAGAAAAAGTGCAAACTCTCCCCCATTTTTTGCCCTACATTCATTTATCAAATTGCAACTAAAAATAGAGCAAACTATGCAGAAATTGTTTAAACTGTTTTTGCACTTTCTCTCTTTTACCGTCTATTTTAAGGCTGCTCTAGCACTTTTCAAAGCTATGGGTGAAACAGATGAGGGCTATGGAGGGGATGGAGGAGAACATTGCCCTCGCATTTGTGAGGCCACTGGTGGCCCAGACCACAGCTGCTCCTCTAGGTCAGAGCCTGGGCCCCAGCAAGAACTGGATCAACATGACTTCTGCTCATATCCCAGAGACAGGCTTGAGGTGAACGCCTGCAGTTTGGAAGCGCTCAGGTTTGGTTTAGATGGTGACGCTGCTTCTCTCCAGGCTCAGCTTGGGCAGAAGCAGTCCTCCACCCCCTGCCTACACCAAGGGCAGAAGTCTGTCGTCATCTTGGTGCTCACTCATGGCAACCTTAGGCAAACAGCATTTCTCTCTTGCTGTCTCTTCACTGGCATGGGGCTTCCACAGCTAGCAGCGAGTGATGAGAGGCAGGAATCTCTCAAGTCACAAGGCAAAGCAGCCCTCAGCCCCGATGACTTTATAACATCTCCACCCATGCCCTGGGCATCTCTTGAGCTCTTTGTGATTGAAGACCTTTCCCAGTGTAGAAACAAGCATAACACAAGCTTTTCCCCACACTTAGTGACCCTATGGATGAAGCCCTTCGGAGCATTTGTCAGGATTAGACGGGGATTTAGATGAAGGAGAAGGTTTTTATGGTGCCTGCCCAGCTCTTGGAGGCCAACCCACAGTGCATTTGCAACCCATGAACAGCTCGGCTTGCCGACCATTTCTGACAGCAGAAGCCATATTATTTCCACACAGAAAATTAGCACTGTAGGAAAAGCAGGAACAGGAGGATTGCCACCTGATCTTGCCCAGGGAAGTAAAACCAGTGAGTACTTGGCCACAAAGGCTAGAGAGAAACTATCAAAAAGTAGGTTAAAACCAAGTACTTTTCATGGAAAGAATTACAGACAATTGCACTTTTGAGCAAAAGAGGAGCTTCGGTTAGTCCGTGACTGGTCTCCCAGCTCCTCTCACCCCTTCCTTTTGCAGTTTGTTTTGCAGCTGGTGGCAGAGCACAGGAGGCTCTCGGCTAAACGGGGCTTGGAGGAGCAGTAAAAAAATCTGGAATGATCTTACACTTGTACTGCAGCTCCTGTTATTACAGCCGTGCGGCTGGGACTTTTAACCTCTTCCTTTGCTTTCAGTCACCTGGCCACTGTTCCCTGCTCTTCATCTTCCTTGGGAGCTCCGGGCTGTTCCAGAGGAGCAGAGGGAATCTGCCAACCCGCAGCTTCTGCCGGAAGGGATTTGCCCTGCCATTAAGCACTGCTGCTTCAGCCAGTCTCAAGGCTGGTTACAAGCACTGGTCAGCACCTTGATGCGTCCATTAAAACCGCAGCAGGTTTCACCAAAAAGCGACTCAGCATCCCAGTTAAGAACACCAGCATCTCCCCTGAAGGTCTAAACGTGTTACAGAGGGGTATTAGCCTTGTTGCACACTCATCCCCACTGGGTTTGATCACAAACACCCACAGCCCAGCCCTGCCCATCAAACCCTCATTTCCCTCATCTCCAAGCCCAGACCCTCCCCAGACCAACGAGAGCAGCGTCCCAGGCTCTCATAGGTACCCAGACAGTGCAGAAAGCGGGCACAGCACCAGCCGGATTTGGTAACTAATCATCAGGCTGGCATGGGAGAGAGGGATTTAAAGAGGACTTCAGAGTCAGCTTTAAGCTGATAAAAGCAGCTGTGGGTATCATTCAAGGCAACGTGCATCCGAGGACCCCGGAGGGACAACCACACATCTGACCGGGAGAGGAGCTCATGGAGGTGCAGCAGCCCAAATACCTGCGCGGGGTCCATGCCCAGCCCTCGCTTTGCATCCGCTCAGCCTGGGCAGGACGTGTCCAAGCAGCCTGCCTGAACCTTCCTCCTTTAGGCCCTAGCCCGTCTCCACGAGAGCAGGCAGGACCAGTGCTCCCCGCAGCACCAGAGCGGCGGGCGGCCCCCAGCCTGGCCTCCCGCGCTGGCCCGGAGCGCAGCAGGTCGCAGGAGCAGCCGCAGCGTGTGGGGAACAGCAGGCTCGGTGAAGCGGGGAGAGCTGGGGGCACTGTCAGAGCAGTCGCCCACATATTATTATAATATTTATTTAAAGAAACCAGCCCTTCCAGTTAGCAGCAGGCAGCGTCTCATTAAATGTGTTGGGTTACCGGGTGCACCGAGCAGCTGCTGAAGTGTTAGCTTCTTGTCACCTTATTACAATCCTCCACCAGCTGCTTCCAGTTCTCCTTCCCTCCCCTCAGTTCATCTTTATTTTTGCACTCTGTGCTTCCTCAGCTCTTTTCCCTTGTTGTACTTGTTCCTCCATGCCCCCATCAGTAGCCGTGCTGCAGAATGCATCGCAGGCAGCCCCTGGTGCTTTAAAACTTTGCCAGCAGCTGGAAGCAGAGAGTGGGACCTCACTCTGAGCCCTTAAAATCAGGTCCTAAATCCTGCAGCAGCCTGGCACAGCCAATCCCTCAGCCTTCAGAGGCTGGGAACAGCAGGAAGAAAATATGGGGGGAAAGCCGAGTAAAAACATTCCTTCCCTCGGAGCACCTTCCACCTCCTGCGGCGCGGGGTCCGGGCAGCGCAGCAAGCCTTGCTCGCACGGAAGCGGTGCTGGGGCACCAGCAGCTGCCAGCGTTGTGGCAGTAACACACGGACCTTGCAACGGCCCCTTCCCCCTGCACAAGCCCCCACGCCTTCCCCCTCCCCAGGGTCTGCAGAGATGGTTTCACTGCTGGGGGGTGGTTGCTCATCTGTCCAAGCAGCAATAAGACAACTTTACAGAGAAACCACACTGCATCTTGATATCGGCTCTTCCATTAATAAACATAAACAAAAATAAAGTAAAACAAAAGCTGACCTACCTGGGGATAAAGTGTTAAGAAGCAGCAAGAGGGGGCTGCTTGGCAAAGGGAGATGAGCCAGGAGCTGGGGGGGGGGGGGGGGGGGGGGGGGGGGGGACGGGACAGCAGCCCCACCAATAAGGGGCTCAGTACCAGAGCAAGGAAAGCCAGTTTTGTGACAAGTGGTTGTCACCATGCAGGTCCATAGTAATGAAGAAGGTCTAAGGGCAACCCTGAAGCCGGGGCCAAGGAGCAAGGCAACGTACAGCACCCACACAGCCCATCCAGGAGAAGAAGAAGGGCCAAGGACCTGAGCTTAAATGCAGCCCCGGCTAAGGGCTAGAGGTGTGTGGGTGGGTGAGACCAGGCCCCAGGTGAGGCTGGTCAGGGTGATTAGAGCCTGGAGATGCACACAGACCTCCAGGAGAGCTTTCCTTCGTGGTCCCAGGGGCTTGGCCCTACCCCATTAGCAGTGATGCTGGGGCTTCACTGCTGTCCCCCCGGACCAGCACGAGGCACCCCCCATGCAGCGTGTAACCTCGCCTGTCCCGCCTTTCACCCTCTCTGTAAAACGCATTTAGAAGTGATATTACAGAGGTCCCCATAGTTATATAGACAAGATGGGGTTTTACACCTGAACCTTCTCCCAGGAGCCAGGGTACCACATGGGAGGCTCCGGGAGACCATTAAGCTCCTCTTATACCTTGGCAGTTTGTGTGCCCGGTCCCTATGGTTAATTACAACCTATGTGCCCTAATTACACCCCCACATTCCAGGTTTGGGAGCTGAGTAATTACCAGTGCGTTCCCGGCATAAGCTGTCCCCAGAGTCCTGCCTGGAGAGGAGCACATTGCTCTGCTGCTCCCCAGCCACTGCTGTCACCCCGGAGCCACGGACCAGCGCTGCTTTTAAATGCAACACCCCACGAACAGAGGGGATGGTCCCCAGGCACCTTTACAGTCCCTCTGCTGCCCTTGTGCATTGCTGGAGCAGCTGCTCTCCCTGCCCGTGCACGGGCAGATGCAAAGCCCCACTTCTCCCAAATCCAGATGTCCTCTCCCAGCCTAGATGGGAGAGAGCACAGACCCATGGGTGGTGTGAGGGGAAGGAGGGGACCAGCAGAGCATCCCTGGGCTGGCCTCAGCCCCCAGCAGATGCTTAAGTGCCCCACCAGCACAACTGGCCCAGCACGGGGGGAGCAGAGCGAGGGCCCCCGTCCCCCCTTCACCATGGCCGTACATCCCGCTCCGCAGGGCTCTGCCAGCAGTGCCACATTGCTGAAACCTCTCTCCTCTGGACACCTCTCCTCCAGCAGGTTTGTATTCATGCTGATCATTTCCACTTGTGCCAAACTTCGCTCCTTTACATTTCTTCTCTCCTTCGCTTTCTGGGGCCCGTGAAACTCATCCATAATAAGCAGCTGTTGTTTTTCAGGCTGCACATTTGAAATAAAAAGACTCCAAACTCTCTCTCCCCCTCTAACAGAAAATAAATAAATAAAAGGAAACAAAACCCTCCAAGCACAGAACAAAATAGCTTTAATGGGAACAACAGGTTTCAAGCAGATCCAGAGAAACCACCCCAATTTCTCTGGGTTGGGAAACAGGTCGGGAAGGGGATAGGGCTGGGGTCCCCACAGTGGCACCAACCACCCTCAAAACGATCCCGCAGCTCTTAATGACAGTATGAGAACATAAGGCTTTGTGTTTAGAGAATTCTTTCTTTTAAAACCCTTTGGGTGCTTTTAAGGGCTCTAATTCATTAACCTTTCCTTGGCTGAGACCAGCAAATGGATATCCAGAAATACAAAAAGCAGTTAGACAAATTTGTGGGGAAAGAAGTCCATCAACATTATTAAACACAGCCCCTCAAGAAAGTGCCTGAGCTGCAGCCAGGGAGAGCAGCTGGGGGCTGGGGACGCGCAGCCGCTGTTTTCCCTGAATTCAACCCATTCCCTTGGCCGCTTTTGGAGGTGAGGTTGCTGGGGTAGAAGGACCTGTGCTCCGACAGGTAACCACCATCCCCAAATTAATCTCTTATTGATGGAAAAGGCCAGGCATGGCTGACCTTTCAGAGCCCTCACTCCATAAAGAAAATATTAAAATTTTCATATGGCCACAAGACAGCTCCCGCTGAGAGGGAGACCTGCCAGAGAAGGTCACTTTTGGGGTGGCTGGTCCAGCTCCTGCAGCAGCTCTGCAAAGCGCAGCCTGCACGTGGGCTTCACACATGGGCAGGGTTGCCTTTTGTGCTCATTCGGACATAACTATGACAGACATCTTCAGGCTGAGCCTCTGTCTTCCTCGATACTGAAGGAATTCATGTCCCTAAGGACGCAGCACCACATGAGCGGTGAGAGCTTGAAACTCTAGGATGATGCAGGTAATGGTGACAGCACTAATCCTACCTGAATGAGCTCTCTCTAACGCACAGCACCTCTCCAAAGACACCCTCTCAAAAGCCATTCATTCATGGAAATGGGAACAAATGAGCAATGCTGAACATGAACATGAGCCCTCAGCCCTGACCCAGGGGATGAGACAGCACCAGGTTTGTATGAATTCTCTGTCTTTCTAGGAAAAAATAAACCACCCGCAAATGCACAGCCTGCTCTGCCTAAGTAACTCAACCATGATGGACCTGGGGTGTGCAGAGAGGAGGGGGAGTGAAAATTAGGGAGATTTCTAAGGTCCTTTATGAGCGTTTTCTGAAGCTTGTCTACATGTGATGGTCTCCAGGGTGACCAAGTTATTATTAAACCAGAACGTAGCCCCCTTCTTCCAGGATGCCCACACTGGTTTCAGCTGGTTTTGCAACTGTGCATAAACCCAGGCTCTGGATACCATTACACATCTCGCAGAGAAAAAGTTCCCTAAGTGCAGAAACCCCACTGGCTCCCAGACAGGGACAAACTGGAAGAACAAGTAAAAGGAAACACAAGCTAGAAGGAGGAACAGCTATCAGAAGTCTTTAACAAATAAAATAACCTGTCGCTGCAGCGGGCTGTGCTTTCCTGATTTAATGTCCCAGGTACCCGGGCACTGTGCTGTGAACTGTCTCCTCTGGCAGTCAGGGCAACGTGGAGGGCATGAACGTGGCAATCACAAAAATGGGAGCCATGAAAGCTCCATCTCTAGCCAGTGAGAGATGCAGATCCCAGCTAAGGTTTCTGGGCTGGCACCTACCAAATTTGTCAACTCTCTTGCACGGTGGGCACAGATTCCTGCCAGCCAGGGCTACCTGATCCAGCCCCCCTGAGGAGGGGCTGGCCGGATCCTTCCTGAGACCTCCTTCACTCCACATGTCTATACTCCCTATTTCATTCGCACTCCTCAGTAGTTTTCGGGTGGCAATACCAGACATTCGTCTCTTTCGTCCAGATCTTTCATCCACCATCACCAGATGGTGAACAGATTAGCAGGCACTTATGGATGTGAGTGGGAAACTACATCACTGACTACCCCTGGAGGCTATTTTGGGGGGTGCTAAAAGCTGGTCAAGAGATGTGGATCTCTGCCACAGGGTTTCTGGGGCAAACACAACGATTAACAGCCAGCTGGGAAAGAACTGACCAGGTCCTTCAGATGAGTTACATCCCTGTAATGCCTTAGGGAGCCCTATGTAATCATACCAGGGAGGCTGATGGCCACCAAGGCTGGGGCTGCAGGAGATGCCTTCTGATTGTACATGAAAGGGACTAAAATTGGAGAAGTACAGAAGATCTGTGGGTTCACGGAGGAAAGGCTGTAAGGAAGGAGCTGCTCCCAACAGTATACAGGTGCAGAGTGGTGGGCACTGGTGGAGTGGCGGGAGCGGGGAGAGATGCAACGAGCTGCAGTGGGTCCATGGGGTACGTGGCAGATGTGTCCCCAGGAGCCACAGCTGGACGGAGGCTTTCACCCAGCAGCTCTGCACCCCAGACCGGTGCTCTGCCCCAGCTGCCCAGCCCTGCAGGAGCACAAGGAGGAGGGAGATGTCCACCTTCTCCTCCTGGCTGCTGCCACCGCCTGGGCAGGGGCTGCAAGGACCAAGAGGAGGAGGAGGAGGGCTGATTAGAGTCCAAAACACAAGTAATTAGAGAGCACTAGAAGGGCATTTTCTGAAAATGCTCGTGTCATTATTTAGCAGATGCAGAAGAAATGAAATCAATCAAACTGAAAGCTCAAATTAAAACATGCTTTGAGGTTGAAGTGAATTTTTTACAGTTGTATCAAAAAGGCACTCTGGGATGGGGTGCACGGCAGTGTCAGCCTCTGCTGCCCCTTCCCCTCGTCAGGACCCGTCCCCCCAGCAGAGTCCTGCTCTCACCCCTGCCAGGCTCGGGAAGGCAGGGGACAGGGTCACATTGCTGCCTGCTGGCTGCAAAGCACTCCAGCTTTGCTTAGAGCTCGCCGTCAAAGTGTTTCATGTTGTGGCTCGGCTCTGCTGCGTCTTCATTATTGTTTTTCCCTCTTCCTTCCCCGTTCCCCACTTTACATCTCCCCACTTCATATCATTCTCCCCCCTATTTCTTATTAAAAATGCATGAGTTTAATTTCCCTCAGATGCCCTTTTTGTATCACTTCAAAATTTCTTATTAGGCATTCGGCATCATGTGTATCTCAGTGCTGCTCCAGAGCCGACCTCCCTTGGCGTTCTCAGCAGCTGCTCTGTCTAGATACCTTTTTCCAAGTCAAGGCACATGCACATACTGGGTGGGCTGGTGTTCTGGTTGTTGGGGGTTTTTTTTATCATAGTTTATGAAACATCTGCTGTTTATAAATTATTTCTTTTGAATGTCATAAACTTTTCAGTTGCGTGAGCCAACAAGTACCTCTGAGCAGCAGAACAGCACTGCTAGCACTTGGAATTGCCTTCTATTGGAAATGCTGCACTTGGACGAGATGTGCAGGCCCCCATCCCCAAGCACACATGCGTGCACGCACACACACCCCTTCTCCATGCCATGGGAAACTCTTCAGCGTCACCTCCAACCCACAAGAAGACAGACCCCCAGAGACAACCACCACATGGGCACAAACTCCAGCCTACATCAATGCTGACACCCAAGTCCAGCCTAGACATAGACAGTGAGCCAACGCACAAACACACACACACATATTTTGGGAACTCCTCAAAACATGGCTAAGACCTTATCCCACAGACTTGTCCCAGAGGAATGACCCCCAAAGCAGATCCCCAAAAGCCTCTGACACAAGTGCCCAGCCAAGAAACAGAACCACCCATGCCCAGCCCAGCTCACGCTCCTCCGTGCAGGGCTGGAAATGCTCACGGACTGTTGAGGAGCCCTGCCTGGTACTAAAATCCTGCCTGTGAAAAGTTAGGAAAGTGCGTACAGGAAAGTTATAAGGAAAAGGACCAAAACAAGTGACTGGTGCATTTGAACATCAAAGCACTCTCAGCCAGCTCTACCCCATTATTTATGGTTTACTCATGGGTTTAATTTTTCTGCTTTGTTTTTTGTTTATTTGCTGTTGTTATTTCCTTGAGAGAATGAGAGGAACAAGAGAACCCTCTGGGGGATCAGAAGATTTTCTCGTTCTGCTTAGTGACAATTCTCAAATGATTGTAAAAACAAGGCAAAATCAATAGAGGATTATTATCTGCAGTGATTCAGCCACTCTCTGCCTGAGTGACAGTGGCAGCTTTGCCGGACTGTCCCCCCCATGTTGGCTCCTAGCTCTAGTACCAAAGTAGAGAGGAAAGAGCAAACACTCTGTTTTCACCAAGGCAGGCATATTTTACCTCACTTTTAACTCTCGCCACAACCAGGGGTATTTCAGCCCCAAATCAAAATTCAGATGAGCTCCCTGCACATCACTGCAGGTGAAGGATGTAAAAGCCAGCAGGAGCTGGTAAGAGCTAGCTGGAGCTCACTGGTGGGAGCTTACACCAGCTAGTAAGCCCAGGGCACCAGGGTCCTGCAGAGGACTCAGCAATTTGGCTACTTCTTTAAAAGAGCCTCTAAGTCCCTCTGCAAAGGCAGCTGGAAGAGGGGAATGAGAATCCATCCCTAGACTTCCAAATATACCCATTCACGGTGACAAAAGGCTGCTCTGTGGGTGATTTCCTTTTTTTGTTTGCTTTTTTTTTTTGGGGGGGGTGACCGTTTGTGCCCTGTGAACAAAGACCAAGGTGTGGACACACAACCACCTCTCAGAGGCGGGAGCAGATTCTGCAAATGCAGGTGGAATTTTTAGAGGCAAAGACAAACTCAATTAGTTAAACACCCACTGAAGGGGAAAAATCACATTTATGCCCTAACCCTAAAACTCCTGTCAAGGAGTTCTCGTCAGCTTCTCTAGAGACACATCCCTTTTGCAGCGTAAAATTGTCTCAGCAGCCAGTCAGGCAAGGCGAGCGCAAGAACAAAAATGGACTAGGGGCCTTCCATGTAGGCGGGGGGAGATGACACACCGTAAGGGCCAGACCTCCCGGTCCTTGCTCTCAGGGAGGCTGAGGAGAGGTTTGTGTCAGCAAGGACTCTTCAGAAAAGAGACCCCAAAGAAAAGCAAAAAGAACCCCAAAATAAGTCTCTCGAATGTCATCAAATAAAAGAGACTAAAGATATTTTACAAATAAAACAATCAAACAATGAATGAAGAGCAGGAGGACAGGTGATATAACAAATAACTAGATAATTAGGCTAATCCTCAGGAAATTAGCTGATTCCCAGGTAGACAGCAGCTGGGGACTGATGAATTGTTATGCCCCAGCAGGTATCATGTGGGCGACAAGACCTGCTCCAGGTCTTCTGCCACGGGCTGGAAGTGACCTGGGAAACGTACGTCCTGGGGGCTTCTCCTCGTCTCCTCCGTCCTGGGCCCCGGGTGGCCCCGGGGGTCCTGCCAGGGCTCAGCCCTCCCGCAGCGGCGGGTGGGTGGAGAGGGGACAGCGCTGCAGGAGGTCGCCGCCCGCCGCCCGCGCTGAGGGGAGCAGGAGCAGAGAGCAGGACGCAAGCGAGTCCCTCCCAGACCCCGTGCAGCTGGGGTGAACTTGGCTTTAGCTGAGCTCAGTGGAAGTTACAGGACCAGAAAGCGTGTGCCCGGCAGGCATGAGGCAACGCTTCCCGTGGACTAACGGCCAGGAAAAACAGCGGAGCACCATCCTGCCAACAGGCATTTTTTTTATCTCCTCGAGATTAAGATGAAATGTTATTACCGTATTTATCCTGCATCAATGGAGATATATTATGGAAATAATAAAAGTGGAGTCTGGCGTTCAGATAGGAATTCACCACATCAGATCTGTGTTGTTTTATTCTTTATTGACTTCTTGTATGACATGATTAAGTAACATTATTTTAGTCTTTTATCCTGAACACCCTCTCTGGGATGGATTCTTTGAGCTTTTGTGATTTTTTTCAGTTAATTTCTGAGGGTCAACACAGGCGCGCAAGGAACAGGCTGCCCAAGACACCGGGAAATCTGGCAGCTGGGTCTTTTCCTCCATTAGTCCCATCATGAACTTACTGCTTAAGGCCCCAGCCCACCCAGCTAGTCGTTTTGGATAAACAAATAGACGGCCAAGGATCTAGAGCAATTCCTGCTAGAGCTGGCAGGCATTCCTCTGCTCCCAGGTGGAGGTATCAAAGCACAAGGGGAAGCAGCAAAATGCATGATACAAGCACCAGGGTGAGGTTTTCTGTCCCTTCAGGCAGCCAACAGCTGCCATTCAATGTGACTCCTCGTTAAATTGCTCATTACCGTGCCAGGTCTGCGTGCTGCTGCTCGGACTCCTGCTCATGCTGGGGCCGTAGCAGCCCCCGTTCCTGCTCCAGCAAGACCTCCTGGCTCCACACACCCAAACACCAATTTTTAACCTTTCTTAACTTACCCCTCACTATTTTTCCCAGCAGATGGAGTGCCCTGTAAGCAAACTGAAGCTCCTGACAGTGGTTGTGTTTTGCTGTAGCTCTCAGCATGCTCAGCTGCCTCCAGGCCAGAGCACGGGCTCAAAACCGCAGCCACAGTGGTGGCTTGCTGCGACAGCGATGCCGCATGCCACCGTGCTGCTACCGTGTCGGCAAAGCCAAAAGCTTTGCTGAGGCTGGCCGGGCAGCTGCAGCAGACAAAACGCCAGCGTGGTGAGATGTGCTCATTGCAGAGCCATCCTCTGCAGGAGCTGCCGACGGTTCAGTTCCTCACTAATGCAGAGGAGAAAGGGCTATTATTTCTTTGCCCCATTGCAAGGCTGAGGATTAATTCTAACTCTGATATAAGCCACAAAAAAAAAATGTAAGTTGGCTGTTTGGAGGAGAGGAAGGGGTAAGACCAAAGGCACATTTGCTCATTGCATCTGCTTGGGGTGTGCGATGCCTGGCCACGGGCAGAAGCATCCCAGAGCGAGCTCTTGTGTTTGATACAACCATAATGGTTTGAGAGATGATGAACACATCACTTCCAGGACGTGGGTTCCTACATATTTGATAGTGATGTTGTAACATTGATTATTTCCCATTTTTCCCTCTCTCCCATTTGAATAGCTTTCCCTTGCACAGCTGCTGAAAGTCTGTCTTGGAAATCTCCAGACACTGTGTGTCGAGAAGCATGATAGAAATGTGTTTGAGCTAACACCTGACAAAGCAACCAATCCCATCATTATGTCAACGGGGCAGGTCTTGTTGTATTTACATGCATTTGCATAAGGTTACCCAGAATGCTGAGCACAGGGTGGTGTTGCTGTTACCCCACAAACACACAAGCAGCCAGCTGGAAGCCAGCCGAACCCCGGTGCCACACTGCGGATGGCCTGGGAGGTGCACGAGCATGGCTGCACAAACAGCCTGCTCCAGATCAGCGAGTGGGAGGCCAAAAAGCCTCCCTGTGCCTCCGCGGCTGGGCCATACACCCATGAAAACAGCTATGGTTGCTGCCGATGGGTGCGGAGCTGATGCAAGGAGGGTCTTCACAGACTCGGGCAGCTTTGCAAAGGAGCCAGGATGGAAGGATGCTGGGGTGGGAGAAGGATCTGGGATTTTGACACAATCGCTGGTGCAAAAAGACCTGCTTAAGGGTGTAACTTGCACTGTAGGCAGCTCTTCCACTTTGCATTCAAGTCCAGAAATAGTCTTTGCTGAGCTTTCCTGCCTCAAATCAAACTAAACCCAGGCTTGCGACACAAGCAAGGCATTCCCCGGGCCTTCAGCAGCACCCTGGGACCCCCAAACTCACCTGTGCGCAGTCTCAGCTTGACAAGAGACAATACAGCACTAGGAAGGCAAAAGCAGCTTGTTCTTCAAATATGCAAAGACACCAACACGCTCTCTCCAGCAGCAGTGCCACCAGCTGTACTACTTGGGGCCATTATAGATAACGGTTTGATTAAGAATTTATACATCTGTTTTACCTTGTTTCTATTGCTGCTGGCAGCAGCAGCCCTCAGCTGAGAGCTAAAACCTCACTGCAGAGAAAATTCAGGTTTTAGCTAAAGGTAAACTCACTTTGGTTGGAAATCCCTCCAGGACGAAGTTTCTGGATTGTCTTTCCAAGGGGAAGCAAGGTCTGCGCCCTGTTGTAGGCTATGGGGAACACCTTGGGCTCCACATTGGTGTGGGGACAGGAAAGCGTCTCACTGAGGATTTGCCTTCGTGTCCCGGGTGGGCAGCAGAGGTGGGATGTCCCTCTCCAGGGGTTACTGAGGACCCCAGAGGCCAGAGTCTCCCCGTCTTGCTCCCCACCTCACCCGGGCAGGGGAAAACCCGGCCCTAACCTGTGCCTGGATGCAGCAAGGATGCAACTGGAGAATCAAGAAGCCAAACAGGTGGCTTGACAGCGTGCTTTGTCTTCCCAAGATGAAAAAAAACCCACAAACACAGACACATACAAGATAACGCAATATTTTTTTTTTTCTAATGAAGGCCGGTGGGCTTGCTTTTATTTGGTACTTTAGGCATTTACATATAAATTGCTCTATAATGGCTCTGCCCTCCTTCTCTTCAGCATTTGTTGTTAATGAGCTGTACAAAAGGTCATGGGGCTGAGCTGAATGCTGCTGCGGGGCTGTGGTGTGACCCTGTCCACCGAGCTGAGCTGAGCTGCGGGTCCCTCCGTTCCCTCCCGCGCTGCCCGCTGGCTTGCCAGCCACCCAGGCTCCCAGGCACCCAAAAAAGCAAACAGTCACCTCAAAGATGCAAGACAAGTCCTGTCCCAGTAGCGGTGCATTTTACATCGCATTCCCAGCGAGATTTGGTCCCATCGTGTAGACGACTGCGTGTTATAGCGGCATAGCTGGTAAAGGGGCTTGGGCTCTGCTGGCACGAGTGGCAAGGGGATTATTTCAGTTTCTAACAAGCCTCCTCCAGCCCAGCGCGCTCATTGCTTCCAGCCCGACGAACCCTATCCTGACAGCATCGCAGAGGCCAGCATCACCCTGAACGAAGGCGTTTGCCCCAAGACATCTCGGGGCACCCTGAGATAAAAGGGAAAGGGCTGCCGGCCGGGCTCCAGCGCTGGAGGATGCAGGAGGCAGCAAGGGAGGCCGACAGGTCGAGTACAGGATGCTCACCCGGGCGGGAGGGCTGGGGGGACCCCGGGCTCCTCCAAGCAAAGCCTGGCCCCCAGAACTCCCTGAAGGCAGGAGGAGGGCGGCCGGCAGCCCCGTGCCGGCAGGGGAGGTGGGAGTCAGCCCCATCTGCCCGATGCCGAGTGCCGCAGAGCTGACCTAATTTCTGCTGTCTCCCTGGGACGCGCTTGTCTCTGGGACCGGATAAGGCTCCCTTTGATCAAAGGAGACTTGTGCTAAAGTCAGCTTTTGTCCATAAAGAATTAAGGCGGCGGGCGCAGGAGGGAGGGGGGGCCGCACCGCGGTGGGAGAGGAGGGCGGGAACGGGCTGGGGAGAAATGCCATTAAGGGCGACAGGCTTTGAAGTGACAAGAGCCGGAAGGCCCGTGACACCCCCAAATGTAGAAATGCCTCCAAGGACAAGGAAAAAAGAAATAAAAGGGAAAAAAAAATAGCAGAGCAGCTTCATCCTGGAGTCTAAGCTGGAGATCGCCTTCGGGGGGGTTGGCTGCACCTGCAGGAGCGGGGCCCCTCCGCTTCACCAGCATCTCCTCATCGAAGATGAGCTGGTGCCTACAGCACATGGAGCCCCGACACCTGTCCTCTCACCATCCAAAGGCTCATGGCAAAGCTCCTTTTCTGCACTGTTTCCATGTGCTTAAAAAGGGCCAATAATTAGCTGGCGGACTGGAGAGGAGGGAAGTTGTTTAGGTTTGACGGCATGGCACAGGGCAAGGGTGTATTAGGAAAAGGCTGTGTTGTTACCCAGTGGCTCCAGGACCCTGGGGCATTGGTGGGGCATTGGTGCTTGTCTCACCTTAGGTCTTGCAGATGACCTATAACTTAAAAAGGAGGCAAGAGAGAGTGATAGGGAAAGCCAAAGCTTTGGAATTACCCTAAAACTCCAGCCAATTCTTCCTCTTTGCCACCCAGCCACAGCTGCGTGCCTGACACGGTCAGCACGACTCCACCACTCATCCAGGAGCCCCTGCCCAGCCCAGGGAGGACCGTGCAACACAAACAAACCCTCTGCCAAAGCAGAGAAAACAACCCCTCTGCCATCGGATGAAGGGCTTGCTGGGAAACTCCCGCACGGACAACGTCAGACAGTTCATATGCTCGCGTGTGTCCCTTGGACACGAGCTGCTGCAGTGCATTCAGAAGATACGTAACTGCAGAGTATTGAGAATTTTTGCAGAGAATAAGGTTGGGTTTTTTTAATCGCAACATTGGTTTAATCTAATGCCTGCATTTGGTCAAAAACACATACCCTGTTCATTTAGATGAATAAGTCTGAACTGAAGAAAAAGCCTTAATGGCAAAGCAGCAAAGGAGAGAGAACATCCTATATCTTCCACAGGGAACATTTGGCCAAACAACAAAACTGAGAAAAGGCAGCAAATATCCTTTTCCCTCTGCTCTAAGCCTAACTTAAGCCCTCGGGGGCTCTACGTAGGTGTTTCTGTAAAAACACATGCCAAAATGTTGCAGACAGCTAGGGAGGCTATCTGCAACACAGCCAACGCTCCTTCCTCACATAGCAGATGAGTGTGATGCTCTGTGAATCCCAGGTTTAAGATCAGAACTATACGAGTGAGCAGGACTGGGGCATATTTATCTATGGAAAAATTTGGTTGTCACCCTAGCATTTTCTCCAGGTCACCTGCACCATTTCCTTCTTCCCAAGTGGAAAGATTTTTGCTTAGAGATATGCCCCTGTGCCTAATCAAGAAAAACTGTATTCTGAATTCTTCCATACCAGAATATCCAGCTTCAGTACTTATTGGCAAGAAAAATTAAAACTCCAACTAAAAAACCGCTGGCATTATAATATCGAAAAGACAATCACCCCCAAACTGAACAGACTCAACAAGGATGTTCAAAATTTTAGTTATCTTTTAACAAGAAGACGGAACTAAAACTTATGCCAAAACAAAAAAGCCTGGAGGTGAAAAACAAAAGAATGGTTTCTTTTGTTTTCAGAGGGAAGACATACAACTGGGATAAATTTACAATAATAACCTGAAACTTCAACTGAGAGCTGAAAAAAGAAAAAAGGCAAGCAGGGAAAAGGCACGTGTCAGTGCTGAAGGCACACACCACTTCACGGCTCTGCCTCTCCTTTCCAAGTGAGGGAAACCTGCCGGGGGGTAGGAGGGCGAGACCTCGGCCCCGGCCCCCGGCACAGCACGGGCTGCACTCTCACCCAAGGGTGCCGGGGGAGTGCTGCCCAGTTCCTGGGCTCTCCTTCGTGCACGGATGTGCCATGCGTGGGACTTCGTGCTCCTGATAGTTGCCCACAGCTATCCAAAGGGCAGTTTCAAAGATGATTCTTCACCATAGTGCCATACTGTAAATATCGATATATAAAATATAATGTCAGGCTAGATACTAGGGAAAAAAGGTCCCCTGGGAGACTGGTGTAGCTCTGGGACAGGTTGCCAGAGGTGGTGAAGTCTCCGTCCTTGGAGGTTTCCAGGACATGGCCACATAGAGCCACATCTGACCAAATCTAGTGGTGGTGACAGGCCTTCTTTGAGCAGGAGATTGGATCACTAGAGACTTCTAGGTGATGCTTTATAGAACCATAGAATAGAATCATAGAATCATTTAGGTTGGAAAAGACCTTTAAGATCATCAAGTCCAACCATTAACCCAGCACTGCCAAGTCCACCACTACACCAGGTCCCTAAGCACCACAGCTACACCTCTTTTAAATACCTCCAGGGATGGTGACCACCACTTCCCTGGGCAGCCTGTTCCAGTGCTTGATAACCCTTTCAGTGAAGAAATTTTTCCTACTATCCAGTCTAAACCTCCCCTGGTGCAACTTGAGGCCATTTCCTCTCGTCCTATGGCTTGTTACCTGGGAGAAGAGACCGACCCCCACCTCACCACAACCTCCTTTCAGGCAGTTGTAGAGAGCGATGAGGTCTCCCCTCAGCCTCCTTTTCTCCAGACTGAACAACCCCAGGTCCCTCAGCCGCTCCCCATCAGCCTTGTGCTCCAGACCCTTCACCAGCTTTGTCGCTCTTCTTTGGACAAAATTTTAGTTATCTTTTTCTTTATCTTTTTTCTTTTTTTTTTTTTTTTTAATCTTTCACCCAACAAGTCCATGCAATAAGTCAACCAGGAGGTTGGTTAAAAAGTCTAAAAAAATTCATTGCTGCAGTATTTAAACCAAGTGGTACGAAGAGGTATCTCCGAGATGCAGCGCTTCAAGCAGTGCTTACGCAGTGCTTTGGTAACTCCACTATGGGTAACTTCTGAGTTCAGGAAAATAGGGCAGGCATGTAGCAAAAAGAAGATAACTTATAAGAGATACCTGCTCCTTCTTCCTTGCAAATAAACTGGAGATGCCAGAAGTAGAAGCTCCCCGAGACCTGCCAGGGAGCCAAACGCACTGGGGAGCAACAAGGGGATAGCGGGGGTCAGGTCCCGGGAGCTTGGTCAGCTCGGGGTGCAGAGCTGTGGCTCTGGGGTTGCTCTGGTCCCTCCAGAACTGCTCAGCCGCAGAGCTGAGCAACCCCAAAAGCAGTCTCCAGCAGGAGGATCTGTAAACAGCAAATCGCTACTGTACGAAGTGAGAAATATTACATAAATTACCACCAATTTAGTATAATTTAGAGGACAACCTTGTCCAAGGAGACAATTAATCATTCCTCAGAACAAAAAAGGAGGTAAACAGGCTGAACAATAGATTTCCAAAGCTGGCAAGAGTGTGAAATCCCTCTTTTTATTAGTAGTATCATAGTATTGCAATTAAAATAGTTGCCTGAAGGAAGGAAAGGGCAGTTTTACCCCAGCCTGTTGGACGAGCCCACCACAGCTCCGGCAGGACACAGGGTCTCACTGGAAATCCAGACCCTCAAAAAGGCACCGAGGAGCCCAAGTGATGGTGATTTTCATGGTGATCACAGGCAACCCGGCCAAGGCGGTTACAGAAAACCCCAGGAGAAGCAGCCTGTGATGGCCATGGACACCTCAGCCCTTCCCAACAGCAGGCAGCCAGGGGCCAACTAGGGACTCGCGAGGATGAACCAGAGCACGAACACCCACGGCAAAGGTGTGCTCTGGATGACCGAGGACGTGCTAGTTACAGGCTGGTGAGGGATGCTCGCGTCCCACTCGTTACCGGTCTCCAGAACCCTCCCATCTCCCAGCTGATTAGCAGAAAGCTCATTTGAGAGGATGGGGGCTTCTCCCTCCCTCGCCCTCGCCCTGGAAGCAAACCCTCTTTGCTATAATTGATGGACACAATTCACTGCAATTAGTATTTCAGCAGCAGGTAGTTAACCCTCAGGGCAGAGCGCAGTTGTCTCTATTTGGCTTGCTCTGCCTGGCTGTGAATTTAGAGCAAGCTCATTAGATTAGTGTTTGCTTGCTGAGCCATCAGAGCAGGCAGCCCTCTCTGCTCCTCCGTCCAAACGAAGCTCACTGGTCAGGGCAGCAAAATGCTCCCTCAATCCCCCTTGGCTGCAGAAGCCAGCCCAGCAAAAACCCTGGGCCACCATTGCCTGCCTGCTCCAGTAACGAGGCTGAGGTCCTTTCCCTGCTAAAAGGAACCGATGCAGGTCATAAATGCAGGCACTAATGCAAAACACCTTAATGGCCCCAGCAGCCAGGCTGATACGTAGACAAGAAGTGATTTGTTTGTCCTTTAAGTTCCCAATAATCTGCATTTATTTTAATTGGCACTCATGGCAAGAGCATTTACAGACAGCAGCTGGGAAGGTATAATTATGTTACTATCTGAGGCATACGTACAACCTAAGGGTTTTCTGCTCACAGACAAAAAAGAAAAAAAACAAAGAGAAAGACAAGGGACAGCCATGAAAGCCATGGACTTCTCGTGATCTGGACCGGACCCAGGCCAGCACGGAGGGCTTTGCACATTGCAAAGACAGCGCACCCAGTGCTGGCGAGAGATTGACCTCTGCCGAAACTCCAAGGGCAGTACTGCTAACGGGGCAGTGCCATCCACAAAACTCTGCAAGGAAGGTGAAAACGTGGCAGAGAACCTTGCAGGGATTAAGAAACACAGGGATTTCCCTGGAAATAGTAATTGTCTGGGGGCCTCTCAGGGAATTTGGAACAGAAACAAAAGGTGTGGAGAGCTCGGTCACATGTTGTGGGATTACAGCAAGGAAGCAAAGTTTTGCAGGCAAAGGGTTGGGTCTGGGGGACTCTGCACTCCCTCCTCTGCCATGCGCCCCTGCCCGCACGATGCTGCCCTAAAAGATTTGTCACTCACTGAGGCCAGGAACACGGCATCTGGCTGGCTCTGGGAAAGAGCGGTGGTCAAGGGAGAAAATCCTCTAGCCATGCATCCCCAGATGCAGCTAACTCCCCCATCATCATTTTGCACCCTACTCCTGTTCTCCAAGACCCCTGCAGCCCTCCCCAGCTTTGTCTCTCCTGCACACGTAGCCGTAAGTCTTTCTGCCCACACTGCCCGCAGGCTCCCTGCAATATTTAAGCACAGACACAAAGCCCAGACTGGTGCCGCTTGCCTGCAATTACAGGAGCTGCACAGGCAGCTCCAAAGTCGGGATGAAAGCACCAGCACAACGTCCAGCCTCATGCCTACCCCCTCCATGCACAGGGCACGAAACCAGCCCTGTTCCTCTGCCAGAGCTGTAGGAAAATACCGGTATCTCCAATTTCTACCTCTGTATTGTGGCTGCTGGCTACAGACCCTCCCGCTCTCCAACACAAACCACGCAAGCCGTGGTCCCCCCCACCATGTAGACACTGTCCTCGTGGCAAAGACAGACTGCCCGTAGGGAACACGACAGCGGCTGACAGACACTGCTGCGTACCACCACCTCGCACTGCTCACCCAAGAGGTGGGCTGTGCACCCATCAGGATTCTTCCAGTTATTTGCCTGGAAAAAAATCTTCAAGCTTTCCAAGTCACGTTCTCCCAGACCTTCTGCGTTGGGTGGATGCCTGACGACATGCAAACACGTTATGGCGTTTCAGTGGGCTGCTATTCATCAGTTGAGCGCTCTTGCTCCAAATACGAGGTAAAACACGTTGACTTTAAACTTCAGGGAAGGCGACTTAAGCCAATACGTTGGTTTTTGCAGTTGGGTCAGTCTAAGAGCGCGTGCAGAGCCCACCTGGCAGCTCAGCACCATGAGTGGCAGCTCGTTGAGCTGCTGATATCCAAACTGTGTTTAATCGTCTTCATACCTTTCATATTTTAATAAGAGCTTGGTTTTCTTTTCCCGCCTCTCAGAAAATAAATGGCCTGTCTTTACCAGCTTAACTCTGTCCTAGAAAACTTTTTGCCTGCGAATAATAATTTATATCCACAGATTGTTTTTAACAATATCACAACAGGCCTCAACAGCTGTCTTAAATCCTCTCTGTCCTGGATATATTAACGATGCAGCCGAAAGCCAGCCTGGCCAGGATATTTAAAACTCAAGTGGAAAAAAGCCCCAGGTTAATCATCAGTGACAAAACGATCACCCTGGACAAAAGCCATGGACCAAAAATAAACCATCACTTGCCCAAATAAATGAGAAGCAAGTGCCAGAATACAAATGGGGGGGATTACCTGCACGAATTGCCTCAGCCCCAGCGTAACAGGGCAGAGACAGCCCCGAGGCTTGGGGCCAGCACGGTGCAGCACCGAATACGGGGGCCAGCCTGCTCCGGGGGGCCAGAGGCGATGTCCCCCGCTCCCAGCCTCTCCCCTCCACCCAGCTCGGGCCTCCTCGTGCCCCCATCGCGATGTCAGCCGGGCTCGATGCAGCTGACTGTTAAAGTGTAATTTGTTATTCCGTTACGGTCATTTTCTATATTAATTTTATGCGGCATCAAAAGCCCTTTCATATGTTAAACTCTAATTCATATGCTAATACCCAATTTATGGCAAGGTAATTATTTTTTGTCAAATTTATTATTCGGCATTCGTTGAGGAAGGGAGAGGCGGGCAGCGGGTGAATTTTGGCACTCTGCAGCGTGGATGGGCAGGACTGAGCCAGGTAACGTCCCCCTGCTTCCCGAGCGTAAAGCGGAGCGGGCACACCACCGCTGCCTCCTGCTGAAACCCACTCCTCCCTGATGCAGGCACCCCAGTGCCATCTATTTGTTTCCTTTCTGGTGGCATCTCTGGCAGAGAGCTTGGAAAAGTCTGCTCCAAAGCCTTGAAACGGCACCCGTCAGCCCACCGGGGCTGTCCCCAGGGCTTGGGCTAGGGACTTGTCCAGCTGCTCCAGAGCATGTGCCAGGGAAGCAGGGACGGGAGGTTTACTGAGAGGATGGGATTTTCAAAAGATGAAGTGAGGAGTAACGGAGCGATCCAGGCAGAAATCAGACAAAAATGAAACAAGCACCCACCTCTGCTCACAACAGTCACATATTTGCCCCGTGCTGCTTCGTGCAATGCCCATGGAATAGCGGCTGCAGTTTCCCCTGAACAACTGGCTCTCAGCAGCCCGTGACAGGCGGGAGGGGACGGGGACAGCCAAGGATGCCCCAGTCCCCGGCCTGAGCGCGCAGCCCACGTGCAGCACGTTGCTTTACCCTCTCTCCCACCCCAGGAAGAGTTTTGCACATCAGCAAGAGCACCCACGCCGCCGCTACGAGCACGCGATCGGAGCGGCCTTCCAGCAGACGCGCTGGAGAGAGTTCGCTTTACGGCTTGCCCCCGTCCCGCAGCCTGCCAGCGCCGTCACCTGCCCCGGGTGGCATCACCCGCCCCGGCACCGCGCCGAGGGGCTCGCGCGAGCCGGGCGAGGGAACGCGCGGAGGGGGCAGCGGAGCAGGGATGGGGAGCATATGCTAAACATAAAAAACATGATAGCAGTTTAGCCTTCACCAATTTTTTTTAACAGTCTATTTTCTGCTTGAGGAAGCAGGTGCATTTCCCATCCTTGCAGCATCAACAGCCGACAGGCTGTCGGAGGTGTGATGGCTCCAGGACAGTTACGCTGCCTCGGATTTCACATTCCTGACACATCCGATAATTATGCCAAATGAGCTCACCTCATCTTCAGCCTTCTGAGCCGCACATATTAAATTAAGTGAAAGCTGTTAGCGTCGCAGTCAAGGAAGGCAGGAGGGGAGAGGCACCGACCCAGCACGCAGCGGGGACGGGACGGGGCTCACAGGGTCTCCACCACCACTGCCTTGGCAGATGACCCAGCTCAAAGAGTGAGGACCAACCCTCTCCTTCCCCCAGCTCCAGCTGCCACCTCCTATCTGCCAGCGCTGCCCAGCGAGACCCTGCACGCGGCGAGAGGCACCGCGCTGCCACTCTTCCCTTCCCCAGGAGCCCGGCAGCGCTGGATGGGCTTCTCCCCATCTCCCCACCTCTCTTTGCAATTAACCCTTTTTCTCATCTCCCCGTCCCTCTTTTCAATTAACCCTTTTTCTCAAATCCTGCACTTAATACCCCAGCCCATCCGGAGGATTTTGCACATCTATATTTTTGGTTCTCCATCTTACATTTTTAGCATTAAAACCCCCTACGATTTATTCCAATGATATGAAGGAACTCCACTAGGCAAAATGAAGCTGTAACTCCCTCAAGCTAAACTTCATTTCATAATCCTTAGATAAAAGCTTAGAAGCCAGAATATTCATTACCGACCCAGGCTCCACGAGCAGCCAGGGTAGTAATGGAATGGAGCAGATTTGACACAGGGGATGTTGCTACAGAAATTAGCCTGTCATAAGATTACAGGGACTAAGTGTTATTGGGTGATAAGGTGTGATGTGTTAATATTAAATTATCTCGCCAGTTAAAAAAAAAAAAGAAGAAGAAAAAAGGCACTGATGAAACTCACATTTATTAAAAGCCCTGAATATGATATTAAAAGATCTCAGATAAGCCAGTTTATTTCTGTGCTGGAGACCAAATTGAAAGAATTCTCCAGGAGGGATTTCTTTGAATGGAGCATTACCACAATAAAACAAAAAAAAGAGCCTTTAATAAATGTTGCAGGACTAAAGAAGCCTTAAAAATTCCAGACTAATCTCTCCGGGGAGGGTTCATTAACCCTTCATTCCCTTTCTCATTGCATCTAAACAGGGATTAACTAGAGAGCGTTCCCATACGAAATAAAGCTCTGTACATCCCAAATTCTCTCTATAGCAAGAGGAGATTAACTGCGCCGCTCCGTGTGACACAAGGCTGGGATAGGACGGTAACAAAGGTTTCTGGCAAAAAAAAAAAAATATATAAACCACAAGCACAAAGCTTAAGTGATTTGCCCAAGTCACTGGGACCAGCAAGATAACAATGGGGCCATATAGTATCGAGAGTTTGCTTAAAAATATGATTTGTTGCCATCAGACAGCAACAGATAACACTGACACCCAATGCACGTTTGTTCTGAAGCCGCACGTCCGTACTCGTGCGCTCGCCAGTTCAAGCCAACGCTGCGAAGCCTGGCGCGAAAGGAGGAGAGCTAAAGTACGGCAGAATTAATGGGGGCGTTAGGAACGGGAGGGATTTACGAGGCAGCCACGGAGCAGACAGGCCGCTGCAAGGGGACGGCGGCAGCGAGCCTGGACGGTGCTCCGGGAGCGCAGCCTCAGCGGCAGGCTTCCCCCCGGATAAGCCATGTATGTGCACCGCAGAGAGTGCCGAGGGGCTCTGCGGGGGAACCCTGCCCTGCAGATCGTGCAGGGAGCTCCCGTGGGTGTCAGGGGGGCACCGGCCTCGCCTCGCCGCGGGGATTCGGCTGGAGTTACGTCTAGGTCGGAAATTAGAAGAGGTTCTCTAATCTCTTGGAGCAATAGAGTGAGACATATAATTAGCTTTAAAAGGCTTCTAAGTTCATTAAAATAAAACACAAGCCGGTACATTCAAGTAGGAGAGACGGCAGCTCCGTTGGCAAGGTCCCCCGGCCCCAGGTCCTCAGTCCCCACGGGCGCTTCCCTGTCTCTCTCGCTAACAGCGAGCTGTCGTCCCGCAGGGCAGCCGGGGGATCTCTGGGAAGGGGTCTGTAAAGGGGGTCTGTAGTCCTAGACCCCCTAGATCCCTAAAGGGACCTCTAGGAAGGGGTCTGTAAAGGGGGTCTGTAGTCCTAGACCCCCTAGATCCCTAAAGGGGCCTCTGGGAAGGGGTCTGTAAAGGGGGTCTGTAGTCCTAGACCCCCTAGATCCCTAAAGGGACCTCTGGGAAGGGGTCTGTAAAGGGGGTCTGTAGTCCTAGACCCCCTAGATCCCTAAAGGGACCTCTGGGAAGGGGTCTGTAAAGGGGGTCTATAGTCCTAGACCCCCTAGATCCCTAAAGGGACCTCTAGGAAGGGGTCTATAAAGGGGGTCTGTAGTCCTAGACCCCCTAGATCCCTAAAGGGACCTCTAGGAAGGGGTCTGTAAAGGGGGTCTATAGTCCTAGACCCCCTAGATCCCTAAAGGGACCTCTAGGAAGGGGTCTGTAAAGGGGGTCTATAGTCCTAGACCCCCTAGATCCCTAAAGGGACCTCTAGGAAGGGGTCTATAGAGTCCATAAAGTCCTAAATAACCACTTGTGGTGTTTTCTCAAATCCCAGCTGTTTTTCTTTTTCCCCTTAAAAAAACCAGCGTTGTTTTCACCCGATGCTTGAGGAGGGAGGTGATGGTGCTCAGCACGGTGGAGGTCGTCCCTGTGAGGGGCACAGGGAGCTGCACCTTGCTTGGCAAGGGCAGAGGTGGGCAGACAGACCGCAGCTCCCTCCCTGCCCACCATGAGCTGTTCCCAGCAGTGCAGGGTGCCCAGAGGAAGCTGGTTTTCAGATGGGGGTCCAAATTCTTGCATCCCCTTCAATTCCTGAACCTTTAAGTATTTTGTCCTGCTGTCACCACCACCTGGTCTCTCCATCCCATCATGTTGCCCTCTCTCCTTGTGTAATCCCTTGCCATTGTACAGAGTCGAACTCAAGGCACAGACCCCTCTCTCCTGAAAGCTAAAACCACCTCGGTGGCACCTCTCCCCCTGCCCGCACTGCAAGCTGGCAACAGGGACCGTGTGTGCCACGTCCCCCTGCGCAGCTAAAGAAAAGCCAAGGACCTTCCCCCACCTTCTGCCCTGGGATGAATCGCAGCCCTCAGGCGTTAACACAGCTTCAGAGGTACCACAAGTGGCACGTTCTGCCCATGACCCAGCCAACTAAATTATTCAAATCTTTTAAAATCCGGCTGCATTACATCTCACTTCTCTTTGCTCTGATGCACTCAGCGCAGCTCCGGCTTCATGTGAACCAGAGGAGCTGCAGAAATGAACTCGCACTTCTCCTGTACCGACTTCTGACCCGCAGATTATGCCATCCTGAGCTGGCTGAGAGCTGTTCTGAAATCAAACCGCTAGGAAAAAGAAGAGAATTTTTCTCCCCGGTTACAGCAAATTTTACAGCAGTGGGATGTTTCTGTTCTCTCCGTACAAAGGATTACACTTCTTAAAAATATTCCTTCTGTGAAATCTTTTGTGACCTACGAGCAGTATAAAAATGCAACTCAGGGACGCTGAACAAGGCTATATATCCATTGGGGGATTTGGAAGCGAACACAGTGTCGGCACTTAACAAATAATAAATAACCATCATTAATTATTGATCACAACCCCAGCTAATCAAGTTTCACCCCCGTGGTTACCATGATATCAACAGACCCCTTTGATACAGCCTGCGAACGGCCTTGCAGCGCGCGCCTGCCCGGCGTGCAGCTCCCCTCCCCTCCGCCCCGGGAGCCCGCCGGCTGCTGGGCAGGGATTCGGGGAGGGGGTGGGAGCTGATGCCCCCCCACGCACAGCCCGTCCGCCGCCGGGCTCCCAGAGGATGTCTGCACATCCAGAGCATGCAGAGTTTCCAGGGAAGCGGAGCCGCCTGTGATAGCATCCCAGGGTGCGACAGGGCTGTAATGGGGCGGGAAAGTCTGGAATTACGGCGGATGGTCTGCGCTGCCGGGCTAAGCGCCCAGCCAGCGCCAGCTTCGGCTGTGCTGGGGGTTTTTGGTTGTACAGCCTCGGAACGGGTCCGAGAGCATCCCCACGACCTTGAGGATGCACAGCCTAGCCTTGGCAAGCCTCCGCTTCAAAGCTGGACCCCACCACGGAGCCGCAGCCCCGGCCACACCAGCCACACCATGCTGCTTTTGGGTCACGGCGACTCTCCACCACGGGGCCAGACAGGGATTTGGACCCCCCGCCGCCCGCCACATCCAGGCAAAGGCGCTGCTTGCTCTCCGCATACCTGCGGCAGCGGGTCCTGCTCCAGCCGGGAAGCGGGAAGGGACAGCATCTCGCTCCGCCGCTGCCTGACCTTATTTCACAAGCAATTTGTGAAAGTGTAATACAAGAAAACTCTATCTCACAGTTCTGACAACAGATGACTGCCTGCTCCCTTTATGGGGACGTTAAATCCTGTTATTAAATGCAAGCCATTATCAGGATGTCACTGGTGTCTCTTGATGAAGCTATATACCTGTGTAGACAGCTAGCCCATGTTCGCTTATTTACTATTCATTATAAATGCTCTAGATTGATTTTCCTCATCTTTATTTCTCTGTGGCTGGAGGATTTGTTTTCTCTGTGTGAGTCCAGGGCACTAGACCTTGCTCCCTCCTTCCCAGGGGACGGGTAGGAATGCTAAGCTCTACCATTGCCATCCTGCCCCCAAAACTGCCCGATATTTGGGCAGGTTGGTGAACCCGCTGCTTCTGCTGGTTTACTGATCCCTTGGCTGTGCAGAATTATGAGCAAACCATAGATCACTGGTTGCTTCTAACCAATATTTACGGGCACTTCTCACACCTTGCCCTGCAAGTAACTAAGCAGCTGCCACCTTGTCATGGGAGTGGTGGGACCACCCAGAGGACACTCACCATTTGGGATGACATGAAAAAAAAATCTCTTTTTTTGCTCCCAGAACCTCACGTCCACGTATTTTTCTCCAGGGAGGAGAAAAGCCTTGCAAAAGAGTTTAGAGCTGGAAGTCAGGAGAGCAAACAGGGTCCTACCAGGACCAGAACGGGGACCTGAGCTCCATATTCCTGCAACAGGACATGCAGCAAGCCCCCCAGCTATTTAGCAAGTAAGGCTAAAACCCAGAAACATTTGCTGAAGGAAGAGTTAAATACATACTGCAAGACCTAAAAGCAACATTTCTGGAAGCTTTGATAACTCTGCAAATAGAAGATAGTGTGAATGTTTTACCCACATTCATATTTCCCAGGAGATGCACCCGTCCCCCAGACAATTTATGAGCCCTCATCCAAACCAAACACTCATCTTTCTTTCAATGACATTATGACCCGTCCCAAAAGCTCCTTGAAAATGTGCATTGCAGTGATTCTTTCTTGCTGGAAGCAATAATGCCAGTTCCAGGAGCTAAGAACCTATCAATGAGACCCTCCCAAAGTGCATGGAATGGGATTCAAAACCAGGAGGCTTTCACATAACTTTCATGAGTCTTCCTCTTCAGGACACCATGGATTTGGTAGCAAGCCATTCCCAAGTGAGGATTTAACTTAAATAAATGCTCTCCTCCTGCCACCCCAACCCCAGGCTCCCCTTCAACAGGAGCAGCCGGGGTCCCTCCTGCCCCGAGCCCTGCCCCGTCCTTACTGCAGTGCTGGCAGGAGGCAGCGGGGCCGGTGCAAGGGCAGTGTTGGCTGCGGGAACGTGCCAGTCCTCATCCTTCCCTCTTACAGGAAAAGGCAAAGGCATCTTGCAAGCCACGTGTAGTTTTTAACCCTCCTCTACTGAGTTTTAAGCACCCACCGCTGCTTCTCACGCTGGAGAGTCCTCCCGACGCAGCACCGACCGTGAGCGTGGCCACAGGTTTAAAGTTGCTTTTTCATGGGCGTGTTGGGGAAGCTGCTTCAGGGGCACATCCCAACGGGGGACCCAGACACAGTGATACATCCTTCTCCGAGAAATTGGGACAGCAAAGACGACAGTCCCTGGGAGAAGAGCTGCCTCCTGCATTATACAAGTTTCCCAACCAAATTGTATTCCCTCCTGCTCAGGCAACACGCACTTGCTAATTTGTGCTGGAAAGGAGGGAATTAAGTATTCCCCTCCCTCGCTGTGTGGGGAATAGCCCCAATTTCCCAGAAATCTCCTCTGACTTGTCCCTTAAATAAAGCTTAAATAATGCCACACTGTCCTTTAGGCAGCTTATGGCAGAATATTAAGAAATATGAACGAAGATATACTCGTATACAGACAAATATATATACAATACCCTCCTTCAAGCTGCCCAGCAAGTATAGTAGGCAATCACACCGGTCTCCAAATATCTAGAAATGAATATTGTGGGACAGGCCATTAACCCTTCTTTCCCCCCGCAGGATCCCAGACAGACCCTTTGGGCTCCGCTGCAACGCGCTGGCCCTGAGCAGCCCCATCCCCGCTCTCCCTCTCCGCACGTTATTATCCACGAGGTCAGGCAAAACGCTATCGAAAATGTTCTGATTGTTTCCTAGGAGGGAGCATAAGCAGCTTTTCAGCCTGGGTGACCCTGGGGGCTTTGTCTTCCACCAGATAAGTAATCGCCCCTGGCTGGAGAGAGGCAGAGAGGGGCAGAGACCCTCCCACTCCGTCGAGGGGCCCTGGCCTACCCCACCCGGCTCCAGCTTTGCAGCCACGACCCTCCTTTCTGATAGCCGTTGGCTGTTAAAGTCCCTGCGGCACCCCATACGTCTGGGTCTCTTTATAAAGTCTTCCCCAGCATCTAACCCCATGGTGGGAAAAGCTCATCCCAGCCCCCGCAGGGGAGGAGGAGGGTGCTGGGGGCACGGACGCTGCAGGGAGGGGATGGGACGGGCATGCACAGAGACCAGGCACCATTTGCAATCCCCCTTCCCACCCCAGCCGGAGCATTTTACCCTCCACAGCAGGCCAAGCAGGAATGGGAATTTTCCCTCTCCTCATGCCTTTGGTCCATGGTGCAGCCCCAAGCTCCACAGATCTCCCGCTGCTCCAGGGTTTAAGGCAGATTCTTGCTGCCTGACTCAGGGGATGTGGAAATAAGCATAAAATGGGATTTAGAGAGCAAAGCTGTTACTAGGGATAACGGAGAGCAGAACAGGGGATGCCTCTCAAAGCCGAGGACCCTGTCCGGGTCCTCACTGTGCTGCCGCCTTCCCAAGGACGTGGGGAAGGAAGAGGGCATCCAGGAGAGCATTTCCCCCAGCCCACGGGCCAGCACCCTCCTGCCCCGGTGTCCCTGCTCAGCTCACGCCCAGGGGACAGGCACCCACCAAGTCCCAGCTCCCGCCGGAGGAGAGCAGGGAAGAGCCTGGCGTGAACAGGCTCTTTTCTCTCAATGGCATCGCTTATTTCTGTAATCAGCACCTCGTTGCCGAAACTGAACATCCATTATTACAGGATTCCAAAATAAAAATAACCCAAGGCAGGGAAAAAGATGTAATTCAGAAGCTGTCCTGCTCCCGAACCATGCGCGTTGGGTCAGTGCCATCTAGAGGCAGCAAACCAGCTAAAAGCACCCAAAAGCACCCACAGCCTGGGGTTCACACAGCACCCAGAGGCCGCGTGGCCCCAGCACGTCAGGGAGGGACACCCGAGAGGGGCTGCGGGTCTCGCCCCGGCGACGCAGAGCCACCGGCCCCGCTGGCCGCTGCCCGTGGGACACAGGGGCAGGGAGCCGCGCTGCAGGCTGGCAGCCCTGGAGGGACCCATCCCGCGTCCCTGCCCCGCACGGCGTGGCAGCAGGGCAGCCACGGCCCCGCGCCGCCGAGAGCGGGATCGAGGCGTAGCCGAATGCGCTCCCCGCTCGCAAGCAGCCCGGCTATTAATATGCATGCAGCTGTATTAATAGAGCTAGCTAAACACTGCCTCGGGCCAGAGGAATATTTCAGTATTTCGTTTTCATCCCAAATTAGACTGAAACAGCTAAACAGGAACATTTTTTTTTTCACTGATGGAAAGTCCATAAAAAACATCAAATGAGAAAATGAGAGATGAGCAAATATCACCTCTTTCCCGTCAGTGGGGTCGAGGCTGGCGGTGTATCTCCTGTGCCGCCCTGCCCCATGGGCACCATCGGCTCCTGCCTCGTGCTCGCACACCCTATGGCTGGTGCCCTTATTTCAGTGTGACAAACCTACCCATGGGACCAAACTGGCTCCCCCGGGCTGGCCATCCCCCGCAAGATGGCTGCAGCCACCCCCGGGTTTATAGCTGGTCTGTAGATAATGTCACCCGGGAAGGGTGACACCAGCTCCAAAACTGGGACGAAACCCTGTCCCGTCATCAAGCCCAACGGAGCCTCCAGCGCGGCCCCGCAGCCCCTGCCTCCGTCTCCCCAGGAGCAGCGAGGGGTGTCCGAAAGCATCTCCACGGTACAAACCTTTCCGTTCACTTTTGTTCGCTTCTTTTTTCGAAAAATACCAATCTCTCCAACATATTTAAGAGCGAGGAGCCTGCATAATGAAAGAATAAAATTGCCTTCTATCCCTAGAAACCCTGTCCTATTCTGCAATGATTAACTAACTGTATTTGCATACTGTCCATTCCTGGGTAAAGACTCAGGGGGACCATTTCCAAACACTTTCTAATCTTGCACAAAGCCTGCACACAGTGTTGTCATTTCCTGACAACCCCCAGCGTGGCTGCATCTGGCAAGCTCCACTTTTGCTTCCTTTTATTAATATCGGTTCGTGTTTCCGTTGCCGGCTTGCTCGCCGCCAGGGCCCCGCCGTGCTGGGTGCTGGACTAATGAGAAGGATGATGCCTTCCTCACTCTGGAACATTGCTGCATAAATCAAATGGTGTTTGCAGGAGCACCGGGCTGGTAAGACCCATGCCCGCACAGGCACATGAGGGCATCATGGTTTTTTCTGAGTTTTTATGCCTGCGCTCCCAGATGGAGTTTTAGAGCCTCTGGGAATTGCTGCTGCTTTTCTCCCCCTGGGATTTGCACTCAAAGGTTTCCCAGGATGGGGCCTCCCTGCATGCACCGATGCCAATGGGCTCTTCAAACCGTCCAAACGTCCCAAGATGGTACCTGTCTCCTGGTACTTATTGACGATGCAGCAATGGGTCAGCCCATACCACCCCAAATTATGCGATATAAACCCTAGACCATCCCTCAAGGGAAACGCAGAAACTCCAGCGTCTTTGGGGCTGGGAATGCAATCAGAAATCAAAAGGTTTGGGGACTCAGTAACGACCATAGCAGAGTTTTATTAAGCAAATTATTACTGAGCAAGTAAATAAAGCAGTGGGAATCAAAGCGGCAATCGATAGCACAGTTCGATCCGGGGCAGCCTGAGCACGGCCTCCGCGCGTGATCCCACCAAAGCCGGGTGCCGCAGCCAGCGCCGAGGGGGGAACACCCCCATTGCACGGGTGCTTGAGTGGGAGCCGAGTGGAGATTAAAGCAATAAACACCCCGAAAAACAGCTAGACGAGCGCAGGCTGGGATAGGAGCGGCTCAGGGGTCTTTGCTCTCTTTTACATCCCATACGCTGGCCCCATCGCCGCCTTTCCCGCGATACAGCCCCCTTGTCGCGGCAGTAACACGGGGCAGCGCGTGCACGCTGCAAGCCCTTCTGCTGCTCACAAAGGCACGGGCGGCAGCGATTAGCTGTCCTCCGCTGCAGCCTCCCTCCGCACGGGGCCATTCCCGCCCAGCACAAAGGGAAGGAGCCACGCTGCAATTTGCGGAGCTTGTAATCTCCCACAAAGGCTCGCGGGTTGCACTTTCTCCCCCATGCAGGCGCAGCGGCCAGCACGGAGCACTGAGAAAGCCTCCCGCCGCCGAGGAAAACACCCCACGGGCACCCAAGGGAAATTTCCCATCTCTGCGCTGAGCCACGGTCAAACTGGACTGCAGCGTCCTTGCAAATACCCGTGAGAGCGCGCATACAGACCGCAGCGCGGGGTCAGGCACGGGGCTTTGCTTCCCTGTGCCAACAGCTGCCCTGCGAGCGAAAAGCATCCCACGAGCAAAAAGCATCCCACAGTCACAGCCCGCTCCTGCCCGGTGGCCTCAGGGCTGACCCAAAACCCTCCACAGAGGAGATCACTAATGCAACTCCCCTTGGCATTTATTTATGGGACTGAAGGCGATCAAATCCCCAATATTTGTTAATAAAGCCTGACAGAAGTGAGAGACGCCTCTCTGCCCCGGCGGGGATACATCATCGCTCGCTCTGACGCCTGGAATTTATGTGCTTGATTTGCACAGGCTGCATTACTCATCACGGGCAACACAAAAGTGTGGCCAAGCCCAAGAAAATAAATCTGCGCTCTCAGAAGGGCTGTGCGGGGCTGACCTGCGGGGAGCAGCCCCGGACAGGGACCTGGTCACAGCAGGGGCACGTGCGCACGGGCTGCGGGCATGTTCACCCTTACAGCCACGTGCCCACCGCCAGTGCTTTCCACCTCCTTTTTTATTTTCTATCTCCTTTTTTTTCCCCACCTCCTTAGGCAAAGGAGACCAGCAGCCGTGATCTCAAAGGGAAAGGGTCACTATTTGTCCCAGGACTGTGCAAACACGGAGGAGAGGCCTCCTGGCCCCCGACAGGCACAGACGGCCCCACGCTGCTTGATGCTGCTGGAGAGCGTTGGTGTCCAATATGTCCCGAATTTCCCGCTGCACCAGCCCAGCTGTAATCAGCTTTGGATTACCACAGTCTTCTAAAGAACCAGACTCTGATAACATCCCTTCTCTTACTGGCTCTCTAAATCTCCCCAGTCACGCAGATGGTTTCCCCCCAGCAACCCAGCACCAATTAACTGGAAGTTAAAAGAACCCCAAAATAGAAAAAAAAAAAAGGTTAATAATCAGGTGAAAGCCAGATGCTGTTGCATTGAGCAGCCAGTGGCTGTTTTTCTGCAGCAGCACAAAGACAAGAGGCTATAGAGGAAATCAGACAGCAGTGAATGTAAAACTGACCACTTTCTCATAATGTGTCATTAACCTCTGGAAGACGCTGCCGCAAATTGTCTCTGAGGTTTCAGTGGTGCAGGGCTTGAGCTGACCGGACGTTCAGATGGATGGCGAGAAGAGCCACGGCCACCTGAAGCACAAGAGAAAAAACGCCGTGTGGGTTACAGAGGTATATCCTTCAGGACATAGTCCGTGTTGTCTGAGCACGTGAAGAATTTCCCTTTTATCAACAGTCACCGGTTTTTTCCCATCCTTCCCTTGACGCTGCCAGCACGTGTGGCAGTGACAATATCCTCCGCAGCGGCTGGTCCTGCCCCAGTGTTTCGAGCTGCCTGGCGTGTGCTTCTCATCTCTGATTTTCCAGCAAGTCCCCAGAAGCTCCTCACCTGAGCTCCTTCTTCTACGTGAGGACGCCCTTTTGTCTCCAGCTTTCCAGAGGTGTCATTTTCTAAGCAGGGACGTGCTTTGGTGAGGAGCTGCACCTACGCCAGCGCAGCCCACACACCCGCAGGGTCACGGCACCCCGGGGCCGGCTCTTCTCCCCATCACATATTGGAAAGTGGAGATCCTGAAAATCAGAGATTTCTACTTTTCAACAGTTCTCCTCATTCCACTTAATTTTGGGCTTAAACAACCTTGCAGAGGGTTTTCATCAATCCAGTTGCCTCGAGTGGTAAAACTCAGGTCATGTGGGAAAGAGACAGGGCCCAAAAATAACTGCAGCAGCCACAAAACAGAAATAGGTTAATGAGCATTTTTTTAAAGTCTCTTTCTTCCTGCCAGCATGGTGCCCGGGCTGCATCCCACACCGCGGCCGGGGGCACGGGGCAGCTCTGCGCTGCGGCAGCCCCCGGGGAAAACAGCATGAAAGCCAAGCTTGCCATCTCCCACCAACCTGGGACGAGGGCAGTGACGACCGTCCCCAGTGACCACGTTTTGCGGCACTAACTGGTATTTAAAAGCCCTCACGTGCCTGAATCCCATTGCAACGCGCCGGAAACCAGATCCTCAAGGTGCCGGTACAGCTCGTTGTCTCCTTCGCAGAATACGGTCACATGGGGACATTTTGGTACCCAGCGCTGGAGACACGCTTCACCTCCCGGATCACATCCATGCCTGTAAAGCTCACAGCAAGCACCGCAGCCTCGGGGAGGGACACGTGGCAGAGCCACCGCTAACAAAGCACGGCGCGTCCCAGGAAGGCTCCTCCGGCGACCCTGCGCTGGCCGTTTCGCATCCTCGCTGAGCACCGAGGGCAGAGGGCGGCCAGGAACAAAGAGGACTTTACAGCCCAGCCAAGCGCAAAGCAAATAAAGGAGAAAAAAAAAAAGAGCTGACAAAGTGTGGAGAGAGAAACTTCATAGCTTCTCTCTTTCATCCCTTTCCTCTTGCTGTACGGTGAATGGGGAAGGACAAAGGACAAAAGCCCGTCGCCTCCGCAGGGACACTGTGTGCTGGCTCTCGCCGTGACACGCAGGAATTGGCATTGCCACCGCGCATCATTTTCCTCCGGGTAAGTCAGCCAGTGGTTTTAAACTCTTTAGCGTTTTCAAAAGACCGATAAGGTAAATCCTCCAGGCCCCAAGCATGGCTCCCACTGGACCCCACAGCAGTTTTGCCCGAATACTGCAGGATTATTATAACCAAAATGTTTCTGTGGATTCAAATCTGAGCCTTTTCATATACACCCTGTAGCTGCGAGTTTTGTCAGTGAACGGCCCTGATAAAGCCTTCCTGATTTTACCATTTTAATACAATTGGTATTTCTCTCCCTGTAATCCAGACAACTCCTTTTCTATGCCATTTCACACCAGCACTCAGGATTTTCTTTTTTTCTCACAAAAGGGAAAAATCAGTTTCTCCACCCTGTGTCCCAAATGCTCCTTTTCCTCCTGAACAAGCCCTGCTGCTCTTAAGGTGCCAAGATGGACCCGGGAACCCCAAAGCTGAAACGGGAAGAGATCGGAGACCCCAGCCTTGCTGCATCGCACCCGCCTCTCCCACTCCCAACGGGCCGGGAAACGCAGCCGGAAAAACAGGAGGGAGTTTTGTAGACACCGTCCACGTGTTAAATTGCTGCCCGACAGAGCCTGGCCATGGTGATGGAGGTGTAGGGGCAGCCCTAGATGGGTTTGTGGGGCTGGGGTGGCCCCAGGAGCTGCGGTGTTGGGTGAAGCACCCCGTCCCGTGAGGCTCGGGGTCAGGGTGGTGACAAGCCAGCCCTGCCGGGAGGTCAGTGCTGGGGACAGGGGCTCGCTGCGGGCAGTGGTCACACTCTGCCCAGCTGCTGTGGGTTTTCCAGCCGGCAGAATTAAGTCTGTCCATTCGCCTTAGTGCCCTGAGCTGCTCGGCGGCTTCACCAGCTCCTTCTGCAGGGCAAGGGGTGAGGACCGGCGGGATTACCGCCTGGCAAGAGATGCTGAAGCAGCATCTGGAGGAAGCAATTTCTTCTTGGTGGCCTCTTTTGGGTCATCAGCATTCACACCACCTCCTCTTAATGATGTCCTGAGACATGCCATCAGCCAGCAAAGAGGGGGAGCTTGGAAGTTTCCTTAAAAAATTGCTGTCCCCTTCAAATCCTTGTTTCCTCTGTGTCTGATTGCAAGGTGATGCTACGGAGAGGTTGCAGAGGGTGTTCTCTGTCTCCTGTGGATCGCCACAGTGGAAAATTGAGCCTGGAAGGAGGAAAATAAATTTCTTTGCTGGGACAGTGCTATGCCGCACCAGGCTCTGTGAACGAGCTTCGTGCCGAAGGTGGGAGCCCAGCCTGGGGGGACCACGCTGTAGCCGAGCCAGCGCTACCCGGCTCCGCTTCCCGGGGCAATGAGGGGAGAGCTCCTGTCAATAAACGCCAGCAGTGCCCCAAAGCAAACGGAAAGGAAGAGGAGTGAGACTGCAAACCCCAGGTAAATGTCTAAATCAATAGCACAGCAGCTCAATAACATTTCCCTACAAATCCAGCGAGCCACGCTTACAAATGCCTCCAATTTAAAGGCAGATTTCTCATCAGCTCAGCAACCACCACTCCTCAAGGTACAGGCTTGTACTGAATGGCCTGTGCCCGCGTGGGTTGGGAGAGAAATAGCAGCTGTAGCTGCAGAGATGAAGGCCCAGCGGTCCTCAGACCTACCCAGGTACAAAGCTGGAGGCAACCCTAATGTTCCTGCCCATCTGTATGTTGGTGCCTGACCCTCCCTGGTGCCTCTTAGCCAGAAACTGCACGGACCTACTTCTGCCCACATTGCACAGGGCCATCTAGGGACTACCTACATTAGTGCTGGGGGAAAAAGAAAAGAAAAAAAAAAAAAAAAAAAAGAGGACCCATAGAGGAAACATCAGTTTGCTAGCAAGTTGTTTCAGGCAGGCTGCTGCTCAGCAGGTTATGTTAGCCCAGGCTCGTTGGGCTGCACAGCATCCAATCCCCAGACCTGGTTAGAGGCTGGATGAGGTACTGCCCGGCATCGCGCTGAGCAGGACAGCGCGTCCCGAGGAGGGAATCGACTCTGGGTCTGGCACTCGGGCCCCTCGCGTGTGCGGGAAGCGGAGTCGGGGCCAGCCCCTGCTCCCGGAGGCCAGGCTGAAACCAGAGGCTGGTGCTCGCCTCCCCGGGCAGACAGCATCCCGTCCCTCCCCTCCCCTCCTTGCCAGCTCTTCCCAGCTTGTTAAAACAGATTAAGCTTCTGGGTTCAATTTAGTTTCAGCCCCTCTGTGGTTAGCGGTAAAAAGTACAACGCTCCCCTTGCACCTGTAAAAATCAAACTCCAGCTATCACTTAGATGTTTATATCGCTCTGCATTCCAGAAGCGATGAAATACAGCCACTGCGGGCTGATCCCCAGTGGCCGCAGGTGCCGCGCTGGCCGCGACAGCATCCCTCTGCCCGTGAGGAGCGTTTGCTTCCACCGCACAGGGAGCCACGGCCGTGACAAAAGCTCCTCGCACACAGCAACGCGTTTCAGCCTTACACTTATTACCATTATACTTTCATGGCAAAAAGATGCTACAGAAACAAAGTGCTGCATGCTGCAGGGCCCTGTGCCCGAGATCCCAGCCCCCCGGTCCTAGCCCGTGTCCCACAGGACATACCTACAGTCTCCTTTCCACTAGCTCCGTTTGCACCAGAGCAAAGATCCTCCCAAAAAGACGTATGGGACTTGATGTTGAATAGTAGGGAAAAACAATTTGGAAAATTGGAAATAACCAACAACGGGTGCTTCAAAGGGCCGCAGACCCCGGTGCGCTCCGGAGGCTGTGCATGGCCGACAGACCGCAGAGTCCCTCCTCGGTGGACAAGTTTCCACCCTAGAGATGAGCTACGGCCACCCAAACAGTTGAGCCTGTAACATCTAGAAAGATTGTTTATTGGCTGTAAAATTACTCCACACTTGTCCAAAGAAGCTATACATATACACAGCTTTGACTTCCCTCAGCAGGATGGGAAAACTGGGGTCAACGACACCCTGCAGCAACAGGTCCTTCAATTGATTGGTCCTAAAACAGCCCCCTCAGTCACTCGCTCAGTCAAGGGACTGCACGTGCGCCCACGGGAAGGGACCGACAAGAACTGGGGAGCTCCAGGAGGGGAGGGGATGGACAGGAGGGGAACACATGCTGATATTCGCTACGTCCGCAAACGCACCTCCGGGGGCCCAGGAGATCAGGGACCCCGTGCACAGAGCGCTGAGCATCACAGTCCCGCCCCGAGGAGCTTGCCGGCATGCCGTCAGCGACTGTCTCTGCTGAACGGAATTCATTTTTTATTTGGTTTTATTAACCTTCACATGTCTAGACACAAGGGCTACAATTTATAGCTCACACACAGTAAGATATGAAATCACCACATGTCCCTGTTTAAGATACTCGCAATCACGATGTGCGATCTGCCCCATTATTAAACGCTGGTCCCAAATCCACCGATACAGGGGAAGCAATTTCCTAGAAGGTGGGAGAGCCCAGCTAACCTCCACCCTTGCATCCAACACACCACCCTCGGCCTGTTTTCAGCACCTCCGCACATCACCCTGCTTAGCTATCTCACCAGTCTGGGCCACGATCTTATTCCTGATACAGGAAGCCATTGCATCTGATTTATTGCATTGAAAAACGAGAAGGAATTTAAACCAGAAGGTCTATCCAGAGGCAAGCTTTTGAAATGTTTCTGCATGTCTACCTTTGTCCCCACCATCCCAAAAGCCTGTGACTTGTTTTGAGCGGAAGAGGTAATTTGGGGCAGTTTGCAGCTCTCCCTGGGGTGCAGCAGAAGCCAAGAAGCTGAGCTGAAGTGCACCTTAACGATGCGGCCTCACGCATCCTTTTCAAACACCTGCCTCTTGGTTACTGACCCTGGAAACGCAGCTAAACTAGGGTGTCTTTCGTGACTTCCTACCTCATTTTGCCACTGGTTCCTTCAAAGCAAACCATGAAGCCAAAAACATTTCCCTTAATGCACTTGATAGGGTTTTGATGTGAGTGGTGGGCTCTTTCATCTGCTGCTTCTTCAAAAAAGGATGTAGATAAAAAGATGAAAGCAAAAGGAAACCTCATGTACATAAGCATTGCACCGAGAGGCTTGCTTGCTCTGCACTTGCTCCTTTAGCACGGCCCACGTGCTCCCGCGTCACGACTTCACCCCGCTGCTCTGAGCGGGGGGAGGCAGCACCCTGCCCGTCCTGGTGGCCTTTGCCCACGGGACAGGGCTCTTCCATCCCAGCCACCTGGAACGTCAAAAGTACAGCCAGGCTGGGGACAAGGCCAGCCGACTTGTCCTGCTGGGACAGACCCCCAGGCACCTCTCTGCTGCAGCCTGCCTCATGAATACAGCAGAGCTACGGGGGGACTCTTGGCCACCGCGGTCCCACCCCGAGCCAGCTCGGACATTTCCACAGCATCTCAGCTCACCCGGACCGTGCCAGCACAGCCCTGCTCTCCCAGAGAGCACGCCTCGCCAGCAGGGCGGGGACCCCCACTCCCCAACCCCCCCCCCTTCCCCGCCAGCCTCTCGGGGACTCATTTGCAGTAATTTTTCCCCAGTTCTTTCCTCGAGGTCTAAAATTAACAGGTCAGCCTCGCAGGCAGGAGAGGGCAGCTGGGGGTTGAAAGGAGGCTCTTTCACCCCCCTCCCTCTAAGGAGCCGAGCGAGCAGGACCGAACAGCACGAGGAGACGGGTCGGGCCAGAGCAGGGCACCATCCCCGCCCCAAAGCCTCATCTCACGCTGCGGTGGCTGTGAGGGCTCGGGGGATCCTCTCCTGCCTCCCCGAGCGCCCGGTGGCAGCTTCCCCACCTTGCCACCACGCACGCCGCGTGCACCGGGCAGGATCTCAAGCGTGCACGCAGCAAATTCATCCTGGCCGTAGCTTTCGAGCAACACCCTGGGCCGCGTACGTGCTGCCTGAGCCCAGCAAAGGTCGCAGGACAGGGGCTGCCTGTCCTGCGTTACCCAGCGTCAGAGAGCTGCCATGCCACCCGTCCCGCTAAGCCTCGTCGGCACCCACCTGCTGCAGAGACCGTCAGCCAGGGCAGGTAACGCGTCCCCTTCCTAGGAACAGAGCAGGGGAGGGAGAGGAACAAATAGGAGAGGAAAGATCAGGATGAGAAGATATGAGAGCTGACAGCACTCTCATCTATCACCGCAGGTCTTAGCCTCAGCGCTCATTAAAGCCCTGGGTCTTCAAGTCATGCGAATTAGAAGTGATAAAAAAAAAAAAAAAAAAAACCAACCAAAAACCAACCTCTAATGGAATGGTTTCTTGTAGAACAAAGAAACTGCACTTCTGTTGAGAAGTGAAAAAAAATCTGGTTTGACTTGAAAATCTTTTGCTATTGTAAGTGAAACAGAGAGGTAAATACATTTCATTTAGGTTTTATCACTACAACTCATTCTGACATTTACATCGTATTAAAGTTTTAATATTAATACTGTGCTGCTATATAATATTTAATACAAAAATTAAATATATATATATTTAAGTTAATATTTCATATGCTAAAATCCAAATGGCAAAATCCCTTTGCTTCATCAAAGATAAAAGCACCCAACACTAATTAAAGTTATCTGATGCCACCGAGGCTCGGGACCAAAGGCAGCACCAAATAAATCCCCTGGAAACAAATTGCAATGATGCCAGTAACGTTTGCAAGAGCATCTCAAGGGCTCTTCCCTGACCGGTACTGATGGGGGGACAAGGTAGGAAATGCCCCTTCTTGCTCTTCACACCTTTGTGCATCGCACACCGCGAAAGCAGAGCAGGAGCGGCACTGTGACAAACATGCGGAGAAGCGGGATGAGGAGCGATGGTCGATGGTATTTTGCAGGAAAAACATTAGCTGTGTAAGCAAGTCCCCTCCAGGCAAGGCTTAGCAGCTCTGGGCTGTCCATCGCAGAGGGTCGGGGCCCCAGAGAAGGGAGTGCTGCCCTGGGGCAGTGGGTTTGGACCAGACACCACCGCTGTCCCCATCGTCTCCCCCAGGCCATCAATGAGATCTGTTTCTTAACCGTGCCCATTAGCGAGGCGAGCAGCCAAGGAGCCCACACAAGAAATCAAGAGGAACTGTGCAATCCTACAGCAAAACGCTACCGGGTCCCAAGCCGGCCAGTCTGCCCTGTGCACCATCGTGGTCAGCAGAAAAGGGAGGCTGGTGCTGAGTGGAGCTCTCAAACACCCAAACCGCAGACTCCAAGCCAAGCCATGCACGGCTCTTTGGGTCTTAGAAGACAGGTGAGTGCCCACATTTCCCCGGCTTGTTGGACACCCAGACACCCTGGGGCTACCCAGGACTTACCTCCCCATGTACACAACCACCCCACCTATGGCACAGCCCTTGGTCCTATCCAGGTCCAAGGAGTTCAGACGTTACAGCCCACTGACACATCTCAAAGTCAGGGAAAACTGGGGGGGACACAGGGCACCCTTTTATTCCCTCAGTGTCTCAAGCCCCTGATCCAGTCAGCAATATTCCCCCAGTCCCCAGTTGTTCCAGTGAGCATCACCTCCGAACCTCTCCTGAAGCCTCAAGCCTCCGGTCTCCACCACCCTGGAGACCACCCTAGCTTCCTTCGTGCTGAAGAATCAATTTGGGGTAATTCATCGCGTGCAGGCAGGACCAGGAGCATCCTGCCCACGGCTGGCCAGAGGCTCATTCCCACCAGGGAGGAACTGCAGATGCCCGGAGCTGCTCCACAGGTCCCCCTCTCCCCACAAGCTCCGGTTCTCCAACCACCTCTGCTTAATTGGAGGCCAGCTTTGAACTGCCTGTGTTTAACAGGGCCTAATCTTCAAACTGAATATATTTAATAGGGCCTGATCTTCATAATGGCTGTGTCTGAGGCCCTGGATTTCAAAGCAGCTCCACTTAACAGGACTTTGTCTGGAAGCTGCAACCATATAATAGGGCCTGGTTTTAAACCAGGAGTGTTTAATAGGATCTGATGTTTAAAGTGCACGTATCTAATTGGACCTAATCTTTATAAACCTCCTTTCGTCCCCTTTTTCAGGCGTTTCTTCTCCTCCTCTTCTGCTCCCCCTCCCTCCGGCACCGAGACCCCGTCCCTGCCATGGCAGGTCCCTGCCTGTGCCCGGAGCCCCCAGGGGCCACGAGCTGCTCTCGCAGGGACCATCCCGAAGCATGTGAAAACCCTCCAGGGTTTCCCAGACCGGCTCCTAATTCCCACTGCACTCCCTCTGCTCTCACCATCTCCTCCTCGGGAGCTCGCCCAAACCCAGCCGATCGCGGGGACACGGGCACGAGGCCATCATTAAAAGCTTGTTTTAACAGGAACATGAATGGTAGCAAAACAAGACAAACACCTGATTTGGCGAACGGAAAAAGTGGGTTTTTTCCATCCTGCTTTGCCAGAATCACTAGCGTCAGACTATTTTATTTCCGTATTGCCATCCCCAGTGCTAGGAGAGAAGTTGCACATTTTGGAAGGAAATTCCTCTCCCAGGAGTAGCCAAGATGTTCAGTTTCAGAGAGTTGTAACTACAAGGCTGAAGCAACCATTTCTTTTGTCTCCTCGTTTGTCAAACGGGAAAATATTATTTTAATTTTTTTTAAATCAACTCTATTTCACAAAGTTCAGGCACGAGGAACCAGCACCTCTTCCAAGCAAAGAAGCTACAAATACACACACAGTGTTTGTACGGCAGCTCTGAACAGTCCCAGGCCCATCCACATCCAAGCCTTGGATGTGCCCACCTGTAAGGACAGCAAAGCCCCCAGCTCACACTGCCAGAAACGCTGCACCTGCCAGGATTTCAAGGCATGCAAGGCACCCCGCACCCGTGCACGTAGTTCCTCTCACGCACAGATATTTCAGGACACTTTTTTCTGTGTGCTCAGAGTCCAAGCCTTCAAAATAACACAAACCATGGGGCCATACTGCGATTTTTTCACATTGACAAATATGACAGGCTGCGCTCTTGGTCGGTACAAACCGAAGGAAGGGTCACGGGGACTGCGCCGGCAGCTGCTGTGTCCTACCCTCACATCGCCTTTCTGCTGCTGGCATCCATTTCCGAAATACCTCTGAGGTTACAAAAGCTTCAATAGTCAATTTTAATACCTGCGTTGGCTGTGCTTTAAATTGTACTGTCCACAGGTCAAGTATTTTTTTAGCACATCTCACATCTAAGGAAGGACACGGTAACCAAGCCATAAAGTTTACCGTCCCCAGAGCTTTCAGCCGGCTGTGGATCACGGAGCACAAGGAACAAAATTTGATGGGTTTTGTTGCCTGCCCAGCCTGATCTCTGACGCTAACGCAGCCGCTCTCTGCAAAGACTTATTTATTTCCTGAAGTGCCGCTTCAGGTCCCGCCGCGCAGGGGGAGACGTGCTCCCGAGCTCACCCCGAGGCTGCCCGGGGGTCACAGCAGCCCCCCCTGCGCCTCAGCCGTTATCTGGCAGCTCGTTAGCGATCACAGAGTTAAATGAGCCTATGTCCAGCGCGGTCTCGGATCTCTTTATCTGATGGTCCCTGGAACTTGCACTTTTGCCCAGAGACCACAAACCGTCCACGTGAAGTATTGCCCGCGAGCAGAGGCAGGGATGCAGCCGTGCACGAGCCCCGCGGGGGGGGGACCCTAGGGCAGAGGCCCGTGCCTCAGTTTCCCCTGGCCACCCTCCCTGCAGCACTGGGAGGGGACAAGGCACAGAAGAAACACGTACTTCATGGCCCATTGCCATAGGACCTTTCAGCAATGCTCCTCAGAGCCATCTACCTGCAACACGGAGGAAGCAAAGAGAAAAAAGATTCTTGACCCCAGCTGACCAAGCGAAATTAAAGCAGAGAGAAACCAGGGGGTGGTTCGAAGGGCAAGGAGCAACGGTGTGTGCAGCAGAGCCAACATGGGGCAGCTCTCCTCCAGCACCTGCACAGCCTGAGCGTGAGGACATCTCACGTCTCCCGTCCCTCGGATGATCAACGAACCCTTCCCTAGAAACACGCATCCCTCCTACCTCCCGTTGCCGACCCCAGCACCTCCCTGGACGGGGCAGCCCAGCTCGAGCCACGCCACGGGGTTAGGCACCCACGTCTGCCCCGTGCTCGCACCTCTGCTGTCGTTCACCGCCCGCTGGGTACTCCTGCAGAATTAATTTACCACATTTTATTTGCAGTCGAATCGAGCTCTGGCACTGCCCTAAGATTTATGCTCCGTGCAAGCCTTATTGACAGACAGCGGGGTTGGGAGGTTAGAGAAGCAATATTTCCAGAATTTGCATAAAACAAGGGCATTTCATAATTTAGCTGATGCAGATTTGGATAAGATGAAATTGTTGGCCATTTTATAATTAGATGGCTAATCATAAAATAACCTTTGCGAGTCATCAAAAACCATTATTATACAAATGAATTCCTGCTTGGTACTAAACTTACTTTACCCTCGTCCTTGAGGATCAGAGAGAGTAAAAGAAGACCTTTTTGGTAGAATTCATTCTGCAGCCAGCCCCACGTTGTTACTATGTTTTATGGATCACAAATGCTTAATCAATAATGCAGCGCTTTCAGGAATGATGTTCTTTCTTGTGTCTTTCTGGGGCTGGAATTGTTTGGCTGGCTGCTCACAAATCTTTTGACGTGGATTCATTGTTTTTTGCATCTCAGGGCAGATTCATCAGCTGAGCCAGAAGGAGTGGGAAAGTTTATTGGGGTAAAAAGAGGTGTCCTGGCAAGCAGCTAGAATCATTGCTCTGGGTTCGCTGGTCCACTTGTCAGGTTAATGAATGGCCCTAGGAAGCCATTAAGTATGCAACGGCTGGAAGATCCCTCCTTCAGCAAATAAAAACAAAGCTGAAGTGGCTCTTCCCACATGCCGGTGCTGCTTTTCTCAGAAAGCCGGGCTAGGAAAGGTGATTTCTGTGAAGGGACCCTCTCTGAGCCCAGGACCCCTGTGCACCCCTCACTCCCTGCCCATGCCACCAGCGATACCGCTTCCCCTGCAGAAGACATCCCTGCCCGCCCCAGGACAGACCCTGCATCAGCACCTGGACGTGGAGATGGCGTTTTGCAGAAATTCAAGTTTTTCTCCACAGTTTTCCCTACACTCGATTTTCTGCCCCATTACAGAGTGGCAGACATGCTGCTCCATGGTTAGAGCTGAAGACCAGCGCAGACCCCCCCATACTCCTCGTCTCCCCTCGTATTATAGTATTTCTCTGCCTCATGGGGTCGTTGTGAGAACAACTCCATCAAGTGGCACACAAGAAAACCCTGCACCGACAGTGGGGACTTAGCTCAACCCCAGGCCAGTCCTGACCCAAAACTCACACCAAGCTTCAGCAGCATCCAGACCTTGGGCTCCCGTTGCCACAGTCCTCCATGCCAACATCTTCCACAACCCAGACTTTGCTGCAGGATCAAAGCTTGAGGGAAGGAGGCACTTTGAGCAAGCACAACTGCTTGGAGGGAGAAAAAGGACAACAGCAGATGGTTGGACATTTATCCATCCGGAGGCAAAGCAACAGCCATGGTCTGCAGGGCAGCCCCTGCCCAGCAAAGGTGGTAAGAAACTTCCTTGGGAATAATCTCTGGAAAATAGAGAGCCACCTAATTCCCTCCCTCTCTGTTTAATTTTCCATGCTCATTGTAAGAGGAATTATCTATTGTAATTCACCCTTAATCTGTGTGCCAGTCTGTTTAACAGGTGTACTGACCATGTTTGACTTTGCCACCTGAGTAAATGTTGAATCTGCTCAGACCTCATGGACAGGCAAGAACAAGAGAAGAGCGAATTGGGGTCTGGCTCGTTATACAAACCTTCTACAACTATATTTTTCCTCCAATGCTCTCAAAGTACTTTGGCAAACAGTGATTAAACCAAAGCCCTCCACGCCTCCGGCATGCAGGTGGGGGCAAGCAAATAGCCACCTGACAGCAGGTGCTGCAGGAGAGGAGCCACCGAGGAGCACGGAGGCTGCAGCTCCCCAGCCACCTCCCTGCCACTGCTAGCTCACACCCCGGCCTCCGTTCCCCGGAGCCGCTGGGTCAGCCCGCTCCTCCCTCCCCAAACGTCACGACCAGCACCTTTAGGCACAATTTCAGCATAAACTGAACTGAGAACTTATCCCCGGCTCTGCTGCAAGGGCTGTAGCCGCCAAGATGAACCCAGGTAGGAGTGGGACTTCCTTCACGGGGGCACAAGGACCACCAGCGCTGCAGGTCGGGGAGCCAGCGGCAGCGGGGCAGGCCCACGGGTTTCCATCCATGCAGCACAGTTACTGTAGAAGCATTAACTCTCTCTCATCGACTATGCACACAGTGCATTTCAAGGTCCGTTGCACAAGCACCTTCTCACTGCAGTATACTTATATTTTAATTAGCAGCTTACGCGCTGATTACCCTATTGGTACCCAGCACGCTGTGCGATGTGGCTGGCTCGCTCCCAGCGGGCAGGTGGGCAGGCCAGCGGGCAGGCTGGCTGCCCCTGCTCCCTGCCTGGCAATCGTTGCAGGGTGCTAACGGCACCCCTTGCCGTCCATCGCTCATCGCTCTGGGGTCTTCCTCCTTGAGGGCGAAGGACAGCTGCGGTACGAGACAGGCGGACAGACAGTCTCCGCTGGGGACGCAGGAAGGAGCTTTCTCAGAGGGGCTGAGCTGGCCGAGCTCCTGTCTGAAGCATTATCCTTATGGTGCTGAGGTTAACGGCACGCAGAGAAAAAGAGAGCAGTTGGTAAGGATAGGGGAAAGGAAGAGGCGATGAAGATGACCGGGAGATGAAGGGGTAGGAAAGGTCACGATGGCAAAGCCTTCATGATACAACTACGCAGAGGGGGAGGCAGGGTCTCGCCATCTCTCTGTTAGGCCAAGCAGCTTGAAGTGCAGCAAGGCGAGGGGACTCCTTGCCCTCCACCCACAGCCCACCAAGGGAGCAGTGGCTTGCGTTCGCCACGTCAGCCCGGGCGGCAGGGTGAGAGCAGTTACCCGCGTCCAGGAGAGGCTGGCAAACCTTTGCAGTGTTGGGAAACGATTGGTAAGTCAGGCTGGAGGTCTCTCATCCAACCTCCCGCTCCGCACAGCATTAGCACTGGCTTCAGACCGGGCCAGGCTGGTACAAGCGTCAGACATGTCAGGAAGGCGCCATGCCAGCCACGCGGTGCTCTGCCCCGAGAAGGTGCTCTTTGCCTGGAGAAAAGGAGGCTGAGGGGAGACCTTATCGCTCTCTTCAACTACCTGAAAGGAGGTTGTAGAGAGGTGGGGGTCGGTCTCTTCTCCCAGGTAACAAGTGATAGGACAAGAGGAAATGGCCTCAAGTTGCGCCAGGGGAGGTTTAGACTGGATATTAGGAAATTTTTCTTCACCGAGAGGGTTCTCAAGCATTGGACCAGGCTGCCCAGGGAAGTGGTTGAGTCGCCATCCCTGGAGGTATTTAAAGGACGTTTGGATGAAGTGCTTAGAGACATGGTGTAGTGGTGGTTTTGGCAGTGTTAGGTTTATGGTTGGACTCGATGATCTTAAAGGTCTTTTCCAACCTATATGATTCTGTGATTCTGTGACACAAACACCGTCTGCAGAGCCCAGCACCCACGGGGAGCATCTTGCTGCGTACTACAAGACGTACACCCTGGTTCAGCCATTAGATGCAGAGTCCCGGCCAGGTCATCCAGACGATTCATCCCCACGTCGAACTACTTTCAGAAAAGACAATACATTTAAAACCAATCCTGCTCCATCGCTTTCCTGTGAGGAGGCCACCTGAGACCCGGGGCTCTCCAGGCACGACTCCGCGGGCAGAGCTGGCCCTTCTCTCAGCCTGCGACACGGCAGATATTCCAGTCGTCTCTTCTGCGCTTGCTACAGGGCTGGGACCCCGCGTTGAAAAGCAAACTGAGGGGTGCCATCCTTAGTGAGTTCTCCATTATTTGGAGCTGTACGGTCTTAGCCTAAGTTCATAGAGAATGAAAGACTTCAAGGGCCTTCCTTTCCTTTGACGCCCAAGTGAGGCCACTGCAAAATAGCCCTTAGGTACAAGCATGACAGGAGCCAGAGCTCAAGGTGGGCCAGTACCCACAAGAGCATCGCAGCTGCCTTTGCAAACTGGCACGTCAGCACTTCCCAACCCTCCGCTCGCTTTCCCTTCTGAGAGGAGCAGACGCGAAAAGGCAGATGGGCACCTCCAGAAAGGAGGGAGTTCAGTGCAGACTTTCTTTTCCCCTAGCAATAAGTCACATCTGTAGAAATTAAAGCCTTTAGAAAGCATCTAACACCAAAGAGCAGAGTTTTGAAGCTGAAGTGTGAAGACTTGCACCACAGCAGAGTCCACAGCTTCTCCAACCCAGGATCTGCCCCACAAGGAAGCCACCAGGACATCCTGGGTTTCCTGAACTACAGCTCACACGTGGAGCTCCACTGATCTCTGAGCCTCAGCAACCCTCTGCTGGGACATGAGATGCCACCAACACCTCAGCTGCCAATTTGCCCCTGCAACGCATCAAGGAGGCAATTCGTAAAATAACGTGAATAGGGGACTGGGTCATCTCACCCCAAAAATATCATCTACCTGATAAAGCAAAAGTCTTTGTTTTGCCCTGAATAAGAGGGATTAAATAAATTGGGGCAGGTGGGAAAGAAGAGGATTAACCCTGTAACCTTAACATCCAAGAAATAAACTTTTTTTTAAAAAAACTTCAAAATGTGGGTCATATATCATTTACTGCAACCTATCTGCCTACACCTGCACGCTGCAGCTCAGACATGCACGTGATCCTCTTCTAAACCTGGTGTTAATCCTAAAAGCCTAAAAACTGTTGACCCATCATTATTAATTAGCCTGCTGGTACCAAAATACACGAGAAAGATGATCACGTTATTAATTCCTGTGCAACCTGCTGTGAGGCTGTCTTGGGCAGGGGGAGCTTGACAGAAGGACTCCTGAAGGATTTCCCTCCCACACCCCGGCAGCACCCCAGGAATCAGCTGCTCGACCGGAGCAGAATTCCAGCTTGGCTGCAGTCTCATCCACAGCGCGGGACAGTGTGTCACCATAGCAAGTGTGTAATAAACATAATTATAGAAGAAACTTATGATTATTCAGAAGCCTGTGTGGGCAGAAGCAAGCACTAAGTGACGTAAAAGCATTTTGGTAACTGCAGCAGTGCTTTCAAAATCTCCCAATTCCATATTTTATCAGAAGAACGGGGGGAGACATCGGTGGAGGATCTAACAGCCCTTCCTCTTTAACCTCGATACAGCCACCAGAAGCCCAGGCTAAGCAGGGTTTACTCACCGGCTGCTACAGACGGCTGTCTGAGTAAACTCAGCTGTTTACTCCCAGGTTTGCTTCCAGAAACTGTATTACTTCTTTCTGAGAAAAAGAGGCTCTGGTCCCTTTCCACTTCACTTGGCCTCTCCCACCACCCAACGGAGACGCTCCAACGGGGAGCTGGCCAAGCAGACCCACCGGCAGCAGGCAGATGTCCTAGTAAAGCTCGTCTGGGAGGGCCTCCTGCCTGCGAGGACACCAGGCTCTGTCAGGCAGCCCCAGCCTTCGCCGGGAGCCCATCTGGGCACCCTGGACCACTTTTTGGCCTGTGGTCTGAGGCTGCCTATGAGCCCCGGCAGGCTGATGTTGCGTTTGATTCACACTATTTACGGCTTGGGCGATAGGAAGCGTTACCAGACACATTCTCTGTGACACCAGGAGCTGATGTGCAATGCCCGGGGCATGTTTCCTAACAGCTATTATGGATTTAAATGATAGCATTTTCCAAGCACTTGCACCAAGATGCTTTCAAAAGCCCTGCGTGCTAAGCCTTAGCTGAATAGCTGAACCATCTCTTGCAGAGATGGGGACACAGAAAGGAGGAGTTTAGTTGATTCCTTATCAGTAACACCCAAAATGGCTTTTTTTTTTTCTTTTTCAAGAAGAGAACCAGGATTCCACTTATCCTCAGAAACAGCGGCTTTGCCTTCCTCCCCTTTGCTGGCTGATGCAGAGTTGGAGCTCTTTGTCCTTACTGAGTTATTCTGCTGTGTTCTCACCAGCTTCCCACCCCGACCTGGCTCCTGGTCATCTCCACCTCCCAAAGTCATTCTGATGTCCTGGCATCGTCCTTGTCCCAGGGACGTGGCCCCAGGGGCAGGAGGGGAAAGCAGCCAGCCCAGAGCCAGATGGGCACCGGTAAAGCCCCCAGCTAGAATCTTGAACAAGACAAGGGAGAGAGATGGGGAAAGTTTCATATTTCATTGTGGGTTGTTCCTGATAACAGAGGAAACTTAGCAGGTCTCCAGCCAGCCACAAAATACTCCAAAACCCCCACAACAGACACAGCATGGCTTTTTATCAAGCAGAAAGAGAGTTCATCTCCATTCACTTTATCTTGAAAGGCACCTCTCGAGGTTGCTTACCAAGAAAAAACAACAGAAGGAATACCACAAACATTTCACGTTTAAGGGTGCCTTTTCTAACACAAATACCACACGTGAATCCCCTGCCTCTGATGCAAAACCAGGGCAGATTGCTTGGGAAGGACCGGCAGAGAGCACGCAGAGAGCATCTCCCGGGCCACTGACTTTTGCAGCCCAACATGTCAAGGCAAGCCAAAATCAGCACATGGGCAGTGGATTAGCCAGCTGCCCTGGCACAAGCCATCCTCCCTGGGCTCACAGCCTCTGCTCGGGCAGACCAAGAGCCAGCGTGGTGCCGGATCAGGCCCTTCTCCTCAGGATTTCACAGTCCTCCCCCCTATTGCCTGTGGGTGGGGAGGAGGAGGACAGGGAAGAAATAGGATCTCACTGCCTTCTCCTGTGCGTCACACAAAATAAATCCGTGATGGATTGGTGACCTACTTCATCTGAGAGGCAGTAAATAATACGTAGCGCAACCGATTGCCTTTCAGACACACCAGTCACGTGTAACAGATAAATCTACCTGGGCAAAGGAAGCTTTCCCACAGCACAGCGCTGCCGGAGAGCGGCCCTGGTCTCAGAAAGCCCCGAGGAACGGACCGATGAGAGGTACATGCCAGAGACACGCAAAGCTGGAGATGCTCAGCAGGTCCGGGCTCAACCGACGGGAGCCGGGAGAAGGGGAGGTGGGCTAGATGGAGGCATCTCTCTGCCACGCAGGCACAGAACCAGTTCACGGGGAAGCTCAGCTGACCTGAGGCGCTAGCGTTGGGACTGCTGTGCTTGTGCTTAATTGCCTGACTTTTAAATAAGGTCCATCAACACAAAAGAGCTTTTGGTAGAGGATGTAGGGTATGACTGTGTAACGTAGCTCACACTGTCTGGGTAACACATGGGAAGGCACCAACACAAAGCTGCTCTTGGGTTCTCTGGGCCACCAGAAAGGCTCTGTGTGATGCACTCGCAAGGGTTTGGGAAAGACAAAGGTAGTCCTTAGAGAGATTTCCTTAGCGACTCCTTTCCTGAAATGCCAGCCACATTCCCAAATGACTGCATGGCCAAGAGCCAGACGTGACCAAGCCGGGTAGCCAAGACACAGAGGGGCTCATCCACAGGTACAAAGCCTCTCCAGGGAGCTCACCCCGCTGCCGCCAGCCAAAGTGGGGCCCTGCAAAACCCAGCAGGTCCCAGCAGAGCGTAGCAGCCTCAGCCACAGCACCATCCCTGGTCTTCCACCTCCCGCAGCAAGGGAGTCACCACCCCGGCTCGTGCCAGCCCAACCTGCTGCCTGCCACATCGTGCAGCTCCATCGCAGGGGCTGCCCCGAGCCCCACTCCCTGGCACACCGGCCGGAGGTCTGCTGAAGCCAGCCAAAGCCTTTTTGGGTCAAATCAGTCCCTTGCCATCTGCATGATGCTGCTCCGTAACTGGTGCCACAGGGACCGGCCACCTCTCCCACCTATGGCCAGGAACTGTGCCCTGAACATCTGCACTGGGGTCATCCCAGCTCCCAAAGCTGTGCTTGGGCTATGCGCCGATCTCTGGCTGCCTCTCCTGCCTACCCAGTGCAAACACACAGGAGCTGCTGCTGTCCTCCCACTCAGACGCATCACGTCTATGCTGAATTGCAGGTCCTGCCATTTTTTGTGAGGGTGCGGGGATGTATGTGCGTGGCGGGGGGAGACTCAGTTTCCAAAGCGGAACAAACATGATTCAGCCACTGTTTTACAGCCTGGGAGAAGCAGAGCGCGCAGGGAGAGCCCCAGGCCCTCGGCAGACCGGCTGGGGCTGCCACCGAGCCCCGACAAACGAGAACTCTGGGGCTGGAGGAGATCCCTGCTACGGGATAGGAACTGCTGGGCTACAGGACTCTCATCAACTTGCAAGGCAAAACCCATGCGTATAAACGGGTGCGTGCCCTCGCCAAGTAACCTCACACCTTCCACAAACACCTTGCTTGGGCTTAAGCTGAAGGCAAACAGTGCTGGAGCAGGAGCAGTTTACTAAATCGGCCTACGGGGAGAGGACTGAGGGCTGAGGACTCCTCCTGGGCAGTCACGGCTGCTCTGCCGTGGGACAGTGGGTTTGGATGCAGAAGTGTGGGAGGGGTGGGGTCTGGCTGGGTTTGCCCTGGAAAATACTGGTAATACCAGTCTGGAGGAACGTGTTTAATAAGAATATTGTTGATGTGATGGGAAGAAGCGAGAACTATAAACGCCAGCCCAGGCACAGGACAAGGGTTGGAAGCAATCAGACCCGGGTCTTTGGCAATAACCCAGTGGGTTCCCAGGCGGCGTGAAGGGGGAGGCGAGCCCGAGCCCTGCCAGGTCTGCTCACCAGCTCACAACTGTTAAAAAGCCTCTGGGTGCTCAGACCCAAAAGCAAGCCAGATGCAACCAGCCTACCTATAAACACCAGCAGCCCCGGGGCGAAACCCAACACAGAAACCCAACCGCTGCCGAGGTCTCTCATTCACACAGGGCAGCAGCGATCATCATAGCCCTTCGTTTTACAGCAGCATCGAAAGCACCAGAAGGTTGTGCGTGAAGGCAGCACGGGATTACGGCCCTTTCTCCCTCTTCCTCCTCACCTCACCTTCCCCAGGAGCCGGAGGTTTCTGCCGGTACCACCGCTCGCACACACCAGCTTTGAAATAGCCCGTGGCAGAGCTCAGCTGTCCAGTTTACACGGGGAGGAAGCAGCAGAAACGTGTTTCACAAAGAGCTGGCAGATTTTCTAACCTGCTGTGTTTTCCTGCCCTCAAGCTCTGCTCCCATTTACCTGCTTGCGAGATGGATCCGGCAGCTCCTTCCTGCACAGGCTGCCCAGCGCAGTGGGAAGAGCTCTCGGTTTCACGGACAAGTATTTGTAAGATGTTCATGCTGGAGCCTGTGCTTCACCTACCTGTTTTATTTTTAATCTTCATTTCATAGAGCTCAGACAATTCTTTCAAGGTTCCCGTGAATGATCTTTATCCCTTTTGCAGCTCATTCCAATTCTGTGAATAAAATCCCTGGGTGGCCCTGGAAGAAGAGGAAAAGGATGACATCTGAAATGAAATAAGAATCTGAAAACAGAACATATTTTTAAAGAAAACTCACAACTCTAACCCCAGCAGGCCATAAACAAGCACGTTCGGCATCTGTAGATCCCAATACCCTTTGCAGGGAGAGGTAAAAAAATCAGATGAACGGGTTTATCTGCATGTCATAGGCAAAAAGACCGGGGTCCTAACGAGGGAAAGAGTTGAATTACATATTCATGTCTATTGTATCTCACAGGGCAGGGGAATAACCTTGAGGTCCACTTGAGCACGTAAGTTATGACATGAGCATCAGACCATATGCAAGTGCCAAAAGCAGAGATCCTGAACTGCCCTGCCCTAACAAGGCACTAAGCCCCAGTCTTCCCCGCTCTTCTCCAGGCGGGGAGGGACCACTTCCACACCAGGCTTTGGAGCGTTTCTTCTCTTCTCGATCCACTCGCTCCTGTAGCAGGAAAGCCCGTTTCACCACACTGCCAGTGTTCATCCACTTGTCACGCTCCCCCAGCTCTTCATCAGCATCTGTCCTCCTTCGGCCTCAAAGGGCTTCGTGGGTCTCTCTTGGTCCACGCTGTCAAACCCATCTGGTTGCAAGGGAAGGATGATGCTTGCCCTTATTGCCCAAGATGGGGCCGAAGTTTGGGTCGCCCCCCCTTTGATATTAAACGAGAGGGTATTTGCCCTCCTCCCCGGGGCGATGCCGTGGCGAGTCCTTCGCTTCTGCCTCTCCCACCGCTCCGGAGGAAGAAGCGGCTGCGAGGAGGGCAGGGGACCCCGCTGCTGCGGCCACCTCCCGGCCCACGGCCAGCTCTGCGGCGTGGCAACACCCCCCCTTAGTGGCAGGAGCCGAGAATGAGCCTTCAGTCCAGAAATAACTCTAATAAGGGACAAAATGATCTCCTGGCTCAACATGGGTCCGGCGTGTAAATCTGGGTATTAATCCGGCTGCATTTCCACAGCATGGTACTTATCACCGCCTTCTAAAAAAAGATGCCTGACATCAAGAGAGGGGAAAAAAGGTTTTCTTCCTCGCAAGGGAAGGATGCTGTGCGCTCCCCTGAAGGCAAAGCAGGGTTGGTTTTGCAGGAGGGATTCAAGCTGCAGCCCGGCCCGGGGTAAGGCAGGCTTTTCGCACCCTCCCTCTGCCAGGGCAGCCCAGCAGCACCAGCCCGAGGGAGCCGCGGGGACAGGGCCCCGTGGCGGGGAGGGCTGCGGAGAGCCACGGCTGCGGGGATTATTGGGCAGAAATTAATCTGTAAAGAAAACTTAGCAACAGTTAGAGCAAATATCGATTTTGTGTTTGTCTGCTTCTGCAGGGCCTGAGAAATGGCAGATTTAGACATTAACTGGGGCTGTTTTGGCTTAATTCAAACCTCGATTTACACTAACCCTGGGAATAGACAAGTACATCAGCAGAATTGAATCTAAAATTATTACCTTTTTTTTTTCCCCCTTATCTAGTCCTTTTGGGCAGATCTGACACCAATTTTGGCACCCGTTACCTGCTGCACAATTACAGATAACAAGCTTTATTTTTACAGGGCTGCAGATTCTAATTTGATAGTGGAGTTTTTAGACCAGCATTCTCCCTGGTCGGGGGCACTTGGCAGCACCGTCCCCAGCCACTCACGGCAGCACCGATGCTCTGACAGCTTTGCAAACACAGGATGGTAAAAACACAGCTTTATGCCCCAGACTTTGCGTTCGAGCTCCGGCTGCGATGGCGAGGAGGGGAGCAGCGGGCAGGGAGCAGCTTTGCTCACCCACAGAGCGGTGGTGAACACCAGCACAACGCGCTGGAGCATCTCCCCGTCCAAAGCGAGATGTTGCCCTGGGTCTTTGCCCGAAGCGCAGCCGGGCGCTGGGCTCTCCCTTCCCCAATGGTCAGCCTCGGGCGCTTTCGGCAGCTCAGTGGCCCTGGCTGAACTCAGGACGGGACACGGTGCGTTTGCACACAAAAAAAAAAAAAAAAAATAAAGAGAAAAAGTAAATCACACCTTGAAAGGCATCTCTGTACAACAGTGATTGCAAGGTGTCCCGCTGGGCCAGCTGCCTCACTCAGAGCCAAAGCTTTGGGTGAGATTTCCAAAACCAAACAAACAAAAAAAAACCCCTAGGGAAATTAGGAATACAATTTCTATTTATTTTCCTACAACACCCGTCTAGTATTTTGGAAAAAAAAAAAAAATAAAAAAAAGAACAAATGCATTTACAAATAAAACCCCCTACATAGTATTAAATTTGCCTTTCAAGAGCTATTAGGTCACTAGGTCACGTATGATCCAGGTGATGGTTTTGATCGCTGCCAGCTACGCACATACAAGCTGGACGCTGCCTGTGGCAAGGGGAGGTGAGCCTGCGCTCGCTCCCCCGCGCAGTTCTGCCGAGTCTTTGCACAGCAGGGGTTTTAACTCCCTGAAATTTCTCTTTTTTAACATTTTCCAAATGGAAACATTCATTTCATCACTCTGAATCCTTCAGTTTCCACAGCAAACTGTTTTCCCTGACCTCATACCATATTTTAATCTTTTATTATTCTGTACTAGCAGAGATGAAGAATTGCAGTTTCCTCACTCCAGAAATGGGGTGAAAAAGCCTGAAGTTTCCAAAGCACATTAGTTTCCTGTCCAGCTGCAGCCAGCTCTTAACACGAGCAGTCTCCATCTCTCACAAAATCCAGGAGCTGCTCAGCTAATCCTCAGCATACATCTACCAGGCTAAAATTGTCCTTTTAATTTCCTAAATCTCTAAACCCACAGGTTAGAGTGTCAAAAAAAGCACATGGGAAATTTTGCAAGGTTATTGCTTAGCAACTGCTCAATAAATACCATAAGCAAAGGCAGGAGAGGAGGCATTTGGCTGCTTTGAGTAATCCCCAGGGTCAAAGCATTTTTTGGCGAAGCAGAAGCCCGGCCACCCACCCCAACCTCGGCATCCCCTTGTCCCCATCGCAGGGTCCAATACGGGGTCTAACGCAGGCTCCCTTCCTGCACCAAGCTGCAATAAAGCTCATGAAACATCATCAAGGTGTAACCAACTCAAATTTAGCCACCAATGGGAAATTCATCTCTTTTTTCCCCGCCAGCGCAGCACGCCTGCCGCCCCAGACGGCGCGCAGCCCGGGTAAACCCCGCTGCCCCGAGCAGGAAGGCAGGAGGAGGGCAGGGATGGAGCAGCACGCCTGCACACCGGGGAGCGGGGACGGCTCCTGAACGGAGCTGAGGTGCTCCCGGTGCAGCCAACAGCCCTGCTGTAGCACAGGATCGCACCGCTGCTCCGGGAGGACAAACCCACCGGACGCCCTCCGCGCGCGCCTCAGCCTCGCCGTGCTTTCGTGGAAACATCAGGCAGCGACAGGTTATGCTCAAACTCAAACCTCCATATCACCGCTGAGCAATTATTCACCTCTTCATACTCTGCAATTTACTTCGCTCTGTGCCAGCGCATTAGTTACTAAATACCGCGCGTTAGAGCGAGGTCGACGGGGCAAGTTTGGGTTGCGCCGGTAATTGCGGCCAGGTTAGCAGCTTCTCCTGCCGCAGCTGCGGGGCTCGGCCGTGCCACCCCGGGCCGCACAGCTGTGCCAGCGGAAAGCCTCTGCATGGGAGCAGGCAAAGCACTTGCTTTACCGGGGCTGGTTTCGGGGGTGAGCTGGGAACAGGGTGCATCACTTCAGTTGCCTTTTTCTTTTATTTCCTTTAGTTACAGGAAATGCATGAAATAGGAAAAAATAATCTTTGCATCCCTCCACGGCTGCATGCAGGGACAGCTCTCCCCACGGATGCCTTGCCAAAAAGCCCCCTGTGAGCAACCTGCTGTTTGCACAACGCTTTAGCAGAATTAGCTGTGAAAACAAGATAAAAAGGCTGTGAAATCCCTCCAACCAGCAGGAACAAGCCCAGCAGTCGAGAGCCCTTTGAGGGACACAGAGCAGCTCCTGCGCTGCCGGCTGCGTAGCTTCACGGGCTCAGCACCGCTCTGCTCGACCGCTGCCCACCCGGGCACCACCCAGCTCCATCCGGAAGGAAGCCTGCCAAGAAAAATCCCTGGGTGTCCCCCCTCTTTTTTTCCTTACCCCGATATTTTTCCTCTCCCCAGCTTTCTCAGGGCTTTTCCCAGTTGGAAGCAACGTCCCACTTGCAGTCTGGGCACTGCCGTGACCCTGGGAGCTCCAGCTCTGCTATTCCCCTCTCGCCCAAGCTAAAAAAAATCAATCCTTTTTCCGTGTCTGGATTCAAAGAAGGGGTCACCTGCTCTGTTGAGGAATGCAAAATACCAAAAGCAAATACAAGGTTTAAAACAAAGCAGCAACCCAGGGTTTCTGCAGCTTTCCAGCGAGCCGTGCTGCAGGAGAGGATTCCTCTCCCGCACGGCGGAGGCACCACGGGCTCCCGGGACTCTTCCGTCCTGGTCTTTCCTGTAAAGCTAAATTACATTTCCAGGTTTCTTTTTGTGAGCGAGGGTTGTGCAGCCCGAGAGGGCTGGGTTACTGCAGAGGGTTCAAAGGGACGACGGCCAGGGCACAGCCGGGGACACAGAGCCCCGGACTGAGAGGAGTCTCCAGCAAAACCCTCTCCTGGGCTCTCCAGCTCCAGCCCAGCGCTGCCCGGCTGGGCCCAGGGACTCCACAGCCAGTGAGAAGTTCAACCTCCATAAGGTTTTAATGGAAATAAAGCAGAGCATCTGAATTAATAGAAAAACAAAGCAAGTGGGGCCTTTTTTCCCCACCTGCAGAGCGGTGCCTATTCCTGAGCCCCAGGACAGCCAAGCCAGGCTGGTAATGTCCACACCAGAAGCTCCATTTTCCAATTAAAATCTAATTGTCTTTTTACTCATTAACCATGCCAGGCCTTGCTCATTTTCCTCGGTATTTTTCTGCCCCTCAATCTTTCTCAATAAGCACTCTACAATGCAGGACACCCAGTGCTCTCTGGATTTACAGCATCAGAGCAGCAGTTAATACTTCTCGGCCTCATAATCCTTTAATTTAGGGGCAGCTCCCAAACATACATGCCAGGCTCATGCACCAATTTATTCTCCGGCAGACCCTGCCTGCTGAGGACTCCCAGCTCACGTCGGCTCTGGGAAGGAAATGCAGTTCTGGGCTTGGTTTTGTAAAGTCACCCAGCGCAGGAACGGCCAAGCCCGCTAAAGCCCAAGAGGAGAGGGATGGTTTAATGATGATTTCTCTTAAAACAACAACAGAATGGAAGCAGCTAAAGCCAGGCTTTCAGACAAGTGGTCCCAGCCATCTTTCCAAAGCAAACATTGCAGCACTGAGAAACAGAAATAAAAATGACTTCATGGATTTACTTTGGCCCTGAGCTTGTAGAAATGAAAAATGAGCTGGGTTTCTAAAACTCCCTTGTTTCCCAGGATCCAAGGTTTTATTAACAAGTTGGTCAGTAAGGATTCTTTGACTCTATTTCCAGCGTAAGCCACAACCTGAAATGAGATTATACAGCCCTGCTCTGTTTTTCCACCCTGCAAAGGGACTGGGGACAGTGACCCCGTTAAGAGGCACGGGGGTGAACAGACCCCTCCTTGCATCTTTGCTCTGCTGCCACCCCCAGCCAGAGGCAGATCCGCCACGATGGCTTTGGTGGCTTGCAAAGGACAGCACATCACAGCACAGCCCCGAACACAGCTCACCCAAAGAGCTGTTCATGTGCTGGTCTAACCAGCGAGTTGCTCTTCAGTTTTTCCAGCACCTTTCCAATTGCAGAGACTTAATATATTGCTCCAATCGCCACATTTCATCCTTGGCTATGTCAAAACAGGACACCCTACTACTGGTACGGCACTGGAACAGCTGCATGGATGCAGCTTTGGCCTCCGAAGGAAGGACAGAAGAGGCTCTGCTACATCACACGCTCCTGGTGCTCTCCTCCAGCCTGCCGCTCGCTGCAGCCTCCATCCACTCCTGCAGCTTTGCAGAGATCCCAGCCACGCTAAGCTCAAACACAGTGGCACCTTCCCATAAAGTAACCAAAATCATTTCCAAACAGCTGATGAAACCACTAAGGGTGGGGGGCAAACCAGCCCTTCTCCCCCATGCTGAGAGGCTAACAGGAATTCAGCAACTTGCCGGGAAAGAAAAGATCCCACATGAAAACCAGTGCTTTGCTGCATCTCGCCACCCCGGCACAGCGCTGCCTCCCTCCGAGCGTCGTGAGGCCCCAGGCAGAGGCAGAGTCCGAGTGACAGGGTGATGTTAGCACCATTGTTTATTTGAAGAGGGAGCACAGCCCTGGGGGGAGGCGCCCGCCGCTCCCCTTCCCCAGGATGGCAGTACAGAACAGCCCCACAGGGAGCAGGGGGCCGGCTCCGAACACCCGTCACCCCAAAGCACGTGTCCCACCAGTGCACCACAGCCTCCCTCCTCCTAGAGCGAAGGGGGACCACTCCATCCCCCAGGGAAAGCCAGAAGGGGAGACACAAGACATGCAGGAACCTTCGCAAAAGCCATTCCTGAGGTACGAGAGCAGCCAGCACGAAATCCAGGCAGGCTGCGAGGCTGGTCTCCACCGCCCGCTGCACACGCTGCTGCAAGGTGGAACACGGCTTCGTGCTTCTACTTTTGCAGAACCCAGGTCTTGCAGAGAGAGGTCTTGCCGTTAGCTCTCCAACCCTCCCTCGTTTGCCTTTCCATAATGATCCCAAAACTTGCATTCCACGCATTAGCCAGCAGTTAGCCCAATTTATTACAATTTAGGTCTACCTGGGAACAGAAGGAAAAAATCCACCCCCACACACTAAGACCTGGCAGAGGATATTTTTTCCTGTGGTTCTCCCTCCCCTTATAAAAAAATGTAAAAAAATAAAATTAAAAAAAAAGCAGAACAATCCTTCATGATAAGATTAAGGTCCTTGATGTGTGACTCTGTTTCAACATGCCCAAAAACTGTCGAGCTTTCTCCTGCATGAAGAGTTGGTCTCGGGTTCCACCACAGGCTACCGCTTTCCAAGCCCTGGTCATCTACAGAGGGAAAAGAAAGCATGCGTACAACACAGTTAAGGGAGGGGACAAACACAACGTCAACATCCTGTTTTGAAAGACTGCAACAATAAATAAAACTAACAACTATCTGCTACCCAAGGGAAATAAAACTTGGAACTTAGGAGCACCCATCCTGCAACCAGGAGGAACTTGTGGATCACCAGTTGCTCATCACAGCCAAGACGGTCGTTTCTAGCAAAGAGGGGATACATCCAGCAGTTTCGCAGGTGAGTGCTCCATTTCAGGATGACCCACGTGCCCTTTCAGGGCTTTCCCTTACTTGGCTTGAGACAAAAACTCCAAAGCACAAACCCACTAAGGCTTCTTGTGCTGAAGAAAGTCCAGAAGGACGGAAGAAATTCAACAGCAGCTTTGAGGTTTATTCCCAACCAGTTCAATTCCTACATGAGCTGCATAGCCCCAGCTCTAGATTGGTCAAAGACTATCCTTAACAGCAATTTGGTGGCTGTAGTTTCAGTAGGGCCCTGCAGCACACAGGAAGAGCTGAAAATCAGGTGTTTCAGGCACTGTGTGCAGAAAGGGCACCCATGAGGTGTTTTGGCACTCCAGGAAAACCCCTGCAAATCCTCTGATAAATGCAGCCAAGAGATACACAATGCCCTGAACTGGAAATACCCGTTTACGTGCACTGCAAAGAACCAGAGCTTGAGCTTCAGCCTTTGCTTACAGTAACAACGCCTCATGCAGCCACAGCATGGCTTTGGGGCTGATTTAGGTTCAGCCCACAGCTAGGTGAGCTTCCTTAATAAATAACTGCCACTGCTAGCAATACCAGTCTGGCACAATAAATCCTGAGAGCCCAGCAACACCACGGACGGCTCTGCTGTCTTTGGGCAATGAGATTTCACTGCACACCTGTACTCTGTCACCACACAAGCTGCCTTACTGTCACCTTCAAGTCACTCCCAAAGCTTTATTTATATGGATCTATTAGCTCTCAGAGCAATACGACCCTGCCTAGGACAGGAGGAGGAATGGAAGTGTTTAAGTAGGGTTTATTTTGAGAAGGGGAAGGAATTACTCTGGCTGAGAAGTACTTATCTGTCAGGAGAAAGAGCTTTCACAACAGACAGCTCTAATCCAGGGACAGCTGCAACCCTCCTCACTGCAGCGTTTAGGGAAGACTGAGCCAAGGCTGCTCAGTGAAGACAACACTGTACCTGGACTCCTCCTGGGATCTGAAAACACCCCACACTAGCCCCCAGTTGCAGTTTCACCCTCCCGCCAAGGAGGGCACATATTTCCATCCTCATTCAAGGTACCAGAGCACTCCCGTGACTTGACCCAAGCAAATATCTACAAAATCATGGTACAAATCCCCTTCCCTAAGCCACACTGCCTAACAAAGCAGGGATACCCCTCTCCTAGTGCACTCTGCCTGCAAATGTACCAAGGGGTGAAGATTTTAAGGAGAGCACAAGAAACCATTTATGCCCCAGAGTGTATTTGTAGTCTACCGTGACTCAGCACAGCCCAGCTATGCTCCACAGTGTGGAGCTGAGGAACAGGGTAGCTCTAACACCGCCAACCTCAGCACAAGCTACCGAGGTGGTACACTGCCAGCTGGAGCTCCGTACTGCATGGGTTCAGGTAAAGAGCAGGATAAAGCCAGCCTATGCTGTCTATGGCACACAGGCTTCACAACCTATAAACACCCTAAAAGTCACAGAGATGGGAAATATCTTTCTTTGGCGTTTATACAGCACTTCACAGACTTGCTATGCGCAGAGAAGCAAAACAGATGAGCCTACTGTTGCCCACTCAAGGAGTGCTCACTGGAAAAAGGAAAGTTTACTTCACCGCCGGGACAATCCTCTAAATTCCCTGATGGATTGGGACAGGATGTAGATTCTCATGAGGAAATCCAGGGCCAAACAAGCAGGCCACAGCTCTGATCAGCCACGGGGCTTTGAGCCCCGCAGAAGGGCAGGTTTGCAAAGAGACAGGAGGAAGCTGGAGCATAACAGTGCTGGCTCAGCATCTCCAATCCTGGGTGCAAAGACAGCCCTGACAGCATATGGATGCCTATGCAGGAGGGCACAGAGCTTCGTCCCCTCGCTCCTCCTCCCGAGGAGGGACAAGGGCTGCACTACCACCAGCTACCTTCCTGACTGGGAGGGCAGTGGCTGCAGGCTTACCGGTGCTGGTGGTCTGAAATGGGTCGGCATTTTCCTGTAGGACATTTTCTCTGGCTGCACTTGCACGAAGGCTCTGTTGAGTAAGCCGCTGTCATCCTTCCTGCTCGAGGAGGAAAGGTTCAAGGACCTCGACAGGAAATTCACAGGCTGCAAAGGGGAAAAAAGAGAAGTATAAAGAAACAAGTTAACTTGTCCTAACAGTGCTGATACTTGGCCTGGCCAAAAGGCCAGCTAACAAATCCAGCTCTTCATCCACATTCACACGTACTGTTCAAAGGCAGCTGCAGGCGGCAAAGCTCCCACCACCGCTTTGCACAGGGTTTCTTTGGAGCAGAAGCCAGCTCTACGCCTGCTCTGAGCACAGTACCCCTCACCTGGGCTCTTTTTAAACAGACAGTCTTGGGAAGGGCAGGCATATTTTGTGTCATATCTTCATCCACAATATCCAGGGCCAGAGACTTCCGGACCTTCTTGATGGGACTCCTGCGCAACTGGGGGAACATAGAAAAACAAGTATTGGTGTGAATCAACCTGGTGAACTCCCATCGTAAGGGCCCAGGTGCACAGTAAGCCCACATCACCCCACGTCTGCATTGCACCAGCACCTCAGGAAGAAGGCGTGCAGCAGCCTTCCCCACCACAGGGCACAGCAGCTTCCAGTACTCTCCTCCTGGCACCAAGAGCCACTGATTTAGAAGAGGAAGCTCCTTTCAGTAGGAAAGGAAAGCCACCAAGGCAACTGAGCCAAGAGACTTTGCGTACCAGCCCACAGCCTTCTGAGAGCCCAGCTTGCCACAGATGCTCCAAGTGAGCCATGGGTCTCTCCCGTAGGTTAGGGACACAGCATCTCCTAGCATGCCCTGAGTTTAGCATAAACCAGGACACACAGCTGGCTGTATTTTAAGCAGGCCTTAACCTCTTGCTGATTAAAAGGCAGCAGCCACGGGCCAAAAACTTTTTTGGTATCACCAGTAGGATGATCAAAACCAGCCAAAACACCCCTCAACAGCACAGGGCAGCTCAGCAGCAGGTACTGGATGCAAAATCAGCTCACCCCTTGTTTCCTCTTCTGTTTCTCAGGCTTCACATCATCCTCTATGATAAGTTCGATGCCAGCTTCACTTCGGAGCACCTCTTTCAAGTCTTCTTCCAGGTGAGGAGTCTGGGGCTGGTATGAAAAGGCAGAGAGAGAACACAAAACAGTCAAAATCTGTATGCAGGGCAGACTCACGAGTATTTCCCTCAAGGGATAACAGGGTCCACAGTGGGAGGACAAACACAGAGACAACTTATTTACTTCCCAGTTGGAAAAGATATGACAAGATTCCTGCTAGCCTGACAGATTCACAGGATCTCCAGCCATGAGAGACTATTATCAGCTGAACCCCAAATGTGCCATCGAGAGACCAGTATGCACAGAAGGCCTGGGATGCTGGAAACTGCCATCCCCACAGCACCCGCATTAAGAGACGCAGTCCCTCGGGGATGCCTAGGTAGATCATTCCCTTGCTTTTCCTCAAAGTCATCAGTGGCCAAGCACTGCAGCCTGATTCAAGGGCAGTTTGGGCCATTTTTAGCTGGTTTACAGAGGAGCTAGAAGTCCTGTGGCTACTTATCATGACATGTTCACCATGACAAGGTCCCCTTCGTCCCTCCCATCTCAGCCTGGCGCTACCAAACTGTACCTTGTTATGGCACAGATAACAGCTCGCTTACAGCTCCACTGCATCCTACCCCACGTCCCGTTTGTATTCATTATATTTCTGCCATCGGCAAGCAGCAGACCTGCCCAATACTTACCAGAGGCCTAATTGGTCCATATTTCTCCAGGGCATTTTTGAAAGGTGTGGGGGTGTGAGGAGTGTTGTCCACCACATACTTCTGATCTGGTGTGACAAACCTGGCAACAGACAGTGGGAACGATGAAGAATTCACACAAAGTAACCCCCGTCCTTCTGAGCCCTCTCATTACACGAGCCACCTGCAGAGTCTCACGTGGTGGCAGCAGAAGCCACCCGGCTGGCTGGACTGCTCCTGGGGTGCGAGCAGGGCAAGCAGGCATAGAGGAGCCTTTAGCAGGGAAAACGTCCTTCAGACGTGACAGCTATGCTGCTCCACCCTGCCAGCTGCCAAGCACCCTTGTCAGAAAGCGGTACAACACCTCCGACACAGGCGACACGCAGCTCTGCAGGCCAGCCCTACTCTGCAGCGCTTCTGCTGGCGGATCTGCTCAGGCCCAGCCTGGGCTTGGCAACAGTCACAGCTGGACCAGCAGAAGTCCGGGGTGCAAATGCACTTAAGGCAGCCAGGCCAGCTCGCACCGCCTGGACGGGGGAGCTGCTCTGGACCATGCCAACCACAGAGCGGTTTTGCTAGCACAGGCAGTGCTCCCAGACACTGTGCTGCTTCAGAGCAGCGACAGGTCCGTCAGCAAAACACTCCCTGCGCAGACCACCCCTTCTCACCTGCCTGGTACAGTGCCTTGGGTAATCATCACCCTGGACTGCCCCTCAGGACAGGCAAAGCAGAGGGTGCAAAGCTAAAGGGATGGATCTGAGCAGCTCTTGCTGAGAAAATCAAATCCCTTCCCTGCTGGCACAGGGCTCACAGCACAGCAGCGTTTCCCAGACAAAGACATGCACAGAAGGCAACAGCCCACCCGGCAGCTGAGCACAACGGTGGTCACTTGGCTGCAGCCCCAGTCAGATGGGACACTTGTTCCCTGCAGCTCAGAGAGGAGCTGTCTTTGGGGGGGAAAACACTGATTTAAGGAAACGCCCAGCCTGCCCTGCCCCTCTCTCAGTAGTGCCAGTACAAGTACTGGGGGAGGTATGTTTGAATCGGACCAGACTCCTGCGTGGAAAAGGACACTGCTCAGGTGGGGATGGGGGAGGAGGAGGAGGAAAGGACTTACGCTGAGTTCTTCTGGAGCAGAGGGGTCTTATCCCTGTGCAGAGGGGTGGTGACAATCACCTTCTGACTGCACACAGGCGTGGAGGTCAGAGAGGGGTTCTCCAGTTCTAGTGTATCCTGTTTGGTCCAAAAGTTTAAGAACTGCACAGCACAGGAAAGAAAGAAAGAGAAGACACTCAGTCTCAAGCATCCCAGCACAGTATCACAAGTCATTACTTTTTCCTAAATATGGGGGAAAACCTGAAGTAGGGACAATGCTCCCATAGTGAGTGGCACAAGAGGGATCTGTCGCAGTATAAATGACGACGACTCTTACAGAGTCATACAGTGCTGTACATGGGCACACACATGAAAGTTGCCAGAAGGTGCCTCACACCCATAAAGATGATTCACTTCCCTTAAGGGATGAGTCAATATGACTACAAGCAGCTACAGGGTGGGAGAGAAGTCTCGCTCGCCTTGCACTGGCCCAGATAAGGCCAAGCAAGATGGTGAAGGAGGGGTAATGCCAGCCCACCAAAGGTCTATTCTGACCTCAGGTTGGCAAACGTGAGGTAAGTCCATGTAACACATGCAAGTTAGCAGATTTTGCACTGAGCTGTCTTCAGCCTAAACTGTGAGAAAACCACAATCTCATCAGTTGGATGGGGCACTGAGCAACCTGACCTAGTGGAAGATGTCCCTGCTTTTGCAGGGGGTTGGACTAGATGACCTGTAAAGTTCCCTTCCAGTCCAAAACATTCTATGATTCTATGATCTCTGCTAGGATTTTAATTCACGACAACTAATAAGTGACAACTTTACTCCCATAAGGAATGAGGTTTGTACCCAAGAACCTATCGGGAGAGAAGAGCTGTGTGTTACATTTGCTGATAGTTGAAGCTCAGCCCGAGAGGCAGGACATGCTGTCTGCCTTCTCAGATTCACTCCAGGCCTTCCGGCCTTTCACACTCTGCAGAGCATATTTCAGGTCCCGCTCTGACTTCACAGTTCTTCCTGGCCTGGCATTCGAGGTCCACCTGAACCTGGGTGTCAGGCTGTCCTGTGGCACTCTCCCATGTGCCATCCAGGGCTGCAGAAACAGCAGAAATAAAGGCCTGGAAGGCACGGGTAGACAGGGTCTGAACAACAGAGCAGCTGTGGGAACTGTGCTGGAGAACGCAGCAACGCAGCAGTCTTTGTTCTGTTTTATAGACAGAACTCCACCACATCAATACACGAGACACCAGTGGGTTTGAACACCACAGCGCTCCAAGACGAGGTATGTTGGAAACCATGTGTGCACACGTGTGTGGACACTGTAGGAGTCACGACAAAGGCTGAAAGATCCCGAGTCCCTTTTGAGAAGGCGACAAGCCCAGGAGCATTTTCCTAAGCACAGCAACTCAGAGATCTGCACAAGGCATGTGCTGCCGAGCCTGCCTTAACTGGAAACGAACAGGGTAAGCCACTTTTCACTGTTGCCACATGGCTACCCACAGCTGGGGCAGCAATGCCCTAGTGGCAGAAGCACCATGCTCTCCAGCAATCCTGGAGCGGGCAGGCACGTAGATCTGCCCAGTGGTGCTCCTTCCTCATAGCGGGCACGTGCCCTGCCCGTCACACAGGGCAGCTGGGCTCCACCAACACTACAAGCGCTCCCAGAGGCAGACACAGGCTGCTGCTCCCACGGGAAGGGCAGCACTGAAGACAAGCAGTACCAGAACCCAGCTCCGCACCTTGTTTTAGCAAAGAGACGCCTTGTTTTAGCAAAGAGACACACCTCGTGCACTGGCACTGCCTCATTCAAGGGAGGAGAAACACAAAGCTGGCAGAGCTGACGGGAATACATGGCATTAAGGCAAGCAGGTAGAGCACTAACATGCTTATTAGCTCATGACCAAGCCCAAGGAGAGGAGCACAGACTGGGCTCTGCCATTGCTCCGTACCTGAGATGGAGAGAAGGGCAGTGTCTTGACAGGGGTGCTCTTGGGCGTCATGCTGTTGCACGAGTCAAGGAAGGAAAGGCTGGTGCTGGTGGCATTCTCTGTGACGGGGGAGAGGGAGATCTTCCTCTTCTTCTGCCTCTTCAGCACAGAGGGCGGCGTGCCAAAGCTCACCTCCGCATGCGGAGAGATGGGGATGAGCTCCCCCTTGCTGCTCTTGCTCAGGTCGGAGATGGTGTGGCCGTCCAGGCGGTACTCCGTCACATTGGGCAGGGACGGTGTTGGCTTGCTAGGGGTTTGCCTCACCGGGCTGTTGCTGCTACTGCTGCTGCCCACGGAGGGCTCCTCAGGGAGGTCAAACTGGGTCAGATCACACCACCCATCTGGGTCCTGCACACAAGGGAGACCATCAGAAGCAGCCCAGGAGGGAAAGCTGAGCAGCCAACTGGTGCGGATGCAGAGATGAACTGGGAGGTGAAATAAGTGGGTGTGTGAGATTGCACAAGCTTTTGCAAGGAGCCTGGCTAGAAGACAGCTCAAGCCCTCCTCTTCCCTCTACTGCCAGCACAGCTGAGAACCAGACCAGGGAACCGACCCAGCTGAAAGCTGCTGCTTGTGCGTAGGGCAGATTTTTCTATTTACGCAAGGTTGGTTTCTCAGTTCAGTTCACAACACAGCTGCACAAACAGCTGCACCCCCCCACAGAGGAGACAAAAAAAAGCAGCTGGGGATAAGTCTGGGGACAGGGGCTGAATGAAGCGACTGTCACCCAACACCAAACCAGTCTTGGGCACACCAATACAGCTGGACACAGGGCTCTGCTGTAACATGCACTCCTGGAAGCAGATTAAAAATAACCAGACCAGTTCAGAGATCAGCTGCTTCACAACTCAGCCCCACCGATACCCAAAGTACCATACAAGCAGGCCCCTAAGGACCCACAGATGGGCCGTTAAGCCCTGGGCACAGACTCCCTGTCCTCCTATACATATGCAAAGTGGATTCTTCATCCATCACAACCTTCATCACAAGCTCCTCAGGCAGGCTGGGGGCTGCAGAGACATTTCCCTCTGATGGCAGCAAAGTGCTCTGTTGACTCTAGCCAGCCTCCCACGCTGGCGTGCCTCCATCACCCCGGGGGCCTCAGCATCGCTTGGCTGGCCCAAAATTACTCGTTTCAGTGAAGCTACCTCCACTGAAAGCAAATGGTGGCATCATCCCAGTGTGAAGGGGTCTGTCCTGCACACTACAAGTGGGCCTGGCCTATTCCTAGTCTGTCCTGCCCTGTCCCATCCCGTAACAGGAAGGAAAGGAAAGCCCATAAGCATGGGCCTGAACTTTTACGAAAGGGAGAGCTGCAGGCACTCTGGCTGATAAAGGAGGGCTGGAGATCAGGTTTGCCAGCATCTACAGCCTCCCACACCGGCAGAGCCCATGCACAAGGACACCTACCATGGGGAATTTGCAAGCCCAGAGCAATACTGGCAGAGCCGGAAAGGCCTAATCCAGCCCTGGAAAAGAGACGGTGGGAAGCCACAAGCCAATGACAGACCCAGCCCTCCTCAGGATGCCCATGGTGATGAGCAAGGGGACCCAGTAAGTTCACTCAAGGGAAAAGGGCGGGGATCAGTCTCCCTACATCAGCTGGAGAAGCAAGGGTCTGTTACTTACGGATTCAATCATGTCCAGAGCTTCATTAAAGGCTGGCACAGATGTTGGGTACAAATAGTTGGCAGCTTCAACAACCCATTTGTACGGTGATGTGACAAATGAAGCAGCATCCTCAGGCACCGCATCATCTGGGGTCCCCTCAGCTTTATGCTCTGCCAGTTCGGCAGCTGGCAGCTCCGAGGGTAACTCCTGCACACCCGTCACTTCCTCGTCACTGACATCCTCTTCCTTTATTTCAGAGATATCGACTGGCCAGTTTGGCAGGACGGTCTTTGCACAGACAAGAAAGAAAGTCCAGCCATTAGTAGAAACCAAGGGAGCAATGTCAAGTCCTGAGGACAAAGAGCAAGGGTCCCTGGGCACATTCAGCTCTGCCTGCTCTCCCATCTGCCATTCAGTTTGTTTCACATCCCCGTTCTCCCTCACTGCTCTGCGCCATACACCATCTGAGCAGGAGTCCATGCAACATAACCAGCACAGGACCGTTTAATTGAAGATTTCACTTAAGAGTATCCCAGGAGAAAGTTGAACAAAGGCTGAGCAGGTAGCACTAATTCTGCATTTCCTACTTTCCAAGAGCCTGCCTTTGAAAACTACATGCTTTCTTCATGAAAAAATAATTGGGTGTACTTCCCCTGCTTCCTTTTTTAGAGGAAAGGAACACAATACCTCTTCACCATGACCCCCACGCTGTCTGGAGCAGCCTCCTTCTCCCACCAGCAACAGCACAACAGAGCCAAAAAACAACTTCGGTCTCCAAGACAGACCTGATGCTGGGATTGGCAAGATAATAGCACTAGCAGACTGCTGTCCTCTGCCTGGATAACACACTCGGGCTCACATTACACCTCTAGCTCCTGGAGGGAGAGATCTCCCAAGAGTCAGTCTCTTGGAGAAGGCTGGGGGAAGGCACAGGCTGTCTCTGTAGACACCAGGCTGTGGCAAAGGCAGCACGAGAGGCAGCAGAAGGGTGGATGAACAGCTCTGGTATGCATTAGCAGCGCAAGAGACTGACCCAGCTGCCTGCTGCAAATGTGCTGGTGCAGTACCTGGCTCCTAGCTCTCGTTCGACTTTGGCCCTCCTTGCCATCCACCTCCACGAGCAAGTACAGTGACTTGGACTCCTTGGTTTCATTGAGGAAGCCTCCTGTGTCCACCTTCCGCTTGATGGTGGAGTTCCAGTGATTCTTCACAGCATTGTCGGTCCTGCAAAGACAACAGAAGGAAACAGAAATCACCATTTACAGCAGCTTTAAAGCATCGCTAACAGCTCCTACATGCTTTCCAGCCCCATCCTGTGAGCCCAACACATGGATCTCCACAGGCCACCCAGCTGTGAAGGCAACAGTGACCAAAGAGGTCCTACCTCCCAGGCAGCAGCTTGGCAATCTCCGCCCAACGATTCCCCAGGACCTTGTGGGCCTCAAAAATGATGCGATCCTCCTCCTCTGTCCACGAGGACTTCTTCACCTCAGGGTTCAGGTGGTTATGCCAGCGTTCCCGACACTGCTTCCCTAACCGCCCTTTCAGGTGCTTGGCTATGAGGGTCCATTGTTTGGTGCCATATTTTTTAACCAGTTCAATTACCTTTGAAGAGAGCAGGAGGGAAATAAGGAAAGGGAATAAAGGAGGGGAAGGTCAATACAGCCATCTTCAGGCTTTGCTCTTCACCTCTCTTGGGACCAGGTAAGGGCAGACAGAGAAAGGCCCCTTAGGAGAAAAAGCTGGAGGGATCCAGCACTGACAATCAGGTGTACCAACACTTGTGAGAGCAACAATTCAGCTGAATTTCTGAAAGAGGCTGTTTCCATGCAGACACTTTGCCACATGGCACCTGTGAATGCAGACAACTGCTCACAGAAGATGGGGTGGAGACTGGCAGGTGCTCCAAGGGCAGAGGGGCACAGATTTAGAAACACATGCCCATTTCTGAGCAAGGGCCAAGTCCCACATGCTCCAAGGCTCCTCCGCCCCCCGCTCCTCCCGAGGACCTGGCTGCATGACAACAGTGCCCATAAGCTCTGCACTGCTCTGCCCACTGGGACAGAGGCACAGCCTCCCTCTAACAGAGGGTGCTACACCCAGGACATGCCAGGGCCTGCAGCTTCATGCCCCACTAGCACCAGGACACACAGGGAAAACTCCAAAGCAAAACTGAACAGTCACTTAAGAGCCATCCACTTTGCCACTCTCCCTTCACCCAGGGCTTTCTCACTTCTGCCTGAGGCTCAATGCAAATGCTTCTGGGCAGGGAATCTGTTCTGAGCCCCTGTGACACGTCCACAGCACAGTCAGGATAAAACAATCTACTGCTTGCAATGTTCAGCCCACCAAAATCTTAGAGGAGGCTGAAGGGTTCTCAAAGAGCATTCCCACCCTGGCCAGCTGCGCTCAGCTGAAAGGTGCAGGTAGCCAGGTGATGCTCACAGTGCTCTTGGCCCATAACAAGTGTCCCTGCCGCAGACTCCTGACTATCAAGTGCAGACAAATGGACCAAAGACACCAAACCGTGGCACAGGCCAAGGAGCTGGAGTGCTTGCAGGGCAAAATGCAATGTGCAGCATCAGGAGAAGAAAGCTGGAGCCCAGCGTGGCCAGGATGGCAGTGGGCATCATGACTGGGCAGGCTGGCAGAGTCAGGACATGCAAAGGGAAGGAGAAAGCAGGCAGCAACTGCTCTGCTGTAGGGAGGTGGAAGGACATCATGAGAAGCTTCCTTAGGACATCCTTGACATAACACACAGATGGGAGGCAGAAGGGACTACAACAGCCTGTAATGGGACCGAAAGGGAAAGAAATGGGGGAGCAGAAGTGTTACAGAGAATCTGACAAACTAGGAAATTTTTCAGCAGAAAATCTTGGTAAAAGTTGGAATTCATTCCAACTTTTAAGTACATCAAGATGATGAGTCTGAGCCGGCCCCTCTCAGCTCGCTCTGGAATCAGCAGAGAAACAGGTTTGCAGAAGTCATGATTCACCTAGCCGATCTCAGACATCCACTTTAGGCTGTCTACTGTGGCACAGGAAATACCAGTTTTATTTTCTCTTGGGCCCCACATGGCCAGGTCAGGTGGAGATCTGCCAACAGGCAGATGGGTTAATTCCCTTTTCTGGCACCCTACTGTAGCAGTACTCTGTGAAAGGGAGAAAGAGGCCTAGACCTGCTTCTGCTCATCATGACCACAGCTGCATTAGTCTGCTCAGAGCAGGTCAGAGTGCTGCTCCCACAGGTATCCACCATTAGAAAGAATTACCCACAGTTTACAAAAAGACCCAAGGGTCTGACACCTCCATCCTCTCTGCAGACAGTCACAGTCCAACACTCAGATCCTCTCAGCCCTGACTTACCTTTTGGTCCTCCTCTTTGGTCCAAGGGCCCTTAACCAAGTCTGGATTCAACACTCTCAGCCACCGGTACTGACACTGTTGATCGCTGCGGTTCTGGGAAGAGGAATGAGAGCAGCCATGCATTAGACCGGAGGCTCCAAAAGCCCTTATAGCAACAGCAGTCCCCACACACACAGGCTGTCCCACGGAAAACCTGCAGAAGCACATGGACAATACATACTATGACTAGGACACGGGCACTGGGAACCTCAATTTCTCACCCCGGCTCCAACAGGCTTGCAATTGGAAGTCCTCTAGACAAGAAGGATGTCTCCCTGCCCAGAAGGAGCACAGTTTCACAGCCTGGAGCTGCAGTCACAGAATAGAGTCCCACTGTGCAACGTACTGCACAGACACAGAGAACCAGCACAATGAGCACAAGAAGCAACATGCAAACACTACAGTGCCCAAATGGGCAAGGGGTCACTTACAGGAAAGTGACTGGCCAGGAACTTCCAGTCATTCTGCCCGTAATGTCTTACTAACATCTTCAGCTTCTCATCCTGCAAAGAACAAAGACATCCACTTTCACAACACACGCCACAGGCACCCCTGGGCTGACAGCATCAAGAGATCAAGCTAGATATTTTGAACTGTGAAGGTTTGGCGTTCTGCATTTGGGGAAGGAAGGTAGCTCACACCATCCTTTAGCAGCGCTCCAGTACGTGGAGCCCAACTGGAACAGACTTTGGTTCTGGGCTCTGTACTAGAGCGAGGTCGTACAGTGAGTACAAAACAAGAGCTCAGCTCTGTTCCAGTACAGGCTGGTTCAAACCCTGTGGTCAAGGCTACCTGCTTATCCAGCCCCAGTACACCCCTGACCAGACAGCCCATCTCCCAGCTCGGCCACTGCTTTTGCCAGGCCAAGAAAGCTGACTGGTTTAAGTGTATCACCACTAGCCCGGTGGTCTGTCTTTCAGTGCTACTGGGCTCTACAGCATTTCTTTCATGAACCCTGCTACAGCCCAGGTGTGCCTACTCTTACAGTTCACAAATAACCTGCTATACTTGTCCTTGCATGTGTGCTCTTGGCTGGGCAGAGGCATGAAATTATTCCCGGCCCAACATGAACCCGAGGCTCGGATCCCTGCACAAAGACCACCTTACTTGGTGTTCAGATCCCAGGGGACACAAAGCACCTTGTAGTTTTCAAACAGAACAAAGATGATGGAGGAACTGGGAGGAGGTAAGAGAATATCCCAAATAATTTCAGGCTCTCAGCCAGGATGACTAAGTCATGATCCCAACAGTCTCAATGCTCCCTGCTGTTGCCAGAGAAAAGGGAGGACATTTCCACTGCGCAATTCAGCTTGCTGGTGGCCTCAGCCAACCCCTGGAACCCCTCTTTGCTCACAAGAGCACTGCAGGCAGCAGATGCCTTGCTCAGGGCTCACACACTTGAGCTAAAGTGGTTGGAGCTCTTGCTCTCCATGCTACACTTCAAACTCCCCTGAACCTCCTAGCCTCACTAAGACTTCAGCTGACATGAGCAAAACAGACACATGGTCTTCTCCAGTAGCACGACAGCAGGAGGTAGTGTCGTGGCCAGCAGGTGAGGACTGAGGTGGAGGCACCCAAAGCCCCGGGTGCCATGTCAGAGGTCTACCCCAAAGCACCTGCTCTCAGCAAGCGCCAGGCTCTCACTCACCTCTTCTTGCGTCCACTTGACTTTGCACCTGCCGTCCCGCTGCTCCGGCACATCCGAGTCGGTATCCTGGTAATGCAGCTCATCCTGGTCCTCACTAGAGATGAATAAATGAAGATTATAATTTCCGCCTCCGATGAAAACACAGCAGAGGGAGCAACCTGCACCGTGCAAAGCAGAGCTCCAGATCTACTCTCTTCCAGCACTGAACCCTGACACCTCACAGGCATTCACTCGGACATCCCAGGTTTAAAGGGGTCCCTCAGCTTTGGTGCATGCTAGGAATGCTTATGCTGCCGAGAGCAGGGGAAGGAGCGTTTCTCTTGATTTCTGCTCCCTTCTGTCCCTCTGGGAGGACTTTGCGTCAGGGACGGGCACCATTTCCCTTGTTACAGCTCACCAGCCTCCCGGATTGCTAGGGTAAAGAGAAGGGATGCGAGAAGCAGCCAGAAGCCAGCCAGCTAGCGCCGGGGGAGCGGCCCCGAAGGGCCCTGCACATCACCCACCGGACACCCCCAGGCCTGCCCTGTCACCCCCCTGCTCCGAGCAGGCAAAGCCCAGGCCCGCGCCCAGCTCCCGGCTGGAGCCAAGAGGAGCTTTGAGAGCGGGCCCCGCGGAACCGGGGGTGCGGGGCCGCGGCCCTGCCCGCAGCCCGCCATCCCGCCGGCGAGCAGGAACGGGCCGTGCGGGGGGGGGGGGAGGGGGGGAGCTTGCGCGGCGGAGAGGAGCCTCCAGCAGCGTCCCCGGGGCCGCCCCGCACCCCCCCTCGCCCTCGCACCGCCCCGGCAGGCAGGCGCGGGGCCGGCCCACGAAGCCCCGGTCGCGGCGGGGCCCGCACTCACCCGCGGCTGCGGCGCGCCATGGCGGGGCCGGGCGGCGGCGGCGGCGGCACTTTCCTATCTCGCGCCAACGGCGCCCCCCCCCGCGCGGGGCCGGGCCGCGCATGCGCGCTGCCGCCTCCCGCCCGCACAAAGAGGCGCGCGCGGGAGGGCGCCCGCCTGCCCCGCCCCTGAGGGGCGGCCGCGGCCCGGGGAGCGCCCGGGACCCCCTGGGACACCCCCCCTCCCCCCGGGGACCCCCGAGCCCCCCAGAGCAGCCGCAGCCCTGGCCGCGGGGCAGGAGGATCCCCCGCGTCTCCTCTACCCCTGCACCAGCCGCCCCAGCTTCCTCTGGGGACGCGGCGCGGGCAGGGCTGGGGGGTACCGAGAACCCCTCGGGACACGGCTTCGATCGGCCCTGGGAAGGGGCTCGCTTCTGCCACCACGCTGCTGCGGTGACCTCACGCCGCAGCCAGCCAGCCGTGGCACGCAGGACCGCCGGCAGCCGCCTCCCATCAAAACGGGCATAAAAAAACCCCCCACATTAAAATCCACCACCTTCCCCACGTTGCTTTTGCAGCGCCTCTCGCTCCAGGGGTGCGCTACGGGGTCCCCGGAGGAGAGCACAGGTCCGGCGCTTCCTAAAAGAGAAGAGAAGCGGTCGGCGCGGAACAGCCCAGCCCCGCGCTGCCCAGCCCCGCGTCCCGTGGCGGCACGGCCGCGCCGCGCGGGGAGGAAAAGCCGCCGGAGCAGGTCCGCCCGCCCGAGGGCTGGTCCCCGCTCGCCAGCGCTCTGCCCACGGGCGGTTTGGATTCCTGCTGTTTTCACGCTGCCTGCACACGGCAGGCGCACACCCACCAGCGCCCACGCGTTATCTATAACGTCCGAATTCAGCCTGTGCGCCTGGATGCTCCCGGCCAGCGTTTCAGAGCAAACAACACAAAACTGAAGAGAGATGTCACCTTGTTGGGGACCCCCCCTCCCAGTGTTGTGTCCGGGCAGGAAGGCTCTGTGTCTTCTTCTCCTCCTCCTCCTCCCATAGCAGAGGACCGCGGCTCCCGCAAACACCCTCTGCCCTGCGGGGCTGCCCCTGACAGGCCACAAACACAGCCGAGCCCTGCAGGACTGGCTTTACCTTCAGCAGCTAGCCACAGCCCACAATCACTGCCCCTGTGCTTAAAAAGAAGCAAACAAAACCCCCTCCCTCTCCCAAATTAGCTTAATTAGAAATTAGCCTGTTAGTTAATTACCAGAACTATAAAACCGCTATAAGCAACACTGACAAAAAATGATCAAGACCTTGAAGGGGGTCCTCCATAGAAACTGAAGGTAGGTAGTGCTTTTTAGTCTGTCCTCTTAACATGTACTCTTTATTTCTCACATATCAATTTATTTAAATTACCTTCAAGGAAAAAGTATTTTAATTTCTTAAAGAAAACTTTCCTGCATAAAGCCCCCCCTTTGCAGTAAATTCAGGAGCTTTTATCTCTGCTTTTAATGCATTTAGTGTAAGAAATGGTTTCTGACCACAGCAGTTACCTCCCCTGACCTGCCCGGTTCCCTTGGGGGGGCTGGAAGGCAGCCGCTGACTGAGCCAGCAGTGGGAATCTCCCCCTTGGTGTGTGTGTGGGGGGGGGGGGGGGTGTGAAGGAAGCTCCTGCCCGTGGAGCAGAAGGCAGGGGCATATGGCATGAGAGTGGCCAGGAGGGCCTGTCCCCGAGGACCTCCCTGGGTGGGCTGTGGGACCCCACAGGTCTGCAGGTGGGGGATACCATGCATGGGGCTGAAGGTAAGATGAGCTGTTCTTCAACCTCTCCTATCCTAACCAGAGCCCAGTTTTAGTGCCTTCATAGAATCACTGAGGTTAGAAAAGACCTTTAAGGCCATCAAGTCCAACCATTAACCCAGCACTGCCAAGTCCACCACTACACCAGGTCCCTAAGCACCACATCTACACCTCTTTTAAACACCTCCAGGGATGGTCACTCAACCACTTCACTGGGCCGCCTGTTCCAGTGCTTGATCACCCTTTTGGTGAAGAAATATTTCCTGATATCCAATCTAAACCTTTCCTGGAGCAACTTGAGGCCGTTTCCTCTTACTTGGAGAAGAACCTCTGACTGAGGACTAGAGGAACACCCTATCACTTCTTACTTAGGAGAAGAGACCAACACCCACCTCTCTACAACCTCCTTTCAGGCAGTTGTAGAGAGTGATAAGGTCTCCCCTGAGTCTCATTTTCTCCAGACTAAACAACCCCAGTCAACCCCAGTTCCCTCAGCTGCTCCTCTCAAAGGGACTCAACTCTAACTGGGGCTAATGGTCCTCTGACTCAAGGAACAAGGATAAAGTGTCTTTTACCTCTGGGGAAAACCAGCTCCATCTTACTACTGCTAGCAGATGGAGAGGTTTACTGAGACTCTTTACACCCAGGGGTACAAAGCTAAGAGTAGTGCTATGCAGGCTGAGGCTGAACAAATGCTATTCCCAGAGAGGCTCCATGATGACCTCCAAGCAGTAAACAGGCCTTGGTGCAACTGTGTTGCTCTAGAAGACAACGACAGGCGCGATGCCCACCTACGGGTCCTGGATCCCACTCAGCTCCTTGCTTTCCCAAGCAAGACCGAGACAGGGTTTTGCAGCAGATCAGTTCAGCTACTCTAAGTTTGCAGCTCATCAGTGAACAGTAATGAACAATAACATGTTTATTCTAACAGGGACATCCTGGTCTCCCTAAGCCTGACAGGGGTGGGATTCTGCACCATGCTGTCCACCAAGAGGCATGGCACCAGCATCCTGACCATAAAGGAAATCCTGGAAAATGGGTTTGTGACTGGGGCCTCCAGCCATACCCATTCTTCTCCTGTCCGCAGTTACTACATGGACAACAGCAGCGCCTCCAAACCAGACACCTGGGAGTTTCTCATGGACTTGGACGATGCAACAAAAGGCAGTTCCCTGTGTGTTGTCAAGCAGTCAGAGTCTCTGAGCAGTTGTGTGAAGGCTGACCGGCACAGCCTGACCCAGGGCGTCTCTGACCTCAGTCTTGTCTGCTTCTGCAAGACCCACCGTAGCCAGGCTGCCTTTGACCTGTCTGGTTTGCCTTGTGAGCACCCCAGCAGAGCCGGCTGCCTGATGGGCATGGCATTGCAGAACACCTCAACGCCATGCAAGAAAGAAAAGCACCCCAAACCGCTGGAGAGCCTGCTCTCCAAGAGCATCGAGCTCATCAGCGACCTCTCAACCCTTGGGAAGACTCCAGCACCTAGATGGGAGATCTCGGCAATAAAAGCCCCCCTGGATACCAGCCTGTCCCTTGATGTGAGCACTGAGGAGTTAAAGTTACTGGGATGCTCCAAACCAGACACGTCATCCCTGGAGACCTCTGTAGCAATTCCTCTGGCTTGGCCTGGTGCCTTCAAGAGGCACCCCACGCTGATCCCCAGGTCTGCCACCCCTGAGACCCAGCTGAGCGACCTTGAGCCCATCCCTGTGTTTCTGCATCAGGCCCTGTGATGCTGCTGCCCTGGCTCCGGAGCACGGCGGGCTGCGGGGTGCCTGCCCGGGGACCTTCTGTGCTGCAGAGGAGCACGGTGCACAGAGCCGCCATGCACGCTGCAGCACAGCAGGTGAAGCCCTCCTGCCCTGCCCGGAGCCAGGGGCTGGCTTGCTGATGGCGCCACCCGGTGAGAGGTTAAACCTTCCAGCCTGGGCTACTGAACCGGCACGCTGCTGGGTGGAGGAATCCGAGGCTCTCGATGCAGCCCCTGAAAGCTAGCACCGGCTAAGAAGCAGCCCTACTGGCTCCCCCCTCCTCCCCGATCGCTGTCTTTTGTATTAATGCAATAAAGATCTAAATTTCACGCTGGGTGTGGTCTCTGATGCTCCCTGCCTGGCCTGCGGCTGAGCTCTGCCGAGCACGGGTGCAGGGCCGGCCGGGGCCCGAGGACGGGCCCGGCTCCAGCCGGACTGCGGCCCGGCTGCCGGTAAGACCCCCACGGCGAGCAGCCGCCTCCAGCACTTCCCCACCCGCGAGCGGAGCCCCCGCGGCCCGTCCGCGCCCCCGGCCTGGAGCGGGGCCGCCACTGAGCTCCGGGGGAGAGGGGGCGAGACGCCGCGACAAGATGGCCGGGCCCTGCCGAGCCCCGGCCGCGGAGCCCCGCGGCAGCCACCGGCCCGGCCCCGCTCCCAGGTGCGCGGCCCGGGGCCGCCCCGCCCGCCCTCGTTACCTGGCAGAGGGGCCCGGGGAGGTCTCGGCGGCGGAGGGGCGCGGGAGCGCGGCTCTGGTCCCCGCCGCCGGGCCATGGCGCCGGGGCCGGGCGGCCGCCGGGGCCCGCCGCTGCCCAGGGGAGCGCGGGCGGGGAGGCGGCGGCCGGGGCTGGGGATCCCTCTTCTGGCACACGGGGAGAAAAACAGCCCAGAGCGGCGGGACCGGCCCGGCCCGGGCGGCGGCAGCAGCGGGCAGCGGGGAAGCAAGCGGCTTCCCGGGAGCGCCGCGGCGGTGGCGGCCTCCCGCCCTTAGCTGCCTGCGGGATTGTCATCGCCGCCCCGCGGGAGGGAATCGGCACCGCGAGCGCTCGCTGCCTCTGTAACTTCCACGCCCGGTCCGAGGGAAAGACACGAGCCCACCCAAACGCACCCCACCCTGCCACAGATTTTCTTGCTCTCCTGTTAGCGCTTCCCACCTTACACAGCCGCTTGTCTCCTTCCTCTTTTTCCTCTCCCGTCGCTGCTGACAGCGGACACAAAGACATGGAGAATTACTTGTCAAAACCACTTCCCTGGGCATTCACAGTTTGCTGAAGAACCAATACACACTCCCCCCTCTTCTTAGATTAAGGGATGAGAAGTTAAGTTGCATGAGAGGTCAGAGACAAAAAAGGGAAAGTTATTGCTGTGAACTACAGCAATAATTTCATTAATATATAAACTCCGTGGCTAGCTGCGTGCCTAACCTTCCAGTGGCCTCACCTCACTTCTTCAAAGCCCTCACCCACTTGCACCCCTTCAAAATTCTGTCAGTCAGCCATAAACTTTACGCATATCATATTCCCATGACCTAAGTAAGCACTTCTGTTTACAAAATAACAGTTTAAATACTTGCAGGGGGCCAAAGGGAGAGCTTTGAAAAAGAGGTGCAAGCTATTGCCTCTGCATGCATTTCACATTAGAGCTTCTGGCCAAAAAACCATCCATTCAGTGAAAAAAATCCATTCTTTTACCTCAGCTGTCAGAGTGGCACTACAGCCAGAGAGTAAACAGGGAGCTGCTTGTATTCTCTGGCTGCTCAGATGACTTTTTTCTAAACCCTGTTACCACATCAGGAACAGGCGACAAAACAACTCAGAAAAAGGGCCCGGAGAGAGAAAGTATTTGCAGTTTGAAGTATAAACACCACAGAACAGTACAAACCAGACCTGTAATGAGGAAGAGGATCACACAGTTGTTTGGTTCAACTGCGGTCTGTGCCGGTTGACTGATTGGTATTGATACTGCAGAGGAAAGATTAAGCTTATTGCATAAATGTGTAGCTGGAATGCATGAAGTACTCTGTGTGACAAACACAACTGTGGCCTTAAAGAAAAACAAAGAAATGAGGAAGAAATGAAAAATTTCAAACATGCTGCTACAAAAAAGGCAAGTCTGCAGAGTAAGCAGAGACACAGCCACTTCTGCCACCGTTATATTAGCACATCGCAACTGGTCAGTAACTCAGCAGGTGCTTTAGGGCACCTCCTTTAGAAAAACCTGCGCCAAGTTGGCATCCAAACCACGACGCAGTATAAAATGAAATGACTTTTTGTGGGATAAAAGATGAGCAGGTCTTGTGGAAAAAGCACCTTCGACGTTACAAAAACGTGGCAGAGCAAGATAAAGCACAAAGGCTGCACAGAAGGCTTGAGTGGGTGAAGAATTTAAGTTTCACCGTTTCAGAGATTAAATACAAAATTTGTTGGATGTCAAAGTGCAATCTCCTTGTTGATACAAAAGAAAAGTCCACAGACACGCAGTATTAATGATGTTGACAAATGTTTTCTTCTCACCACCCACATCTTTGGCTCTATTTTTGCTGTGCAGTGAGCTTCAACATTTTGTGGTCAATGAACTTCACTTGAATTTCCATTCTTGTGCATTACCTAGCTCACTATCTCTGGGCTAGATATCAAATAACTGTAAGTACAAACATTCCCGAGTTTCTGCACAGTACCACATTTTCTTAATAATGATCCATTAAATCTTAAAGTCTTTTTCATCCAAATGCTGTCCCTTCTTTTCAAAATGATGTATTTCCAGTCTTATATGAGGCAGGTATCTGCAGCAACGTCATTATTGCTTAATTTAGACTCTTCCCCTCCCTTGGAAGAAATGTCTTCCTTCTACAGTAACAAACCCACCTCTCCTCCGTTCACTTTGGCAGAGAGACAAAAGGAGACTGCCTCGGGGTGACAGTCTAGCATATTTTCAGCAGCTCCTGTATTTATGGCTGTATTTTCTTTTCCACAGTTCACAAACCAAAATAATAATCTTTCCCACAGTGCAATTAAGGGCTACACGTACACCAGGAGAACCCACAGTAAGCCTTACAACAAGAAAATAAATACTGGCGCCGGAAAGAAAGACGAAACCCACATTTTCTCAGTATAAGATTTTTTTCATATATTACAAAATTACAGTTTCAATAAAGAAGTAGAAAAATAGGAAATTATTTGGGAAGTGCTTGCAAAATACAAGCACTTCCTCAAAAGGCATTAATTATCCAAACTACTACACATAAATGATCCAAACATTCAGTGAACTGCTGAGACGGTCCCAATCAATATACTGAACACAGAGGTTGAAAAAAATGGAAAAGTATGTTTTTACTAAAAGGTTTATCTCAAACTGGGGAAAGCCAGGTCTCAGTTCCCATTCTGGAATCCAGCTTCACTTGTGTCAGTATCATGTTCCTTAGGCAAGGGAAAAGGAGAAAGGAAAGAAAAAAAAAAAGGAATTTTAGTAATAGGGTAGAAATGTCAGATTTTTGTCTTAATTAGACTAAATGAGACACAGGGAATACTTGTTAGTAGAAACAGCTGATCTGCCGATATGTTCCAAACAGACTTTGAAGCATCAAATTTACTATAAAGAATTATTTCAACACAGTCCTTCTTGTGAGTAACAATGCTAGTTTCACACCTCCATTGTAGCATTAGCAAGCACTGTGAACATTCGTGAGGGCGCACTGCTGTTACACAATGCACCAGTAATGAACTGTATTTCGCTGAAATTACCGAAACTACGCTTGCATGTATTAATCCCCCAATTAAAATAAATGAGAGACTTAATAAATTGAACACTACACATTCTACACAGATTAACAGTCATAAGTATTCTGGATCACACTTCACTGGTCTAATTTATTATACAACAAATGTCTTAACACATCACTCTACCTCTTGCCTGTGACAAGCGTAGCTGCTACAAAGATGTATCAGCCTCAGTGCTGATACTACCAACTATTCACTTGTCATTCTGTTATTACAAATACCTGATTCAGTTTCTTAAACTCAACCACTTGGAAGAAGATGTGCTCCAGGATATGTTTGGCATCTTGCTTCTCCTTTGGGAGTTTACTTGTTACTCCTAGGATATCGCCACATTTTCGTACGTAAAACTCCAGGTCATCGTCAGTACCTAAACAAGCATCCCAAGGAAGAAGGCAGTTGAATATCACACATATCCCTAGCAGCTGGGCAAAAATGCACTACGAATCTCCACTTGTTGGCATTCTGGGAGGTTAAGTCCTATAACTAAGTTCAGTGGACTAGCCACGATGTATTCTTGCAGCTAGTACTTTCTCATCATTCTTAGATTTAAGGTGTGTTTAGAATAACCTTAACATTTTAACTTCAAAGCATAATGAAAGATGCGAAATAAATCAGCAAGAGTGTGCAAAGCAATTTATGCATGATACAGGAAACAGCAGGCAGAAACATAATAAAATGTCATGTAACAAACAAAATAAAACGTCATGGTACATAAAGTCAGTTATCAATTTCCAAGGCCCTTCAATTTCTTGGCCCAGGATGACAGCAGTGGATTTTCATAAACAAGGCCCATGTTTTAAAATTAAATATAACAACAATTTTCCTCCAAAAACTTGGACTTTATATATAAATGTGTAAACAATCAGTCTGCTCCACTTACATTTGTTTGTAATCTCTGCAAGACGAGCTTTCTCAGAGGAAAAAGTTTCATCCAAGTCAAATAGCTCCAGAGGGGGAGGAGGCAATTCTCTGAAAGCAGGTGGAAAAACCTTGAAGAGAATAATTAGCATGGATTATTGCCAAATATTTTTCTTATACTTTACAGATCTCTAAGACAATAGTTTTGGACTTAGATTGGACTTGAAGAAATTTTTATAAAGTCAGAAGCAACTCCAAAAGCCACAGTACAAAAATTCCATTTATATTTTGTAAAAATAACTGAATGTTCCAAAAGAGTTTAGTCACAAGTATGCCAGAATTACCACCTCGCATCACAACTAGACATACTGCATTTGCAGTTTGTTTTTAGTTTTGCTCCATGAGATCCAGGTCATAGCTGAGATAGCTGAGGTACTAAGCTCGCCATAACAGCCCACCTTGGAAACACATTCACACTAATTCGGGTAAGAGTATTTTCTTTTTCATGCAGTCACCACTTACGCCACAAGTTGGACTTGTGTTTTTAAAGAGCAGCACATGAGACGATACTTTCAGTTGCACCCCTGCAGCTATAAGGGCCCCAGCAGCCACTCAGCGTGGCCAAGGTAAAGAAGGATGGAGCCATGACGGCAAAACTCAAAGATACTCAAAGATACCTGCTTTTCAAAGTAAGTTTGACAGCGCCGCAGCTCGTGTTGTTGCTGCCAGCCCAAATCTCTGCTGATAAAAGTCTGGCCAGCCCTTGCTGTAAAAGACCAATGCTCCACTTTCTACTTCCCTAAAGGATACGGGAGATGGAAGAAGAGTGGGACAGACTGGCTCCTCCCCTGGCAGCAGTCAGTGTATTACTTACACCACCACTGCTTTCTGAAATACCACCTTCTGTTTTCACAGTGAAGGCTGAACCACAGCAGCTCACAGGACTGCGAGCAGCTACGCGGCTAAAGGCTTATATACACAAGGCATTCTGCTATGGTACCAGATGCTACATTTTCAAGCTCTGTTGATAAAAATTAGAAGCATAAATAAGTGCTCTTTCCTAAAAGATAGTCCCTGCAATGTATTCAACTCCCAAGTGATTAATTATCACAACAGCATTTTTCTCTTTTTTTTTTTTTGAAAGAACTATGGAAATGACACACAGAGGTTTTACATGAAACAGAAGGATTCTCCACGTGCTGTATCAGCAAGATTACTCACAGCTGGCTGGAGGACAGGTAGTGGAGTCTCAAATTGAGGCTGAATGAGTTGGAGGGGTTCATGCTTCACATTCAGCTGTTCATAAGCTCTGCAGCACAGAAAAGACAAAGTATGAGAGAAGAAATGATGCAACAGCCATTTCCACCTGCATGCAATAAAGGCTAGAGAGATGAATTTTTATGAAGACACCAGGGTCAACCAATATCCGCAGTCATAGTATTAAAAAAACAGGATGTCTAATTTTAGGAGGACCCCAGAGAACTACATACAAGTAATAATTGACTTGTACAGCAAACAAATTAGTTAAAATTATGACAGAGAAGAAGATAATGATAGGTGGATATATAAGATGATAAAAAAGAAGGAAGTCACAACTCAATTCTTCAAGCAGCTTTTAAAGGGATGAATGTGCATGAGGAAAAAGCGATCCAGTTCAAAAAGAGCAGACTTGGGATTTCAACAAGGTTTTTCAAGAAGTCCATAACCAAAAGCCATTTTAAAAAGTTATTTGTTATAGGATGAGAAGGGAGATCCTACTATGAATTCATATCTAGCGAAAATACAAGAAATACAGAGTAAGAAGAAACAGTGTCCACAGCAGGGTGGAGTTTCATGGAATCTGGTTAAGCCTGCTACTATTCAACATGTTCATACGTGATCTGGATAACAGAGGAGTTATGAGGGACAAAGCTGCCAGCAATAAAAAACTGGTAAAACTGAGCAGCAGATAAATCTCAAGACACAATTATTGGGAAATGCGAAGATGAATGAAATGCAGCTTCAGTAAATGCCAAGTAATTCAAAAGTGGAAAAACAACCAGTTTTCACTCCAGAAAGTACCCAACATCACTGTAGATAGTTCTGTTAAAAATATCAGTTCACTGAATCAGCAGTAGTCAGAAAAAAGGAAAAAACAATGCCAGAAACTACAGCTAAGACAAGAAGCAAGAGAAAGTATCACTGTCACACTGTACAAATCAATATTCTGGTACATCCATATTCAGAATGCTGCCTACAGCTCAGTTCCTTCTGCTCTTAAGCAGACACAGTTAAGTACAAACAGAAAATGCAGAATATACAGTGGAAAAATAAAATAAAATTTAAAAAAAATCACAGCTGCTGACTTGATAACTGAAGGGAGGGCAGTTGTATCCAGCTGATAAAGGGATGTATCAAAAAGCTTGGTGAAGTCTCTTGGGTTCTCATCTCCTTCTTGCAGACAGACTCGCAGTTGCTCAGACAGCGCAGCTGTATCTGGGAGCATGGTATAGTCTGAAATCTGAACACACACACACACACACAGAGATACACACACTTATGATTTAAAAAGACCAACCCATTGACATACTCTCTTTCTAGTTTCTCTCACTTAAAATCTCATCTAGAAATAATTATTTCACTCTTTACCAGCTGCGACCATTTACAGTGCCTCTTACTAGACTGGTAGACTGTGCAAACTCTGTTCTCTTAGCTGTGAAACTACTTGCGACATGGACGTTGTATCTGAGCTTCTGTTAATTCTTTGAAATTAAAAGAGACAGCTTACTAGTCAACTGGGGAATACTGTTCTTTTTATGCACGCAGAGTATACAATTTTATCACGTATGATATTTCCAAATAAAAATAGCGTTTGCATACATCAGTGAAAAAAGCAACTATAATTGATACACAGGTCAGTCCCTACTCACGTACAGAAAATCTGCCTTCACTTCATGCATGTTCCTCTTGTCTGAGGGCTCCGAGTGAAGTGCAAATTTATTACGCTGGAGCAGCAAATGATCTCATAAACATGGGCAAATTGGAAAGAGACTTTCACAAATGAAATCTGATAATGAACAGCAATCTAAGTTTGACAGAGATACAATTACATTATTTTTTATGCCTAGTCCATCTGTCTACTCAATCTCAGACCCCGAATAAAGGGTCTGCAACAACAACAACAGCATCCCTCTAGCTGTTAACCATTTTGTGCTAAATACATGGTTTGCCAAAACTGGTGCTGCTGGATCACACTACTATTTACTTCCTTGTGACGGATATCTCTTACCTCAGGGTCCTCCATATCCATCTGGTTTAAATGGACATCTGATGTTGTGAGCCACTGGAAAAGCACATCCTGGAGAGGGGCAAAACTTAACTAATTTCTGGAAGGTCCAAGTAATCTTACATTATTCTTAAACATTCATATTAAATCTATTAAATAACATACCATGAAAAAGAAGAAAAATATGAGTAATAAATCAAAGAATATCTAGGGAGAAAATACAAACTTTACTTGTGTTAACATATGGAAGGGATGAGTCATGGCAATGAGCTTACTTTGTAGGAGGTACATACTTTCAGGAACACCTCAGCAGGAAACTCCCCTTCTTACACATAACAACGTTAAATACCACCCTTCAGAAAGTGCATTACAATCTCCAGGTATCAGGAGCTACATATGCAACGGTTTATTATTAATCAGTAGCCATAATCAAGCGCTAAAGAAGCTAAGAAAAAGTAGTAAACAAAAAAACCCCTCCACTGAATATTTAAACATTAATAACAATAAAGTGGTGAACAAAGGTAGGAAAAGCTTTTCAGAGTCCTATGACATAAATAATAAACTATATCTTTAAAAACTCCTTCCTGACACTTGTGGTCTAACAAATTCCTCAGATGTTAGTATTGGGTTAGACCCTCCATACTGAATCCCTTTCATAGCTGTCTTGCTATGATGAAGCTAGTGAGCTTGGATTGCTTTGTAAGTGCTGTGAAGATCCACTAAGGTGGGTTTTAAAAAAAAAAAAAAAAAAAAAAGAAATCCACAACAAACTTACCATGATCTTGCCATTTTCTTCTTTATCTAAATATTGATCACTGAACATGTGGGAAGATCCCAACGCTGCCATCTTTCCACCTTGATTCTAACAACAAAGAATACAATATAGCAAAACATCCTTCCAAATTGCAGTTTGAGAGGCAATCATTAATGCTGCCTAATTACAAAGTGATTTAAAGAAATAGGAAATTTTGGAATAAGGAGTGGCAAAAGCAGTTTCAGACTTGGCAAGCTCACAAGAGCGCAGCATTATTATAAGAGTATATGCTCTTAAGGCTCATAAATTTATTAAAAAAACTGATCTGCATTTCATAAGAGTAGACAGACAATTGGCTGGCAATAAAAAAAATACAGAGAATATCACCAACAATAACTGCACTTAGGCTATTTTTGCACAAAAATAACACTCTTCTTTTCAATCAAATAAAAAATAATTAAGTTAAATGAATGCATTATTAACTTCTGGCAACCCATTCTTCAGTGTTCAGAATGTAAACCTAGAGGCCGGTGACATGCATGCATGTCAATATAGCACATATTCACATCAGGTAATGGGAGAAGAGTTTGGTAATTTTATTATTTGTAAGATAAAATGCAAAATATGCAGGTCATTATATTTTAATTTAGCTAAATTAAACATGCATGAATATGCATTCATGAAACATCTTTGGAATTCTTCTCTATCCAGATTACCCCCTAATCCTTCCACAAGGACATACATAAGAAATCATAAGTTTTCAACAGAACAAAAAACCACTGTAATGCTCCCTGCACCACCTGTGAAACTCACAGCATAATATAACCATGAAGACTGCTGTAATGAATTTGAAGATACATCAAACAAAGCTCCAGTTTATTTAACAGATTTCTGATGTTTCATACTCCATGTTTTGCAAGATTTTAACCTGAATTCTACATGCTTTACCCGCAATAGCATAACTAGGTAGCATCCTCTGCTCTTACTTTCCATTCCTTCACTTTCTGTTGCTATTCTTTACTGTATCTCTTTTTCATTCCAAGAGATCTTGTTTTCCTCTACCAAGTTTCTCTGCTCTGCTTGAGAGACAACCTCTGTCTCTGGCTTCATCTTCTACCCTTGTGTCTACAACTTCCTTGAGCTAGATAGGAAAAGTGATGCCATCTATATGACATTCATGTCATGGTATTTTATCAAGGCATTATATGGTGTGGAATGGTTTCCACTGCACAAACCTATTACACTTCAGTGATCAACCCATGCAAAACAGTTCACGAAGGTACAAGCAAGTTAGACGGATTTCACTTACAGAATAATTTAGTTGTTATAATTCTAAGAAGAAAACACTCCTCTCCACACCGATTAGGTGAGCGGCACGAGACCCCACATAAACAGGCACAGTCTTGAAACAAGAACACCAGCCAGCAAAGCTATAATCCCAGTCAAGTTAAGGCTTTACGTAACTTACGTGACTTATGTCGCAAAAAGACAACTCTATCATTAATGCAAATAATTTCAGTATTATCATGGGTGCAAAATTAGGCATGAGTCTATGGGTTCATTTGATCTATGTGCAAATATCGTGTGGGTGGAGGGATTTTATTATATCTTACTCTGACAGCTGCAGATAAAATGCGAGCAGTAAGTGTACTTGTAAGTTCACTTCATGTTGCTGTATTGTCTTTGATTTATGGGGTCTATTTCAGCCACAACATGGGGGGATGAAGTTGGGCATCCTCAGGAAAAAAATCACCTGCCTACCAAAGATATCAAAAAACCACAGTAGTGTTAGAAACTCACCTACATAGTAAAAAATGTGTTAACGTGTTTATGTTCACTAACAATATTAATTCTTTGTTTGTACCCATCATCTACTACTAGATTTCTGAATTTTTTTTATAAATTAACAGGGCTGGATGGGTAAGATAACATAAAATCCACAGGTTCCAAGGTGACAGTCCTCTTCCTTAACTCAATATGGCATATTTATGAAGCTAATGATACTCTTACTTACTACATGATCACTAAGACAGTGGAAAAAACCCCAAACAGCGAAACTTTAAAGAAGAACTAAAAATATCCGTCCGTCAATCAAACAAATATATAATCTTTGCCGACCATCAAATTAATTCTCCTCTGAACCCCATGCAAAGAAGTCTTCCATAAAAGGAGGCAGGAGCCACTAGGCTCACCTGGACTTTGCAGGTGCATCAAAAATAGAAGTGGGTTTGTAAGTACTCCCAGAAAATACACTCACAATTTCTGTGTGGGGTAGGGGGAGAATGCATGGTTTGTTACATGCAGAATCATACCTCATGCTGATAGAAAGCAAGAATAGGCCTGTTAAGCGGGAAGCAGACAGATCCTGTCGATAGAATAGCCACTGCTGGTTTCATCACATTCAGTGTGGCACCAAATGGATACACAAAAGTGAGCGTTCTGCAGGAAATACAGAAACCCTGTAAGTATCTGCATGTATCAGGTAGGCTGGACATATTTATAACTCAGTCTGTCTGCCTAAGCCACAAACTGTAATTGTGCACCGGTGGTGGAATGCCAAGAGGCATGCTTTCGAACATGCAGATCGTTATAATGACATTTTAGTCTCTTTCTACAGGTTTTTCCAGGTTGACAATTTGTCTTTAAATAACAAAGAACACTCTTGATTTTTGTTTGCACACTCCTGTATCCCAGAGAAGGGCAGGGGTATTTAACTTAGACAAATATATATTCTGGAACAAAACTACAGGAAATGTTTTTACACTTACATTTTTCCTTGTAATCAAACATATGGTCATTTATTAGTCTAAAAACTAGCTGCAAGGAAGAATACAAATGTTTAGAGTTATTTATGGAACAGCTGTGTTCTTCTCAATGCCTTTTCGCTCCTCTGCAGCACAGAGGGATGGAAAGCTAAAAACTGCAATAAATGTCTATCTTACCCTGGATTAAGACTCTTTAAAAAGAAGTAGGGTTGCTCATGCCTGCAGCCAGACCACTCACTATCTAGAGGTTATTCATATTTACATTGTTTAATCAAATTCAAATCCACAGACAAGGGACAAATAAGATCTGGTCAGTAGAGTAATAATTCCCTTCAAAACTTGTCACTCCTGCTCCTTCATTGGTTATCAAGCACTACTAAACAGATTCTCCTTTCCAGATATAACCGTGAGGAGCAAGAAGCTGACATAAGAAATACATGAGAAAACCTCAACACAAGCACAACATACTCCTGCTAGATTACAAACCTGCTAATTCCGAGTTATTCTAAATCTTTTCACATCAGCTTCCTCAAAGGAAAACACTTACTGTGAGTCATGTCCACTTCCATCTTCATCTGCTGTCTCAAGAACTGCTTTTCTTGCAGCTTCACTGATTCCCCTACAAGATGTTGAAAAGCAAAACTTACTGAAAACAATACAGATTGTAAGAGTTTACAGTAAAAATTTATATACCCCAAATATTTACCTATTCAAAACTCCATCAGAGATTAGTGCTTCTTTTGGGTGGTGGTACTTGTAATATACATTTCGTACTACAGCATCTTGAAGAAAGAAAAAAAATAAAGAAATTCGCATCTTAGCTGATCAGTATGCTAAATATAGCAATGAAAAATTAGTTTAGCTCCTGGATTCCCTGGGTGTTTGCTTCTAACACCACAAAGCTGGCATGTGGCTCCCAAAAGAATTCAGATCAGCCTTCTCTACCATTTCCTTTTGGACATACAGATTTAGAACAGGAATATAGTTGCAAGTTCAAGTAAAAATAAGCACATCTCCATGTCTTCTGCAAAGCAGAAGAGGCAAAAGGATGATCCAGTTAAAAGAATACGTATCAAGTTTTACAAGTTCAAATTCTTTTTTTATACATCTTCCAAAAGCATGATGAATCTAATCCTGGTGATGCAAAAGAAGGCACAGTCTAGAAAATGCCACCAAAACCCCTAAAAATATTTTATGTACATTGAGACACAGTTGTTTTGGTTTTTTTTTTTCACATTGGCAGTACAAAACCTAATGAATGGCATTTTATTGGTGTGCTAAAGAAAAGTGCCACTGTTTATTCAGGGTTAGTATGAAGTGATTCAATCCATTAAAACACGTGGAAAAAGTGTTTGAAATGAAACTAGAATTAATTGTTGTTAGTAAATACCATTAAAATTGACAACCGCAGCAAAGGAATGGAGATAGCAAACTTGTTATCAAGGTACTGTGTCCATGGAAAGCCCTTGGTGTGCTCCAGTATTACACTGCCACGTACACGTAGATTTCAAGAAAAAACATCTCTTAGACCAAAAGGTACCTTGTGAGATGGATTTGCTTGGCTTATACAAACAAAGGCTGAACCTGCTCTTTAGATTTTGCGGAAAATGGAAGAATAAAAGGTATCAGTGAGCTCCATTACCGTTATTGAAAACGATCCCATATTCTTCTAACAAAAAGTTAATATTCGTGCCACATCGGGACTCTCCGCCTTCTCTTAGCATCACCAGGATGGCTCCACCATCCTCCAGGAATTTCTTCAGAACCGAAAACTAGAAGACAGCAAAGATCCAGAAAAAATACACGTGAAAGAAGCTACACACAAGACTACAGGAAGTTATATTGAGATGAGGGGAAGTAAATGATTCTGACTGCTTGCAATGAACTTGATCCTATCAGAAAAGCATTCAAGTTTCAATTTGTTTAAATTCATATAAAAGAGTATTATTGCAAATTCTTCTGTGTTTTTCTTTTCTATTTCACATTAAACAAATTTTGAAACATAACTAATTTGCAAACAGTCATTGACTTCTTACCTCAGCAGCACTGAACTTTTCTCTTGGCCCTGCTGTAATCCACAATTTTACCCCAAACAGTTTCTCAGATGTGATCTCATCTTTTAAGCTATGAACAGATTAATAAAGAGACATCATATTCTTGGATACAGTCCCAAACCATCACTTTCTTTTTTTTTTAAAAGAACTAGCAAATAAACACAAAGCAAATCACTTCAGTCACTTCACATCCTTTTATCTGGGTTTAAAGTTGACAATTCAAGTGAAAATAATCCTTACAAATTTCAACCCATTAAATAGTAAAGCCCCTCTAACAAGGCACTGTGGCAGATCCAGAACAGGTATAAACCGTCACAACTGCTATTAAACTTTGCACCTGATGAGCTTCCTCTTATTCTTGTGTTTCTTTTTGCTCTGGACACATTTTGTAGTGGACAGACAGGCAATATCATATGTACAAGGGCCGATTTCTTTTTATCCCAAACTCTAAATCAAGATAGACTCAAAAGCCTGTACCAGGAGTTTCATCCTTATAACTTACGCTCTATCTCTTCCACAGATAAGATAGCTGAAAGTTCCAAAGACAGGCATCCAACTGTGAAATTACAGCTAATGCCACAGAGTGCAATCAATGTGAAAAAGACATTTTAGCTTACGATACACCTTCCCAAAGACTATTCGGGTATTCAATGCGGACCACAGACAAATGTCAGGATCTCTCTATGGACTCCCAACCCCTACGCCCCGGGCTGCAGAGCGGGGAGGCTGAGGCAGCCTAGCCTCTTCACTCAGGAGCGGCCAGGAGACGAAGAGGGATCCACAGAGATGCACAGGGATGCCTCGGAGAGGAGGTGGATCCACAGGGCCCGGCCAGGCTGAGAGAAGGCTCGTCCGCACTAGCTGCGGGCGTGCCATCCGTCCTGCCTGCAAAGGACCCTCGGACCACAGAGACACGGCTTCTCTCCCACGCCAGCGCCCCCCAAATAGCTGCCCCGAGTCACTCGGAAAGCTGCCCCTCACCTCTGTATCTTCCAGTTACCGCGAAGCCTTTTGCGCAACGATTTGTAGCTGCTGGCGAGAGTGAAAGCCTCCCCTTTGGACGCGTTGAAGACTATGGCATTCCGCAGGCCCCTCTCCATAGGGTTACCCGCGGCTACCGCAGCGGACGCCGAAGGACGCCAGCTCTCGGGACGCGAAGCGAACCTCCAACGCTCCTGCTCCCCGGCGGGACCCCGCAGCGGGCCGGGGGTGAGGGGGGCGGCCCGCCCGCCGCGGCGGCCGGGGGCAGCGGGGCCGAGCGCAGCGGGGCCGGGGGCCGTCACCACGGCGCGCTCCGCCTAGCAACGCGCCGGCCGCCGAGGCGCATGCGCGGAGGTCGATGCCCCGAGCGTAGAGGTCGCTGCGGTGGCTTGCGCCGTTCCGCGGGAGGGAAGGGGGCGGGGCGGGACGGTACCACTGCGGCGGGCTGGGGGGAACGGGGCTCCGCGGGCCATGCCACAGCCGGGCCGGCCGCCCTCACCCTGCCCGGGCCGCCCTCGCCCCTCAGCTGCGGTCAGGTACCCCGGCTCCGGGCGACGTCGGCTGTCGGCCCGCGGCCCCTCAGGCAGCTGCCCCCCCCCAGGAGCAGGGTTCTGGGCCTTAGGCCCAGGTAAAAGCAAAAATACCAGTGCTTCTATGGGCCTGAAGTAGGGACTTTCTATTTAATTTAAACAAAAAGAGTTCCCGTGACTTTCTGCATGCAGCCCAGCGTTGGGGTACAGCATGAAGCCGGCTCTTGCCCGCCCTCCTCCCGCCAGCACCCCCTTACACACAGCACAGAGATGGAAGCACAGCAGTGTACCCACTTTAATATAAACCATGTCATCGTTCCGATAACTTCGGCAAGTACAAGGTAAAGTCCGATAAAAAAAAAGTTATTCCAGCACAACCTTCCCAACAGTGTGAGCATCACTCAACTTCTAGAAAGCCCCTTGTTTACTCCTGTGTTGCAGGGAGAAGCTCTTAGCACCCTTTCTCCTCCCCACAGCAACAGAGCAAAACAACTTAAAAAAAAAAAGTGGGAAGTGACATTCAAGGAGTATACCAGCATTTAAATTAAGGCAGAATAAATAAGTGTTCTACATGGGTGACAGGCATTTTCGGAGGGGTGCTGGAGCCCGGAGCACCGCTGCCCCTCTCCCGCTCCTGCATGCGGGGGCTCGGGGCTGCCGGCCAGCCCAGGGCGGGTGCGGAGCCGGGCTCGGGCTCCCCTCGGTGCGTGCTGCCCCATGCTCCGCAGCGTGCTCAGGGCAGTGGTGCCCGTGTGCTGCAGGCAAGCCAAGCACAGGCACTGACAGGATCCCCCACCCCAAGCAGGGTTTGGCCATAGGGTTATTTTTATTTTACCAAGCAACTCGGCCTCTTCCCCACCCGTTTTATGTGGCTGCTCCATAACAGCCTCCTTGTTGCTTCAGCAGCATCCCAATCCTGGACCAGAGAGAGATGATCCACTCACCTTGGGGAGGGACTGGCTAGCATGAAAGGCTACAGCACAGTTCAGGATTTATGGACCTGCAGCCACCTTTGGAACAATAACTGGTGAACAGCTTTGAGCCCAGCTCAGTCCAGGATGAGTGGCTTAAGGGGCACAGTCCACTTAAAGGAAGGAAGCCACTGCTCTTGGTAGTGTGAAGTTTCCCTCTCTATTGGGCAGGCAAAGCAGGTGGACAGAGCTGGGCTGAGTTAGCTCCACAAAGAAGAGTGGCCAGTTAGAGGGGCGGGGCTGTTGATGTGAATGATGGTACATACCTCAACCATAAATACAACCACAGAGTGAATACAATTCTGCCAAGTAGCACAAGACGCTCAGGGGAAAATAATGATAATAATAAGTGTCCAACTTTCCCTGCCAGGGGAACAGTCATTTAGAGGGAAATCCACCAAACAGCAAAAGTTAAAGAGCTCTGTTCCATCCCAGCCAGTTAGTGTATTAGTCCCAATTTCCTTAAACCATGAGCAAAGGACAGTACCAATCCTTTCAAAAAAAAAAAAAAACACCATAAAAACACATTCAGTTAAAATCTGGCTTCTCAAAGCCTTTGTAAAACCTAGATGCCCTCTTCAGTTGGTGCATAAGAAAATCCTAAAAACGCATCTGAGGCACTGGAGCTGCTGGCTGCTAGGTCAGGCGTGTGGGTGATGGAGGCGGAGATCGTTTCTTGGGTGAACTCCGGATCAAAGTGTCGCAGATCAGCTGGACCAGCCTAAGCCAAGGAGCAGAGAGGCACATAGTCATTTCAAGTGAGCAGACCCCAACCACCCACTTGTGTTCAGACAGTCTAACACAGCGGCTCTTCCAAAAGCATGGTCACCGCTGCATTTGCAGTTCCTAACCTGCACTTCAGCATCCCTCAGTGTCAGCACAAGACATCTGGAGAGGATTCCTTTTGTACCACTGTGTAACAGATAGCAACAGAAATACCCACTTACCACGTTGGGGTTAAATGGAGGAGTAATCCTCTTGTGGTACAAGTCATCCCAGTTTATTGGGCTGAAGAATACATGGTTCTTTATCTCAAGCTGCATAGAAAGCAGGGGGGAAAAAGTCAGTCTTCTGCTAAGCCTCCTTTTCCAGCACCTGCCAGCTGGTTTCATAGCATTAAGTGGTTGAAGAAAGACTTGGAACCACATATCCGTGTAGGGGCCATGTAGCAAGTCCTTCATACATGAGGGTCATGGTCCAGTAATCCCTTGAAGGGAGATGACACTATCACACATTGGTGTCCTAGCTTGCCACCATACCTTGAGTCATAGTGTTTCCCTTTGGAAATCCAAGTCAACCCCATATACCCCTTTGGAAATCCAAGTCAACCCCATATACCCATTTTAGGAGGCTTGAGAGACATCAGCATGCATAGAAAGCTTTTCCAAGGCAGCGCTGTTATGAAAGAAAGGCTCAGAATAGAAAGGTTTCCTATCCATCCTCCCTCCTGATCCTAATGCAGGCACCTACAAAGTCTGTCTTGGCACCCAGCCTCCTCTTCTGGTCCTTGTGGAGAAGTCCCTGGAGGATGTCACAAGCTGCCACAGTCTTGCTTCCTTGGATCTGGAGTGGCTTGTGCAGAATGTTGTCATACATCTGAGACACATCGCGGCTGTAAAAAGGAGGCTAATTTGAAAGAGAGGAGAAGCAGCCAGGTAAAACATGAGCTACCATAAGGAACCACACATCACAGGTCACAGTGAGTCCTGCAGCAAGTAGATGAGGGAGACCTGCCACATCTCAGATATCAAACAGATCTCTCCGTTCAAAGGGCAACTGTATGATTGAAACAAGTCTAATTCAGGATCTAATTCAGGATTCAGTTGTCTGTGTCAGGTACCATGTGAACACCAGACCAGCCTCACATCACAGCTTTCAAAAATAAACTCTCCATCATGTAGAGTAAAACAGACAGCTTCCAAACTTACTAGTCCAAACAGCATCTCATAGAGGACGGCTCCTAGGCACCACCAGTCTACTGTCCTGTCATACGGCTGCTTCTTTAGCACCTCAGGAGCCAAGTACTGGGAAGAATCAGAAGTAAGTATTTCAGTCAAATTATAAAGGAATGGCTTTGTCCTCAGAAGCGCACAAACCTGGCTGCACTTCAAGCTGAGCAAATGCATTAGGAAGCACACAGATGCATTTCCTACTACGCTTTGATAGACTCTCTGCTTGCTTCAGAGCAATGGGTTTGAAAGACACCCACCAAAACCCTCAAAGTGTTTTTCTGGGCTACACAAGGTATAGCCCTCCTATAGAGGTATAGGTATAGTCCTCCTATAGAGGACTTGTACAAGGATTTGCCACCCAGCACAACTCAGCCAGCAAGCCTGTCCTGCACTGACACATTACACCTCTAAGAGGCTCCTGTGGTTGAGAAACGGCTGCTGCAGTTTTCAGTCCCATTAAGTCTGTTCAAAGCAGCAAAACTACCAATAACCACCACCAAGGAGCAACAGGGAAGAGTTCAAACCACCTGCAGAGCAAGGAGCACATCAAGCCTGGTCTCACACAGGAGTATCTATGTACTATCAGGCTCCCTATCTAGGGCAGATAAAAAACACCACACACCAAAAACCACAAAACAAAGCTCAAACATTCCTGCTCGGTTCATGCTGTACTATCACATAAGTGGGTCCCCACTGAAAGCCAAGGGCTACCACCAGGAAACTCCTGCCCACTTCTGCTGAGCTTGAATACTGAAAGGCACCTTGCTTACAGATCCTTCTTCAAGCTACCTGAGGAAGGGCAGCACATGTATTACCTAGGCTAAAGTGCTACCAAAATCCCCGGCTCTGTAAGGAGCAGGAAAAAAAAGCCTCCAAGACAACAAATTGGAGATTTTTTTTAGCAAAACTTATCCGAGGTGCATTGGAGAACAGGCATTTCCTCCCCTCTGAGCAGTGTTCACATTCCAGGAGAGCCTGGTCCTCTCCTCTGCACAGGGTGTTTTGCAGCTCCTGCATACCAAGGACACGCAGAAGGGCGCAGCAAGGTCCTGTGTTTGTCAGTACCAGCAGGCTCCCTGTTCTGCAGCTCCAGAGTATCAGAGCAGGTAAACAGCCTGCTCACGGGCTCGCTCATGGGCTCCCAGGGTCAAGGGAGTCTCCACAGCCACCTGGAGCAGCCCCAGTTTCACAAGACTGGCCATTTCTGAGTTCAGGGATCCCTGCCCCCAACAGCACAGCAAATTTAGAGTACTAATCAGCTGTTACAGGTAAAACTGTCTCTGCTGAGTAGGGAAGACCTTATCTGAACTCCAACTTCAGACTGACAACCTCAAAGAGCCCAAGACTGTCTGATTCATAGAGCCCATGTTTTGAGATGCTGAGCACCCACACAAGTCCGAGAGCCAGAGCAGCAAGCCTCTGAAGGCTTTCTGCTCCCAGGTCACAGTGAAACCCCAGCACATGCTTCTACCTCAGGAGTGCCACAAAAAGTAGAAGTTGTCTCCTCTTGCTCCATTCCTTCTTTGCAGAGTCCAAAGTCTGTCAATACTATGTGTCCCTAAAGAAGAGAGGGAAATTTCAGCTTGGCTGACTCTTTCTAGGGAGGAGACAGGATTTCCAAGCATTGGCCTTCACGCATCTCATGTATGTTTTAGTTCCCCACTGTTCATCCACTTCCCCTCCCTCACCTTCTGGACATCCTGTAGTACAAGTACAGGAGCCTATAGAGAAAGTAGAGTCCAGACTTTTTTAATTTTTTTTTTTAAATTTGTCTACAACTGCATAGCTATGAAGAGATCCAGCACTGCTGTGCTTTGCCAGTGCTTTATCCCAGACCCAGTTTATATAGCAGTCACCACCAGAGTAGCAGCAGTGCCTTGCTCTTAGCACCCCCGATTCCTGCCCACAAGTCAGGTCCCAGTTTTTGGGAACGAGCTGAGGGAGCCCCAGGTGTGCAGTTCTGCAGAAGGCAGGCTCACTCCCTCTTGCAGGTCTGCACAGAAGTGCAGTGGTGCATACATACAAAATCCATGCAATTAAGTGAGCTGTAGCCCCGCTTGCAGAACCATAGCCCTCTGTTTATGGTCCTGATGCTTTTAAAGCCAGAAGGAAAGCAGCACGAGCTGTGAATATACCTGGCAATCCAGGAGGATGTTCTCAGGTTTTAAGTCCCTGCAAGACAAAAAGTGCTGTTTGAGCAGATTTGGCCAGATATTCAGAAAAGCTTGATCTGAAACAGCATCAGCTAAGTACAGGAGCTAAGAGACTCCACAATCCAGTTCACCAAGACCTTCACAAAGTGCAGATTCCCATCACTGTTGGGTATCAACATACAACATATGCAAATGTAGAAAGACTGCTGTCATACAGGATCCAGTGGTAGCCTGCATATCTATGCATAAATTGGCACTGAGACAGCTTCTTCCTTCTCGTGCCAGGTTTATTTTAGATCTTTTCACCCAACCATTCTTCTTCCCACTATCAGGCTGGGAGCATTTTTTTTTTTTTTTTTTTTTGCTCATCAGCCCATGCAGACAGCACCCCTCTTGCAGGGTAAGACGCCAGCAGTGCACCGTCTTGTTTGGGGTAGGAGAGTCTTCAGCTACTCCAGTCCTGCGTTTTGCATGGCCCTAGAAGTCTTTTCCTGCCCCAGCACTGCACACAGCCTGGCTGGGCAGGCTCGGTGCCCCTGCTCTCCCCAGCAGGACACATGCCTTACCTGTAAATGATGTTTAAAGAATGCAGGTACCCAATTGCACTAGCAACTTCTGCAGCATAGAATCGGGCCCGGGGCTCACGGAAGCAGCGCTCCCTTTGCAAGTGGAAGAAGAGCTACAAACAGATCATAAGGTTGATCATTTCTTCTCTAAAAAAAAACCTGAAGGATATCTGGAGTAAGCCTGAAAGCCAGCTACTTCAGTGAAAACCAATTTGCAGCAAGTGGCACATGAACAGCACCAAATAAACCCAAACCAAATGACTTTAAGCAATGTAAACACCTGTCCAGAAATTGCTTCATTTGTCCTCCTCTTATGTCACCATCTCACTTAATTCATTGCCCCAAAACTGGTCATCTGCTGATCTAGTTAAGCTTTCTAGCTTGCTACAACCCACAGGCTGTAGTATGGCCATGAAGAGTGGTACATGCACAAAGCTGAACCCACTAAGATCCCCAATATGAATTAGACTTGGACAAGACATCCATGTTAACGATATCACCCAGCCAGTTTCAGATAGCACAGAAAGAGACAACTGAAGAGGAGCTTTTACAGGACAGAAAAAGAAGTCTAACATACTGCAATGGAATCACCCAAGCACTAGACTGGAATCCAGAGCTGGCCCACAAGTGGGTTTTGCCTAAAGCTCGCCAACATCAGCATTTCCCATATTCTCTGTAGGATTTTAAAATGCCCCTAGCACATGTTTTGCTCAGCATCCATGCCTTGGGAATCATCTGACAAAGGTCATATCCAGCAAGATCTTCACTCAACTTACAGGTGAGCTGGCATGCCAGCCACTCCTATCCAGTCCTTGCCAGCAATCAAGGCAACGTTATATTTCAACATCATTATCTTCTGACAAGAAAGAGTTTTAGGCAATAAAGCACCATGTTTGGGAAGGACCAAATAGAGGATTAAAATAAAGCCTGTATGTGCACTCACCTCTCCCCCGTTTACATAGTCAAGCACAAAGTAAAGCTTCTCCGAGGTCTGGAAGGAGTAATGGAGTCCCACAAGGAAGGGGTGCTTGACATTCTTCAGGAGCACGTTGCGCTCTGCCATAATGTGGTTTTGCTATCAAAAAGCAGGCAAGACATTAGTTTCAGGCAAGGGTCCAGTCCAGTCTGACGTAGGGGCTCACTGCTGTTTTGAAAAGAGTGGAAGCTGGGAGTTCTAGGGGGTCATCTCCAGCCCCAGAAAGGGAACCACTCTCTCCTCTCTAACCAGATTCATCTCAGTTCTCCATTTTCCCATGGCACCAAGAAGTCCATGTTTAACCTGTGACTTGTCTGTGTGAATGCTCACTCAGCCACAAGATACTCCGATTCCATTACCAGGATTGCTCATACGCTGACCACTATTTGCAGAAGTAGCCAAGGAGAGCAGACATACCTCTTTTTTCTTTAGGATGGTTTTCTTATGCAAGACTTTCACAGCATAAAAAGTCCCATCACACTTGCGCTTGGCCAGGAGAACCTGCAACAGAAGGTCTAGTCACAGGTTGCAGTCTCACCTTCTGCCACTTAGTGTTTCCTCATTAGCTCACCCCTCTTGCGAGTGATTTACACAGAGTACAGTTTCAGAGGGGCATGTACAAAGTTTTAAAGCCCAAGCTCCAGCCCACCAACTTCCCAGCACTTTCACTGCCAGAAAAAGGCACACAACATCTCCACGTACATCTCTTACACACCCCATAGAAAGTAGTTCTGGAGTATTTGGGCATAGTCCCATTTAAACTGTATCCTTTCTATCTCACAAGGTATAGATTTGCCTAGAGATCTTTTGCTAGCTGAAGAAGTCTGAGGCTTATTTTGAATCAAGTACTGCTCCTCACCATCACCACCCTGAGCATGAAACACCTCACACTTCTGTCCTTAGAGAGGCTGCAGGACAGCTCAAAGAATGGACCATGAAAACCCTATCTCAGTTCTCATCTAGTCTCAGGCCAAACTCCTCTGGAAAGGTGCAAGCAAAGGACACAGCTTGAAACTCCTTCAGCAAGGAATTCTCTTTCCAAGCTGCCTCTAAAGAGCTACAGCCCACCTGTACAAATCCACTTACTTTTCCAAAGCTTCCTTTGCCAATAACCTTCAGGAAGTCAAAGTCTGTTGGCTTGGCACTGTTGGGCAAGAATGAAGCAAGTTAATGTTTCTGGGAGAGAAACATGCAACAGCAACACTACCATCAAAGCAGAGTTCCATCTTGGAAACAGGAGTGTTTGTGAAAGGGATTATTTGTGAAAGGGATTAAAGGGCACGGGATGGGTGACCCTTGCTCCCAGCCAGCTGTCAGCAAGCAGGGGATTCACACCGTGTGTGTTGGTGCACCCCGCAGAGGATGAGCAATCCCTCAGCAACCCACCTGCTGAACACAGCAGCAGGTGAAAGCACCTGTCAGGACCAAGTGGCACCTTTACAGGGGACACGGTTTGTCCCCACTTCTAGAGAAAGACAGTCAGGGAGCCAGCAGTGAGGGGGAAGATCTTCCCTTACTACCTCTCAAGAGAGATGGGACAAGGGGCTGCAGACATGGACAGGAGGAGAGGATGATTATGGTAACAGGGACCAGCTACAGCTGAGTGTCTTGAAAGCTACTGCGTTGTTGACACACATGGAGTTAAAGGCCAAGGAATGTAATTATCAGGACTTTCGCAGACACCACCCATGTGAGACACAGGGACCAAGGGCATTCCCCTGCCAGATCTCTTCCCTGCACGCTCCACACCCTACCTGGCTTTTGCAGGGAGCTTACTTTGGGTTAGCGGAAGGTCCAAGGTTGATGTTGTCATTTGGTGTCGGAGGCTAGAAAGGATAATAATAATATTAGTCACAAGGACCACACTGCAGGTTGTACTTTCTCTTCCTTAATACAGCATCCCTTGCACAGAGCCTTTGAGAAACCCATCAGCAAGAGACACAGTGGGTGCCTTGGTAAACTAAGTGATGGGGAAAGGGAGAGCAGAGCTATGCACTAAAGCAATAGTACGGCTGGAGGCTGTACTAAGCTAGAGTCTCATCCCATACTTGCAAAGAAAAGGAGAGTACCAAGAGACTGCTTGGCTCCCGACTTGAGGCTTTCAAGAGCTGCTGTGCTGCCGCAGAAGAAAGGCAGCGCGTGGCTCAGTTGCTCGCCGCAGCACCGAGACAAGGCGCTCCCCGCTGCCTGTGCTAGGCAAGCGGCCCCGCGCACAGCTCAGAGAGGAGCACTTCTGCAGCAGGACATCAGCACCTCCCTGCAGCCCTCTGCCCACTCCCATTAACCCCCAAAACTGCCAAGTCTAGAGCCTTGGAAGTGGCCTTGTGCACACCTAGCACCACAGAGGTGGTCAGCCCTCTTCCCAATGACAAGGAGGTACACACATACACATAGTCTTCCTCCTGTTCCTGCTCCCCAGGAATCTTCCCCTCCCCAGACTCTGGGAGCACTATGCCTTGTCCAAAAGGCTATATAGGGGCTCTCCGGTCTCCTTTTTCTCTACCCAGCATCACCCACAGGGACAAGGCGGCAGGAAGCCTCCCAGCAGGCTCACACAGGCTCTCCTCCTTGCCTTTCTTCTACAGGCACCAGCCCCTCTCTTCATCCCAATGGTGAGGATTTGCTGTCTCAGAGCCATGATCTCACCTGGGTGCTTTTGTCCGGGCTCCGAGAACGATCCATTAAAAAAGCAACTCGTTCAGCACTTGGGAAAAGAAGAACCCAGTATTGAAAACAAAATCCAAGAAAGCAAGCTTCACACCATTAACTTGCCAGGGGCCAGCACAGACCCCAGTGCATCCTCATAGGAGACCTCAGCTGAGTTCCCCAGCTGCCCCCTTGGCAGGGGTGCACATGCACTGGGGGAGGCAGGGGACAGTGGGCACACACCAGCAGGAGATGGGGGAAAAAGGTTCCTGGGTGCATGAGTGATTTGAGCAAGCACAAACATATTAAATGCCACAGTTAGCCCTTGATTTGCAATAGCAGAATCTGGCCAGGGCACCAACACATGGAGACCAGCACAGCCCAAGCAGCAACACAGCATCAGGGCCAGATGAGGTTGCAGCCCTCCTGGCCATGGCGAGGCCCCTCGAGACAGACGCAGCTCCCGCCCCACCACGCAGGGATGCTGCAGCACCCAGCCCTGCAACCCAGCGAGCATCCCCGTAGGGCGGCCAGGCAATCCAGCTGGGCTGGCAGCACTTAGAGGCCATTCCCCCAGCCCAGGGCAGTTTGGGGCTGTTGACATTGCAGGGAAGAGGGGCTGGCCGTGGCAGCCAGGGCGGGCTCAGTGAGCAGAGGCATTAAAGCACAGGGCTCTCCTCTACCCAGTGCAGCTGCTGCTGAAGTTGGACTTGAACAACACTTGTTGGTTCAGACCCACCCTGCTCGAGCATCACCGGGGAGCAACAGGTCCTGCCACCCCAGGGATTCCTCCTCTTAGTTTTAAGGGTTCCCCCACACCCCTTGCAAAAGCCAGGATTAAAGAGATGAAGAAAAAAGCTCTGTACCCTTCTCCCCTGCCCCAGAGAGCTTTGTCCATTCCCCCCCAAGCTGTCATACACCACAGGGAGGGGCTGAAGGCTCCCATCCCCCCAGCCGCCCTTCACCCTGCCCCTTCCAAAAAGGGGGCCCGAAGATCCCACCAGCCTCCCCCACATCTCACCTGTGGGCGCTCCCCCTCTCTGCCCCCACGCACCGCCGGGCACAGACCCTCGGCCATCCCCGAGCCCCCCTCCTCCATGGCCGGGCTGACCATGGCAGGAGATGCTGGGCAGCAGCGGGTGCTGGCAGCTGTCCCCGGGGACTGCCCACATCTGGCCGGTGCCAGCCAGCTCCATTCACCGCCGAGCTGGCGTGGGGGTTATCAGGCTGAGCTTTTAAAGGGCTCTCATCCCACTGGGAGGCTTTCATACTCACTACAAGCAGAACCTGGAGCCGGAGGCCTTGATGGTTTGTCCTATCCTCTCGCGGCCGTGCTTGAGGAGTTCTGTGAGGGAAGTTGGAGCACCGAAGCCGATTAGCTGGCGGCGCGATCACAAGTGCACAGAGGCATGTTTGTTCTTCACTGACCTTGCTCTTCTCTCCACAGCCGCCCTCCTCCCTCTTCCACCCACATACCAAAATAACCAGGAAATTATAGGAACCAGGACAGCTCCCCTCCCACCCCAGCCAGGAGCCCTCAATAGCTCACAGGACGGGGAGAAGTGCCACAAAACAGACACTCTCTCCCATGGCAGAGAGAACTCGGGCTAAAGCACCACTGTCAAGCCTCCCTGGGCCACCCCTGGGTCCCCAGGAGGGACAAGGAGAGTGCTCACAAGGACGATGTTGTACTGGGATACGTCACGCACTTGGCACATCCCCTGCCCCTTTCATTCAGGACACTGCGAGTAATTAGGGACATGAATGAAACCTTTCAGGGCCCTGCAGGAGGTAAGCCAGCACACACACACATCGCAGCAAGTAAGTGACTGACTTGCCCAAGTAAGTGACAGCCAGTGCCAGAAGCTGGGATTCCCACCACGGATCATCCCTGCTGCTCAGCCACGCAGTCGGTTGCCACCACCCATCATCATCATCATCACCTCTCCCTTCGCAGAGAGGCAAAGTCCTGTGCCTGCTCCTCCCAGCACAGGCTGAGCAAGAGAAAAGCCCAAGAAGTGCCACCTGTATGGAGGAGTTCCTTGTTTTGCTTAGGAGCAGATGACAAAAATATTCCAAGACTCAGTTTTACTCCCTGGCTCAGCTCTAATTTTGCTACTGGAAGGAAAGAGAAAGTATCAAAACAGTCAGAAACCTACGCACACACGTACACACCAAAAAAAGGTGCCTTTGTAGATACAAGCAAGTTTTCATCCTAGAATAGCTCTTCTACGGACCACGGACTTGGCAGCACCAGCTGCCAAAGCCCATTCCCCCAGGCAAGGAGACTGTAGGACAACAACAAGTTTTGAGGTAAACACAAGCCCATTTACAGAGCCCTTCCTGCACAGGTCTGGGGATCTGCCAGATGGAGGGACCTGCACGCTCCAGAGAGCCACCAAACCAGGCACCGCCAGCAGTTCTGGGACCCAGGGCAGGTCTGACAAAGAGCCAAAAACCAGGCTGTGGTTTTAGAGTCTGAATGGCCAGGGAGGAGAAAGCAGGAATTTAAAGGAAAACCCACAAACCATTCAGTGAGTGAGCTTACAACATCAGGCTGGTCCGAGACCCTGACCTTGTCCAGTACTTTCCCTTGCAGCAGGTAGGAGACTCGTCCCAGCAGGCACCCACCAGTTAGGGACAGCACGCAGGCAGCACCCAGACGGATCAATCCCCATCTCCTCCCACTGGGCATAGTCCTTATTTCCCTGACAGTCTGGCTCTCCCTGGCTCACCGAGGTCTACTGAAGGTCATCCAGCGCCTGCCTCGGGGCTGCGTCTGTCCCACAGCCTGCTCAAGAGGCCAGCCTGATATCACGGTCACAGCAGAAGGATATCAGCCCTGCCCTCCGAATCTGAACCCTCACAAGCTTGATTTTGGCCCCAGGGTCAGCTTGCTGCCATAGACACTGTTCTGATCCCAGACTCAGGGGAAAATAAAAGACTCCCTTCAGGCATAGGTGGGCATGTCACAGCTTGGGCATCTTGGGGAGAATATGGGGAAGCCACAGAAACATATCTATCTGGCTTCGAGGTATTCGCTGGCAACGTAGGATGCAGGACAAGTTCCTGGCTTGCCCTAAGGGCTTGGACAAGGCTTCTTTAGCAAGGCCTGCACAACCTGCAGCTAGGCAGGAGCATCGCTGCTGAGCAAAGGCTGCGCAGCTCTTCCAGGGCCACAGCCCGGCAGCCTGTTCCTGCTTCCCTCCACCAGCCCCATTCTGCTCCACTGCTTCTTTGCTGGAAGTGAAGTCAAGAGTCAACAAGTCCCTGCTGACCAAGGGCAGCGTTTGCCAACAAAGCTATTTCATTAAATGTACTTGCTCTGAGGCAAGAGTCTCTTTCTGCACTGAAGTACCACATGCATTTTTAGGATATGTATATCCCCATCCCGTGTTACTTTCTATTCAGGCTCAGAGCCACCTTCCCCGGCCCGAGTCCACCTTCAAAGCCAGGTTACTTTCCAGTTTAAGTCTCCTGAGCAGTCAAACAGGCTTTTCCTTATCACTAACAAACCCTACTCCCCCTAAAGCACAAAGATTTCCTGAGCGCACACACACTGAACAACAGAATCAGAAATAGGTCACGAAAATACGCTGGGATCCTTGGTTATACATGCCCGGCTGCATCCCTCCTCGTGCCTGCTGGGGCAGCAGGGATGCTCCAGGCATGGCCAGGGCCACAGGGAGCATCAGCAAGCAAGTCCAGGAGTTCCCTGATATGATGTGACTATTACACACCAGGAACAAACCACTGCACCCCACACCCCCTCAAAGAACATTTCGCCCCAACACCCAGGCCAGAGGCATCTCCCAGGCAGCAGGCACCCGCTCGCACAACGTAAAGCTGCTACTTACAAGTTGGAGCAGTTACTGCGGCTAAATCTCCCCCCCAAAACATCCCTCAGTAACATACGTTTTCTTCCCAGCACAGCACAAGCAGCTCCCTCTTCCTTCAACAGTTCTGCCAGCAGTGACCCACATTCCCATGCTAGCCCAGCGTTATTTGCTACAAACACATTACTAATGCAACGCGTACCTTGCACGGAGATGCAACCTCATAGTCTCGTCATCTGCAAGCTGCCTCCCACCCTCTTCCCTGATGTCACCACTCTCAGCATCGTTTCCTACATAACCTAGATTGCAAACCCCTCGGAGCAAGTGCCTCGTCCTCTCCCGCTCCGGGAAGGGCTAGTTGCCAGCATGGAGAGGCAAGGAGGCCTGGCGGGCTGTCGCCGGGACAGCAGGCAATGTTTTGGAAGCAGCACAGGGTTTGGAGGGGCAAGGTTGAGAGAGGGGCACCTAAGGCAGCCCCCAGCTTTAACCCAGCACAGGGGCTGCACGCAGCATAAGGGGGAGATGCCCCAGTTTCAGCTCAGAGAAGGAGCACAGGGGAGGTGGGAAGGACAACTCCTGCAAACCTGCTTTTACTGGCAAAAGAACCCCTCAAGCTTTCCCCAGCTACAGATCTAAAAGATAGCTCCAGGCCAGCACCGAGCTCCACTTTCATTCCCATTGAGACACTACAGCACACAGCAAGTCCAGGAAGAGGTTAGGAAAGACTTTAAAGGACTTCTTCACTTGGGGAAGCTTTCTTAGCTGCCCTCTGCAGAGCTCCTGGTTTGTCCAATTTTCTCTGGAGGATCCTTTCCCCTACACCCCAGGGACACTGCAAACCAGAGCAGGAACCCCAGCCAAACAGCCCTGCCTCTGAGCAAGCTGGAGCCCACAGACAAACAACCCTCCAGATTTTAGAGAAAAACTACATGCAAAGCTGGAAAAAACCCAGCAGGTAGCTAAAGCTTGCAGCATTTCACAAAAAATAATCCCACAAAAACAGAGAACAAAGCATCAAACACACCTGGGAGCACATCTACCAGCAGAGGCTGTGTCCTGAAGCATAGGAAGCAGTTCACAGCTGGCAAACACAGAGACCCCTCATTCCCTGCACTTCCCATCCTCACACCAGCCCACCCTGCCAGACCAGAAGCCCAAGGCTCTTCCCTAAAACTCAGAAGGGAAGAGCTTTGTTTCTTGCAGCAGTTCATTTAGCCCATGAACACAGACACCCCCACCTTCCCAGGGTGATCACACCACTGCTGCTGGCTCTCTGCAGCCCTTTAAAGAGAGCAGGAAAAGCTGATCAGCTGCAAAAAATCAAGACACACCTGCTAGATATACCCAAGGAGTGAGAATTTTGGTGGGGGTGGTAGTTTTGGATGAGGGAGGGGTGCAGGTAGTGGGTAGGAGCCAATTCCATCCTGGCCGGCATCTAAGGAGTTCAGAACAATTTTTTACACATGGTAGTCAGCTGGAAACTTGTCCACTGTCCTGTGGTTTGGAGGAAGATCAAAACTGTTGTTTGGTTCGGGTCAAGCCCAGAAGAAGCTGCTCCTTCCAGCATCCTCCAGCAACCCGGCAAGACTGCAGCCCAGGGCAGCCGGCCCGGCGCTTTGCAGCAGTATTAAATGCAACCGTAAACACGTGTGGAGGGGAGGACTTGGTGTCGGAGGCGTGCGATGATTTGAGAGAACAGAGACTAAGCTCTGAGCAAAAGGAGGCATTAGAGGAGGGCTGGTGTCTTCTCTTTCTCTTCATTAAAAATAAAGCATTCTCTTCTTGCTTCCCCTGTCATTTTCTATAAAATCTCCCATGTGTGGCTGCAGCAGGAGCCAGCCCAGCTGCCCAGGGGCGCGGAGGGGCTGGTCACCGTGGGACAGGTCCCTAACCCCAGACTGCAGCTACCAGGAAGAAAACATCTGAACCATCGATGTGCTCCTTGCCATGTGTAACGAGAGAGGGGACGCAGCACGTGGCTTGAAATTTCGTTCCCTCTCAGGTCAAAGCCTGAATTTTTTATTCAGCCAACATCCTCAAGCTATTAGCATTGTCAGCTTTTAAAAATATCCTCTATTATGTTTTTATTTTCTCCGGTTTTGCCTCTACTTGCATTGAAATGGTCAAGTTTTAGAATACTTTCAGCAGCTAACTTACATTTTCAAATCAATAGTTTCTGCTTTTGTTTCTTTCAATAAAAACCTCAGTATTATCAACAAAACCTACTCGATTGTATTTTCCACAGAAAGGCACCTTTAATTAAAAACCCATTTTCTATCCAAAGAAGAGAAAGCAGAAGGATCCTGGAAGGAAAAATTTTTACCAGCTAGAATACACAAAATATCTAATCTGGAATGCGGCCAGTAATGATAACAGATACGGACGGACAAAGCGACGGCTGGGTTGGTTTTGTCCATCCTGCCCGCTCCGCTGGTCAGGGTCGCTGGCGCTCGAGGGCTGTGCACGCGCTGGCTGTACCGCAGGGCCGGGCACGCCATGCGAAGCTGCCGCTCCCCTTGCACGCAGCCACCTGCTGGGCCCCCGCGGGTCCCACAGCAGCCGGGCCCCGTGCAGCCCTTGCTGGGGAGGGTGAGCCCCAGCCGTCCATGCCTGCGAGGCTGGGCTGTGGCCCGAGCCAGGCTGGAGCCCACCTGGAAGGCGAGCAATGGGGCTCTGCCCTCTGCCAGCTGCGCCGCAACCCAGTATCGGTGGAGACCTCCGTGGGGAAGCCTCCTCCATGCCCTCACCGTGCCCAGGGGGTTAGTGACACCATACCAGCCAGGACCATTACCTTTTGTCTTCCCCAGGGCAGTGGAGGAGAGCTCCATCCAGCCCACGTACATAAAGTCAGCCGAAATAGTCCCCTCTCTTTACGGCTTGGGCAGGAACTCAGCAACCGGCACCGGGCGTCCTCAGGAAGCAGAGCACGCAGATGTTCCTCCGGCTGCAGAGTCGAAGGGCACAAGAGTAAGAGGAGAAACAAGCCCTCGGGTGCAGCGCTGGCTGCCCGCCAGCCGGGGACGCAGGGCCAGCTCGTCTGGGCAGCACCCACCGGCGCTCGGTCCCTCCGGGCTCTGCCACCGCTCTGGTGTCCCTCTGGAAAGTGCTCTGGCGCTAGCAGATGGAGGGCACTGGAAGAGAGCTGGGTGGTACTGGTTGGCTGTTTGACTTCTGTACAACAGAAGAAATTTACCCTACAACTGTTAAATCCACAGATTTCTGCTCTCAGGAAAGGATTTTGTTGTTTGATGCTTTTGAGGCGCTGAAACTCGATTTGTCCTCCCTGTGCCTCGGGTGACTGCCCTGGGACCGACGGCTCCCTGGCACAGGAGAAGACATTCCCTGGAAGCACGGGGCCACACGGACCACCAGTGACTCCCCAGCACAGGGCAGGTCCTCACCTGGGGATTCAACATCAGATGCCACCAGATGCCTGGGGCAGCTACAGAGGGCTTTGCCCTGGAGACCCCCATAACTCTCCCTGGAGAGGTGTCCTGGGCAAGCGGTTGTCCCTGTGATGGAGGACACGAGTGGGACAGGTAGATGTGAGCAGGCTTAGCCTCCAGCGTGCAGCCCACCCAGGCACCCAGAGGGGAGACTTTCCCCCCTTGCCCTGCCCCTGTGCGCCCACAGCCACGTCCAGCAGCAGCCGGCAGCAGCTCTCGCCCCTTGCCCGGTGCTGCCCCTTGCCCACGACACGTAACGGACACGTTAGTGCCACGCCGAAGGGGCTGCTGGATGTGGGAGCGCTGGCAGGACACATACATTATATAGGCACGCAGGCACGCATCCCTACAGGTGCTGCAGGCGGGGCCGTGCACCCCTTACAGCGGCACTGGCCTTGGCCCGTTCCCCCACCCAGCACCTGCAGGCTCCTAAACAAAATTAAACAGTTCTAGTAAAGCTGGAGACCTGCTGGTGTCAGTGTTGGGTTTTGCCAGCATTGCTGGTCTTCCTGCGGGGCTGTTTCCCTGCCCTCCAGAGAGCACATCTATGCCAGGAAAACCTCTGGCTGGACCTGGGTGCAGAGGCGATGAGCAGCTCTCGGGCAATTTAACCCCTTCTGTGCACATCTCCTGCCTGGGCTGGACGTAGTCAGACCGTGGTGGGAGCAAGCCCTGGCCACAGAAAGGTGATTTGTTCAGCTGCACCGGCACAGCTCAGAGCCTCCGGACATTGCCTGTGCTTGGAAACATTTTCCTTTTCCCCCCAAGGGCGGAAAGCTGCCTTCACTTCCCCGAGCCCCCCAAGGGGCTGAGGGCTGCGTGGCCCCTCCACAGCTGGGCCTGGTCCCTCCCGGGAGGGCCAGCCCTGGCCGGTGCCGTGCAGCCCGGGGAAGCCACATTTGCAGCTTCTCTAGGGCAGGACACGTCCAGTGGACAACAGGTCCAGCCCGTTGTCTCTACACGCAGAGAAGTACCCTTCTCTCTATTTTAATATTTTATATGCTACGCATATATGCTACTTTATAGGGAAAGGTGTACTATCTTAATCTCCCTATCTAGCAATATCCATAACCATCATAATAAAAGTGTCACTGAAGTGGAGCCACAAAGTCCTGAGCAATTGGAATTGCAGGGAGGGGTCCAGATAAGATTAAAACAAATATTTCTCTAGAGAGCACAAAGCAAGCTTCCATTGACCTGCAGTGAAAGGTGACCTAAAATGTTTGGCTACTCAGGTATCTCTGTTGGGTAAGGAATAGGACAGGGATAGGGATAGGGATAGGGATAGGATATTCATTCAAAGGTCAGAGCCTATTTCTTCATCTTAAGAGGATTCAAGAAATATTAGACTATTGGTGACCAGTGGGGTTCTTTAAATTTTTTTTTTCTCTGTATATATATATATATTTTAGCTTCAAAAAGCCAGGGCTCTGCCCCAGGCATTGCCCTTGATTTTGCCAAGGAGTCCCACATGGGTGCTGGGAAGTTTCCCATGTTTTGGTGAAAGGAGCCAAGAGGAGCCCACTCAGGATCAGGTTTTTATGCCGAAGGACAGCTGAAGTGGGTTTGAGCAACTCTTGCAACTTTCTCTACCTCCATTTCTACAAATATGAGCATGGCAGAGTATTACAGATCTCTTTTAAAGTCTTTTACATCTTCAGAGGAATAAATGCCTGATCTTCTTATTGCCATTAAATTAGTTGGCTGGGACTTTCTTGCTCCCAAGTGGTTTTTAAGTGTAGGCACAGTCTCAGTGAATAAATAACACAAAGTTGGAAGCAGCCTGACTAAGCGACCCTTCCTCTCCTGGCTGGCCAGCCTTGTCCTTGGGGAAGGTGCAATTCTCCTGCTTGCTGTCCTCTCCTCTCCTCCCCAGCAGGACTTCAGGACACATTACAACCTATGTTTTAGAGCCTTTCTTTAAAAAAAAAAAACAGCTTTTGGGGGGATAAGCACCTCTCTTCGCCTGCAGCGCAGTCAGTCTGCCGCAGGGTGCACACTCAGGGCCACCACCCACAGCTCAAGCCCTGAGTGTGACCAGCCTGGCGGGGACAAGGGCAGAGAGGCAGTTCCCTGGCCGGATTGAGCAGGGCTTAGCAGCTCCGAGACGGCTCGGAGAGCTGCACTGCCCGAAAACAGGCCCCTCGCTGCTGGCACGGAGCTGGGTTCATTAGGAAAGCTTGTGGGCGAAGCATCCTGGGAATGCCTCCCCTCTGCCCTGCTCCATCCCCAGCCCATCCCTGTCCCCGAGAGCTGCCGACTCCAGCTCCACTGCACGGGATGCACATTTTCACCCCTTTTTATCCACATGCAAAACCTGGGAAGCAACTGGTGCTGGCACAACTGGAGATTGTCTCCAGCAGAGCTATTTATACTGGGCAGCCCAGTCCAAACTGGGCCAAGCACTGTCAGGACCCGTGAGCCCCTGTGCAAGAGCAGCGGCTCTGCGCTGAAATCTGCTGAGCCCGGCTCTGGCACCGAGCAGGAACAGCCCTCCCTGTCCTGCCGGCGAGGGGGTCGAAGATGCCCCATTAGAGGGATGCCGGGCACAGCACCCCTGAGCTTCACCGGGCCCAGCCTGGCCGCAGAGACGCAGCCTGGGAGACCACAGCCAACACGACCTGAAATTTCTGGTGCAAACCTCACCCTTCTGGGGCTGGCTGCAAAAGCCCAGCGCAGCCCAAGCTTCCTTTCCCTGCGCAGGTGGCCCAGGGACGTGGGGACGCACACGGTCGGTCACCAGCTACCTCTGCTGGTCTGCCAGCTCCTGAAATTACCCAGGGTCAGAAACACTTGTGGCTGCTCCACACGGGAGCTCACCCAGGGAGGTGAGCTGATGTGGGGCTGCGGACACAAGCAGGGTGATGGAAGCTCCTTGTGATGGAGGTTTCCTGGGGGAGGCACAGTTAATGCAAGAAACCTTTCCACCTAGTACAATATTTCCGGGGGAGCAAGGAGGCTGCTCGTCTCCTCTCTGGCTTCCTCCACAGCTGGGAAACAGCCCACTGCTGGAACTCAAACCCGCTCTGCTTCCAGCTGCTGTCCCTGAGCCAGACCCCCACGGAGCAGCTCTCGCACAGGCCAGCCGGGTCCCCGGCAGCAAGGGACGAGCCCTTCACAAAAACCTCTGCCTCTCCCAGATGGGTTCAGGACCTCATTAAGAAAAGGGAAAGTCGCGATCATCCCAGAGAAAGTAAATCGGCGTTACCTGCAGAGAGTGAGGCGCGGGGGGCCGGGCTCCTGGGCTCCGGCAGCGGGGCCGGCGGGCGCTGCCACGCTCCAGCTGCAGAAAGCAGCATATACAGCTCTCCCTCCCGTCGTTCTTATTTTGGCGATTCGGTCTGAAGGTCGAAGGAAAAGTCCGAAGGAGTGGCCTGTGGCAGGAAGTAAATGATTACCCTGCCACTGCCCTCTGAGGGGACCGAGGCACCGGGAGCTGGGTTGGGAGAGGAAAATCCCTCCTTAGGGGGGGATTAGAGGGCAGCTCGCCGGCAGGGAAGTGCAAAGGGTCAGAACAAAGTTCTCTGTTCACCCGAGGCCGTGCCGGGTCACATGCCAAGTCCTAGCAGAGGTAATGAGGCATGGGTCACCTCCCAAACACCAGCAAGACCTCCTGCGTGTGGCCACATCCCATCGCTGACCCACCAGCAATCCACAGAGCTTGCCAGCAAGGAATGAGCTGGGTGAGGTGGAGCCTCGTCCCCTGGCAGCACTGCGTCCGGGGTGGGACATCCAGGGACTTTTACGTGCTTGAACTTTGCGGGTGTGGCAGTCCTGCAGCCCCACCTCTGCCTCCTGCGTGACCCTCCTCTGGCTCCACGCTCCCCATCCTGGGCCACACGTACACAGGAACGAGCACCTGAGCAGCCGACGAGGACCGAGCCCCATGGGCACATCAGAGCTGAGCCCAGCGATTCCTCTTGGAGCCAACATCTCCTGCCTCCATTCATGCCCTCCCTCATTTGCTCCCTGTTCCTCTCCCCTCCCTTCTGCAGGTGCCCAGCACCAGTGGTCACCACATCCCTGCGTGGATGTGTGCCCAAATAACGGTTTGATGTTTGAGCGTGCTGGTGGAGTCACTGCTGGTCACTGGTGGAACCCCAGCTCCTCACCCAAAATACAAACTTCATATGCAGGAGGCATTTTCTGATTACCCAGGAAGGTTTCTTTCACCCTCCAAAGCCCTTCTGCACCTGCCCCTCTCGTGGGAGCGGACCACGATGTAGTTGGTCGATAGGTCCCACAGCTCTGAGAAAACATGAATGGCAGCACAATTCCTCGAGCGTTTGTCAAACTGCAGACCTCTCGCCGTCGGCACGTGCCCATCTCAGCTGGGCCTGTGAATCCCAAAGCAGAGGAGAAAGAAAAAGGGTCACTGGATGGGGAGGCCATTACAAAAGCAAAAGGGTGAGCTGAGGCAGGATTTGAATACACAGACGGGTACAAAGATGTATAAAAACAAATGATGGAGAACATTGATGCTGCCATCAAAATAAGCGTTTTCTGAAACAGTCTGGAATACGTGATTTGGAGCATCCAAGGTTCATGAGGCCAAGACAGCCAACAGCCACTGCAGCCAGGGTCTCCGGCTCCGTGTGCGTGGGGAGAAGGCAGTGCCATGCCTGCCCCTCTATGAGCTCCAGCATCAGCAGCGCACAGAGGAGCGGGCTCAGCCCTCGCCTCGCTCCAGCTCCCACCGATGGTCCTGTTGGGTGGCATGGCCGTGCAGGTGCATGAGGGTAACAGAGATTTGATATTACGCTCATGTCTCGGGGAATGAACCCAAATAGAGGTCCCAATTGTACTTGAGGAACCATAAAGACACAGAGAGAGAAATAAACCTGTTCCCTGCTAGTGCAGAGAGGGCCTTTGTCTGTCTCATTTTCAGAATGAGAAGGTTTAGAGGATTGCAGCACATGACCAGAAGCTACGAAGCTGCAGACAAAAGCCATTTGGAACAGAGATCAGACTTTGCCATCGTGCTGGCTTTTCAGAAGATTTCTGCTTTGTCCAAGTTAAACCTGCTGCTATTTTGGGTTTTATTTTGCTCACTCTGCTGCATCCCCAGCTGATGTGGGCTGCACATCTCCCACAACACCAGCTTCACATATGCTCTCACTAGCATCAGCACAGCATCAAAATGTCTGCTGCGGCAGGCTGGAGGGGGCTGCCTGTATTTCAAGCCCAAGTCACAAGGGCTGCACCGACAGCCGCACTCGTTCCAGCCACCGACAAGTTTAGAGGACAAAGCCTTGGCTTATCGCTCCAGCTTGCTGAGCGGGCTTGTTTCGCGAGCTCGTCGCACGTCAGCCGCGAGCGCGCGTCGGCACCCAGCAGAAACACGGAGGAAAGCGCTTGAGCAGAACTGACAGCGAGACAAAGCCCGTTGGGGCTTTCTGGATAATCGCTGGCTTTACCACAGCTGAAAACTACAGCGAGCCAGACGCTGAGATGCGCTGGCATCCCAGGCATCACAGGGGAGGCAGAGATGCCTCGCAGAGTCCCTCCAGCCCGGTGGTACCTCCGCTCCCCGGGAAGCAGGGGCTTGGGGGGGCTTGCCTAGGCAGGATGCGGGGATTTGAGGTGCCCTTGCAGGGCTGAGGGCACGCTCTGCTCCTGCTCCCCTGCTCTGCACCCTGAGGGATGGGAGCAAGGAGCCCTCGGCTGCCCTGACTTCCTCCTGCTGTCGCAAAAAAGGCACAAATCATCTTACAACCCCAAATACACTCAAAGCAAGAGTCATTTCTGTTCACAAGGGGGGAAAAAAAATGCTGAATTAGGTTTAAAACCTCCGCAACATTAAAGCTTCATAAAACGGTTTCCATCATCACGTGCCCTGAACCAGAGAACCTTTGGCCCCTGAAAACCCGGCAGACACGGGACAGGTTAGGCTGTGAGCGTCCCGCACCCACGCACAGGCAGCGCCCGCGAGGAGGGGCGAGCAAGTGCGCTGCCGCTGCGGCGTGGCAGCCGCCCGGGCTGCCTCCGTTCGCTGCCTGCCATCCGGACGGGGAACACGGGGAGAAAAGGACCCTAAAACCACCGCGGGCAAAGCAGATGCGAGCCCCAGCTGTGCAGAAGAGTGCGTTAACCTTCCAGGGCTCCTCGGCTCTCCACCGACTCCCGGGATCCGCGGGGTGATCTCAGCCCCGCGCAGGGCAGGGAGAAGATGGGCCGGGTCTCCTCCCATGCTGGTCCCTTCTCAGCACCCTAGGGAGAAAACAGAGCTGGGACAGGGCGCTCGCGGCAGGCTGCCCCGAAGGAGGAGCTCCTGGCCCAGCCCCGCCGGCCGGGCTGTCTCCCCGCATCCCGGGCGGGGAGCCGCGCTGGCTCCGGGCCGCGCCGTCGGGCGAGGGCGCTGCGCCGCCGCCGAGGCCCCGGGCTGCGAGCAGGGACAGCCCGCGGGCAGGGCCGGGGGCGGGTAGTCACGGGTCACCGGCACCGGGAGGGGATGGGGATGGGGATGGGGATGGGGATGGGGATGGGTGAGGGTGGGGTGAGGATGGGGTGAGGACGGGGATGGGGATGGGGATGGGGATGATGAGAATAGGGATGAAGATGGGGATGAAGATGAGGATGATGATGAGGATGGGGATGGGGATGGGGTGAGAATAGAGTGAGGATGGGGATGGGGATGATGATGAGGATGAAGATGATGAGAATAGGGATGAAGATGGGAATGAGGATGAAGGTGAAGATGAGGATGAAGATTATGAGGATGAGGATGAAGGTGGGGATGAGGATGAAGATTATGAGGATGAGGATGAGGATGAGGATGAGGATGAGGGTGGGGATGAGGTTGAGAATGGGGATGGGGCACAGCAGGATACCCTCAGGAAAGGGGGCCGGCAAGGAGGAAAACGCGGCTAATCCGGAGGACAGGCACTCCACCACGATGCCTCCTACACCCACCCACGGCACCACACGTCCCTGTCCCCACGCGGAATAAACCCCACAGCTCCCCTGCGCTTTCCTTTCAGAGCCTGCCCGGGAAACCACCCGAAATACTGTTTTCTCCGGGAAGGAGCATCCCCACCCCTGCTGCCCGCAGCCCCTTTCCCCGCTTGTGCTAACCCCCCCCGCCGGTACCGCATTGCGGAGCTGCCCGCTGCCGTCGGGGCCAGCTCCGCCAGCTCGGGCCGGGCGGGGGGGGGGATTCCCAGCCCCTACCAGGGCTCGACACGATTTGGGGGCAATAAGAGGAGCCCCACGGGGACCTCTGCTGTGCCCGGGCTGCGGGAGCGCTGCCGGTGGGTGTGTGTCGTGTCCCCCCCCCCCCCAGTCCCCATCCCCGCTGTGCAGCGGCAACGGGCAGACAACGAATTAGTTGTTGTGGCTTTTAAATCGGTGTAAATCGAGGTGTTTTCGGTCACGGGTGCGGAAGGTGGGGCTGATCCCCGCCGCGGGGGCGGCCGCCCCCGCGGCGGGGATCAGCCCCACGCTCCGCACCCGTGGGCAGGGTAGAGTGAGTTTAGTGCAAGCCAGGGGGTACCTCCAGCCCATTATTTCGTTTATTTCCCCCACACACACTCCGCTGCATTTGTGTCTTTGTAAGGGCTTTCTTCCCCTCCTTCACAAGAACAAAAATCTCAGGGTACATCTGCAAACTCCATCCATCCCCGGGGGCTGAGCACTATGGGGTAACGCAAAGCTGGGGGGGGTGTGTGTGTGAAAGCACCCCCCCCCCAACTGTAGAACGACCCCTTCCCATAATATAATTGTCCTACCTCTTGCAAATAGCTTAATGACCACCCAGCGCTGCCCCTCCGTTACCACCGAGGATGTGCGGTACCCCCGCTGCAAGGATGAACCTCCCTCTGCCCCTGCCCAGCTCCTCCGAGCCCCCCACGAAGCAGGCCAGCCGCATCGACTATGTTTTCTCTTTATTGTTCGATATATTTATGTACCACATTATAGGTTAAAGATAGATTTTTTTTTTTTCCTGATATACATTTTTCATCTTATTTACCACAATGACACCACACGTACATTGGAAACAGCTCCACGGATCTGGTAGATTGCACAGAATGAATTGTGTCGTAGTTTTGTTCCTGTATCCTGAACGACGTCAAATCCAACAATAATTTTTTTTTTAACTTTTCATAATTTAGAAATAACAATTGTTAAAACAAAACAAAACAAAAGTCACCGAGAAGTGGACTCCATGTCTGCAATTTCAACCAGAGGCAAAATATTGTAATCGATGGGAAGCGCTGTTCCTCAGTGTGAATTCGGATGGAAGAATTAAGCAGTCCTGACATCTATGTGACTACGGTGTAAACATTGCAGGCAACTGGCATCGCTGGTCATCAGCCGCTGCTTGGACTTGTTGGGCTGGTCGTACAATCTAGGTCTCATCTACATCCGTCTCACACAGCACAGAACAAAGGTCCCTGCTCCCAGCACCCGCGGCTGGTTCGCTTCCGTCTGTGAGCGCAGGAACCCAGTCCCATCGCATCGGCACCTGTGTTTCAGGTCCTGAAACACTGAATTGCATATCTGTAAGGAGTACTGAAAACTGCGACTGTTTCCCAGCAGCTCATTCGTGGGGGGCCAAGCTTCAGGCAACGAGTGAGGAGATAGGGATGGGGCACCAGATAATTTCCTTCAAAAAATTCTAAATAACAAAAAAATATATTTAAATCTTAGCTTATTTTAAAAGACAGCAGGGCGAACACTTTCATCTCTTATTATTTCCTTTAATTTGCAGATTCTATGACATAGAATTTGTTGGATGCACGTAACGAAAATAATGACTCTTTCCATTAAAGGGATGCAGAATTATTTGGCTATGCAGATGTTCGATGCGATTCTCTTACTGCAACCGACTCTGGCCCCTCCTTAGTCTTCAGCATTGGTTCTGAAGGCCTCTATGAGGCCTTCTAAAGAGTGGATGAACCCAGAGACGCTGCAGATACCACCTATAACGAAAATGGCGACATCAAAGAAGACATGGTGCCACAAGAGCTTCCTCCACAAGAGTTTGAGGTGGAAAAGACTGGGGAGCAGGAAACAGAGCCCTGCGCCTGTGAGGCTCCCAGTAAGACCCATCAAGAGGGCAAAATGCGGCACATAGATAGCCATGAGCAGGGTGAAAACTACCAGGGCACATCTGAGGGTGAGTCCCCAGGACTTGAGCCGCCCGTCACCCCCATAGCAATTGGGGAAGAATGCCCTGTTTCCATCTTGGAAAAGGGACCGCTCCAGGACTTCCACAGCCGCAAAGAACGGCAAGGGGTACGACAGCAAGGCTTTGGCCACCAAGAAAATGTTGACTACTGCCCTAATGGTGGATGGCAAGTTGTCTGTAATGACTTCCTTGGTCTCATCAGCCCAGGTCAGATAGGCGACCAAGGCAAAGAGTCCCTTAAGGATGCAAGCTGCTATGTGAGTCCAGTTCATCATGCAATGAAACTCCTTGGGGTTCTGCATGTTCCCCTCCAAGGAAGGCAGAAAGATCTGAGAGGTGTAGCTGAATACAATGATGCCAATGGAGATGGGAAACTTCTTTACATCAATGTAAAACTTGACTTTGTCCCAAGCCCAGTCGCGTGCCCTGGAGAGGCAGTAGGCGATCACCAAGATGTTGATCACAAAGTGGGCTAATGTGCAGAGCAAGCTGAACTTGGAGACTGCCTTGAGGTTCTTCAAGAATGCACAAGGCAGGAGCACTGCCGTGGCAATGATGGACCATGACTTCTGGGAGACAGGCAGGTTGGGGAAGCTGTTGTACATCAGGTTCCCACTGACCACCACATAGAGGATGCAGGTCATGACCAGTTCAATGATCTGAGCCACGTTCACAATTCTGCCCCCGAGGGTGGGAAAGCGGGGCGCGCAGCAGGCGTTCGCTATGTCCACGTAGGAGTCTCTCACCCTGACTATCTCCCCATCCTCATTCTCTTCATAAAGACAGGCAATAAGGATTTTCCCAGTGTAGCAGCAAACCACTGCAGCGAAAATTATTAAAAAGAGTCCTAAGTATCCACCGTGAAGGATGGCATAGGGCAGGCCCAGAACAAACATCCCCTAGAAAGAGACAAAATGGAAACCGTGTTGCTCGTCTCGCGGAGGGGACCAGGTAGGCGCCCGTACCCGGGCACACGCAGTCGCACAGTCGCAGTCACATGCACGCTCGCTGTCTCGCTTGTACACCATCACACCCACGCAATCGGTCACACAGTCACGCCACGCAGTCGCAGCCATGCACGATTCCACACCTCCCCTTTCTCTCTGACCTACCACCCCCCCAATCACACCCGCGCAATCACACCCGCACTCACGCACACCCGCATAATCGCACCCCGGAGCACCCAGAACAAGCGAGCACAGTTTCGGCGCCTGGGCTTTGCCCCAGTCTCTGCCCTCTCTGTCCCCAGCCCCTCTCAGTGCACCGAGACCCCCGGAGGGGCCAGACCGGGCACCCCCCGGGGTCCCCCTCGCCCCCCGGCCCACGTGCTGGGCAGCCCGACGGGGACACCCGCCAGCCCGGCCCCGCGGGGAGGCTCAAGGGGACGGGGCTGGGGGCCCGGCGCCCCTCCCCGCCTCTGCGCCGTGTTCCGGGGCGGGGGGCAAAGCAGAGGTCCGGGTTTGGGGCTTTTTCCTTTCCTTTTTTAGTCTTTTTTTTCTTTCTTTTTTTCTCTTTTTTTCTCCCTATTTTTTCTCTATCTCCCCCCGCCCTTTTTTTTCCCGTTTTTTCCCCTTTCCCCGAAGCGGATTTGCGATCACCGCGGGGCTGCCGGCGAGCCAGGCTCGGGGCCGGGAGCGGAGCGCGGAGCGGGGCCGGGAGCGGAGCGGGGAGCAGGGCCGGGAGCGGAGCGGGGAGCGGGGAGCAGGGCCGGGAGCGGAGCGCGGAGCGGGGCCGGGAGCGGAGCGGGGAGCGCTCCCCGGTGCCCGGCGGCGGCGGCCGTACCTGGATGGCGTTGGTGACGTTCCAGCCCGCCTCCCAGGCCGTGATCTTGGGCTTGCCCTGCCCGGAGAGCTCCGAGCAGACGCCCGCCTCCTTGGAGGCGGAGGGCGGCAGGGGCCCGGTGCCGTCCCGCTGGTAGTGGATGTCCCCTTCCAGGGGCGGCTCGGCGCCCTCCTCGCCGCCGTCGGACTTGAGGATGTCCATCTGCAGCCCTTGCCGGTGCTCCATGTCCAGGTCGTCGCAGTGGGCGAACCCCACCGCCTCCTCGTCGGTGGCCGCCTGGAAGCCCATCCTCGCGAACATGCCGCTCATCTTCGCCTGGGACTTGTTGGACACCGAGGTGGCCACGTTGGAAAGCTTGCTGCGGAGGAGGGTGGCCATGGTGGCTGGCCGGCCGGCCGGCTCCGCGGCGCGGGGACCCTCGGGGACGGGGAGACCCGACGGGGCGGGGGAGCGGCGGGGCGGCGGACGGGACCTCAGCGCCCGGCGAGGGGCGGCCGCTGCGGGGGCTGCTCCGAGCCGCTACCTCCGCGTCCCGGCGCAGTGCGAGCGGCTCCGCGCCGGGGTGCCCAGGGGCATGACACCGCTGCGGGGAGGTGCGGGCCCGCACGCCCCGCCGCCCGCTCCGCGCTGCTCCGCGCCGCTCCGCGCAGCTCCGCCGGCCCCCGCGGCGGGATCGGGGGGCGAGTCGGGCGGGGATGGGGGGCTGTCAGCAGCCGGCGGCTGTCACCAGACGGGCAGCGCAAGCCCCTGGCAGAGCGCGCCGCGTCTCCATCGCAGTGCGCCCACCTCGCGGAGAGAAGAGGGAGAGGGGAGAGAATTGCTGCATTTCTGGGGGAGGTACCAGCCTCCCCGGCCAAGCCCAGCCTTCCCCCCCCGCCCCACCCACGCCCGCCGGGCCCCGCCGGCAGCGCCGCAGCGCGGACCCCCCCCCGTATCCGCAGCCCCTGCGCTGCCCGCCCTGCCCCACACCCTGCCCCACACCCTGCCCCACACCCGCGCCGCGGGCCCCCGGCCGCCAGCCCCTTCCCCACGGCGAAAAAAAAGAGCCCCGTTGAAGGGGCGGACAAACGGCTCTCGACAGGTTCTTAACGGAATTTTCCTCCTCGCACCCCCTCCCTTCTCATTTGCCTCCCCCCAAAGACCTGCGGCCCCTTCGGAGGCTGGGAACAGCAGCGGCCGCAGCTTGGGCAGCGGAGCACGGCTGGGTGCGGGAGCCCGCGCACTGGGAGCAAGGGCTTGGCTGCCTGCAACCGCTGGTGCCGTCTGGGTGCTCCGAAACCGGAGGGGAACGGGTGCCGGCCCCCGCCCGGGGCTCGCAGCCGGGCGGCAGCGCCTCCGCCCCGCGGAACCGCACCGGCATCGCCCGGCGGCGGCGGGGTACCGGCACCCGGGGGTGCTCGGCCGCAGATTTCTCCTCTTGGTCCCCACCATCTAATGTAGAGATTCGCCTTTCTTTACCAAAAATACCGATGTTTTCGTTTGGCTTCCAAACGCTTATGCTTATTTGTAATTTAAAAGCCTGACGATTTTTTTCTTTATTTAAAATATTTCCGAGGTGAGCAGCCAACGCAGCAAACAACGGCAACGCGAAATCCCTGTCCTGTGCTGTGGCAAAGACAAGTCCAGGGTGGCAGGGGGAGCGCTGGCATTTTGGGGCGGTGTGTGCCGGAGCACGTCCCCTCTGCTGCGGGGAGAATCGTTGTTCTATGAAAAAATAGATGTTCCTCGGAAGGGGGGGTGGGAATCTGGGTTTCGTTTGCTGCTTTGGAAGGCAAAAAAATAACATGTTTTTACTCCAGATGGGCGGAAAAGCCAGCGCTAAATTATTTCCTAATATCGTTGTTGCGGCTGCAGGTGGGATGCGGCACCGAGCAGAGGTGGGGAGCGAAAACCCCCCGGCTCCTCGGAAAAAACCCTTTAACGCCCCTTCTTTTTGTCTGCCAGAATCCAAAAGGAAATTGGGTGCAAAGAGGCTGAAATGCGTCAAAAAAAAAAGAAAATAAAAGAATATCGCCGGTGAGGGCTTTACCCCTAAGGGGGTCTCTTGGCCGCTGCTCCCGGCTCCCGGCGCGGCGGGTGCTGCTAGGGCAGACGGCCCCCCAAAAAGGGGAGGTAAAAGGGGTGCGCATAAAATATTATGGGAACGCTCCTCTGGGAGGGAAGGAAGGCGGCTGGGCGAGGCGCAGCCTTGGCTTGGCGGAGGAATTATTACATGTCAGCGCACAAATAGGTCGAGAAAGCCAAGCGGGGCAGCTTTCGCCCCGGGTTCAGCAGCGTCCTGCCCGCACCCGGGGCCGCGGCGGGGGCCTGACGGGCTGGGATTCAACCGGGGAAAGTGGAAATCCACCGGAGGAGGAAGCGGGGGGCTCGGGCCGTCACCGCTGCCGCCGCTTCGCCTCTTTACAGTCCTGGAAAACGGCCGCTACGGTGAACACCTCGGGGGGGGGGGGGGGAATGGATGTTCATTCAACGATTTCTTTTTTTCTTCTTTTTTTTTTTTTTTAATTTAGCCTAATAATAGTTCATTGTGAAAGCAGAGGTGAAGGAGACCTGTTTCTGGAGGCTGCAGGGGGCATCAGGGAGGAAGGAACGAAAATTCACCCAAACCGCTGTCTGGTGCGTGAATATGTCCTGAAAACGCCCCGGCACATCCCCTCCCCTGTCCCGGCACCCCCAAACCTCGGCCCTGCCCCGGCTGGGAGCCGGCGGGGCACAGCCGCAGCCCCCCAGCACCCCTCGATGCCGGGGAGGGGAAGGGGGCCCCGGCCACTGGCATCCTGCCACGGGTGGAGGAGACGGGCTGCCGGCTGCCCGCTGAGCATCCAGCGTGCTGGGGATGTGCCGGGCTCGGGAGACACCTCTTAGGAAAAAAACAATAAAACAAAAAAAACCCCAAGCCAAATTAAAAAGCCCCACAAAACCAAACCAAACCACCATCACCAAAAAAAACCCCAAACTCCAGGGAGACTGAAACCAAGTCCAGCTTCGCCGGGCCGGTGCGCAGAGGCGTGCCCCGAGCAGGGCTGCCCTGCGGGGGCCGTGGGACCCCCGTCCCCGCCTGCGGACTCGGGCCGTGTCTCCGGGCGGGGATGCCGGGGGGCGGCGGGTCTCCTTCCCGCTGCCGGCTGCGGCAGTGCCCCTCCTCGCCCGAGGGACCCCTCGCCCCACACCCCCGGCAAAGCACCGCTGCCCGCCGAGCCTTGGCGGACGGCGAGGCGAGCTGGGGGGTGCAGGAGATGCAGGGGGTGCGCGGGGATGCCGGGGGGCTGCGGGGGATGCTGAGGAGTTCAGAGACACCAGGGGGCCGAGGGAGACAGGAGCTGGGGGTGGGGGGTGCCGGGGGTGCCTCTGTGCCCGCTCGGTGATCCCACCCCCGGTTCTAACGCGGGGAAGCGGACCCTGCACCCCCCGCCTCCCCCGCCGCTGCTGGGGCGCACCTCGGAGCCGCCGCCGGCAGCACCCGGCCTCGGTGCCCGGCTGGAAGCACCTCCCCGGGACCCCCCTGCCCCCGGGACGGCGGCTCGCTCCTGCCCCGAGTCCAGAGGAGGGAGGAAAAGACTTTCTGCAGCAGCGGCTGGAAAAAAAAAACCCTGAACTTCTACCGGCGGCTAAAACCGGGCACAAAGCACACAGAAAGGAGGGGGGCGGGGGGGGGGGGGAATAGAGGAAAGAGGCCGAGGAAGAGAGGAAAGCGAAGCCCGGAGAGATGAGAGGAGGGTCGGGGCATTTACCTCCGCTGCTCTCCCCATCGCCGCCCGCAGCGCGCCGCTCCGCCGGGGAGCTGGGGTGGAGCGAGCAGGGGGGAGGCTGGAGGGGCGGATGGACGGACGGACGGACGGACGGATGGACGGACGGACGGAGGCAGCCGCGTCACTCCTGGGCTCCCCCTAACTCCTAATTAACCCAAGAAGGATAACGGTGCCAAACCTTATCCAAAGGTTAGCGGCTCTCAGGGGGGCGTTTGAGCTGCAAATCGTTTCAGCCGAAGCTCAAAGGCGAGAGCGAGCCTGCAAACGAGCGCAGCCCTCCCCTCTGCCCGGGGCTGGCGCTGGGGGGGCCTGGCACTGACCGCGCTCTCTGCAGCCGCTCCCCGGGGCGGGCTGAGGGTCTCGCCATCCCCGGGCAGCCCAGGGCTGGGGGTGTGCAGCCCTGCTCCTGGGGGAACAGCTCGCCCAGACACCCCCCGTCCTCCCCAGGCACCGGCAGATCCAGCAGAGAAGCGACTCTGCCTTATCTCCGCAGAGCAGGCTCGGGGCGGGGCGGGGGTTGTGGCTGGGTCTTCTCATTAATAAACTGAGGGAAAAGAGCTATTCATGCTCAAAAATCTTTTAAGGAAAGCAGGAAAGGCCAGCCCCGGGTGGGCTGCCTTTCTACAGCCTTCACCGACAGCCCCTCTCCAGACTGCTGGGCAACACAGTGTGGTGGCAGTTGCATGAAGGTGCAATTATTTGGGGGCAGGACAAGCATTGGTCCTAGTTCACTGCTCAGTCAGGCTCCCAAACCCTAAAGGATTTGATTCTCATGGGCTTTGGTGGAAAGTGAACTGCCTCAAAGACACCGTGCTGCAAATCGTGTCCGTATAAAAAAGAGGACTTGCAATTCCTGCATGCTCAGCTTCATCCTCCTCTGTAATACTCACGAAAAGCGTGGGCGTCCGAATGCAGGCGTGTATTCCTGCATTCTGATTCCTGCTCAGCCTCCTTGCTTATGCCACAATATTTCCCCATACCCATAAAACCTGCTGCTGGGCATCGTCAGCAGAGCTGCCAGCTGCAGACACAAGAAGGCCGGGGGGAAACCTTTTCCCTAATCAGCCGAGAAGCTTCCCCGACCACATCTGCCCAAGGACCAGCCTGCCCAGAGCAGACCTAATGCAGGTCAGCCCAGACACTCGCTCCTGGAGAAGCAGCCACCCCTCCCGGACATGTACGTGTGTACCTAGAGATGTGATCGCAGGAGTCAGAAGCGGTCCACCTTGCCCCCAGCCGTCGCTAAAAGCACCTCCTGGGTTTATTGCCCAGGCCGTTACCATCCCCGCAGCATCAGAGATGCACAAGCTCATCCTCCGCTCTGGACCACGAGTGGCTGTGCAGCAGCGAGCTTTATCGCAGCTCTGCCTCCCCGTCCCCCCTCCGGCACCGCGCAGGGGAACTCTGACAGGATAATAAAGAGTTGCACAATATACTATAAAAAGGCAATTAGATAAACTGCTGGATTGGGACCAGCTCCCGTGACCTAGTTAATAGCTCTGGGAATTTCGGGAGGGTAGGGAAGGAAACAGCATCGGTGTCAGTACGCGGTGCAGGGCGAGGGGGTTTTGGAGGGGAGGAAGGGCTGCGGTCTGCAGCACGCACCCTGGAAATGCCCTGAGAAAGCAGCCCCACCATAGCGTAGCAAACATCCCTGCCTTGGGTTACACCTTCTCCTTACTTGCCCATGTTTAGAGCTTGCCGTCAGCATTTAGGGTAAAACGCTGGATATAGAACCAGTTCTCACAGAAGCTGCTGTTCGGTTTGTGCTCTGGATCTTGAGGCTGAATTCATGCACAATGTGGTGTTCAAGACAAAGACAGCTGTAGCCAGAATGACAGATACTTTGCAGTAAGATAACCATTGCAGAGTAAAATCCAAAAGCAAAGTCTCCAGGAGAAAGCCCGCAGTGGATGTCCCCGCTTTATTGAATTTTTTTCCTGAACACAAAATGGCTGCCTAAATTATAGAGACATAAAACAAGACAGAGCATATACAGGGCTGGGAATATCATAATTTTAGATTAACACGGGTTGCAATAAGAAAATTCGCCTGAAGAACACATGAAAACTAAAGAAAGGCTTCTTGATTTAACCTCACTGTTCCTAAAATAGACGACTTCTGATCTGTAACTTGGGAGACAGTATGTACATGAATTTCTATGATTTTCATTTCCCACCATTATCATCTATAAACTAAAAATTCATTTGCAATTTGACCACGACTTGTTCTCAAAGATACTTCCAATAAGTTGGAATTAAATTTAACTCATAGTTTGTCTTTACTGTTGACATGAAAATTAAGTGACAGCCATTGGTTACTTGTGATGCCAAATTCCCAGCTCACTATGCAAGTAGTATTGTTCCCATGAGCTTAACAGCATTTTCATTGACTTAATATATAAAGCTTCATCACTGTCAAGTTAAATATTCATATATGTACATGTTCTTGTATTTCATAGGAAATGACTATGGACTGGGAAAGGAAAGTGCATAGTTCATACATGCCAAGCTTTTTAAGGTCACCTTGCAAATAAAAAGCCCTTCTCTCCTGCTACAGTTGTAGAGTCTAAGTGCTGTTTTTCAAAATGTCATTATCATGCTCCCCAGTCCTAGATTGGCTGTTTTCTTCCAGCATAAAGTTATTTATGGGTTGTGGTTTTTTCTTTTTCCTTTTCTTTCTGATTTTAAACAAAATGGGGGTCAACTTGCAATGAAAGCACAAGTTGCAGAGACCTGAGCGTTACCTATAGCTATAGGCTAGCTGGCGGTGACTGCACAGGCAGCATCCGTGCCCGTCTCGCCCAGCCCAGCCCGGTGTATTCCCGGGCAGAGAAGGAACGAGGAGCCTGCCCGGGAGGGCGCGTGTTCGGCCGCTCGGCTCGGTCAAGGGACAAACACTTACGATGTCCCTTGCTTGCTCTGCTGACCCCGGCCCTGCTCCCCGCAGAGCGCTCAGCTCCTCGTGCAGCGGCCTCCGGACCCAGCAACCGCTGCCTGGATCCGACCCTTCTCCTCCTGGTCCCGTACCTGGTCATATCCCGGCTGGGAAATGGTGTTTCAAAGCATGGAATAAAAGCTGCTGTAACAAACAGTGACGGGTCTGTACGGGAAATGTCTCCCTAAGCAGCCTGTGGTCAGATGATTCTCCAGTACTGGAGAGTTTTTATATCATCTGTGGTTTTTTCTTACGTTTTTTCTCTTTTTTTTTTAATTATTTTTTCTGAATTTTTTTTAATCAGAGCAGGCTGTGAGGAAGGGTCTCTCAGAGCAGAGGGACAGAGGGACGGTGCTGGCAGCCAGCTCGCCTTTGGGGTGTTTCTTGTCGGGAGGGCTCAATCTCAGCCAGCTCCATCCCCCATCTGTCCATTTTCCTTCTCCATTTTGTGTCCATTTCTGATAAAAGCAAGTCGATGTCACAGACAGTTGCTCACATCTCTTGCAAACATCTCCCAGCCCCATCCAAAAGCCAAGACCAGCACATTGGGAAAACCTGGCCCCCACTTTGTGATATCCCGGGCAATTCAGCCAAGGCTAACAAGGGGAGGCAGCAGGCACAGGCTTGTGTATCTTCCTTGAACAGGACCTTGTTCAGTATTTCGGAGTGACACAAACAGGGTACACCTAAGCCAGGGTCTGGTGCTACCGGCAAAATTGCAGTCGGGTCTCTGAACCCAGCCCCCGCATCTCTCTGTGGAGCCTCACGCACGGAGGCTGCTATTTCCAGAGGCAGGATTTGGATGTGCAGCCTCTGCGTGCTGATATCACCAATTAGTTTGGTTTTTTTTTTGCCAGAGGCCAAAACTAAAAGCTGCGTAAAGGATACAGTCAAAATCTGAGAGGAGAAAAACGCCGTATGAGGCTATTACCATGCCGTAAGGAAAACCAAAGGGCAAAGCGAGGTATGTCATTGCTCGATCCAAAGGGAAAGACAGCTCAGCCCACAGCAACACTTCCAGTGCCGCTGCGTCTGCTGCTGGAGAGGATGAGACAGAAAACCTCACCTCGTGCTGGTGTTTGCGAGTCCTCTGAATGCCCACTGCTAGCTACTGAGATACCGGTGCTTGTGGGCGAGGACTGGACGCTGCACTTGATTCAGCTTCCCTTGCTCTGCAGTGCGGGCACAGTCCTGCTCTTAAAAAAAAAAAAAAATAAAGCATAGCAAAAAAAAAACAACTTCTTTTTTGCAGAAAGGCTCCACACGCAGTGTTCTCTTTCATCCCACACGTACCAGTGTGAGCACTGCAATGCACAGTGCTGGGAAAACACGCTACTGCCCAAGGAGGGTGAAAGCGCCGGGCTTTCTGCAGCCAAAAGGGCAGAACCAGCCTTCCTGGGACTAACAGTGTTAAGTGAGGGTAAATGCAAGGAAATATGGTTTACCCGTGTCTAACGCAAGCAATAGAGAACCTACTTATTTCGGGCATGGCTCAAAGAGATCAGCTAATCATGGTGTCTTAATTCGCTGTTGCATCCTGCCTCTGCCAAGTGCCTAATCCTCGATACAACGGAGCAGCAGATCGTCTCACGCTGCAGACAGCTCCTCCGTGCTGACTCCGGATCGGGTCACGGGGACAGCACGTATTCATTGTGGTATAAATGCAGCATTTCTATATAGTTTATCAAATACCCTGACCTGGAAAGCTTTCCTGTCAGCGCTTCAGATTAGGAAAACTGGGACGGAGTAATATTTATTGTCCTTACGAGCAGGCGAGCAGCGAGCCGCACTGCAGGAGCATCCCCTTCCAGAGGCACCAAAGGAGTCCAGCCAGCACCCGTGGGTCTCAGCATCAACCCCACATGCAGAAGACCAGACCGCTGCAGAGAGGCTATTCTTCTTTAATCTAGTGTAACGTACAGAAAGAAAACAGATATTGGGACATGACTGAAATTATCCCTTGCCAGGAGACAATAAGAAGGGAACAGACCATGAGCTGGAAGTCGCAGCTGTAGCAGAGGATGTATTTTTTGTGACACGGCAGCATACACTTCAGCTGCGCCACACAGCAAATATTTCAGCAAAATAGAAATTTCACCTGTTACCGCTGCCGAAAACCCCACGGGAGGTTTGCTGTCAGGCTTCCCGGCGAGCTGCTCCGCACCGGGGAGAGGCCGAAATGGGCCCAGGCGCGTGCACGGAGCAGCCAGCCCGGCGCAGCCAGGGTGGCCCTCGCCCAGGGGTCTGCTCGGCTGCTGCCAGGAGCCTGAGGGTATCTGGTTAATGCGTGTTACAGGGACAACTTCTGTGCCCTTCCATGAATTTAGCTTAAGCCTTTGAATTAAGAGGGGAAGGCAAACGGGATTCAAAAAAAATAACAGTGCTTGGCACCCTCCCCCCCCATTCAGAAATACCACCTATGCATATATATATATATATGCATACACGTGTATATGTGCTCATCATGACACGTACCTCCTTGCACCTGCAAAACTGGGCAAAAATGCTCCTGTTACCATCGAGAAAGCTGAGAAACCAAGAACGCACAGCCGGGGGATGCTGGCTCCCAGCTCCCTGGTCCCCGTCCCCTGCTCGCTCTGCCCAGAGCTGTTCTTGCGGCCGCCACCCCAGTGGTGCCCGGGCTTTGCTCAGGGCTGGCTGCGTCGTGCTCCCGGCGCTGCTGTGTGGGTGGGAAGCGCTGTTATTCTGGCTTTCAAACACGATAAATAGAGGCATGAAGAGACAGGTACAGCGGGTACACACGCATCTAAATCCCACACTACCTCCTGCAGAAAACGGCAGTTAAGCGCTTCATTATGTATATAAGTTTTGGCCGAAATTACTAGTATAAACAGACTTTTTTTCTCCCGACAACAGACATCACACTAATAACGTCTGAATCCCAAGCCTGTGCCTTTGTCACAGGAGCCTCCACTTTATGCTTTAGCCGTTGGCTCCGATTCCTTTTTAAACACCCTGCTCTTCCAGACTGAAAAACCTTCTTTTCTAAAAAAATATTGTTTGGTTTGGTTTGGGGTTTTTTTGCATTTTCTTTTTATTGTGTTGACCCTATTTTAGCCTTGAAAACCCATCACAGCAAACAGCCCCCCAAAGCAGCGATGGCACGCTCCCCTGGGGTACTCTCTGTGCACCAAAGCAGCATTTCTGCTCCCTCTCTCCCTCCTGGCTGGCGAGCGGAGGGCGGCAGCACGGGGCTGCCCGAGGCCCAGGGACGCTCGCGGGCCAGCGAGGCCGCTGCCACCCCTCTGCCGAGCACACCGGCAGCCCGGCCCGGCGCGGTGCATCTGGCCGGGACACACCGTAGGTTTTGGAGGGGGCTTTACCCTCCTGCGCTGCTGCTCTTCCATCTCGCCCCGCGCTGCAGGCTCAAGCGCTGGGGAATCTTGCTGCGCGATTTGCCGTTCCCCCGCACCGCTTTCTTCCTGGGGTAGCTCCTGACAGAAAAAGGGGGACACGCTGCTTTGGGAAGTGCGTCGACGTGTCCCATGAAAGGGTCCGTGAATGCACCAGCCGGGGTCACTGTGTTTGTGGCTCAGGAGCTTTCCAAAACCAGTCAGGACCACGGCCTCGTACGTGTCCACGTGGCTGGCGAACTGCTTCGGGACTGGCTATGGCTGCCTGTCTTCCTAAGGCTTATAACTGCTCTGAGCAGCAGGCTCTCAGCTTCTCAATGACCACGGAGCCTGAAGGCTAAACGGGGCCCAGATTCACTCTCAGAGCATGTTTTAGAGGCCCATAGGGTCCATCACCCTGAATTTATTTGAATGCTGCTAGTGCTCAGGTGACCAGACTGGCTTGCGTGGTTTCCTTGGCATGGTCCCTGGAGGAGGAAACAATTTCCCAGCCCCTTCGAGTCTCCAGTTCTGCTGGAAACCCAAAGGGAAGGAAGGGCAGGAATTTCTTGACTGCTCCGTCTCTCCAGCATCTGTAATGATGTCTCCATCATAAAACAGAACGAAGGGCAGAGATCCCAAAGTGCTAAAGCCCCAAAGCCACAAGTCTGAAGACCAGAGCTTTGACTTACCAGTGTGTGCCGCTGTGGTCTAACCATGTCAACCCACCCGAGAACCAGGCCTCGCTGGCTTGGGTGTTGTGCTGGGCTAACGCTGAAACCCTGCTGTGTAGACACCTAAATCAAAGCTGCATTTGATTTGATCCAAACTGTTATTGTCCTGGCAATGAATATCCACCAAGACTCCAGGTACCACTCCTGCTCTGCACGGGGATCCAAGGGTCTTCAGCAAATACAGTAACCAATCTTTTAGCCACGTTTATAACTTTTCATCCATCTGTACCTCAGTTTAGACCCCTGTAAATGTGTACCAGAATATTCATTTCACAGGGGACTCTTAAGCATGGTCAAAGCCTTTAAACTTTGAAGAGAAGATAGCAGCCCATAAGCTCAAAGTATTACTATTAAACAGACAGTTCTCATAGTAAACCTTTTGGCATCATAACACTATCTTCTTTTAATAGAAAAGTACTTCTTAAGCAATTTAGTTAATTTGATTTATGACAAACGAAATTTGGAGAGTGTAAAACCTCAGGAAAAGAACAGCAGGGAAGGGAGCTCCGTGATTACCTCCCCCTGCACACATGTAAACTGTGGCTGAGATAAATTAATAATGAGATTTAAAGTTACTACTTTTCCACGGAGCACGTCAGAAAACAGAGTGAAAGGAGAATGCAAGCCTGGGAAAGAAGAGGGCTGTGCGGTCTGGGTGCAGGACTGCGATTCAGGAACTCTCTTCCGATACTAAACCACATAATCTTAGGATTAACTTATTAATTAAACATGTTTTGGTGATTGCATGGGGTAGAAGATCCTCAGGACTTGTTCCTCAAGACTTGCAGGTGTCGTTAGACTTAGAGCTGAGCACGGCACCCGCTCAGCCTCTTCAGGAGGAGCTGACATCCTTCTTGCCATGTCAGGTCTGTGGCTGACAGAGCTGGAGGCTTTGGTTTGCCAAAAACTCCTTTACGTGGTACGAACCCCCGATGGGGAAGGGGCCACCTGGGATCCCAGACTCTACCAGCTTGTGCAGGAAAGCAGAGATTAAACCTTCTTGTTCCTATTTCAGTCACTGAAGCTTTGCTACTCCGGATAAATCATTTGAGCCCAGTTCAGCTCACATCCCAGCTGGTAACAGGACAGAAGTGCCTGGAGGTAAACTTAAACTAGAGGGTCTCGCTTTCCATGGCCTGTCTAGGTTTAACTCTTTCTACACGCCAGGATGCCTTTCTGGTCATCTGACGCCAAATTTCCCTCTGGTATTCCCTCTAACACCTCGCTGGCTGCCATCCCAACGGAGCCCTCCGCAGGGATCCCCTCCTCACCCCACGGCTCTCCCCGCCTGGCTCAACCACTAGCCGTGCTGGCGGCTTGTGCACATCCCGGTTCATCCTCCCCCTTCCACTGTCACATCTTTTCTGCCCCAGGAGCTATCATTCATGATGTCCCTGCTCCTAACCCATACGAGGTGACCTGAGCGAGACTGCTAAACTAGAGGGGCCAAAGGTAACATCGACTTGCTCTCATTAACAGGTAATTACTGAGGGGTCTGCAGCTGCCAGATCTGATAAAAGGACATTAAAATATTCCTTATCTTCTTTCATTTTTCCAGTTTCCCTCAGAACAGGGCTCTGCTCACTGAGTCCCTGTCTGGGAGGGCTGAGGGTGACCTTATCAGTCCCTGTTCCATGGACAAGATGCCAGAAGTAGCACCTCCTCTTGCTCCGAGTCAGACCTAATATCTGTTCAGATCATCACCCATGGTTTCTCAGTTGTGTTTGTACCCATCAGTCAAATCGTTCTGAAGAAATTCAATCTTTAAAATGATTTTCCCATTAACCTTCACCATAGAAAGCCACCTGAAAGAGCAGTAGAACAGTCACCTTTGAAACCAGCTCTCAGAGCAACCAAACAGCTGCTACGTGGCATCTCTCTGGGGCAACGTGAGAGGCTATGGCAGCCAAAAAGTGACCATTACTGAAAGAAACTTTTGGAAAGCACAGTTCCAAAGCAGGGAGGAGTTCAGAGCAGATAACCCCACGTTATCTGCTATCCCAAATAACCCCAGGAGCTCAGGCATTGCCCCGCAAGGAGACAAGGGTGTCCGCAGAACCATCGCTAGGGCTGAAAGCAGGGAAATAAGTCAATAATTGTGTAATCAGCAGCATCTTACTTTTTTTTAATGAACCTGTAGGACGAGGATTTCCCCCCAGCACCCTCCCTCTCCTCTTTTCCCAGAGCTCATCTTTCACTTTGTCATGCAATTCCCAGCTGGCCAGCTGCAGCCTGCCTCGCTCCCTTTTCCATTACACACTCGGCTGAGCTGAGGACGAAAGGGCCCCTGGATTCCAGCGAGAAGGTAATTAATTGACTTTCTGCTCTCGTTGCTATGCGGCAAAGGTGGAAGCCGCAGCAGCTACAGTTCATTTTTAATCCTGGAAGATTAGTCACAAATGGCATCATTACGGAGATGATCAGCTGCCCACAATAAAGACCCTGGCTCAACTAAGGGGTGCTCTCAGGACGAGAAGGGCCGTGGTGAAGAGTCCAGGAGCCGTGAGTAACGCACACCCCATTAACCCATCAGCCAGGTATTAGGATTTGTAGCTCCTCTCCTGGGTAGTCTTTCTCCTTTTCATCTTAAACCTGTCCTAACCTGGCTGGGCAGAGATCAGAGCCACCACTGCTTTGGTGGCTGGTGTCACCCCCCAGCCACGCGCTCCAGGTAGGAGCAAAAAAAAAAATCACTTTTTGGAGCTGTAGGTGAAATAAGTGGCTGGCTCTGCCCCGTGCCCAGCTCAGGTGAGCGCCTTTCCCCAGCGCGACAGCAGTGCCGTGCCCTTGGAGGCACAGACATGGCCAAGATCAGCTTCTTAGTGAGACGGGACAACGAATTCTACCCAAATTTGTTAGAAGATCAATTTTCAGCTCAAAATACTAAAAACTATTCTGTAGCCGAGACAGCAGGGCCACTCACATGCAGAAAATTACACATATGCTGAAAATATGTTTGAATTTCAACTCTAGACTCACACTGGAAATGAATTCCTCTCTCCTCAGCAGCAACGAGTAACTGCAAAAATAAACCCATTTTGCTACTGGAAGAAAAACTATCAACCCGGGGGGATGCTTCCATTCTAAGCTTTATAAAGTTTATAGTAAATCCCAGTAAGAGCAATTGTTTTGTTAATGGTGCGAAAGAGCTTCTTATTCTTCAGGAGTTACGTATTTGCCTGATGACTTTCAACTAAGCTGCTCTTCCCTATCTGCTAAGTCGCTGTTTAAGCACTTCCTCGGTACCTGCGTTCCAGATTTAAAGCAATTTGGTGAGGAAGAGCTACCCCCGGGGGCAGGGGACTCGGGGCCACTCGGCTACCGCATGGCTGCCCCAAACGGCTCCCGATGGGGCCTCGAACGGACGAGGTTGGACTCGATGATCTTAAAGGTCTTTTCCAACCGATTCGATTCTGTGAACCCACGCCGGTGCCTCCCCCCCCGCAGCCAGCACCAGGCGGGGAAGGGGTGGGCTTCTTGGGACAGACCTCACTCTCAAAATCCAAGGGGGTTATCTGGGCACGTTCATCCGGATAAGGGCTTCTCACTGCGCTGGAATTTGGGGGATTCATCATGGCTCCCCCGAGTAATCAGCTGCTTCCCTACAGCCCTCTCTCGCTTTCGGTGATTTCTCAGCTCCCCGCAGTGCGATGCCTCCAGCCCCACAGGGCCCGGCGCGCTGTTTGCCTGAGAAGGTCAGCAGCAGAACAAATATTTGCCCTTACTGTGTCTCATTCAGGGCTTTATAAGAATTAAAGTTTTATTTTATGATCAAAATCTGTATCTCTCTCTCTCTCTTTTTTCTTCTGGTTCCTTGTTACTCTGGACCATTTCCTGTGATTTGCAGTTAGTACCAATGCCACTTTGCCGGCACACACACACATAAAACCTTGCCAGGCTCTCAATGTATGTCTTAGTGATCGCACAGAAAAGCACTGTTTTAACCTAATATTTCTGGATGTCAGCATCAGCCTAAGATTTGAGCCCTATACGCAGCTTTTGTGGCCTGAAATAGAAGCAAACCTGCTCAAGCAGCAGCATTTACGTAGATGCCCCATGGCGCCCGAGTACAAACCAAGACAAGGGCAACCTTACAAACAAGGAGCGAGGGGTGTCAGGTCAGACCGAAGCAGAAGTCAGGCTGTGGACGGGCAGTTACAGTGAGCGGGTTACCACAGCAGAATAAGTTACCAAATCTCAGCAGTCAGCCCTGTAGATATCCCTAGCCTCTTCCTGTTGTGCAACAAAACTTGTTGGCTTCGAACGTCACTGCCGGAGACCTGATGGTTCCAAAGCACCTGCAGGTGCCTTCAGGCCCCTCCCACAGCTCTCTGCAGGGTGGCCCCAACATGGAGCTGCCCCCCTCCCCATCAATAACCGCACAGGGGCTTTTTCTACCCGGGTGCCTTGTCCTCGACAGCAGGCTCAGCCTTTTCCATTCACCAGTGTCCCGAGACAGACTTGTCGGTGGATGGGGGCTAATTTCTGGTCAACCTCTGCGTAAGGAGCGTGCAAGGGCTTGCTGTGAAATGAGCTGAGGAAGGATGGAGGGGGGGTTTACCAGCCATGAGGTGAGATCCGTCACTGGAAACAAGGCAGAGATCCTCTTCTTGCTTCTGGTCAGGGCCATCACCAAATTTACGACGCCCGTAAAAGCACAAGGCTCGCTCCCCTGCCAGCGTGCCCGGGAGAGCCATCTCATCGTGCTGCGGGGGGAACTGCTCTCCCACACGGCCTGAGCGCAGGCATCACGCGGGGAGCTGTGGAGGGGTCTCAGCTGCAACAACGCCAGGAGTGACAGCCCATTGTTAAAGGTGTCACTTTACAGCACACAGCTGGCTCAAGGTAGAGATTCATTTTCACCTTTCTGAAATCGTTGCAAAGCCTAAAAGTAATCTCTTCCACTGCTCTTTGAGCATTGGGAGCTGCCTTCTCCATCCCTCTGTGGTGTTTACTCTGAAACTTAATGAAGGTGACCTGTATGTCCATGCTACTTGCAAACAGCTGTTTTTCTGCGATCCTCGCCAACCGTGTGGCTGCATAATCAGTGCTACTGCTGATATACTTCCTGCTGATCTGAGCAGCAGGAAAGCGCGCAGACAGTAACAGCATCCCAGGAAGCTACTTTCAGCTGTTCCCAACCCCCCGTTCCATCACCGTGTCCAAAGGATTTCTGCTTGCGTCATCAATAGCATTAATACACTTACCTGCATAATGGCTGTGCTTCCCCCGTCTCCTCCCCAGCAGTCTGCTCTCAGAAACTGGAATACAGCTCCGAGGTGCTCTGTAAAGTGATGTTGAAGACAATTCAAAGCTAAAATGTGTTTTACTGTTTGACCATTGAACACGTCACACAGATTTCATCAGCTTTGAATTTACAACCCACCGCGCGTTTCCTGTGCTTGAACAGGCATGCCGTGGGTTGTGGTTTGCACCCAGCTGCACAGCCGGAGCACTCCCCTGTGCCCGTGATGAGGCCGCGGAGCTGCTGTACTATGCCTCTCGTGTGATTTGTATCAGCAAAAAAAAAAAGCCTGAGGTTGTGAAGAGGCGTTTCTGAATGGGCACACACCCTTCGGCAGAGTACTGCGTTATGAAAGACGCAAGTTTATTGCCTGAGCCATAATAAAATTAATTGTCTTTCAAAATGCGGAGGTGGCGAAATGTAGGGGTATGCCCTGTACGTAGGCGTTAACTGCTACATATAGGAATTCAGTGCCTACAGTAGGTCACCTTTTTTCCCACGGAGTTACAGTAGGGTGTGATTTGGTTCATTTGCCTTATGCCCTTAGATTCTCTCTAGGGCACTTTTCTGTAGGTTACTGCGCAGATCCTGGAGGTACAGCCCCTCATCAACATCCATCCGTGCTTATTCCACTTACCCCTTTGCTCAGGGAATTACGTTGCTCTTTGGGGGCCAATAATAGAGGAGAGCAGGCAGCTCCGACTCGCTCCTTTCGAAAAGGCTGAGCTGAGTAGCTTCAGAGCCACGAACCCAGAACATTTTGTTGTGCTGCTGATACGCTGTGCCGGTATTGTTGTGACGGGCCGCCAAATGCTCGGCGTACACAGAGCAAGGGGCTGCGATGATGTAGATAGGAGGCCCGAAGCAGCAGGAGGCAATGGGGAATTATTCCTTGCCTTATCTCCTTCGTTCAGCGTACGTCATCATTTCTGCCATTCCCCGATCTGGCAGGTCGCAGAAGGACGCATCTGCCAGTGCTGCTCTCCTGATAAGGGAAGCTCCATCACGTACATTTGTAGTTTCTTTCCTTGCATACTTTGCATTCCCACAACTGTTATTCTGCGTTTCTTAGATCTAAGGAGATTTGGAAGAAAGCACGTGCAACTAATTCTAATTAAAATGCGTATATTGGCTGCTGGTGTCACGGTGTTCACAGTGGAGACCAAACCTAGAGGCCTGATATTTGCATGTCACAGTGTAACATGCAAATTTATGCTGAATGCCATGCTATTTGGTGGGAAGCAATATGATAATTACCCCAGAAAAAAAAAATCTGTCTGCACAAAAACGTGTGGTGAACGTTTCCTTCCCTGTCTCCCCCTTCCCCACGTTTTAACAGCAGAGGTGAGATTTAGCACAGGCATTTTGGGACGCTCCATACAGAGCAGCCCATCCCCGAGGGCACCTTGGGGTTTTCCCTGCCCCACCTGCAGCGCACCCCCGGTCTGAGCTGGAGCCTCTGGTTTCCTCCTGCTGCCATATGATGCTGTAAATAAAAAGCAGAGCGTTTTAAGGTACTGTAACCTCTTCCCCTGCACATTCCTACGGCCAAGGTGATCTCCATCACCACTGACTCAGACATCGAAAGCAAAAAAGCAAGCTACGAAACGGAAGGCCAAATATTTATAGCTATGGACATACAGAAACCTTATCCTATGCACATAGGTGCATGGGAATATTTACCAACTTTCCCAGGGATATTTACTTACCTCAGGCCATCAAAATACCCCCTGCTACAGGGGATCTGCCGTGCCCCGCGGGGGACGCTCTCAGCTGGAGCAAATTGTGACTGTACCCAGTGGAGATGTCCATCTTGTATTGGTCGGGATCTGTGTTTCTAAAAGCCCCTGGGTTGCACTTAGCTACAGAATATCCAGGGAAAAAAGGGTCAGCCTGTGATATCTCCTCAGCTGGAAAAGAGAGAGACTGGCAAAGAAGTTTCCATCAGCTCATTTAATGGCCAACGTCTGATTTACAAGCGTGGCTCTTCTTGGGCTGAAGCCCCTGGTTAGCAAACATTGTACGGATCGAAGTCAACATCTGCAGTGCCAGGCCATAGCCCTCAGCTTTTGTGCTCCCTTAATAAAACGAGCTCAGGGTGAAAAAATGACAATATTGTGGAAAGTTAGAGGTCCAGGTCTCATTTAAATGAGAGCTGATGGCTGGGGAAATGCGCGCCGTGTAACAGCGAGATATTTTCTGCCTTTCAAAACTCTCTTCTTTGTTGGAAATAGACTAAAAGCAACTTCTAGACATCAAATTAGGACAGGAAAAGCTCTAGACAAATAAGATGTGCATATTTACTCTATACATAGATAAGAAAAAGTCTATATTCATTCACTTTAAAAAACCACGGCACAACACCCTACATCTTTTTCTATGTCTCAGCATGCCTATTCAAGAAATGGCAATGCTAAACCTTATTTTATTTACAGGTGTTGGGGAAGTTAAATATTTTGATGGCTGCCTTTAAATCACTGTGCCCTCAGTATTTCTTTCCATGCACCCTACTCTGGTGCCATTGCAAGAGGTGGGAGAATTTCTATTGCTTTCAGGGGGAGACGGATCGGGCCCACTGGGAATTTCAGACCTCGTCTCTTTTCTGTATTTCAAGCCTGTGTGTTTAAGAATTGGCTTATTGTCTCGCCTGCTAATGTTTTCAATTATGGGAAGCCCAATTCAATATCTCTACCTGATTGGGAGGCAGCAGGAGTTGGCTTTTTGTGTTCTCTGACCTAGAGCTGACTCCATTTGCTGCCTATCTGACTAACTAGTGAAGCAGAAAACGCGCACAATACAGCACAATTAATGACAGAGTCTGAAAAACACACCAGATCCCAGCGGAGAGGAAGAAATTAGGCTCTTGCACAGTGAAGGAGTTTGTTGATGATGTTTTTCTATTTATAACATTTTAAAGGGCAGGGGGGATGAGCTAGGCTTAGTGGAAAATCCTGACTATTTTTTTTTTCCTAAAATTAGCTTAATTTTTTTTTAAATTGAAGATGATAATATTAAAATTCACACCAGCTGTGTGGCCCTGCGGAGTGCCAAGAGAGGGAGAGGGTTTCTCTGGCCTTTAACAATCTGTCTCTCTTGGCAAATATGGCAAAGTGTTTAAATCTACATAAAGAGAGAAATACTCTTTAAAAATAATTGTCAAGGGACAGAACTTGCTCCTCTACTATGCTGATATACTACCATTAAACAGGATTTTATGGCAAACGTATATATGAAATACATCATAGTTTGACCCTTTACATTTTTTTGCCCATCCAAACTGAACCGGAATTACAAAGTCACATCTACTTTTGTCCTAAACACTGTGTTCGTTGGGCTGTATCGGCGTCAGCCAACTGTTTATCATTATATACCCCAGAAAAACGGCAAACCTGGCACTGCATTTGTTCTGCTGAGTTTCACACGTGCAGCCAACCCTCGGCCAGGTACAAGAAGAGACGTAGGCAACAGCTACCTCCCATCACCACCGCTTCAGCTACCCCTCGGACTGTAAACACCTCAGCTTGAAGGAAAACACTAACGCTGTGTTAGCAATCACTAATTTCGTTAAGTTCACTAATGGGATGGCTCTTCTTAACCGCCTGGTCTTTAGCTCTTGCGTACAAGGTGCCTTCGGACGCTATGAAAGAACCGGACTGAGCAGCATAAGCTTGTTAATGTGATGATAATCGAGTGAACAGGACCCAAGGTATCAAAAGGAGGTGTAACAAAAAAGGAGGTGTATCAAAAGGGGAAAGAGCAGACATACGGAGCTACCTCAGGACATCATCTTTGTAAATCAGGAGAGTACTGATGTACTTACACAGCCCTGCTTTTCAGGCTACTTTATGAGGAGCAAATCCTACTTCTGCAGATGTCAGTGGGACACAGGTAGTCCTTACTAATCTTTTTTAAACACTAGCTGCCACATTTACATATCGAATCTAGATTTTTACTTAAATTTATCTCTCCGCCCTGGAAAGTTGCCACACGCCCTGTGTTCTCCCATGGCGAGGGCTGTTCCCGTGCTCCGTTGTCCTCGCCCACCACCTGCGACACCTTAGGCAGCAGACGACGTTTAGAGGTGACACAGCTAGCACGGGATGCTGCGGGTTGCAATAGCATCTAATCCCTACTCCTGTCGGCTCCAGCGTAAGAGCAGGATCTAGGGGAGGAAGCTGAAAACCTCTCTGCAGCATCTTCATCACTTATCCCAAGGGGCAACAATGTGTTCACCGGATCTACAGCATTCATGTTACTTTTTTAAATAGAAATGCTTTTAAAAAAACTGCACCACGTCTAAGTTATATAGAGCCAAGATCTCACACAGCATTAGGATTATTAAATAGTAGGTGCGCTGCCTCCTGAATAAGCAGACCAATACACTGCCCGTTGACTTTCACAAGGGACGGCAAACAAAGTCCCGTCCAATTTTGCCTCTAAAGGCAGGGAAGTACACACAGACCACATCCACAGAACTTGGTGACCGTTGCAAAATGAAGCACGCAGAAGACCAAAAGCAACAGAGTTGAACTGTTCCTACAACCTTAATTTAGCATCTTTAAGCAGATCCAAAATTTGGCCTTCCGACCAACACACTTCTTTATGGGTCCTGCCTCACATCGCACACGGAAAGGGTAACACTCCATGAGAGACCAAATAGCAACGTTTTCATTTATTTTCACTGTCCACTGTGTGGCCACAAGCTTCATTCACTGCATAGAGGTAGACGCTATTCTGAATGTATGAGTGTTTGTCTCCCCGCAGGCCATTCTTCATGGCCAATAGAGCAACCAGATTTTTCAACCACCGATAAATATATCTGCACAAGGATTCAGCGGGACACGGCGGCATTATTCCCATCTTACCTATGAAGTGCGGTGCTTAATTGTATAGCCAGCTTGAAACACACAGGATCTCATCTTTTCCAGTGGAATTTAATATTCTTCAGCAACTGGTATCTTCAAAATCCAAACCCTGTTGGCTTTAATTGCAGACTGGAGGAGCTGGACTACTGAAGAATCAGGTCTCAGTGTATCAAGTTGTGAAATACTAACATAGCTCTGCATGTGTTCTTTAATGAGTAGTTTTTGAAAAATAAATATTCTTTAGCTTGATAACATTTATTTTAATGCTAATATCTTTTGTTTATCCTCCCTGGGGAACAGCCAGCGCAAGCACTCAGCACCGTGCCAGGCCAGGGCTGTGAGGAGCAGGAATGGGCCATTGGTCCTCTTCGAACTTTACATCACTTGCATATTTTGGCAGTGAATTTCTAATTCTTTCCTCTTTACAAGAGCCATTGAAGTTTTGGGGGGTTTTTTTGTTTGGTTTTGTTGTTGTTTTTTTTTAAACTGCTAATTTAGTAATCGATTCTTTATTTTAGTACAAAAAAAAAGGAAAATATTTCAGAAATTCCAGTTCCCATACTGCTTTTCTGCACTTTCCAGCCGTTTATTAGGGAGATATCTCACTGGATCCAAGTGGCAATACAGGGCCTCGAGAGAGCTTGCAAATGGATTCTAAATTGATGTTTAAAAGCCTTCTTTTTTCTAAATAGGAGAGGCTAATGAGTTTTAATTCCTTGGAAGGTCAGCTACTTCAGTAAAAAGGGATTTTTCTATTACTAGCAAGTCATCTGTTTTGGAGACTGGTTTACTTATTTATGTATGTCCTGACCAAAAAGCATTTGATTAAGGCTGTGTTTTGTCATTCAAGAAATTATGAGGAGTACTGCTGGAGCAGGTTTTACTTTGTAAATATTCAAAAGGAAGGATAGGTGGAATGGAATAAATATATTAGCTGAAGGCCAAAATTTGAGCATTCCTACCAGCACCCTGGTATATAAGCAATTTTCAGATGCTCAGAGCACTAAAAACCCCACAGAGTGGCTTAGGAGCTACCAGGAGAACAGCAGCGAGGCCTTGCTCCCACACTAAAGCCAAGAATAACATTTCAGATTTCAGTACACAACTTGGGCTCTTTACCTGAGCGTTACCATGTCTGCCCATGGTCCGGGTTTGCAAATCTCACATTACTATCCAGCTCAGTCAAGGTTCTGCTGCAAATGATTCCAATAAACATTTAAGAAAGAAATTTTTTATAATGAGGGTGGTGAGGCACTGGCACAGGTTGCCCAGAGAGGTGGTAGATGCCCCATCCCTGGAAACATCCAAGGTCAGGTTGGATGGGGCTCTGAGCAACCTGCTCTAGTGGAAGATGTCCCTGCTCTTGCAGGGGGGTTGGACTAGATGACCTGTAAAGGTCCCTTCCCACCCAAACCATTCTGTGATTCTGTTCTATGATTCTGTGAAACATCACTAGGTAAGGGACCACGAGAGAAGACAATCTCAGGGGGACGGAGCACACAGCCCTTTTCTAATTCTCCCTGAACATTTAGAAGTTAGACAGTCCCATTCTTTATTGCTTAAAAATGTGAAGCCAGAAAAATTAATGTCCTCACCAACATTTAGCTAGGCAAAGGGATTCCTGACGCACACAAGAGGAGGGCCCGTTAACTGCTGCTTTTTCCATGGAGATCTTGCAGCCATTGCAAATTGCTTGCTGTTCTGCCCCAAAATAAAAAGGTGGCACTATTTCTCGGAGGAGTTACGCAGCTCTGTTCAGCCATACTCCAGCCAGGGGAGAATAAGTTATTTCACTGGTTTCCTCGCCCCAGGCTGGAGAGGATCGTTCTACCCTAACCCCACCCCATCCTTTATAGAAAGGGACCCCCAAGACGAGAGAAATTTTCCCAGTTTCAAGAACAGAAAAGATGACACTTCTGCCTCTTGCCACCTTCCTTGGGAGGGAACCTGGACCATCGGGTAAATGGGGAGGAGAAGAGAGGAAAAGCCTGCTGTCCCCCTTAAGGAACAGTGTACACTGGTATATGGCCTGGCGGGCTGGAGAGCTTTCAGCTGCTGATGGAGCACAGGAGAGCCGTGAAGGGTACTGTGAGCGGGGACTGAAGCCCTTCCTAACACAGCAGCAGAAGCAGAAAAAAAGGATAGACCTGAGGGGAGGATGATAACCTGTGCTGGAGGCCACGAACCCTGGGGCTGTCCCCCACTAGAACTCCCTCCTGAAACGTGTGGTCCAAGTGTGGTGCACGCAAAGCATCAAAGCGTTGGCGTTCCTTGCCAGGCACACTACGGCTCACTGCCAGCAAGCACGGGATGAGACACGAAGTTTTGCTTTCTGGTCTCCGTGTCCCCAGAGGGCAACGCTCCAGCAATAGCTGAGCGCAGGTAGAGGCAGCGGCAAAGCTGGAAGAGAGCGGCGGTGGAGGGACGACGTGACGCAGCTCTCCCACCAGCGCTCACCGCGACTGCTGCACGCAGCGTCTCTCGGCCGTGGTGCTGCCTGGTGAGGACCCTCCGTGCAGGTACAAGGGGGGCTGCTGGGTGCCATCCTTGCATAACCGAGGAGCTGCAGGGGAGAAAACCAAAACTAGAAGCCTTAGGAGTGAGATTTATTGCTTGGTTAATAACATCCTTCCCTTCCCAATGACCCCAGTGAAGAAAGGAAGGGCTGAGTGGCTTTATCTTTATTCAGTGCCGTGGTCCTTCTGGGACACTTGAGCGTGATTGCATCATTTTCGGTGTCAGACTTGATAAGACGCTGATTGTGCTTCTGCGTTTTCCGTGGCGGAGGACTCCCCCGGCAGCCTGGATGGTTAATGGGAACTGACTGGCTCTCCACGCTTGCCAGCGCGGTTCCCTTTGGCTTCCTGCTGTAGCACATTAACACAACAAATTAACATTGTAATTGCCTTTTAACTATTTATCACTGTGGAAAAGGGGGGGAAAAAAAAAAAGAAAGAAAAAAAAGATCGCAAGCAACGACCCAAGAGATAGCTTAGGAAGGCAGGTCTCAGTCTGCACCTCCCTTTACTTCTATTTATAGCCAGCCATTAAGTTATGCTAATAAACAGCCGACCACAGGGTATGGCAAATCCCTTGCTCAGGCACAGAAAAACCACTGAGTTAAATATATTCAGCTTACCCAACTCACAGGAACCCTCTGACTGCTACCAAAACCATAGGGATCTAATAGCAGCTTCAGTGGCTTTCCCTTAGACCTATTCACACAGCAGAGCCATTACAAGAGTATGTACATTTGGCATATATACATGTAAACCAAGCACCGGCTAAATAAAACAAGGAAATTCAAACAAAATACCTGGTATCAATGACTCAGACTTAATCAATTATTTTGGCAAAGGACAATTCACTGCAGTTTATAAACTGATTCATCTGGGAGAAAACAGCCCTTTTCTCCAAATAGCGGCATAATGCATCTGCCACCCATTTCTCCAGACGAATTGCGTCAAGAATAGCATTTATTGTAACTCTCCCTCTCGTACAATTGATTGTTATGCCATTTTCACGTAGATGTGGCAGTTTCTAAAGGAGATTACATCAGGTCCTCACATAACCTGCATATTTAATCAGATTATCCAATTAAATAATACAGCCTTAAACGAAAAGTCTGCTATTCCCTCCAGCATTTCTGGGAAAGCTTTCATTGCTTGTTCTTGTGCTTAAAATGAACTAGCAGCACTGTCTTCCGCAGCTATTTTTAGGTATCCAGACATTTGTTAAGCACCCATCACTAATTTCTAGATGCCAATACCTTGTTTTCTTTATCAAATTAGAGCAGTCAGAAGTGTCACATTAATCTATAAAGTCACAGAGCAGATAACAATAACGACCGTGGCTTTATCTTTTCTGATTGCGAGCGAACACGGGATGAAAAAGAGATTGCTGATCATGGGGGTTTTGTAGAGAAAGGAGGGGAATCCCAGCAGGGTGATGGGATTGCTGTCGCCCGCGGGGCCGAGGCTCGTGCTGACCTGCACCCTTTGAAACGTGCCAGCACGGACCTGGCAGGGGAGCGACCGCGGAGGCTGGGGAACCTCTGGGATTCCCTACGACTCCCCCAGCAGCCCTCACGACGAGATGTTGTGCGACGGATTCAGTTCTTGGGGGGACTCATCACAATTCATCCCTAGCCGCCCCATCCTGGCCACGGGACCGCAGCAGCTCTGCTGCGTGAGCCAGCGGGGCCGGGGCCAGGGCCAGAGCCGGCTGCGGGGGGGGCGATCCTTCCCTGGGGGCAGATGATGCTCCATGTCCGAGTCTTTCTACAGCCTTTGGAGCAAGGATATACAGGCAGGGAAAGGTCTTTTATCAGCCCTGAGCCAAAAGTGCTGGAGTTTGCAAATCTCCAGGAGGATTTCACATGTGGAAGGTCACGGCGGAGCTCGGCTGCAGAGATAACTTCTTCCAGCAGTAAACCCTACAAGGATGGTAACACCTCTGGTTATTTTGCCTCCCGGTCCCCATCTCGGTAAGACGTGTTGCCTTACTATCGATTTACAGTTTAATCCAATGTCTCCAAATCATTTATTTTAGCAATGGTTAAATAGGTCACAAAATACTACCAGGAGAAAGGCTGGGAGGTGTCAGAGCACAGCAGTCTCCGGAGCGGTGGAGGAAGCAACGCAGTGGTTCAGCACCGTGGTTAAGTGAACGCAAACACCAAGTGTTATAACACGGTGTTTTCCCAAGGGCCAAATCAGGGAAAAGTGGCAAATTCAATCGAGACTGAGCACGCCGAGCAGACTGGTTGACCAGACTCTGCTGGCTACCGCAGCACCGAGCTCCCTCTGAAAACCAGTCGCAAGGTCCAGGGATGCCAGTGCGGCGGCTCTGCTCGCGTGCCCCGACAGCAGTCCACCACGAAGCTCTGACGGTCAGCGCTTGCTGCTCAGGGGTTTCTGCCACTCTGGCTCTCCCAAAGTGCCCAAGCTTGGCCAGATTTGGAAGCGCTGGTCAGAGCCCCAAAACACGTGCAGTGTTCAGGCACCAGCTGCACCACGACCATATGAACAGAGTCGGTTGCCTGTCTATGCACTACCAAGGAAAACAAATGATTCCCTGGCCACTTTTCTCCGTCCTCAAAACTAAAAGGCAATTCAAAATTAATTTGATTAATTAAAGTATCTGTTCTATTTCTTTTCTCCTCATTACCACCACACATCCCAATAAAGCAGGGGAGAGGCATTCGCCCCTGCGTCAGCTCTCCGACATTCCCCCGCTTCCCAACACTCCCCTTCCTCCAGAGGGCAATTGGGTGGAAAGGGGGATATTTTGCAGTCATTAAAATTGCATTTTATTTTTAACCAGACACGCTGCCATTTCAAAAGCTCCCCGGTGAGAAGGGGATTGGCAGTCTGGGGAAGAGAGAGCCGAGGAGGCGGGGGCCGGTCGGGATGCGGGGGGCGTTTAACGCGGCCGTCGTAGGAGCAGCGGAGATGCTGTCGGCGCAGGGAGGGGTTGGCCTCTTGCCAGCCTGCTCCGCGCTCTGAAAAATAGCAAAGCTAATAACCTCAATTACAGCCCAGCCTCTCTGGGGGTAGCTGATGATGCCTTTGTTTATCTGAATCCCAATGTGAAAGCAAAGATTGTTTTCTGTCTGCAGGGGCATATGTTGTACAGACACCAGAGAAATAAGCAGTCCACGTAAGGTCAGCTATACTTTCTTCCAAAATTCACCTTAGATGCTGACAGCTTCAATAGGCCTTAAGTTCTGGCTCCTTTGGGCTCCCAAATATTTTAATTTGGCAACCAGAAGGCAATAAGTCACCTGGAAGGTGGCTACCGATGTTTCAGCCTTGGCTGAAACGGGGCTGGGCTTTCACCCCCACCCGCTGCGGCTGTACCACGGCCCGCACTTCCACTTCCAAAAAATGCCACTTCCATCACAAAAATGGGTGTTATGGCTTTTTAAAGAAGCTCGGAGCTATTCTGTAACAGTATGTGGGGACCAATTACCAAAATATTTCTTTCATGAATATATTAGTTAGACAGGGATGCCTAGAAGGAGTAGGCAGAAAGAAAACAGCCGTGTCTGTTGAGATACGGCTCTGTTGAGCCATATCTCAAAGAATATTTGAGACTTAAGCAATATTGTTGGACTTCTTGCAATTTTCCTCCTTGGTTACAAATCTAATCTACATTCAGGACACCTGGAAGGATCAGGTAGAGAAACCACTACCTTCACCATCAGACGTGAGACCAGAAAATGGGGTACGCAGCACGTATGCAGGGACAAGAAAAACACAGCGTGCTGCAGAGGCGAGGTCTGCCGGTGTCACCATGAAGAAAAATTAACTACAATAGACTTCATAGAAGATGACTGTCCCTATAAAAACCTTTGTCATATTTAAGCACTGTTCCTGCTGATAAAATGAGCAATGCTTTTGCTTACGCCTGGTTTCCCTCCCTGTGTCACTGGACACAGAGCCCTGCAGGCTCAGCAGCTCAGTTGGGTCTGCCAGATGGTCCATACGGATGGTCCTACACTGCAGTTATAATGCAGTTTACTGTGCTGCAACTTCATTTTCTTTTCATATGAAAAGCCATAGAAAGTAAGGCTTCTCAGGACCAGCCAAGTCTGCGATGTTATTCAGTTACGGGTTCCCCCTCAGCCCGTCAGCACACCCAAGCAGACCTAAGGTGCTCGCAGCAATATTCCTTCAGGTTGCACGAGTATAAATTTCAAAGCAGGTGAACTTACGTAACGGAAGTTAAATTTTCTCAATTCCCTTACGAAGCAATCAGCCAGCACTCACAGCCATGTCACGAGTCAACTCTGTGCTCTGTACACACACGAGAAACACAAGTCTTGTTCCTCTGCAGTGACATAAATCTGAAAAGACATCTAATAATTCCCAGTTCCCACTCACCAGGTACTAGGTGCAGAGAGACAAACCGCTTCTTCCTGGGATAAGTCAGTAAAAGTGTACAATGCCACCCATTTTTTGGCAGCCCGAAGTTGGTCGGGTTATGGATAACTTGTTACCAGGGTGTGTCAGATCAGGTTTACACAGATTGACTAAAATCTATCACTCCTCACAGCAAACAGGGACAGTGAGGTTATGCTGTCAATAGGTTTTGCCTATGAAAAACTGGAATCTAACAAGCAATGTAACAGCTCAGGTTAGATCCCCCTGCCTCAGGCTAGGAGTCAAATCTTCTCTTGGCTAAGAGAGCCTTGCCATTTAACCTTTGTCTGATCTCACACGCGACTGGCTCTTAAAAAATTACAGCCGAAAAGTTGTGAAAAAAGGAAGGGAGAGTTACTGTACCTTTGACCTTGTTTGCTCACATTAGATACCAAGACACAGAAGGGTGGAGGCTGGGGTCTGGCAGAGCCAGGCTAAACCTCACCGTGGGCACACGCTGGTTTTCATCAGCCACAAAGGCACGTTGGGAAATTCAGAGGAACCAGTCGTACAAGACCCATAGAACAAAGCAGATGTCATTGCCTCGTCCTCACTATGGAGGTGGACATCACCCGACCGCAGGTCTCTGACCACGCTGGACCAGCGCTGCATCGCCCACCAGTGCCCGGAGCCTTTACAGCCCAACACCACAGGCCGTACCTTCTGACTTCAAATCATTTTTCCTCCTTTAAAGACAGTAAAAACTGCACAGAACTTAGAGCTGGAGGTTTACCCTGCACATATTACCTGATTTTTGAGTAAAATCACGGAAACGCCAAACACGTGCTTAGGTTCATCAGCCAAACTTTCCCTAGACACCTCCAGTCCCCAGGACCCCAAGTCCTCTTCTGTCCCCACGCTCCTGCAGAAACACTTGCTATTCCTGCCACGTTTTGGCACAGTGATGACAACTGTGATATTAATGTCGCAGGCAAAGGCACCCAGAGCAGAGGAAGAAATAGGAGTGGCGACAGGAATACTGAAAGAAAAGCTGGGTTTTGATTGTGCGGGTTTTTAACTAAATAATCCAAGGAACATCAAGGTCAATAGAGGCTTGAAGGGGTGCACTTAGCACAGGTTGGATACTCCAGTTCAAAATACCTGTCTGGGTGATGGACCAAATTACAATTTGGCCTATCCTCCTGCAGAAGACGTAGTTCTCGCTACAGTATCTTTACTCTCGTCCTTTGCTGAGGAATTACACTTTGTCTTACCAGACCCTCGACCCCTGCAGAGGTACTGACAGAGCTCTGCGGGGCACCCGCAGAACCAGGTCACCAAATAAGTACTCGGCGCTAATGGGGAGGGTGACCCAGAGGTGACACCAAGCAGCCAACCACCAGCCTGGAGCTCCAAAGGAAGAGGATGCGCAGCCCGTTCCTTAAAGCGGTGACAAAGCCAGGGTGGAAGCAGTGCTACACCTCCCAGCGCCAGGGTACAAATGCTGCTGGTGTTACTGGTGCCAGAGAGAGAGCTGACCTTGATGTTTGAAGGCTGAGTGGATAACTGTGTGCCCCTTAACTCAAATTTGAGTAGCTCTGTGCTTAAAAATAAGGCTCAGCTAAATGTCAACATAGCAACTCAATGAGCATATTAAATTGTGCTTCAATTTTTAAGCTTAGGGAAATTGCAGACAGTAAAGGATGCTCCCCCGCCCCTCCCCAATAAGATGAGAAAGAAAGAAAGAAGAGGGGACAGTGCAGATACTGTTGATGTTTCTGGGAGATCTGCGGGCTCGAGGCTGATTAGCGGTTGGCAGTGTCCTTTCTGTGTCAGGAGGAGATAAGCCGGGAGCAGAACACTGCAGGCAGCTGATAGCAGCAATTCCCAGATCATGAGGATGTGGAGCAGGAAAGATTTCCCGGAGAAAATTACTTGTGATGCTGAACGGTTCTGAAATTTGTGAAAAGTGCCTTGAGCCTACTAAATAAAAACATGTCACTGAAATCTTCTTCTCATCCCTATGGAAAACAATTTTGTTTTAAACAGAAAGCAGTATCTCCCAAATTCAAGCCCAGGTACGTTTCAAATGTAATTAAGTTTGCCAAATAACAACTCCTCAGCCATCACTTACAACCCTAACTACTTAAAAACACGCAAATTTGTTCTTGAAAACATCATAAATCTTGCACCACGTCCCCATACATTACCGTTATCAATAAAGGGACACAGACTTCATTAAAACGAGAACAAAAAAATCAGTTTTAAAACAAAGCAGTCACTCATGAACTGTCTGGAGGTTTCCATGGGAGTGTAGCTGACTGCAAGGACCTATACATATTTGATTTTTTTAGCCTCTTTAGAAAAAAAGCTTTAGTGTGAAGTTTTAAAGTAGAATTAAGCAGTTTATTTGTATACCCACACCCTTGTACAGGGGTGCAGAGTATATGCTGGTGGTTTCCAGATGACTGTGAAGAGGCCTCTATCACTTTTTGAGTTTCTTTCCAAGGGTGTTGTACACGTTACTGTATTTTATTACAGGCCAGAAGGTTTAATCAAATCTGATGTCCCTTTATACACACACACCTACTGCTCAAGAGATCTTACGATATGCACAGACCAAAATACACCATAGGAATATTATTATCCTATTCAATACATGGTATCAGAGATGCTGAGAGGGCCAGGGATGTGTTCGAAGTTGTAGTGATGTTTATAATCAAACAAAACGAAGTCCAACCCTCGCAACTCATCAGCCTCATCCCATTCATCCAACACATGGCTCTCCTCCCCTTGCTCTGCTCACCAGTGCTGCTGGAGGAGGATCTCATGGGTCCGAGCTATGCCTTCCTTTCTTCCCCTTCCTTTCACTCGCTATTTCTGAGCTTTTCAAGGAAAGCAACGATTCAGATAATTCAAGTCCTAGCCCCACAGAGTGCTTTGGAGCGGAGGCACCAGCTCAACGCCACAGACTTGGGAGACACAGGTAACTCGGGAAGGGGGCTGATCAGCACCAGGGATGTCGCTGCTCTCCTCCATCAAACAAGCTCATCTCCTGTTCACCACCGACAAAAGGACAAAGAAGGAGCCGTACCAGCTCCTCGGTCATGCAAAGTGCTACAAACCTTCAGTTATCAAGGAAAACAAAGAGACAGAGAGTTTGCAAGCCTCAAGCAGGACCATCTCCCCCAGCCAGCTGGGCAGCGGAGGGGCTCTGCATTTCAGACAGAGCATCAGGCCCACTTCTGTCTAATAGCCCTATAATTTAGATATCAAGCCCAGGCCAATGAGGGCTCAGCAGCCACAATCACCGCGTTTTTAGCCATCCAACCTAGCACAGAAACCCTTCTGTAATCCCCTTTTCCTAGCACATTATCTTTAATCATAGGGATAATAGAGATTCAATTTGAGCCCTCAGCTGCATTTTCTTCCTTATTATTCACAGTGCTGTATTTTCCTCAGCAATAAACAATTTTCCCCCATTCCATTTTGCATTGATCTGCCTCAAAGTTCAAAGAGAGTCTTTTAAGGTTTTTATAGCTCTGCGTGGAAGCTCCTGGCCAGTAATGAAGACAGAAACTCAGGGCTTTTACCCAGAAAACTGAATTGCACAAAGCAACTGCCAGGAGAGCACCCGCTTTCTTTGTTCTCCTTCAGATAACACCCCTGGAAATTTGACAATTATTTGCAGCCATTTGCCAACACCACTGTCGTCCAAGAGCCCAAATCCCCCCACCAAGCGCTGCTGCAGGGTGTGCCCTGGCTGGTCAGCCTCATGCTCAGTCTACCCCACTCCCAGCAGAGTGTCCACATAAATAATATTATTGCCAGAGGTCTGTGCTTCACCTCTGTCCTCCGGCACCTTCTCCAGTACTTTCTGAACAAGCAACCTCTTTAAGCAATATCAGTAGTCTCAACTGTTTAAAAGGAAAGTTGCCAAAACATGAAATTAATCCAGGCTGTGTAAATACACAGTTTCCCCTTAATTGACTCTTTAAATGCACCTGTGTCAATGCAGGCACCCCAGCGATGTATCAGCTTGCAAGACTGAAAGGTCTATTCCCCCCTAGAGGCATCTGGGCTAACATTTCATAAATTACAATCATGTTTTCCTTTTCTGTTAATATTTTCATTCCAAAGGTCATTTACAACACACACACACACTCACAAAACAGGGGAAGGTGACGGAAGCTGCTCGATTCCCAGCCTTGGGAATCACAGTCACTCCATTAACGATGCAAGTCTACAGTCTTACTACAAAGATGTATCTATCTACGGCCAGCGCACTCACCTAGACAACGCTCTGTTCTTTAGCTCTGCATGCGTGTGAACATCCAGGCTGTGGGAGCAGGTGTGAGCCACTTCTCCACATGTACATTTGGCTACTGAAGGTATTTTATCTTTTCTGAAGCTGGGTGCTTGAGTTGGGCACCTTCATCCTACGCTAAGGCAACCAACCTTCAGTCACCAGCCTTGGACGAGGAGCAGCTGCAGCCAGCCTCGCTCAGGAGGCTCACCCCCATGATCTCTCTTCTTCCCTGGGGAGCGGAAAAGACCAGGCTATGCAGCAGCCATGGATCAGAACCAAAAGAGGGACCCCAAAGGTGACCGGGGTACTGAGCCTGCTCTATTGCCCCAGTGTGAACTGGGGGTCTCTGGCAAGGGATGCTCGATCCCAGTAAGCCAGCCATTGCCTGAGCAGCGTTTAGGCGAAGAGAACGTTGTTCATACACGCAGATCTGAAAGCCTTAGATGAATGGTTAGTTCACTTTCTGAAATATCTAAGGAACATAACATTTTCTCTTACTATTATATTAGCCTGAGAATGTTTGTGCGCCCCATCCTAGAGGGTGTCAGAAGCTTAATATTAATTAAATAGCAGATTTAAGGTTATTGCTCATAATCACAGCTGTGATCTGAATTATTGCTTGATGATATTCCACTTTTGCCCGCTTGCTGCTTTTGATTGATTATTTGCATTTGCTGGTTTATGATGTGCATGTATTGCTTCGAACAGAGGCATCGTTTTTGATTCCAACTGCATTACATTCTCTGGTCAGATGATGGATTGGACTTTCGAGCATACCATAAACACCAGCCCATTCTTGCCAGCATGATATGTATCTATATTCCATATTCACTCTTCAGTGTATCCTGTATTCAATCATCCTTACATTCATTTCTCCTGATATTATTATTATTAGCCTTGGGGAACTTGTTTTATAGGCTATTTAGTTTGAATTAGGCATGTATGTCAGTCATTTCTTGTTTCTAAGAGAACACAGATGATAAATGATAGGATTTACACCTAGACTCAGCTTTGGACTAGTTTCCATCTTTACCTATATCTAACTATTATTACTATTAGTAAAACAACCGCTAGATTCTTTGTCAAAAGCTTCCATGTGCACATTTTCACAGGCTTTTTAGTAGATCCATTAGGCACAATTGGAAATTGCTTTTTCTTTCTACCAACTTTCTTGTTTAATCGGATATGGTCTCAAGAGAAAAAGGTCTGCCATTTTTTCTCCTGTAGGGCTCACTGCCACTTCCCAAAAACAAATTCAAGGATTGATCAAGGTATTGATTATATTTCAACCATGTTTCGTCTTCATTTTAAGCTGTCTATACTTTGAGACTTACTGAAATTTTAATTTTTTTTTTTTCATTATACACTTGGTCGTCTATAGAAACCAGTGAACGTGTAGACACTTACTCTGGATAATGAGAACAAATTAGGGTACTGTTAGGGTAAACTGATACGCAGAGTCAAACGACCACATGTGCAAGTTATAATGAAATATTCAGACGTATAATCAGATGTTCCCACACGCTCCTCTTGAAGCAGCTTGTTAAGATTTTAATGCTTTATCCCCTTCCCACAAGTTTTGTAGCAAAGCACACCACAGATGACACGATGCTCCAATTGTGCATTCCCCATCAGCCCTGTACTTTCGCCTCCCGCAAATGACTCATGGAAACGCCTCTGGGGATTTCTTGAGTAACCGGCGTCCTTTGCGACAGAGGGGAGCACGCTATTGCCTGCTGCTCCGCACCCCATCGGAGCAGGGGTGAATCACCGTTTCCTATTTTTGGCTTGAAATCCACAGATCCCTCTAACACCACTGAGAACGGTCACGTTGCAGATGGGGAACGTCGCTCCTCTGCTCTTTCCCTGGTCACTACACAAACTCGGTGACTTCTCTTTACCGTGATTCATATAAAGTTTTTCAGGTGTTATCCATGGGTTTTTTGTGTCTTTTTGCTTCAAGCTTCCAACTCATACTGAAGTCGCAACGATGCATTTACAAAACACCCAGTGTCTGGAGGCATTTGCTGTAACATGACAGCCCTTTGACTTAAGCAGTGCAAGCCGGCGCGGTTGTGTCACATACCATCGGACAAAGCCATACATTAGTCAGCCGCAGATCTCCAGGAATAGAAGTGAGCAGCCTAATGCACAGAAGCGGATTATGAAACTATTTTGTCACATCTGCACTGGAAGATTAAAAGCTGTGAAATGATTAGCATCATGGAAATGGGTTCTCTAGCGAGGTGAAGGTTGGAAACAGCTGGGACGCCACCACCAGAGCTGAACACTGTAAAACTGGCAGACTATCTGCTTTCTCTATTATTTTTACAGACGCTGCCAGCTACCTGACCAGAGATTAAGGCAGGGAAGCCTTAAATCAGGTACAATTTTTCAGACAGAAGTTTTCCTCAGGCCTCAGTATGCAGTAGACGGGATATTTGGGAAGGAAAGGCAGACAAAGAAATCTCATCCCTCCAAATCTGGTTAGAAAGCAAAGCATGTGTGAGCCAAGACATGAACAGAAAAGAAAAACATCAGCACCCACCGCCAGAAGCTACGCCTGAAAATATTACAAACAATTTAGATGACAATTCTTGCTCTCAACAACTCTGTAAGTAGAATATCTAAGCAAAATGAATCCCCACTCACTGGCAGAATGCCTTTAAATAAAAGGAATTAAAAAAGAAGCCAAGAAGCAGTCAGCAAGGCACGCTCCCGGTCACCTGATGTAACAGCGGGCATCCCTTCGTGGCACGCTGCGATGCAACCCTTGGACTACGCTGGGGACTCAGTCACTGCCCCTGCAGCCAAATTCATCAAGCGATGACTCAGAGATGGCTTTGAGAGCAGAGACATCCTCGCGGATAGGACTGCAGGAGGACGAGGCATAACGCATTCTTTCCATTTAATCCTTGCCAGTGCAAGCAGGCTACAGGACGCAATTTATTATGGTAGCTTTAGAGAAAACCCTTTAGCCACCAGATAAGCAATGTTTGTCCCTGTGTGTTGCATCTGCATCCTGCTGTAGGTAGTCACACCTGCATATGCCCATAGCCGAGATGGTGCGGGCAGAACAGGAGGAATCGTGTGCGCTGAGCAGAAGCGGCGGAGGGGATGTGAGTCCAAGATGAATTTTGTTTCTGTCTCATTAGCCTGCCAGCTGGAGCACTCTGATGGTAGAGATACTTGCCAAGGGTCCTGATTCATCAGGTTATAGAGATCATGGGCCTTAGGACAGGGGGGAGGAAGGCAGCAGGCATGAAGATATTTTTATGCCTGACCTTTCTCAGAAGGTCAGGAGTTCTTTAAAGATCCAGGTCTTGATCTCAGGAACAGCCTTACTGAAACGCTACAGCACCGAGAGAGAACATTTTTAGGTACTCGTGCTCAGGGTAATGGCACACCAAGTGTCACAGACAGATCACTGTCCAGTATAAAATTCATCATTTGTGATAACATAGATTAAAGTCATGAACAGGCAGCGATGGACCTAACTAGAATTTCTCATTAGCTCTTACAGACGTATTTTTGGATTTGCTCGTGCCGCTACCCACACAACCGCTGGAGACCGTGCCACCCATGGCTCCAGTGTCACCCCGACCACCACCGAAGCCCCCGTTTCAAATAAGAACCCCTGCATGTCAGCTCATCAGCAGGCAAAAGACCCCAAGATTTTGGTGCAGCTCCTTCTGCCAAGCTGGAGAAGGGGAAAGGTAGTGCAGGAAGCCTGTTCAGAAACAGTACGTCTACCCAGGACCTGCAGCCTGCACTTGTGAGCTTTATTTAAAGTACACAGATACGTAAAACACATCATGAATTCCCAGGGATTCACAGTGTGAGCTTCTAATAAGTGAGCACTCAGGAAGATTATGAAAAAGTTAGGACTCTTAAATAAACAGTCATGCTGGGCACCTGATTTACAAGTTTACTGTTCAACCAAAATAAAAGCAGAGCCAGCTCACCTCCCTGGCCAGCCACAGCGAAACCGCCCAGCTGGGTTCATAATGAATGGCAGGAGCACCCTACCTGCTCAATTACTCACAGAAGTTATCCAGATTTAAGACAGATATGTCTTAAATATTAGTGAGATAGATAACACTTTAATCAAGCTTAGTATTTTGATTAGCAAGGAACAATCCACAGCACTTCACACTCCACAGAGAAGAGAAGGGAGTATCCTCCTACCAAGGAGTAATCTGAAAGGAAGCTTCACCAACAGAAGCCAGTTTCCCAATCCCTGTATATTAATGACAATCTGGCTATTCCAACTTTTTGAAGCTTATTTACATTTTCAACCTGCTACCCTGAACATGGTAGATGCAGAAGAAGAGACCTTCCTGAGCTGGAGAGCCCAACGTTTCCATTAGTGGAGCAGGACACAAAGCAAATCAATTCAGCCTGGTTCTTCAGCACGCTCCATGCTTCAAAGGGGGATAATAAAACTTAACACCACCAACATCCCTGCTTGAATATCCATAGAGGGAAGCAGGAGACGGGTGAATGTTGTTACACATTCCAGTTGACCTGCTTAGTGTCCCACGTGGTTTGTAAAAGGTGTTTTCAACAAATAGTATTAACTCACTTTGTTTCCGACAAGATACTGATTTCCAATATTTTTAACAAGTCCTTTGAAACACACAGTGATGTGTGTATTTATTGCTTGAATAGGTCTGAGGTCTCAGGTGCAAAAGACTGCCTGGGGCTACACGCCTCTCTCCACCACGAACTTGATTAAAGGGAAAAAGCAGACCGATACGCAGAAGAGCAATTTTACTGTTACAAGAAAGAAAACTGGATGAGAGAGGAGCAGAATTTTCTGCCTTTTGCCATATACATTTCCAAATGTTCACTTGCTGCCAATAGTTCAGCAAGAAAATATTGATTATAAGAAGATTCGGTTTCTAAAATGAGCCTTTAATTTGGCAGACCTAAAAGCCACATTATTCTCTGCACTCCTGACTGAACTTGCCTGTGTTCTTTTCTTTGAAATGAGCTCTCTTCCATGCAAAATCTGCCGCGCTGCCTTATTTATTATTGACCCGTCACAGTTTGGAAACAGAGTTTAAAATAAATGAGCCTGACTGCCATGGCTGTAGAGTTATTAAATTGCCTGGCATTGAGGAAATTGCTTTTCATAAACACCCTGAGCTCCTATGGTTTTTTCTTAAAGTGTTTAATACAGTGAGAGTCCGAGTTAATCTGAATCAGTCTGCAAACTGAATTGCTAATGAGAAGGGAAGATGTATTATTGTTCAATATTGAAAGACTGAAGTTAGGGGACAGAGCAAAGGAAGGAGTTTCACAACATACAAATAATACTGTTCCTACTTGCTGTCACTTGATGCACTAGCTAAGCAGTGAAAGAAAATGCCTCCATTTTCCCCGTAGGTGAGACCGCATAGAGGATGTTCCTTTCGGGTCCCCTCCATCATGGATCCCAAATCTCACTGCCAACACCAGCACCCTTCTGCTGTTATCTGCACAGCCTGGCAATACAGATGTTATAGCTGAACAAAAAATAAGACAGCGATTTCCACGTTACTGTACAGAGCTGCAGAAGCACAATAAGTATTCTGTAGTTGTTTGTTCCCTATTTAGTGTCTTCGCCCGGTAGCGCTCCGGCATGCCCTTTCCGTGCTGGCACTCTCCTAGGCACCCAGCGAAGGGTGTACAAGGGTAGGTGCTCCAGTCCATGCAGGTTTGTTTGGAAAGCCAGACACATTGTCCAGATGAACGGCGCGCGGACAGCGTGCTTCTCTGTACCCAGTCAGACGGAGGACACCGGATGCAGTCAGATTCATTAGGGATACCCACACGATGTCTTAAGCAGCCCAGTTCCTCTTTCAGGATGGAGCTGCCTCTACCCCACCACTGTTACTACACAACATGTACCAAAGCTGACGTTTGAAAAAGCTCTTTGTGCCCCCCCGTATGAAACAGCTAGAGCTGCAGAAGGACAGGGAGACGGGGGGCTACCCTGTCCTACCTGCACATTTGGCAATCCCGCTCCTCAGTGCTGGGACTCGTTTCTTATTTGTGCCACGTAATCATGCTACGCTTCAAAACAACCCTGGACAGTCTCCACTTACCTAGATCTCACCATCTAGGATTCCAGGCAAGAAGTGGGTTGGTGAATCTATTTCCTATCCATACATCCACCTCACATCCAATGCTCCTTAACAGCCTCACAGGCACTGCAGGTTTGAAGGGGCTCTGAAGCCTGACCACTTCTCCAGCCTGGCACGGAGACGCAGTAGCAGAACCACCCCCCTTCTGCACTTTGCTCTCGAAACAGGGCTCGGAGGGAAGGGGGAACACAGTCGCCCTTCTCACCCGTAATAATCAACGTGATACCAAGGAGGGCTCCCTGGAGATGCCTTTACATCAGCTCTGAAAGGAGCAATGAAATTTCCAGTCCTCATCACATTTTGAGCCCCAGCAGGATGAAGGGATGAAAAACAGCACCTGAAAACACAAACAAAACCTAGATCATCCCAGCTTCATTTAACTGGTGAGTCTGCACCTACACAATACTAAAATGAGGCCAACACCGCCTGCCATCTCTTTACGAGATGTAAAACCTAAGTGAATCCTTCGTCAGTAATGAATTCCTGTTTGCAATGCCTCTAAATTGAAGAAAATGAGTATTTCTTTTTCCTCTCGGAAAAGCCGCGCGGTACCCCAATCGGGGTTGCTACGCAACCACCTCCTGCACATGGCTGATAACACTCACGGCATTATTTCCCCGCCTGACTGCGCCGTCAGAACAAAGCCCGGCTAATGAAGCTTTCAAATGCTCTTGGCTCTGCCTTTGACAGTTCAACATGGGTTTTCCTTGCATGTATGTGACAGTTACAGCAGCGGCTCGACGTCCCCTCCAGCCAGGGATGTCTCTGGAGCCGGACGGAGGAAGTGCCCGATGGAGAGCGACGGGCAGGACCGGAGAAGAGCGGCAAAACGCCCAAAAGATGCAACCAGCCTCCAAAATGGAAGGCAGCCTCACACGCCACAGAACAAGGTGGCAATGACGAGGCCCTCTGAAACATCGAGCCGTCGGCACTACAGACCAAGCCAGACATCCTCCAGTGCCCATTTATCCATCGGACGTAATACCCGTATCACACCACAGCTGCTGCCTGCTGCCGGTATGGGTACAGCAAGGATAAACCTCCCCACCGGCACATGCGAAAAGGGACGGGACGAAGATGACTCTCCAGGTTAAGCGGTTCCAGTTCTTTGAAGCACTTACAGATTTATTTTTTTTAACAATCTGTTGAAATAAATTTGACCATGATTTTCTTACACAGCCTGTGTAAGCAAACCCCTCTTCTCCTAGACGAATAGGCGTAGCAAGAGCCACCATCGCTGGCAAGAAGCACCAGCTTCCCCCGTAGACATCTTCACCCTCCTGTACGAGCACCCAGCTGACGCTGAAGCAGTCCCATTTTGTAACTGGGGCAGTCTCTCCCTCCGTCACTGCCAGATCTGCCCTTCATGGAGTCGATCACAGGGACAGACCCATTTCTCAGAGAAGGCACTTGGTTACCCTCCCCATTTTTGTACTGACGGCCAGAGCTGGTTTCTTCTTCTATACAGATCTACCCTTTACCAGTTCATTTCACAGGACAGCAGAATACAGTGAAATGGAGAGCATCTCCCTGGCCCTCCAGTCTGTCTACTGTAATGGGATCACTGTAAACACACGTGCAGACGCCACACAATCCTGGAATGACAGAGCAGCGAGGATGGGCTGACAACGCACGCGACGTGAGCTTGCCAGAGTGCACAGACGTACCTCAAAAGCTTGAACAGGGACAAATTCCTGTAGCCAAATGCTTTCTAGAAGTGTTGGTTTTCGTTAGGAAACTACCGTGATCTAAGTCAAGGCACGAATTCAAAGCCCAGTGACCATTCTGCACCCCGTGCTACTTCAACACACTCAGGACGTGCTAGATGCAGCCTGAGAGGTGCCAGCGTAAGGAGGGTGACTGTCCAGAAATCCAAGGCAAAACTGCAGCTGCAGAACAGTTATTTAAATTCCTTTCCTACGTGAGCAACTGCTAGCAGGTACCGATCACGTGGCAGAAGAGCTGGGGACAAGTTCTTCCCACGCCAGAGAGCCGGGAGGATTGTCCAGGGCCAGAAGCACACATACCCTCGGACAGCAAAGCAGCGTGAAGAGCAGCAGCTGGGGGAGAGGGAGCAGGCAACATCTGCCAACCGTAAGACAACTTGAAGGGATTGATCTTGCTCTCAAAGACACAAGTTCTGCAAACAACCCGCAAAGAGTCACAAGAGAGCACAGCAGGCAGGGAATCCAACCCACCCCTGCTCGAGCTCTGGGTTACAACAAAACAACCCACCTGGCTATTCACCCGCCCTGACTCTGCCTCGCTGGGCTGGGCTGAAGAAAGCACAGCGCGAGTGCTTTTTGTTGGAGACAAAATTATCTGACAAGAGACAATTATGTGACATTACCGTTAAAAGCAGCGTGTGGGGAAAAAAGCTTTAAGCCTGCGTATCCTGAGGTCTGCAAACCCCTTCCTCTACCTTTGGTCTAAATAGGTCTCATTTAGCCCATTTGTTCCGTCCCAGCCAGGCAAAGTGAAAGTAGGGTTGATCGATTTGTTAATTACAGTAATTTTATCTTAAATACAGACAGCTGAGTGTTCATCAAGACACAAATTCGCCTGTTACTGAGAGACCTCCCCCCTGCTAAATAATTAGGGATAATAAGTGGCTCATAATAAATGCAACCCACAACAACACGCTCTGAGAGCGCAGCACAGAATCAGGAGGGTTATTAGGGAACCCCCAGGTCTATTTCTCCTTTTGAAGAAAACAATGCAATATCTTTAATTGTCTCTCTTTAAACCCTGAGACAGCTCTGCTGGTTTGTTATAAGTAAAAGGCAATTATTCCACTTTCTGACTGCCTCTTATGTCCAGAGAAGACTTACTACAGAGTCATCAGCACAGATAAGAGCAACTTTCTCCGCCTTCGCTGACTAGGCACATACAAAGAGCTGAGACAGGAGGTAACACAGGTGGGTTACGTACAACCATGCTTCTCAGGACTTCTAAAACTCCGGGTAAGGCTCAAAAGATTCAGTGTCCACACAAGTCATCCATGCACGGCTTGGAGCATCCATCCACACGTGTGGACTGACATGAAGTACGTTCAGTACTGAGGGCTCGCCTCACCCTCTTGGCACAGAAAGGGCAGGCTAGCAAGAGTTGAAGGCAAGGGAAACCAGCCTTTGGTTTTCAGCCAGCCAAGGATGGGGAACCACTGAAGCAGGTTTCTACCACAGCCTGCCCAGAGCGAGGTTCGGGATGAGCGAGGACAGCAGAGCTCGGGAGCACCTGCATCTCTTCCAAACCCTGCAAAACAAACAAAAAACCAAACAATCCACACAGGTACACCTACACCTTCCCTTTCTGTTGGCTTTCTTCCTCTTTTCCTCCTTTATCCCCTAGTTAATTACGCCTTCAACTTCACCAGCCAGCCAAGGAGGGACAGCTAAGAGGGTCAGATAGGTGAAAACATCACCTCTTCAAGTCCCCTTCCAATGACTAAGGACAAAAGGGATTTCCTCCCCCCACCTCCATTCTTTAGACCAGCCCTTGGATAGAGCTAGAAAACAGAACTTAGTGTGGGGAGAAAAGTTGCAACCCCTTGAGCCCAGTGGATCCTGCCGGGCCCAGGTGCTGGGGAGAAGCACCATGGTGGGTGAGGTCACCTGCCTTCCCCTGGACCGTGAGGAACGGGGAAGGGACAGCAGCTTTGCGCTGGCTTCGAGAAAGTGTTTGTCAGCACACACACAAAAAAAAAAAATCATACAAGCCCAAGTTTGTAGGGAGTAGAGACGGCTGGGGAAGACCACAGGAACTGATCCTGCCACAGCCATTTCCTAGTTGGTAAGTCAGGGCAGCTGCGCATTTTCTTTTCTAGTAACTTAAAATATTGAACTATGGCCTCTTATTCCCCCCGCCAAGGTGAAGACATATGCAGCCCTCATGTGCCATCAAGACCAGAAAGGATTTGGAGAGAACTTTAAAATGTCATTCTTTAGAATGCAAAAACACAGACATCATTTGTCTTGCTTTCAACACTGGGGCGTGCACTAGGGGAAAGAAATAGATTTAATCAAATGCAACTGTGTTTTGTTTACATCCGTATTTGCCATCATTTACTTACTTTGCTCCAGGAAGGGTACTTAGTTGTTTTCCTGCAGCGTTTCCCTCCAAGGCTTGAAGCTTCATTTGTTCCTGTGAAGACCCTGTATTTCTGCAAATATTATTTTCCCTGAAGCAAAATTTTTTTTTTTAGTATGTGGTATTTCAGTTCCACTTCATCCACAAATACGTTTAACCAGCATTTGCAAGATTCTTTTATGCTATGTCCTGTTATCTCGGCACACCCGACTTTAAGTTGCATACAGAATAAATACCGGGCTTTTGTTCTGAGCAGGGGAGAGAGCTGTGTAATGATCAATCAAATAATGCCCTTGGGGATGGGAGAGATTAGCACTTTGATACTACTGAAGATGAATGGGTGAAATGAGTTTGATAAGCTGGTGTTTTCCTCAGATAATTGCTCTGAAAGCTTTCTAAAGCCGCTTGGATCCTCCTCCCTTTCCTTTTGTTTCTGGATAGGATAGCAAGTCCTGCTTTTCCATCAGTAATACTGGACAGAGTGCTGCTGTTACTGTTTTTAAACAAATAGCAGTGGATTTATGCCACATTTCATCACTGCCTATTGAACACTAAATATCAGTCATAATTTAACCAGAGATTCAGACTGGATTCCTATTATTCTTGGCCAACTTGGCGAGTCCTGCCAGCAAGCACGTCACCGAGCACAGCTCAACTGAGAAGGTGGGAAGGGGACTTCTTATGGGACATGGCCACCCTTCCTCAAGCTTAAATCTCTAACAGCTCTTCTTCCTTCAGAGGTCACAAATCCTTGGTGCTCACAAACAGACCTTCAGCCCCCCGTCAACCTTTCTCTGGGCTTTCTATAGCCAACACTGACCTCCTCTTCCTCCTCCTGGATCATTCCTTTGCAGCTGCCCCACAGGATCATCTGAAGAGGAACTTCTCCTGAAGCTGTAACATGGAACTCTTGTCAAGCTCACTTAGACCCCAGGTACGTCCCTCTTCAGGCACGAGGCAAATCCTGCTGGCATTCGCAGCCGTGGTGCCATTTACCGTGCTAACTTATTCTCAGCCACTAATGAAACTGGAGCCAAGAGATTTTACTATATTTTTATTGTTTCATTGAATAAATGAATTTTAAATACAGAATTAAAAATTTGTAAAAAAAGTTATTAAAAGCCAGCATTCAGAAGTAGGTTGCACATCAGTGACTGAAAAATTCATACTTACTTTTTGGTACAAAGATAGGAAAGAAAAGTAAAAAAGCATATCCATCATCTGGAAAGAGATGATTTTTTAACATTTCCTTTCATATTTGAGAACTGATATTTGTCTCATGAGAATCTCCCACCAACCTTATTTTTCACAGCACTGATTCACATTATTTTGTGTTCAAAAAACCTCATTCATTTGTTGTTTACAGAAGCAGTGATGTAGCATTTCCCCCTCATATGTATGGAAGCCAGTATGTTTAATAAAACATCCGGTATACGAGCGGTGGAAAAAAATGCAGCGTTATGCGATTTGCAGGAATGCAATTTAGATTACAAAGCACCTCTGAGCAGGAACAGGTTCTTCTGTCTCTCCCACCGATACCTTTGTGAGTTAGGTTTTTCTTACATCTCTGGCATTTGCTCTTTGCTAAGCTCCATCACTGCAACAAAGATTTCCAGAAGTGAGGAGTGAATAGGTACCTTTGATTTTTAATGCCCAATTTTAAAGCAGCTTGATCTTTCAAGAGACACACAGCACCCATCCTCAAGGATAAGAATCAGGTCCTTTCAGGCACAGTTTAAGCCCTATAAAAACAGCGGTACCTCAGGAAGTCTTGACATTGGGGCTCTAGGTTAGGGTTGGGGAGGTGGTTTTTCTGCAAGTTTCTATTATGGGTTCTTAAAAAGACAGCTATGAAGATGATCCCACCAGTCAGTGCATCTGCATAATCTCAACCAAAAAAAAAAAAAGTAGACAGACTCTCTAAGATATGCATCATTTCAAGACATCAGCACCACTCATACAGTATTCACAACAGGTCAGAAAGAATATGGACTATGGCTCACCTGTTCCTCACAGATCTTAACCACCAGGAGAATTTAACCACACAGACAGACAAACCACAGAATGAAGTGCCCTTACAATAGAAACTAGGACTTTGAGATAATGAATAGGGATAGCTACACATCTGCTGGGGGGGAGGGGGGGTGTGGAATACAAAACAGAGGAGGGAAAGTTCAGATGGCAATGGAAACAAATCCAGTTAAACAAAAGAAATAATACTGGAGATTGTCACTATAGTGCAGCTAAGACTTGGCAAATGAAATACTTTGAGTATACACTTGCAGGGCAGCCCTGCTTCTGCCACATGAATAAATATCCAACAGCGTTTAAAAACAGTATATAAAAAAAGATGTCAGGATTTTCAGAAACGGTGCGTTCCATCCCTGTAACTGCATAGTAGGCTCCCTCATGTGAGGTATTTCAGCATCACCACAAAGGAAAACAATACTTCTGCACTCCTCTTCCACAAGCATCGTCTAATTCGAGCTGAGGTCGTACGACGATGACACAGTGATGCGAGGTGCAAGCGTTCTGCTCCACCCGCACCTCCCAGACCCCAGTGATCACACCGTGCTGTGCAGGATGCAAACGTGCAGTCAGAGCAGTAAAGGCTCAATTCAGTACCCACTGTGCGACCACATACAGGCACGGACCTCCTATTTCAGCCACTGCACATCCTGGGGGCTTTCTGGTTTGGATTTTTTTGTTGTTTTTGCTTTTTTTTTTTTAAACAGACATGTTCACACAAAGTCTTCCAAAAAGAAGTTTAGTTCATGTGGCCAGGTCAGATTACTAACCTCAAATTAACTTCAGAATATTTCCTTGGTTCTCCATTGATATATAGGTTGTCCAGCAAAATAAATGCACGTTTTACTATCATCAATGGCGACCTGTACTTCTGGTTTTGCATTACCAGCGGAGCTGTATGGGACAGGCATTTCTCCTATCAAACTGTACATTTGCAAGGCTGCTGCCCATCCCATACTTTTTTCTAAGGAAAGTTATTTTCTTGTGTTACATATATGTATTTAACCGTAGTCATTAAATACAGGATGTTGGCTTCACATCCCATCTGGCCTTTTTGGAAGCATGCTTTTTCATTCTTCAAAGAAAACAACAGCATCTTCTTAGAGAAAGCCAGGATCACTTCTTCTTCTGGTGATGTGCAACAGTCAGCAGTGGATCTTACCAAAGGGATGTCATTAGTACCGCTGCAGCATTTGACTGTCTCTCCTCCAAAATGCGGATGTGATCGAAAGAAAGAGCAAATCCAGAAGAAACAGATGTCTTCTACCATCTTCAAGAAGATGTTTCTCCTCTTACACCCCATCTTTGCTGCACAATCACTGTAGCTTTGTTTGCAGGGTTTGTTTTGGGAGGGCTATTTTGCTTAAGAATAATCATACCCCCTGCAAATTCTGCTACATAATGATAATTGCTACTGTTATCAACACCCCGTTAGCATGTAGGCTTGTGTACTCTCACAGCCAGCTGCCATGGAAGTAGTAAATAAAGCTGTTTTTCCTTCAAAGAGACAAGCATTGTCCAGTCTGTGACTATACCAGGAACATCTCTATAGCTTTTCCATGCCTTCCAAAAACTTCCACCAAATGCTTTGTTTTGCTCATGCTTTCCTTAGAACACCCGAGGATAAGATGGGTTTTGCTTAATTATCCACTCAGCATGGGGATTGATGTGGTACAAGTCTAAGAGGTAAGTGTCTGGGTCCAGGCAATGTTCACCTACCAAAACAAGAGGTTCAGAAAAAAAGCATTTCTTATATCCTTAGTCCTATAGTTGCTAGTTTGGGGTTTTTTTTCCCCCTGAAAACTGGTATTTGTTTACATTAATTTCAGTATCATAACCATTCAGAAGTGTTCCCACAAATCTGGAAAAGTTCTAGTTATTTATGTTAAAATGAATGTATGTTTCTTAAAACTATACTAAGCCCAAGCTTTGACCTTTGTGGAAAGGTACTCTAACTTTAATACCCAATAACTTTAGCACTTGAAAACCATCATCAAATATGTTAGTGATCAAATCCAGAGACTGAATTGTTTCCAATGACAGAGCTTTTCTTCTATAGATGCTACTAAAAGAAATACTAAGAGGCAGCCAAAGCACTCCAGTAACCAACAGTCTCCAGAAGCAGCTGTAATAGGGCATAAAAATTCCTTTCCGTTTTCAGACACCCCCAATCTGCTGCTGCAATCATATTATTTAAGTCTCCTCTCCACCTGATGACATTACCCTATTGACAAGTGGAAATCGGTGACTAACGAACATCAGCAACTTGTTTAACTATATGGTTTGAGAAACTTCCCCCCAAGTTAGTACGGGTTCTTTTGTCAGAAGGTTGATGAAGGCAGACAGAATTCACACCTAGAGCTGGCCATCATTAGCACAGATGCCATGTGCCACCATACCACACTTAATTAAAGCCCAGATAAGCAGCACACAATTAAAAGCCTCTAGTGGCATAGGATGAAGTTGCCCTTTACTTAGATGAACGTAGTTTATGGTTTTAAGTTCTACACTTAATTCCAAACACGAACCTTTATCATTGAGGGAAGAGGGAGTTTAACATGGTACGTTTAACAGAATGGGATGTTTGTTTGTTTTTAAGATGGACAAAGTTGTGCATGGCTCTGTCCTCAAGACTTTTGGACTCTTGAGTTTCCACCTTTCTTGACAGGCAGCTTCTGAATAAGATCCATTAGTGTTAAGTATTTTTGGAAGTCCAGGCTTCAACCTTCCCACATACTTGCACTATAAAGGCTTTGCAGTGATGGTTGGAAGACACATGAGCTCTGACAGGTGCTCTTTGCTGTGGGTGAGGTTAACCCACACTTGTTCATTTGTCTTTTAACTTTTGGAGCCCCCTCCAAATCTCCTCCTTTTTTAAAATCCCTCCTAAGATAAGCTAAGCATATAAAACTGGATCTCAGAATGCTTATTTGCAGTTACTACCCAGACTTACCAATATTGCCTCCCACTTCATACAGGAGGAAGTTTGTGCACTCCATTGAGTTGTTACTGCAGAAAGAAAAACACACTGAAGTTAACAAAGCTCTGCGAAAGGCAAGTTATGTAGTTTAGTAATGTTTCTTCCCAAAAACTGCTTATGGTTCAGAAGCCAGCAATGGTAAAGAAAGCTACAGGCCATGGTACAGGGACTTTGCTGATCCTCCTGAACAGTGCAGCTGTTGAAAAGGATACCCAAAATTGGAAAAAAGAAAACAAGGCAGATATTCCTTGCTGGTAGCGAGAAGCACACTATATGCAAACACTAACTTTTTAATAGGAAGACAACAGGCGTAAATACGAAAGTTCATTGGCCACATTCCTCTAGAACTGATGGCCTGTTCAAGAGAAGCTCATCTGCAGGAAGACTTCAGCAGCTGTAGTAGCTTGTGAGCAAGATACTAGTTCCCAGTGACCCGTACTCATCCAACTTCCCATCCACCCTCCTTGCCTAGACATCTCCTGCCCAGGGACACAGTCAGGAGATGCACTAACACTTTACCTACTAAAGACAGTCTGCAGGCATGGTGACAGAGGGGGGAAGGAATTCTTTTGTTGATTTTTCAGGTTATTTCAGCAATTCACCACGGGAAGGAATTGCAAAGCTTACTTTAGGAAGCCCCTACATTAACATATGCATGTTGGAAATACTACTCCAGGCAAGTAATTTGCACAGGTGATGTTTTTCTCCAGGAGAGCGAGAGAGGATTTGTTTTGCAGGGTCAATGTTCTTTCCCTCCCCTCCAGCAAGGCTGCTGAAGTTCACATACCATCCAGCAAACCAGAGGGGACTACCCGACTCCTGAGCACAGTGATGGAATCACTCACTTGAACTAACATTTGCTTGCCCGATCCAACACACTATTTCCAAAACTTAGAATAGAGGACAGAGAACAGTCTCTTAACAGCTCACTGTGCCACCACACCAGCTCTGTCGGAAGACACAAAACAGCAACTAGACTACCTGGTACATTTTTTTTTTTTTTAAAGCAGAGAAAAAGCCATTTACCACTTGAGGAGGTTGACAGTGTTAACAATATTCCAGCCATTCTGGCACAAGTTCTTTTGAAACTGCCTCAAGACATCAGCAACTCTGGTTGCATTGTTCAAATGCACCTCTAGCGAATCCTTCAGGAGAAGCGAAGCATGGACTTTCACAGTCTTGGAAGGCTGAACAAGGCAGGCAAAAAGAAGAAAGTGCTTAAAGAAAGAATTTGTTTTCAGCTAAAACACCAAGTTTCAAAATAGATTGGAGAGTGCGAAGAAATAAACCTATCCAGCCAGCTGTTCAGAGAATTTAGGTTTGTTTCGTATCCCACACATAGTACAGACTGGAAGCTTGCAGAAGGATCAAGGTGAGCATTATAAACAAATCATCTGTGCTTCGGTGGTGTGGCTGGGGAGAAAAGCACCGCTCTCCATCAGCGAGCGCTGGTGCTCTCTGCTGTTCAAATACAGCACCGGCACTAGAAGCGACACAAGCTTTGATGAAAATAGGATTTGTCAGAATAAATTTTGACAAATTGTTTTGCCCAAGTCTGATAGACTTCTCTGGAATTAATCTAAACTACTGGAAAAGGAGCTTAGACAGTTGAATTGCAGACTACTGAATTTCAGAAAGGTAGTTTCAAAAAAGGAAATGCTGAGACATCACAGAGCAGAGTTCGAGTGCTATTTTCTCAAGGTTGTTTTCATCAACTCCTTCATCAAGTAACTTCTCAGAACTTTCGCGGAGAACGTTGAACTGTTCTAATGGGGTCTGATCTGCAGCAAGTTAGTTTTGCTATCCCAAATCTTTTGCAAAAACAGCGCTGAACACCGAGACCATCAGGAAGTAGCATTAGCACTGTTCTAAGCACTGGGTCATCTGTTTGATTGCCTAAATAGTAGTTGCCCTCTGAAATGAGAGCACCTTCAACAGTGACATGCAGCCTTAACAAGCCAAATTTTAGGCAGACATCATCTCAGCATCCCAACTCATATAGAAAGGGGGGGGGGGGATGCACTGGCTTGCGAGAACACAAATTCTTCTTCAGTTCTGCAGATTTAAGCTTTCAATGTATTATTTCTACCTGCAGGCTCCATCTAGCTCATGTCCTTAGAGCATCCCAGCTGCACCACCACTTCTACGCAATACTTAAAATCCAGCACTGCACGATGTAACGTAGCTGCCACAGACCTACGCTTATTCAACTAACAGCGGCAACCAAAAAAAAAAACAGAATGACTCCAAGGATCTTTTCCCAACTCGAATACACAGATAGATCTGATGGTAACACCTGTTTAAAAAAATCTCAGTCTGCACCAACACAAGAAGGAGTAGAGCCATTTCATTTATCAGGGAAATATTGCTCCTTTTAAGTGGCAAGAACCTCATCCTCAGACCCTCCCATACAGATCTGCAGCACTATGGAGCAAAAAGAAAACGAAATACAAAAATGTACTTTTACACTACTGTAATAGCCTTAATTTTTGCTTTAAGTTCATGAAAATAAGTCTGCCTTTATCATGGCAGACACATCTGTCCAAACACATGGGGCATCTAGAGCCATGTGAATTCTGCTCTTCACATGAGGTAGAGACCAGCATTTCTGCTTCTGGTCTCTTCCCCCTTTCTCCTGCAACAATGCAGCATCTTAACCAAGTCTTTTGTAGCCTGAAATTTATTTAATACACTTGCTGTTGGGATCAGTGTTCAGCACAACCTGACCGAAAGGGTCTGGGAAGCTGTTTCTTATGGTTCTGCAGATTTTTCTGACTCTTGCTCTGTGAAGAGCATCATGCCTCACAGTTTCCCAAGTTCTCATGAGAGCACTTACAATGAGAAAGTATTTGGCACTGTTATGAAAGGGCCCAGTTTTTCCAAGTCCTAACTCACCTCTGCCTTGTTCTTTTCCACCTTGTCTTTATCAGCATGAATCTTCCGCAACAAATTTTTAATTCTCTTGTCACAAAACTGGTACCTTTTGCTGTTGCTCTCATTCAGCTTTCTCACTTGAGCTACCAGAAAAGAGGAGACCTGGGAAGGGAAGAGGAAGACGACAGGAATTAAATCAAGCAGAGATGAGGATGCCATTTAAGAACCTAAACATCACTTTATGAAGCTCCTTAGACAAAATATCCATATACCTTGAAAACTTGAACTCAGTCAGAGGTTTTGCCTACAGACATGTAACTCCTCTGAAATTTCCAGGACTATCCCCTCCCCTATTCCAATTCTAGGCAGTCCAAGACACTGCTAAACCATACCGCGAGACACCTGCACAACTTACTGTCCAGAGCAAATCCTGGTAATGGATCATCATCCGCACAACGTCAGCCGCCCCCTCTGCCAGCTGCTTCTCCTTCCCTTCGGGGATCTTGTTTGGCAGTCCCTTGTGCATGAAGAGGTTTGGGGCCATGACCGTGGAAACGTTCCAGAGGTTCATCTTGTTGTTGTTTTCCCTGGCAACCACTTTGCTGAGAAATTCAAGTAGAGCCTAAAGAGAGGGGAAGAGACTTCAGACGTCCATTACTCATAGTCCTCAAGAAACTACTGTGGCAATTGCTGGAGAGATCATTGAATTAGCATTTTTTTCCTCGATATCCATGAGCAAATCCTATTTCTCCAGTCAGGAAGTTCAGTGACCAATTTCTAATACTAGGATAGCCACAAATAACCGTACCAAGCAGAGAGATAATTTGTCCAGCATTTACGAATCAGGAGAGACAGCCTGTGTGGGAAGTAGATGAGCTCTTACTCCTTGGCAGGTGGCAATTTACAATGTCCATTTGTAAAAGTTACAGAATCCAAAGATGATGCCCCCTTCAAAGCTATTCCCAGATGTGCAAAAATAAACCCTTTTGAATCATCTCTTCTGCCTCACGCCTCCAAAGCCATGACGCATAACAGATCATCTAAGTCGGCCCTGCCTTTATTACCTGGAAGCTGAACTACTCGGGAGGAAAAAAAAAGAGCAGCAGCAGCAACAACCACTACAGTTCCTATAAAGCACAGAAAGGCAGAGGTTGCGCACTGCCTGCAAAGCTGATCCCATCAGCATTTATTCTTTCAAAAAGTAGCAGGTGAAAGGATTTGAAATGCCTTATGATCAGAAAAGGGTAGGAAGTTATAAGCTTAATAGCTTCTTTTATGTTTGGTTGTTTTTTTTTTTTTTTAATTGAAACTACCCTTCATAGGTGATTACAATACCACAAACCATGAATCAAAAGACTGAATTTCTTTCCTTATACCTTAGCATGCCCACAGACAATGTAAGACCTAAACATCTTTCACTCCATAGTGAAGTGCTTTAACACACCGAAGAGGAAGAGCACGTTTCTAAACAGGATGCTCCAAGACCACATGGATTCCTAATGCTCTTAAGTTTGTACCCAAAAGACAGACAGTTCACTGCACAGTGTTGAGGTTTGCCCGCTCCCCCCATCGTGGGTTTCCATTCTCGAGTCAGTGAAACAAAACCAAATAGCACGATGCGTGTTATTTACAAAAGCTGATAGAGTTCCTTGAATAAAAACCTGGAAAGAGATCATGTTTTTCCAGTTAAATCCAGAACAGGTAGTTACCTTTAGAGTGTTTCTGTTGGGCTCTGGCAGAATCAGGATCAGAAGGTTTAGAGCTTGCAATCGTTGCTTCAGGTCTGGAATATCTAGAGAGGGAGAGCGACAACAGGACAAAGGATTCAGGCTCCTGACGCTGTTCTTTGAGCATGGGAATCCCCCAAGGAATAAGGCCATTACTTATTGTAGTGTTTGTCATCTAGGGTTTGAGACCTCGTTTTACAGAAGTAAATCCAGCTCATACAGTCCTTATGAAGTGAACTACCTGCGTTTTAGAAGACTGGCTGATTGTTTCAGAGTACACAGTCTACCAGCAAGTCTGATGCCCTTGAAGGGCATCAAAAGACCCCATTACTCCCCATTTCTTGTACAAAAAGAGTTGTGCATTTAAACAGTTAGCTTAATACATTCAAGCCATCTATTGAGGCACAAACCTCAAAATAAGGCGCTTACAGAACATTGCATTACCTGCAGACAAGCCAAGACTGGGCACCCTGACCAGCTGCCACAGCTCAGCCCGCGTGTCATTATTTATCAATTTGTCCTAATCCATGGTAGCAACTTTGCAGCCTCAAATGACACAACATAATTTAAGACTCCAGGACAGTGTTGCTACACAAAGATGTATGCAACCAAGCACCAGTGACTATGACTCTGAGGCTGACACGTAATAGCACACAGAGCACCCAGCACAGTGAGTTTGGCTATAGTTCGTATCATGCTCTGTATTCCCCATCAAACCCACAGGCTCCCAACAGGACAGCCCTGACCAGCAGAGCTCTGCAAGAAAAGCACAAACCAGCAAACTGATGCTAAACAGCCAAAGCAGGGACTCACTTTGTACAGCAGCAAAAGCAGGGAGGTACTCTGCGGTCAGCAGTGGGGCCGGCAGCTCTCTTATGAATCTTTTCAGTAGTCCAGATACATCATTCTGGTGGACTTCATCCCAGCGGAAAAGGCCAGTATAGAAATCCCTTTCCAGCTTCTGTTCCAGACTCTAAAAAAAGATGGAAATTATTACATGCTTTAATAAGCAAATACAAGGGAAATTCTGTAGCTGAGCACTAGGAGGGCAACCCATCAAGTCAAAAGAGCGCAGAGACTATCACAGCAGACACTCCCAGATTTCCCAGCAATGCATGTTTCTAGTTGTACTGGGAAGGGAGATGAGACAATCCAGGTTATTTAGACACTTGCTTCAGCAACATGCTCCCTGGTCACCTCCGATACTTTCGAACACTACTAAAGAGCTCATACCTTGATTCTGGTCTGGGACCCAGAAACTCTCAAAATGCCTTCTGTTTCAAGTCCTCTCTTTTCCAAGCAGGACAGCAGCTATTAAAAGGGGGAAAAAGAAAGCTCTTAGGCACAGAGTATGAGAAGTCAGCCCTTTCTTATCACAGGCTTCCTGACTCTGAGGACCAGAGGTGCAAATGAAACCAGAAGCAAACTTACTGCCTGGAGTAACAGAGGGACCTTGGTGTTGGGGAGCAGTTTTTGGTCGTTTTCCAACAGGGTGTTGAGTGGAACTCCAAAGAGTCTTTTCTCTACAACAGAAACAGCATGTTATAAGTCTGTATCTCTACTAATACAAATGTCAGGGATATATCCACCGCTGCAGACTAACAGGGCACATTTTATAAGTGTAGGTACTGGAGAAAAAGAGAGGAACAGTTAACAGGACAAGTGCATTTGACAGTCAGAGATAAATGTGGTGCTAGGTCTTGATGTTATGATCCAGTGACTTCCAGGAGAAATTCCGACCAAGGAAAAAACACCTGTCACAAGGTTTCTTGTCAAAGACCCTCTCTGTTCTAACATTTAAAACACAAATGAGAAGATCAACGTAAAAAACGCACCCCCAAAAAAAAAAAATCAAGATGAAATACAACTAACCTGTTGTTTTCAGTTTTGCTGCCTTGTTTCTCTTCAGCTCAAAGCCCAGAACATCACAGAGCGCTGTTAGTTCAATAAGGGCCAGTGTGGGGACCTTCTTCATGTCCTGAGCAGACAGATCTCCAATCCTGGTCACTCCTAATCTGCCCTTGGGGATCTTAAATTTCTAAGGGAAAACACACACAAGGTTCAGTGCAAGTATCATTACTAATCCCACTGGTATCAAGTTTTGCTGCATTCTCATCATTCCTTACCATAACCAGCCATCTATTCGTTCTCTTGTTTTCAACACCAGACAAATGCCCCAAACTACTACTACTTCTACTCAACCCACAGCTGAATAAATATTTTCCCTTTTCAACATTGCTCTCTAACTCTATTGGAGATCCCAATTTATCTAAATTAAAGACAGCCTGATACCCACCCTAATGTACCTGAATTTTGGAAGCAGCCCAGTACATTTGCAAGGAAGAAAACTGTTAGCATTACAAGTAAAAAAGCCCAGTTATTCTCCTCTTTTCAGTGGAAATGACCCAGATTCAAGGCAAAATAGCTAATTTCACACACAAATACTACTTCTTTTGACCCTTCACTACACAACAGTTACCCTTGCCCAACACCGCAAGGATAACTGCATTACCTGTCCAAAAATACCTACCTAATATAGACCTGTTCCAACACTATCCATAGAGGACATTTCCAAGAGCTGATCATACAGTTGAATCAAATGTCTTGTACCCCTCTACACAAGAAGGGAGCTAATAAATTCTAATAGGAAAAATTCCTTCAGTGCTTACAATTAGGGCATTTCCATCCTTTAACCTCCTAGATTCAGACAGGAATGATCCCTTGAGCAGGACAGCCGCTTGCTCCGAGTAGGCAACATCCATGTTGAACACCTCTTCTTTTCCAGGGTTTCGAACTGTGCAGGAGTAATCCTGGGTTTCTGCTACAGAGGAGAAAATGTCTTGAATTTCGGAAAGCCAAAAGGATGATGCTTAGGAAACAAGTGTGCTAAAAGAGCAGTTTGAGACAGATTTGGGGACCACCCCTAAAAAAACCTATATTAACGTTTGAAAAGAGTGTCGGCATAGCAGAGTCCTGAGACTGATCAGTAGGGTAAGATTAGCTTAAAGCCACAACATTACAGCTACAATCACCAGATCACTGGTAAGACATGAGCATGGCCTTAAATTAAATGACATACCTATGGCTAACTTCTCTTTACACAATTGCATATGGCATTTATAGGATTTCACCATATGATCTTTGCTAGAGTTATTTTATTTGCATCTTCTAATTGCTTTCTTGAAGAGTTACAGTTATCTGTTTGAGCTGCAATTCCTAACAACACTAGAGTCTGGAAAAGTTTACTAAATCCACAACTGTGGATAACCAAGTATTTAAAAAAAAAAAAAAAAAAAAAAAAAACCCAAACAAGGCCAATGTTTCAGAGTCCAGATTAGTATAATTTCCCTTCCAGTTCCAGCCCTACTTCAGATCCTACTCCCCTTCCAATCCTACTCTACATTTAAAAACTTCCTTCTTACTTCTCTGTACATTTGAAGTCCGTAGATTGTGCCACAACTGGTCTGGGCTGGACTCCTCTTTCTCTGCTGCTGTCTCCTGAAAAATAAACCAGAATGTGTTTACCTACACAAACCAGAAATTATTATAAGACAAACCGATTTTGGCAGGAAAAAACACACCAAAACACACCTGGCATTGTCTGCTAATCTAAGAAAATGCTGCTCAAGCTCAGGCCTGCAAGACTACTCTGAAATTAAGAATCATAATTAGAGGATTTGGCAAGCAAGTGGAAAACAGATTACTATCTCACAGACAGTATTTGTGATAAATTTGCACATCATTAAGCCAATTCTTCCTCTCACACAATCAGCAGGCAATTTCCCCCTTTTAGTTCATGCACTGAGGGTCTAACAAACAGCGGACCAAGCAAGCCATGGGATCTACCCATTGCCTGTGATCACAAGACCTTTCACGAGAAAGAACACACTAAGTAGCCATCAACACCTAAAAGCTTCCCTTCATGGGCTTCATAGCAACCTACCTCTTCATGTCTAGAGAGAGCAGTGCATCTTTAAAAGTATAAGGCGGCACTTGGCAGGCAATCCTGTTAATAAGAACCTTACTTTTGCTAGAACTAGTTAGAATATAGGAAAGCTTATTCTATTACCAAAAGTTAGCAATTTTCTGAGAACATGCTTATGACATGGAGTTGTGGACCGAGGACTGAAGGTTAAAAGCAACCTGTGCAAAATCATTGCAAATGGACAAAACAGTTCGTCTGCACAGAAGATGTACTATAGCTTGAGAGTAGGTGCACAACTGATGAGCTTGCCGTGAAAGCAGAACCAATTCATTTAGCATCTGGCTTAATCACACATCATACACAGAATAACGCCAGAGCGCCTTCAGATCCAGCTGCTGTGTAAACAGGCCATACCGAACAGTAACATAGGGGAAGGATGTAGAAAGGTTCTGATAGAAATGCCAACAGCTTTGATGCCCGAGAGTAGCTCATTACAGAGGTGGACAGGAGATGAACTGCAAATCCATCTTGAAACACTGATGGAAATAAAAATCCAAATTACTCTGATGCATCATTGCCTGCACTCTTCCAGGCTGAACTGCTTCCACTCAAGTCACAGCTGAACTGAATTAGCTTTAAGCTCGATTTGCTGAACACAGTTTTTCCATAGGTAGAGCCCATTCAAACATTCTGCTCCCAGCGTACTGAGAGAGCAGTCAATAGTGGGAAGCGTCCAAAACCTGATTGAGCAGTAAGGGGACAGACACTGGATCCCGGTTCCAATTCTGGGACTGTGAGGAAAAAAACTTTACCTTTTTTCATTTCTGTTTCCTCGCTTACAAAGCGGAGATGTCAAATATCCTTTTGTGTGATAAGGGATCTATCATGTTTTGCTACCTGCCTCGAATAAGCGTTATAGCAACACCAGGCCTGTTTTGGCATATGGTTCCTGAATATGTCCTTCAGAGCCCCAAAATTGTGCTTGGAACTGGGATGACACAGCAAACCAGTATGGAAAATTAACCAAAAAGCTGCTTCCCTTTGGGATTGCTCCAGGAATTACTCAAAGGTAAAGGACTACTTCTGCTCAGCGTCCACATCCAGCGTCATATCCTAACGTCTCAAAAGTTTACCATTCTACGTAGAAATCACTCTCAACCTAAGCTGAGCATCAGTCACCTCCCATGAAATAAAAGGGTAAGCACCACCCCTTGCGTACACTGTAAGAGACAAGCAAGGAATACAGAGGTTAAGCTCATGGCCACTCAGCAAAGAAGGAACAAAATGGACTAATTTAAAATACATATTCTTACTTTCATTATAAAGAGAGGGGGAAAAAAACCACTGTTTTTTCTTTCAGTGACCTCCACTGAAACTGTAGATCTCTGAGGCAACTGCAAAGCCTTAAAAAAAAAATTAAGCCAAAGAAAATATGAGTAATTCCAGCAGACTTATTGGAAAAGAGTCCAGTGATCTTGCCCAAAGTAAGAAGTGAGGAAAATGTTTCACTTCCAGTTAAATTAAGGCAATTTAAACAGGCAGCTTTAGCATCTTTGTACGTGCCTTTATTATACCAAAAGGTCACTTTAAAACAACAGATTTGATCTCAGTTGCTTATCAAATGCAAATTATTACATACAAATATTAGTGACCTAGTGAGTGGACACATAAGATTAAGAGCTTAAAAATCTCCATTCCTATACAGTAGAAAGTAAAATTATTTTAAGAGATATAACAGGTTTCTATTTAATCTGCAAGTTTAAAAACTTGATGAATTTCAACTGAGGCACTTAAGACAAGCTTGCAGCATTATTGGTTTCTGAAATGTCATCTTTTTGTCACCCATTTGTGCAGGAATGCAAACAATGCTCTACAAAAGCAAATTAACCATGACTCTCAGTGCAATTCACAATAAAGAAGCAATCTACACCTCAACACTGGGCAGTTACAAAGAACACAACCACAGCAGTTTCCAGTGATGTTGTAGACTGGTAGTGTCATTCCCTTAAGGCATTCAAGGGATTATTTGGGTATAATTCATCTCATTACAGTAAAAGATGTTTCGAAGATGCTCAGGCTGAGGAAAAGGAGTATTCAGTTCTGGTAGACAGCAAAGGTCCCATGCTACTGAAAAAGGCAGATCTTGGTTAAGCTCAATACCTTCTGACTAGACACTTGACTGAGTAGAGAAAGTCACAAGGAGCCCTGATTGGGATACTTTCCAGCAGCCCCTAGAAAAAATAAGGATAATCTACCTTGTGGCCACAACCAAAAGAGGAGCAGCACAGCAGGAAAGCAGCTGAAAAGTTAGTGGTCATGTATTCTCTAGGAAAAAAAAGGCAGTGGCTATTCTTTCTCTAGAATTACCAGCTGTACAAGATCAGCTTATCAGAACCAAACTTATGAAGTTCTCTCTTTTTTGGGTTAATAACGATTTAACATGACACTGGAATAAAGAAAACACAAGAGGGCTCCAAACGATACCAGTGCTCCAGGAGGCTGCAGTGCTGTAGGCACTACACAGAAGTCTTCCAGCAGTCTCTAGGAAGCTTATGGATCTGCAGGTTTTGTAGCAACTTCTCAACGTTGCAACTTGGATGCAGAATTTCTACAATCTCAGCTTCATTTCAGCTCAAAAGATGAAGCCATCTATTTGGAAATGAAAGTAGCCCTAGACGCAGAAAGCCTAGACGCAGCTACCACAACGCAACGAAGTCTTTCGGGGATCCCACTAAATCAACATACCTCAGAGCTGACCACTCCAAAAATGTCTCGGACATCACGCACAGGATGTTTGTTCTTCCTCCTCCGAGAGCGGGAGTAGGTATCCAACCGCCGCTGCACAGCAGCAGCCTGGGTCTTGGTTAGGGTGGAGAGCAGCACGATGTTGTCATTTTCTGAGGCACGGTCCCCAAGGAGGTCAGACAGACCTGCGTCCTGGAGCCACTCGGCTTCAGCTTCTCCCTCTGCAAGGCAAGGGATGAGAAGGGCGAGTGAGAAGAGAAAGAGTAACAGCAATTTGAGTGCTTGAAACACTTCAGAGGCAGAAAACCAGAAGCCTGAACCATCCCCTTTCTGGGGCGACAGTGGGACATCACTGGAAGGGAGTCACATGTTTGTTAGGAAGCCACGGCTATTCTCAAAATCTTAGCCCTATTCCCAGGTACCCAGCTGGGTATCAGGGTGAAACTGGAGGAGAGACAGCACTTTAGGCAGCTACAATTGCCCACATACTCCTTTCTCCTCACCCTAGGTGAGGAAAAAGAGAAGAAAAACCTATGGAGGCATGGATATTGCCAGGAACCTTCTGTGATTCTATTAGTGAGGTGGGTGTCGGTCTCTTCTCCCACATAACTAGCAATAGGATGAGAGGAAATGGCCTCAAGTTGTGTCAGGAGAGGTTTAGATTGGATTTTAGGAAAAATTTCTTCACTGAAAGGGTGGTCAAGCATTGGAACAGGCTGCCCAGGGAAGTGGTTGAGTCACCTTCCCTGGAGGAGTTCAAAAAACGTGTACATGTGGCACTTCAGGACATGGTTTAGTAGGCATGGAGGTGTTGGGTTGATGGTTGGACTAGATGATCTTAGAGATCTTTTCCAACCTTAATATTCTATGAACCTAGGCTCCCTCAGAAGGTGGGCACGAGTGTGACTCTGCATCGTATTTAGCACAAGGATTGCAACAGGAACTGAACCCCGTGGGGGCTTTCACAGGACATGGGAGGAAAGTCAGATGGACTTGCTTAAATCTGCCTTTACACGGACTGCCTGTGCAAAGGCGAGCTCTGGCAGCGGGCAATAGCACACAGCAAACTCAGAATGAATGGCACTGCCTCCCTCTGCAGCACACCCAATCCTCCGACATCTTTGAGAATGGATAAAAGGTCTGTGGGAAGCCACAACATACAACACTGCACATTTGGCTTTTGCACTCTTCCCAATTATTTGGTTATTTCTTTTAATTTTTATTTATCCATATGCATGCCTACGTATCAACACCTTTTTTTTTTTTTTTAATATTCAGGCACTGATCTAGTAGATTCAAATGTATTTTATTTAATATACTTGCAGAACTATTTGTATGCACCATCCCTATTCTTTACCTTAAGTGGACTGGTATCCATACAGTCGTACAACAAAAGCAAAAACATTATTCTTACTCTGTGCATTTGCTTTATGTCTGTGCCTATTCAAAACATCACTAAAATTAAAGATCATTCCAGTTCCAGAATGAAGTGTGAGAAGCCTGGAGACAGTACAGCAGCATTACTCAAACAACCTCAATTCCACTTCATTCTTCAATATATATAAAGTTGCACTTCAAACACAGAAGACAATTTTTCCCTTACGGGATGCACCCTTTGTGCAAGTGAGAAAGTGCTCCAAGCAAGGCAGCTACTTGAAATCCAAGGATAAAAGAAGCAATTTAGCAGGTGGCTTCAACTTTAATACAGCAAACACCACAAAGCCTTTATCTTTCCAATTCTACGTACCACATTCATTCACTGCAGGCAGCTCCAGCATAGCCCTACCAAAGGTTATACTGGGAAAAAGAAAAATCACAACTGAACCAACTGACACAGAACAGTTCATTCCCACTCTTCCTTTCCTGTGCAAACTGGTATCTGCTCAGCTATCGCAGCTGCTCAGGCTAAGTTTTATCATTGCTGCATCAATAATAAAAAAGCCATGCAGCTGCTCTGGAGAGATTAAAAAATTTAATTTTTTTTCTAAGGAAACTTCTGCGTTCATGCAACTTGCAAAAACATATTGCGACTCCATTAAAACTCTTTTCAGCCTCCAGAGCATGCTCTTTGTCTTCTTAGGCGCTGTAATGAAACAGAAATGTTGTCACCATCACACCACAATAAATAGAGCTGGACTTGAAGTCAAGTATTTCCTTTAACAAATCTTCTAGCAAACTGGCTAGCTTTCCTACATGGTCTTAAGTTTTGGTCATTTCCCATGACGGTTCTACAGAAGCTAACAGGTAAGAGCATCCCCCCGGTACCGCTCGCCCGGTTACAGCTGCTCACGCGCCCGCGGTCCCTCCCCGACTCCTCACTGTACAGCTGTGCGTCCTACAGCCCCGGTTTCGTGGCAGCACGGCGCGCAAAAGACTTCTGGTTTATTTTGTCTTTGGGAGCTAAAGGAAGTTAAGTGTATTGCTTGCAAATTTTGAAAATACCTAATTCCAGTCATAACAGGAAACTAATCTAATACACAATACTAAACAGCAGGCCCTAAATCGGACATCCGTGTGAGCCTACTGCCCCATCTGATGCCAAAGCACCAGATTTTAATTCCTCTATTTAATATTTTTGGCCCAGTTGCGTTTGCCAGTAACACAAAAGGAAATCAGCAGAATAGGCTATTTATGGGGAGAAGGGGGAAATCAGAGAGAAACAGGTCAGAACTGAGAGGTCCACAGAAACTGAGCTGTAGGTTTAAGCCTGGAGAGCTGCTAAGATTTGCCTTGTGAGTTCCAGACAAGCAGCATTTCAGGGGGGAATAATTAGGAATAAATTTGTAAAACTGAAGAACGCCAGTTTCAAAAACTTACTTGAAACATAAGCTAGCCAAAACCAGCATTCATAATAAAGCATTTAGTTTCAAAAAAAAAAGCTAAAGGACAGCTAAGCATCCTACAATTTCAGACTAAACATTAAGCACACCTTCCTATATAGTTTTTGAAGGTGGAGAAGAATCACTCTTCGCAGACACTTCTCAGACATGATTACATGCTATAAGGATGCTAGCAGATATTTTAGTGGCACTACTGCACAGAGTGCATACGTTATCAGCCTGCTCTACAGTCAGACCTTGGAGAGAGCTGGATAAACAGCAGACAGCAAGGAAAGGACGCCGCTGCTCATATTTCAGGAAAAAGCTACTTTCTACCCCCTTCAACGGTTAGCGAGGCCACAAGTACCATCAGCGCCTTTCTGCTGACCCAGTTCTTCTGCAAAGGTACACGCTGGCCTCCCACTAACACCAGGTCACAAGCAGCTTCCCGTCCCGCCACCCCTGACACAGGGCTTGCACAGGAGACCCACATTCTCCAACTGGGTCAGCATTTTTGCAACGCCTTATCTACACGTAGCCTCCACGCTGGCCCTGTACCGCGATTATGATCAGCTGTTTGTCAGGTTGAGCCACCCCGTCTCCAGACAGAGCTGTTAGCCGCTGCCCAAGCACAGCTTCTCGGGCTTTATGCAAAGAGCGATGGTGCCTTTGGCTCCGAGGAGCCCTGAAGCCTCTGTGCTGCCTTGCCACCTCGTGGTGCTCCGACCATAAATTGCAGAGACATGAAAGCCAAAAGGCACCCGCCAAGTCCAGCTTCCTGCAGCCACACCATCTGAAGTCTCCCCTTGCTACCTATGCTTCCAGCACACCACTTATTTGACTAAGCTCCTTCGCAGGAGGCCGAGCGTGCCGCACCTCCTTCCCCAGCCTGCCAGGAAGGCTTCGCTACTTGGAGCATTATTTCAAGTCTGTCTGGTTTCAGTTGCCAATTAAGCAGTCAGCTCTTGCCTGCTAGATTAATACACACCATTAAAAGACACTTTTCCTTGTGTCCCTGCTTACACACAGTAATCAAATTGCCTCTAGCATATCAGTGTTTTGGATATCCCAGACAGCCTTTCATCTCATGGCATGGCCTCTTTTCCAAAGTCTCCTTCCTGGTGCACTCATTTTCCGAGTCGCTTTTGCATCTCTTCCAGTTCTAAAAACCAAACTTACATGCTTTAAGCAGGGACACTAACAGCAGACCTCAGTGTTTACCGTGTCTTGCCTGCTATGGCAGACACGGATGATGACCTTCCCACCCCACTCTCCAGAGCCCCCTCTATGCACCCAGGATAGCTATTTACCCTTCCCAAGCACGGCAGCACACTGGGACTTTCACTCAAACACTTCCCATTACGTACATGGATCCTTCTCAACATCAGGGCAGCACAACAGCTGTACAGGGGCAAACCCAACCATTCAAGAGGATGTAGAGCCAACTAAACCACATTCTTCAAAACGGACCCGGGAAATGCGTGATCTCAATCTGCAGGATCGCTGGGCACTTATCACCATTTATCATCCCTCCAACAGCCCAGGGTGTTGCAGGACCATGCCAAAAGGCAACTGGTCCGCGTTCCAGTTATTCCAAAATACTGGACAACATCAGGGCTACAGAAATCCCACTAGAAACACCCCATGCACATGAAGCAGTCTTCAAAAGAAAGAAAGAGGGGAAAAAAATAAAAAGGATGTATACAAGGAAAACCTTGTGTGGACGGACTGAAGTCATTCTGGATCTTTATTAGGGTTTCTTGAATAGTGAATCAGAGGGGAAAGTCTGCCTTCCACAAAAGCAGCTCTCATAAAAGCCACCATGATGAAATCTCAGAACCACGTACACAAGCAAGCCTTCCAAACCACCGTCAGCTATTGCCGCGTGTTTACCATACAGCCACCTGCACGGGGAGTGAGAGCCCCCACACTTAGTGGAGGGCTATTTGAAATAATCTGGAGCCTTGAACGTACTCCTGACTGACCTCAGAGTCAGCTCTGCTTCAGAAGCTGAAACCAGGCCAGGCCAGCACTCCTCTTCTGCAGGGCATTATCCACACCCAATGAAAAATATATATATCTCTGATTTGACTGGTAATATTCTAACCATATTCCAACATGTTTCTAAATCATTCAGGTGCATAAGCAAATTTTCTAAGACATTCATCTTCCTCCCCTCACTCCCAACATTTTTGGCAACCTACCCTCTCGTGTTTTGACATCTGCAAGGCTGCATTCCTCTTGCTCGGCTTCAGCGCTCTGTTTAATGTTCTCTACTTCCAGCCAAAAACTGTCCATTGACAAGTTGTCCAAAGACTCTACCCTGGAATTCATGCCCTCTGACACCGGGGATGCCAAAGGACTCTTCGGAGGAAGCTGGCTCATTTTGCAAGGGCAATTTCTGGTACTAAGAGAGGAAGAGATAAGGAGAGAGAGATTAAGCTACATGTATTCACATACGGCATTCACAATACAGCAGTCTTCATTGATTAATGACTGCATTAAAAGCCAAACAGAGGTAAGTGCTAGACTTCCTTTCGTTAGTGTTTAGCAATAACAGACAGGGTTGGGATCAAATCCCCTAGAGAAGGGGAAAAACTGCTGTCCAAACATGCGAGAGGACGCAGTATCAACACGGGTTTTCCGATCCTGTCCTTCCAGTGACCTCCGAGACACCACCTACCACTCCCACGCTTGCTTCCAAGACTCCCCTGCAAACTTGCACAGATACTCTCTACATTCACAGACACCCAAGATGTTTCAAGTTTGGTGCACATGTGCTCTGATTATCTGGCATGCACAGCAAGTCCGACAACTCCCAGCTGCAGCAGACTGAACCCAGCAGGCTTGTCCTCCATATGCAAAAATCGGCACAGCTCCATCTCCTGCACTTCAGCTCATGCAATAAACAACTCGGACGTTTGAGGCCCTCTTTTCCTGCCCAGACCAGATTTTTCAGCTGTGAAACAGCACAAGTGTCCTGGGAAACCCAAACATACAGAATTTTCTTACCACCCTGTTGATTAATTCATGGGCAGCCAAAGTCCCAGGCTGGCCTCGTTCAGCTTTCAACCTCTCTGCAGAAAGTTGTGAGGTTCTCATCAGTTCATTAAATAATGCCTCTCCTAAAACAAATTTTAATTCACTTCAAAGGGTTACAAGCCATTTAAACCCTGCTGTATATCTTTTTCAAAGACTTTTAAAAAAGGGATAAGTGGAACCTACTTGTGAAAACACCTCAATGGTTCAACTTATGAATACAAAACTAAAGAGACTGCACACTACGCTAACTCTGGACGGTTTGAAAAACACCTGTGAACAGCCACTACCACCAAACACAGATCGGAATTGCTTTCTAGTTTTACGACAAAAAAAGCAGAACGAGTCTTATGCCTTGAAAACCATGACAACAAAACAACCACCAAAGGCAATTTAGCCTCCTAACTCTAGAAGTATTTAGAAAGTTATAGATGGCAAAATATCTGGAAAGTTTTAGTTCCTTTCATTCCAGAAAGCCATTATTAGCAGTTCTGGCACTAACTTGCTTCAGTTATAAGAAGCATTTCAAGTCATAAAGGACTAAATTTGAAGATCTAACAACTAAGAGGCATATGTTGTAGGATGTTCTGCACTTATATTTACACATGTGCTTGCATATGATTCTTTTTCTAATATGCATTTAGGCAGCCCTTCTCTTCTAAAGGTCAGAACTAAAGCAATAACCATCATTCCAGGAACATCTGGAGCCAGCAACAGCACTGAGAACAAGAATAAGAAGGTTTTTGTTTGTTTGTTTTACAGGAACACAAAAGTTAAAGATTGAGAAGAGCTATTATGCCACCCAGGCCACCTCTGACAAGGGCAGAAGCGATCTGCTTGTTTAGTACTCATCCCCACCTTCTGCCCCTTTCCTGCTCCCAGATATCCAAATAACAGGCCTCCAGTTGAGATGCCACTTCATAGACTGGTACAGCACTTAAATTGTCACTTTAAGATTTTTTAATTATTATTTATTTATTTAACCTTCATAGTTCATGTCCGTCTCTCTCAGCAATACTACAGCTACCATCCCAAATCATAATTTCCCCTTTCAACTTTTTACCTATATCTTTACCCATTAGGAGTTAAAAAACTTAGATCACATCCCTCACATTAACTCTTCATCTTTAGTACTCCTCTCCATTTTCTCACATTTGCTGACAGCCTTCTTGTAAGAGGATTAGATTTAAACAAAGCCACCTTGCTAGCATCAAAAAGACTGTTTAATACCTTGCCATGATATCTCACTAGAATTCTACTACATGCCAGTCAATAGAAATCATCACTTGCAACGTGAAACTAGAAGGAGGATTTTAGATTATCTTGAGGGACTTGGTTTTGGCCGTATCAGTGCCAGAAACACTGGCAGCCGAACTTGCACTAAAGAGCAGTCTCCGAATGCACAACACTACACAGTCTAAGGAAACATCTGACAAGCTCTCCTGACTGCTCTGCTAAAGGCCCTCAGCAGGCACACAACTACTCTTCTTGCCCTGTGTTACTGCACTATACTACTGTGGGAGCTAGGGTATACAGATCAAAGCAGCTCTAAAATGTACCCTTCCTTCATGTTCAGCCTGGTGTAGAGCAGGCTCATCTAGCATCCCAGAAATCTCCGTGGATTCACACCAAAACAGCACTTATACCCAGGTTTGCAGATCCAGCAGAACCTACCCCAGACCCGAGCAGCAGCTTGCACCCAGCGCCCGCGCTCTGCAGCAAGCCCGTGTCGCGCAGAGCTATGACAATCCCTTCACCGCACCTCCCACAGGCCTGCCTGGAAAAAAACCAAAATTTTCAGCCAACATAAATACAGTCTTCAGCTCTTTCAAAAGGGTGACTCTTGACTTAGATGTTTTGCATGACTTACCCAGACACCAGATCCTGAATGCAAGTTTTAGGCCAGCAGATACTACAACCAAGTGGACTACTTCTCTAAGGCATTAGGGCAGATTCCTGGTGCACATCTGAAAAGGGTCACAACATCCTGACAGTCCAGGTTTCAGGCTGTAGCCTTGCCAGCAGCTATTTTTGATCCACCAGCACCTTCAGTCCATATCAAGACAACAGAGTACTGGTGCAAGAACATAGTTTTGCCAGACAACAACAAACTGCTGTACCGCTGTCCCATGCCAACTTGTGCTTCTGTACCACCCACAGTTATTTTGCTTCCTTCCACAGCTGGAAATACAGATGATCTAGTAGTGCTTGCACCAAAAAGCTCCACCACCGGTCACACTATATGCCTACTATAGGAGAGCCGTATTTGAACTTCTTGTGCATCAAACAGCCCAATGCCATCCTAACTTTTTTCCTCAAGAACCTCATGGACTGACGCACTGAACCCTATTCACCAAAGTGCAGGATGCTAATGTCACATAGCAGCTCTACGCAGCAGTAGCAGGATCCAAAGCCCAGCCCTACAAGTCCTAAGCTAGCGCTGTTGTTCCTGTCTCACAGGACAACACCAAAGCAAAGTCAGGCCTTTAAATTTAGAAAATGTTTTATTTTCTGGTCTAAATACTTTTTTTTCCTGAACACACTGCGCAATGCTTTACAAATCCAGCTACTCAGGTGGAAGGTTAATTTTAGATTCAGTGCACCTAAGAGATTGTTCTTCCTCATTGCATTCCCAAGCCAACGGAGGGCAATCTGTGACATATAAACATAGCAACAGTTTTGATTGAAAGTGTAGATTGTTGGCTTAAAATGTTAATTGCTCAGTTGCAACTGGGCAAAGAGTAGGTGGAATAATCAAGTTCACTCAGTTGCGCTGTCAATGTAACAAAAGCTTAAGATTATAAAGTTTTAAAAATTAACCCAACAAAAAGCAGACTGGCAGAAAGATCTAGCTAAGGACAACCATAAAGGAATGACTCTGTGGAAAGACTGACCATCCTAATGCAACCTTCTCCTCTTGTTCAAGAGCAAAGCCAGTTTTAACAGGGCTCAAGATTCATTCAGCTGACTCCCCTAACACCTTCAGTCTAACCCTGACTTAACAATATTAACAGCAGAATTATGAGAAATTAGACTAGCATGAACCTTATATGGTTCATTTTCTTATTATTTTTTCTATCAGTCCTCTCCACATAGAGCACTGGTAGCCCTGAGCAAGATTTGCACGCCGGCACAGCGCTGACTGAGCGCTCGTGGCTCACCAGTCCTGGGCTAGAATACGAAGTCTCAGCGTAGTTTTTAATCTCTTCCTAGATACTGTCAACACACGGCAAAGATATTGCAAACACTCATGTGACTCTTGGCCCTTTTGAATATCAAAATAAAATAAACACTGTTGCCATGCATTTGTTCATTCCAGGCTCGAATCATTCCTGTCAGAGAGCTTCTCAAAGGATCTGTAGCTGCGTAGCCTACTTCACTGCTTGCTCAACATCCTTCCTTCATTGAAATACCTCTCTAGCAGACGAATAAAGAGGTTTCTTCTCAAGCATTTCAAACGGAACAGGAGGTGAGAAGTGTAAGCCAAGAAAACAGAATGCCTTTAATACTGTTTCCAGAAAAACTAAGATAAGAAGGCAACAAGAACAGAAGAATTAAGCTATACAAGGCAGTCCTTTCACACACAAGCACCTAGTTTTTAAAGACATTTCCAAATATCTGGAGCAAGCACAGAGGCACACATGAAACAAAGAAACAGCTGGAAGGAGTTTGAATTAACCTTGAGAGCAAATTAGGAGCAGCACACCAAGTCACAGCATCACAGCAATTCAGACCACTAGCATGAAACACAAGCTCTTTTGAAAGAAAAAAAAAGTGAGAAATTATTCTATCAACTGGTTGCAGTATTTTGACAGATAAAGACACTAAGTCAGAGAACAAAAATACGTTAGCGTCACAACACACGCACATCTTACCAGCTTTCAGTTTACTTCAAGGTCAAAAACAATCGATGGGTCCAAAAGCACAAGATTAAAAGAAACAAACAAAAAAGTCCATGCAGGAAAAAGCACCTCTTCACTTTGCTTCCAAGTTCCTACCCTGAGCAAGCAGCTTAAACCCAAGTGAAGAACTGTGTAGGTAATTCTGAAGAGAAAGAATCACCTCAAGATCAGTCCACCACAGTTCATAACATGATAGGTTTTCTTGTTTAAGATCATGTAATAGGGTAAAGGCATCCAGAAACAACAGATAAGGGTATTTGAAAAGCTGGAGAAAATCCTGAAGCAGTAAGTCACATATCTGTAACTATATCTATATATAATATATATAATTTTACTTACTGAAACTATTGGAAGTTTAAACCTCAGATTTTCAAAGATATCAGTGTTAATATAAGAACAAGTCCTTGTATGAAATAAGTCAATCTACTTGTTATCAGGATTTTAGACGAAATATTCATAATCAGCTATTTTATTCAGACACACAGAGTTACACAAAACTCCATTCCCAACACAGATAGCAAATTTATCCAGGAGATGCGTTGCAGACACAAGCACCGCAACTTTTCTACCAAAGTTCTAAATCAAAAGCAAGCTTTATTGCAAATCTTTAAACCCTGGCTTTGTTACTCCTACAATCCTCCAAATTTTGTACGCAAACTACAAATACCACAGACTACCAATTCCCTCCTCCGCCCCACAACAAGGAGCAAAAGAGCAATACTGAAGTTTACTCTTCGGAGAAAGCAAAAAGCACACGGCTGGTTCGAGTTCCTTGGACCAGACCATAAAAGTAAAGACAGAGTAATTATCAAATTACTGTGGCAGCAATGAACAGTAACTTACCTGATACACTCTTACCATGCTTTACTTTCCCTGGCTTAACTAAGCCAAAGCAGCTAAAGAGGCAGAATTAAAGCACTCTTAGAAGCAGGCTGCCACCACTGACATACGTCTTTGCATACTTCTAACCATAGGGGATTTGCTCATATGCCTAGGAGTTTCACTGAGAGCATCCCCTACAAGAAGTCACAGTGCCTCCAGCCCAGGCTATTTCACATAGCACTGCTGCCAACCACCACTTATGTTCGCATTAAGGCATTTTATCAAGGACTTCACACCCATGGGATGGCACGCTTGAAGGTCTGTCTCTATAGCACCAGCAAGAATAGCTCAGATGTCACTACTACAATTTGCTAATAAGATTACAGCTTGTTTTCAGTAACACAGCAATCAGTTCATCAAGATCTTCCATTATGCAAGCAGCTCGGGGAGCAGCGTCATTTAAGGTTGTTTTGAAGAAGCCTGTTCTGCAAGTGATAAAGAGGACGTGCCAGATCGGTCTGCATGTGTGGAGTACTTCATACCAGATCCAGCTTTCCCTCACCCCAGCAACAACAAGGCACTCCCCAACTCCTGTCCTGCCATCCCTAGAGACACCAGAAAGACAAAAAACAGCGATCCTTTGCCCAGTGCTACAGGGAGTGAAAAACTTGAATCCTGATGCTTGTGTGTGACACGCTGCTTTAGCTTAGCACCTCCATCGCTTTCCGCGATGGACCTGAACTCCAGAGGTTACCTCCACCCCAGCACTGGTAGTTTTCAATAAAGCATAGGTTATAACTTACCTGACACTAAGTGTTTCTATCAAAGTATTTCAGGGCAAAGAAACTCCATCTCAGCATCTGTGTCTCCGGCCTTCATCGGGAGTAGACTCGTCTCAACTCTGTAAGAGTCTAAACAAGCCAGCTAAGGAACAGCGAAATTTGCCTCTAACAGCGAGATCTGCCTGGAGGTGTCTCAGACCAAAACTCGGAGCAGAACAAACACCAGACTGATAAGCCCATGCAGATACAGCCAAATTAAAAATATTCAAAGCCATGTTTAGTTTAGTCTATTAGCTGGGTATCTGTCCCATCACACTAGAGTTTGTTTTGGCCTCAGAAGACATAAGCCATGCTCTCTGTACGTGTTTTTTTGTTTCACTGTAAGGTCACTGCAGACGAGCCTGTTGTTCACTTTCCCTGCCTTAGCACGGTAAGCCAAACAGGAAAGGCCTTTCATTGACACGGAAATCCGGCTGCAAGAAAGGGGTACCTGGCCAAAACAAAGCTTTAGGAGTACTGTGATCTTTAATGCAATTGTGAATTGATAAGCCTGATCTACCGGATGATTATTTGAGAATCGTTAATTAAAAGGTGGCATTCTCATCCCTATTTCCATCTTCACACGCTCCACTGAATCCACGTTCATCTAAACATACAAGCGGCTTTGTCCGTCCAGCAGCCACAAAGATCCACTCTGCCATTCAAGTTCCACCTACCGCCACGACACCAGGATGCCAAAACCCACCGACCCGTTAGCATGGGGCTGCAAAACCCCCAGACCAGTGGCACTGGCTCCAGACAGGAGCTCCCACATACTTGTTCTTACCCATTACCCCGTCCTCCGTACAGAAGCTGCCCTGGGTTCCCTCCAGCTGCCACGAGGCAGAGCCCGTGCGCGGGATTCCCACGAAGCGGCTGGCACGGACTCATGGCCCTTTAGTGACGTGGCTGTCACAGCCCTGTAGCACACACCGCCAGGGATCTTACCGAGGCCAGAATGAGTCAATACCTCCCAGTTACTGAACGCATCCTCAAAACGCGCTACTGTTACGTCAGACGAGACACCCTTACTTTATTTCCCTGACCGCTGTGACTTTAGGCAAGATGCTCAACCTCTATGCACCTCGGCTGCTCAGCTTAGGGACAAAGGGGGTGAGGGACCACATGGCTTTCAGAGGAAAGACTGCTAGTGTGTTTGAATCCTTTATAAAAAAAGCCATGAACTTGTTTTTTGTGTGATCGTTCATTAACGCAAAGGCTTTTTACAAAAGCAGATTCACACATACTAAATATTTGTCCTACAACTTCTTCGATGCTAAACAGAGTAAATCAGGATGATGGAACTCATTCTTGTTTCTTCTTGTAGCCCATTCTACCAGCTGTACCTACATCACAGCAGAGAATGAGTCATTATAAGTTGTTGCTCAGATGTATGGGAACAGGCAAGAGACTTTTAAGAGGTCACAAGAGTAACCTGCTGACCAGCACAAAGGAAGGAGGGGTTGAGAGATGTGCTGGAATCCAGCTATGCTTCACACGAGAGGTTTAGGGATGCAGGAAGACGGGAAGAACAGTCATAAGCTCCTTGCTTGGATTTCTCAGGTAAGAGTTATTACACGTAAGACAAAGTGCTTGGCTGTTACATTGCCATGAAAAGCCTCCCCTCGCCTAAGATTTATAACTAATTCTATAATAACCGGAGTGCCGCCTGCGAGCCCAGAGCCACCGACCCCAGCCACCCCATGCACCACAAGCTTGACAACACCGAGAGGAGGAGCGCGAGGCAGGAAGAGCTGGCTCAGCAATGGCTTCTTCTCAGCGGTGCTTTGGAGGCACGACACCACCACCGCCGGGCAAGCCGGTAGGTGTCTTAATGGGAACCAACGAGCATGCCACAGTTACTGCTGCAAAAATAAACAGTCATTAATGTCAATTAATTAGAAAACCAGGATGGCTGGCGTATCGTTGCCTTATTGTATAGGCGTGGTCTAGGTCAATCCTAGCAGGGAGGCTTAGTTACGCATATACATACGGGATGCATTTCACCTGCTGGTGAGTCCCAAATGAACAGATGCAAATTGCCACTTGCTAGGAGTTAAGTGTTTTGGTCAAAGTTAGTGAGCAAATTTGGGGTTTCTGCTGTAGCACCTCTTCAGACCTGACCACAGAGGTGTTCTGGCACCAGTACAGACACTGGAACTCCACTAACTTGTTTGGCAAAGACCATAAGTTGTTCCTGAATATTTTGATTTTTATCAAAGAAACCCTACAATACTCAAGGTGCTACTCTAGTTCTCTTGCACATGGGTAGTTTTAAAGTAATTTACCATATTATTCCTGTGTCGTTCCCCCTAAGATTATTTTTTTTTTTTTTTTTTTACATCTTAAATTTTGCCTGGGATCTTTTAAATATTTCCCTTCTTGCTTCTACACACAAGGTCAAAGCAGACTAGGAAAAATGAGAAGTCAGGCAGAAACATGAAAGTGTGAGCTATGGTTAGAAATAAAATCACTGTGAGGACATTCACACAAAACCAACAGGTTTTGATTACTGCAGCAGGGAGACGTTCTGAAACTTGGTGCAACTTCTAAGCTGATACAGATACACGTTAGATGAAGTCTTAAGTCATTTAATGTCATTTAAGCACACAACAGTACAGTGCGCCAAGGAAAGTAGTTCAATTTTCAGTTGTATCCTCCAGTATGTGTGCTTTGTGCAATATTTATTGCAGTTCTTACCTTCACATGGTTCTACAAATCACTGAACAGCCCTCGAACCCCACAAGCTGCCAGGACAGCATTACCACTGAATCACAAGGAAACACGCAGTCTGCATTTCAGCCCCCCCCAGCCATGCATGCACCCTCCAGGCCCCACTTCCACAGCTTGCTGCACTGATCTCAGTTATGAAGTTAATAAAAAAACAAAGGGGGGGGGGGGGGGGGAGTTTTTTAATAGGTTTCATTTCATGATCAAGGCAGTCAAAGCACAGTTTTAAAGAGCATATTATAGCCTGCTCACCTCTGGAAATTTACCTTGTTTCCACTTATCCTGCCCCAGGTATTGCCCTACCTCTACGCCCTGCCTTCAGGAGGAAGAAGAGCAGCGATCACCCCGTAGAGCCGTACCCCGCAACCACGCTCCGTACCTGCCGAGGCTGCCGAGCCGGGCGCAGCTGGCTGGCTGGGCGGGCACCGACACCACCGAGGGCCTGGGGATCCCGCTCCTGGTGACCCCAGAGCCGCGTGTCCCGTGCTTGTCCATGTCCAGGTGGGGAGGAGAGCAGCGGTCAGTCCCTCCGTGCCCCTCCGTTGCTGAGTCGAGGAGCGGCTGCCGAGCCTCACCACCGGTAAGGAAGGGCCCCTCCTCATCACCCACGAGGTGCCGATTGGGTGTCCGAGAGCATCCTCTCCTCCCTCCCCGCGTCCACCCGCCCGGGCGGACCAAGCAGAAGGCACAGTAAATCCACCTGCGCCTTCAAGGCAGCGGTGCCCGAGGCTGAGCCACCCACGCCTGGGACGCGAGCTGAAGGACACAGCCCACAGCCAGCACCCAGCCCTCGGAGTAACCAGAAAATAGCAGGGAGTTATTTCCAAGCCTGGGCTGAAGCTAAGGCTTGCTAGACGTTAACTCGAGCCTCAGCCGCGTGAAAAAGTAACTCCCACAAGCAGCACCGGGAAGGAGTCGTCAAACAGCATATTTGCTCCTCAAAATTGTACTTCTCTGAAGTAAGAGAACATCAAGAACAGCGCAGAGTATCTGCCTGGGGACTCAGGGGGTGCAGCAAATCATTAAAAAAGCAAATTCAGCATTTCCTCCCATAGTTGAGCAGTGAGTAAATCCCAGCTGTATGTAAGACACTGGTGTTGAAAGAGCAGCGTAAACCCGTAACACCCACAGAGAATATTTTGCAAGATCCAGATCCTTCTTTAAAATCTCATCAGCAAGCAACACACGAGCGAGCAAAGGGTTAAAGCAATCAAATTTCCGTCTCCCTTCCATCCTAAGAGGTTTTGTTCTTTCCTTGTTATTCTCTCCGTCAAACCTCCTTTCACAGTGTTTCTGTAACTTCCCTTTCCTCTAACATTTACTATTCATAATCCTGAAGTTAAAGGGACAAACAAGTCATTTACTTAAAGTTTCCTTAACGAAGACATGCAAAGCTTCTCCAGCACAGGTAATAACCCCACTCCTTGTTTCCAATATTCCCAGTAAGACTGGATCTATGGCTCAGCCTGCTTTGCCTGCAACGGCTTAAAGGGCAGCAGCAGCTATTTTAGAGACAATCCCTCATAAAAGCATGCAGAGGCTGTCTCAGTTTTGTTCCTTACCCATGAATACAGCTATATTTCCAGCCACTGCTTTAGCCCAGCCGCTTTCACCCCACCTTGTGAACACGCAGCAGATTTGTTGCAGAAGGAAGGCTGCCCGACTGCCCAAATTCCTGCCACGATCCCCCTTCGCAGAGCAGGGTTAGCCCAGACTCTGTCCCAAGCCTACCTGTAGGCAGAGCCCTGGCTGCGTCCAAGAGGGATCCCTGATTAACACCCTCTGCGCTACATTAAATTATATCAATTTTCCATGGTTTAGGCACAACCCCAGCCCGCAGCCTTCGGCTATACCCCAGCACAGCTTCAGTCCCCCGGGGAGGCGGAGGGAGGGTAATTTGGTCTGGGACTTTTACAACTCCCCACACTAAGTATGCAAAAATATTAATCAGATTTTTCTTTCCCCCACACTCTTTCTACTTACCCCAAATTCTTGCAAAATTTTATTCCTGCCCCCAAATTTTAGACACTGTGAAGCAAACCAAGAGGACAGCCTTCCAGCAAGAAGGTACCACCGTGCTGAAGGTGGGTCTTTCTCCAGGGAACTGAAAGCACCTGTGGGAAAGCTCTTGCGTACAGCTGGAGTTAGAGCTGGCTTCCCTTGGCTCGCTCCTCTTCCCGATAGACCCACAGGCCTTGCATATACATTGTGTGTTATATTTCTTATTTAGCTTATTCACTACAAGTGGTCCTAATCAGAATCATAAGGGATCAAATTCAAAACTCGGGTTATCCATATAGCTTCTCCTCCATCAGCTCCGAACCAAGATAAACCACAGAACAGACCAGACTGGAAGAATCTCAGCTTGTGAAATTCAGTTATAACAAAAACTCATCCACGAGCCACAGCTTTTACAACAGCACTGAATTACACATAGGCAGCATATTATTAAAAAAATGCATGCAATACGAAAGAGCTTACCAACATGCAAAAAGTAAATCAAAACAGTTCCGATGCTTTTATTCAGGTACACAGGCAACAGCAAAGCTACATCGAACAGAAGCCTACACCATCATATGTGACCACACAAACTGCCCAGGGTTTGAGACATGGGAGGGGAGAGCAAGGAGGGATGACCACAAAAACATCCATGAGAGGAGATGTGGCTGCTCTAAGCTTTGCTGGTTTTACAAGCTCAGGAAAGTGTTATTTCTCCCCTGGGAGCCCCCAGCCTTTCCAAAAGGCTTCCCACCAAGCACACCATGCCCTGACACAAGTGGTTGGGTTTCAGGCCATTCCTTCTGTATGCAAAAGCACATCTAAGCTGCCAGTACTGCAAGTAGATGGGCACAACAGCCCACAACTACATTTCTTTTATCCCTCAGCTGTGTTCCTTCTCATTACATTTCTTTTAATAACTTCAGCCAGCTGCTTGTGCTTTTTGACCAGCACATTTTCAGACAGACGGACTGCCAGTCACTCGTACGAGCGAGCTTCATCGTCGCAGGTTTCTAACACAGCAGTAATAATTCAGCCAGGCTTGTTGCACAACTGAGGCGAATTTAAAGTATCCAGAATGAAAACAGAATTCTTTAATGGTACATTCAGCTTTGATTACTCATACAAAGCAGTACACAAGCATTACTGAAAGTTTAAGATCTCTATGGATAACAACAGCTGCAGTACCATGTACAGCCTTTCACATATTCACTCCTGTCTGGACTTCGGTTATTCACGGCATTTGAGAGGAATAATCAGCAAGTTTATTTCCCAGCTTGTGAGAAAAGAGGTGGAGGAATAGGACATGAGGCCAGCTGAGTCTGCATTTTCAGACAGAGTGAATCAGGATAAACATTCCAACTCCAGTTTCGAGCTCTCCAGCATGCTTCATGCACCAGGACAGTCTTCCTGGCGTCATTAGAGATGAGCCAAGCTCACTAGGACGAGATCATCTGGATCGCAGGAGCTGAATTTTACTCAAATACGGAGACAAAGAGACATACCAATGCTCTCAGCAGCCAATTAGTTCAAATGAATCACTGGTACAGACCCAGCACTGTTATCGTCACAGCATTAGTGCATGAGTTATTTCTGAAGGTATCTACGTGCCCTGCCAAACTGACACAACTTGGCTCGCTCAGTAAACCTGATTTTTTCAGGACCAAAGAGGAGGGGGAAAAACATCCAACATGCTTTTGGATAAATGGGAATTTCAGCTGGGTGAAGCACACGCAGGCTTGGAGACCTAACGACTACAGGAATCCTCTGCCAGACGGCAGGGACCCCACCAGCCTGGGAGACCTGCCTCTGAACGCTGCCTGACAGAGCTCAGCATCCGCGCCTTCAGGTCGGCTTGCACACAGTGCTCATGAGCCGCATCGCAAGATCTCATGGCAGCACTACATTTTTCAAGAATCCCCAAATAATTTGTTACCATGAAAATCAAGTGCAAGTGAAAGACACTGCAATGTGAAGTAGAGCAGAAAAACCTGAACGTAGCTGAAATCCCTAACACGGAATTCTTTTTTCTCCAGCAGGTTTATTTTTACAGAGTACATAATATTAGGAAAGCCTGAAAATAATTTATCCCCCTTCCACCCCGTCACATATCAAGAAAATTCTCAAGTAGTGTTACCTATCCATCACGTGGACCCATTAAGATTAAGAGATTATTACAGTTTCTGGAGTCACCGAGGCGGTGAGATTATCCAAGTCCCAGCTTGTTCCCAGTCTGCCAGGGAGGCAGCACCCAGGCTGTGGCCTGGGGCAAAGCACTAAATTGCAATCACGTCTGGGTAACAGGCACCGGCTCCCAGCAGCCAGCCCCGCAACACCGGCTGGCTCTGCTCTGCCCTGAGCTGAGATCGAACAAGCATCTCAACCCAACAGCTGTCAAGAAACAGCCACAGCAACACTCAGACCCTACAAAGTGCTTCTGCTCGTCACTTTACTTCACGAGACAGGACCTAATTTGTCATGCTCCTGGGAGAGATACAGGCATGCCCACAGGAGCTGGGGTATCAACCCAGTGCAAGCGGAGAGGTAAAGCATCACCTTCCCCAACTGGCCAGCATCATCCCCTCGACCCTCCCTGCTCTACCCACACTTAGGGTGGCTCAGACCCAACGATGAGCGGTCAGACCCTGCTTACTGTAAAACCCAACCTGCCTGCAGCCACAAGCTGTGTGTCAGAGCACATAATCTGCTTTAATGCACCCAGGAGTTGTAACAAACAGAGGATTAGGACTTCAGGCAGTGGACAAACAGCAACGACAGATGCTTCCTAAGCTGAGATTGTTTGTACGCAGATGGCTATTAATCTCACATGTAAGAAAAAAAGAAAAAAACACTGGGCAAAGGAGGAACCCCTGGTATCTGGCGGGATGCGATGCTGTAGTAGAGCAGGACCAGCAGGCTGGCAGGGAAAGCCAGAGCCACTTCATCACGTTACCATCAGAAACGGCAGCTCTGAGCAGAGATCTCCACCAGACACGGGCCAGTGGTTGGGTACATGACTGCCTCCAGCTGCCCACCCTGTTTGATAACGTCATGGCTTGGGGAAGTGAAGGAGGAAAAAAAAAAAAAAATCTTACGCTCTTTAGACACAGATGTATATTTAGATAAGTGAACTGTAAAGTTGCTTAAACGTAATTACTACTGTAAATGTAATTTAAACCACCCAAAACATTTCCACTGCTCAAGGAAGAGCTGTAACAATAGGAGGAAGCGCTAAGACACAGCAGCTATTCTTAATACACAAAAACACTTATTCTGATGAAGAACCAAGACTTACTTACTAATTTAAATTAAATATGTTTCTGCCTCCTGGGCATTTTCAGACTGTATAAAATTAGAAGTCTTAGCAGGTTTCTGAGGATGACCTTGTTTATCTCCCTATTCACATGTGCCTGACATGTACCGGGTGCTGTGCCTTGCAAAAACCGTATCTTTCTCGCTGGACACTCAAGGCAGAAATAAGTGACAGGCACCAGATTAATAACTACCAAGCTGCTTGTTCACTTCCTTTAAACACAGGGACCTATTATCACTGCAACCAGCTGACAAAGTGCTACACATCATTTCTAAGGTGTGATAGAAGAGAGGCAGATGGGACAAAGGATCAGCAGTCATTTCTCTCTCTGGCTGTAATGAGTAACCACCACCTCATGCCAGCCCAGCTGTGTCAGCCGAGCTCACACGGGACTGGAGTCCATGCTGCAGAGCATGCCCCCACCACCACCTGCACGGAGCGCTTTGCGCCTCCTTAATTTTCATAGAAAAAGAATATGCAAGAGCTCAAATTCCCTAGCTCACGTCCCAGCCCATTTCACAAACCTCATTTTGATTTTTGCAAGTTGAATTTTCTGTTCCCTTCTGGGAAATGGATGGGGCAACAGAGCTACAAATAGAAAGAGTGCCAGAAATGGACTATCTTACTCTGCTGCCCCAGTTCTCAGTCCAAAGACATGATAGATTAAGTTGTCATCTTATTTATTTCCTGCACCATAATCACAAGCAGTGGGATGGGCTCCATGGGCTGAACTCACCATGAGTCAGTGTGTTCTCGGACATCCCATAGGAGTTACTGCCCAAAGAATGCCAAACATCCACTTTTGAAAGAAGAGAAGTCACGCACATGGCATGGCCCCACAATCAGGGTAGAAGCAAATGGTTCAGAGCTACCAAGGTTATGAGACAGCTACACAATAGCTACTGATAGCTTGACTCAGATAAGCTAGAGTTTTAGCAAGGATGGTAAGACAAGAGGAGGAGAAAAGGAGGAGTGAACTGATCATAGCTACACAACTAAGCTATTTATTAAGATTAAATTGGAATGCTTAGTCCAGAGTGTGGACTAAGTACAAATGCAGTTTTCAAAGCAATGTCTTGTTTAGGGGGGTTTTGATAGACTTTAGTACCTTATAGTTTTAAAAATCTCCCCAGAAGTTTTTATATTGGGTCAGACTAGCTGAAACTACTTCAGAGATTAGGCTGAAACCCCCTCTGTGTTATTGAAGCTTGTCTTGTTGAATGATTACTATAAAAACTAAATCCACTTACATAAATACTCCAAATTCAAGATCCAGAGAAAAATACTTACCAAATAGGTCCCCACACATTGTCTCTACACACGTGGATAAGGGCATTTACTTGGGAACGAAATGCCACTGTGCTCATTTGTGGGTAGGACGTCCATCAGCCTCTGAGCCAGGGAACAGAACGATACCCCCCTCTCAAAGGGAGTACCATTTTTTACAGATCCTGATTGCTCAATCAATTACTTCCAAAATAAAAAGAAAATTTAATATAGCCTGGTAGCAGAAGTTCTTGTTTAGCAGTCAGGCAATAGTAAGTGCCAATTATTCCACTCATAAGCAACAGTTGTGCTTGTACTCAAAAGCACCATTATTTATTCTAACAAGCTTCTGTTCTAGTTTGTCATCTCTTTAGCAATAACAGGTCCATCAGCAGGAATCCAAATTTCGCTGCGTGTGGAGAGATTACAAGTGGCCCATAATTTATATTTATGGGCATTCTCCTCATTTGTTCTCTAGAAGAGAGCTGGGACAGAAACAGAACTGGGCTGCTGCTTTAAAGGCTCAGAAGTTTAAAAAAAAAAAGTCAGCTGTCACTATTTTTGCTATGCTGGCACCCTGCTCTGAAGTCACCACACAGAGCTTGTTTGTACTAGTTTCATCTATAAACGACGCAACAGCTGGAACAAAACTGGTTGAGATGCTGAACCTGATTGTACAACACAGCTCACGGCTCTTACAGAGCTATTAGTAGTCAAGAGTTTGTTAACTCACTAGGAGAGGGTTTGTTTTTCCAAAATATTCATGACAAAGTTTAATTACACCAGTCTTCATGAAAACCAGGATCGGAAGATTGCAGGCATGATCTAGGACTTAGGGGCCAACAAGGGGATGGAAGAGCTTACTACAGACATTTCTAAACAGCTTTGTAGTGCAGGATTTAAAGGAAGAACACAGGGCAGGTGAGGTTAGTGGTGCAAGACCATCTCAAAGGTCAGAGACTAGAGTAGTGCCTATAAACCCCCACATGCTGTTTACTCTCGTGTAACAACCCACTGCTCTAACTGCAGGGCCAAAGAGAAGATGGGACATATGAAGTCTCAGGTATCAATGTCAAGTGATGTTGCAAGATAGATTTTTATTCTTCAGTTTACACCCAGTGTGCAAGTTCAGAGTAACACAGTGCTATTGCAAAGGCAAAAAGAAGACAGCACATATATCATCCACTGAATAAGCACAGTGAATCCAACAAGCTGAAGAAGCAGAAATTCAATTCAGACTCACAGGTGAGTTGAAAACTACAAAGATTTCATAAAAGTAAATCTAAAGACATATACACCAGCAGATGAACTATAGCAACTATGTTTTACCTCCAGCTCTAGTAAGTCTGATGAACTCTTATATCCAAACTGATGTTCAGGACTATATGTTTTAACCAGGCTGGTCTAAGCAACCGAAGTTCTGTACAATGGACATTCTCTGACACAGGCATCACTTGACTGTGGCTGCTGACTCAACTCCAGCTCAGGTTTTGGCCCAACACACAGCTCACACTGACACAGCTCAGCCTGATCTATGCTGGGAGCAGCACCACTGGGCTAAAGCAAGAGCTGCACGTACACCAGATACAAAGGAGAGGAGGAGATAAGACCTGCTGTCCTTGCAGCTGTGCAAAAGCAACTGTTGAGCAGCTTCCGATAAGAATGAAACTATTCAGAATTATCTGGAACAGCCCACAGGAATGGTAGAAACCAAACTTCCGTGATGGAAGGTGTAACTACATCACCTGACCCAAAAAGCTTTCAAGCTGACCCATCAGTATCTACACTGCTGAGGCTCCCAGGCTTCCCACTGTGATACTGGGACACCTGCACCATGATGGAGGAGGAAGGATGAGCATTCTCACCATCAGCTGGGAAACTGGCTTCCTCATAAGCACGAGTTATTGAATTTGTGAATTAATGAAGTAATGAATTAGAGAATTAACAAGTTACACCAGCCCGTTGAAAGGGGACTATGCCCTTGTTTGATTTTTACCTAATGAGCTCATGTAATAAAGTTGGATTCACAGGGTACACCCTCCTGTAACTTTGAGAGGTCCAAACGAACCATGACACTTGACCCACTACTACCATCAGAAAACGTACTCGTATAGGTTTAAGTGATATTCATAGATGTCCAACGAGCAACCAAGCAGCAGCTTCTTGACCTTTACAAAGACTAGTTTTTCTTTGCTATCTGCTTTGTTGACACCGACAATGAGGTAATGCTAACCCACTACAAAATTGCACAGACCTCACTAGCAGAGTTGACAGAAAAGCCTTAAAGAAGCAATTCCTTGGTCCTACTTATAGATTTGTCCCCTGGTTAGGTTTTCTTCCAGCTAACACATCATTGCAGCTAGAATAAGCTTTGCAAAAAGTCATTCTCCAAAAAGCTTTTTCCACAATGCATGCTGGTATTTCATAAAGCCTTGAATTCTCCCAGCTGACCTGGCAGGTCTGTGCTTGCTCCAAACTCTTCCTGGCCTGCAAACATCCGGCAGCTTCACGCCTGCTTTACGCTGGCCAAGAGAGCGTAGGAAGCGCAAAGTGAATGAACTCTGAAACTCTTGGATTAGGGATATCGTTAGAAGGACTGCTCCCAGGGGGTATCCTTCCTCTCCCGTTAGTCAAAGGAAATACTGCATCTAAATACAGCGGTTACCTTTATCTACCTTCACCCTTCTTATGCGCAAGCTGGAGTGAGTCCAGGATTCTGGAATATTTGACCAAAACAACTGTATCTCAGATCAGCTGCAGGGATGTATATATTGCAGCCTCATGTCTACCTTCCGCTATGAGGCATGCAAGGATTTCCTTCCACTGTGTTAGCCCTGCTGTTTTCAAACATTAACATTGTCTGAGCTTTACCTTGACAGAGAAAAACAACTTTCATCAGCAAAGCTGTATTTATTTGTTGCCTAAAGAGGATATCCTTCCAGTTCCATTATATATTGGCAACGTGCTATAGACCTTGCAAGAGTTACAGGCTCCTGTTGACTCAAGAGCTTATAGAGTCCTGTTTTTCCTCTAGAATTCAAACAGCACCCTCAAGACAAGAATCATCACACTCATTTCCAGCCCTGGTCACTTGATTAGAATTGTCAGAAGTATGATCAAGCAGGAGAAAAGGAGGTTCAAGGACTGGCAGCATGCTCGACTGTGTACATACAGAGACACAGAGAAATCTGAGCTCCCAGGGCTCCAGCATAACTGTTGATGTGGCAGCAGCGGTGAAAAAGTTTTAAGTTGACAGCACGTGAATGGTAACCACCATGATCAAGACAGCCTCACACACAAGCTTCAGAGCCATGACGCAAAAGTCCTCTTCCTACCCCAAACTAGCAGTGCTACAAAACAGGACCCACCAGGCAGACTTCCTTTCCTCGTGTGCATGCTCTCCTCGTCCACCCCAGGCTAAGCCCAGTGAAGGTTCACCAAGAACTGAAAATTAAGGAAAAGGACATCTGTCATGCCACCTCCTCCAGGAAACGGGCACTTAAGTGACCTCAACTAATTCAGAAACAAGACCCTTAGAGAGAAGAGTGCAGAGGGAAGGGTGTGAAGAGTACTCTGCATTTGTGCCATTACGCTGTTTCTTAGTTACAATGATGTCTCTCCCATGCTTCATTAGGTGACCCAGGCAGGGATAACTGGGAGGAATAAAACGATAACTCTTGCTCAGGAGCCTGCTGTCACTGTTTCATCAATGCACAGGCTGCCTGCTCCGCTACCACTGAACCATAAGTGTATAATGGTCAAGGAGGCTCTTGCCACTGCCCTCACCACCTTCTTGGCAGTCCCTTCCCAATATATACGTAAGAGTAACGTGTTGGTATCAAACTCCGCTGCTATCAAAGTCCATCATCCTAGTAGGAACCTTCTATAAAAGAGCAAAAGAGGACAAAGGGGTAAGTACATTAGTGCTGCAAAATCAACAAACAGGAATTCACGCACTAGAAGCGTGCTTAAGTCTCAGCCAAGCTGTTTACCAAAACGCTGAGGTCTCAACTATATGCTGTATTCAGTGTCATTTCCTACGCTCAGGCTCCACCATATGATGGAATCGTGTATGTTCACATGGACATCTCATAGACCATAAGCCACAGTATTCAATTCAAGTAGCCAGGGACGTTGCAAGTTATCATAGATGAAAAAATAATCCTATTATACAAAAACTAAACAACTCTCAGACAACTAGTGAGTTAATAAGAGGCTTGGCAGACATTATGCAATAAGATTCAAGGGTCCCAAAACTTCTCCCTCTAAAAATTTAAAAGGATACGAAAGACAGACCAGAATGTTGCTTTTTTTAAAAGGTCCTGCAGTGGGGGTTGCCCTATTATTTTTCTGTATGACAACAGCAAAGTTCCCTTCATACATAGCTAGCACAGAGGATTTAGTGAGAAAGATCCTCATTTTTACAAGAGACCCAAATTTTGCAGACAGCTCAACAGTCCAGGCACTAGCAGCCCTGGGGCCAATGGAATAAGCTATGCAGATGGAAACAATTATTTAGGAGGGGAAGGACTCCTGCATGCATGGAGCAACATCTCACTAAAACTGAAGCCTCCCACTGACACATTCCAGACTCTTGGAGTAATCTACTTTGGGGAATAGACTTTAAGCTACATCAGCTTTTGTATTTCTTTCTCCAAACTTCTTCGCAATCACAAAACACACTCCCCTGCAAACTGACCTAACAGTCTTAGCAAACAGCAACAAATACCAGAAAGTACTATAAACATCTGAATCTAAAACCTAGTTAGAGACCTAACTTTTCAAGCAATAGGTTCTGATTTCAGACGGGCTTTTCCGTACACAACACACCTGGAGGGGCTTACCCACACGATTAACAATGCTGCAGTGATTGACTTCTACCTCAAGTCCACGGTATAAAATAATAAATAAATTGTACAGGCCATATTTGATATGTAGAATATCAAATTGAAGTGCCTTATATAACTCAAAATCATGTTTCTTAGAAAGGAAGACCATTACAGAAAGGAATAGCACTAATTGATTAGAAATATCTAATTAAGGGTAATCCTTTCAAGCCAGCTGCATAAAGAATATTTCATATAATATGTTGCAGGAGAAAAATAACTCCAGCAGGTTTCAATTAAGACTCACCACCATATGGATTTTACATTTGCAGCAGGAAGGCTCAAACACCATGTCACAACTAAGACATTTTTATGTCTCCAACTGAAAGCACTTCAACTGCTTGGAATAGAAGCATATGGGCCATAACATCTCCAATTAAGCAAACATTTTGCTGAACTGAGAGCCTAAAAGACATAGGAAGCTAGAATATACTGTATTCTTGGTCATGCATTGTAGCCTCTAACTTTTAAAGGATAAAAAAACCCAAGAGCGTATAGCATGTACACTTGCAACCTTTAGCGCCCTCCTCACCCACCCAAAGCAGAAGACCCCAGCGCAAGTCACCCAGTGACTTTTAACGAGGCACTAAAGGAGCGGGGGGTCCTTTGCTCCGTGCAGACAGAGAAGGGCACTGTTTCCCAGAGCAGTTTCCATGCGCTATCACAAGCACACGTAAAAGGCTCCTCAGGTCACCACCTCATCCAACCTCCTGCTTAAAGCTGGGTCAAAACAGAAGCCAGACCAGTATGCCGAGGGCTTTGGCCAGTTGGGTCTTGTAAAGGGCTGAGGTGCCACAACCTCTGTGGGCCCCCGTTTAAACACTCCCCGTACTCACAGGGAGCGACATCTTTCCTAAAGGCAAGCTGGACCCTCACCCGTTTCAATTAATAAAGCTTTGACAAGTGGCACGTTTCTCCATCCAACTAATCGAAGATGCTATGAACTGGAAAACAGCGCTTACGGGTTTTTCCTTTCGGCAGCAAAAACACCATCTCAAAAACACGTCTTGATTAAACCAAGAGCTACGCTGCTGCCGTTGCGCCCTCTTGGGGCACAAGGGACCATGAGCCAAATCTTGAGCATTATTTTTCTACATGCAGCTGGACCCAAGAACCCCGATTCCTCTTTACCAAAAACAGATGTCAGCGAAGTTAAATCATCCCATGACTCCTCCAGGAGAAGGATGTAAACAGCCACAGCTCACCCAGCTGTTACCAAGAGAGGCCCCGCTTACAAGTTAGGGATCCCAACATCCTGCAAGACCTTATCCCAAAATGCTTTGACATACTTTCATGCTTTCAGACATGTTTATCATGGAAATCCATCAAAACACATTAGGTTACTTGAGTTTACACTAGATTAGAGTTTGGGTCTTTTATCAACTTCTTCCAGAGTTTTGAGTTCAGAGGAGAAAGAAACTGCTATCTATGTTTTTCAATGTACAACGCTTCCCAGTGAGTCTTAAGGTTTAACAAACCCCACCCTACAACATGCCTGCAAAGTAAATGCTTTATAAAGAAGGGGGGGGGGGGGGGGGAGAGATTAAGTGATGTGCAAAAGGTCACAAAACATCTACAGTACAGTTTGGTATATAGAAATGCAGGCTTCTGTCTCCCAGGAGGCTTAACCTCAGTCAAAAGAAACTACCACTAATGCTGTGCTCCAGAGCGTTCAATCCGGGTTTTGGTATCAAACTTTTGCAGCTAAGAAAACTACATACTTGCTACAATATAGAAGCACCCTAGGATGGAGGCTGCTGTGTGCACATGAGAAATTATGCTTTGCCCCAGGTGAACAAGAGACTTTACAGGTGAATTAAATCCAAAACTACAGAAAAGCCTTAATTAAAAAAAAAGAAAATCACCTATTTGCAATCACTGCAAACAATCACATGGGAAGGAGCTCTACTACAATATCCAAGTCTGCAAGCTCTAATGCTCCTGCTGATGCCCAGAAAACAGCTTTTGCATACAACAGCAAAGGCGAAATTAAAGCACATATTCACTAATGATACTATTCAAGTGCTTGCAGACTATAAGGCAGCTGAGAGGTCATGCTACATTCACCCTGTGAACTCCAAACGCTCAAAGATAGGCACCAGGGCAGGCATTACAGCTAGATTAATAGTAAGAAAGATTTTAACACAGGTGGACTGCAACATGAAGCCTACAGGGTTCAAACCGAGTCCCCATGTCTGTAGGTCTGGGCCCATTCTCCAGATCAGGTTCACCCACCATCAACCTCTTGCAAGAAGCATGGACCCACAGCAGAGCCAAAATGGCCTTTCCATATTACTTTAAGCCAAATCCCCACATAAAAGTTTTATTCTTAATACCCAAATATTTAGTCGTACAGTATTTCTCATAGCTCAGAGGCAGGAAAACCAGGTATAAACCACTACTGCCATCAGCATAGCTGTGGTACTGGGGAACTCTGCAGGAACTAGTAATCCTCAAAGTAGGCTTCTCAAGCAGGTTTTGCATGCTGGCACCAACCTCCCTGGTATTACAGTGTCACTGCAAGCGACAGCCAGCCCAGCCAAGCTAAAGCTATTCTGAGTGTATTTACACAGACTGCAAACCTACCCAAAGCATATACTTTGGTATCACCAGGCTTTAAAACATCACCATGCAATACAAGAAACAGCAATATTCCTCTAGACCTTTAGTTTACCTACTCACCTCCGTTCGTCTACTTCTGTGCAGTGATGACAGCAGTAAAACGTTTTTAACTTGAATAGTGGCATTTTGGCAACTGCCTCAAGATAATAAGTTTTTTTTATTGAACTGAGGTTAACAGAGAGTCCAACGTATTCAAGTAGCCTAAACGAGTGAAATCCCATAGAGACAGGAGGCATCCCCAGCGATTCAGCTGCAAGATGCAGTCCTTCTTGCCAACATGATTTTAAGTGCACATAGACTAGGTGGAAAAGGGAAACAGAAAGACCTAAAGACTACCAGAAAATGTTCCTCTCGCTGGCTCAGGGAAGACAGTTTTGAGATGTCAGTGCGGGGGCTGTGGCTGAAACAACCCCACTCCCCAACGGGGCAGGCGAAGAAGCCACGTTCTGCAGAAAAGGAGCAATTTAGCACTGCACGTTCCAGCACCTCAAGCAACAGAAGCCCCGCACCTCCGGGGCACGGCCAGAGCCTCCCTGCCACCACCGAGCACCAGCCTACCTGGGCAGCTCAGCGCTGCAGACAATAGCGGCCGAGCCGGAGAAGCGAAGAAGAAGAAGAAGAAGAGAGACAGGAGCTCTCTCGACATCCGCCCGCGGCACGCCAGCCGCAGCGCCTCACTCCGCGCCCGCGGGACCGCCCGCACCCGCCCCGAGCTCCACCGCAGCCGCTCCCGGGCTCGCAGCGGCCCCAGAGCCCAAATCGTTACTCGGGCTGGCCGGCCAGGAGCCACCCGGGACAGGCGCGGAGCTCGGCGGCGCGGCGAGGCGAGGCGTCCCGCTCGGCGGGAGGCGAGAGCCCGCCCGCGGGGGACACGGCCGCCGCCCGCCTGCGCGGGGAGCCCCGAGGCGCGGCCCGGCCCCTGCGCCGGCTGGGGGGGAGGCGGGGCCGGGGCGGGCCCCAGGCGGGCCCGCTGCCCCGGACCGCTCCCGGGACCGCCCCCGCGGACAGCAGCAGCTGGAACCGGTCCCTCGGCGCCTACCTGAGGCACCCGGCCCGAGCCGCTCTGCGCCGGCAGACGGGGGAAGAAACGGGGCGTCCCCGAAGGAGCAGCAGCCTAGCCCGGGGTCAGCCTCGGGGCAGAGGGAGAGACGGCCATTTCCTCGGCAAACAGCTGAGGAACGGCAAATACTTGGGGGGGGGGGCGGGTGTCCTAAATAAAGGACCCACGAAAATAAATGTGGACAAACGAGTTTTATTTAGGAGCATGCTGCTCTGGACAAATATTTGGACGTGCGGACTTCAGGGGATGGGGAGGGAAAGACAAGTAAACATAAACAAGGCATGCTTCATAATTAGCACAGGTTAGTGTAACTGTACACAGTCTGCCCATGCAAGGCTCTGGAGAGACACAGTTACTTCGCACGAGGAGCAGAGACAAACATTTTCACAAGTGGCAATGTACTTCTGGGGATGCAACTTCCTAATTTAGGTCCCCTTCAAAAAAACCTTTGTTGAATGCATGCATCAGCAGCAGGAGCAAATAGCTGTTCTGTTCATAGCCTGACAACTGGACAAACCCTTAGACCACAAAATTATGGCTCATCCCAGCCCCACGAACCTCCTTGTGGTCCCACCAACTGCATAAACCAATCTGTCGATGGGTGCCTCTGGGCACTTGTAATACAGCTACCCTTGTATCAGCTTGTCAGGTGTGCTGAAAAGGCAGAGCCTGGACAGAAATGAAAGAAATGCATGTTCAGTATCTGCTAAGGGCTTAATTATTTCTTGTTAATTGGAGGTAGGCTTGTTTCATCTGTTAGACCTGAGCATTAAAAAATTGTTTCCTACTTTGAGAACTCACAAGTTGGAGATCAGAAAAGTGCTAATCGCAGTATGAATAAAATAATCACTGGGCTGTACTGCATTTAAGCTCCAGTACAAACCACTACTGAGAGCCATTGCCTTGATCTTATTTGTCTGAAATCAAAGATTAGTAGTGATGAACAGAGAGTATCACTGCTGCCGGTGTAGCGTTTGGTCCTTATAAAAAAGGAATTCATCCCTCTGTAAAGTGGGAGGGGAGCAGAGAACGCACCCAAGCACTGGACAAGAGGCTGGCTGCTGTTGTCCATTTAATATTTAGCCAGTCAATACTGTTGACTCTGAAAGTAGCTGTTGTGACCCAAGTGCATGGTGACTTAGTCTTGACTAGGTTTCCTTTTCAGACACTTAACCTCCCTCTGCCATGCTGTAGTAGCTCTCACTGATGGTGAACAGGATTGCTGCTAATGGTTGTGGGACTACCTGCTTTATTTCCACCCTGAGGTGGCTCTGGGAGCTTCATCACACTTATACCTCCTCCCCAAGACTGAAGCTAACAGCCCTCTGCTCTCTAGCCTCAGGGAGCCCAGGATTTTCACAACTTTTTCACCCAGCAAAACAAGCAGCTGAGCCATGTAGACAATCAGAGAGGATGGCAGCAGTTGAATCCTCAGGACATTAGAGATCTGGAGCAACTGGCAGACAAAGTTCCAGGTGAGAGAAGAAAGCATGGTGCACAACAGCTGGTGAAGAAAAGGAGGAGGAGAATTATCATGGCAATTATGTCTTCAAGAAGAGGTTCAATTTTCAGTAGGACATAAATGATGTGAGACCATGAGCGCTTGTTCCCTTCCCTCACCCACCCAACACAACTAACATGCCTTTCAGTATGAGTATTATGTCCTACAAGGGTGAAGTTTAAACCCCAGTTCTTCAAACTCCTCTGTTCACTTGTGTACGTGAACATATGTTCACTTGAACAACAACAATGAAAAAATCTTACTACACTGACTTGGTACTGCTTTGGTGGTGTTAATGAGGTAAAAAATACTTTGTCTTGATCTATTACAGATTCCATGCTAAAGCTCAGCTTCAGGGTGTGCTAGTCAAACAACTGCAGCAATTTAAGATGATACCAGTCCTTAGCTATTCCAGCCTAATAAAGGTTACTGCTCCAGCAAAGCTGGTGGAAGGAAGCATGGGTGAGTACCTCAGTTGCTGCAATTCAAAAATCCAAGCAACGTAAGTGAGTGGACAGGACTGTGAATAGTGATAGTGGAGGCACAGACCAGCTTTCCCTTCTCAGCCCCTTCTGCAAAGGAACATACAGTCAAGGCACAGGGAAAGAGAAGACACACAAGACACTAAGCTCTTCCACTGCTTCAAATATAGCTTTGGGGATTTGTATAAAGCCTAAGAGGACTGGGACTGCCGTGTTTGCAAAGAGACTTCTGGCTTCAGCTCTTATCGAGCAAGTGAAATACGTCTAATTTTTAGTCACGTACTGCACTGGTAAGAAATCTGAAGCAGCTTTTAAAGATACATAAAATCAGCCATGCATACCAGGAGACTTTCTGTATAAAGTTGAGCTAAGCTTCTTATCTTAAAGGAATAGGTAGCAGTTTTTACTGTTTCAAATTCAATTCTCAAGGACTTTTTATATAAGTATATGTATCTTTTAAAATATATACACACATACTTATACAATACACATATATATTATAGTTATTCTGTACAATTTTGTGTTACCTTTACCTTGTCTATAATAGAGAAGACAGAAAAAAATACCTTGTTAGTCATTAACCAAGCAGAAACCAATCTTGCAGCTTTCTCTTACCCAAGAGGCTAGGGAGTCAGGCAAAAGTGAAAAAAAATCAGAGCTGAGGCACAAAAGCAGTAGATACGCAAAGAGGTAGTCTGGTCACACTACTCACCATCAGGATGTTACAGACATCGTTCTTCTCAACATGGGAAGGTCTTATCTTCTGGCTCTGACACCAGCTGGCTGAGATTGCAGCAAGAAGGCTTTGCTTTTGGCTTGTTGGTTTTGAACTCAGATAAGCAGGCTTGGGCCTCAGTTTTCCCAGAGATCCACTGGATTGTGTCTCCTCTTGTGTTTCTATACTGGATGTCTCATTCTGGTTTTCTTCCTCTGTTGCTTCATCCTCAAATTTAGAGTCAGAATCAGGCTCATCAGAAGATTTTTGCTTTATTTCTTCTGCACTGGGCATCTCTGCTAGAAAGAGATTTAAAAAAAACACAAAATACCTGTACATTACTTTTTCTCCCTAGCTGCAAGCCTTACATGTTCTATCTAAGAAGCTGGGCAAGGTTCTTCTGAATCATTTTCAGCTAAAATAAAGGATTTCCAAACATAACTAGGCAATAAGAGGCCTGTACAAGTGTTTGATTTTAACCCATTAGCTCTTAATCAGCAACTATACTAAGGGAGGAGCTGAAACACACATCACTTTTTACTTGTGTCTGCTGTAAACTAACATAAAATAAGTGGATATGACTGAATTAGTTAGGAAGTTATTAAAAAGAGCACTGTTTTATTTTTCTCTTTTAAGAGTGATTGAGAAACACTTTAATGTTCTAATCCTGTAAACACACTGATATATAAAATATTTAGTAAAGTATCTAGTCTTATTGATTAAAATGGAACTTAGAGCATTTGTGGAAATCCTTGGAGGCCTGGTGCTAATAACAGTCACTATAGGGCCAGAAATTGTGAAGGTAAATGCAGTAGATACAACCTGAAAATCTCATTCAAGGCATCAGGATATTCTGGAGTTACTCTGTCCAGGCAAAAAGCTGACACTCAACCTAAGCGTAAGCATGTGGCACAGCTACCCTTTACCTAAGCAAAGTAGATAGTTTATTCTGCTCTTCAGGCATCAGCAGTAAGCCATGCCTGTGCTGCTCAGGGTAGCTTGTACAATTGTCACAACCTCTTACAACCTGTGCTTTTTAATCGCTGTGCGGTTACCTGCAAGAGTGCACTTGAGCATGTGGAGGGAACATACTTTACTACTGCAACAAGCAGAGGCTGTTAGGAGCATCAGCTGTGTGCTAAGCCTGCAAAATAGGAGCTGAAAATAAAAAATTCAGCCTGCACACACATGTGGGACAGGAAAGGAGGGAGGAGTACAAGCCTCTGCTGTGGTGAATACCTCCTGTTCCTCTGCTGTCTGTGGGTATTGTCTCATTGTCACTATTCCTCTGGGATCTATTATAGGACTGGATACCATGTTATTAAGTAAGAACAGAGGGCACCAAATAGAAGCAAAAGCAGAAGTAAAATTCTGTTCTTATTTTCCTTCCTACAGCTGCTCTGCAAAGGCAGAATTGCTGCTTTTGAACTTACAATTGATTCCTCAGCTGGGATTGCTTATGCTCCGGGATTAGAGCAAACTAGCAAGGCTTTATCTTCCTGAGTACATCAACAAGCCTATTATTAGCCTAAACCAAAGCCTGTTATTAGTTACTGACATGCTAGAAATAAGAATCACTGGTGGATCAGAAAGAGATGCAAAATACACAAATAAATGAAAATGCATGTTCTGCTCCCTTCAAAAATTTTCTATCATCAGCCTGAGCATTGATAAAATAATACCGTAACAGCTCCCCCCGTAACATTCCTCCCCCCCCAAAAAAAAAGTGTAAGAGAACTATAATGCCCTAACTAACTAATGAGCTAAATAATGAACTAATAACATTAAAAGGTTAGGTTTGCTTTCTGGGGGTTTTATTTAATAGAAATTTTTAAAAATTACTTGTCCTTTGCCTTCCTTAAATTAAATTGCCTCTGTGAAAAAGGGACAGGGTAAGGAAGAACAGCTGGCAGCAGCTTGTCTTCTTATAAGCATTTTTAACAGAAAAGCGTAATAATTTGAGTTTGGTTTTCCGTATGCTACCAATATTATTAAAAAAACCTTTTGTTTCCTTCTGTGACAAGTGACATTAGCCCAAAAATAGCTAGCAGAGTGCTTTAAAGATGAAGCTAATAGATAAAGCCTTTATGCAGGAGCATTTTATCTGATCAGCTCCAGAACTTACCTTCATTAAGTAGAAGCTGTAGCCAGATAATGATTATGATCAACAGCATTACAAATGGCAAACAAAACCAGAAGAAAAGAAGAGGAAAGGTCAGATCATTCACCAAAGGAACCAGAGGATACTTCATTGCTTGCTTCAGGTTACGCTAAGTTTAGAACAGCTTGCCTGCTCCGCTTTACTAACTACCTTTTAATAACCCTCATTGCATCACTGTGTTAATCACAGGAAGATGGCTGATATACTCAGCATGGGTAGCAAAAGGAGCAGCCCTGTGGTATGCAGGGAGGGAGTAATAAGGATTAAATATGGGATAAGAATAACTGAGAAAACATCTGATGTGATTCTCCTTCCCTCGGTTCCTATTTAAAGGATAACTACAAGTTAAGAAGCTTTCAAGGCTTATGTTAAAACAATAGTTAAAGGTATGTTTATGCCTTCAGATATAGGAGAGGTAACCGAGCACTTCAGCCCCTTTGAAACTGGGTAGCCAAGGTTGCTTCTGAGAAATCAATAAAACAGAATAAACCCTGCAGAGATGTGTAGAGAATGACTAGCTAAAAATTTCTTCTCCCAGACTCTCTTATTTGACATGAAGCATAAATATGTCCCATATTAACATGGACTCTGTTTTTAGCCTACTCTCTGTTTCCATCTACTAGTTAATCCATTAGGAAAATAAACCTTTGTAGTTTAATTGCCTATCTCCCTTCCCTCCAAGACAGGCAAGCTAGCATGTTTCGTAGGATATGTGTCTATACATGTATTGCTTAATAGTAAAGGGCTTCAGTAGTGATCAAAGCAGGAACAGATAGGTGACTTTGGTTAACTTGATATTCATCACACTGTGTGTTTCTCCTTCAAGAAAATAAAACCTTTATCTATCGCTTACCTCACAGGGGGCTGTTTGGCTAAAGTAATTGTTTGTGTGCTCTCAGTAAACCTTAGAAGAGAGCAGCTATGTAAGTGCACGTTATGAATGATTGCATGCATTTAACGTTCCTGCTTGTGTGCATGTGTTTGCTTTTATGTAGTAACAGCCCCTTGAAATGAGCCTTTTAATCCCAAGATCCAAACGAACTTTGCAAATTCTTATTAATTCACGTTAATAACACCCCTGTGTGATAAAAGCAAGCTATTATCCCTACTTTGTGTATTGGGTAAACAAGTGAGAAGAGCCATTAATGACCTGAGCTTCAAGGATGCTAACTATTTGCAGTCCCCGTTTCACACAGCAGGGGTTGCAGGTTGGTGGCATTTCTGAAAATCAAGCTGTTAGTGGTTTGCCTACAAATGCGGTGACAGGAGTGACGGGGGGAGCAGAAGCAGTTTTAAGGGTAAAGTGTTTCTCTTACTCTTGTCACCGGGACCTCCCGGGGCCCGCACTGGCCCTTCACCGAGCTGAGGTAGCGGCGCGGTTCGCCGAGCAGGCCTGTCCTTCCCGCCCGTCGTGCCAGGACGGCTCCCGCCCTGCGTGCCCGTCTCCCCGGCGCAGGGCGCGGATCCGGCCGACGCCCGTGGGAAAGGCGAGGACGTCTCACTCACGGCCGGCACCCTTTTCGGCAGGGAGCCGTGCTCGCCGAGTGCTGAGGAGGCCTTGAGGGAGCACACGCTCTGTCCGTGACCTCCCGGGGCGGTCCGGCACAGGCCAGGGCCGCGGGTTTTCACTTCCAGGCAGACCACGGACATTGGGGCGGTGGTTTTAGGTCCAAGTTTAACTCGGAGTGGCGGAGGGCGCGGGTGTCCCTGCGTGGAAGCGGAGTTGGGGGGTACAGGCCGCCCAACCCGCGGCCTGGTCGCGGCTGAGGGCCGCGGCCACTAGCCGGCGCTGCCCCTCGCCCCGCCGCGGCCCGGAACGAGTGCGGGTGCCCGCGTTCCCGGCCGGAGGGAGCCGGGGAGGGCGCAAAATGGCGGCGGCCTCGCGGGTGTTCGCCTTCCGCGACGCGCGCTGGGCCCCCGACCCGGTGCTGGAGCCGAGCGCGGCCGTGCGGACGCCGCAGCCGGTGCCGCTGGTGATCGACAACGGCTCCTTCCAGACGCGGGCGGGCTGGGCCTCCGCCGACCCCGCCGTCCCCGCCGAGCCCCTGCTGCGGTTCCGCTCGCTGGCGGCGCGCAGCCGTGGGGCCCGCGGCGGGGCCGGCGCCGAGACGCAGGTGGGCAACGACCTGGGGAGCCCCGAGCCGCTGCGCTGGCTGCTCCGCTCGCCCTTCGACCGCAACGTGCCCGTCCAGCTGGAGCTGCAGGAGCTGCTCCTCGACCACGTCTTCCAGCGCCTCGGCGTCGCCTCGCAGGTGCGGCCGGGCGGGGAGGCGGGGGACACCGGGCCGCGGCGAGGCCCTGGAGGCGCCGGTGAAACCAGGCCCGGCCCTGTGGGGGGCCTGGGTGAAGGGAGCGGCTGTGCCTGGGTGCGCACCGGGTATGGGGGGTCCAGCACCGCCCGGATTGTCCGGGGACGTTGTGTTGTCCCCCTCCTCGCAGATACTCACAGCCCGGGTGGCGGGCCCTGAGCAGCCTGCTGTGGCAACCCTGGCCGGGCCAGGAGCTCCCCAGGGGAGTCTTTTGAACCCCGCTATTCTCTTAATTTCGTCGTGGTTTTGTGGTAAAACGAAAGCGGGAGGATACAGCTGCAGGGTGAGAGGTTTGGACTGCGGCGTCTTGTCAGGCTGTGGCCGAGAACCAGCGTCCAGGGTCAGTTTTTGAGAAGGACATTAAACATTATTAGTTTTGTATAGTGCTCTCATTAGTAGTGCTCGTTGACTGCTTGTTTTCTATACCCAGCTGAGTTGAGAGCTGCTCCTCAGACCATGAAGCCTTTTGCCTGCGTGACAACACCAGTTTGAAAGCTTTACCTAGTGCTGAACGGAACTTCCACCAGTTTTCACTCACGCTTCACCTCCTCATCGCGTAGATTTTGGTTACTTAGATTTTTAATAGTTCGTATATGCTTTTAAAAATCCATTCTCCTCCATCCTTAGGGCTTCATTCTTTGGTTGAATTGACATTGGAAGCCCTGCTGTAGACAAGACTTCTTTTTTTACCCCCTTAAGCACTAGATATAATTTAACTTACATGATTAATAGCCTTCACATAAGGTGCTTTCTCATCGCTGTTTGGGAGGAATTCTTGCTGATGTTCAAAAGAAGAAGCAAGGATAAGTATCCCTGGATTTTCCCTTCATACCTTTATTATTTTTCTTTTCTCTTGTCTCTTACAGGGTTGTGTTGATCATCCAATTGTTTTGACAGAAGCAGTGTGCAATCCTCTGTATTCGAGACAAATGATGTCAGAGCTCCTCTTTGAATGTTATCAAGTGCCAAAAGTGTCCTATGGCGTAGATAGCTTATACAGTTTTTACCACAACAGAAGACAGAATTGGCCCTCCAGTGGTTTGGTAATATCTTCAGGTTATCAGTGTACGCACATTTTGCCAGTCTTAGAAGGCAGGTGAGTTCTTTGGTGTCTTAACTATGGTGCGGCCTCTCTTTGTCAGTCACGGACTTTTCAGTGTTGCAAATACCTGTTCCTCTAGCATTCGGTGTTCTAACTCCTGTAGTATAAGGTCTGATCAGGTCTTAATTTATGCTGAAGAGAAAAACTAGGTCTGCAGATTTTGCTAAGTTCTGTTGAATTTTGAATGGAAGAAGCAGTGCTGTCCTTGTACGTATCATGTTGTTAGTTACTATTCATGCATAGATCCATACTTTCAAAAGTAGAAGTGGGTATCTGCCCCAAGTAAGATCAGACATTAAAAACCATACGTTAGGTTTTAAAAGCAGCTTTGGGACAAAAGAAAGTGCTCTGTGAGATTTCTGCAGTTCTTCAGGCTTTCATTGCTCTACTCTTTTTTTTTTTTTTTTCTTTTTTTTCTTTTTTTTTCTTTTTTTCTGAATCCTTAGTGCAGGAAGTGGCTTTATGATATCTGGCAGATGCTTCAAATTTTTGAGGGTTACACCTGGCCAACTGTGAAATGTTACAAAGGTTAAAGGGACTACTTTTAGCTCCACTAACCATCACTTCCCTTCTTAAAATAGAACATTTCCTTGCTGTAGCCAAAATTATTTAATGTTTGGGTTTTTTTAGAGCCGAACAGAGCCTTTCAGAAAGTATCTGCAAAAAAAAAAAGCAGTGATTGTGCTTGTGGTCTGAGAAAAGCAGATGTGTTAGATTCTCCGATAACTGACTCCTGAAATATTTATCTGTGAATACTCACCTGTATACTTGACCGTATCAGAAATTAAGTAATACTGGGTGTCGTGGTTTAACCCCAGTTGTCAACTAAGCACCACACAGCTGCTCACTCACCCTCCCCCCCAACCTCGGTGGGATGGGGGAGAGAGTCGGAAAAAAAAAGTAAAACCTGTGGGTTGAGATAAAGACAGTTTAATAGGACAGCAGAGGAAGAGAAAATAATAATAATAATGATAAAAGAATGTACAAAACAAGTGAGGCACAGTGCAATTGCTCACCACCCACTGCCCAATGCCCAGCCCATCCCTGAGCAGTGATCACTGCCCCCTGGCCAACTCCCCCCAGTTTCTATACTGAGCATGACACCGTATGGTATGGAATAGCCCTTTGGCCAGTTTGGATCAACTATCCTGGCTGTGCCCCCTCCCAGCTTCTTGTGCATCTGGCAGAGCAGGGGAAGCTGAGAATTCCTTGACTGGTGTGAACAGTACTTAGCAACAACTAAATCATCAGTGTGTTATCAACATTATTCTCATACTAAATCCAAAACACAGCACTGTATTAGCTACTGGGAAGAAAATGAACTCTCTCCCAGCTGAAACCAGGACAGTGGGGAAAGTAGGAGGTCTGGTTTATGTTAAACTTGTGGATCTCTCCAGTCTCAGTTGTGTCTCTCTGAGTTTTCAGGTTGGATGCTAAAAACTGCAAACGTATTAATCTTGGAGGGTGTCAAGCAGCTGTATATCTCCAACGCCTTCTTCAGCTGAAATACCCAGGACATTTTGCTGCCATCACTCTCAGTCGCATGGAGGAAATACTGCATGAGCATAGCTACATTGCAGAGGACTATATAGAAGGTAAAACCAGCTGTAATTTACTACTAGATAGTGTTCATCCAAACTTAGTTTTGTCCTCTATATCCCTTGTTCTCAAGTGGGCTGGGATTCTGGCAGAAATACTCTACTACTGTTTTTCTTTCTTTATAGCTGTCTTTCTGGTAATCCACCTCATGTGAAATGCTTGACAACAGTTTTGAATTTAATATTATGATAGAAACAAAATTAAATTGCAAAAAAAAATCTGTATTAGTTCAAATTTATCTGTGAATAAAAATTGGGATTATTTCAGAGGAAAAGAATGTAAAATGAGTTTATTTTATTAGTTACTTTATACTTCCAACAAAACATTATATTGGTTAGGATGATTTCTGCATCTGGCTGCATTTCTTATCTGCTTTAAGGTTTCCAAAATTGCAGAGGACACTTCTCATGACTTTTTGTGAGTTAAAGAAGTTTTAAAATTTCCATGGTAAATGTCATCTTAAGTAGTGGCCGAAGAAGAGCCTTTTCTTAAATTCGTCACTTATGAAAGAGCCTGCAGGAGTCCTTAGAAATGTGTGAGAACTCTCCCTTACATTGGGAAGAGAGAAGAGACATTAGCGTGCACTTCCCACTTCTTAGTACTTTGTGTTTCCTGCATGCTGGAGATCAGAGCGCTAAGAACCATGTGCACGAAGAACGTGACTGGAAGGTAGTGCTCTGAGGGGGTAGCTAATATGGGGGCAGCTGCCAAGAGGTGACAAAACCCTAGGCTGGACTGTCGTTGCCTTCTTTCTTCTAAGCCTGAACTTAGCATGGAGTGCATACAACATACAAATCATTGTTTTCAGCCTGGCAAAACAGTTATTTTGCTTTCAAAACATTCAGAGCTACAGAAGTGGCGGTCCCCAGAGTATTATGAGAACAACATGCACAAGATGCAGCTGCCTTTCTCTAACAAACTGCTGGGAAGCACTCTGACATCAGAGGAAAAGCAGGAGAGGCGGCAGCAGCAATTGCGTCGACTTCAAGAACTCAATGCGCGTCGTCGAGAAGAGAAGCTGCAACTTGACCAAGAGAGGCTGGACAGGTTACTATACGTACAGGTAATCAAGGCAAAGTTTTCTGTGTCATCTTTTGGGAGGGGGGCAGGCTGCCCTTGGAGCTTTATCAGAAGGTCATGCATCACTGTAAAGAAGCTACTGTCCTGTGTGCTTTCTGATAGGAGCTTTTTAAGGTTACTTGCAAGATAAAAGGGAGAGGTTATTGATGCAGAGGATGCTTCCAGGTTCTGAACAATACTTCTTTTGTGAAATATTTTGAATGCTGCTGAAGCATGCATATCGTAATATCTAGTAATGAAGGCAAAGTGTCTGTACACGCACAGCTGACAGATAGTTGATTACCCTGTATTGTTCATCACAGCTAACTCTGATCTGTCTGTAGGAACTTTTAGAAGATGGTCAAATGGATCAATTCCACAAAGCTTTGGTGGAGCTGAACATGGACTCTGCAGAGGAACTTCAGTCTTACATCAACAAATTGAGTCTGTCTGTTGAACAGACGAAGCAGAAAATCCTACAGGCAGAAGTCAATATTGAAGTAGATGTTGTGGACAGCAAGCCAGAGGTATAATGTTTTCACCAAGTTAATCGTCCTCTTATCTCAGAGAGAATTCTTTCTATGCTTGGAAATGTGCCCCTTTTATCAATGAACTAAGCTTTTCCTTTAACATACTGCAACTCGTTGTTAATTTGGTAACTGCTTCTCTCTTTTCCAGCTTTCCTATGTAGCTACAGAAAGTCAGTTTTGATTTTATAGAGTATGCCTGAAATCAGTAACCCTTCTTGTGCTGTTCTGCACTGTGCTCTGGGACATACCTTATAGTTTGATTCCGTGTAGTTCTAAGCATAATCTCTAGGCTTCCTGACAGTAGTTGAAGTATACAGTTACATGAAATCAGTAAGTTTCCTTAAAAGTTTCTTGCACATCTTTAAGAAGTTGGAGAAAAAGAAAATATCCCTAGTGGGTCAGAGAAGGTACCACTGAAGATACTACTACTTCCATTTTTACTTACTCCTGGCAGTGTGTGCCAGCCGCTGTCCTTACTTAAGGTTGACTTGCTTAGAGGATTGTAAATGCAGCAGCTAACATAATGACTTTGTTCATACTTTAAACCAACCTCTAACTCTGCTTTTGCATTAATTTTGGTGAAATAAGTGGGCCTGGTATGTTAAAGATTCCCCCCCCCCTCCAGTGTCTGACAATTAAATGACATGGAGTTTTAAGTACTTGAATCTCAAGTGGTTATAATCCTAACACAACCATCCTTAAATGTCTCTAGCCTTGTATTAAAGATATAGAAGAACCTATCAAGCTTTTTGTTAAAAACAGTATTTGTTTTTCTTTCTGTTCTTCCCTTTCAGGTGCAGAGAACTTCATGGTAAACAACTAACCCTTTGCCTTCATTTTGGCTATCTTTCTTTAGTGCAATTAAGCAGCATGTTCTGTTCTGTTTACTTAACAATGAAAGATTAATTGCTACACGTGGTTGTTGGAGTTGTCTTGAAGATGGGAAGCTTATTTGTCTGCTTTGCCAGACTAATACAGGCCCAGCACATAGCAGCTGCTTCTAAGAGCTGGTCTAAGGCTGTTCGTGCATTTACTTGAAATTGCCTTTCAAGTCACATAAGATAGAGCTTTTTTAGTTATATCAGTCTTTGCTCAGGAAAAGGTAGAGAAGAACAGAAAATTGAAGCATAGGGGGGAGAGTGGTGCCAGATATAGGAGTTCTTGTGTCTTATACGGAACTTGAGACTTAGCCAAAACTAACAGGTGAGCTGGTATCTTCTTGGTTATATTTTGCCTATCCTTAACAGCAAAGTTTGTGTAAGAATCAATGACTGCATTTGAGAGAAACTGAGGTAGATCATGGGCTTACCATTGTGGTAAAGAAACTTCCTGTCTTCTGTCCAAAGAACATGTTCTAGAAAGAGATACTTGAAAGACTGTCAGCTCCTTGTAATTTTGCCCAGTGGTTGTGCCTAAGTTCCAACATGTCTGTTTTGGATCCCATGCTCCTCCTCTTTACTGGGTGTAATCTCAGACCACGGAATGAATTGGCAAGCCTTTTTGTTTGGTCTGCTTTGTGAGAGAGCCTACAATTGTCACCGAAACCGTTTGTGAAGATAGGCCATCCCTCTGTGGCAATATAAAGGAGACTAAAAGCTAATTATGTTGTCCTAGGGTCTGTGCCAACTCTTCAGCAGAGTTCTATGTTTCTTTCTGTTGGTAGGTTTAAGACATAAAAAGAAATGGATTTTAAAAAAGCATAAGTGTGGGAGATAACTTCAGGTGACTACCGTTTGTTTGCTCTAACAATGAACAGTGCTTAAACTTCAGTTTGAGTAATGGCTTGCTTTTTAAGCGGACCTAAGCTAGATACTTCAGCATGTTTAAATGACCTAGCTTTATCTCATCCTGGTATTGCTTGCTAGACATTGCAACAATGTTTCAAGTTTAAAATAACAAAAACAAATCTGTAGCAACAAAATCCCAAAGGTAACACAAAAATAAAGGAGTTAGTTAAAAGTCTGCTCCTACTTCACAACAGTAAGGTACTCTAGGATGTTGAGTGATGCCCTTCATTGGGAAGGGGCTTTGGGAGCACCTTCCCATCTGTGTAAAATATAAGGGAGCACCTTCCCATCTGTGTAAAATATAAGGGCTTTTGGTATATCCCATGTGCAAATGCTAGGCGGTTGAAACTGTCAAAAATTGTGTGGTGGCTTTGTAGCTAGCAAATATTTGTTTTCCAGTCCCACACAAGCAAGACAGGGAATTTAATGGTAATTATAGAGCAGTGGGAGGTGCTGGGAGTGCACCAAGTTTTAACCAATTTAAAAAGCTATTTTAATAAGTTTTACTATGTTGTTATATTTAGGACATGGCTGGCTAGGATCCTGGCAGTCAGCCTCTTGACTAAGGCCTTTAATTTCTGAGGTGGCATCATGATAAATTGATTGAAAAGTGTTTGATTTTTATACTTTGAGTGAATGTCTGTCTTAACTCCTATTTTCTAGGTCGTTCACCATTTTGATTTTTGTATGCAGTGCTGGAGAATAGCATATTTGGTTTCAGGCATATTAAAGAGTTGAGATTTGAGGGAATAGGTTGAATTTTCCAAATCTATCACCAGAATTGAAGCCATATATGTGCTTAGCACACCTGAGCTAACCTACCTTAATATACCTTCTCTGTTTCCAGACTCCCGATTTGGATCCATTAGGCAGTGAACAGTCACTGGAGGATGTGGAAAGTATTAATGAGTTTGAACCTTTATTTGCTGAGGAGCAGCCTGAAGTTGAGAAGCCTGTTGCTGCAGTGCAGGTTTGACTTCTATAGGTACACCTTGTGCCGGAGGTTGCTGCCTCCTGGTTGTCCAGCTAGTCTGCTAACATTTCTCCAAATGCAAATATTTTTTGCCTGCTCTCGGAAGAGGTGCTTAAACTATCTGAATAGGACATTAAGAGAGAAGTCCTTGCAATCTTAGCTGGTGGTTTAGAGCATGAATATACCCACTTGGCTCACTCTGCAGGCAGTGCCTGTGGTAGCAGTCCCATGTTATTAGGGGAAAAAAGAAAGTCCTGCTCAATTTTTTTGTGTGTGATCCATAGCCCAATATTGCATCCCAGTAGACACAGCTTTCAACTTGTGAGGTTGAGCCTTAGGATTGAGCAGCACCAAACAGAATAAAGTATAGGAAAGGTCCAGCTTCCTTGGCTTTTTGGAACCTTTTACAGCATGGCCCTTTCTCTGTGAGAGCATTACGGTCTGGTTTTTATACAGGATTGTTTGGAAACTTTGCTTATTCTAGAACATTACTATTCTTTAACATAATTTCCCACTACTTTTCAATCTCATCTTTTTAAAGCCCGTGTTTAACCTGGCAGAGTACCACCAGCTTTTCCTTGGCACTGAAAGAATCAGGGCTCCAGAGATTGTCTTCCAGCCCTCCTTGATAGGAGAAGACCAGGCTGGTATAGCAGAAACCATGCAATATGTCCTTGAGAGGTGAGTTTACAAAGCTACTTGGCACTTACTTTGAATAAGCTAGTCTTGTTTTGATATCAGCTTTTGCGATACTGGTTACTTAACAATAATAGGAGAAAATATGTTTGAATAGTTCTTTTTGGTGGGGTTGAGCTGTCTTCCTGAAGTTAGACATGCCTTCCTGTTCTGAAAACCATGTGTAACTTTGCTTGTCTTAAAAAAGTTTGGAGACTGCTGACTTGATTACCCCATCAGTAAAACATTTTTGAGCACACACCTCCAATATACGTGTATTTGTAAATTACATACAGGTACTACTGAACTAGTATATTATGTACATTTTAAAATGTACACAAAAATAGAAATTAAAAAAGGATGAGATAAAGGTGAAATAAGCACTATTTTTAAAATTTATTTATTTATTAATGGTACAAAAAATATCCTCTTCCTGCACCCCAGTGGATTCTCTTGCACGCCCCCCACTTTGGAGACTCCTGGTCCAACTTGTTACAGAGGGAAACAACAAACCCTTGTAAATATCCATCCCTTGAAACAATGAGCTCTGGTTTTGGGAGACCAAAAATCAGGGGTGACATTTTTAAGTTACGATATAGGCACGCTTGCTGGACAATTATTTCCAGACAACTTAGCATTAGCAAAATGTCACCCCTGAACTGTATGAACATACGAGATTGCATTTTCTGAAATGTAAGAATTCCAGCTCTACTGAGCTGTTGATTTGTGGGGTATGGTGCACAGAGTGCTTTAAGGATTTTCTTCTGTCACCCCCTGAATTTCCAGAAAAGAAATGAACACGGGTTTTCATGCTAGAGAAGTGAAGGAAGTTTCTCAAAGTGAATCCTGAAGACAAGATATCACCCCATAGCTGTTCAATTCATAGGGAGAGATGTCCTTGAGAAGGACTGAAGTTGGTTTTTGTTCCTTGTAGGTATCCAAAGGAGCAACAAGCTATTCTTGTCCAGAATGTTTTTCTCACTGGTGGAAATACAATGTACCCTGGACTGAAAGCCAGAGTCCAGAAGGAACTCCTTGAAATGAGGCCGTTCCAGTCGTCTTTTCAGGTACGTGTATTGACATGATGGTTGCATGGATGGAACAGTCCATTCATTAATGTTCAGAAGTAATTCAGATTGGGAGAGGTACAGAGTGGGTGTACTTAGTGCATGGGAATGGAGAGTGGTTTATGACAAGACACTCAAAACAGCTGTTTTGACCTGAGAAAATTAAGGTTAAGCAAAGGTACCGTTGCTCTTTCTGAAGACGTTAGAGAGAGTAGGGTAGATGTCTTGGAAAAGGAAAACCTGCTTCAGCTAAAGGACCATGCACACACAAGCAGTTTTGGCTGGAAATTTGCAGATTGATTTCTTAGGATTGGGACAGTTACTATCTGGAACAAGCAATCTTTGTTAGGAGTAGTTGCTGGGAAAAACTGTGCTAACTTCAAAACTAGTTACATGTTCAATTTGTTACATGTAATGACTGTCTGGGACAGCAGCAATAGAGATTCAGTGAATATCTTACAAACCTGTGATCCCTTGCTACATTTTTAGTAGCAAGCACAGTACAAGCTGGGCAAGTCCCAGAGTTTGCCTTGCATTTTGTAAGGAGACTTGCAAAAGTCTCCCTTGCTGTTCTGAAACCACCTTGTCTTCTCAAATCTACTAACTTCTTGAATAGAAAAATCAGGTTATAAACTGGGGAGGGAAAAAAAAAGTCAGTGCAAATATAATCTTGTGATTCCACAACCCTTGTTTTGTACAGTTATTGTATGTAGCTGTGAGCCAGGTATGACTGACAGAAACTTAGTTACAGGGATATAGTTGGTAGTTTTAGGAAGGATATTGCTTGCTAAGTTTTGTGTGTAACTTGTGTCTATAGGAAGAAAATGATGCTGCTTTTAATGTTGCTGCTTGTAACTGAATAAGAGCTTCCTTCTTTCCATTAAAATGTGGTCTGTAGTGTGGTCCTATCAGAAATCTGTCACTTCACAGATATTGCACGTGGGATTTACGCAGTGTCTAGTCTAGCAAGCCCATAGCTGAACCAGGAAAGCAGTTTGTGCTATGGTAATAGCAACAGTTTAAATGGAAGTATGAATCTACACCAGTGGAAAGAGTACGTGTGGTCCTTTCCCACTTACAGTGATTTCTTAGCCTGCAGTGTTCCTCCCTGCTTGAAGTAGCAGGAAATTTTTGCTGGAAATTTTTGAGGAAATTTTTGCTGGAGCCCTTGATACTTGTTTTGCAGTACCAGCAATTCTTCCGGCATTGGCTTCCAGCTGTGAGGGCTGTTGGTTGTGAATGTGATACACCCATGTGCTTTCTCAACCTGTAGAAACACAGCAGGCTCATGGAAAATTGATCTCAAGGTGAAAACACACTTCAAACCCATTCCTAACATTACTCTTCCCCAGAGGCACTGAATAATCGGCTCAAACTTCTGAAATTCAGTGGTTTGTGTCATATACTACTGTAATCAGGGTAAAAAGGGCTTTTCTGTCCTGTGGTGAATTGACGTTGTTGTTCTATTTTCTTTCCATCCAGGTTCACCTTGCTTCCAGTCCTGTTTTAGATGCCTGGTATGGGGCTAGGGATTGGGCTGTGGAACACATGACCCGTGAGGAAGGCTGGATAACCAGAAAAGACTATGAAGAAAAAGGGGGAGAATACCTCAAGGAACACTGTGCTTCAAATGTCTATGTTCCCATTCGCCTTCCAAAGCAGGCCCCACGGACAGCAGAGGCATTAGCACCTAGCAGAGTGCTGGCATCCAGCACAGGCAATCCTGGTGAGCAGGCATAGCACTGCGCCTTTGGCACAGACCCTCGGGTGGAGATAACAGTGCAGAGAAGAGAAGAGTTACTGGGTTGCAGTATGAGCAGTGTGTGGAGTGCAGGCTTCAGCCTAGCCTTGCTGGCTGCTCAGAGAGCGCTAAGCATCTCATCCAGTCACTTGAACGAGGAGGACAAGGCACGCTGGGGTGTCAGCTGGAATGGTTGTAGCGCTTGCAACGCTCAGTGCTGCTCGTGCGTGGCACAGGAGTATGCATCAGCAAGGAGGACACAACAGAAGTGCGCTGCAGAGAAAAATACCATCTTACAAACTTTCATAGTAAGACTCAGGGTTTTTTGAGAGTATATGTTTTACAGCTTTTTTTTTTTAATTTAATTAAAATGTGCTGGTTTTATACTGCTTTTATTGCATGATCCAGAAGCTGGGCTTGTATCAAGCGAGTCAGTCCAGCAGGTGTCCCCCTCGCTCGTCGCAGCGAGCATTTGTCAGGACATGTTGGTCAGGACGCGTGGTGCTGCTGGAGGCCAGAGGGGCTGGTCTGTGTCTTTCCTCCTGCGGCCTCCTGCACTCGCGTCTTGTTTGATTTCCTTCCTGCTACACACTTTCTGCTAAAGCACTGCCGAATAAGCCGTGGGATTTCAGGTACTTTTTGACTTCATTTATGTCAGTAATATTGATGTCTTAGTTGAAACTGGAGACCTGGTCACATAAAGCACTGTCCAGCTATAAAGACAGAACCCTCCATAAAGCGCAGTCCAGAAGGACTGCTAAATCTTGTGCAGTCCTTAAGTGGTTTTACAAGAGTGGTAGCTGAGCAAGGCAGCTCTTGACTGATGGGACTTTTTTATGAAAAGTTGTTTTAGCAATAAAGCAAACTTTTTGCTTTACCACTAACTTATGTGTTTCGGTGATTTGACCTCTTCAAAGAGTACAGCAATAAGGATGTATTTGATTGGTTGTACCTTGCTGAAAAATGCAGGTTTGCAGGCCAGGCTCCAGCTTAAATTTGACTGAGGATTCAGTTCTCGCACGGAACAACTTGCTATTGCTTTCCCAAAAGAATAATCAATACTAAATGCTGAACTGAAACCTGAGCAGACTCCATCAGTTTGGCAAGAGCTGTAAAGCATTAGGCTGGAAAAGGTAAGACTGGGGAACGTATCCAGACCATAACTGGTATAAAGAAGGTGAAGAGGTGGTGGCTTACTGTCTGCAAGGGCCACCCAAGAGCATCAAGAGAAGTTGTCTTGTGGCAGATTCAAAAAAAAGGACGTGAGGTACTTGTTGGTGTTGAAGTGAGGAGTTTGTTGCCACAGGATGTGATACCTTTCTGGATTCAAAAAGTATTACCCAGACCTATGATTTAAAAAAAGAAAAATCTGCCATCAAACACGGAGGTCTCACCTGTGTGTAAGAGGTCCTGCAGCCGTGTATTCCTCAGCAAGCATATGAGGGAAGTGGTGTTACAGACCTGCTCTTGTATGTGGTTCCTGCGGCACCCAGCACTGGTCGCTCTGAGGTGGGTTACAGGTCTTGGTGGACCTTTGGTGTGGTCCTAACAGGCTGTTGGGTGGGGGGAGGAGCAGGAGAAGGGAACTTGCTGCCTTCAGGTAACCTCAAGTTTGGACTATTGATCCTATCCCTAGCTGCCTGGAGGCGTACTGATTTTCAGGACCATTAAGGCAATTCTATGGGTGGTAAAGAATGTGGAAAAACGTGCTGTGCTGAAACATGGCAAAGTTACACCCCAACAAGTGTCTTTTCTGATCTCAGTTCCTATCAGTGACCTGGAGTAGCATGAAGTGCCATTGCTATTTGACCCCTTTCTGACGCATCTTTAGCTCTAATGGCAGAGTGGCTACTCAAGATATGGAAATTTGTTCCAATACTTGGAGTTGGTTGCTAAATAGATAAGAGGACGGTGTGCATAAAACTGTTCCAGAATGACGGCCTAAAAGGGTATCTGTAGTGGGTGGTTATATTACTTTTAAATGTTTGGCCAAATGGTGCCAACCACTTCACTTGCATTAATTCAAAGCAGAGCTGTCTAATTCTGTACAGAGATGCCAGATCAGCTGCTTAAACAGCTTCATGGAAGCATAATTTTATAATCTCCTAAATATTAGCTGTTAATTCATTACTTTATCCCCACAATAGCTGGAGTAACTAATGATCACATTTGATCACAGGCTGTTCTGAATGTGCTGGTGGGCATTCAGTTGCTTGGAGTAGCACCTTGAAAAGCGTGAATGTTGCAAAATGGGATTAATTTTACCCATTTAAGTTCAGTTCCCTGATATGATTTGCTGTGGTGGTTGGTGCTGGCAGGAGAAAAATGGAAGGAGTGCGTGGTGCTGAGGGCAGGAGGACGCAACAGCGTTATTTTTGACAGTAGGGTTGGTCAGAGTCCTTGTGGAGCTCCACCATTGTGAGACTTGTGGCAAGGTTTTCTCATACCCATGTGCAGAATTTGGTTGTTTTCCATACAATTGGCACAGGGCTCACCAAACCCAGAAGGGGCTTGGACTGTTTCTTCTGTGCATTGGCTTATGCCACCCGAGAGGGGAGCAGGCCAATAAGGCACCTGCTTGGCTCCTTTTTAATGGGACTTCTGGTCGTGTGAGGAGCAGCAGGAAGAATCATTAAGACAAGAAAACCGTTTACTGAAAAAAAAAAAGAATCATTCTGTGGACAGGAAACTTGAACTGGTGCTGTGAGGGCCTTTGCCAAGCGATCGTAGGGCTGCTGTTGAGTGAGCCGCTGTGCAAACAGCCTCAGAATCTGTAGTGTGTTTACCCTGGCGGGTGTCCTGCAAGCTGACAAAGTGCAATGGCCAGTTCAGAGGTGGTCAAGTGGTTCCCATTTGGTCCTCAGTATATTAGTTAAAAGCAACCTGTAACCTTATTATACAATTCAGTTATCGCCTAATTCAGGTCAAAGAATACAAAAGTACAAGTTGCAATTTAACAGGCGTGGTGAGCTTGGTCTATTTAATCTAAAAGAGAGCTCAAACTGGGTTCCCCCTTTCGCAGGGTCCCTAAGACCTGCTCCGAGTGGAAACACCACGTCAGTGAGAAGCCCTGGAGACTAAACATAGATCACGTGTTTAATGTCCCAGATTTCCGTTTGAGCTGCATACGAGCCTTGCTTTTGGTCTTCAAGGCTTCTTATGTTTCCTGTGCCATAGCAACTTCAAACACTAACTGTTCTTTGCTAAATCTCTGCTAGGACACCAAGATTAGAACTCTTTGCTCCAGTTACTAATCTCCAAAATACTTAATGTGCTGTGTAAGACAGCATTTCAGAAGAAAGAGAAGATGCCCATGAACTGTCACTTAAAATTTAGGATTATCCCTCCAGAGACAGCCTGCAATTATCCTCTAGCAGCCAGTCATAAACCAGAAGTTTTGAAGCTTGTGTGGGATGGGCAGGGGAGGGGAGAGTGCTGTAATGGATTTAACATTATCCCCAAAGTCATATGGTGGGATTTCCACCCCGGTTCGATATGTCAGGCGCAGAGCAGCTGTGCTGATTCCCATTGCTCACTCCCACTGCTTTGTGCAGATAGCGAGCCGGTCCCTGAGCATCAGCTTCAACAAAACTTCTCAGTACTAAATGTCTCAAACCCCTGGCATTGTTTCCCAAGAGTTCTTCAGGCTCCTTTCGCTCCATCTTTTCAGGTGCTTGGTTTCCTGTATTTAGCTGACAAACACCTTTTCCCCACCTTGTTCATCACACAAGCCCAGCCCTACCTCTTAGGGTGGCAAAGTGCCATAGTTTCAAGGGTGGTTTGGTTTGTATTTTAAATGTTATTGTTTATTTTACATCCTTAGGGATCTTTTCTTCCTCTTTTTGAGCAGTGGGCTTGGTTTCCATTTCCTAATGCAGCAGAGACCGTGATGAGAGTACTGCACCAAGACTCAGGAAACCTGGATCCATTTTCATGTCTATTTACTCACGACAAGCCATGGCTGTTTGCTCTGACCTCAGTTCTGTGCCTCGGCATTTATAACAGCAAAACTAACCTGAGAATGGTGCTAGCAGGGAGTTTCACAGAGTGTGTAGTTACTGTAGAAGACAGTAAGGGTGGTGGGAAGGCTGGAAGGGGTTTGTGGGGAAGGAGGGGAGGTCAAATGAAATCATGGAGAATAGGTCCATCTATACTTAATGCACAGTGGGCCAAGTGGAAGGTCTTCAAGCCACTCACTGCCTGAAGCTGGAAGAAGCATACAGTATGGTAAGAATCACTCCATGCAGGTATGCTTTTATTCTTAAGTGATTGCTATTGACCACTGTCAGTTAGAATATGACACAGGCTGGATTTATGGTCTGACTCAGAAGTTTTTATGCTCTTAAAATTCCTGGGTTTAGGCAGGACAGTATTTTTTTTTTTTTTTAGCTTTTTCTTTATTTTAGGACCAAGGTGAAGTATGAAGCAGCTTCTCTCTTCATCTGTCAGGAAATAAATGTGCTGTGGTGATGGGGAAAGCATCTTGTATGTGGCCAGTGAGATTCTGTGAAGGCATACAGGTTCCTGCGCTTCCAGTAGCCATAGTCAGGCAGTTAACATCAAGAGGATGCTCATCCCAAGGGAAGCTCAGTGTACTGCTCTTGGCAGGTCTGTCTGGACAAATGAGCTTTACAACATGCAAGGAAAAAGTGTGGCTTTATTCCAACCTATGTCAACCAAATTCCAGAGGAGAGAAACCGTTGGAAAGCATCTAAGCTCCTCACGTTTGAACTACTTGGGAACACATATTGGGTAAAGTATTGGATAGCAGGAAGACCACGGTGCATTGGGTGCCTTCCTTAGATGAAGGGCAAGGGAGCGTGGTGGACCTCCGGGTGGGAGGAGTTTTGAGGGGTGATGGCAACCTGCAGCCCCAAAAGCCTCATAGCTGCCGTGGTGGCACATGGAGGTGGCACACGGGGCTGCTGTGCAGGCACTTTCCCAAGTGCCCTGATGCTCAGGAGGGTGGGGGGCTGTTGGCTGCAGCTGAGGCTGATGTTCCTCCTCTCTGAGCTGTCACCCTGTTTCTGCACCTCTTCCTGGGGTATCCTCCATGCTCCTGAATGGCTCCGTATGCCCAGTGGGAAAACTCCTGTACGAGCATGGGAGGCTGGGGACTCGCTGCCTTGTCTGAGGTTTGCTTGGAGGCGAGTTTGAGTCTGTGCAAACAGTTTTTGGGTAGTCATATCTTTCCACTAAAGATTTTGATGTGGAGATTTTGTTCTTCATGGTCTCACTCTCTTCAAAGGAGAATGGTAATAAATAAGAAAAACTAGCCTGCCTCGCTGACACTTGTTTCTGCATTTGAACGGCAGCCCAACCACGTCCAAATAAGAAACAGTCCTGTTGGTGTGGTCTTCCTGCTCTGGTTTGAGGGCTAGCAGGGACTTTCACAGGGCTCCTTCACACAATTTTAGAAATAATTTATGTTGCTGCTAGAATGACCAGAAGTCCCCTGGGGCACACGGACCCCTGTTCCTTGGGGGTGGCCTCCCCTGTCACCCTTCTCACCTTGAGCTGCCTTCCAGTGTTTCATCTTGGATAAATCCACCTGATTTAGAAGGCATCAACTAATACCCTGTCAGCGCTCCAGAGGCAAAATGCCTTAAAAAGGTCCAAAACTGTTTTCTTAGATGTATCCACAATGATGTGCCCCTGGGATTCCACCACGGATTCTTACCGCGCATCAGGAGGGTTGTCACAAGGTAGATGCCATCTGCTAGCACTGGGTTTGAGCTATTAGTAAGCTTCTTGCATAACACCTTGCATAGCTTGTCTAGCATTAGGAAAAGCACCTCCCATTTTTGAATGTGGCAGGGTTGGGGGTTTTTTTTGTCATCCTTAAACTTAGTTTTATGTCCCTTGGGTTAAGCATGTGCATTAGCGTGATGCTCCTGGCTGGCACTGGGAAATATATTTCAAACCCTGATCCTTAGAGCACTATATTTTTTTTTTCCACACTACAGCTTGGTTAAAATATACCCCACTCCTCCTCTCACCCCAGATTCCTGCCACATACCTGGCATTCCTTCATCCTTAATGAGATGAAGGAGTGGGGGATTTCACCCTCCTGGAATTTTAGAGGAATACTAAATGGATTTCTCATGAAAAGCGTCATTTAGGATACAACTCTCCCAGAAAGATAGTCCCTGCATGGCAAACCTTGCTTTTGCTGGTAATGGTGCACACCGTTTTTAGTTCCTTGTTCAGTAGCTACTTTCTGCTTGGGCCTTGGTTCTAAGTATTGCCGTTGATGGAGGCCATGTTGGAGCAAGCTCCTGGTCTCCTGGATGAAGCAGAGGAGACTCGTGTCCTTGCAAAGGTAGGTAGGGACACCGGTGCAGCTCCTGGGCTATTGGCACTTGAAGTTTTACTAGTCGCTGCAATCTGGCCAAACTCTCCATATAGCAAAAGCAACATAAAGGTTGTCAAGTCAAAATAGTTTTGTTCCAGGCTTAGTCATTAATTTACTCTGATAAATATAAAGCTGCATTGGATCAAAGGTTCCTCCAGCCTGGTCCTGGTAGTGACCTCCAGGAGGTGTCGAGGGAGGAGTATAAGAATAGGAGCAGTAGCGGTATGTGTGTAAAGCAGGAAGAAGACTGTAAATAATTACAGCTGGTTAATACTACGTAGCCAGGGAGGCATGCAAATGCAGTGCTCCTGGAGTCTGTCTTGACATGGGATCCATCGCCATTGCAGGACTCTGCCCTCTTGCACGTGCTGGAACGGACAGGTTAAGGTATCCAAATTACAGAGCTCCGCAAGGATGCGGATTTTGGAGTAGCAATGCCACGCTGGACTGTGAACATCTGCTTTGGAAGCACTGTGCTATGCCCAGAGCTGCACTGTGGATGCTCCTGAGCCCGCAGTGAAGCTGCTGTGACAGCCTCAAGCCATGCTCCAGCGGTGAAGCGTTGGGGCAGGACACTGCGTCTGGCCAGAGAGCCCGGCTCTGCCTCCTGCTTTGGGAGAGGGGCTTTACTGCAACTCCACGGGGCGGATACAAAGGCACCAAGAGCCCTAGGTCCTGTCGTGTGGGGGCCCCGGGTTGCTTTCATCCAGCTCCGCGGTGGCAGAGGGCCATGGGCTGTTCTCGCTGCTGAGGAAACAATGGAGAGGAAAGCTTTGATTTCACCCGTGATGGACACCCTCCTGCTCAAGGGTGGTGCAGATGGAAGGAACTGGGGGCCAGGGGCTGGGGTTTTTGCTTTTATCCTTTGTTAACCGCTGGTAACTTCTTGTTGTGGGAACTGCTGTGACCTCTCTTTAGGTTTTGTTTATGCACTTTGGCTGACATTGTTCACAGCAGGCCTTTGATATTCAGCCCCGGGAGTGTCCTCTGGCCTGGGAACAGGAAGAGTTGAGCCCAGCTGCCCGCAGGCGCACTCCAGCCCGGAAAGAAGGGCTGGTGCCCTGCCATGGTGGCACCACGCAGCGATGGACCTTTCTGTCGCCTGGGGAAGACAAACTAGTCATGTGCTATGATGGACTGTCCCCAGGTTGATGACTTGAGCCCAGCATCTGCCCTCCTCGGCCACAGCAGCGTCCCATGTCAGCAGCAGGCATGGCCGATAGCTCTCCACTGATGGCAGGTGGAGAAGATGCGAAGAAGAATCTGGTGTTTATGGGAATTTGTTGTGTTTTTCTAGGAAGAGAAGAACTAGGAGGTTGCAGATCCATGCCTGGAAGAGCTGGGAGATGCCCAACACGCGTCATCTGGGGGAGCTTTGCTCAGGCCTGTCTGCGGCATCCTGGGCGTGCGCCGGCCGCTCCACCGACCCCTCTCGTCGGGGCTGAACGGGGGCTGGAAGGGTGATTCCCCAGCTCCCCAGGGCTTGACTTCCCAATGTGCTGTAAAACTTACACATCCATACCTACTGCGATAGTTCCTGTTTGCAGGAGGTTTTTGTTTCTGCCCCTCACTGCCCAGATCCATTTGTCTGGGTATTGAACGAAAACAGCTTTTATAATGATGCAAAAAAGGAAGGGATAATTCATATTTATACTACCCCTGAGCCCATTCTCTTGAATGCATTTTAAAAATCCCAGTGAATACTGTTTTTCACAAGGCAGCAAAGACAACAATTCCCAGGAGCCAGAAACCCCCTGAGCTTGTTTACCCAACTCAAAATGCACTTTATAATATTATATCACCTTCAGCCTACTCTTGCTATTTTACATGCTGGGATCTGAAATATGTATAAGCACTGGTTGTGCTGTATGCCTTACAGAGAGATTGGAAATGAGTCTTTAAGTGCAAATTTAGCGAGCTCTGGATGGCAGTTTTTACAAGTAGTCCTCATTTCGATCCCAGGAGCCAGCAGTCATGAACAATGGATTTTATCAGGTATCAAAGTACACCCTTACAATCGGGGAAGCGGGGCTCATCGAGAGAGGTTTTATCTCAAGCGCCAGGCTTTATAGGGAAGGTTTAAGTAGACGGTCACCATTTCAAAGAGAACTTTAACTTCCAAGTACTCTCTAATACCCCGCTGCATGGCCCGGCAGCAGAGGGACTGAGCTACACAGAGCCACGCGGGAAGGGAGGTGGTTCACGTGTGAACGTCCCTATTCTGCAAGAAGTGGATATTAAGAAAACAAAACCCCCAAACCCTGCTATTCTGATTTTGAACCCAAAATAGCAATTTGGTATTTCCCACAGAAGGGGACCCCCCCCCCCCCCCCGACTTGTTCTGAGCAGCTATACCGACCATTTCCTATTTTTCTTCCTTCTAGAAGGGTGTTTGAGCAGCTCCAGCTGCTGAATTGAAGGAAGTCTTTTCCTGAAATGCAGACAGAAATGCTCCAGGGTTTTCTGGCTCAGGAAATGAGCCCTCAAATCTGAGGCCGACTTCTTTGGAGCCACAGACACCAGAAGTCCCCACCAGGCTGGCAGAAACCCAGTGAGTCGAGTCCTGCCAGAAGTGACAATTTCCATTGCTCCAGCTTTGCAGGCTTCATGTCCTCGGCATATTTTTGCTTCACGGGCTTTGTCAGAGGATGCTCAACCAGGCTGCCCCTTCCTTTTTAAAGAAGGCACTGTGGCTTAAATCTAGGTAAAAAAAAAAAAAAAAAAATCTAGTTTTGTTTTATAGGCATCCTAAGGACTTCCTTGAAATTAAAGCAAAAATATGTATATTTTGAAAGTGGTTTGCTCCTTCATATTTCTACTTGAAAATAAAAAAGGTTGTGGCATCAGTTTCTTCTGAGATATAATTTAAACATTTTGAACTTAAGTGCAAGCCTTTAATGTCATAATTTCTCAATACTGCTGCCACAACTGTTTAGACATATAAGCCATTTGATTATAGTTTTATATTAAATGAAGAACCATAATTAATGTGATCATGTTTAATCTCTTCCTTACTGAACATAAAGATAGAATAATTTCCCCAAAGAAAAGAGAGTTTCCTCAAATGACTAAATGGAAAGATTTTTTAAATAATTTAGCTTTTGGAAAAAGAAGTTTAAGCCGTTAGATAGGATTGAAGCAGGATATAAAATGCCAAGTGTTTTGCTGAGATGTGGAGAGAGAATCCCAGGGAGCTCGTTTCATGCCTGCAGCATCCCCCTTCCCCAGCGGCAGAGGAGGTGCAGGGCGAGCAGCGGGATCTTCCCAAGGCGTCCCTTCTCCTCCTCCCAGCACCATTCCACGGAAAACACAATGAAAAGCCTTTGATTGTCAGAGCTCTCCAGAAGACACGCTCCGTTTTTCACTACTCTCTCCCCTTTTTGCCTAAGCTACATTTACTAGCCACTTTGGGAAGCAGAAAATTTGTAGAGAAGTAGAAATGACCCTGGTGTCATGCCCAGCCCCTCGGCGTATCCTTTAGCTGGTGCGTGCGTGCCATCTCAGCGCAGGCTTGTGAAACGTGGGGGCCGAGCGCACGGAGACGTTTTCAGCCACCTCCAAGTACCTGCACATCAGCGTCAAGCACGCCGGTGTGGCCGTCTAAATCGGGGATGCTCTGGAAAGGTGCGTTGGTGCACCTTTACGAGTCGCACTTGTACAAACCAGGGAGATCCTCCGTGCCGGCCGCCCTGCCCGCAGGTGAAGCAACCCATGCAGCCGGCACCATTGCCCGTCCCTGCAACACCCTGGTAAATCCCACGAGGTCCACGATCCCAGCAACGATCCCCCATCCCTTTATCTTCTGTACAGCACATCCTCTGCTGTCACACCCGCGAGCCTGGGAGCGTTTATCTTCTCCTGGCGGAAATTCAGCGCTAATGACTTCGGCAGGAGCAGAGTTACGCAGCTGGAACGTGCTTCATCTGTACCCCTGATACGATGTGCCGTAGCCTTGTCCACACATCGCTGGTTTGCTTCCGAGCTCTTAGCCACCATCCCCAATTCTTGGTGCAATGTAAATACATTTGTGCTTTTTTATTCTACCTAGCTGCACGCTGACACCCACTTGTCCACCTCTCTGGAGGAAAAGGCCACTATCACGCTCGTGTTTGACCCTCGGGAGAATACAGCTGAGCAGGGCGTTATCAAGAGCTTGTTGAAACAACCTGTGCTCTAGCATACGACCTCCAAATTATTTGCTTAAACTTCTGAATAGAGGGGGAGGAGAGTGTACTTCAAGCTATCTGTTTCTGCAGGGCTGAAAGAAGAAATAAGTGCTTATTTCTGCCTGCAGTTGCTCCCTGAGCTGATTCCCCAGGAGTACTTTGGTATTAAGTATCCCTCCCAGATCTCTGCTGACATTATTAGCAATAATGGTCAATTAGGTGTACCAGGAAAGGAGGAAGAGCAATGAACAGAGATGTCAATTTTAGCACTGGCAGGACAAAAGAAAATTAATGTTTGCTGAGCAGAAAGGATTTAAGACCCTAGCAGGGAAGGGAGGAGAAGGAAAAACTGTAAGCCTTTAAAGAAAGAACTATAGAAAATGTTTAATGATGCTTTTTAGGGCTTGCCAAACAAGCAAAATGCATTATAGCATTTGCACCTGCTGGCTCACACGGATTTGACTTTTGATTCACGATTATATAATGTGTTTTGCAGCTCAGGTTTTAAGCAGGACCTGAAGGTAAGCAGATCCAGGGGCCATTGTATTGTCAGGGAGAGGAATGTGGTTTTGTGCTCTCGATAGAGGTGGAAATTTGCAGCAGGTCAGGTCTGGGCTGCTGAGGGATTAGGTCAGTATCAGCTCTCAATGCTGCCTTAAGGCAAATTGAATTTTTCACAGAAGAGGGAAAGATGAAGAAGAAGAAGAAAAAAAAAACCCCTGCAACTTAACTAATCACCTGCCACTAAACAAGGCAGTGTGAACTATTCACCACCTCCACTTTGCTTTATAACATTACTGCAGTAATGACGTGGCACATTTGATGGGAGCATTTCTAATCCTTGCAGAGTAAGAGTGATTCTGCCCAGCTGTGCTGGGTGTTCGCTGGCCTGGTGGGGTTGAGTTCTTGGTGGTGGGGTCAGTTAGCGGGCGAGGGGTGGGTAGGCAGGAGGTGAGCTCAGGGGGATGGGGTTTAGCAGGGGAAAATGAGTGGGGGGGGTGTCCAGCTGAGAGCCGCAGCTTTGTCTCACAGGGGTTTTATTTTCAACTATATAATTGCAGAAATTCTGGGTCTGTTGACTTGCATTTGTTGATGCCTGCTGTTGGAGAGGCAGGAAACAGGCTGCCTCATCCGAAACTGGTACCGGTCCTCTTTGTCACTTTTTGTTTTTCCTGCTGTACTGGGGTAACCTCAGTGCCATCCCACCCCAGGTGCTCACGAGGAGTGCTCTCACTCCTCTTGAACCCTTGGCTCAAATCCCTGCTTGGCTTAAACTTCATGGTATGGGTGGCTGCTGCGGGTGGGATCTGGGTGCTGTTGGTGGGCAGGTGTCTGTGGCCTCTGTCTCCTGCTGAGCAGAGCTGCTGGCAGCAGCCCTGCAGTGGCTGTGGACTCCCTCTGCTTGCTTGATGCAGGCTCACTCTAGGTAGAAAATACATGTTTCTGGACAGCAAACAATGGGAAAGAAAGCTGCAGACAGGTCTAAGCCAATGTTCTTGTAGCTCTGGAGTTAAGAGAAGGCTTAATGGTGATTCTCAGACAGTGTTTCTTACTGGAGCTCCTGAGAGGAGAAGGAAGGGGAAGCGTCTCACCAGGAGTCACCAGCGTCAGAACAACAGACTGTTTCCCTAGCTCCCAGCCAGCTGAAAATACCATGTAACGTGGAATCTCCCGCGTGATGCCTTGCTTCTCTTGCTCCTGCAGCTGTTGACCTTCATCCCCAGAAACCCTCCCACACAGTTGCCATAGGTGTGTGTGACCGGGCTGAACGCTGGAGGTGGCTAAGGGTAATAAAATGGAAGGAAAAAAGCCAGAGAGTTTCTGTAGCTTTGCTTTCTCCTCTTGTGCTTTGACGTGTCTGTCACAGTGTGGACAACAGCCTGGTGGCCCCGTAGAGAATTAATATCTCTATTGCAACCGCTTCAGCAGTGCTGCTGAATGTACTGATGAAACCAGTGCCTGTTTCTCGCGGGCTTGGTGCCAAGCGGAGCTAGAGGCCAGGGACCTGTCTGTTAGGGGTGGTGTGGGTATGTTACGGCTTGGGCTGAAACGGCGTGTTCAGGTTGAACGAGTTTAGTTGGATGTGCCAGCGACCTGAGCACTTGCCTTTACGGTCCTGCCAGCTTTGCTGGGGCCTCACTGAGCCACAGCCTGGCAGTGCCCGTGCTGGCCACCGCTGCTGGAGGGAAGGGACTGTCATCTTGCATGAATGCATGTGAAGGGGGGACACTGTAGAGGACACAAATGAACTATTCAAGTTATTTTTCTGCTGGCGATGCCCTGTGTTCTGGATGCTGGGCTGATCTACACTGATGTGTCTGGTCATGGGCGTGTTTGATGACACTCGCATATCATTTGGTGGCCTTCTTGGCACATGGTGGAAGGCATCAGTTGGCTGGACTTTAAGGAGGGGAAGTGAATGATTCCCTCATTGGAGAAGAGGTGGAAGGGTGTTGGCTGGGTTCACGGGGGATTAATGCTGCTGAGACTTCATTATGTTGTGTGCAATGCTAGAGCACTTAGAGCCTTGAATAGGAGCCTTTTTGGTTATTTTTAAATTCCCAGCAAACAGAGGTTTCCTGTAGCACCCAGCTGAGATGGTCAGGGGACAAACAGGGCTGTGACCCGGGGCAAGCCTGGGGCCAAGCAGGTACACGCTGCTGGTGTGTCTTCCTCTGGGCTTTCTGCTGATGCCCTGCTGTTCCTGCAGCCCCTCCAGGCAGGGGCAGGGGTCTCACGCCTGTCCAAGGGTATTCCGAGAGCTCTTGGTGATCTCTAAATTGGGTCTCCCCCAGGCCACAGTGCCACTTGCCATAGATACACGGGAGCCAAAGGAAACAACACTAGCTTTTCTCTTCCAATACTGCTACGTGCCTACGTCGAGCAGAGACAGCGAAAGCACCGGCTTTCCAGTAATAAGGAATTTATAGCAACCCATTAACTCAGTTCTTGTCTTCAGAAGTGAAACAAGAGCTGCCTGCTTGAATTAGTAAAAAGAAGCAGGAGAGGATTTTTCTACATGCCTCCCTACAGCTTCTAGCTGACAATAGTGCACCTCAACGCTGCAGTTCTCGCATTCCCAGGGGAGCACGGCAACATCTCCCCAGCTTCGGGCTGGGCTCTGCGAGGCAGCTTCCAGGGGTCTGTCCACGTACCGGGGCACGATGTCACCAAGCCGGGAGGTGTGCCAACGCCTGGCTTCCAAAGTGAGTCCCAATATCTGTGCATTCATGAGAGCTGCAAACTGACTTCTTTATTTTTTTAAAGAAAGTCAAACCTGAAACTTCTGTTATGCTCTGTGGGTATATGTATGTTTATATATGTATACACACACCCCTGACTGAGGACTTAAAACTGACCGCATACAGCAAAAGGCAAGATTTTGCCCCTTGCCTCAGCAGAGTTGATGTTTCAGGACTGGGCGTTACTAGGGGATTTGTAAGTGCTCAGTCTGATAATGGGACAAGGCTTCTGTTGATATCCATGGGAGCAGACTTAAACCAATATTCATTGCTTTTGGAAGCCATACTTCTTCCTACTTTATTTCAGATATAGACCTTTTTCACCGCTTCATGGTCAGCGATAGGAATATCTCCTTGATACAAGATGCCAATATTTTAACATCAGACTGCTGTAGTCCAGGCATCACAATTATTTCTTGGCGTGTGATTTAAGGCACAGCCAAGAAAATGATTTTTACTGAGAATCCTCAGTACAGCTGTGAGCCTTACTGGATATAAATCTGTATTTCTGGTGACTTCACTGATGCCTCACCCTTTGTATGCCTCTAAAACACCATCACAAGGAAATTTAAGACCTTACCAAAGAAGCTTAGCTCTAGCATTTTGTGTTATGTTATTTAGCATCCTGCAATGCTGAGTAGGGGCTCCTGAGGAAGAGCTGGCTAGTTGAATCCACCACACCTGAAGGCTTCAGTGGCTGGTTTTTGAGAGCCTTCATCCCAAGCTGGCACCCCTGGAGGCAGAGGTCTGTTGGCACAAGGCAGACCAGAAGTCTCCCACTTTAACCACTGCAAGTGCCTCTCGGGAATAACTTAACACGGATGCCAAAGCATCTTATCAAACCCAGGGACACCTTGTCCACACTCCAGCCTGCTGTAAGCCAGCCAGGGAGACAGCAGTCCCAAATTCTTCCTGAACTCGAAGCAGAGAATCTGCAGAGTTTACAACTCTTCTTGTGAGTATGAAAATACTCTTGTATTTTCTTGTATGAAAATTTCTCTTGTGAGTATGAAAATACTGTAACTCCTTAAGAAATTAAGACTACTCAGATTAAGCACCACAAATTTCCCCTTCCTTCCTTCTCCTCCAGAATAATCCCTCTCAAAACCCCTTAGAAAATGAGTGGGTTTAGGGTAGAGTAGTTTAGTTAGGCTTGCAGAGCACCGGAGGCAACCAGGTACTGCTGCAAGCTGACCCCTTCCCTTCGGGTGTGTTTAGTGCCGCAAGTCCCCAGTTCAAGTTCTGCTGGTAACCAGCACTGAGTCATTACACCATTAACTCTGCCGGGATTCTGCACTGAGCGTTCACGAGAGGACTTATTTCAAAAATCGGGGCTTTATTCCTTCACCTGTGGGTGGAATTAAAAAAAAAAAAAAGAAATTAAATGCTAAGCAGTTATCAAAATTTAGAAGCGTCTCATATGCTTTGCCATAACTCTACCCAGTGTCCTTTTATATTTCTGTAATGCTATCTTCCCTTCTACACTTCTGTTTTCCTGGGAACTCGAGCAGTGTGGGAGCTCTCTGTTTATGTCCTTGCTAATGAGTCAACACCTCTAACGCTTTCAGACTGAAATAGGTGTTTGTGTAATGTAAGTGGCAAAGGCTCGGTTTTGATAGCTTCATCCCCAGAGGTGTGAGTTTTCATCCGTACAGTCACCTCTAGAGCAGCTGTGTAACTGCATGGTTAAACTCGGTCATTGTTAACCAAGCCGCAGGGGTGCCCCGCAGGGAAGAGGGGACAGGGGATGTCGGTAAAAACTCGAAATGAAGCCCTCTCGGGTCTGCCTGATCAGACAGCAAATCTTCTCATTGGAACTAGGAAGTGACAGTTGTATTTCTTAGGAAATGGAGGAGTACGTGAACAAAACCCATCTGTGAAACAGCCATCATCTTGCTCTTTGTTCCTTTTTTCTTAGTATTTATTTTTCCTGTAAGCTCGTCCTTGTGTCAAAACATATTAGAAAGACAAACCCTGTAGGAGAGAAATGTCTGTTATCAGACTAGCTGGTACAACTGGGAGCCAGACACTTCATAAGCACTCGAGCTCTCAGAGCAGGAAACTTCCAATTAATATTGATTAGAAACAATTTTTCTCATTGTAAATACTGTAGCACAGTGTACATTGTCATCAGCACTCTTCTTGTTACAGCTGTCTTGGTTTTTGTTTACTCATTAGGAACTCATTGGAAAGATGGTCTTTCATTTAGTCTATAGCATTAACAAAGCTCGTTAACTGGAATACATATGAAAGCAATTAGAAAAATCTTGACCTGCAATTGATGCAGAGCCATGCCTGGACTGACTGCTGAGTGCACTAAGAAAGAAGAAAACCTTCATCTGTTTTGCTAAAAGCTCAGTAAAAGTGGGAAAAGTCTGGGGGGCTGTAAAATAAAACCCAAGTTTGTGGCAGGAGTGACTTGTGCGTTCCCATAACTGTTTATGCACGGGATTTGTTCTGTGCATGTTCTCCTGCTCTGTTAGGTTGTCCTGATACATCATTAAACCAGGTCTCAATAGCCTCGGGCGGGAGGGAAAGAAATCCTGGTGTTACTTCTAGTGCTGTGTGAGTTGCGTAATACTGAACATACAGTTAAGGCTAGATACCTTAACCTTGAGTCTGTATTTCTAATGTCAAGTAACTTTGATAAAGGGCTGAGCTTCTGCTGCCTCCTGATGTGTCGGTGTTGCTTTGTCCTCGCTGTTCTTAATTGCTGATTATTTAAATGTTCATTTATGGATTTAAAGAGCAAAGGCATCGTATCCTTATTTGGAAACACTGGACGTGTGACAGGCCGGACTCTGATACTGCCGAGAACATAACCCTGGTTATCCGAGTGCTGCTGCAGCAGTCTCTTGCGTCTGTGCAGTAACATCGCTATCAGGGCACCTGACCGGTAAAGCCACCCTTCTTATGGAGGAAAAAGTCCTAAACACGAAATATCTGTGTTTAAATCCCTGTAACCCAGTCCCTGATTCTCACAGCTGTATGTCCAAGCTGTAGCTTTCCTTGCATGTAGCTGCTCAGGCCCTGAGTCCAGTCCTGCTAAAACTAACGGGCGGACTTTCATTAACTGTAGAAACTAGATCTGGCCCTGAAAGATGGACAAAGGCTTCTAACACTCCTGCTCCTGGTGAGGCTTTTATGCCTTCAGCTATCAAATGTGTACTCTGCTGAGCAGCATCATTAAAGATGCATGAGCTGCCAGGATCTCCGTTTCCCGGCGGGGCGGGCACATGTGCTGCCAGGGCTCTGAGCAGCAGCTCCAGCATTAAAAGTCTCCTTGTGCTCTTCTGCGTCACAGATGGTCAGAGGCCCTGATGAACTCGGAGCATCTCTGAAGTCAGACCAGCCAGGTACAGCTACCTGGTACACTGATGTAGGGGCTTGCTCGGAGGCCAGGGGGGTGATGCTGGCTGTTCATGGGCTGCTCTTTGGGGTGCTGCTCCAGGAAACCAAGCGCGTGGTCGCTCTCAGGAGAGGAGCAGGACCTGAGTGAAAGCACCAGAGCCACGGGAGCGGATGGAGAGAAACTCCCCATGAAAAACTGATCTGGAAAGCAGAAGATGAAGCTCCTCAGGCAGCAGAACTGGGGGACTGAGCTGGCTTCAAGACGTCGCATGGCCGGTTCATCTCAAGGGTTACGAGTTGCAAGTGCCTGCCCAAACCAAGGGCTTGGGGTTATGATTCAGGAAACCTGTTTGCAGTTTCTCTGTTCCAAAGGGCTCTGAGGCCAAGTCTCTCTCTGAGATTGGATTCAAAAATACATTAAACAGTTGTATATCTAAACAGAAATGCCAGGCACACCCTTAAACGCTTCAGCTGGTCGAATACCTGAATGCCATGGAGGATTTTATGGCTAAACGTTCTGTGCGCTTAGTGTAAATCAGATTATCATGCAACATTTGCTTAAACTGGGGAGAAAGCTCACAGATGATGACAAAGCACTGATGAGTTTCAAGTGCAGTGCACAGGGGATATTTGAATTAATTGCCAATCAACGGGTGTCCAATAGAAGGTGGAAGGCCCTTTAATGGGACCGGTATGTGATAGTTAGGTAGAAAATGTCATGTTTCTCCTCTGGTAGCACTCTGACCTTTCCTCTAACCCCCTCAGTCCTCTGCAAAATTGACGTTTGCTTTCAAAATCAGTGTTGCTCTCTGTATTTATCACCAGACTTAATAATGCTGTTATGTTCCTGTGATCTAGGGGTGTATCCTTGGGTCTGGACTATCTCCATGCATTTACGACTACAGAAGCCAGAGGTTAGAGGAATGCGTAGTGCTGCAGGTGTTTCTTAGGATGGTGTAGACCCCACTTTGCTAATGTGCCAAACTTGCTAGCACAGCTCCCCTCTGGGATTCTGTGCAAGTCTCTGCTTTCTCTAGTTGTAGCTCCCAGGCTGGAGAACAGGAGCACGGCAATTATTTTCCAAATTTCTATCAGCTTTGTGAAATATAGGTGAAGGAGCACCCCCGTTCCACAAATGAGTTATAGGCTGGATGATTTCTTCAAGGCCAGAAACAGAAATTCAAGGACACTATCAGGAGTGATGGCTTATTTCAGTCAAGGGAAGGGAATGGACATGGCTGCAAATAAAACAGCATTGTTTTATCTAAAAGCTAAACCATCCGTCTAAAAGCTAAACCATCCGTGTTTTAGGTGTCTTGCTTTGCCTAATGTGATCTTTTCTTTCTAAAACGTTCAGCGCTGACCCTAGGGCTGTCCAGAAATGCCTCTTTTCAGGTAGCCAGAGGGTCTCGCTTCTGATTCAAAGTCCTTTTGGAGGGTGTTTTTTGAGGTTCCCCTCCTCATGAGTTGCTGTCACTTTTAAAGTCCCTAAGGAGCTTGTGCAGTACCAGAAGTGTGCCATGCTTTTATGTCTTGACTCCGAGTTGTATTTAGCCCTTAAAACATCTTCCCCTCAAAGCTTCTCACGGGCACAGAGATTCTGAGTTAAACCAGCTTATTTCTGACCTTCAAAATTTCCAGCCAGATGCAAAGTTTGCATCTTGAGACAATCTTTCTAATTAATCTTCCCAACCTGCTGCGAAGAAGGTAAGTAACAGGCGTTAACTGCAGCCTGAGAACCGGAGGAAAGAAACAAGATGCAGAGCTATGATAACGTAAAAGGTTTTCAGTCCCCAAACCGTAGGCAGAAAGAAATGCTGTGCTGTCCAGGTGGTCTTCGCCCAGAAACTGCTGGAGATGGCACCTACCCCACACATTTCTCTGCTCCGCTGCAGCAGGAGGGAGGCTGCAGCAGGGGACTGTAAGCATTAGAAAAGATGTAGGGATTAATTGTGAGATTAAAGCCACTGTTACCGAAGGTCTGCTGCTGCTCCGGTGGGCTCTGCTCCGCTGCAGCGTAATTCTGGCTTGTCACCGCAGAGTCTGTGTGGGGTTGGGAGGAGGAAACCACCACCAAAGCAACCCTCCCCTTCCCTCTAAGCCCCCCAAAACAAGTCCCCATAGGCTTTCATGCCGAGCACTCAAGTGACCCTGTGGCCGTGCTCACTTGGTGCAAGGGCGCTGGAAGGGCCCCCAATGACAGCTCTCTGCACAGGCGCCAGTGGCAGGGTGGGGCGAGAGGTGCCCGTTCCTTCAGCCGAAGGCGGAGGATGAGGAGGAGCGTGCCGTTAATAACAGGAGCACAGTTTCACACTTGGCACTGGGCAGACAGCCAGCTCTTAACCACAGGGATTTTAACTCGTAACCTTGCAAGCTGTGGGTCTTTGCCTACCAGTCTGGAATATCTCTCTCCTGTCAAGGCATGAAATCTTCCACTGGTCAACCCTGTCCTGGCTCTTTATGGGTTTGGAGAGGTTTACTCTCCAAACGTGCTCCTAGCTTTTGTGTTTGCAAATGGCCCTTCTTCTGGGGAAAGTCCTGGATGCTAACCCTGCAGCAGTGCTTTGGGTCAGGGCTGCTGCTGGAGCTGGTGCGGAACGCTTTGCTTGTAGAGAGTTGGCCTTTGTGCCTACAGGAAAGAGGAGGAATGAGCGCCAGCCCTTGATAAGGATGAGTTGTACAAATATTGGGGGTTGATCAATTAATGGTTTTTCTTCTCTTGGTATATTTACAAGGTACAAACTGCCACTGGTGCCATCTCAAGTCTTTATTTTTCTGTAGCAACGAGGATGCACTTGGATAACTTGTGGGACTGTTGGGAAGTCATTGTGCCGGTTTACTGGCTCATGCCCAGTTTGGCGTAGGCTTTCCTAGCGCGGATGGAGTAATGGTCCCCAAAGTTGGGGCCCCTCCTGCCAGCCTTTGCAAAGCTGGCTTTTACTCATTTGATGCTCAAGTATGAAAGATGAGTTACTTCTGACTTCCCTTGCTACAGCACTTGTTCTTTCTGCTGTACCAACTTGGAGCCAGATGTGTGCACCCTCTCTTTTTGCCTCCTGGTTTATTCTTCATCTAATCTTTGATTTCCTCTCATGGCCTTTTACTGAAATCAGCATGAATATCCCAGATCTACTTCTCTATCTCTTTATTAGTCCCACATTTCTGCTGCCACTTTCAGCTTTCCCTTGGTGTCCTCCTGTGTCCTCTCTTCTCTTACTGATTTCCTTCCTCTATTTTTCCTTTTTCAGTCAGCCCCTGGTTATTCCATGTGCCCTTCTGTAAGACATTTGAGAGCCTTCCCATGACTTCAGCACTCTCCAGGCTCTTGAATCTGTAGTTTGTTTGCTTGTTGTTTGTTTTTTACAGAGAATAACTAATGTGAGTGGTTTTGCTCATGTATCTTTCTCTAAGATAGTGTTTCACCACTGGCAATACCCTGGTTTGAGCATCGTTTCCTTTTCTTGTCCCTCGTTGCTTCCTTCTAGACAACCCACACCGCTCAGCTGAATCGCTCCTCCCCTGCCACCAGCCCATGATTCCCCGGTGCTGCAACCCTGATTTCCTCCCACTATCTCGGTTTGAAACATCTTGCCCTCACCATTAAGACTGTGAGATGGCCCATTTCCTTCTGTTTCCCCATCTCCATCTCTCCCACCCTCATCTCCAGCACCCTCCCAGTGCTTCCCGTGCCTCCCCTGCCCAGTTGGCTTTACCTCCTGCACTGGGCAAGCCCCAGTGCTTGAAGCAGCCCATGTTCACTGACCATGACCAACTTCTGCCTTCACTTCTTGTCTCACGGCTTGTTTCTTCTCCCCAGCCCTTCCTGTGCTGCCAGATGTTGCCCATGAGCATTGCCCAGCGGTGCTCTGCCGTGCAGACACCGGAGAGTGGGGTGCTCCTCTGCTTTGCAGAGGCTCGTGCTCGTTTGCAGTAGGTTTAGGTATGGACATGGTCTACTTGCTTGCCATCAGCCTTGCTTCTTAGTGACAGCAACTCTTAGCTGGAATAAAATACCTCAGGAGACCTTGAAAGATCATGAAAAGAAAACTTTGCCAGGGAATTAAAACTGCAGAGATGGAAGCATAAATTGAAGAGGAGAGAGGAAAAACTGGGCAGCACCTTCAGCTCGTGCATGGGGCCGCTGGCACAGCTCATCCTACGGCACTTGGCTCCTGCTGCAGCCTACCTACGCTCAGCCGGTTTCTGTTTTGACAAGCTGTCACCACGCGAGCGTACGATGAAGCAGCAATCACAAGCACATGCGCTCTATACGCCTGCAGAACAAGGACATGATTTTTACTGTCCCATCACTTCTACGTTTTTAAACTCCCAGCACAGCCCAAGACTGGCAGCTCCTTCTGTGCGTCCGAGTTACGGGGTCTGCTCGGTGTCCTTCAATCACTGCAGCTTTCTACCTTTTTTTTAATCCAGAAGACTCAGTTGGTTGCCAGCATCTAGGCTGACTGCTGAGTAACTTATGTATTATAAAAGCACAAGAGAAAAATCCTGTTCTTAGACCTGGGTGAAATCTTTCCAGCAAATAGTGAACTTGCTAAAGAAAAGAATTTGAGAGACCAAAACTACTTGTGAAATTGGATTGAACACTGGATGAGGAAGGAGACGCTAGGAACTGGGTCTTTGAAAATGCTGATGTTTTAGTAGTGCCTTTTGTTAAACTTTACTTTTGAAATATCTTTTTTCCTTAACCTAGACCTTTGTAATCTTTTTATTTTGTACCCCCCCAAAAAATAAAACTTGATGCAGTGAATTTTGACTGTATTAGAAAACAAACAAATTGTATTTCTATTCTAGCTCCAAATCTTTGTATTGGCAACTGAAGCGAGAGCTTTGATTTGCCAGCAAAACCGAGGATGATATGGATGCCTGCGGGCTCACTGACGCGCTCACCCCTCCGTCTGCCCTGAAGGTCTCCACCTTCTCCATTCCTGGGCTCTGAGCACTGCAAGAGCCCACTGAGGTGGTATCTGTCCTTATCTTCCCCATAGCAATGCTCATACCCAAATTTGAACAGAAAATGAGTCCTCCTTTTTCCTTTTTTTTTTTTTTTTTTTTGATCCTCTAACTGTTAGGATTGTTAAGATGCATTTCAGCTCTTTACGCTGACTCACTGGTCTGGCGTGGAGCCAGTTTATTTATGTGACTCCCCCATCATTACCATACGTGCCTCAGAAAGCAGCTGTGCTTACAACACATTTTAAATAAACAGACAACTGAATTATGGACTTCAGAGACTGGTCCAAAGCTGCTCGGCTCTCCAGCGCCCTGGGCTAAGGCTCCGGCTGCCAGACTCGCGCTTTGGAAAGCCTCCTCCACCCCGCGCAGCCAAGGGCTGCCAAGGTCTCTGGCTGGTGAGGATCTAAGTCTAGTCCCAGATCCGTAACTAACCTTTAACTTGGCTAAAAATTTTCCCATTCCTCCCATCCTGCACCTACACCTCTGTGGATCCAGTGAGGAGGAGGACTTTCTTCTCATCAGCTTTGTTTTCCAGATTTTTGCATGTACAAAGACAGCAATAAGACAAGTTTGTACAGTTAAGGCAAGTCTCCGTGTGTCACTTGGTGACTCTTAAACACGGTTCTGCCACGTTGCAGCAGTAATACGTGAATTCTGGACAGAGCTCCGAGACGCTCATCAGAGGGAACTCCCACCTTAATCAGACTTTCACACCTGGGTGCTCTCTCACGCTCATGTACAACTGCAAAGATGCAGGTTTATTACCCGTAAACACTTACCCACACATAGTCCGGTTCAAAGGAGCGGGTCACATTTCAAACCAAAAGGCATCTGTTGAGCTAGAACGTTTTAATGAAACCCCACAGCTGGATGGTCAGACCTGTCTGCCCGTCGATCTGTTGGGTCTGGGCAGAGGCCCTTTCCCAAGGAGAAACAGGGCCAATGGTGATTAATCCTCCAAACCTGAAACCTGTTTCACCCCAGAAAAGGCGACCGATCCCAGACACAATATCTGACAGCAGCATGAGGAATCCTCTCTGCTCCGCTCCCAGCCCGTGCAGGGGTGAGTGTGGGCTCCCCAGTGCCGCTCCCTGGCCCAGGAGGCTTCTTGGCTTCTCTCCCAGCTCTGGCGACCGGCTTTGACTCCTGGCAAAGACTCTTATCTGCCTCTCTTTGTCTGTCTGTAAAATGGGCATGAGGCATACTTCAGGAACGGCATTTGTTTTTGGCATCAGTCACTGTGCTTTAAAAGCCTGACGCGAAGGCTACGTTGCGTTGGGGGTGGCGTTTAGTTTCTGCTAAGAAATGCTCTGGGACCCCGTCCCTCGCGTCGACGGGCTCTGTGGCAAACAGGAACCTGCTGCCGGGCTCGGCTATTTACGCCAAAAAAAGGGCAAAAGGGTTTGTGAGGCGGATATCCTCCCCAGGCCTCCCCCCTTCAGCGCAGGCAGCAGCCGCCCGCATCTTGCAGCGAGAAGTGAGGGGAAATCTTACCCGCGGCCACGCGTGGCAGCCCCGGGAAGGCCGAGGCGCGGCTGCACCCTCCCACCAGAACCTGAAGACCTCTTTTTAACTGTTTATTCGTGTGTTTTAACTGCCCCCAGCTACACAACCAGCCCCACAGCCCTCGTTTCCCAGAGGCCCTCCGCGCCCCACGGGCGGCAGGACGCTCCGCGCAAGCCGCTCTCGCAGCACCCCGGGGATGCTCCTCCGCGCCGCTCCGCGCCGCTCCGCGCCTTCCACCTGCCGGGGCGGGCGGAGGGGCGGGCTGCGGCGCGCCGGCTCCGCGCCCCCTCCGCGGCCGCGCCCCCTCCGCGGCCCCACCTCGGGGCGGAGCTGCGGCCGCTGCCGGAGCCGGAGCCGGGCGGGGGCCGGGGCTGCGCGGCGCCGCTGCTGCTGCCTGCTCGCCCGCTGCCTGCCCGCTGCCTGCCCGCTGCCTGCCGGCCGGAGCGCGGCGGCCGGGCCCGCTGCGCCGCGCGGAGCTGCCGCGGGTGAGTGCGGGGCCGGGGGCGCGGGGCCGGGTGGGCGGCGGCAGCGCGGGGAGCGGGAGCGGGGCCGGCCCGGGCCGGCCCGGCGGGGGCAGCGGCCGAGCGGGATGCTGCGGGCGCGGCGCCGGGGCTCCCCGCTCTCCTTCCCCCGGGCCGGTGTGCCCTCCCCCCGCGGGGCGCAGCCGGGGCCGCGGAGCGCTCCGCGGGTGCGGAGCGGGGTCCTCGCCGCGGCCAGGGCAGCGGCTGCAATCACGGCGCGGAGTTTCGGTAACTCCAGCCCCGTGCAATCCTGGACCGGGCTGGCCAGAGTCACTTAAATAATGTAGTCCGCTTCCTTCCCCGGGTAGCATCAGGCACCCGGGTACTCCCTCGGTGAATTTGGGTAACCTTCTCTTGGACGCATCTGAGGAGGAGGACGTAGTTACCCGCTGAAGGCAGTTCTTACTCCGTGGAACCATTGGCGTTAGTGTTCGAGTGCACACTTGTACCCCGGGTCATCGTGCAAAACCCAAGGCGCTGAAGATGGGAATTTCTTGCGTTTGTTCGTGGATGGGTTTTGCTTATTGCATTTAGAGATCCTCTCCCTTTTGGCATGTTTGGGGTGTGGAAGAAATATACTGGAGGTAGCATAACTATAAGCAACCGTGATTCCTGAAATGGCATCAGGATTGCAAGTGCTGTCTTGTGTGAGATGAAGGTCTTTCTCAGAGAGGGTCTCCTTCAGATACTGGCAGACCAGGTGAACTTCAGCCTGAACTTCAGCCCCTTCTCCAGCTCCGGGGTCTGAGGTGTCTGTGGTGGTAGAGATGCTTTCAGTTGACTCGGAGAAGCCAAGAAGTTCGTGTTTATATCTTTGCGTACTTATCGTGAAAGATCTTGTCTGCACTGTGATAACTGCTCGAGGAGGAGGAGGATGCTTGAAGCTACAATGGAGCAGCAGAGAAAGTGGCTTCTCGCAAAGTGTCAAGGAAAGCAGAGGGCTCACAAACCTGGGGGGGGGGGGGAAGCCCCTCTCGGTTTAAGCCCTCCTGTGTTCCCTAACAAATGCTCAGGGAAGCTCGGCAGAAGCGGCTGCCTGGGCTGCCCTAGCTTTCACCTTGACCCAGCCTTCCTTGACCCGCTGTCCTGAGCCCTGCCATTGCTGTTAAGTGCTTTGCACAGATGGAAGGGCCGCGCGCTGCTATGGCAGAGAGCAGAAGGGGTTTCTCTGGCTGGAACTGAATTTAATCTGGTGGGGGATCATGTTCGTTGTGAAAGATGTAATGTATTAAATCCTGAATGTAAAGAATACTTTTTCATTTATGTTTTTCCCTCCCTTGTTTAATCTCTACGCTATGGGTTGGACCAAAAACTGGATGATATTGAAAATACTCTTATTACATTATTTTTATGGGTTTTGCTTCATGTCCTGAGATCTCTCATGAGGTTAAAAAAAAAAGTGCTTATTTTCCTTCTGACTGGAAAACATAAGTGACTATTTCATAAGAAAAATAAGGTTTAAAGTGTTGAACTTCAGATATCTGTGGTGGATGTGATGAAACGCTGAGATACCGTGTCTTCTTTTTGCCATCGAGACCACGTGTCCAGGCTGCCCATTTCTAACAATGTCTTGTTGTTGAGTCCGTCATTGCAGGAAAAATGACTCTGTGAGAGTGTGCTGGTACCAATTGTACCGGCTCCTTGGTGCTTCTGCGTCGCTTCTGCAGCCACTTTGTTGGAACCCTATTTTCCCTTGGTTTAATAATTTATAAAATGCCTGTTGCCTCTAGGCACATTTCATCCAGTAAGAAGAAAAACATCAGCCAGTGTTTACTGGTTTCGGAGCCTGAGGTTGACAAATAATGAAGCTTTTGTGGATGAGGGGATGTCTCATTTTTATCTTACAAAAACTGATGAAAATGCAGGGTTTGTGCTAAAAGTCTTCTGGGGATGTTACTCCTTTCTTACCCCATCCTTAAAAAGGTCTCTTGCCCGTTGGTGACAAAGTGGGTTTTAACTGTGACCTTCCTTAACCTGTTTTTGGGTCTGCTTCTCCTTTTTGCTTTTACCTATGTCTGACTTAAGTTTGGCAGCTCTCGGGTATTGAATGGTTGTGAATTAAGACAGCAAAATCGGGTCCTACATCTTCACAGGCTTCGTTTCTTTGGCGTGAAAGAGGCCAATCTCTTTTTGGGCAATAAATTGCCCTCTCAAATCCTCTGCCAGATATTTATGAACCACTATCATTAACTGCATTTTGAATCGCTCATTGAGCCGGAGGGGGAAAATTGGCCTGTAGTTCATCTTGTCTCCTTTGAAACTGCTAAATGATGATTCAGTGACCTTAGTGGGCAAATTATATCACCAGCTAATTGGCCTAAGAAGAAAAACTTGCCTGATATCCAACAAACTGGCTGCTGCTGTTCTTCACTCTGAAACCTTCTGCTGCCCCAGATGGTACCTCCAGTTTCAAATACTTACGGGGTTTTGTTGAGGCGCTGGAAAGGGGACACAGTAAACTCTTTCTTTTAGCCATACCTGTGCATGGTATCCACTCCATCTCCAGCAGGTTTGGAGGTATTGTCCCTTAAAGTGTAAAAATCTTAACATTTCAAGCTTGCCTTCCCCTGTGGATAGCCCTCTCCTCTTCCTCCTCAGAGGGTGAAACTGCTCACTGAGGTGTAATGTTTTTGGAGGATTCAGCTCTGCCAGGGATCCCAGCAGAGCTGAATTTAGGAAGGAGGCAAAAGCATGACGCAGGGGCCCCGCTCATCACCTTGCCGTCCCCGTCTCTGCTTTGGCAAAGCCCTTTCCAGGAGCGATGGTGCTTCTCCCCAGACGTGCCGGGCAGCTTCGTGGCCCGATGCTGGGAACGCGGGTCAGGATTAGCCCCAGCATGGGCAACGAAACGTGCTGTACGGCTGGTCGGGGCCAGGGAGAGCGGGACGGTGTGCTCTGCCGGCGCTAACGGTCAGCCCGACCTCGCTGCTTGTTTGCTTGTGGAAAATAATTCAGGGCTGGCGGCTTCTCTGCAAGGAGGGCTGTAATTGCAGGCGAGTGCCGGTGTAGAAGCATCCAGGCATGGTGCCTTCAGCCCTCCTTGCTTAAAGAGCTGCAGGAGCGAGCTGGGATGTGTGAAAGGGGTCAGCTGTTGGCTTTTTGCAGGGCTGTTAGTGGAGTTACACCACCTCCTAGGATGGCCTTGCCAGCTGGCTCATCCTTTAGGGAAGTTGAGAGGCTTATCGCAATCTTACTAGAAATCTGTCATCTTCTATTAATCTACTTGTCTCTCCTCATCTCCTTTCCACGTGCTCCCTTGCTCATTCATCTCGGCGGTGCCATTCTGCCTGCGCTGCTGCCGGTCGACACCAGCTGTGCTGCTCACCAAAGTCTTGTTTAGGGCACGTTCATTTGTGGACTGTCGCTTTTTGCTGTCCACGTGGTTTTCTTTATATATATAAAAATATATGATATTTTAAAATTTTTTTTGAAGGTGGCACTCCTGAAAGGAGAGCAGGGTCCGGGTGCTTTGCTGGCTGGGGTGGAGGTGCAGGGGAACTGTGGTATCCAGCAGAAATCAGGTGCCAGCTCTGAGCAGCCCAAAGCCCACTGCTGCGCCAGGTCCTGCTCGGTGGCGGGCTCAGCGTGCAGCGCAGCGTGCCTCGCCGCTGGCACCAGCGTAAGGGACTGGTAATCGTGGATGTGAACCACCAGCTGCCTGCCCCTTCCCCTTTGAAACCAGGGTAGTTCCCGCTTTGGGGGGGTAGCGCTGCACTTTGCTTGCACAAAGAGTGGATGAAGGGCAGTGGCAAAAACCGTCAAACTTTGGGAGGGAAAGGAGGTGAGGGGCGAACGCTGCACCCTGCGTTTCATGGGAAAGCGTTAATCAGTGAGAACTGATGATACTGGACCGAGGCTGAACTTGGTGGCACCCCTTGGCACCTCTGCTAGCTGGGGCAAGTGTTACTTTCGGAGCAATGCGTTTCTTCCTAATGGACCTTTTCCTTGCAAGTCTCTCAGAAGCATGTTGATACTGGGGTTAACAGCCACGCAGGCACCGAGGGGAAAAAAAAGAATAGCTTGGGGAAGACAAAGCCTTAATACCCGTACAAAGCAAACAAATGGTATATCGTTTGACGTGGATTAGGTGAGCTGCGAGATCTCTGGCTCTAGAGGCCCGGGTAGGAAATGCAAAGCCTTTGACAAAGGTGGCTTGGCCGTCTCTGCTTCCAGAGACAGCATCCGCGTGCTGGGGCAGGTACCGGTGCTGCCGGGAGCCACGTACCTGCCTCTCCTCTCGACTTCCACAGGGATGCTCTTTCTCCTGCACAACATGTTGTTTGCTATCCTTGAACGTTGCTAGCTGGCAGGGAAAGAGATCGGTGTGTTTTTTTCCAGAATAGTCAGCTGATTTCATCCCATGGGAAGTGGCTGAAAAGCAGGAGACAGGTGGGTTGGCATTCCTGCTTAGTAGCCTTCCATAATTCCAGCAGGAGAAGGATAAACCGAGAAGTGCAGTTGCTGGGTACTTTTCTATGTTTGCATTTGAAAGAGCTTGATAGGCTGTGATTAATGAGGCTAAATGGAAGCTTGATAAATGGTAAATTCAAATGAACCTCAAACAAAAATGGCTTTATAAGAAGGCTTTTGGTTGCGTGCAAAGTGCAGCTTGTGGGCTTCGTCTGCTGTTTGGTTGACGGCTGGCAGAGCGCGTTGCACGGGCTGTCCCCCGCCGAGGTGTGTCCCTGGTGCCTGCTGCAGGAAGAGCTGCTGTGCGTAGGTCCTGCCCAAGCCGTGTCTGTGCAGACCCTCCTGAAAGGTTGTTTCTTTCCTGGTTTAGGTTAATATAATGTTTCCAGATTTGGACTATCCCATCTGCATCCTGGAGCCCCCCATGTCCCCATATCCGGGCTCTAATTAAGGATGCTCTAAAAGCAGCAGGCCAGCTACCATGGCCTTGCAGATCAGAACCATTGGCCTAATCTATTTTTAAAGTGAATTAAACTAGAAAAAGGTACTGCCATTCTAGAATAAGAAGCCACCTGGGGAGTTAACCCAGAATAGTTGTTCTGCTTTGAATTTGCACCCTATCTCGCTTCAAAATAACTTTTCTTTCCATACATGCAAGCTCCATAAGCACAAAATACAGGGCATGACTTAAGCAAGATCACTCAACAGAGCTGGGAAAACATCTTATTTTTCCCGAGGTCTTCTCCGCATCGCCTCCCGGTGATCCACACACGCTCCTTAACTTCGGCATCCTTTCCGGTAATAAATCTGCCCTGTTTCTTGCTCGATCCCTTGCAGAGCTCTGCGCTCCTTTCCCACCCCCACCTCTGTGGTTTGCCGCAACACCCTGGCTGCCAGCTCCCCGCAGCCCCCTCTGCGCTCCTCCCCACCCCCTGTCCGGCGGCCGTGCTGGTCGCACGCAGTGGAACGCACACCCCGAGTGCTCGCCCCCCCGGAGGTCCACGGCAAGATTGCCCAGAGATCTTTTCTTAGGCTGGATGGGACCTTATCGCCTTTCTTGGTCAGTCGGCGTGACCGATAAGTAAGAGGCAGCATCAGGTGCCTTCTTCTGAGCTGGGGCTGATAACCTGAGCTGGGCATAGGTGGCAGGCGTAAATTATTTGCAGCGGCCGACCTAGGCGCTGCTCTCGTGCTGCTCTCGTCTTGCGTTGGCCGGGAGGAGGAGTGGGGATATTTGCATGATGTTTTGAGTTGTGCTGAGACACTCTGCTGTTACACTGCTCCTTCGGATTTGTCAAGCTGAAGTTAAATGTATATAATTTTAACATCTCATGATTCTTTAGGGGCTGACTCATGTTTTTTTGGCCTGAATGAATCACAACTCTTGAACTCCATTGCTAAATTCATTATGCAACAATTACAGGGTTGGAAATGCCACCCTAAGTGCACACAAACAAGCTGGCAGCAATTTTCCCCTCCTTTTCTCTCACCCCGTGTTGCCGAGAGACCTCCCGTGTGTGAGTTTGCTCATTAGCTCTTGCCTCCGCTCGGTAGGTGAGGGGCTGCTCAGCTCCCTACGTCTTGATGCTTTGCCCTTGAGCTGGAAGGGGCAGGAGTTGCAGGTTGGGTATATCTGGAAGAGAAGAGAGGGGACAGCCTAGGAGGGGAGGCTGGAGCTGCACAGCTTTGCTCATTGGTGCCATGTGCCTTAATTTTGTCCCAACTGCTCCATGCGACGTTGTGGTATAGTCATGGCACCTCTAATGATCCGTATGGGAAAACCCTGAGTACGAGGCGTTGCTCTACAGTGGCTCCGTGTGGCAATGTTGGGTGTTGGCAGTGTTTCGCAGGCACAAATTCTGCTTGGTGACTTGCTCAGCAGCTCAAAGGCCAAACACCCATCAGAGGAGAAAGACCAAGGAAGATGTGAGCCCCATGCTGGCTGTGAAGTGCCTAGTAATACCCACCATCGTTTTCTCTACTTTATGGTGCTAAGCTGGGATTTGGGGATTTGTGTGGGGCTTGGCTTTTTATTACTGAGGTCTTGAGCAAGAGTTCATCTGGTATGTGAAATTAAGAGGGGCTTTGTCCTGGGTGTGCTTTGCTTGCTGACTTGCTTAACCCACCAAAGCAGCTGGTGGGAGCTGTGCCGAAGATCTGTCAGCAGGATGCGGAAGGGCCATCTCCACCATCTGCAGGATCAGATTTCTGGCTTTAAGATGCCCCTGCTACCTGAATTTGACTTTCACTACCAGAACACTGATTTTTCTGCCATCCAAATAAAACTGCTTCTCTGAACAAATATTCAGCTGAGGTACATACAGAACGGCAGGGTGGGTACCTGTGCCTGGGAAGCCCTCTAGAAAGTCGCCCTTAAGAGCAGCCGTTCTTCCCAGCTGAGTTCTGGCCCTTAAATCTCTCTATCTTTGGGAAGAGTCTCTTCCCTGAGCAGGCCTGGCTGTTTGCACATCCAGGCATGGCTGCACATCGAGGCAGCAGAGAAGGATGGCTAAACCTTGTGCTTGTGGGTGGATGAGGAGAGGGACCTCGCTTCTCCTTGGCCTGTGGCAGCAGAGCCCTAGTGCTTGTAATCCCAGAAATAGCGGCGGCAAAGTAAGAACGAGAGTGACGAGGAGGAGAGCAGGACCAGCAATTCTGGTACTGCGTTCATAGTCGAGTTAATGCAAAGTATCCAAAATCATATTTTCAAACTAAGAAGTGGTAAATATTTGATGAAACTGAATGTCGGAGCAACTGCATTGTCAGAGCAGCAAGTCAAGCCAACGTACCATCTCTGACTGTGGCCAAGAGTAGATGCAGAAAACACAGAAAGTAGGGCACGTATGGTGACGTGCGGGTTGATAACTGCGCCTAAAAATAAGGTACTTTAGGAACCTAAAATCTGCCTCGCAAGCAAGGCAGTGGCAAGCTGCTCTGAGTGTCTGTTTCAAGACAAACTGGTGATGTTGGCACTGCAGAAAGCTGCGCTAACATTTTGTTAGCGTTTTGCTAGCAAAACATTTTGTCTCCATCTGATGGTTTGCATCTAAGATAAGGCAAGTTACTCTGGAGCTGTGCTTGGGCAGGGATGGAAGCGAGAGGCAGTGGTGGGGCGGCTGGCGGAGATGCTTTTCCTCAGCCAAGCCCCGCCGGCAGCAGCCTGCTTGCCGTGCAGGGTTTCTGCTGATCTGCATTTTAAGGAGCCTTTGTCCTCTTGAAGTGTTATCGTTCAACTTCCTAGAAGATGCACTTAGAATATTCCTGCAGGCTTCAAGGGAAAACCATCTTGATTGCCCTGCGGTATCTGGTGGTGCCGATCTTTGCTGCCATTGTTGGGAATGGGCTGATACGGGTACCCTATAGCAACTATATGATGCTGCTTGTCAGCATGCTGCAGGGAAGCCTGACCCACGGTGCTGGAGGTCTGTTAGCGTCAGGTCAGCAGCCTCAGGACCCCCTTCTTGCATGCTGGTGGCTGACCTTGACCTGCAAAGGCTAGGTGGGCAAGAGGATGAATTGTTTCGGAGTGGAGGGGGCGGCACGTGTGGTTTAGCAGTGGAATAAGTAAGTCATTGCGGAGTTCGCCAAGGTACAAGGGCCGTGCCTTAGATAAATCCAGATGTTCGAGCCGTATGGAGCAAAACATCCTGCACTGTAGCATGGATAATTCATTTTTCCCAAAGTCTCAGCTCTTACTCTCCCAGCGGAGCCCATGGGCACCCCGCTGGTCCCTGCACAGCAGAGGCAGGTGGGCAACACCATCCTGAGTACGGGCTCCCTGGCTGATGCAGGGTGGGTCAGAGGGCACCTTTTTGTGTTATTTGGTTAAGATTTTTTGAGGATTATTGGAATGGTTATAGATATGCTCAGCAGTGTCCATAAGCGTTAGAGTTGAAAGCATTTTGTTAGCAATAATTAAATACAACTGCTATTTAAAAAGGATGAATCAGATTGTTGGGAAGAGCATCCTGTCTTAAATCTCCCACAAAATCAATATTCCTCTTGTCAGGTGTGTAGCAGACACTTTCACATCCTGCCAGTCATATCCAAGCCCACCGCAAAGCACCACATCATCCTGACAGCAGCGCTTCTTACCAGTCTCCCGAAACCTCTCTGGGTGCCGCGGCGAGCTGTTTGGCTCTGGCACCTGGGTGCTCAGAGTCGGGTGGTGGTTGTGCCAGCTGGTGACATCTGCCCCATGGCCGGGGGCAAATGCCTGGTGCTCACGGGCTCCGTGGCCTTGCAGTCTGGGGACCTCTCCTACCTTCTGCACAAGCTAGTGCTTCCCGCTGGACCTGAGCGTGGGTCATCTATGGTCTAGATGTCCAGCTTGGAAGTAGTTATTATCTCTCGATGGCAACGTTGGTATAGAGAACTCCAGTATGGATGTGCTGGGACAAGTCTTCTCTTGCATACCAGCATCATCTCGCAGCGTGAACCCAACATGCGTTGTCCCTTCCTCCCATCTGATTGTTGTTGTGGTGGCTTTGTTGGCTGCTGGCATTGTCACCGCAGTGCCATAAACCTGGCAGAACCACGCCTTTGCCTCGGAAAGAGATGAGCAAGGCAGGACTCTTCTGCTGGCAAAGAAACGAGAAAAAATTTAAAAATAGAGGAACGTAGTCCCATCGGATGGTAACTCCCCGGGGGGATGCCGCGTCCCCGGCCTGCGGCAGAAGGGCACAGCCACGGGGCTGCGGAGCTGCACGGGGGCAGGCGGGATGCCCGCTCTCGCTGGCACGTCTGTGCCGTGCGCTCCGGTGACAGCGAGAGCGGGTATCCCCTGGGAAAGGCACATCCCTGTCGACAGCCGAGAGCCTGCAAAAGCCCTGCTGCTGAAACATCCCGCGTTGGCACGGCTTGCGGTGCCTAGGAGCTGTAAATGGAAAATCCAGGCGCTTATCTAGCTTGTTGCTGTGCCAGGATAGGGCTGTTCCCGGGATTTTTTTTTTTTTCCCATGGGCCAAAATGTGTGTAAGTGGCTTTAAACAATGGAAGGATTTCTGCTAAAAAGACTGGGGTGCGGGCGAATAGGGCTTTAATTTGTATCTGAAGGGAAGGGTGTAGGCTCTTGCAGCGGTGTTTTTGAGATTCGGTTGGAAATTAGCTTTGTTTTTTTCCCATGTCTTATTTTAAAACCTGTTTTGGGGAAAAATTTGTTGTCGTTCTTCAAATTACATATCTCTGAATGTGTAGTTTAAAATGTCAGGAAGGGGGATGCAGTTTTGGAAGACTCCACACATCTGTCTGTTGCAGGGCTGATAAAAACCAGAAGCTTTAACCAGAAAAACAAATAAAAGGAGGTAATATCACTGTCACAGATGGGTCGGGCTGCTTTCCCTGCAGGTGTCTGCATTGCAACCCACACTCACATATAATGTGCTGTGGAAAAAATAAATGGAGAGCCGAATCGGAGACTTATGCCCTCAATTAATTTTTGTTCCACATAATCGGAGCTGCTGCATGCCTTTCCTTCAATATTTAACGGCCTGGCTCAGAAGATGGGGCTGCTCTCATGTGAGGGAAGTTGGGATTCGGTTTATGTTTGCACAGAAATCCCGTTCTGATCTTTCTTTTTTTGCCTAAGGGCAGGGATCCTGCGGCTCCTCTGATGCTAGAGATAAATTTTGTTAGCAGATACTTTTCTTTGGGAGAGCGAAGGGGAGAGGGGAGTGGTATGTAACGAATTCTTGAAGGAATACAATTTCCTTCTCTTCAAGCATCGTCTTCTCGAGTCCTGTGTGCTGCCTGGAGCCTGTGTCTGCCCTGTCTCGGGTGCAGTCTGGGAGCAGAGGGGAGAGCTTTGCTCCCGGTTTGATGTTCGCAGTCCTCATCTGTGGTGGGTTGACCTTGGCTGGACACCAGGGTCCCACCAACCGCTCTGTCACTGCCCTCCTCAGCCGGACAGGGGAGAGAAAATATAACGAAAAGCTCGTGGGTCGAGATAAGGACAGGGAGAGGTCATTCACCATTTACCGTCACGGGCAAAACACTCGACTTGGGGGAAAAAATTAATTTAATTTATTACCAATCAAATCAGAGTAGGATAATGAGAAATAGAACAAATCTTACAAACACCTTCCCCATCCCTCCCTTCTTCCCAGGCTTAACTTTACTCCCGGTTTCTCTCCCTCCTCCCCTCCCAAGCGTCACAGGGGGACGGGGAATGGGGGTTGCGGTCAGTTCATCGCACGTTCTCTCTGCCGCTCCTTCCTCCACAGGGGGAGGACTCCTCACACTCCTCCCTGCTCCAGCGTGGGGTCCCTCCCACGGGAGACAGTCCTCCATGAACCTCTCCAACGTGAGCCCTTCCCACGGGCTGCTGTTCTTCACAAACTGCTCCAGCGTGGGTCCCTTCCGTGGGGTGCAGTCCTTCAGGAGCAGACTGCTCCAGCGTGGGGGGTCACAAGCCCTGCCAGCAAACCTGCTCCAGCCTGGGCTCCTCTCCCCATGGGTCCTGCCAGGAGCCTGCTCCAGTGGGGGCTTCCCACGGGGTCACAGCCTCCTTCGGGCATCCACCTGCTCCGGCGTGGGGTCCTCCGTGGGCTGCAGTGGATATCTGCTCCACCGTGGACCCCCGTGGGCTGCAGTGGATATCTGCTCCACCATGGACCCCCATGGGCTGCAGTGGATATCTGCTGCACCATGGACCCCCATGGGCTGCAGAGGATATCTGCTCCACCGTGGACCACGGGCTGCAGTGGATATCTGCTGCACCATGGACCCCCATGGGCTGCAGTTGATATCTGCTCCACCGTGGACCCCCATGGGCTGCAGGGACAGCCTGCCTCACCATGGTCTGCACCAGGGGCTGCAGGGGGATCTCTGCTCCAGCACCTGGAGCACCTGCTCCTCCTTCTTCCCTGACCTTGGTGTCTGCAGAGATGTTCCTCTCGCATATTCTCACTCCTCTCTCTGGCTGCAGTTGTGCAATATTTTCCCCCCCTTCTTAAATACGTTATCCCAGAGGTGCTGCCGCCGCTGCTGGTGGGCTCGGCCTTGGCCAGCGGCGGGTCCGTCTTGGAGCCGGCTGGCACTGGCTCTATCGGACATAGGGGAAGCTTCTAGCAGCTTCTCACAGAAGCCACCCTGTAGCCCCCCTGCTACCAAAACCTTGCCACGCAAACCCAATACACCATCTAAGGAAAAAAACGAATCAGTACAATGAGTGCGTGCTCTCTGCAGATTTACAGCTGCTGAATAGTTTTCTCTATTGCACTGGTTAAAAGGGGATGGCTTGTTTTGGTGTGCAGTTTGAAACTGAGGCCCGAACTTAGTTTCTGATTTTTAACTCCATTCAAAATCACAGTTAGATTTTCAAGTTCAAACTAACTGAAATATCCCTCTCCCTTCTCTGCGTGGCAAGCTGATGGCCAAGAGCCCAAGGTATCTTTTTTTTTTTTTTAACCGATTCACTGATTGACCTGAAAGCAGGAGGCTGACCCGAGCTTTCCCCCTTGGAAAGCAAAAGGGGGCTGAGCAGTTTCTGCAGCTCCGAGGCACCCTCGCAGGCGCACCCAGTGCCTGGTCCAGAGCTACGCCTTGCCCCAGGGGCCGGGAGAGCCTGCTCTGCCCGTGGGGCGGAGGGAGGGCCAGCAAGAGCGGAGCTCGGCTGCCTCGCCTCGGGGGCCTGGGTGGTAAGTAGGATGCTAGGGAATAAAAATGGAGAGGGCATGAAAAGCCCCAAACTTGTAGTTAACATAAAAACTACCCACATAAAAGTTCTGGATTTGAAAATCTACCCAGGCGAGGACAGTTTAATGCAGAAAAGTGGCAGCCCTGTGAGAGCTGTGTGGAGCAGACGTAGAAAAGAGCATTTGCTCTACGGAGCTTCTAGATTAAGGTTTTCTAAAACGCCTCCAAGTCCTGCTGCCTTGCACTGGGAATTGGGCTTAAGGAGCAGCTTTGCACTAGACCCACGTGGAGGGAAGCAGGTGCTGAGTTGGTCTAGCTCTGATGCTCTGGCTTGCTCCTAAATCATGCATGTAAGCTGTGCTTGGGCTTGTGTGCTACTAAAGCAAAGCCCTGCGTGGCTGCGGCCATGTCCACTGAACCCAAAGACCCAGCTCCCCAGCTATTGCTAGGAGCTTAACGGCTGGCATGGACACGTCTGGGGACCATCGCCAGATTTGTTTTGCTCGTCACGGGGGTGCCACTGGAAAGAGCAGCGCGTTTCCAAGCACGCTGATGCGGGGGAGGACTGCTTGGCACAGAAGGTCTTTTTTTAAGGAAGCCCACGTTGAAATATTGATAGGAAAAAGAATGTATATTGTGCTGTGTTGAGTGTTTACAGGAAATATATAGTGAAAATACTGAGGGGCTTTCCTCAAACAACTGCCAATATTGTTAGGAGTGGAACAGTTGGGAGGAGAAAAGAATGAGGCACTTAAAATTTTCTATTACCAGCATTGGCTCCAAAGAGATTTTTTTGACTTGCTGTTTTGCGTTTTTCTTCTTGCTCATATTTCATTCCCACTGCTAGGAAGGAGCTCATTGAAGAGGGAGAGATTATCTGGAACTAGAGATAAAGCGGCCAAACCAAAATGTTTTTAATTCTCTGGGGAAGAATTTAGCTTTAAATTTTGAGCTTTCCATTCAGCTAGAAAAATAACATGCACCTTCACCACCAAACTTACCTTTGCATCAAGCAGCGATGAAACTTCCTTTGCTGCAGATGGGTAAAACAGTATCTTCACTTTAAGAAGGTAATTGGGGCACAGATTAAGTTACTTACTTTGCATACAAGAAACCTGTGGCAAAGCCAAGAATCTCTCCTGAAACTCCCCATTTCTGATGAGATCTCTCACCCAGAAGACCTGCTCTTCCTCACCAGCACTCCAGGGCAGACTGTAGGAGTTGTGTTCCCTAAGGGGTCTTGGCTGAAATTATATATATATATTTTTTTTTTTTTAAGTGATGTTTCCTGCCGCTTTCCCCTTCGTTCCTTCAGGAGGAACCGTTCATTTGGTAGTGCTGAGCATCTGCTGCTTAAAATGCTGCAGAAGCCCTGAGTGAGGAAAGGAGCTGTTTGCTTCTAAGATACCAGTGAAATTAAATCATGCAGCAACAATTTTCATAATTTTCACTCCTCCGTGTGGTTAACCTGCGGGTGCTGCGGGGCTCGCAGCACGGTGCAGGGAGAGAGAATCACGTGGTGCGTGCAAAAAGAATTTGCTACCAGAAGCAATAGCTAGAGCTGTTAGAGTAGCACCGAGGGATGAGTAGGGTTTCAGCAGCACCTCATGGCTGGAGCACCGGACTAGAAATAATAATCCGGAGGTGGTGGTGTAGCTCTTGCTGTGAGTTTGCTGCCTGAAGTCAGGCAAGTGACCTTGTTCTGTATTTATCTGTTCATCACTGGATGCTCTTGACCTCTGGAGAAGGGTCTGCTGCATATTGTGTTGGAAGTACTGGCTTAGGTGTATGTCAAGCTGTAGTTTAATGGGCTGCCTTGGGCTGCATTCGGGGGGTGTGTGTTACCAGCGGCAGGTTTCTGGCTTCAGCTTCGCTATCAGCCCTGACATCCCGGAGGAGACGCTGGTCAGTGCCCACCTGCATGGCAGTCGTTGCACAGAGGTCCAGCCCAGGGAGATGGTACAACCTGTCTGGCAGGGTGTGATATTGGAGAAATAAAAATTTCAGTTTCAGGAAAGAAAGGAAACCCTTCAGGAGGCTGGAAATGCTGCATTTTGAATTGCTTACCACTGCAGCCTTTCACCGTGGGCGTTCTCTCCTCCTCCTCCCCTGGGCTTTGTAGGAAACGTGACTGTCCTGTAGCACTGCAGAAAACACGTGTTTTGGGGCTGTGATTCCCCGGAGGGGCAGGCATGTCTCTTGTGATTTGAACTCCCCTTCCCCCTTTGCCGTATGGTTGCTGGTGGTATCTGACCCTCTGTCTGTCTCCGTTTGGAAGACCCAGTGGCTGAGTCCCCTGTGTAGGTGTGTAAGGCTATAACGGTAGGGCTTGATGCAGTGTCCTTGTTGACGATGCTCTAATGAAATTCGAAATTTTGGAAATGTTTTTCCAAAAGGCAGGAGGTGAGAGAAGCAGTTGTAATAAGGAAGGAAGCCCTGGTTCTAGGCTATGGTCCTCTTAGCACAAAAGATCCTCTGGTCTTCATGCACCCTGTACTAATTACAAAAAAGCCAACCCCACAACCCTACAAACGCCAGGAGCTCTTGATCCAGAACAGGGCTCGCTGTTCCCGTCAGCAGGCCAGAAGAGGGGTTTGCTTTCCCATCTTCCTGAAGGAATTGCAGATTGCTGCAGGGAGCAGCTTGCGTGATGGTGGTGGGGTGGGGAGCGCCTTGGCAGAGCCGGCGCGGTTACGTGCTCGGCAGTGACACGATTTAGGAAATGACTTGGAGCGTGTTCCTCTGGAGAGGGCGGGAGGGGGACGCTGCTGCCCTTCTCGCCCCCGGTCTGGGCTGCGGGGAGGGAGGGAATGGACCTCGGCTCTTTGGTCAGCCCCGTGGCACATTCCCACTTCGGGCAGCCCCCCTGTGTCCCCTGCCTTTTTCTCCTTTGGGGACAGCTGGACTCCTGTGCCTGCCTTTCCCTGCTGCTCCTGCTTGTCCCTCAGTCTGTCACCTCCTTCTCTCTGTGGCTTTCTGGCCGTCTCTGGACGGTGTTACGGCTGCTGGGCTGCCAGTGAGCTCTTCCCCTCATCAGGGAGCAAGTGATGAAGAGCTGCTCTGCTGCTTCCTCCAGACCTTGGGGAGATCCTGGCCAACAGCAGAAACAGCAATACAGAACATGCGTCTGTGGCCGCTTTGTATCACCAAGCAGTGACAATCCTGAAGGCGATGCCTGAAAGAGAAGCCTGTGAATTCCTCGTTGGTGCTCGGTGCCTAAGGATGGGTTCTGCAGAAGGGCCGAGATGGGCTGCTCATCTAGCATTTCATGGGGCAGGAGTAGCACAGATTGGCCTTGGCCCTCGTAGGAAGCGGAAGGGGTAAATTTGGCAATGCCTCACCTTGCCATGGTGCAGGAGTTCACCCTTCATGAAATAAATAAATCAGGCAGCCACCTCCTCTGCAGGTTGCTTATGCTCTCAGATCCCTGCTATAGGCTTTTGTGCTTGGTTTCCAGTTCCAGCTGAGAGAAGATTAGCTTGGGGTGGGGAGGAGACGGCTATTTCTGTCGCGCTTCATGCCACTGACTTGACTTTATGCTGCAAATGCAGACGCTTCACCTGATCAGCTGGGCCCAATCCTGCAGGTGCCTCCCCACAAGCAATGCAGTGAATGAGAATGATCGCCTTGACTTCAGAAGTGGCTGCTCACGTAGCTGGGTCTTGAACTTTACCTTTGCTTGAAAGATGCACGGCTTAGAAGAATTCTCTAGTTGCTGAACTATTTCATTTCAAGGTGTCCCATTCAAGGGTTGCTCTTCCATGGTTTGTGTTTATTTTTTTTAAGTGGAATAAAACCGAAGTCAATTGACACTTAAGTGAAGGACTCTTGTGTTTGTGTTCTGCTTCAGTGTCATGCTGTGCTTTAAATAGTGCCTTGGGGAGATGTGCCGGAGGATTTGCAGGTCTTAGCTCCTGCTTCGTCGTCCGGTGGGGAGAAGAGGAGGCTCTCCAGCATCACTCGGCAACGTGGCTGTTTTAACGGATCCAGCTCCAACCTCAGCAATATTATGGCAAAGCGTCTGCAAGTTGAATGCTTTGCAGGAAGGTCAAGGGGGGCAGCCCTGAGCGTGCGCTGGAACAGGAAAATAAGCGCACTCGGTTTTCTCCTTTGCGGGATGCAAGTGCCAACCTCTGGACGTGAGGTGGGAAGGAGTGTGTGTACAGGGGAGGAAGGACCCCTCCAGGCAGGGTTGGTGGTACAGGGTAGGCAGCTCGTTGCAACCACTGACTCGGTAAACTCTCACATCACAGAATCACCGTCTCTTCGTGTATTGCAAGTGAGTAACCAGCGCCCTGAAAGTCCTTTTGAGCTTAGTGAGACGAATCTTGTACTAAGGTGAGACAAAATGTACAGGAAATGCAAACTTTTTTTAAAAAAACGATTGCGTTAGCCAACACTTGCATGCCCTTTGTAGGGACTGATCTTTGACACGGTTGGAGCGGGTCTTTCTCTGCGGCAGTGCCGAGAGGACGGTGGTGGCACGAATGCAATACAGTAGCGAGCGTCTTGCCTTCCCTTTGGCCCCCGAAAGAGTCGCCCGTTGTCCCCGCAGGGCTGGGGGCTGCGAGCGTCTGGCAGGATGCTCTCGGCATGGCGGCAGGCAGATCTGCTGAGCTCATGGAAACTCAGCTCGGTCAGACATGAGGAATGGCACTTTTTTTTTTCCCCCTCCTCTCCTCTAAATAAAACAGAAACCAAAATGCGATGCCTTGCAAACCACAGACACCCACACAGGCGGCTTCTGTGTCGCTTTGCAGGTAAACAAATGCTGGGGCCTGAAACTGTGCTATAGTTAGACTGACGAGTTTGTGCAATGAGGAGTCAATGTGCCATTTTTTTGGTACAGGGAAGAAACTAGGTCATTGGAAAACAGGCAGCCAGAGTGATGGAGCCAAAGTCTTTCTGAGGCTCCGGGGTCCGTGGCGGGTGCTAGGGGACTTGTACTGAAGTCTGGGAGAAGTTGAGCTGTGTCCCCTTCAGGAAGGCTTCTCAGGGTGACCTCTCTGCTCCTTTAGAGATTCATTTGCTGGTTGGTTTGAGGAGATGCTGGTGTCTGGTGCATCCAGAAGATGTCTCTTGGTGTTGACCTCCCCTCTCCATTTCATTCCCCTCTGTAGGCCACTCGAATCTCCCTTTTGTTCTGTTGTGAGAGCAGAGGAGCTGCTGAAGGATGAGGTGCATGCAGGAAAGCTGAAACACAGGCAAGCAGGGTAAGCCACGCTTCTCCTCTCCTTATAAATCAATGCTCTTTCCAAGGTGCAGTCCTAATACCACCAAGAAAGCTTCCAGCTTTTTTTTGGTAAAGAGGGAAACGCTGAAATAAGGTTTCTTTGCTTTAATAAACCTGCAGAATTAGGTCCTTGTTTCTACTTCAGGTGTGTTTTGGAAAATATTTGTTCATCTTTCAGCGAACAATGGCAGAAGTGGCCTGGAAAAGGAGCAGGGTGGGAGTGCCGCGTGTGGTATGCTGAGAGGCATTTCCTGCCCTTATCTCCCCTCCTTCGAGGTATTGTAAACGGGCTTCAGATCTGCAGCCTGCGTTACTGGAGCGGAGATCGCCAAAAAAGATACCTTCCCAGGAATGCCTGCAAGGGGCAGGAGCCGAGTTCAGGAGAGGTGGTGAAGAGCTTTCCAGCCAAGTGCCTGTGCTTGGAAAATGCATCTGCCCCAAAATAAAAGCTTTTTGGGAAGTGGGCTGCATCTATGCCGCTCTTGTGGGCAGGGTTTCTGGGGGCCGTGGCGAGTCCCAGCTCGTGGGGGCTGCAGGCGGGGCTCTCGTGCCATGCGGAGCCGTGGCACGCTTCCCTTGCTTACCAGTGGCATGCTAAAGTCATGAGCTGATATTCTCTGTCTCAGGCCAGTGTTTGAATTTCTAGGTAGTATCTCTCTTATGAAGAACTTTGCAAGGATTTGGGTTTGTCCCTATGTGGAAGTAGAGCATTTTTTTGCAATCTTACGTTCTTATGGGATGGAACAGGGGTTTTTTTTTTTTGTTCAGATCTATCCTGAAACCCTCAAAATAAGGTTTGTAGGTGCTGCTGAAGCTGCCCTTGGCCTTCTGTTGGCCGTTTACTGGGTAAAGCGACTGCCTGGGACCCGCCTGTGTGCTCTGGCTGAGTGCGTTTGTTTTCAGTTCTCAAACCAATTATCTCACGGAGGAAATGGCGTGCCTCGCTGTCAGTCTGCCGAGATATTTATAGGTAAGGTCAAACCCCTGTGGAAGGTCTGTAGCAGTGTTTAGAAGGAGTGGATGTCTCAACCTTGCGAAATTCACTGGGACGTGGTGGATGTGCTGCATGGCATGGACGTTTCCCTGCGGCTCCTCAGGGTAATGCCTCCCCGACTGGGCTGCTTTGCCCTCTGAAGAGGGACGAACGGTGTCTTTTCCTGGCTTGGCTGGATGGGGTAAGGTTTGCTATCCTCACCACGGCTCTCACCTGGGTCTAGCTACCTCTCTCCTGCTGCTATTTTTCCCATAGATGCTTTGCATCCATTGCTTACGAGACTGTCGCTTCCTCTCTTTTGGAGCAGGACTGTTGAGCAAGGAATGGCTTGGTTGGGTTGGGGCTTTCTCAGGTGCTTGTGAATACTTAAGCTCTCCACAGCCTCCCTTCCCCATCAACTTTTTTTTTTTTTCTTCTCCAAGCTGGCTGAACCATAAGAGCTCTCCTCTCATACATGGTTATTTGCAGCTGACCTGGATTTGGCACGCTTACCTTGCTGTTCGATGTGCTTTGCACGGGTCTATTTGGAAAGGACTCCTTCAATTTGCTCGTGACACTGGCTTTATTTCAAATGCACCTTTCCCTGTCGGACCGCTCCTTAAATCAGGGACGTGTTTCCTCCTCCTGTGCAGCAGAGGATTGGGCGGCCGCCCGTGGGTTCCGCAGGTGATCGCTCTGCGGGTAGCGCTGCTCAGAGGTCTCTGATGCCCTGGTCACACCGAGGGTCTGGGGCTGTGATTTCACTGCTCTGGTTGCTGTGCTTGTGGAGCCTGTACAGCAGAACCAGAACGAGCTAGTGTGTGGTGAAGAAAAAACCTGAAGGAAGAGAGAAATGAACACAAACCCCCATGTTTTTAAGTAGCTGAGGTGGTTTAAGTGTTAGTAGTCCCTCCCTGGGAGCCACGTCCTATCCGTCCGCTCTCGACTAGGGCTAGGGTGGGAAGGGGCCGATGGATGAAGTAGCAGAGCGCAGATGATGCTCCTGGTGGGTAGAGCTCCTCTGGAAAAACCTGCCTGGCCTCAGGGTGCCGGACGGGTAGCCCCACACATCTCCAGCCTCTGCCTTCTGGGTTTTTTGTGCTGGATGGCCTCATCTGGTGTCTGTGGCTGCCCCGGGCTCTGCCACGGCAGTCTTGGTCCCCTCTGCCCTGTGTTTTGCTGCTCAGGCCGAAATGCTTCAGGGGGGTGGCTGCTGGTGTGCATCAGCGCAGTCCGGGCTGTGGTGTTGGGGACACCTGTATCGAGGGGTGATGGTCACGCCGGAAGGGGCCAGCTGGAGGGAAGGATGTGTCTCAGTACTTGAATCTCTTCTGAGTTGTCTGGGGAATAATATCAAATACTATGGAAGATCTTTACTCATTAGGGCTTGCTTCTGCTCATAAGAGAGAGCTGCCTTGAACTGTAGATGTGAATGAATTGCACACTAAAACCACTGCTTAATCAAGAGGGTTTTGCTTGGGTGTTTGGAGTGGGTGAAACGTGGAATCACAAAGGCCAGTGAGAACAACCAAGCAATTCAAGCACAATTAAGTGAGCTGCCTTTTGAGATGGTAGGTGTTGCCTGTCGCGCTTTCCAACAGGCTGGTCTTAGTTGCTTGTCTGCACGGGATGGTGAGACTTGATCCCTCACGCTTTCCTCCTCATTTCAGGTTTCCACCATATTCTCATCAGACACTGCGATGGGCCCTTCCCAGCTTGGCCTTAAGATGCTGGTATAGCAGCAGGTGGCTGCGATCCAGAGGACCTGCGGTGGGACATCGGTCCCTGCTGGGACATCCTTCACCCCCTCTCTCTCAGCAGAAGCGATGGATGCCCACGTGGACCTCCTGACAGAGCTGCAGCTGCTGGATAAGGTGCCCACGCTGGAGAGGCTGCGGGCAGCCCAGAAGCGGAGGGCTCAGCAGCTGAAGAAATGGGCGCAGTATGAGAAGGAGATGCAGCACAAGAAGCGGAAGCACGAAAAGAAGAGAAACGCTGTTAACCGAAAGAAGGTGTCTTTTGAAGCCAGCGTTGCTCTGCTGGAGGCTTCTCTGAGGAACGACTTGGAGGAAGGTACAGCACTTGTGTCTGGCAATTTCTTTGTCTGGCTACGTGCGAGGTCCATGTAGTGCTGTGGTGTGCGGAGGCAGCTGTGTTGAGATCTGTGGACTGGACTAGCCTTGATGTGGTGTTGGTCTCTAGAGTGTTGCCATCTCTGATGTAGCTATGGCGTCCTCAGATCACTGTGTGACACCAGCGTTAACCTAGGTTGACACCAGGCGTGGGCGCATGAATGCCAGGATAGGGCAGGAGTTATGACCGAGATTTGGGGAAAGGGGGGTGGCTTTCATCTCTTTCCTTTTCACACCTTCTACTTACGGAAGGTGTGAAACCCTTCTTTGCCTTCTGGGTGTGCCCCTTTTAGTGGTTTTATAGAAGTCTGTCGCAGGGATTTACATGTCAGTGTAAATCTCTTCAGCTTCCCTGCTTGCGGGGGGTTGGATTGAGAGCTACATGGATGTATGAATTTTTTCCCTATTCAAAATACTGAAAAGCGTGGCTTTGCTTAATGTTTCCCGTAGAAGAGAACTGTAAATTGTTCAGAAATCGGTTTAATTGCACCATTTCAAAGTGGATCAAAGTGCTTTGCTTTTGCTTCAAAATCTGAAGGGAGGGGAAAAAAAAAAAATGTCTAAAAGTCAATCCCCATTAGCCTCAGCACAGCACGGGGGAAAACCTGTAAGCTCCGAGGAGCCAGAGCTTATTTCTCTGCAGAGAAGTAAAAACACATCTTGTAGGAGACCTGGAGCAGCGTTTGGAGTTGCCGCTCTGCCAGGTAGCGAAATCGGTGTGACCTTCCTGATCCCTTGGCACGGCAGAGACCAGGGGAATGGGTAGGAAACCTGGCCAGTTGAGATGCATCTCTGCTAGTGAATGTTGCTCTAGTTTCCAGCATCTTGCAAGAAGCAGTATATACTTCCCTGGTATGTGAGTGGAAGGCAAGGACCTTGTCTTGTCTTGTGAGGAATCTCCCCAAAGCCATGTCCCTGTTTCTGAGAAGGCCTTTTGCGCACCGTAACTTGTCCTCGTGTGCGTGTTTTGCGCCTGTTTGGAAATGGAACACTTTGGTGGTGGACGGTGATGCCTGCCTGGGCGGTGTGTTACAAGCGTTTGCCAAGTCCTGCTGTGTGTCTGTGGTTTTGCGTGCACTTACAGCCTCTCTCTGAGAGAGCGGATCTGTGATAATGCCCTGGAAACTGCAGGCTTTTATTTGTTTCTTCCTTGCTTTAAAGGTTTAACAGTTGCTTCCAGCTCTTTGCTCCAGTGAACCTGTGTTTCTCACTCTGAGCCGTTGTAGTCTTCTAGGAGAGCCCCGACAGTGAAGCCAACTAGAGCCCTGCTGTGAAATTGTGTCTATTGGCGTTGCCGGAGATGACAGATTTATGACTTGTATTGCCTCTGCCTGTGCTGGCAGATACTTGGCAGGGTACGGCTTTGGGTTTTGTACCCACCTGTAAGTGACAGGTCACAGCATTGGGGTGGATAACGAGCGTTTCATCGTCCTCTTCGTGCGGCGACGGTGCCTCTGCTCAGCGCTTGGGCTGGAGGGTGCGATGGGGCCGACGGGTCTGCGAGAGGCCCAGCCTTGTAGTTTTGCTTTCTGCACTTTCTGGCTTTGGATCTGGGCAGTTTGGAAGGAGGAAGGCTCCTTCGCCGTCTGCCTTACAAATACTTTCTTATTTTGTGAGAGATGCACGAGTGGCAGAGGTGTTTGCAAACACGGCGCTGGTGGAGGGTAGCTGTGCAGCCCGATGGCAGTGAGCAGGCTGGCGTGTGTTCAGGCATTAATGTACTGGTGTCGGAGGTCCGGTGGACAACGGTCTTGCACCACATGTGGACATGGATACTTTGCTGTTGGGGGTGCAGGAGTTGAGCTGTCAGCTCACAGCTTCACTCTTTTCTTCCTCCAAGGGAAAATCCATTGCTGCAGGTCTCTTGGTACTGTAACCGTGTTGACCTCTCTCCATAGGCGAGCCCAGGTAGCGGGCTTTAACCATCGGTCGCTCTTTCCGATGCGATGCCGGTTACACCAAACACGATAAAGGCACTTCTCTGGTCGGTGGAAAATCAGCCTCTCCACCCGCCGGAGCGGGCAGGGCCACTGTCCCCGGTGCCGCAGGTGCTTCCCCTGTGTAGCTGGATTTTTCAGATGCCTCAAGTTTTTAAATTCAATTTGTTTTGTGGTCAATTAATTTAAGTCCTAAAAATAGTGTGTGGGCAGGTTCTGTCCCTGCCGTACCCCCTCTGTGCTGTGGGACCAGTATAAAGGCGAGGAGGGGACAGAGTCAAACCCAGATGCCAAACTGGGAAAATTCCTTATCGAGTGCCCTAGGCCAAAGTGAGGGAATTCGTGGGCTTTTGGAGGTCCCGGGTGACTATTCTGGTGTATGAATCATCTTTTGTTTCCATGCGGGAAGCGGAGGGGGAGGTGAAATACAAATGATTAAGAAGTTGAGAAGTTAGCGTGAGGACGGTTAGAGAGCTGGGGGCGCAGCTGGCACGCGTCACCTCCGAGCTACCTCTGGGCGGGTGTGCCGTTTCCATTCTTTGTTATTTTCTGTACTTTTGTATGTATTTTTAACATTCTCACTCGTGAAGTGGGAGAGGGGATGGTAGTAGGTGCTCTGCAATGAAATCGGGGAAAAGACAGTGGAGCTGGGTAGCGAGTTGGCCCTTTGTCCGGAAGGTGTCTTGTGCTGTGGCGGAACCTCCTGGTGGAGGCGGTGGGGGCAAAACCCTGCCCTGCTCTTCAGGGAGCAGCCCCGGGTCCCCGAGGACCTGGGCCGCTGACTTCACTGTCCTCTGCCTGCGCCTCGCCCAGGTGTAACTGAAAGAGCAGCGCTCGTTCTGCTCGGCTCCCGTGCGCCCGCAGGTATCTGCAGCACCTTCCCTCATCCCCGTTTCCTTCTGCCGTTGATGGCATGGCCACCGGGCCCGGCCGCCCCAGCTTCCCGCCTAGCCTGTGACCTCTCTGGCTCTGCAAATGTGACGGCCTCGGAGAAGAGGACTTCTTTCCCTTGTAAGAAATCCGGGTTTGTCTATGGCTGATGAGTCCACGGGTGCCTGGGCGCGTTGCAGAACCGCTGTATCTCAGCGTGGTGGTGAAGCAGGGCTGGAGGCAAAGGCTCCTGGGGAGCGTCAGCCCCGGCGTGGGCAGGAGCTGCAAAGGGCTGCTGGCTCCTGCCTGCTCGTTCCTCGCATCTTCGGCAACAGATCTGCCAAAATATCCCAGGTTTAACAAACGAGCTGCTATTAAAAGCTCCTTTGGATCTCTGCTGACAGAACCAGGGTGGGGAGCACACCACCAACACGCTGGTGGCAGATGTGCGCAGACAGTCGCGCTGGGGAGAAGTAGGTGATGGGCAGGGACCCCAGGCCGAGGGCAGCGGTCCCCCTGGGCTGCAGTGCGGTAGCGGGACCTTCGCTTTGGAAAGCTGAAATATCTACAGACAGTCCATGGGTGAGCTCTGAGGCGAGAGCAGAGCACTCCCAGTTGCCGCACTGGACCCGCTCTGCTCTCCCCTGCGGAGCAGCTGGGAAGGGCATGCTGTGGAGAGCCATCGCCCACAAGCACCGCTTTAAGTGGAAATATCTTCAAGCCTTCACCCAGCTCTAGGCATGATCTGAGCTGGTTGCAGGGGGACAGTGCAAAGGGGAGGACACTCATCTGTCCAGAGCCTACAGGGAGCTGCAGTGTTGTATGCAGCCTCTGGGCTGTCTAATGGCTGCGAAGGAGAGTCGCTTTACAATGCACTAAAGCGATGCTTTATAAGCTACCGTACTAACTGCAAAGAAATCGCGAGGGCTGCTGAAGGCTGTGGCCCTTTGGGGCCATCCTGCAAGGTTATGGACTGAAACGGTGGGGAGGAGGCTGGTCCCGTCGCTCCAGGGCAGCTCCTTGTCCCCAAAAGCAGCCCCAGCTGCTGCAGGGCTGTCGCGTCCAGGCCTTTCTACATCGCTGAGCTCCTGTAAAAGCAGCCCCAGAGCGCGGGAAGGGGAGCTGGTGTTCTGTAAATCGAAAAAGGAGATCCCAGAGGTGGACGAAGTGGCTGCCTGTACGGATGCGTGGCATTTGCTGCCTGGAAGTCCCTTTGCACACCCGGCCCTTTTGCAGGGGGAGCTCCCGCTTGAATGACAGAAGCTGGAGGTGTTTGCGTTAGCTGGGGGGTGAGCTGTGTTCCCTTCAGCGACCCAATGGAGAAATAAAGCCCCCGAAGGAGCAATTCACCTTCCAGCAGCGCTGGAGGTGCCCTGGTCTCTCCGGCTCTCGGACGGGAGCTGCTCCCTGCGGGCGCCCGCTGCCCCCCGGCGCGGCTGCGGGAAGCGTCGCTGCAAAGCCCTTCAACTCCCACCTCTGGCGCTTCATCCTGCAAGAAAAACTTTGTCGGAGCCAGAGCGTTGCATAAAACAGCGTTTCCGCAGAAGTTTAACCGTGCAGATCCTTACGGCTGGTGAGCCAGAAAGTGAACGAAAACTCAGGGTTGACGACCTTGGACTTCGCATCCAGCAAACCGGTTCCCGTTAGCAGAGCAAGGCTGGGGCTCGCTGGGTCCTGCGCCGGTGCGGAGAAGATTTCCCCGGGGAGGGTATAAGTATCGCACAGCTTATTCGTATACATACATCCCCCACGTTTCCCTTCATGCCGACCCTTAAATCTCCTGTAAATGTGCGGCAATGACGCGTGTGGTAAGCCCTTTTAGGAGCCATCCCCAGGCAGCTCCTACTGCGCTCCCTTTGCACCTTTCTGGAATAAAACCAACCTTGTCATTTGCAAAGGCACTTTAAAGAGAGGCCCTAATTAGTGTCTATAAATTGCTTTCTTTAACCTTTCCAAGTTGATGTGATCTGTTCCCTTGTTACTAAAAACCTTTTATGAGGTGCCTTAATTTTCCACCCACGTTATTAGTCTCCTGAAGCTTTTTACATGGGGTTCCTTGTGTCCATGACTATGAGCAAGTGCATTTATCTGTCTGAGATTTTTCTCCTGGGTTTTGTGCCCTTTGAAGGGCTCTGAAAAAAAAAAAAATCTCTCTTATCGCCAGCAGTCTAAGTGTATATCTGGGTATTTGGGGAACAACTCGAGTCAGAGATTAAAAGTTTCTGTTCAATAATAAAGGCGTTTCTTGAGTTTTAAACTCCATAGGTGTGGAAATGAAAGCCATCCTCTTTGGGAAGCTGTGCATGGGAGCTCTTGGCAAGGATGGATTTTGTTAATTTTGTTAATGGCGGTTGGTATGTCTTCCAAAAGCAGATTCACATATTTGGCCACATTTAACTTTTTGATGCAATCTGGATGCGATGCCAATGAGGGGTGGCTCGCGTGTGGCAGCTAACTAGATGGCATCTGGGAGCACGAGCAATATTGAATATGTAACTTCCTCTGTTGTCATAACAAGTAAATAATCTTTTTTTTTTCTCTGACTTCCTGGAATTTCAATCAAGTGGGGAAATTATTTCCATTTCCATAAGAGCTTGAAATGCCAACTTTTCTGTTTGGAAATTAATGCTGAAAGTCCACCTCAGGTTTTCCTGGGATGAGGCCCTCTCCCTCCCCAAATATGGAGTAAACTGAAACATTTTCTTTCAAACCCTTTCTTTAAACAAAAAAGTTTGATCAGAAATACTTTTTAAAATTTTTTAAATAACAAAATGAGATGTTGCCTTAACTTCAGAATGTATTTTATAAAATGTGACACCAGCTGTTGTAGAGGAGCTTGGGTTTCAGTGGGTCAAGCCTCTTCTTGATCCCTTTCAGAAGGATCGGGGCGTCTGTTCTTGGGGTGCTGGCTGTTGCACGCGCTGAGCATCGCTGCTTGCTGTTTCAAGACGTGCGAGTTGGGGAACAGACTCTTTCCATACCTACAGACCAGAAATCCTGCATGTTTTGAGTTTCTCGATTCACAGCAAGGCTCATAGCACAAGCAGTCTCCCTCCTGCGCCCCGCGCGGTGAGCAATTGCTTTCCTTGACTAAAACAAGAACTGAAAACGTGCACGCAAATGCGCTCTAACCGTCCTTGCTAAGAAACGGTGATGCAGGGATCCTGGGTGGAATTTTTTTGGTCAAAATTTAAACACCCCCCCATCCCAACCTCTTGCAGGCCCGGCTGCCCAGCCCCACCTCCGTGGGCACATCCTTCCGCTTGCACCTTGTTTTGGCAGAGCACGCGTTCTCAGCTTGCGTGATGGAAATGCGTTGGTTTCACATCATTTCGGTTTCTGGCTTTTATGCGTGTGCCAGCTTCCACCATTTCTGATACAGAAGAAATCTTTTCAGTGGTATCCTGTAACAGTATTACAAGATAATGAACAAACATTGGATTCAAACTACTTGTCCCTTCAGTGAGGATGGTCTGTTTGGATTCCAGGTGCTTTAAATCAGAGGGATTGGCCAATGACTGTTGCCAATCCTAGATTTTGTTTCTTACTAGAAGTGGCTTAAATCACTTAATCAGCTTCTAAAATGTAGCTACAATGTGTTTTGGAGGGGAAACTCAGAACCAGTGTCTCCTTGGTGGCATGTACCCCTAAATGCAAACTGGGCATTTCTTTGGTTTATTAGTATTGTCGATGGTTGCTTCTTAATGCAACCACGAGTAAGGAGTATTCCCTTTCGAAAGGAGAGCTGGAGAATGGGGAGTAAGGGCTGAAACTCTTAGGGTTGTGCATGCAAGGTGCAGTAGGTAGGATATGTAAGGTCACCATCTGCTCTGCAAACCCTGCCCGGCCAAATCACAGCAGGGAGAGCTCAGGGCGCAGCGGCCGCCTTCGCTGGGAACGTCAGGACTTTTGTCAGCTGAAGGCAGATTATCGATGGGACCTTAATTCAACCAGGTGCCCGGGGATGTTCGTGCATACAACCAAGTGCTAAATTGCTGACGTTCAACCTTCCCCTTCCCTGTCCTGGCTGCTCTGCTTCCGATGACGTGGAGACAGCCTTGGACAGCTGCTTATTTTCTGATATCTACCAGGCTGCCAAATGTCGAAGTCAGAACTTCCCAATCTGAGCTTGATAATACTTGGTGATATATCGGTGGCTTTTTCTAGCCAGTAACTTCCCGGGTTGGTTGTCCTTGTGATTTCCCTGGGGGGATCACTGCCTGCCATCGCACGAGGGGGACAAAGACGTGGAAGTGCAGCGATGGCCATGGATACGGGTCGGATCAAAAGCAGCACGCCTGGCTGCCTGCTCAGTGGGATAACGGCGCGGAAGGGCTGACGCTACAGCCCAGCCAGCTCCTCGCGCCGGGGTCTGTGCCATGGGGTTTCTTGCAGGCAACCTGGCTGCCTTCCAGGTGTGTGCTGTTTCCTACGCTCCGATTAACTGTGTGCTTTGTCCCACTCCAACAACGAGAACCCAGAGAGCGTAAATAGCAGCTCAGTGGGAGACCTCTGGTATCTTCTGCGTAATAAGCAGCAGCAACCCGGAGTGAAATATCATCTCTCTTCCCACCTTGGCCGTGACCTCCGATAGCCAAGGCTCTGCCTCGCTGCGGGGCTGTGTTGTGATATCGAATCCAATTCTGCCAAAAGGACGTAAGATGTTAGCCTGATCACTTCCAAGAGCTCGCTGGTACCTGGAGTTTTGCAGCATCATTGTGTTTTCAAGTGTATTTTGAGGGGAAAAAAACCAAACCAAACCAAAACAAAAAAAAAACCCAAACCCTCAACCCAAATCCCCCTTCTTCTTTGCAAATGAGTATTGGTGGGGAAATGAATATTGTTGGAGGTGAAGCCTTCTTGCAGGGCTAAACCTCATGTGGCTGCTTTACCCTGACGCAGTAGACAACGCAGTGCTTGTATATAGTTTCCAGACAGGAGGAACTTGGCTGTAAGCTGCGGCTGCAGGCTCTGCTTTCTGTCCCTTCTCCTGGTCAAGGAGAACTTGAAAAGTGGATTACATCTATTATTTTTTCTCCAGATTTAAATTCCCGCCTTTCTGGATTCGGGTCAGTGCAGCTGGTGTAGATTTCTTCCTCCTAGAATCATGGAAAATAGAGGTTGAGAGGGCCTCGGGAGGTCATGTAATCTACCTCCTGCCCCAAGGCAGGATCAACTGTATCTAAAATGCTTGCTAATGAGGTTGGAGTTAGGTATCTTAGTGTATTTATAGGCACCTCTGCAACACAAGAGCAGGTACCTGTGCAAGCAGCCCTGCTTCTCATTCACTTCTGCGTATTTTCCCACTTGCTTATACTTATCCCCCTTTATTTTGCTTTGCATCCCATCCTTACACTTATTGACTGTGAGTTTTCCTACTTCCGTGAAGAATGCTCTAATTCTTTCTTTAATAGCAGTTGCTATGGCAGCTGGTTCAGGCAGTGCCTTATAACCTAGTGCAGAGCTGCTTTTACATACACTTTTGCTGCTTGTTTTTTTTCCTCTGGAGCCTGGACAGATCTTTGGGAAACCTTATGACCTGCTGCAAACGTCTTGACAAAAAAATAATTAAAAAAAAAAAAAGTCAGATTCTGGCACAACTGTTAAAAATGTCTCTGAAGCCTTGCCTACCCTCTAACCCGTCACCTAAAGGATGCTAAATAGGCCAGGAAGCAAACTGTTTAATTCTGTCTGCTGATGCCTCTGTAATCAAGAGCCAAGATGCAATCAGGCACCCTGCACTCCTTGTAATTCGGGGAACAAGAGCCCATGTGCAGCTACTGTGCAAGCGGATGCAGTTTCCACTGAGGTCCCTGCAATTTGCAACTGCTTATTGCTGAATTTGGCCTCCGGATTCCCTAGATAGCGTGAGGCAGACTGGCTATAAACGTTATTCATGTCGGAAACTGGCTTTAGTTGCTCGGTTGTGTTTCTCATGCTCCGTATACATTTTATAGCAGTTTGCAGCGTCTGTCAGTTTGGCCAAGGATTTCAAGCTAGATCTCAATTCCCTTTCTCCTGGTGGGCTCCTCAGCTCTGCCTGGCTTTGCTTTCAAGGTGGCACAGAGGAGCGGTCCCTGTCTTGAGCGTAAGAGCACCAAGCTCTGAATTGCAATGGGAAACTTCCAAAGTCTCATTTCAATTTCTGTGCCTTTACCTGGGGTGACAAGGGAGATCATATTAGTAAAAAAAGCAAAAAACAAAACGAACCATGAAATAAAAAAAACACCAGTTTTGGGGTTTTTTTTCCTCCTAAGGACTACTGCTAGAGTGTCTGCTTCTAAAAAGGGGAGACTAGAGCAGGAATTACCCTAAAAGTCTCTCTCACACCCTTCCCGTTGGTTTCACCAGCCCTGTTTTAACCTGGTTGGCAGCTGATGGTTTCCGTAGTAGAGAAGCGTTATCTGCACACAGCTTGTATTTTGTCCTGTGTTACACCTACATGTGTCTGGAAGCATCCACGTTTTGAGTGGGTGGGGGAGATTCTGGCACCTTCAAAGTATTTCCACTCTGGTCTGCTTCAGAGCAGCAAAGGTTGGAGATCGAGTGCTGATACTGGCATGGTTCAGGTTGAAATGATAAGGCTTGAATGTAGTGAGACATGATGGCTCGGTGTATTCAGACAAAGTCTTTCAAATTACTCAATCTGAAGCATCCTCTATGTAAAAAAAATCAACATTTTACTGGCAGAATATTCTCGAATGAAAGCATGCAGTCCTTGCCCAGGAATGGAGCAGCTCTGCTGCACTGAGGTTTCATTGCTGCAGGACATCTGCGGTCTGCCCAGCGGCTTGGGATAAGGAAGTCACCTGGAAATCCATACCAGCTCTCAGCAGCTTGGAGAGGGGAGGGAGCAATGCCCCTGCGGTAAAGGACAGCCATTTCACTCGCATTAAGGACGTGGCGAGAAGAGCACTTTCTGCATCTGTCTACCAATGTTGGGTTCAGTTCTCAAGTGTTGGCAGTGGAGACAGGTGAGACCCGAACTGGGGTGCTGTGATTAACCCTCTGGAGCGTCTGTCAGCTCTACAGAGACCAGCACCTCACTTAGAAACCTGGGGCTGGCCGACACGTGGCGCTCCCGCAGAGAGCGAGTTTCAGCCTACTTAGGAGCTCATACTCTCTCTGTGACTCTCAAACTTTTCAGACCTGGTTTATTTTTTCACTTCAGATCCTGTCAGTTTGTCTTCAATTAGCAAGGCCAGAGCAGGGCTTCTCGGGAACTTAAATGGGACTCTTCTTTTAATTAAAATTTGGGTTTGGTAGCCTGAAATAGCAGGCATTAGAAAAAGCCAGAGCTCCAGCGAAGGAGGACAGTCCCCGTGGATCTGCAGTGACATCCTCCTGGCTGTCAGGCAGTTGATCACAGGGTTTTCTTTCTTCCTAAAGCTGATGCTGTCAAAACATGATCAACACGGTCAACAATGATGCAAGTCCTGAATGTGATATGAAGCTCCAGTCTAGGCTGTAACCAGTCAACTTCCAACCTGCTGCCGGATGCTGTGCAAAAAACACAACGGATCTGGGTTGGTAGGTGGCAGCAGGTCAGGGAGAGGTGCTGGAAGTCCATTTTGCTTTTATTAGAAGGGCCAGTGAGTTTAAAATTTCATCTTAAAGGGCATCTAAGCAGGATTCCTTGGGTGCTTTCATAGTAAATTTATTCTTCCATAGCTTTAATCATGCAGCTGTGAAATAGCTATGAACAAGCTGCCGCTCTGCCCCATGACCCAAATTATTCTCATCTGTGGCAGTTTTCCATCACTCTTCCGAGCAAGGAAAACTGTCATTTGAGTACTGGTCAGCATCGAATCTGTAGCGTGGATTCAAGATTTGGGTCATCATTGCATTGTATCACTCAGTGCTCTGAGATTTCCCATGTGTTTAGTAGCAGGAATATTTGCAGTGTTGATCTGTCCGGTTACCCTAAGGGGAACAAGGGAACAGGAAATATTTCTTGCTTCACTTACATTCAAAAACTTGTCTTCTACCTGAAGGGCAATATTTGTTGACTGCCTTCCTCCTGTGAAGTGGGATTGACAGCTTGAATTGCAGCGAGAGGTGGAAGGAGCCGTGTGTGGAGCAGTGCAAGGGTGACGAGACAGAGGTCTGGCCATCTGGCTTTGCTTGATCCTTGTATTAGTCTCTTGGGTTTGAAAGCTTCCAGAAACACGATGCTCATTCAGCCTTCCTGGGCCCAGCTCTGATAGGAGCACATTCAGCTACCATTAACTGGGGGCTTCTGGTGACTCCCTGAGGATTTTGGCACAGATCTCTAAAGATACTTGGATATTTTAACTTCTACTGAAGTCAGTTTGGCTTGGTCACCTAATGCATTTGTGCTCCTTAAGAATACAGAGTCCATCTGAAAAATGCTCAGCTACTTTCTGTTGGATGCTGGTATAAAGACCACCCAGTTAAGCGCTCCTACCCCACAGTATGAAAATATACTGACATGGCATTTTGTCCCCCTTGGGGATTGCCCCGGTCAGCACCAGGAGTTCCCAGCAGCAGTGGTACATCGCATCTCTGCTGTGGGGAGGAGTGGTTCCCTGTGGCAGCCGGTACCCGGTTCTGGAAACCAGCCCTGGTGCCGTGGGCTCCCCACCCTCCTCCTTCCCCTCCCAGAGGAAGGGGCTGTGGGTTTTCCAGCTGTGGAACAGGAGAGAAATGGGGGATCCTTTTTACCTACCCACTGAGCTGCTCACATCTATTTAAAGCTCCTCCTTGCAACATGCTGCTTATTGCTGTGGCACCTCGTTCGCCAGCTGTCCTGTCTCTGCTGTGCCCTCTGGAAAGAGCTCCTCCACGGAGCATCACGCGTGGAGGTCCCGAGATGCCACAGCTGGGATGCTGGAGAGCGTTTCAAAACCCAGCAGGCTGATTCGAGGGGCTAAGACACCAACACTGGTTGCTGTGTAGCTGGGAGACAAAAATAGCAGCTTTGTCACCCACAGACCGTGGGGTCTTGGGACTGGGGGGCAAAAGAAGGGTATTTATTCACACTGCAGTGGGCAAAGTTGGTCTTGCAGTTTTGCCCTGTCTCAAAGCAGTTTCTCTCTTAGATTCTAGTAATGTCCAACTCAGTATCAGCTCCTTGGGAGGTGTCAGATAGCATCTGACCTGTGCATGAACGTGGAGGTTTGGTGACACTCATGCAAAGCCTTGGCTACTTTTATTATCTCTCACTAAAATATGAGAGAGGACATTGGGCACTGGCTGTTTTGTTGTGGACATCCCTTTGCTCTTGTTGGGAGCTCCGAATTCTCCGCAGCTGTGGTAGAAGCCTGCAGCGCGGCAGGCCTGCTGGGTGGGAGGCTGCCTTCCCACAGCGGGCAGGAAAGCAGGAGCGCCTTCGAAGCAGGAGAGCCAGGAGTGCCTCCCTGCACGGGGCCGGGGAGCCCTCTGCGCTTCTGCATGCTCCTGGTGCCACGGGAGGGTCGCGCTTCTGTGCGGAACGATCCGTCTCATCGTGACGGCTCCGAGGGCTGTTAGCAAAGGCAAGCAGGGTGACAGAGCTGAGACTGGAGAGGGTTTGTTGGTGGAAGTGCTTGTGGGGTAGGCGAAGGGAAGGCTGGAGTTCTCCTTGCCGGAGCAGAATGCACACGGTGCAGGAGGAGGGGGAGCGGTGCAGCCTGTCCCTGGCTCTGGGACAGCCTCCTGGAGCAACAAAAACCTCATTAGATTTGGCACAATTTGTGGTGTACAGAGTGATCGTGTAAAATGCTGACTCGCAGGCTTAGGCGTTTAACCTGAGCAGAAGTGTCACGGGCTGGGGGGGGTATTTGCTTTGGAAAGAAAATGCGTACCTGTGCTTGTGCATCCCTTGGGACGCGCACAGCTCCAGAGAGCAGCGGGACGGGCAGGAGCGTGCGGGGACGCGGCCAGGGCAGCCTTTCCGAGACTGCTGGTGGGGGGAGCTTTCTGTGCTGTCATCAGCCCTGGGCAGCGAGTCGCTCCCCTGGGGTTTGGGGAGAGCGGGTGCGCAAGGGGCTCCCTGCATCCATCTCCCTGCAAAGGTGCTTGCGCTGGCTGGCCCCGGTGCTAGTGGGAAGCCCCTCAGCTGTGCTGTGCATGGCAGCGGGTTTTCAGGTAGCAGTTAACAAGTGACCGGTGGAGCAGGAGCCCAGGTGCCCAGCAAGGCACTGAGTGGCTGCGTTGAACTAAAATTAGCCCCTTGTAAGCGGTGGTGGATAACAGCGAGCACATCTTGTGGGGGAGAGGATTGGCTGGGGGAGGAGATGGCTCCCAGGTGCCCTGGCCACGCCACGGTTGGTGCAGGTACCGGGAGCTGCATCGGGCGTCCCTTGGGAAGGCAGGCCCGGTGCCCTGGGGCGTGCAGGCACCCTGTTCCCACAGGATTCAGCGCTGCGAGCATCCCTGGGGCGGAGCACCGCCGTGCCCTGCCTCGGTCTGAATGCCGGCTTGTATCAGGGACCACGTAACCACACCGGCCTGCGTCCTTGGAGCGGGACGCCTGGGGACCCACGCATGGGCACAGCCCGTGCTTGAACTAAATCCCTCCTGCGTGGCCCTTCCCGCTGTCTGAAATGGGCTGAGCCAAAAGCCTTTGGTCTGGCAATGAGGCTTCGACCTGCCCGTAATCAGGACAAGCTGCCCGGTGCAGGGAGAATGGCACTGCCAACAGGCAACGAGCATCTCTTAACTCAATTTAATTAAATTTTGGGGGGCTTTTTTTTATGGCCTATTTTTTTTGGACAGCTGCTTAACTGGGAAAGTAAGCTGGGGGGAGGGAAGCTGGCCTTATTTAAAAGGGTCTACCCTTAGCCCGTAAATCTGGGCCAGATCCGCTGGTACATGCTGGCTGCTTTATGCGACCCTGGTAAGGAAAGGAACCATAAATGTCACTTTATAGCTGCTCTGCTTTGCTCAGTGAATCTAGATCAATGTCTCTCTCCCTCCTAATCAGGTTAGTTTTCTTTTGATCTACCCTTATTAGGGGAAACCTAAACCGATTTAGCTACTCCCATCCATTTTCTATTTGCCTGATGCTCTTTCCACGAGGCCATCTCAGCTCTACCCTAATTACTGTTGAGTTGCCTGATGCTGTAGCAGGTGACGCTCTGGTGTGTAACTTTGTAAATCTTAGCCAATATTCACTGGGAATTTTTTGCCAGATGTTTTGTTTCATTTTTGGACAGATTAGTTTTAAATTGGCAAATGCAGTAGATTTAAGGAGAAGACAATTGCTACTAGCTGTCAAAAAGAAAACACTAATTATCAATCATGTTTTATTGAGCCTCTGTTGAACTGATTTGCCATAGAAAACATCATTTTCTTCTACTCTGTCTTCAGGAAATTTCATTTTTGTGAGTTCTGCTCTCTCGGTAATGGTGATATGTGTTAGAGCATAGAAGAGAGGAAAAATTAACTCAGGATTAAAATCTGTGACACCCTGCAATTTAAATCACCTGGTTTTAGGAGCATAAAACCATTATCTGTGCCGGTGTGCCATAAAATCATTGCAGATGCGCGTTCCTTGTCGCTTCTGCATGTAAACCCTGTCTATGCATGTGATTTACAGCGCTTTCCTGGACGCAGCAGGGTTTAGTGAATGCGGTGGCTTGTTTGTTCGCTCTGAATAGGCCCCGGTTTTGAAAATGAGCCTCGAGTTACTGTGAGACAAGATAAGAATAGTTGGGGGAAATTTCAGTGTTCCTGCCTCGCTCCGGGGCTTGGCTGCGGCGCTGCACTTCCCGTGACTCAGAGCGGCAGCAAGGCACCGGCTTCCTCTGAAATCACCCGGGTTTTGCAAAGCTGCTGGTATGGTCGTTAAGTAAATCAGGTTTTTAGTGAGTTATCCTCCGCTGCAGTTGCCTGCGATGTCTAAAATATATCTCGCCTGTGCTCCTTTTGTCTTTAACGCACTTGAATTGACTGCCTGGAAAGGCAGGTGGAGGTGAAGGGGCATCCTCCAGAGAGGCTCACGTAGCCCTTTCCCGACTCCAAACTGGTTTCACTTGTCTCTTGTGATAAGTTGAGCAGGACTCAGTGGTTTTTATCAAGCTATTTTTCTTGTGAAAGGGAAGTGTTATCTGTGAGGGGAGATACGGTGCTCTCTGACATGGACAGAGGGGGGCTAATGCAGAAGTGTGGCCAAAGAGGACCCGGCAGTGGGGCAGCGTAGCCCGGCCCCTGTCTCTCGCTGCTGGTTTAGTCCTGGGGGATGTGCTTCATCAACAGCAAATTTCTCCTCATTTCCAGCAAGAATATTGGAAAGGAAGGGATTGCCAGCCAAGAAGTTGGGGAAACCTTGTCATTCAAATCTAATCCGCTATCTGAAGAAACTCCTTGATTTAAATACCCTGGGTGGAGGAGGGAGGGACCAGACAGTTGCAAAGCATCTCAAAACTGCTGACAATGTAAGGACCTCCTTATGAGAGCTCCTGCTCCTCTCACCGTTCCTTGAAGAACCTCTTTCTAATGCTCTTGGAATTTACTGCAGAATAGAAATCCAAGGGAGGGTTTGCACATCTTGCCCCGCTGCTCTGGGGCTCGGGTCTATCTGAATTCCCGTCTGACCGGGGCTCTCGTGACTGGTGCTGGTGGGCTGGTGCTGGGGTGAAGGAGATGGCTTTGCCTTACGTCTTGTCCCCTTCCCACAGTGACTCTGCAGATCACAGCTGCCGTGATTTGTTCCTCTCCACCTGAGGTGGGGACGGCCTCGCCTGCACCTCGCCTGCGTGTGCTGAGCGTTCGTCTCCGCTTTTATGGGTGTTTTATTTACTAGAAATCCCTGGTGCGCATGTTCTCCTTTTTAATCTCTTTGATGCTGTTGTGCATTACAGGCACAAAACACCTCAAACCAGTTTGGTTTATTGGGTCTGTCCAGAGATACAACCCTCTTGAGGAACAGCCCCGCTGGGGAGCAAGGCTTCAGCAGTGAAGAGGTTAATGCGGTCTGTCCCGAAAACTATCTGTGCCTCATACCAAGCCTGATTGTCATCTTGCTCCTTTTAGCCCCCGCAGTTGTTCTGTCCCCAGAGCACCGTCTGTGGCCATTTGATCTATGAGGGATGCATGTTTGTTGGGAAAATGTCCCTTGCTTCAGTGCTCCTAGTGCCCTGTTAGGTGGAAGAGGTAGCACCAGAGCCTGCCGTTCCTTCTTGTGTCCTTCAACTGGAAGTACGTGGTGATGCGTGGAGACCTTGGCCAGCAAAATGTGCTCCCAGCCCTAGCAATAGGTTGCACAGATTGTGCAACTTATGCAGGCAGGGCCCATTTTAACTCGCTTTTTGCTGGTGATCCCCTTCTTCCCAGGTGTGCCGGGTGGAGGAAAGGTTATGGTCCTGTTGGGGCGTGGAGCCAAGCCAGAGGTTACAGCTCTAAGAACTTGGCAGCAACCAGGGCAGAAGAAGTGCGCAGCCTTCACGCGCTCGCTTTTCAAAGGGGAATGGCTAGAATTTGGTTCAAGGTTTGTAGGTCAGATTTCCATTATACAACCGTACTGGTTGCAGCTGCTCGTGTGAGATCCAGACCTCGTTGGATGCTCCTGGTCTGGTGGGCTTCTTTCCCCGGGAATTATTCTTTATGATGAGATGTACAGAAAGAAACAGGATTTCTCTGTTGTAGCACTAACTGGGGTGGTAATGGGGGCTTGGAGTGGGATTTGCTTCAGTCTGTGAAATGTGGGAAACATCTCAGAAGCATTTGTTACCAACAGCTGCTTGGAAAGAAACCAATTTTTTTAAGACTGTGTTTTTTCCAGACGAAGGTAGGACCAAAAACAGTTGAGGAGGGATCTTATAATTGATCACAGATCTAGTAATGAGGACCAGATCTCCTGCATCTCCCCAAACAGGTACAAGTGCTCTTGGCACGAGTCGCACTCAGCATGTGGATCTCTGCCCGTGTTTGAAGGACAGGACTGCTTGTGTCAGGAAGGTTATACCCCTGGTTTAGTGAGTGAGAGTGCAACCCTCCCATTTCATTTCGCAAGGGATAAAATGGTCCGTGGTGTCTCCAGGAACCAGAGCGCTTTGATGCCTGTCCTCACGATGGTCTGTAAGGGCCCCACCACCCTGGCTAACCAGCCCCGCTCCCGTTCTTGAAGGACTTGCTCTCCAACAGGGTGTTGAGTAAGATGCTACGGGCCTCTTCTGCTGGATGTTGGTCAGCAGAAAAATATGTGTCCTTTCACCAGGAGCTGCCAAAGTTGCTCAGTTATACTCAGTGCTGGAGATACTGAATTTTGGTTTTAGTAGCAGGAAAAAGTAGGGGAGTGCTGGATCCAGCCCAAGCGGTTGCATGGGACTGCGCGTCTTCCCAGTACCGTGCGTGAGCCTCCAACTGACTCTGGTTCCCTGCGCAATCACTGGGATCCACCTCTGCAACCTGTAATTAGTGCTGTCAGCAGAGCAGTGTAAGCAGACACTTAAGCATTAATTACTTCAATGAACTTCCTAAGATGGGTTTAGCCACTAAAGCATTTTGTTGTTACTATAAATTTTTAAGTCAAAATATTAGGCTGTGGAATCGATGGGAGATGACGCAAAGCTGGAGCCTGGCTTTCCTCTTGTCTTAATCTTCAAAGCGTGGTGTGTTTTTAGGTAATTTAATCATGCAGTCTCTTCTCCTCTCTCCGTTGCACGGAAGCAGCCGTGGCCGGCAGCGTGGCAGGGGAGCGCAGGGAGGCTCTCTCCCCGTTGGCTCGTGCGTAGGTGTAAGGCACGCAGTGGGTTACAGCTGACAAGGCAATCTGCCATTCAAGCCCAGAAGACGGATGTCATCTTTCTTGCATTGTGACAGCTAAAAGGTGGCCCACGACGCTTGGGCTCTTGTAGTGTTAAATATGTAATGAAAAACTCCCTGATGTGAGGGATCTGCTGGTGAGGGAGCTCTCTTATAAGCAAACAGGATGGAATAAAATGGTTCATTAACAAAACTGGTTTTAATACAGAAGTAAGCAGAGTTTTCACCACTGTGGAGAGGAGAATGGTCCTGCCATTGCTAATGGCAAAACTTAATGGGGAATTTTAATGACTGTTAATTATTTTGAAAACTGCCGTTTTCTTGGGAAATGCAATGTAGTTTGGCAAACTGAGGCTTTTCTCCACTGTCGCAGAAAGGAAAACTGTAACTCCTCTGAGCTGACTCTTGCTGAAGAGGGTATGGGAGGCATTTGACTTGCAATACTAACGTGGAGAGTTGGAGGGGGTCTTTCATCCCAGGACAGGAGACCTCCCAAAGGGATGAAGGGAGAGAAGTGGGATATATTGCTCGCTCTCTGCTCCCTGCTGTTGCCTGCAACTCCTTGTTCCCAGCATCGAGGAGTTACGTCTTCAGTATTCAGAGATACTGCTCTGAATAAATGGGATGCTTTAAACCTGCATAAGAGCTGTAGGAAATAGGTATTTTTTTAATTTGTTTAAACTATGTATTTTGTTAGTATTAATAAGCTCAGCGTGTAAATACAAAGCAAAATAAATGAAAAAAAAAATCACTGTATGCGCTGAGACTAAAGTGCTCATCTCGGAAACAGGATGAAACATCAGTGACCTGGTCTGAAGCACTAAGGCAAAGCACTTTCTGGAGCAGAATTTCAGCTCTTTTGCTCTTTATGTCAAGTAAGAGGACTGACCCCGAAGGCTGTTAGAGCAGTCTTGTAAGTGTTGGGAGTCCTGAGCTCATATCCCCGGGTGAGCTGTGCCCGTGGGTTGGGACCCCAGACCTCCCCTCCCATGAGGGAGCCTCCTTGTGCCTCTGCCGCGACGTACACAACGCCTCGGCAGCTCGTGAGAGGGAGCTGGTTTTCTCTCTCCGCCCAGCTCTGATCTGAAGGGGTTTGCCAAAATCAAGCCGTATTCTGCAGATGAAAGTTTTAAGCTGACTGAGATGGCTTTTGAAAGTGAAGGAGCCGCTCACTAAAAGGGAAAGTGCTCCTGACCCCGTGCGCAGGTTCTTTCTTCACTGCATCAAAGTGCAGGAAGCTCAGCAGAGGAGAGCTGGCAGCCAAAGCTGTCTTGTTTTGAGTTCATGTGAGGCTGGCACTTTGGTGTCTGCAGATATGGCAGGGATGAGTGAAAGCAACAAGTTGGACTTTTTTTTTCTTTCTGAAAAGCCTAAATGACCTGTCAAGCTCTCGCGCTGCTTCCCCGTGGGCTAACCTCATGGCAACCACGAAGCTATATTGCATCATCCGGCCTGGGAACCCTCATCGTCTACTGCTGGAGGCGGTGGGAAGCAGAAATCACACAGAACTTGTGACAGAAGAAGTTTGAGAGAGTTTTAAACTTTGTGTGATGGGGCAAGTGAAATAACTATTAAAACAAGGTGGTCTGCATGCAAAGCACTTGACAGTTGGGTTACAAACCAACCCAGGTTGTGTGCCCACTTCTTTTGACCTAATTTAAAGGTCTTTTGTGCAATCTCTGAGGAGTCATGGAAGAGGATTTCAAACCTTCTTCAATGAAATTAGGAAACGTTAAGGAAATTAACTTTTTGTCCACTATTCTTTTTTTTATTGTTTTTTTTTTAACTTGGATGCTCAAGATAATGAGTCTTAAATTTGGATTGCACAGCTAGCAACCTGCAGCAAGTTTATGCTGTGATCTTTATTGAGCAGACCGTCCTCAACTGGATCAGGCCCAGGGCCCACGGGGTGGATGCTCTCCAGCTTTAGCCCCAGGCTGCGGGGACCAGTGTCCTCTGTGCACAGCAGCCGTCACACAGATTTCTTTATATACCTTCTGTCAGGCCTGTCTCATTGATTGTAAGTAGTACTGTAGCTGTGAAAAACCTGCATTTCTGCCAAGCTCAGGTGCTGACTTCTGGTTCAACTCATAAATGTATGAACTGGTTTCCGTGCAGCGCTGGATACCTTTGATGATGATGTTCGTGGATAAACTCTCTTGACTTCTCTGACAAAGATTTGTTGGTTGCCAAGGGCTGGAAGAGCAGTCCCTGTGGCTCTCTACTGTTTGTTGAAAATAAATTTGCAGCATGGAGAGCTGGGGTGCACAGGTATTTCTTGGAAATGCCCCTGCTTGGTATGCGGTGGTACCAGGATCACCCGCGCCTCCAGGCCAGGTCCCACCAAGGGGCAGTGTGCCGCGAGCTGGGGGACTTTGTGCAGCTGCTTGGTGGCCCGTGACAGCTGCCCGCTGCCTCTGCACCCCGTGCTGGCGTCGGGCTGTCGCAGGCGCTGCGAGGCAGAAGCTGCGCGGGGGTGACGCTTGACATCGGGGGTTGCTTTGGGGTTGGAGGTGTTTGACCTGGAGAGCAAATTAAATGCGGTTTTTCGTTAAAACAAAAAAGAAGTTCTAGACTGTGTGATTAGTCTGTGTGTGATAGGTGCTGAAATGAAGATTGAAAGTAGTTGAAGATTGAAGATTGTGAGAGGTGAGATGATAAAGAGGTTGTCCTGGCTGGGTTGCTGGTGAAGATCAGGGATGGTTGTCAAATGTAGGCTTGGAGACCAAATGTGCTTCATTCTCCACCTCGGTGACAGCATCATTCCTGATTCGTAATTAAAGGAAGCGTGCTGCCATACTGCAAGCTCTTAGGGTGACCTTGCTCCCGCACCTCTTGGGACTCGCTCTCCTTGCCCAGCCCGGGCCCTTGATGTGGTCAGCAAACAGGTCCCAGCCAAGAGGTGGAGACCTTCCCGAGGGAGCCGTACCAGCTGAGAGCTGCTGCCGAGCCACAGCTTTGGTTTCTCTTTTTACCCATGGATGCAATTACCGAACTCTGTCATACAGGGGTCACCTTGGGGTCTGGTTGCCGTCGAAGCCGTTAGCATTGAGACTTCAGCTGCTTTGCCCAATTCTTCTCAGCTGAACAACCGAGAGGATGGCGGAGAGGAAAGGAGAGCTTTCTTGTGCTTAAGGGGCAGAGCTGGGACCTGGGACTCAAGGGCACTGTCACAGCTGTGCCATGGACTGTGACTGTGACCTTGGCAAGGAAACCTGAGCCTCCAGAGTCTTGGTCTAACTTGGGCTGAGATGTCACATCTGTGAAACGAGGCGAATACTGATTGTAAAATCCCAGGAGACAGCCTGGAGATCACTCTGCTAGTGGCAGCAGCCCTTTTGGAGATCTCTGGACGAATGGCTCTGTTGAAATTCAAATCTCTGAATCGTGTAAAATTTGCTGCTGAATAATTACAGGTTACAAAAACAGAAGGGCTGCTAAGGATCATCCGGTGCTTCTCTAGTAAAGTTCAGGTTGCTGTTAAACTGGTGTGAAACTTTTCTTTCTGTAGCGTTTGCTTTTTAAAAGGAAACCACAATCTCTTATTTGACCAAAAAAAAACCCAAAGGGGAGAACTTTCTGCTTTTATAGACATTTCCCTTCCAGCACTGCGTGGCAATGCAGCGTTTCCAGTAAGAAAAGGTGCTGTTGAGCAGGGGGTGATGTTTTAGCAGATTACACTTTAACTCCTGGTGTGCCCTCTGTGCTCTCCTCTGCGGGGTAATGGTGTGAGACACATCTGGGCTGGCTGTGACCTGGCGGCTGGCGCCAGCTCCTGCTGCTGCTGGGTCACACAAAGCTGGTTTTGAGAGGGCTGCACTGCAGAGCGTGTCCCGGCACACCGCGCTTCTGCCTTACGCAGGCGTTTAGACCCTGGCTACGTGGCACCCTGCTCATGAATGCAGTGACCCATGGGAGCAGACCTAAGGATGTGCTTTGGTCCTGTATCTCTTAAAGACCTTCATCCCCAATGTCCTCATCCTAAACTAAAGGGAGACAAAGTTGGAGGGGAAAAAAAAAAAACCAAAATGTGCTGATCGAGGTTGGAGCGGATGCCGCTGAGGGTGGAGAAGGTACGCAAACAGCCAGAGCAGTTGGAGCTTCTCTAAAGACCAGGGCAAGGTTAGAGATGCATGACAGAGAAGAGGGGTCTCTGAAGCGGGGCAGGGTGAGGAGCAGAGAAGGGGAAGAGCCCGGTCCGCCGGCGAGCTCCTGGGCTGCAGGCAGCAGGCTGTCACTGCGAGGAATCATTTGGTATTCATTCAGGGCAGCTTGAAAAACAGAGATGTATTTCCCCACCCCTCCACCGAAACCTCTTTTCCGTTACTCTAAATAGAAAGTTTCCTGTTTTATAATTGAGACTCTTAGAAACATTCATGTGGTTCAGGTCAACATACAGCTGCTTAGCTGAGGCCATAGGATGCCTGAAATATGAGCCGGGGCAGAGGCTGTTGACTCTGGAACCTAATAACACTTTCAAATGGCAATATGAACTATTTCCTGCTACACAGAGCATATTAGAGTATCCTTTTGCAAATACTGTCAGGCTGGCTCTGCGTGGAGCTTGGGGGGGTATTGCAATTCTGCTCCTCAGATCACCTGTTATGTTATTGTGTTAATGAAACTGGGGAAGCTCCTCATGTACTCAGACAGCTGCAAAAATTTACCTCCCGACACCACTGCTTCCTTTTATCTAAACACTTCTTAAGCTGTGTTCAATTACTTTTTTTGCTGCATTTCCTTTTTGGTACCTTGAAAGATTTATTTTCTAATAAGCTTAGTATAGACATCACAGGTGATGGCTGTTGCACGTCTCAGTAGATAGACTTTGGTCCAATACATCAAAAGTAGTTCCTGAACAGGTATATGTGTGGGATCCTCTGTGCTACTCAGATAAAAGGCTTTGATGTTGTGTTGTCTGAATGGATTTGCATGTGTTGTCATGACTTCCGAGAAGAGCTTTTTGTAGGAAGAAAGCTGGAGGTAGCCAGAGCAGTAGGAGAATAGGAGGTCCTGGTCGAGCGTTTGCTGGCTCTGTAGGTGCCCTTCGTCTAACTCTGCCCTGAAACACAGAAGGGAAGCGAGATGTGTTGCTTCCCTGCTTGCACCCAACAAACCCAACGTTTCAGATGCGAACTCAAGAGATGGGGGATGCAGGTTCCTATCAAGCCGCTGCTGGAGGACATGGCTGTCCCTCAGCTCTCACTTTCTGTTGCTGCTCTCTGCTCAGGCCGCTGGCTTGTGCGGCTGCGACCGCAGCGGGATGATTCCCTCTGCACGCTGTCAGTGCCTTCTGAGCACCCTAAAAGCCAGCATTGCTCTGCTCATCGCTACAGCTCCTGAGTCATCCTTGGGAAACTCGCCCTTGGTCTCTTTGATCCATACCTCTATAAGACGGACTTAATTTTTTTTTTTTTAGTACTCTTTAAATCAGCACCATTCAAATACATACTCCAAAATGCCTCTTAAAGAGAGGAGAGGCTCTTTAGCAGCCCAGGTGTCACTGTCGCAGTGATATTGGGGAATCTGCTTTCCTGGCTCCCTGCCCACAGAAATCCTGCTGAAGGCAGCTGAGCCCGAAGGTTATATAAAACACTCATCCCTTTTAAAGCCCATCATCTGTTTAAAAACCATACCAAAATGATTTATTTATTCTTCCAATAAGAGATGAGGAATGGGAAACCAAGAAAATAATCTCTAACTTCAGTTTTCCTTTATGTATTTGGAATCTTCTGCGTGGACCAATTTCACTGTTAGTCTGAGCAGGAGAGGATGAGGATGCTTTTGAACGTGATGCTACATCCTTAGAAAGGCTTGTCAGATGGCAGCATCCTCTAATTTTTATTTTCCCTACTGAAATGAATTTGGCTTTGTTTCTGCTGTGCCCTTTGAGCATTGCTGGTTGCAGATGGGTAACTTGCACACTGTTACTTATCTGAGTAATCCCAGGTGGCTGGCAGCCATTAAAGAAAGATGCTTTAGCATCACTAGCACTAAGTGGATTATCAGAGCTTGAAGTCCTGTAGATGCAGAACAAGAAAGATGTGGGATGCAGTAGGGTTTGGGTGCCTGGCTGTGGCCGATTCATCCAAGACGCGGCTGTAGGCGGCTGTCCCCTTATAGCATTCTTCTTGGTGCTCTGACACTACAACGGATAGGGGTCAACGCATAAAGCAAAAATTGATTGAAATGGACGCAAAGAGAGGGAGAAAGAATTGGACCCTATGCATTAAATAAACGTATGAGTTGTTGACAACTCTCACTTTGCTGTCAGAATAAAACTTGTGTATGAACCAGGCCCCAAGCTCTGCAGGAAGAGCCTGCCGTGCGAAGCAGGCTCCTGGGGGCTAAGGAAGGGTATGCCCTCTTAAGCAAGAAGCATCAAAATCAGAAACAGATTTTCCTTGAGAGAAGCAGCACCTGGGCTGAGTGTAGCTGCGTGAAATGGCCCTGCCCCTGTGAATATGGCACGGAGCAGATGGGGCTCTGCTGGCCTCTTTCCAAACTTCCCGGAGTTTGTGGGTATTGTAGAAGGAATGTGTGTGCCCAGCTATAAACTAGGTGGGAAGTGTCTTAACAGGCTTCGAACCTTCCCGAGAAAGCTTGGTGATCAATCACGATGGGATGTCTCAGTAGCTAGCTCAGCAGGCAAACTAGGCCGTGTTTATTTTTAGGTGTACTAAATGTTTGAAGCTGGCTGAGCGGGGGGTTTTGTTTTCTGTGGGTTTTTTGTCTTTCAAAAAGCTTTAGGGAGCCGCAGAGTTTATCAATGGACCAGGTCGGGCTATCAGTTATACACTGCAGGGAGTGAAGGATAAGGCTGAGTAAGTTCATGCTGTTATTGCTCAGGGTTTAGATATGCTCTTAAATACGAATATCATAGTACGCTCTGTTAGGAAGCGGGATGCTTTGCTGGCAGAGCGCTCATAGCTTCAATGCTGTTTTCCTGGCAGTGTTTCTCCTGTGTAATAAATATCCCTGCAAACCCATAGCAGTAAAAATGCAGCTTTGAAGTAGCTGAGCCCATCCATAGGACCGTGCCTGGCAGGCTGGGCATCAGCCTTTCCAGACCTTTGCCAACACCTCTGTGGCACAGACTCCACCAGCATCTCGCTACAAGTAATGCTGGGAAGAGTTCCTTCTGCTACGCTGGGTTTTTGACTAAAGCTACATTTGGGTGGAGGCGACTTCTAGCAATGTGTAAAAGCGTGCATCTTAATCCGAGTGAAACCTCTCTTCATTTTATTCAGTGAAATCAGGTATAAACATACAAGAATTATTCTACTGCCGTAGAGACCTCAGTGCAACAGTAGCTTTTAAAGCTGGCCGGAGAACCAGGAAGTGAACTAGAAGAGTTTAAATGTTTCAAAAAGAAATTGTTGAGTGCAAAGGATCAAGATAAACTTGGATTTTTAAAAACGAATGGCCTGTGTGTGTATGTAACTTGGAGCACACAGGTAAGCCTGCTTGCCAGTATGGACAGTTTGCCACTGTATATTTTTGGGAGGAATCAGGACCTCCTATCAGGAAGGTGTTTGGTGGGGTTTTTTCCCTCCCTGGTATCCGTATCAGTTTCAGTTGGCTTTTCCTTTTATGAGTTATTAATACTTGAGGTATGCAAACGCTGCGTATAGATGGGGCTGTAATAGTATCCAGAATTTTATGGTGTAGCTGATTGACTTAGGGGGAACTGCACTGAAAAAGGCTCTTTTTCTCCATGGAAAAGTCTTCATCTGGTTTAGGAACTCTTCTGGAAAAGCTGTTTCTAGTGTAAACTCAGTGGGAAGTAACATGGATGTAAAACGATAGTGCTGTAGTATCTCTTCAGGTGGGAGAGCTGATTACCCCGCATTGAATTTTACTTAGGGTCTTTGCAGTGGTTTTTTTTGTCTTCCCCCTGATTTATAGGTTTTGGGGAGAATAAGCGAGGCTTGGACATGCTTGGGAGGAGCGGGAGCTCCTGAGAAGTGGGTTTGTTGTGTTCAGGGAGGAGAATCTGTCTGCGGCTGCCCCAGGACATGTGATGAAGGGTGACTTAAAACCTAGGATGTATTTTCACAGCTGTTGTGGGAGCTTTTTCCATTTAACAGAGCACAGATGTGAATGATAAAATATAAATTGAAGATTAATGTACACCATCTTGGCATGTGAGAGGTTCAATTATAGGCAGAGCAAGCAGAATAATGGAAAATACATTTGAGTGATTGTTCAGTTAATATAATTTGCAATGAATTATTCACAACAGTTTGTTCACCCAGCTCTTATTGTAATCATTTTCATTCCTTCATTTGCTATGCGTTTGAAACTGCTTCCCACAACTTGTGCTTGACATGTAATAAAGTATATCCACGCATCCAGCCCCTTCTCCCCACCTGCCCCCCGCCTACATGCAAAGAAGGACAGAGTTTAAAGAGCTCAGCATTTTAGGCACTGAGCTCTCTTTAAGAAGTTAATCGTAAGTGTTAAAGTAGAGGCTGCTGCCTGATGAACCTGCCGATGTGACCCATAAAAGCCCATTCTGTTGGGCTCGGAGTAACCTGAGCTCACAGAGGGGCTTGCAGAGGACCCATTTCCATGCTATACCTTGTACGTATGGGGGGGATCTTCCTTTCATGAGTGGTGTGCTGAGGTTTGAGCCGACAGAAGGCGGTCAGCTGGCATCAAGTGATTAATCTGCGTCCTTGTGAGCTGAAGCGTGTGCTTCTTACCTGTACGGCGTCATTCGTGCCTGGAGGTGGGAGGAGAAGGTGTTGGGCTTTGCAGCGAGGCACGCGCTGCAGGCTTGAAGAGAAGCGCTTTGCTTGCTCAGGTCCCTGTCCCTTATGTTGTGCACTAAGCAGTGGAGCGGGTCGGTGGCACTGCCACAGCCCTGGAGCTGAGGGTCTGGCTTCCAACACTGCAAAGCATCGCAGTTGCGGCCCCCTTTCCTATTCTTAAGGCACTGGAAAACCACAAATGCACATTTCTCCTGAAGTTTATCAGAAAGGAGGACTTACCCTTCCCAGCCATGGGAGGGACTGTTCCTGGGTAGCGGGCGTGGGGGAAGATGTCCATGTCCTCCTTCCACGTCCCTCTGCAGGTCTGCCCACAGGGAGCAGGCAGTGATGAAGCTGCTCTTTGCCACCCCACGCCCTGCTGCTGCTGGTGGTGGGTAGGAATCGGGGCTGCGTTCTGCTACGAGCTTAGTGGGACGCTGGGTAAATCCCCTCGCGTGTAAAAGGGGGCACATGTAATAGCAAATTGCAGTTCTTGGAGACTTCTGCCTAGCTGTTGGCATTTGTTGTCTGGAGCATGAGCAATACTGAAGGCAACATCCTTCTGACTTTAGAGAAAAGAGCCAGGACTTGTTGCTGCCCAGCCCTGTGCTCCCCTGCCAAACCCCGAGATGCCAAACTTCAGCTTAGGTCTTGTCGGAAAGGAGTCTGATCTCTTCTTCAAGCCATGTTTGCCTGGACTCATTGGTACCACATCCATACCAAGCTTCGTTACCTGACTTTTCTGTGCTCTTTTCTGGTGTCTTGTGGTTGTCAGTCTTTGGTGTGTTGGGAGATACTGGGACGTGTTTTGAGGGCTGCGGTGAGCCGGTCCCGAGTGCACCCCCCAAGGGGAGGTGCACTGCAAACATGAGGGCTGCTGCGGGGGTTAATGGAGAATTCAAAGCTGCATAAATCCTTCTCTGAATCTTAACCCTTCAAGGACTCTTACAAGCTCTGTCAAGCCATTATCGCAGAGCCTTCAACACAAAACCCCATACTCCATAACAAGCTGGGATTCATGCTACTGCTTCTTCCCATGGAGGGACAGCACTTGTAAAGTTAATCTGCCAGCATCTATTTGTCCAAATCTCCATAATCAGGCAAAACATGATTATGGAGCTGCATGTCATTAGTACACAATGGCTCTTAAATGACTGAGATTGAATTAAAACCCTAATGGCGGAGCATCCAAAGTAAATAAGAGACAGCCAGATCCACTGGTGAATGACTCGCCTATCACTCAGCTTGGATTAGGAGAGCAGGAGCTTGGGGCTGGCCAGAAACAGTAGAAGCACAGTCATTAAATTGGATATACTGGCTGGGGTTCAGCGCTCTTATTACTGTCAAGCATGCGAGTGTCGGGGGGTGTGAGCTGAGTGTAGGCGTGGGCTTCCTGCGCTGGCCTTTGAGCTGGAAAAAACTCGGGCTCTTTGGACTCGCCGCGGTGGGGGATGAGTTTTGTTCTTTGTTGTATTCTGCTGTTTTGTATCAGTTTCATCGAGCAGGTGGCAATGCCTTGAAATTATTTCCAGCAAACGTAAATTCCAGCATTCAGTTTGAGTTGGGTGAAACAATCCTGTGATAGAAAGTGTTTTATTTCACTTCCGTCTGGTTTTGCCTTCCGTTTTGATAATGTCGGATCGGTGGCTTCCAAATAAAATTTCACTTTGGTTTCGATTTGCCTTTCTTGCGAGTGCATTTTCCAGGTCTTTTAAACAAAGCTTCATAAATCAACACTGATGTCATTGTGGACTTGTTTTCCATGTTCTGCTTCAGATGCCAGAGGTGCTCTGTCCCCCCGGAGAGCCCTGATGAGGGGAAGGAGCTCCCTCTAACAGTGGGACAGCCAGCGGTCGAAAGCAGCAGAAGCAGAGGCTGCAGGATGCTTTGGGAGTGACCAGCCTTGCAGTCTGTGGGATTGCCAGCTCTGAGGATGGTTACTGCCCTTTTAGCTTTGTTACCGTTCCTTATTTTGCAGCTCTGGTTACACTTAGTGGTTGCACCTTTGCGGATAAATATGATGGGAATTGAATATCTATTGCTACCCTGGCCCCAGGGAGATGATTATGAACCTCTGGCTGGTGCCTGTGCTGTCAGTGACATTTGAGGTGGGAAAAGCATTAGGTAGTGAAATCTCTGGAGGAAAAGCAAGGAATGAACAAGTAAACAACAGAAGATGGGTATAGATCATCAAGATCTGTCAGCAGTGTTGAATTTGAAGAGTTCCTGGTGTTGCTATTAATTTACTTCCTCTGCCAGCCTTATTGCTATTACCCCGTGCAAGATCTGTACCTCAGAGCAAACTTTATTTTTTACCTAGAGCCTAATGGTTTTCCATGTGTTTCAGAAATTTGCATTTTAATGGAATAAATCTTATCCTTTCCCACCAAAGCAGCAATAAAAAGAATAAAGCCTCTGGAAAGCTTTCTTCAAATACCCACCAGCTCCTGTGAAGTGTCCGAAGCAACCCCGGTGTATTTTCAATGCGGCAGGCCTCTGAACGTATTGGGTTTCTCATCCCAGATTGATAACTTCTTGAGGCAAGACCTCATTCCCCCCCCAGTGAGATCTCTCTTACGGTTTTAACTCAGGACCCAAAAATCACTGATTGCCTTTGAGCTCTCCTGGGCTGCAGTGTGCAGACGTTGCACTCAATGTTGCAAAGCACAAGACAAAAATGTAGATTTTTCCAGCACAACCATATGAAAATGACAGCTGTAATAGCAAAGTCTCCTTTGGAAGGAAGTTGGGGGAAAATTGTGTGCTGGTGCTCTCTGCTGGATAAAACCAAGAAGGCCATTTACTCGCCAGCACTGCGGTGACTGCGGCTTCACACCAGCGTTGGGCTCTTGGCCGAGAGGTCTCCTGCAGCTCTGCCCACGCTGGGACACCCTGACTGTGCCGGTTGCCTTTGTCTTGAACTGGCCAGGGCTAGCTGAGAGCAAGAGATGTGTTAGGATTACTGATCTGACTCCTTTCCTCCTATCTCCTTCCCTTACAGTGTGTTACTTGCTGAAGAGCAACATCAGCCCGGACCTGTGCAATGAAGATGGATTAACTGCACTGCATCAGGTGAGGCGTGGGAGGAGGTCGCAGCTCCCGGCTGCTCTGCGCTGTCCCGTCTTCCTGCTGCCCGCTGAGCAGACCTGCCGGGGAGAACGGAGAAAGCTCTTGTATTCCATTTTGTTACTCAGTTAAAGCAATGAAAATTCACCATGATGTGCTGGCGATCCTGTTTCTTGGGCAGCAAACTAAGATCAAACCCTTCTCTTGCTGTATCCCAGACTTTGTTCAGTGATAATAAGAGCTCAGGAATTGGGGCTGGGTTTCAGATGCGAACGTTTCTCCCACCCTTTAATCTTTGCAGGGCTGGGCTGTAAACGCTTAAAGCAGGTTAACTCAAATTTAGAGACTTTGGCAACCCACGAGTTTTGAAACTGGTTTAAATAAACAATACACAGGATGTTTGGAGAGCCTGCTGTTGCTCTCTGTAGGCTCAGGGACTTCCAAAAGTCTGTAGGAGATGGCAGCAGCTGCTTGCCAGTAAAATACAGACTTGCCATAGTGGTGTGTAAGTCTGTGTCCTTCTGCAGAGCCTCTGCATTGATGCCATGAAGGTTTTTCTATTCTTCTTCCTAAGGCCCCCGTCCCCACCCCTCCTCGTGAGCCCTGATTTTCAGTGCGAAAGCGTCAGGAGAGTCAGCCCGCAGAAGGCCCGTGGGACTCGCCGTGCCTGGCAGCTGCCGCCTCCGCTGCTGCGAAACAGTGGCACGGTTGTCACACTCACTCCGAGGGCGGAACAGGGACTCGTGGTTTTCTCTCCATTAGTCCCTGCTGTAAATGCTCCCATTGACTTGGGATTTTGGATTCTTCTGCAGGTCACTTGCTCTCTTCAAAGCTGGATGGATGTTTGCTTAAAAAAGCAAACTGGCCTCTAGAAGACTAAAAGGTCCCCCCCCACCTCTCCAAAGAGCTGTTATTCTGCACATAGAGAAACGCTGACAGCCTCATTGCTTTCCCCACTAGGTACCGAAGCCATGGAGAATCCCACGTTGCCCACTGAAGGATCAGTTACTGTAAAGGTGCATTTGGGAGTTGAGGTGGGAACTTTGCACCCACTAGAATTAACTGATTCCCTGAACAGAGAGAAGCTCCTAAGTGAACACTGTTGCCCCTTAGCAGTGGCTTCCAGTGAAGGATGCAGTTACACTTCTGTGATAACTTGGCTGTGTGACAGGCATGATTTTAACCTCACTTCCATATACAAATAGTAAACAGAAATAGAAATAGATAAAAGGTCCTTGTCACTCAGCTGCTAACATGCTTGTTGTGGGGTGTAATTCAGCCCCGGTACAAGCCCATACTGCAGTGCTGAGCCGTGAGTCGCCCATGTGGGTCTGCAGTAATGCGTAGACCGTGAACAGGCTTCTTGCACAAGAATGAATCTTACTTTAGTGTCTTTATCACACACATGTTCATGTCAAGAAGTGAGCATGAGGTGGATCAAAGAGCAAATTCCACCTTCTCCAAAGGAAAGCGGTTGAGGCCCTTCTTGCAGACTGCCTCTGGGACTGTGGTGTAAGTGCACCGAGGATGCTGATTTTTTTTCAGGAGATGAAAGGTGCCCTGTGAAGTACCTCATAATTCTGGGAATCCAACTTGCATTTCTTCAGATAACTGTGGGAGGTAGCGCGAGCTGCTGGGAAGGCTTTTACTCATCACATGCCAGTGTGTGGGATTTTCTTTAAGAAAAGGGAATGTCAGCTTGTCAGCTCATCCCTTGGTATGTGGTTATACTGGTTACGTTGAATTTCTGCTATGTTTGCTCTTGAATATGGAAGACCCAGTGGAACAGAAGCTGTGCTCATATTTGCTATTGTTCCCTACTGGTTCTGCCCCCAAACCAGAAGGCCCTGTAAAACACCAGTGACCTTCAATCTGTCCAGTGTAGGTGTCCTGCATGGTGCCTTTCTGACCTGGTTGTGCTCAATTTAGTGTTTAACTCTGTTGGAGATGCTTGTTGCCAAACACTGCAGGATAAAGTAGGTCTCCACGTCCGGGTACCCTGGTACAACTGAGCAGGTATGAGCCCTCATCTTCCCAAAGTTTAAAAAATACAATCTGTCTGCATCTCTTCCTCACCAGTGCTGCATAGACAACTATGAAGAGATAGTCAAGCTTCTCCTCAACCACGGGGCCAATGTCAACGCGAAGGACAATGAGCTGTGGACTCCATTGCATGCAGCAGCTACGTGTGGTCATATCAACCTGGTGAAGATCCTCATCCAGCAGTAGGTGGCTTTTTGTGTCGGTCCCTTTCTGCAGATCTGATTCTACCCACAGCTTCTGTGGATGGAAACCGAGACTGCTTAGTACCTTGCGAGGTTGCAGCGGTGGTGATTATCCCCTGCTTTCAGGCTATTCATGGGACTCCTTCCTGCTTGGGGGAGAAGGGGGGTGGAGGAGGAAGAGCAGAAAGGCTGAGGAGACACAGTACTAGGTGACTTGACTCAGTTTCATGAAGCTTCTGGAGACTGGGCCAAAATTTGCCACTTTTTGCCTGTATTCTGGTGTGTACGTGTCTGTGTGTGCTTGTTGAACCATGCTCACCGGACAGGTAAAATAGGTGCAGCCAGCAGGATCCACCTTCAAGCTCTTAAACACGATTTCAGGTCTTCCAGCCACAGTCAAAGAGACTCTGACGTAGGAGGACAGCAGCATGTTTGTATAGCTCAAATACTTGGGTGAACTTTGTGGCCTGTCTTACTGGCTCTTAATTAGTAACCAGTTAGCTTCTTGTCATGCGTTTGTTCCCCAGCGGTGTGACACAGGGTGCTTGCACTGGACCTTCCACTTGGCTTTACCAAGACCCTAAAGCTCAAGTCTCTTCTAGACTTGCCAGCAAGGAGGAGGAAGCCAGATGTGTTTTGAGCTGTACCACGTGCAGCATTTAATAAGCTCCTGCTGTGAGTCCTGTCTGGAGCACCAGATAGTCCTGACCCTGTATGGAGCCCTCTCCTCCATTTCCCGGCGCGATGATGTAGAGAGCAGAGCGTGCTCCGGGAGGGTTAATGTGCTGCCTTGCACAGCAGTGCCGGCTGCTTCTCCCTCGGGGAGGGAGACTGCTTCTTGTGATGCTGTCATCTGGGAGACTAGCATTGAAAATCTGGCCCTTCTTCTTTGGCCGTATAATGAAGGGAGTGGAGCAGAGGATGCAAATAATCGTCCCTTGGAGGACGTTCCCACTTGGGTTAGGAAATTTTTGGATGGGGGGCATAAAAATGGAGCAAACAAATGTGCAACGACACAGTGCATTCCTGACTCCTAATTGAAGATAAGGGAGTGTCATGGGGATGGGTGGCAAGGTGAGGAGCTGGAGTTTATGGCCCTAGTTGTCATAGACTGCCCTGTGTTGAGTAGTTGCCAGCAAATTTGGACTCTAGTAGCCTAATGTCATGATCCTATGCTCAGAAACACTCTTCCCCTGGACTTTTGATGAATGGGGTGGTTTGTTTGCTACAATGAAAGTTGTCCTTTACAGGAGGTATCACATATCAAATGACCAGTTAAACACTGCCTTTGAAGGTGATGTTACTGGTGATGGGACCTGGAACCCTTGGAGACCATCAGAGGAAGTAGCCCACAAAAGATGTCCAGTTCCTTGCTTTTATATTTGCTGATTAAACGAATGCTGGTACTTTGGAAATGTGAATTTCAATGTAGTTTGCTCTGCTCAGGCAAAGGGGAAAAAAATAAAGAAAGAAACAGGAATCTAAATGCAAGTGGATACTATCTGCTGTCCTTCTGTGGCTGGTAACTGTCAAGGTAGATCAGAATTCAGCTGAAACTATTTAACAGCTAGCTAAAATGGCACAGTTCAGAAGGTGCTGGAAATTTTCTACTAGGTGGGAATATGGGGACAGCGATCAGTTTAGCTGGCAATTTTACTTCCACATAGTGACCTCCTGGAGGTCACTAAAGCACTTAGAGAAGTGCTTTTGGACAATCAAAAAGAAAAATTCACCAGTTGACAGGATATTTTTTTTATTACTATTTTTTGCCCACGTGCCCTTGGCTAGATGGAATGCTCCCTCCACCATTCAGCCCCTGTCTTTCCCAACTTTTCTGGTCCTTGCGAACTTTTCATTGAAGGACTGCCAGATGCCCAGATAACAAGCACCTGGTAGTTGCTTGGCATTGTTATCCAGAAATTCAGCAAATAAATCACTTCTATCACTGAGAAGCTGCCAGTCTGTCCAGTGCCAGGATCAGGAGAGGACAGGAACTACTCAGTGGCTCATGTGCCCCACAGCCCATGAAGGAGGTGTAGCGTGCTGCCTTTCATCCACTTCTGGAATTTATCTTCCCCATTCATAGCTCCATGGCTTTGCTTCAAATCTTTCGTATCTCACACAAATGTTGGTGATATTTGGGCAATTATTAAACCCCAGTTAGTTTTTGCTAAGCATTTATCCTAGTCTTTGGCACTGCCTGCTCTAGGATGTTTGAGGTGCTTTCTTGTGTAACGCCGCTTTCTCCTTGCAGCGGAGCAGACTTGTTGGCAGTCAATGCAGATGGCAACATGCCGTACGACCTCTGTGAAGATGAGCCAACTCTGGATGTCATTGAGACTTGCATGGCCTATCAAGGTAAGGAGACTGAGTTCATGTAAAATACAAAAATGGGTCAATGTAGTACTAAAACTTACCTTGTTACTCAGCTCTTGATTTTTCTCTGGAGAAAAGCAGAGAGCTGCTGCCTGGCATAATTTCTTGGAACCTGACTCTGTCTAGTTTCTCTGATTCCTAAATAATGATGAGGGTGAAGGACAGCTGTCAGTCCCCTCAGCTACATAGCCTCTGAAAAGGATGTGAGGTCATATCAACGAGGAATTATTAAGTCTAATTTTACTCAACCAGTGGAGACAAAGACCCTTTCCAACTCTTCTCTCTCTAACTGGAATTTTAACAGGAATTACACAGGAAAGGATCAATGAGATGCGGGCTGCTCCAGAGCAGGTCATGATCTGTGACATTCACGACATACTTGCAACTGGACAAGACCTGAACAGGACTGATGCCCAAGGTGCTACACTGGTGAGTGAAACTGCTGTGGCTTCACTTTTGCCTTCCTTCAGCCTGTAGATTACGAAACCTGCCCTGTGGCAGGAGTTACACAAAATCAACATGTACGAGTCACTGAGAGGAGTGAGGAAGCTATTTTGATCTTCTTCCCTGTTTTAGTTTATTGTCACTTAGGAACGGGCTCTGTCCATGAGGACAGCTGACATAACTTAGTGTCTAACCCTGCGCTTTGTGAAGCGAATCCCTTGTTCACGTGTCAGCTCTGTCCAGCAGCTCAGGTCCTGCAGCAAGGCTGCTGAGCTCCTGGGTCCTGTCTGACAGTGGCTGGTACCAGCAGCTTCCAAAGAAAGGTGCAAGAAATCCCACAATGAGGAGCTGCAGAACATAGCACTTCTGCTGACCTCCGGGGAAATGGGCCTGAATGACCTCCCAGTAATCTCTTGCTTCTCACTAGTCTCGTAGTCTGATCTGACTCCCTCGGAGGAGACATGAGAGTCCTCTGGTTTTCATGGGAGCAGGATCTGGTGTTGGGCACTCTGGAGACTTTCTGCCTCCTCTTCTTTCTGCTTTGCATAGCATCTGGCTCATCAGAGTCGATGGAGTGCTGTGTTTATTCACGTAGGGTGGCATCTGCCCCTGGGCAGAGGAGAGCACCCAGGACAAATGTACAGCACAAAGCAAGCTGGCATCTGATTTGAGTGGACAGGGACCGAGAAGGCTGAACAATCCTAGTCCTGTTCCCTTCTTTTTCACCTGCAAATGTGTGTCTTAAACCCTTGCCTACAGCAGTCCCAACTTAGGGAAAGTTCAGTAATGCTGTCATACGTGTTGGGACTTTCATACAAACTTGGTCATTTGATGCTTGGGTCCAGACGTAACTGGTGTCCAGGCCACTTGGTGTCATTTGTTTGATGGCCAGACCATGGCAGTGCATTCAGGTTTCTTAATCTAAATTGTCACCTATAGCGTATACCAGAAGCATAAGGGCAGGGCAGGCTTCCTCCAAGGTAGACTCAGATGACTGAAGCTTTTATTGCACCTTATTTTTTTTAACACATTTTTCCCTTTCACAAGGATTATATACATAAATTTAAGCAGACCTCTTGGCTTCCCTTTTTATATCACCCCCAAGTGATTCCTTGTTAATTCATATGGCCCCTACAGGGTATGACCCCATGCCGTAATATTTATGTAGAAATAAATTGAATTGCCAGAAAGCATCAGAATTTATTTCCAGACGAGGGTTTAACTTTGTGTGGTGGAATCCACATGGAAATTTTTGAAACAAAGCTTTAATTCTCCTCTTCAGCACAGTTGAAGTAGGATGAGCTCTGAGTGGCGTTCATACCTTCAGAGTAGTGCATAGGTCAATGCTTTGCTCAGAGATGCAACAGCAGACCGCAATTATGAAAATCTTCAGGGACATGGAGTGTCGTGGAGGACTAAAGGAGACCATTATTGATGTCTCCAAAGTGATGGTTGTAGTTGGAAGCTAATATCTGAAAAATCATATTCCCTTAACTAAAAGTAGCCAAGGATTAAAATGTTTTTGATTTTCAAATGGTGAAAACAATTATAGCGCGAGTGGAAGTGCAATTGCACGAAGGGAGTCCTGACTAAAGCAGGCTGAAAATTTGATCAAAAAAATCACATCCACAGCACTTAAGTGGGGAAGAGGAGACATTCTTCTGGCACAAGGAATGCAGAGTTTACAGCGGATGATGTTCTGCATTGCAGGCTTGCATTTTGATGGTGCTGTTTCCCCACAGATTGGGAAACACTTAAGAGCTCTTGATTTAAAATGTGAAAACATTATTTTTGTAAGCCATATATGTAAGTTATTTTAAGAACTGTGAAGCAGTTTCCCCTCCAAACAGAATTATATGCAGGTAATACCAAGTTTTAGTAACAGGAAGAACCTGCTTTTGACCTGATGGCGTCTGCCAAATGTGACACGTGCTGCCTGTCCAGGTCTAGACTCAGATGTTATCCAAGAAATTCCACTGAAACTTGGTGTATAAAACCATTCGTGGTCCTTGCAGGTGGTTCATGCTCTGTTCCTTGTCTCCTAGCTGCATATAGCTGCAGCCAATGGTTATCTGCATGCAGCTGAAGTCCTTCTTGACCAGGGGGCAAGCCTGGATGTTAAGGACTGGGATGGCTGGGAACCTCTTCATGCTGCTGCTTTCTGGGGACAGGTAATGATTTTGTTGCAAATGTCGTGTATGAGGGTGACATTTCTTTCTGCCTGGACAAACTATGGAGTACTCTGCAAATGGGAGAAATCTGTACTAGGGCTGGACTCACTGGACAGTGTCAGATGAGGTCCTTGGGGCTCCAAAAAGAAGCTGTTGCTGAGAAAGTTCAGGGAGAGTATGTCTGTGCGGTTGAATGGTAGGAACAACATTTAACATCACACACGTACCAGAATAATTTGAGGCGAGTTGAGCATGCATGCCATTGCTTCTTAACTTATTCCAACTTTTCAGCTTTGAGGAGGAAAGCGATTGCCTAAAATACCTCTATCAATTTGTCTTTGTTTCCCTTTCTTTAGATGCAGATGGCTGAGTTGCTTGTGTCCCATGGGGCTAGTTTGAGTGCCAGGACATCTTTGGATGAGATGCCAATAGGTGAGTTTACTAAGCTTAAAAAAAAGGGATTGCTAAGAAAAGCTTTTCCTCCTAAGCGTGCTGGAGTCTTCACACGGTGCTTTCAGAAGCATTAACGTTATTTTTCAGGTGTCTTTAGAATCAAAGTTGCAGTTACTTTGGCTGAAGTTGTACAGTGCCTACTTTGTTACGTCTGAAAACGCTTCTTCCTGCCCATAAAAACAAAGGAGAAGGAATTTCTCAAGCACTAAGTCTTTCTCCTGTGTGTTTCCACTCATCTTATCCCTCTGTACCTGTGCTTGGGAGTCTCCCTGCTCTTATATTGTAGTCTTGGATCTGAGCAGCTGTTGAGTGCAGCCCTAAGACTTGGGTGTCTAACTCTGTTTTGATGCAATGAAGTGTGGTGAGCGCTATAAGGGGTTGGAGAGGAAAGAGAAAACACACACAAGTCTTGGAACAGATTGGAAAAATGCCAAAGTGCTAGCATCTGACCATGTGTATTATAACCTTGTGCCACGTTTTCTTCTGGCAAAACCTTAATTGAAAAATCTGTGCATCCTTGTTTTGAAGGTTGAAAGTTCTTGTCTTCTACCCTGATCTGCTTTGCTTTTGTCTATATTCTTCTTCGGTTTGGAGGCTTATGTAAAAATGCTGTATTCAGGGGAGCTCAGTCTGGTAATTACAGAAATTTCTTCTCCTCCCATCTTGAAGCATCGATACAGTGGTCAATATATCTCTCACCCTTTCATGGGTAACAGCACAGCATGCTGCAGAGATGGGACGAAACCTAGCTGAATAGCTGGATCATTGCAAAGCTGAGCCCCCGTCACAATCAGCAGCTCCTGTTTTCTGCTCCTGTGTCCAAACCATTCTGCCGCCCCTAATTTCTTTAGAGGTTAATGTGCCTGAGCACATTCTGCTTAAATTTCCCTTCCCTTCCTCCTAGCATACGTAGTCGTATATACTAGGAAGGCACAGTTAGTAACGTGGTGTTAATGGTACCACATCTGAACTGTCTGATTAATGGCTTGGTCTGTGTGCCATAGATCTGTGTGAAGAGGAGGAATTCAAAGTATTACTTCTGGAGTTGAAACACAAACACGATGTGATCATGAAGTCTCAGATGAGGCATAAATCCTCCCTGAGCCGAAGGACCTCCAGCACCGGCAGCCGGGGGTAAGTGCGTTGTTCTCTGCAGGTCCCCTGCTGCGTTAGCTTGCCCACCCAGATGGGGTTGCAGTTGGCAACCCTGCGGTTGGCGTGCGGAGAACGACCCGTCTGTCCTTTCTGAACGAGCTCTGAAAGGCAGAAGCTGACTTTCGGTTGCTGAAGGCAGAGCTACTTTGAAGAGTGGTTCTTTCACTAGAAAGAGATGTTGTTTCTTGGGGGGAAGATGGCTCTGCACTGTTGTGGCTCAGGAACCGCTCTGAACAGAGAACCAAGGGGTGAGAATTCACTCTAAGCCACTGATACTGGTGTCTGAGAATCAGTGCTTCAAACGGATTAACTTGAGCTTCTCAATAATATGTCTCATGGCCAAGATGCTGTGTTCAGAGACAGTTTGCACAGGTCTTTATAAGATGTTTACTAGACACCAAAGCAGTCCTGCAGACCACAAAACTCCCTAAACAGCCCGTGGGCCCTTTCCCTCTACATTTTCTCCACTGGTTGCAGAGTAGATCCATTAGGTGAGCTGTATGAGATCTAACGCAGATTTGCAGTACTACTTTAAAACTCCTTAAAATTCCTCCCACATTTAATATCCACACTAGTGCCTTTGCTTTGCGGGGGTGCCAGGATGCTCAATTCATGTTCCATTCCAGTGGGAGAGGCTGTGAAGCATGAGGGGGAGGTGAGAAGAGCTGCAGGGTAAGAGGAAATGTCACGTCCTGCTGACAGCTTCCATGCCCCTTCTCCCTGTCCCGCAGGAAGGTGGTGAGGAGGGCCAGCCTTTCGGACCGAACAAACCTCTACAGGAAGGAGTGCGAGAAGGAAGCCATCGTCTGGCAGCAGCTGGGGGCAGCAGAAGAAGGAAGAAACTCGGGTCTCATTGGAGAAATTGGGGAGACTCGGTCTGACCAGGAGAATACTGACCCCGTAAGGAATCTCTTCTGTATTATGGGAGTCACCAAGGAGGGCCGGTAGCGCAGGTTCAATAGCAATGGGTGCCCGGGGATGGAAGGTGGCTGAAAAATTCGTAAACCTCATCCATCAGATGTAAGCAAAAGACCAAATTCTCATTTGGTATAAACTGGGATATCCCACTCGCATGGAAAGAGACTGTTTTGGATTTACAGCTGCATAGTTTTGCGATACAGCCCTAGTGAACCAGGAAGTTCAGAAAAAATAGCGTGCGCATTTTTTTTACACCTAACAAACTGGTAATCACAAAACAATTGTAATCGTGTTTTGCAGTTATTTGTTTTTAATTCAGTTATTGTCATGTTATATTAATACGCTTATCTATATTTTTTTTTTTTTTTTTTTTTTTTTTGGTAAGGGAGTCCTTCTGAGTTAACGTTCCATGTTCCTGGTTGGGACTTACAGCATTATAGGGTCCTGTTAGTGGGTGAATTCAGTGTTTGTGCTGCAATACCTGTCTGGTGGAAGGGCTTAGTGTGAGCAGGCTTAGGAAGCTGTCACAGGGATGAGCTGTGTTGTGAGGACAGGGGAAGATGCTCTTCTTTCATGTCTTCTTGTTACAGAATTCAGTGCTGGAGAACTCTTCCCTCCTTCCGGAGTTAGCAAACAAAAGCACCCAGTGTGATTCTGAAATCCCCCTCCAGAATGGACTCATGGCATCTGCCAGCACTTACCAGTACAACTTTTCCAACGGGGACGTTTGGAGTATGCACGCTGACCCTGACAGTAATCCAGGCCACATGCTGCCCTACGGCAACCCCGGGCTCCCTGACACACAGCAGTTCTGGGGTGCCTACAAGGAGCATAACCATCAAACCCTCTCCGAACTTAAGCGGCAGCGGGCTGCAGCCAAACTCCTCAATCACCCTTTCCTCAGCACCCACTTCGGCAGTGGCATGGGAGGAGTTGCTGAGAACGGGGGTGAGGCCAAGTCACACCTGATCGGATCCAGGACTTCTCCCTACAGCTCCAATGGGACCTCGGTGTATTACACAGTGTCCAGTGGTGATCCACCCCTCTTGAAATTCAAAGCTCCCATGGAGGAAATGGAAGAGAAGGTGCATGGCTGCTGCAGAATTTCCTAGTCTCATCTGTTTCTCACCTCAGAGGAAACAAGATGTGGGTGGGCTGGTTGGATCCATCGCAGCGGCCAGGTTGTTGGCATTCCAAAGGGAGAATTTGGTTACGGACATCCTGACTGTGACGGCCTCGTTCATCTTGAATTGTACTTTATCCTGCCAATTACTTCCATTGCAGTTGAATGAGTAATGCAGGTGGAGCAAGGCTCTTAGGAGAGGAAGGGATGTGCATCAGTATGATGTAAAAAGAGTCGCCCTAGTCTTGCTCCCCGGGGAAGAAGGTATGGCGCACTGCCTCCCCATCCTTGGGAAGTCATGAGATGCCTTGGAACGAAGAAAGGATCTGAATTAAAATCTTTGCATCTGAGCCTCTTGCTGTAAGTCACCAAGCTTCTGGAAGGTGACAGTTCAGACCTGAATTTTCACTCTTGGGTGATGCGTATATCCTGGAGGGGAGATCAACCCCCACACAGGGTTTGCAAGAGTGGACAGAGCTGTTTCCCGTACAGCTGGATCCAGCACTTACAGGGCCCGAGCAACAAGCAGGCGTAGATGCTGCGCTTGCTTTAGGAAGTTTGCAAGGTGTTATCTCCTTGCAGCGACAGCTCACCATCAGAAACTGTGCACTGGTTGGGTCCTGTTCTGCTCGTGTAAACCTGTCACTGCAGACTGCCATCAGGTTTTAAGCAGAGCTTTTCCTGGAACAGGCTTTACTCAATAGGCTTTAAAACTGATGTTGCAATAAGGGGCCCTGGCAATAGAATTTTACTGCAATAAAATACTGACAAAGGTCTATATTGGGATAAGTAATTTAAAAACCTTATTTGTACTATTTAGACTCTTAATTTGTTAAACTGAAAAGACTTTTGCTGATCTCACTTTCCTATTGATTGTTTATTTACTCTGTACGCTCAAAACACAGATACTAGGGGCAGTATGCTTTGCGTTCTGATTTTTCTGGATTTCCAGAACCACAGGGCTCGGGAGGCATGAGGAGGAAAGGCTTGCTGACACTAATCTAGAAACGTCATGAAAGCGTTTCTGAGCTCCCTAGATGTTATGACACTTGCATTAACCTGCAGTCTTTGGCTGATAAATAAATGTTAAATCATTGCTTTGGCAGTTGAACATTGCAGCAGGGCAGGGTATTTTTTTTGTCTGTTTTCCAGCTCCCATGCTGAAGTCGTCAGCAGTGGTTAGCAGCCGTCAGAAGAGGACTTAAGTGCCTCTTTATACGAGAGTCGCCTAGTGCCACGCAGTACTTGGCAAAGCCTCTCTGCTGTAGAGCAGTCGGCACGCCAACACCAGTGTTTTAGTGTAGTTCACGTTAGCTCTGACAGACTACCTGGGAAACACCAGCGCGGGATAACCTGGGGGTTTGGCACTGGCTCTGCCGCAAGTTAAGGCTTTGCGTACCTGGGGGAGGTGGAAGGAGGGTGCCTCGTGGGAGACAGCTCTGAGGAACTGGCCACAGTTGAGTTAACTAGTTGTATCTACAGAAGTAACTGTAAATCTTCAACCCTTTTTCTGCACAGAGGGGCTATTGCACTTGTAACTATTTGCCTGCATGAATACGTGTCTTCTCGGGCAATATAATTCCAAACTCTGAAAATGTAAGCCTGTTTGGGTCTCTGTAAGCCATCAGTGGATTAAATCCAGCTCACGTAGCTGTGCTTCAGCCAAGCAACAGCAAATGCAGCTTCCACCAATCTTCCTCTTAGCCGGTGGCTGTTAGACATCAATATTACACTTGACGCGTACACTCCCCCTTTGGGAATCCTCACAGCCTTTCCTTTTTTCTAGCCTATAAAAGGTTGACTTAGGCTGCCAGTGACTGTTAAGTGCTACCCTCTGCTCCCCATCAAATCTAGCCCATCGCTGGAGCTGGATATTTTATGATGCAGGGCTCTGGGCTCCTCGTTCTCGGCTCCTCGAGGCAGCAGAGGTGGCTGTGTGTCACCACCACAACCACGCTGTGCACGAAACACTTTTGGACCTGTGAGGTTATTACTAGGCTGACAGTTTGTTCTTTCAAACTCTGAAGATACAATTCTCTTCTCTCACCAGTTTTAGGAACAAATTAGAAAATGGTAGCAGTTGATCTGATTTTTTTTAAAACCTCAGTTCAGTTAAAGGCAGGGGGTTTCTTTGTATGTTTTGAAACATTCAGAGAAGTTGGGCTTCCCCCATTATTGAAATGAATATGCTAAATATAAGACTAGAAAATACTATTGTGCTTGACTTAACCTTAAGGGATTTTAAAAGTCATTCTCTAGTAGAAAGAAGATGATTTGGTAACTGGACTGGACAATGCCGCACCTGTGTGTGGTTAACAGCGGGTCTTCTGATTACCTCGAGAAAATTCTTCTGGGATAACACCAAGTGTAGCCCCGGCATTCCTGAATGGGGAGAGATGCCTCTCTCCTCCCATGGTGGTGGGGGTTGTCTCTCCACTGCCATCCTAATGAGAATTCTGGACTCAGTTAACAAATTTTGGTCCCGCTATCCACTAGGTTGTAAGTGGTGCAAAATTCAGGCCCCGGTGATGCCTTCCATCCCGGGAAGGGGGACTTGGGCCCTTTTCCTTCTCAGAGCAATTTTGTGCTATCAAGTATATTGAATCCTACCTAACTCCATGCGAACGAAAAGGAGACCGTTGAATGCAATAGTGTTAAGTAGTTTGAGGCTTGCTTTCACTGAGAGTTGTTAATACATTAAAACTGTAGGAAGCCAGTCCATTTTAGACAAACAGCTTTTAGTGCATTGGTATTTCACTCTGTGTGTAAAACTCCAGGAACTCATCACTCTGGCTGGGATCTTGAGCAAACCAACAATTGATTTACTATCAGGCAAAAGATATGACAGGTTCTAGATTACAAAACATCCCCCTAATTGGACTTTGTATTGTAATTGTAAAATTGGCTGTAATACAACTCTTCTGGCTTTATCACTGTAAGCTAACGTGCTCACTGAAGTCGAGTGGCGTCTGATCAAATGTAATCAATTCTTATTCAGACGAGAGTCGGTAATTGATAAATGTTCCAGGATATGTTTCGCAGCCATGCCAAGTCTTCATCTACCAGTGGCTTTGGGTTGAAGTTGCATCAGAGTGGGACTTGCGAAGGCTGTTGAATAGTGACCTAGAACGGACTCGTGCTTATGTATGGGTGACATCCTGGATATAAGGGTCACTGCCTGGGGGGCACTGGCAAATGCGCTCAGGGAAGGAGCGGGCAGTTCATGCTGCATGCAGAGTGGTTGCGTGTAGGTCTGGGATGAGCAATTCTGTAAAGTGGATATTTAACCTGCTTCTGGTAAGCTATTTTGTAGAGACAAACGGGCTTTCGGGGGAATAATAAACACATAGATACTCTTATACGTGCATTGTAGGAGCCTACCTCTAGGAATAGGGCTTTTTATTATAAAATTCAGCAGTGTTACAATAATAGTGGTTTTTTATATCTATGTGTTTTAAAGGCCATCCCCGTGGAAAGCTCTGAGGTACATAGCAGAAGGCACTTGGCTATTTAATTGGGTCTTAATATTGCTAAAAAGCTGTAGAAACTAGAAATCATACTGTGATTGGCATATCTAGCACTTGGCTTATTAGAGGAAGATTTGGGGTTTTTTATTCTATACTCGGTGTCTTTAGGCTCAGTAAACATCGAAGTACAGATTCAAGGTCAGATTAGAGTCCCACTTTTGTTAGCAGTAAGCCAAAGGTTGTAGTAGTTCATACAGACTACGCAAAGATTTGAGAACGTGGATGTATTGGCGGGTCTATTGTAGGCAGAGCTGCACGTGAGAATAACCCTCCTGCTTGCAAAGTCTTCCTGTCTGCTGAAGTCATACTGTTTCTAGCAAACTAACTGGTTGATGAGAGCAGCTTTACTTTCCATATTGAAAGACTTTTTTCAGATGGAAAAAAAGTGTCTCTCAAAATAGTGTCTCTGCTTTACTGAGCTCAGCCAAGAAAGTCCCAGCACTGACATGTTAGATAAGGGCTTAAGTACCATTGCTGGGATCTGTTTGACATCAGACCTGGATCTGTATTTCACGTACCAAGGGATGCGATTTTAGCCCACTTAGTCTCACTTTTGTGGTGCTCCAGAATCTTAAAACCCTCTCAATCTGGGGAATAACTGACTCTAGCTGATGTGATTCTGTACCGTCTTGCAGGTGTGGGTGAAGAACCACATGGATGAGGAACTCCTGGTAGGGAAGGAGAAGAGCATGGCAGGGCAATAGCAATAATGAATCAGTGCAATACTCAGGGAGGCAGTGAATTCTCTAGTTTATTGAGCAGGGTCTTATTTCATGGGGTTGAAAGCACTTACAAGCTCCCAAATGGCATTACAACTTCTGTTTAGTGTCCTTCTGTTTTAATCTTGGAGCTCTGTTTACCCAAATCTTCTCTGCTGAAACCAAATCAGCAATACCATGAAACAGGAGTATCTCAACGAAGAAAGCAATAGCACTGGTCCCCAGTGAGCCATAGATGAACTGCTGTCCATCTGCTGGAAGGCCTTCTCCCTACATCTGGTTATTTCTGTGCCTTATACTTGCTAAAGGTAACTCGGTAACTAGTCTCTGGAAGGGTTGTGGTGGCTCTACAGTGCTGTTCTTTAACTTGGAGACTATTTTGCAAGGGGATAGCAGTTCAGAGCATGCCAGATTTTGAAGTTTTTATTTGCTCTTTCAATTTCTCTCATGATCACCGGTTCTCTCTTCCTAAATACACAGAAAGGGAATGCGCAGGGTCTTCATTCTAATTTAACAAATCATGTTGACCTACTCTGTTATAGCCGTTCTCTACAGGCAGAGTCCAGAACACGCTTGTAGTAGCAAGGCCCAGCCTCTTACTACAGAACAGCTAGTATTAACATTTGTATTTCGGTTTGCCTGTGGCTGTACAACAGACTTTGTTGTCCCTGGTTGTTCTTCAGCTTTATTTTGGTGTTTTCATGTTGGCAAACTGGTAATGGACTTCTCAGTTCCCCCACACAATTCGAGTACCACTGGGCTCTTCAGGCAACATCTGCCATGGCACGGTTATGACCTAGAATATTTTGCTGTATTTCAACTGCGGAAGCTGTAGTAGAGGAGACTCTGCTCGAGATACCTGTTCCCAAAGCTACTCCAATGCAATTATCTCTGCCCGCAGCTGGAGGGGAGATACGGGTTTTAAACCAGTGCAGATGCAGCCTTAGTATTGCCACCTCTACGTCTTCAGCCTATAGATTGCAGCGTGAGAACGGACTACAGTGCTGTCGGTAACCCTGGTACAGCTCAGTGTGACTGCTGCATGGACAGGATGTTAACAAATGATGGCAAGCCTTCTGCAATAACTCGTAATTCCATTGATCAGTAGTAAATGATGTACAAATAAAACTCGATGAAATGTATTTTATGTGAAAAAAATAATGTAAGAACTGTATATTGTATTAGCAGCTTTGTGTATAAAATGGCATTTTGGCAATCAGAGTCTAATATATTTAAAACTTTTTTTAAAAAAAGGATATTTGATATTGTATGGAATTGACTTTATTGCTACTGTAAGTATGAAAAGATGGTTTCTTAACATGTTGAAGCAATGCATAAAATCTTAAATTGTATGTAAAACTCATGCCAAAAGGGTATGTCTGACAGTATTAGCACCTGACTCAGTGTCTTTAATGGAGAGATTGAATTTTTTAATTTAAAAATTATATTAAATTTCTTTTAATAATACAGAAAACGCCACTGAGTTTTATTTAATTGGTTTACATTTTGTCTCTGCCTCTCCTACAACCGTAAGTACTGCCAGGAATTGCCTGGAAGAGTGAATCTAGGCAGCGGGTTGGTGGAGCTTTTTCATTTTTCTGCTGGTGCCAGCAATTCCCTTTGGGGACAAGCAAGAAGGCCAACACCGGCACAGCCTTGCCTGGCTTTTGCGGTGCTCGAGGTGTTAGGCCGGGTGTTTGTTAGCGTGCATCACGAAGAAGGCCCTTCTGAGGGAGGTTTGATTCGGGCCAAGGTGAACGCGCCCTCTCCCTCCCGGCCCTGCCTGGTGGGGACGGGGCCGCTGTGCGGGGGGGCAGGCCTGCGTCCGGCCTTGAAGCCGCACGGAAGGGGTTCGGTGTGGAGGCCAGGCCGCGAGAAATGGCCGCCTCCGCCAGAGGGGCTCCCGCGGCCCGAGGAGGGGAGCACCGGGGCGTGCGGCCTCCGGGGCCGGGCGCTAACGGGGCTGCGCGACCCCTCGCACCCAGCGCGGCGGGGAACGGCTCCGCCAGCTCCGCTGCTTCCCTCGGCCCGCCCTGGCTGGAGCGGGCGCGGCCTGAGGGGGCGGCGGGGCCGGGCCGCCTTCGCCGCAGCCAACCGGGGCGCGGGGCGGGGCGCGGCTCCCCCACTGGCGGCGGCGGCGCGGCGCTGTTTGGATTCAAAGCCGCTATAAAGGCGCTGCCGGGGGCGGCCGGGCCGGGTCGGGCCGCGCCGCGCCATGGCCAACGCCTCGCAGTGCCTGGAGGAGGGCGCCGGGCGCTGGCCGCCGCGGCCGCCCGGGCCGTACAGCGAGGCGCAGCGGCTGGCGCTGGAGGAGCTGGTGGCGGGCGGCCCCGAGGCGCTGCGGGCCTTCCTGCGGCGGGAGCAGCTGCCGCCGTTCCTCTCGGAGCCCGAGGTGCAGGCCATCGCGCGGGGCGCGCTGCCGCCCGCCGCGGCCCCGGAGCCGGCGGGCGAGCCCTCGCTCGGCGCCTCCCTCGACGCCTCCTCGCTCACCTACTTCCCCGAGCGCTCGGACCTGGAGCCGCCGGCGCTGGAGCTGGGCTGGCCGGGCTTCGCCCGCGGCGCCTTCCGCGGGCTCACGCGGGTGGAGGCGCACTTCCAGCCCGGCTGCGGGGAGAGCATCTACGGCTGCAAGGAGGCGGTGCGGCGGCAGATCCGCTCCGCCCGGCAGGTGGGTGCGCGGCGCGGCCGGGGGTCCCGGGGGCGCGGCCGGGGGTCCCGGGGGCGCGGGCTCTGCCGGCGGCGCCCCCCAAAGCGCCCTGCCGCCGGCCCTCCTCCAGCGGGTCAGCGAACCGGGGCAAAAATCGGCAACGGTGTCAGTGAGCGTCTCCTTCACGTGGCACGAAGCGAGGCCGAGGGGCTCCAGAACCCCTGCCGAGAGGAGAAAGCCTCGTGAGGAGGACGAGCTGGTAAAGACACAGCGACCGGTACGCACCCTAACAGCGCCCGTCTCTACGCTAGGCCCGTGAAATCTCGCCTTCCCGCTAACGTTGCTCCAGAGGCAGTGGGTCAAGAGTTCCCCGGAGCGGCACGGCATGCAGCACCGCTGCGGGTTTCGAGCTGACCTTGCTCTTCTTCAAAGCAGAAGGCTTCCTATTCCAGGTTCCTTACTGATGTGCCCTGCGAGACAGATTCGCTTGCAGAAACCTCCTACTGTCCCTTAGAGGCCTTTTTTGTGTCATATCCTTTCTTATAAAAGAATGATATCTATGATTAACCCTGTGATGTTATCTCTCTTCTTTACTTTTTTCTCCCCATTAATTGCTCCTCAGTAATGTGCAGACCTGCTCTTAGCAGGACTTCCCTCCTACAGGAGTGGATGGTTTTGATGTGATGCAGAATATGGCTTAAAAAAAAAATCAGATGGCGTAGTAATTTCTAACTGTTGTCTGTAACTCATTATGTTACCTGAGTTTATAGCCTCTAACTGTAATCCCCAGGAGGGAACCACCCTTCTCGTTAGCAGCCATTCAATTGGCTTAGCTAAAATTTAAATGTATAGCTTCCTCTCCGGGTGGCCAGGTGAAGCAACCCCTGGCTCCGTGCATACTGTGCTTGCACATGGCACACCCTGAACCAGCAACTGAGCTTAGTCCCTGCCCACTTCTGAGCGCAGAAGCTTAGGGCGTGCGTGAGGATGACATGAACGATGGGCATCTTGCCAGAAACGGTTACAGAGAAAGCTCTGTTCTCAAAGGATCCTTCTCAGGTAGATGAGACCAGTCTGGTGCCTCGAGTAAACTCCACGAAAACGTCTGTTTCTCCAAAAAGCTGTACTAGTTTGCAATGTTCTTGTTTGTAGCATCCTGCCAAACGCCTTTCCTCGCACCAAGCCAAGAGCCAGGCAAGCTGTTCCTGCCACTGCCGTGGACATGCCTGATCCAGGGAGCATTTTAATGGACACAGAATGGAGAGAAATTTTGACCCCCTATAATTTAATGAATATCAGATGCTGTGCAGTGTTGCTCGATCATGTCTGAGTTCTTCGGGTTAATGTGAGGAACGGGAAAACTTCAGATGCCGTATAGTTTCTTCTCGGCCCACTCAAATGTGGTTAGCTTGAGTGGCTAAAGGGGACAGTGTTGCTGTCTTGCCTCTGCTGTCCTGAATGGATGAGTGTAGAGAAAAGGGTTTTCTTTCCTCTAAACATAACTGTACTTTTGCTCATTTTAAATAAAAGTGTATTTCTTTTTCAGCTGCTAATTCTGGGATTAGAACTCAAATGTGCTGTTAATTGAGTAGTCATTTGAAGGCACCACTGTTTCCAAGGGGTTTAGTGTGAATTGTTCCGTTTTCAGGGGTTATTTCCTTACCCATCTGGTCTTGTCAAAAGCATCTTATTTTTCTTTATCTTCCTTTGACACTTGGATGAGTGATTCGGTGGAGAAAAGCACAGGAGACACGCAAGAAGCTCAAGCATAAACTAACTTTATCTAGAAATACAAACGTGCCTCTGTGTGTTATACCCAAGAACTCATACGTATGGAGCCAGTCCCTTAGGGAGCAGGGCGCAGGTGGGAACGCAAAGCTTGGCCTGTTCTTGTGGGAAACGTTTCCCCTGAGTACAGGCAATGCCACACACAGAGCAGCTAGCTGTGTGGCATGCGTATACGCCTTGGGGGTGTCGCAGCGGTGCGTGGATGCCTTCTGTATCTGATAAGGGCAGGTGCCAGGTACCCGCAGCAGTTGTGTAATTGTTGTCCTTGATGCTGGTCTAATAGAAAGAGAATGGAAAAGTAGGTCATGAAGCCAAAAGCTTTGTGCCTTTGTGTCCCCACACAGATGTGTGTTCCTGGTTTTGAAGGTTGAGAATTCTAGCACTGAAACAGTGTGTGGTGTGGCTCTGAACTAGCTGGAGGGATTGTTCATAAACTTAAGACTGTCGTCTTGTCTTTGGCCCGTTGAGAGAAAATCTTCTCATCTTAGGACTTGCCTCTTGTAAAGAACTGTTGAGCTGAGTGAGCGGAAGGATTTCTTGTGAAGGTATGGGATGGAAAGTCAGAACACATCTAGCAAGTCTGGAAATAGTGAAAAATGTTGTCACAGAACTAGTATATCTCTTGGTAACTTGGAGGGACACCCTCCGACCACGCCCACAGAAAGCAATTGGGGTTTGCGAGATGTTAAGCTGTGACAGTGAGGAGGCCATCGAGCTCATTCTCCTGCAGGCAGTGGCTATCTGCAGCAGGTATGCCACACTGGGAGCACAGGAGTGGAGGTGGCTCGTCCGGATTCCTGATTCTGCTGCGATAGCCTCCCCAATGTTACCAAAAGGCCAGATTATGGGAGACTGTGTAGAAAGGCAGGCTGTGAAAGCGTACAAAAGCAGCAGCAGATGTGAGGGGAAAACCTTTTCAGGCTTACACTTTGCACTCCAGGGCACAGTGAAATTACAGAAACATTGTGGGAATAGAGAAATCTCTTATACCTTGCCAGGGCCTGCGCAGCAGGACAAAGAAATGTGCATCTGGCCTTGATGACAGCAGCAGGAGAAAATGGCTGGGGAAGGCAGTGATCTGGCCTTGAATGATCTGGCCAAATAAAGCTCTTGAACGAGTGTTGTTGCTTTTTTTGCAGGTGATTGCCCTTGTGATGGATTCCTTCACAGATATTGATATCTTCGGTGACCTTCAGGATGCCTATAACAACCGCAAAGTCCCTGTCTATATCCTTCTTGACCAGGACTTTCTACCCCATTTCTTGGAAATGTGCAAGAACTTAGGAGTTTGTCCTGAGCAGGAAAGTGTAAGTGCTAAATGTGGGGGGGTGTGGTTTATTTTTATTTTTTGTGCTACAGTTTATAGTTATGGAAATCAAGGATACACTTGAAACATCAGATTCTCTTGAAAGACTAAAGCATCCTGTCTGTTTGATAGCTGATATAAAAGGGGGTTTTATGAAATGTTTCTCAGCTTCTGAAGATCAAGGCTCAATATCACGTGGTTTCAGTACAGTCTCGAATCCAACATGTGAAACTGCTCACAAACTCGGTGAAAACCATGCGGAAAAGGCACATCTACTCCTACCCTATGCTACCCATATGTAGGAGCTACAGCCATGCTATGCAACAACCCGGTGTGCACTGTGATCCCTGTCCTGAAGAAGCAACAATTTTCAGGCATTTAATTTTGCAAGATCTAAGTAGCTTAATTCTTCGGCTCAAGGACCTGCTGGCTAAGGAAAACAGAAACACAGGAAGCTCAGGGGTGGTATAGCTCTGGTAACATCTCATTTCTTCCCTAATACATAGTGCTTTCTTTTAAAAGGGTTTGGATGATGGCACTCAGGTGATATACTTAATTCCTCTGAATATAAGCTGACATGACTGTGTTATGGCTTGGCTTGGACAGGCTTATGTTCACCCCAGTGAGAGTTTCTCTGGACAGGGAAACACTCCTATCTTCGTGGGCAGTAATTAATTAGAACTGGCTCTTCTCTCCACAGACTCTCCTAATCTAGCAGATATTATGTGTAAGATATTATGTGTGGCAGATATATGTGTAACTATTAACACTCATGTGCAGACAATGTAAGGAAGTTCATTTCATTCCTATCTTCCATAGTGTGTGTAGCTGCTTTTAGGTAGAATTGCTAATCAAAACTTTTTGGAAGTTAAATCTGATGTTACTTTTTCCCTTCTTTTCTGAAACAGCTGATGAGAGTTCGAACTCTCACGGGGAACACATACTACATGAGGTCAGGTGCCAAAATTGTTGGGAAAGTCCATGAGAAGTTCATGTTAATTGATGGCATTAGAGTGACGACAGGCTCCTACAGGCAAGTATTGGGGTCTGCTGGTGCCTGATGAAGCTATAGAAAGGGGGAGTTTCTGCAAGAAGGATGTATTAACTTTGCTGTTTGCCTGGTATTAGTGAATGCCAATGGCAAGTGGACTAGCTGAGTCTAAGTGGGACTAACACAAAACTGGAAACGGCTTTGGAAAACTGGTTTACACAACTTGTGGCTAGCAAAGCACTTGGCCATGGCTAAATAGAGTTCTTCCTGAAGAAGAGAGTGTGAATAGTCTATTGACTTCATACCTTCCTTATGCACAGCGCTTCTAAGCTGAGTCTTGCTATCCGTAACTGTATGTGTTGAAATGCACTGGGAATTAACTGTGAATCTTGGTTTGTTTTCAATAGTTTCACGTGGTCCGATGGGAAGCTGAACAGCAGTAACTTGCTGCTATTGTCAGGTCAAGTGGTTGAACATTTTGACCTCCAGTTCAGGATTCTTTATGCCCAGTCAATGCCCATCAGCCCTAAGTGGCTGTCCAGCCACAGGAACAGTGGGATATTGGATCACCTGGCGAACAGAACAGAGTCCCCTGAAGAATATACTGTGGAAGGCAACTTGAGAGCAGAATTTGCCAGACTGTCTAGTACTCCAAAGAAATTGTTGAAAGAGCTAGATCTGGCTGAAGATACTTCTGGAGGCAGACCTTGTAACCTGGGGCATTCTTGCCTCTGTGAAGAGGAGTGGTTCAGCGATCAAGTGGCCATAGTGGGACAGAAAAGCGCATCGACTCAAACTGGCCCATGGGAAGAGAAGCCTGTAGTGACCGCCTGTAACGCTGCCACGCAGACCAGGGCTGTAACGGCAGAAACTGGCACTCAGACTTCTGTCACTGCTAGAATGACGGGCACTCAGACTTCAGTTTTGCTGAAGACTGCAGTGACACAGACAAAGGAAGATGAGTACACAGAAACACCCCTGCTTCACAGAAAGCTGTCAAAAGAAGGATCTTCCCTGTCTGGAAAGGCTGTATCAAGTTCTAGTCTGCGATCGCTGTCTTCGTCATCATCGCAGTGCTCTCTTGCAAGCTCTACCGCCTCACTGTCTTCTCTCCGGTCCTTTGAATATTCTAGCAGCCACAGGGCAGAATATTTCCAAAAACTGCATAAAGAGAGGCAGTTCCACTACTCCACTATCAGGTCGAAGCTTAGCCACATGGTGGATATCCTGTCCCGGAGGGGACGTGTACCTGAAAACTACATGACCCAATACACTGGAAAATGCAATCTAAAACAGAGGCGAGACATCAGTGCCAGCCTGCGCAGCCTGCGGGACGTTTCACTCTTTTCTCTGAATAAATGATTACTGGACTGAATGCAGAAGACAAAAGCTCTGGTCTCAAACTGCAGTCACTTTGTACCTGCCGATTCTTCCACTTCTGCCAGCACTTTTACTTTTTTAATACACTAATAGTTTTTTAGTACATCACTCTCTAGCACTTTGTTTTATACTATGCAATTTAAGCAATAAAAAAGAGGGGTTTATTTATACTGTAACTACTAACATGTTCCTCTTACATGCATTGGTGGTGAAGCTTCATTTTAATTCTGGATGTTTAACCTGAAAAGTAATCGTATTATTGCTTTCTAGGGTTGCTAATGCTCTGACTTTAACTTATGTAAATTGGGAAAAATCTGAGTCAGACTGATTTTGCTCAGGGTGGCTTTGGAGATACAGCTTACATCAAGGTACACTAAAATTTTTTTCTTTTTAATATGGGCTTTTATTTCTATTTTATCTTTGGCATGAGAGGAAACAACTTTTATAAAGAGCCGTAAAGCTAATTTTATTCTAAGTCTGACTTCAGAGATACATATGTTACTCTTCCACTAAAGTTGTGAAGGGTCTGTTGGAGCAGTTGCAGGTTCTTACCTTCAACTGTATCCTTTTTCCATTGTTTACGCCTTCTGAAATTGTCTGAACTAACTAGCTCTTCAGTTTGATCATCCTCTCATGCCTTTGTGTAGATACATATATATATATATTTTAAAAAGTGTGTATGTATATATACACATCCTCAGAAGAGCATCTTTTTAAAACCAAGACCAGGAAGTAGCAACTTAGCACTCCAAGATAGCTATACCCATTTTTAGGTACAGCCATGATGTAAATGTTTCTAGTATTCGGAACTAAAAGCTAGATATATTGGACTTGTAAGACTATTAATGGGAATGTATTGCTGAAGTGGCTTTTTTTGTGCTTGTGAGTGGGAGATGAGGTGATATCTGGAGTTCAGTGTCTTGCTGCAGCATACCTGTTGGACTTCTCTTTTGGGATGACTTCAAAAAACTTTATCTCCTGTGCAACTCGTTAAGACCTCCAGTCTTAGCACTGTAAAATGAGCTTCCAGTTCTGGCTTGGTCTAGGAATGTCTGAACCACCTTGCTTCCATTAAGAGACCTGTAAACAGCTTCCTTCTTTGGAGTGAACTTAGAGACGAGACGATCGCTGAGGGCACATGACAAAGCCCCTGTTCAAAAGTAAACTGACAAATGCACTAAGAAATGTTATGGGTTATGTTTGCTAATATTATAGTACAATAAGTGTAGAGTGAATAAAACATTTTTCTCTTTAGACTGTCCTATCTGAAATATTCTGTGTTTCCTGCTCTGTTTATCCTTTACCCACTACTAACTTAGTTTGAGGAGCTGAAGTGCCCCTCTAGTTTTTGAAAATACCCTACTTTCAATATTAAATGGATCTTAGGTTAAGTTGCTTTGCAGAGACATTATCTGAATATTTGTTAGCAGTATTCTGTGCATGTGTGTGCGCAGGTCTGTGCTTCTTGGATCGCTTACTGAGCAGTGTGGGGATTCTCTCTGAGCTCTGACCTGTGCTGTTGTTCTTTAGACCTGCATCCCAGTCCTTTAGTGACCAACCAGACTGAATTCTGCCAAGTCCAGAGTCTGGGTTATGTATTTTCTTCTTATTTATGGGCACATGTGCCAGTAGATGGCACATTTCAGCTGCTGTCTTGACTATTCCTGTAAATAGCAATGGACGAGTGAATAAACAGAAAAATGTCCAAAACTCAAAAAGGCTTAAGTGTAGAGAGCAACACTTTATTAACTTTGGCATTTCTATCTCTGAAATCTATATGGACAAAAAGGCTTAGCTACTTTTATTGCTTGGATTTCAAAGCAGCCACTCCCTCCCTGAAGCTGTAAGGCAGATGTACAAAGAGGTGCAGGTGGGGGAAAAAAAGCTCTGTCTGCACTTGTTTAAAAAGGTAAGACACTTTCTTGCCTGGTCCCTGGCGCGGGAACATTGCGGGCAAAGCAAGTTGCAGAGAGGGAGGTGAGGTACACCTTCAAAGCCAATCTTGAGTCGAATTTTGAAGAGCTCGTGTTCAGCGGTGCTTGAATGTATGTAAAATCAACTTGTTTGTTCTGCCTGCTTTTTAACTTTATAACACTGTGCAGCTGCCTTGTTTCTTGTTCCTGTGAGAGTACCAGTTTACAAATAAACTCCTTTTGCCATGGGGGTTTTCATCTGATCATTGCCACGCTTTGTTTTCTATGGGTTTGACATTTCGCATGGGGGTGACTAATGCGGCGCTTCCCCCGGTGCCGGTGCTCTCCCGCCGCTCGGGGTGAGGGGAGCGGCCTGTGCTGAGGCCGCCTGCCCTCTCTAACCTTAGGAGCAGCCTTTTGATCAGGGGCTGGGGAGCAGGTCGAGGGCTGTGCTTACTCTCCCTGCTTAATGCCAGGTTTGCTTTTCCTGCGGATGCCTCCCTGGGCGGGGGGAAGCCGGCCGGCTCTGCCACCCGTGGCTTTCCCGCGGGCGACGCTGCTCCGGCGCCTCTTCCCTCCCCGCTGCCGGCGGCCGCGAGAGGAGAGGACGGGCGGAGCGGAGGCTCCTCTCCTGCGGGGCAGCCTCCGCGCGCGGCGCCGCCGGCTCCTTCCCGCTGCCCGGGGCCGGGCGGGAGGCGTGGAAGGGCGTCCCGCGCGTGGGGCCCGCCCGCCGAGCCGCTATAAAGGCGCGGGGCAGCAGCGCGCCGGCCGGCCGCGCCATGGCCAACGCCTCGCAGTGCCTGGAGGAGGGCGCCGGGCGCTGGCCGCCGCGGCCGCCCGGGCCGTACAGCGAGGCGCAGCGGCTGGCGCTGGAGGAGCTGGTGGCGGGCGGCCCCGAGGCGCTGCGGGCCTTCCTGCGGCGGGAGCAGCTGCCGCCGTTCCTCTCGGAGCCCGAGGTGCAGGCCATCGCGCGGGGCGCGCTGCCGCCCGCCGCGGCCCCGGAGCCGGCGGGCGAGCCCTCGCTCGGCGCCTCCCTCGACGCCTCCTCGCTCACCTACTTCCCCGAGCGCTCGGACCTGGAGCCGCCGGCGCTGGAGCTGGGCTGGCCGGGCTTCGCCCGCGGCGCCTTCCGCGGGCTCACGCGGGTGGAGGCGCACTTCCAGCCCGGCTGCGGGGAGAGCATCTACGGCTGCAAGGAGGCGGTGCGGCGGCAGATCCGCTCCGCCCGGCAGGTGGGTGCACGCCCTGCAGCGCGGGGAGACCCCGCTCCCCCCCGCCGCTCCCGCACGGCTCCCGAACCAGCTCGTCCTCCCCCCTTCGTTTACTTTTCAATAAACTCCCGATTTTACTTACCATGCTATTTTGTTATTGCCCCCCCCCCCTTCTGTATTTATTTTTGTAATAGGTTCATTATTTGCAAGCTTTTTCCCCCCATGTTGATGAAAAGCGGGCCCGTGCTATCCGCGCCTCGCTGAGCTCACTCAGGGAGTTGGCACCTGTGAGCGATACGGCCTGAACGCGCCCGTTCCAGCTCTTTAAGTAGTTGTTGCTTCCACGTCCTGCGGCGGACGCACGGCAAACCTCGGGGGTTCCGTCCGTGGGACAGATCTGCGAGGGCGGTAGCTGGCTCTCAGGGGAGGCTTTACTCAAGGAGCTTGGGCGAGTAATCGGGTCTTGGCTTGAAATATCACGAGCATCTGAATAATAAGTTGAAGACAAACCTCATTTCTATCTTAAATAGAGGGGTGAGATGTAAAGAGCAGTTGGACACCAGTGAATTCTTTTTTGTTTTGTTTCTTTTCATATTTGAAAAGTGTGAAAGACTCTGGAAAACTTAAGTTTTGGAAATACGCTCACCTTTTTCTTCAGGCAATGCTTTTGAGGACAGGACATCTGTTCTCAGGAAAAAAACCTCTTGCCTAGGAATTGGAGACCAAATTTGTCTAACACAGAACTAGATCCCTGTTTTTGCTCTGTCTCAGGGTGAGGAAGAAACCTGAAGCAATACATTGGTTTTGCCACTGTTCTGGTTCTTCTGAGATATTCTCAGCACCCCCAAACATCTCCACGATCAGCTCGGTGCTCCTGTTACACCCAAAGTTACTGACGTAGCTGAAGAAGACTGGCAGCAAAATGCCTTTCTTTTCCTCATGCAAAAGACTTTTTTTATCAGCTCGCTTAGGTGTTTGGAGAGGTGTCAAGTCTCCCTCTGCCTTTGTAGGTCTTGGCACTGCTCTACAGGTGGGGGGAAAAGAGAAAATGCTCAGATGTCTGTAATTTTTTCTTGAAGGTGAAGTTACGTAGTAAAAAAGGGAAGGCTTTACTACAACCTTAGTGAAAAACCATGAGCAGCATGCTACTGAATAGATGCAGGAGATATCATTGCTGCTAATTAGGGATGAACTCTGATTTTTAAATAGAGAAAAGGTGTCTTTCCAGAATAGGCTTTCTGGCTAGGTTGTTCATACCTATTGAACCAAAAAAGATACAGATCCTGGCAAAATAAGCTTCAATGTCTGCTGCTGAAATTATAGTAGAAAATGAAATTCTGCAATGCAATAATAAAAACCTTAAATTATGGTATCTGCTATAAATCAGTCAAGCGGCAACAAAATTGGGGCAAATAATCTTTAACAACAATTTCTGCCCATAAATTCAATACTTTTTTTTTTTTTCTATTTAACTGTCCAGGGATGTGAATAAGTGATCATATGATGAAGTGAAGGGGTGATGTATATTGTGTCTCCTGTACCTCAGTGTACCGGGCTCGGTAATCACCTTTACCAAAATACCATTCTCTTGACAGAACTTTATTCTAATCCGTTATTTTTGCCTTTCCCTTTGCTTTCTTACATGTTTGTTAAATGTTTCAGCAGTCCTGTGAACAACAGAAGAATATACCATATCACAGAAGACTGTACCATGTTCCATAACCACCAGGGGGAAAAAAAGGGGGGTGAATTTAATTTGAAAGTCAGATTCCTCATGTGCCATCTCCCTTGGGATGCTGTGGAAACACAGCCTAATGATTTCTTCTGAAACTTGTTGCAGATGATTGCCCTAGTTATGGATTCCTTCACAGATACCGATATCTTCAAAGACCTCTTGGAGGCTTGTAGCCAGCGGCAAGTTAAAGCATATATCCTTCTAGATCAGTCTTCATTTTCCCACTTTCTAAAAATGTGCAAGGATCTGGGAGTTGACCTGGAACAGGAAAAGGTGAGCCTTGTCATGTTTATAGGGATAGAGAGTTGGTCCTCTTATGACTGTAATCTTTGAGCTATCAAAAGAAACTATTTTGCCTGCTGCCACAACTTAAAATGGGTTTTATGTAGCTCTAGCTCTTTCTTGGAAGATTTAACCATTCTTGCATAAGAAGGCAATTAATATAAAACCTGAAATCTTTATAAGTGGCTGTTACAGTTGCTTTCTGAGCACAAATACTAATTGAGTATTCAAGGAAATGCAGGAGGAATGTCCAGTCCCTAAAGCATGACTGCAGTTGCTCAGGCTCGCTGAGACTTTGATGGAGAAACAGGTTCTCAGGAGTCTGTGGGGCTTGGGTCCCTCCAAGATTTGGAGACAGGAGTTTTTACAATCACACTCTGCACAATCAGTTGATGGGTCTGCCCCTTAGTGCCACCTCTTTACCTACTAAAACAGGACAAAATTATCATTTGGTTCCTAGAGGGTGAACCTTGTGCCACTGCACAGCAACCTTTGCTAGTTCATCAGCGACAGTTATTGTTGTCTGTTACGCCTTTAAATACAATTGTTTAACTTTGAAATCCACATGATGCTTGCCATATCTTTAACAGTTTATGAGAATTCGAAATATCACGGGGAACACATACTGCACGAGGTCGGGTGCCAAAATTGTTGGAAAAGTCCGTGAAAAGTTCATGTTAATTGATGGCATTAGAGTGACAACGGGCTCATACAGGCAAGTGCCAACTTTTTTCTGTTGCTTTACATGATTTCTTTACACGGAAAGGAAAACCAGCCATGTTGCAAAACTGCTTTCCGTATCACAGTTTATTTGTAATGGTTGTCCTAAAAAGAGCACACTGCTCCTCATTTGGATTATAAGAACAATCTAACTAAAAGTGATGAAAGAGAATTTTCAGTTAATACTTTGTTTACTATTTGTTTTCAGTGAACTCAGAATTTTCTCCTTCTTCCTTTGCTAGTTTTACGTGGACAGATGGGAAGCTGAACAGCAGCAACATTTTGATCCTGTCAGGCCCCGCAGTGGCACACTTTGACCTGGAATTTCGGATTCTTTATGCACGGTCAAAGCCTATCAACCTCAAAGAGTTATCCAGCTGCAAGAAGAATAAGGTGTTGGACCAGCTGGTCAGGATAACAGTGGCTTCCAGAGAACTGACCAGGGAAAACTTCCTGAGAATGGAGTTTTTGTATCTTAGAGCATTTGTAGGAAATCTAAAGATGAAGCAAAGTTGGCTGCGTGCCTCAAGGGAGGCGGTCTACGTGTCAAATAATGCAATGCATGCCTCTCTGCCACTGACTAAGAGGAATGGCTCTCTAGTTATGTGGCCACACTGGATCATAGAGAGATGAATTGCACGTTCACTCGGAGCGAGAAGCAGAACCTCAGGAACCACGGCCAGCCGTCCATGTCCAGTACTGTCTTACAGTATGTTTGTGAGAGCAGCTGGGAAACAACCTCAAACTGAGAGAAAGTGATACTGGAATTGTGGTTTTGTTTGAAGACTACTATAATGCAGATCAACAGATACAATTATGGTATTGTCTTAGGCTCAGATGTGGTTTTTTTAAAAAAAACTCTTAACACCTGGAAAGCCATTATTGACTTCTAGTATTCTGTCAGATTTTCATTTTTCCACCTATTCTTACATGTTTTAAGCTGATGGGTTAGCAGTGTCTTAGCTCAGTAGCTCAAACCTTTTTTTTTTTTTTTTTAAGGAATCTAGGTATAGAAAATAATATTGCTTAAAGGTCTTCCAAAGATGAATAGCAGGACTGCTGTATGGCTCTGAAATCAGTCTAAGCTTAGTCTTGCGTTGCACGAACTCTTTCATGACGCAGAACTGAAGCGGAGTAACCATAATCTAGAAACTAGTAGATCAGTACCATGCTACTAGTCCTCAAATGTTACATTTTCTTTACATGAAGCTGTGCTGCGAGGCAGAACGAGCTAACATGTCAGGCGAACAAGGCTTTTGCAATGACTGAATTTCAAATCACCTTTTCTTTATAATTGTAAGAATACTTGGATTGTTGGACATCATGCAATAAATGTGTGCAAGGGATAGTATTCCTAAGAACTTACTATGTTTGTAGTAGAGCCAAATGAGACCATTTTCTTGGCATTACTATATATACTTTTTGGTTTCTTTATGGTTGCTGCTGCTGTCTGATCTTATGGGAAAAGTTGAGTAGATCTGAAATCTGTGAAGCTGCTGCTACTTCTCAAAAGCCTTACTTCCACCAGCCATGTCATGACATGTCAGAAATAGACATGAACAGTCAGAAATAGAACCATTTATTTGTAACGTTCATGCAAGCTCGATTTTTTAAAAAAATCCATCCATTTCTGGAGAAAACCAAAAAACCCCAGATGAATAAACTATCCTCCCAAACAGTTGTACATTGAGGCACTGAAGTTCCAGCAGCCTGCCAGGGCAGAAACTCCTGTTAGTCCACCCATGGCAGCTGTGGCAAAAGCAAAGGTACACCATTTCCCAGGTTGTTCTTGAGGCTCTTGCTACTGCAGAGAACTCGGGTATGTGCTCGCGTAAGTGTCTTGTGGGTTCTGGGCTTCAAAGGGGAAGCTTAAAACTTAGCTGGGGCATTTCATATGGGTCTCTGCTAAACATCAGCAGGATAACGTCACATTGGACACGTGGAGCTTACAAAAACGGTCTTTATGGACAATGCAATGGTGTACTGATTAGGATGCAACTAATCTGTGCCCTTTTTCTTCTGCGCTTACAATCATGGAAATGTAATAGTTCTGACTCTCCTAATCTGTAAATGTTCAGTAGTTTATAGTTTAATAGTCTTAACTTTCATCTAGATGTAAAGAAGTTTGAAATATGTATTTTTCTTCTTAGCTATATTTTCTGTAAACACAAAAACCATACAATATTGTACTCTATGCAAAATATTGTTTGTGCAATCTTATTTTCACAATGATTATCTGTATATGTTTTCTCAAACGTAAGTTTTTAACTTTGTTATTCATCTCGTTACTTTAATAGGCAACTCTTTCCACGTGCCATTAGTAGAACTTTTTCTCAGCAGTTGCGAATATATTGATGATACAAAATACTGTGATAAGAGTTGTGTTTATTTTTGATAGAGTGGACTTAATCTGAAAAGTACATTGAAATAAATAGCTAGAATTTTAAGAATGTCTTTAATTATAAACAAATAACCTCTTTTTCAAGTGGTTACCTAGAGAGACAGCATAACGTGACCATGGAGGTACAGCACTGTGAAGTGCAGTCTGTCAGTCACAACCGCGCTGTTAGCATGCCAAGTTATTAATGAAGAACGAGAGTGATTAATAAGAATATAAAATGTGATTAAATTTTTTTCCATAAGCATGAATTTTTGACAGCATTACTAAACTTATGAGAAGCTGGTGGGGTTTTTTTGTGGTTTTTTTTTTTGTTTGTTTGGTTGGTTTTTTTTTTACTCCAGCCTATACTTCATTAACTCAAAGTCTACATTAAATTTGATTCAATAATAACTTTCAGGGGCTGTCAGGAGCCTGTGGTAGGGCACCGCTGGATCTATTAACTATTACTGTAATTGTTTTCTTTCTAGTCCTTCAGTTGCCCGGGGTAAAGCGCAACAGCTGTGGTGCACACGGTGTGGAGGCCCCCTTCATGTGGAGAAGGGAAGCGATAGCTTTACTTATTTAATGGGACAAGGACTTTTTGGAGGCGATCTGTCAATCTGGTTCAATCCTAGGTTCTCCCCCAGGTTACACACTTCATTTTAGTAACAGCAGTAGTGGCTGGAGGGCTGCGTTACGCGTATTCCACTCTTTTGGCTTGGAGGTGAAGGGTGGGTTTCAGTCACACTTGAAGACTATTTATCAACGGGGTTTCCTCAGCAGCGTCGCTTCTGCGTGTCTGAGTAACAGCGCGGATCTTACACTCGGCGTTATGAACTTGGAGCCGTTTTTTCCGTTAAAATAAGGAAATGTCCAAGGCTTCGGCACTTCATGCTTTGCTCCGCAGCTGCGGTGCCGGTAACACACAGGGCCTTTCGCCTGCCTTCGGCGAAGGGCGGGCGGCTTCCCTCAGCAAAAGCACCTCGCACGGCCGCGCCGAGGCCCCCGGGCCGCGGGGCCGCCTCAGGCGCGGGAGAGACCCCGGCGGCGGCGGGCGCGCTCCGGGCACCATGGCAACGGGCGGCGCGTCACGTGGGCCCCGCCGCCGGGGCCCCGCCGCTTCCGCTTGCCCTCTCGCCCCAAGATGGCGGCGCCCGTGGGACCGGTGAAGTTTTGGAAGCCGGGTGAGGGGGCGCGGCTGGTGCGGGGGGTCGCGGTCCCGGGGCGGCGTGGGGTGCGTGTGGGAGCTCCTTCCCGGGCTGTCTGCAGCGGGCCCTGGGCTTCCCTCCCGCTCGGCGAAAGCCGCCGCGCTGCCCCCGGCAGCCGTCGGCTGTAGGGAGTCGCACGGATTTCAGACGCCGAGGGCAGCGGACAACCGTGCTGTCCCTCCGCCGCGGGGGCCTGGGGGGCGGCGAGGTCTCTGTGACTCCAGCCGGGCGCTGCCCCGTACCGGGGGTGGCGGGGGAGGGGACAGAGTCCGCCCGCAGCCCGCCGGGGCGGGGTGGGCCGTTCGCCGGGTGGGTGTGCTGCCCTTCGGGGGGCCTCGGCTGGCTGGAGAAACGCACGGGGGAACCGCAACCAGTTTAACGAGGGGGAGTGCGAAGTCCCGCCCCTGAGGGGGAATAACCCCAGGTGCCACGCAGCGGGGGGAGCAGCTCAGTAGAGCTGAGGGGACCTTGGGGTCCTGTGGGCAGCAAGCGTGAGCCGTCGATGAGCCTCGGCAGCAAAGAAGGTCACCCGCATGGTGGGCTGCGTGAGGAAGAGCATTGCTGTTAGCCTGAGGGGGGTGATCCTTCCCCGCAGCCCTGGGAAGGCCATATCGGGGTGCTCTGTGGGCTCCCCAGCACCAGGAAGACATGGACTTGCTGAAGAAGGTCCACAAAGTGATGGGCCACAAGGATGGTTGAGAGATTGGAGCATGCGACATGCAAGGGGAGGCTGAGAGCGCTGGGACTGTGCAGCCTGGAGAAGAGGAGTCTCAGGATAATCTTTTTGATGTATATAAATACCTTATGGGGGGGTGTAAAGAAGATAGAGCTAGACTCTTCTTGGTAGTGCCTACTGACAGAACAAGAGGCAATGGGCACAAGCTGAAATATGAGAAAGTCAACTTAAACATGAGAAAAAGCTTTTCTGCTGCGGGAGTGATCAGATTCTGGAACAAGCAGTCGGGCAGGTTGTGGGGTCTCCACCCCAACTGAACGGGGACCTGGGCAGCCTGCTGGAAGTGACCCTGTGGTAAGCAGGGTGCTGGACTGGAAGGTCTCCAGAGGTCCCTCCCAGCCTCCGCCGTGCTGTGGCTCTGTGATCGTTCCCTCGGGCTTTGGGCAGTTGTATACCTTCCCATTCGCTTGTCCCAAAGGGGAGCTTGGTGGGTCTGCCTTTGGTAATTTTTTTTAAATTGGTCACTGTGTTGTGGTATGCTGTGGTTTGCAAAGCTATTCCAGAGTCAAGATTAGTTTAGCAAACAGCTTCTTAATCATTTGAATAATATGTGTGTACACATTGTAATGTGTGTGTATATACAATATGTATATATATAGTAATATGTTGACAGTAGTGTATTAAAAAAAAAAAGCATATAAAATGCTGTGAAAGAAAGTCAGTGGGGGATGAGAAGCAATATCTGTTAACTTCGTTGATTTGCCAAGATCCAAATATTCACATCCCTGGTTCTTAACTTCCCCATCTGTCCTGGGGAGTGAGTAGTTATTGGAATCATTGCTAATCACTCTTAAAATTGGATCAATTTGCTATAAAACTTGCTTAGCAGTTTTGAGTAGGGACTAACTGTTTTTAAACAGTGGGAAAAGCCCAAACAAGCAAATCCTACATAACAGGGGAATCCTTCTCTTTGCTCAGACTTACCCAGTTGAATCTGCAGCTGGAGATGACACATTCCATTATTGAGATGACTTTTTGCTTCTAGTTCACTTGCATGATTCAGCATTTTTGTTTGTCAGTAGTTTTATGGTAACCTGCAGCAGGAATAAATCAAGTTTCAGTTATTGAGGTAAATTCAGATCTGAAGCGAGTGGCATATTTCATGAGCAGGCAAGGCTGAATGTTTATACAGTTGATGTTAGTCAACGGAAGTTCTGTTACATGTGTGACTGGCTGGCTTAAAATCCATGGATGTACTTCTGAGAAAGATATTGAAGATATATCTGAACTGTTGCACAGAAAAAGAAGAAAATTCCCAAGACCTTGCTATGTATTTTTCCCACGTGCTGTTTTCCTCCTTTATCTTCTTTTAAAAATTCAAATACTTTTAAACATTATTTTATTTTTTTTTTAACCAGCAGGAGACACATATTTCATTTGAAATAATTTGTGCGTGTTTACTGTTAGTTAATATTTTGATTATTTTCATAGAAAAGTTAGTCTTTTGATATATGCTGCTACCCATGATTCTTCCTTGTAAGGAACAGATTTATTTTGGTTGTATTGTGATATACTAGGCAGAAGTGTATTCTTCCAGTTAAAATCAACTTATGTCATCTAGGCACGGAAGGTCCTGGTGTCAGTGTCTCAGAGGAGAGACAGAGTCCTGCTGAGAGTAGTGGGATAACCGTCATCTATAATCCTTATGCTTCCCTTTCTATTGAACAACAAAGACAAAAGCTGCCTGTTTTCAAGGTACAGAAGTTCATTTTGGTATATTAAATGTGTTACATGATGTCTGGCTCTTATGTCTTTTTTGAAAGAGCAGTATAGAATCACTTCACAACATAAAACAATAATTTTATGACCTCATTCTCTCTATTTGTGGGGATTGATTGTCCTGTTTGACAACTGTTACTGACGGTTTTACAGGATTTGTAGTTTTATGTTAATTACTATATGTTGTGCATGTCATTTATAGATTTTAAAGAACTGTTTAGCTTTTGGCAGTAAACTCCATGTAAAGTGAATTTACCATGTCTGATAGATATGTAAATATTGTCATTTTCATTATTTTCTTATTTTTGTACGTATCTCTTTTTGACACTTAAAAGTCATCTTCTCTTTCAGCTAAGAAATCACATACTTTATCTAGTAGAGAACTATCAAACTCTGGTGATTGTTGGGGAAACAGGTTGTGGGAAATCAACGCAGATTCCACAAGTAAGTGTCTGTTTAACTTGGTAAAATTAGGTATTCCTTCAGGGGATTTTACATGAAATGTTAAACCAGCAACCCAGAACTGCACTGTGAAGATGGAATTCACCTGTGCTTGTGTGTGGGACCAAAAGGAGAGAAATATAAGGCTTCATATTAGATAGCAGGAGCTGGTATATCTGTAATATAAAACCTTCTTCCACTACAGGAAAGGACCATACACAACAAATAAGTCTATGCTGGTACAAGTAGTAGTCACTGTGCTATAGTAGGTGTTTATTACTCTATCAGAATCATGTTTAAAATTTTGTTGAGAACATGTTTTTAAGAAGGACAAAAGGTACACTTTTCTTATGAGCTTTCCTCTTTTTGGAAATGTTTGGAATATTGTATATTTTTGTGGTTTTGTGAAATTTTCTCTTTTGTGGCAGGAATGAAAAAAGCCTGAGAATGTTTCAAAGTTCGTTCTTGATTTTAACTTTAAAAATTGCAGACTAATGATGAATGTCATCTGCTTCAGTGTGAGCGCAGGACTTGTGCTGCTTAGCTTGCTTTCTTAAAGGGGTTATAAAATAAAGGAAAGAAGAGAAAAAAATGAAGTAGTTCAAAAATACTTGAGACCCAAAGAACTGCTCTTAGATGCTTTCTGAATGCTTATGTGCTCAGGAAGTAAATATTGTATTGTATTAGTTTTAATGGTGAGATTAATAATGTACAAAATCTCTAAGTAACTGATTTGCCTAAGGTCATGCATCAGGTAGTGTCAGAACCAGGAAAAAGCACATAGTGTGGAGAACAACTAACACCTTGCTGTAATCACAGCGTGACCAATTCATTTCTTATCCTCAATATTTGTTCGCAGTACCTAGCAGAAGCTGGCTGGACAGCCGAAGGAAGAGTTGTTGGAGTGACGCAGCCTCGTCGGATTGCTGCTGTTTCAGTGAGTTTCTCCATGTCCAGATTTTCCCGGTTTGTTGTCTTTATAACCTACAGTTTAGTAGCAGGTTTTGCTGAATAGCAGGAATCACAAGTGCATGAGCTCCTGAATGAACAGGTATTTCTGCTTATCTTCCTCACAGAATTGCTGGTACTATACGCTGAATACAACCTGATTAGTAGGTCTTGCCAAAGATTCCAAGTCCAGAATTGCAGATGTAGAAGCTTTGAAATAAAATTGAGCGGTATCAGCAGAACTGTGTACGGAAGCTAGGGCTATGCAGGGTTGACTGACTATGATTGACTCTGGACTAGAACTGTGCTTGTGTGACCCTTAGCTTCTTTCACAAAATAAAGTAGTGATGTAAATCTGTGCATAGTAACATAGCCAGTGGAAGAAAGAGGAGGTTGTGTACCTCTTTCTGGCAATTCATACCTAGTTTTCTCGAATCTTTTTTCTGTGAGTTTTTTTGTTGTTGTTGTGGGGTTTTTTGTGTTTCCCCTTCATGTGGGGGGAAAAGAAGGGTGGGGGGAAAAGAAGGATGTTGGGGAAAAAGAAGAAACAATGTTATTGTGAGAAATCTTTTCAAATACGTAGTATGTCTGGTAGGAGAGCATAACGTCAGCTAGGTGTACTATGAGAGGAAGAAGAGGGGATGCTGAGGGCAGCAACTTGTACTCTCTGGTTATAGTTTGCACAGAAAGCATCTAGTGCTCCTTGTCGTCACAACTGCTGCCAAACACTGACTTGGTGGGCTGAGTCTGAATAACTTAAGATTTTTAGCTAAAGGAGCTATTGGCTTAAAACTGACCCAGGGTAGTACTGTTCCAAAAATTGTTGCTTCTTTTAATTATTCTGCCAGTTCTCTGTCTGTTTTCTAAATAGAAGATTCTGTATTATGAGAAGTACAGTAGCATCTTTATTTAAAAAAAAAAAAAAGTCTGAGTAAGTTCAGGGACAGATCAGCTTAACTGATAACTTTTTTCTGCATGCCATACACTTTTTTGCATGCCAACTGTGTTCTTAAATTGCACTCCTGCAATTGCTGGTAGGTGGTCCTTCCCCAGCGTTGTGACTGGTTGAGTGGCTGCCTTTGTAGGTCTGTCAGAGTACTTATCACAGAAAGGTGCCTCTGTAGCTTTCCTGAGTAGAAGCAGTGTGAAACAGATTTATTAAGTTACACTAAAACATTTTAAAAGTATTTACCACTTGTATGTTCAGTTTGCGCTGTTATGTCGAACAGAATTTTGTGTTTGAGAACAAAGAATTCTTTGAAAGCACTAGTTCTGTTCCTGTTTTGATGCCAATTCTCTATGGACAAAATAGTGACACAGTGAAGAAGTGTGCTGTGAGCTGTCTCTTCTTTATAGGAATCTCTTTTCTCAGGTTGCAGGCCGAGTTGCTGATGAAAGAGGTGCAGTGTTGGGGCATGAAGTTGGATATTGTATTCGGTTTGATGACTGCACGGATCCACAGGCTACAAGAATTAAGGTGAAACATAAACAATATGTGGTTACTCCAAAGGGGTTGGCTGGATCTCTTCAAGTATTTTTGCAAAATTAATGAGAACCTTGTGATGCCCGATAAAGAGAATAGATAGCATTTCAGTTTACCAGGTGGGTACCCCAAAAGTGTGCTTGAAATGGCTGTGGCTATCTAAACCTTAATAAAATGAGTACATGTTCTATTCTGCCAGTCTGGCAGCCACCATTTTAAAACTAAAGGAGATTTTCAAGGTAGGTATGGCCAGATATTGGTACAGTGCTAGTGTGACCTGATACATCACTCCAAGTCATAGTGAAAGGCTGCAGTGAATCACAGCTAAAGTATCCTCACCACTCTAAAAATAGATTTTGATTAAAAATGCAGATAAAACATAAGATGAGTAGACTAACAGAGTAATTTGATGTGGATTAAATAGCAAGCTTTGCAGCTGTTCTTTAGTGCTGTGAGCAATATTAATGTTGCTTGTGTTGGTACAGATGAGAGTTTGCTTTAGTTATGCTGGAATAGCAATGATGATGAATGAGACAATTTACTTTTTGATTTTTTTTTTCTGAGGCTAGTAGCCCTTTTAAAGTGAAAGAAATGGAGATGTTTGCTCATTAAATGCAGCTGACTTTTTTTTTTTTTTGAGTGTGATGATTAATCATTTGGAGTTGGAAATTTGGAGAAGTTTGCATACAACTTCTCGCCTAGTTCAAGGCCATAGCTGGAGTCCCAGGTCAAACTACTGTTTGATGGCTACATAAAGCTGTTGGATTTCCACTGGCTAGTAGGAAGAAAGTATTAAATTAAAATGTTGTGTTTTGTTGAAATGTTAAGGTTTGTGTTCTGGTCAGAAGTATGTGATAGATATTAAGTAGCCTACTTTGAGAGGGTCAAGACAGGATTGACACACAGGATGTCATTGGTAGAGCAGATTTAGCCACGTTACAGACAAGGGTGAAGAAACTTCTATTGCCATGTTCCGGTGCTGCCAATCTGTTATTTTTTTTAATACAAAAATAACTAATTTAAAAAAAATACTGGTTAAAAAGCAACCACTCTGCTTATCTCTGGGCTAGCACTCGGCAATACATATTTGGCTTCCATAGCTGAAAATTGAGCAATTTAATAGATCATTAGAAAATTAAAGGCAAGGAAAAATTCAGGCAAAAGCCTAGAAAATCATCTTTAAAAATCACACGGGTAATCAAGACTACCTGATAGGGTTTTTTTTTTTACATTTTTCTTTGCATTCACTTTTAGTTTCTAACTGATGGTATGCTGGTGAGGGAGATGATGGCTGATCCTTTATTAACAAGATACAGGTAAGGAAACATGGAATGAATGCTTGCTGAAGCGTAATTTGGTAAATAACTGCATTTTTTTAGACTGAGGTGTGGTTATTATACATTAAATACCAAAAGATGTGAAAATTATTTTAGGAATTTGACTATGTTGTAAAGACTGTTAGAAAATCAGTTGATCATTGCAACACCAAACCTGGCAAGATTTGGTGCTGTGGTTTTGGAACAAAAGCTAAATGGGCCTCATGGAGTCTGAATTGTTGCATTTACTAGTTTTAAATTCACTTTTTCTTTCTGATGCTAACCAAATAAAAAAAAAATCAACAATGAACACAGGCTATTCTGGTATCCAGAAAACCTATGCAGTACAGTAAAGACAGACCTTTTTTCTTCTACCTCTTTCCAAAAGCTAGCCTGAATAAAGAACAGTATGTATGTACCACGTGGTGTTATCTACATTTTTCTCCCTACTTTGTTGCTGTGCTTTTTTTAACTTCCACAGTTTTCTTAGTGGATGTAAACAGTAATAGTCCAGCAGCACATTTCAAATAATGATTTTTCTAGAAGACAGGAAGACACTGATTCTAGTGTCAATCAAGCCATTTCTGAAATCTTATCTTTCTGCTTTATTCACAGTGTCCTCATGCTGGATGAAGCCCACGAGAGGACTCTTTATACAGATATTGCCATCGGCTTACTAAAAAAGGTTTGGGTTTTTTTTTCATGTTCTCTGTAACTGTTTTCATTTTCATCCTTTTCGTTAAACCTCTGATCCTGATGGCTGATTAGTGAACCCATTAGAGAGATTTCTAGTTGCTCATTTATCCTACAGCCTATTGTACATGCCCAACTATCTGACACTCAGGATCCTCTATTTCCTCCCCGCAATGCTGAAATGTCTCCTTAGATGATATTAGCAAGAAGGTAGTCTTCATTCTGCTGCTGCTGATCATGTGAAGTGATCTGATAGGGGGTTGTTGTTGACTTTCAACCTACTAAAGCTCTGACTCCCACCAGAAATTAAGAGTAAGCTATAATGATTACAGACTGAATGCCCTTAAAATGAATATATAAAACTCCAAATAGTCATCAGGTTGTTAGATCTATGGGGTGATATGGGTGCTTCAGTTCATCAGCTGTCTTGTAGTTTCAAAGTATTTTTAAAGAGAAGTTACTCGTAATTTGGATGCTGTAAAACTTGGTTCTAGCCTTGTATCTCGGAAAATAGTTTTTATTCTGGATGTTCTCGGTCTCTGTCCTAGGTTCAAAAGAAACGTGGGGATCTTCGACTGATTGTGGCTTCAGCCACCTTGGATGCAGAGGTATAGCACTCAGATTTGGTTTGAAATGAAGTGACCTTAAGTGGCAGCTCCACTTCTATTTATATACAGCTTATCCTCTGTGCTGCTTGCTTCTTGTGAAGCATTACTGCTGTTTGAGTGGTGAAGAAGAGAGGACGGAGTACAGGAGAAAAATCTGCTGTAGTTAAGTTGCTGTGTTTGGTTTTCATTTTGTATAAGCAAACTTTTTTGGAAGTGAATTTAAATATGAATCTGCTTTTCATATATTTATACCCTTTTTCCTCTTACTGGTATTGTTGTATAAAAAGATGTTCTCTTGGCTTAATCTAGTCTAGTAAGAGACATTGGTTTAGCTCTGTTTTGCTGATAGCAATAATTTGAGACAACCATAGACCGGTAAAAATAAGGGATAAATGCGTAGATTTAATTTCAGTGAGATCTTGCTAGTTCTGTGATTGACTTGTGGCCTGTGGAAACTTATGTAATTTACTAAAAACGTCGTTAATTTAATTTTGAGTAGGAAAAGAAGAAATGCTCTCCTAGATCAGAGCAGTGTTTGATCCAGCCCAGTGTTCTGTCTGTAGCAGCACCAGCAATAGGAGATGCTGTTTAGGGAGAGCATATGAGCTGGTCCACCTGCAGTGGGTCCATTCTATTTGAGCTGCTTCAGCATCTGCAGTGGCTGTAATAGAGATATTAGACAGTATATTCCTGCTGTTTCCTTCTAGTATGTGTTAATGGACCTGCTGTTTGTTAATTTGTCTTTGAATCTGCTTGATGAAGCTGTAAGTCTCCAGGTCATCATGTGAGAGCAATTTTCAGAAGTTTGCCACCTGCTATATAATGGAGTACTTTATTTAATTTCTTTTAAACCTGCTAGTTTCATCAAGGGCCTCCTAGTTCTAGTAGTGTGGGATTTTTTTTTTTTAAATCAAAAAAACCCCAAACCAGTTTTACATTTACTTTATCTGTCACCTTTGATTCTGTAAACCTCAGCTGTGTGTCTGCTCCCCAAGCAGAGCCCCAGCTTTTTCAGTCTCTCCTCATAAGGCAGCTGCTCCGTCTCCTTTATCATGTCCGTTGCTGCTTTTCTCTGTACTTTTCCTAACTCCACTGTGTCCTTCATGAGATGTGATGGTGAGAGCTTGCATGTAGCACTGAAGATGTAGGTGTACTGAGATTTCCTTTAGTGGCAAATATCATATGCCATAAATCTTGATAGTATGCTGTGCTTGGGTAGTACTTCCACTACTATGTATTCTGTACATTATATTAGATAACATTACAATACTTTGCCTTTGCAAAATTTTAACTGCCAGAAATCGCACGTTTCAAATAGCTTACAGTTAGTGTAAAAATAAGTTAAAAGGAGGAAAATGATTAGTATGACTATATAAATATTTGTTTAAATACAGAAAGTTTATTGTATCTCCATATTGGTCATAAGGGTTGAGATGGATTATTTGGGTTCTTAATGTTCGTTCCTTTGCTGTTACGTATTTAAAATACTTCATGGCGATAAATCTAAATTTATGAAGGTGTCTCGCAACGCATAAATCAAACTTACATAAATCAGCCTAACTCTGCTTTTACAAAGTGAGATCTTGGTGTTCAGTAAGAGCTGTGAAATTTACTTACTCATCCAAAAATGGTTGAGAATATGCAAGCCCTACCCAAAACTTTTAGGACCAATCATTTCTAAGTTGTTCTTAGCTTTGACTTTGCTACTGTTATAGATCCAATAAAAAGTTGATATATCTGCTTTTTCTGACTGTGTTAGCTGATCTAATTAATTTTATTACCTCTTTTTGATCTTTGCTTCTCAAAGTAATAAACATGCAAGAGAGTGTATTTGTGCTAAATGCCTTAACCCCAGACAGAATAGAAGGCAACAAAATCAAACTTTAAAATTTTTAAAGTGGCACTGTCAAATTTATGAAGAAAACATCCAAGTAGTAGTAATTTAACTTCTTCATGTCTTTAGGTTTCTCCCTCAATTCTTTGAAGTATCAAACTGAAAGTGAGTGTTTTTATTTTAATGTAGAAATTCAGGGATTTCTTTAATCAAAACGATACTGGTGACCCCAGCAAAGATACCAGTGTGATCCTTACTGTTGAGGGGAGAACGTTTCCAGTGGACATCTTTTACATACAGAGGTATGTTCCTGTTTGATCTTGTCAGTGGTGATTAGGAGAGTGTGCGACTGTGATATCATTTTGTCTAGGTTAGAGCTCAGAAATTACCAGACCAGTGGTAAGGAGGTGTAACATGCAGTTTGGGAAATGTTTGGATATTGCTTATAGCAGCAGGCATGTTTTTAAGCTTACTGCAGTGTAAGGAAAAAAACCTAATTGCTGAAGGCTGATTCCCCAGGATGCATCATGAACTAAATGTGGTTTGCCTGAGGTATAGTGTCCAAAAACTAGCTCTCTATTTGTTCCTTATGGAAGTGAGGAGTCTGTACCTATTTTTCTGCTAATGTCTCTGCTATTTTCTCTCCCTGTAGTCCTGTTCCAGACTATATAAAATCAACTGTGGAAACTGCAATGAAAATTCACCAGATGGAGAATGATGGTGATATACTGGCATTTTTAACTGGCCAGGTATAGACATAAGCAATTTTTTTGCATTACAGCACTGTACTGTGGGCTTTGCGAAGCCTCCTCAGCCTCCTGCTTTCCTTTAGCTGTGCTTACTTTAATCCTGTTAAAGATGACAAACATTTCTGCATTGATCGGAGCAGAATTAGGCCAGTCCTAAAGACTTGTAGAAAATGTATGGCCTGGATTTATCAAAGCTAGTGATGGATGATAGTTTTCTCATTTAATGCTGTATGCTTTCGGCCTTGTTAACAAGTGGAATAGTGTGTGGGTTTTTGGTGCTAGTCACACCTACAGAGTTGTTAAATTGACAGTGAGTCATCATTAATTGTTAAAGCAAATGGAATTTACATTTGTTAGGCTTAACATCTGAAGTCTTTGACAGAAAAACAAATTGCTATGAGATAAAAATTTATTAGTCTCTTCTGCTCTATTTATGCCTGTCAGCTCACTTTGCAGCTGAGAAGAGTAAATGGGAGGTAGCTTATAATTTTTTCAGTGAGGGGCTACCTTGAAGAGCTTCAATAACATCTTGCATATTTTCAAAATAAGTTCTTCATCCCCATTATTGATTTAACTTTGGAAGAGTGAATTGGGTATCTCATGAGGCGATGGCTGAACATTTTGTTGTCTGTGTTTAAGAGTGAGATGCCACAGTTGATCTCTAAGATTAAATGGGACGTTGAGCAATAGGTGTTAATGCTGTTACTGTGTCATTCTGATCAAGACCCACAGCATTCGGCACTGTCAAAACAGATTGGCCTCCCATTTTGCTCTCACAAGTTGAGATACGCAGGAAAATATGCCTGCTTCCTCCTGAACTTTGTTCAGTCCTTCCCTTGTCATTTTGCTCATGTCTTTGTGGTGTGACGTTGTCGCAAATAACAACGAACATATTTATTTATATAAATATATATTATGAATAGCAATTTATGCAAGAATATTACAAAATTGCGGGAGCTAGTCAAAAGATCCTGGAGTTTGAACAATTAAAATTATATTATTTTGGTGCATTTTTGTATATAGGTGACAGCTATGTGATATTAAAGTGAAATCTCTCTCATTCTGTCCTGTCTTGCTCTGGCTCTAGGAGGAAGTGGAGACTGTTGTTTCTATGCTCATAGAACAGGCTCGGGCCCTTTCTCGCACTGGAATGAAAAAACACCTCCGTGTTCTCCCCATGTATGCTGGGCTGCCTTCTCCTGAGCAAATGAAAGTGTTTGAGAGAGTTTCTCACAGTGTCAGGAAGGTAAGGCTGTTGTGTATGTCTCAATTTCTACCACCCAGAAGGGTGTCTGCATTACACAGATTGTGTATATCAGGTTCACATCATGAGACTATTGCAAACACTTGCCGAGGGAGGCTTTCTGCATCTCCTAACACTACCTGTCAGTTTTCAAACTGTGAACCAAGATCGTGTTCTTTGGCTTCCCTTTTCATCTTTGATCAGTCCTAGACATGTCAGTTCTAACTCTCCTATCTACCTCATCAACTTCTCTAATTTTTAAGAGTCTTCATACAACCTCGTATTTATCTACGTCCAGTTACAGCTTCTTATGCTCTGAAGTCCTCTACTTTTAGCTGTTTTTACTGCTTTTTGTGGTCTAAGTGTCTATGGCTGTTTTCCACCAGTAATGGAAAAATTAGTGACAGAGTGGGTAAGTGCTGTATTTTCACCTAAGGAACAAGTTAAAACTTGCTTGGTTTCAGTAGAAAAAAACCTTTGTTTTGATTTCTGCAAGTCTTGTTTGGCTATTTAATGTCACAGAAGTACACAATTGGTCATGATTAGTGCTTCCTGCTTAGGCAGAACCTGTGTTGGGGCTGAGATAAGCTGATAGAATTACACAGGGGTGACTTGTTATAATTCTTGTGCCTGCCGAAGTCTGACAAGTAAAGTTGTTCATCTGCTGTTGGAGAACATTGAGTATAAATGCTTCTTTTTCTCTCCAGGATATGACATTAGTCAATTAACTTCCAAGATTAACTTTTTTTCATTTCAGGTGAAATAAAGATTAAATTTCCCTCTGTCTGCAAACAATTATTTTTTAATATTTTAGGACATATATATAAGTTTATCTCTGCAGGAATACTGAACATAGAGCACTTAATCAACTTTGTTCCCCTCCTATCCCCTGCCCTACTCCCGTGTTACAGTTCAATGTAACTGAGAAGCAGAAAGAAAATATTTTTTAGCTTGCTACATAGGAACACTTGATTTATGGTCAGTTAATGTTTTTCTCTGCAAACACTGCCAATGATTCTCTCTGTGAACACTGCCAAGTTCTTCTTTTATGAAGAGAGAATAAATTTGAATAAGAAAGTGATTGTGAAGCTGTAAAAACCGGGCTTATTTCAAGCTGACAGCTCTTTCTGCTGCAGGTTCTGTATCCTTTTGTACTCTAGAGTGTGTTTACTGGAACTGTCATATCTGAGATCTTTCACGTGGCTTGTATTTGAGTCCTGGTGCACCGATGCTAGGGCTTGATAGCGTAACAGCTTGGAGAGTTCACAGTGTCCTCGTTGTGTCTGTATCTGTAGGTGATAGTAGCCACCAACATTGCTGAGACCTCCATCACAGTTCATGGAATTACATTTGTAATTGATTGTGGTTTTGTGAAGCTTCGAGCCTATAACCCCAAAACAGCCATTGAATGCCTTGTGGTGGTACCAGTATCTAAAGCTTCGGCTAATCAGAGAGCAGGGCGTGCAGGACGGAACCGCTCTGGAAAATGTTACAGACTTTATACAGGTCAGTAATTTGATGTGTAGGGAAGGTGAACTTGCTGGTGTGACTTCCATTTTGTTTTACAGTGGTTTTAGTATTAGATTAAGGAGAACAAAACTGTGGTTTTTTTCTTTCAGTGAGAGAGAGAAATTTCACTTTGTTATTCCTCTGGCTTACTTAGAAATACATTGTTCATATGTGCTAAGCATTGGAAACTGAATCCTTTTATGAATCAGAAACACAAATTGAGGAGGGTAGGCACTATGAGATTGTCAGCAATTGCAAACCTGTAATGTTAATGCAACTCTTAGAGTGGCGAGTCTACTAAGAAGTTTATTTTTAAATGATTGTGGTTTCTGAGCAGTTGCTTCAATTTATAATACTCACCTATGATGCTCTCTTCTGTGACTGAAGTCTCCTTTAGGCTGTGTGTCTAACAAAGGACTCTGGAAATCCTTCAGAAAACTGAGGGAAAACTTCTTTTTGTGGTCCCTTTTTCATAGGAATAGGTCCAAACCCCAAATGCATCTCATGAATCAATGATCCCTGGCACTACACAAAAATTACTGTTACAAATAAATCTGTTGGCCACCTTGCAGTGTTCAGAAAGCTGCAATCTAACTGTCTCGGTTATCAGCTGTTTAATGAGAAAAGGCTTTGCAGTTGAGCGCTGCCATTGCTTATGTGCCTCAGGTTCCCCTTAGTTTTACTGGAGCTTTGAGACTTAGAGAGATCAAGCGTATCTTAAAATTGTGTGTGTGTGCTTGCCAGCAGTTGCCACGTTAAACAAAGTCATGATTTATTCTCTAAACTTTTTTGTCCAGTGAAGAATCAAGAGTGAATGTCTGCTGCATAATATACAAGCTTACACAGCTTTTTAAGTATTTTACTGGAGAAACTGTGACTACACAGAAGTTTATTTTTGTGTGCCTGAGAGATGGCCTAATGGGTACTTTAAGAAACATTTTAAAGTCCCTTTTAAAGTGCACTGAATGGACAAAAGTAGAGAAAAGGTACACTATCTTTGTCTTAGTGAAGGTCGGTGATAGAACAGTCGAAGAGGAGGGTTCTGCCTAGAAATTAAAATAATTCAGGTAAAAATAATATATTTCTTGTCTTGATTTGGAGTTTTAGATCAGCATAGGGATGTGTGTGTGTGTCTGTCTTTTTCTTTACTGCAAAAGAGTTGGTTAATGAAAGGTACAGGAATTTTGCCCTTACATGAAGTATTTTCTAGACTTAAACTTTATAGTGTTTGTGCTTTATAAAAGGCATTGCCAAATAAATTGTTTTCAATCCTTAGTCATTATTTTAAATATGCTTTTTAAAGCCTCATTTAGTTTGAATAGTTACCAAAAATAGTATTTTTATACTGAAAGCATGCTGGTTTTGAACTTTTCCTTGCCTCTTCCTTAAAAAAAAAAGTGCTTTTTTTGTAGTATTGCACACTGCCTTTTATTTTCTGATTAAAAATATTAAACAGAAGAGAAATAAAGCATTTCCAGATTTCTGTGAAGAACTTACAACATTTCAAATTGAAATGTGGGTGGGTCAAGTACAGAATTGGTAATGTAGCCAAAACCATTGAATTTTCTATTTAAATTAAAGTATCTTAAAATACAGTAATTGGAGAAAGATCATCTTTGAGTTAGAATTCTTTTAACACCTGTTAAGTATTCATACTGGATAATTTTAACTTGAAATGGGTATGATTCTATCATGTTGACTGCATACCGTAGAAGCTGAAACTCAGTCCCAAATTGGTTTGTTTTCTCCTGCAACAGAGGAGGACTTCGAGAAGCTGCCGAAGTCCACTGTTCCCGAGATGCAGCGCAGTAACCTTGCGCCTGTCATCCTGCAGCTGAAGGCTTTGGGAATTGACAATGTGCTCAGGTTCCCCTTTCTTTCGGTGAGTCCTAGGCTGTAAAGTCTGTCATCTTTCCTTAGCGTGAAGAAAGATCGCTAGATGACTTGTTGGTAACCCACAGAACCATTAACCAGTAACCATTGCCCTGTTGATTTGGAAAGCATAACTCATTGCGCACTACTGGGCAGCAAAGTATGTTTTTGGGAATCAACTAGTGCAAGTCGTGTGTGTGACAACTTAGAAACAATGACTGTTCGTAGTCTAGAGAAGTGTTGAGAAGTCGAGAAAGGCCTAGAAAGACAAACTCTGAGATTCTGCAGAACTGTAACTGTAGTCCCTTTGCACTGAATTTATGAAGAAAAAGGAAAAAAGTTGATATCTACAGAACTAAACCGGTGCTTGTCTGTCTTGTTAAAAAGAGCAGTACCAATTTTTAGATTTGCTTTCTGTAAAGTTTCTAGCTATTCTTGTATTGATGTGAAAAACTAACATGGTAGCATTAGAAGAGAAAGTTAAGTAATTGTTCTGATCACCGCTGGCATCGCTGTTGGACAAAGCAAGTATGCCTTTTCTGGCTCAGATCTTGAGAGCATCATAGTGAAGATGCTGAGCCTGTTGAGATGGTTTTGACTCGTGGCACTGGTGGTCAGTGGAAGGGTGATAGGAAGAGTCTGAGAGCTCTTTCTTCATTTTGCATAAGTAGAAAGGTAGGTATTTAGAACTTAAGGATTTTGTGAAAGAGGAAGATCGAAGACTTTTTGTGAAAACTCGTGTGTTCTATGATGATAACTTTAAACAATGCACATTTTTTCTTCACAGCCACCTCCTGCACAGTCAATGGTGCAAGCTTTAGAATTGCTGTATGCTTTAGGAGGTGAGAATATTATGCTTTACTTTATAGTTATGTTACAGGAGTTATCAAAAAAATTGGTAATTTGGATTTGGTAATTGGAGGGACATTAATCAAACTTGCATTTGAGAACTGTGCTTTGAGAAAGAGAAAACGCAGCCTTGACTGGTGGAAGCTTTTTGTTGGTGTGTTTTTAAAGTGTACCTCAGTCTCCTCTGAATTTACTTTCTTTTCCTCTGGTTATTTCAGACAGGTAAGCGAGCAAAAGGCAGCAGTAACTTTCCGGGAGGAACTAGAAATCTACTGCATAGAGTATAAACTAGAATTTAACTGTTTAGATTGGGCAAACAAATATTTTATAGCTATCTTCTGTGTATTTCCTTGCCCCTTCATGGGAGGGACTAGCTATTTGTCCTTGCCAGGAACAGGGCTCTGAGCTGATGAGGGTGTTGGCTTGGTTCTCTCAGGCAGATCCTCTGTTTGTGTTTCTTCAGTCCTTACAGAGTGGTATGAAGACACAGAGTTTGGATGCTAATTCGACCAGTACACGAGTTAGACCCCAAATTTACCTGCATCCAGTTAGATAAGTTGTTAGATACTTAGTGTGGTGATCTTTCATTTTGTGTTACGCTTTGTGTGCTCGTGGTGGAAACATATGTAGCACTTGTAAGTATAAACAAAAAAAGTTGAAAGTAAAGATGTGACATCTGTTTCACGATCAGACTGCTTGTGATAACCTAGAATTTAGCACACTTAATATAACTGCTACTTTGTTTATTCCTTGGTCAGACTTTAAAAAGCATAGCGTATCTATTTTAAATTTTTCTGTTAGCATGTTACATTCATTATCTGATCTTGATGTGTGTGCAGGAACTCTGCCTAAACAGTGTAAGTAAAAATCTGATGCTTGAATTTGGCAGAGGCCAGTCACTGGACGCTAGAATTAAATGCGATAGAGTGTGCTTCCCCTGATGGCTTAGCAAAGCAAGTGTTACACCTTCTCATTGATACGATTTTGAAGGTATGACTGACAGAAGTTACTAAGAGCTAATCTAGGTATAATTTTAAAAATAAATTCTAGTCTGTGTCTCTGCTCTGAATGTAGTATGGCTTATGGCTAAAAGACTACATGTTATGTAGTGTAGTGCTATTGATGTTAGTGGTGTTGGTCCTGCAGCTGAGACAAAGTTCAAACCTGTAGCAAGTCAAACTGTTCTGGTTCCATTAGCTGTGAATACCTGATGCAACTGCTAAAAAACCCCCGTGATCATTCCTAAAAACAGCACATTTCCTCCTGGATGAATTGGAACTGTGTTTCTCACACTCACTGTCTGTGTTTCGGTGCACAGCCTGCTTGCTTTTCATGCTTTTAAATGCATAGGAGCTCATTTGCATGCAGCTCGCAAAGAGAGTCTGCTCTAGTTTTAGTATTGAACTTTCTGGTTATGGACAACTGAACAGACACACACAAATGTCTAGTGAAAAGAAGAAAAAGCTAGTCTAACAGACCCTGAGAGTATAATTCAAAGTACTTTTCTATTATTTAGCTACTTAATAGAATATCTTTTTTTATTATGTTCTCTAAATTACTAAATCACAGCTTGTCCTCAAATTCAGGAGAGTCTGAACAACACTCTTAGTCATATGGTTTAGTTTTAGGTAGTTCTGCAGGAAGCAGGGAGTTAGACTCGGTGATCCTTATGGGGGGCTCCCTTCCAACTTGAGATATTCTATGATTCTGAATGTGTTCATTTTGGTTTTATTCATTATGCCACTGTTGGATACCTATAACACTTAAGTCACACTGTAGTAGTATTTTTATACACAGTTTTCAATTCCTTTTTGTTGTGGTGAAAGGAATGTATGCTGTCTAATTTTGTTTATGGGAAGAACTGTTCTATTGTTGGGGTTTTTGACAGCTATTTAATCTTTTTGAATGCAACAAACTTAAACAAAACAGAAACTTGACACAGGAACAAGTAATCAAAATGAAACTGTTTGACTGCAACTCAGTGTTTGTAGTTAATTCGAAGTTAACAATATTTGCTCCATAATGTAAACATGAGGAAAAGTGTAGTGTAAAGGAGATTGTGTAAGTTTTGGAAGCTTCCAGAGGTTTGTGGCTGTTTTTAGATCACTTAAAAATGCTATGTTGTAAGTTGTGGCAGTCTCCTCTCTTCTTATTCTCATGGAGCTGTAACTCTCTGCTTGGCCATGATTTTGCTCTGTGCTGATTCAGTTCCATCTTGCAAAGGAGGGTTTCACTTAAGGCACTTGGTTCTTGGCAACCTTTTCAGGCTTGGAACAAGGACCTTCACAGTGGCTCAGACGCATGTTGCAAGGATGAATTCACAGCCAAAACCACCTTAGGGAAATGGAGAGGAAAGGTCAATAAACTCACTGATTAGCTGTTTGATGTTTTGGGAAAAGTGTGTTATGCTCATGGTAGCTTCACAGAAAAGTTCAGAGCTGTTACTCTCTTGGCTGCCTGGCTTTTGTAGCAAAGCAGAGAAGTGCTGATGTTGGTGTTTAAGATGGAAAGAAGTGTGTGCGCATGTGTGTGATGTACGGATTCGCTCTGAAATTTTTACTGAAGTTTAAGGTTTTAGGTGGTTCATTATGGAGATTTTATATAAGTTGCAGAGGTGAAGCTGCCCAAGCGTTTGCAGGTACAGTAAGGATTACATTTCTCTTATGCAAGTATGAACATGTATTTCATCATTTGCATTGTAACAGCATGCAGACGTGCAGTTTAGGGTCAGGACCCTATTGTGCCAATGCGGTGCCAACAGAGTAACTTGTACAGAGCAGACGCTCTTGAGGTTGAGATAGTTCTGTTGAATAAACACATCACTGTCTTTAGACTGATTATTTTTACAGTGATGCAAACTGATTACATCAGGAGTTATCTCTTCTCAGCCTTCTCCTTTGATGCCCCTTTGAAAGTCTGAGTTGTCAGTTGGAGTTTATTGGTTTTAAGCATAATTTAGTAGGTAAATAAGCACGTAAAAAGTGGCTTTGTTTTTAGCTTTATTTCAGATCCAAGATTTTGTTGAAGATTTGTTGGTAAGTTGTTACCTATCAGAAACAACCACCCTACCTAAGTTTAAAATAGTGTTTTAATCCCTCGGCCCATCACATACTAGTGGTTGTTACTTGAAACTTTTTAGTGCCACAGTACTTGAATAATCTCTCCTGAGCATGTTCAGTAAAAATCTTTGCAGCATCTTTTTCTAAGATCTCCAGTTTCCTATATATATATATATGGATACAGTGGTTGCTTCCAAGATTATTTCAAGGAAACTTTTACCTGTTCCAAACTAGTATCCATTGCAGGCTTTTTGTGTATATTCAGGCTTACTCCTACAAAGACATCTGTGCACAAGCTATATGTATATCCATGCAAAATTGCATTGAGATTTGTAGGATTCAGCAGAAACCAAAGGATTTTGGCTTGATATACCTGTAGAAAGTTAAAAAGATGGTAATTTCTCCTTTTTCCTGCTTAGGAATGCAGTTATCTTTCTGTAGATGAAAGACTGGGTGTTCTAAGCAATTAATTGTGGTAGCACTTAAACTTCTCATATTGCACTGGTCAAATGAAAGCTATCATACCTTAGTTTTTGCAGTTGCTGTGACTGTGTTTAAATACATTACTTCATCATTTCACATAAGCTGCTTTTTGTACCTGTTTCTGAGGAAAATATTGTGACATTATGTGAAATGCCTATGAGGTTTTATTGAACAGCGTAGGGGTGTGGTGAGTGAATTACTACATTGTCATAATAAATGAGGCGATAGCATATCAAATAATAAAGGAAGGTAAACCCTTCATAGAGGTATCTGTGGTTTTAGAATGCTGGCATGAGTTATAGGAGATCTCATTCCTCAACTTGATTTGTGGTTTTGCTTTTCTCTGTGAAACATAGCTGAAATACAACTGTGGTTTTTTGCCACCACACAGTTTGACAAATAATAAGTTTATATAATGCGTGGGCCACAGTTGTGTTTCCTCAGTCCACTCTGCTGTGGTTATTTATGCAATCTACAGTGTCCCAGAGTCCTATTATTAGGCTCTTGTTAGTCCCTCCTTGTGTAGCTTTTCTCTTGTGCTCTGCCTCCTTGTTGGACTTCATACAACTTGGCTTACTTGCAGTTTTCTTTTCTCTTTCAGTTCTCACTCTTTGCTGCCTTTGTTAGCGAGCTCTTTTCTTCTTATTGTTTCCTGTGTCTGTATTCCTTTTTTTTTTTTAATTCTATTCCCCATGTCCTCTTGCAAAGGAAATGCTTTTCCATTTAAATCGTTCCCTGAAATTTCAGCATAGTGCTCTGGATTAGAATATGACCTGGTGGTTTGCATGGGTAAACCTTACTGCAGGTGTTTGACTGTAGGAAGCCATACAACTAAAATAGTTGGTTGCAGGATTGCTCAGTGATAACTGGGAATCAAAAAGCAAGCTGTCATGCCTACCTGCTGTACCATCTCCAGTAAAAAGGTTACAGTTGGAACATGGCTGACAGTTATTGATGCATGAGGCAGACTAAACTGGAGAGAATCTTCATCTCTAGTTGAGATTATATTTAAGTTTAATTATTTTTCTCTGTGACCTAAGCAGAAGTGACTCAGAAAAATTATATGCTACCTCACCCCCCTCCGGTAGTGCTTCCTGTTTCTACAATTATGCCTGTTCCATAATTATGCCCTTTTTTAATTCTTATCAGGACTCCTTCTGCTTCCCATCACCATGAATAAAGATGTTGCTAAATGCTTAAAAAGGAGATGCCCGAGTCTAACAGCTAATAGGCACTCTGGCCATTGCATTGACTTTGACTGCAAGTTTTCTAAATCATTGGCAGTAGCAATGGAACTTGGTCAAAATGAAGAAACTTGTGTGTTCAAGTATGTTTAAAAAAAAAAAAAAACAAACCAGTGACCCGTAGGAGAGTAAATGGATATTAAGGAGCACCTTTAAGCTCAGTTTAATATAACTTCAGCAATTCTTAGGTGTATTTGCTATATTTTGGCTCTTAATTCTGCTCTTTAGTACACATTAAATTCCTAAACAAGACCACCTGTACTACTTTTGCCTGTATCACAGCTACATTTATTAATATGCTGTAGGTTTGGATATGCACTGCCGTTTAACAGAGCCTCTTGGAATGAGAATAGCAGAGTTTCCTTTGAATCCTATGTTTGCAAAGATGCTTCTGGAATCAGGTAGGAGAAAAAAACTCAGATTTTTTTCATAATTTTGTGTTCAGTAGAGGATATTGCCTCTAGTGATTATAGTGTAGTATTAGACATTTGCTCAACTTGAAACAAACTGTATGCTTCATCTTGGTATGGTGTTTAGTGAGAAGAATTGGTTAAACTCAGGGACCTCTCAAATAATAAGTCTAACACATTTAACACACTAATTAATAAGTCTAACACATTTGTCTTTTTAAGTTTTGGATTAAAAACATTGACTGTTATACTAAAAAAAAATCTGGGAGTTTAGGTATTTTGGTTTTATATGCTGTAAAAATATATTCTGCTTCTCTTCCACTTTATTCTGTATGGGGATAAGTTGAATGGAAGAAGTATTTCCTTTAGTGCATTTCTCCACTTACTCCACAGGAAATTTTGGCTGCTCCCAGGAGATTTTGACAATTGCTGCCATGATGCAGATTCAAAACATTTTTGTGATCCCTCCAAATCAAAAAGCTCAGGCTGTAAGTTCAGTCGTGTCTCATTTTCTTTTTGTTAGTTCCACATTTCTGGATTTCTGCCAAGTATTTTATTGATAGCCATTACAGACTGCAGGTTTGTATGAAAATGAAGCAAGGTCTTGAACTGTACCTATTGGTAATAGGTAAAAGAAGAAACTGAGTAACAGTGGGAACCTTGGAGTCCTTTACTAGTGTTAAAAGCCTCCTTCAGAGAACCAGAAACATGAAGGGTTATAAACCAATATTGGTCAAAGTAAGGGTTTGTGGCGGGGAAAAAAACCCCAAACAAAAAACCAAAGCTCCCCAAACACCGCTTCCTTTCAAGAGGAACAAAAAAGAAAGTATTAGGATATAGGAAATTCTTAATAGATAGCAGGAGCCTAACTTTAATGCATTCCTCTCTTGGAATTTGGGGTTTCATTTTCAGTTCATTTTTCTAACTTCAGTTTTAAAAGTGCTCCTTGAATATAGGTGGGCTAGTAAAATATTGGTGTTGCCTAGAGGAACTATCCTATATGGTAGGAGTTTTGGTAGTCACCAGGAAATATGCAGATAATAGGAACTGAGTGTATTGGGCATGATTTTTGCAAAAATCAATCTGCCTATAAAAAAATATATTTCTTTTTCTCCAGGCCAGGCAACACAGAAAGTTTGCTGTGGAAGAAGGTGATCATCTCACTATGCTTAATGTTTATGAAGCCTTTGTCAAAGTAAGTCAGTTCAAGTGTAAGTGGATTTGCAGGAATGGGAAGAACTTGCGGTCCTCAGTTCTGATTCTGGAAGTTCTGGATATAGTATCCTCAAAGCTGAGGACTTACCAAGTCTATTAAGTGATAATGCTGCTTTAAAAGATATTTTGGTCATATTTTGCCACAGACCTTCTGTAGTTCCTCTGAACAGAGAACAGAAAGAATTTGGTTTGGGTACAGCACAGAAGTCTTATGGGTAGACAACTGTATTTTCAAGGAGTGTGGGATTTTTGAAAGGGCCTGGGAAAAACAGATACCCAAATTCCAAACAAAATTCATATTCTCTCATCTTTTCTATAGGTGTATCTGAGTTTTTACTGATGATAAACTGCATCTAAACCTAGCAGTCTTTTCTAAAAAGATTACTTCATTGATGATCATATCTTCTTTTTCATTGACCTTATGTATTTACCCTAAGGTTTAACACCAATCTTAATACTTCTCTGTAAGCTGAGGTTTTACTTAACGGTTTTGAAGCGCTATGCCTATTTGGGAGACATATATTTTGCTGGTACAAAGCACTTCTATAATAATATATTTGCAACAGTGTTGAGTTGAAGCAGTATAACCACTCAAGTGTTTAAAAGATGACTTCCCTCTCCCCACCCCAAAGCAATCAGTCGAGCACCAACTGAAATTTTGCTGTTTAAATTTTACATCTGCCTAATTCTCTTGGAACCAGCTAAATGCAGAGGCTCTTGGAGTAAGTGCTGGCTTCTGGAGAAAAGTTCTTTGCATAGAGAAGAGTAGTGAAAATAGTTTACAGAGAAGGTTGTTTACATTTTGAGACTGAAAACAGACTAGTTTATGATATGATGCATTTGTGTGTGAGAATGGAATGACTGATGCTATTCTTTTTCACCACATATGAAGAAATGAAGCACATCTGTTTGAAAATACCCCATGGCATTTGTTCTGCTGCTATTTAGATGATGTTTGAAACATGTTTTGTAGTTACTAGTGTTATGTACCCTTGTTAGTTGCTATGTAAATAGGCAATTTTCAGGGAAAACTACAATAAATATGTTGTAGGAGACAGAATAAAACAGAACAAGACTATGTGATCCAAAAGAGATTGGTTTTTGTTTTGCTGATGGTATTCATTGTAATTTTTTCTATTCTTCTCACTGTACAGCACAGCAAGAGCTCTCAGTGGTGTCAGGAACACTTTCTGAACTACAAAGGGCTTGTTAGAGCTTCTGTTGTAAGAGAGCAGCTGAAAAAGCTTCTTGTCCGCTTTAAAGTGCCAAAGAAGTCCAGTGAAGGTAAAAATTTGTTTTTAAACTGTTGTCCAGTACATATTGAAGGTAGTCTCCAAACTGCCACTCTGCTTCCTGCTTTTCTTGTAACCTTTGAAGTATTTTCTCCCTGGCCTAAAAATAATGTTAGTTAAACCCAAATTTTTTCCTAAAAATGACCGTAGAAGATCATTTTAGCCCATTTTTACAATTAACATTTAGTCCAGTCTTCATTAGTTGAGTTTTCCAGCAAGAGATTATCACCACTGATTATATATTTAATGGACAGATTTACCAAAAGAGTCATAAATAGGTCACCCCCTTCCCTGTTTTGACTTTTCAAAAAGCCATTTTTCTAGTATGTTCAAAATTATGTGCATTCATTGGGATCTGATTTCCAGCAGTGCTGTGCATGCATGGATGCCATGACTAGTTCTTAGCACTTATCTCTAACTGCTCTGCAAAATCAGACTTTGATGCTTAGCTGTCACACAAGGTTGCTCTAAGGACTGTGAAACTATCTTCATGGAGACACCAGTGGCAACAATAGTTTTTTATGTAGTAATTTTGATTTGCTGTGAAATTGAAGTCAAAAGAGATTGCAGGGTTTGTCTGCCTTCAAGCCTGTGCTATCAAAGCCTGATGCAGTGTGAAAAGTTGTTTGAGATGATTAAGTGGTGTTTTAGGGATTTTTGCCATTCCATTGACTCATTTTACATAATTCTTTCCTTCAGGTGATCCAGATCCTGTTTTGAGATGCATAGTTTCTGGATTCTTTGCTAATGCAGCTAAATTCCACTCTACCGGAGCTTACAGGTAAATATATATATATATATATATGGTTTCATCACAACTGTTGCTTAGTTTAAAAGCTCTTTAGACTGGATACATCTAAGTATAATCAACAAACAGATGCTTCTCCAGACACCTGCAATAAGAAACACGTAGTGTTTGATTTACTAATATTTGAAGTTTTGTATCTTCAAACTGCTTCAATGTTTCTCTCTCCTCTTTGGCGAATATAAATTATTAGAGTTATTGATAGTGGGACGCTGTTACTAATAGTAATTGGCTTGTGTTAATACAAGTAAGTGCAGCGTCTCTGTTGTAGTACTCCCAGTGCACTGAATAAAAGCCTGAAACACTACTTTTTCATTTAACGTAGACAGAACTCTTTTAGGACATTAAATTATCATTTCTTCCTTTGGCCAAGATTTAAGCCTGGTTTCATCTGAAAGCCCGTTCATTAAATGCAAATGTTTTTAATTTGCTCCAGCTCTTTCATTGTTGCCTTTTATTAAACATTCTTACTGGGATGAAAGGAACCAAATGTTAAGCAATAAATAGACGCATGGTCTGAAATAGTATCTTGCTTTCAAGGACTATCCGTGATGACCATGAACTTCATATCCACCCCACTTCAGTGCTGTATGCAGAGAAGCCTCCACGCTGGTAAGTTAAAGCTGCTTTCACTTGCTTTGTGATCTTTACAAGACATTCTCAGCATCCAGACATTTTCATGAATGACTTTTCTTCATTGGTGGAGAGATGGATGTAGAAGGTCATGGTTTGCACAGAGAGAATTCAATTGGTGTTTCCTTTGCAGCTTTTTGTAGACAGTATCCAAATAAATCAGGGAAATAGTGACGTTTAACTGTCAAAAAACCCTGCAAAAGTTGGAAAGCGGAGTCAGGTGACCCTTTTTTTAACAGGCACCATATTTTGCACTGCAGATTGCTCTCCGAGTGGTCTCCGTACCTAGATAGAACTAGGATTAATTTACTTTTATTAAGCCTATTAAGTAAATGTCCTGTCAAATATTGTGCTGCAGTAATTGCAAATGGCTTGCTAGGAGAGGGCGTACACGTCAAATGCATGATGCAAAAAGTTTGAGAGAAGTTAATGGCTGTCTAGCAGATTGAGGAAACAAGTGGTTGTACTTTCATATTAGCTGGGATATTACAATTCCATTTGTGTGTCAAAGATGCTCAGATAACAATTAGAAATGTGTTTCTAACTACCAGGTCAGCATGATCAACCTGAAGTATTTGGACTCTTGTCCTTCTTTGCCTGTTGCTGAGACTTTGAAAGATAAACTTGGCCAGTGTCATCTGTTATCTTTGAATTTGGGCTCCTACACCTGTTGTGCAGGGTTTGCAGAAGAGTAACTGATTGGAACTTAGCCATCAATTACATTGGCTCACAAAATAATGAGTCCAGCTCACTTGTTTTTAACTGTTCCAGTTCTTCAGGGCTGAGTTGAGCAGCATGTAGCTAAAGTAATTTTTGCCACTGAAACCAGCCCGATTTGCTGCTGTTTTGCCCATTTTTTTTTAACCACCTGTCACTGCTGTTAAAAATAAAACACAATTTGTTTGAAATAGTAAAAAGAATACTTTGCAGATACACTTCTGAAATTTTCTACCTTACGTGAAAGAGGTTGGGTTATGGGAGAGTGACAGACAGTAAGAAGAATAAATTGAGAAGAAATTAATCTGGAAAGAAAGTCTAGTGGTAGGAGAGTACTGGAAGAATTCTTTGCTCCAGCACACACCTCCTCCAGGGCTCAGCTTTTAGATGGTGAGCCCTCAGCGTGGAACTTCCATCCCAGCCTTGGGCACTTCCAGACGTATAGAAAAGCGGAACTGTAGACAGCTAGCTGGAAGTCTTAAGTGGCAAAACCCTAAGACTGCTCTTTGCTTCAGCCTGTTTGCTGTTGATGGCACAGCCTGTTGACTGCACAGCCTGTTTGCTGTTGATGGCAGCAGCATTGCTGGAGTTTTTGGGAATACTGATTCTGGGCTTAAATCTCTTTTTGGACCCCTGTGTTGCAGAACAGGCACAGAGCTGTCTTCCAAGGCCATGTGGTATTGCCACCACCAGCCTAAAGACACTGCTGGCTCATGTCATCCTATAAGACAGGAGTTTTAACTTATTCAGCAATGCTAGTTTCAGTGCTGCTGCTGCGTGGACACCCATCCTATATTGAGGGCTTCAATTCTCTGTTACAGGTGTATATAAAATGTGTTCTCCTTCTTGTTTGTTTTCCTCAGATTTCTCTTTAGTTGTATTCGTTGGTATGTCTCGGGCTGCATTTGGCAGAGAAGAGAATTTTGGACTCTTTCCTTTTTGCTTTTGAGAGCAAAATACCAATTAATGAGAGACCACAAACCTTGTGGGTTTGCAGCTCTACTGTGTATAGAAGGCAGATAATGACTTATGGTTTTGGTGACTAACCCTTCAGTGCGTGGGTTTGTGCTTCCTTGGTAAAAAAGGCTTTCCCTACTGAAGGGTGACTTCAGAAATAGGTTGCCCATGCTGGCAACCTGTTCATGCTGGCAGCAGGGATTGAGTCCACATGGCTGGCTGTTTCTAAATCTCTTACCAGGAGATGTTCTGGCAGTAGTTAAAGCTGATTGCTTCCTCTAATCCTTATCTTGCTTGTCTGCAGACAGGCACCAGGGATAGTCATGCTGTGATTTGTGCCCTACTTGTTATGGGTCCAGAGTTTTGGTGCTTTTGACATCCTTCCTCATGATATCACAGAGTAACTAATGTTCTTTCTTCCAAAGCATCTGTTACGAGTCCCCCTTGGCCCCATTATAAGAAATATTCTTTCTTTTATGCCTTGCATCCGTATGTCCTGGTAGTATGTGAAGGTGTTTTTAATGGCAGTCTAAAGGTTGTCTTAATGTAGAGTACTCTGAACAACTAGAAGGAAAGAGGTAAGAAGCTGTATTATAACTTAAAGACTCTCTTGTCACTCTGTAAAGACTACCTCTGGCAGCATATATGTGAAACTGTCTAAACATGCTGTTAATCATCTCTCTCCCTCATTGCTTTATAGAAAACAATTTTTTTTGGTTTTTTCCCTTTCTCCTAGGGTAGTCTACAATGAAGTCATACAGACTGCTAAGTATTACATGAGAGATGTGACTGCCGTTGAATCTGCCTGGCTCTTGGAACTGGCACCTCATTTTTACCAGCAAGGAACGGTACGGAATCAGCATAAAGCCCAAACGGTACCATTGCTGTATTAGCAGCTCTTGTATCTGAACTTTTTAAAGTGTTTGTTTTGTTGTTGTCTATCTAATGGTACAAAAATGAATTTGGTTTTGTTTGTTGTAGTGGTTTTAAAATAAAGAAAGAGGATAATAAATTGATGCATGAAAGCTTTTTCCCTATTACCCAGCCAACAGACACGATCTCAAAGTTACAAAATAGTGTATCACTGGTAAATGAAGCCTTCAACCATTTTACGCTTGAATATAGGCACTTGGTAGCACTTCTCTGAGCAGCGCTGTAGCTAGGCAGTGGTCATACTTTGCACAATAATTTTAGAGGAGCCTTTGCATGCTTTGCAAATGTTTGGGTAAATCTGGAGCCTTTTTTTGAGCATTAATTATGTTTACTGCAAAAAAATCAGCACTGATCTGTTCAAACTTGAAATGGCAAAGAACAGCTGCTAGTTGTGCAAACCTTTATTGCAAATTCTGTTGCGTGTGATATACGTACCTTTTCTTTACAAGTATCTTTTAATAGTTGTCACCATCCTTTATCAACTCTGTCCCATGTGAATCCCTCAATCTAGACTTATTCACTGGTCATTCTGAGAACTGGATTGGTATTATCTAAATGTTAGTTATGCTGGAGCTGTTGATACCACATTGCATGTAAATACTGGACAGGCAAGATTGCCAAATTGATCTTGCATGTGAATTTCCCATGGGAGATTAAGAACTACTGAGCTTTATATTCTGAATTAGTGAAGTATTTCCAAAATACTGGGTGAAAAAATACACTTGCATATCAGACTTTTGCAAAACAAGAGATCTGTTTGTGGATATCAGCAGCCATGTTGCAGAAATGGCTGTTTCTGATTTATACATCTGCTGCACTATTTGACTTTTCTGAGAATCTGATGTTTGTTTTCTTTCACTTCCTGGGGTTTTTGGAAAAAAGAAAAACACAGTGGTGCATGCAGCACCTTAGGACATACCTCTGTGGTTACAGTGTACAGCAACATTGGCATCTGTCCATGTAATTGACTTGAGAGGGTTGGTTTTTTTGATGTTGAGCTTGGATAATTCATCTCAGTTGTCCAGACGCGTCCCATCTATAAATGCACTTACTAAGTAGCTGAATATTTTCTGCCTTTTTTTCTGTACCACGTTTGACAAAGGCAGTAATGCAGGGCAGACCCCTGAGTCTTTAGCTGCTGTTAGACATTCTGCAAGCATGATGTAAAAAGGAGATGAGCCAATGTTCCAGGTGTATCAAATCTGCTCCTGGAATAATTAGTCCTTTTGACTCACATATTTACATGTCGTAACATCCCATACACAACACGACACCCCACTATGATATGACCTCTCCATGGGCTCAATTTTGGGGTGAGGTTTTCCTTTAGGTAGGTGGTGTTGGGGAATGTGACTCAGTGCCTTGTTCAAGCAAAACTTGGGTTGCTTTTTGTAATTGAAGAAGGCTTGTCTTGAATAGTATGACCTGCCTGACTGAGAGAACATGTTTTTCAAGGTAGTACTACTACTGTTGTAGATATTCTATGAAATGACATCAGAACCTAATTTTTACCATTGCCATCCTTTTGATTTGAAAGGGGTGAACTCAGTTTGCAGCATGACCTAAGCAGTGCTTTCATCCTAAAATAAATGGAAGCTCTGGAGAATAGTGCTGGTTTTGAGGAAAATTTCCAGTTTGGTCAGTTATCCTTATCAGCCAAAAGGCTTGAATGTCTTTATAAAATTTAAAACTAGATATATTCCTGTTGTGTAAAGCTTTGAATTATACATGTGAATTTTGAATAAGCAAGCCATTGCAAGACACATAAATTTTTGCTAATTTATAGACATTCAGAACCTTTTTCTACTGAAGAACACATCTTTGTGCTAATAAGAGATTCCTGAAATATGAGAATTTTTATTCCTGTATCAAGTTAAAAACAAATTACAACCGAATAGGATTCTGTGTGAGAAGATTTTCTTCTACAGCTTGATCATGGTCTCAGTCAATTATGTCTCATTCCAAATTTTGCAGGACTTTCTTCATGTTTTCTTTCCACATTTTTGTAGGCCTTTTTCTTTAAGAGCATAGAAGTTCAAAGGCCCAATGCAACTGCAGCTGCAGTGTTAATATATTAGTTAAAATCTTGTACTTCATGTACGTACTCCTAGTGTTTATGCATATATGGTGTTGGGAGTACATGTCCCTTTCTGTGTACTTTTACGTGCTGGCAACTTGCTTCCAATGGGAAATTGTTCCTATGCTTGCAGGTAGTACAGAAATACTAGAAGATGATATTTTATACCAAGCCAGAATATCACTTTGGGAGTGGTTTTTTGGTTTCATAGGTTTATTATAGCTGTATCAGTAACAAGCAGAGCTTGGGGAAGGGTGGTCTTTTGATATTTATATAAGAATTTATTTAATTTGGGATTAAAGACTGAAAGCATTCTAGTTGAACATTTTTCTAATTGTGTATATGCTAAGCAATTTTTCTTTTCTTTTCTTTTCTTTTCTTGCAGCATCTTTCCTTGAAAGCGAAAAGGGTTAAAGTCGATGACCACTGATTTGACATGCCTTAAGTCTTGTGATGTCAGATGCAGAACCTACCAGTGATTTCAAGCTGGCCACAGTCCATTCAGCAGTCAGTTCATTAGCAACTTGATCTTACATCAACTTAGGTGTTTAAATGCCTGCCAGGATCTGTAGGGGTTTATGCATGACCAGTACATTGTAAACCTATGTAGAGCTTGCATTGTGGACATTTGATTCTTTGCCTACTTGACCACTGTTGTTAATCCGGGCATGTTGCTCCTTTTAAATAGGTAGAAAAACTATTTAAAAAGTAAGAGGACATACAGGACCACAAAAACCTGAAACCTTCAAGAAGGAAACTGATTTCCTGGTGTGGTACGGCTGCCTTATGAGAGTAGGGAATAGGGTACCCTGCCTCTTGTTACCTAGAGCACTGTGACTACTACCGGCCAAACTGAGACTGACTCCTGACAGCAGGAGCTCAGGGCAATCAACTAGCCCTTGAAATGCAAGGGGCTGCCATGGAAACACTGATTTCATGTTGGACCATTCCAAACTGGTGCAGCTTGTGCTCCCAAGCAATAAAAGTCTCCTGCCTGAGGTCGAGCTGCCTCTGGCTCCCTATGCTGTAACAGTCCTTCTGTAGGCAGCATTGTGTTTAAAATATCTTGTTTCCGTACATGAGAGTTGCTGTTTGGGGAGGGAGAGGAAGAGTAGCTCAGTATTTTTAAGAAGGATTAATTTTTTGCTCAATCAGGGAACTATACACATATATTCACAATCAAATTCACAGATGGACCTTTTTTTTTCCCTAGCAAGAGAAAGGATGTTAGCCTCTCACTGCGTGGTAATACCAGAAAATTTCAGCAGGGTTGTATCATGGAACACTGTTTTTTAGCCTCTGTCATTCAGCAAAGATGAAAATGGTCTGTACTTTCCTATAAGGAACACAGTCCTATATATTTCTTTTATTAAGAATCTGTTCTTTGCTGCTTGGGACTCTTCTTCATGTGTTACTGTAAGAGAAGGATGCTCTGAACAGTTGCTGCTTTAATCAGGACTCCATGGCTACTTTTCAGTAAGGAACTGTAGCTTTTTGTGCTTTAACAAGATAGCTTGGATACATGTATTTATTTTTTTTCCAACCCTATTGATATTTATTTTAGAAACACATTGTTTGAAAATTTTATTTTTGTAAGGCAACTGATGTGATGAATGTGTTTTTGACAGGTTAACTATAATTTTATTTTCTTTAAAAAAAGTGTGTAAATAGGCAAAAATTTCTACATAGAACAAATGCCTTCCTCATCACAGGACTGCCTTGAAAACTTTCTTGAGAGCTTCTTTACCTTCTCCCTTCCAAACACCTGCAGAGAGAACATGTTCTGTCATGTGCAATATGTGGTCTATTCAGTGTCTACGTACTGACTGCCAGCACAAAAAGATGTACCAGTCTCCATGTATGGCACCAGCAGCATGACAAACCATGTCACCTTCCTTGTTGTTTTCCCTGTGAACCTCACCTTTGTATTATTCTCTCTCCTAGAATGGAAGCTCTTTGGGGCAGGGACTGTCTCCTAGCCAGAGCTGAGAGCAGTGTTGGCACTTACTAAAAAGATTCCATTTGCGGGTTTTTTTTCTATTAAAGGGTTGGAGAAAGAGCTGAATATGAAGACTTGTAAAATATCTGTGTCTCTCTGTCCTCTGGAAATATTCTTAAGAAAAATAAAATCATTGACTCAAGGAAGCTTGAGAATGCATCACTTCAGCCTGAGTAGTGGGTGATTTCCCAACATACTGGGTGGTTGTACTGTGCTGGTTGGAATTGTGATGGGCTGTCAGTGGATGACCACTTCATTTGCCAGTTCTGAGAATTTCAGGTGGTTCCGGAGAACTCTCTCCTCCAGATGGACTTTTACCTAGCTGTACATCTGCAAAATTTTGTCTTGGAATGATTGTGACTCCTGCTAAGTTAAGAACCCAGTGATGTGAAAGCTTTGTAACATGCTGCAAGCAGTTGTACTTTTCTAAGAATGAGTGCAATAGGTCTTTGTAAACAAAAACAGAAATTGAGACTTGTTTTTAGTAGTTTGTAAAACTATTGAGGTATTGCCAGAGGTGCAGAACAGGCAGACTTTATACTGGAGATGCAGGCTAAGAATAAGTGTTTTTAGTATCCAGATTAAGGTTACCTTTAGAGAGAAAGCACTGCTTTCATCAGAAATGTGGACCCTTTGAAGGTGTTTGAAGACAGAGACTCAAAACTTGAAAGACCTGAAAATCTCTTTACTTTGTAAAATTTTGGCCTACAGCTCTCTGCTAGATTTGTACATAGCATTATGCTTTAAATAACTCTGATTAAGGAGATGGGCAACTGTGCCTTGTTGGCTGTTTGCTGCATAAACAGTCTGTGTGCTATTTTGGGGAGCCTGGAGTCATTTGAAGATGTTTGTAAAGGAGTTTATGAAACAGTTTAAGGATTTGAAATGTGGCTTTTGGAGAATGAGGTTAAAATATTAGGCTCTTGAATTAAAATGTTGCTTGAAATAGAAGTCATGCCACCACTGGCAAAGAGATGGATATTTTTAAAAATAGTAAGTTTACAATCCATTAATGTCAAATTACTGTGGGGGGAAAAAAAAGAAGCTCTACTCCTGAAGTCCATCAGAAAGTGCTCTCGGTGTTTCTGCTCATGACTTTAGTATGGTCAGTTATAAAATAAGGTGAAGCTAAATTGGAATAAAAATTCAGCCAAGGCAATATTAATTGAAATACATTTCTCATCTTGTAGATTAAAAATAATTCTGATAAACTGATGGGAAAACAGTCACAACTCTTCCTAGTTAATCTGAAGAAAGAGACCGGTAATTAAAAGAATAAAAAAGGGAAATAAATAAGGGGGAGGTAACTGCCATTCTTCTCAGTGCTTTATGATAAAAATGCCTGTATAATAGGATATATAATTGAGCCATTCACACAGCAATGTCCTCTAAAGGTACATCAAGGTAATGTGATGTAACATTTTTAATCTGAGTTAATTTTATATGTGTGTTACAATAAGCGCATTACAGACAGGCATTGGGAAAAAGTGGTAAGTCAGGTAGCATGTGTCTTTAAACCAAAAAAAGAAGTAATTTACCCAAATCAGATATCTGTGTGACTCATTCTAGGTCTGGTGGTTCTGGCTCATGGGCAAGTGCAAACAGTGAAGAGTTTCCTGTTCCAGCACATGAAAAAACAGGACAGAGATGCTAACGTGGGGAGAGTGCGGAGCAGCGTTTCTGCGTGAGGGAAGACAGGACTGTAAGATCCTAGAAATGTTTCGGTAATTCCAGCCGCAGTCTGCAAAGACACTTCTGATTACAAGGGAGGGCTGGGCTTCTCTGATTCTGTTGGGAGCCTTGGTCATAGGGAAGGAGGGAGAGAAAAGACCGGAGAAGCAGAGCGGTATCTGCCAGGAAGGTGCAAATAGGTGCAGGGTTTCTTCGTGGTCAGTTCACATGGTGACTCTGCTTGTTTACTCCTCTGATTGCTGCTGAGCTGCTGGCTTGGTTGGTGGGAAACTAAACTTCCAGAAGCTGATTGGGAATTAATTAGCTGAGCCAGTATTGCTGTGCTTGTCCCCTTTGTGTGACTTTTGTGATAAAACCCCTGGCCAGCAGCCCCGGAGTCGAGGACCGGACTGCTTGTTCGTGGGGCAGGCAGCTGCTGACGCAGGAGCACAGGCACGACGACTTCAGTGTATGCAGGCTGTATGAGGCTGGGCTCAGCCACTCGCCTTGCCATGCTGGAGGTGAAAACCGCCTAGACAATACACCACCTTTGGATTTGAAAGGCGGTTCTGTTCTCAAATGTAGTTGTCAAAATCATTCCTTATGTTTCAGCTGCTTTCTTTACCAAGGAAAATGAGCTGTATCTGTTTTTTCCCCCTAGCCATTCAGAACCCCCTCATTTGGGAGCATCAATGTGCATCGGTACCTGTTGTCATCCCGTCGTTCTGGTAAGCGTCACTTACTGGACTAGTTCATCACTTTTGAGCAATTCCGTTGAAAGCAACTTGGAACCACTGTTTATTACTGTAATTTCATAACTTTATATTATTCTCTATCCATACTATCGACAATTGGCAAAGAAAGTCAATGACACAACTCGGCATTTAGAGTAAGTTCCTCTACTGGGACACAGAACAAACAAGTTGCAAGATGAGCATAAATGGCATAGGGAAAAACTGTCCTTGTATCCAGTTTCTGGTCTGTTCTCAGACTTGCAGAGCTTTTGTCCTAGAGAACTTGTAGGGGGTTTTTCTTCGGTTTTTCTTCTGTCAATTAGTAACTTTATCTTCCTTTGTAAGCGTTCGTAGAGAGAAGCCCTTTTTGGCTTAAAGCTGACTGCCTTTTGAGAAAGGTACCAGTAGATGGCAGGCATCAGTTTCGAGCAGCAGTATCTTGAGGAACAAATAATTGGCCAATTCCTAAAAGTTTTTCTTATTCTTCAATTTTAACATTAAATTAGTTCAGTGATAAGTGGGATGAGAAAGGGTAAAGGAAAAAGCTATCGGTGGCTGTGGGATGAAGTCAGTATTTGAAGTGCAGAGATTAGTGAAAAAGCCCAGAGTGCTGTGTGCCCCACTGGTTTAAAAACAAACAAAATGCCCCCCAGACCCCAAATTCCAACCAATAAGTCCTACAGTGGTTCTTTTAATTACACACCGAGTCATAAAAACGGCACCTTTACTGTAAACCATAGCTGGAGGTCTGGCAGTGTGTGCTGGGTGGGAGTGTGTTAATACTGCAAGGAGATTGACAGCATTCGTTACGGGCTTTTACGCTTAGCTTATCCAGATGACCAACCACAGTTGAAATTAAAAGAGTGGGTTTTTTCACTTTTTTATAACTACTTCCATCTACAACTCTCAGTTTTTCAATAAACTAAATTTTGCAGCCTTCTTGGCTAATAGAAATACTTTTGCAATAAGGAAATGAAGAGTTAATAGAATCCTTCAAGTTCAAAATTCCAGCACAGGGGCTCTCGACATCCACAGAGGTCCTCCTGTGGGCGCAAAGCCTCAGGCTGGAGCAATGGTCCTCATTAACAAAAGGTATCCCCGAGAGGTTTACCGAAGTGTCAGTCTAAGGCTGCAAGTCTTCCTGGTTACTTACACCTTTCTTCTTTCCCCACACTCAGAGAGAGATTCTTTTCATATCTCACTTTGTAACTTTGTAAGTTAGGTGTACTGAAATGCTCTTCTAGTGTTCAATTAGTGAACCTGTCTTGGTTGAAAGTCAGCATTAACTGTGTGGATTTTCCTCTGCGAAATACTGGTAAAGTGGCAAAGTGCCTCCTTCCAGCAGAATTTTGTAAAGTTGAAAACCCTGGAGGGAAGCCACCCATGCACCAGGGCCAGTTCTGCTTACAGATGTACACGGGGAGCCCTGGAGACGTGAACAAGGCTCAGAGCAGCACAAGGACCAGAAGTCCATGGCCTGTGGTTTGCAAACACCCATCTGTGTCCAAAACGTGGCCAGCCCAGCGGAGCGTGTGAAGGGACGCACGTATGGGGTAGGGACACACCGTATTTCTTTCCACAAGCGTCTGCTGCTGGCTCTGCTCAGACGGGGCGGAGGTTGTGAGGTGCCCTGGTGTGGCAGTCCTTAGGGGTGTGTTTCCCTGATGGTGGGTGGATCCAGTCCACCCTCCTGCTTGGCTTTTATCTCCTTCCCATTCATGCTTCAGAGCAGCAGCTGTCATATTCACTACAAAGAAATTTCTGATCTGTGTTGGATTCTAGCCACTATTGTAATAAACAAAACTAGCAGTTTAGGGCAAAAAAACCCTGTTCTGTTTATGGAAGCATGGTAGATGTGATTTCTCTCAGAGGATGCAAAACTGGCTGCCTGCTCTGTTCCAGAATTGTCTTTTGCAGGGCTGCAGTTTTGCAAGGCTGTGAGATGCAGAGGTTGTATTTTGCTGTGTTGCCAATTATGAGAGATCAAAAATTGCCTGGAAAAACTCCCCTTTTCCACCTTTCTGGAATCATAATAGTAATTTAAAATGAATATATATATATATTTAATATGTCTTTCAGTTTTATTTTAATTCTGCTTGGCGGTTCCCGGAGTACACGGCAGCACAAGGAGCACCACGTGAGGAAACCTCTGATTGCCATTTACGGTGTAAGCGCAAGAGATGCTTTCAGCTGGTTGCAGCTACAGATGCCCTCACTGTTTCCGTGATGGCTCCCAGGTCCAAGGGAGAGGCAGGAGGGGAAGAGGGCTTAGGTGGAAGGGCTTTGCAGGTGGACGAAGTCAGAGGAGGATGTTTCCTAACCTTGGAGTGAGTGTTGGACGGCACAGAGTTTCCGATCGCCTCTCACAGATGCCCCGCAGCTGGAAGCGGGCAGGTTTCCCTGCAGTGCAGAGGCATGAGTCCTGCTTTGCTTGTGCAGCCTCTGCCTGCAAGGGTCCCTTCAAGGTTGGCGGGTCTCAGACCTGACCAGGGATCACCCACCGGTTCCCTGTAGACTTTCCATCCCGTACTACTTTGCTGGACAATGTCAAAACTTACATGAGAAAGAGCAGGGCAGAGAACAAAAAATTGCAACGGCTTCTTGGCTCCCTTCAGGCCAAGAACAAAGTTGTTTATTGCAGATGCGTGTTGGCAGAAAGATAATCCCGTTGGGCAGAGTGTGTTTTGATGCCAGGAAACATCTTCTGTGAGCCAGGTTTTATGGAATTCCTCCTGTTTCTCTTTTCGGTATCTGGTGAGATACCAGGGTTTTGTAAGTGACCCATGAGCTGCGTGACAGCCCCACTGAAGCGAGAGCAGGGAAGGAGCCCTTTCAGATGAGTTAGGACCTGGAAGATCCGGGCTCGTGTTCAGCTCTGCTAGCGAGAGCGGGATCTGTCTGTAAGGCAGAGTTAATCCTTCCTCCTTTCTATTCTTCCCCTTGCCAATTAATGTTTTGGAAGGCTGAAGACTCTTTCCAAGTGTGTGGGTATGCACATGGGTGTTCGGTATCTGGGACAACAGGGCACAGACCTTAGCAGATGCCTTCAGGTGCTGCAGGGATGGGAACGTGTCAGGGCTTAGAAGAAGAGTGGAGGAGCAAGGGATGCACTTTATCTAGAAAAATAAAAGATCAGCAAAACTGTGCCCCAAAAGGTACTTGTCACCGAAGGGAATGCCCTTCCTCTGCTGAAGCCAGAGGCCGGCTATAACTTCAGAGATGGCCCTTAGCAGGGGAGGTGGGTCCCGCAGATGGACACCCAGGCTGGCTCTGCTGCTGCGCGGGCACAGGCTGGGGTAGTGCTTGTGTGAGGCATTGATCACAGCAGCCGCTCTGACATGTAAATACAGGCTGAGACAGTATGAAATACCGATGGCCATTAGGAGCTGTCAGAGCAGCCAGGATACCAAAAAGGGCTCTCTGCAGCTCCCGGGGCAGGGGGTGCTGGGCAGCCTGGCACGTTGTGGCATGGTTCAGAGCTGCATCAGGGCTGAGCAAGGTGCCTTGTCTTGCTCAAAATCTCTCTGGTTTCTCGGAAATTGCAGCTGATGCTGATTTAACCCTTTGCACTGCAGGAAGAGGCACTGATGAGAAAGTGGTCTGTTACAGTGGTGAGGGATTGACTGGAGAAGCCTTCAGCCTCTTGTTCTAGGTGGAGAAGCAGAAGGCGATTCCTCCTGCAGCTGCATGCGTGGGACCTGCTGCACTGGAGCGCTTCCGGAGGTGGTCCTTCCTGGCTCTGTTGCAAAATCTGCCTTCACAACTGCCTTGTCAGTCTGAGCACCTACATGACAGGCAGTCAGCCTGGGATTTGGACACAGGATCTAGCTAACGGGGCTCACTGAAGTCCATATAGCAGTGGAGCCAGCCATTGCAGCTTGTGTACGTGCTTCTTGTTTGCAGCGGCGCACATCTGTCTTGCTGTGGTGGGAGCAAACAGGCTGTCGTTCCCCCTTCGTTTGGCTAAAGGTGCCAACAAGGTCACGATGAAGTTCTAAAGAGTTCACGTCCCTGAGCCTGGAGAACACAGATGAGTTGGATGATTTTCTGTGCAGCTGTACAGTCTCACATTATATTCTGGTTCTCATCCTGTCAACAAAACAACTATGGAAAAAGCTACTTTTTAGCAAATTCTTTAAATGACAAATTGCAGCACTCGAGCCTCTTGGGAACCCCTAGGATAGCACCAGTGGGGACGTTTTGAACAGTGATATTTTCTGAGCAGGATTTGTGGCAAGTGTAATGCACACCGTGCAGGCTACCGTGTGGGTAGGTATGTGTATCGTTGGTGTTATCCATCTTTGCACTTTTCAATTTAAGCGCCATTTGGAGGCGTCCTGAGGATGTGCTGTCCCACAAGGAAGACTAATGAAGATGAGGGAGGAGGTCCAAGTGGAAAATGCTCGTCCTTAAATGAAAAATGAAGGGAGCAATGGTCAGAAGAGGGCTGCAGGTACACGCTTGGTAAGAACACCTGCTGCTCTGGATCTGCCCCATGTCCTCCTGCTGTTCTCCATCTGAAAGCCTTTTATAGATGCTTCTTAATTCCTGCCCCTTTGTCATTTGTCCCAAGTCCTTTTAAGTCTGTTTAAGGGTGTCCTTGTCAGTGTGAGGAGTGGTATACAGAGGGAAGATGTATTGTAGGAGGAGATCCCAGGGACTAGGAAAGCTGAAATATATGGGAACCCACTACTCATTTCTTAGCCATTTGAGTGAAGTTTCCATTAGGGTTTGGAAGATTTCCAGGAGCCCTTGTACCTAAGCAAGCAATAATTTCTGGCAAGACAGGTATTTTAGGCTTTACCAGAATTCCTGCATCAGGTGCAGTGAGAGGAGAGTTGAGCTGAGTCTAACAGAGCCTTGAGCAGGGCAAAGCCACGCTGCCGGCACCAAGCAGAGCTCTGGAGGCAGGCACAGCGTGAACGCCTGTCACCATCACAGGTCTTCCCGAGGCAGGTTCTCCAGGGAGAAATGCTTTCAAGGAGTCCAGGGGTGCTATAGACTGCTTTGGAGTGGGCTGGTTTGTGTATTTTTACAAAAGTTAGAGGATAAACATTGTGTATCAGCCTCCTCCCTCCAGAATTTTATTCTGGAATGAGTTTTTGGTTGGAGACAGAAAGAACTGGAACATCTGAATTTTGCTGTTGACTTTGCCTCTCACTGGCTAAATCCACTTGTAGTTCATTTTACTGAAGTGTAAATATGGGTGAAATTTTATCTCCTACGGCAGGAGGAGACAGTAACGTCTGTCAGATATATTGACACCCACAAACATGATGCTTTCTGGAAGGCAAAAATGTTTTTGGCAAGTGGCTTTGCATGTTGGGAGTTTTCTCGCCAAAGCTAGCTGAAACATTCTGAGAGAAAACTCTTCTTTCTAAAACTGGAATTAGCAGATTGCTGACATCTGATATTTCTCAGTGCTGACTGATCTTTAAATGCTGTGCTTGATTTGAGTTGCACTTTCTTTCCTTCAGTTTCTCTTTTAGATTTTTGGGTTTATTTACGTCACTTGTCTCCCTTTAATTCCTCCTTTGTGGTCACCGGAGGAAAAACTACTAGAGAAAGTAAGTCTTCAGTCTCTCCCTTCTCCTACTATAGTCGAGTGGCAGAAGGCAGTTTGCCACATATCTCTCCTCCCTGTGCTTTTCCACTGCAGAGAGATGCAGACTTGCAAGTGAGGGTTGCTCCCCCTCCTTTTCTATTTGAAAAAAAGCACTAGAAGCAGGGTAAAACTTCAAAGCATGGATAATTAGAATCTTCCTTGGAAAAAAGATCAAAACCTTTTCAATGAAAGGTCTTCTGGAAAAAAATTTCAGTCGATGGCCCCCTCTGCAACTGCCCAGCCATTTAGGCTTCATCTCTCCAAACTGTGCTCCATGCACACACACGTGCACGCTCACAGCCCTCCAGCTCACTGGGCCTTTATAATGAAATGGAAGTGCCATTCTTGAGACTTCCGACGTTTCTCAGTGGTTCTGCGTGCCTGCGTTGTTTTGGCTGAAGTGTTGCTGTGACACAATCAAGGTGGGAAGTATTGAGAAAGCTCCTGCTGTCAGCAGGTTGCTGTTAACATCTTGGTGCTTACGTGATGCTGAATAGGCAATATGGAACTCCTAAGTGGAGCAACGCGTGGCAAATACGTAATGAAAAATGGCAAGTGGATCAAAATTAATGATTATAAGGAGCAGCTTTTCTAGGCAGCTTCTTGTCTGAGTAGCAAGTATGGTTCAGTGGTTTGGAAGCTCTTTTAACATCTTTAAAGATTAAATTCCTCCATCACTGTAGTGTAAACTTGCATTAGTTATTTACAGGTACATGCATGAAAGGGCTCTGGGCGTGAGTCAGGGATCTGCGAGGTATAACTTCTGGACGTCTGGCTCCTGCAGTGGACACCACAGCCTTGTGTAGGTGTCTAATCTTCCATGCAATGCAAAGGGACTGTTGATGCCAAAGGATAAGGTTCGTGGCATTCAGCTTGCTTAGTGGGAAACCCACCTGAGATAGCCAGGGAAAAGGGAGTTTGAGGTGGTAGTCCCGGTGGGAGCTCAGCTCTTCAGGGTACTGTGAAAACTCTCCTGGAACTGAGTGTCTAAAAGCCTCCCTGTAAGGTGATGTAGACATACGTGAACCAGTTCCAAAACTGGAAGCCGAGAACTCAGACGCCAGTGGGATGCTGATGGCCAGCAGTGATATAGCTGTACCTGAGTTACATGCCCTTCTGAGGCTGATGGACATCGTTACACCATTTCATTGACCTTTGCTAATAAGTATGCAAAGACCTGCAAGGATGTTGAATTCCTGGCTTTAGCTCTTGGGACCTCAGCATCCCACTCTGCTGCAAAACAATCAAAATTATAACTACAGGATGAAATAGATAAGTGGTAAATTCCTACTCTGTGACGACTCAGTGTTTGATGCATTCACTTAGGAGACTATGGTGGGGCTTCTAAGCCCTCTCCAGTTGAAGGTGGTAAAACTCACCACCCCCAGGAGAGAGTCTGAGGGTGAAAAAGGGGGCACGCTGCACCCTCTGAGTGCAGATCGGCTACCTCTTGTAAAAGGTAACCAGCATCGCGTTGGCTTGGGGAGGGGAGGGTGGCTGCAGCTCTGCAGGCAGTTACCCAGGGAGCAGAGCCCCAGATCCTTGTACAGGTACTGTTTGTGTATTCAGTGTGAGAGGGACATTGGGCAAAACACCTCGCCGGGGCTTTGGGACATGGCACTAGCTGGGACCATACAGTTACTGCAACCGTCGAGCCCGTCCCCGTTAGCCGGGCAGAGCGGGCGATGCCGCTGCGCTGGTCCATACCTGGGGTCAGGGGAGTCCAGCACAGGCTCTCGGGTTAATGGTGAAGGCTGGGGAGTCTGCGATGCTGACAGCAGGGACAGCCAGGCGCGGAGGCACTCAAGTAACAAATTGAACGGTGAATATCTTAAGATGACTCTGGTTTATTGTCCAGATCAGGTCAGCGGAAAAAATATTGCGAGACTGAACAAAGAGACAGGCTGCTTTAGCAGATAAATGGACTGATCATTTCATATTGAGGAACAATCTCTAAAACATAGTTTACTGCGCAGCTGAGGGCTGAAGCATTTGCTGATGCCAAGAGCTCCTTCTTTGACCCTAGGCACGCGTGGAATTAAATAGCGCGGTGTTTTTTGATGGTTAAACTCCCCGAAGAAGACACTCCATTTGTTACTAGGGCTCTGATGAAGTAAAGTGTGGTTTATATGTACAAGGCCGGCCTTCAACTCATCTCAGAATGAATGGAGAGGTAAAATTGAATTTTACACTCCTGCTGCTATGATTAATGTACGGGCTCTCCCATCCAGCGGCCGGCCGCAGGAGGGCAATGCAGGCTCGCTCGGCGGGCTGCCGCGCAGGAGCCTGCCTGCCTGCCTCCGCTTATGCACAGGGATGCCAAATAGAGGGGAGTCTGCATAAATGAATAGCTGTTGTAAGAATAAACCTGTTATAGCAATAAATTCCCCCTGTATCCGTCTCAGCACAGCCCTCTGATATGAGGCTGCACCTGACAAAGGAATAAACTTGTTAGATGAATAAAAGAGCACACATACATTAAATCAGAGAGTCTAATGCCAGGAGACTGAGAGGGCTACGCAGCGCTGGCCATGCGATGTTCGTGCTGCACCTCACTGAGGAATGGGAAAACGGGTAAAGCTGCTTGAGGGAAATGCTCAGCATTCGGCAGGAATGTGCAGGGCTGGAGAGTTGCTGGTGGCCCTTCAGCCCCATTGCTCCATCTTCTAGGATGGCTTGGAGGAAGGCACAGTAAGACCAAGGGCTTTGGAAAGCTTCTTGCAGGCAGGAGAGGGACAAGCTGCCCAGCAGCCCTAGAAATGTATATTGTCTTCATCTGCTTCAGGAGCAAAGGAGTGGGTGAGACCTGTTCATAACTTCATTTGGGACTGAGTGGCTTCAGCGGAAGAAAGTTGGGAGGCCAGGATCTACGAACCATCCTTGCACTGAGGAGAGGTACTCTCGGCAGCACTTGCCATTACACTCCCTGGGACGCTGGGTTTCCTGCTGGGCCCAGAGGGTTGTTTGCCTCAGATTCCTTTCCCACTAGTCCTGGTGGGGAAACAAGCTTCTGTGAAACCCTTTAATGCTAAAAATTGTTCCCTGTCCCTCCTGCATGTTTGCTGTGCTGGGGGAAGTCCTGCTGCTTCATCTACAGAGCGGTGATCGCCTCCTTCACCTCGACCCCCAGCTTCCTTAGGGAGAGTTCAGCTGGATGGTCTACAAATAAATCCTCCCTTCGGGTTTATCCCCAGGTATGGGGATGATCTGGCCCCAGTCACTAGTCAGTGCACCATCTTCCTTTCGCAGCTTTTGAACCAGTTTTAAGTCCCTTCGCCCTACGCAGCAGTACAGCAGCATTCGCCCAAATGAACAGTCCATACGGCATTAATGCTCGCAGCAGCAACGGGCCAAATGCAATGGGAAGTCAACCAGAGAGAACTGGTTCACTCTGACTCCCAAGGTAGAAGGAATTTCCTAGAACAAGCAGGACCTCAGGCCTGATAAAGGGAGGAGTTGGTGGTTTTTTTTCTGCTGATAAGCTTTTATATTTTTTCCGCCTATGGTGTTACCTATTAGATAAAAGAACCAATCTTCTGAACGCTTAACGAATAGTCGGTGGCACTTGCGATGGTTACATGGAGAGCAGGCCCTGTAGTAAATAGTTGCAAGACTAGACTATCATCTTAGGTTAGATAGGAACACATTCAACTGCTAAAGGGTGATGTGTTTATTGAAAATAAACATTTAAAAAGATATAAATCAGAAAATTGTTGGGGTAAGTACTGCAGAGGACTATTTCTATATTAATACAGGTAGTGTGGTCGTTTCCCCAAAGTTCACCATACTGCTTGCCTAAAAATGGAGCAATTCAAGCCAAGGACCTACAGTAAGAGTAGAACAAGGTAAGCAATTGCCTTTCACCATCTCCGCACCCCTGTTATCAGGACTTCTAAAGGCTAAAGATCAGAGCTGGTAACAGGAAAACAATATGGAAACCTGTTAGATCTGTTCCACTGAAATCAATGGACTCCCACCTATGTGGCTCTAATGGGACTGAAAATAGAACTGTGTAAATCATTATTTTTTTTAATGTCTTTTTTTTTCTTGATAAACTTAAATTTTAAATGTCAAGTATTAGATGAAACAACTTTTTACTTTGTATTTTTCTGTTGGAATGCAAAATCAAAAATACTGTTTTGGATCCTATTACATTTTTTATTCCAGACAATTTATTTTGGTTTTCTCGTAGTTCATTTTAAGTACATTTGTAAGATTCTCTTGCTAGAAAACACTTCTCAGCTGAAGTTGTGAACAGTACTCTGCCCTCATCAGCCGCTGGGTCAAGCACGTGGGGTAGAGACCCCAAAGCTCTGGAAATGAGGCTGGTTGGAGGAGCAGCTGTTTCTGTACCTGGGGATATTTCTCAGATGTTGAGCATGGAATGAGCTGATTCTCCTTGGGCAGCGCCTTGTGAGTCTTAAAACCAGCTACCTACTGCCAGTGACACGGCTGGAAAGGCTGCTTCATCCTCCAGCTGTTTCAGAGCAAGGTATGGTGTGGTCGAACACCCTGTGCCTTGAGGAGAGCTGTGCTTTGCAGGGTTGCCCAAAAACACCTTTGGTCTTTAAGTTGACATCTTAGAGAGAGACATTCGGAAGCTGTCAACGGCACTGTTCATTTTTCCATGCCACACAAACATAAATTTTTTTTGCTTTCTGAGCTACTGAGGTGGGAGGAAAAGTTTTACTGTCAGGGGGGAAGGTAGACTTTCTGCTTATGAGCCTTTTTGCTCAACTAGTGGGAAGGTGTGTGACTCTAGGGGACAGAGTTTGCATGGAGGGATCTTTTGAAAAGGTTTTGGTGTCAGGAAAAATCCACAAAGAAACCATTTCTTCTTTCTTACTGGTGTAAAACCTGCAGCACTCATTTCTCTGCTCTTCCACCCAGCCCAGTGTAAGCCCAGGGATGAGATGTCTACTCCGATTGTGGCCCTTTCCACTAGCAAAGCCATCTGTATCAGGTATGGTTGAGTTACGACTGGCAGTATTAAAACCATCTTTCCATTATAAATGGAGCTTTTGATGGCCGTTGGTCACTTCTCTAGTATCAAGAGGTGCAAAGTATGACAAGCTGCTTTCTGGAGCCTACAACAGACTGTCGCTTGCTCCAAATCCAGGCTGGGCTGAAATGCGTGGCAGCGGTGGAGGGCTGAGGGTCCCCGTTACCTGGCCATGTCGCTCCCGTAGTAAATCTGAGCCCATCCATCCTGGGTAGGGCGGTACGGCCGGGGGCAGGTGGCTTTTGAACATCTGCTCCAGTTTAGCACCTCTCCTCCGCCCGTCCCAGCGTGGAGCTACGGGTGCAGTGGGTGCCCGGCTGACAAACAATAAACGGCTGAAGGATAACAATGAGTCAGGTGAAAAAAGGAAATTGTTTTTTTGACAATCTGCTGTTGGGGGAAGGCGGGGGTGGGGGGGGGGGTAAAAGACCCTGTAAGAATGAGGAGCCTGGGAGAAAGGGGATAAGTTAACATTAAATGGGCATGTGGTGACAGGGGGGGAAATGGTGGGACAGCTGGAAATGCAGCAGGAGGCTGGAGAAAATCGATACGAGATAAGCGTTCCAGGGGTAGTGCTGTTCATCAGGTGACAAAGTTAAAGGCAGCGAGACACTAAAAGTGAGAAAATATCACTGACCCCCTGCAGTATTGATCAAACAGCTGAGACACTCAAGGCCAAAGTCACTAATAAAGTGAGACATACCAGCAAGAAGCCCATGAGAGCAGATGAGTTGGCTTCCGAAGGTCTTAAAAATAAAAATAAAATGTATCTGCAAAAGTTCTTGTTAACCATCTTCTTTGTCTTTTAAGTGCAAAGGGGACAAAACAGCTTTGTGGAGAGAGGCACAGCCAGGGAACTGAGATGCATGAAGGTTTGCTATGTTATTAAAAGGGGGTTTGAAAACTGAGTGGATTTTGTAGTGGAGAGAGAAGCGGAACTAGTAATGCTGGGGAGGGACGGCAATTCTGCAAGCTGCTGCTGACAGCTCTGCCGGGACACCTGCAGGAGCCCACCTAGCTCTGCTCAGACTTCTCAGACTGGAGTCACGCCCCAAAATTCAGGCTGCAAGACTAAATGGGTGCTCCTCTCTTAGCCTGTCTGCCTGAACTGCAGTGATACCGTTGCACGGCTGCTAGCGATGTCCCACAAAGCTGGAGCCTTAAATCTGGCCTTGACTCAGTTTACATGGGGAAGATGGGGCTATTTGTATTGCTTGGTTTCCTCTAATTGCACATGGCTGAGGGATGCAGGTAATGGCTGGTCTCTCACAGGACACAGACATTTCAAATGGGACCAGTAATTCAGTTAACAGATGTTTATTCCCTGCCTCCTTCCCCTTGAAATGCCTGAAATTGTGCCTGGATGATTTGATGCCCTCATTTCTTTTGCTTTTTGAAATAGGTTTAGGATAGCTGAGGCTTGTGGCCGCACCAACACATTGGTGCGGCCACAAGCCTCAGCTATCCTGGACCAGCTCGTGTACAAAAACTTGCCCCGGAGCTGGATGAGAGCGTGCCTGTGGCCCTGCTGTGCACAGGGACCCGTCCCTGCTGCTGTGGAGTCTGGGCTCGCAGGAGCAGAGGTCTGCGGGGCAGGGAGCAAGCCTTGCCTGGGGTGAAGACCCCTGAGCCAAATCCCAGTCACTTCAAAATGACTTTTTATGGTGAGTGGGCAGTGTGAAAAGAGAGAGGAAAGTCGTTGCAAAGAGAGTAAATGTGTTTTAAAGTGTTGTCTGGAAAAGGTAACAGTAGAGAGAGGAATAAGGCTGTGTGGTATGCTACAGTGGAAAATGGAATAACTCCATTTTTGGTTCTCGATGATGCATACATGTAAAAAAGAAGACAAAAACCCTCTCCTCTTTTCTTAGAATGAAAGGGATCAGGAGAGTCTTTTCACCTCCTCTTTTTTTTAATGAGAGAAGTTCCTGGATGAATTTTAGTGGGAAATATCTAATCTGAACTCAAATGGAAAATCCATCGTACCTTTCCAGGAGTCCTTTCCAGCCTGTAGGCAGCCTCCTAGGGTCTCTCAGCTGCTGCTGAACGGCCCACAAAGGTTGCTGAGAGAAGGCAGCTCGTTGTAATAAGCTCCTTGTAAAAGGCTGACATCGGTACCTCTCAGGTCACACCTCTGCTGAAAAAATTTCGGGGGTCTTCAACCTGACTAAGCGCAGAAACTGCTGTCTGTCAAGAGGTGTAGGTGCTAGGAAAAAAAATAAAGAACCTAAATAAGACCTTTACTGTGATCTGAAATCAACCCAGCTATTTTAGAATAAAGTACTCTGCAATTGCTTTGTCCTGGCATAGGAGTGACTTTTATTGCCTATATTTGTTCCTTTGTCCCAATTGAAAAAGTAAGACTGCATGGTGATTTTTTTTTTTCTAGAGCCATGAAATTAAAGACATAATTTAGAGCAATTATTTGGGAATTGCTGTGCTAGATAATTTTCCCCGGCAGATTAGACCTACATACAGCATCACCTGAAATCAAACCTCCTTAGTTTGATTTATAGGCTCTTCTAGAGCAGGCTTTTTAGCTGAATTGCTAGTGTAAAATCTAGCAGGAAACCTGAATTCTGGTATTTCAGGCTTTTGGCTGCTATAAAATACAATGCATTCCCTGCACAACTGAAGAGTGGTTAAAATATTCAGATTGGTGGCTGTCTAGATTCTCCAGTGCCATTAGCCGCAACTCAGAGTCACGTTGTCTTGCACCTTAGCAGACAAAGCGTTACGTTCGTTACCGTCCATCCGTGTCTGTATTGCTACGGCCAGAGACTCACAGAGGGGTTGAGGCTGGAAGGCAGCGCTGGGGATCGTCTTAGTCCAACCCTCTGCAAAGCAGGGTCAAGTAGAGCATTAAGTTCATCCACTGCTTGTATCCCAGTAATATAGAGTCATGTATCTTGTATTCTTGTAATATCTTGTATTCTGGTAATATCTGAAGTGAGCTGGGTACGGAACTAGTTCCACAAGTAAAGGGAAGGAGCAATAGATAGGAGGAAGACTTTTGCTTCAACTTGCAATAGAAATGGGGCGGGGGGGGAATGCAGGACGCAAGTGAAGTGCTGAAATGAGGTTAGACAGAGGTCCAGCTAGCTCCTTGCAGGTATGTGGATTTTAAGTGAATAATTCATGGCTATGTTCATCTGTACTGTGAAAAAGCAGCAAATTAGAATAACTCTTTCTGTTTAATATTTGTATCTTCTAGCGAAATCTTTGTTGTTTCACATACTTTAGAATTTAGTATAAGGCAGGAGCTAAATGATCTGCTTGACCTCTTTGTTGCTAAAATGCCCTTTTTATTCCAGTTCTTAGTGTGTCTAGGAACAGGAATGTCCCAGAACTAGCCAGAAATAGCAGATAGAGTCTGTTTAGGCTATTTTGTAGAGCTATTTTATAATTATCCTAGTACTTGCATCATTGTCTGTTCACAGGAACTGTCGTCTTTGTGCACTTTCTTTTACCTGCCCTTATTGTGGTTGGAAAGATCCTGAATACTGGGAAAGCAGAGCTGCATGGGACTTCTCGTTCTTTTGGCTCAGAAAGAAAAGCAAAAACCCCACCCTTTTCTTAGTTTTTTTTTTTGAAAGATAGCTTCCACTGGCTCCTGTCTTTCCTCTGGCTTTTGCCCACCTCCCTTGTGGAGTGAAGAAGGAAAAGAAGATGAAATAAATACTAACTTACTAACTGAAGGTATACATGAGATCCCTGCTGTAATGGTGATGTAGTGTCCTAAAAGCACGTGTACCGTGAATAATTTTAGCACAGGAACTGACAGGTCCTCCCGAGGAGGTTTTTGGGGGAAGAGGAGAGTCCACAAAGGAAGCTGACAGAGGAGAAGGGAATTTATGTAGCTCAGCTATAGGGAAGAGAGGTTAAAGCAATTGCTGGCTTCATCAGGTTTCTGTATGATAGTAGAAACAACTGCACCTTAAATTCATATCTGAAGACCCTAAAACCAGAAGACAGTGTTTGTTTTGATGGATAGGGTTACCATTGGCAATGTATTGCAAATTTTGCCTGGGACATTGACCAGTTTATATGCAGCAAGGACAGATCAGTGAGCAAAGATAGATTAATTTAATTGAATCAATGTGTGATCACTAAGCCTCATAATAAAACCTTAAATAAAAACTTTGGGGAAAAAAATTGATTACCTTTGCAGAGTATGAGATGGAACAACTGTTTGTTCATGAAATAGTTTTTCAACAGTTTAAAAAATGATTGACTTCTTCCTCTCCCCGTTTCCCCATCCTGTCACATGACGGAAAAACTGATAACCGGTACTTCAGAGTTTTGGGGTTTTTTTCTTTTGCTGTTAGCTCTTCCAGCGTTGAAGGTTTGAACATGTGGTGGCAAAAGGAGGAAACCCCGCTGCAACCCTTTGCACCTCTGTCCCTTCAGAAAGGTACAATTGTGCCTCTCGGTGTTTCCAAACGTTTTTCTTTCAACCAGATTTCACCACCTAAATTAGGAGCAATGATTAAGATTTTTAAAAGGTCAATGATCTTGGGTGTGCAGCTACGGGGGTACGTATTTCTTGCACAGCCTATTGGGTTTTATGCTCTGCTGAGTCCGTTAAGTTTTATACTCTTACTTCCTAGGAAATCATCAGCTGAGATGCTTGGGCAGACAGGAAAAATTATGAAGGAGATTGAACATCTGCCAGGAGCACCCTGCAGCAGCGCACGTGTGGGAAGGTGCGTGCTGCTGACCTTCAAAGAGCATCACTCCTCTGCAATAGGCTTTTTCCAAAATATCTGAACTCGACTTGTTAACTTTGCTAGCAGGATCACAGAGGGTGTTTGTTATGTCTGCTCTTAAAACAAAGAGGCTTTCCTTTCCTTTCAAGCATCCACATATTCGTGCAGCTGGGTTGCTGCTGTAAGTACGTTGTGTCAGAAGACGGTTTACACTTACAAGGACTCAGAGCCTCACCTGCCTGGTGATCTCTTTAAGTGGTCTCTCTTATCCGTGTCCTGTGACGTAACCAAGCATTTTAGGCTTTCAGCAAGATCACCTTGCTGGACCTGTGTCACTGGACGCATGAGTAGTCCAGCAGATCTCCTGCTGTTGCAAGGACCAAGGCCATCAAACCCTCTCCAGCTTTGTCCCTTCCAGTTCATCACTGTTCCTCTAATTTCTGGCTGTTTATCCAAGACACCCCAATTAGACAGTTTGTCTACAGGCATTGAGAAGCGCAGGTGAGAGTGTGGGTGTCGCATGCACCCTTCTGGACCTGAAGTCCATCCCCTCTCCATAACCGCTTACTCCATCCCTGTCCCCCCTCCCAAAGCAAAGCTGAGCCACCGCCCAGTTTGCTGCTAACGCAGAGGCTTTCCCAGTGCTCCCTCATGCGAAACACCCGCTCCTGCTGACTTAAATTGATGGGGCGCGAGGACCTGGGCAGCGCCTCGTGCGGCGGCGGGGCCAGCCCGAGCAGTGGGATAACGGATGATGTGCCAGTGCCGGAGCGCCGGTGAGTGCCGTTAGACCAGCGCTCGTCCCGCCCGTTGGTATGGTAACGGCCCCTTATTTAGTGGAAGGCACCATCCATAGCTCCGTCCGGCTATTTGTACTTGTCTAATTATTATTACTCTTTGCATTTTCTTCCAGTGGATGAGTAATGGAAGAGGGTTAGAGGGAAGGGAAGGTGCAGGGGGAAGAGAGCAGTGATTTGCAGGATAGGTATCTCATCTCGGAGAGGAGGGCATTCATCTTGCTGAACATCCACGGGCAGCCCCAGCTGCCGGCGCACGGTGTTCGCACACTGTGTGGGTGTCAGCCCGGGTGACTGACAGGGGTTGGTGGGGACTGTGGTGTTATTTAAGGTTGTTTTGATCTGTGAGAGCCAGTTATTTGTGTTTTGATTTCTAAATATTCACCAACAAGCCAGTTGTTTTGAAAGCGAGCCATCTCCCGATGCGCCCTGAAGAGACGTAAAAAAGACTTCTCAGATCTTGATCCAAGCTGTAGTGCTCATCCTTGATAACTAAAGTCTCCCACTTTGCATAAGAGTTAGTTTAATGAATTAAACCAGATTAAACAGTCACTTTCTCTTCCTAGAGCCAAAGACAATTCTAGATTTCTCAGGGCAGAAATCTTTGTGAAAACTGGGACAGCAGACATAGCTTTATAACAAGCCTTCCTTCAGTCGAGCATGTTGGCGACTGCAGCAAAGCACAGTTGCCCCTCTGGGCACAAAGGTTTTGTTAGGACATTTCATGGTCTTGTGTAGGCTGGGTGTAATGATGGGTGGGAAATAGACCCCGATGCATCATTTTTTTGTATGTGTGTCTATGCATTTACCTGCTTCCTGATAGTCTTGCTTGTTTTTTTTCTCTTGACCTAAAAGTTCCCAGAATAGTGCTGCTGACCTCCCAGAGAGATCCTCTCTGTGTTTTTCTACGGTCTAATTTGGAGTCAGTTATCCTGTTTTAGTGGAGTGCAAAGTATTTTGGCCTCCTGGAAATTTAAGGGTGGGGAGAGAACAGAATGTTTTGTGAGGGTGGAGAATGGGGTATTAATTCCTACTATATGGAGAGATGCATAAATGAGAAATCTGGATGTGTCAAAACAGAAGATACGGTCCAGTATCAGCTCGACTAAGCTTTTGTTAATTGATCATTTTTATTTGTTTCGCACAGATCATCTGTGATGTCTTTAAACACTGCACGCTTGCAACAAGTAGTCTAAATCACCATATCGATAGGTGGGTTGGATTGCTTTGGCCACAGCCACGTAGCGAAGAGCAGCTTGTACCTTCTGTAGTGGAGTTTGTATTTGATGCAACAAATCTTCCCCTTGTTTTGAGTGATACTTAAACATCTAGAACCAAGAGAGCTCAACAACGTATTGTCTGGCTCTTCTTGTTTCGCAGGTGTGAGATACACACGGAATATTTATAGATGCAATGGAAGAATTCTATGGAATATTTATGGATACAATGCAGGAGTTTTATCAAGAGTCACTTTTATTCCATGGAGCATATGCTTTTATGCAGCTATGCAGAGAGCTCTATGCTGATTTTTTTGTTTTGTTTTTATTTTTCTGCCTACTTTTTTGCCAACTGATTCCTGAGAGGAAGTTTCTTGAAGTCTGCACGAGCTCATATCATGCCTTAACCTGTGATTATAGAGAATTTCATGCTTATATTGCTCTCTGTGGCTGTGGGGGATCTTTGGGCTGTTCTGATAGCAGAGGCTTCCACTGTTGATGCAGAGCCATGTTCAGCAAGGTGAGGACTTTGCAAGACAATCAAACACTTCTTACTCTGCTCCAGAGAGGGCAGCGGGTCAAAACAGCAGCTGATGTGTTCGGCATGCTCTTGGTTTCTATGCAAAAGCAGTAAGTATCTCCTCTCAGTAAATAAACAGTTGTAAGAGAAGGAAGATGCTGGGCCTGGACCGAAAATAGAGGGGTTCCTACCCAGGAGTAACACCAGCTTTCTGTTTGTACTGATGGTATCTCAAGTAGGCACTTTAGAGGATGTTTGGAAATCAACACAGCCAAAACCCAACGTGATCAAGTACAGGTTTTCCACAGTGAAAACAAACCCCCTCAAAGACCTTTTCCTGCCTTCCCTCTCTTCTGGAAGTGTGCACCATATTCCCCGTAACACCCTGATCTCTCAGGAGCCTAAATCCACCCTGGGGAAGGCCACCGAGGCACCGTGCTGGGAATTTGCTGGGGTGGGGATGAGAAGCAGTTTTGTTCTTTGTCCTTTGATAGTATAGTCCAAAATTATTGAAATTTGTGCTGGGTAAGCACCAAGTCAGGATTTCTTTCCCTTGAACAGTCTGTTCTGTTAACTGCGAACGGCCTTGTAAACTAAAGCCATCCTTTCTTTTGGGGATAGGAAGAATTTTGAAGCTCCAGAACAGTAAAGGTGTCTCTTGCAATCAAAAATCAATGTGCTCGACTGTAAGATCTGCTCGTGCTTGAATGTTTCGTGGTAACTGAATTGGAAGATGCTTGTTGGTTGAATTTCCCAGTGGTTTCAGCTCATGGCCAAGCATCCCTGTCCTCCCTTTGCCCTGCCACAGGCAGGGCCTGATCTGGAGAACGCCGGGGCCATGTTTAACCCGCCCCTTCAGTTATGAGATCTGGAAAGGGAAGAAACGAAAGACCTCGGCTATAAAAGGCCCCAGCACAAGCCAATCCGAGGGCATGTGGTGGTAACAGCCAATTATGATGGTATTATAAAAGATGGCATTACAGCACTGAAAGTATTGATTGAACCTTTAGCCATTGCAGACATTGAAAGAGAGAGAAAGAATGAGTGCGAGATCAATACATGCATCTTTAGACCTATTTATCTCTGGGTGATTTTTCCATTCCCCTTCCTGTTCGATATGGCATAATTTACCTTCATAAAGTGTTCAGCGTCAGGGGTCCATTATCAGAGTAATCAGTTTTGATTAGTAGAGAAAGGGTACAAAATTGTTTAGCCTCTAGATAGAACTGTGAAGAGTGAGTAAACTATGCTTGACAGCACCTAATGCAGTTAGAATGTAGACTTAATTTGATTCCAATTCTTTATGGCTTTCCGTGATTTCAAGCATCTATTGGTTTGTTAGAAAAATATAATAGGAAATGGGCCGTGGCAGGTGGGAGGGGAGAGGGAGGAGAGAGATAATTTAAGTTTGCAGGATGCAATTTTCCTCAATATAAACATTCTAATGCAATTTGATGCCCGTTGTGTTTTGGTGCGCCAGGCGGGAGCTTTTATTTTGCAGATTTATTTTCAGCACTTTGAGCATATACAGGGGGTAACCCAAGCTGCATGGTTGGCTGTTTATTCCCAATGCCACGAGCTGAGCTTCAGAAATTCTGACGTGCGGTACGGAGCTGGGAGTCAAGGCTCTTGTCTTTCCTTCCCAGCGCTTTCCCTTGTACTGCGCTGCAGCGCTAGCGTCCTCCTACCTTGTGTTCGCTCTTTTTAAAATGGAGTGGAGAATCATGTAAAATCCATTAATGGTGACAGAGCTCTCGGAGATCCTCTAGTGAAGTGAGCGTCCTGTTTTGAAGTCAATCATTAATCAGGATGTGATTAATGCTACTGAGTACGTCATCAGTGTAAAAGAAAAGCCAGTCGAGATTTTACTAGGCAATGACTTCACTCTGCTTCGACTCTCAGGACAACTAGCAGAACAGCAGTACGCTACGCTGCAAGGTATTAGCTGATTTCCCAAACTTCTGTAATTAGCTGGTTTGAATCCTCAGCCCCATCTCAGTTATGCCTAAGGCAGCTGCTTCACAAGTAATGCCTCGACCTCTCCCAGCTGCAAACAGAGGCTAGTCAGTTAACAACGTGACTCAGTTTGTTCCATCTCTGGTTTAGCTTAATGATGTTTGGGGAATAATTGTGAATCTGCAACCTGCGTTGCTCCTTTTGAACTGGGGATACTGATGTTCCAACTTAGATTAACCCCACCGCAAACACGAGCATCGTTGCTTAAGGACTTTGCTCAAGGACCAGGTGCGCCTTCGCGTTAAAGTTTATAAAATTAACAAGGATTCTGGTAATTAAATGGAATATTTCTGTGTATCAGTGTAAGGCGAGGAAGGGACCTCTGTACAGCACTGCACATTTGGGACCATGGAGAGGGGAGGTTTGTATTTTTTTTAGAGGCCAAAGACAAGAGACTAGACCTTACCGACACACCTTTGATACACTGAGATAAAAGGACTTTACCCTGCATTTATCCATGATAAATTCTGTAGGAACATCTCTTATCTCCGCTTGTTTTGTTGTCTGTCTTTACTAGACAAATTTAAGTGGCATACTGTTTAAATGCGGGAAGAGATGAGATGAAAGGAGAAAAACCTCTGTACTTGTGCAATGTGTTTCTTCATCTACCTCATTTTAAAGACCCGTAGGGCTCCTGGCCAGACCCTCCTCCCCGCTCCGCAGCCGCAGGAGGTGGATGTCGGCTCAGTGCCGCCCTGCCCCAGCTACCGTGCTCCATCGTCCTCTCTCATGCTGGACCCTCCAGTCTTTCATGGTTTTTTCCTCAAAGTAGACCAAAGAGCGTGCTGCAAGGAGAGCTCTCTCCTTCTACAGCTGGGTGTACAAGGTGACAGGGAAGGGGTGAAAGCTGTGTGAATGACTGCGTAGGAATTTTTCAGCTTACTGTGGCAGTTTTGGGAGTTAAAGGATTTAGGATTGACCAAAAAAAACAAAAAAAATCAACATTCTTGGCCAAGCTGGGCAGAAGAACAGTTTATTTTTGACCATTTTAAACCCCCAGCATCTAAAGTAATCTTGAAAATATTTTCTCATTTTGTACGAAAATATTGTGTTCTGCAATGTCAAGATGAAACTTTGCTCCCCCCCGAATTTATGGGTAGGATTTTTGATTGAAACAATTAAGAGAAAACAATATGAATTCACAAATTGCTTTGGTTGACCTGAATCTTTGTTTGTTTAAAAAAAAGAAAAAGAAAAAAAAAAAGAGAGAGAAAAAAACAAAAGAAAAAGGTTTGGTTCCTTTTCTTCTGATTGCTTCTGTGTAAGCCCATTCCTCCGGTGCCCTGCCCTCGCTGCTGGTCTGACATGGCTCCTCTCAGTTTTCCCCTTTCATCTGCAGTTGCTTCCCCAAGCAGGTAACTTGGGTGGGCTTGGTAGCTTTCAGCACCTCCCAAAACTCACCTTTCTCGCTACCGTTTCTCAGACTTTGCTCAAATGTAACAAGAGAGGGGTCCCGAGGCGGTGGAACGGGGCCAGCCCCCGCACATGGCTGCCTCCCGGCGCATCCCCGCATCCCTGATCGCGGTGGGAAGCGATGGGCTGGGGCCGTTACCAGTCACGTCAGGGTTCCGAGGTCAGTCCTATAGCAGGTGCCAAACGGGGAAATCCACACTTTATTAGAGGCGTTCCAATCCCCGCCGCCCCCTGCTCTCCTTACAGTAAAATGACAGGAGGATTTAATTTCAGGCTTGCATTAGATAAATAATCAATTAGGGAGAGAGGCGAGGAGGCGAAGGAGCAGGGCGGGGGCAGCTGGCAGGTCACCACCAGGCTGCCTGCGGCGAGGCACACGGCGGCAGGCCGGGTCATCTGCGCCCGTAAACTTTTATGTGAATGTAAAATTGACGATAAAACCTGAGTGTGCCAACTCCCACCGTATTTAACTGAAGCTTTTAAACCCTTCTCAGATCCCCATGTTGTTCTAACCCCTCCTGCCTTGTTTTTCCCTCTCTGTCTCCCTTTCTTTTTGTCTTCCCAGAGAAGTTGAGTAGTTAGAAGAAAACCAGACAGATTTCTTGAAGTTGGCCATTAAAGTCCAACAAGGGACCTGCCTGGATCTTGCATCCGCAAAGCCGAGCCGCTGGAGCTCGCACCGAGTTGGCACACAGCTTTTGGTACCGCATCCGCCTCTGCCCGTTGATGTGAGGGTTACTGGCCCCACGTGAATTGATCAATAACCTTTTACGTGGCATACATATTTTTTGAGCTTTATCTATAAAATTGGAGCTGGACAAATCAATTTGTGTAATAGGATCTCTAGTCACAGATCCTTTAGTATTTGGTTTATACCTTCTGGTGACCAGAGCTTTTAATACCTTTTAATGCTTTGAAACGGAGACAGTGTTGCCTGCTCTTGTGCTTTTACTGAGTCTTGAGATATTTGGTCTTGTGTTTATAGTCCCAGCTCCTGGAGGCAAATGACTGCAGGAGAATCTTGGCTTTTGGTTTAAAGCGTTTCTAGTAATTGTGGTTCAAGAGAATGGCTTTAAAATGTGATCTGGCTCCACTGCAAAGACTCAGGAACTAGAAGGCAAATAAAAACTTAAGTTAAAAAACCCACAACCCCTATTATTTTTTGAGCTACTTGGGCTTTTTTTTTTGGGGTGGACAACTTATACTCACGAAACATGTCTATACATCTAAATTATCTATCTGGAGATGTTCGCTTGTAATTTTATCGTTTGGAAACTCAGGTGAGGAATTGGCAAGCAGCTGCCGTCAACTACAACAAAAATATTTGAAACTGCTCTCCTCCTCCTGCGTTGCTTCACTTGCTGCAAATCCAATGCAAGCCAAAACGGCACAACGCTGGGCTGTGGAAATGGCTTTTCATGGTGAATGTATTTCCACTTTGAAAAGCTGGAAGTGGCTGTAGGAACTTCTGCAACTGGAATCAAGGAAACGCACTTCAGGCTCTAAAGGGATGGGCAAGAGGTGATGTGACACCGAGTAATTTGGATGATGGTCATGGTTTATGGGTCAAAAAAGGGGAGGAAATGACTGTCATCTGAAAAGTCTTAATTGTCTCTGTTTTGGGGTTGTTGGTTTTTTTTTAAAGGCATGAAAAATGGTATAAATTTATTTTTATTTCTTTTTTTTTTGGTCAAGCCAACATTTTACACTTTGTACAGGCAATCACAGCTAGCTGAAGATTTGCTGTGTGGCAGAGTAGCCTGCTGGAGTGCATGTACTCGTGAAGAAAATGGAATTGGTGCAATTAGCTGTTCACAGAAACTTCTCTGTGAACTTCTGTTCGCAGGAATGCCATTGTCCTCCTTCACTCGGTGAGAAAGCTGCAGTGCCTGCTCTCCCGCTCCGTGCGCCCGCGAGCATCACCACCGCTCTCGGACCACGTCAGGAGTCCGAGCTGTCTGTCTGAGTTGTCTCTTCAAAACAGTACGTTGAAAGCAGTTTTTGATCTCTAAAGTATAGATTTTGATTTCTGAAGAGAAACAAGCTGAATTTGTGAGATATTGTTAAAATGAGACATTGCGCACCACCTTTGAGGCATCTGTTGGGCCTTGCCCAACCATGTAAATGGAAGGGGAGAGTTTTGCGGTGGACGTTAGCTCCACCGTTGCAGATCTCTGTTAGAAACTTCAGCCTGCGTGTGGATGGGCCAGAGGTACTAAAACAAAATTTCAGAGCGAATAAGAAGGATTTCTGTGACTCTTTTTTTGGTTCCTAGCCCAGCAGAACTCTTAAACACATGTGCAATCTTAAGGAAGTGTGTAACATCTTAAGTGAATTTGTTTCAGCTGTGTTCACGCCTTTTTGTCAAGTACTTCCCATGAAAATTTGGATTATAAAATCCTGCTGGTATGAAAGCTTTTTTTTCTATAAAGTTTAAAGTTGTGTGCAGCAGTATTCCATATCCCAAACTAATAGTTTGCATGTGCGAATCAAAGTATTAAGTTCACAGTTTTTGACCAAAGCCAATGTTTGTTACGTGACACAACCAGTGTGTCACTTACCTGTTTAATCAGAAAGTTGCTTCACGTGTTGTGGAATTATGATCTGTAGAGTAGCGAGATTTGCTGCTGGAAAGAGGTTAAATTAATGAAGTAGTTTGTCTGTGATAAATGGTTAGCTGATCAAAAGATACCATTTTTTAAACAAAATTAGGTGATGGCAGAAGGGATGGCTTGCTTATCTCGACATCCATATGCATGTATTCCTGGTCTTTTAGGAAATTCATCTCCAGTGTAAAAATTCACAGATTTCCTTTCTTTAGACTGGGATAACTCAGATTCCTGGACCTGAAAACAATTTCAGACAGTCTAAGAAAATGGATCCTGCTTAATGTTTGAAGGTCATCAGCTGTCTTGGGCGAGGGTCACATCTTTTGTCAGCAGAGCTACCAGGCTTTAAGCAGATATATCTGGGGCTACATGATTTAAAGGGGTAACATTTTTCAGTAGTTGAAAGAAGCCAGCTGAGTAAATAAACCCAGGCCATCATGTACGAGTTCTCCTGCTTCCCAAAGTTCATTAGTGATAACGAGACTCTTGGCATTTGGATAATAAATCCGTGATCTAAGGGCTGTTGTAAGCAGGTTGGGGAACTCAGATGGTGACATTAATGGTGCAAATACAATAACATTTGAAAAGAAACTTCTTGGAGGGGAGAGGAGAGAGGACGAAAGGGCAGCCAAGTGCGAGAGCACGGGGGAGGACTTCATCATTGCAACCCTCCGTGCAGAGTGCATCCACCATCTACTCATCACACGCTGCTTGTATTTTCTGTGTTAGTTCTTTGCAATGGCACTGTGAAGAGTGTATATGAGATAGTAAGAGGTAAGAAACGGGTATGGTACTTGCCTGAACCAGTTTGTCTGGTCGCATCAGTCACAGCAATCAAGCTACGTGGGCTTAGTGAGTTACTCGCTGTCGGATGAGCTCAGTAACTGCGTGTGGATGTACGCGCTCGGTTCTTCCACCTTCACGTGTCTCGCTGCAATGATTTGCTTTGCAGTGAGCTACCTGCATGCATGTCTGGATTGTGTGAATACATCCCAAACCCCATTGCAGTGGAAAATACTTCTTGAAAATCTGTGCAGGGAAATGCTAAAACCCCCAGAAAAACAGTTGTAGACTTTGAGGCATTCTGGACCTCTCCGAGTCAGGGGCTGCTTGTGATTTTTGGCAATGAAACCCCTTTTTCTTGCTATATTATTAATTACCAGCTCCTTCACTAGGTGTAGAAACTGTGTATGTCTACTCGCTGTACTGATCTGATAACATCTGGCTCTCCACGAGCCTTCTCCTCGGCCAGCAGAGGAAAAAAAAAAAAAAGGCAGTTTTGAAGCAGCCCCTTTTTAAGGTTTCTTATGTCCCGTAAGCTGCTGCCCAGCCTGAAGCAGCAGGGAAAGGGAGAGAAGGGGGCGAGGGCTGGGCCGGGGCTGCTGCGCGGGGAGAGCGGGGCTGCCGCCTCTGCCAGCCCTGCCAGGGCTCCTCTGCCGCTCAGGTAGCTGGAGGTTTAAAGCCAGCTCTCCTGATTTCCCTGAGAACTGTGAAAATGACTTTAGACTTTAATTTTTATTGTTCTGAAGAGCAAGTTACATGCTAGCACAGACCGACTTGTTTTCAGCGGTCAGAAATAGTGAATTTACCTCTAAAATGCTCCAGATCAGAGAGGCTTATCTCAGGAAAATGTTAATTGCTTGAATGCTTCACGCTCTTGTACAAGGAGCTTTATTGGGATTCAGCTGTAATTTAGTAATTTTGCAAAAAAAAAAAAAAAAAAAAAATCCTTAATCCAAAATCAAAACCATCTTAACATCTTCGTGGGAAAAACAAAACAATGTGTGACTAAATCTCTCCTTTGCTTAGAAATAGTCACAAAATAGTTCCCGTATTTCTGCTAGGTGGATAAGGATTTTGCCTTAACAGGATTGAAAATTTAGAAGTGCCAGAAGCTTGGTTTACTAGAGACAGAGTAGATGCTTTTAGGTGCTTTTAGTAATTGCTGTGGAGTGCTTGCAGAATACCTGGGAGGATATCAGCTTTTTCTGTGGGTAATATTCAACTTTTTGGCTCTTGCCTTCTGCGTATTGCAGCTGAATTAATTAATTTAAAAATCCGAGTCTCTTCCTCCCCAGATTCTAGGCCAAGTGTAAATTAGCAATGTGGGTGGCAGTTAATACACAAACTAATACCGTTGGCCTTCCCCCCCCAGTTTATAAGTTACTTTTGGCAATAGCAACCCATGTCAAATGTGAACCGCTCTCTGATCAGGTTACAGCCTAGGAAGGAGCCTGAATTAAGTTTTTTCTCTCATAGGACTCTGGTGGAAAATAGAATCAAAATTAGCAGATAAATGAATAAAATCTCAAGGACAATAACTGAATAAACATGTCTGCTAAGCAATCTTCTAAGAGGAAAATCTGGCATCTCTCACTTAAGGAGAAATAGTGAGGAGGAAAGCACGCGTGGAGTCCTTAACTGCTGAGACCGAACAAGCAGAGAGGCAGAAGCTGGTTTGCAATGTCAAACGCCAGGTTCTTGGTGGCACTACTCTAAAACTTTGCACACCAGAATGTATTTTCTCAAGCCGGTGTGACTGATCCACCTGGCTCTGCCATCTCTCTCTGCCACTCTGACCTCCGTGGAGTTTGCTGGCGTGCTCTGCTGCCCGCGGCAATGTTGAAATTACCGACCTGAGCCAAAATCACCCAGCTTGGGAGCCAAGGTGAGTGGGTGCAGTGCACTAGCTTTGGTTGACGAGGTCCCAGAAGACGCACTCCTTCCCCTGTCCTCAGTGTTTTAAAACGGAAATTGGAATAATCTTAAAAAGCATGCAATACTGCTTCAAGTTTAAGAATACCGTGTGATACGTAAGAATAACGTGAATAACCTCTACAGGCTGGTGTGCAGGGCCTTTTCCAAAGGCAGTGCTGTGCGGACAGTTATTGTACTTCCTTAGGTTATGGTCCCGCGTTGGAGTTATCCCCAGCCCGTCAGCCTGTAAGTCAGCCCGCGTAGAGCTGGCCCAGCGCCGCGTAGGTTACGCAGGAGCTCTCGGCGGGCTGTGGCGGGCCCAGGAGGAGATACGGTGTTACGGGCCAGGAGCAAATGGCAGGATGTGTCCTGTATTTCTGGGGACTGAGGAGAGTAAGGGGGCTCATAAAAATAAATATATTTAACAGCACGGAATGAAACAACAAATTGAAATTGCGCTGAAATCCAGTTCTGGGGTTTTATAATCTACAGAAAATTATTAACTTCAGAGACCTGTGCAAGCTGGAAAAGAAGTAAGCTTTTCATTCCATCCCCAAAACACAGAGAATTTAGAGCATTTTTATGGTGCATTTTAGGACAATGACCTGGGCAATGTGTTTAGCTGCTTTGCTTGCCTCATAAAACCCAGTTTATACAGTCCTGGAATCAATCCTGTTCTGTTTTGGGCTTTCCAGAGCAGGGACTGCCAGTGGAAGCACTTTATGATATAGAACTAATGTGTCAAAGGGACATAGACCAGAACTATTGCGTTCACCTCCATGGTCAATAGGAAACAGATATTTAGACATAAATAATCCTCACTGTGGGACGGGGAGAACCTCTCTCTGCAGTCCAAGGTTTGAGGGCACTTTTCTGTTCCGCAGGACCTGATGTTTTGGGTTTATTTACACTAGGGAGCACAACTTGAGCAAGGGAGGCACCCCAAAATACCCCCAAAAAAGGCATTTGAAGTTCACGTGCCCTCTACAGTTGACTCGATTGTGCCAGTGATCGCCACTTTTTGGTGTTGAATTTTCTGTAGTAGTGTTTGAATTTTATTGTGTACCTATTCCCCCCCCCCCCCCCCGCCCAAAAAAAAATTCCTTGTGGAAACACCAAATGTATCTTTTCATTGCTTTATAGCTGCAATAGTTTCAGTCGCATAACTTCATTTTTCAGGAAATAAACCCCACCCATTTCCAGATCTAATTCTGAATCTGTGTTTTAACTCTGTTTTCCAGCTCCCCATGCTTCTTGAAGCAGCCGGAACAGGGTGCAGCCAGAACAAAAAGGGCCAGACTGTCCAAAGGCTGAAGGGTGGGAACGCGCCGAATATCGCACACTTGGAGGTGAGCGAAAGGCACGTCTCCTCAAGCCAGATCCCTGGCTCACTGCTTGTGTCTTTACTCTAGACCTTTGGTTTCTTTGAAGTCTGGTTTGTTGTCCCATGAGCTTCTGGAGAAACCTAAGGAGGAAAACATCTGGGACATGGAAGTGCAGGGTTTGACATCAAGAAGAAAAGAAAATGGGTTTGGGAGAGTTAACTCTTTTTCAGCCACCCAAATAAACCGATTTCTGGATTAACATTTGAATGCCTACTTATTTTAGCCAAAGGTGTCTGCTTGTAGTTAATATTTCTGTAGCTTTTGCAAGTATTTAGGTCTACAGAGAGCAAATATTACAGGCAAATATTTTTACTATTTCTTCTTGCACTGCTACAGTAACTTGCATCGGGCCACAGTTGTCCCTCCAGCCGAGTGGTTGCAACGTGCACATTGCTACCCTGCCACAGCAGAGGCAAAGGAGAAAAATCGGAATTCAAGCCCTGTCTGAAAAGTAAAAGGGACAAATTAGTTTCTTGTCACTGCGCTGCAATAAATACATTGTCATTTTTATACCCCAGTGAATCATATTCTCCATTTCCCCCGTAACTATTATACAGTCTGCTGGCAGTACATCATTTTTTGGTAATTTTATTTTCACCAATTGTTTTATGAAATTTTTGAGTTTTATGGACACTAAAACAAATCTAGCCTGCGAGTATTATAGCCCTTTAAATCACTGGCAGGAAATCTCAAGGTTCCTCCAGACTGTGAGAGAAGGAAGCTTTAGGAAAGAAAGATTGCTCCTAGCTTATAAACTGAGCAAAAACTCAGAGATAAGTTTGTAAAAGGGACATACATCATCACTGGCGAAAACCAGGACGTAAAACAACATCTCTCCACTCAGCTCCCTTAAGAATAAAAATGGATTTTTATTTAGCAGAAACACTAAAGTAGTTGGGGAAAGGAACACACAAGCTTTTCCATGCTTTCTTAACCATAACAATCCTTATTTCCTACAGACCCACTGTGGCAGGCACCGCCTTGGCTAAATTGCAGTCAGTTGTAGTCCCAAACCAGTGGGAACCTGGCAGAAACCCCTAACTCTAATCTGAATGCGTGCAGCACTTGGCTGGACTGGGTCCTTGCGATGCCAAGGAAGTGGTGGCACCTGGGCATGGGGGAAGGGGATCGGCCAAGGTCTCCCCTCTTGTCCGTAGCCTTCGCTAACGCTTTTCATCGCTAATTCTTCTGGACTGTTTTTTGAGAAGGGTTTGCCAGTTGCACAAAATTTCAGACAGCAAATGGGAGGCAGAGACCTGCAGGGCCACCCTGCTTGCGGGCGGCTTGGTTTGAACCCCCAACCCCAGGAAAGCAGGTAGAGACCCAGGGAAGCTGCCATGGTCCAGCTCTACCTGACATCAGCAGGTATCTCCGTCCTTACAAAACAAGTTACTTGGCTTTGGCTTTCTGAGGAGCAGAGGATTATGGTTTCCAAAACTTAAATCAAAACTGAGTCATGATATGATAAAAGCTGATTATTTCATTTTTTTGTAAATAAAGTCTGTGATCTAGATGGATTGCTTGATGCGCTTTGTGTATCTGAATATAAAAAAAATTAAAAAGTAGAAGTAGATGAGATGGTCTTGCTTAGGTGGAAACATTGAACAAGAACTTCCTTAACTGTAAATCCAACAGATGCAGATGGTCAAGCTCTCCTCCCGGTTCTGACGTGGACTTTGCAGTCTTGAATGAACTACTTCTTTTTCCTTTTCCTATTTTAATAGTATCTTAATATTTTTAAAGCCTCTGAACACATTTAGATTAAATATTTGTTTTGTGAATTGAATGAAGAATTGTTTTTAGACCAAATTGAATCGCCTTTGTTCCTATGAATTTTTCTAAAAGATAACAGAAGTAAGAAATTTGAAAAATGATATTAAAATGGCTGCTCCGCCTCAGACCTGTGGTCCACTGTGGCCAGAAGTGGAACAGTTTAACTGTATATGCATATAATATTTCTCTCGATATATTCTTGCAGCAATCTATTATGTAGGAACTTATGAGCCAAAGGGAACACATTTGTTAATGGCCCTTGATGGATTTTTCCTCTGTGAATTTATTGGGTTGAACATATGTACACTCATGACTTCCACAGTATAACGTGGGAATGACTTCCGCTCTGTAACATGTTGTGTGATGGAAAAAAAAAAGCCTCCATTTTTCTACTTTTAGACTCTCTGCTTGGCTCTCTCTTCATCTGATACCCTACTTTTGGCTATGCAAGAAGCAGTGAAAACTTCTGCAGTTTGTCTGGAGCAGAAGTCTTATGAGGAGCGGCTGAGGGAGCTGGGACTGTTTAGCCTGGAGAAAAGGAGGCCGAGGGGAGACCTCATCGCTCTCTACAACTGCCTGAAAGGAGGGTGTAGAGAGGTGGGGTCGGTCTCTTCTCCCAGGTAACAAGTGATAGGACGAGAGGAAATGGCCTCAAGTTGCGCCAGGGGAGGTTTAGACTGGATATTAGGAAATTTTTCTTCACCGAGAGGGTTATCAAGCATTGGAACAGGCTGCCCAGGGAAGTGGTTGAGTCGCCATCCCTGGAGGTATTTAAAGGACGTTTGGATGAGGTGCTTAGGGACATGGTATAGTGGTGGTTTTGGCAGTGTTAGGTTTATGGTTGGACTCGATGATCTTAAAGGTCTTTTCCAACCTATATGATTCTGTGATTCTGTGATTCTGTGAACTATCACTGCCTGTTTACCTGCCCAGTGATGCCCATGAGCTTAAAGATTCCTACCCTCATCTTATCTGGCCATACCTTTCCTAGTCTCAGAAGACCAGGTCAGCTTCTAATTTTTGGACAAAAAAACCTTCCTGAAGGCATGCCGGTGCTGCTCCCAGAGCGGGGCTGGGTTTACACGCTGCTAATTTGGGAGGCTGTAACATTAACCATCGTGTGTTGGCTAACAATCAAGAGTGGGTTGAGGTCCGCTTCAACCCTTTCCTCTTAAAAGTCCTAAAGAAATGAAAGCAGTAAAGATACTTCCCTGAGTAAATGGTGTTTTGGTTGCAAAATTAAACTTTCTGAAGTACAAGCTAAAAATCTCTATTTAAGTTAATGTTCCCAGACTACGACCTTCAGACTGTCTATTCTGAATAAATCAGTAAAAAATAAACATGGGGCTAGTTTTCAAGCTCTATTTTTATACTACCTGAAAAAAAAGACCTATAGGTTTGAAAGCAAATGGACTTTGACTATTTGCAGTCCTGGTTTCAGGAGCTGCCGTGCATTTTGTCTGTTCAGAACAGGGCAGCATTTCTCCGTGTCTCCGACATGTCGCTGTTTGGGTGTCTCAGGGGAAGATATCTTGAACAACCTGAGGATCACCACCCGCCCACACGGCTGGTGATTTTTCTCCTGGCTCCAACACGAGTGCATCTTCCATCCTGAGGATTTATAACTGGTTTCTATTCTAATAGCAGCCAAACGGGCGACAGATGTGGAGCGCTTCTTAATTTGAACGGTTGTGAAGAAAAGCAGGGAGGAGAACAAGGTACAATCAAGTGAGGAGTGAGTGAGTAGATGCGTTCAGCACATCTTGTCCCCTTCAGAAGCACTTGTTTAAAAATAGGGCATGGCTGGACAATAGTGATGAAATTTGGGGTGTAGCTGTATTGGGCCAAAGGGTTTTACATGGGTATGACTTGTTCCCTGACGGGAAGGGAGTTAAGTCTAGCCATCTAAAGCAACTTCAGGTCACTGGGGCTGTAGCCATGCTAGCGGCATCAAACGCTTTGCTGAAAAAATACTCCTTGAGCTTTGGTTTGCAGCCTTCCTGCTGCCTGGCTCAGACCTTTTGAGAAGGGTGTGCACTGACGGACCGGCTGCAAGGGAGTTGTAAGGAAGGATTTTGCACGAAGAAAGTGGCTGTGAAAGAGGGGCTCGCAGCTCTATTGACAGCGCTTGGGAGAGAAGAGGAAGCAGCAGGAAAAAACCAACCCATTGCGGTAGCTGGCGTAAGCGGAGGGGCCGTGCCCCAGCCTGCGCTGTCTGATCGCTGCCAGGCTCCGTGCCCGCTCCTGCCGGAGATCTGCTGGGCGCTGGCGACGCGGGGCGAAGGCTGTGGCACCCCGTTTGCTTCAGCAACCTTCAGCTGGGCCAGACGACAAACGCACATGGCAGTTTCTCTCTTGTATCTGTCGGCTCTCTAACACCTCCTCCTTGAAAGCAAACCCCAGGCCGCTACCCCCTCACCTCACTCTGCTGCTTTCTGCTTTCTCCTCCCTCCCCTCCTCTCTTGGCACAAAGTGCAGTTCTTAATTTTTTATTTTTACTCTCTGTAGCTAGATCTACCTTTTTTTTTTTTTTTTTTTTTTGCTTTTATTTTTTCTTCCGTGCTGTTTAATCTCAACTCAGAGCCCCAGAGCTGGTGCGGCGTTACAACAGTTTTGTCATGTTGGCTGTCACCGCGCTGACAGCCCCGTGACAGCTGGCAGATGTACGGATGATGGATGTTTTCTCCCTTGTGCAAGGACGATGGGATAAAAGTGCAAACAAACCGGGTAATAGATGGGAAAAGCAGAGCAACGTTGATAAGGCCTGGTCCTCACTCTGTGATGTATGGGAAAGCAAGCTGCGGGCAATTTGTTTCAGAGAAATGAGGGACTCTTTGTAGAGAGGGTTACAAGGGAAAGAAGAAAAAAGGAGAGAAAATAAAGAAATAATAATAAGTGGCGGGGGGGGGGGGAATACCCAAAGCTTGTCTTTATTGTGGTAACACCAGCCCGTTGTTATGGCAATAGGCAAATCTCATTTCAAGGCCAGGCTTGGGGTCCTCGGCTGACGCCTGTGACTGGCATGCAATGAGGGACCCCAGGAGGAGCTGTCTGGGCTGGGAACACTGGGCTCGTCTTGGCTTTTTTCTGCTGCTCACTCGTCTCTCTGCTGGCCCGCCAATAGCACCTCCTGTTATTTATGGTATCCAGGCGTCGTCTGAAAGAGCTAACAAATGGCTGTGCTGGGTACGGGCAGGCAGATAAACTTTTCAAGCCGCTCACTTAAACTGGATAGCCGAGAAGTTCATACGCGCGTCCTGATTCTCACGACGAGGCTGCTGATCTCTGAAAGCCCGCAGCGGCCGCGTGCTGGGCTCGGCTCTGGAGGCTCCGACTTCCAGGCGAGCCCCTCCCGTTGGCGCTTTGCCCCCCAGCTCCTGCCTCCGCGGCTGGAAGGAGGCCGATGCTGCAAGCGGGGCACCGGTGCAGGTGGTCTTGAAGAGAGGAGACGTTTCACCTTGTCCCTGAGAGCGTTCAGCTCCAGGCTGGGCCAAAACGAATGCAGGTGACGGGGGGTGGCAAGGTGCTGCTGCCGCGGCCTGGGACGGGGATCCGGCCGCCGGAGAAGGTCAGACGTCCTCCAGCAAGCACGCGAGGCAGGGAGGAGGACGCTCGTGTTACAGCCTCTGCCGTGTCTCTCTTTAGAAGAGACCGAGCACTGAGAGGCCCTTTAAAATGCAAGGAATGCCTTCCAAGGCTCCCATATGGATCCTGCATGTTAATACCTCGGTGCTGGTATTGCTAACACGGATGTACGTGCCCCCCCCCCCCCCCCCCCCTTACTGGCATGTACATTTTCAGGACGCTGGCGTCTCCCCTCGCTTCCCTTCCACCTTCGGTTCTGTCACAGTCAGGGACTTATTTAGGCCCATAACAGTGGTAATTTATTACAGCACACTTCCTACGGTAAGTAAATAAGTCTGTCTCCCTTAAACTCCCTGGGCAATTAGAAGAATGAAAGACTGTGCCACGTATTAGCATTTATTTTCTCCCAGCATTTATACAAGGCCATTTTCTTGCTGACAAATTGTGGGGCAAATTGTTCTCGAGAAAGTCTGTCAGATGAAAAGGTGTTATGATTAAACTGTTGGCGTAAATTTCGGTGACAATAAATCCTTTTATTGCATTAACTGGATTTATTTGCTTGCAACTACCATTAAGGATTCGAAGAAACAATAATAAACAGGTTGATTTTGCACCTGTTTAAGGGTAATTAATATGCACTCTAAAAATAGAGAGTCTGCTTTAAAAAAAAATCCATTTAGTGATGTAGAGGCTGCTGATCAGGAAATGAATGTAGAATTAGCTGTATGTGTACGTTAGCATTGCATTAACAAAAATCCTAAAATGCGACGACGGTGCAGTGAATCTGGGAAGGGCTGTGCTCAAACACAAGCTGGAAGGGCCTGATTCTGCAAACCCTTTCATGGGCAAAGATTGACGTGCGTGAGCAGCCCTGCCTCGTGCAAGAGGCCGGTGACCCGGTGGGTTTTAGGCTGTACGAGCGTACGCAGTAACAGGTCCCCGGAGAGGACGTACGGAGGCAGCAGCGCCAGGTCTGCCTTGCGGACGCGCTCTGCGCCCGGCTGGGATGGGCGCGGGGGACCAGGCTCTGCCTCGGGGCTGCTCGGTACGGCTGCGCTGGGCTGCTGCGAGCCCTCTTCGCTCAGGGCTGGCTGCGAGCACGTTTGGCAGGGCCTGTGGGCGCTTCATTGTCGACCTGTCTCTGCTTTTGCTCCAGCCTCTATCAGTTCCAGCTTAGAGGGGATTTACAGGGAAGGTTTTGCTGCTAGTGGGCTGCTTGTGGAAAGGGTTTGTGTGCTCCAAGCAAAGAAAAGTAGCTTTTTGTTTCAGCAAGAGTCTAGCCCCAATTATCCATATTGCCAGCTTGGATAAAAGGAAACGGCGATATTGGTTTATGTTTAAAAAAAAAGAAAAATCGAATGGGAGCAAATACATTGAAAAATGTCTAGGAAGGTTACAAGAATGGAAAGTCCTGTATGTCAAAAAGATCAAAAACTTTTGTGTTGCTTTGGGAAGGGTAAAGCAATGGGTGTTATGAACATGTAAGGATAAGCTAAAGCTAGAATAGAACTATCAAGATCAAAAATGTGTAAGTTGGTCATATATTCTGGTGGGAAGTTAGATAAAGGTAAAACTTCGGCATGTCTTTTCCAGAAAGGGTTTTGGGGAAGAGACTGTATTAATTCACAGAAGGCCCTCGATAGCCTACAGAAGGGACTGTAGGACAGGACAAGTGACGTCAACTTCTGGATATCCACCTTGTTCCCATCGCTGCGGGAACTGAGTGAAGAATCATCAATGAGTAAGTGACTTCTGCTCTCCTGGGTTCGTCTCATCATTTTGATCTCCCACTTTTAGTGTTGAATGAGACTCTTCTTCCCTGCCCTCGGCCTCCTCTACAGAGAGATGTAGAAAATTAGTCAGGGTTAGTTGAAATAGCTAATAGCAATATAGCGCTAGATATTAGGATAGTGATAGCTAATAGAAATAGGAGCCTGGCAGTGTATTCTGGTACTTCTGGTACTGAAAACATCTGAGATGCTTCCTGATAGATCTTGCTTCATCCTCCAAGTTCAACTCTTTGCTGGGTAGGGAATGGGGAAGGGTTCACGTTAGGGGATGCAGCTGCAGCGGCACGGGGCAGGTGTTTGCTGGTGCCATTGGGGTATTTTTGCCTACCAGAGTCCCTGCAATTTATGATGCTGCTGTTTTCTCCTTCTTCCCTTTGCAGCAGCCGATAGTTTGTGGCTTTTTGGCTTTGTGTGGGAGCCCTTTAAGCTTGTTAAGGGTGTGGGTGAGTGTTTTGTGGCCTGCGGAGGGGGGAACAGCTGCTCTGTGGACCCTTCTGGAGGGGGCTCAGACTGGGCAGTTGTGTGCCTTTGCAATGTACCCAAATTAAAACCACCACCCCTCCCCCCCCGGTGCTTTTTTTTTCCCCAACTATTGTGGTTCTGAGGAAAATCTTCAAAATGAGAACAGATTCCTTAGCTGAAGAAGACAAAATTCAGTTCCTGCTTCTGCTAATGCATTTTGGCATCTACATGGAGTTGTTTCTTCCCTGGTTGGTTAGCTCGAATGTGCAGATAGTGTTAAGTTTTTGCCAGTGCTTTTACTACCCAAGATCATTCCATTGTTCCCTGGTTTGCTGGCTGTAAGCTGGTGAGACGATGTAAATAATTCTGTATGTATTAAACCAGCCATTTTGGAGGAAAGTTGTGGGTGTTTTTTATTCTTGCAATAGAATTATTTCTAGCAGAGGGATGCGAGGGGTGTTAGTGAATTCCAGACACCATGGCTTGCGAGTTAGTTGCTGTGCTACAACCAGTCACATCTTATTACGGTGTTTTTCTGGCCTAGGGTAATGCATTACAAGTGGAATTGTTTTTCTTTAATATTCTTGCACACTGGCTAAATAAGAGTAGCAGTATGTATGCAGCCACACTAATGACTTATAAACACGTGCCATTGATTTTAAATAATGCATTTTGGGGACTGATTTGCTGGAGCAGCTAGTATGCAGAGAAGGGTTGAGATGACAGCCACTTTCCAAAGCAGAGAAGCTGCTTTTCATCTGCATTTGGCTTAGACGTTGTGTTTAAGGTGTCCCCCCCTATAGAGAGCGGAGCCATCGGGTTTGCACTAGCATCGGTGTACCTGGGTCCCGGCCCTGCTGCTGTGACCTATGGGGGTGTCAGGGTGGGAGAAGACGACCTTGGCCACTAATTTCCAAGTTGCCTACAGATGTTCCTGCTTTATTCATCCCAGCTGTTGGGTCGCTCACTGCCTCCTCTGACAGCCCATCAGCCTCCCTCACACCCAGAGCTAGTCAGAAATATTTTAGTCAAAACTAGTTTGGGGAAAAGGCTGATAATTTGTAACAGGGATTTTTTTCCAGGAATGTATCAACTTGAGTAATGCTTTCAATCGGAAGGCTTCTTATATACAGGATTGCATTGAATTAGGTTTCTGCCTTAACCCAGAGAGGCACTTGATAACCCACCTGGGGCAGGAGGTCTGGCTATTTAAGATGCTCAGGTGGGACGAGGGCAGGCTGTGTTCAGAGTCCTGCTGTTGGGGGCTGTTGACCAGTTCGGGGCAACGGCACCGGTTTTTACTTCTCTCTGAATTTTATGGTAAGTAGTTCATGATTTAAAATCCTGAGCTTATCTGTTACAGCAGTGAGTAGAGCTGAGAGCCAGGGGCAGCCTCTCCGGGCTGTGCTCGTAGAGCAGCAGCAGGTCCTTCCCTCCTTGCGCTCTGCCGAGCCTGCTGGGACTGGGAAGTTGTGACACGTTGCTTTTTCTTTCTTTTTAAAGATTTCTCGCACAGGTGCAGAAAAGACTTCTTTCTTTTAACCTTGAACGTTTGCACAAGGTGAGCGCGCGCATTTCTACACTGTTCTACTCCTATCATTGACTTGTTGTGTAAAATTGTTGCATGTTAATTAATTTGGCACAGAAGTTTTCAAACGGGGATGTGTGGAGCGAAGTGGCTCCTGTCGCAGTTTGACAAGGTTATCCGAGGGTAATGTGGTAAATATTTTTCATCCATTAGCGGATTATAAAAACGGTGCATCACGCTGCTGCCTGGCATCGGGGGGGATGGAGAGCAGGAGCATGGTTGTTAACTTAAGAGGGTAAAGTACCATCACTCATCTGGCTGCTCCAGGAGACAGGGCTCTCAGTAACATCTGACTTGTGCACGAAAGTGTGTTTGTATTAAAACTTACTATTCAGATCAAAAAAAGCAGCAGATCTCTTTGGATTTTCCATATATGCCCTTTTATTTTCTTTTTCTTTCTGTTTCTGATTCTCATTCTCTCTTCCTGAAGGTTTCCCTTAAATTTTTATTTATCCCAGCTCCATAAAAACAGCACAAAATACTAGAAACACCATGGACTACATCAGTGGTTGGTCTGCGTGCTCCCTTCCCTCCTCTCATGCAGCCTGACCTGCCTCTTGAGACCAAAAAGGATATTTGCTGTATAGGGCCTCATTCTGCATTGACCCCTCATCGTTACTGTAATAAAAATGATTAATAATACAAATTGTAAGCTACTTACTATAGTGTTAAATATAGAGCGCTGTAATTCTGTGCGGTTATTCTGTGCTTTTCCTACAAAAAGCAGGATTCAACCTCCTTATGTGTAAAATGATACTGAACCGTAACTACCGTATAATATTGCCATATTATTCTATAGTTATAGTCCTAAACACCACAGCTTTTGTCAATCTTACTGGGTAGGTTTCATTTTTACCATAAAAAACCACAGTAATTTTTAATAGGGGTAGGTGGTGGCAGAAGAAAATGACTCATAAAACACTTCTGATGGACTTGGCTGTATAAGCCTGGGGTCCGAGTCTTCCTCACCTGCCTTCTGAAGGACGTTACGTTCTCCGTCTCTCTGTACTCAGTAATCAGTCCTTTGTGTTCAGTCGCTCAGAGATGTTGGCGCAGGGGCTTTCTGGGTGCACCTATAGCTGGGGTGTACTTTGGATCAGGAAGGCACTTCTGAAGCAGATCTCTTGGCTGCCTTCACTTACTGCGTTTTGGTTCGCTTTCATGTCTCAGTGTCTGACCCGAATTGCTTTAAAACCAAGTGAAATGGAAAATGCTCTTCAAGCATGTGACTGCAGCCACTAAGGGGCATTTGGTCCATGGGACCAGGCTGGGACTAATCTGGAGCAGAAAACCTCTAAGCTGTGGCTAGCGGGGATGTCAGGTCCTTGGGAGCGTGGCTCTGCAGCTCCTCTTCTCTTGGCCTGCATTCCCTGGCAATGCAGACGTGGCCCTTTGGCATGGGGGACAAGACCTGCTGAGTTGGGACCTGGACAGGAGGCCTGGTGGGGCCATCCAGTTGACTTTGGGAGTTGCTCGTGCCCTGGTTTGGTGCGTTTTTGTGTGCAGACCTCCATTCCGAAGGACATTTATAAACAGAAGATGTTTATAGCTTTCTGCTGTGGGCTGGTTTGGAAAGCACAAGCACTCGCTGGCAAGCAGCTTTCTCAGCAGACACACACATGCGTGGCATTATAGCAGACTACAGCCGTCGAACACGCAGGCACGTCCTTAGCCTTTGCCAGGCTTTTGAGACTATTTGCAAGGTTTGGCTCGCCCATTCATGGCACACGTAAGAGTTTCGAGGTCGTTGTTTCTCTTCTGCTTCCATCCCCTTGCTCGCCCGCTGCCATGCGGTCGGATGCGCTCCCTCTAAGTCTCACTTCCCCTTCCAAGCAGCAGTGATCTATGGATGCTCAGAGCCGCAGCTACCTTAATGGCAAAGACCCCGCAGCAATGAGGCTCGAGTTTGGTGGAACTTCTGTCCATTTAATTAAGAAATGCTGCTCATACAGAACTGAACGCACTAACCTAATTTACTGCCGTGTCTGTCTGTCTCTCTGTCTAGCCTTTTGTCTCTCTCTGCATCCTATACAATGCCATTGTATCTTATTACTCGAGCTAGGTAGATTCTTGCTTGGCTGAGCCGAGATCAAAAAGTAATTTTTCTTTTTGCAACAGCCGATTAGAAATTCATTTATTTTCACATTAGACGTTTGACCAATATCTCCCTTCCCCCAATGAACTGATCCCCCCCAACTTCAGCAATTTAGCTCCATTTGTATAGTCTGCATAATGGAAGACAGTGAGCCTGTTAGAAAAATGTGGCCCAGGGCAAAAATTAAATGCAGAATCATGTATCAGAAATGAGATGTATTTACTATTGTTTTTGAAAATTAATGGTGCATTTTTAGTTTTTATAATGTAATTTAATGATGCAATTCATCTAATAAAAAACCACATTTTAACTCAGTCATACAGACCTACTGGGGCAGGACAAAATGTACCTTTCAGATGTAAGATTTTTAAAAAACGCTTTGGGCTCTTTTTTTGAATGCAAAAAAGAGAAACTCTTTGCGTGCTTTGGCTAACAGCTGGGGTATCAGCAGGAGTCCAATAAAAAGGACATTTTTCTTTCTAAATATTGGTGTTTGTGCAGCATACAATAATATTATAAATGCAGCAGTGGGTTTGAAGTACAATGCTGCAGCTGATTATAGAATGCCATATGGTGCTGGCATGTTAAACTGATACAGATTGAACACGGACTGTAGCTTTAAATGCTGTGGACCAGCGATTGCGCTAAACTAGAATAAATATACTGTACAGTGTCAAAATACAGAGCTGTCATGTTCGGCAGCAAAAAGCGAACTGTGTCAAAATAATATGAACTGATTGGAGAAAAACCCACAAAAGTCAGCACCGGGCACATGCTCCGTCCCAAGAGCAGCTCTCGGTGGGTCGTGGGTTGGGGCAAAGTCCTTGCCCGCTTTCTCGGAGCACTACTTGACTTCAGTAACTCAGGAGCAAGGGCTGGGAGGAGCCCGGGTGCCCCGGCAGTGTGTTTTACCGGGCGCTGAAAGACTGCAAAGCACAGGTTCTGCTCCGGCTCTGTTGTAGGAAAATGCCCGTGCCTCTGGTTTTTGTGTTTAGAACACTAAAACCCCCTTTATCGGTTTTGCGTCATGATTTTCATCTGCTTTGCAAAGTTCTTGTATTACACGTGCTCTTGTAAAGTGAACACAGGCAGAATTACCACAGATTTTAGAACCTCCTAAAAGCGCAGTTCTGTAACAGGGACGCGACCGGCTAAAGGGGTGCTCCCCGCTCCCCCGCTGCTGGCCGCACGCTCCTGCCAGCGCTGCCAGCTCCGCTGGGGTTTGGGTGAAGCTGAAAGTGGACCTGACCAGGACACAAGAAGGTGAGGTTTTGTCTGAAGCGCTGAGCTGGAGGTGAGGGGAGTGCAGAGGCGAGAGGATGGGGCTGCCTTTTGCAGTAGGAATAGAGGTTTATGGTTGACTTCAACTGATCACGGTAATTCCCACTTACTTTTTTTAAAGGTGCTCCTAGAAAATACATTCAGGTTTGATTTCCAGCTTTAAAATATGCCCTCATCTGCTTTTGCAAAACCTTCTTTTACGGACAAAACTTGCAGTTGTAGCTAAACACATAGTGGCTAATACTGTTTTAAGATAACCTCCTTCCTATGGATATTAAAAATGTACATTTACCAGGAACAGTTGAACTTAACTACATCAAAACTACCAATCTGACACTGAAGCAGATTTTGGTACAAAGCTGGGAAGGAGGAGAAGCCTGTTCATTTGTGGATGAATTAAACATCCATTTTTCTTTGTTTCCTGGCTCTGGTGCATGATTTCCCAGAGGGCACAAGGAGATGGCTCCTGTGACAAGTAAAAGGGGAGCTCTCTCATAAACTCTGGCATGGTGCTCCTCGAGGGATGCCCTTTGCTGTTTACACGAGGTTTAGTAAAAGGAAGTGTGACCCAGTTTGGATCTAGCACGGACTCCCTCTGTTCCCCAGTTCCTGATCATTTTGTAGGCACACAGATAAGGTACTCCGGTTGGGTCACTGTTTGGGCAGGTTTCGCTGGATCCCGGGATTAGCCTTCTTTTCCCTTCCCCTTCTGGCCCATCTCCGTTCCCACATGTTATTCAGCCTGAGCTTTGGACCCAGTGGATGGATTTTGAACCATCCCAGCCAACGCATCCTCACTCCTGCTCTTCCCAACAGGCCTAGAGCAGACGGTCTCTGCGTTGTTCTTATCCTTTCCAGTTTACAGACATAAGATACAACCTTGGAGAGAGGAGCCCAGCAGGAACAAACCATCCAGCCAAAGATCAAAGCATCCACAAAGTTTCTGGTGGCTTATTGCATGCTGAAACTCAACATACGGTCCAGGCAAGTGAGAAAAATGAGGGTTATGGTGCCTTTTCAATATTAAGACTGTGTGAAGCAGTGGCAGAGGCAAAAAGATTTGACCTTGTGCACTGTTTTCCTGTGCCCTGTAATCTAAACAGCATAGAGAAATGTGCTCGGGTTGCAAATGTAACAGATTATTTTATTTTTTAAATGGAGCTAGCTAGATAACTTTATGACCATCATCATGTTTATAGCTTGATGCACCGGAGCTGGGTCGATCCCAGCACTGGATTTACAGCTGGACAAGGAGGTCCCTGGCCCCTGCAGCACCAGTGTCCTGTGCTGTCTGGTGGCTTTATAGCACTTGGGCTTCGCTCTGCCTCCTTGATGCTAGGTACCCGATGCCACTGGGACTAATCCAGTCGTGGCTAGCTGGTAGCTGAGCCTAGGCTTTGAAGGCCGCCTGTGTGTTGTGGATTTTTTTGCCACCTGTATTGGATTTAAAATCTAGTGATACAGGAGCCTGATTTGGTGTGGCAAATCCTATATAGGGCTTGATGTTGGGAAATCAGTGGTGCTTATGAACTTAAGCTGGGAATAAGGCTTGTGGTTTGCAACTGAATGGTCCCTGACTCAAAGAGGTTGCAGCCTAGGTAAAGTAAAATATTTGATGTAAAGAGGTAGGTCATCGCTATGCTCTGACCTGTAGATGCATTTTATACTGGGAAAGAAACTAAAAAGAGTTTATTAGTGTTAGACTTTTTCTTTGGTGTAGGGTTTAGCAAATAAAACTGTTCAGGACAGAAATCTGAAAGGGAGCAGGCTGGAGTTGGAGGAATGTTACACAGAGTTACTCACATGGGGAGACAGAGGTAGGTGATAAAATAAACACATTTCTTACAGCTGAAGAATTCACTGACTTTTAACATGGTGAGTGAAAGAGTTGAGGTGGACCTTACTTGATAAAAAAAATTAAAAATTAAGCTAATTTACTGGAGGCCTCATTATTTGGCGCAGGCTGAGTATCAATAAATTGGCACCGGATTTCCAAAACAGCATCACATAATTTTTCAATGAGAAACCCAAGAGCCTGGGAGATGATGTTATGGTGTGAATTACATTGCAGAGCGGTTGTCAGCTGTCCCTGTCAGCACTTTTGCAGATGCCATAATGTGCAGTAAATGCTGTGGCTGCAGCTACTTAGGATTACTGTGGTGGTGGTTTTAGGGGAAGCACCACAAATTAACAGCTAAAGAAACACGTCCCTTTTTCTTGAGCTGCCCTGTCCCTAAACAGTGCTTCATGTGCTGCAAGCCACCGCTACTGTACCTGTGGCTATTTCTTCTCACCTTTTAAAATTAAGCATGTGTGTCCTTTTCCACTTTTGCAGGTTTACCAGAAGAAGAGCAGTGTTTGGGCTGACTCTCCTCTTAGTGTGCTAATACTAGCACAAAGGATGGTGAAAATATAACCCTTCTTGAGGTTACGATTACAGAGTCCGATTGCTGTCTAAGTCCATGCAGCCTGCTCCACAGACCCCGTCTGAGATCAGGACTCAGTGTTATCAAGACCTGCAAGAGATAGTGTCCCTGCTAGACAAACGGTACGGTTTAAATCAGCAGGGCAAAAGAAAACAAGTGTCTATTTTGTTTTTCAGCTCAGGAACTGAGATGCAGAAAGACTGAAGGACTTGACACATGGATCTGTTGCGGAACTGTTTCTCAGTGACTCATGGAGATGTTTCTTGGTGTACCAAATAGCACCAATAGCAAAAATCCCAGGTGGGATCTAGGATAAATAACCTGGGCTCCCTGGACACCTGACAACCTTTAATTCAATAAGTGACCCTGCTATGGAAATGCTAATTGGAGATAGTCTCTCTTGCTAAAATATGGACAAGCTGACAAAGCACAGCTTTCCTCTTCCTGGAATGAACCTTTCCAGATCACTTGTAGATGTTGTTAGAGACCCGGCAGAGTGTCTATGGCCTTAAAAAGGGGATTGCCTGGAAACCTGCCCAAGACCATGTGTGTGCCATCAGTGGGATGTCAGTGCTGCATGTGGTCTTCTGAGGTTACTGGCAACCACTGCTGGGTCCCATCCTGCCCAGTTAGGACCCTTGGTAGGCGAGTGAGCTGATGTTACTGGCGACAGGTTTGGCTGTGCTTACTTTCTGCTTCCTCTTATGTATTATTCCATGGGAGAAAATAAACCAGATGAGCAACAGATTCATCTTCTGGGGGACCTGTGCTCACCCTGCCACAATCTGGGTTGACGAGAGTGTGATGTCTTAAACTCATTCACAGTTCTGAAATGGTTTATTAATGGAATAAATCTCATAGTTTGTGATGAACTAGCTTGCTATGGCTGTTCCAATACTACAGAGAAATTCTCTACCCAGGAGATATCTTTTACCAAGAAATATGTCAATGGGTAGCAAATAAATCTAGGAGTCCTTTGCTACCAGTTTGCAGCCCAGATGAACTGGTCACAGTGGATATCTGAGTGTTACCCATGCACTGGTTTCTGAAAACTCTCCTTTCTTGCAGTCGGCTGGGGAGCCAGACTCTCGGTCCCGTGTTCGTGCCCAGTTAGTCCTCCTGGCTCTGAGCTCCTTTCGCTGAACCCCTGCCCAGCTTTACTCTCACCTGTGTCTCCCAGGACCGTGCCGGGTTCTGTGCGACGCCGGGGTCAGGTTTGCAGTGCGAGCTGTCAGTTAGCGATAGCCTGCTCGCTGCTCTGCTGTGCACATCTGGGCTTCTTGTCCTCGGGATGTTTTTGCAAGTTTTAAAGATTGCTTGTCTTGTATTGGGAAAAAAAAAAAAAAAAGGCCTTCTCATTAACCTGTTTTCAAGTGAGCAAAGCCAGCTGGTAACTCAGCTGTGCGAGCTGAAGCCCACCAGGGCCCACTCGCTGGAGTGCTCCTGGCCCCCTCTTGCAAGCTCTCCTCTTCCCTGCAGGTGGTACTGTTGGACCATCTTGCGGCCACCCACGTCAGGCACCAGCGCAGCTCTTGGGTGCGCGGTCCCAGCGTGTGCAGCAGGTTGGGAGGCCCAGCAGCAGCCCCCTGCCCGGGCAGCCCTCTGCCGTCCCTGCTCTCGGGTGGGGGCGGGGCAAAAGCCTTCCCTTGCCCGGCGGTACCCCGTTTCTGGGTGGGTTTCGGAAGGTCAGGCACCTGCGTGGGGAGCAGGGGCCCAGCACCCTCCCGAGCCGGTGCCGGTGTGCTGTGTAAAACGGAGTTTGCGGGTACGACCCTCAGCGGCGCGGTGAACGCCTAGTGTTAACGCAGGCAGCCGGGGGCGATGGGTAATAACTTTATCCCGAGGGAGTGTAACAGCTTTATCTGGGTGGATGGCCAGAGTTTGGTGTGATTTAATCAACTCCCCATCGGCTGGAGCTGCAGCGCTGCTGTGCTGGAGCAGAGCAGCGCTGGGGACGCTGGGTGGTGATGCTGGTTTCTTCTGAGAAGCTGGCGTGTGGAGCATGCGGCTGAGACTTATAGATATATATATATATATATATATATATAGTTCATCCTTCTGGTTAGGTTTTTCTGATATGTAACTTGATGTTTTGCTTGTTCACGAGCCAGCATTAGAGGCACTGTGCTAGCCCTGGAGTCACTCCTGCCTTACAAAGGTGTGGGAGGAACATCTTGTCTTTCCTGGGCTTAAATACTTGTATATCCATACCAGTGGTCTGCTGTTCCTCTGCAGTTTTCCTCTGCTTTGGGAATGATGCTGTACAGAGTCGGCAGTGCTCAGCTCATTGCTGGGAGACACTCAGTCATGTCCTCCCATTTCTCCGCATGTATCTGCATTTCCGTCCTGAAAACACAGTGTCCTTTTAAAGTCAATGGTGTGGGAAATCACCTCTCCTTCATCTTTTCCCTTCGGACCTGGTCTGCGGTGTTACTTCAGCCCCAAGGAGAGGGCAGTTACTCAAGGCTGAATTCAGCTGTAACCTAAACAAGGGATTAATCTCTTCTTTTCCTGCCATGCTGCGGACACCCCGGGCAGCAGCGAGTGCCCTCTCAGCTGACGCACACTTGTGCATCTCCCAGCTACGCCACCCTGTTGGCGTTCGCTGCTCAGGGTAAAACGAAACCAGCTGCAGGCAGCACCACGGCGTCAAGTACTGCTGTTTTGCCCCGTGTTTAAGTGACGCAGCAGCAAGCGTTGGCAGCACAACGTGTAGTGCATGTGTACCGCATGTGCACATTCACACGGAGATGCCTTTGTAAAAAGCGCCTGAAATAGGAGCCCCTGTATCTGGCTGAAATTCATTTGGCTTTTGATTTCCTTGCAGGCTCACATTGTGGATGAGGTGTCAAGAGCTTTGAACTTCTCCAGGCTGGAGGCTTTGGGTCTTCGTTCGTGGCTCGTCTCGTTTGGCGCAGAGGCTACGCCACGCGCCCCGCTTCGACTGCGCTGGCGTGAATAGCTCCCATATGGCTGCACGGAGCAAAGCAGCGACTGCTGACTGGATTCAGCTATGCAAAGTCAAAATGATCTCCTGGTAGACCTATTGCTATTTCTGTCTAGTTGCCAGGCACTTCATGCTTAAGCTTTCATCAGATCAATTTTCTTCCTTTGAAAGAACAGTAACAGGTTAACCTGTGTGCGAGGGAAATGGAAAACACTCCTCTGCCTCTCCCCAATGTGCTGTGCAGGTGTAGAGGGGCTTAGAAAAAGTGATAAAAGCAATTAGTCATCTGTGGAATTGAAGGAGAAATAGCATCCGGCTCAGAGGTTTGTCTGGGTTCACTGTAAGCCTATTAAGATCGGCTCAGTCGTTGGATGGAGGCTTGTAAAGGCTGACCGGGCAAGCGAAAGTTTGTACTGGGGGGACTTTACAGGCTTCTGCTGTTTTCTAGAGCTTTGTGTCTCCTATATGGACTTCTCATCCCCAGACTCCCTGCTTCAAGGAGGTGAAGATAGGGAAGGAGGGGTAGAGAAATAAGGACTGATCACTTTGCCTGTGGGAATTAGCTGGGTCTCTTGACTTTGGAGAGGGAAGAAGTTCGGCGTGGGCTCTGGAAGCAGGACCAAACCCAGAAGGTGGGTTTTCCCCCAGCCGTGCTCCTGCAGGGTTTTGTCAGTTTGTGTCTGTAGCTCCGGTTCCTCAGCCCAGCGTCCTCCCTGCCCGTAAGTCTCAATTTCTCTCCACTGACCGCTCATTGCTCTGAAACTCTCCGTGGAATAGAGCAGCTCACAGACAACAGAGGCACCAGATAAATCATTCCTCCCCCGCTTCTCCCCCCTTCCCCCCCAACCCAAATGGCTAAAGTGTCTTTATTATTTAACCCCCCCCTCCGCCCCCCAAAAAAAGCCCTAGTGAGACAGACACAAAGCAAAGGAAAAGGAGAGGTTTAGGCAGCAAGCCACAAATAAGCACCATCAATCATAGTGCAGTCAAAAATGTACATGTGTTGGTACCTGCTAGTTATTGGCAGTACTCAAGAAGTCTCCCGAGTACAATTTTCCGGGCTCCTTAGATAAATAAATAAATAAAAATATTCCATGTTCCTCTGAAAAACTGCTTGTCAGCACTGGAATGGCAGGTGCATTAACTCCCTAAGAACCAGATTATGCCCTGCATGGCAAAAAAATGCAAACACAGAGAAATAAGACGTCAGTCAACTCCTGTATCCTCTCAAGTTTTTTTCGATGGGAAGTATTTTGAAATATAAATACAGCCGGTTGTATAAATTAGTCTAGGAAAAAAGAGAGATATGAATATATGTATGGTCTAGTTATCCTATTTGCACCTTTACCCCAAATTTACATCTGTCCAGCATAAGATTTTTGTCTTCTTTTCATACTCCACAAGGTTAGCTGAAAATTTCGGAGTTATTTATTAACACACCCCTAGCTGCAGTCCTTCCCTAGATGCAATAAGGGAGTTTGGCTTGAGAAGTCGGCCCAGCGCTACCAAACCTCCCAGCAGCTGCCCGCGCTCCCGCTGTCCCGCCGGGGCACCCGTGCCACGTCTGGCCGTAACGCCTGCTCCCACCTTGAGCCCCTCTGTGGGCTCCCTCTGCCCTCCTGTGACCCTCCCAAGCCTTGGCAAATGCCATCCTGGGGCCACCTGGCCGCTTGCTCACCCCTCAGCTCCTCTCCCTTGTAGCTCTGAAATGTTTCCTCTAAAAAAAAAAAAAAAAATCCCTCTCTGAGAGCTACTGTCTTTTTCCCTTAGATCTGTACTACACTCTCCCTTCTCTTGGCTTTGCTTTTATTCTCCTTAATTGTGGACTTCAAGTTGCTGGCGATGTGGCCTTGGCTATTCTGCAGAGGTCCTCTAATGTCTCCGGAGCTGCACCCTGTCCTTCTGCTCCTCCCTGCTCCTTTTCATACGTTATTTTCTTTTTGATCCAGGAGAATGACATTATTCCCCGTGGAAGTCCTGAAGGAGCAAAGTCCAGTCCCAGGATAAGTAAAGGTTGCACGACCTAGTGCCAGAAGACAAACGGATTTGGGGAAACGGCCATTAGCCCTTCCTTGAACTTGACAATCTGTTTCCTAAGATTCCTATCACATATAGGAAGACGCTGATTATTTTTAGCTGTGGGTGAGCCAGCTGTTCCTAGGCCGACCTCCAACCCTCCCAAGGACAGCAGGGACACGGGCCTGCTCCTGCTCAGCCCTCCGCGGGGCTGCGGCCGCACCAGGGCTGAGGGCTCCCCAGGGCGGGCGACGGCCGGGCTCTGCACGAGGGAGGAGAGGAGAGAACGAACTCCCGCCGTGCCTGCCAGCAGGGAAAATGTCTTCTCGTCTATATGTGCTGCTCAGCAGCAGACCTTGCAGGATGGCTTCTTTCTCTCCAGCACCTTGACCTTATTCAGTAGACCCGGATATAAGATCTGGCTAACTCTCCGGGTCTGCTTGGGTTTGGTATAACCAGCGCAGGTAATAAAGTGTTAGGGGAGAGGATTCACTGCTGAGTGACTCCTCGCAGTTCATTCCTACCTTTCCTTCCTTCTGTAGTCAGTCCCCTGTTTAGCTCGGTTCAAGTTACCTGGGCTACCTCCACGCCTGCCGCAGCCCCGTCCCGGAGAGTGAATCAGCCGTGGCTGGAGCAGGGCTGCCTTTGCATGGCTTGCCTGATGACCGTAAGCGTGGGTGGCAACCAGGCCATTTTCAAATGAGTCACCTGAAAGCAACAGACATTTCATTTCATTGCAAATTCATAGAGCCATTTGCTTCTCCTTGGGGGGTATTTTGGTAAGATGCACAGTGCGTTATAGGTCTGGTGCTGCCCATTTTGTCACGTAATGGAGATGTTTCTACAAGAACTCACTTTTTTTTTTCCCCTAGCTTGATTTTAAATTAATGAGGTTCAAAGATTTATGAACCTCCCAAAAATATATCTTCAAGGATGCCCCTTGATTGGACTGAACACAGAGTGGAGATCGGAATTTTGAGCATGGTTTCCTGTGGGAAGCGGATCAATAGCCTCCTAAGGCTGATCCCATTTCAGAGTGGGGAAACAACAGTTAAGTTGGGATTTATCTGTTACTGATTCAGGATTAAAAAAATAATAAAAGTCATGTTACAAAGTCTACAGGAGCAGACTTGTCTGCTTCATCTGTGTCTGAGTAAGGTCTAAGCAGAATCTTGCATCTCCAAATGCAGCAAAACTGCACGTTGCGGTATTGAAACAGCCCCATTTTATGACAGAGCTAGAAGCCTTTCTCCGTCAGGTGAGTTGTGCCTTCTTAATCTTTATTTATCTTTTATCATCTCTCTCTTCTTCCCCATAGCACCTACAAATTCACCCTTGAGCTTCGCGTGGGCAGCAGAGCATGACTGTCCGCACGACTGTCCGCGCAGCAGAAGCCGCAGGTCAGCGGCAGAAGGGCGAGCAGAGCTGGGGCCATCCCCGCGGCGGGCGCAGCTCTCGTAGGAGGCAAGGACGTTCGGCTGAGAAACTCCCCGGCATCCTACTGCGAAGGTCGTAAAATGGTAAATAACAAAAGCAGAAAGTAACTGCAGGGCCCGGGATGCAGGAGGTCTGGCCCAAATATCCCTTTTCTTTCGGGATTAAGGAGGGCGCTTGTGGGGAGAGAAGTAATCACGGCGAACAACTGCAAACTGGTTTCAACTGGGAGCTGTGTGGCCTCTCTGCTCTATGCTATGCCCTTCTCCAGCCCAGCAACTTTCTCTTCCAGACCGCAGATTTATTTAATTTAGGTCCTACTGTTGGCAATGGTTTTGCAATGGGCTGTGGGTTAGGAAAAAGCAGAGAATTTTTCCTTAAGCAAAAAAGGAGATGACATTGCACAGCAAAACAGAGCAAAAAATAGTTTGTTGGCTGTTTTTCTTCTTTGCCTCGCTTCTATGTGTGATGCCAGCAAAAGAAATTGTATTTTAGAGTGCTTTAATAACAAAATTACTTTTATTTTTAATTCTTTTCCGTTCTTCGGAACAGAAAAGCCACAAGATGGAGCTCTGGGGCTTTCCACGGGAACTGGGCTTGATTCACGGGTAAAAGCCGTTTGGAGACCTTGAAATTATGTTTTTTATTAATTTTTCACTCAGTTTAATTTTTACATTAATTTAAAAATGGTAAATGTTATAGATGGTATAATTGTAAAATCTAATTTATCATTGCTATTTGAAGGTGTTTACTTTTCCTTTTTAAGCTCGGAACTTTTATTTTTATTTTTACGATTGTAACAGGGTAACATTTTTCGATCTTCCGGGAGGCTGGCATCCCAGAGACGGTGTTAGACCACATCATTCTTCTAAATGTTGAGGAAGCCCTCCAATCTACCCAGGTCTATATGCAAATATTAAGCGCTGGCCTTCCTGCATGTGTAAGGGAATAAATGATGTTTTGAAGTGCTCCTCTTTCCTTGTAATCAATGAACACTTAGCTGGTAAAATTTAAACCAGTGCACTGAATTAGAAGAAGTGGATTCTTCAATTAAAATGAAAGCATTTTAGATCCTAAATCATATAGAAATTCTAAAGAAATGAAAGAATTCAATATTCTGCTGTGTAAAATAATAGCTTTTCTTCCTTCTTTCTTTCTCTCCTTCTTTTCCTCTCCGTCTTTCTTTCTGTTTCTTTTTCTCTTCAAAGGGGGTGAGCTCTCTTCTGCAATGTGCTGCTTTTCCAGGTGAACTGGTGCTAAGGATGTCAGATCTTTTCAGCTCTGGCTGCTGTTATGACAGGGCTTGAGTGTTTAATTATGGTTGTATTGCATAGACGGGGTGATTCTTTTGACTCGCTGGAGTTTGGTTGTAATAGCTGTGCACACACGCAGCTTCAAGTGACAGGAAATTTATTTTTTTTATATATTTATACACTCCAGCTCACATGCAGAGAGGACAATGAGATTCTGGTAGCTGATGGTCTCCTGGAATATTGTTAATTACTTAGCCAACACAAGCAAACATTTTATAGAAGGTTTATGAAACACTTCTGGGCTGGGACATGCAATATCAGTTACCGAAAATGTACTTTCCTCCTTTATGGAAGTTAACGTTTTTATTAGAAATTTGAACCACTTGACAGAGGCTTCCAGAGAAATTAGTCTTCAGTGTAACCCACTGAGAGCGTGCCGATGAGCACCGCAGTAAACCTCCTGTTAAAAGTGCCGTGAACTTTATGGGGAGTTGCGTTTGCTCGCATGGAAGATAAATTTGGCCCAAGGTAGAGCTGACCGCGTCCTGAATAATTCATTAAGAGAATTTATTCCCTTTCTATTTGCAAACTGTCCGAGCAGTCTGGTTTTGTATGTGTTCCTCTATTCATTACGTGCTGGATACTTCGTGACTAATCCTTTTTCTGCGAATTTTTGACCCGTTCCTCCAGCCTGACCGAGGGCTAGATCACCCCATGGTGCTTTTCTGCCTTGACAAGACAGATGTAATGTGGATTTTTGTGCTCTAAATCCAGATTCCCCGAACTGGTGATTCCTACAAATATTTGTGCCGGGAGACTCCTGTGCTAAAAGTCATCACGAATAGCAAAAGGAGAGAGCGAGAGCACTGCTTGTTTCAGTTCGATTTGCTAACTCAAGGAAATAGTGGATTTATTTTTTTTACTGGGCACTTAGCTGTGGGCATTATTTCTTTTTATAACTCCAATAGCTGTCTGAAAGGACTTGGAAACACATCAAATTCCTTTTTTCTTTTCCTTTTTAAAACGTTAGGAAAAGAACAATTTGAAGGTCTGCATGTGCTTTGGGTTGTTAATAGAGATAATTGTCAGAAGTGGACAAGGCTATAGCTTCCTGAGTGGTGACCGAAAGAAAAACGAGGTGTCACTTCGTTCAAACCTTTTCGGTTCCTTTGTAAGACACGGCTATTCCTTAAATAGAACGGAACTGCTCTTACACCCTTCTCACTGCAACCCGTTTATAAACAAACACTGATGTGGCCAAATGCACCGAGTGAAGCAGGGGCAACTCCCGAACTGCCCAGAGCATCTCCAGCGGTACCCGGCTTCCTCGCTTAAACAACTTCACTTTAAGACCATCAATGTACTTCTGATGCACAAGCATCTATTGTTTGGCTTTTACGCGTGGCTTAGAGCCTCTTTCTCTCTCTCCTCGGTCCCTGCAGTGCCTCAGGAACCCGTTCCCCAGCCTGATGTTCCCCAGCTGCTGCTGCTGGGCACAGGCAGCTGAAGCTCGTGGTTCTCCTGCATCTGCTGCTGACATTTCCCGGTGGGTGCGAGGCTGACACCACCGAAACAAATAATTCTTCAGTCCTTGAAAAGCGGCAGAAACCCCGGCGCGGCTCAGCCCAGCCCTTAGGATGGGAATAACAGACGCTTTGCAACTTCTTTAAAAAAATGACAGTGGGGACATGAAACTGATGGATGTCTCAATACATTTATTTCTGGCATTTTGATCAAGTGCCGTGCTGATGGGAAGGGATATGTTTGCAATTAAAGCCAATGAGTTAACTGTAATCTTTTTTTTTCCCCCCATCTTTTAAAAGAAAACATGCGTTTAAAAGCAATCAAAAAGAAAAAGAACTTTGGAATTTTCAATAGTACAGAATTGCTTTCGGAAAGGAAAGTCTGTCGAACCGGGAGCAGCTATTTTGCGAGTAGCTGTAAGGAAATAAGGAAATGAAGATATCCCTCCTCTCTTTTTCTTCTCCCAGTCATCAAACAATTTGACTAAAAAAGAAGACTTTAGAATTATTAAAACCCAGTAAAAGAAATCCTACTAAATGTAATAATTATAATGTAGAATTTTTAATCTCCTTTTAGGAACAGTTATCTCTTCATTGTACTTAACAATTCAAAGTTCTCATTTATGGGGTTTCACAACATATATTACAATATTTTGACAATTAATTTGTTACTCCTTTTCAAGAAGTAAGAGAATTATTAATTATACCCTTAATCAGAAGTCTTAGTGAAGCTTTAAGTTAACATTTCCTAATAGGCATTTAATTCTGATTTAATAAGACAATTATTGCGTTATAAACAAATATCAATTGATTATTAAACACATTTATTTTGGATTAACAGCAATTCCATAGATATGATAGCCATTAAACATCAATGAAAAGACTTTCATTAATAAACTGATTTATTTACCATGGCATAAGTGTCCTGTTCAATCTAAATTAAATATCTATTTGGGATCCTCAGCCTGTAGTGTTACCAAAGGCATCTTCATGTTTGAACGCTGCACAAAAAGCATTTCTAGTTCAGATTTGCAAGATGCAATCTCAAAAATAATCAATCCATATAAAAAAGACTTTGGTTACTGCTAGATAACTAATTATGCAGACACAGCCTTTGTGCATGTCTGTATGAGATATTCTTTGTTATTCTCTTTCTTCTGAACTTTGATGCTATTTAAAAATAAATTTAATTACCCAGTGGTTATTTACACTGCATTTATTTCTTCCATCTAGAATTCTTTTCAAATTTAAAACCTGAAGGTCACTATCATTTTAGAGCAGTATATTATTCATGTATATTGCAAAATTTCCAGGCAGAAAAATTGCTTTATTTTGAAATTGGAGTGCAAGAAAAGAATTGTAAAATTGACTGCACTGGGCCTGATCCTGTGGTACATTATAGTAGCTGTTTTGTTAAATAAAAACTGCAGGTTTAAGCCCAATATTTTTCTTCATTAATAACAGTCATTTTAAAACTACCATTTAAAAAAACGTGCACGTGTGTGTGCGACATACATATTTATGAAAAGATAACAGGATATCTATCTTTTTTCTAGGGTTTTCCACATGATTTTATGGGCCTTATCTGGTAAATTTGCATGAGTAAAATGACTCACATGTACAAGAGTTAGCAAGGATGTGCTTTCTGTCCGTTTTTCTTTGTTTCATTTTTTAAAGGCCAGATGTTACACACAGCTGCAGACCTCCTTAACCTAATAAAACAATTTAAAGTAGCTTATATTTGTTACAAATATAATTTGTTGCTTATATTTGCTGATTTTTTTTTTTAAGAAGGTATTTTTCAAAGAAGATTTAAAAGGTCTTTTTCTATTGTAATAACCCAGTTAGATGCATAGATGGCCTTAGAAAGAGCAACCGGGTTTTGCCACGCAGGCATCCCCACGCCTTCCCGAACAAGGTCGTTGAGGCCAGGCCCTTGCCGCCACGTTTAGTTTCAGGTGTTTCAAAGAAAGATCAGGGAAGCTGGGGATTCGCGTGCCGTAGGGGACACAGTTTGACCCCCGCGGGTTAGAAGTCTCCTCCACGCTGAGCTGCCGCGGTGGAGGGACAGGGGGAACTTAAGGTTTTGAAGGGCAAGAGAGGAGCGAGTTCACCCTGCTGCTTTCTTTTTCCCTTACTCGGGGCAGAGGAGCGAGCAGCATCGCTGAAAGTTAAAATGAAAGGAGCAGAAGGAAACGCTTCCGCGAAGGAGTGCAGCTGCCTGGTGAAGCCTGCTGCCGGCCGGGGCTGGGAGAGGCTGCTGCTGAGGCTCAGCAAAGAGCAGGTGAGGCGCTGGTGGCAGAGGACGGGGAGTCAAATGAAGGGTAATCGTAGTCCTGGTTTGCAAGGGACTCTCTGGGTCAGGAAGGACGTGCTCTGCGAATGCAGAATGCGTGGTTTGTGGTCCTGCCCTCAGACCCCAGCAGAGCAAGCGGGCGTTTGGGGACGAGTGGACATCGGAAATGGCGTTTCAGCTCTCTCTACTGTCACCTTGTCTCTGGGTCCACGCAGCTCCACGTTCGGCCGCTGTCACTTCCAGGGGTGGCAGCGGAGGGCAGCCTTACCCGGGTGATTTGGAGATCTCTGTCCCAGCTGGATGAAAACCTAGAAGGAGATCTTCTTCCTCTAAAGCAGTGAAGGTGGCCGCGACTGGAAAAGCAGCAGAGGTTAAATGAGCTGTGTTAGGATTTTTGTACTATGGCTTTTTGTTTCTTGAGGCTGCATATAAACATGGTGATTCCTATCTCTGGTCTCCTTCCCCTACAGCTCTGGAAAAAGTTACTCTGGAAAAAACTATGGCCAAGAGATGCTCATTCCCGGCCTGCACTGGGGCAGGTGATGAAGATACGTGATGTTTTCTCTTGGACAGATTGTCTAGCGTTTAACAAACATGCAATAAGGCATGTGAGTGAGGGAGGGATTACTCCTCTGTTTGTGCTTGTGCAAAGGTCTCAGCACAGCTGGTGACACCTTTGCCCAAGAGCAGAAAGTGGAGCCGAGTTCCTGATCTAATTATTTCTCCCCCCCTTTCCCCTGTTTTTGTGCATCAATTTTTGCTGAATGCCTTTGGATCAAACTGTAGTACTGGTAATGGTGCTTTACATGTGATTTCCTGAGGGTAATGACTTGAGATCCCAAGGCTTGCTGCAGTCATGACCTCCATCAGATCTGACCTACAGCCGCAGGCTAGGCAGACTGCCCCTCGCCAGGTGAAATGTCTCCTATAGCTATCCATTGACGGGTCTCCTCTGCCCTCAAAAGTAAAAGATCTTGTTAAGATCTTCTTTAGACTGAGAGTGAGGTAAGGGATTAAAGTGAGAATGAGTTAGGTGCAAAGCTCCCCTCCTCCTTCTCCAAAGATGCTGAAGATGCATTGTATGTAGAGCTCCTTGCTCTATTTGTCTCTGCTTTCACTTAAGTCTTAATTAAGTCAAATGATCAACTTACAAATGAGGAATTGGCCAAAAAGTAGTCAAACCTAAATTGTGATGGGAAGCACCTATTTGGATAAGTTGCTGTGGATGGTGTAATCAGGTCTGGAGCTAAAGGCAGAGATTTTCACCTGCATGGAAAAGCCGGAATTAGCCAGAAATACCTTCCTGGTTTTAGTGTTACGGCTCTGCAGTGTAATTTCTACTCGGCCGTGTGCGAGTTGTTACTGACAGGGATCTCGTGCTGGTACCACCACCTGACAGCTCTGCTTTTTGCGGGGCATCTAAATTTTTTTCCCACGTTTCTTGTATCTTCTGTATTATTACTTTTAAATCACTTTTCCTTTAATTGGCTCTGGAGAAAGGACTCATTCCTTTGCTTCTAACTTTTCTTTTTTCCCATAAAGTATTTAGGAAAAAAATTGCCGAGTATGTAAACTAGAGATCATTAGAGGTTGTGGGGTTTTTTTGTTGCTGTTGTTTTGTTTTTTTTTTAAAGACTAGATTCAGCAAAATATTGTTTTCTCCCAGGCTCTGGGTCTCTATTTAGGTGATTTTAAGCTCTGTTATTTATTTATATATTTATTCATTAGATAGGCCCACAGTCAAGGAGAAGGGGAACGCGGGGTTATTAATCTTTCCTGTCAGCCATTCACAGATGTGAAGTTCACACCACAGCAAATGTGAAGTCAGCAGTACGCACCCACAAGGTGGAAACTTCAAGCAAAACAGGCAGCGAGGAACGGGGGTGGGAGCAGAACAGGAGAGGAAGAGGGGGGAAAAAGGGGGAAGGGGGAAAAAAAGGACAAGGGAATGATGAATGACAAAAGGGAGGGGAGAAAGATGGATGAACAAGGGAAATGGAAGAGAAATTAGATGGATGGAAAAGGGTAAAGAGGAAAGGCAGATAAGAGGGAAGAAAGTCTGAAGAAAGAGTAAGAGAGAAATGAGAGATACAGAGACAGAATATTTCAGATAGGGTGTTAATGTAGCTGGGCCTGTCTGGGTGCTTGGATATCCTGAAGATGTAAAGGGTAATCACACTCTCAGCATGTATATGCTATTGATATGTTAATATAATTTTCTTTTTCATCTGAAAGCAATGAAGTTTTCAAACTGGCTGATTAACTGGGTCTGGCTGGTCCTGTGTACGTACATGTATTCACAAACACGCGTCACATGTAAATATTTATACTCCATACACAAATGTCCGAAAATTCCCCTAAAACAGCAGCCAGCATTAAAAGTCCTATTAGTATTGATGTGGCATTGGACAGACATGTTTGCGCTGATATAACCTACCACAATAGCAATCCTAACAGAGCTTTTTGGGAACACAAAATGTAAACAACAACGTTAGTGGAAACACTGAGTATGTTATATTAAAAACAAGCCTGCGATAATGCAATATGAGGGGTCTCAGATCACATCTGGCTACAGGCCATATAATATGGACAATCTTCTTTATAGTTATATAGTTTATCTTACCGGGTTTTTAAAAATGAGTAATTTCTCTGTGGTGTTGTGAGACTTAGCACCTAATATATGCTTATATATTCACACATCCTGCAAATTACTTGTTAAATCATCGGTTTAGTTAATTTACAGAGCCATATAGAGAAATAACTCATTACATAAGTTAAAAGATCATTTTGGTCAGCTCACAAGAGGGAGTGACATGACCACCCCGGCTGCGGTCCCACGCAGCAAAACCCGGCTGTTTGTTCCTCCTCTGGTTGTTGCAGAAATTCTGCAAGTTCATCAGTCGTTCTAAAGCACGAGTTGCACAATGCAGTGGGGGGGCTCTGGAGGTAACCGCGGAGTCAGGCCCTCCATGGGACGGGGGGGAAGGATGAAGAGGGGCAGGTTGAAAAGCCTCAGCTTCTCTGTAAAAGTCAGCAAAAGTAGCCTGGCACTTTTGGCTTGTTTTTTCCCTTTGAAAAGGTTCAAGAACTCCTCTTGCTTCTGCTGGCCAGAGAGCTTTTATCTGTCTGAAGTCTAAAGCTAAAATCTAACCCTAAAAGTACTTTCAGAGTATTTACCCCTTGTTTGCAGGGTAGGGAAAAACATTGAGCAGAGTTTACAGAAATCTTACTGTCTTCACCTGGAATACTTCTGTGAAACATCTCTGAAAGGGTCATTTTTTCAGAGTTAAATGGGCCTCATCCTGCATTCAGATACTGACAGAATAACTTGTATACAAGCCTTGCATTTTGGTTGGTTTACCTGATAACCTGCTAGATAACACTTGTTTACTGGACTTTTGGTATTCAGAAGATTTCTGCTGGCTTCTGTGGGTTACGGTGTATCTGTTATAGTCTTTTTGTATAATGCATCTGGGATTAGTAGCATCAGGAATTAGATGTATCTGCTTTGTTCTTGTATCAGTTCGTAATGTTAGCACGCTTGGGTAAATCAAGGAAATAGCTATGTAATTTATACCGTATGTTAATATTTACTGTGCTACCGGATCTGGGCTACAAGGTGACTGAGTCTTTCTGCTGCTGAGCTCAGGCTGACGATCAGAGCGGTGCCATCGGACTTTTCCTTTGCTTTGTGCACAATGAGCGAGGATGGAAGCTGTACCTGTGGGTCTGTATTGGAGAGACCCCGTTTTAATGTCTATTAAAAGTCTCCTATGTAATATTAACACTGCTCGTTAGGAACTGAGGAACATCAGCTCTCTACTACCGGGAATCTTACAAAATGGGAATTTGTAATTCCTGCTTAAAGGTATGTGCTCAGAGCGGATGTACTCAGTAATGCTGGTTGTGAATGGGCCAGAAATAAGCCAGGGGATTTTGGGGTAAATCAGTGGAATTAATTTGACTTCAGTTATTTTGGTTTCATTTACAGAAGCTGGGAAGTTGGCCCTTTTCGCTTGAATACTGAGTTTCAGCAAATTAATTCAGAAGCCTCCACAACCCAGAACACTTCATCTCCAACTCTTCCTAGCCTAATTCTCAAATTCTTGATTGAATGCCACTTTCTTGTGAATTTCTGGCTTTGGTCTCTTGTATGTGTATGCAATGAAATTGGTTTTCTTTTTTCTAAGCAGGGAAAAAGTAGAAACGAGACAAACTTCCCCTCCCTTCTGCAAAGGTTCAAGATAGAAACGGATAAAAAAAAGAATAAAATAAAAATATAGCTGTATTCCCCCCCCCCCCTTTGGAAGGACCTCCCACTGACTATATCATTATCTGTCTCATGTAGGATATTGGATTCAGGATCTGTAGCAGTGAGCTACGTTAGTATTGAATCTCATTTGATTTAATAAACCTCTCTTCTCCCTTGCCTGCTCAGCCTTTCCAGTCTTTTTCAAGCATTGGTAGCTCCCCCATAGTTTTGGCCGTAGAGGGATACATAACGCATTGCCCTTCTTATACAGCAATGTGGGGACCTTCATCCGCCTTTGGAAATGCAGATTCTTGTTTTGCAAATATAGCCCCTTCCTCTTTCCCTCCCCTCACGCATATATGGTATGTGACCCACGCTACGCATACGCTGTTTGCTTCTTTTTATTGTCTATAGTTGGGCTCATTTACAGTGAACTTGGTTATAATTAAATATTTATATTGAGCAGACTGAAGATCTCAAATTATTTTATGTTTCTCCAGTGTATGAAGTATCGTTTTGGAGATAATCCGAAGATTTTGGGGGAGGGAAGAGGACAGGGAATAAATTCAACTTAAAATGAAAAAGAGCATCAAAAATGTTGTCAATGGACATTTTCAATGTATTAGAAAAAGGAGGATGTATGGAGTAAAATTTCAAATCTTGCAAAATTAACTATGTAGCAAAATCTATGCTTCAGGAAGAGAGCGCTTTTGGAACCTGTCTTTAATTTTCAAATGGGAGTTCTTTTGCTGGATGTGATGAGGCTTGGCATGTCTCTTGGCATGTATATGGATATGCAAGCTCTGTGTCTAAGGGCTCTAATTTCCCTAGAAGAATTTAAGTAAACCTTTCCCAAGCCAATAGGAGTTAACTGTATAGTAAGAAACAGTGCTCTATGTCTATATTAAACTTGGAAAAAATGAATTGCTGTTCTCTGCTCTAATGTGTCAGGCAAAGCTGGCTTCAGAGAATGTGCAGAGGCAAGATTTCATTTTGAGAACTGGAAAAGGCTGAACCTTGATTATAGGCAGGCAAACTGGCAATTCTTTTCAGCTTGTTTTAAGCATATACTGTGTGTAGGTCTGAAAGAGATTAAGTTTCTACAAGTTTCATTAAAATAGGGTGGCCAGTATTAAAGGATTCTAGCTACAGAAAAAAACTATTAATGAGTACAGCACCTTACTAGACTCCAGAGAATCCACAAACGCAAGCCCATAGGAATAGCCTTACCAAAGCCTAATTAGAGCCTGTTATAACGGGGGGAATCCAAAGGTGTGATGTTAATCTGTCAGGTATGACAACTGGTGGAACAACTTGCTTCCAAGTTGGATGCTGTGGCCTTGGAAGTCAAAGTCCTGTATGTCCTTGCTGGGTATTTATACCAAGCGGATTTCTAAAATTTACCTGTTTCTCTTGTAGGTTACTCACTCAGAATTAGCAGTGAAAACATGGATCCCAGTGATTTCCAACATACTTTTTTAGACCACCGAAATACTAGAAGTGACTCTTGGACAAGAGGGTCCTGCCCTAAATACAGCGATAGCACTTGGGGTGCCTCGACCAGACTGTCATCGGTCCCTTGGCCTTCATAAAGGGTGCGTGTTTGTCAGTCTCGAAAGCTGCTGCATCTCCTACAGCATCATCCAACGATGCCAGGCAATGGGAAAGGTGAGAACTGTTGCTTTGAATTGTAAAATCACCATATCCATAATGTATGAAAGGACCTACGCCATAGCACAGGGTTTCAGTCCTCCTGCAGCTCCAGAAAATTGGACAACTTCATAGTCTTTTATGAAAATATAATGTATCTTTGCTGCCTTTCGAGTAGCAAATTATGAGTTTGAAAGTGACAAATATTAGCAACCTGCCTTTATTGCTAACAAAACTGGGCAGGAGAAAAGGAGTCTGCAGAGCCTTTGACAGAATGTTTAATAACTTTTGTGATTACTGTTTCCCAGAGGTGATGTGTATAATATGTATTTTGCCTCTTTCATTTTATCATAACACTTATGCTGGAGACTGTTGTGGTGTCTCTGCATTCCTGAACTTCTTCCTCAGTCAAAGGTTAGAGTGATTTGAGCAACCACAGTCAAAGCAAAGTTGTGAAGCCTCCTGCTGCCTTTAATGGCAAAATTGCACTGCTTTAGCTTGGCCCAACGGTACGAAAATGGGCCGTAGCCATACGATAAACAAACAGTGAGATATTAAGAGTCTGCAGTACTGGGGCAGCTGAGGCTGAAACTGTGACAATCATCTTGCGGATGGATGGAGACTAATCACAGAAGATGTCAAAATCGACACTCTCTCAGGTGTATTCTGCTAGAAGAAAATTAATTTTCATTGTGGGTCCCTTCCTGTTCAGGAAACTTAAATTTTGGACGGCTTTGGTACCTTGGCATAGAAATGTTCAGAAAGTTATATATAAATATTGATCACTAGATAAAATTTCAAGAGGTAACATTCTTAACTTCTATTAAAAATCAGTATTTTGGACTTGGCAGCTAGAGCACACTTTTTGTTGATGTGAAGGAAGAACAGAGGATGGGGAAGGCATGTGTGCCCATCAAGAGAGATACAGCCTGCGAGGTGCAGAGTCAGGGAGCTTTGCAAGGATGCAGTTCAAGAATTAGATGCTAACAGGCTGAGATAGCAAGATATGTTTGAGAAGATTTTATGAGTAATGAGGAGCACTTCTTCTGAAGGAAAACACCAGAGATGGGGTGAAGGCTGAGTTCCCCCTGAACTATGAGAAATGGTCCCACAGCTTCTAAACTGGGAGGGAGGATCACATCTGTTCTTTTGCATCCTTTTTTGTAAGTGCAGAACGGACTGCTCAGACTGCTTTAATTTCAAGTGAGCAACGCTTGGATGGAAGCTGGTACCAGCAACAGGGCAAGGATGTAGTTCAAACCATCAGGAACCGTATCTCGTGTAAGGCCAAAACACTGGAGAGCCAACCATAAAGACTAGCCACATTATGGAGAAATGATTGAGAAGTTTTCATCCTTTCACCCATCTATCAGCTATAGAACACAAAGGCAATGTAAAGAGTGCATTGGTGAATACCTCTGCTCAAGTAGTGCACGTGCTGCTGTTCCCTGGGTCTTTTGCTGGGTTGCTTCCAGCTAGAAGTTGGATCCAAAGCTGAACTCTCCCTCTGAAATCAGAGTTGGTTTCTTGTAACAAAGCTCAAGCTATACACAGCCAGCCAAACGTGCTGCAACTTAGCATGTGCTTGTGGTGCCTGGAGTTTAGGATGGGCTGTCTCTAGCTTTACTTCACTTCTCTTCAATATAGAAAACTGTTCAGACACTGACTGTTGCCTTGAGTGTAATTTTTAATATTTGTAAAGCCATCTCAAGCACACTGATGTGTGCACTCTTCCTGGTCTTCACCTTGTTCTGTCTTTACTCTCATCTTAGTTTCTTTCCAGGCATGGCTTTGCAGTGCACTTCATGGCACCTTCAGGTGAGAAAACATATTCTAGTTTCCATCACCAACTGTTTCTTTTCTCTTCCTTCAAACCAGACTTCAGCACCTTTTTTCCTAATCTTTTGTATCTTGTCTTTGATTTTTTGGTTCCCTTAAATAGTCAGTGAGATGAGGGGAACATGGTGTTATTCCAAATGTTTTCTGTTTTCAGGTAGAGTGAGATGGTACTATTTTGCTTCTTGGTAATTTGTCGATAACCTCACATTCAGTGTTATCAGACAGCAAATTATTAGCTTCACCATCTCAAAAATGAGAATAGGTCACAGAAAGGGTGATAGAAAGTAACTTGAACTGTATTTGTTGCTGACTGTAGAAAGCTCAAGAAGCATCCAAGTTTGGAGATGCCCTAAGCATAGGAAGTGAGACCACATGATGATGTTTTTATTTGGCTGCTGTCCTGAGAAAGGAACAACCAATGGAACGATGCCCAAAAGTCTTTTTTTTTTGTACAAATGTGCTTATGTCATTAAAAGTCACTGGAACCCAGGATACTCAGTTCTTAAATCAGCTTGAAAATAGGCTTAGGGACTCAAACTGCACAGGCTCTTCTGAAAAGTTTGCTTTGAGGGAACTTCTTCCTGGGATTTTCTCCCATGGAGCAGCCCCCAAAACTTCTCCTAAGTTAAGGGTGAGGAATCTCCAATCATCACAGAAATTCATTGATAACACAGTTTGGAGCTAGTTATAAAATATAAATAGCTTTTCCACCGTGAAATATTTGATATTTTAAATCTGAGACAGTGTTATTTACTTTCTTCCCCTGCCCACCCTGCCATGGCTGGTGTTGCTTATGTGCTGTTGGCAGATGGGATGTGGATCATTTTAATTAGATTTTATTGGACTGTTATACAGCCCATAATTGTGATCATTACTCATTTTCACTGTGGTTCAGACAGATCCTCTATTTAGACATGATGATATTTTGATGAGACAAGTCCCATGTAACTTGTTATGTTAGGGGCCAGTAGCCAAAGCAGTGGAATTAGGTGTTTTCACAGCATAAAAATTGGAGTAGATTAATAAAGGACGTAATGGTCAATTTGTGTTTCTAATTGTGCCCAGATTGTGGATGCTATGGGCCGAATGTCTCTTTGGGCTGCTGGGTCCTGCTGAAAGCTGCAGGAGACAAAGAGCCCTCACAGCTAAAGCCCAGGTAGCAAGACATGGCACATAGGGAGCAATCCCCCGTTTCACCTTCAGGGAGAGGGGCAAACCCGTTGTTGGTGTCAACGAGCAACCCTTTGCAGAATCAAAGCTGTTGTGCTTATATTTGCACCAGCTCTATGTTTAGTTCCGTATGCTTTTTCTCCTTTTCTGTTGTGTGTTTTTGCATGGCTGTTCTTGTAAATCACTGCAAGGAGACTAGGACTGGAGGCTAAGTCTGAACTGGGAATAGATCTGTTGTAACTTCTCTACAACTGGGGACATCTCTGCTGCTGCTGCTGGCCCTCTGCTGCTTTTTGGGCAGCTGTGCTCAGGCACTGAGATGTTCCCTTTACTTCTTACGCAACTTCTCTTCGGGAGGGTGTGGGGTCCTGCCATGTAACAGTAATGACGGTGTTCTGGCAAAGCCTCTTGTAGGAGCTGTGTCCTAGTGTCAGACAGAACCATCTTCTCACCTGTACCCCATGGTCTCCTTATTGTTTAGTGACCAGTCTTAGCTTTTTCCTCTTGACTTCCCCGAACCACGACTGGTATTTGGACATAATACTTGTAGAGTACAAATCTAGCTCTCCCTTTGTGTCCTGAGGAACATTGGTCAGTAGGAAAGTCATGCACTACTGCCAGGAGTCATGGTTCAAGCAAAATGTTAAAAATATTTGGAAGAAAGATTTAGATTTTGAGTTTTTCCCCCCTATTTGTGAATAAAGTTGCCTTTGGCTAACTCTTTAAAAAATATGTTTCTCTCTTAAAAAATAGCTTCTGATCCCAGCTACACTGCATTTGCAGATGCGAAGGTTGTTGGAGAATTGAAAATGTTGGGGGTCATGGGCTTTGGGGTGCAAATACTAGCAGTTGCTTGTGCTCAAATGTTATCTAAAATGCACTTGTCTCTATCCCAGTAACAAATCAGTAAATTTAGTTTAATATAAAAATCAACTGCAGCTAAGGAGATGGGATGCAACGAATAGTTCCAGCCTCCTGTAACAGAGCGGGGGATGCTCCAGTCCCATCTCCACACCAGTGTGGGATGCACAGAATTTGACTCAGTCTGCTTATGTTCATCTGGACACACACCTTTAAGAGGATTCTGTTAAGGCACTGCCTAAAATTATAATGGAATTTAACGTACATCTCAAGTCAGATTTTAGTAAGAATCAACTCTGATTCCATTTTGCATATGCAAATGAGGCCAGTTATCCCTCCAGCTGCCCAGTTTGTGTGCATCAGCCATCTTCGGGGCTGCCTACAAATCAGTTTGCTCTGTGCAAATTGGAAAGGAGCTGAGCTGCAAGGTAGAGGAGAACACCACCTAAATCCACCCCTCTGGTCCATGGGGCTTCTTTGCCATCTTCATCCTTTAAAACAAGGAAACAAACAAACAAAATCCAAATATTTTAGCATTTCTATGCAGAGACACAAGCCGTATTTCTCCTCTGCTCATCCAAACAGATGAGTTGAGATCTAGATGCTGCTCCCGTTAGGGCTGTTGTAGATTCCTCCTGGGTTATTGCTTTTGCAGTCTGTTAGAAACGAGAGCCTAATATAGCGCTCGGTAACTTACCTTAACTTCTTGCTTCGTTACCTCCTTCCACTCCCTTATGTCTGCAATTCTTGTCTAGATGCAATATACGATAAAGTCTTGCTTCTCGTCTCTGCGGAAAAATAAATGTGATAATCTCAACAGATCTCTTCTCTACTTTTACCTTAACTGTCTTTTCCTTCTTTTAAATTATGGCTGTAACACAGCACGATATTATAACAAATGGACAGACAAAACTAACTTAGAGGTCACTTCATTGGCCATTATGCTCTTGCTTATGTTGAATGATACTCTCACAGCTGAAAAATATAAATTAGTCCAAGTCAAATGCTCCTTGCAAAGCATCAGTTACAAACTCATCCTCATTTTTCTGTTTAGTAAAAAATATTCTAATTTATTAAAATGCACTGATTTTTTTGGTAGGTGTTTTTTGTCGGTTGTTTTTTCTGGGAATTGGACCATCTCACCTGAGAAAATTATTTTTCTCTTTTGGTTAGTGTTAATGGACTCCAAATCTGTGTTGCTCCATGGGATGAGAGAACCTTTCCTAACAAGAGAATAATAATCACTAAATTCTGCTATGAATTTTCACACAAAGAATGTGTACTAAAATGGATGAAACATCATGCTTCATTTTCTCATGCTGATTTTTCAAGTGAATAATTGCAAGCCATGATTAATGTCACCCCAGAAATCTGGCATGCTTATTTGTGAACATGTTAATGAGTCTAGTTTTATTATTATTCAACAAAGTCTGATGCCTTAGTGTAAGCCTTATCTTTCCCAGCTTCTCTGTCCTATAGAATATTTTTTTTTTTTCATTGGCTTTGCAATCCAAATTTTAAGGACACTAGACTTTGACTTTTCAAGATTTTGAGAGTCCTCTGTGTGCCGATGGCACTATAGAAATCATAGATGCTGCTTTCCTTGTGCCATTTAAACTTGTCTCCTTCTTGCTAAGCCCCAGCACTATGGATGCTGTGGACACATGGGATAGGCAAAACCATGAGTATTGGATGTATCTTTTTTTATGTGGCTCCTGATTGTGTTCTTGACTAAATGGTTCAGATAGAGAACGTTATCTATCAAAACTGAAACCGCTGGATGGTTTCATGCAAATTTTCACTGCAAGCAAACTAGGAAGCCTTTCCAAGTTGCATGTTTTAAGGGGAGAAAAGTGGATTGGTTTTACCTTGTTCAAGGTAAGCCATAGCCTAGAATTCAAGTGATTTAAAGTTAAAATTCACATGTTGCCACAATTCAGTATGCTCTACAGCACAATGAACACAAGGCCAACACCTCTTAATTTAATCATTAAAGGAGGGTTTTAAGTTAAAATGTGACCTTCTGTTCCTGCTCGGGTGAGAGTTTTGTTTTGTGAAAGCTGTTTTGTCAGTGGTTAGTCCTGCCATCTCTCAGTGAAATGCTGAAGATGGAAAGAACTGAGATTAACTATTACATTACATTGGACAAAGATTTGGGAAATCTCTTGATACTGAGTGAGTGATGAAGTGGATAAAATTTCATGTTGTTAAATGCAAAGGAAAGGAAATGGGGAAAATCAATCCTACCTTTGTACGCTCACTAACGGGCTTTGAGTAAGACATTACTACTCGGGGAAAGAGATCTGGGAGTCATTGCCACAGAACCGTCTCACCTACCAACTCACTGTAGGTATCCTTGGTTGGTGTGCCCATAGTCTGAATACAGTCTGAATGGTCTGTGAAGTGTTGGCCTCCTACCCCAAGTGCATGTTTAGAATAACAAAGGGCAATAAAGGTGATTAAATGTATGATACTGTTAGTCACTCTGTACAGAGATGTTAACTTTGGATTCTTCTGCTTGGAAAAGGAAACCCTGCTGTGGTAGAGGTGCATAAAAGCCTGAGCTGTGAGGAGAAAGTAAGTAGGGAACAGTTGATCGCTGTGTTTCTCACAGGATAATTGTTTCTCACAAGAACGTCAAAATAACTTATCAGGTCGCAGATTTAATATAAACAAAAGAAGTTACTTTTTCATATGATACATAGTTACGCTATGGAGGTACTTGCTATGGGATAACAGGATGTGTAAAGTTTACCTAGGTTCAAATAGCCTAATTCATGGAAAAAATATAGTCACTAGCTACTGAATATAGTTACATACTTTGCATTGCTAAGGCTACTTGATTTGTTCCTACATTTTGTTTTTCCCAAGCAGGCTGCTGTCGGAGGAGGGTTACAGGAGCAGCTAGGCTTTTAACCTGCCCCTGTGCTGTCATTATATTGTAATGATTTCAGGAGGGATGTGAAAAGGATCCCAAAGGCCTGACATCTAAATTAATTCCCTGTCAGGGCACCAAAAAGGGGTCAAAGAAGCAGTTAACTTGGAGGCTAACACTTTCAGGCCTATACTGGCTGTCACCTGGATGAATTTGTTTCAGCAAAGCCCTGTCGAAGTCCCTAAGAAATACTTGCAAAATCTGAGTTTATTTCTGTGTTGCCCTGGACAGGAATGAGATGAGGAGTGTAACATTAGGGTGGCAGGAAAGGGGGGAAGGACGAGGCAAAAATCAGCAAAAAGAAAAGTCCAGCTTTACCTACTGAGGGCGAATCAGATAAGGAAATGTCTGGCGATGTTCACAATAATTCAGATATTGTCCCAGACCTTAATTACTGGCACAGGCAACTGTGGACCTGGTAGGAGGGAGGTGGATCATGTCTGTGCGCTCCATCTGCTGCCTGCAGAGACGGGAACAGTCCAGGCCAGGTGTTGCTGAGCATTGCTCTTGTCTAGCAGCAAGATAAGTTTAATTAAAGGGCTAATTATTCCACTCTGGAATGGACCTATCACTGTACTTGCAATCGCATTCTAACTCTTTTCCTCTGGTGTTCATGCATTATACATTTATCTTCCATTGTCACGTTACCGGCTTGTTTTGCTTAAGTGAGGATAAGTCTTTGGTGCGTGTGAAAATTGGAAACAAAGGGAATTGGCTAGACTTGAGTCTAGGTGATACTTCATTGTAATGGCGTTTGTCAGCACAAAAAAGCATTTCATGCTGGCTTTCGAACTTCCTTGTGAAATAGGTATTTTACAGTTGTGGTAACTAAGGGCTCTGACCAGTGGGGAATTGGACCCAGATGTTTGTGTTCTGCTGCAACTATTAAGACCATCAGGCAAAACTTCTCTTTCAGTTAAACCAGGAGTAACCCACTCCTGATTTCCAAAGAGTTGCTGGATTTACTTCAGAATAACAGACCATGAGATTATGTCTATCGAAGTTTTATCCTTTTTTATATCCAGTTTGAAAGCTGTGGTGTAACCCATGCTTGCTTTCTCTGGCTTTGTGGATTATGAAGAGCTCTGAATCTTCTCACCACTAATGGCAGATAGTCTTCTAGCTCTAAGTATTAGAAACTTGCTCTTCAAGAGGTGATTTTACCTTTCTTTTGACACTTTTTGACCTTACTTAAAGACACCCTATTTAGGTAAAACCGTAGTTTTGAGCCAGGTCGTTTTCCTCAAGCTCCTGAAATCTACCGTCCTTTCATAGACAGAGGCTGATGTCCTGTTTTCAGCGGGCCCATAGAATGGAGGGGTGATCCACGCTATTTGTTGGGAACAGGAGCACTTCAAGGAAAATCTATCTTTAAAAACAAGCAACTTAACTGTATTTTCATTCTACTGTTTTCCATAAAACAGCAAGGACCTTGGGGTCTGCATATGCCCTGACGGACTGGGAAGGGAGAGGGAATGCTCCTCTGCCTAGTTTTGTGCCTATGAGATCTTAAACACAAGTGACCATTTCCTCCAGGCTAGGACCTTTGTTTTACGTCATTTTGGACCTTTGGTTGGTTAAAGCTTTGAGGCGGGTCAAATTGATACATAGGATTTCCACCCCCCCCCCCCCCTCTTGCGGCCAAACTTCAAAAGACGTATTACTCATACCACTTTAGCATTCAAGGCTTGCATTAATTACCCACTAATGGCTTCATTTTTTTGCAGGAAGCACTTTATATTTTACTCATGGAGCCAGGAGGACTATCACTCAAGGATATACACATAGTGTTTGTAACTTTAATATAATCTCTGAATATTCCATGATTCGGTAATGTCTGTCATGCTGGGCTTGAGCCCTGTTGCTGATGAACTGCCTGGGGCACTGTGTAGCAAATGCATTCTTTCACAGGCTAAAACAAAGCAGAGAAAACCATATAATGAATTCCAGTCGTGTAACATTATGGGCTAAGTAGAAGTGCCACTCCTTTACTAGGATAGTTGTAAGAAGACGTTTTTGAAACCACACAGCTTAAGTGATAGCAGCCACCAGCCAAAACCCAAACATGTTTCTGCGTATGAAACAGGCACATATGCAATATATGCTAAAGCTTTGGAGTGTTTTGTAAAACACATTTGTAGAAAGACCATGAAACCTGAGAGACAGCAGTGCAAAATACATTGTGAAAATAATTTCAAGAAAACCTAGAGAGAGATTTTTGGGCTGAGTGCTGGTCAGAAAGGCGATGGTGTGAGCAGTTCTGCAGAGCAATCCTTTCTCACAATGTATGCCATGGAAGGAAGAATGGGACTTTTTATGTCCTTTGAAAACAAACAGGATCTGCTCATGGACTCCACCTTCAGTTATTTTCCCTTTACACTAGAAAAAACATGCAAGTACCAAATTTTTTGGGCTAACTGTCAAGGTCAAAAAGGGATAATAATAATCTACAATCTCTTGAAGCCTATAGGATATATAGGCTATATAGGATTTATTATACTTTGATAGGGAATAATTAGGCTCTGAGAACTCCTACCAAAGTTTTCAACATAAACATGTCTAACTTGCATCCCACAAGTACGATTGAAGGACAGGGAGGGGGAACCCCCAAAAACCACAATTAAAAATTTTTGTTCCACAGGAAACCCTGAAAATGTAAAACAGTGGCAGTGGGACTCAGACTTGGCAACGTTTATCTAAGGGGATGTTCATTTGTTTCAACTTAAATTTTGAAAATACAGTGTTTCAGCAGGGGTATGTATTACAGCAGCGTTGTGAACCAAAGAAAAGGTACATGATGTTCTTGTCAAAATCAACGTGGGAAGGAAAGGGGCAGCCAGCAGTGGAGGAACAACTATTTAGGGACTTCTCAGAGAAGTTGGATGTATTTGAATTTATGGGGTCAGATGGAATTCACCCGAAGGTGATGAAAAAGTCAGCCAGTGTGATCGTGAGGCTGCTGTCTATGAAACATCGCGGTGATCTGGGGGAGGTCCCTGATGACTGTAAAAAGGCTGACGTTACTCCAGTCTGCTAGAAAGGCAACGAGCAGGACCCAGGCAACTGTTAGCCCAGTCAGTCTACAGGGCATGGAGCATGTCTTCTTCCAGCCCATTTTCAAATACGGGCTTGAAAGGACAAGATGACAATCGGAAAAATCAGCATGAGTTTCTGAAGGGCAAATCATACTTGAGCAACATGACTGCCTTTGATTAAGAAATAACAGCTTGTATGGATATAGCACAGGACAAAGAGTGTTTGCAGAACCACAGCCATGGCTGGCCTGGCCTAGTGCTGGCAATAGTCCCCTTCTGAGCAGGAGGTGGGATCTGAGGACTCCAACGGGCCCTTCCACCCACTGTTTCTATGGTTTTGTGGACTGCTGTAAATCAGATGCTGGACTGAAGCAAATGTGGAGCTGTCAAAACGTGTATATACATTTTTATAAGAAGAGAGGCTATCCCCTAATATTCAGAGGATAAATCAACCTTCTCTAATCGAATGTGGTCAGACAGAGAGCTTATAATCAGGAGAGGTGCCCGGTCTGTAATTGGTCAGCAATGTCCAAATCTGGGGACCTGAGCAAAATATTTGTATTTCCAATGTCTTAATACAACTAAAACTTCAAACAGTTTTCAAAAGTTCAAACAGCATTCAGCCATAGTAGTGCAGATCTCAAAAAAGATCCCGTTGATTTTAATTTTACCAGCCTGTGTCGCTCAGGCTGGCTCAGTTTGGAGCCTGCCTTCCCTTGTGCCGAGTGGCTGGGCCAGGGCTGAACCCGGCGCTGTGCTGCCCTGACGTGTTTTGCTCACAGCGGATGGCAGAAGCCGCACGTTACTTTTCTGGCATCGTCTGATATGCGAGTTTGAAGCTGGGAGGTCCACGTCCTGCGCTGAAGCTTTCAGAACATAATTCAGGAAGGATTGATGCATCCAGCTGGCTACAGAGTGGACCAATTCTGCAATATGCCTGGACAGCCCTCGCTTTGTTTTAAACTTTTTCAGGATATCAAAGAAACTTGTAGAGTAGCATGAATTTTACAGCATTCAGGCAAGCCAAGCACCTTGCACCAGCTTCAGGGACTGAGGAGCTGCTTAAACCAGCCTGGCACTACCAAAGGGTCCTTCTGTGTTATTCTTAAAATGCTTTTCCAGGCGGGACAGCTTTTCTGAACTGGTAAGATGTATATGTTAAGTGTGTACTGCACAACAAATGCAAGTGGAAAGCCCTTTAAAAGCAACCTCTGGCACTGAGTAAACACTGCCCTGATCAGTTAGTCAGATCCTGCATGTGGAAGCCCTTTGTGTTCATTATTCATGAACACAGTATGGCGTGAGGATCCGCGAGCTTTATGGACAATGAATTCTGAACTCCCTAAGAGAGAATATTTGCTATAGAAACCTGAGTCCAAAAGCTGAATGCACCCAGTTGGGGAAAGCACACACAGAAATAGTCTCTCATTCCTGGCTGCAGCTTATACAGGCAGAGAGCTTGTTTACCTAATCTGAATATTTGACCTTTATACTTTTTGGAAATGGTATTTTTTTCCTCTTAATTGTGTGGAAGGAGCACTTCCTTTCAGAGCTCTGATGGACTTCTCTATAAATAGCTACTCACATCCCAGAACCTCACACTGAAGCCTTCAGCGAAGTCAGCATCCCTAGGACTTTTTAAGCCTGAGATAGGAACCACGTGGAGCTTAATCATTAATCACCAGTCTTTAATTAACAGCTCTGGGCTTTGAACAAAAGGTGCTTACTGCAAGGCTGCTGAGGGGCCCTGAACTTTTCAGTGCGCTTTCATTCAGGGGACCTGGTGGCCTTCCAACGGGGGCTGGTGGAGCAGCCTTCTCCTCGTGGGAAGGGTCACGCTTCCCAGGAAGAGCAGATGTTTGTGGCCTGATCTCCGTTTTCACAACTGTCCCTTTGGCTGGCTGCAGGCTTGAGCTGTCTCAACGTCGGGATGCTGCCAGCTCCCCGAGGTGAGCAAAGAAGTAGAGCGTCTCCAGAGCCCTGTTGCCTCCATCAGGTGAGGTGGGTTTTAACCGGAGGAAGGAGGAAAGTTGCTCCAGGCTTGGAAAATTTTATAGGGGAGTGTTCAAAATTGAGCACTCAGGAGAGAAAGAAAACATTGCTATAAAAGTTGACTCAGCCAATATTTCTTTGCATTCCTGCTGCTGTGATTGAAGATATTTGTTTTTAATATAGGTTTCTCCCATTTGTAGTCTGGCTTTCCTGTAGTAAAAACCAAAGGGCAGATCCTCAGCTGATATAAATTGGCTCCACTGAAGTTAATGGAGCCATGATGGTTTGTACCAGCTGAGGGATCTGGCTCCTGCTGCAGTGTTTGATACCCCCATTATATTGCCATGATTACGATACTAATTCAGTAAAATGGCTTTGCAGCGTAATAAAACCAACCCAGAGAATGGAAGATGAAAGGGCTTCCTCTCCAACCGACCTGGTATTTTTCTACAAAATGTTTTCCTTTATTTTCTCTTTTGTCAGAAAATGCTCTCAGACAAAACTTTTTACAGCAAAGGTACCTGCTCTGACAAAACTTTCCCTGGGAAAGGCTTCCTGGCTTCAGCGTCCTGCCTGCACGCAGAAAACATGTATAGCAAACTCAGTGGCCACGGGTCAGGGCACGTCGAGGCTTGTGCAAGAAAACGAATTGGATCTTTAAAGGGCAGGGGTGATACTGCAGAGTGGTTAAAGCCCTGAGGTAACCTCGACTTCTGAAAAATAGGAGTTATCATACTAGTGGGTAGAGCATTGATCATTTTACTCATGCTCTGCCCTGTCTAGTTTTTCTTGATCTGTCTGCACCGGGAGAAAGAGCCAGGGGAGTTGTATAAAGCTGTATCCTTCCCTGTTGCAGGGGTAAATGACGTGTTGGTGGTTTTCCTCCTTGTGATCGGCTCTTCAGCAAGCAGCAGAAGATGCTGGGCTTGAGGACCGGGGAGCGTGATAACCTGTGCTGCCTTATTGCTTGGAGCTGTTGAGCACCGAAGAGAATAAAAAGATAGAAAGACCTGAATAAAGGCAGAGAGATGCATAGCTAGATCCCTAGGATAAAATACTTTGTTTGCCGTAGCACTGCTGAACTGCACAGAGGTTTTTCTGTGCCAGGAGGGATTTTTACAGGGACATTGCTAAATGGAGGCAGTAAATTTAACTTTAAAGGACCATGAATTGAAGCTTTTGGCTAAAAGCTGAAATGCTGTTACTCTTTACTGGGCCCTTTTAACTTCACTTGGAACAGGATAGTATATTTTACTTCTAAGGCCCTTGGAAGTTGAAGGCCCTGCCTGTGGCAGGTCTCGTTGGGCTCCCTGGGAGCTGGGGCCTTGTGGAGCAGCAGTCCAACGCTGCGGTGGACCTTTCAAGGTGAATACGAACCAGCCCAACTTTTCTGGGTAAAGGTGAAATACAAAAAGAGCCCACCAGTTGGTTAAGGAGAGCTGTGGGTTACACGTCCACCAGCTGGGAGGAGCGCTGTGCCACTGCAAAACTAAATATCAGCACAATTTTAACTGTCAGAATAGCTAAATGGACACACACATGTTTCCAAGGTGGAAAAAAACAATGTCCAATGTCCTGAATTAGCAGGTTCGGTTGAATCCTGCTTCCAGACCTGAGCCTGGTCCCCTAGCAGCAGTCATATGAATGCTGATTCAAAGTAGTTTTCCTACATACTCATCACTTTGAAACAGCCTAGATTATTCCTGATTTTGACCTTTCTGGTGACATGATCCAATTTTAATCTATTTGTACCCTCTGCTGCTTTTAAGGAAAAATATTTGTTTTGCACGTTCAGAAGCAGCAAAACTTTTCTTGCTAATATCTAGTAGCAACTCATTGCAACTGCTTCTAAAATGTGTCCCCAGTGTTTGAATATTCCTGAGACTGGGATATTCAGTGTGTGGGTGACAGACTGCAAGTCCCTAGTAAAGGTGGAATTTGGCTGCCTTTGGCATCCGTGTTCTTGTCTTCCACGTCTTAACGAAAAATCAGAAATTCTTATATTCGGCAGAGGCTGACAGTGGAAGCCGTCTTGGCTGTCTGCTCAGAGGCAAGGCTCTTGGACGAAGAGAGGATTGTTTCTCTCATCACAAACGTTGCACGGTTGGGGTCTGAATGCCTCGGCAGTGGGAGGCTCTGCTTACCCGAAGGGACCGGGAATCTTGCACTAGCAGCTGGTCTTTGAAAGAAGGACCCAAGCTGGCAGGCTGAGGAGACAGGAGGATGCACACAGGTCTTACTTTTGGGATAGATGTGCCCCTTTCTCGCATTAATTAGAGAAAAGGATGGTTGATCTGGAAACCTTTGCAGAACCCAGGTGTCTCTGCTTCCTTAGGCAGACATTTGTGGCCAAGCATCTACCTGGAGCCCAAAGAGTCTCAGTGCTCCTGGGCGCTAGTGCCGTGTTCCTGAGAAGAGGAGGCAGAGCCTACCACCGCAGCTGGAGCGGTGGGTGAAGGAAGTCATTGCTAGACCTAATCAGGCAAAGAAAAGCTTTGGAGCATATGGACCCCAATGTGTGGTCCAAGTACAACAGCTTGGTGAGTGTCCTGCAGGGAGACTTTTACCAGCACTGCAACACCAATTCATCATTGCCTGAAGGTTTGATGGGCCTGGTACTCCTCGTCTTAATTGACCTCGGCTGGAGACCTATGTTTCAGTCCAGCTTAGTCACAAAGGACTTGGTCTGTGCTTGGGCCTTAAAGAGGATATTTATCAGAAAATCACATGATTAATGGAACTGAGTGATCTCTGTTCGAGAGTGGCCAGGAATTGAATTAACAGAACAGGGATTTTGGCAGGTGTGAAGGGCTGGCAAAGCCAAGACCCGAGTCTGGGGAGGCAGAGGACCCCTGGCCTCGGTGGGGTGCAGCCGCTGGCTGGGTGGGGGTGGCTTTGGGGGGTCAGGGAGGAGGTGGTCAGCTGGCAGAACTGGCGGCACAAAAGTCTGGGCTCACGTTTGGATAAAAACACTGTGTGAGCATTATTAACCCTTCACCCAGCAGCACCACACTTAGGGTTGCCCACAGTCCTCTGGCAGAAAGGACAAAAGTAAATAGGAGGTTAACAGAAGTCGATATGCCCAAGTAAATGGTGATGGAGGGTGAGGAATAAATGAACAAATAAACAGAAATCATCAAATAACTTTCTTTCTTGCCTGCTTTTTTCCCACTCTTATTTCTTTTTCCCTCCATGTCAACACCAAACAAGACAGGACTAAAATTAATGGGGAAAGCAGCAATTAGCAAATTAGGTTAGCGGCGTGTTGCAGTGTGCCATGGCTGCCAGGTGTGAGGGGCTCTGGCAGTATATTTATTAATGGCTGTCAGAAAAGTGACACTTTGATGAATGAATCTGGGTAATCGGCACCCTCCGACAGCGAGCACTGAGAGGCCTCAACATGCTAAACTGCAAAATCAAACCTTTTTTTAACCCCTGTACAAAAATACAACAACAAAATTACTGCAAAAGGAGCGTGTTTTTCCATCAGGAACTGGAGTTCACATTCTCCTCTAAATACCTTTTTTTCTGTAACTTGCTGGACAGGAGTTGTCAGGTTTAAAGGTTTTGCCTTTTCTTGGGACTCAAGAATTTATGAACGCAGGCAGCTTAAAACCGTATGGCCCTCTCTGCTGTTTTGGGTATACCCCGTTAGCGTTGTCAGAGCCAACGGTGCTATGCTCACACCTTCCGGGCTTTGCCCTTTAAACATAATGGCATTAATAACCCATAAGCCGAGCTTGTGAACAGCTCCTGGGTAAGATACTAGTGTTTCTTGACTGGTGGTCAGCAATCGCTCTGCTCCTCATTAACGCCACTGACACGTGCTGTCCAGGAGCCCACGTTGCATACAGGAACAGGTAAAATGTAAGAACCTATAAGGTAAAACGCCTCTTACATAAAGTTTCACCGGTGGTGGTGTTGCCTCCTGATGTTTTCACTCTTGATAATTTTAGCTTTGGGTCCTGTCCCTTCTGATGAGTATGTTGTTACTGTTGGAAATCAGTTACAGTAGTGATCGTTTAGGAGTATCACTGTGTGATACGTGACGGGCGTCGGGCGCATGGCAGGGTGCGGATCCGCGGGGGGAATGCTAACGCTGCAGGTTGCTGTGTAAATTCACAGGACTCAGAACTCTTGGCCAGGAGTTTAGGGGAAGTTTTCTTTTAAAATTTTTTTTTTTTTTCATAAAAAAGTTCTTGAGGAGATTAATCTAGCTGCTGGGAGAGCATCTGGATAAAAGATCGCTCTGCAAAATGCTGGGGTACATGGAATTTTTTCCCAGGTTTTCAGACTTTGTGTTGTGCACTGGAGGTAGGGTTTGTGCAGCACTTCAATAGCTCAGCACAGAGCTCTCAAATCCACCAATTCCATGGAGAAATTGAATACATTTTTATAAAATCCTAGTTCTGGTTTTGGCCAGCTAAAAGGACTGTGTAAGTTTTGATTAAAAACATGAGAATAAATGTAAATCATATCCCAGGCATTCATCTGTTCTTCTAGTTTGAAATGAAGCTGAAGGATCTTTCTGGAATTATTCGTCAGGATCTGCGGGCTTGTTAAATTTGGATTGGCACTTGAAGCAAATCTGAAATTGTTCTCTTATGCTTTAATAATTGTATTTAGTTTCCTAATTTGGCTGGTAAGTTTATCAGAAGATAATTGAACTTTTAAAAGTATAATCTGACCAGATGGTAGGAAATACTTTAAAATAAACTTTCTTTCTGTAACTCTGCTCTGTTTTCACTCGCTCTCTCACAAAAACAGTCCGTCTGCACAGCTCCGACCTGCGGAGGTGCACGTTCTTAAACCAAACAACTCCTGAACGAAACCAGGTTATTCCCTCTTATTCCAGAAGTCAACAGATCTCTGCCAAGAAAAACCAGCGGAGCCACTAAGTGCAGCCAGCTCCTTGTGTCGGCCTCTGCACCGGCCCGCTGCACCCGTGCACGTCCCAGCCGGCGCGGGTGCTGCGTTCATGCGTTTTTGTGAGTGCCCGAATCCATCGGCGCCCTCGCTCCTGTTCGCGGCCTCTGCCACGCGCAGCGGCGGCGGCTCTGCCGGCGGGAGCCCGGCTCTGCCCTCCCGGCGAGGATGATGCTTTCAGGGCTCGGCAAGCCAAAGGTTGCCGATGGATTGTGCTTTCAGGTAAAGATGGATCTGGTTTAAGTAAGGTATTGCTCTGAGCTGTTCTGAAAGCAGGAAAAAAAAAAAAAAGAGTTTATAAATTATTCCAGGGAACAGGAGAAACTGTTCTCAAGTTGCTTTTGTTTCTTAATGCAACTTTTACTGTTGTTCCTAAAGGACACATGAGGGTCTTGTTTGCTTGTACACAGGAGAACTGAACAACCAGAAACAGATTCGTTGCTTGTTTTCACTGACTCTTCCAGCCGGCACAGCACGAACTCCAGGCTCGGCAGTTGTGCAACCAGCTTTGTTAGCCGCTCGCTGGCTATCTGCTCTCGTCCGCTCTTTCTCATTCCTCCTCTTTGCGGGCAGACGTAGCCTGTGCTTTGAGCAACGCCTCGCCAGCTCCATCCACTGGGTAGCTCACGTTGCAAGCTGGTTCACACACGTTGTTGTTTCAGGTGACGGCGAGTTTTCCTGCCCTTCGCAGTTAGTTTCAATGAAGTGAGCACGTTTTCCAGTTCCAACGAGATTTAACCCGACTCCTAAAGTTCTCGTAAGTGGTTCCTGGGTTTTGGGGTAAGTGCAGTTCTCCAGTTTCACCGGTGGCGTGTAGAAGTTTATGGGTTCATTGCAGAGCAGTAAACCCAGGTTTTCCAAGTCCTACATTAGCATGTAAATTACCACCCTGTTTTCCCCCTCCAGCACTTACCCTAGCCAGTTTTTTTCCTGTTTTAAAGAGGATTTGCTGCTCTTTGTGTTCTCCATTATATGAATATGCAAAGTCTTCTGTCATTGCGGAAGCACGCACCAAACATTTTTTCCCACTTATTTCGGTGCTTACAGTTTATATCTGCTTCCTATTGACTTGCACAGGAGTCAGCAAGGGGAAGACCTCTGACTGCTCTTAGTCTGTGTCGTGACGGGGAAGCCTCCCAGCTCCAGTAATCAATCACGCTGCACTGATAGCAGCTCAAAGAGTAAGCAAAGATAAATGAGTTGTCCAGGCTGAACTTGTCTTGGCTTTACAAGGGGAAATATGGCTAGAATTTCTCTCTGTGTGTCGGCCAGGTGTGACGGGAGGGTGCCTTTACCCATTGCTTGCTGTGGCTCCACTGCAGAAATGGTCTGTTAACATCAGCGTTGCTCCTGCTCCTCACTGGGCTCTGGCCATCCTCGCCTGTATGAAGACGAGTATTTTTTTCACGACAGTGTGCTTGGTATCCACCTGGCCAAGCTGTTTTCTGTTTTCTTGTTGCTGTCAGCTTGGCAGTGCTGTCATTTTCCAGGTACATGGTGTGTAATTAATGAGAATGTCATTTCCAGGTTGTTTTCAAAGACTAGATTGAGAGTCTGAGAAATTATTTCAATCGATGCCTTAGGATGGTTTTTTTTTTTTTTTAATTAAGAAAACTATCATCTTGGTTGCTTGGTTTGGGGATACATCTGGAGGGAAATTGCTGTGCTTATATTTTTAAGGACAGCCAGGTTTGACCTCTTAATAAAGACACAGAGCTTGGGTTCACATGCCACCGACCAGGGCAGCTGGGTGCACAGGGCAGGGCTGTCTGGCTCTTCCCCAGGTTGCGGCAGCACAGGCAGTGCCAGCCGCCTCTCTGCGTGCCGTAAGGAGGACGGTCTCCTTATGATGGTCTCAAGAGGTGGTGGCGGTGGTTTGTGCTGCGGGTCAGACCCTGCCTGAGGAGCTGGAGGGGTAGAAGGACGTGCTCTGACTTGGCCTGGAGCCCTCCCCGGTGCTCCCTGCTGCCCCTCAGGGCTGGCTGGGCTGGGCAGAGGTGTTGGCCGGCATATACGTATTTTATTATACCTGTTATTTCTTTCACAGGAGTAATAAGTCTGCTTTATGGGAGACCCCGAGTGACTCCATAAGGAGCACAGAGATTGGTTTTAGCACCTTTGCTCCCCAGGACATTGCTGTCCCAAACGCCGGAGCAGAGTGCCCGGGTGCAGGCTCCAGTGATGCACGGCGTGCATCCTAGGAACTGGCCTTTGTGCTCCTTTAGGCGTATTCTCTGTCAGTCTCCTCCTGAGCAAATATCCCCGAGTGTCTCCACTGAGCCTTACGTTGCTATATACTTTAATTTTACTTTGTTATTTGCAAAAGGGAGGGGTGAAGGGAAAGACTCTCAGGCAGCAAATACTTCTCTTTGCCTCCTCTCTCCCTCAGCTGTCGAAAGCGATACTAGCCTGTTTCTCCACACTGATCATTCCCCCAAGTCCTACAGCACCGCTGCTTTGCAGTAAGGCTCCCTACAGAGCTCGCGTCTCATGGGTGGCAAAGGGGGTGGGTGGCTTTTCTTCACGATGGTGTCATGATCCACACTTCTAGGCTGCCACTGTCATCAGGGAAGATGCCTCCACATACTGGACAGGTTTATGCTTTGATTTTTTTTTTTTTCTTTTTTTGAGAGTGAATATTTGAAGACAATGAAGTTACCGTTTGCTTCAGTGAATTTTCTGAGCGTTGCAAATGTTTTATTCCCAATAACGTGCAGGTGCCTCTTGGGCGGGTAAGATGCGTGCAGAGCTTAGCATGTGCATGGGTACGTGTCTCCTGTGATATACAGAGCTTCGGCGCTGCAGCTGCCATTAGTGTTAATGGGCTAAAACCCTTCACATCAAGCTGAGAATATACTCCCGCTAATTGTATACCAGCCCTCCCCTGGGACCTTTGTGAGACTGATGCATCCAAGGAGAGGCACTTTCAGTGATACGATGCCTTGGGATAAATAAATAAGGGGCTAAAGTTAGACGCTGGTTCAGGAAGGCTGGTTCAGTGCCAGCATTATAACACTGGGAAATCAGATAACAGTGATGCCAACCTTTATCCTCTTGGTCCTGGCCTAGTCCACTGCTGCACGGTACCATCTTCTGAGCCATACATCACCACTCAGCCTCACCTTGATGATGTATGATGCCCATAGATCCTTATAGCGGGAGTGCACTCTGATGTATTGCGCCAATACATCATGGACAGGGTTCGCCCGGGTGATGTATTAGTGCCCTGAGAATGTATTACTCAAACTCTGGTATTGTTCAGGGATAAAGCCAAGCCAAGGAGTGGATTCAATTTAATTACAGTGCAAATGATAGCCCGGCGCCAGGAGCACTTTGGTGCTGAGATGCTGGCACTCTGTGGAAATATGAGTTGTGGCTCTGGTGCCATTGAGTCACATTGCAGTGTACCATGAGAAGAGGCACCATATTTTAAAGGAATGGTCATTTTTCAGAGAAATATAGGAGGACAATTTTGAGAACTCTGTAGAGAGCGGTAGCGCGGTGTGCAGAAAGCTCCTGAGCAGGCAGTGCCGGCGGGCAGCGGTGCACACAGGTCACGTCTGCCTGCCTGCGAGCTGTGACCTCTCCGGTGTGAGAGGGTGGCTCAGCCCTCCGAGACGTGTGAGGCAAGGTGGGGTGTTTTGGTTTTGGTCGCCTGTGACACAGAAAATTGCTGGACTCCTCTAAGCAGTGTAAAGTACACACTGATAAAACGTTGTCTTCCCCGCCGAGGAGAGGGGCTTTGAATCCAACCTCGCATGCACATATTTTCTGTTGTTATTGGTAGGATGTTTTGAGAGCAAATTTGAAGAGATGATTCTGTAGTTTCCTTGGGCTTACTTACATAGGTGTCATCGAAAACCTGAGGAGAAAACACTTAGAGCATTAGAAGACGCCCTTGACTATCTTCAGTGGTGAACTGCCAAGTGATAAGAGTCCAATGAAGAGAAGCTTTGTAGAGAATCCAGAAACGAGAAAGTAATTCCTGTGACAATCTATCTTGGATGCTTGTCTCTGGTTAACTCCCCCTTCCTCTCTGCTTCTCTTTTTCACATCTCTCTCTATTGCGCAGTACGGAAACAAAAATGTAGATCAGCTTTACTTTAAAATCAACTTTACTTCTAAATAAGCCCCTGTAAGCTTGTCTCATTGGCAGGGAATTTTTTGAAAAGGAAAAGACTTACATGTATGTTATCTGATTGTCAAAGGATGGCATGCCTTAAACCATCTGCTTTTTGTAACATCCTTGTCTGTAATGTGAGGTCCTCCGGGAACACACAGACACTTGAGAATTAAGGTGAAATTTCAGAAATGATCGGTTTAGTGCATCAAGTCTACTATGTTCCTCTGAAAGCTCAAAATATGTTATTTCAGCTGCAGCAAGACATGAAAATGCTTTCTTTTTGGATACAAAAGATAAAAATCTTTTGTAATCACTAAAGTCAAGAGGATCTCTATGTAGTCAGGATTTGACCCAGTCTCTTCCAGAAGAGTTTCTGATCATTGACTATCAGAGATATTTGATTATTCTTTTAGAGAGATGTTTACGTTGAGCCAGGAGTAGCAAGGTGGCAGCAATACTTGGCTCGTGTTCAGTGTTTTATATCTATAAAACCAGGCATTTTCCAAGCAAGGTAAATACAGGTTTGCAGATGAGAAATTTGCAGCACAAACATAAAGTGACTTGTGCAAGGTCACGTAGCAAGCTGGTGGCAGGGCTTGGAAGAGAAGCCTGTTGGTCTGACTCACTCCTCCTCTGACATCCCTGTCATTATTTCACTTCTGTGATTATCATATTTGCTCCATTGTTTCAAATCAGATCTGCTCCTACCTTCCTATTGTTCATGGCTCTGAGGCTGTAATTTTTGGCAGTCCTATAATGGAGAGGAAAATGTGTCTTTCCCCTTTTTCCCCCATCAGTTTCACTGTTGATAACTCAGAAATGCTGATTATTCTTTATTTTTGAGTGCAGAATGAGGAAGGCTCAGTCTGATCGACAGGAACAGCGGATGACTTTTCTGCACAGCACTCCAAAGGTCCCCCTCCTGCTCCTTGACTATTCTAGCACGTCACAGCCACACCAGCAAGCAAAACAATGCAGATACTCCTCTGTTTGGTTGTTGCTAAAATACAGAAGAGAGGCGGTGTGGCTCGGGACAGCAGGTATTTACACTGCCTGTTGCAGATCCTGGGCTTGCTGTCTTTGGAGAAGAGCATGCAGTGCTCCTGAGTGTGTTCCTTCAGGGTGTCCTCCTCCATATTGCAGGAAACCCATTGGTGTCCCCATCCATGCATGACCCTAGGAGCTCTTTGTGCCTTCTGCGCTGCTGCGTTGACTCCTTCTGTGACTGGTTCATCACCACGCTACCCCTCACTGGAGTCTGTGGTTCGTAGTGATCCTTATCATCTTGTGATAACTGTTGTAAAAGTTTCTATAAATAGAATTTCCTCCTGCCCAAGTCTTCTTGCTAGCTCAGCTGTTTTATTTTTAACAGAAAGGCATGTTGATGCTAAGCAGAAATAATTTTTTTTTAAATCTCTCTATTAAACATAAAAAGATGCTGTGACTGAATAAAAAGGAAAGGTGCCCCTTAGATATTTTTAAAGCTTCCAAAAATAGTCTCGAGTCTGTGACAAAGCTTATTGAGTAGGAATACTTGTGGACAGCAATTCTATGATGGAAAGGATCATGCCTCCTCGTGCTTCTGGCTGGGATCTGCAAGAAGGGAGACCGGTTGAACAAAGACCTCTAAAAGGAATTAACCACGGCTCGATAGCAGCACTACCCAAATAGTTTTGCTGGTGATCTCATATGCGTTTTCCCTTCTGGGCTTGCAACTGCCCTTGAGGTTGGGAGCTGGTTTCTACAATTGAGACTTTGCTGGAGACCTGCAGCCCCACTGCGAGAGCCTCTGCTGTGCAGTGATGGGGCAATGAGAAAAGGCAGTGAGTTCGCCGTCTGGTATTTTTCAGTATAAAGAGAGAAGGAGGATTGTTAATTTTGCCTTGTATGCACAACTGATACTGGACTTGAAAAAAAGGAAAACTTGGTTATTGTTTCTGCTGTTACACCCCTGCACCCTCTGGGTCAGAGCACAACCATATATGCAGTTGATTCAGCCTCCAGCACAACTTAGGAGGCAGAAAATCCGGGGGGGGGGAGAAGCAGATGGGGTGGGACTCTCCAAGGAGATATGTTTTACAAGGTTCCCAACACTTTTTCTTCCCCCCCGTAGTGGGGGCTTTTGTCTCCTTACTCATGGCAAATGCCAAGTCAAGTGTTTGTGTGTTCACGCCTGGTGAGAGGGGAAAAGTCTCTAGAGAACTTCTGAAAATTATAAAAGATAAACTGATCATTGTTAAAATTGCAAAGTAGTAAATTGGTGACTGCTGAACAGCTTATATGGAGAAGAAAAGACAGCGTTATAAAACAGAGGGAGATCTTCTATTGTTTGCATTTAGAAAAAAATATGAGCTTGTTTCAATCCCAAAGTGACTGGTTAGCTATGCTAAACCAGCCCGCATTTGTGTTCAAGTTTAGTGCTTATCACAGGTTAATTTCTGCCCACAAGAATGTAGGGTTTTTCAGAAGGACGTAGCCAGTTTTGCTCCACCATATGGCAGGGCAGAGAGGTCGGTTTCTCTTGGACTTCATCGGCTCTCCAGGCAGAAAAGGCATTGGGCAGTAGATTAAGATTTGAGGCTCAGTTCTTATTTCTCCTGTAAATATCCTGCATGCCTTCAAGAAAATTGATTTATTGCTTTCAGCCTTGAAGGCTTTCAGCCTTCACCTGTAAAATTGGGAAAAATACTTCCTTTGTGCCCCACTTATTTATACAGGCATCTCTTTCACGATGGATGCTCTTCCTATCTGTTTGGTACTGTGCTTGGTGCAGTGAGGTCTCATTCCTTCCTCGGCACTCCAGAGAGCAGTTTATATTGCAGCAATCCTTATAACTATCAGTAAAATAAAATTACTGGGGACAGACCTAACCTGCCTGAAATGCTCGTGCTTTAGATAGAATTTGAATGTAAAGCTCGCCTGGGTTTAGTGGCTGTCCTCTGCCCATAGCTGTCAACATGCACCAGCGGCTGTCAGGATGAATGATGGATTAACAAACGTGTAATGATTTAGTCCCTCTCTAGGAACAAGCAATACTGCCTGAGTGACATGCATTCCAGATATGCAGAGAAGAGGGATGTGTGGCATTGTCTCACTCAATAACGGGATCTGGCAACTGGAGAAAGCAGCGCTTTTCACCCATTACAATGTGCATGTATATGTGGACCCTAGAAAATGCAGACTGCAGAATGAGGTTCTGGTTTAATTTGGGTTTTTTTTAATCCAAGGGTGCGATTTGGCAGCAGAACGTGAAACTTCCAAGCTGAAAGGCTTCGTGCTCTGTTTTTTTTCCAGACAATGTTAGTGAGGGACCGGCTGGGTTCACTGGACTCCACAAGGTACTTTTGTTTATGGATGAAGCCATGCAGATGGGGATCAAAGGTTGTGTATAGCTGCTGTAGAGCACGCTGGGGCTGAGAGAGGTCGGGCACCAGAGATTAATTTCTTGGCTGGTTAGAGCCAAGGTTTAATAGCAGACTTGGAAAGGACAGTGATTGAGTTTACTGCTAGCAGAACCTATAGTTCAGGTCAAGTAAAAGGAAGGAGCCAAGGGGCTCTGTGTGTTGGTTGCAGGAGAAAGTCTAATGGCTTAACAATATGTGGCCTCAACAAGACGTATTAGAGCTGCTGCCACCGGCGAGCCGGGCGCTGCTGTGCTGGGGCAGGGCTTAGAGAGAGGAGACGCACCCCTTGCGTCGGGTACGTCACCTTTAACAAACCAGGCGTTTCTGGGGCTCGGCTAATGCTCACAGCGAGGCAAAGCAAACATACAAAGGAAGCCTTGTTACAGCTGGAAGTGAAGAAGAGAAAAAGGAAAACATGGGTGTTTTCTAAATAGGGAAACCGGTGTATTTGAGGTGCAACGGGGGGATGTATTTTCTTCTTAGTTTTTTGAATTGTGTACTTCAGCAAACCCATGTAGATATCAAATTTCCCAGGATCAGGGCTAGATGACCTATTTTGGCTAAATTAAGGACTGATTTTGAAGCTGAGATTAAACTGTACTCTAACTGTACTCCATCTTCTCATACTACTATTCCATTACACTTCAGTTTCTAAGTTTTCAGTTGTTTTTTTTTTTTTTTAACAGTTGTGTCCTTTATTTGTGTAACCTGTTTAATTGTATCTAACTACACTGTGGTTTTCCTCTCCCTGGTTTCAATTTTTTTTTTTTTTTTTTTTTTTAGAGCATGTATAACAAAAATCTGGCCAGGAGAATTTGCTTTGAGCTTTCATATTTTATTTTGAATGAGGTTCTATGTTGTTAAAAATAAGTAACTTCTTAAGGTAAAGAATTTTGCAAATAATTTCAGACTGTTATCATTTTGGTGGAGGGAGCCTAGCTGTGCGCAGCAGAGCCTTAGTGCAGGTGGTAGCCTGCCAGCTTGGTCCCACAGACCTCAGACCAAAACCTGCAGGAAGAAAATTTGTCTTTCATTGGTGATTTGTCCTGGAGTTCCCAGGGAACAGGAAAATTGGAATAATATCACAGGCAAGACATGACCATGATGCATGTAGCACTGTCAGAGTGTGCATGTCTCAGCTATGCAGAAAGCATCAGTTTGACTCCATGTTAGAAATTCCTCATTCTGTGGCTTTGAGTCAAGTGTTCATTGGATTTCCTATTAAAACGCTTTCCTAACTGGTCCTACCTTAAACTCTATTTCTTGGAAGTCTCCTGGATCATGTGAAGTTTTGCTTTTTTCACCTCTGTGTGCTTTTTTCTCAGGAAGGTAACAGAAGCTGCACCAAACGTGAACGAGGTGACATGGGTTTGCTGACTAAGCACAGGTGGGATTCCTCTCCCAAAGTGCACTTATGTTGTCTCCATCCATTAAACTTGCTATGAAGGCTGTTGACATGACTCTGCAGTCTCTCCTGTTAGAGTTATTCTACTCTTTTTAGAAGTAAATGCTTGTTGGGTTGCAATGAATAACCCGATCAGGTAGTGATTAGGATCCTCGCCAGAGATTTGGACTTCTGCTTCAAATCAATTGCAGAGAGGTCTTTCTTGTCTCAGGTAGCTGCTGAGATGAATCCATGGTGACCTGCAGATCTCTTAAGAGGTTCTTCTGAAAGGTTTCTGGTTTTGCCTTCATGTAAAGTGAGAAAAAAAATAGGTTTGCTTTTTAAAAATTTTTTTGAAGGTTGTTTTCTTGTCCAGTTCAAATTAGCAAGACAGAAGGAGCTTGGATGTTTGTTTGAAAGCCATTAATATAACATTAAGTTTTGCCTTTCATGGAAAGAAATTTTGGAGAGGATTTTTAATCTTGTGAATCAAAGCTTGAATCGGTCTCTCGATGTGAGCCTGAGCTGCAGCAGTGGAAGGGGCAGACTACACTAGGTTTGCCTGCTGCAGGCCTTGTTCATCCTCCTCCAGAGCATCCTGCAGTAGCTGCTATCAAAGGCAGGACAGCAGAGTCGATGGAGCCAGGTCTGCTCTGTGCAAGCTCTGATTTTTGTGGTTTTCAATATAACCTGTCATCTTTAATTTTTTTCTTTTCTCTTCCTCTAGAACCTGTGTGTTTCGGCTGGGTTTATCTCACAGAGATGCCAACATGCATTTTCACCAGAACTGCGTGAAACACCCGAGTTCATAGAGACTGAAGGAAAACCGTCACAGAGACAAACAGGTATGCAACTTCTCTGCTTTGCTGACTCTGTGCCAGATGTGAAGTCTGTGGTAAGATACTCTTCCTTTAATTTTTCACTTTTTGTTCACCTTGTTTAGGCATTACCAAATCACTTATGCTTTCTGCATTTTCTTTTATGTTTTTTTTTTTCTATAGGGGGAAAAATACACAATGGAGATGAAAGCATCTCTGCTCCAGATGCTGACAGCCTCTGACCTGACCCACCCAACACCAAGCCACAGCCTGTGCCCCTTAACTGCTGTTCAAACTCTGCATCCCTCTGTAGGATAATGCAGGTATGATGGTATTTAAGTCATATCGTATTAGAAAGGGACTTCAGTATATCCATAATTTTACCAATACGAATGCAGATAGTGGCACTGCTGTGGAAAGTCAAAGCCCTGCCTGTGAGTGGACCTGAATTTACTGAAAAATGGAGATAAGCAGCTTTCTGATTTTGTTGCCCATCCTCAAACCAAAATCAGCCCAGTTTTATCAGTCTTTTAGTCCCACTTCAGTTAGGCTTCTGTTTAATCTGAAAGGTGTAGTGCAGGATAACCAAAGCAGGACAGCATAATACGTGGTAGAAATGATGCTTTGAAGACATAGCTTGCTCTCGTGGCCCTGCGGATTGCCCTGCAGGTTCTCCCTCTGCGTGTATCACCCAGTTTCATGAGCAGGACTCAGAGTTTGGGATTTAACCCCTCTGCCAAAGTTTTTGGCCACATGAGCAGATGCATTAAGGTGCTTTCCTGCAAATTCTCTTCTAATTGCTCCAAGTGCTGTGGCCATCAAGCAGAAATCCAGTTGGTAAACTCTGCAGCTTGTGGACAACTTTTCTTGCCAACCATGCATTACAAAGGGCTAATTGTAAAAGTGGTGCACCTGCTGGCTCCCTTGGTGGCTGGAGCCAACAGGAAAAAAAATAGTAATTTATTAATGATCGAGTCACAAATAGTAATGAAAACAATAGGAGCATCTGAAGGAAGCGCTGCCGGGGGCAGAGGTGCAGGTGCTCTGTGCCCTGAACAGGCTTGTCGGCATTTTTATAAAGCTACTTTACAGCCCTTATCAATTTCCTACTGCTTTCTGTGTACCCCCTGCCCCTTTGCAAATGTTTTGCCTGCACAACAGGCTCAGCATTTCTTGTTGTAGGTGATAAAATAGCTGTCACCCTGTGGAGGGAGAAAAGAGGCAAAAAATAAAAATGTTAGGTCTGAAGAAACAAAGCAGAGGAATGCATTTCAGAGCAAACAAACGAGTGCTAATGGAGCCGCTGAGTCGGCACAGGGAGAGCAATGATGTGATCTTAGCTGAGGAATGCTAAAAGATTTGGGGTAACAAATGCTGGAGGGCAAGAGAGACTCGTTCCTTAAACTGAGGCGGTACTTTGTGTGTAGCCTTGGATTTCAAAGGTGACTGGCACACATACATACCTCGGGCAACACCATGCACAAGGAGTTTTGCATCTAGTGTGTGTCTCTGAAAATCTCAGCCATAATTTAACTAACTACATTACATTGGCAAGCCTAAGACTTTTTTTCCTTAAGTAGGCAGAGCAGAAAGCACTGCTGACTTTGGCAACCTCCTTGTACCATTTGAGTGCTTAAGTAGTTATAAGACGTGGTCATGCTGTCTCTTGAAATACAGTGGCTCTTGGAATACTGGGATAATACAACTGATATGCATAAATGAACGTAAAATCTTTGAGAAAAGACTACGATGAGCTAAGGAACTAATTTTCTCGTAGCCGGCTTTCACCACTGGTGCATAGCGGTACAGTGCCTGTGAAACGCAGCAGCTGATCACAGGTTGCAGAAGGACCAAAAAGACAATGGGGTCATGGTAGACCCTCCTCATGGCCAGGAACAAGGTCAGAGGTAACACGGTGTGTGTAATCTTAATGTTTACCTCTCCTCTGTTCTGACCTTCATTCATGGCTTTAACGTGTTACTTTCCCCTGATAGAAAGCATTAACACAGACATCAGCTCGGCGTGCTTTGTTCCGTGAGCGGTGGGTTGTGTCTGCTGCACTCTTCGGGGCTACATCTGTTAACATTACAACTAAATTCAGCTTGCAATGAAGGAAAGCTGCACTAAGTAGAAAATTCTTGCGCTGTCATGGTTTAAGTGCTCATACAAGGACATTTACCATGGCTTAGGTGGGATTTGGAAACTTTTTAGACTGTGGGAACTTGCTTGTGTGTCTGAGCCCATAAACTTAACTGTAGTCTGTGGGTCTAAAAATTAACAGTTCTCAAAATGTTGCAGGTGTAGATGTCTCAGCAGGAAGGATTCAAACTGAGAAGTCAGTCTGGGTCCGTACCAAATCTGTACGGGTCCCGTGTCCTGCAGTTACTAATATGACAAGGTTTAGTAAGGTAGCGAGCACGCTGCAGCCGTCACGGAGTAGCTGCAACAGCCTAACCAGTGAGCGTGATGGGCCAACACTTCCTAACATTTCACTGGCTACCCTACATTTAAGGGAGCGAGAGAGATGCTCTGCCTTTAACTTGATTTTAGTGGAGAGAGGGGGAAACCCCCCAGATATCTGTAAGAGAGAAAACAATGTGTCTCCCCTTCAATGGGCCAGACGCAATTCTTGCTATAGCTGAGTCGCTCTGCCAAAGGGGTGTTAAGTCAAAGAACAAAAAGCACCGTAGTGCTCTGCATCAAATGGGGAGTTGCTCTGCCTCCTTTTTCTTGTTATTATTGTTCTTGCTGTTCCTTTGTTCAGGAGCTATTACGTTTTTCAAGTACTAAAAACAAATACTCTTTTTTCCTTTGTTCTTCTCTTCTCTCGTTCCCTCCTTCCCCCTTTGCCCCCCAATATCCCACACCCTCAGAGAAATGCCAGCAATTTATAACACTGACTTAAAGCACATAGTTATTTGCCTTAGGGACAAAGCTTCACCTTATAAAGTTGTTTTTTTTTTTTTCCTTAGGAACTAGGAATCTTTTCCTGTAAAGATAGCTGAAGTTCTTGTGAATTAGCATGAATTCAGGAGGTGTGTATTTTAAGAACCATGCCTAATCCTGTGAAAGCAGTGCTAAGAACGAAGAGTTGGCAATGCTAATTATTGCCCAGTGATTTGAGGGGGGACCTGCATGAAGCGTGGCAGTGTTAGCACGACTATCATGACATGCAGCATGACACATGAGGAAAGGTGAAGGCAAGGCTCATATCCCCATAACACTGAATCTCTAATAACTTACAAACAGTCACCATTTGCTGTCTGCAAAATTAACCTCTCGTCTCCTCCAGCCTGCAGATCGGGTGCATAGATATAGGATTTTAAGCTTCTCTGTTGAAAAATGTCCCTGCAAAGCTGTCCATCAGAACTACCACTGCTTTCCGGAGAGTATTATTAATAAAGTTCTCTATAGCAGAAATGGGACTCTTTTAGAGCTCAGATAAGGTATTTTCCCTGTTAACCAGCTGGGCTGTTTGACTGTGGACAAATGCAGTGATGAATGATGGGTCAAGGATGGAGCAGGCTGATTTCTCTCCAAGCTTGACCTTGTCTCTGGTCTGACATCTGAAATGACAGATGCATTAAAAAGTTATTTATTTAGGGGAGCTGCAGTGCATTGTACCCTTTGAGAGGTAGCACCTAGTTTTGCAGGAGTGCTGGAATAAAGGCTGCCTGAGCCATCCCCTCTGTGTCTGCTGCTTCGTGTACTGCTCACTTTCTACAAGCGGCTGCCGTGAAAGCAAGCAGACCATCCTGTCCCTTTGTCAGTGATGCTCTGCGAACTGAAAGGCAAAAAATGGAGCAGAGTCCGCGCACGGTGACAGGCTGCTCCCAAGCAAATAACCTGCATATCTGCAAATCACCCGCCTGTGGAGCAGCATTAACTAACTACGAAAATGCACCTGAAGGTTTCTGGGCTGTTAAAGGCCCAATGTTCTGGATAAAATGCAACACTGAGGACTAAACGACTTCTGCTGTTCAGCTTCTTATGGCATCAGTGCACTTGGGAGACTTTCTTTTTTGTGACTTCGGGATCCTTTGTAACTTGTTGCACTGCGGCCCACTTCCGTCTTCGCTATAACTGAAACTAAAGGAACAGTTTTGCTTTTTACCTTCCTATTGTGGGCCAAATGGGTGGAGAGGTAGCCAAGCTGCATCCCATGAGGGATCACACTTTATTTTTGGGAAATCAATTATTGCTGAATGGTGGGAGACCTCAGCCTAAATCTACAGAAAAATGCATGCATAACCTCTTGTGCTTCTACATTTGTCTGCTTAAACTTTTGCTGCAAGTATGAAATCTATTTATATTTTTTAAACCAGACCTTTATTTAGAAAAATAACCTTGCTCTATACACAACTGCTGATGTGTGGCCAAGCAGGGATGTTATGTCCTCCCAACAAGAGCTATGGTATGGATTAATTTGTAGAGGTTCATGAAAGAGCCATGTGCTGTGATTCTGCATCCTTTGGGAGGACTGGTAGAGCTTAGATTAGGGAGCACCATAGGAAAACTGAAGAGCTGTCACTGAGAAACATCGTAAGTCTGTTGACCTCAACATTATTGATACCAGCTCTGCATATGCTCCTTCTTTCTTTGCCATCTCCCCCTCTCCTCCAAATAAACCCCCTTTGAAACAACTGCAGTAGAAATTGTAAAATACATGCAAAAGCCCATTTTGCATGACGGGACTGTTGGAAGAGCTCGATGTTGGTGTGCATCCAACTCAGATTAACTTTGGTGTCGGACTGCAGTCATATTCAAGCGACTTTGCAAGTCCTTTCTATGACTGTCCAGTTCAAATTGAAGTGTGCAGTAAATCTGCAGTACCTTTACAGTATTTCATATGTCTGTTACTTTCAGGATTCTAGTGGTTGGGTCTAGTATGTGGATGAAACTTGCCTGAAGGCAGCATCTGCAAGGTTTTTTCAGCAGAAAAATGAATGATCTGGTATAATGAATGATTTTGTGTAATACCAAAGAAAAAGAGTATCAGCTGTGCACTTCATATACAGTATTGATTGCAAGTACACTTGTTAATTTGCGAGATACAGGAGATTCCAGCCAAGGTTAGGAGGGCTTTACTACACTGCTCCCTAACGTGGCTGTGACTCCTATTGCCTTCAAAGAGGTTTGGGTCAGGTTGCAACATGCCAAAATTCAAACCTGAATTATCTAGCTATGGAAGCGTGTTGTCCCAGACTCTCCTTCTTCTCCTGGTGTAATATGAGTGTATATGGTGTAATATGAACAACGGAAAAGTTGCTCAGAACTAGCAACGCCAGTATTTCTTGACTTAACACGAGTGGCCTCGGGTGGTGAGGGCTCGCTTGCAGATCAGCAAGGAAAAATGGAGATGTCCTGCTCCTGTTTTGCTTCTGTTTAAAGGTTTGATCTTTACTTTTGGGTGTTTTGGGGGAATGTAGGGTGCACAATAGACCTGGGCTATGCTCTCAACTTAGTACAACAAAGGACGGAGTTGGGGCAGGGAGAGGGGAGGGAGAAGGTATGTTTTCCACAATGGCCTGTTTAAAACATTACAAGCAACCTCTCTTCCATCATGAGTCCTGGTTTAAAACTACTGCCCTGGGGCATAAAAACCAACTCCTAACAACTTCCAGTGGGACCACTATTCCATCAATGTTCCCATCAAATGTTGACTCCATGATTAATATTCACCCTCTTTCTTCGTTAATCATCAGTCTTCATTCATTTTTTTGTAACTTCCCGCTGACAGGGGTAGTGTTCGCAGAGCAGCTGGTAGGGAAAACAGAAAGAGCTGAACTGCTGTACACAAGCTGCGAAGGGAAAAAGCCACCTCGGTGCACTGTGTCAGCTCAAAATGACTCCTAAAGATGCAATTTTTTCCCAGTCCTAGAAGCAGTGGGGCTGAAATTTCGATAGTCTTTGTGAGATGGGACCTTACAACGCCCCATGATTGCTGTTATGTTGTTTTACCTTGAGTGTCTTAGCACCCAGTAATTTAGAGCAGGAACTACAGTAATGAAGAACAAACTGTCAGAATTTGGCTCATCAAATTAAATCTGTACATGATCCTAAAACAGAGATTTGCAATTCACACTTGCACTGTAACCTGTGAATTGGAAGTCCATTCCCAGCTTTGCCACCGCCTTCCTGAACGACCTGCACGTAAGACTGAATCTCTTCCTCACTGCTATAAATTGAGAATAGTTACTGCTTTTTCCCCTTGTTCTGTCTCTCTGAGCACTTGAAATTCTGTCCTGCAGAGAACGGACTCCCTAACTCTTGTCCAAGACACTGTATAAACGCATGAGTTCAGTAAGCACTGGGGTAGATATGCACTCCTGAAATAGAGGTTACATGTTAACCTACTTTCTAGAAAGCATTGGGGCAATTTCTGGGATTGCTCTCAACTCTGGTAACGTCATACAGAGATCTGGAGGCTGCATACCCCAGACTTAGACTTTATTCCTTGAGATGCTTTGTCAAGTGTTTTGGTTTGTTTGATAGAAATGTTGAATAAGCTGCCTTACCATTGTGATCATGGTAATATAAGCAATAAAGAAACATCAAAAAGAGAAATATTTGAGTTATAAAATCTAGAGCTTGGTTTGGTCTTCTCGGACACATCAGAAATTCTGTGTGAATAAAAATTTAGGACAACAAATTGGACATTAAGTCAACAAAGTCAAAATTCACAGGACGATCTTGCCGGTAAGAGGAAGATTCATGTGTTATGCCTTTTTTTCCTAGTGAGCCGATGGTATGTGCGTAAACAGCTCCCTCGGTGTAGGTTTGCAGGATGCACAACTAATGGCCATCGCACATCAGTGGGATGGTGACAGCTGACAGGACTTTGCTGGGAGTCTGTCTTCCGCTCCTTCAAGGGAGAAGGACCACCTTCAATCTCAGCTTTTCTTCAGCATTTCCTTTCAAGGATGTCTTTATTGCACTGGTGGTTTCTGCCTCTTTCCCATACGCAGCACACTTTTCACAAAGGTATCATGCACAGGATCAGGAGCTGTGCTGGAGGACCCTGCCTTATTAGAACATGTTTCCCTTCTACTTCAGGCAAGCATGGATAGTCCCTGGTTTGAGTAATTCATTTACTCAACATTCACACTAAAAAATATCTTGCCCTGTGTAGCTGTAGTATTCATTGACTGGCAGTAATAGCGAATATCTGTGTACTTCCAAATATAGCAGCATCTAATGCAACTTTTCTGGGGGGAAAAAGAAAAAAACCCACACAAGTGTTATTGTTTCCTTGTAGGAACAATATTGCCTTGAGTGCAGAGCTTGTACTTGTTTGCTTGTTCTCTGCTAATAACATAAAATACTTGCTCAATGTAAATAAAAATATTGCTCAGTGAATAAGAGAAATAAAAACTTGCTCAGTGTAAATTGCATCCTTTGCAACATGGATAAAGAACTGATTGAACATGGTAGAGAGCTGATGTCATTTGAGAGAGCATGATAGATTCAAGAAGGGTCAATAAACAGATAGCAAAATGACAGACTGTTGCAGTGCAGGGCTGAATAAGAGTCCACTGCAACTTCTGCTGCTCCAGTCAAACTGAAACAAACTTTGCTGCAGAAATAATTTAAAAATGTAGATCCTAACAAATTTTGGTTTTTAAACATTTTAAATCAGATTTTTTAAAGTTGCAATATAGATGTTTGCATTTCTATCAGCCAAAATTATGCTAAATCTCCGTTAATATTTTTTTTCCCTTGCTCTTCTAGGGAGAATTCTGCAAAACAGCAGAAGTCACTACTGTAAGCGTTTAAAAGCTTTCTCTCTTCGTGTTCCCAATATTTTCCCCTACAACTTAAATAACGTGGTGCAGGTATTACTTCATTTTTCTCTCTCCCTTTATTTTCCCATTTGTTGTTTCACTGATATATTTTCAAAATTTCCTCTACATTTTGAAACCTCATTTGCCATTAAGAGAAATGGAGCATTAAAAAAAATTGAAACATTTGGATATCATTCTGCATGGGGAAAAAAAGGCCGATAGCCAGGATGGTTTTACAGCATTCACTTCATTGCAGTTGATGAAGTGAAAGAAAAGATATGAACTACATTCAGCATTCACGAAAAGATTTAAAATTGGTGGCAGTAACTTTACGTTACTAATTGCACAGGAAGAATTGCACATTGCACAGGAAGCATTTTGGGTTTGGATTTTTTGTTTATGAAAATAGGGGGGTTATATCTTGTATAGTTTTTATTCCTCCTTCGTAACCAGTTCCAGCTTAAATGTCAGTATCAGAAAATCTTTCTCTGACAGTCTTTGCTTTTCTGTCAGTTTTGCATCTTGACAGTTCCTGTTTTCAAATCGAAGACAATTTATCTGATATCAGAGAGAGACTAGTCTGTTACTGTTTTTTATTTACTGATTCAGGAGATGGTGTAAAAGGATATACTGTTGTTTAATCGCATGCACAGACTGATTACACACCAGCTCGGTATCTAATTTATACACTCCTTTCTTACTAAATTAGTGTGAACAACTGCAGAAGCCTGCTAGGAATGTGCAAGTGGCTACATGTAAGTATTCTCATTTTTTACACGTACTTGGACCCATATTTTGAAAGTGTTTTCCAAAATGTCGATTGCTAAGGGAGTGGAGGTTTACTAGCTCCAGTGCTGATCAGCATACCACTAGTATTTATGTCAGAAAGAAGCAAGGTGCATCCCATTGTTCTAGAAGAAGAAAGAAATCACCAGGAAATTTGGACAATCCAGCATCAGCGTTCTCAGTACCGAGTGTTGCTTTTTATTCTTTAAGGCATGTTTTGGATTAGAACGATCTTTTCTCTTCTTTGCATCCCGACAGTTGAAAGCTGCCTGGGCGTTAGCTTCCTAACTCTGCATCTGTCTTCATTCAGGGAAGCTGCTTCTGTCCTAGCATGTCGCTAACCCACTGTACTGTCCTGACAAAACCCTTTTTCTTTCCCTCATCTTTGCCTCAGTTTCCCCACATAGAAAACCATTAGGGTTCCATCTCTGCTATGCAAAGTGATTAAGGCTTAAACGAGGAAAGATTTCAAGGTGCTGATGCACCCTCGTTTGAGCAATAATACACCTTTTGTCCTATAGGAATAGTGCAGTGTCATTTTAAATGGCTCAAGCTTTTTCATCTTTCAGTGATATTTATCACATTTTTGCATTCAGAAAGTGGTTGGAACAGCTGTAGGTAGATATCTCCTCTTGTGTGAGGGGTCCAATTATATATAAAGTAAGATATTATCCCTTTAATTACTACAGTTGTAGATCACATTTAATATTATTTTTTTGACAGGAAATAATAGTGGGAGCCTAGAGTCAAATTTTCTTTGATTGCCCTCCTCCATTACCCCGAAGATTGCTTGTTGTAGCATTAATAGCGTGAGTAGGAAAGGTCTCCAAAGTCCAGTTAGCCGGCTCGCTCAATACAAGACTGCAGCAGCCGCTGCTAAAATAAAGCGAACATTGGCCATTGTTAGCCATGCAATGGGAAGAGCTGCCATTAGCTGAAAAGGACAGTTAAGCTCTGTTAGACACAAGTGTCTGGACCTTGGAGACTACCCTGGGCTGGGCCTATTCACTGATCCTTTCTTGGAAAGGAAGAACGGGAAGTGTAGCCCCGGAATACATCTGCTGCCATGCCCGGCTGTACAGCGGTGGCACGGCTGCTTGGCTCGCAGGGGTTTGTGATCCCCAGCACCCTGGCTGTTCCCGAGAAGGTGAGGCACCAGCTACAGGGTTGCCAGGGAGGAAACATGTTCAAGTGAATAAAGATGATAAGGGAATTAGTAAGGATTTTTCTTGGGTCTTTATTTTTTAAGCACTGGACTGTTCCCCACTAGACTTCTTAAGGAGGAAAACAAAATTACCCTGTAAATACTTCCCTATCACCAAGAACTGTGAATACAGAAAACAACACATCAATGCTCATCAGCAAGGGCAGGACCTTTATGTCAATGTTCATTTGCGGAACAAATGTGCTGTGGTATCCTCCCTGGGGTTGTAAATATCCCCATTGTGCTCGTGCAGGAAGGGCTGCTGCCCGAGGTGGCTGGGCAGCCTTAATGGGAAACCTGGATTCGTGTAAATAGAGCCAACCCGTTCCTTCCTCCTCGCCAGTCACGCTTTTTCAGAAAACCCAAATGCTGTCTAAGGATCATCATGGTAGAGGCAGTAAGGCTGATCACCTGGCTCTTGTCATGGCGCTCCTTTTCTCCGTGTGAGGCAGCGCAAGAGAGGTCCTATCACCGCTGCAGATGTCTGTCACAGCTGTGCTTTCCGCAGAACAGCCGGGATGTACAGAAGCCAAAGGGCAGCGATCCCACCCAAGCTCACCTCTGCAACCGCAGGGCCCGAGCACACCAGCAGTTACTGAGCAGCAAGCTGGGGTATGGACCTGCAGCGTAGCAGGGCTGGGTGTGCTGCTGCGCGGGGAGCTGGCTTCCCAAAGGAGGGAGGTACCCCTTACCAAATGCCACACAGTTAGGAGCAAGCACACGCAACTTGCAGCCACTGTGGCAAATTTGTGGTTCTCTGCTACCTCTCTGTGGGCAGATCATAAGGTGCCTATTTTATTTTCCTGCTAAGCTGCTTTAACCCAGGTTGCTGTGGGACCGTGAAGCTCTTGCATTTATCAGCATTAAATAAGAAGCAATAAGCTCTTGGCTGCACCGTGAAGAGCTTTCCTTTCCTGGGTAGTAAATCTGCAGTAACTCTCTCTTACAGTTTTATTGAGGGTTATCAAGTGTTTATTCAAAAGGCATTTCCGTGCATTCAACATTCTTCTAATTGGGCAGTGAGTGGTAATATTCTCTCCGGACAGACTATTATTGCTGTGGTAAAATTTGCTCTGTTTAGTCAACAGACTGTCCACATTGCTAATCTGCTGGGTGGAGAGAGGAAGTGGGACTGTATTGGCATATGGTTTCTACTAAATGGAGTTTGAACTATCTCACTTATAGAATCAGCTTCCCCAGAACGCCTGGAATATGTCCTGTGCTGTCTCAAAAAGCACTGTAAGACAAGAAAATGTGTATAGAGATATATCTTCTCCTTTGAAGAACTCTTAGGTTGCATCCGTGCAACGTGCAAGGAGCCATGCTGGTGCCCTTCTTGTGTGGCACGGCTGAATGTCATCCCAGACCTCTAGTCCTCAAATAACAAGCACTACAGAGGAGCCCATGGCTGAAGCTGGCTCCTGCTGCTTGCTGGCCCCATGCAGTGTGAGCGTGCTCCATCGCTGTGGTGCAAGGAGCATTTAAACATGGTCCTCATAGCCTGGACTCAAAAGAGAAACTGTTAATTAACAGGGTGGTTTAGAATGAAATCCCTTTCTAGGGACAGCTGGAAACCTGGAACGAGCACTGGGAGGAAGTGTGCGTGTGGGGGTGAGCTTGAAGTTGGCTTGGTTTATTCAGAGAAAATAAGTTAATTCTGCAATTGTTCTGCCTCTTCTTTTAGCTACTGGTTGCTGGGATGAAGTCATCAGAAATGAGGTGGTCAAAAAAAGGGGGTGGAAAAGGAGTCATCCAAACCTGCCATGTAACAGCAAATTATTTTGGACGTAGTAAAAGCAGGCTCACGTTTGGGTGAGGTGTGACCTACGTGTGGCTGTGCCCCTGCTCGTGTCTGCTGGGCTCACGCGTCTCTCCTGCTGTCACAGCCTTCCCCCTGCGCAGGATGAGCTCTTGCTCCCTCCTCAGAGGGAGGAGGAGGGGTGGTTCAGCCATGCTGATCCAATGTGCACCTGGACAGCTGGTACTTCTCGCAGTGCCTTCATTTTAAAGCTATCCATCATGCTCGGGGGACCACATCCAGGCCCTGAATTGCAGAACTGGCACCTTGGGAAGTGTTCAGCTGTGAAAACTGACTTGGCAGGACAGCTTTGCCACATGAAAAAAAAATGCTTTGACTTTGTTATTTTTAAAAGGCAAGGTAAATGGAAGAGGCTGAATTCGCAGGCATTTTCAGTGGATATATGGATACAGGCAAGTCTGGCCCAGGTGAAGAGAGTTGGTACAGATGGGAATGGGCAAACTGTTGCATCTGCAAACTGTCATTTCTGTAGCGTTGGCCTCCAGTGTCGTGTTGAACTTCAGTCTCCCGGTGCGTCTCCATGGCAGAATGGGTCAGTGAAAAGAAATGCAGGCTCTTAGGTCAGAGCTGCAAACTTTAGGGCTGAGGCTTTGATTACAATGGGATGCTGCAGTGCTCTTAGATGAGAAGTTTGGGCTGGTCTGATATTGGACACAACGGGTCTAACTTCTAAGTTGTCCAAACATAGTTATTTGGGATTTGTACAGTCGTTCAGGCGAGGACATCCTTTTGAGGTACCAGCTGACCTCAACCTGATGATCTGGAAGTGAAATGAAGTTATACGAAGGAACAGTTGATGAATTTTCCTTGGTTTTATTCCTGGTACTTTAGGTTGCATTGGTTTAGTAATCTGCAGGAGGAGTGGGTTGCATGGATACAATAGGAGGCTTAATTAGTGTGCAAAGTGCTTTGAGATCTTCGATGAAAGGTGAAATAGATGCAGAAAGTTATCTTTCATCCTCCTCAGAGGCTGTATTGCAGTAATGGATGAAGTGACCCCTAAAATATAATATTAATTCTGCAAAGCACTTGGGAGTTCTTCTGAATCAAAGGTGCTATGCAAATATATTCTCACTTTCCTTTACCAGTCCCTTTGAGCCAGCCAGTCCACCATTAGTGGCGATTCTCATTTAATCAGAATTCAGCCTTCAAATCTTCTGCAAGTCCATAGATAAATAAAGCAGCCGCCGTAGTTGATCATTTATTTATAAATCTATTTATAATCTATGTTTTGCATATTAATCAAAACTACTCCATGTGGCAACTCCTGATTAAGAACCATTTTTTCGTCTCGTCTCTCTTGCCCCTAGATAATATGCAAAGAATTAGATTAGAAATAGTTTTTATAAATAAATTATGATAAACTCTTTCTTTATTTATATACTCAGACAAAGGTGCCACTCTTCCAAACACCGGATTGCTCCCTCCGTCTCCTCATACTTCCATCTCTCTGCCATGTGGTAAGCTACATTGGTTGTGCCACTCAGAGTGGTCCTTTAAATGGGAAATCCTTGATTTTTAGGTGGAAAAACACCACTTCCCACCTCAGGTGAGACAGCCCGAGGCCTGACCCAAGGCAGCGTTGTCAGAAGGAGTTGGGGAGTTCAAGTTACTTCTTGTGCACACAAAAACTAAAGGGTAAAAATAATATAAATTCAGGAAACATCTTGCAAAGTTTGGGGCTGCAGAGTGTGATGGGCAGTCAGGAGACAGGAGTAGAAGAGTTAGAAACAAGGGAACAGGGAAAAGCAGTTCTGAAGAAGCAGAAGCTCTCTGAATCTCCACCTGTAGAAAAAGTCTAAATGCACATTGTTTTGCTAAGTTTGGTTGGGTGAAGAAAGAGGATAGCTGCAGAAAGCAGGTAGCTAAGGTCTTGACAATGGGAAGCCGTGCAACTGGGCAGTAGCTCCCACGTCGCACAACCGAGATTTTGGGCCATATTGAGGAATGCCAATGGCATGCACTCCCTTTAGCTTCAGCGGTAAAAGGGCTCTGAGCCAGACAGTGAGGATCTATGTATTTGTGAGTTGCTGTATTGCGTGAAGCTTTCCTCCCTGATCTACTGTGACACCTGACCATTGAGTGCAAGTGTAACACGGGGGCCGTGGGGCTGTGCTTCGCACCCCCATTGCCCGACCATCGTGGGTCTCGTCCCAGGTCCAGCCCCAGCACCCGCGGGCTCCTCCTCTCCCTGGCTTTCCCTGAAGCAGGCTGCAAACGAATGTAAATCAAGCCGCCTGCATTTTGTCAGCGTGCCCAGCTCCGCAGTCCCAGTGCCGTTGCCATTTTGCGAGGATGCGGCTGTTGGCACGAATACGCCGGGCTTCAGCTGCGCGGCACAGGGCCAGGCTGGATCTGGTTGGGCAAACTGTGATGCAGGTGGTGTGGGGCTGCCCGGTGACAGGGCTGCTTGGATGGGAGGTGTTTGGAAGCTGCCTTGCACCCTTCGGGAGCAAGTATCCTTTGAGATCAGTGTCTAGCTACGCTTTTTGTGTCTAGCTAAATGAAGCCTTGATATCGTGTAGTTAATTGTATCAGCAAAGTAGTCATTATCTTTAAATGAGTTCTTAGCGGCTCCTGTGTATGGTCTGTTAAAGTATACGTATTTGAGAAATAGCGAACTAGGGTATGTTATTGTGGAATATAATTAAACACTGACAGTATCACATGTGCTGCATATTTGAATTGGCCTTGGTGGAACTATTCAAATGTTTAAATAGTTTTAATTTAATCTAGGGGTTTTGGTTATGTGCGTATTACCTGTTGTGTAAGCATTGTAGGTTGTTATGGAATACAAACATGGCGTCGCAACCAGTTGGCAAGAATTGAGAGAAATTATCAGATAGCGTTAGGTCCTGGGTCATGTGTCTTTGTGGTTCAAATCATGTTTCTAGCCTTAAGGGTTGAACGGAAAAGGTTTAAAATAAAACCTAGATACATTCTGAGGACAGGAAGAAAAAGAAACAAAGGAAAAAAAATCCCCGAGTTTCTTAGGTCACGATGAAGGAGGTCAGGAATTAGGGTATGACGCGGGCTGGGAAACTTGGCTTCACTTCCCACTCCTACCACATACTTTCTGTGTGACTTTGAACAAGACAATTTTTTTTGTCTCTGTAAAGTGGGAATAATAACAACTTCCTATGTTGCGGCAACATAAGAAAACTAAATACTGGAGCGACAACCATAGTTACGTAAGAGAAAGTTTTGGATACAAACAGTTGATTCTGAAAGTCTTTACCATGTGCCTGAGATCTTTTCATTCAGCAATGAAATGCAGCAGCTCCCGGGGTGCGATACGGCATGTCCCAGAATTAGAGCTGTCATGTTATAGAGTAAATGTTTCCTAGAGTTGCTGAAGAGTTTGTGTTACTACAGCTTGCCTGAAGGCACCAACTAAAGAATTTCTATATGTACGCTTGAAGAAACTGAACTTGTAAAAACAGAGTTTGGAGTTGAGTATTTTATTTCTGTTTTGTTGCTCTGTTTTGTACAGGTACCTGTTCAGAAGTGGAGGCAATATTGCATCAGCCAGTCAGAATTTAACAGATCTCTAACACAGAGCAACAAATGTTTACTGAGGGCCATTCTTCAACCAATCTAGAATTCATACACGCAAAATACTGTACTAGAATAATGTTGAGGAGCAAGTGTAGGCTAAGAATGTTGTTAGGAATGATTTGTTCAGCCGACTGCTGAACTTTAATTTAAATAAGAGCTGATTTAGAAGAGCAGTGAGATATTGCAGTTTGGGCTTTCCACTCATTAGTGCTCTGTTCCTCTGGCTCCCGGCTTGCAGCCTTGCTCACACTGTCCTACGTGTAGCACTACCGTGTTAGCCCTTGAATACCTGATGTTGTGTAGGGCACAGCAGATAGGGCCAGGAATGCGTGCCCTGCTGTGCTTTATCTTGCTTAATGAATACTGTTCCTTCAATAACTTTATTGCCCTCTGTGCGTTCCAGGATCCTTAATTACTTTCTGCTTGGCAGACAGGATCCTTTTATTTTTTTATTTTTGTTAAGTATTACCAGATTCCCCAAGCATCACTATCCCCAGGGAGAATGTCATAATAATTGAACCACAAACAAGCTATATGAAAAAGAAGAAAAAAGGGACAAATTTTAAAGGCAGCTCTTTTGTCACCATCAAAAAGAAAAAAAATAGAACTGGAGGCTCCACTATATTTTTCTGTTACCCTTAGAAGAAGGACATGAGACATCTCCACATGTGCCAACTGTGTAGACAAAGCCTGTGGGCAGAGACAAAAGACCAAACCTGGAGGCTAAATCAAGACCTGGTGCAACATTAAACTGCTCGGTTGTAATTATGGCCTTTGGAAGTAAGATTTCTGTTGCATTATCCTCTCTTTGTGAGGATGTTAGACTCGCCCTTGCTCTGCCCGTGCTGTTATAAATGACTTGATGAACTCAGTTCTCTTCTTGTATGGTCTAATTTCTTTCATATTTGCAGCCACATGTTAAGTCAATGGCTGTGATCCCTATATCGTCAACCTGTGCTTCTTTCTTTTCTTTTTCAGTAACATCAAGACAAAGTGAGTATTGTGAGAATTGGTATTTTTGAGGCCTTTTGTTTTCCTTCACTTCCACTTGCATGCAAACCTTTGTGTTTCTTAAAACAAAAAAGTAAGCTTTTTCTTCTTTCTTAGTTACCAAGACAAGGTTGAAAACATGATTCACTGTATCCTGATAGGGTCAAAATACAAAGGCAAATTCAAGCTGTGAAATAAGAGTTTGACGTTCATTTGTAGACTTTATCTCTCACGATCTCTGAATACTTGCATATTCATACTGATTTTCTCCACCTCTTCTACTGACTATCCAAAAATACCTTTTGTATTGTCTCTTCTGAAACTCAAAATATAATAAAAAAGCACCTGTACACTAGCTATTCAAAAGTTGGGTTTAGATAAGGGTCAGGGTTTAGAGATTTTCCTCCAAGGATTTCCTCTCTACAGACTTGGTACAAAAACCTAGGAGAACAAGCTTTCCTTCAAAACTAGTTTTATTTCCTGGATTTTTATAAGACTGACAAGTGTCATTCTTTGTTGTCCTGGCATTTCAGACTGACTACATAGCTAATGATTTTTCCCTCCCAAGACTGAGCATAGGTTGACTTTACTACGTGTGTGATTGCTTGAGATTATTCTAACTTCTTCAAAATAAGAATTATGTTTTTCTCAACCAAAGACCCATCTCCTTGTACATTGTACCTACCATTGACTAAATAGATCCAGAATCAGTGAACTGAAGTGAGGTTTGTGGGCAGAAGGTAAAGACCGTGGAAGCTAAACCAGTTTCAATACTTGCATTATGCTAGTTAACAACCCTAGTGCTGTGGCTCGTCACTCCTGGGCTTTTATCCACTGACCTGTCTACTGTGCTAAACTGTCTTTTCCATTTCTAACTTCCCTCGAGGAAGAAGAGAGGCTTAGAAATGGTGTGTGGGAGTTAATCTGAAAATCCTGTTTAGGTACTTCCTCAAGGGTTTTAAGGAATGTAAAAAAACCCCATGAACAAACAAAAAAACCCCTAGTAACTGCCTTGGAGATGTCATCTGAAGATAATGCAAAACAGGCAAGAACATCAAAAGTGGTGGGAAACAGAAGGAAAGGGAACAAGATGTGCCCTTGTGCGTGCATGCAGCAGTTTAACCCTAGAACGTGCGAGTCTCCCATTGAATTAGGATGTTGTGATTTCAGGAGGACTTGCCTCTGAAGTGATGATGATTTATGGCCATGCTTCATTTGATAATTGGCAAATGGAGAAAACCAGGTGCAGGGCCAGGGAGGGAGGAAAATTCCTGTTCATCAGGGCACCTCTGACCTTCACAGTAAAGCAGAAGAGGCCTCATCCTGTGCTGCCTTCTGCAGAAGTCAGGAGTTGGCTTTGAGCAACTCTCCAGAGTCTGCAGAGACACGCGGAGAGGCAGCCTTCCCTCAGCCGCTCGGGGAGCCCAAGGTCCCTGACTTGTCCTCTGGTGTCCTAGACTGACCCGTCCTGCATGGAGGCTGTTCTCCTGGCATATGGGTCCTGTACTGTGTCTGCATGGGAACAAAATGCTCGAAATAGCTATAGTCCTTTTGAACAATCTGCTCTGAAATACTACAGGGCCAAAACTCTGGGCTTGGGGAAGTGACCCAACAGTTTGGGTATTCACGCAGGACTTCTATGGCGCGACGTGGTTAGAGCTTCAACGGGAAGGCAGGTTTGTGTGCGCGCTGGCAGCAACCATTTGCCTGCTGGAAGCGATGCACTCTCTGGGGCACAGAAGCGGAAAGGATGCATTTGCCTTTCTATCAGCCTTGTAGATAAGCCCACCGCTGGGTTAAACCATTAGTGATTCTGGATTTAAGCAAAGATAAGACTTGCTAATGGTGACTGAAATTTCAGCTGCTTGTAGCGGTCTCCAACAGCTTTTGTTATGTTGTTGTGCAGTTGTACAAGGCTGAGCAGTACAGGGGAAATTCCTCCAAATGCTACTTTTTGGGTGTAAAGGGATACCTAGAAGATTGGTGCCTGGTAACATGGGTATACAAGATAGGTGAGATGACCCCAACGAGTGAATATCTCAGAGGTCTTTGCAGAAGAGTCTGCTTTTCTGGTATGTCATAACTGACTAGGATCCAGTTCTCAGAGCTGCCACCTGAATCAAGTCAGAATGAGCCCATTTTGGATAGAAATGCCATGCCTAATTTCTAATCTACCCATACGCAACAAAGATCTGAGAAAATGTTTTGGGGAAAAATCCCACCAATTTAAATATTTTCCTATAGCATTAACCTTTCCGTTACTTCTGACAAAACCAAAAAAAATAGAGGACCTGTTCTGCCTAGAACAAAGCCAGCCTGGGGCAAATTCATGGCCACTCACCTATGCTTCTCTCTGAGGCTGAGAAGGTGCTGGGGAAGTGCTGCAGAAGGCCCAGGGACCTTGATTTTTGTGTCGTTTTTGGGAGGCTGCCCCTTGGACACAGACAGAGGGAAACTCAATTGAAAGCTATTACACGTGTGGGGTTTTTTTTTAAGCTATGATCAGAGATTCTCGCAGTGAAAAAGAAAAGCAATCCAACGAGCTGCCTGCTGCTTACTGCCAGCAGCTCCTGATTACTTCAGCTAATTTCAGGGCCTGGAAACATTGTTGACAAAGTGATTTCTGAAACATGGGAAGTGTTATTTGGTGGTGCAATCTGTACCATATCTGTGTCAGGAGTTTCGCTGCTGTCACTTGCAGCAACTTTCACCGCTCTATCATCATCTCCCAGAACTAATTACCTTAAACTGATGAAAGTAGATTTTTAAAAGTAAAATGCTTTCAGTTATTTGCTTTTCAGGTTGTTGATGAAGCTGTTTTAGCACGCTCTGTTGAGCTGTACGCTTACCTACATCAGAGAGGAACGGAGCTGCAGTAAGGCATTTTGGAGGCTGGTGCCAACTGAGGGAAGGATTAAGTAGGCAGCAAAATATGTGGCCCACATCGCCTCTGCCTTGCTCTGTTTCACACAGCTCTCTGCTGTCTTTGCATCTCCCTTCCATCTGCTCCCCACGACCTGCTGAGAGCCACGTCCCCTCCGCTCTCTGCTCCTCCTGGCTGGCCACGACACCCCTTGCTGATCCCCTCTCCCAGATATATACATATGTTGGGGGTTTTTTCCCCCTGCTTGGAAATAATGCCAGTCTGCATCTACATTTGTCTTTCACATCCAAATGGAATAATGCTGCAGAGCATCTCTGGTTTTAAGGCAAAATTCATAAAATGGGTTCTGGTCTTACTTTAGCATCTCCTAGTGCTGTAATGAGTGCTGCAGTTTATAAGCCCTGGTGCAGGACTGAGACCTTGGAGGATGCCTGTATTACTAAGGGGTGAACAAACCCCTTGAATTTTAGAGCATTCAACATGATGAACTGCAGTTTGGGTGGGGAAAATGCTAGCATCTAATTTCAGAAGAAAAAAAATTGTAAGCGTAGTAATTTTGGTAAGAGGCTTATTAGTATGTGTAGTATAAGTATGTATGCCATTTTGCATGAGTACTTGGCATATGCTTCTTTCTGGGACAATCCTTAAGTTGAGCTGACAGTGTTGCTCACTAAAGCAAGTTCTGTAGCACCTGAAGCTTCCTTGCTGCAGAACTTCTATATTTGGGTTTCTTGTGTCTCACCTTCTGAAGCAAAGTTATGGAATACTAAGTGAAGAAGCTTGTGTCCCATGGTCAAATTTGTTTCAGTGATTTATTTCTTGTTAAAACAATTCACAAGGCTCAGTGTTCTCCACTTTCTGAATTTGAATACTAGGGAAAAGCATCCTTTCTTCCTCCTCACCTAGTTGAAGTTATTATGTTTTATTAACAACCTTAAAACTATCTTGATTTGATACTGAGATATTTCAAATTGCCAATGACAGTTTTATGAAAGATGAAACTAAAACATAGATAGGCTTAGTGGGTTTATTACTATCTCAGTTGACCAATGATAATAGGACTTAAAGTAAAAACTAGCTTAACTCATATAAGACCCTTTTCTAAGTAGTCACCGACGAACTGCTGGTGTTTACTACCCATTCAGAACTGCTAGCTTAGCAGTGGCCACATCATCTGTGCCTGTCTGGCATCAGGCAATAATTTCCTGCTGTCCTGGGCTTGTCTCCTTTCCCCTGTGTCTTCAGTACAAATTTTCACCCTCTCCTCCCCTTTTTCACATCAGCTTCTTGCACTCTTGACACCTGCGATATGCATCCACTCAGCCAGTGCTTTAAAAGCCACCCTTGGTATCAAAACAAATCTTACATGTGGAGAACAGATCTCTGAGTTACCTTAAAAAAGGAATCTGCTGGCTGGCTTTTGTCTTCCTTTTTTTTTTTGTGTGTTAATGGATCACTTAGAAAATAAGTGGCACTTTTAGTGTCCATTAACTCTCATTTAACTAATGCTAAATTGCACTTGAGCACCTATGGACACACTTGCGAGAGGCATGCTAATATCAGATGAATTCATTAGAAGTGGGGCTATTACTTCCAATATAAAATGAATTCATAATCATGGGAAATCTAAAATAAAGGCTTACCAAAAAATACTTGGTAGCATGTTAAGTATCCATTAATGCAATGGAATGACAGGCTTTTATAAACACAAATGAAATCCCCACGAAGGAGGGTGGCACAAGGGAGTTCCGAACAGGAGAGTGTTCATAATACAAAACATGGAAATTCATATCCTACCTATGACCTTCAGTGTGTATAGGGGGGAAGAAATTAATACAACACTTCCCTGATAACAGGCTTTTATAAATATTATAAATCACATTAGAAGTTTCCTTTGAATTTCAGGATTTCCCTTTCTCCTTTAAGAGAAAAAGGCTTATTTTTGTTTCTCCTTTTTTCAAACAGTTGCAAAGTACCAAGATGTGAGTGGAACAGGGCTCAGAAATGACCCACTGGCTTTTGGAGTTCCTGTCCCCTGCTGTCGTCGCTCCCTCCTGGGGTCCTCACTCGGAGCGGGTGCTCTTTGCTCAGCATCACTGCAGTTTTGCTTTTGGTGCTTCATGTGGCGAGGAGGGCAGCTTGCCAGCGCTGCTCTTCAAGAGCCACGGCCCTTGCTGCAGCTGAACCTCTTGCTGTCCTTTACAGGACGCTTGTCCCCATTATCCCAGCCTGCCACTTACCTAAGTAAAATGTTCAAAAAACCCAGTATGGCGAAACACAACAAATAGTGTTAAAAAAGCCTTGCAGATGTGGTAACTCCTGTTGGTTGCAATAGGCAGATGATTATTTTATTCTTGTTTCTATATTGCTATTGGGTCCAGCCGAGACCTTATATGTAAATACAGAGAGCGTCCCTGCCCTGCAGGGCTTGCAAACTATCAGAAACTGGTAAAACAGATGTTCCAAGAGAGGGAAAACTTGTTCAGTGGCACATGGCGCAATCAGAGCTCTCCTCATCTCCTAAATACCCCAATGTATGGAGGCAAACCCATCCCGTGGCTCTGTGCTGCATCTTTTTGCTATCAGACCTTCTGCTGACCCTGAACAGCTTCTGTTCTTTGAGGGCTCTTTCTTTGTTTTTTTTTTTTTTCTGTTGTTGCTCATATTTTCCCCTCACATTAATTATACAGATGTACTGGGGGCCGTGTGCTTTGCCACATCACAAAGGAAACCACAGGACTTCTTAGATCAGAAGAGCTGCCAGATGTACTTGCCCGGCAGAATACCACACAAGGGTCACGGCTCAGGCTGCCAGACCGGGCTGGCTGCCTTGGCAAAACAGGATGGGGACATCACCTGTTTCCAGAAAAAGGGACCACAGAAGAAATAAGCTCAGCGCAAAAAACCAGCAACATTTGGGGATCGATTTTGTTAATGTTTAGGTACCTTTTTTTTTTTTTTTTTTTAAAGTATATGCACTAACTACCCTGATTCTTTAAGGTCAGAGCTGCCTGTCTATACTTAGGCTGAACAGTATCTTATTTCCTGGCAAGCCCTTTGCCTCTTGGTGCTTTTGCAATTTCAAGTCCAGAATCAAGAATTCCAGGACTGTGCCTGCTTGGGAAAAAGAGTGTTGTTTGTGTATGGCTCACATTGTTCTTATGCATGTATTTTATTTTTGGTACATCAGTAAAATGAATTGATTGCTTTCTTCAAGTAGCAACTCAGGAACAGGTTGTACGTTGTCTCCTTTAGCAAACTTGCAGCTGCATCTCTCCAAACAGTCTGCCAGGGATGCTTTTTCTTTTGAGCTTATAGAAATGGCAGACAGAAATGGTTGGTTTCATTTTTGGGACTCTGCTTATTTATCTTTCCCTCCTTTGGAAAAGTGACTTAAGATTTACTTTTTTTGCTGGAGGAAACAGTTCCTGCTGCCTTCTCTCAGCAAGGAGGATACCACATTAATTTGTATTTCTTAGACGATGTCCCTAACCTACTCTGTTCCACATACATGGAGGGACAGGGAGAGGGAAGAAAGCTACTATGCTATTTCTATTTCTATTCCTCAAGAGAAATTCAAAGGGGAAAGCCTGCCATTACATATATCCAGCCGTCATCTCTGAATCCTGCTCCTATTCTTTAATCTGTTTTCTTTCAGGAAACTGGGGATTGTGATCAGGAGACATGTGACTTTAACGAGGCAGCAAAAAGTTCCCCTTCTACCAGTGGTCTATGAATCTGGTTTTCTACTCTGGTAAAAAGAAAAAAATCTTCACTGAAATAACCCCTGGAGTAAAATCTTCAGAACTACAGGCTCCAGAACTCAAGCCCAGTGGGTTTTGTTTGTTTGTTTTCAAAAGTGAGATATCCATTTTTGATACCTGAACATATTCATTGCAGAGCCTGTTCAGACCCCGGGCTATTGCAGAGTGAGCTGGAACAGCCATGCAAAATGTATCAGCGGCATAGAGAGGTATCGGCTCCCAGGAACAGCAGAGGTGCATGGTGTAACGCTGTACCTCACTGGCACGGCTGTAGCTTAGTCCTGGCTCAGGACCTAGCTTGTCCAGCCTTAGCTGGGCAACACTGGATTTAAGTATCACTGGCAGATGCTGAGTGTGTAGACAGCCTTCGATACAGGACTAAAGGCTCCATGGCACTTCAGGCACCCTTGAAAATTGTATCGTTCCTCCTCTTAAACCTCATGACTTTGTCGTTAATTATTCTTGCCTGAGGTTTCCATTAAACAGGTTATAATTCCAAATTCTCCAGTCTAAAAGTAAATGGGAGCTGTTGATGGCAAATCCATTTGCCAGTCTATCTGATGCATGTAAATACAGGATATCAGTTTCAATTATTCGATAAATTCAGTCCATCCCAAACAAGTTAAAATCAACCTAATATTTCACTGGTCAGAAAAGTGAGGAGCAAAATGCATGACTTATTTTAAAATAGTTTACAAGTCTTCCATATTTTTCAGGTAAGTGAAATATTGGCAATTGAGGACTGGGTTTGTATCTTGCCTGTTCTTGGAAAATTCTACTGGTGTCTTTTGCTACTGGACAGAGGATAAATGAAGATCAATTCCCTATCACCCCTCACAGTCATGTAATCTATGATCTACAGAGTTTTCCTCCCTTAAAAGAAAAAAAGAAGGCAAGAGAGAGAATCCTCTGCAAGACATAGATAGAGAAAATGATTTCCTTTTCTTGCTGAAAATGGTGCCTGTGGGAATTCTATGGCTTGTGTTACATCTTTGTGTAATTTCACTTGAGCCTTTGTATGAATCAATGATGAGGCATTTTCTCTTTCATTCAGAGCCTGTGACTTTGTGTAGTCTTAAAGAATAAACTCCTCTTCATTCTCACCTCCATGCGTAAGCCTTAAAGAATCCTGCAATCTCATCGTGGACGAGCACACGTGGGAAAAGGCAGCTAACTACCTGACAACACGCACAGAAACACCGCCGACCGCAGGAGCAACCTGAGGGCTATTCTCCTATTCAAAGCAGAACGAGTTCAGGTCGAATGGCGTTGCATCTCCATCCGAATAACACGGCAAAGCCACGAAACACGCTCGACGTTGCAGCTGGTGTTGCCTGTTCTGAACCTCTCCCTGACTCGTGGGCAGTGAGAGCTGCAGGGGTGACCCCCCCAGCACCCCCTTTCTCGCCCCTTCCTGCCCAATGCCTCGTTTGTGCCAGGTGGAGCCCCTGCTCCAGGGCCTGCTCCTGACAGGCTGCTTTGCAGCTTCCTCTCGGAACAGGGCAACAAGAAGCAGCTGAATCCATTTTGTAAATGGCTGTTTCCTCTCCCAGCTCTCGCTTCTGGCTTGTAAGTAGGGCGCTGTGGGGTTGTTAAGGTTTTCTCTCAAATGTTTTGTTCTGGGGTAAGTAATATCTTCTTCGTTGCTAACAAAGGGAAAGAGTTCTTTATGGGTTGGTCGTGCAAAATGTTGTTGTAAAACTGCTTTGGTTCTGCTTTCTTGTTTGGCCTCTCCGGCTATGTCCTGCTAGGGCAGATGTCTCTGCCTGCCAGCCCTGGTGAACTCGGGACGGGATTCTCAGTTGCTTTTCAGGACTTTGTCCTTTGATGCTGCTGGTGCAAAAGGACTGAACTAAACAACGATGACAGTGGTGTCAAAATGCTAAGCCAGCATATTTCACTGGGCTAAATAGATTGAAAACTAAGAAAGAATCCACCTTCTTGTGGATTTTTTTCTCCTTTTTCTGTGAATGTGCAACTAGTAGGAAGCTGTATTGCAATTCTGTCTTGATCAGTGTGGGATATGGGCTTGGACTTGGTTACAAGAGATGACCGTGAGCTGAATGTAACTTTTTTCAGCTATTTCTGCTTTAAATGGTCCTGGCTTAATTTTGGTTATTTGTCAGTATAATTTGTCTGCCAAAGAGGCATTAATTTGTGAACTTACTCAGGCTCTCCCATGGTAGGAGAAAGGGCTGGGGTTGTCACTCTTTCAGGGTTTCCCTAGAGAGTTTTGGCATGTAACAGATTTAATTACTTAGTTAAGAGAGTTTCTTGAGTTCACCAATGCAGGCTAGAAACTGTAAATGACAGAGAAAGTGAGACAAGGGGTGTGAGAAAGTGAATAAAGAGGAATGAAACTGTGATCTCTCCCAGATGTTAAAGAAATTTCTGTGCAGCTGAACAAAGGTGCTGTCTGTCCAATATCATTTTTATTCCAAACCTTCAATATTGCAGCTGACGGCAGAAAATGTGCAGTAAAACATGGGGAGGCCACTGGGTAATATCCACTGTAAAGTGTTAATTGCCTATTGAGGCTGTAAACTATGTCAATATGCCTGGATCTGAGTTATTGACAGACTCCCATTTATTCCAGCCTCACAAAGCTGGGCTCTTTAGAACTGGGCTCTAATCAGTCATGCTTTACTGAACCCACCAAGAAGCACTAGTCAATAAATGTGCTTGCTGTCTTAACCCTTTGAAGTTTGTAAAATTAAAAGTAGGATTGATAACATTGATTTGGGGGAGAACTCCTGACAGTGGAAATGCTTTGGAAATGAAAGCTGCCTACAGTAAAGGACACCTACTTTAGCCTGATGGTTGTTCTGCGTTTGTGGGGCTGAACCTAACCTCAGTTGTTCTGTCAGCACCTGAGGTCTGAGCAGGAGAAGGGAATGACTCCTCCGTGTTAAGTATTTGCAGTGATAGAGCATAGCGGCAGCTAATGCTGTCTGTATTGCATTTATGACTATTAAAAATCCTGACATCGGTGGCATATCGCTTCTGATCACATAGCTGGCAAAAGGCATAGGACAAAAGCCATTAAGCATCCCATGGGATTATTTCCAAAAGATGGGGTATTGCCCCTTATCCACCAACTAAAAAACCCCACACCATTCTGCCTTTCCAGTGTCGATGGGAATTCTGTAGTTGAACATCCTTGTCTTACACTGTTATTGAGTGTTGATGTACAGCAGCCATGGTGGCATTTGAGGTGTGAACAAAGCATCAAATAAAGGGCCAAATCCTGCTCTCTGAGGGTTGTGGGAGAGGAATGCCTTTGCCTGCAAAGCGCAGGTTTTGAAAGCTTCTGAGACGTGGTCTGGCTTGTAGAATGCTTTGAGATGAAAGACTCTTGCTGATGGGAGGATAAAAATTTATTGGTAGACTCGGTGGAATTCACCTTACTTGGTTACTCATGAGTATTGGAGCTAATATGGTTGTATTGATTTACTGCATGTGGGTTGTTTTGGTTTTTTTGTTTTTAAACAAAGTGGCTAAAGCCCAGGGATAGCTGCTTTTTATTTGCAAGGAACAAAATGCAAATAAATACAGATGAATGTTATCTGTGAAAGCTGGAAGAGAAACAAGACAAAGGTGCTTGACATAATCTGTAACCAGTAAGGGTCTCAGAAACATTGCAAAGAATTAGAACTGGGGCAGAAAACCCTTCCTGTTGCATTTGCTTATAAAGATACCTATTTGTCTTGTAAATGAATTCTGGTTCAGTGTTTCCCTCAATCTTTTTCTAACCATATATAAAGTGATATTTATCCTTTGAGTCTGCTTTTTGCCAAACTGATGAGGTTTTGTACTAAAGTTTGGGATCAAAATCTGCTCATGTTTAGACCCCAGCACCAGGTGGAAGAAGAGGTGTGTTTTGCAGACTCTTAACATGTAGTTCCTGGTGTAGGCAAAAAGGGTGTTAGCTGGTCCAGGCCTTGTAAGACATGGTGATTATGACGACCAGCTAATGTGCTTTTTAAATACTAGCAGTCTGCCTCTACTTGCTAAGTGATATTTTAATAATACTAATTATTTTGTACTTGCTAAATTAAGTGCATCTAGGTTTCAAGCAGGGAAGTTAGACTCAGGTTAACTATTTATTCTGCTCTTTTCCATGTAGTAGTGCAAATCTGCTGTCTGTCAGAATAAAGCCAAACATCTTGCCATTTATTAAGGGATATATGCAACTAAAATCCATACTTTGAGCCTGAAAACATACACTTGCTGGGTAACTTTCATATCTATTCTGTAATCGATACCGACGGGCTATTTCTTACAGCACTAGCAGCTTTATATGCTACAATCTCTCTGTTTGTGGTAAATCGGTGCACTTGCAGATGCTGATATTATTCATATAATCTCGAAGAACTTGTGATTTTAAGCAAATCATAATTTGGTATAGTTTACTGTCTGTGTGAAATAAGCAGCTGTTTTAAATACATACATTGCTTTTGCAGTATGCAGACTAATATTTAAAATAACCACTCCCAAGCTGCAAAAGGAAATAAGGAATTTGTTTCATTTTCAGTTTTCAAGGCCCCCCCCGCCCCAAGTCTGTATGCATTTTAATATAACTTAAACTTTTTCAGCCTGGATGAAAATCAGGCAGATTTCAGAGGACTTTGGCTAGATAATTCTGTTAGTATCAAGCTACCCAAACTTGAGACTGGAAGTGCCCCAGTCCCTGGGATTGGGACGAAGCAGGTTATTGCCATAGAGCAACATCTGTCGATAGAACTGTTAATTGTTCCGTGGGGAAAACTGCTCTGCTCTTGCACAACCCTGGTGCACTGTACGTGTGCTTTTTTGGGGAATGGGTACAGGTTCTTTTCAGGAAGTTGTGAAACACGGCAGCGCTGCTTGATTGAAAGACCACTGGCTGATATAAGGTTTACGTTTCAGCGTTGCTTTGGTATATCTTCTTTGCATTAAGAGGGTGGGAGCAATATTGCTGGAATAGTAGGTTTCTTTATCCTGCTTGTATTGCAATTCAAAATTATGTGACTGTCTTTGTTGCCAAAGAGAAGGATGCAGGCTAAACTCGGTTAAATGAAAAGCTTTACATGTAATGAGAGCAAAATGCACAGAACTTCTCGGGCTTGCCAGCAACTGAGTGCAGATCAAAAGACTCCTGGACAACGCCTTGGACAGAAGGCGGCCATTTGTGGTTCACGGTTATGGACAGTAGGGTGTATAGGTTGTATGTTCTCCATCATTCAAAACTGTTCATGCTGATTGGAGCAAAGTGTGTTTGATTTTAAATAGCCGCAGTTCATTGCACTCTCCTCTCGTGCCAAAACTGAGAGCACCGATAAAAGAACACAAAATTCTGGAGTGGGGGGAAGAAACAAGACTCTTTATGGGGAAAGAAATGCTGGAAGTTGCAGCAGCAGGGGTAAGCATGATATATATTACATATTTTTTTTCTCCTATTTGATGGAGAGGAATTCATCTACGGTTTAAGATATCGTTTTCCGTAGGCTTTTTGTAGGCTGTATTTGCTGTGTGATGTGACCACTAGAGAGCAGACTTAACCTAGTAACAAGAGCTAATTCTTGGCCTCTTCATTTCCTCCTCTTACCCAACCCCCTTCCACCTTTACATCTAGGCGGAGGGGACTTCGATGGTTCTTAGCTTTGCCTCCAACGCTGTGCAATCTTAGGGCTAATTAAAACGCCACAGACGGCCTGAACCCCACATTAAAATTTGATGAGGAATTGATCAGCCAAGCAAACAGGAAATTTAGCTGTGTGAGTGAAGGTAATGTTTGCTCAAATGTGTAATGAGGTCCGTGGGGAATATTTATGGGGACCTTAGTGACGGTTTCAGCAGTTCCTTCTCCTTGAATTCATCTTACCTACCTGCCCTCTCCTTCATAAGAGTGTAGGCATAAGGAAATCCAAAGCTGCATCAGTCAAAGGTGAGCGGGTTTCGGAAAATGGGTTGTGTTTGGCTAAGATGGTGCCATGTAAAGCTTTGCACGAGGAGTTGTGGAACTGCAAACTGACTCTTTTGCAGTTTTGCCTTTGCACTAAAAAAAAATAAAATAAAAAATCCCATAATCCAAGGAACTGTGTAGTAAAATTGCAGGTGCAACTCCTTGCAGTATGTTAGCAAACTAAATAGCTTGCTCAAAAAGGATTGGGCACTGTGTTACAGCAGATGTTAGCCTTATCTACATAGACTTTAGGATCAGCTATAAAAGCTGTCAACACCCAGGTATTTGGAGGAAAGGCAATATGCTGTCAGAGAGGGCCCTCCTCAGCAGATTTTATCTATTTCTAATAATTGCTTATTATAAAATATAAATCTTTCCATGTGCAGCAAACGGATGAATTTACCTGCTTCTTATTTATCACTACCCTGTCCAAGGTAAATCAGCACATGCAAGTCTGAAATCTTAGAGTGGGCTTTTCTTGATAGATATCACCTTCAAACCTGTATCTGCAAGCCACTTCTATTGAAAACTCCCCTCAGCCTCTGGCTGCAGTTCAGCCCAACTCTGGAAGCTCTTTGCTTCTCTTTGCAGAGCATGCTCACCCAGACGTGGGCCTCAAGCACAGCACATTTGCTGGTCCCAGCTCCCTAACATCCCGCAGTTTCCTTCCAGTGCCCCTCAAGGCTACTTCCAGTTTTGACTGCCTATAATTAGAGGTGAGGCTGATACCTAGAAGGACTTTACTTTGAGGAAAAGGAAGAAGGCCGGATGACTGGTCCAAGCCCTGTGATATAAAACAGGCAAGGAGAGATAGCCCACTTGGTGTAAATGTGGTGAGGGCAGCTCCCAGCGCGAGCCCTACAGTGAGAGTGGACGTGCTGGTAACTTGTGACTGCGGTCGCTGCCAGCGTGCATGCCATTGCTTTGTTCTGCTATGGGAATACAAGACCAAAACCTGCTGTTTACAGCAGCGCTGTGAATTGCTGTGACTGAATACAGCACGAGAAGTTAGCAGAGCAATAGTGTTTCTTACTTGCAATGAAATCCAAGGAAGTTTATTCAGCTTAAAGTATGTCTAGAACAGCACCGGTGCGGAGCAATTTTATGTCTTTCAAGTGTTGCAGCAACAGTAGTGATGAGATTTGTGTAAAAGGAAAGCAATTATTCTTACTTTCTAGAGGGAAATATTGAGGGCAGAAATTTGGAAATACTAAGTTATATTCTTAAATGATCACAAAAAGCCGCAGTGGCATAACGTCTAAACTAATTTTTTTTAATAGGCCAAGGAAACTAGATTCCTGGTCTTGTGCTCAGTGCATTGGAATAAAAAGTTGATCTTGTACATCTAGGTTACAGTTTACACTAGTATCTCAGACCATTTTCTAGGAGGAGGAGCAGTATAAAAGCAGCGTCAGCACACTGCTAACTGAGCTGGCTGTCTTTCTGCCAGGGGCTAGCGTCTGCATGCTGCTACACAAAGCCGTGGGGACATCTAACCTGGTATATCTTAAATATGGTCCTCCATTAGACCATTTAAACATTCATTTATGAGTCTAAGGCTCACCGGAAGAGCAGCTGTATTTAATTCCTGTCTACATTGGATCAGAAAATGTTTAAATGAAGGACCTGGCAGGACATACCAACCAGAGTATAACCTGCCTCCTGTGGAGACTCAGGCCACTCAGCCTGGTTTGGTTGCATAGGAAAAATGTTAAGCAAAAAGCTAAAATGTGAACTTGAAGCAGAATCTAATTACCCATGTTGCAGTCATAAGTCACTTGTTCACATCCATGCCTCTTTCAACCTTGTTGACGCTTCATTCAACTTGTGAGATGTGGATTTTAACCGAATATTAAAACTTCAGGGACTGTCAATAAATCTTATTTTGCATTACTTCCATCTTGCTAATTACCGATACTATTCAGAGACTGTAGGAGGGGACATGGGATTGTACAAGCATGCATTAAATAAGCAAGCAGTGAATGCATTAATTCTCCAAAGCAGGATAATTCATAGTTTAGGATACTCTGCTGGGATTCTTCTCTCCGGTGTTAATTCACTTTGCCCTTATTTACTGGGAGTGTTGCTGGAAAACACCAGGCAGTCCTGTGAAGTGCCAACAGCTCTGCCCTGGCTGGAGAGAGACTCACGACCGAGAACTGAGAGGCATAAGATTTAATTGCAAGAATACCTGGGTGCGGGCTGAAAGCCTGTGTGTGGAGGTGAGCCCGTGTGAGCAGTAATTTTCTTCAGAAGGGTTTTGCCCTGAATAACTCGTACTTTGTTTTAATGATAGCTGTCTTGTCACTACTGATGCCAGCCTTCAAAGAAACAGAACTTTCCACTACTCCAGTCTTCGTAATCTGTTAACTTTATTGACAGTAAGTTTCATTACCACCTTGATCTTTTACAGAATACTGAACAGGGCTGGACCGAAAACCAATCTCAGTGCAACTGCTGTGCTCCCTGGTAGCTCTCCATTAACGGCTACAGTTTGAGAACAGTCAGTGAACCGCTTATTTAATCCATTTGGTGACTAGCATATCGGGCTTTAAGTAAGAATTTAGGTACAGTTGAGTCAGAAATCTTGGAGAAGTTCAAGTCCACTTTATTATCACAGCTGCCTCTATCAATCAGACTTGTAATTCTGCCAAAAAAGATAAGTGTGGTTTGTTTAAACTGATTTTCCATGAAACATCGCTATTGTAGTTCTAGTCTGCAATTCTTTGTTGATAGTTCATGAATAAATCTTTTATTATTTTGCCAATTATTAAGACTAGGCTAGCTGGTCCACAGTTCTCTGGAGTCATCGCTAACTCTTTTCAAATTGAAATTATGTTGGCAATTCCGCAACTTTTGGCATTTACGAGGTTATTTGCCATGATGTATTAAAAAGTTAACAGTCCACCAGTTCCTTTAAAACTCTTTTGTCTCTGTTATCTTGACCTGTTGATTTAATACTTTTTTCTTTCTTTCTTTTTATTTTTTCCTTTGGCAGACAGATGAAGATAATGCAGGCAACTTAGTTGCTTGATGATAAGTCATCTGATCAAACCAAGTAGAGGCACAACTCTGTTAAGCTCTCTAATCTAGCTACAGCGTGTAGGGAATGCATATATACATTGGTGTCCTTTTTTCAAATACGGATGAGAAGTATCTGTGAAACATTCCTGTCTTTTCAGCATCTTCATGTATAGTTTTAGTGTCTGCATTTAGCAATGAATGTATGCTTGCATATAGGGGTTTTGGTGGTTTTTTTAATACATTGCTTAGTTATTGTCTGTTGATATTCTGTTTATCCCATTAGCCTCCTCTTATCAGTTTGTGTTTTTAACTTTTTAGTATTGCTTTTTTTATCATCTTTTAAACAGGAATATTTTTTTTGGCCAGCATATCATTCTTTTTAATTATTGTTTGTGTAATCATGGCTTTTTCAGCATCCACAAGAAAGTCCCTGAACAATTTACAATTTTTAAGGATGCTTTCATCGTTGAACTTGATGCTTTTGGTCAGTCATTAGTCCAAGTCTTTTAGGCATAGGGAAGAGGTCTTTCTAAAGACTGTAGAGTGAAAGGTGTGAAAAAAATACAAAATATGCTTGTTATATTAACAACTGTTTGAATTTTCCTGGCTTTAATCTTGCAGTCCTCTGTGAGTTGCAGACCTCGTAACAACATTGGTAACTTCCTCTACTTGTAAAGCTCCTGTTGGTTTTAAGATACTTCTGTCTGTGCAAGTATATTTGAAGGATCTGCCTCTAACAAAGAACCTGTGTCAAAGGAAGGGTTTAACGTGAAAGTAATGTGATCAAGCACTAAGTTGCCTTCACCAACAATTAAGTGTAACAGCACCTAATGGCAGGCTAGGAAGGATCAGCCTGAGGGCAATTTCTACCACTGCTTCTCTGCGGCATCGCTGTCTAACTTAATAAACTTTTCATGCACAAAGTTTCAATTAAAGGGAACGTGCTTTGTATTTAAAATCAAATCAGGCATGTGTTCTCGATAGTCATGTGGTAGCGGAGATGCTATGGTAAGAGCACTCTGCCTCTGTTACGAGGCCAATTAGAAAGGACGGCTGACGCGCAGCTCTCCCCAGCAGATACAGCACCGCGGCAAAGGATCCTGGTGAAAACCATGCCTAATGCAGCAAAAAGGCCAGGGTGGATTTGAATCACACTGAGCAAGGTTGACTGACACCTGCCTTGCAGTGCCTTCTCTTCAGTGCCTTAGACAAAATGTTTCTGCCTGAAACCCCAGTGTTTCTTTCAGAGTGAGAGGGAAGAGAGAGCGTGTTAATTATGTGAACGTTTTGGAAAATAAGAAAATGATGGCCTTAGTTTCGCTGGCATTCCCAGGGCTAATATCGAGGCACATATTGTTATCGTAAAGGTGAGGGGATTTTCATTCCCTTTAACAGCAGAGACCTAACTTGCTTTCTGCCTTTTTTTTTTTGGTTGCTTGCTTGGTTTTTTTAAAGCAGCATTCTCTCATTGCCTTTCCCCCCCACTGCTCAAGTCTGAATCCCCTGTGGGTGTTGCTCTGCTTCAACTGCTCTGAGGCACAGCAGAAATATATCCACTTGAGATGTCTCTTTGTTTTCTTATAGTAGTCTCTCACCCAAACTCTAATTGCTCTAGGAACTCTAATGAGCATGTCATCAGACCTCCCTGTGATAGTGGCAAATGTTATATTCGTTTTATAGACAGGGAATATATCAGAGCAGGCTCACACTGATTTCATCAGTGGAACCAAGAACAACTTTCATTTTCACTGTTTTAAAAAACAGGGCCTTTCTTACGGGGTTATCCTTTACTTATTTTTATAATAAGCCCATTTTCAAGAAAATGGGATGCTGTACAGCTTCCAACAAGTTCAGGTATAGATGAATTTGGAAACAGGGATGCTGTCATGCTGACTGTGAGCATGAAGTCAAATGGTGACTAGCCAAAGTAGTGCAGAGGGGTGAGTGGGGAGGCGGATCCACAGGATCCTTTCCTAGCCACAATTTTTGGGAAGAAAAAAAAAAAAAATTGTAGTTGAGCAAAAAAGCATCAAGTGCATTTTGGAGATACCTGACTGAGAGGTGAATAGCAATTAATGGGACCAGGTAAGTTGCATCTGACTAATCTGAGCTGAAGCAGCTCATGCTGAAGCTTCTGCAGGATAAATTCTGAAGCCTCTGCAGGATACATTCCCTGTTTTGGGGGAGGTTCTGTTGCCAGCTGCTCTTCTCCAACACCCAGACCAAGGGCAAAGAGCATGCTTTTCATACTTTTTCATGCTTTTATGCTTTTTGATTTGGCAGTGTTTCTACCCATGACCATATTTCTGGTAAATTGGAATGCAGGCTTTGTTGGTGTCCTAAGTTACTAGCAGAGTTCTTCTATAGACACGTTACAGATGCTTATCAGCTTTTTGGGGCAGTGTAGACCACCAAATATTGCAATACTGCAACTTATAATGGCCTCCCTTCTTGATCACAATACAAAAATGTACAAGTGTATCAATACCTTTGTCTAAGCGAAGGCATTAGTAATGGACTCATCAGCTGCATCCCTGAATGTGTGTGAACGCTAGCTCTTCAGTACTGGGACCTCTCAAGCCATAGCAGCTGCTTCCCCAGGTTGGGAGTAAGGGACTAGGCAGAAGGTGGTTGTGTAACCACAGCTGAAGACTTACAGAGGAGTTTGCTATATCAAAGCCTCTTTGCATATATGTGTGAACAGGAGCTGACCAGATGTAAACTACACTTTGCAGATGTACCCATTCTCAGCAATGCCTAACTGGGAGAAGAGACCCTCTGTTGCTTCCTCAGTTTCTTCTTGCAATCTTTTGAAAACTTGCAAATAGAGAGAAATAACGTCAACTGTTAATGTACTTGGTGAGTCACATTAATCTCTCAGCAAACAAACTATTGTCATGTTTTTGACAGCAATATCATTAGTAGCAACAGTATGAACGTGTGAGCTTTCTTGTTTTTCCTTTTCCGTGTTTTGCCCCCAACCTGCAGACTGGCCAGTGACCCACCCTGTACGCTTCTCTCTTGTAACTCTGGGATATGCAAAGAGTTCAAGCCCAGCAGTTCAGCTCCTTCAATATTTCTGAAGGTATCTATCTGTGTTGCTCCTTACCAAAAACCTTCAACAGTTTTTGGAAGGACTCCTCTTGACTGAAGGCCTCAAGAGCCCAATCTTCAAGATGATTCCTTATGGAAGTCCTTCAGCATCCCAGGAAAGACTTCTTACAAATGTCCTGTCATCACTTCAGATTCAGTTCTGACAAGAAGCCACAAGGGTCCCATTCATAAAAGCCTTGCACATCATATTATATGCCTGCAGTTACTGTAGACATTTCTGGGCTGCAATAAACTTGTGTGACAGAAACCATTCTTCCTTTTAACAGGTGACATCTTCAAATTGCTGGGTCCTATTCTCCATTGCTTTGCACCTTAGCTGGTCTTATCCAGTTATGCAAACTTCTACCAGATCGGAACAGTAGCGTTTCATCTCCTGCCCAGGAGAGTTAATGTTGGCAGAAGTGAAAGGCAATGGAGAATTGAGTTATATAGCTTCCCTCTTCTCCCAAAGTGAACATTTCAAAGTTGTTCGTTCCAGGCATAAATAAAGGTGTGGGATTTGAAGATGGCTTGGATAAACGCTTTACATTGTGGGTGACCTCTAAAAATGAAGGGACAAACTTGGTGCAATATGTCGCCAGTTGCAGAACAGTGATTAGCAGGGGAAGGGTCAACCTTTTTGTCGAAAGTACAAAATTAGATTAGAGAAGGCATTTTGGCCATGGGGCCTTCCTTAGGCTAAAGAAGAACAGGATGTTGTTTAGTTTCGCTGTGTCCTAGTTTCACCATGCCCTGAGGAAGACCCCCAAGGCTGAAACCTTATTTCTAATTGTTTTATATATGACTTTTTCTTCCCTTTTTGGCATTCAAGATGACACCAATTTTGAACAGTAGAGTTTCCGTTGGACAGACACTTCCTGAACAAAGGAAGAATTTTATTCAGTCACAATTTAAATAGTCACTAATTTGTTGACACTTCCCTAGTTTTCTTCCGTATTCTCTTTTCTTGCTAGGCTAAGTGTATGGCTTATCTCACATTTTCAGTGGTCTGTATGGATATCTTGGCCAGAAATAGTAAAAATTCAAAGAAATAGAAGAAGAAATACTAAATGTCTTTCAGAATGTGTTTTGTTCAGATATCTGCCCCCAGAAACTTCCAGGGAACTGCTGAAGTCTAAATCAATGCTGTGCAGGAGGTGAGCACTTCCATCCTTATTTCAGAAATAAGGTGATCAAGGCAAGCCTAACTTGGCCACAGTCTCAGCTTTGGATGCTCCATCTAATACTCTAGTGGTTGGTTTGTTAGTGGTCTTTCCATCAGAGAGTACGAGCACCCTTTGTGCCCGCTGGGTAAATTACTTATTTGGAAAACTAAACTTATTACTAGCATCTATGTGGCACTTAGTGCTTTTTTAAAGATGCCTACATAGTAGGCGTAGGGGTCTGACTATAGTGATAGGTAAGGTGAGATTTACTTTTTGTAACTATTAATATTAAACCATGGCTGGTAAGTGTTCTTGTGCAGTAAATTGCTTAGGATATTTTGTAGCAGAGTCTTAGTCTCATGAGGCACTGAATAGCTTGAGAAGCTGAAACATCCAGGATTTCTAAATCTGTGCTGCAACTTCTGAAATAAAAAACAGTCTTCAGAAACTGGTAATAGGCAAAAGATCTAGAAATTTTGAATACGTGGGGACAATTCTCTCATTTCTTGTAAGGAAGTTGAGAATAATTACAAATTTGTGATTGGGAAAAGACATAGGCGTAGCTGCACGGATAACTTGCTTATCAAAACCAAGCTTTATTTACACTTTGAGTGACATGTTATGTATAACTTGAATTAACACTCCTAACATACTTTGACATACATTTATGAAAGAGTTTTTTTCTTGCATAGCATTAAGTATGGAGCACAATAACATATACAGGAAAACTGGTTTTGTCTAACACCCCTCTCAAATAAGATAAATAATTAATTTAGAAATGTCAGTGGTGATGACTGGAAAACAAAGAGTTGGACTGCAACTGTAGGGTTTTTAAGCTGTACAAAGAGACACCTGTTTTTGCTATAATTATATAACATGTAGTTTCAACATATATAATAAAACTAGCCATCTAAAACATGGTAAATTAGTTTCTAACAAACGGTGAGATAGTAGCTTGGTATCTTAGACCATTTTAAATAGTATATGTCTTCAGAATATCTAGAACTTCTGAGTGTGTATTTTGTGTTTGCCATATACTTTGATCTTCTTTTGCCTGAAAGGTCTGTTTCCAAATACTTGAGACCTCAGTAACTGTCATGATTTGAATTGCTAGGATGTCACCTGGTTAATGGTTATTAAAATGCCTTACTTTTTCCACCCTGCCTTTACAAACTGTTTTGTCAGTATTTGACAATTTTATTAATTTTTTTCTTTAAAGTATTTTCTGAATTGCCTGTGTTGATGCTTGACCTACAGCTAGTCTCAAGTTAGGTTTTTGTGACATTGGTCACGTTGGCTGTGTGAGGTAGCCCACTTACGCAACAACACCTAGGAAAGTGAAATTTTGGGGGAAAAACACTTGACCACTAACTACATTTTCCTTCTTCGGCTATAACTGGCCATACTGAAAGGAAACTCCTTTTCTCAGAGTGGAATTTTTAGAATTCGATGTCTCATGATTGTAGTATCATACTGACTCTAGAAATATGCCTGGATTTTACACTCCAGTTCAAATCTGTTTAAGCAGCTACTCACTTCAGGTGGCTATTTCTGAACTACCAGCTGATAATCTTTTTAGAGATTAAGGTATGCATCTTTCCAAAAGCGTTGATCAACAGTTTTTGTGTAGGCATAATTTCAACGGAACTCTGCCCTGATGAAAGGCAGCATGGACAGACCCCTTTGTAAGATTTATTAAACAACATGCAAAAATTGCTGCCACAATTACAAGCTGAAATACAAAATAAGGCAAAGTAAAAGCCAGAACCAACATGAACTGATGATACATCAAATAAAAATGTCTTGTGCATTGCCCAGAATGTCAGGCTGTCCTTTGGGAAGAATGACTTCCACAGGGGCAAGAGGCCTGCGGGTGAAAGCTGGCCTGCCAGCCCTCTGTATACTTATAGTAGATATTTATAGCATGCTTAGAAATGTAAATAGAAGGCATAAGAAAATGCTGAGTATAAAACATTATCAAAGATGACATGAATCCTGGTGCTTAATGAATCTAAGCAACCAGCTTTACAACATTTTTTAGAAGTGTATTTTATCATATACATAGATTTCTAATAAGTGGGAAGAAACGCAAAATGTTGCCCCAAGCTATCGTGGCAGATCTGGACTGATGCAGCCAAGTAAGCACAAGAGGGTTTGGAGGTGAGGGATTGGGTTTTTTGTGGGTTTTGTGTTTTATTTAGAAACATACCCAAAGGCATCACTGACTTTAAGGCTCAGAGGGATCATTAGACTGTATTACCTGATTCCTGTGTAACTGGGACCATACAAAAGCATATAATTCCTTCATTTTGGAGAGATGGAGAGGTTTGAAACTTTAGATGTCAGGATCGCCCAGCCTTTCCTCACATTGCTCAGAGGGACGGGGGTCTGGCTGTGTCCCAGTATAGAAAATGTCAAGTACAATTTATTATTAGATTTCTCTTCTGGCTGTTATTGGTTTGGGATGACTTTGGTGAGAGATTTTATTCGGAGTGATAGCAAAAGGGTGGTAACACAAATAATAGATTTAAATCAAAGGGGAAACCTAGTCTGAACATCAGGGGAAAGCTACCGGCACTGCACCTCACTAGCTGGCTAAAGAGTCTCCATGAGGAAGCCACGGAGTCCCTATTTCTTGAGATATTGATGAGCAGATTGGACAGTGTATGGCCAGGAACAAGGCTGTAGTCATAGAAAATACCCTGAACAAGCTTCTCTGAGACCAAAAACCTTAAGGGGCCGGATGCGGAGAAGCAATCCAGGTTTATGAACTGACTGACAGGCTGATTTGATGCCTGCAGAATCATTGAGCCATGATTAAGCAAGATGGTGTCTGCTGGTCACATTAGCTCTCTTGACTGGACTATGGGGTCAGGGAGAAGGTACGTTTGCTTTGTAACCAACCCTCAAACAAGTTAGGAGACATAAGCGACGGGATGAGCATAAACGGTGTTACAAAAGAGGAGGTGGTGTTCCCATGTTGCAGTTAGGGAGTGAAGCGACTAATCAAGATCCCATGGCACAGACATCTCTTTTCTTAATGAGCTCTTCGACGTTACAGCCATCTAATGGCACAACAGGCCTGCGCTGTATGTAGTCAGCCCTTTCTTTCTAGTGCTGTGGTACAGTAAAAAGTGGGTTTAGGTGTCCCCTTGGTGTGTGTCAGGCAACTTCAGGGGTCCTGGTTACAGAGTTGGAGCCCTTCACTGGGGGATGAAGCCCCCAGAGGAGCAGGTTTCCCTCCACTGGGAGCAGAGGGGGGATCATGGACACCGAAAAAGGCAATAGCTGAAACATTGGGGTGGGCCTGATTGCCAGGAAGCAAAGCCAGATGCCGTGTGTGCAGGTAAAGCTATAAAACACGTTTTCCTGACTGCTTTCTTCCTTTCAATCCGTTATGTTTTTGGTGGCTGGAATTACAGAGCTTAAACTGCTAAAGGACCCAGTTTCTTGGTGAACAGACTCAATGGTCTCAAAACTCCTAATCCCCTCAGGGTTAGAGCACGTGCTAAGGATTTATCAGCTATAGGAAGGAAATGTTTGATCTAATGGCCTTGTTTGATGCTGTCAGCTGGCGAATGTAGGTGACTTCTGTCAGGCCCAGACTTTCCCCCAGGGCCTCCAGCCACATGCCCCCCGTCAGGGGCATGGGGCTCCATTTTGGCTCTGACACCAGGCCTGGGCTGGGCTGTGCCGGCCCCTGGGCCCAGTCTGGTTCCCTGCCATGCCTGAATATCCTGGCTTTCCCAGGTAGACAGCAGGGCAGGTTTGCCGCCTTGCCACTGACAGGGCCGTCGGTGGGCCCAGCTGCCCCAGCCTGCCCTGCTCACCTGGGAACGCTGTGCCCTGTCAGTGAGGTGATCAGCCCAGCCTCTCCTGCTCATCCTCCCAGGGAGCAGCCCCACTGCGCCGGGACACGGAGCTCAGGCCTGGGACTGGGGCTGATGTGGAGCCCCAGGCCCAGTGGGGTGTGCAGACGGAGGCGCTTTGGGGGTGCCCTCGGGCCTGTCCCTGCCTGTCAGCGCTAACCTGCCCCCGGGGAGCAGTGCGGAGATGGGGATGTGGAGACTGGGTGTGCTGGGGACTTCTCTTAAAAGGAAGGAGCCATCAGGCTGCCACGGCCTCAGGAACTGGCAGCACCCAGAGAGGAAGGATCCAGCCGCTTCCCTCTGTGTGTGCCTCAGCCGCAGCAGGTGCAGTTTGCTCTCATATACATCCCAAAGTCTTTTATATGTTTGAAAATATGGTACTTGGTGGTATTTGTGATTAATCTGAGCAATGTCAGTATGGCTCTGAGGTATGTGCTGAGCGGGTAGTCACTGGCATGCACTGACACTGGATTTGAGCCCAACCTTCATTTGTATCAAGTGTGAAAAGTTGAGACTAAGCTCTGCCTCAAACCTTCCTTTTTTTTTTTTTCCCCCCTGTTTGCTCAACACCTGACCTAATATAGCCATAGCCCATGAGTAGGGTCTGTGTGTGCTACAGGTGTGTAGAAGGAAATGATGACTTGCTAACTTTTGAGATAAGATTCAGGATGGGGAAAAGAAAATCAGTTTAGTAATGTAGAGGCAGAGGTGCATTGTGCATAGTGGAGAGAGGGGAACTGCAGTGCATGGTGGGAAAAGTAGTTTCATCAAGGACTTAGGGAAAAAAAGTAGGGATTTGGGCACCTGAGCTACTGTTCCTGGGAAGCGTTGTAGCATTGCAGGAGGTGTAATTCAGTATCGAACTGACTCTTTAGCAAATCGCTCTGCTTCACTAGAACATACTGAAATGTTTAAACTTGCATCAAACTGATGGGAAACAAAATGCTTCCTTCCCCCTGCCCTCCATGCCCATGGAAATCTTCAATTTGGATGAAACTGCGGGGGGTGGGGGGGAGGTAGAAAAATTGCTTTTTAATGCAAGATTTCTAAGCTGTCAAATTGTTATAGCCAAATACCTAAATTATGGCAAAGGAAATAGAGGATAGATCTGTGTATCTGTTTGGATAATCTCAGTAAGAAGAGTGGGGTTTGTTTTGAAGGCTGAATGGAAGATGTTTGGGCCACTGGCCAAAAATAGTAGAAAAGTTCGTATTTTTCCAGATTTGTGAAAAATGAAAAATTTTATGCTTCTGCCTCAATTTATTTTTGTTGCTATTCATCACTAAAGCAAAATGTGCTATTTATTGCCTAAGAGTGTTTTTCCTACCAACATGGCATAATGTCTTTACCAAAAAGTTTAGCATCTGTGAGTTAAAAATGCGTACGAGGATTTACTTTTTGTTCCTTTGGTGAATGCTGCTGTTGTTCTTATCTGAAAAACTGCTTTTTGCATTGACAGAAATGGTGAAAAATGACCCAATTTCAGATTATTTACACAAACTAGCTTTAGTTCCACACTTCACTTACAAACATAGATCACAGTACCACAGTATTTAAGCTCAGGCTTAACTTTACACTTGTGAATAGCTTTATTGACTTCAGTGGAGCTACTCGTGTAGAAAGCTTGGTATGCTTTTACGTGTTTAGCAGATTGGGTTACAGAAAGGTAGAGTGGTCTTGCCTGGAAAGCCTTGGACTGGCTGCAAACTCACAGCTTGGATCTGCAACAGGCTTCCTTTATAATCTTAAATTAATTATTCTGTGTGACTTGGTTCCCATTTCCACCTTGGTTCCCAGTTTCTTCTTGCTTATTTCTGGTCTTTTAGCTATTCTGATCATAAATTTTTTTTTTAAGATGGGAATTTTCTTGGTGACTGATATCTTACACTTCAGGTATCTAAACTTTATGTAGATGCACCAGTATGAATGGTGGTCTGTCTCTGTATATCCCTGTTCTATTCCATTTCTTTTCCAGGTGGAGTGTGTGTGTCTCCACTTTGAAGAGCTGGTGAGGCTTGCTAGCACATGTGGGCTTGTTCCCTCTTTCAGGTATAAATATGATGCGGTGCCTGGTGCAATGGAATCCTGCTCCCCTCTGGAACACAGATATGCTTTTAATTTCTCCTCTGTGAATGTCGCTAATGGACCTCTGGTTTTATTTTTATTAATTACCAAATTTAGAAAATTAAAGATTTAATAAAATCATAAATCTAGGTCAAATTGAGCTTGAAATACTGAAATGCCTCTGTAACGCATTCATCCACATGATCTTTTCTATTAATCCAACAAATGTCTTCCTTCAGTAAGCAATTCTGTTTCCTGTTTTTCACCCTCATCCACAATAAGCAGCTACATTTGTTTCTTCTTTTTCTTCTAGCCTAAAGATAATTCATTAAAGTAGCTCTCCCTCCCCTGTTTTTTGATCCACCTCTCCACCTCCTAACACCCCCCTAAAAAACACCATCAATATTTCATAAACTTACAGTGACAAATGTATTTTAATGTGGTCCACAGAGAACCTGAGATTGATTGGCCTCTCAGAAATATGACACGTTTCAAAGCAGGATATTCATGGAGTGTTTTAGTGCCTACATTAGTCAGAGAGAAGCAGCGCCTAAATTTATCATAGTTATGGCTTTCTCGGTATCCATTTTCTTTTAGCCGCTGACAGCAAGTATCTGAATGGTCCCTATTGATTGGCTTTGTGGTTGTGTCTTTAAAATGCATTGGCTGTGGGGGTTTTCAGATCAAATTAAGTCTTGGCTTCCTGGAGTTTGTGCATATCTACAGCGCAAGTGCGGACAAAGCTGGCTTCATTCATGCTGATTTTCATTCACAAGGGCATACATGTACGGGAAGGGAAAACTGAAATCTCCACTGATATTGTGGGTGAACTGAGCCCTCTTCTTTGAAAGTGAACATTTCATAATCCCAGAAGGAAGCAGCAAGGAAGGATGGGGAACAGGAAGCACCTACTGCTGCTGCTGCTTGGGTGCAAATGGACCTGACGGGTGTTCCTGCACCGATGGTGCATGGCCTGGGGAACCAGGGCTGGCGCTTGGGAGAAAGCTGAGACGTCTTCACATCCTCAGCACTCCTCGGAATCCCTAATCACGACGAGCGTTATCTGATGGGCTGTGCAAATAGTCTGTGCTGTTCTTGTCTCACTCTGAACAGGAGACTTGTGTCATTTGATATCCTGTCCGCAGTGTTACAATCCTTCATACAGACAATCCCAGTACCGTATAGAGGTGTGAGTGAATTTTCAGTGTGGTGACCACGTTTTAAGATGACAAAGATGTCTTTCATGCCAAAATATGTTGTTAAATTATTTTAAATGTTGAGCCAAAGAAAATACTTTGTTTATGCATTTTTAATTTAACTCTGTAAATTTCAATTTAGCTCAAGTGAATTACATACTTTTGTTGTGTAATGTATCTAGAAAGTTTTAAAAGTTATGGCCTATTACCCCCACCACCCCCATCTTTTCTTTTTTTTCTTTTCTCCAAATGTATTGTTTGTATTTATGAAAAGCTTTGAATAACTCAAAGATGAGTTCTATGAATCTGCTTTGGTAAATACACAATTGCTTACTAATACCCTTTTTCTTGATTTGAATTGCAAGGCTGGGGCAGAACAAATGTGCATGATGAACTGCACTCTTTAATTTACAGAATATTCCTTCAGGCATCTTGTTGGATGAGGTACTTTGTGTGCTTGAACCATTTTAAATTCCTATATTTTCCACTCCTACCCCCAAATACAGTTTATCAGTGTGATCAATCTAATACTCCTCCTGAGTGCAAAACCCATTTTTAAAAAGCAAGCAAAATAAATTAGCTCCTGGGTTATGCCTCAGCACATGGTTCAACTTGGCTTCAGATTTTACTCCAATCTTTTGTACAGTCTTGTTGTAAAGACACAGGAGTTTCAGCAGTGACTAAATGCGGGTGGAAAATCAGAACGATTGGATTTATTCGGAGGGCAGAGTGATGGCTTTCTCAGAGTTCATAGATTCATGGAGTTTGAGGCCAGGAGGGACCACTATATTGTCCCTCTGACTTAGTGTATATGGTGAGCCATTTGCATTTCACGTGGTTACCACAGTATTGATCCCAATAACTTTTGTGCTTAACTACAGTGTAACTTGTGTCTGTCTAAAACAGGTATTCCAGACAGCATCCATTTCTTTATCTGAATATACGAAAAGCTGGAGAATACCCCACAATGTAAAAAAAAAAAAAAAAAAAAAAGTGCCTGGTTTTTAATTTAAATCAGTCTGGCTTCAGTTTCCAACCATTAATTTTTGTTATGCCTCTCTCTGATAGATTAATGAGCCGTTTAATACCCTTTGTTTTCTCCCCATGAAGGTACTTATACACTAATCAAGTTACCTCTCAGTCTTTGTTGATAGGCTAAATAGATTGAGCTCTTTCAGCTCTCATTGAGATCTCAGTTATTCCCTCCGCCCGTTGCTCAGATCTTTGTTTTTTCTCAACACTCTTAAAAAAGTTGCGACACTGCAACTGAGCTTTGTATGCCTTTTACTGGTCTCGCCAATGTCATAAATAAAAGTATAATCACTTCATCAATCCTGCTTACTACTCCTCTTGTTTATACCTCTAAAACCAACGTTAGCCATTTCTGTCACAACATTGTGCTGGGAGCTTATGTTGAGTTGCTTGTTCAGTAAATCTTTTTCAAAGTAATTTATTTGCAGGGTAGAGGTCCTCTGTTAGCACGGAAGGATGGCATTTCTTTCTTTTTCATTTTACAGAGTTTTCACTTCTGGGTTGCATTAGGAATGTATCAGGCTCTTGCTTTCCATGAACTATGAAAGCCTCTTCATATCCATATGCGAAGTTTACACCATCCTGACTTGCCTATCACCACCTTGGACTCAGCATAGGAGAAAACAAAAGCATCGGGACAGGTATACAGATGTGCTTGAACAGGTATACAGATGTGCTCTCCCTGGGTTTGATAGATATCAACACGATCCCTAGAGTTCCCAAAACTACTGCCAGTTGGTAGAGGATGGTACTCACCTATTTTGTGCTATGATGCATTCTCTTTTGGTTTAAAAAAAAAAAAAAACAAAACCAAAACAACCCACAACAAAACATCAAACAAAACCAAAAAACCCCAACAAAACCCAAAAGTCAGAGTTCTGTTAGTATATAGGTGGGACGTGAGGGTAGAGCAGCTGTAACCAGCACCCTGCGATGGGGCCGTATGGACTGTCCTTTGTCCAGCTGACTTTGACTGACTTGACTTGATGACCGTTCAGTAGGGAGAGCTGCGTTTTGTGCAGTCAAATGATTTATATACACTTCACTTAGTATTTAAAGAAAGAAAATGGAAGGGTAGGTCTGAGTTACGGTAATGCTGAATGTGGTAATTACACTTCCCTCCTAAAGGAATCCACACTGAGACTAACATATGCTTTCTTCCTCCAGGACAGACTATTCTGTTAGTTTCTTTTTAAATAAATGATTAGAGCTGGCTGAGAGGATCTGCAAGAAGGATTCTGCAGACGGTCTCGTGGGTTCCAAGAGACTGTGCAGTTGGACTGTGATTTGTTCCCCTGTATTTGCTCTTTACAAATTAATTTTATTTGTATTGGGGATTCACCCAGAAGTCTTAATTAGGATGAGAATCATTGTGTGAAGAGAGATCCAACCACAGACACCAAATTGAGACCAAATTGTCAGTTGAGAAGTGATTTTTAGCATCTAATTTCTCACGCTTCGAGGATGACCAAGAGTGGGGTTTTTGATGAACAGTAGGCGTGTGGTGATGTCTGACAGCTGGACTCCTGAGGAAATACCAGGTTGGACACCCCCCAAGGAATAGAAGCATCCAAAATTGCTTACTTTAATGCCATACGGAAAAGATTAAAATAGAATTTTGTTGATGCAGGTTCTTAGGTGGCTCTTGTATGTACAAAGACATGTTTTTGCGTGCCAGCAATGACTATTCATGAACAAACATGAGTGTTTTCTGCTCATCAGACACTGGTTGTAATTCTCCTGCTGACCACGTTCCAGTTGAAGCAGGGAGGATGCAAGTTGTGTGTCACATGTAACACTAGGAGTAGATAACAAAACCTGTTCCTAAACATGAAGTGAACCTGCCAAGGATTGCTCCAAATCATCTGTGAACTGTTGTAAAACGAGAGCTGAGGAACAGGGGAAGATGGCCACAGGTTACTTGTCAACAGTAGGTGGGGCCACATTTGGATTCCCCCTCCCCTCCCCCCCCATCCCCAGTTATTCAAGTTGATCTATAGATTACTACAAATACTTCCCTTTCATGGAAGTTACATGAAACTAATACTTTCTAATAATGCAGTACTTGCTGCAGAATTCAAACCAGTTAAATTTCATAGGCCACTGCAAAAACCAACCAAAATAAAACTCGACTTCTTAGTAGCTATATAAGTAGCACAGTAATGCACAACATCTTGTACAGATGGTTTTATGCAAATAAAGCGGGGGGAGGATCTGTGGAGGCAGCAGGCATGCCGCATTGTTGTGGTGTTTTGTTTCCCCCTTTTTTTTCTATTGTGCTACCGTGAATGAATCTTCGGTGTATTCTGTTTCAGGGACTGTTCATTTTTTTTCCTCCTCATTGAAAGCAATAGCCCTGGGAAGCTTTTGCTGTGTTTTAGAAGAGAAACTGTGGCAAAGAATTGGTCTGTAAAGCAAACATTTTACTTGAGCTGGCTGGGAAAAATAACACACTCTGGTGAAGCATTCTGGGTTTGTGAGCTGTGTCTAGCATTTATGAGAGGTGATATAAGATGCTTGGAGGAGAGACAGGCATCAGACCCCACTCCTTTGGTGGTGAGCTCTTTTCCAAGTATTGCATGGCGTGTCTGATTGAAATCGGTTGTGACCTTACAGGTAGAATAATGCTAGTTTTCTGTTCACCCTGTATTTAGTTTTTAGTAAAGTAACAAAGTAGCCTGTGCATTTTCCAATATGAATAGTCTTCAACAGAAGAAAAAAAAAATGCAGTAAATGAACGGACCTCAGCTCAGATGAGGATCTAGCCTGTCACCAAGCTGTTCTATGCTGATAATTTGCACAAGATGGCCGGGGTAGAGTTGCGCAGGAAGCTAATTTTAACGCATACTCGACTGGCTAAAATTTGCACCAGGACACTTATTTTTCTGTGAAGCGTTTTAAGTGTGTAAGTTGGTGATGTGCCTAGCTTACTCTTTGTAAGATTTATTTCATCGCAGAAAGCTGGCATGTGACCCAATTGTCCATTTTTAAACTTCAGATCTCTTCTCAGTTATTGATTACATTTATTTATAACTACTCTTTGCTTTCTAAGCTACAGAATTTGAGGTAAACAAAACCCAGTTTGTTTACACTGCTAATTTAGAATACTTCAGGGTTTTTTTCCCTTTCTGCATCTGAATGAAACGTCAAATTGGAAAGGGTGGTTTTTGTTTTATTTTTTGAAACCAGACTTTCAGTCAACTGATCAGGTCTGTTTGTGCTGATAAACTTGAAGATGCAACTTTATGTACACTTATTTCAGAATTAAAAACCTTGCTTTTCTAAAGGCAAATCCACTTTAAACCATAATACAGTGTTTTGGGTTTTTTTGTTGTCAGCTTTTTCTGTTCTTTTTCAAGTGGGAATTCTGAAAAGACTCTTTAGGGGGCTGTTGACATTCAGTTGTAACAAGGTGGCTACTCTGAAAAGAATTGTTTCTGTAAATACGGTTGGTTCTTCCAAATTTCTGTTTTGTGATGGAAAACTTTTGATTGAAAATTCTTGATCAATTGTCCCTATCAACTTATAAATAGATTATGTTAGCTAAGAAAAATATTGATCTCTTCTGCATCTCTCTTCTTTAACTGTCAAAAATTTATCTGATAGATCTTGGGTTTGATGCTGCTCCCATAAATATTTTTTGCATAGATTGCAAAGTGTTAAGGAGGATTAAATAGTTTTTGCTTACTACTGGCCAGGCCAAGCTTTACTTATGCATTTGGCAGCTGCTTTGTCTCTCATTTGTATGCTCTTTACAATTTGTAGAGCACAGCAGAGTAGTTTTAAAGAGATAGCTTATTAATAAACATACGAAAACAAAAGCTTTCTGGCAGCAGTTTAAACTTGCATAAGAATGGTGGTGGATGTTTTTTCGGAAAAACAACGCTCTTAACAGGGGAAAAAATGATCTAAATTAAAAGAACACTCTAAATGTAATATCTTTTGGGGAAACTGGAAAGAGGTTCACATAGGAATACCCAGTAATCTCAAACATTAAGCTCATCTTTTTACTACAGACATGTTCTCTGTTAAACCTCTCTTGTGAACAATTAAATAGTTGCGCTTATGCAATGAAAACGTCACACATATACAATTTCATTAAAACCATGGCAGACTTTTTTCCATTTCTCATTTGCAAGGCGGATGTGGTTTATTTTAGTGCCGTTTCCCACAGATAATATGGCGATAAAGTGTGTTCATGTACAGAGATGGATTTGTTGATGATTAGGGAGGAGAAATGAGAAAGGGAAAAGGAAAATTTCTGGATGTAGAAAACCAGCAGAAACTGTTAGCATCAGTTACATTAGGGATCTTGATTACACAGAGGGGTGAAGCTCTTGGGGAACTACAGTAAGCTTACAGGTGTTCAGGGCAAGAATAGATTTTAGAGTATTATCCTTTTGATGAACTAATAGTTTTGAGTACTTCTAAAAATAGCTGTTAAGGAAGCTGATGTCTCCTTAAATATTTCAGCTTGACATAATATTCTGTAACCTCATACAAAATGATTCTTGATGTGATCTGTCAACACAGACTGTGATGCCATGCTGCAGAACACAAGAGGGTTTGAGCTGTAGTTCTTGCATCTTCCTCCAGGATTCATGTGTTCTGCTTTAAGAAGCTAGTGGGAAACTCAACCCAGCCAGTAGAAACCCCAACAAATCCCATCAGTCTCACTTAGTGCATGAGCTATATCAGTGTCAGAACTGTAAACCTGAGTTACAGGTACAAGTCATATATAAATAGGTCAGCATACAGGGAACTTTCTTAGAGAAAGATACAGGAAAATTTTTGGTTCCTGTCTTGATTTAATGAAAAATCCAATTTCTCTTCATTGCCTAAGATTGTGGTCCCCTCTCCCCCCCATTTGGTATTTTGGGTAGTTTGTACTTTTATGTTTTGTTTGTTTTTTGGAAAAAAAAAAGGTACAAAAAACCCTCTGTCATTGTTGAAAAGCAGAATGTTTGTTCTTGGAGGCAGAAGCACAGCGTTTGCCCGTTGGAGCACAAAAGCTGCAGTGGTTCACAAGCATTTCCTCTCATGTTGACTTTGTTTTTAATTCTGATTCTTATATTTCTTTGTTTATCAATGCAAACTTTCAAGCCTCTTTTTACGGTCTGATTAAAAGCATGCGTACGTTAATATGTGGTTTTCCACTAACTTTAACAGACTCTGGGGCATAATTCATGCACTAGGATTGAAATAGGTAGACTGTATGTGTGCATTGGGTGTATGGTGAAATGGTTGACATCAAGCTTTTTTAAGAAACTTCGCATCATTGACACATTAGCTAGGGATGTACTAAAGTAGAGGAGTCGTGTAATGTGGCCCAACTTTTTGCAGATTATTTTTTGTTGCTTGTAACTCTTCAATGTCTCAAATACTCTGAATTAACCTCAAACTCCTAAACCTGTTAAATCACTTTCTGGAAAACTGTATTGCTGCTGGAAGTGCTGCTGTTGTGGGTTTCTTATTCTCCTCTGTCCTGTGTTGTTTAGAGCAAGGCAGGCTTTATCAGGGAAGGTGATATCTTCTTACTAGAGTGACCAATACAGTGGGTGCTGGGGATAAACACCTGCAGTTTTGAACAGAAGGTCCCAAACTCGACCGGTTTTCCCTTTTGCTTCTATCAGTTGCTCCACCTGGAACATTGCCTAGCATTTATGCTCAGACCATCATTGCTACAATAACACTGCTGGTAGTGAATTAACCATCATTTCAAAATTCTCCATGTGAGAGAGTGTGTTTAATTCCTGCCTATATTCTTGTTGTTGTTGTTCCCTGTGAAAATATGAAACAGGTTTTAAATTGCATCTGATGTTGTAAATGTCCAGGGAATAATGGAGTGGCTAACGCTGCCAGCCCGCACTCTGTGGGGATCACTTTGTTTGTGAGCTAAAGACTGGTATGTGATGTGACGTGATGCTCAAATGTTTCCAGGTTGCATATCTATAAAGCTCTATTCCTAAATATACGCCCCTGCACTGTCTTTTTTCTCAAGAAAAAATAGTATCTTTACACCAAAACACATCCCCTTACCACCAAAGCCTCTAAAAACCGTAGATAGTACTTTTTTAAGAAAAAACTTTGTTAATTCCTAATATCTGTTACTTAAAGGTGTGAAAAGGTTCTTATTCACGTAACAGATGAAGTGATGATATTGGGACACTCTTCCAGATGGCAATGTTTCTCTCTTCTCTTTGCAAGAAGCTTGGTTCAAGGAACGTGGGGAGTGAGGAGAAATGAAATAGGTTGGAGCATTTGTAATCTGCATATGCTTGTGTGTACGTGCGGTTGTTCTCCCTCTCCCCACGTCAGGCATTTAGTGGGTAAGGAAGCACGACAGAGATGTGTTAAATGTCAGTCATCCCCAGAGCCTCCAACAATGAACAAGGATTAAACAAGAAGCTGTGGAAGAGGAAAAGAAATCCTTGTGCAGGTTTTAATAATTCATAAACGTTGCATCTATTTTACTATTCTCTGCATTTAAAAACAAGGCCCAAACTATGCCTGCAAGCACAACTTTCCCTTTACAGTAAAAGGGATTGAATTCATTATGGCTCAATTCTGGTTATATCAGTTATTTATTTATTTATTTTCTTTTTGGGGTGATTACTATCTTGCATTTATGGATGGACCAAATAGAGAATCTTATGTCCAAAACATTCTAAATTTAAATGTTTTCATAAAATTGAAATCCAGATAGAATCTATCCTGATCCCGAAATGATGACAATTTGCAAACCTTCAGTATTCTGTAGCTTTGCCGATCTTCATTTTAATGTATGGACCGAACTATAATGACATATCAGTAAACTCAGCAGTTCCAAGACAATGTCCAGGATGAAAGCGACAGATTAGGATTAATTTTTTGAAGTCGGGGGATTAAGTGATGTTGGAAGAGTGTGAGAGGAGGGTTTGTTCTCCCTCTCATACAATACAGCACACGCCTTTTACTTTTGGATCTGGAACATAGAGGTCTCAGTCTTGGTGGTATTTTTGGTCTTAATAGCAAACAGCTTTCCAATGCTGTTGATGTTCCCCATAAGAACTCCAGGTAACTGCTGAGTTGAGTAATTGGACTGAATTGAATCCTATTCATGTACTGATTCAGCAGCTGAGAGCACAAGAAGTGCCAGTAAAGGTAATTCAGTAAAGGCAAGCCTAACGATTGTGTAGAACAGTGCCGCTTTCTCTGGCTTCCAGAGACGGGACTGTATCACCTGAGCTGTGACTTTGCAGATCCACACCAAAGCCTGTCCCTTTCCCCATCTGCGTCCTTTTATTTGTCTACTGCTCTCCTTCCCTGCAATGCAGGTGGCAGCAAGGGCCAAGCCTTTTAAAGTTATGTCTGTAATTTCAATAATGTAGTAACAGAAGCAGGCCACCATCCAACCTAACAAATGCAAGTGTGTTCAGGTTACAGCGTTGGATGCATAGCTCTGTGTTTGAGCTGCTCATCCAGGTTTACATCATTTTCTTGGGTTTTTTAGCCTATGGACCTAGCCCCTGGCTTTCACGTTTCTGGGGCATAGTGTCCTGAAATGGAAGGATGCCAATGCTAGTCATCTATGCCAATGCTAGTCATCTATCTAGCTGTCTACCTGGATTTTTTTATCTTGTCAGTCTTTTAAAACTAGCTCTTAATTGTGGCTTTTTATGTAATGTTATTGCTCTTTGACATTTAACTGCTGCTATCATGTGGATCATGAAAACAGTTCACTTTTAACTGCTCAGCAGTGGAAACTCCTTGCAAAGTAAACCAGCTTTGATGAGCTGGGATTTATGACCAGGAGTGTTCCAGCCTGTCCAGGTAGCTGCCTTGCTTATCAAGAGATCTCTCTGAAATGTTAACCTAAATGTCACAGTTCGGGGTAGTGTAGCCCCTTTATATTTTAAATGTGATTTGTATAAATTGCTTTAAGACCAGTAGTTATTTGTAGTTCCGTTACTACAGGCAAATGGGACAAAAGTCTTCAGTTGTCAAGCTCACTCAGGGCCTTGAAAAATAGATCTTGTTTCAGTGTGTAAAGAGGGAGTGTTAGGCACAACACCTCTCAAAATCTGCAGCAAGATCTTTAATTTCCACTTGAGCACATCTCTGACACTAGCCAAGAGGAGTCACTTGAATCACTTGCTCTAAGGATGTTTCTGCCTTGCCATTGGGCTGCCCTAACCGAGATCTAAAATCTGATTGAATGAAAACTATAACAGCATTTTTTTGCATCTCAGTTGTAGGCACTGGTTTAAAAAGCTTCTTAGGCAGAATAAGTACAATGAATTTTGGTGGTATTCTTAAGAAAAAGCAGACAGCGTTCCTCTGGGTAGAGCTGGAAAAGTAATAAGGAGGTGCTCTTTGGTTCTGCCCTCCCCTTCCCCCCCACCTATTGAAGCTTCTGAAAACCAAACAAACAAATGCGGAACAACTGAGTAGAAATGAGGATAACTGTGTTTTCCTGCTAGCATTTCTGATAATTGACTTGCAAAAGGTTTAAAAAACCAGGCACACTGTGTTGTTTCAGTCTTCATGCCCTCTCACTGGAAATTTGTCCCCCCTGTTCTGCAGCAAACAAAACTTCAATGGCTGTCAGCATGCTGGAGGCTCCCGTCTGACCTGTGTTGAGGGTGGTGCTGGATAGTCCCTGTTCCTCCTCCGACACGTCACTCTGCCTTTGCTCCATTGCTTGCACTACATAGGCACAAGGATTTGGGTTTTTTGTTTCCCTGTGTCATGAGCAATGTTGTTGAACCATATTTTCTGTGACTGAATTCTGCTTTGGCCAGTGCAGTTCCCTGCAAGGTTCAGTAAATGTTTGTGTTGGCAGAACAGGCAGGGTGCTCTATGCAGAGATGACAAAGGGCTGGTGTTTTTTTGCTGGGGGAGCAAGCAGGTCATATCAAACCACCAAGAATTAATGCTACATTTTAAAATCGGTAATTAATCTGCAACAAAGATACAAGGCTACATCTGAACACCTTAATACATAATACTTTCTTCCAGAAAAAGCTTTTCTTTTTCTAAAATGTTACACCTTTTGCTTTGTTAAGGTCTGGTGGAACAAAAATCAGTTTGAGAGTTCCTACAAGATAAATTATGCTACTATTGCTTTACATTTATATTCCTCTTAGGCAGGCAGGATGGTCTCCTCATAATGTAGCCTTGGTACTACCAGATGAGGTTTTCCAATCTCATCGCTTCAGTTTATTTTCATTGCACTTGCTCATGGTAGATGTTCGTGCATTGAGATCTTGTTGTTCAAGGTGGTGTACAAATAAAAAGAAAGCTTAGAATATCTGAAGGAGAATTGAGAACGCCAAAGTTACATCTCACAGCTTGAGCTCACTTCCTCATGACCAGGGAACAAGAAAATGTATTACTAAAATAGGAACCATGGTCGTAGTAAAAAAGTTGATTTTTGTTTTGTTTTCATTTGGATCTGAATTCACTTTCTGTTTCTGTCTGTCTTTTGGAAATGGGAAGAAAATCTTGAAAGGAGGTACTGAGAAAATGGTAACTGTTTTCTATTCCTCTAATGTCTGTTCTTTGTCTTGTGTCCACCCCACGCCCCCCGGCAAGATCCCCACTTTATTGAATTATTTTTGCAAATGCGCTATTTTTTTTCTCATGCACATAAAGTCAAAGGAGTTTGGAAAGAGCATGGAATTGTATTTAGAGATGGATAATGATTCATTGCTGTCAGGACTGTGGGGTCTGATTCAGGTCACTGTTAATTTAACATAGTTCAAAAGGGAATGGATACTTTTTATTCACATATATTTAGTCAAACAGTCCCTGGGGAGAAACAGAAGGGGAATTGAGAAGTGAGGATCAGCTAAGAAGATGCAGGGTTTTGAAGTGACAGAATTATTTTGTTCTTTCTGGCAACATTAGTCTTTGTCATACTTTTGGTTTTTTACAAATAAAAACAGAAAGCTTCTCAGAAGGGTGGATCAGAGGCTGCTCATCCAGTTAAGCTGTTAAAAGCTCATTCAGGTACTGCTGGTGAGGTATTTCCAAGCGTCCAGCTCATAGTGACTTTTCAGTTGAAAACACTTGTAGTTCCTAATTTTCTGCTTTCATTTTTCTTCCATGGCTTTCCACTCTGACTGCATATTGTGATATTTGTGCCCACATTGTCCTCCACCTCCCACTGCCTGGAAGGTCTTTGGAAGAAGACACACCCAAGGATGCAAGCTGATAGATAACATCCTGCTAACTGCTGTCTCGCTTAGGTAAGAGCAGCTTTCCACATACTGTAGAAGTTCAACACTAGTAAGTGGTGCTGTTTGGATCTTTTGTGATCCTGGAAGTATCACAGTATCTCCAAATATTCCTGTGCTGGAAAACCATTTGCAAAAAAGAAATAATGGAAAACTCTCAATAGGAGTAGGCATTTCTCAATCGCTTTCCCCTCTCTCTCTCCAGTGTATGGGATCCTTCACCCCAGTGCTGTTCACCCCCCAGCCCATCCCCTTCAAACCCCACGAGCAGTACATCTCTAAACTGCTGTGACCCTTTGAGGAAAGGAGAAAAGAAACAATGTTGGAAGGTGGGTGTGAAGCTCAGCAAGCTTTCAGCCCATGCTTCTCCACTGCAAGAGTAGCAGAGTTATGCAGATAAAACTGCTCAGGCTCTGGAAAGATGAATGGGATTGGGCCTGGGAGGCTTGGAGTGGGGCTGGGTTGGACCACCCAGGCCAGCACAGAGCAGGGCACAATAGCACTATTCTGGCTGGCCGGTAGCAGGGGTATCGGGTTCGTTCAGAATCGTGATGCTGCCGCAGTATTGGTAAGTCACCCCATCAGTAATGTTTAGCACCTCATCAGATCAGCCTTGTGAAATGTAACATTTCTGGTTGCACACTGGTACAGGTGGTGTTCTCATGCTGGAGAGTACATTATGGGAATTTCATGGCTCCCAAATTATGCTTCAGTGTAGAAATAGGTGCTTGGCAGGGATTATAGCATTGGGACTTACACATACAAAAGGATTTAATATATTACTTTGTGAATCTGATCCTGAAAGTGAGGGATTGATGGCATTGGTTATAGCTAGGCCTGGTAAAAGCTTCGTTCCTCCTTCTGTACTTCCACTTAATATCTTGCTGTAGTAGCTCCATTGCTATGCCTCTGCTAGAAGGGGTTTGACAGTTGTGCTGAATTGCATGACTGCCAAGTGAATGTGGCTTTGGCCAAATGTCCGCTAAGCATTAGGATAAAATTGTCAAACTCGGTCTTGCTTTTATGATCTATTCTAATTTGTGGGTCCAACTCAAAACTCAGTGGTAGACTATAGTGTGGCAGGTCATGAAGCCGCTCATTGTTCTGTTTAGAAAGTACTTACTGGCAAAGAATTGTCCATATTGAATGACCAGCTTGAGATGGTCTTTGCACTGTTTTTGATACTTGAGTAAACCTCCATCTACCTTTGCTACCTGCACATTGATCTTGAACTAAAGTATTGCTTTTCCTTGAAATCTATCAAATCAATTTTGCTATCTAGTATTACATACTGATCTTGATATAAAGGGGAGCTATTCTCCTCCTCCTGAAATGGCAGGAGGAAATTTGGAATCCGTGTGTAAACTTAAACCAAAGAATTTTAATAAGTGTGAAACTACAGGCAAAAGAATTTGACAAGATTACCTCCACAGTCAAGAAAAAGGAAAGTTAGGAGACAGATGTGGGTGCCTTTCTTCTGTGGATATTCAGTCTTGTGCTTCCAGATGAATCTTTCCTGGGATCTAAATGTTTAGTTCAGGGTTCAATTTTGTATCTTGCAACCTGTCTTATTAAAATATATATTGTGCCTTTATGAATATTTAAAAACAAGCACTTAGTAAAGATTTCCTAATAGCCTGTAGTAAGCATTTATAAACCATTACCAGTGGTATGATGAACTAATTTGTGTGGTTTCTATGTGTGGAGCCAAAGAATGGAAGATAGGAGGGTGTAGAATCCTTGTGGGATAAGAAAACAATTAATTGATTATTAATTGCCAGCAGAATTGTAATGTCTGCTTCAGCTCAACTTGATTTAGCTGCCGTGTAAACTGGGGAGGGACGACCCACCCAGTAAACCCTTGCTGCTTAGGCTATGAGAAGAAAATCGGACCTTTGGGTATTTTTAGGGCAAAGCTTAGTGTTAGCATTATTAGTTGGCTGTGAATGCAGTCCCATGGAGGCGTACTGGCTCCCATGAGGACAGACAGATCCTCCTTGCCTTGTCCTGCTTTTGTATAGTAAGGTGCAGAATTAGAAAGAAGGCAGCTATAAAAGTGACTTCTGACACTTCCTGCAGAGGAATTTTGGAATAGGAAAGAAGATTTTTAGGGTAATATAGGACCAAAAATGGATTACACGTTATTTTATTGCTTAACAAATAGATTCTCCGTAAAAGATTGGGGTCAGGAAGAAATGCACATGAGCTGAACCAGCTATCCACATTTTACAGTCTGGGTGTAATGTGTAGTCTATTTTCTCTATTAAAAGAGAAGAGTGTTTTGGCAATTACTTTAAAGCAATCTATACAGAAATATTTGTATTTGTGCAAAGGAGCAGATCTGTTTCTAAAATTGCTGGGTCTGTGGATGACAAAGACGACAAATCTTACCTGCAAAACATTTGGCTACATGGTTTGTATCTTTAAACAAAACATAGGTCCTGATTAATGTTGCAATTGTTAACAATTTTTAAGAACAGTTAAATCTGTACCGCTTTTCTTTCTTCCAAAGAACTTTCTGGTAAAGCCTTTTTGAGTTTGTTTGTTTCTTCCTTGAAGCAATCCAGTTGAAGATTGTATTCAGGGGTCATTCTCTGTGAATATCTTGCAGAAGGTGAAACTCTCCTCTGAAAAGCAAATCAACTGGGATAGACTTGTAAGTCTTCCAGAAAGTCCATCTTGCATCATTATTATTACAATGTAAGGAGAAAGCCAAGAAGTGCAACATTGGATACCTACATCAGATTATGCTGTGACAAGCCAATGGGAATTTCAGACTGTTTAATATAAGTTCTTATACAAGCTAGTGTAAATGCTTTTTTTTTTTTTTTTTTTTTTTTTAACTTCCATCCTTGCTTTCTTCAGACTTCTGGAACATGGTGTCTAGCATCAAAGCTGTGAAGAAGGCAAGTCTGGGTAGGATTGTTCCTATTTCCTTCTGGAAAAAATTGCTATGTGCATTTACTGTCCCTTTCCATCCTGTCAGCCGCTTAAATGGTCACAAACCAATGACTGACGATTGGACATAGAAGATAAAATTATAGGCAACCAGCATCAGACAGTTCTTCTTCAGGTGGTTGTTACAGGGGAGTTCTTAGCTCCCCACTGACATGCAGCTGGTGGGTAGCAATGTGGAAGGAGGGAGAGTGGAAAGAGGTAATGGAGGGAAAAGAAATCTTACCTTGGCTTCACCAGTAGCAACATGAGCATATGCAATTATAAGATAGCTTGCAGATGACAGAGTTAGTTAATGTAACAAGCCCTGTAAAGCATTTAGCCACATTCTAGTGTTTAATCAGCTGTGTAAAGTGCAATATCTATCTTTCAATTTTATGCCATTAAGGGAGACAAGATTTTGATTAGGTACTTAATCTGGGCAAGAGGAAAACAGGCCCAGAGCAAGCCCACAATAGGCAGCAGAAGGGACATTCGACGAAGGATTCGATAAAGGAGAAAGACAGAAATTTAACATAAAAGAGAATTAGTGCAGCTCCTTTCAATTTAGTGCACAGATTTTTATGGACTAATCAATTAGAAGCTGTGGCTGTGCTGCTGGGAAGTGGTGCCGTGTTAGAGGCTTTGCCATATTAATTCTGTTCATTACACTGAGGTCAGACGGAGTGCTTTGGAGAAGCCCCTGCTGCTGAGCAGGTCATGTCGTGGGTGTCGTCCCTTTGTTCAAAAGGGTAAATGGGTAAAGTGAGCACTGAAATTGTGGGGGCAGTTGTTTGTATAGCAGTTTGCTCTGTGTGAGCACATGCAGGTTCTTTTGCTTTCTCTCATTCAGTCCTTCCTTTGAAAACTGGCTTCTTGATATTTTCTTCTATTGAGGAAACAGCCTTCCTAGAGAGAAAATGAGATGCAGTGGTAGGATGCTAGATGGAGCATTGGAAGGTCTGGGTGCAGTTTGCAGGTCTACTTAAGGCTTCCTTCTGACCTTCAACAAATTGTCCCAGCTGCTAACTTGAACATAACTTCATTGCTTTCATGTGAGGTAAACTACCTTGTCCTGTGGAGATGAGAAATTGAAGCACTTGTGAGTTATAGGTAACTCGGAGAATGGGTATCCATTCTCCCATGCAAATAAGATGCATTCGGGTGTGCCAGAGGCATTGATATATATTGCAGACTGTATCTCATGCAGTGCCTAGGGCTGGGCACCTGTGGAAATCACAATATATGAGAGACTTTGAAGTATTTGAGGCATCTGCCATGCTTGTGCTTGGGTCAGGAGGGTAGCAGTGTGGGCTTTCTGGAAAAGGAAGCCTACTTTCAGAGTGGAATCTTGCATGGGGAAAGACTTTAATTCTCTCTGAGGAGGATGCTGCATGGTTTGGGGTAGGGATGGCAGAGATTTGTTGTTCCAGGAGAGCAACACATAGAGCTGAAAGAGTGCTGGGACCCAAAACCCTGCTATGAAAGAGGTGAAGACAAACCTTCAGGAGGTCAACTGAAGAGGATGGAGATCTGGCAAGGGGAGAGGACAGCTTTCAGTTCCTCTGAAGTAGGTGTCAAAAGGCCTGACTGCTCTAACTGTAGTGAGGAACTTAACTGGGAAGGGTGCTTTGGCAAGCACCATAAAGAAGGATTTTGGTGAAGCACTTGGATCTGTCAAGGGTCTATGGAATATCTGTAGTCATTTGAGAACTGAACTGTGATAGCTTAAAACAAATCCCAAGAAAGGGTATTTGTCTCATAGAAGCATGGGAAGAGCAAAATGAGTGAATTAAGGCAATGAGAAGATCTGGCACCACGTCAGCTATGACTTTGGTCTGGGGGTTTCCCAGTAAAGACCTGCTTTCTTTATGGGGGAACTTTTCATAGTGTAACATAGTGGAGAAATTGAGGAGGAGTATTTTTGGACTGAGAACGTGTAACATGCTTCTTCCCACCGTTTGGAGGTGCATCAATGTTGGGGGTTTTTTTGGTTTTTTTTTTTTTTAGTCAGCCCTTTTCCAGACAAGAGCAGTTGATCCATAATCCAGCCTGTGTCCCTCAGAGCTTATATTTTGGTTCTGTCCCACAAGCAGTTCAGAGAAAAAGAAGTTCTCTTCCCCCCCCCCAGTTCTGGCAGATTGCAGTATTTAGGTTTGTATCTATTCCACACATACATATGGTCCTGAAGAGGCTGGAGGACAGAGACTATCTTAGGAAAAACTCCTATTTTTTTTCAGCTGCATCTTGTTTGTGGAGTAACCTCTAGGACTTGCACCATAGTGTGCTTTGTGCATTGATTTCAGACCTGGGTAAGCCTGTAAAGATCAAGGGAGAAGAGACTGCAGATGTAGAAGTTAGGAGAGAATCTTGCCTGTTCTGTTCCATGCAGATTTAAAAGTAGTTCGTTTCTTCCTCGAGTGTTTTTCTTTTTCTTCTTAGCACTCTTACTCTGCCTTTCAGCAAGTAATGCATGCTCTGGGGGCACTCTTCTCTTACAGCAGCCTCTGAGGCTGACCCACCACGTTGTGAGACTCACAGTACGATGCTCCCTGTTTCAAGTGGAAATTTGTTGGTTGTTCTGGGTATATGTATGTAAAACAGTGGAATTCTTGTATGATATGAACCCATAAGTCCATGGTCTCTAGAAGAGCTTAAAACAGAATTACCACTTAGCTCCCCTGTCTTTGGTGTGGTGTGTGGGTTGGGATTTTTTTTGTCACCTTCCATCTAGTCTCTGTCTGCACTGGGTTGTGTTGGGCTTCTGATGGATCCTTCTAATTCTATTAAACCACAGAATTACTTTTGTTGTTCTAAATACAGTGGCTCCTTCAAATCCTTGTCTCCTGAGGATGACGTGATGGAGCATATTAGTTTATGGTAAGCTGCAGAAAACTTGAACTCCCTGACTGTTCAATTCATGCAGAGTTATGACAGGTTATGCCTGCAGGCTACAAGTTAGGGAAATTATTTTCTGTTCAAACATTTCATTTCTCTGCAACTCTATAATTCTATTTCTCTTCTTTTCTTTTTTGTCTCCTTGCAAGGGAAGTACTATGGTATAAAACACTTTGGCTCTGGCTGCTCCTTCCCTGCATATGGGACTAGGAAAATGAGATGCATTTTATTCTTTAATCATATAGCCATCTTGTTTGCTAACCAAAATAATTTCATGGAAGTCACAGCTGAAAGCATAAAATGTAAAGGGAAAAAAGCATGTATTTTTAATCTCGTTAAGTCTGTAAAAACGTGACATTTTGAAAATACTGCTGAAGGCTGATGTGAAATGGGGCAAGTGGGAGTGAATTCCAAAGTATCAGGAGCCCTCAGATAAGATTTGGTCCTGTACAAATGGAGCCAATAGTTGTGTTTTCATGCAATACAGTGGAAGTGAGGTCACAATTAAAAAAAAAAAAAAAAAAAAAAAGGTGGGGGAAGGGCAGGGGGAGGAAAAAAAGAAGAGCCTTTCTAGACTGTCCCTTTAGAATAAAACTGGACAGGTGAGGCATATCTACCTGCTTGCACTTGTTCTTCTTCAGACAGATTTTTAGCTCTTCTAAAACTGTGTGCAAGGACTTTCAGTTGTATTTAAAAGTCTGGTTTTGGACCAGCAGCCCAAATATTGTGGCCATGCACTGGGATTCCCTGATAGGGGAACCATAAGCTGGAAGGTAAAGCTGTCCTGGGAGTAAGAGACAAGTTGAAACAAAGACACAATTACCTGGAGTAAGGCTCTAAGCATCCCGTCATGGTCATAACTTTTTTTGTCCTTGAGGAGCTGCAGGTTTCCTGGCTTATCCTCTTTGTGTCCGTGAACTAAGCCAGGATCTGATCTGAACTGGGATATAAATGTACTTCAGGCAGAAAAATCCCTGTTGGCAGTTCCCATAAAACAATAAAATCATGTCAAATTTGACTAATTCTTGGGATGCATTGCCAGCAGAAAGCTGACAGTCTGAATTTGTCATCACTGGAGGGAAAAGTGTATGTGTTTCTCTGTGTCTGTGCACAGGGGTGGGGAATGGACTGGGGGAGAATAAGGCAACTATTAACAAAATGGAGATGGCATGGTACTCCATTAATGTTATTAATAACTCTATCAGATTTTATTGAAAAGATGCTCTCTGTATCTGAATTTGCCACTATTTCAACCCATTTATTAAAGCTGAAATAGCTGGAGTCATTTCAGACCATATTTATTATTATTATTTGCTGAATGAATGCTGTGATTATGGGTCCCACGGGAATTAGAAGAGATAAAGTGTCATCTTTCAGTCTCTTCACACCTTCCCCAGGGAGCAGTGCAGAGAATGGCTTCCTCTCTGCCTTTTTCTATTAGACTTCTCTCTAATTTCTATTAATAGGGTTCTGAGACCTGCTGTAACACTTGAAAATTTATCTCTTACATTTGGAATGGTGATATTTAACAATAATGGTATACTCAGAGGAGTATTTTTCTTTTATGCTTCCTCCTGTGCCTTCCTGAGCTGGCCATTGATTCCTAGAATTTTACTGACAGTTCAGGAATTTTTCTGGACATCTCCAAAATATCCTGTGGGCTCATTCTTGCTTAGTTTTAATAGGAGATGAAAAGCTGTTTCTCTTTTTAGATGTAAAGCTGTGTTAGATATGGGGAAAATAAGAGTGGTGGGGAAGGTCCCAGACCAATATAGGTTACCTGTGAAGTCATCCAGTTGTGTGGGTCCCCTCCTGTGGTTTTAGGCTTGAGGTTATTCATGCTCAAACCTGTTTCTGACCATATGGTATTAGGTATGAAAATTATATGACTATGGAAAACAGTTGGAAATAGTCTGAGATGAGGTCATCCTTTGTAAGAGCAGAGGATATGGATGATGCTGAGTGAAACGATGACTGTGTTGGGGTGTGCTGGTCCTATAAGAAGAACCCCAAGCGTAGGACTAATGCAACTGGGGCAGCAAGCAGTTCTGTGAAAGGGGCAAGGGGAGATGATGAATGATGCCAACTCTCTCCTTGAGGGGAAACTGGGATAGGAAAGGCCTGTTCTTTTCTATGAAGAAAATAAGTGCGTTTGCTTGAAGGATGAGGCTTTGAGCCTCTCACTAAAAGGGGTGATGTGGCACCCATTTGTGAGGATTAAGAGCCTTCAGATCTATTTATTTCATTCAGCTTTTTATGCCCATCTGAACTTCTTTGTTTGTTTAGAAAAAAGAAAGAAGGGAGAGACTTGTCCAAGTTATCAAGAAAAGATGGTTTGTTCATTGTCTAGGTGGCTGGAAGTCTTTCTGGCCCTTTTTTGAGAAGCTGCAAATTTCCTATATTTGTTTATATATATATATATAAAAAACTCATCCAAATGTCTGTGTTAGTTAGCATACCCCTCTCCCCAGACTGTTTATACCTTGGCTTATGTGAATGTCCCCCAGCATTTGCATATACAAATTATTGTGTCAACAGGTAAATACTGGAAATGTGGAAAAAAGACAGCTGAGTATATACAGATATACAAACACATACACAAACAGCTATTTTCATGCACAGATAAGTCTGTCCCTTGCAAATGGCTGCTTTCACCAGCCTTGCAGGTATTCTTTTTTTCAAGGGATCCCACTAGTAATTTTGACTCTAAGACAGAGGGTGGTGAATTACTAATTCTCTGATTCTTCTGAGTATCCATATGTTTGAGGTGCACATTAGAGCTAGACTTGAGCAGCAATCACATGAAACCAGCTGAATGACTCCTCAACAAAACTGTTCTGATGGTGATTTAATGACACAGGAGTGATTGCAGCGTAGTGTTCTGGGCAGACAGACTCCTCTGAACCACATCTGTTCCCTCATTCACTAATGTAAGAATAGTACAAAAACAAGCGGCATTTGGTCTTATTCCAAAAGTGCGTGTGTTACACTTGCAACTTGTTTGGGCATCGTGGGGTCAAGGTTGACTCTGCAAGAAAACAGCACTGAAAACGAAGTCTGTGTTTTGCTTCATTACTCTATCTGCCTTTGTATTTTCCACTCCCTGCAATCTCTCTCCTTCTATTAGTGTTTAAATTTCATCATCAAAGATGAAGAAAAACAACCACTATGTAAACAGAGTGAACAACAATAAGGGAAAACAAACATATATTAGGAGCCTGGAAACATGTTTTCCTGCCTTCCTGTGCAGGAACAATACCAAAAGGAATAAGAACAGCAACCTTATGCCAAAGCAGGGTTGAAAAACAAGTGTACAGTTAACTGGATGTCCTGAGAACATATCAACTACTTAACCTGGCAGAGAAAACTGAACTGAAACGAGAGACAGCATGGAGAAAACCCTAGAGCAACACCTTGTTTTGCCCTGCCAAAAGAAAAAGGCAGTCTCCCTCTCAATCTAAAGTTTCTTATCCTCAGCAGCTTTGCTGTTTGCAGAAATGTATTTCATGCCTACACAGTAGAGAATGTCTTCTGAAGATGCTAGTGATGTTGGGTATTTAGCTGGTACATCTTCTTGAGGCCTGCTTTTCTCAGTCATCTGGTGAGATAGGGTGACGAAAAGCTCTTTAAATGCACTGCCTTTTTTTTTTTTTCCCCCCTTCTTAAAAACCTTGGTTTGATTAAGTTTTGGCATTACATTTGTTGCATGAAAGACAGGAACTCTTCTGATTATTTGGATCGTAGAGTCAGGTAAATCAAAGGAACAGATCAAAAGAAGAGGAAATATTAATGAAAATCTATATTCTTTGGTCAGCATTTTTAATAGCTCTTGTAGAAAATCAAAAAGGAGAATCAGCTGTACCTAGGAAACTTGTCTGATAAGGATGATATAATGCAGTGCATTAATGCAAACTTCAGTACTACATACAGCTGGAAACAAAACCGAAAAATGATGTTCTAAATAATAAAGCAATATTTGACTGTTTAAAAGCCTCACAGTATGAAATTTGTCAAAATTTAACTCTTGTGATTGTCCTGGGGAGGCAGAGCGTAGTAATAAAGCCCAAATCTGAGAGGCTGGTGCTCTTGCATCAGAAATGTAACTGGAAGAATTAATCACTCTACTTGCATTTCCTCTATGACAATTGCTGAGTGGAATATGGGGAAAGTGGTTTTTAATTTTTGGATTCTTTTGGCTTCTCTGCTTTAAACTGTGTCTAATATTGCACAGTTAAGTGAAGAACTGGGATCAAAAGTGCTGGGTAGATTTGACTGCAAATGTTTATCTGGAAAAGGCTGTTTAGCAGAAACTAAGTTCCTTTATGTGATTTGACTTGGAGCTTTTTAGCACCAGGTGGAGTGCTTCATCTTGAGGACGGTTACGAGTGGACTGCACTACACAAACAGAATCTGTAGGTGAAAACTGAATTATTGGCAAGCTTCACATCTTGGGAGAAGTCAGCCTCAGCTCTGCATCCCTCTTCCAAAAACTGTAAGTGGAAAAGGCACAGTTTGTCTATGCCAAGCTAAAGGAATCAGTTGTGTGGAAATACAAACCGAGTATCATGACACTGACTTAAGTGTAATACAATCTAAGTACCATTCATTTGCTTTCAGTTTGGAAGCTGGAGGGTGTGCTCAGTCTATATTTTCAACTTCTGTGCACAACTAGCAATGTCCAGGACACTTTAAAATGAACGCAGAGTTTCTCACGTCACTGGGTTTAGGTGGGGTGTGTTTTAGTCATCAATGGGAAGCAGTGAGGAAAATATGCTACAGGAAAAGTTGCTACAGCGTAAATGGGCTGATGCTAAATACTGTCCCTACCTGTGTTACTGTGAGGAGTCGGGTAGGAATGAGAGGCTGTGAGCCCTTCATCATGGCCTCTGAACTGAGAACATCCTATCCTTAAATGTAACCAAAGATGAAGAGGCAGCAAAAATCCTGCAGAAGAGAACTGAAATGTTACTAGATGTGCTTAAGCATTGCTTTGAAAAGATTCGTAAGAAATATTTGGACCTAGAAGATAACCTTCGATCTTGAAGAATCTCAGCTCCTTCCCATCATTTACCTTTATTTTTGAACTCTATTTGGTGGGTTTTAATACGGTGGCTTTTGGATGGTGCTTCAGTTAGAGACAGAACTGTAAAATATTTTCAGTGATAATATGTGGAATTTGGATAATCTGGGACCTTGGAGCACAGGATTGTGAAAGCAGGTTTCCAAAACAGTGTTTTTGGAGTGAATGATTTAATGAAATATACTTAAAAAAAAAAAAAAGCCCACTAGCTATCTTTTGGGGTCATTGTCCCATTCTAGTCTTCAAGCCTTTTTTTTTTTCTTTCTTTTTTCTTCTACAACCGCAAGAACTGGAAAACTTAAAAGAAAGCTGGAGCGATGAGCTTATGTGACTGTCAGCACCATGGTCCCAAGCACAGGGCTATTTTGCTTTTATGAGGCAAAGCTGGACTGAAGCAACAACAACAACAAAAAAAGCACAAGGATGCTTTAATTTTTCCCCGAGGCCCTGGATTACGTAGGCTGGATTAGACAGTGTTGTTACTCATTGACTTCTACAACAGCTCTGTATTCATTGTTGAGAGCAGTTTCTAACCTACTGGAACTGACTTACTTTTTCAGACAAATTCGGTTGTCCACCCAAACTCCAGCTAAATTTAATTGCCCTCTAGCAGCAATGGATAAATGGGATCTACCTCCATTCCTCAGCTGCCACCATTTACAACTTCTTATGTTGATGAAAATAAAAGATGGCTGGGGTTCATACCTAACACTCCAGGCTGTGAAACTGTATGGGATAAGGGGCAGATAAAATCCTTGTACAGGCATTTTTCTACAAAGTTGGTAACTTCTGGCTGAAGGGCAGAGTGTTTGGCTGGTGGTAGCAAAAACTGCATTTGCCCCCGCTAGTGCTCTGACTTGGGATAACAGATTTATTTGTGCTTTTACCCTCATAGCAGGAGTTTAAAAATTGCTAGTGTAGTTTTTAATGCAGCAAGGGAAAGAGATGTTTGTAGCGATAGTATTTCTACGGGATCTATGTAAAGCGCTGTATTCAACACAGGAATAGAAAATGAGTGTGTTAAAAGATTGAGCTCACTGTGGGGGCTGTAGGCTCCACCCTTTTGCAAGAGCCAATTTAAACACTTCTACGGGGCAGAGAGTCTTTCTCCAATTTTGCTTTAAAACAGTGATCAGACGTGGAGGTGCCAGAAATCTCCGAGTATTTCCGTGCCAGCTCTGCAGCTGTTAAAGGACACAGACTTGGGATAAGGCTCAAATAAACATCCAAGTTTTTTTTTCTATTGAATGTTTAAATGAATGAAAGCTGAGCTCCTAACCTTCTGAGATTTCCAACTTACTTATTAAACTGAGGAAATGCAATAGAGCGCACCACTCAATGTTTTCCAGTGTTTTGCCTCCCAAACTTCCCTGAATTATCATGTCTCCTTCCAAGCTCTGCTGTGTGATCCTGCCTTCCTATTACCATCGGAGACAAACTGCAGAAAGAAACTTACTTCATAAGCGAGCCCAATATTAAACATATAAATAATGCATCCTTCAGCATTATTTATAATGCAGTAGCATCACTGTGCTATATCATATGCAATTTCAACTGCCTCTTTTTAACTGCTTTCCTGCCAGGCACATCCTTCAGTAAGTTCTAAAGCAACATCAGCTGCTTGTTTGATTTTTCCCTTTCTGGTATAACTACCAGTTCTGCTGAGAACTTTTCATACACAAAGCACAGACAAAGTTTAAATTACAATACCAGTGAGTATAATACTATTTATAATACAATATAAATTACAATGCCAATTGGATTTGAAAGTGAAAAATTTTCTGTCTAAGAAAAATGACCAGTATGACTATAGCAGGGGGAGATAACTAACTGGTTTAGGCTTGCTTTTCGGAGTTAATGCTGTGCTCAGAGAGTGACTTTTAAGTTATTCCAGAGTGATAATAGCAGAATATACTGTTCCACTGGTCAATTGCCCCGTGTAGACCAGTCCGGGGTTTTTTTTTTTGAGAGAGTGCTTTTGTGTCCTGCACACACACACAAAATCTGGAATAACAATACTGAGGCTTATCTTTGTAAGATCAAATGAAAGCTGTAGTTGAATGTTCCATTTGTTTCTTAATGAGTAGTGTCAGGCTGTGCCCTATGCTTAACAAAAGCATATGTGCAGATATTGTTCTGTTATGATTACAGTACAATTATATCATGTCTGTAATAGAATACTGCATCTGGCCTTTTCTTGGTTTAGGAAATCAAGAAGGAGATTAGTTGATAATTTCTGAGAATGCACCTAAATGACTTACACAAAGGGTTTTTTTTTTTTTTTTAAGCCAAATTCTCTTACAATCAGGTTTGGGAGAACAGTTCTTTTGGGTTTTGGATAGAAAATTGTGGGTGTGGGTTTTTTTTGTGTGTGTGGGTTGTTTTTTGTTTGTTTTTTTTTTTCCCTCTCTCCTGAAGAGAATACTCTTAATTACGCTGCTGTCCATAAGCCTGTTTTTATTATAAAACAAACCAAACAAACAAACCTCCCCAAAAAAATGAAATAGGAATTTTAAAAAGTTTCAGGTAGGAAATGAAGTACTTTAATTCATATGTGCCAACGTGCTATTTTACAGTAATTTCATGTTTCACTATTACGTTTGTGTACAGCACCTTCTTGCTCTGTTCTACCCTTTGTTACTGACAGCAGTGCATGGCGTGAGATGTAGTTTAATGCAGGAGCCTCCTCTTGGGAGGAAAATAGGGCATGTGAAGTACAACACTGGCTTTTCAGATTTAAATTTGCTTTTATTTAATACACCAAAACCTCAAAAGCTTGTGTGGGTAAGAGGAATCAACTTTATTTGCTGATCAGCTCACTTCACAACATACATCTGTTTTATATAATTGCTGCCTGTTACATAGGACACATCCCATTTTCCAAGTGATAGGGTAGTAAGAGTCAAAATGATGATTAAGAATGAATGGTTGCTCCCGGTCTGTGCTGGGCGTGCGCTAGAAGAACCGGGGTTAAATGCCTGGGGTTTGGGGGACTGGCTGGTGTATGAACTGAAAAGGTGGAAAGAACTTACCTGGTATATTAGTTACTAATCTCCATCTAGACAGAGTCTGAGCTTTAACTTTCTGCTTCAGGTTCATTTTAATATCAGAAGCTGGTATTTGTTTATTCCTGGTGTTTGGCAGGACATAATGATCTTGAATGTATGCTGAAGCTTTGATTTGCTGTCTTGGGGTCTGTCATGGGTGAAGATGCAGTTCTCAACACATTCATGCCTTGGCTTCTCAGAGCAAGGGAATAGTGTTGGCATTAACTTTTAATGTAACATTTGAAACTTGGGCCAGTTTAACAAACATGACTGAAGAACTTTCCTAGCTATTTTAAAAATTATTTTAAAATATTATAAAATCAAAGGAATGGACCTGGAAAGGATCTTCCAAGAGTCCTCTTGATCCATAACTTGACTCAAACTTTACTTGACTGCTCAGTGTTGTCTCCACGGGCTATTCTCTATAACAGCTGCAAGTTGCTCACTGTATTCCACAGAGCCTCCTTGTGTTTGGCTTCCAATATGCTGATCACCTTTTATCAACTATCGAGGGGTGCTATCAATCCCCACCCAATCTCTCCTAATAAAAATGTCCTCACCTGGGATATGTACAGGTAATTTGATGGTAGGGGACATGCTCTGTCATCTGCCTCTCCTGCTGACTCAAGCTATCACTCTGAGCTTCCCACAATGTGTGCGTTGTTTTATTTCTGTGCAGTTTTTTGCTTTTTCTTTGGCCTGAATTTTGATTTTGGGCAGACTGTGTTCTGGCACTGTTTTCTGAACGATGCCTTTATGTGTGATTAATGCCCTTAGGTGCTCTGGTAATACAAATAATTAATGAAGGGCTCTTTAATTCTTCTTCATGATAAATGTTATGTGGCATGTTTGAAATACAGCTAAGATAGAGCCATGTGCACAAAAATAGGTATATCTACTTACAGTAACTCTGGTGTATTAAAATGCATAGTTTTATTATCAGTAACCTTCTATGCCCTGCAGGCACTTAAAATCCTACTATCCTGAGCAGGAATGAGAAAATAAGAGTTGCCAAACAGGAGCTTCCTTCATGCCAAAAGCTCGAGTTGAATACCATGAGAGCTTCACAGTGCCTCTCTGTTCTTCTGTTCACTGGTCTTAAGTTAACATGCTTGTTCTCCCAACTTACTTCAAAAGTTAAGCATGTACTTACTGTATGTTCGTTTGCATATGCTGAAACCAGCATGTGGGGATTTGTTAATTGCTCTGGCTTCAAGTTGTATTTCAGCAGCCTCGTTACTGAAGCAGCAAAGCACCTGAGGTCATAACAAAATACAGAGCAAGTAAGTTAAGGTGATATTTTCTGTGTGCTTTCAAGCTCTTATGATAAAAGCTGATGTAGGTACAGTTCCAAGCCAGGGCTTAGAGGGAACACTGTGGAGTGCCAAACCTAGTGGGATACTTGATTTATTTATTTTTAGGTGGAAGGCTGGGGAAGGCTTTTACAGTTACAGGTTTCTCGAGTCTCCCTCCTCCTCAGCGTGTGCGCAGGTAATGCCAAACTGTTACAGCTTGCATAGATAAGAGAGATTATTTCCCTCCTCCCAATAAATAATGTTTCAATTACAGCAGTGCTGGTATGGTGTGGTGTACTGCATATTTCACTATAGCTTATGTTCAACATGAACATCTGGCTATTTCAGTGTGTGTTAGAGCAGGGTTACTGCTGGGGTATAATACATGGCAACGATTGGAGTGGGGAAGAGGACGCAAGAAAGATCACATTGCAAAAACTCATTACCTTCATGAGGAAGGTTGGACTGGGAGCATTGATTGAAGGATACCATCAGAGACAGGGAGAAAAAGCATTTTTTTTTTTTTTGGTCTGTTACTTCTTTGTAAAAAGAACAGAAACATCATCTGACACATCAGACTGTTGTAGGTCTTGGTTCATGGAGGGATCCAGAGGATCCCGCAACTACCCTGTGCCGTACTGGGGAGCAGTTCACCTTGTTCCTGAGGAGTGCAAAGACATCGTCCTGGGTAAGGTGCCCTGCCGAGAAGCAACATAAGTTACAGCAGGTTGCTTCTGGGCCCTTAGTACCCTTCTTTTCCCTTGTCCTTCAACTCAAGTATACAGCAGCATTTATTTTTCTTTAGCTCCTGGAGAAAACAAACAGCAGAGTCCAAAAAAGACAGGATTTTCTGATCTCCCATAAAAAGGCTATGGAAATTTCAAAGGAAAGGAAGACGATAGTATCGCCTGCACTGAGACGGCAATTATGGGTCCTGGGAGGAAGTGTATAAAGCCTTATTGAGTGGAGATAGTCAAGGTGGCTGCAGGGGCCTGCATGGTGTGAGGAAAAGGCTGGAGGAAACCCTTATCAGACCTGTTATCCTGTCTCTGTCATTCCCATACAGATTAATGAGCTCCAGGATGCTGTCAGCCATGTTCAGACCGGGGTCTGTTTATCCCAAAATAGAAGGTGCTGTCTTGTGCCAGAGTGTCATATTCCCAGGCCAGCAGCACCATTGTGTTTTATTACCCCATTGTATTCAGGGGTTACATCCGAACTTTTCCTCTTAGCTCCTTAATCACTGTTTTGATGGATGAGCTCCATGAGAAAAGCTGCTGCGGCCGCTGCTGCCAAGGGCTCAGTATGGATCAAAATGGTTGCTCGGCACTTGCTGAGGCTTGGCTTCCTAATTGTTCTTGCACCAGCTCTAGGCAAAGGAAGGGGGGGGTCTTACCCTTCCCTGCATGAATGTGGGAGGAAGGAGTGGGATGGAGGGGAGGGGAGCAGCTGCATTTGTTCTGCTCTTGCCAGCAGCGCAAGGCGGCTCTGCCCTGTCAAACTGTCTTGAAGCACACTTGTGGGATGGTGCTGGAGAGGGGGAAAGGCAGATTCATGTGTTCAGGAACATCCCCTGCCCTCTTGAACCCCCGCGTAGCCAGCTGTCCTTTCCACCCCAGTGCGATGCTGCATGAAGCCTGACAGAAGCACCATGAATCTGTAGTCATTAACGCTGCAGGACATGCGGTTCCCTCTGAAGGCTCCTGACTGCTCTGCCATTTCCCTGGTGCAATCCTGGGGAATTATCCATATCTCTGACAAGAGAATAGGTTACTAATGCACCAACACAGCTGTTTTGACACTTTTGATGAATAACATTCAATACTATTAATTGGAACAATTGCTTTTCATTTAACTAAATCACTAGAATTGCTAAACTAAATTGAAACGGAATGTAATTTTGCCTCGCTCTCCTTTAATATGGGCCTCTAAGTGTCTTCTCCCTGAAGAATTAGTAACTTAATCACCTAACAGTGATAACTGTTTCATACCCCTCAGCTGGAAGGCTTTCCTGCTAAGCAGTATTGCATGGGAGTAGAGTGTTATAACAGGGAACAAATCCCATCTCTTTCCTTTCTCCCCGTCTCTGCTGCAATATTAATCATATTAAAAATGATTCTCTTCCTCTTTCTCTGTTCCAGCAAGATCTTTATAGATCATCATAATTTCACCCCCCTCCTTTTTGCATTGTATCAATCACTTGGTATGTCTAACAGGGTGCACAACAATTATATCTGTCCATTATGTTAAAGATGGATTTTTGCTGTCAATGACTGGGAGATGGGCTCTTGTTCATTTTCCAATGAACTCGTCATCCAGTGCACACAACGCAAACACCATAGCATAATGTGGTGACCACATTGACCAAAAAACTTAAAAGATATGACTATATGGCAAATGTTTAGCCGCCTTTATTAATTTATAAAAAAAAAAAAGGTCATGGTGTAAATAACAATAGCCTGAAATGTATTTGCATTACCTTAAGTTTACATGGCTTTTGTAACTCAACTAAAGAACATGTCTTCTGACCAGTAGTTTCTGCAATCCCAAGAAAAACTTGTGAGACAAAAAAGTAGGTATTCAGAGGGGAAACCTTCTGCTAACAGGTAGCACTTTTATGGTTCCTATTTTATTTCTTTAATAGATTGAGCCCCTTGTCCACACAAGTCCATTTTACAGCTGGGAAAATGGAAATCCAGAAATTAAACGTTTTACCTGAGTTATGCGGAAAATTACTGGCAAAGCTTAGTTTACTAATGAATTGTTTTGTGCTCTTCCCTCTAAATTTGCACTTGCTGTTTTTCCCTGTCAGTAACTATTAAGTTTTGCAGACCAGCTCCTTGAGTTTGTTCAGAGCCAAGGAGACAGGAAAAGATACAAAGCTGAATGTTGTTATTACACAAATTTACTGAGATCTCGTTAGTAATAATGTTGTTCCATTGGAATAGTTCTTTGTAGGTTTGTAATAGCTGAGAAAAAGCCCAGAGCCTGAAGGTTTCTGTTTATGCACAAGGCAGGTAGATGCCAAGCTTCCTCGTGTTGCCTTATGCTGGTTTCAGAAAGCACCCTGCACTTCATTCAGACCTTGTATTGCTGAGACCTGTCTGCTACAGCCAGACTATCTTCTCTCTTAACATAAGCAAACTGATGCTGACTTTTGGTTACTGCCAGCTTGGGCAGGACTGCCAGTGCGAGTCCTCTGAGCCTTTTGTCACAGAGCCTCCTTCCTGGCCAGATGTGTTGGGCCTGACACTGCATCCTCCATAGATCCATAATTTCACAACCCTTTTGGTTAGCTTGCTATATACAGGATTCATTTGTTTTAAGCTTGCCAACCCCCCTAGGAAAGCTAAGGCAAATTAAATAAAAGTCAAATAGATATCATTTGGAGCATGCTAGATCCTCATTTAGACTTTGTTTTTTTGGATGGGGTGGAACAAAGTGGTCTTCGTTGCAGATTAATATGCCCACCTGTTTTTTGGGTTACAGTTAATACATACAAATCTGCTGCTGGGATTTTGCAAAAGTTTCCCTTCCACAATTCTAAACTATTAATGGCAAAAGGCCTTTCCTAAAAGGCAGAGCTGTGCACCTTCCTGCAGGGTTCAAAGGCTGTTGATGTCTGAGGATGAGATTCTCTACGTGCATTACTGCTGCAATTGAACCTATACCTATATATGTCCCAATCACATTCCACTGAATCCAGCAGTTGATTTTAGTTAATAAGTCTGGCAAATTTATCTCTCTCTAATGAATGATGCATGGAACTGTGATGTTTCTGAAGTGCTTGAACACTTTCTCTGTGTGTCTCTCTCAAAAAGTTCAGGGTATTATACCCAAATGGCTTGGTATAATTAGTTGTCATTAACTCTTATTTTTCCATGTACATATCTGAAAATCTTCTGAATCTGTACTGTTTCAGTTTTATGTCATGTAAGTGGTTAATTTACTTTGCTTGGTATTGGTTTTCTGTTCTGTGTCTGAGTGACTTTCTAAACAAATTAAGACTAACATGGACTCTGTTCACAAATTGCTAGTGAATACGTATAGCTGTATGATCTGTGAATAATTAAAAAGGGTGCTTCAAAGTGGATTTGGTGTAAATATTCACTGACATTAAAGAATGAATGCTAGATTAAGTAACCTAATGAGAAAAATGTGGAGAAACAGCTACAATATCAGATGCTTACGTTAATCAAACTGTTGGAACTTCTGTTGCTGATGTTGTTTTCCTCTTAGTGGAGTTGGATGAATAGATCATCGTTGCTGTGGAGTAGAGACTGTTATACTGCTTTACTGTCTGCGGGACAGAACTGCACGTTAGTTATGCAACAGGGGATCCAATTCATCTAAAATAGTATTTCTGTCCTGTTTTTAACACTCCCTGTTTCTTACACCCCACTCTTGTAGTCTGCTTATACATGTGCTGAGCTTTCCTACCATGCTATACAGTATGCTGTAGTCCTAAGCATTATTTTAGAGAGCGAATCGTAGCTAGAGATGGCGTAAGGAGAAAGCTCACTGAAGCCTGAAATTCTTCTGCATATGGCAGTGATTTACAGAGATTCATTGACTCACAGTCTGGCCACTCACAAGGTATTTCTAAACATAACTTAGTTTAGACCAGTATCTGGGAGGGAAAAGGGAAGTGTGATAAAGCAAATGATGGAAACTTGCAGCTAAAAGTGTTTTGGCAGCTGAGGCCTGGAGTGGTGCTGCTTGAAAGATGAGCACTTTGTGAATTGAGGGCATCTCAGGAGAAGTAAATCTGCCTCCTCCAACACAGACTGAGCACTGGCCCAAAGACCCCGGGTAAATAAGAATCAAACTTCACTACAGGACATTTATGTGGTCATGATTTATTGGTGCTCTCAAAGCCTTTGAACCTTTGCAGCCCTTTGGGGGAAATGGTGTGTTACAGGGGCTTAAATAAATAAATAAAAAATAAGAAGAAATACATGCCTATAGCTACAGGAAAAACCTATTGTGCCATTTGTTCCAAAAGCCTTGACACGTTCAGGGCTTTTTCCTGAATTTGATTTTTTTTTTTTTTTATAGGATTTTGGTCAGTCAGCCAGTGCTGTAGGAAATAAAACAACTCTTTGACAGATTCTTGTTTCTCAGTCCCTTTCCCAGCAACTTCCCCCTCTGGTAAAGCGAACTGAGCTGCAGGATTCTGATGGAAAAATCAAACAAACCTGCCGAGCGTGGCTGAGAAGTAATAGAAAACTACTTGGATCTCAAGGCCCTGCCAGTATAAGTTTAACACAGTGTTGTTCCTTCACCAGATGTCAAATATCCTTTTCCATTTTCTGCGATGTATCGTGTCCTTGGTTCATCCTCCTGTGAACAGCCTTTGGTGCTGACTGCTGGGGATGTAGCAGTTGACTCTTTGCAGAGGCTTTCTAACCCTCTGAACAACCCACTTTGCTGTCCTGCATGCATTTCTATAACGTATCTCATAATACAAATGACACAAACATAGCCCGTGCTCAAACTTTACGATTTCTCAGTTCTGGTGAAGGAAAACAGTAAGAAAAGGCAAAAATTCCCAGTCTCTTCTATGGAAAACTTGGCTTTGCTGTAGTTGATTTGGATTTGACATTAGTTTGTTTTATTGGAAGGCAGTTTGCATCTCCTTTGTAATATATTGCAGCTGGTTGTACTATACAAACTGTGAGGTACCCCTGTAGCTGGAGTTTTCCATGTGGAAAGCTATAACGCAGGGAAGATAAAAGGTAAGTTCTATGTGCCACCAGCACATCATTGATGTCATGGCTTGTTGGTGACCGGAATGGGGAACAGGCACATTTTGGTGTGTGTGACAACCTGGTTTGAAATGTTTACTTATGGATCATTATTAGGAAAAAACTAACTTCTACTTTAAGAAGTGTTGGGATTCTTGATGGTGGTTTTTGGTAATGATTTCATTTCATATAATATTGAGAAGTAGTATCATTTTCCCTCATTCTGTCCCTCTCCCTTTTTACATTGATGAAGTATGGGAGAATAAGATTTGAATTTGGTAGAAAGAAATTCAGTGGAAAACAAACAAACAGACCCCTTGTAAATAGTTACCTGTTCCTTGGCTGTCTTCCTTTGACCCATCAGAGAGAATTTAAGCTGCACCAGAACAAATCGGTAATTTCAGGAAACCACGTGGGTATAAAGCTGGAATAAGGATGACTTCATGAACGGGTCTGTTTCTGGTGGGAAGCCATGAGCAAGGTCAGCTGTTCTGCATAAAAAGTTGCCCATTGCAACTCCATCTCTCCTCTGGTACTGTTAGTCTAAGGTCTCTGAAAGCCTGAGCATACCTGAGAATAGTATTCTTCCTGAATGAAATTAAGGATGAGCCAAGGCTCATAATATTTTATAATAGTAACTATAACTTAATTCTTAGAGGTTGTTTCCAACATCTGCGGTCCAGAAGCTGTGTGTGACAGGGATTGGCAGGTGTGATAAGTCCTTCTGATTGTTCTGTAACTCCCATCTTTCACTGGTACATCCTGTAGGACAATATATACAGGAGACAGGGCTGGGGTGGAAATGTGTCGCTGCCACTTTGTGATATGCCAGCGTAGCTGTTTCCAGGCTTATGTTTGTCAGACTTTGTGGGCAAGCAGTAACTACAGAAGATGGGTAGTTAAGGCATAGAAACGTTCATCTTAGCCCTTAGTCCCTCCACTGCTTGGCCTCCTTTTCGTTGCTGGCTTCCTGGTGGTTATTTCCAACCTTAATCCCTGTTAACCTTGGGATACTCCTTTGTTAACCTTGCCCTCAACATTGCAGAGAATTCTGCTTGCTCGTGCTCATTCATGGTGGAGCAAAGGCACTTTGCATAGAATGAAGAGCTTTAATATTATTCTGGATATAATTTTAGATAGATTTTTAAACCTATTTTTGAGAACAGTTTGAGCTTGCAAACTTCTAAGAGAAATGGTAGAACAGTTGAGGTTATGGGAGGTAACAGAGAGACACTCCTCATGTGTAAGTGGCTCAGCATGGCTCCCATATCCACCCTGTTCTATGCTTCTGCCAGGCGTCTTTCTCGCCATGGTTTCTCAACCCTTGCTGTGTTTTGCCTTCTCTAATTCTTTCAAAAAGTTGATAGTGGATGTGAGCGGGGCTGGCTGCCTGCCCTGAGGGATGCGGAGGTGGCTGTGTGCAATACAAATGGTACGTAGTTGACTCGGAGGAGTATATGTGGTGGTGAGGCTGGCTAGGCATGGCTGTAGGCTCTGCTATTAGTCTTTAAATTCTGAACCTGGGAGACCCTCCCCAGTGCACTGTTCTGGAGCACATCCCCCTGTCCTCAGAACAAGAGTGCGTGCTGGCAGTTAATGAGAAATGCTGGAAGCTGGGTCCCAAGAGATGTTTAAACCCCATGAGCCAATTAAAAGGAGTGTAATTACACGCAGGGACAAGTTGTTAAACAAGCTAGAGGTTATTGTCCTTCAAGTCAACGTACTGGAACAGCCAAGAAAAGCCTACCAGGCAATCACTGGCAAGGCAGTGTTGCTTGGCCTGAGGCTTCTTTTGGGGGAAGCTCAGGAGCTGGGTGGGGAGGAGTGGGCTAATGTGGCATTTTGCCTTTTGTCTGTGTTTCTAGGTCATAAGTGCTTAGAGCAGAGAGATCTGGAAAGCAACTGCCATGTCAGTAAGCTGAGCTGCCTCTAGACTGGTGTATAGAAAGCGTAAGCTGAAGTGCTCCCCTCAGCATTCATTCCCTGTGTCGGGAGAGGGGTGTGGGCAGATCACCCGATTCGGAAAACCCAGTGTGTGGTTGGCACAAGCTGGGATGTGTCTGAGGGTATCACGTTGTGCTCAGCCAAGCTCCGAGAGAAATTTCATGCACAGAGCAGACACAGGGATAATTTACGGTGACTGATGAATTCTCTGCTTTTATCTCCTCGTGGGCATCTGCAGACTTGCAACATGATGATATCACTGTTGTTGTTGAAAAGGCTTGAGTTAACTTCTTTGGCTTGGCTTGAGCACAGGGAATAAGGAGTTTGGTATTAGCAGTATTGGTTACTGGTGTTGGAGGAAATGAGTCGCATCCCACTGGTTTCTGTTCTGCGTGTATCCCGTCACAGGTGCGTGTAAACCTGAATCTATCTCATCTTACTTGTAGTGGTCTTTATTTGATATGGATCCTGGGAAGCCTCAGCACGTACCTTCAGCTAGTGGAGAAATTAGCTGAAAATGTTAATTGACTGCCAGTCCCGTGTGTCCTGACCACTAGGTGACATCACACACTCAGCGTATTTTGTCAGCACTTCCAGTGGGAATGTTTCATACCAGACCTGCAATCTTGGTTTTGCTCATGCAATGCACAAGTCCATTTTTCAGCCACGTTTGTACTTGAACTCTGTGCAATAATAAAAGAACTAAAGAATGTGGATTTTAGCACGGGGCAAATGAATTTTCTGAAAATGAGAAGGTTTGCTCTGGTAGAAATTGAAATAGTTCTGTTCCATTATGAGTCAAGCTGTTCATTTGGTGGAAAACCTCAGAAATGCTGAATGGATTTGGCTATGTTCTGTTCTCAGATGCTCGCCTGTGTAACCTGTGACCACTAAAATCCTCTTTTTGTCAAGATAGCTGTAAGCAATAGCATTTAAAATGCCCATTGGAGGGAAAGGGTGAGGCCAAGCCTTACAGCTCCTCTTACGAAGTCAGAGTAGCTATAGGATTTTGAAATTCATTTTTTACCATGCCACAGGGCACACTTCTTTGCCTGTGTATTCAGGCTTCAGTCTGTAGTTAGGAAAATGAATGCAAACTTACCTTTAAAGCAAATGTCTCCAGAGGACAGAAAGGTCACTCAGCTGTGGAAAGTGACAACTCGGGGGCCAAATTCAGCCGGGGGAAAGCACACGTAACCCTACTAACATCCAGGGATAGACTGGGTCCACTGTACTTTCCTTTTTTCCAGCATTCTGGCTGAAAAAATAGCTCCCCTGTTGGAAAATCCCCATGGATCAGCTTCTCAGTCAAGGTCAAATCCCCATGTTTTGTACTTTTCTTGGCCATTATTTCAGGTGATAGATGCGCTATTGACTGGCAGCAATGACAGAGCTTGGAATGATGGGGGAACTGAGGCATATTCAACACACTGGCACAGAGCTAACTCATGCTAATGTTCAATAATCCTATCCTGCTGCTACACTCTAATGGCTGTGGGCTTGATAGAGCCCCCTCATTGAACTGGTGTATTTCTTATGGGCCTGCCCGCCCATCCTTCATGAATTTTTATTAAACAAAACTGTAAGCGGATTGATTTTGTACTCCTTTATTGCATTTTTATTTAATTCCTTTCAATGGTGGAGGCTCCATCATGTTATCTCGACGTAAATCATGCTGGGGCAGCATGCCAAAAAAATAAAAAGACTACAGGATCATACTTGCATCCAGCGTAAATTTTACTCCTATAACCTTTATTAGCGTAGATTCATTGATTTTTTTCAACTCCCCCCTTCCCCTCCCCCTCCCTCCTTTTGGTTAGACTTAGGTCAAAACCTGACAGTTCTCCTTTTAAATAAAGGAGGACAGACTCTTATTTTTCCTGTTTAAGAATAATAATTAAAAAAAAGTAATTTAGGTTGATTAAGCAAGACTTTTTTCCCCCCCCCGTAATACACAGCTGAGAAAATGCTCGTATTGCCAGTAGCATCATAGGCTGTCATAACTGCATTGGTGGTGGGATTGCAGTAGGAGCAGCGTTCTGGAGAGAGGCGAGCAGAGGCTTGCTCTTATGCCAGCTCTTGGTGTGTATTTGGGGCTGTTTGGTTGGTTTTCCTTCCCTTCTCACAGGAAATGTGCATTAATACTGAGCATCATTTTCTGTTCTGAATCCTTTCATGATGCTTCTTGCCATCTTTGTGGGGTCTTGGTTCGTGACTGAAGTTGTCAGCAATAATAATTAATCACCATGAACAGGGACCTCCTGTCTTCTGAACTGACCCTCATGCCTTTCCATTCGAGTCCTTTCAAAAAGGAGTTTGAACACTACTCCTGAATGCGCCATGTATCTGTGGCTTTCTATAAAATACAGTTGGTACATAAACAAGGCACCAGTAGGTGGCATGCAAGAATATATAGTGTAGTTCCAGTTGTTCTTTGGGTGGACTATAAATTGCGAACTTTAAACTTTAAAACAGACAATGTGTCCCATAATGCCTTTTTGATTCACTGGCACTCCAATGCACTGTAGGATGGGGCTTCACCATCCGTTGACTTCATTGTGTAGTTTGACTATGGATAACAAAGCACAGGGTTTAAAGCTGGTCCCAAAGTAGCTTGTGCTGCAATGTGACATCTCTTGCTGCCCCTCATTTCTGGTTGGTTGTTGTCATGCATGTTCCTAATCTAGAAGCAATACTAGGCAGGATTCATATTGCTTATTTAAGATATAGGCGCTTGACACAGCGGCACAACATAAAACATGGTAAAGACGAGTAAAATGCAGTTAAAATATTTTTCTCCTGACTGATGTATGTGCTGACCCTGCCCAGGATATGGTCTTGATATGCTAAAAGCAAAGTCTTGTGCTCTTTCAAATTGCCATTGCTGTCGACGGAAACGTGGGAGTTAGTATTGTCTTGCAGAACTGGAGGTCTTGATTTCCACAGTGGCTGCTTTGTGTGGCAAAAGGCCAGCTTCTCTGCTGAACCGTGGAGCTTTAATACGACTCCTGAATTTCTGGGTTTGCGTAGAGAGTAAGATTATGCTCTGTTCTGGCAAATGCTGCTCTGCGAGGCTGTTGCAGCAGAGCTGCAGCAATCCCTAGTGAGGTATCCTGGGCTGAGCAAGCAGGTGCCAATATACTGTGGGGAGAAGGAAGGATGCTGATGTGACAACTGAGACCGTCCCTCCCCTGTGAGCATCACACGGGACAGGACAAGCGCTTCCTCGCTCAGCCCTGTTCTTCCCTGCTGCGACTGCAGCCCCACTGACCCTGGCAATAAGCAGCAAGGGTAACGGGTGCTCTTCAGTGCTCGTGTTTTTCTGTTCACCAACTTAATATGACGGTCGGCCAAAGTGGACTTGTGTGCCTAAGTATCAAACCTGGGTGAACAAAGCCAATGAGGAACTTTTAGTTGAAGATAAAACATAGCAGAGTTATGACAAAATGAGATAATGAGATAACTGTGTTTTTAACTGTTTGCAGATAATATCGGTAACATAATTTCTGGGTTTTTTTTATGGAACTGTTTTTCTCCCCATTCCCCAAGAAACTATTTTTTTTTTTGTTTAAAAATTCATGGTGAGTTTTGTTCTTAAATTACTGTCGTAATGCAATGACAGTGAAGGTAAGACAGTGAGGAAGTGCTGCTGCTGGCTTACAGCAAGAAGCATTTTGACATGCATTTTTGGTAGATTACTTCTGATGATGTCCCAGAGGAAAAACAGTCAAAATGGGAGCAGAAGGTCCTTGGCTTACCTGAGTTGACATCACTTGGATGTTTTGAGTTAAGGTTCACTAACCTAGAGATGAGCTTCTGGCCCAAACTATATTGTAGCAAAGAGAGTTTGTCTGTGAAAACAAGGCACAATCAGCAGAAAAGCATTTCATTGCTTAATTTCTTCCTCCTTAGATTAAACTAAAAAATAAAATATTTGAAAACTAGTAATTTGTATGTCTTAGTTCTTCACTAGTACTTCTTAGTTTATTTTATCACTGTGCTAGTAATTGGTAGTCACGGCTCCCACGGTGGGACTTGTTCAGAAACAAAACAAGAAGTCTGATCCTGCCCCAAAATTACAAATAGTTTAAACGTAGGGTAAGAAAAAGGAGGTGATTCACTGACACAATAGATAATACTCATTAGAGAGTCTAACCATTGTTGTGGCTTTATATGTTGGGGGTGGTGGTGGGGAAGGAACATTGAATAAGAACAATTCAGTGAAGTTATGACTAGACACCTGATTTTCAGAAATCCTTGAACATTCACTGAACAGGCAGCTCTTTAACACAGCTAAAGTAGAGTCTAAAAGTGTTTAGTCACTTTCTTAATTCAGTTATATATTAGTCCCCTATTGTTCTTCAGCTCTCAGTGCTACCAGTTTATTTCGCCGTATGAACTCGATATGAGTATTCCGGTTAAAGGGGGACTGAAAAGGGGAAGTAGGGCAGCTGACTCCCTGTTAAGGGATGTCTAAAAGAAAAATACTGGGAAGCAAGCAAGGGGCTCTTCAGTCGCTGCCGGTTTGTCTTGTCCTGTCCTGTCTAGTCCTTGCAACAGATACATTCCAGATCCTTGTGCAAACAGATCAATTTGTGGCTGAATTCTGCAGGGGGCTATTCATTTTAAAATATAAAATGACCAATAGTTTGCAAATATTTCTGGGTCAATTTATTGATAGGGAGTAACAGAGGTAAAATACTTTTTTTTTGGGGGGTGGGGGAGAAATGGTGAGACCTATCCTTTGGTTAGTAATTGGTCCAGGGGCAAAAATAATCTGTCTGAATGGGGTTAATGTACTAATTGTTTATGGTGGCTAAGAAAAGAGTGTTTCTTACAGGAACCACAGTATTAATCAGAAAACAAAAATGGCGATCTAGAAAGCTAATGACATTCCAGTTGATTTGATTATAACATAATGATGGTTTAAAACTGTCACTTCTAATTTTGTTAAAAGAAATAACACGAGTTAGATCTGTAACTTGGTGATCTAGGAAGAATATTTGAAATGCCAAGGAGAAACCTCTCAGGCCATTAGAGATGCTCTGCATTTAGTGGATCTTTGGGAAGGGGAAATGGATTGCCTCCTTCATGCTAAATTAGCATAGAAGGACTCAGAGTGTCTTGACCTTTTCTTAACCTTGTATACTCAAGTTTTAGAATGAATTTGCTGATTTTACCCTGTGAGGGGGGAAAACAATAAATTGCTGGCTTGGGAGAGAAAAGGGAATATTTACAAAAGTCAAAGTGGTGGCTGGAGAGAGGTCTGATGGGGCCGTTTGCTGCTGCTGACTTGGTTCACCTTTGGTAAGTTCCGTCATGTGTTCAAGCACCTTTTCCATTAAAAAAACCCAAATGGAACTGTTTTGTCCCTCAGTCTTGTGAGATTTAGGAATGTTTTGTAGTCCTTCTGTGATGTAGAAGACAATATATCATATGTAAACAAAGCTACAGCTATCCAAAATGTTAAGGTTGAAATGAACTCTTTTGATTTGAATGGCTTTTAAAATTGTTAGGTTTTTGTTTTCCTTCTTCTGTATGCCAAGCCAGCAGAAGTACCTACAGGGACTACTGTTTGTCTAATCTGAGACATCTAATTGGTGTTGAAGTCTGTGACTATTTTGGGATGCAGACCAATGTGGGCATACTGACAGAAGCTTACAACTTCAGAAAAGTTTTGTGGGCATGTAGCATCCTTCCTTGGAGGTGGAACTGTTACCTTGGAAGCAGGCTCAAAAGAGGCAGAAAGGTGAAAGTGGAGCTGTTATTTCTGTAGAGGAAAAGCAGCATTTTGCAATGCACAAGGTCACATGCACCTCCCAATGCTTGTGAGCCTTTTTTGCTACATGTGAGATCTAGACCTCCCAGACCCCAGTCTCTCGTGTTAACGTGGAAATCTCAGTGGGATTGACTTGACTTTTGAAGCTCTTTGCCTGTATCTTGTCTCCCTGTCCTAGAGTCTTTCTTGCCATGTAATCCCACAGTCTGGCAAGCTCCATAATAAGTGCAGATAGATGAGTGTGTGTACATCTCCATTAACATGACTATGCAGGCTAATGATGGGGACCTCCTGCTGCTCTCCGCTTGTTTTCTGTTGATTGTTATGTAATGTTCGGCAGCGGGAGGTAAATTCCTCTCCAATTTTGAGACCCGTTGCAGCATGCAAACCCCACTGTGAGAAGTCACGGTGATTGAGCTTTCGAATCAAGTCCCATGCTGATAACTATAAATCAGGCCTATTATACACTCCGACCGACAGCCGGAAACCTTCCGTACTGCATGTGGCACAGCAGAGTCTTGGAGCTACAACGGAGTTTGTTTTGTAACTGTGAACACTTGTGTCTTTGAAAGACTGTGATTTAAATTTGGTGGGATGTTTGTGTTCATTCAGATAAAGGCCCGAGGTTGCTCTGGATGCCGAAGGTCAAGCTGATGCTCAGGGTGTGCCTTTGAAGACTTGCTCCTGCTCCACACGCTGTGCTGCAGGATCACAGGGGTTGAAGTGAAGGAGCTGTTTTGGTGATGGAGTTTGTTCCAGCTGCTCTTTAGTCATCTTTGCCAGGCACTGCTGTGTTAAACTCTAGGAAAAAAAATCTTAACAGAACCTAAGCATTTCATTTGTATTGTTGCAGTTAATAGACTTAGTAGTAGGTAGGATAACTCTTTGACTGTTGTTATGAATGCAAGGCAACTCAACATCTTGTTATCTTGTGGCCAGGCTAAGCAGATGGATGAACTCAATACAACCTCTGTTGCCCAGCCTGGGTCTCTTAGTTCCTCCAGCAGTCTCATGCACGTAGGTACAGAGCGTCCAGGTTCAATTCTTAATGCTGCAGCCTGATTCTACAACTATTTTTGGCTTTGTGGAGTTTAGAGAGGGGTTTTGTCTGAGGAAGGACAGAATACACATTTAAAAAGAAAAGCCGTCAGAATATTTGTCCTTCGGAAAGTAGCATTTCCTAGTGTGCCATTGGGTTTTGGTTCTTGCACTTTTCCCACTTTACTGTTGTAGCGCTTAACCTTGCAAGGTTATTATAGAGCTTAATTAATTTATAGAGTACCTTGAAAATGTATGGTCAGATCCTCAGTTGGTGTAATCTTGCATGACTCCATTGAACTGAGCAGACCCATGCTGATATATATAAACTGGGAATTTGGCTTGTGAATGCTCTTGCTAAGTAGTGCTATGTGCACAGGACAAGTCCTAGATGAAGGTTATATTCAGCTCCCTTACAAAAGGAGCTGGCCACAAAGTAGATCCAAATAGTTGAGTGACAGGCCCCCAGTATAAAATTTTTGGTTTATCCCTGTTTAATAGTCAAAGATTAGCAAGCATCCAGGTAGAGATATATGGTCTAGACAGCATCTGATGGACTAATGATGAATGGGAGTTTCAGAGAGGTTTCAGATTAGCCTCACATGCATAAATATCACACGTGGGTGACAAGGACACTGGAGGTCACTGAATTGTATTTATGCTCATTTGTGGCCTTTATAAACTCTGTACTACTTGAGCATGTTCCCTCTGGGATAAAAGGAAGCATGGTCAGATGCCATTATAGTCGGAAACCTTTTCCTCATTACATTAGTTTTGCAAACCTGTTGTAATACGTGTTAGTTCTGTGGAGTGTATGGTATATGAATAGGTATTTAAAATATTTCTGTGTTCCCATTATTCCCTTTTCCTTTCTCTTTTCATCTTCCTTCCAACTCTTTCCCTACCTAACACTATTTTTAGTAAATTCTCACTTCTCAAAGTTACGGGGGAGGGGGGGAAGCTCTCGGATCATTCTGGCTTTCTCCTCACAAATGCTAATAAACTCACTTTATAGTGCATTTTCTACTCTAATTGCAGGTTACCCACCCAAGCCTTACTTATGATGACTTGTAAAATGAATGTTGTAGGCTTGAGTGTGTTTTAATTTCCAATAATATCAGCTAATGAAAACAGGCAAGCAATGACAAAAACTTCAGCTATTAGAAAGCCCAAACTTGCAAAATTAAGGCTGTCTCATTCAAATAAGGCAGGCAATCTATCTTAAGTGTATTTCTTTAGTTTCTAACATTCCAGTGTAACTGTAAAGGCTGGGAGCATGTTAATAATTATTAATGATAATTAACTTGGCATCTTAGGGATGCTGGGGGAGAAGCTATGGGATTAGCAGATAGGCCCAGGGTATACTCACTCCTAGCCTTGTCCTTAGATTTGGAAGCGTGGATAGTTAAAACCTTTCCACACTGACTGATCTCAAGCTTGGTTTATTTGGCTGTCATATTGTAAGCTGTTGTCAATTAGCATTGTTTTTTTTCCATGATGTTTATTTCAGAAGCATAAGAATAACAAAAGCAAGTGCTGGCCTGTGAAGCATTTGAAAGTGTTGGAAAGAGCCCCAGCTGTCATATTCTGCTATTCTTTGATGTTAAAAGACATAGAGGGCATGCACATTTACTGTTGGTCCTGATAGAGAGCATACTGAGTTTGTGTTGCTTCTTCTCTAGTCCCCGGAAGTTGGACATCATGTGTTTTATCTCAGGGAGCTGGAAGAATTGGCACTGAAAACCTGCCTGATGGAGCCCATAAGCCTCCATGTGAACTAAGAAAGAGTCCAAAAGCTTCTGGAAAATTAATCAACCTTGTCCTCAACACCTGAGGCAATGTCAAGCCTTGGGGAAGAGCTACAACAGGAAACCTCAGTTGAGTTGAGGACTGGCTGCAATGGAAAGGAGACCTTCAGTTCCCTTTGTGGGAACATGGCCTGGGAGGAGGCCAGGAGAGGAGTAAGCTGCCGCTTGTTTGCCTCTGAGCAGGAAGGCAGGGGTTGGCAAAACACAGCTGCCAAATTTGGCTGACCTCAACCAACCTAGGCTTGCCTGAGGCCATCTGCGACTGAAATATTTGCTTTCTCAGCACTCTTATTGAGCTGCAGAAGGGCAAAGGATTAGGTAAAGAGACACTGAAAATGTAGAACTTATGAAATGGTGAATTGTGTTTCTACCCAGCAGTTATTCTGAACTTCAGATAATTTTAAAGTGGTGGCAATATTGCTCCAGCTCTGGTCAAGTAAATTAAGAGGAGTTGGAGGCTGAAAGGAGCCGATTTAGTGCCGGGAGGGCAAGGAGGCTCTGATGCACTGTCTGCATGGCAGTGACATGGAGATGCTGTGATCCGCCGTCCCTTCTTGCATGGGCTGTCACGTGGGGTGAGCAAAGCTCGCTGCTAGTATAGCCTATCATAGTGCTGGGATGTCATCGTCCCTCCTCCTCTCCATCTCAGGTCTGGGTCATGCAAAACTTTCCAGTGTAGCCACTCTGTTTCAGCCCCTTGGGCTTGAGCAAGTCTGAACCTAGTAGATTACCATAGTACACATTGTATTGGCATTAGACCTAGTTAGTGTTGGGTGCAATGTGCACGCTGAAAAAGCTTGCATGGTACACATTGAATTGTTCTAGTAAACCCACTGCAAATTTCTATGGAAATAGGAATACACTGTTTTTCTGCAAGGAGGAAAATATATTAATATTTTACTGCAATGACATCTTGTAAATATTGCAAGCATTTCTCATGGTTTTTGGGCACATTTTGCAGCAGTAGGAAGAACAATATTTGACTGAAAATACACTTTTGGAAATGGTTGAAAATATCACTGTGTATTAATATCCAGGCTCTTCTGATTTCTTGGAGGGGCGTGGTTTTCCTTGCATCAATTTCTGCTTTGCTGTCTCTTTTGCAATATTGTCTGCAGTGCAAACAGTGGTCCACAAAGAAGCAATGCTTATTAACTGAACAGGATTACAGTATCAATGGGAAGTTATCATGCAATAACCTTTTATTGATTTCTTTATCATCAGTAATGAAATAAACAATCATATTACTTATTAAATATTGATTAGTGTAAGGGGGGACAAGACCCAACTTTTTTCTTGAAAAGAGTGGTGCTTTCAATAGTACCTGGAAATGTTTGTTTGTTTTTTTTTCTTTTTCCTGGATCAGACAGCTGAAGCCCTTTGTACTAAAACACATGAAAGCTGAAATGGAGCTACTTCGAATATTCATAGTTTAAATTCTGGCCATATCAACATGGTTTTCTGTCTGGACTTGGACATTTGAATGTATCACAGCCTGATTTATATTGTCAAGGAGGTTATGCTTGAACCTGCCAATTCAGCTTTGGGTGCCAGAGCCACCCAAAAACGGAGGAAGGGCAAACGGATTTTCTTTGAGACTGATGTTGGAGAAGGTACTTAGCAGTGGGCAAGGGTTTCTTTCAGTAATAATATCCCAGATGTTACTTGCTGCTTTCCATCTGTGTCATTTCCCAGTGAAAGATTGGTGACTAGTTTGTGTTTTCTATGTGTTTGTACTGTCCAGTTCTGAGGTATAAGAAACTTGATATGTCCAGGCAAGATTTTTGACAGCACTGACTTTTATGTGCCCAGAAATGATTTTACAGAAACTGCATTGCAGGAAGTAATGAAAGCGCTTATTCTGAAAATGGGACCCCTTTAAAGGAATTCCTAATTCTGCCTCGTAGACAGCGGCAATCAAAAAGACAAACCTTTCATCAAATATATTAATCAAACATCATCTGATGTTCAGTTATCACTGTAGGATGGAGGAGCCTTAATCATGAACATTCCTTAGTTTGGAAAGGTACCTTGATGTTACACAGATAAGCATCTTAGAAGGAACTTGGTAGATATTTTACCTTAATTCAGTGCATGTTAATACAGACAAAATGCTGGATTTCTATTGTCTGTGTAGAGTTATGTGTCTCCTTAACACTGTTAACGTGTTATGAGTATGTCAACAGTGTCTGCATTTCAAAGGCACATGTGAGTAAACAGCACTTGAAATAGCATTGGACCATTTTGAAGGCTGGAATACTTTTTCACAACAATGTACTATAAACACTTAAAAGGTAAAAAAAAGTAAGACTGGTAGCAGATACCTAATACGTGCATGCAGATTATTCAGTATTTGTAGAAACAAATATATCTGTAATAGATATCTCTGTATAAGATCAAAGTAATGGGACTTTATGGCTTTATTGTGACTCTGCAGACAAGGCAAAGGAATTATTGAGATTATAATACAGCAAACTGGCAAGCTTTTAAAATCAGAGGTATTTTGATTGAACAGAATATGGAGATACATGGCTTGATTCCTATCTTAACCGTAACTGTTGAGAATAACTCCTGTGGTTTTCAGTGGTTTAAAGATGCAGAGGATGTTGTAAAGTTGAAGATAAAAAACAAGCCTGTTGCAAACTTTGGTAGAGCTCCATTTGAATTCAGTTCTGTCAAATCAGAATAAATTGCTAAATTATCTTTATTCTGATATCTCAGTTTGAAAGAAAAGCACAAAGATTTTTGGGGGGGGGGTGGGGTTTGAGTGAAACATTTTTTATTTTTCTTTTGAAACTACGTTCTGGTTTTACCTTCACTTTTTTCATTAAATTTTAAAGCAGAATGCATTGGAATCACAATCAGTTAGGGTTTGGTTTTGTTTAAATACACAGAGAACTTAGAGTAATTTTATTTATTTATTTTAGTTGTGCTCTAACTGGAGAAAAGCCAAGATTGGACATTTCAAAATCGCGCTTCCTTTTGTTTGGCACAATTCTCGTTGAGTTGGTCAGTTCCATGATAGTTTAAATATTGGTGTAATGCATTTTATGCACCATCTAACATACAGAATAATGCTATTATGTTATGGGCTCAAGGCTATTAAGGCTGCTGAACTTGAGGTATAGCAGTTTCCTTCAGCAGCTGAAATGTACTTGGCATCTCGCCAGTTCCTGCGGAAATTATAAGAATGTGCAGGACCATTCTGCTTCAGACCTGTGGATCAGAACAGAAGGTCATCACTCATTTACATTGTGGGTGAAAAGGCATTTCAGGAAGCAAGAAAACTCTCAAAAGTAGCCACCTCCACCCTTCTAGCTGAAAAAAACCCACCTTTTTTCAAAGGTCTCCATGCTGAATGTTCTCTGGCCATATTTCAAATGCAGGAAAGCCGTCCTGTTTCTAGAGGAAAACCCTAAATAATAAACATTTTGTCAGCAAAGTGATATAGGCCAGAGAGAAGCTAAAGGTGAATCAAAAGTGAAAAATATACTGATTCATACAGGAAAAAAAAGTATGTTTTTGTATCCATAAAATACGTTATATTTGGTTCCTTAAACTATAATTAACACAGAATACAGCTTACGCTGCTAACTTCTAGATTTAGTCTTAGTATCTGTGTGCAGAATGATGTTTGCTAAAAACTTTTTGAATTCAGAAGTTTTTCTCAGCATTAACTCTTAAGACTCAAATACTGTGTGTGTACATTGCAGGGTCAGCTCCTAATTATCTGTAACAGACCTCTCAGCCTAGATAAATAATGAAATTCCACTTGTGGTGGCGAAAATAAATAGCAGGGAGATGCAAGTTCCATTGCTTCAGAAGGAGAACGTAGTTAATATTGTAGGTGTCTTCAGTGTTGGTTGCTGAGATGGCTGGACAGAATCCAGTATTGTCTCGAAACCTATTCAGGTATGTTAGCAAGGGTGTGCCCAAGCAAGATCCTCCCTGTCCCAGCTTCAGAGCAGGACTGGTTCGTATCTAGTCAGCTTGGAGCCCAGACAGCATACAGCTTGCAGCTGGCTGTATCTGATCATTATACGTATTTGAGACTAAGCCTAAGTTTGGCACTCGCTTATAACTGGACCTGTGTCTAAATCTCTGGCCGATGCACATGTACTGAATAGCTGTAGAAATGTGCCTGCTCAATTCAAAGCTGGATTTATCTTTATTATTTTGGCAACATCAGTTTTCTTTTGCTCTGAAAAGTGTTTGTTTTTTTTTTTGCGAGTGAAACAGGCATATATAATGCTCTATCTCATCTATCTGAATTCAAACTATGCATTATGTAAGTGAAAATATGTTGTATTTCCCAAAGTTATTCCAAATAGGAGTAAAAATTGTAAAACTTTTCTGTTAGTGCTAATACGTAACACTTACTGTGCTTAAATGAGTTGTCTTAATATCTGAAGAGGTAACAGTTGACAGTAGTATTAAATTCTAGAAAGGCAAAAACATAGCAGGTTCTGTTCTTCAGAAGTATTGAAGTGATATGGGAACTCTAACATTTTTAAAAGTCAACCTGGCACAGAGCTTCCCAAGCCTGGAGCACTGAACTGCACTCCTGACTCTCAACTGCGTTTTGATGCTGGCTGGAGGAATCATTAAACTGCTAAAAGCCCAGCTTAAAAAAAAAAAAAAAAAAAAAAAAAATCCCCCCAAACCCAACAAAAAAACCAAAAAACCAACCCCTGAAGTTACTAGGTAGGTTAGATGCCTGTTTTGGTGCCTACTGAGATGAATGGGAATTTTTCTACTTGCTCTCGTGAGGCCCAGCCCAAGTCCGCAGGGGTGGGATTTGTTTAAACGTACAGACTACTCCTTGGAGCTCTTGTCTGACCCCCATGAACAGTCAGTGTGAAGCACTGTGAAACAGGCATTCCTGGAACAGGATTTATTATTACCTGTCCCCATTAAAAGGAAATAACTGTGTCCTGGAAACACCATTTTCCCCTACTGATCACAAAGGGAATCTCGATGATGCACCTCCATGTAGGTGTCCCTATTTTATTTGTCTAAGTTAGATGAGATAGAAGATTTCAATAGCAGATGGGAATGCGACATAGCAAAGAGACTAGAGAACCTTGTGGCTTGGGCACCAGGCAGTCTCCTGCCTTCTTTCATGCATTTTAGGTGTATAGTGTTTATAAGGAGTAATAGGAAATAAAACCTAGTGGGATGTACTACTGTGGGCTACTTTAGGGAGTGCCCAAATGCATGTGACGTGTGACGTGTACCTAAGACTGGTCCTGTTGACTCATTTGAGCTGTACATACATAAATTGTGGTTTAGAACTTGCTCCCAGTGCAGAGGCAGGGATCAGTATTTCAGGTGCTGAAGTTTCCTTTGAAATCCCTACAAGAAGGATGCATGTGATCAAGGGCAAGAGCAACCAAGCTGAGACAGATCACAAACCTGTGCGCTATCTTTGAATTACCTTTGTTTTATTCAACTCCCCTAGGCAGTGTAACCAAAGCCTTTTAAAATATCATCAGACAATTCTTTAAATAGTCTGATTTTGCCACCCCCCAACAAAAGGAAAAAAGATAACTTTGAAATGCAGAATTTCTAAGATGCCTGTCTCCCTCTCTTACTTCACAGGAAAGGAAAGGGGGGAGCAGTCAGGCTTTTTCTCAACTGCCCCTTATTGTCCAATCATTGCTATTTTTATAGGACCCTCAAAAGTACAGTCCAACTGATTTTGCAGGTAGAGCCACTGTGCTAAAAGGATTAACAGTTTAAATACAAGGGTTAATCTCTTCCTCCCTCTGGGTATGAACTAGAGATGGTGCTCAATTACTTGCTAAGAGGGAAAAGCTGCCTGAAAGGAAATAATTATCTGTCTCAAATTATCAAGCAAATATCTTTCTGTTAAGTCTGAGCTTCATTCTAAAAACGTTCATCGGTGTCTCATTTCGCTGAAGCCTGGTATGAGCACTCTTGTGAGCCAGTGTTGCAGGACCAAGTTGTTCTCAATGGCAATAAAGCTGAAAGGAAGAGGGACACCTTCTCTTGTGTGTATCGCTGGCAATGTGATTGTGGATGTAGGCACAGTTCTGGGAGTAATGCCTGCACTAGAGGAAGCTTTACTTATTGCCGTCGCTGGAACTAGAACCAAGCCTGCCTAAAGGTGACTAATTTTTTTCTTTAATACATGGTACTTCAGTTGAGCAGTTGTAATGTTAAGTGTGTGCTTTGCTGAATTGGGACCTTGGTGCTGGAGAGGGAACTATTCTTAAGTTTTTGGTACGTGAAGAGCATTTCCCATTAGATCATAAATTATTTACACTCAGGTCTAGTGAAATCCCTCCTGATTTAGAGTGATGTATGGGAAAGTCAGATCTATAAACTTTAGTTTGAATAATTCTTCTGGTAGATCTGGAAATATTTAAACTCATTCATTTTTTATAGTACTGTAAATTTAAAAAAATTAATTTTTTAAAAATTTGTTTCTTCTGCTCTGTCATAAAACTTGACTGTCACGGAATGGACCCATAAGCATCCATTGTAATATTTGTAACGTATGTTACAAATGCATTTGCATGTCATTTGTCATCATCTGACATATATCAGTTTGATATGGATCCTACGTCTGCGTCAAGCCACAAAGAAATTGCAGGGTAGAGCCAAGTGATGGCTTTGAACATGGCAGAAGTACAACCTGGATGCATCTCTGTGAGGACAGGTCCATTTTTCATTCATTCCAGTTTGTATTGTTGGGCTCCATCCTGTTAAATGTTGTGGCTATTATGTCTTTGTCTTGCCTTTGCTGCTGTGTGCTGTGCGACCTGGAACAAGAAGTTTCCTCTGAGCCTCAGTTTATCTCAAATGAGAATGGGTAAGCGTATCCTTGCCCTAACCATTACGGAGCTATGAAACTGTTAGATGGGAAATGTTACACCATAAAGTATGGCGTATTGCAAACTTGCAAGACCCATCAGTGTACAAATCGCTAACGGGAGTGCGTAAGGCTCTATCAAACTTTGGCATTTGTTGTGGGTTCGGTTCAGTCCCTAGCAGCTGGATGTCGTGCCTTTGAAAGGAAGCAGCGCTGCCTCTCCCACACTATTGGACTCGGTGTGCCAGCAGCAGCGATTCAGCACACCAGCTATCTGCCATCCAGCTGTGCCCGGGGCCCTGGGGTGGGGAGCAGCTTGGTGCTGTGCGTGGTGGGGACCCGTGCTCTGTGCTTACAGATGCCCGGCTAGGAGGGACGTTTCCCCTGTAGCAGCACGCAGCTGTGCCTGCTCTCCTCCCGTGTGAACCACACAACAGACATACGGGATGGGAGGTGTCAGCTTGGAAGAACTTGAAAAGAAGTGGAAATGAAAGGTATTGTGGTTTGCTCTAGCAGGTATATATGGATCAGTCTTGGTATGTCTCTTGGGTTTTGAGGACATGTAGTGCTCTGTAGCTTCCCGACAGTTGTTGGTGTAAGGGCTATGCCAAGAGTCAAAATATGCTTTTCTGCTTGTAAAGCATCCCAACGTGGCAATACCAACATAAAGAGATGAACAATACAGTAATTCTTTATCTTGAAGGCTGAAAGGGAATTATAAATAAAGACAGAAATGGGAATTTATCTAGAGATACCAAATCCAACTCACTGGAGCATCAGTGCCTCAATTGTAGAACAAGGTGATGAAACAAAGACATTTTTCACTTAAGATTTTTTTTATCAATGACTATTCTAATGGAAGTTAACAAATGAAAGATTAAAAAAAAACAACTTTAAAAAAATTTTGTGCATCTGTTCAATTCAAAAGCCCATAGATGAACTAACCCTGACTGGATTTTAAACACTGGCAAGTGACCTCTATGTGATTTGGATGTTTTGGGAAAGTGATTTAGGCTTCTAGATCACTCAAAGTTTTGAAATCTCTTCCTTCTCCGTAGAGCTAAATGAGACGTGACCGGCACATTCCTTTTTTGCTGGGGGACTTTAAAAGTTTTAAAATTTTATAACACTTACTGTAGCATCATGAAGAAATAGAGAAAGCTGCGGGAGCTTTAAAAGAGCCAGATAATTTGCAGCCTTTTGTTTCTAAGCAGTGTTTTGCTATGATCTCTCATCAGGTTTTGTATGGCTGATCAATAAATGGTGTTCCCCCTTCATCTAAGGGGAAGAGAGTTGCCTTACCCAGTCCCTGGCAAACTGCTCTCCATTTTGGCCCTCCTTCCTCGTACGGTAACAGGAAGGCAGGTGCGCTGAACTTCTTCAGTGAAGAAGCAGAGGATGCTGCAGCACGAAATTTCCCCTTGACCCACCTTTCGGATGCCCAAGTTCGGACCTGTGCTACTTCACATCCTCCAAATGACACAGATGGCAGGATAGAGCCAATCGGAAGCACTTGATAACAAAATGGCAATTCATTTTGCAATTCCTTCGGCATTCATGCTAACAATACTGGTCCTGATGGGCTCCTTGGGTATGAATGTAGCTTTCAATATGCAATTCCACAGGAATTACACTACTGCTCAGCTCTCATTAAGTCTGCTTTATTGTAAAGTGTTGCTGAGAAATCCTCCTATTACTGATACAGGACAACTGCTTTGCTTCAAAGAACTGCCTGATTTCCAAAAGCTCCTGTGTGTGTATCTGCAGGGGCTTTTTTAATGCTCTCTTTACAGTGCATTATCTCACTTTGTTTATATTTTGGACGCTAATGTGATGTGTTTAAGTATGTAAATTGCCATAATGTGAGGAAATGAGATGTTAAAAATAGCTATGGAGTGCTGAAGAGAGCGGGATGGGGTAAGGTGGCCAGTGTGGGAGGAGGTGCTTTTGGATCCAGAATTTCTCTCTCCATCTTTTTAGGGAAGGTAAATCCCTCCCTGAAGTCAAACCCAATAAAAGAAATCTGATTATAAGGCACTGCCTTCTACAGGTAAAACAGGTTTACCTGCTTACTGCAGGTAAAAACCTCACGTTTTTAAAAACACCCAGTGTCTGCTGGTCTGCAACATGGGGATTCAAGGCTAACCCCCTCCCCCCCCAGCAGTACTGTAATCCACTTTGTAGAGAAGTAACTGGCATCCATTTAATCTAGCCACATGATTTAAATACGAAGTTAGCAATCCTAATCTGAGCCACAAAGGGGAGGTACTGATTTACCTGTCAGATACCTACATTTTGTCCACTGTTGACAGCGTCAGGTCTTAAAAGGCCTGGGACTACCTCTGGAGCTGTGGCTGAACTGCATGCAGTGTAGCTTGGAGGGGTTCATAGTACAAGGTCAGCTCCAAACTGTATTAACCCCTGATCTTAGGGTCTATTTACGCTCTTTCCATCCACTCTTTACAAAAGGTCTGGGCACAAAGGGTTGCATCAGAGTGATGAGGTGGTTTAAATAATGGGATGATTGTAGAAGAAACTTTCCTGAGAACTTGGAGGTTTTCAGTTGTGAATTACAACTGTCAGCTTCTACTCAAAGGCCTAAAGTTCATTCACCTATGTTTGGGTGGATGGGATCAATCGTTCCCCAAACAGCTTGATGCCAAAATAGGGAAAACAACAACAAAAATCAGTTCCCCAGCTCATATTTTCAGGCTAGCTGTCCTTACAGCTGTACAAAGTGATAGGACTTGTCAGGCCTGTCCAGCCCTTGTTTCCAATACCTAAAATAACCAAGTCCATTAACTTGAATGTGTTTTGTTAATTGCTTTCCCTGCAGTTGCCTGTGGAGGTCTGAGGAGATTTACTGTCTTAGTCATGTGCTGAAACTTATCTTCACTCGGATGATCTCAAACACCAGTGCAGTAAGTGGCCACCACCTGCACCTCCCTGGCTCCTTCCCTGCTTTTCTGGGTTACGTTATCACGCAGCAGCGTAACGAGGGACATATAGCGCTAAAAAGGAGGGTTGGTCATTGCTGCCAGACTCTTGTACAGAGGCAGCCCCTTCCACACCCTACATAACATCGCCTTCACTAGGGGGCCCAGAGAAATGCTGGTGGCGTCTGCGGGGCTGGATGTCCCTTAATGCTTCTCAGCCGTGGGGCCATCAGTTGCTCTCTCTGCTGTAACCTCCCATGCTTTCACAGACGAAGAGTGAAGCTGTTCCCATAAGAAAGAGCCTTACTGTTACAGCGTTTGCGGGGTGACGTTACAGTGATTGATAGATATTCAAGCCGCGAGGCTGCGTTTGGACTGTGCGCTTGTTTGTATAGTGCTGGGAAGCATCTGTATCTGGCCTCCAGCCCCGGAGGACCTGTGTGAAAACCCTGATAATCAAAACATGTTGCCTACTGGCAGTGCAGCATTAAAATCAGTTCTAATGAAGGGTTCTCTGTCATCTCTTGGGATTTGCCTGTCACACCGAACCCTCCTCTGTCCAGCTGGGAGGAAGCCTGGGGATGAATGTGGCAGAGACAATGAGGCCCCATGGCCTGCTGCTGGGTTGCTGATTACCATATTAATGTGCGGCGTCCCAACTGAATGCTGGGCAAAGGACAGTACATTTTTAATTGGAAATATAAAGGACTGCTCATGGCCCGGCTTGAACTGGGAGGATTTATGTCTCTCCCTCTAGATGGGATTGAAGGGAATGGTATGATTCACTGAGCGGCGTGCACGTCGCCTGATTTACTGCCCATCATTTACATTCCACTAAAGTCAATCAGTGCAGAAGGTCATTCCCAACCTGAATTTTTTCATGTTGAATTTTTTTCATGTTAGATCTTTTCTGTCCCAGACTTACAGTCAGGCCAGGCGAGACGCTTGGCAACCCAAGCTGGTTTTGAGGTTGTTAATTTTAATTCTCCGATTAAGGGAAAGGAGACTGTAAAAACAAAAGAAAACCAGAAAATGTTTGTACGTCCATTGACGGAGACTGTACATATGATAAACCCAGCAGACTCAACAAATGGCTGGTTCCCTTCTATTAAATCTGTACTTGCATATTTGTCATGAGGCTGATGAATTCCTTATGCTCTGGGTCAGCAAGACTAGTTCTGCCAACCGTGCCTGAATCATGTATTTGGTTGTTTGCCTAAAATTTTGGCCTGTCCCTATTCAGATGAGCTGGGTGAAGCCTTGAAAAGATGACATGATGTCATGGTTTAGCTTCAGTCGGCAACTAAGCACCACGCAGCCGCTAGCTCACCTTCCCCCCCGCCCCGGTGGGATGGGGGAGAGAATCTGAAGAGCTAAAAGTAAGAAAACTCATGGGCTGAGATAAGAAGAGTTTAATACTTGAAATAAAATAATAATAATAATAACAATAACAACAATGATAAATTATAATGAAAAGGAAAACAACAAGAGAGAGAGAGGAACAAAACCTAGAAGGGAAAAAAAAAAAACCCAAAACCCCAAACAAAAAAGCAAGTGATGCAACCACTCACCACCCGCTGATCGATGCTCAGCCCGTCCCTGAGCAGTGATCGCTGCCCCCCAGCCAACTCCCCCCGTTTATATACCAAATCCAAAACACAGCACTATAGCAGCTACTAGGAAGAAAACTAACTCTATCCCAGCCAAAACCAGGACACGTGGTTTAGATACCTTTTTCCCCCTGTATGGTGCTTTGAACACAGTAACCTTAGCGTACCAGTTAACACATTGAAACTATTCTAACATTTTCATAATGAATCATCTTCCAATAAGTTATGAATCTACTTGCAGTATACTGGCAATTTGTAATAGAAAGTTAGGACCAGACTTCTGTATTAGATGTGCGGTCTAATTCCCAAATCACATGTGCAGCTCGACCAGCAAGCTTTGAAACAGCTTTTAAATACTTTGACATAACTAAATATGAAGCCTGTTGATTTGCTTGTGCAATCTTGTGACATTACATGTGGCTATGTGTTTTGACAAGCTTACGTTTAGCCCTGAATTCTTACTCAAACAATTTATTATAAAATTATTATAATAGAGGGTGTTTATTTTTGCAAGATTTTGAGCAAATAAGAGCTGAATTGTGATCTATTGTCTTGATTTTTCTTGTAATCTGGCTCTGAACAAATAACACAAAATAAATACAAACATCAGTCTGAATTAGAAAGTGAAATTTCAATTACATTTGAACAATATATACTTAATAGGACTTTTGTGGTGTCAGTAATAACTCTAGAGACCACTGTTTGTTACAGCAGAAGAGGAAGTAATTTGAAATTTATGCTTTAGAAGGTATTTTTTGATACGTAAAGAGAGAAGCTTTAGAAAAAATTCTACCTCAACTGCGTCAGCCGTTATTTCCTCTATTCTTTTCTCTCTCCAAGTTTTGAAATTTTGAGAAATTGTTGAAAAATCTTTTGCTGGTGATTTCTCATTAAAGGAAACAATCAGGCTGGGCATTCCTCAGCAGTTAAACTGGCCAGTAGGGTGGTGTAGAGTATGTGCTGTGTTCTGCAAAATATAACTGATGAAGGCACGTGACTAACACACAAAATATAAGATCAGTACTTTGTGTGTAAAATGTAGAACTAAATAACAGTTAAACACAGGCTACACCAGATTTGTGTAGGTTTGTTCATGTGTGTGTGTTTTATTTGTGATCGTCCCCTGTACTCGGCACTGGTGAGGCTGCACCTCAAATACTGTGTTCAGTTTTGGGCCCCCCACTACAAGAGAGACATTGAGGGGCTGGAGCATGTCCAGAGAAGGGCAACGAAGCTGGGGAAGGGTCTGGAGCACAAGGCTGATGGGGAGCGGCTGAGGGAGCTGGGGTTGTTTAGCCTGGAGAAAAGGAGGCTGAGGGGAGACCTTATCGCTCTCTACAACTGCCTGAAAGGAGGCTGTAGAGAGGTGGGGTCGGTCTCTTCTCCCAGGTAACAAGTGATAGGACAAGAGGAAATGGCCTCAAGTTGTGCCAGGGGAGGTTTAGACTGGATATTAGGAAATTTTACTTCACTGAAAGGGTTATCAAGCACTGGAACAGGCTGCCCAGGGAAGTGGTTGAGTCCCCATCCCTGGAGGTATTAAAAAGGTGTTTGGATGAGGTGCTTAGGGACAAGGTATAGTGGTGGGCTTGGTAGTGTTAGGTTTACAGTTGGACTCGATGATCTTAAAGGTCTTTTCCAACCTATACGATTCTGTGATTCTGTAATTTAGTGAATACTTAAACAAATGGTCTGACTTCCATGGGATTACAGGAGTGTGATTACAGAAGTATGTAACTCTTAAGAGTATAATTGGCTTTTTTCATTGGGATGTACTGGTGAATAGCTTGTTGTCCTAATTAGGTAGCCTTCCTGATTATCTCAGAGGAGCAGCTCATTGGTGACCTAAGCCACTTAAACACTTCAGAAGATTATTGCAGCTTAACTGTTTTAGGGTCATCTTAAAGTACTTAAAGTATTTACTGACATCTCTAAACTGTTTAGAGCTACAGGGCTCACCTGCTAGTTATAACTGGAACTGGAGCAATAAATAGTCATTCAGTAGACAGCGCAATGTGAGCAAATCAGATAGCGTGCTATTACCTGTGACAGCAGGTTGCTTTTAGCAGTGGCGTATTGGTATTGCAACATTAATGAGAAGAGTCTCAGAGATGATCCTTCATGTCTCTTGTTCAAAAATTATTTTGAGTCAAAGGGGTATTTGTCCAAGTTCCACCTGATGTTCACCATGTGACATTGTTGCTGCTGTTCCACAGAAGTGTCTCTGGCTCTTCCTTCTCCACCTTTTCTGCCTGGCAGTAACACATGTGCATGACCTCCTGGAAGGTGCTTTATGTTGTGTTGAAAGTGATTTCTCCGCTTGGAAGCATGTTGATGACGGCTGTATCGCGGGAGCTCATATTTGATATCTTGACCCTTTCTCTATCAAAGTGTTCCTCTTTTTATTGCAACGTGACTAAGTGTGTTAAGCTGTATTAATATGAATCTCCCTGCTGCACAGGTGACACAACAGCATTTGCAAACTGCTCACGAAAGGCAGCCAGAACTCAATAGTCTATTAAACCGTGCACACAGTTGACACCAGCTCCAAAAACACGTGGGTACAACAGACCCCACAGCAGAGAGCCTGGGTTCAGTACAAGTCTGACTCCAGGAATGGCATTTGGCCATTTCAAATGGTGACGCTCACCCAGCTTTTAGTTGCAAGAAACTCAAATGAAGCAGAAGCAGAACTCCTGCGGCAAGTGTTCAGTTTTAGATAGTTACACAAACTATTCAAAATAAAGCCAGTATTAATACTGATCTAAACCAGCACCTGTTCTCACTGAGAGATGTAGAGCCCATAGCTTCTCTCTCTGAGCTCCACTTTGACTCAAAGGGAAAGCATGCTATGCAAGGAACAGGGCATGGGGAGCTGCTAACTTTGTGACAGAAGTTATTTTCCTGCTTCTGTTAGACTGACTATAATATCCTGACTTCACAGGCTTCTCTGGAAATACATGGTGGGTTTGTGGCAGCAGCTTAAATAAGGTGAAGCTCATGTCAAATGGATTGTGTGGTTTCTTAAAGTCTCTATCAAATTGCTCAAATTCTAAGCATCTCTTAACAGCAGCAAAAAAGTGATGTTTCTCCGCAACCCCTGACAATCTTTTTTGATCGGCGGTTGTGTGGGTATTTTGTTGTTTCCTTAAAGGGTTTCACGGTGATAGGATAAGGGTCTCCTGGTCTTGCAAGGAGGAGGTTATGTTGGCTGTAGGGACTGCAGACCATGTCTGCCCACTGGTGAGGTTGCTGAGGGTCCCCCTCCAGGCCGCCTTCTCAGTTGCCTGTTCCACCCTTATGTTGGATTCAGGGTATTCTCAAGGTCTTGACAGATCACTAATAAACTGCTCTGACCTAACTTTATGCATATTTTATATATGAAATAGAACTATTTGTACTTTTTTAATGCGAGTATAATTATGCGTCTTGGCTGTGGGAATGGTTGCCCTTTTTCTCTCGTCTGCACAGGGATTATTCACATTTACATAGAAAGAATCTCTTATTGAAGAAAAAGCTAATTTATCAGGCTAGTGTTCCATGCTGGACTAATGCAATTTGTCTCTTTGAGGACACTGAAGACAAGACTATTTTCATTGCTTGGGGTCACTAGAGATCTTGTACAGTTAGCATAAAAATCCATTCAGGATGAACCTCAAACCCAGATTTTTTTCTCCCTCTAGACTACCTGTGACTATCTACTTTTCATTTATAGAATAAAATAAACAAATCCCACTGCCTGAGATTTACATGATGTGCACAGTGCCTAGGTCTTGCTAGCTTATGCATTATTGCAACCTATCCATACTTGTGCGTTGTCTATTTTGAGAACAATTTGTTTTTGTCAGGGACTGTGCTCTCTCATTTATTTGTACATATAAGAATGCTATCGCACAGTAGCCTTAACTATTTGGATAGCGATACCCTGTTTCTTCTCCACACATATTTTTCTAAGGACCATCCCGATACAGCTTTCTTCACTTTCTTTGCAGAAGACATAAATATTATTTTGTAATTACATATAGCTATGATGTCAAAGCTGTGAGTCTATTTGGATAATGATTGTAACCTGTGCCAAACTACACTCTAGATATTTTTCAGCATCTTTGCCTGTGAAAGGTGATAGTAATATAAAATAGATATTATAGAAAATCAAAATTGGAAGGTAAAGCAGTAAAAGGAATCTCAAACTTTTATCTTGGTGAAACTCTAATGCTAATTTTTTTTTCAACCTATTGTAATAAGTCTATCTAAAGAATCAGAAAGTAACAGTAGACTGGCAGAGTGACTGTCTGTAATTTACCTAAACTCCGGTATGTAGAGCCTACAAATCCTTTGGCAGTTTTGAAAGCAGTAACATTATTAAGAAGTATGTTAGCCTTTCCTTTCAAAATTAAGTAATTCTGTCTTGCAGAGTTTCTATTTTTACTCCTGTGCTTCATTTTGATTCTGTGCCAATGGACTTCCAAAAATCTGGAAGTGCTGTAGTGATCTTTATTATTTGGTAATTTCTGCTGCATAAATATATTCACATCTTTCACCTGTAGTAAAATTAGTCCAGCTGGAGGACTGAAAAGACAAATTAGAAAACAGATTTTCAACAGGATGAATGCTGAGGTGCTGAAGGCATTTGTAAGCTAACCTCTTTGCTTTGCATGGGTATGATGTTGGAAGGGTTGCGCGGCCACTTAGCTAAGGTATTGGAGTAGGTTAAGGTCCGTGATGTCGACTAGGAGTGTTGACATCAGGCACCAAATGACTGTGCCCAAATGCTCTCGACTTCTTGGCTCTGAGCGTGCGATGACCAGCTGCATGCATCATGAACGGCAAACGAAGCTTCCCGTCCACAGTACCACCCTGTGGCCATGATCCTAAAATCAGCCCGTTAATGTGAAGGGCTTTATCACAGGTCTGTTCTAGAGACTTGTTTTGCCACTGATTTGAGTCTACAGTGCAAGCTAAAAAGGCAACTTCTATAAAATACGCATTCACATGAGAAATATTATTTGTGTTTTAATCCTGAATTTGTGCAAAAATGTCAACTTTTGACTATCATTTTAAGAAGAAAAGTGTAATCTTTAAGAATCAGTGTTAATTCACAATTATTAACATGTTCCCCCTTTTAAGATGATTCTGGAATTAAGCACCTCCTTTTTTCCTCATCACAAGTGCGAAGAGTGTATGAAGCGAGCTATTTTGGGGTTGGCTATGGATTAAAATTCAGAGGGGTGGTTGTTAGCTTTTGATATTTTCTTGGAAGTTGATGCTGTTCTTCCCCATTCCCCTTCCCTGAAGGTTGTAGAGAATGCTGTGCTTAGCAGAATAATAAAAATAAAATAAACACCTGCCCTCAGATTGGTTCTGTGATGGGTACCACAGAAAAATAGGGGGAAAAAAATCCTATCAAAATGCTCTTTAATGTGTCAGATATGCATGTTTAAGACAACAAGCAGAAATATGGTCTGTATGGTCGTCCTATACAAGGTTTCTGTTATGAAACTCGAGTTCTTTTTGGGAAGCATTGGAAGACCATGAGTTCTCAAAGGATTTGGCAGCTCTTCACGTGGATGCAAACTTGCAAAAGGCGTTCTGTGAGGATGTCATAGATATGAAAAGACAGACCCGCAAACCTGTGGACCTGTATATATTTTCTTCAGTTCTGTGAAGTGGGAACAAAGACATATTCCTGTTCCACAGAATGGTAGTTGTTTTTGAGACCCTTGTAAGTATTTAAGGACACAAAACTCTCACTAAATGGAGCAAAACAAAGGCAAAATAATCTTTAACATTAATGAGAGCAAATGTATTATACTTTAAAAGTATTGTTCAACTAAGAAAGTGCAAATATTTTGCTATGGAGTGGCTGGACCCTGGAATTACTGTGTAAGAGAGTATTAGTTATGCCTTTCGTTTATGGCTCAAGACCACCCAGCGAGCTACTGTTAAATGGGGAATGAGTTGCAGAAGTTTCGTTTCTAAAGGCTGTATTATATCTTGCCTTGTCTCTGTGTGGTCACCTATATTTGTGTAAATAGAGTAATGAACTTCATCCCCTTTGCAGAGAAGTAATAAGAGAGGGTGCAAGCAGTAAAGAATCGGTCCCTCTATGTCCTATTCCAGGCAAATCCCAATGTCTTTCTAGCCGTGTTCACTAAACAAGGACAATGTTTTCCTTCATTTGCCTTTCTTTATGTCAGTCTCTTGTGTTTCTCCATTTTCTTTGCATTGCAGTACACCAGTGTGGACAGCTGTAACCACAGGGGAAGTATAAAGCCTGCTCTTACTGGTCAGCTGAAATCTCAGATTTTACCACATCACTTTCCCAGGTATGTAAGGAAAACAAGCTTAAGCTTAAATGGAGATCTAGGATCAGCATTCCAGCGCATTCAGCTAAGATATTTCTCAGGGCATGGCAATTGCATGGGAAGAGCACGTGCTGCGTTGAATACAGTAGAGAGTGCCAAAAAAAGGCAATTAGACCACCTTACTGGCACAGGAAGTAATTGCAGTTTGAGTAATGGTTTCTCTTATTGACTTTGAAAAGACACTATTATGGATGCATTTAATCAGAGATAAAACCTAAGGCAAATTATTTCAAACCCATGTATTTATTTCTTTGGAATCTGCTTCATTTCTGTTTAGATACAAGATTTCTTGAGATTAGCTTAATCCTTTGATTATGTATCACTTGCCTACCAAGTTATATAGAAAAAAGAGAACTGTTAAGAATCTCCTCCCCAAATTTCTTCTCTCCTCTCTTAAGTAGGCTCATATCTCTCCCCGCTTAGAGGTTTCTGAGCAATCTTTCTTAATGCAGACTCCACTCTAACAGTACATGAGTTTGCTGAGTCTATTCTTTTTCTATCAAACAACTTTGCTTCTCTCAGTGTTATACCCATTCTCTCTGCTGTGCTGCATTTCTACATCCTCCTTAAACATGACTTCTAATATTTGGCCATGCCAAAGGGTAAGTTTAATTTGTGCTATGCTCCTGTGTGTGCCAATTAGTGATCAAACTCTTGAAGCAGAATTGTCCTAATTATATGTTTCAAATTTGTGTTCAAATAAAGTTGCATGTTCTTGAATAAGCAATACTGACTTTGCACTATGGGCTTTTTTTCTTTTTTTTCTCCCCCCCTCCTCCCCCCCCGCCCCCCAGCCAGGGACCACTTTATTGTTTCATATGGTGCAGAGAGTTGTGGTGCACACACAGAAATCGTCAGCTAATCCTCTTATTTGAGGGCTGTTTTCCTGTGCTCCATTTTGATCCTTTATAGTCTCAGTGCAAACATGTCAGATGGAAGAGTCCTTAACACTGAAAAATCACTGTTCTGATTGGACCTGAATCATATAGATCAGCCGTCAGTATTCAATGAGGATGAGGTGTTGCAGTTCAATAAGCAGTGGAGGTATGAATGACCCTGGTATGGGATGCCTATCCATCACAGGGTGATTGATACTAGACCCAGAGGTGCCTTATAGAGTACAAGGCCCCCAGGTAAAAAGGTTTGAATTCTTTACTGGATAGCTTGAAATTTAAGTCGTCTTCACTGTTTGCAAACAGTATTTCAAATTATGGTATTGACATAATATAGAACAACAGGCCAGGGAGAAGCAATCTCTGTACAAGCCTTCTTAGACAGCAGCTTTGAGCCATGTATTTCATGAGCTTTATTTTAAAATTACAAATCGTGTTTGTAGATATTGTTTGAGGTTACTCTCCTTGGCTCATCTTGTCTTTGACTAAAGAACCTGAGAAATTGGTAAAATATGCAAAACGTGAGAGTACAAAAGCAGCATGATGTTTTCTTGGTATGAAGAAAGCAGAAACTGATGGGATTAGTTATGAAGAAAGTTACTGAAGTCCAGTAAGAACATGAGAGGTGGATAGCCTTGTAAGGAGTGCGTGTCTCAGACTATAAATTCTTACCTTGGCCAGAGGGGCAGGCATTTTCTCTACAAAGCATACAAAAGAAGAATGTGTTTCTTTAGACTTCATTCCTTCCTTGATTGCAGACTTTAAAGCAATCAAATTATCTGGGGGGCAAAATTTGTGCATCTCTGCTATTTTTCCAATGCGATTTGAGTCAAAATGCATTGTTTTGCTTCACGTTGCAAATAATGTTTTTTTTTTTTCCACAGTTACATCTAATTATATCTCTAAATACAATGGGATAAATTAATCATTGATGGAGACATACGTCTTATTGGTCTTGGAATTTTGTTCTTGGAATTAATTGGCCAATGTAATGCTTTTGCCAAATCTTCCATTTCCTGTGTTACCAAAACTGTGGGCGGCCCAAGTGGTTTACTGTGAACATCAAACAGAGAGGTGTGTTGCCAGAAGAGACGTCATGGGAGGTTAATATGTGTGGTAGTTAAGGCACATTTCAACAGTTGGGGTCAGAAAGCTGATTTCAAGGTCTTGTCTTGTTTTGTTGGCCATAATATCATGGCTTTGGGCACCCTCCTTGGAGATAATAACTAGCAATTATAAGCCTTTAAACATTGTGGGCATGACATTTTTTTTTTCTTTTTTCCTTTCCTTTATAATTTACTTACCCAGAAAAGCTTAGCTCAAATCTCATATACCATCTGGAAATCTGTGTGGTCCAGCTCTTCACTGCATTATTGTATCCAAGAATGCAGAAGGTAAAAGTAAATTCCTTGAAAACGGTATGTGCAACACGGGCAGGGTTACAGTCCTCTTGTACCCAGATAAAATCGGCTGCAAAATTTTTTTTTGGATACGTGGCACCACCTCTGTGGGCCTTCCTCAAGGAAACTCATGTTCTTTCTCTTGCCAGTTCAAAGAACTTCTAAATTCTAAAACAACTGAATAATTTTGTAAGAAGTATGAGCCTCAGGGTTTCTGGGGATCTAGTCTGAACTTCAAGACTTCATGCGACCTGACCTGTTCTGTCTCTTGGGGACAACAAAATCTGCTGGAAACCATTGCTTTTGTGCAGTCTGAGGAAAAACTTGAGTTGAATGTCCTGCTCTTGTTCTGATATACCTTTTGATCAAGCCCCTCACGTGGGGGGGCTTGATCAAGCCCCTCAAGAGTGAAGGGAGGAAGGGAGCTGCAATGAAACTGGTTGTATTTCTCTGTACGTGTGCCCACATTGATGAATGGCCGGATCGGCCTGGGTGTGTTGTTCATTCAGTTACTTGGGAGTTTGTTCAGATGTACCTTCTAGATTCTTCCAGTTTTCTTGGTAAAATAAGGGATAAATTTGGCTTATGCTTTTCTCCTCTGTCCATCACGGCCTTGCACAACTATGGAAGCTGAAGGAGTTAAAAAGCATAACTTGATGATTTTTTTTTTTTTTTTTTTTTTAAAATATGACCAGGAAAGAGGATGTCCTCTTGCAGTTTATAAAAGCATAGTAAATAGCAATCTTGACTCATATTGAGTGTGAATGGGAAATCCACCTGTCACCAAAGTATGAAAAGTGCTTTAGGAACCAGTATGCTTGCAGAATACAAAGGAAAAACTCAGCTTTTTATCATTCTGCTGGGATGAAGACTGAACTGTGACAGCCTTTCCACTCTCCTCCCCTCAGCTTCGCACCCTTCGCAAACACGGAGTTGTTGCTTAAAAACCCCCACCTACACAAACTCTTCTGTGAGTGTGCTGTGCGTTGAGAGTAATGCTGTGGTGACAGAGCTATGGAGCTGCTTCTGCACAGCGATTGGATAAAGATCCATCACCAGCTGACTGATATGTGACCCACAGGTACCACATATGTTACCTAATGACCAGTCACTTAATTATAGACTAGGTGACATGTTTATAAGGGTGAACTTTAGAGTGCTATTAGGGAATGGACAGATGAACTATACTGGTGCCCTCCGGGTAGATTTCACCCAGACTCTTCTGCCTCTGCGGACCCATTACACAGTAATTAGGGTGATTTTTAAGTAGGATGCAAGGAGTTAAATGACTAACCTTATTATTGCTTCATTTGTCACTGTGGTAAGTGTCGCTTTGGGAGAGGTGGATTGGAAGAAAGTGAGAGAGAGAAAGAAAGAAAAGAGAACATAAGGTGTAAAGTCTCTTCTTCCCTAAGTCCACATGTGGAGAGCAAGAAGATGAAGAAAAGTGTGGATTTTTCCAAAGTTAAGACTGGAGAAATCTTTGTACAACCCGATTCTTTGCTTTAACAATTGAAATGTCCATAAAGTGATGCCAGTGGCATGATGGGTGTTCCATGATAATGGCATTTTTGTACTAACAACTTCCTTTACAGTCCTAATAAAAAGGTCTGCATCTTGTGGACATACCAATTTACTAATTTGATTCACTGAGGTCTTTTCAGAAAATATTTTGGACATTTATTTTTATTTTTTCCTATAGCAAGAGGTAGATGCATACATAGCTATGTGACTCTCCATCTTCTCTGGGCTAGAACATAATCACACCTTAAAAGCAAGTTGCTGGTCCCTCTGTCCCCACTGTGAGAGTGGCGGTGGCAGGGTTGTCTGACATCCGTCCTCACTGACATCGGGATGGCTGCTGCAGTTTCCCTGCCTGAGTGCGGCAGAACCCCAGCCCTACCTTTCTACTGCTAACCCCGAACCTTTGACTTAGCAACAGGGTGAACGTGTGCTGATTGACTGGCTTTTCTCATGCATGCTCAAGTCAAGGAGTCAAATATCCACAATTACTGCCAGTGACTTGCTTGTAGGTGACTGTGGAAGTATTCACCTTCTCTGCAGTCTTTGCGTTGGGTGTTTAAGTTTTGGAAAAATGTTTTTGTTTTTCTAATTAGTTGCATGAGGATTTTGTTGTGGAGGGGAAATGAAAGGTCATCTTCATTGATCTGGGTTTAACGTCCAATTGCTCCTGAAATCTTAAACGCAGCCGTGAAGCATGGAGTCATGTGAATCGGTTGTTGCATTACGTCAGCTGCTTATTTGCAGTGTTTATACATGAGTGACTGCTTGAGTACAGATTTTAGCAATGCCCTTAGTTTTGTTTCATTCACTCAGCTGAGTCTTTCTCTTTTCAAGTATTAATAGTTGGAGGAAAAAACTGCAGGGCAGATTTACCTTGTTCTTCAGGAGATAATAATTGCTGTAGGGTATCTCTAATTGAAGGGAAGGAGATAGCTTTGAACTTCTCAACCTGTGCTTTGCACCAGCTAGCTGGGAGCCAGTTCTGATCCAGAAACAATGTAGGTGGTTTAACCAGTGATGTGTGTGAGCTAATATGTCCTGCTAAGATAAATGTAAATGATGTAAATGAGCTGGATGTAAAGATGATTTTGGGGGGGAGGGGTTGTATGGTCCAGCTGCATTCATCAAGGGGAATATAGTTATAACCCTACTGTGCATGTGCTACAATGTACCTAATTTTCTTGAAAAGCTGAGGCCTTTGTGTTAAATGTTTCATTAAATTGGCCACATATTCTTAATTTAACGCAGTGGGGCTCTTGCCTCTTCAGGATCTGTTCAGGACCTTTTAGGATCAGCCTTATGGCAGAGAAAGAAGTGGGCATTGATACCAAAACCCCTGGAAGCTGGCAGTACTTTTTTCTCCATTGCAGCAGTTATTACTGTTAGCACTTACAGGCTTTAGAAACATTTGAAGATTCTTTGCCCTTTCCTGCTTCTAACCTCTGTTTATGAAAATGGTAATGGGAAGAAGTTAAATGTTAAAAAAATGTTTTAGGAATTCCTCCCTCCCTCCAAAAGAAAAAACATGCAGAAATACCTAGCTGAGACCTGGAAGATGTAAAACACATGGAGATCTAAATCAGGTTTTTGTTCACCTGGAGATCAAGGTGGATGTATGGATTTTTTTCCCACCCTTTTAATGTGCAGTTATTAGGTACAGTGTATTTTTCTTTAAATTGTGGCTTTTCAATCCTTGTAAAGGGGCAGGGATGTATTTAGGAGCTCCAGCTGTTCAAAGTACTTGGAGATGACTAGCAAAATGTTGTTTTATTTCAATTTACTTTCCTTCTTTTTTCCTCAGGATATTTTAGGGCAGGATTTAGACACCTAACCATACATGCCTGCTGCTGTTCTTGTCAGCTGATGCCAGTCTGCCTGGCCTCTAGCTTTTACACCAAAGCATTACGAGTTTGCTGTAAGTTCTGTTTCATCTGTACATCCCACAGCCCACCTTTGTCAAGTGTAAGTGGTGGGTCCTTGAAAATGGTAGGCAGTGTTTACCACAAAAAAGTCACTGTGAAGAAGCCAGACTGTACATGTCTGGGCTGCCACAGCAACTGAATATGCAGCTGGCAGGGTGAAATTTCAGTTCATTTAAATAAATGTAATGGAAACAGTTTAAGGGAGAATGAAATGTATCTCTCCTTCCAATGTTTTTTTCAGTATAGTTTTATCAATGTGCTGATGGCAACGCAGAGCTGCTCTTAGTTTCACGGTGTTACTGTGTTCAGCAGTCTAAAGGACTGGGCTCTGAAACAGTGAACCTCAACAGCTCAGCTTTACGGAGAAGTTTCTTTGGAGCCGCCCTTGGCTTCTGTGCCAATTTTTTAACTGGTCTCCCCTTAACATGTTTCTTTTTGGTTTCATAAAAATAGAAACCCAAGGTTTTAAATCTTATTTCTATTTTTGTTTGCTTAAAATATTGTCATTAAAGTATTGTCATGAATGTTTTTGACCTGTAGAAGACTGTGCATGGAACATGGACCTAATTCTGAGCTGGAATACCTGCGCTTTAAATCTATTGCAAACTTTTCACAGAGTTCTAACTAGACTCTTTGACAGCTTTTGCCAGTATGGCTTCTTTAGGTTCAGACTCTGCCTTTTAGGCAGGAAATTTTCACAAAGAAAAATCCTTTTAGAGCTGATATCAAAGGCAGTACAGTCTGAATGCCGTTGCTGTCTAACTTCAAACAAACAAACAAGAAAACCTCTTACAGTAGTATAACTCAACTAAATTACTTTATCTGTGGGGAAATAATGATATTAGGTCTTTGAGTAACTTTGTCTCTCTTGGAATGTATGGTTGCACTTGGTCTCCTCTTCTTTCTATTACTGTTCTCTCATCCATAATGACTACCTTGCCACTCATTTCCCAGAGTAGTCAGAGACTGGAGTTTCCAGGTAGCTGCTTTAGCTGTTATTCACCTCAGAATACCACTATTTCTAGCTATAGCATGAGAATCCACCACTACAGTATGATTTCTGGGCAGCAAGGTGTGCATGAGGCAGGGTACTGGGAGGTAAATGACACATGCTGGAAGTCTGGTGATGAACCTCCACTTTGTGCATCTGTTGCACTCAAGATGGCAATGCTTACAAGCATACTTCAGTGTCACCGCTTCCATTGACCCATTCTGTATGGAGACTCCTTCCTTTGGAAGAAGGGAGAGAAGGCTGTGGCGTGGGGGCCCGGGTGCAGTCGGACCATCTCTGTCCACACGGGCTGTTCAGCAGGTTTCCCTGCCATGGGAGGGATCTCCACCCACCTGCCCTGTACTGATGCCTCTGTAGCAACGGAGTAAGGTGTCAGCTGAGCAAGGGTTTGCTTCTGTTTGCTTCTTGCTTGAAGGCAACTGGTAAAAAACCCCAAATAAATAAACAAAACACCCAACCCCAAAAGTCAGTTGATTTCCCTGAATTCCTGCCAGTGACGGGGGATCAGGGGTTTCCAGGCTCCAGAGGCTTTCTTTAAGGGTGGTTATAGCAGTATTAAATGGAGTGGTCCATTTGCCACTGGCAGGTGTGGATCAAACAGCTAACGTGAGATTTCTGACAAATTTCTTGTAACATGACGTGATTGATTTCAACTGTCATCTGTGATCAGATGACTCCTGGGAGTTTTTATGTAAGGGATGCTTCAGTCTTAGATGTATAAAAGCCCCTTGTTTAAGGGCTATAGTGTAACCTATTTTTTAAAGTACCGAAGTAACTGCAGGAGCAGATTACAGTAATTTTCTCACAGAAAATATTGAAAATGCAGTAATTAAGAAGTTCGTAGGAAAACTTCACTTTCTGGTTGCAAACGTAAAAACTGTTTTCAGTCGCAGAAAAATATCAGGAAATAAAAATTTAAATATTGGTCTGATATTGCAAAATCATTGTGTTCCCTATCCTCACTTCCAAAATAACATTTAGTTCTCCAACAAGTTATAGGTGGAAATTTTTCCAAAAGTCTTACAAGCTTTTGAGGGAAACTATGTCACTAAGCTTTTTTTCCAAAAAAGCCAATTATGGCATTTTTGGAAAAGTGTCCATCTTCAAATGAGAAACATGTTAAACTTAATGTCACAATTGATTTAACATGAACAAATAATTTTAAGGAAAAATAATTTTGCCTGAAAAAAATTTGACCGTTGAAACAAGCCATAACCTCTTTTACACTTGAAACTTGTTTTGATATACTTAACAAAACAACAGGGAATTTCAAATTTCTCCCATCAGATTGGACTCTTTACAGACATGCAAAGTAAAATTCAGGATTTTTCGTGGCAGAAGGTTTTAATTTTATGTTTGGAATGTTTGAAATTATTTTAATTTTGCCCACAGCCCTAATGTTAGAGATGGTGTGGGTGCCCAAAGTCCAGGTGAAGTCACCTGGGGTAACTGATATTCTAAAAATCGTGTTGCTGTACATACAGGGCAGCTAGTGTCTGTTAATATACTTGGCATAACAATTAATAACAACTTTCCAGGCTGAGTTTTATGCTAAGTGCTCTGTACCCTTCAACTCTTTGAAACACTTCCACATCCCAAGACGTGGGTTTGATGTTAAGAATTATATAGCGTACTTTATTACTAATATCTACAATTTAATTAAGTTAGATTTTATTTTGCTGTGGAAAAGGTCAGTAGGAAAGTAACAGAAGCAGGAGGGAGCTCGTGTCGCAGCCTCGTGGCTGGTGGGGTTGCTCTCTGGAGGTGCGGAGAAACCTGAACCACGCAGCACCATCAGGAAATTCCACGGCTGAATTGGAAGCTGGTACCCAGGAACTTTGGGGTTGGGAAATTAATTTCAGATGACTCTGAAATTTGCCTCCTAGATAAATAGTCTGCGTATTCCAAAATGAGCATGTAATTTAAAACAGCGCGGGGCATTCAGAGAATTAGAAGCCAAAAAAAAGTTGGGGTGGGGGTGGAGAAAAAAAGTAATTTGAAACTGTGATTTAATGAAGAAAATCAAGGACCAAAGTGTTGACAGGAAAATTCAGGTAGTTATCAAGTCCAAGGGTGTCAATGAAATAATTAAAAGCACACAGTATGAAATGGCTCTGGCTGCTGTGATAGACATGGGGTTGCCCTACATACTCTGTGGTATTTTTATATAATAACATCAACATAAGGGTTTGGACTGAGCCAGGACTCACAGGAACTCTATACTGGCTCTTCTTTTATTATTTTAGCTAGAGCACTTCATTAGTGAGGCCGCTCTTTATTGATGACCGGGGAAGGAAAGCAGTGTTTAACTTTCTGCTGCTGCTGCTTCCTAATCAGAGGAGAGATGCCTTTAGGAAAGGAGATGGGGGTGGGTAAGAAGTTGTAATGAATTGGAAAGGGACAAGCACGTTGTTCATGGGGAGGTCTGCGCTACTTCATTGGAGAAGGTGCCTTTTTCATTTGTTTTTCTTGAGGCCGTTTCTTCCACTAGGCTGGGTTGGCAGCACTGCATACCCCCAACTCTACATGAAGTAGATGGCTACTGTTTTCCTTGTTGTTTTTACATACTTTTTTTTAATGTACTGGTTACTGAACGTATCAGACCTTCTTGTCTTGTTATAAGCTTGTGAACTCCTTGAAATGAGATCTGAGGTGGGAAGGCTGGTGGCCCTCTGTTCCATCTCACCACTTACTAGTATCCTTGTGGGGAGGGAGCCAGGACCAACGTGAGTGCCAGTGCAGGATGGTGACAATCAGGAACGAGTGGAATAGGATAACTTGGCACTGCCGGTTGGGTTTGGGAGATGCAGAGTAGGTCCCAGTAAGGCCCAGCTTCATGATTCTTGCACCTGTCGTACACAGGAAGTTATCTTGTGTGCTAAGATATGTTGCTTGCTTGATAGATGCTAACTCTCACCACACTTAATTATGAATTCTAAGAAAGAAAATAAAATTGTATTCAAATTTAAAGGCATTAAGAATAAAAATGTTTGGAAGCATCTGGAAAACCCTTGCTTTTGAGAAAAGTAGAATGCATAGCTTTAACCTTTGCTGTAAATCATCTAACCCCTCTGGGTTTTGAACTTTTATCAATTTCTGAAAATGAGCTTCTAGTCTGTTCTGTATTGATCATCTACCCCGTGTCAATAATAGCTGTTGTGAAGGTGAGCCCTGCTTGAAATTCACGTTAATGGTATTCATGGAGGAAGGAGTGGGGGAATGTGTGTGTGTATGTACCGTTAGAGATTTATTTCAAATTCTCAAATTAAAATCTTTAAAGAATAGTAGGTTGAACATTATTTATGGTGTTACTGCTCCATAGGCCTTTGATCTTCTTGATATGTTACTTAAAAGCAATTTTAGTTTTTATTGTAAATCAAAATATCCAACAGAATTATTTCTTATATCATATTCATAATTCTTATGTGCGTCCTAGAAGGAAAATAATAAAGTCACTGTGAGACTGGTTTAAATCCGTTAAAGTACAATTTAAATCTACTGCAGCTTTCAAGGCCCTGCCACAGGGCCTTAATCAGAGCTGAAACTACTGTTTTTTAAGGAAAAGTTTGGTTGGTTTTTTTTTTTTTTTTTTTTTTACCTAAACAAGAAAGAAATACCCACTTCTGTGGAACCTTTTGGAATTATTATTGCTGAAAATTAAATACTTTGATTATAAAAAGAATCCACCTGTTTTTCTTACTTCCCAAACAATTGTTTTTCAACTAAAACAAGAAAAGCTTAGAAAGACAATAGCCACAGAATTTCTGTCCTTAATTTTCTCACAACTTTAAGGGAAGAAAATCTTTAACTGGCATTTATAGCATCTCCCATTGAGAATGTAGCATTGGTTCTTCTTCTGAGCTACTTTCTTTGCCACTTCAAATATTGCCTAATAAACTAGTTATGAAGCTGTCCTGCTGCTCTATTTTGATCCCTTAGTAAATGTAAACTTTACAGAAGGGTTCCCAGAAATGCAGGGCAAACCATCTTTGTGGTAGAATTCGACGTAGGTGAATCAAACCCTTTGATCAAGGGGGCTGTGATACTGGATTGAGGCTTCCGTGGGCATAGGACAAATGAGATTAAACACGTGATATGGGAGGCGTGGTGTTTCACATGCCTCTGCCATATAATGCATACATAGCAAGACAATTTGTGGTTTGTGTGTGTGTGTATCGTTCTTTTGAACTGAAAGAGAATTTTGCAGTTACTTTTTTCCCCTCTCTTTTCTGAAAACAAACAAACAAAAACCCAAGTATTTTTTATTTTCATATTTATTTTATATCTCCATTCCCCTTGAAGAGGAGCTACCTTTTTTTAATTATTGTTGTTTTGATGGAGAGACAGGTGCTAGTCTCCTTTCTGTGCTGAGAAAACGCATTAAAGTGGTGGTTAGGCCAGTGGGGAGCAATGCTTGTTAACATGTACTAGGGTATTCGTTTGATATTAACTTGTGTTAAGAAGGAGATGGCTGAGTGAGTCAGGGTTTGTCCTGAAGTGTTGGGAGTTTGTTGAGTTCTCCCACGGGAGTGCTGAGCTAATGGCAGAAAACAGTGTGTGTGCTTACAGCGGTGGAATTATATGGCTACAAATACGTGTACATTTGATGTATGTAATTTATTTTTATATATTATATATAATGCATTATATGTTTGCATGTGTATACATGTATATAAAAATTTGGAATACCTTTATATATGTATATGTGGTTTATATATATATATATGTGTGTGTGTATATATATATATATATATTCGTTGATCTGCATATTACTAACAAAATGAACATTATCATGAAGTGGGGTTGAGCCCAAGTTAGATTTCAGATAATCTGTGAAAGGAGTTAATTAATTGTGAATCGTTTCTCCTGGAAGTCCAAGGTGGAGAGCCCTGTGGTTACAAACGTCACCCCAGCAAATCAATGTTTCATTAGCATGTCTATGGGAGATGTCTGTTCTGTTTTGCACATAAAATGAAGCAAGAGCTTTCATCTCCCTCTCTGTCTCACTCTGCCTTTGAGAGGGAATAAGTGCCTTTGTTCATTAAACTCCAAACTTTCACTGGTGTACATCCCCCTGTGCTTTTTTTCTTTTACTCTAAAGCTCTCAATCAGTTTAAAAGGAGAGAACCTCCATTAAGGACAACTGCCAGGTAAATGTTTATTTTCATAATGAATTTATTAAGGTGTAAAATAGAGGGAAACATTGCTGCAAGGACTGGAATGTACTTTCCATATTTGTGCCCATGGACTTCTGCATGGAAGTTTTTGCAGAAAAGTCAGACTCTTTGCAGTACTGTTTTTCAGCATCAAGCAGACTACTGAAGGCACAATTATTTGCATCTTTTAGTCTGAAGCCTGAATTTTGGCAGTGCTATTTCCTACACCTTCCAAGTTTAGTTGATAATTTTAGGGAGGAGGGCAGGTGGCGGCAGCATTTGTACAGGTCAGGTAATGCATGCAATGAAAATATCCTTGAAATATGTCAGATCTGTTGCGAACATGAAGAAGATACTGCAAGGGGGTTTTGGTCTGTTGCTGCTCGGCACCAGCTTGTTTTGAAGCTTTTCCAAATGCAATTTATAACATGCTTGTCTATCCTCAGTTGCTAGAATTTTAAGAGCTTAACTCTAACACTACCTAAATTGTGCACATGATGAAATCATAACTATCAATAGCATTATTTACAATTATCCTACTAAACAGTTAAATAGTGGTTGATTTACAATCTTAAGACCACATCATATTTGCCTTAACTACAGAAGTAGTCTGTTTGGGCTCCTTTTTGCTTGGTTGTATAGGTGCAAATCAAGGTATATCGCCAGGCATTTGTCTACTTTAAAAGTACTGCTTGTGACATTAAAATTAGGCCCAGTGTGCCATCACTTAAGTAAACAGGATGTGACTCTGAGTAACTTGGTATAATTCTTAGCAGCCATGTTATAAAAGAAACCTTTCTTCTGATCTGTTTTTTCCATTATTCTTGTGTGCTTCAGCTCATTAACCAGTAATCATTCTGGGTCCATTAGCTAGATATTGATATTGTATGCGCTGTTGCCAGTTGTCATGACTTTAAATTTTGCATTACCTGTATATTTTCTTTAAAACCCAGTTTCTGGATTCATGTTATTAATGAGATTCTTAGCTGTATCTTAAATAAATTCCTAGCCCACAGGCTCTCAAATGTAGAAATGTAACTCAAAAGCACCCTGGAAGATAAAAAATAGAAAGCAAAGAGAGGGAGTCCCAAATCTCATGATTTTCAGGGCATAACTCTATTATTCTTGAATCCATTGGTTTGGCAATATTTTTCTTCTAACTGAACAAACATTAAATACCTGGTTTTGTGTCTTGCATCTGCTTTCTTTGTGCAGCACGTGTTCACTGTGCTGATAAGGAAGATAAGAGTGCTGAGAAAAGCTAAGAAAGCACTTTTTTTCCTCCTTGCCTGTATTCTGCTTTTGGGAAATAACAAAAAATCTCAGCCCTAGCCAGAAATTTGGCCACTACAGAGATTTTTCATAGCAAGTTTTCAGAATCAGGCCCTACATGTTTCCAAAAACAATTGCAAAATACCTTTATTCTTCCAAGTGCTTGGCTCCTTCACCCTTTCCATACGGGTTTCATTTTAGATTCTCTCAGCTGGGCCCGGGTAAGCCCTAGAGGCAGCATGGAAAGATGTTCCTTGTGGATGCAGAGGCACATTTGAAAGCAGCTGGTTGAAATGACTTGGCATTGGCTCTTTAAAGAGTGAGGAACCTCGGACCATTCACGTTTAGATGTCTGGTTTGGCCTGAAATTTTCTGCAGCAACGAACAGGGAAACTACCCTGTTATGATGCCCTCTTTGGAAGTGCCTTCCTCTTCTCTTAAAGCACGTCCATTAAGAGATCGTGGACCAGATACTCACTAAATCTGGATGTCTACCTAGGTTTAAATTGACTAATAGGGATCTCGATTTACTTGGTGGTATTTGTCTTCTATTTACATATAGCAGCTTCATAAACTGGTTTCTTGATTGCCTCTTTTCACTGGTTTTACATCAGTGTAACCATGGTTTTGAGTAGTTGCTTCTGATTTTGTATGAATGAGTTGGGCTCCTTGGACTTCTCGAAGAGAGGCTGCAGTTGAGCCTGTTTGTGATCCAGGAGCAATTCTTCCAGTGGATTTTTCTGGGCTGGGGAATTATAATAAGTTTCTTCCATCCCCAACAGGCACCGGAGACCTGATGATGGGATGGAGAATTGAAGATCTTTGACAAGGCTGCTAATCAAAATCTGAGTGCCAGGTTCTACTCCGCCTAACTAAAAAAGGACATGTGCTTATTGACTGAAGCGGTGCCTCAACTTGATCATAACAATGTAAGTTCGGAAACAAGTACTATAATTAACCATGACTGTATTATTGGATGGGTGCATGTGTAATTAACAAAGCAGATATTTTTGTGTATGTGGCTTTACTTATTTGTTCATGAAAACTCCCCACCATTTTCATCAGCACATTAAGGTTAATTAAAATTAATTCTGTTTGTATTGACTGCCTTTTCACGTATGCGAAGTTTGTGCAAATCAAGTGTGTGGCCAGGGCCTTCTTCCCTATAAAATCCATAATGTTTGTTTTCAGAGCTGGGGGAAAGAGGAATCAAAATTGCAGGCTGTTTGAAATTTAAATCAGAGCAATGCTGGTCAATAGTATCAAGGTTACAGTGCCCTGGAAGATTTTGATTGGGTGCTGCCAGGTGCATGCTGGGTGACAATGACATTAAAGGTCAGTTGGATGGAATTTTAGGATTTCTTTTCTTTTTGGTTAATGCTGGGATTCCAGGCTGAAAAAATCATGGAAAGCTGTGATTTATTTTCATATGGTAGAAGTGTACAGGTTTGGGGATGATGTTCCGCCTGTGCAGAGGGAGAGCACGAGACGTATGTTTACTACTGTAAGGATCCCCCAGCTGAGATATAAGGGCTTTCTTATATTAAGGCCTGAACAAATACATAGCAAGACACAAATGTTGTCCTGAAGAGTTTGCAATTTCAATGAATGGGACTGATACGCTATGTGAGAAGGGAAGCATATACACAGGAACGTGGGGTGACTTTCTGAGGGTCATGTTACAGGCTATAAAGACTACAGTGGGCTCTCCTGAGAGCTGGAAGCGAACCCAGTATTCCTAACACACCACTGCAACTCTGCCTGCACTCCTTCAGTGTCTTCCTAGCTCATGTATTTCTACCGGATGCTTAAATGGGTTACAGACTAAATAGACTGTTCGAGCTTTTGTTAGGTCAAACAGTGAGAGTTTTCACGATACTTAGTCTGAAGTAAACAGCAATACAGCAGTTACTGTTAATACACATTAATTGAACAGGACCCTAAGCTTGCCAGAGCTTTCAGGTGGATCTGGCTGTACCTCTTCCTTAAAGTGAGCTCTTCAGAAAAAGATTTTAAATTGCAAAAGCTGTGTTTTATTGGATCGCAAACTAAGACAATATATAGACCCTTTAAACCAGCAAAAATTCAGATCAACAAATTTGAATTGATTTAAGACAGAATAAACCAAGGACAACATAAACAAATCCCCTTCTCTTTCCCCTCTCGTGTGGATAGATCTCTTTCAGATTTGCTCTGATTTCAGCAATTCATTGTCTTCGTGTGTGACAACAAGCTCAACGCAGTCCTTTTTAAGTACCTAGGAAAATGAATTCTGTCCATCCCCCTTTGAGGACCTCGTTGTGCATCTCTGCCTGCTCCTCTCAGCTTTCTCGCTGTCTTTGCTTGCACGCAAGCTTCTGGTTGCTGGTGGGCCTCATTCTGTCCATCCATCCCTCTCTGCCCTACAGGGTCTGGGCACGCTCAGTCACTGATGGGACTGGAGTAACCTCCCGTGCTGGTGAGAGGGTTGCCCCTGGCCCGCAGGCAGTGGTCTGCATGGGACAAGCTGACGACCCCCTTGCCGGCTGCCCAGCCCCAGCCGTTTCGGAGGAACATCACGTATGGCCAGCTGTAAACAAACAGAACTAATACTGTCCATCACATTTGCCATTTAATTTGTCAATTTTTGAACCTCATGATTAGCACATTGAGAGGATATGGGCTGATCGCAATTCTTGCAGCTATTGTTACAGACTATCTGCAGGCTCAGGAGTATACTTCTACATGGCCTTACTCCTGATTTATGTTCCTTTGGTTTATTCCCCAGGGAGGGAAATCTCTACAGGGTGTAAATCAGATTTTTTTTTTTCTTCTTTTTTTGCAGAGGCTCTGGCTCATAATTCTTTCAAATGTAAATCTGAACATAATTCTGCAACAAGAATGGATTCTATGGCTAATCATGTGGCTTCAGGCTTTATATCTCTGTAAAGCTTTAGGCCATTACTGTAGAAATATACAGAACATCTTCCAAAGAATAAAATAGTAATGTCCTATATCATCCAATTGCTTTTCCATAAGCCCTTGTAAAGGTGAACATATTTTGGTTTGTTTATATAATAGTTCTATCATCTAAAAAGTAGAAAAGCGTAATGTGGGGCGAACTTTTTCCCATTAAAGCTGGCTTTTAATCTGCTTCCTTGACAAACGTACTTGATGCTGATGGGATTTTTCCATTCCTGTCTACTCCCAGTAAGACTGAACGATATGCTTCTGTCTCTCTCTTGGCTCTGATAATGTTTTTGTACTAACATAACATAATGCCATACAATTAGAAATTATATGTTAGCTGTTAGTCATAGCCCAGTGAGTTTACATTAGACAAAAGAAATTAAATGGGAACCAGAGGAGACCTAGTAAGCGCAGTTTATGGTTTTTATATATTCAGAAATATCACATTTCTATTGATGAGCATCATTTATGCCTGTATGGGGGAAACTAACTGTGCTACGGGCAAAAGAATTCCTGGTCATTTCTTCACATTCAAATCATGCATATTTTGTAAATGCAAAGTTAAGAGAGTTTTTTGCTCTGTCTTGGAATTGATGGGTTGCTTCAAGATTTTTATTCACTCCCTGAAAAGAAATAGAATTATTTTTAGTCTTGATTCTCTGTAATGCTAAATGATGCCTTGTAAATTAATTTGTTCTGGGGAGTGAGAATTCAGACCTTACTGAGGCACTCGACTCCTTGCGTGATTGTCCCAGTAGGAGCCTCTCTTTAACAGGCTTTGCTCAGTCAGACCACTGGCATTGCTAGTCTGGCACCTGGGTGTCTGGTGGTGATCGGTTCCTTTGACTTCAGAGGAGTTTGAGGGAACCTGTCTTCTGGAAAGCTTCCCTCTATCTCATTAGAGACTGTCTCAGGCCCTAACAACACCAGCTAGGTATGTCTGCAGTTCTTCAGGTACCTTTCTCAAGCCTACGTTTAATATTTGCTTCTAAATTCTTGCTTCATCTATCTGATTCTCTGGAGTGAAAATACTTGTCATCTACAGAGCTGCTTGTGCTATCATTTTGCTTCACGTCTAAGTAACAGTTCCAGGTTGCAGGTCTTGAGGCTTTCTTTGCAGCATTCCTACTATTCCAGGCTCGGTCTTTCCTATGGCTCAGTTAATGCATTCTCTCGAGCAAACACCTACTCGAGTATTTCAAACGAGGGCCATCTTACAGCTCTCGCATGCATCTTAGCCACAGTACGTCACAGGAGCGGTATTACAATTCCACTGCTGAGCTGAAGGAGACAAACTGGGCTCATTCTGATCAGATGGGTAAATCCCTGTGGGAGTGAAACTGAAGCCATCAAACTCATTTCAAAGCATGCCACGTGACACAGAACAAATCCATGTACCTCAAGTTCAAGGGTGAGCACTAATACTTTAGCTATCCTCTTTCCTTTTGCTGCTTCGTTCTTCAGGTTTGTTCAAACCAGTCCTATTTTGATATGCTTCTCCTTCTGTACTTGAGTGCAGAATGGAGAAATGTGACATTTTTGTTAAAAAGGGAGTGCTACAGCTTATTGTAGGCTATTACATCTTGCAGAATTAGACCAAGTGTCAGTTTACTACAAGTGGTACTTTACTAACCTGTAGATTGTGTTAAGTCAGGCCTCCTGTTTTACTTCTTTGGAAATTTTCAAGCCAGTTTCTCCAGATGAATACACAAGACTGCAAAATCTTTCTGGTATGCCTGGTGCTAAGTACCCATCATGAACTGGAGTGTATTCTCACTTTTAGAGGTGGTATGAGGATCTGTCTCCCTGCTATGAGAATTTTATGGCTCAGTCCCCCTTCATGGTATGTTTCTCTGGCCTGCAATTAGTTGAATTACTCTGTTTTATAAATGTATAAATTTCTGTCTCCCTTGTACCTGGATGTCTTAATAATATACTTGTTTCTATAAAGCTTGGAAGATTAGATTTCATTGATCATTAAACATATTCATGATGGCTTAAAGTAAAATAAATTGTGCTATCTTTTTGGCTGAGGTTTCCAAAGGTACCATGAAGCCGTAAATGAGATCCACCTATTACAACAGGGCACCAAAACCGTCCGAGTGGCTTGGAGAATCTCTGCCCTTACGTTTATCTTGTCTTCCATACTTCAGTGATATTTGTGTAATACTAATTTGGATTACTACTAATTGCTGACAGAGCTTTCTTAGACTGAGATGGCAAGAGCGAGTGAGAAATCTGGCTTTTTCCTTTTCTTCTCTTGACTTTACTTATTCCTGCCTTTATTTTTTTTTCTTGTATGCTTGCAATTGTTATTCTTGTGTGCTTGCAATTTGGATTGAACAGCATTCTGACTAGGTTTTCTACAGGTGTACATGGCCACTTACATCTCTGATTGTGTAAGTGCGTATATGGGCTTTTGTGCAGGAATGATTTGCTTTGCAGAAATGGAGCAAGGAGGATGTTCTGTTGTTAATTAGTACTTGGCTACTTGCGTTTCTCATTCTCATATTTCTGCAGTAGTGTGCGCCTAAAATGCAGAAAATCCTCTCCAGAACAAGGAACTGGTCTTTGAGGGAAGGATGAAGGAAACTGGGGAAAAGAAGTAAAAAGTTTTAGGGGAAAGACTGAAATTTTTCAGGTACTCTGGAGGACTCCAGAAATGGGGTTAGCTACATAAACTAACGTGCTTCTCCTAGACAGCCTGAGGAAGAGTGAACAGGAGAACCTCCACACCTGGGTGTAAAGGGGAAGAAATGCTTCAGATCTAGACTTCATAATGTCCCCCGCGTGGGCGGGGACGAGAGTGACGGCGGCACTTTAAAACGAGTAAAACACACTGGAACCGCCATTTCAGCGAAGCCTCCGAGGCGAGCAGCTCTGAGACAGAGGAGCACGGCGGCGGACCGTTGCTGGATCGGCGAAACCGCGGCAAACCCGCGCAGGGAAGGGGGGGGGGGGGGGGGAAGGGCACGGAGAGAGAGGGCTACCGCAGCCACGGCCCGGCCCTGAGCAGCAAGGCGGGAGCTCCTGGCGAGGGCCCGGCTCTGACTCAGCGTGGGCGGGGACGAGAGTGACGGCGGCACTTCCCCTCCCGTACAAGAGCAGCCCCCGGGAGCGCAGCGAGCAGGACGGGCAAACGGGGCGTCGGAAGGGCGTGGCGCGTCGGAAGGGCGTGGCGCGTCGGAAGGGCGTGGCGCGTCGGAAGGGCGTGGCGCGTCGGAAGGGCGTGGCGCGGCAGTTGGCGCAGGCGGGGCGTGTGGGGAAGGCGAAGGCACCTGCTAGCGCAAGAGGAACTGTGAGAAGTGAGTTCATTCGGCAGTCCCCATCCTTCCAGAAGAAACTCAGCTATGGTCCTCACTCGTCAGAAAGTGATGCCCCCTGTGCTCGCCAGAGTGGATGTGGCTACCCAGACGGAGCTCCCACAAAAACATGCGGCCACCCAGGTCTCAGGCTGCAGGGAGTGCCGGGGCCTCTCACCGTTCACGCATGGCAGCCGTGTGGACAGCTGCGTGAGGTGCGACCAGGTGGATGATTTGCTCTGCATGGTGGCAAAGCTACGGGAGGAGGTAGAAAGGTTAAGGAGCATCAGGGAGGCTGAGAGAGAGAGAGACTGGTGGTGCCATGCTCTGCCCCCCCCCCCCCCCCCCCCCCCGAGACAGGAACAGGAGCAGCAGCAGCCACCAGTAAGAACCCATGATCAAGGGGATCCTCTGTCGTCCCCCCCCCCACCGGGCTGAAGGCAGCAGCTCAAAGGAGGAGAGTGAATGGAGGCGAGTCCATGCTCGTTGCAGCAGGCGAAGGCCCTCCCTGCCCACCTCGCCTCTCCAGGTGCCTCTGTACAACAGGTATGAGGCCCTGGAGGTGGAAGGCCAGTCAATGGAGGATGGGGATGACAGTCCCATCTACACCAGAGGTGTTGCCCGGGTCAGAAGAACGTACCTCTCGTATTAACACCACCTCCACAAGGAAGAGAAGATGGGTTATAGTTGTGGGTGACTCCCTACTGAGGGGAACCAAGGGTCCAATATGCCGGACGGACCCTCCTCTTAGGGAAGTCTGCTGCCTCGCTGGGGCCCGGGTGAAAGATATCTCTAGGATACTCCCTAGCCTGGTACGGCCCTCAGACTATTACCCCCTACTGCTCTTCCATGTGGGGGGCGAAAAAAAAAAAAAGGCTAAGTGCAATGTCCTGCACTTGGGCCACAGCAACCCTGTGCAATGCTACAGGCTTGGGGAAGAGTGGCTGGAAAGCTGCCTTGTGGAAAGGGACCTGGGGGTGTTGGTTGACAGCCGCCTGAATATGAGCCAGCAGTGTGCCCAGGTGGCCAAGAAAACCAATGGCATCCTGGCTTGTATTAAAAATAGTGTGGCCAGCAGGACTAGGGCAGTGATCGTGCCCCTGTACTCGGCACTGGTGAGGCTGCACCTCGAATACTGTGTTCAGTTTTGGGCCCCCCACTACAAGAGAGACATTGAGGGGCTGGAGCGTGTCCAGAGAAGGGCAACGAAGCTGGGGAAGGGTCTGGAGCACAAGGCTGATGGGGAGCGGCTGAGGGAGCTGGGGTTGTTCAGCCTGGAGAAAAGGAGGCTGAGGGGAGACCTTATCGCTCTCTACAACTCCCTGAAAGGAGGTTGTAGCAAGGTGGGGGTTGGTCTCTTCTCCCAGGTAACAAGTGATAGGACAAGAGGAAATGGCCTCAAGTTGCACCAGGGGAGGTTTAGACTGGATATTAGGAAATTTTACTTCACCAAAAGGGTTATCAAGCACTGGAACAGGCTGCCCAGGGCAGTGGTTGAGTCGCCATCCCTGGAGGTATTTAAAGGACGTTTGGATGAGGCGCTTAGGGACATGGTGTAGTGGTGGTCTTGGCAGTGTTAGGTTTACAGTTGGACTCGATGATCTTAAAGGTCTTTTCCAACCTATACGATTCTGTGATTCACGTATGGAAATTAGTAGTTATTTCCATTCTCTTTCCTCATAATGTCTTTCAAAGATACACGTTTTTGGATGTTGTAAATATTTGTAAACAGTTCATGTATTTATCCTAATTTGGCTTTAGTTCAGGATGTTTTCAAGATGGAGTAAACAGTAAATCATTTCTCCCTCAAAGGAAAGGCAAATCTATGAAATGGGATGTTGGGACCCTTTAACAAGTGTTCCAGCTGACTGGATATACTTTAAAAATATCCCAAGAGGATAGGGATGCACCTCTATAGCACTAACATGCACTGGTTTGTGTGTTCCTCTTTCAGGACTCAGAAAATGAATAAAGTTTTCTCTGGGGCAGGTGATAACTGAATCTCTTCCATGTGGGGCACGCCAGGACCTATAGGTCTCAGGAGAGCTGTTGCACACTGCTGTCAGAAATCTTGGGCCGAAATCCTGAAAAGGATTTTCAGCCTGTCTTCTGGTGAGATTCTTCTGTTGAGGAAAGAGAGAGTGCAGTAAATAGATAGACTAAAAGGACTCAGATACTTTTCTTAAGATATGCCCTGAGAACTTCTCATCATGAAGACAAAATCAGTAGGACTTTAGAGCTAAAGAATTGGAGCTCTGCTGCATGGGCTTCAGGTGTATATTCATGAACTAACAGGTGATCCCCATGACTTCTGATGAAAAGGTTTGAGCCGGTGGAAGGCTTCAGAAGCTAATATTTGAATCCAGCAAAGAATATAGACCAAAGATCTAAGATCCTCTTGGCCATATTTGTTCTTGTTAGGCTCTGAAGTTTAGAGTCTTACATTTATAAACACTTGCTCTCTGTGTCTCGGTCCTCTGAGCTTATAACCACAAGTAAGCAAACAGCATCAATAGGACGGTGAAGACCAATTAGCCACAAAGCAGAATCACAGAGCAGCCATTCAGAAACATCAGACACTACAGTGGCATTACAGAGATGTAGTTTTGAAAACCACTGTCAGAGTATCAAATGTTGCTTGTTCTTCTAATAATTTTAATAGGGTGTTAGGTTGCTATTTTTAGGTATGTAGAACTCTCTCCTTTTAACTGTTAGCTTAGTTTTTTCATAATCTGAAAAAAGAAATTTAAGATGACAGAGAAAAAGGGGACTAAGTGTAAACTTAGGGTCATTAATAAAATGAATTTGCTTGTTGTAGAACTACTTTTGGAAACCCTTTTAAAGGTTCCCTTAAACTTAATTTTTTTTCCTAAGAATTGAATTAAGATGGTTTTAATTTTGTCCTGTAATTAAGGCTGTTCCCAAAATAATCTTCACCAGATCTATCTATACATGTTTTGTTATCTCTCTCTGATGTATTACCAAAGATCTTGCAACTGATTTGTTGACAAATGTATACTTTGATCTTGCCTTGCAGCATGCTCTGATGAGGCTTACTCTTTGTGGACGTCTTTATTGAAGGCTGTCCATCAGTGGCTATAAATTAGTAACAGCAGTAATTGTTCGGTGTTGGGTTGCTGCTTTCTAACTTTCTTTAACTCTAGTCACTTTGGTTCTCATATTCCATGCAGGCAGATGGGGAAACTTGAAATACCTATTCATCTGAGGGTTGTTTGTAGTAGGTGAGTTTTGAATGGCTTGCAAATATTATTATCATTCTTTTGCTTCTCTTATGTTTAGGCACTAGGATGTTGCAATCCTTTTCTTCTCTTTATTCCCAAACAGGTGTGAAAGATCGGCAGTCAGCTTGTTTTGTTAGTGCATAAGTGGAAGTTTAAAAAACAAAAAAAGGGGGTGGGTGGGGAATCCTGCTTTTACTACTTCAGTTTTTGGAAATTCTATTAATATTGTAAACACTGAAATAATTAGATGGTGGTGGTGTAGACTCTACTGAGTTTAACTGAATGAAAAACAGTTTCATCTTAGAAAAAAGTTTTATGACAGAAAAAAGCCACAACAACCACCTTTTTTTAGTGGCTAATGGTATTACTAGTACAGTCTGACTTAGTCTATTACTCATTAAGGCTGCCACCTGTAACCACTGATTGCAAGAAAAAGAGGCTTGGTCTACTCTGATCTTCTCCCTAAGATGTCTTCTGATTGCAGCTTCCAGGCTGGTAGCTTAGGAAGAGAGGATACTTGTGGTCGTGTCGTTTTTAGGACTGTACAGATTGATTTTTATATGGATCTTTTATCAAAAGGTATGGATTTTTCTTACCTTTAATGCTTCTATTTGAGAGCTAAGACTGCTGCGGAGATGTTGTTTACTTACTTGTTTCAGTGGCCCTGTAAATGGAAGGGGCAGCTGCAGCTAAAGGTACAGAAAAGTATAGGTGCAACCTGGAGCTGCAACAGAGCAGAGAGATAATAAACAAAAGGCTCTTCCTAATGGTAGCTTCATTGGTGCTCAGTGTGGCTTCCAACTTCTGATATTCCATGGTGCATGGATTGAATCCCTTAATTTCTTAACTTTAAACTTCACCAAAGATTGATTCCAGGTTTGGTTTCAGCTGTGGGTGAAGGTTCAGGTTTGTTGTTTTCATCCAAAAATATGTTATGGTCTATGTTTCAGACTAAAAATTTCCTGTTAAATCTGAACTCTAATTTGACTCCTGACCTGAAGGAAATCCTTTGGGATCCACCGCATCTTCCTTGCTTTTGTTCTTCACTTGTAAAAATTTTCCTCACTTTTTGCATAGATTTCAGTTTGGTAGGGTAGGAACAGGCTGTGCTTTTTCTGAACAGCACGCACTTAGAATGCCAAAAAGGTATACGAATACTTCTCTTGCAGAAGAATACTTATCTGAAACATTTCTTCTGTTTTTGATCCAGAATCTTTCCACGCTCAATGTCTCTAGCAGTTTGCATCTGTGAATTTTATAACCTTAGAGGCATAACAGTGCTAGCCTGTTTATTCAGATAAGGAATTATTCATATTTGATTTGGTATTGCAGCAAGTATTATTTTATAGGTATCTAAGGCTTTTATAAATATCTAAGAGGGAATCTAAGCCTTGAAACTTACCTTGTCTCTGCGTCATAATTCTGTCAGTGTTGCGGTGTAATTCTGGGGTACCTGTTGAACTGAGTTGGGGGTTCTTGTAGCATTCAAAATTGCATCGTTGCACTGCTGTTTGGACACAACTTCATGTTCTACTAGATGAAAATGTTGTGGCAAGGCGGTTAAGACATACCTTTATTGATCTGGTTTTTGCAAGTTTAAATCTTGATCTGGACTTAGGTTAAAGGCTATGTCCAGCTGCCCCCAGTTATGGTGGCTTAGAAGTGCCATCCATACCACTCTTTATTCAGGCTACAGAAGTTTTGCGGCCGAGGCTGATGTCCTCTTGATGTTGCTTGCCAGTATACCATACTTAGCGGTCTTGCAAGAAAAGGTCTTGTACCAACTTTTGCAAGAGTGGTAGGATGAAATCCAGTGATCTGGCTAAGTTCTGACTAGGGTGAGTGTTCTGTCTATTCAAGTTCTCTATGAAATATCACATGAAGATTTAAAAAAAAAAAAAATAAAAAAATCCCTAAGTGTTTGTGTCTTCCAAATGGTTGCCTTGTTTTATCCCAATAATCAGCATGTTTCACTGTTGTTTGAAGTTCTCCCTTTGTAATATTTATCAGTTTTTCAACTACCTCTAGGATAAGTAACCTTATGAATAAGATCATTTGCATTCTTATTTATATTATGTGTAAATGTGTGGCTTCCTTATTTTGATGGGTTGGTGAGATACTAAAAATGTCAAGGCTGTAGATTTTGCACTGGATCTGCTCATGTGCCAACCACAATTTTAGCACCCAGATTGCCTAATGACAAGCCTTTAGTGGGTAGTGACTGCAAATAGACTCGCTTGCCTTCGTACCAAATGCATGTATTCTTTGACCCAAAATGCTCTCTAGGTCCTTGTGAAGCACAGGCACGCTAGCTGCTGCTTTACAAATTTTGTGTCTTTCAGTAGAACACGAAACTGAATTCCTAACCTCCTAGCTGGCAAATAAAAGCACAAACAAAACAACCCCTTCCCACACTTTTACGATGAATGAAAGTCTGCTGTGGCTATGCTTTTAAGAAGAGGTATGAAAACAGGCTCCTGATCTGAGTGTTAAAAAGGGCTTTATGCCTTAAGTGGCAAATGCCACTCTGACAAAGGATTAGTCAAACTTTGAAGGTCGAAGTGGGGTTCGGGAGCTCTGTCTGAAGCTTCTTTTTCCATCTGAAAAAGGGACCTTCAAAGGCAGATTTCAATACTTGACATGCAGCTTTTTCCCCTCTGTTCCAGCCTTGCAAATAACGAAACAACCAATGACAACAGAGTGAAGGAAGACAAGAAAAGCATGTCAAACAGCTTGCAATCACTTTCATTCAGTGCTGAGCTGCTCCTCAGGGGTGGGGGCTTTCTTCTGTTTTATTATTATTTTATTTCTTTTGCATATTTTTTGTTTTCTGCCAGTTAAATACTCTTGTTTTCTTACAGAGAGCAGCTTGAAAGTAGGATATCTGATACGGGAGCCTCTGCAAACCTGTATATGTTAACAACTGAGAGCCAGATTTTCAGAAGTGCTCTGTATTCAGCAGGCTGAATTTTCTCCCCTACCCACCCAGCTGCCACACAAAAATAACTGAACCAGTCTGGTGTAGTTTCTCTTTGCGTAAGAGGAACACGAGAAGGAACCAGTAACAGGCGGAGTGGAATTGCCAAATTATTTAGAAATCTTTTCTGGCTCTGATCTCTTCGCAGGTTTAATATTTCTAGACACACGGCCAACGCTGCTACGCTGCTGGCCAAGAACATGTCAGATTTCACTAGCTAAGCAATGTGGGGTATGGTCAGTACTTGGTTGGGAGACCTCCAAGGAAAACTCAGGTGCTGTAGGATGTGGTAATTACTAATTCAGTAAATAGGCTTCTCAGAGTCAGTGCAGCATCTGTGTCCGATCTAGGAGGATGTTGGAGCACTGCTAGCAAAAAGCACTGGGTAAAGGTTGGCAGGATATGTTATGACGCCATAAAACATTTTGGAATGATAAAGAAATATACATTGTGTATCATAAGAGCATCAAGACCTTTTAAAACCTGTTACCAACTCTCAACACCCTCCCCCCCCCAATTCGTCTGTAATGTGAGGTTGCATAGGCTAAGGCATCTCCTTGCCGTTGAGAGATCCAAGTTCAAATCGCCCCTCTAGCATAATTGCTTGTCCAAATACATGTTCCGCCTGCCAGAGTGCATGCCACTGTAGCACGGGTCTGTTTCCTTCTCACTTTGACCAGTGATATTTATCTTGAGACAAGAATTAAATGGAAAAAACATTTTATTAACATTTTCAGCCATAGCTGGAGCTGCAGGGCATAAGTTTATTTCTGATGAAGAGAAAGTGATGTTGGTATTCAGAACCCCATATGACTTGGTCCTGGGACCTTGTCTAGGTTTCAATTTTTGGACTTCCTTGGCTTTCATTATGCAAAAACTTAACTTCTAATAAGGTAATACTTCTTGCCCTACCTTTTACTGTGCAGGGTTTATCTGTAAAATATCTGACTTTTGTCTAGCTCAGGCCTCCCCAGCTTCTACAGATAGCTGGTGAAGTAGACTAGACTTCTTGAGGATGAAAGTTCAATCTGGTGAATAGTAAGTAGTATTTTTCTGTGCAGTATAAAGGTGGTAAAAATTATTTATCTCATTACCTGGGAGAAATTGTTATTGATGTGTCTGAACACCTTTTTAAACAGATCTGCAACAGAGAGGATGTTGATAAGAGATATATGAAACATCTTTTAAACTTTGGAATAATCAACTTTACACAGGTATTATGATGTAAAATATAATGGTTTCAGCATGAGAGGGTTTTACTTGAATTAAACTGTAGGGAGGCCAAGACTTAATGTTCACCTTCTTTAGCTAAATCAGGATAAAACGTAGTCTTCAGGTAGACGACTTTTTTTCCCCTGAGCCAGCTTACACATTTGAAAAATGTACCTTCTTTTGCAATGAAGATATAGACATAGTTATGATGTGTCCTGCAAAACACTGAGAGGTTAAAATTTCTGCATCAATTAATCCATTTGTGGCACTTTCTTATACTATTAGTACTGCAGCTTAGCCAAAAAAACAAACCCAAACCCAAAAACCCACAGTTTCCTAATACATAATCTTTGCTTGATCTACTCTTTGAAATCACTCCCTGAACTGAGGTGATAAAACATATACGGGTGATAAAATAATTGAGGTGACAAAACATATAAACAGAAGATGGAATGAGGCTTAAGCATTTGGGAAGCAACCTTCCAGGCTGAACTACTACACTCTGGCTGAAACAGTGTGTTCTATCCAGAGCATGTGAAAGAGCATGGAAGAGCTCGATCAGTGTTCCCTTTGCAACCCAGCACTGCTCTTTCAGATAGGTTTGGGGAGTGAACCGCAGAAAAATCTTTGCTAATTGCCTCCCTATCTGTGTATTTAGGCAAAGTCTCCATCCCCTACCTTTGTGCAATGTCTATCTGAGGAAGGCTGACAGAGGGAGTTGGGTGGAAGTGAGGTGAGGAACGGAGATGAGGCTCAAGAAGGAAGGGGGGAGTACAAGTGTTGGAGGCTTTTTGGGAATCTGTTTAATTTGGGGGGGGGGGCTGTATGTCTGCATTTATTGCTTGATGGGGGATGAGTGAATGAGAGGATGATGGTTTTTTCAGGCTACTTCAAGTAGTGCCTGTGTCCAATCCAAAGATGGGGTGAGCAACTATATGTGAGTGACTGATCTGATGCCACTCAAGTCCATTTTCATTAAACCACTGCTGATTTTAATGAAAATTCTTTGTTCAGGATTTTTAGACTTTCTCCTTTTCCACCCAGTGTTTTTTTGTTGTTGTTTGTTTGTTTCCTTAAAAATATTCTGTTCTGCTGTTTGGCTTTTCATTATATGTGGTATAGCAAAGGCTGCATAAGCTGCATGTTATTGTTTCTGCTCTGCAATAAGATGTTTGAAATGTATATTTTCCTTCCTGTCTTGAACTTCCCCTTCTCTTTTATATAAATATGTGTAAGTTTGGCTTCTGGTGACAACACCTGTAGGTGTTGGAGGCTTTGTGCTTTGCATGGCTGACAAAAAGAAGAAAAAGTATTATGAATGCTAGTGGAATATTTTTGGTAAGTAGCTGAAATGAAGTTATGTTTGTAGATAAAAGCCGTATTTGTTTCTTCCAAGACCTGTGCTCAGAGATCCCTAACACTAAGATCTAAGGATTTTAGTAGTGGAACTGATTTGCACAAGGAAGTTTAGAACTCATTTATATATTTTTATATATTCTACCGGTGGAATGGGCAAAGAGCCTCAGTCCCTAAAGCCCTCCGTGGTATTCCAGCATGTTGTGTCTCCAAGATGTGTTTCTGGAGTCTTCCCCTAGCCCCCTGTATCTTCTGTGCTTGAATAAAATAAATACCTAATGATATAGGTTGCCTTCTTGGCTCAGTTCCTTAGGTGCTTTGACTGGGCTTTCGATCCCCATAGTCACTTTATTGAAACACAGCAGGATCCTTCTGGGATGGCCTCCAAGATGATCCTTTGAAAGATGAAATGTAGCCACTAATAAGCCATTCTATTTCTTTCTCCCCACTTTCTGCCTCCTATTTAGCTTCATATTTGCACTCCTATAAAAAGTTGGAGATGTACTGTCTCTTTTATTGGAAATAAATTAATAAATAAAAACATGTAATGGAAAGGACTTGACCTGTGAAAAACCTTCCTTCCTTCCCTTTTCCCTTGTCTCTGTTGGGGCATGCTCACGTAACTTCAGGCTCTAAAAATGGTTACCAAAAAAGGGGAAAAAGAAGGGTGGGGGAAGTTTGGTGTGGTGGTTTTTTGTTTTGTTTTGTTGGGGGGTTTTTTCCCCCTGCCTGACACCTGGACCTCCCTAGAGGGATTTCCCGTCAGCTGCAGCCTTTGAGGTTGACCTTAGTTGGTTGGTTGGTTTTGTTTTGCTTTGAATCAGAGCTGCGCCATTTGGACGTGTATTTCACGTGTCCCAGGAGCTCTTTACCTCCACCCCTCCCTCTCCCCAATGCCTTGATGTCTATTAAAACAAATTTCTGTGCAGCCCAGTTGGGGAGATGTTTGAGGTGGGGAGCCATAAGTCATCTTGCGTGACGGGATGGGAATGCCAGGCATTCCTACCTAGTCTTCCATGTGAGCTCCGAGCTGGCCCTAAGAGAAGCCCAGAGAGACTCCACGCAGATATCTCCGTCTCTAGTTCAGTCTTGTCCTTGCATCGCTCCCATCTCTGTGCTCCCATCACTGAGTGCATGCTGCTGCCTCTGCTAGGAGTGCAACAACAAAGCTCTTAAGAATACCCAGGCAGCCAAAAATAATAGCGATAAAAATAAAGACATTATTAAAGCCAGATACGACTGATCTGAAGTCACAGTGAGTGTAACATGACTCAGTCAAATCCCCAGGACAATTGGAGACAGAAAGGGAAGGAGAGAGGAAAATCTCTATCTGTTTAAAGTTCTGGGCCCCAAACCCCTTACAAGTTGGCTTTGATAATTCATCAGACAACCACAAAAAAGAATGCCTCCCCCGCTCCAGATGCAACCGTTGTCTTGTCCCAGCCTCTTTTTCCACCGCCTGTGAATCTCACCACATCAAGGAGGAGAGAAAATACATTTAAAAGTTCTCCTTATTTAGGTTGGGTAGGTTTGAAATATCCTCCAAAGGCAAACGTGTGTGTGTGAATGAAAGCATGCATGCATGTGTATATACAGATGTAGAGTTGTACTTGGGAAAAGGGAAAAATTACTGGAAAAAGTATTTGCAGTTCACACCCAATGCAATTAGAGAAAGAGGTGGCTGTAAGGCTCTTTATTGTGGCACAATTAAGCTAACTAGAGAAAAAACCCAAAAGCCTACACCAAAGAGAGTGGCCCAATGCCTGCCTATAGTCTGGATGGGTAACTGCACCCTCACCCCATGGGTTGCATCGGATGCCATAGGGGAGTAACTCAGAGTACAGGCAGTGCTTCGCAAAAAAGGAAGCTCTCCTAGGTGCATTTGTTTGGCTGTTGGTGGGACACTTGCTGGAAAAGAAGATTGACATACCAGGATGCAATAGGAATGGAAGAGAAGTGTAGGATCGAGCACTGCTTGCTATTCCTCTCTGCTATCAAGATGAGGGATTAATTTTTCAGGCCTATTGTTGTATTAGAGGGCTCAAGGGGGTGCTATGAAAAAGGTGGTACTCCACGTCACCTGGGGAGAGTGGCTTTGACTAATGGACTCGAAGCAAATGGTAGAGAAGGGGCCAATCAAGAAAACTTGGATCTGTTTTCAGTATCACACAGTGTGTATGTTTTGTTCTCAGATTTTAGCTGAGGCCAACTCTGGTATAAACAGAGAGACTTCAAAGTAGTTGGTCTGAATAAAAGCTTACATGATATTTTAATGATACAAGTCTTTTGGGACTGTAAAACTAGATTGAAAATCTCAGAAGGTATTTATTTTTGCTTTTTGGGCCAGGCAGAGATACAAGAAATAGATCTGGTTCAATTTTTCTGGTTGAGATTTTGTTTGTTTTTCAGCACTCTATGACTGAGATGCTTTTGCACTTCTTATAAGTGAAAATAACCTGCTTTTGAAACTGAAATTGTTACCTAATGTTTTTTTAATTTTTGATATTTTTTTCAAAATTTGAAACTTTTTAGTCTCTCAGGGTTTGATACCCCTTTCTCTTCTCTTCTCTTCTCTTCTCTTCTCTTCTCTTCTCTTCTCTTCTCTTCTCTTCTCTTCTCTTCTCTTCTCTTCTCTTCTCTTCTCTTCTCTTCTCTTCTCTTCTCTTCTCTTCTCTTCTCTTCTCTTCTCTTCTCTTCTCTTCTCTTCTCTTCTCTTCTCTTCTCTTCTCTCTGTCATTCAACAGAAAAGAATCCTGTGTTGTTGCTGGTTTTTATGCTTGACAGGTTTTTGTTACCCTTTTTTTTTGACTTTATCGGTTTTAAAAATAAAGATCTTTAGAATAGGTCATGTGGCAAAAATGAAATGTAACTAAAAGAATGTGTAAATTCAGAGGAAAACTTCAGTGTCTGCAGTGTTTTAAATGGGGAAGGTTTTCTTTCCCTTTGCCCCTACCAGCTCTTTGTCTCTATGAATTGTCTCCTTTTGCATTTTGTTTTAGGAAAGGTTAATGAGAGTTTCCATAGGCCAGTTACACATGCAAGAAGTTAACTTGTGGTAACCCTGCAGCTCTGCTCCTGCTCCAGGCTGGATCAGACAGTGCCAAATGTGAATGAGGCATGGAGATTTCATTGCTCATTTTCAAGCCTGAGAAGCCTTGAATAATATTTTGAGGGATGAGTGGTACTGGTACTGAACATTTAGACCTCAGTTTGGGGTATTTCGTGTCGTCTTAGTTCTCCAGCTTTGCAGAAAACCTGTTCGTAATGTGCAAATCCCAAGGGATTTCAGGGCCAGCACAGATGGACCAGTTGAACATTGTCCTGGGTTTTCCACAGTAAACCGCAAAGCCAGTATTTGCAGTCGTCATTCTGATAAACAACAAATTGCATGATTTGCCCAAGAGCTGTCCTCAAGACATAAGTTGGGGCATAGTCTGAAGGATTTCCTCTGTTTGTGAATCTAACCCAGGAAGACTTGACTGCAAGATGCAATACAATTCGAGCACTTTATTTGCTAGTGCTTGTTACACAAGTTCCAGACAGGCAATATGTTACTTGACTAATACCACAGACAGTATAACCACAGTCTTTCAAAATGTATTTGATGTCCCTAACAGAGCCTTGTAAGCTCTGTACTGTATGCCCAGGCTATATACAGAAGTTTTAATTTAGAAAGGCTACTACTTGCAGTTGTGTCAATATTACTTTAAAAAGTGTTTGGGCGGAGGCGGGGAGAGATGAGAGAGCAATTTTGGACCAGATTCCTGGGAGCCAGTAAGTCTATATATAAAGTCAAATCTTGTATCAAGGATTATATATGAAATGGAAAATTAATGGTCTGAAGAATTTTTTGTGAAACATTAGCTAGCGCAGACAAACTCCCCATCTAGTTTTTTGTTGCCCTCATTTCTGTCAAATCTGAACACTTTCTGATAACTGACATGACTTACATCTGTCACACACATTTCATTTGCTGTTTCCCCAGTGGAGCAATACATTTTATTTATTTTTAAATGCATACACTGCTGGTGCCTATATTAGAAGAAGTTAGGCTGTGCTAGTCAGCCCTTGGTGTGGAAGGCAGTAAGGCTGTGACGGCCCATAGCTGTTGCATTTATTCCCTGGATGCTGGGAAAGCGGAGTCCAGCATGAAAAAAGATGCATCCTGTGACTTGAGATAGGAATAGTCACTAGCAACTATCCCTATTTTCTAGGTAATCTGGATTCAGATGGTTGTGTTTAAAAGATGAATATTTTTAAATGCTTTCAGAATCCACTTGTAACTAAAGCTTTTTTTTTTTTCCACCTTAGAGCTAGGATTTCATAGGGAGTGAAAGGAATTAAATGCCCAATTTCTGTGTTATGTAGCTATATATTGATGTGTAACTTTGCCCTCATATCTGTCTCTATGAATTGTGGAGATTGTGTAACTGCCTTGGGTTACTTGGACCATTCCTACCTATCTGTTAATTATTGCTGAAAAAATGTGTTGATTAAAACACTTAAAGCATTTCCAAAACGTGCTACCTTGTTCCAGTGCAGCTAAGCCCAGTGGGCTACTGAAATATCTCAGGCTTAGAATTTGCAGAGGGTCAGTTACATGTGTGTGCATACCTTGTCCCTGCTTGTGTCTTCCGTTGGGATGAATTGATATGCAGTCTTAGATGAGCCTGGAACTTGGGATTCATTTCCATGAGGTGTCTCACTTTTATAAAACTGTTCATAGCTCTAGATTTAACATTGAACTGAACTTTCTAATTTCTAAAATATGTTAATGAATCTGATAATAATGAATGTCTAGTCTATGTGCTCTGTAATTTAAATACCTATTTGGAACTGTATCCAAACACAGAGCCATGCTTCTGACCTTGGAGCTACTTTTTGTGCTGAGATTATTCCTTTCCCAAAGGTCGTTATCAGCTGTGATCTGTTAGGTACAACCAGCCCCTGTGCCTAGACATGAATGCTCACAGAACGAGTGACTCTCAGGACGTGTTTCAGTGGCTTTCTTAGACACCTGAGTTACTCTGAGAGGTGTTTGTCCTTCTGTATTTTTCATAAGCAAAATTCTGGCTGTGTCCTTCCTGTCCCTTGAATGACAATGGAGACTAGTGGTAAAGCCTCATTTTTGGTTTGGTCCTGGTGCATCCAGGGCATTTTCAGAGCACTGGATTTGAGTGTGAGCCCTTAACTAAACAAGAGACAGATATGAGGGCAAAGAGGTGCTGTTCGACTGAACCTACCAAAGTTTAAGATTTAATTGGAAGGATATTGTTGGATTGTTGCAACATATTGCTTTTCCATATTTCCATATGTGATCCTAGCTTGGGGTCATTTGAGAGCAGTCCAAGTGATGACTTCAGCAAGTATCTTAAATAAATTAGGATCAGGCAGTGACGGAAGAATTCTGGTTGTGGTTGGTCTGTCTTTTGGAAACTAGAGCATATTAGCAGAAACCAACAACAAATTTAGTATCAGGAATCTATTGGGAAAGGAGAAAAACTTCCACATTGCAGCATCTCCTACCTCAAAGTCAAGGATGTGAAATATCTCAGTTGGCCACCACATCATGAAGGACGATTTATTGCATCTGTTTAAAAACAATTCTGTGTTCTCTGGGGGCTCTGTCCTTCACTAGCAGAGTTTCGGACTCAATGATCTAATAGATCTTTTTCCATCTCTAACTCTTGTGGCTTGCCATATGTAGAGATAAACATCTTTCTTTCCCATCAGCATTGATGGACAGACTTTCAGGCATGGAAACATTATTGTGTGTGTGGGATAGGGGGAGGGGAGGTAAGGCCATTTGCTGAGTGTTATTGTCTCCAGGGCATAGGATTATTGGAAAATGATAAATAGCTGGGCAGGCAAAGGAAATATGAAAACCCTGTCGCAGAACAGAGCTGCCCAAGATTTCTGTTCATATTGCGGTGACCAAAAGAAATTTACATTGGAAAAACCCTCTTGCCTTCAGGGCTGAATGTTATGAACCTTCAAAGTGATTCTTGAGAAGAAAAGGGGTTGGGAATGAAAGGAGTGGGAGGGATTGCCATGCTGTTTCTGTGGAGCAGGGGTCACTGCAGAATAACATTCATCATCTTGTTGGTGCCGTTCTGAGAATGGGAACAAGGTGGGAGAGATAAAAGCAAGGTTGAACTGCAATCTGGCATTTGCTGCTTGTTCTCCAGTCCCACGGGAGCTGCGAATGGACTAAGTCCAAACTTTTTTCTCCTGGATTTCATTCAAGGATTGTTCAGCTGGCCTGAGGACTGGGTGCCTTTACTGTAATAACTTGTTTTTCCCTCAACTTGCTTGGACTTCAGCCTTCCATTCAAATGTATTAGTCACAGGTGTATGGACAAATCGTGTGCTAGTGTAAGTCAGCATGGATCTATGAGAGTTTATAGCACTTGAAGATTGGGTCTAAGAACTGCAATATTGGCCACAATTTGTGCCTCAAGAAAGTAAGGACAGAGATCAGTCCATCACTGACATGTAATTATGTCCATTTGGGTTTGTATCCCATTCTAAAAATGTCACCAGATTTGTTCTTGTTATTTTAATTCCTCCCTCCACCTTGTTCCCCCAACCCAAAAGCAAACCCCCTGAAAAACAACAAAACACCTATGACTGACTGGGTAGGCCGAAGTGTTAATGAGGGTAAACTGAAACCGTCTCTGTTTCTTTTGAAACCAAGGAAGTGGACAAACTGGCCACGGTAGATGATTCGCTGTGTTCCTTATACATGTCATGGGGCAAAAGGTGTAAGTAATGGGTGCTTTGCATGCAAAACGAACATCAGAGGAACTTGAAAAATATGGTCTTTTTCAATAACATTTGATTTAAAATAAAAAATAACTTTTTTGATTGGCAGGCTTATTTTCAATTGGAAAACAGGAAGCTGCATCTTTGATTCAGTTATTGGACAAAGTAATTGAATTCAAACTGGGGGCCTAATTTTCAGAGTAACTGAGCACCCTTTCATTGCGTGTTACGATTCCAAATGGGGGGAAAAAAGGCATCACATTTCATCATCTCCTTTACCTTCACTGTATTTAAAGCTGCCATGAATTGCATTGTATTTTGCATAGGGGGCGATGGAAACAGTGCATCAGACCCAGCAGCATAGATTCAGCTGCTGTGTTTAAGTGTGCTATGTTTGCTTTTTAATGTCTATTTAGACACACTAGCCATCTGAGGCATTGATTCAACATTCCTGTGGCTCTTTGGCTGGGCTGGCAGGCCATCACTGCTTTGCAGCACTCACCAGCTTTTTGTTCCTGGCAAAACTCTCATTTAAATTATCTCATTTGGCACAGCTGTCAAGGAGAGTTGAACATTCTCTTGTTATATCTTCTAATCCCTGTTTAGCTGTTTGATGTTTCTTTCCACCCGAGTGATGTGATACTTTGGTATTACAGGCTGAATGACAGCTGTAATGAGGTTGAGATTTTCACATGAGAAGCGTTCAGCACTTCACTTTTAGGCTGGTTTGCAAGTTCCCATTGGAATGGTGGAGAGATGGATTATCACTTGAGAGGCTGAGGCTCAGTGGCTGCACTTGGTTGTGCTGGGTGATCTCAGGAGCTAGTCTGAACTTCAGTGCGCTTCTAAGGGCCTACATGTTGCATTCCCATTTTCTTTCTAGAGATTCAGCCTGGCTTCAGACTGCCTTTAAATCACATTCAACACCAGTGCTGTCTTATAATAATCCCTGACCACATTATCTACCCAATGCTGGTTTTGTAGAAACACCTCAAGGGCTGATGAGAGAGAAATTTTGCTGCACCAGACGCGTATCTCCACAGCTGTCCCCGTGGGCTGGGGATCATGTGCATTTGAGTGTGCTGAAAGCACAGGCAAAGTTTGGCCTTTGAAAGATCTGTGCAGGTTGTCCCAGAACTGGCACACAGGGGTAATCTTCAGAGTCAAAGTATGTAGCTGGGCAGTGAACTGGATTTGGAGCCTGGCCCTGAGGCAGGTCAGACACAACAGTGTTGACCCATCCACTACCTCAACAAAACCTTGTTCCAAAAGATGCCGAAGCATTTTATAAGCTGTGGACAGGGCTTTGATGTCTCTAAATCAATTATTAGATGCGATTCAAAATGGGAAAAAGAAGCAAGGCTGATAGCCATTTCTGCGTGTACTTGATAGCCAGGCTATTATTCTAAAAACACAGTGGCATACCGCATGATTTTTTGAAGTTGATTTTTCATTCCCCACATATGGCTTGCACTTGAATGGGGAAATGCCTTGCTCCAAGTAGTACCTCTGCTGGGTGCTCACCAGAGCCATAGGAGTTAGTGTTCCCAGATCAGGCCGCTGGTTCATTCAGCCCAGTGTCTCGTTCCAGCCGGTGGCCAGAACCAGATGCTACTTCAGCAGGAAGTGTATGTATTCTTGGAAAGGACAGTTATCAGATAACTTGGTATTAGGGGAGACTTCTTTCTTCCCAATGCAAACCAGCTTATGCCTTGCAGCTCTACAGCCCAACAATGGGATTTGGATATAATACAAAGCAGTTTTTCTAGGATCTGTAGGGAATCTGGTTTAAACCTGCTCAGTAGAGCCTTAAAGGAGATTGGGGACCTGTGGATTTTGTACTGTGGCACAGAGGACTCTTCTCTTGGGACTATTTTCTTTCTTCAATACTTCTCAACCAATGTTTTCCATTTGACAACTGATCTTTGCACTGGCCGCATATTTAAACCAAATAAACAAACAAAACCCACAGTTTCTTCTTTCCCTATAATTTCTGACCTGAGATGACACAAGCTTTGACTGGATCAGGTTACACTGCATACTGCTGCACATAATGCCATGGTTTTCCCAAAGACGCTGTTTAACTGCCAGCAGGCTAAGCTCATTTCATCATGCTTGCTGTGGGCTCTGGCAGGCTGGCATGCTGCAGGAGGCATCGCTCCGGCCGCCCGGCTGGCAGCGCAGCAGCAGAGGGTACCTCTGCACCATTGAGCACGGCGTTGCATCCTGCTGCTGGAGGCTTAGCAGAACACGCCCTTTTCTTTTTGCCTTGTGCACCCTGCTTATTCTTTCATGAGAGCCCTCCCAGTAATTTCATATCTCCAGACAGGGTGCTTGAGAAGCGTGTTTCTGATCTCCCGCTAGCGAAAATCACAAAGGTCTGATGAAAACAGTAGGGCATGTAGAAACGACAGAGGCTGGACCGGTCGGGTCACAGCCTAACTGTTGCCAACTCATCTGCTTCTGATGTTGTATAAACACATGCCTCACTTCGCGTATGACTAGAATAATTTACAGTGTTTTGCTTACCTTTATTTTTCCCCCTTGTCCGTAATCCTTTAATACGTTTACCCCCAGTTGAACTGTCTCTTGGACCCTGAATTCTGGTTGTCCCAGGACATGGAGGCACGCAAGCATTTTCATATCAGATTAAAAACTTACTGACTGCAAAAACTTGGAAAGTTTACCTCCTGCTTCTCTCTTCTTTTTTAGACTATGCAGAAACTTTATCAGTGTTTCAGTTATTAATAGATTGTTTTGCTTTTCTCAATATTTAAGGCCTTGTATGACCCTACTAATAATTTACAAGAATTTTTGTATGTCTGTGTTTTAATTCCACTGGCTTCTGTGTCAGCTGATGAGCTTTGATTGGTTAGGTTTACCTAATATATAACCAAACAGAGACAGTAACTGAATGTGGTTTACTCAGATATGTAGTTTCTTTCTAGGCATATGATTCATCGTCTGTGAGAGAGACTGCAGCTGGACAGCAGAAACTTTGCAGGAATGGAGATTAAGCGTGCTCTCTTTTCTTGTAGTCTCCTCGATACCTCTCCCTATCTTCCAGCCTTTTCAAAAGTCTTCAGAAAATTAATAACAGCAAGCTTGACAGGATCACAAAAGAAAAAACTAAAAACTCCAGGACCTTTAGAAAAAAAAGAAGAATTCTTGATGAACATAAGTTGGCAGAAGCATCTTTTCTCAAGACATTTTACAGACCATATGTAAACTTGTATATAAGCATACATTCAATGATTGTAAGCAGTAGCCAGCCTTCTAATAATTATAATGTAAAATAGGCAGCAATAACTGATGAAGTACACATATGCATTTAATTCTGTGCCTAAAAATGTAGGAGAAAATATTCACCTTTTGCAACTCCTAATTTTCTAAGGGAAATCCAAGTGGTGGCTGTCAGTTTGGTTTTGTTTAGATGTCCCCAGCCTTAAGAAGCCTGACTTTGGGTACTGAACTGGAATCTTTTGCCCTGCTACTAGATAACAGTCCAGCAGCAATTCTGGATTAAAATCCAAGTTCTCAGATCCAGTGATAATACAATGTTGCATGTGGAAAAAGAACCCTTCTTTAGGAATGAAAGTGGGATTATTTTAAACAAATATGTGTGGGGGTGTGCACACAAAAACACAAGCATATAGACACATTGTAGAAAAAAAATATTATGAGGCCTTCAGCAAATTTTTTTAAACTGGAAATGAGACGTGACTTAAATAGTAAGGATAATTAACTATTGGAGCAGTTTAGCAAGGGAAGTGATAAATCCATCATCACTTGGATTCTAACTTGAGATTGGGCCTTTTTAGAAAAAGGCTGTAGGTCAGCCTCCAGGTACTGTGCAAAATCATATTTACTTATGTAGAAGGGAAGCACAACCTTCCTTCACTGGAGGTGGGATTCTGTAACCTGTTTTATGTGGGAGGTTGCAGTAGATGTTCATAGTGCTCCTTTGGTCTTGCAACTTATTTTTCCCCCACCTCCACTTTTAAAGAGCTTGCTTTGTTACCAAATGGAAAAAAAGAAATACTCCGTCTGTGAAGACTGATTTATGTGTATGTACTGCACTGGGCACCCACATGTTTTTGCCTTTGGACTCGCCGCTCCAATCAGTTTTGCATACTGATGTTAGCACTGACCAATACTTGATGTTTCAGAGGAAAGTGAAAGCCTGCTGTAGAGGGAATTACTTCAGGGTGATTACCCGTAACAGTAAATGTGGAAGGAGAGGGTCCTTCCAGTGATTACTTCGTGTATAGTAAAATCTAGTCAGCTTTCGCTGCTATAGATACACATCTTATTCCTGGTCACAGAATTAGCTAGCTTTTCTGGCAGTCCAGCTGCAGTATTTAACTCTAAATTTGTATAGCCATGAATGCAAGAGGGAGGTACACGTGGTGTGAAGACAATGGTGTGAAGACAATTTTTCCTTGTATTTTATTTCCATACAGTGACCTTTTGGTCTGGGCCATTGTGTGCTAGTTCTGACACCATCTTATAAGCTTTAGTCAATATTCTGCACAATCTTCACTGTCCCAGTTGAAGAAAACACGGACTTTGATGTTTCCTGTCAGATTTCAACCATTCTTGCAAAAATCCATTGCTACTTCTGCCCTTTCATATCAGGCTGCAAAACTAACTACCTGTTAAGTCTATTTGGTACCATTGGAGTGATGGTGAGGGACCATCTTAAAGAGACGTCTGAGATTCCTTAGGCAACATTGGGAGCTGAAATCAGTCCTGTGTTTATGGTTTTGGCAAAAATACTTAAGCCTGATGGCATCTGAGTACCTCCCTCTGTGAGCCTGAATTTGGTGATCTTTGGTGAAATGGACCTTGGGCCTGTTGTTTGTGCTGAGGACAGCCTGGGATGTGGCTCTTCCTTGGTCTGGAGGGGGTGGAAAGGTGCTTCGCTTCCCTCCCCGACCTCCATTTCCTTTGACCATACACTACTGCAGGCTTAGGCTCTTATTTGGTGGTTTCAAAGGGTGGGTGAGGAACATGAGACAGTCATATACAAGGTAGGATTATATTGTTTGCTTTCTGGATTTCTCAGAAAGTGCTCTTTCACCCTTGTGAAAGATCTAAAGATGGTCTCTGTCATCTTCTTGCTGAAGATTCCCCCCTCCCTGCCTCATTGTTTTGGTAAGAATAGAGCTTAGCTTTGTTTCTTACACCCCTTTTAAGGTAAAATAAAGTTAATAAGTAATTGTGCCAAGTAAAGCTTTCTGGAATGTTTTTGCTGACAAATGCTATTGTATCACAAGTGAATCATTTTTAAGTAATCTGTTTCTGCAAATCTCTAATTTTGTGAGATGATGGTTTTAGAAAAAAGCATTCATTTTATCTCTAGAAATACAAGACACAAGACTTACTGCAGTCAAACCCAGCCTGAAAGACTAACAACTTTTACTTTTTTTCAGTGAGAGACATACATATATAAGGAAGAAGAGAATTTTTCTCACCTGGGAAGTGGTAGCCAGCATTTACTGTGTCTATTCTTTAGAACAAGTAATTATAATCACATATGTTTGGTCTGTAGAGAAAGTGTGCATTTGTTTCAAAGCAAAGTTCTGTGTTTGCAAAGATAACAATTTTAGAACTGGATTTTTCAGCCCTTGAAGATGTGCAAAAAAATACATTTTGCATACATCATCACCTGTATGTGCGCTTTCATATTCACTGACCAATTGTGAGTAATTTAATAGTTTTGCATAAGAAGAGATGAGCTCTGAGAAGGGAATAATGATACTTCAGAATAATTAAAGTGAACACATGTTTTAGAACTTTAACGAGGCTAATAACATACACGTCCCAACTGTATCTTCCCAGTAGTCTGGATGGGTGCTTGAAAAAGTACAAGCAATAATAGTAAAAAGAAATACAATCTTCCTATAGAGAGAAAAGTAGAGAGTGTTTTGGAAAAATCAGATGTTCTCTATTTAAAAATTAACATTTCTTCCAAACATGGACAACTGTTTTCCTTGAGCCTGGCTGGGCCTTAAGAGCAATTTCTGGAGTTCTGAGAACTTCAATTTGAGCTAGAGTTTTTAGGGGTTTTGTATTCCCTGTTCTGTTTCTGTTAGGAGGCACAGAATAGGCATATTTTATTAAAACATTCAGGTTTTTCAAAATAACAAAACGAAACAACACAAAAACCTCTCACAGTTTATCAGGAAATTCCTTTCTAGCTCTCTCTGTGTGTGTAGCACATTGCTAACCTGCTTTGCCTTCAGTGCTATGAGCTAACTTCTTCTGTCCAATTCCTTGTTTCGGGGAGAGATGAGTACTTTACAAATATTTTTCTTCTAACTGGTCCTCCTTAGGAGAGAATAGAGGAAAATTACCAATTATATTAGTGCATGTATTGTTATGCACTCTAATGTACCGTAGGAGTAGAGAGCTTGCTTCAGCATGGAAGAGTAATGATATGGCTTATCCTTCTGGCCTGAGACCTTCAGAAAAGATGCATGCTTAAGCACCTTGGTCTTTGGTTGTTCAAATTAATGCTTTGAAGTAATCTGATTTCCAGAGAGCAGGAAGATGTGATTTCTGAGACTAGAGTTCTTTCAAGATGTCTCAAGTCAGGCTCCCCAAATGACTCAGTCTTGAAAAAGAGAGCCCTGTTTATTTGACAAGTGACATGTCGCTGTATCATGTTTTACTTAAGGGAAAAGAGCTAACTTTGTGAGGAAGATAGAGGATGTTTTTGGCTTGGGAAGGGGCAAGCATGTGGAATAATTCTGCTGGCTTCAGTATTTCATATTTATATTGAGGAACTTGGTATTTTTTGCTGTTTTCTTTTACTGCGTTTTCAGTTTGCAAGTATATGACCAGGGAAGGCTAGTTTTTTGGCTTCTAAGGAGGATGAATTAATAAAAACTTGGTATGTGGGAATGCGTTGCCTCTCTTAAAAGGCAACAGGACAAATGTTGGTGCCTTCGAGTCAACTTCTTTCCTGGGTTCAGCGTCCCCTCCAGTACCTTGACACTTCTGCTTAATACAACTCGTTTCCTACGCCTGGATTGCTCCTCTGTTTGGGCTGAGAGCATGCCTTAAACCTGATCATTTACTGCAAGTCTATAATTAAGGTCGTGTATATGTTCAAATAGATCACAGGCAACAGGGGCAAGAGATGTCATCAGTCATAATTTCCATAACCTAAAGATATTTATTTTTTTTTGGTTATACCATATATTCTTTTTCTTATTATTTTGTGACTTGGCAGAAATATCCTTTTAAAAGTAGGCCACCATATCCTTTCCTACGTTCATTATAAGTGGACTGCTAGGAAAGCCCCAGACTGCCAAGGCCGCTATTTTTGGTTTCCTTTTGCAGTATGAGGACAAAGTTTCCTTCAGATACAGCTCTAGCTAGGGAACTCATCTGATGGACTACAGCATATAATTTTACTTAAAAAAAGAGGGAAAAAAGATCAACTGCAATCTATAGTGCCTCTTCACTATATGTATCTCTGAAGGTCTATGTATTAGAGCAGGCGCCAGGAGCAACCGCTCTGCAGTTAAGGTTGCAAAACATCTTCCGTTATGACACTGTTTTCAGTGCTTACGGCCTTCGGAAAAATTTACCTATAAGGCTGAAATTTTCGTTTCTTGGTGACTGTCAAAAATTATGGTGTCTCCAAAATATTGAGCAAAGTTGATCCAGCAATTTCTTTTGCATTATGTGAGAGTAAAAAACCCTCTGAAAATCCAAGCTGTGGAATGAAAAAAACAGATGCACACACAATCCAATGATTTCCAAGTGGCAAGAAAAAACATTTCTAGCAACTACAAAGTATTTCAAACCTGGACTCTGAAATTCTGCACAACTTGAGTTCACATTGAGCACTGCAACTTTTGCATGTGAAAAAAAGGCTGGGTATTTTTTCCTACTTTCTTTCAAGAAATGAATATATTGATGATACGTGAGATGGGATCTGTATTGAAGTTATGCCCCATTTATGCCCTTAATGATATCTCATTGTGCAGTTTGTGCTACTCAGGGGATTACTTCTTCCAAGTTGATGCTGGAAGATATTTCAAAAGGAGTCGCTAATCACAGACCTGCATTTCCTTGTTAACTGTGCTACATTTTGCATTATGTTCTAAGTATGAAGCTTTACTTTTGAAAGGGAAAAAGTATTTCTTTTCTGAAGATAGTTATCAAAATAGAAGCAGATGTGCTTTTGCACTGTCAATCCAGTTTTGCAAGATGCTCTCTCCAAGCTCACAGTTGTGTCGGCAAAGTGTGAATTTTATGGCATGCGACAATGTAACGACTGTAAGAGTAAGCGCAGAAGTCTTCCAGAGCTCCTTCTGCTCCATAAGGTCTCAATAAACATTAAAAGTTCTTTAGTGGTGCAAATTCTGAAGAAGCTGCTAATAGCAAATAGGAATAAACAGGTGAATGGCAAAAATAAACAGTGTATTTTCTAAGTGCAAATGCCCAAACCCTGGATTGCTACTGTAGAGTTTCATGAACTTTACACTAGTGCATCAGTACACGCAACTTATGCGAACCATTGCAAAATCTGGGGAGTCTTGTTTCTGTACGTTTCTGGAGCAAGTGGCATTATTGTACTCTATGCCAGATGCAACTACTTTGTGTGCAATTTCTTAACATGGTCTTAAAAATAGGGTTATTTCTCCAGTCGGGATGGAAGAAAGGTAGCTACCTAAATATTATCTAATATAATAGACGTTATAGACATTAATAGACATTTTAGTATAATTTTGGAAGCCTAGTGTAGTGTAACATTCATACAGGTATGGCAGGCATAACACAATCTGTAGGAGACCAGCACCTTTTAGAGGGGCAGGGGCCAGGGCTTTATGGCATATAAAATTCACCCTGGAAATTTAAAGAGAACCATACCTGAACATCAGGGACCCCAAACTTTCCTCAGTGGCAAGGACCCCAGAAGATTGTCCATCCTCAACTTTTTATTCAGGTTTGCTGCCTCTCTGCTGTAACTGAGTGTAATTTAATCATTTGACAAGCCTAAAATAAAAACACCTCTTTTTCTGGCAAAGGGGTTAAGTTTGCGAGTGAGATTTTGGAAACACGTTTACAAAAGAAAAAAAAACCTGTAAAAGTCTGTGAAGAGCAGACTGAAAATACCTGGTGTTAGCTCTGATCCGTGTTGGTGCTTCGGGAATCCCTGGGATATTCTCTGAGCTGCTTCAGCAGAGGGGTGGTTTAAGGGCCATGCCTCAGGCAAGAAGACATTGAGCGCATAACCCCATGCGATCTCCCCTCATGCTAATTAGACTCATGGCTCCAGTGGGTGCAAATCAGTCTTCCAAATGGTGTGGTGGCTCTCCTTTTTTCCTCTCTTTTCCTCATTATTTTTTTGTGGAACTTAGGGCTAAGCAGAACTGCTAATACACCGCTTGGTTGCATAAGGGAAAACGCAGCCCCGGTTAGTTGTGCCTGGGGCCGTGATGCATGTTGACTTCATACCTTGACTTCTCGCGCTAGGCTCACTCTGCTTTCTGGAAGATCGCTGAATGGCTGTCTTTGCCTGCTTCCCAGGCAATATGGCTTATGTTGAGGCTTTTTCATGGCTGTGTTAAAATTCAAATGTGTTTATACCAGCAAAAGTATTATTACATAGCATCTTTGATAATGTCCAAAATTGAGGTAATAGCTGGGTTTCCATAAAGACCATATGTGATGCAGTAATCTGGAAGCCTGATTTAGCTCTTGAAAGACACTGGTTTCCTCACTTTATCAATATAGTAACTGGAGCCCCAAATGTAGCAGCTTCTACTGCCTATGTTAGAGTGAACAGTTCTCTCCTGATCACAAGAAATGAGTCTTTTCCTAGTTCCAAACATTTTTACCAATTTGATTCTTGTTAGTGTCCTGATTGGTACACGATGCAGCAGAAAAGCTCATTATGGTATTGTTTTGTTCATTTTTAGTGCATTTCTTCAGCAGTTCTGCAACTGTAGGTGATTCACTGGCATCTTGTTGTGCTGCCTGTCACATTGTTGGTTTTGTTTGCACAATTTAATGTATTTAGCTAGTTAACAACAGGACACTTGAAATTGTATGTTAGATTCATATTTGATGATTCCAGTATAAAATTTGAACGCTATGTGTACTTGCCTGTGTTGTTCTGAATTCACCAAGAAAACTACTGATGTGCATGATTTTTTTTTAACATGCTCCTCAGTCACTTAAAATGTTGGTCCCAAACCAAGAAGAGAACTGGAATGCTTCTGAAAAAGTGAAATGTCCAGCTGAAATTGCATGTCTAAATTTTGGGCCCTTGGTCATAACACGAACGTTATATTGACAGAGGCATAATTAACTAACTTCCTGTCTGCTAATCCATCCTTACTCTGGTATCTGTCGTTGTCTAGTGTTTAATGACTCTCTTGCATTTGCACTGAACTGTTCATGGTTTTAGGTATGTATTTATGCTAACTGTGAGGAAGGCAGAACGACGCCAAGGGAATACAGAAAGAATCAGCAGTTTGGACAGCAAACAAGAAAACTGAACTGATCTTGGGTAAACCCAGCTGAATGCTTTTGGAGGGAAGCAGTCTGAACCTCACAGGTGCTCATTAGTAGGAGTTATCTGGAAAAAATTAATGCAGAAAGTTAGCAGTGATAAAGAAAAAATAGGCCTATGTTCTGAAAAGAAATGGTGCTTTGTAATGTGTATCCTCGAAGGCATCAGTGGGTGTGATGTTATAACCGCTATGAGCAGAGTGGGAATGGAGGTGGCTGGTCACCTGTTTGGTTGTTTTAAAGCAAGTGGCCTGATCTTCTTATGTCTTTGCATGGGGTGGGGAGAACTCAATGGCTTTCAACTTGTCTGGGTAATCAATCTTGTGTAGCCCCCTAGGATGTGGTACGTGCATTATAGTCTTGTCATTCGCACAAGTCGCACGTGCCCACACTCGGTGGCTAGTCTATAAGGTGTGTAAATTTGCTTACAAATACCTGCTAAAATACTAAAGTCTTTTGCTTCCATTTGAGAGAGAGAAAGCTCTCAGGAGCAGAGCTCAGTCCCTAACAGCAATCCACCAGGCAGTCATTCCATGCTGTCACATAATTCAAACAGTGGTGACCTTGGTGTGCCACGTAACAAGTAGTATCTTTTTCTACTATAATGAATAAACAGTGCTGGGGCTAATTAGGATCACACCGTGTTCGTTCCGAGTAAGGATGTGTGTTTGAAAATGGCTTTTAACTGGTTTGCAAGTGAAGAGTGTGCATGGGGGAGCAGCGAGGGTGATCCCATCCTTCTTCCCTGCGCACATTTCTCCTCCCTGTGTCTTGCTGCTTTATCAGGAAGCACGGAGGAGCTGGCCATGAGACCGGGCTCCCTCCGCACGTTGGGGACATTCCGTGGTGAGCTGGGATGCCTCCAGGGTTACTCAGCTGGGGTTGTCCCAGGCAGGATGGCGGCACCGTTTTCTGCTGGGGAACGGGCAGCGGGGAGGGAGAGAGGTGTCCTGAGTAGCTGAAAGGCGATCATTGACAAGTGGCCGACCAGCAATCTGCTCAAAATGATCTGCCTCTTAAACGTTCAGCAAACAGCAGGGCAGGGATTTGTACGGGTTCTGGCACTGCTGGTGGCTGTATAAATTAATACAGGTTGTAAGCAGGGCCAGCTTGTTTGTAGAGAAGCGGGAGCCAACCCACAGAAGAGCTGCTTTTGAATTTTGGACACGGAACAAAGTTTTAATCTCCAGTAGGGCCCGTATTTTTTCTTTTCCCAGCCCTCCTCTAAACACCTTCCTTTATTTTTTTTTTTTTCTCTTTTCATTTGCTTCTGTCTCCCTTTACATTCTTAGATCTCTAATAGCTCAAACATGACTGGGCTTCGGTCCAGACTCCTGGCATGCGATGCCAGCCTTTGCTGGCCTTGATCTGACTACAGCAGGCCATGGCTGTTTTTCTGAACAGCCAATAGCGAGGAGAATTGGGTCTTTTTCCAAATCAGAGGGTGATGTATCCCAATACAGGAGCTGCACATAAGAGGCCAGCTTGGGTTTACAAAATGATGGCAAAAAAAAATAGTGCTTTTTTTCACTAAGAAGTAATCTCAAAACTTATTCTGTATGAATAAGTATGTTAATAAAACAGGTTTTAGTAACAAATGATAATAAATGGAGAAATTAAGTTGTGATTCACATTGATTTCTAAGCCTGTTTGCTGAAAAAAGCATAATCAAAAATCTTTGCGTTTCAACAGTGTTCTGATTGAAGGTGTGTTGTCTATGTTGTACAACGTATCTGTAAGAAAAAAAAAAAGAAAAATGAGATTTTGGAGAGGGAGATGCATGAATGGGGAAGGAAGAGCTATTGCCACTATGCTGCTTAAAAAACTGATGGGCCAATTAAGTAACTGGTCTGGTATCATCCGGGAGGTCTGTAGCAAAGTGAAAACAGAAAACAAACATTCTGATTCCCAGCGAAGCCCTTCAGCTATTAAACCATCCTTCTTTCCTGTCCTGTTCCTTATATATCCCTCATTAGTGTAGCTCCAAGTGTCTTACTCTAGTGCCTTGAGAGATAAGACTGATGTGTCATGGGTTTATTAATCTTAGCCCTTGTTTGGAAGGTACTTGTCTCTGGCTGCATTCTCTACTGTTCAGAAAGACTGTTTGGAGGCTTTTTGTTTCTTTGCTTGATTTTAAATGTTTGTGCCACTCTGCGCTTATGTTTGAGAAGGAAGGTGGAAGGGTGCTCTGAATGTTGTACTGAAGGCAGTAGGGATCGTGGTGGTATTTGTTATCCGTTGCAGCCTTCATTTCAAATTTTTAGATTTTTTCCAGGCATTGAGCACCTTTCAGATGAGGACAGACGTAGATTGATTAGATCTTCTACTGGAAACAAAGATACAGGGGACATGTTTCATGTGCTTGCAATAGTCTGTGTTACTGATGAGGTACCCTGCAAAATCCTGCTGCAGATTTGAGGAAAGAAACTTTTATTACTATGAAATTCCTGCTAGTATCGTATCAGTGTTGCAGCTCAGGTTTAGAAACTCTCGTCTTCGAACCTATTGCAATGCTGATTTAACGAATCACTAGTACTTGGGGTTCAAAGAAGTGATCTGAGTTTTTTTTCTGCCAGCACTAATGTTCCCTGAGCTTTGCATGATATGATTTTGCGCTCACAAAAAGTTTACTTCCATTTTTGCCTTTGCAGTCTGTTTTCAGAAATAAACAGTAACAAGGCTTGTGACTACGACGGGTAGGTATATAGGGTAAGACAAGGAGTTGCACGTCTCGGTGAGGAAATTGCAGATGTCAAATAGCATCCACAGAAATGGTGACTACATATGAAAATAAGCTTTCATGGTTTAGTGTGTATATTTATATATATCACCTTAAAGCTAGCATGCATTTGTCCGATAACACAAGACCACAGTGGTAGCCCTCTCTTCTATTTTAATTCATCCCCATTAATGATGGTAAAAGTTAATCTTTTGCTTTTGTTTCCTCAAGTGATGCCTGGGGTTCCTTTCTGTTTATTTTCACCAGGTTTATTAAAAAAACAGTGCAAGCACCTTAGTACCGCTGTGAATCAGATCCAAAGCGCCTCTCTCCCTTCCTCAAAGGCATCACTTTAGGTAACACTAAACATCATGCATGAGCTCAGTTCTTATTGACTTCAGGATACCATTCACAGCAGCAAATAGTTCAGACTCAGAAGTGATCTGGACACTTAAATATAGAGCTGAGATAGCCAGACCCGTTGTTACTGTGGCTACAAAGTGTTGTAGGATGACTGTGAAACTTAAAGGCAGTCTGTAGCCTGGGAGCGTCTGGGATGATATTTTGCAGAGGGCAGAGGAGCACAGTTGTTGGGTGCCTCCTTGTTGCAGGCTTCTGCGATCTGATACAGCCTGTTCTGGGTGTTATGAGCGTGCTCAAGCTGCACCTTGTCCCATATGGGCACTGTGGCTGTAAATGGCCACCCTAAATTTCACACAGTGCTTTGTTCTGAATGCTTTTGCCCTAACCACGATGTCCTCCAGCATCACCAGCCCGGTGACTTACTACTTCACATGTCTTCCTTTGCATTTGCTTTCTCATCTTCCTGTCTTCCCTCCTCCCCAGTCGTTGCGCAGGAAGATGCGAGGGTTCAGAGAAAAGGCATTATGTGTGTGTGTGTTAACTATTGAAATGCAGCAGGGAGCCTGGCACGTTTTAATGTTGGAGGGGAGCCAGCTGGCCTGTTTAAAATACTGTTTTTGATGCAACGGGGAGATTATATTCTATTCAACAAACTTGCACTGCACAGTGAAACTTTATGAAGCTTGTGAAGGCAGCATGAATTCACACAGTAAGTGCTGGATGGGGAGCAAGGAACTCCTTAGTTATAATCTTGCTCCTGTCAAAAAAAATTTACCAGGGAGCTTTGAATAAAAGATTTGTCCTCTGTGACACTCTCCTCATGAACAAAGTGGAGACATTGTATTTTCTTTAGCTCAAGTTTGTAGCCAGTTAAATTTTATATAATGTTTGTTCTGTGCTCTAAAGATGTGTTTTATAAATAAAAAATTTACTTTTTTTTGTTTAAAAAAACACCCCTTAGTTATAAAAAAATGGCATGGAATTATGTTAATAAGAAATGAATAATAATAATAATAATAATTCTTATTTGATAATAGCAAGTAAAATTTATTGGCAAGCTACTTTAAAAAAAATCAGTATGTTCAAATCAGAAGTTCCTAAGTCCATTTTCATAAATAGCTCCTTCTGTAGACACTCAGCATGGAGAGCTGATTTGAAACAGATCTATGGTGGAGCTGCAGTCTATCTGTGGAGACTTTTAAGTCCATATGGCGAGACTGCCTAAGGAATCAAATACTTTGTGGAGGGATCATGCAATTAATCAAAAAAAGTAGTAGTGTTTTCAGTTAATTTAAATCTATTTAGTATTTTTTTAGGTGAAAAAAAGTGTCTCCACTTCAAAGAACAGGAAAAAGTCTTCATGATTTCCTGTTTACTCATTTTTTGGTGGCTGTCACAATCTGAATATTTTTAACTATTTTGTTTAATAGTGACAGAGAAAATCACATGACTTAAAAATAACAACATGCTGTATCTTTAATATGGTTTTCCTTTATCAGATATACAGCGCCCAATAAAGACACACTGAACAATTCAACTTTCATTATCCTTACTAAATGGAGAGAAGTTAATTTATTTTTCCTGTAAGACTTTTAAAAATTATTATTCTGGGTGGCTGGATTAAATTCTCTAATTCTGTAGATATCCTGGTGTTAGCATGCTTTGAATTTATTAGATGTTATATATTATCCAGCCTATATTTGAGGCTTATCCTAAATGTAAAAGTTCTGTTGGCATAATTGGTTAAGAAGATAGAAGAAGTAGGAGTTGGATGTCAAATCAACGCGCTTATGCTAGGAGAAGCGCTCCTGCAGATGCAATTACACAGGCAAAGTCCTTTTTGGAGAATCTGGGGGAAGGGAGAAGAAATGGCAAATATGAACCATCCTGGCTTAACTCTTTGGTGCAAGCCGTGGCACTGGCTGCTCTGAAGTCTTGCTGTGTGGGGCAGGTCTGTGCTCCTACAGGAATGACAGCATAGGGGATTTCAGGATGGCCTTTGAAAAATGCGGTCGAATTAGTAAAAAGCAAACCAAAAAATGATACCGAATTACCCCAGAAGGAGGTAGGTTGCTATGTGATGGGAGTAAAGGTTTGGGAACTGTTTCTCTGCTGAGCTGCTGAGGATGCCTGTGGTGTGACCCAGAGGGCCGGCAGAGCATGGTCGTTGACTTGCCACCCTTGTAACGTTTAAATAAGTTCCAATAAATAACCGTAAAAGTATTTTGGCTTGCTTTTTCATGGGTTTTCCAGTAGAAATGGTTTGCTTAGCTTTCAAACTTTTTTTTTTTGATGTTTCTATGAATTGGAAAAATATTTTATGTTTGCAAAACACGGGGCATATTGACCTTTTTCCAAACTCCCTCTTCCTTAAATGAAAAATGGATTTGAGACTGATTATCGCTTTCTTTCTGTTACTGTAGTATTTAAAAATCCCAATGAAAGAAAAATACCTGATACTAAGAAACTGAGACTCAGAGATCCGAGGCCACTTCTTAGCTCTTCTCTCATGACCTTGCTTAATGAAATTGCTCAATCTGTCCAAGGCTGAGTTCCCTGCCTTTAGTGAAGGCATGCTTCCTTTTTCTTGCCTGTAAGATTATCAGGGAGAAAGTGTCTTGTTATGTTTATATAGATCTCTTGAAGCCTTTAGCTGCTATTGTGATATGAATATAAAGAGCTGATGCCGTAAGTACTGTAGGGTGGCTGAGATTAGATTTTGGATCACTGCCTGTGATCCTGTTAAGGCTAAGGATGCATTAGTGCTATCCGTGCAAGTGAACAGGCAGTGTTAACACACCAGAAAGCCAGACTTTCTACTGATACAGGTTTGTATGCTTTCTATAACATGGCACCCTCCGCTGTAGCCAATTCACCTTCTGTACGACATCTTATACAATGAGGACTTAGGCAGGGCAATTAAATGGGATTTCTTAAGTGGCAGTGAAAGAATGTTAATTGATGTGTGAAATATAATTATCCTCCTGGGCTCCTTGGCTTTCTTTTGTTCGTGACTGGTTTTGATTAAACAGCTCTACTTTCTGGGCCTATTGTATCCATTCACCCACTCTTTTCTTCCTAGAAGCAGGCAACGTCTAAAAAAGGCTGTCTGCTTGTGCATCCCAAATATTTCCCAAGGCAGGAAAAAAGGGGAGGGGAAGTGCAGGCAAAAATCAGTCATCCTGCTTGGTATGTGGGTCCTTTGCTGAATGATGTTTTTGGGTTGGAGCCCTGCATCTGGACTCCAGCTCATGCCAGCTGAAAAGGAAACTTCTATTTTGTTTGCTTAAAAGGCAACAAGTCAATGTTTAAAAGGCAACCTGAGGGGATTTTTCAAGGACTTGACCTGATTGATCTGGAAAATAAGTTAAATGAGGTGTGGCCAAGAACTTCTTAAAGCAATCAAGCAAATACTTTCTTACCAAGATGGTCAGGAAGCAAGAGGGTGGGATACTGTATGTTCTGCTAAGCTTTGCCTCTAAATAATTTTCCTTATTTTTGTCCTGGTGGGCTATCATAATGCCCTCCATATGGATTATTATAGCCATCAGGATATGCAATAAGTTGGATATTTGTAGGGAATGTTTCTTCTGTATGAACAAATGGCATTGTGAGAGCAGGAATAAACCAGAACTAAACCTCTGCGATGGTTTTCTCCATCCCGGGTCTTTGCATTATTGGTGGTGGGTTTTTGTTTGTTTGTTTGTTTTTTTAAATTTACAGGGTATTAGAGTAACAATGAAATACATTTCCCTTTTCTTTCTCAGCACCAACAAAATTGGGTTCGTGTTAGAGTCAGGGTAGGCATTTTAAAGTTTTATACTATTTTTTCATTCCTGAAATTGTGAATTCTGATATATATAAACTTGTGTTAAAAGTCTACTATGGTGGTGGTGTTGGTTAGCAGTTTGGCTTTCTAGAAACCATGTCATATGTGTCCAACAAACATACAGGTCCTGAAAGTCTTTATGCTGAGCAAGGGAAGGTCCTGGCATTCTCAGATAAAGGGGGAAGTACAGGAGGTTACATGCTAAAACCTCCTATGATCAGCTGAAACTCAGGTGTCCCACAGTTGACTTAACTTTCCCCTGCACATCTCAGGGTGCCTGTCTGTGTTTAGGGAGGCAGACAGGTAGTTTGTGGTAAGCTTGGTTACTTTGGTCCTGCAATTACACCAAGCTTTGCTGCAAAAGCATGTGACATCCTTTCCTGCAATAAGACCACGATTGCATGTCCTGATGTACCCCAGGCTCCCAGCAAATACTTCTTGTTGTCTATGTGGGCCAACCTGTCCTCATGAAACTCTCCAATTCCTTTTTTTTTTTTTTTTAAAGTGCTCATATTTTTTGGACTTCAGAACATCCCTTAGCAACAAGTGCCAGTTTAAATACGTATAGGATGAAAAGATCCTTTCTTTTGTAGCTTGAAGTCTTCTGTCTGTTTCACGGGGTGATCCCTAGTTCTTGCTTGATTAGAACCAGTGAATAACCATTTCCTAATAACTGTTCTCATACAGTTGATGGTCTTGTAGTTGTTACTGATCTCCGTTTTTGCAGACCTCGATTGTAATCCCTCCTTAGTCATCCCTCTTTTCTAGAAGTCTGTTTAGTCTGTCTAGTCCTTCCTGTATATCTCTCTTCAACCCTGTTGCTTTTTCTGTTGTACTTTTTGTAATTCTGCTGTTACATTTCTCTGACGCAACTAGAACTGCATCAGACTGATATTCGAGATCATGGAGTCAGTGGTGGTAAAATGAAGTTTATCTTTTGGCTTTCTCAATTGCTGACTTTCTATTTGGTCTTCATCTATAGCTAAGCATTGGTTAGATTTTGACAAAAACACAACGAATTCTCTGAGATGTGGTAGTTAATACTAAGCTGATCATCCTGTAGGTCTAGTTCAGATTGTGTTTTCTTATTGTGTGTGTTTTGGTCAGTGCAGATATCTGTTCCCTAATGCAGACAACAGTGTGATTGTTAAAGTGACGTTTTCATAATATTGGTCAGAATTCAGCAGCTATCAGACAGATTAGAGTCCCATAAGGGAGTGCTCTGAAAACCAAAGGTTGAAGCTGCATCTTTAGTTTCCAGAAGGAACTTGAATCCCCATTCAGTACATTAAAAGTGTACAGACTGCTGGTTTACTCTAACATCCCATCTCATTTCTTTTTTCTATTAAAACGTTTTGATTTTTTTGCCCCAATGTGACATGAAAACATGTTTTGAAATGTTATGAATGTCTGGCAAACGATTTGGTTTTGGATTTTTGCCCACCTATACTCCTGCATGGCCTATGCGCTTGTGCAAACCTTGCTCTTGATCTTTTACAGCATGAAAATAATACAGCAGTGGCCTGAACTGTGGCTGTTAGTTAAAGATAATAAAAAAGGAAAATGAATCGATTTAAAATACTGAAAGGTCAAGAGGCAACTGAAGGAGAGTGAGGGAGAGAGAGGATGAAAGCCGGTTCCAGGAGGGGCTGAGAATGCCAGAGGGCAGCAGCAGCTCTGAGTGTTACACTCCAGCCCTTGGGTTTAAGGTATGCTTGCACATATTTCTGCTTTTCCAAAGAATGCTGCCATGTGCCCTGTCCATCCAAAAATGCCAGCGATTTGGTAGGAAATTGCAGATGCTCTGCTTCTCTGCAAAGTAGAGGCTAACGAATTAAGAAAGAAGTCACAAAACTGCATTTTAGTGACAGCTGAGGTAAATGACACCTTTCCCATAGCCTGGAATGCAGAATACAGAACCAGAAACTTGTGGTGTGCATAAATCACTTGCAGGAGTTGGGGGGCATGGGTGTTTGACTCCTTTCCTGGCACAATCCTAAGGAAGGAAGAGGGAAATGGAGAAATCCTCACTTAGTGGAGCTGCTTGGTAGAGACAGTCACTAGATCCCCTGATACTGCAGCTCTTGTTCTAGCTCATTTAGCACCACAACCCTCCATAAACCAAAGGGAGTACAACATGCCTAATGTAGCGTGAGAAGCAAGGCGGGGTGCGCCCGACGGTGGAGATTTACTGCTACCTGATGGGCCTCGGCGAACAGCATCCTCCTCCCCCTCGAGAACCATCACCGCCTTCTCTCCCTCTTACACACACATTCACAAGCACACACAAATACGCGCACATATAAGCTCTTGAGGATGCACTTTGAGTCTTTTTTTTCCCCTCATTAGAAGTGCCAAGATGCATGTCAAATGCCTGGAGCAGTCTCCTGTTTTATAGTTTTATTATAGTACTATTATGACTTATCTAATTTATTTTTTCCTCTTTGTGTGTGTGTCTTACTACTTACACTGCAAGTGTTTATGTCAAGCGGAGATAATCTCTTTGTGTGTGTTTCTGTCTACATACATATCTTTATTTTTGGAGGGGCTCTTAAAGGGGCATGAATATTTGCCTTTCCCCTCTTTCAGGTATGGAAAAGAATTATTAAAAGGGCAGAACCAGCCCCCATTCTGAATACCATGCTGCTATCTTAATGATTACAGTTCTGTAGGATCGCAGTAACATCTCTGCTCTCAAATTTACACAGCTGTATATTGCAGGTATGAATTAGTTTAATATATACTAAGCTGTGTATAATGTCAGTGAAGTTGGCACCATTCTTTAGAAAGGAATATTTATTGACTTACACGTTTAAGGTAGTAGAGATGATCAATTTTTTAATCATGTCCATTAATTCTTTTTTACATAATTGGACTAGAATTAAAAATCTTCTACACCAGTGTGTATATAGACTAGATTGCAGTTGGTGGAGTATTGAATCATCTTCAAGTGTCTTAGGAAACTCTGCTACATAACGTCAGCAAGGATCCACTAGACATGAACTCAGCCAGTTTGAATGCCATATTCACATCACCTATATGCCAGGCCTGAACACCAAATGTGAGCACAGACACGGGAGCAAACAAGCTGATTTTGCTGCTCTGAGCCTGCCTTATCCTTCCCTGTGTGAGAGCGAGCCGTTCTGAAACCTCAGCCTTCCTCGGAAGCCTCACCTGGGTGTCCCTCCCACGACAACTAGTGCTGGCTTCCCTCTGTCCACTCGGTCACATCCGATCGCTGTCAGTGTGAGCCACCTCCTTGGCATCTTTGCCAAGCTGCACCCCCTCAGCTTTCTGCACTGTAAATTTTTCTGATCAATCTCTGCACATGCAAAGGTTCCTTATGTCCCATAAGAATCCTTATGTCTGCTAACTCTTCTCTCACCATGCTAACATTTTGTATTTCACTCTGAAAGGCATCTTGGGCTACTGTTTGCAGGAAAATTGCTCTGCATAGTAAGCTGTAATGCATTGTACTGTATTTCCTCCTGTACAGCAAAGCCAAATTGGTCTAGTAGCTTGCATTTCCTTTCAAGCAGCTCTAGCTGCTTTGGCACTAATTGTCAGTGCCAGACTGAAAACTATAGCAAGGAAATCTAGGCTGAACATTGCTGTGGGGCCAGGACCTTGGTTTTGTGAGTCATCCATTTGGAGAAACACCCGCCTAGAAAGACTAATTCTGAGATTGCCCCATGTAAATGACACGAGAGAGACTCTCAGCCAAAATACAAATCCTGTTTCCACTTGCTGTAGGAACAGGGGAAGTGGATCTGCCCCCAAACAGACTGTGAAACTGGGGCAGGACGTTGCAGTATCCTTTTTCCTCTACGTTTGCCTTTGCTCCTACACTTGCCCTTCCTTTAGGACCCTTCTAACCTTTCAAATGGGAAAGGCAAGTGGCTTCCTGTCCTGCATGTTTATGGAGTGAACTGGTGCAGGCTGGGTTTGAGGGAGGCTATAGATTTCCTGGCACTTGTTCAACCCTTGGCGTCCCGGCCCTCTGTGAAAACAATTCTCCCAGCCCCACCTCTGAGCGTTTGCTGTTGCTGTGTCTTACTCTGGAAGTCTTTTATAACCCTCCGAATAGTGTCCATTTACCATATGATGAGTTCCTATATTTTCTTCAAAACTTAGAGAACTGCATTTCTCTCTATCTTTTTAACAGGTAACATCTTAGATGTTGAAACATAAAGCAAGCTATACTTGACCAGAGAGTATTCACTGTCACAAAGAATAAATTGGGACCCTCTTACCATCTTGGCTGCTGGTGGTAAGTTTATGGCCTAATTTTGCTTGCTCCAGATAAGTCCGAATACTTTGTAGTGGAAACCAAGGGACTGAGACATGCCTTCCTAACGCTGTTATTAACCTGACAATCTGTTGGTTCGTTATGGGAGTGAAATCTCATGGGAACAACTCTCTGTCTTAAGCAGAACTGACACACAATCTGATGCAGCTGATTGCCATGGACAGTCTTCAAATGTTGAAATCTCGGACTTTCTAAGTACAGGGCTGCTATGCATGGGCACACTTCCTGCTAATCTTGAGGCATAAACACTCAGCGGCTCCAGACACTTGAAGAAATAAACACACTGACTTGGTATTAATATTTCATCACAACACACTAAAGTTAAACCTCACTGATCCACAGTGACCTGCAACCACTCAAGAAAATGTTTCTTTTCTTTTCTTTTCTTTTTTTTTTTTTTTTAATAATTTAACTTTTTATGGGGGAAAAATAAGAGGAAATGGTCTCCTGCATGGCAGGTTTAACATGGGTAAGCACAGCCGTTTCAGCTGGAGCAAAGCTGCTCATGTGCAGAGATGTGGCTTTGGAAAGGTTTGTAAGTTCAAGGAGGACAATTTAACAGCTTTGCTTATTGTCTCTGCCACGTAAGCTGAACCGGACACACTTAGTGCTATGGAGTAACAGAGTACACAATCACTGCGCACTTAAAACAGCAGCTCCTGTAAGTGTTACCTGATAGTCACTGCTGGAATGCAACGTAGCCTTAAAAAGATACATGCTTCACATCGCTGCCATCAGAAAACCCTGCAATCTAGTCCATGGCAGATGACCATATCGCTGAAGTCTCCTGTGAGCTAAAGGGGGTTATAAGACGTCTGGAGCAGAAGTCTTATGAGGAGCGGCTGAGGGAGCTGGGACTGTTTAGCCTGGAGAAAAGGAGGCTGAGGGGAGACCTCATCGCTCTCTACAACTGCCTGAAAGGAGGTTGTAGAGAGGTGGGGGTCGGTCTCTTCTCCCAGGTAACAAGTGATAGGACAAGAGGAAATGGCCTCAAGTTGCGCCAGGGGAGGTTTAGACTGGATATTAGGAAATTTTTCTTCACCAAGAGGGTTATCAAGCATTGGAACAGGCTGCCCAGGGAAGTGGTTGAGTCGCCATCCCTGGAGGTATTTAAAGGACGTTTGGATGAGGTGCTTAGAGACATGGTGTAGTGGTGGTTTTGGCAGTGTTAGGTTTATGGTTGGACTCGATGATCTTAAAGGTCTTTTCCAACCTATATGATTCTGTGATTCTGTGATAACCATAAGAATGTTTTCTGCAACTGATGCCCAAGGAGTTTCCAAGCAGCATTATTTGAACTGGATGTTAATGATCTGATCTTAAACACACTGCATGTGGTAGGTGCTTGTCCATTGAATGCAGATGATGATCAAATCAGAAGTTACCACGAGGCCAGTAGGAAATCTCTCCTGAGCTCTTTCTGCAGAAGAGATTGGCTCGCAGCCTGTGCGGGTGTCTGGGTGATGGAAGTACAGTGAGCTGGGTCCATAGGCAGCCAGGCAGGGTTAGGAGATTGGTAGCCGATCTTAGACACTCGCTTCAGAGTTTCTAGGTGGTTGTTAACAAGGTTCCTAAAGCTCAGAACTAAAAATTGTCATCTTTTCCATGAATTAAGCTGGCCATACATGACCTGAAACTACTCAAGGTGAGTCAGTGTGTTACCTTATACGCTATCTAGCTAGCGAGGCCTTCATCCCCAATTTTTTTTATTTCTGTGGTAGGATAAAGCAGTTGAATTAATCTAATAGTGGATTCCCCCCACCCCCACGTTGTTGTTTTGAGTTGTTGAGTGTGTTTAAATCAAGTCTTAAAGAATTATTTAATTTGCCTTTTTTTGCAAGTTATGTTTTCTTATTTCATTTGATTTTAATGAGTGCTAAGCACTCTGGGATATGCACATGAAGGGTGTTATATGTGTCTGTCTCTGATCCATTGAAACAAAGAAAGAACAAGATAAAGGATTCCTTTCGAGCTGAGTTAGAGGTGGTCAACCCCAATGACCACACGAGGCAGTGGAGAGCATCAGAAAAAATTGTGAAGGGAAACATTAGCAACACTTAGGAGTTATAGCTGTTCCAGCATTTTATCACATTTACAAGGGCCCCCGTAAAATATACTAGAGGAAAATGTAAAAACTCAAGTGCAATTTAAACAGTAGCGTTTTGATAAACTCAGGATCAGCTGGTTTTGATCGCAGCACAGTTTGGTGCAGGAGCACCACTTATGCATTATGACTGAGGATCGGAGGAAGCTTAAAGCAGCTGTGCTTCTATATTTGCTCACTCTCTGTATTCAAACCTTGGCTTGAGAGCTCAAAGGAAATGAGATGTGTTTTGCATAACCCAGTTGCAATCAGTGGAAGCACCTACTAATCTGCTGGTACCGCTTCTGACCTTTTCAGGATCTGATTCCTTATCAGAAAATGAAAACATTTTTAAAAGAGGAATGGACTTGTTTATTTGGGGGTTTTGTGAAAATTCAAAAGGCATTAGTGAAAAGACAGATTTACACAAAAAATTTGTATGAGAGTTTTATTCTCCTGACCAGAAGAACCTGAGGTTATCCATAGAAGTGTCTTTTTACAAACTGATTTCTGGGATTATTTTGTAGACTTCTTCACTTTCACTATCTTTGGGAATGCCTATAATAGTGCATATTCTGACAGCGTTAAAAATAAAAGGCATTCCATTATATCAGTAGTGATAGATTTGTTAAAGTATGGTTCTTCCTCTAAGAGTTGAAATGTAAAATGAGGCCAACGGTCCTGAATATCGGAGGACGGGGAAGACCTTGAAATGTGAGGCTTTAGTGTTGAGAACTTGGAATAAATCAGGGTCATTCACGGAAATCAGTACTAAATCCCAAACTACCCTGCCTCTTCTGATCCAAATGTTTGTTTAGTAAGGCTGCAGTACAAGAAATAAATCCTGAATTATAATGACTTAGTCTGTGTGCCCCCACCTCCCTCCCAGTTTTAGCATCCATCTGGGAATCAGATCTTCATTTTCTCTCTCATTTTCTGCCTTCTTATTTCAGGGCTTAAATAATCAGGCAGATCTGCAGAAACCAAAGAATTCAGTATATGCAGATTAATAATTGGATGTGAAAAATGGATATCAAATGTTTAGCAAAAAATCTGCAGGGGATTTGGAAGCCTGTTCTGCGTTAGTGAAGCAGGTGCTGAATGCTTCCCGAGTTATTCTGGAAGAGCCTGCTCCTTTCCACACGATGTGAGAGCATGGAGGCATTTTGCCTTCTTTCATCTACCAGAATGGGGAGCATTGCTTTGTGCTGTTTAGTTGAATGCATGCACAAAAGCAATGAAATCAGTCCAGTTAATTATCCATCGAGACTACTGTGCAGGTCTGGGTGCTAGCTGGAGTTTCCTGCAAAAAAAAGCTCTAGGTAAGCATTTGCAAGTGTTGCAAAGATGCTGGGCTATAAAGGAGTGTGAAGGTGGCTGTGCAGGGCATGGTTGCCAGTCTTTATGTAGACTGGACTGTCTTAAAAGTTCGAATGGCTGTGGGGAGAGCCTTTCTCTCCTCATTCTGGGCCACTCTCACCCTCCTTCAATCAGGGCTAAATAGCAGGTTGGCTCACATATGCTTCCCTCTCCTTTGTAAACACAAAATCCCTTAAACAAATAGTGGACAGATTTTTTTTCGCTCTTTTGTTTATTAGAAGGACTTAACTAATCCCTATGTTTATGAGTAGTAGGGTGTGTCAGCCTACAAGCCAAGGAAGTTAATGAAATTTATCTGTTCTCTATTTTCCAACAGAATGGAAGGGAGGGGGAAGGCCCAACCAACCTTCAGCATGACACAGAAATATGACTAACAGTGGTGTTTGAAGGCAGAGGCTCAAGAGGGAGTAGCGGGTGGGAGGAGGAGAAGTGGCTGAATGGGAGAAATGAAGGGAAATATTCCCCCTTCAATTAGAGTAATTAAAAAGTAGTAAAAATAAACCACCCAAACAGAGTCTGGCCAAAACAAAGTCTTAATGTACACTTATGGTTTAAAGAGTCTGCCGGAGGCCACCACCATGTGTTGCCACAGCCCTCTTCTGTCTGTCTCTGACATAAAGCGAATACCAGCTCAGGAATGAGGATGGGGGCAGCTGTTGGAGCGTGATCCAGCTGCAGGGTGCCGGCGGGCTGAGCAACCAGGGCACGGCGTTCGTTGGAGCAGGCCTGCCAAACGCCGGTCACTGTGGCTTTCATGGGTCCAGCCTTCAGCATGCAGCTGAAGTTCAGTGCATCAAGTATTAGGAGAAGCTGCTGTAATGTTGAGTTGATCCATGAAGGGAATTAAAACCCCTCTGAGAAAGTGGTAAAGTCCCATTTGCTTCTCTGTGAAGGTTGCTGCCACTGTCTGTTTTACTACCGCATGGCTTGTTTTCTCTGGTCTCATTATGTGTACTGTTCTTGTTTGGGTTTTTCCACTTTAGTTTTTCTGTTTACCTTCTTGGTCTTTAATTCCCTGGAATAATTGGCAGGGCGAGATGACTGTTTCATTGGTGATTTCTCCCTACTAATTTGTTTGTCAGTATAGATGTGTTTTGTCTCATGAGCTTCACTGAAGTGCAGTAGGAGCCAGCCGTGTTGAACTCCTTGTTGTGGTACATTTCCTAGAAGTCTCGGTCCTGACTCCAAATGCACCTTCGTTAAATGTGGACAAGTACTTCTGTCAGATTGCATTGTGTTTTTATGACGTGGAAAGAGAATGTGGGTTAAGAATGAGTTAGATTCTTCAAACCTGTAACTGGAGATTTAAAATTATGTGGAAAAATATCGTAATTTGAACTTCTGGGAGATGCACCAGTCTTTGCAATCCAGAGACTCTGTGACTAACAGACTCAGTGGCAGAAATTTTTGGCATTCCCAGTGCTAGGGTCAGTGGATGATAGTTCTTTGTTGTAATCCCCAAAACACTTCACATAATAATAAGCATGTCCTTTCTAAGGCTGCCGTACAAAAGAGGACAAAACTGTGACGTTTGATCTTTGCAATTTTAAAGGACTGAGATCTGTAATTCAAAAGATATTACAAGTTTTTTGCATTATAAACCATTATAAACTCTGATGAGACAAATTAGTCAAATCTTTAGGGGTACCGAGCACTTGGGGCAGTGGTTGATTTCAGTGCGTGGAGGGGTGTAGTGCTGGTTTTGCAGCTAATAACAGCCCTTTACTTAGATTTTTGGTGATTATCTCTGAATTTGTAGTCATCTGTAATAGGAAAACTTAGATGTTGGGGGAAGAACTGTTTTGAGGATTACAGAGTTTGCAGTAGGTCAGTTATCTACAGTGAATGTTACACAGATGTTTAGAGTTTGGTTTCAGCGTGCCTGAGAGGTAGAGTTGTTCTGCGCATGCAGGGATGATAACTCCAAGATAGCCTAGTTTGAGACTGATTACAAATAGAAAAAAAAATCAGCTTAAGTGTTAAATAAATTCCCAAGAATTGTCAGATTACTGTTTCTTTGTTTTTTCTTCTTTTTTTTCACCTGTTGTCTGTCCATTGTCCTGCATAGTCTGTGTATTCATACGGGCAGGAGCTGCTTGTATGTAACCCACTGTACACAATTAATTTTTAATGTGGCCGCATCTGCAGCCACACAAATTCATGACAGCTGCAGTTTTGACAGCTAAACCAAAATACAACTGAGTAATGAGAAATAAATTTATTGTATGCTGGCCATGTTTGAGAATCACTGCTTTAGTTGTGTATGTTTTACAAATAAATAATAAGATAGCACATACTCTCCTTCAGGCCAAGTATTCTTTCCTATCGAGTGTCTGAAGTGAGAGGGCAGGAATGTGCCAGGAAATAAAATATCTATATATGCCACTGTTTTCAGAAAGAGCACCAAATGCGGACCTTGAGTCTGTCTTTCCCTGGCTGGGGTTAGACAACAAGTAAGTGTAGAGTCCTGATCTCAAAGCTCTGCTGTATCATCCCTTACTAAGCTGAGCCAGTGGGGAACTGCAGTGTGAGGTTTTGTTTAAACCTAAATCAGTCCCAGTTTCTGTTCCTGTTTGCTGGATGAGCCTGCATTGTCTCCTGCTGCAGCCAGAGCTTGAAAACAGCAACTTTCATTTCTGTGATGTCTGTAAATACAAATAAAAGCAATTTCTGTAGGACTTTACAGAAGCATCCAGGTAATCTGCAATACAACTAAACCATCTGGTTTTTGTTGCTCTAGCTGACAGCCATTTCAGCACAAAAGGCCAGTATTATATCCAGCAGAACCAGCTTTTTGCATACCCATTAGGAGTGGGCTGAAGCCATTTTGTTTATATTCTGAGACAATAGGTCACATTTAACATTGTGGGGTGGACTGAGGAGGCAAGACCATGAGAGAGTCCACAATGCTATGTGCTGAGTCCATTGCAAAAGATAAAATATGAGAATGAGATCCATCTTAATTCTGAAAAATGCAGATTGAGGCTCTCTAGGAAAACTTTTCCAAAGCATGTCAGTTTAATACAGTGGCAGTGATACCTTAATTGCCGGTCATTTATGTGGTAATACAAATTACTGCAAGATATATTATTAGTATGGTGGCTATAGGTAAACTGATGAAATCCACAGAATAAATAAACTTTTGTTGGTTTTTGCTTTTTATACAGAGATAACATCTTGCAGCAGTGATGAAGTTGTGTTCAGCTTATAAAGTTAGCGTTAGTTTTTGAGCCAGCTTTCAAGCCTGTGAGTAGTCTGGTAGGTTCCCTGGCATAGAACAGAGGCGAGGATCAGTTACTGGGAGGGAAGAATGGTACTAGTGCAGATGATAAGGAATCTAAATTAAACCATAAGAGAAGAGAGAAGAAGACGCTATAATATTTAAAAATGGCAAACTAAATAATATATAATTTACAGAAAATGACAGGGTAATGCTGGGACTATTTTTAAATCAACAGCAAATTAGAATTCAAACCTCTGATAGGTTTAACAGATGGTCTGGATCCTAGAATCCAAAACCCACACACTTCATTTCCCAGTATGTTAAGAACAAAATAATGCTATGCAGCCTTTGCGGAATGTTTCTTGCTATTAAGCTATGTTGAAGATAACTTTTGACCAAGGAGGACCGAATTGGGAGTGGAAAAATAGAATAAGCTGGTTCAGTAAGAAAAAAACACAACTCTGTACCAGGGTGACTGCGGACATGTTACAGGTTCTAGGCAAGGGAGACGAGAATTTGGGAAATTGAAGGAATATGATTTCTGACTGGCCCCATGTATTTTGCTGTTGTATAGTGAAAGCAAGTGGATGGATCCCCTTTCCTTGACTCTTACAGATTTTAGAAAATGTACTCTCATGTTGACAGTAAAGGGAAGCGTTTTGATGTGAATGCATTCATCCTGGAAACTTTCATGAAGACATCCTCACAACTCTTTGTAGATATGGGGAGAAGAAAGTTTGGGGTTTCCTGAGGAACGCATCTAATTAAGAAGCAGTAAGCCTTTGTACACTCACTTGGAAAACTGGTATTTTCTGTCTTGTGTTAGTACAGCTGCACCATTGCTTCCACTCATAGAGCCAGTGCACCTTGTGTCTTGGATACCAAAAAACTTGTGTGGTGAGAAATGATTGGGAAGTAGGCAAAAATAATGTATTTTTTCTGGATTTAGTTTTTCATTCAAAACAATACTGTTTTGATAAGACATGAAATACTTGCATATTTCTTGGAAGGGAGAGATTTGTGGTGAGAGAGGCTTTCTGAACAATAGATGCATGACATCCATTTTTGATTTCTTCTTCTGCTTCAGGGAAAGTGATGTTACCTCCTGGGGGAGTATTTCCAACCATTGCTTGGTGGAAAATGCTGTGCCTTTCCTCTATGGGCACTGGGTTTTTATTTATAAGGGGTATAAAACTCATTCTGTAACATAAGCTTAGGATGTTCGTCTAGCAAGTGGGACACCTGGGGTGCAGTTCTTGGTACACAGCATATTTGTTAATGCAAGGAGGCAAGATCCTACAAGAGAGAGTGAGAACTTTCCATACTAACCATCCAGTAACCCAGGAGATAGGGTACAGTCCTGGGTGGTGAGAGTTGACAGTTCATGTTCCTTTAGGTAGACAAGCCAAATGTCTCCCATGTTCCTGATGAGCACCTTAACCTAGCAGGGGCTTCTTGAATAGAAATCAGTCTCACCGTCTACTATTCTTCATCTGCATTTGTGAATGGAGCCCTAAAAATTATTCCATGGTAATTTGTCATGAATTTATAAGTAGCTTTGGATCTTTTTTATTTTACCAGATGTGCCAAATATAAAAAAAAGTCTTACTTGTAGGCTTGACTATAATATAGCTGGGAGTCATTTTGGAAAAAAAAAGAACTTTTCTATTATTCACTTGCTAATGGTGAAAGTGGCACGAATGGGAAGAGCTTGTGCGTGTTCATCTCAACACTAACTCTTCAGCTGGGATATTCTGTGCTGCACAAAGGCATGCCTCAGAACTGCCGATAAAAATGGGGGAGTGCTGTTTACACCAAGATTTACCTTATCATTTGCGACTAGGTGATAGCAGCATTGCTGAGCAACATCCAGATTTAAGGATGACCCTCAGTGACTGAACACACAATGTGAATGTTTAAAGCAAAGTTACCACAAACTGTTTTCATCCAGACCGTGTTTGTTTATTTGAGCCATTTGGTGAATAACATCTCGTAATAAGAATCTGTGATTGCTTAAGGAAGGCTTATAAATTGAACTGGTATCTAGCAAAATTTGATCAAGAAGATGATTCTGACACACTAAGTTGCTTTTACCCTACACTGTGAGGTGCATCCATAACTAGAAAAATAAAAAGGACTTGTGTCGTTTCAGGATGAGTTCTGTGAGGGCTTTTTGGTGTTGCTTTCACTGGCTAGGTTAATTTTGTCGTTGTCGATCATGCCCTATAGCCCATAGTAGTTTGGATAGAACAGTAGTGAAGATGAACAAGCTGTTAAGCTAGGTAAAAGTTGTCACACTGAATAGTTAGGGTGTTCTGTTGTATCTGGATTTGGTGCAGAAAGAAAAGCAAAATATTTGAGTTGTTTCAGAGCTTTTGTTCTCGTGAAAGCTGGTTGCTATGTTTTTGAAGGAAAGCCTTGTTTTTGAAATAAAATTCTTCATTGAATTTCAAACTTTTTCCAAGGGCTTAACAGTTTTGATGACATTTTTCTCGGAAAAGGTATCTTGCGAAACGTGGGATATTTTAACTGAAACGAGAGCCTAGTTGATCAGATATTGGATCAGGCAGAACAAAGACATGTCCCTAAGTCTCTGTATCTGCGCAAAATGCTCTGGCCACCAGGTTATGCACTGTTCTTGTCCATAACTCTTGAGGAAAAAATGCAGAATATCCTTTTCTGCACTGCACACTAGTTTGATAATATATATTTTTTCTTGTAATCTCAGTTTTCTGCAGGACAGGGAAACTTTGCAGCCTATCTTTAGTTTTTAGTTTTTCCTTCTTTTGGCAGCCTGACAGTATTTTTCTGAAAATTAAATTGAGAACCAGAGATTTTTTGCTATGGAGGAGAAGGGGTGTGTGGAGGCTTTATGCATGCACTAGTTGAACAGCTACAAATTCTTATTTAGTTTTAGTGTACACAAAAGGTGCCAGGAGCCAGAAGTCTTATGTTTGTCTGTATGCTGGACACAGTTTAAGCAGCAGCAACACACACATTCCCCAGCTTCCTCCATTACATGACTCCTTTTTTCCATCAAAGAAGAATGTTTCCTTTTCAGGTGTCTAATCCTTATTCACGGACACCTTTGCTCAAAATGCTCTTAGTACCCGTTTCAGTGACTCCCTGACTGGCACCACCACACTACTTCACCTCTTGCCCTCTGAATTACTAAATAAGAAATTACAAATTGCCTCAGCAAACTGGATCCATAAGCCTTCTAGTCCAATATCCTGCCTCCATCAGTAGCCAGCCAAGACACTTCAGAAGAAACCCTACATGACACCCTACAACTGTGGAATTGCATTTTGCACGTGAGGTATTTTTATCTCAGGCAGTTAATACTTGGCATGTGCCCAACCATATTTTTATCTTTTTGTTGTAACTTACTGCTTTGATTATCGATGCCAATGACTAATCCTTTTTGGATCTTTATAAATACTTAAATCAGTGATATTTCATATGAGGCAATCAGCTCCATAACTTGGTTGTGGGCTGCATAGGAAACAGAATTTCTTTTTTTTAATTTGTTTTGAATTTGTTTTCGTGCCTCTTTACCTGATGTTCCTTTGTTTCTGTGTTATAAGGGTAAAAAAGAACACATGCGCTATGCTCTCTGCTGCTCACTCTTCCTGATCGTCTCACTAAATCAAGTCTTTTCACCAATATCATATGGAAGTCTTTCCCTGAATCTAAAACCTTTCCTTGTCCATTCTTGGGCTGCCTATTTCCGCTACATCTGGTTTTGAAATGGAGTGAGGAGTGAACATAGCCATCCAAGGAAGGGTGTGCCATCAATTTACTGAATGTTATTAATAGTGTTATTTGCAGATTGTTCCAAAAATTGACTTATTTTCAAAATTCTACTCAAGTGGGTGTGTGGGGAGCAGAATGTGAATTTCAAATATTATGAAATTAATTAGAGATATTTTTCAGTGTTATATTAATAACCTCTGTTTTGATTGGCACCTTAGCTTGATATCACCAGAGAAATCACCTACTTTCCCCGGGGGTGTGCTGGATGCAAAGAGGTGTAATGGCAGAAATTAGTCAGAAATAATTGCAGAGACAAAATAATTCCATCTCTGCCTATTAAGATGCAAAAAACCGTGGACTGGATCTTTAGCTGGTATGTCATGATTGGCGTGATGCCACTTTACACCAGTGAGGGAACTGGCCCGTTACCTCAATAATCCTCATTCGGGAGATGGCCAGTCACACAAATGCTGGTGGCTTCGGTTAGTGACAGAAACCTGGCTGCTCTTCCAGCTGGAGGGAATGTGGGATTCGTGAAACTTTAGGAGGGTTGTGGCAAGAGTTGCCCTGAGATTGCTGATTCCATTCCTGCTTTTTGTTTTGTTTTAGTTGGCTTGCTGGGATTGTTTTCACTCTTTGCCAGGTGCAGAGTTGAATGGCAGGCCACACTCAAAAGCTCTTCTTTCACAAATCCACCCACGCTACAGATTTCTGTGTTCGTCACGTTCTGTGACATGTAGCTCTTGGAAATATGCAACTTGGAAATAATATCTTTGAATCTGAGTATGCTTGGACTAGTAAAAGATAGATTTTAAACTGTCCAGAGAGGGCAGGAAGAGAAAACTATAGGAAAATAACTGGGAACCTTAGATTCCCTTAGAGTAGGACTGAACTGGAACATTTGATCCAAACCCTATGAATCTTGAAGTTTCAGACCCAAATATGAGAAAGCATGTTTAAAATAAAGATGAGCCATGGTGCCAAATAAAGATATCTTCTGGGATTTCAATCAGATTTTGAATTCCCCACAACTATGTGTCTTGGTCCTAGCATCCAGTTGTGTGTGCTTGCTCTTGTCTAGCTGCCTTACCCTCCAACCTTTAAGATTTGTTATATAGCTGCTTCCAGTGATGCCTTTTTTGTCTGCAGACAGCAATCAAACCCAGTTCACTATATCCAGTGCAGGCTGAAGTTCCCATCTGAGTTCATAAAAAATGTACACAGTGGACTGAAGCATGAACAGTCAGTTTTCTACCAAGAAATGCTTTGGGGATAGAGGACACAAAAGAAGAACTGAATGCGTTCTATTTGGATTAATAAAAATCTGACTTAACCGTCCAAATTTGGAATAGTTCTCCGGTCCCCTACAGGACCTGCTCTTTTCCTTTGTACTTACTTTACACCAGGTTGAGTTCACTGACTTTGCAGTAACTTGCCTAGAGTTTGCATTGAAAGTGTGTTAGAGAAGAAAAGGAGCAATAATTTTCAAGCTAATGTGAAGAAAGTAAGAAATTAAAGACAAAAGCCAGAAAATTATGGGGGTAAAAGGAAGACTGATAGTTTGGGGGATTTCATAATGTTTGGAACAAGATTCAGGACTGCAATGATCGTAAATTGCTACCACTTAGTTGCGACTACCATTACCACTCAAGAGGAGGAAAATCAGCAGACGTGTACTGGAAACTGGATCGAATCCAGTATGTCCTTATCAAAAAAATAAAACGGAATGCAGAAACCACAATTTAAAGAGACTTGATCCTCCATAGGTTGATATTTTGGCACAGATACTGATGCTGCCTTTACTTCTGTTTTATCTTCATGGTGACTGTCTCCACATAACAGAAGGGAGACAGACTAGGGACACTATTCTCTATTCAGCAGCATTTATTTGTAGCATTAACTATATATCTTAAACTGTTTGAGATTGTCCTGTTTCAGCCTTTCTTCTTATAATCTACTAGAAAATAGTCTAGTGGGAGTCTTTTAATATTACCCTTTTGCCTGTAGCTCTCTGATTTTGATTATGCCTTGCATTGCGGGTGAAATTTAGGTTAAAGATAATTGTAAATATGGTATTGATATTAAATGATGTTTTCCCAACATTGCAATAATGCTTGTTTTGTTTGCTGGAGAGTTTATTACTTTTTGATCAATAGCATGTGAGATTTGTGAGGGAAATTAGCATAGTGAATAACAATTAGGAGAAAAATCAATGGCATTCAGACAAATAAGTGACTTGAAAAAGTCCCATAGGCACACATACACTTACACAGATTCTTTAAAGTGTAATACATCTCATTTCAAATTCTAGAAGAGGAGAGCGCTATTTGGACCAGAACTGAAACTGATGGCAGTATAATTGAACTACTGTGGGGCTATTTGTTGCTCTTTAGTGTTTCTAATAGCTTGAATGTATGACTGCTTCATTCACTGGCTCTACAAACTTCCTTTGACTTCTATCATGGTTTTTTCTGTAGTCCATACCAGTCTACTTTCTTGAGGTTACCCACAGCATGGATTTTTTGTGTCACTTAATATACTTTCCTTTTCCCTCCACATAGTAAGTTCTAGCTGCCTTACAAGAACCAGGAGGGCTTCAAATGAGATAAGCCATTGTCAAAGTTCAAAATAAACGGATACAAATTGTTCTTCAGAAAAGCAGTTGTCTTCTGGGTCTGAATGTAAGCCAGAAGACTGGCACTTTATCTTTGGACCTTGAATACTACAGAAGAATTTGTGCTTCTTGACTTGGAGAGCCAACTACTTTACAGTGAAACGGAGAATTCAGTCCACAGTCATCCATGCTGTGGTGATGTGTGGCGTGAAACCCTGCAGAAAGCAGCTGAGAAATAAAGCTGAAGACAGTAGGAGGGATCTAACAAGAGTTTTTTGGATCACAAAAAAAGCTGGAGGAGTGGGTGCAAAAGAAGAGAGGGCAAGTCTGTGAATAGTAAGATTGGTGTTTAATTGGGTGTTCTCAGAGGCCAGGTGTCTTTGTGTTTGGATGATCAGGTGCTGAATTGGACCAACCGAGGCTCTCAGAGAGATGCAGCTGTGCCAGCTGTGTCTACTAATGTGTCCATTAGTAGAAGAGTCAGCTGTGAGAAAATAGGTGAAGCTCCCCAATTTGGTTAGCCTAAACTCCCAAATGGCTACTGCCTGTGTGAAACAAATTTCAGTCTCTGCTGCCTTGACCCGAATTCATAACTGTGGCAACTGTAGCACATCTTTCACATAGTCCTCTATTATCACCCAACATGTCTCTTGTTTTCTAAGGGGAACCTGATTCTATGTATACAGCTGGGCCTGGGAGCCTGCCCTTTTTCTTTTTCTGGATTGCGATTTGTTTGCATGCATGCTACATATATCTGAGCACGCTCCTCTCCTGCAGTCCTGTTCAGGAATCAATGTTTAGAATAATGGCTCTGCTTTCCTCTGAATTGAGCTGGTTAATAACTATTGCTGGGGAAATCAATCAGCTCTATGATATCTTATTACTTACGCTAATTTAATCACAAGGAATGGGTCATTGCTTCAGTTCAGAGGGCAAAACTGAGTGTGTGTGGATGTGAGACTATATAGAGAAAGAAGCAGAGGAAGGGAGACTTCATGAAGTGGCACACAAGGGGTAGAAATGGCATGGACTCTCCCAAGGCTGTAGGATGGCTGACAGAGAGAAAACTCATATCCACTCTCTACAGTTCCTGGTAATCTATAGGTTATAGATCCATTTTTAATGTGTTTTTCATGTTCCAAAGAATCTGATAGGTGGAGATAAATGAGAGCTTTTCCTTTTTTCCCCTGTCCATTTTGTCTGTGTCTACACAAGCTAAAAAAGAGGATCATCAAGAGAGACAAACAAACAGAAAAGACGTGCGACTTCCATCAAGGACTTCTGAGCCCATTTCAAGTTCTTGCACACACAAGAAAAAGGTAAATGCAAAGGAACTGTTCATGTGTTGAGTATGTAATAATTAAAAAGAAGGAAACAGCATGTAAATAGGGTGTCTGAAGAAATAAGCTTAATTTACAAAATGTGCGAACTCAGCCTGGCAAAGCTTGCCATAATATTTTGAAGCTCTTCTCTAAATTCTGAATTTCCTATATACATGTTTATGTTATGTAAAACCTTTCCTGTATCTTCTTGTTCCTAGTGGAGGGTACTACTTTTGTCCATCACTACAGAAAGTAGATTAAAATCAATTTCTACACACTGAACTGTATCTCTACTGTAAAAATTGTTCTCAAAAGTCTTTCAGAAAAAAAAGGAAGTATCTGTTTTCTAGTGTAACCAAGTGTTGAGTTCCAGACGCTAAACAAAAGCCCAGTATATTAAGTGTAGCTGTGCAGAAAGTCATTCATCCATGATTTTTGTATCGGTACTTCTTTCAAGTAGCCTGAGTTCTTTCAACTGTAGATTTTACTCAGGTGCTGTTGGTTTTGTGTGCTTTCCCCTCCAGTATGAGAGTGTAGATGACACTGTTTACAAATGCTCAGAGAGATAATACCTGTTCTGGAGCAAAACCTTTCTGATGTTCCAGTATATTCTAAAAAGCAGTTCATGTTGGAGGAAAGGCAGTGAATAGCATTTAGCAAAGTCTTGAATAGAATATTGTTTTGTGTAGACAAAAACAGATGTGTTTTTAAAAGTCCTGGCTGATCACACTTAATCCTTAAGGAATTACTTTCTCTGAAATAGTGGAATTGCTTTAGAGTTGGTCCCTTTCTAGGGGGAAGAAAAGAATCAAAACCTGACCCATCACATTATAAACACATGTCAGACCATTACTGAATCTCTCCATGCAAACAGCACCACTTTCCTGACAAATAGATCTTGGACACTATTAGAAAAATAGAAAGCACTAGTGCTAACTGCTGCACTAACATTATCTAATTCACTTTATTAACTAGGTAATGGACTAAAGCCATCATGGTCTAATTGAAATAAATAAATACATTAAAACTGTGAATTAAAGTAACTGCATTTTGATGATTTGGGGTTATTCATATTGCTTCAAAATGTTATTTTTAATCCAAACACTGCTGGACACATCTCCTGTGCCCCAGGGATAGTACAAAGTATGTTATTGGCGTCTATTTTTGTACCCCATTTACTTCACAATCACACTGCTTCCAGATGGTTTTTTCCTAGCAAGATCTGGTAACTTAAAAAGAAAAACCAATAAAAGAATGAGAGAAATGTCAAATGGCATTAAAATGAGTACCAAAATTTAGGTTTCTAGTGTTCGGTATCTCTAAAAATCCTTTGATGAATGTCGAAGCATTTTCAGAAATGCTCACTTTTAGACAAACTCAGCTTCTAAGGAAGTTGATGGGGATTCTACCACAGACTTAGGAACAGTTTGGCTGATACAGAGCTATTTTGAAATGTCTGCCCTAAGCATATTTTTCATCAACAGCAGCGTTTGATGCAATAATACTAAATGCATTTTAGTGAAGGTTTACTCTGATCATGGAAGACTCCTCAATAAAAGAGTTGTCTTGTTTTGTCCATCCAACGCACTGGTGGTCCTTTAGTGCTCTCTTACTCTTGTACATCTGCTGCATCCTCTTGCATCCTGTTGCTTGGGAATTCCACGTTAACTCCAGGTTTGTTCTGGTCATTGCATTGTGTTAGACAGCTGAAAAGTGTATTGACTTTGATCTTCCAGGGGGTTGATTTCTACAGTTGCTGCAGCGACGCCTTTTCATCAGCAAGAGGGAGGTTATAAGCAGGAGGAGAGTGCTTTCAAGACTCTCTTTGTGAAGCTGTATTCTGAACTGTGACTTGGAGCTTTCTCTCTGAGGTTTCTCTTTCTCTCCTGACAAGATTACATGGCTTTACTTCATCCCCTTATTCAGTTAGTGATCAGCTGGGCAGGTAGTCGTAATAACCCCTCTTCTTCTACATGCTGTTTTCATCCAAATGTGCCATTCTACTTACAGCAAGATGTGCAAGCTGTCTGTCCGGACTTGTTTTCATTGGCAAAGATAGAAAGCTAGAGAAACTTTAACTGTTCTAGGCTTATGCCCATTTAAACATGGATATAAGTTATCCCTCTATATAGTTATGTCTACAAAGGTAAGTGGCTCTTTGCTGGCTTGAGCCCATGGCTATTGTCTGTGTTGGTGTCCTGCTTCTGTGGAAGGAGCAGTTTCAGGGCACAAGTCAAGATCTCTCTAGCCCCAAGGAGGCTTGACCTGTAAGGTAAGGGAGTAAATCTTCACACTATGCAACTTGATTAATCCTGGGTTTAATTTCTCTTTTCTCTTTCAGCTGATAAATTGGGCAGCCCTGTGTTTATTAGTTTGCAGATATCACTAAGGGAGCATAACTGAGTGCTTAAAAAAAAAAGACCAAACCCAAACAAAAAGACAAAGACCCCGGAATAAATACATTACTTTTGTGTGAAGCAAGAACATAAAATTACACTCAAAGGAAAGCCCTTAGTCTTTAACCTACTACACTCCTGAAATACTCCAATGCCTCTATTAAGTTTATTAATGAGGGCTGTGAGATCTGAACAGGAATGCTGGCACTGCCATTTTACTATGTTGCTTTACAGTTTGGGGGAAAGATTAATGATAGAGATGATTAATTGTACGGCAGGGGTCCATGGAAGTTTGGGGGCAGAGAAAGAGGTTTCTTTTTAATTATTCTTTTTAAAATTCTAATTCTGTATCACCTGTTTTATAACAGACTCCTGATTTCAGCAGTGTCAGAAATCAGGGCCTGATCCTACTTCCCACTGAAATCGATGGGAGTTTTGTCATTGATGGAGCAGCTGAGCAAGTAACTTGCAAGAATTCATTTATTCAACAAATCTGGCTGCTGCTTCTGCTTATCTCTATTGATTGTACTCATGTCCAATCAGGTTTGCAGCATTAGCCGCATTACCTTACAATAACAGGGTAATTCACTTGGGGCATGTTCCTACCAAGCCCTGGAATCCACATAAAGATAAACAAAAGGTTTATCCCATGCAAAGATGCCTTCAGTTTTTTCAGGGGCAGCTGCCTCTTTTGTTAGTTGTATATCTCAAGGAACTGTATTCCCTTTTTGGAGTTGCCAGACTAAAAACAGAAGGGTGAAGTGACTTGAGGAAGTTTAGCTAGTACAATGGAGATGATGCAGCAAAAAATATAAACTTTGGGCTTGGGAAACCTGGTTTCAGATTTCAGTTCTGCCACAAGCTTCTCCGCCACCTTCTGAGTGTAAGTCTGTCATCTGTCAAATGGACCTCAGGTAGCCTTTCCTTACAGGATATGATGTGGGAGCACAGATTCACTGTAGGCAGCAATGGCATCTTGGTGCTGTGGAGAAGACTTGGGCAGGCAGCCTGGGCAGAGGCGTGCCCTCCTGCATTGCTGTGCTGCTGTCGCTCTACCTTCGACTGCAATGGACGTGTGTAGTCAGCCAAGGGGAGAACCAGGAATAGGATCGAGGTTCCTTGTGGGCAGCCCTGCTCCCTATGTCTGACAGCCTAGTGGTATGCATGCTTGGGAAAGGGGGAAAGAATGTTATTTTCCATTTTCTAAGTGGGTGTCATAAACCACAAAGACTAAAAAAGCAAATATTTAAACATCTTCAATGAAACCTTTTCACAAACATGGAGTTCTGATCTGGACCTGTACATAGTTGAGTGTACTCAGAGAGGCAAGCACTTCTGCCTCCTTGTGGGACCAGGCTTTGTGCCCCCCGCCCAGCAGGAGCAGAAGAGCAGGTTTCAAAAAAGGTGGAACATCTATGACTATAATTCTGGTTTGTAAATAAACCATCAAAGGGAACCTTTTGCAGGAGTGATTCTGCCAAGCTTAGCACAACACATCCCTTTGCTTCAGACTCTTGCCTGGGCTGTGGGCCTGAAATCCTTGATTACTATTGCTTGTTTTTCTTTTTCCCTTTCTATTTTGCTGACACCCTGAAGCTTTTGTTTTCTGAATTCCTTCTCCATTTTCTATGACTTAGGATCACAGAAGACAGAGTAGCTTGGTTTTTAACCACTTGTTTTCCTTGCACTGCAAATGCAATGTAAATATTTATCTCCTGGCCACTTCTGTTTTCATAATGTCATTCAAATTTTCCTCTGTTTAAGGTTCATTGTATGCCCAGGCAAGTTACAATGCTAGATTGTAGGGTTCATGTCTCTGGACTTTAGTGGAGGAGTGGTGATGGTGGAGCAGGCTGCTGACATGCCTAAAGAAATCCAGAGTTCCTTCCAGGTGATAGAGTTTAGTTCCGTAGCAGTAACTGATCTGGAAAACTAGAGGAGCCACCCGGGGGTACATCAAATATGAGAGTCCTGTGACATAAATCTGTACGAAGTGGTAAGAAAGCAAGTGGTATAGACATGCAATACATCCCGTGACGGCATCAGGTAGATGTTAGGTCTTGGCTGTTTGGTTGTCTTAGTTGCTGGATTATCCACTGGGCAGTCAGCAGTTAGAACAAGTCTGGGTCTGGTCCACTTCAGTGCTGTGCTTCTCGTGGGGGGCAGGGAGGAGTAGCTAGTCGCTGTAACTGAGATAACTAGACGCCTCTTGTTCTCTCTGACAGTTTCCCTTCCAGGCCAGACCTGGATACCAAAATACTCTTCCTTGTAACTCCGTATGGATAAAAACTTGCTCTGTTGGACAGCAAAGCGTGAAGAATAGGTTCTGCTTTGTTATTTTCCCATATGGTCATGAAGAGGGGATGTTGAAATTACCAAACCTTTTACCTGTAATCCAAAGCTTACTTTTGCTGATATTGTTATAATTCCTTCTCTTTCAACCACATCCCCCATTTTTCTTTTTTTCTTTTTTCTTTTTTTTTTTTTTAATTATTTGAAGAAAAGCAGAGCTAAGACACAATTTAGGACCAGTCAAACCTCTGTGGCTTCCTTTTGTGTAAAGAAGCTGAGTGCAAGATTCTGTGCAAACAGCTTTCTATTCATGTATATAAACTACTTTATGAAGACCTCAATCCTGCAAAGAATTCTGTGTGTAACCCAATGAAGCACAGGATTTCTGCAGAGGGCAGAGCTTATAAATACAGCTTACAGCCTTGCCTGCGTTAGAAAACCACACTGCTTTAAACATACAGTTACAGTTTTAAGACCCGAATCCTCTACATTATATAAGGTTGCTTTCTCAAGATGGGTTCAATTCTGTATTCATTGTGACATAATTACGCCAGAGAAAGTAATCTTTATACAAGTATAACTGAGTCTTCATTAAAATTTTTATCAGTATAACTTAACTGGTTTAAAAAAAAAAAAAGAAAAAACACAGACCTGAATACTGTATCCTTAGTCAATGTTTTTATCAGTAAAATCTAAATATATATAGATGAGACTGAATACCAGCAGTGCATTTCACAGTTCATTCCCGAGTGCATTACGTTTCAGTAGAGTAAAAGCAGTTTTTCAATGGGTTTTAGAAACAGAAGTTGATTAATTTTCACTTTTATAAGTGTTTGTTCTATAATTTAATCAAATTTATTGTTTTGCTTTAAAAAGTATTCCAAGAGCTCCAGGTACTTTTTGGTTTATTTAGTCCCCCAAGCAGACATGGTAGGGCACAGTCTTTGCTGTTCTTAAATAAACACAGTGGTTATGCCAACACTTTGCCTGCTTAACTTAGCATTCCCAAAGTGCATGTTCTTCTCGTAACAGGGCTGTTGGGGAGATTACCCAAGTGATTGTTGCCCCTCTGTGTGTTTGCATGCAGAATAATTAGCAGGCTTGTGAAATGCTTCCTTGACATGAAGTCTGCTTTCATACAGCATTTGCTCATAGGAAATCCCACTACTAAAAACCTGGTCAACGGAATTCAAGTTTCAAAAGACTTTGAACTCTTAATGAAGCCAAGAATTGAACATTAAAACAAAATTTGGAAAGAGAGGTTAAGCTAAGTTTGTTTGCCTGTCAGCTGGTTCCTTGAGTCACTTCTCTGTTATTGGCAGAATAATGTATGAAAGACGTCCTGTAAACGGGAGCCGTTCATTTCTACTGGGGATTGTCGCGTTGTACTGCTGTGTCAAGTTTCCAGATGTCACTGACTTCACAAAGCAGCACAGATGGAAACAAATAACAGCTCCCCTTTCTGCCTTGTGCTCTTGCAGGATTTTGTTAGATAAGCAATAGGTGACTGGAACACATTGGCATTTGATACATAAGTTGTCATTTAGTAAATTTTTTTGTATATTTTGCATGAATTGTGGCAGAAGCGTCTTTTCAGAACTGATCTACAAATGTAGTGTGTGGACAGAAAGATGAGTATGTCTCAAGAGATATCTAGACAAAGGGCCTTGGGTCAGGCTAATGGAGAAAGGTTGGGATCGGCTCTAGCACACAGAGCTGAAATTGTGCAAGGTAGCCTGAAGGAAGTTCTGAACTTCTTTTGACTTTTAGTAGAAACTCAATTCCCAGCAAATTTAGGCTACTCTTCAAAATACTCCCTGAAATTAATAATAAGAATATACACTAGGGGGAAGACACACTTTCTCCTTCTTTATTTCACATATATTTTTTAAAACTATTCGCTCTCTTCACACACACCCCCCCCCCTTTGGTTTCATTGCATAAATTTTATTTCAGAGGAACTGGGCTGATAAGATGAATGTTGTTGGGGAGGGAGTGCTAGTACTACCCTTAAATTTTATGTGCCAATTACGAGCGCATCTGCAATATGAAGAAAGGAGAGAGCACTAGTAGACTAGAAGACCAGAACCGCTTTCAGATCAATAGATGAGCTGACATTGAGGCTAGAGGACTGATAGAAGTAGTGGAAAGGATAGACATATTTGGCAGATTTCTGAAGACATTCAATAGCGACACCGAGATGGAGCTGATAAATCAATAGCTCTTTGGGCAGATTAGATTGATATTTTAAATGTGTATGGAACTGTCCTAGCTAGGAAGACTGAACAACCACTGAAGGAACAGATAAGCATAGAAACATTAATTCATATTTCTGTATCATTTTATTGTGGTTTTTAAAGGAACTGTGTGGAACGTGGAGCTGTGTTCTTTTTTGCAGCTGGGGGGTTGGATCAGATGTAAGCTTGAATTGCGCTATTACTCTGAAATTCCTCAGGCTGGTGTGGGTTAAGTTAGCAATAATGAATAAATTATTGTTGTAGTGAAAAAGCCTTTAACACAGAGGATGTCAGTTAACAGCAGGACAGGCCTGGGACAATTGTGCAATACTACTAGGGGTGGAGTGGAAGGTGGCCCAGTCCCACTATGTATATTAGCTGTGCGTGGGTGTTTTCAAGAGCATAAGGATGTAAAGGAAGGTATTATGGCAAACTTTCAAATCATGCCATCAACGAGACTTAGAATCTAAATTATGCCTTGAAGACAAGAGGAATTTTGTCAATGATTTCAATGGGAGCAAAACTGGCCCTTTGTACACAAGGCTTTGTACTACTTTTGATGAATCAGGCTGTTTCCTCATGCAACCAATTATATCAGCTGTCATAAACTAGAGACAAAATGTTATAAAGTGGTTTTAATCATCCTGGCATTCCTGGGGTGATTTGCAACTTTTGCTATGTGCTGATCAGTGTTCGGCTCTCCTATGATGTCCCTCTGTCTTCCCTAAAAACTACTAGAAGTTCAACTTGAAAGGTTTTTTGCAAGTGATACTCTTGTTGTGTTCACCAGATGTTGTGAAGCTAAATTAAAGGAGAGCTTGTACTAATGGAATTTCCTAGAAGTTTGCAAGTGAATTATGGTTGGAAAACTTAGGCTATTTAATATATATTTCCATAGAGGCATGAGGGGAGGACTGTGCTGAATAAAGTAAATGTATAATGATGAGAGGGGAAAGATGTCCTTGGTTTGCCTTCCCTTATTTTGAACTTGATGGATACTGGATCACCCTAAAGACAGATGAGCCATTCATCTGTCCAGATTACATTAGCCAAAATGGTTTGCCTGGTACCTTTTCCCTTTCTAAGACTCACTGGCCTGGCCTAGCCTGTTCCACAAGGATCTGTTAACATGCTAAAATATTTTTAGAATAATTTTATTTAAAGAAAAAAAAGATTGCTAAGAGGAAACCAGTTCCATGACAGCTAGGTTAGAGTGATCTTGTCTTTAACTGCAAATACCACTTTATTATATTTGCATGTAAATAGATGCCAGGTAACTGTGTCAGATGAAGAGAACGTTTCAAAGTCATTTGCTTTCTGGAAAATAGAATAGCTCAGCAGGACTTGGAAGGCTCCTAACTTGAGATGTATTACATTCAGCGTTGATAAAATTGGTCTTTGCAAGTTTATAACCCCTCAAAGTTATGCTGAAACATGGCTGCGTCTCTGCAAGGCCTCTTTCTTGCTGATTACTGTGAAATTGCGGTATGGTGTAATTAAAAGGAATGGGGAAATGAGGCCTGGCAACAGTGTAGGGCTTCAGAAAGTGCTTATAGGGCTGACAGAATGGATTTCTTTACCTAAGAAATCAACGCATTAGTGAAGAAAGTGGAATATCACTTTCTCCAGTAGATATTTGTGGTTGGACACTTGATCTTCCTCCTCTTGACACAAATACTTGCTTTTCCTTACATATACCATGATTGCTCAAATCATGATCATATACTACTATGAGACAGGGCTTAGGACCAACTGATTACATGCCTAAGTTATTCTCCAGGCACCCTCAAAAACAGTGAGGGCAGGCAGGCTGTGCTGGCCCTGGTTTTGTTGGGTGACAGACCCTCCCTCTGCAGTTGGCAGTGGGTCTGATCTTGTGCTCATAGAGATCTGGGTGGAGGTTCAAATGGCTCTTAGCTGTAAACTAGATGACTTTCAGTGCTATGTGATGTGTGTTCCTTGGACTCCCACTGGCTGGAGCAATGTGATAGTTAACACCCAAAACAAAAAGCTCTGATAGGAAGTGTTGGATTAGACCCGAATGTTTCCAGGCCAGAATATTAGTACGTGCAAGATAGCTGTTTTCCTGATGATTCTGTGATTCCCAAATGTGAAATATGAACCAACAACTGACTTCAGTCTTTTCACAGAGACTGCAAAAAGTATCTAACAGCTAGCAGCAAGTATGAACCTAATACAAAGGAGTTTGGAACCAGATCCACTCAAATTAGGATTTTTTTTTTTTTTTTTTTTAAATTGTAGTATCACTAAACATAAGTAAGCCTGGGCCCAAAACACTAAAATGCCTTAACCAAAGCAATTTGCATCACACCAAGGCAGAGATGAAGTCAGGAGGATACTTTAAATGTATGCTGAGTCATAATTTGTCTGGATTTCTTTTTAGCTTAACCTAGCCATTGAATTTTCTTAAGAATGATTTTGAAATTATTTCAGTATGCCAATATTTACCCAATTTTAATCCAAATTGCATTTGAATTTAACTCTTGTCTAGGAATACATGTATATGTACCTGTAGTATATGTGCATTCATGCTTGTGCATTTGTGTGCACCTGACTTGCATATGTGTGTGACCTCAGAGTTGGAAGACCTGGGTGTTGTTCTTGATAGTCCTCCTGCTGTGTGGCTTTGCAAATGTTCTTGCCTTCTACATCCCCTCTTGCACTTTTCTCTTGCTTATGGAGGCCATAGCTTTTGAGGGAAAGCTTGCTTTGCTTTGCTTTTCCTCTGTAGTTTTACGCTGTATACCAGGGCACCATGTTGATGGAGATGGTGACTTTTCACACCACCAAAATCCAGAGGAGGGAGAAACTTTAGGGAGTGTTCAGCTGCAGGCTTATGTTAATGATTAGCAAACTTAACACTGTTTGTAAGCACTGGAGTTTAAAATAACATCTGTATGGTTTAAACTGATGTCTAAGCTCAGGCAGACTAAGTACACGCTTTCTGTAATGTTCCTTAGGTCTTGTATTTGACATCTCTTCTTCAGCTTAACCACCAAAAGCCAAACTTTGGTTGCTGTAGATGAATGGCCATATGCGCTATTTACCAAAGCTGCCTGGACCCCGCACATCGCACCCTCCTGCGTCCCCTTCTCCCCACCTCAGTCCTGCAGGGCAGCCCAGCAGGCATCGCTATCCATCACCCAGCCTAACCATGACAGGCAACTGTCTGCCAGCTTCCTACCACCTCAGCTCATTTGATGTCTCAGACAATAGATGGATGCATTTGTGAAAATTCCCTGCAAATCTCTATTAATTGGAAAGCGTGTTTCTTGCCCTCAAGTCCGTGTGGCTATGGATGTCAGCTCACCATGCTGCTGTTCCCCAGGGAGACTACAGCCAAGAGGAAACAGAACGGCTTCCAAAGAGCTCAGCAGCTGCACCCTGTCAGCCTGTTGAAAAGCAATCTCCCTTAACAATGGACTAAAACATTAGCGCTACTGTATAGACATCACAGGCTTACCCTTACTGAGCAGTATGTTTGTGTATCTCGTGGCTGCCACGTACAGGACCTTACCCATCCATCAATATCATCACTTTAAAGAGAGAAAAAAAAAAAAAAAGCAGCAGAGATGTTCCAAATGGTTTCACACTAAAAGGAAGCGGCAGACTTTGTGTTTGGCACGGCATGCTGGAGGTTCCCATGCTGCGCAGCATCTCTTCCCGTGGATGGGCAGGGTGAGTTACCTTTGGGGCATAATGCCTTTGATTAAAATTGGCAATTCTGAATCTCCTGCTAGCCCCAAGGCAGCTCAGTGAAATGTGACTGTGACAGCACAAGCGCAGAAGCCTGTCATTCCGTTTCCAGCCTGTTTTAGTGTCGACACAAGCCTTGCCAAAAGTAGTTCTCCCAGTAACACTTCCAGTAAAATACTCTCTTGTCCTGGAACCTTTGCATTAATTAAGTGAAAATAGATCAAGCAAAATCAAAGGTTTTTCTTTTGTTGATTAAACCACAATTTATGTGGCAAATATCCTTTGTCTGTTTACAGAAAATGTTGGCTTCTAGCTAATACCGCACTAACCAACTGCAACCACAGGCTGTGCTGGAGCCCTTGAAACCAAACTGAACTCTCCCCGGGACAGCATTGCCTCACATCGCCGCATCCCCTCCCTTACCTGCCTTCCTCTAGGCAGAGTTGAGTAGGTTTAACTGCAAAGTTGGGTCTTACTGGAAATGTAAACTGAATATCTAATAACAGGGCAATTTAACAGAGCAGTTCCAAATGGCTGAAAGTAGATTTGTATAAGCACGTTGATTAGTTGCTGGAGACTTGCAAAATCTTGTGTTTCTGATGGGCCCTGTCCAGATGAGCTCTATTTGAAGATATTACTCCTGCTGAGTTTTACACCAATTTCTCTTTATTATTCCCATTTCCTCTCAAGAAAATCTACAGGTATCAGGAGTTTTGGTCCTGTGCCTCTGGCCCGTCTGAAATCTGTAGCATTTGAGACATGTTATCTAGGAAATTCAGACTTAAGGAGGGCAAAGAAGACAGGCATGCAAACAGAGGTGAGAGAGGGAAATGGCACTTACCTGTTTTGATTTTGCTTGTGGAGCCCAGGCTCCAGGAAGACAAAGATAAACCTAAAAGTAGAGGGTAATTAGAGATGTCAGCAAAATGAAAGGTGCAAATATCAGTGCAGACGCTCTAGAGACCTCAAATGAATTTCTCTGTGTATGGAAGTACTGGAGTGGAAACAGCAGGCACAGCTAATAGTTCACTGCAAGTTATTATTTGCAAAGATCAGAGCATATTGTTGGAAAAGAGAGGATTTCAGAAGTCAGAAGAATAACAGGATCTGCAGTGAAAGCAGAGAAAGACCATTGGACTTAGGCTAATCCTAGTCAAGAGTGAGGACTGAAAGAACAGAAGAAAATGCATGTCAGCCCTCAGATACAGGCAGAGACTTGGGCTCCCCAGTGGATGGAGTGCTTGTTTCTAGCCTACATTGATCTCAGAAGTTTGCTTCTTTGTTTGAACTCTTCAGACTGTGGATCTGGCTGAAGCTTTATGAAGCTCTTCTTGTGCAAACCCACTGAATCCAGCCTCAGAATAAATCAAAGTTCTTACAGGTATTTTAATCCCCCAGGGAGCTAATGAATGATCTGACGTGAAATAGGAAAATAAACAAGTTTTCAGACTTTATCAACACTTTGATCAGCACCTAAAACCACTTTGAAACACAAACACCCTGCCCACCTCAAGGAGACTAGATATGTCACAAGGTACTAGAACGCAGCCAAAGATGTTGTACAGAAATCTTGAGGTATTGGGGGTAAAGCAAGGAGTGGGAATGCACAACTACACATTCTGTTGGATAGCTAGCCTTTGCTAATGTAATCATGTGTGCCTATTGAAGGGTGAGGGCAAAACCATTGCTTTTCCTCACAGTGAAAGCCAAAGACCATATTTTTCAAGCTCTTAAGGCTGCGCTTCAGGCTCGATGTGAGTGCAGACACCTGAACTTCCTGTAAGTTGTGACATGCAAGACTGTGTGCTGTGTTAAATCACATGGCAGGAATGGCTATCTGGTTCACTGGGCTTTGTGGTGGGTTTGGGCTCCAACTCTGCGTTGCAGCTGGGCAAATACCTCCAAGCAGTGTCCTTTGAGCATCATCGCTCCTGCTGTGCAGTACCATTGCATTTCCCTCCCTGACTCAGCTGCTCAGCAGATCGTAGTTCAGCTGCATCTGACATGTGGGGTGATAGAGCAGGAAAAAGATTATAATGTGGCTCTGTGAATTCATGAGATGGTGGTACCTCTGTGGAGAGCGATGGTCTCCAGATGTCATAGACAGCTTTGAAAATCTCAACCTCTGCGATGCTAGAATTCATCATAAAATAATTTTCATTCAAGTCCCCCTCTCCACCACCCACTCTTCCCCTTAACCCCCCACGCTTAGTGTGCTGAAATCTTGGACCAAGCTGTACGGAGCAGACTGTCATTTTGTGTTTGGGATGCCTAATGTAATGGGGACTTTAGTTTCCAGTGGTGTCACTGGGCATACGAAATAGTTACAGTAAGTAACCTGCGCTTTCTAATATGATGGCTTTGATTTTGGATTGTAGTTAACTTGTTCTTTGTCTTTCTCGTCAATACCCTTAACATTTCAGATTAATAATCTATCACTCAGCTGCTGGGTAAAAGTTGGATAAGAAAGAAAAAAAGATCTGAAAGTTGACACAAAATTTTTACCATGAACTTCTTTGACCTTTGAAAAAGAGATTCATAACTTTACTAAAAAATATTTTCCATTTTTACTCGGCTCACTTCCTGGTTATGCCTGGGAACAAGAAGCAGGAAGCACCATAAATCTTGTGAAAAAGCCTGTTCTGGCAAGCTTCCTAGCCCAGCTTTGCTGATCATGGAGTTTTGGATCATTTGGATAAGCTTCATGTTAGTAGCCAAGCTCATGTACTTGTCCAAGCCATTTGCAAACTCCAAATCCCATGAAGCCAATTCCTTGCTTAGTCTAGGCAGCCTGAACTCTGCCCTTTCCTGCCCAGCTTGCTTTCACACAAAAAGCACAGTTTTAGGGCTGCTTTGTTTTTTTGGATGAACTTTGGTGCTAATGTGACTTTCAGTTTTACAGCCAAGTATAACATAAGTAGGCGTCGTGCAACCTTCCTTCACACTGCTTTGCTAATACGTCCTAATCCTGTCTGGTGATACCTTGTGCTGTTCAGAGGCTGAATTAATCCTGAGCAGAGTTTACCAGTTACGCTAAAACACCATAAAACCGCTGCACAGCTTTCTGAGGCTTAGCTTGAAGCTAACAAGTTGTTCCCCCTGCAACAGAGAAAAGCAGCTTTGAATCCCAAAGTGGGAAGCAGCTCACGAAAAATGACTCAGGAATAGATTTTCAAATGCATTCCTTTCTCATCTAATGGCGGCACAACGCTCTGTGTTAAGCACAGGAAGGTAAGTCAGCGGGGCAGGCAACCTGGGAACACGTTGCTCAGGGCTGTGTGTACAGGTACACGTACAGTCGATATCCCCAGACGTCTGCTCGGTAATGCTAATAGGGTGCTAGTATTCTCTCAGGCATTAGGTCCGTTTTAGTCTGGGGAGAAATATGGTATTTGATGAGGGCAGTACAGCGCTCGCTGACAAAGGGGTCTACTGCCTGTCACACCTTGACTTGTTGAGCACTAACACAGCCTGGGGGATCACAAAGCTGTCATTACAAAGCATTAGCATGAGAAAAGGAGCACTCCTCGTGTTTTGGCATGTCACACCCAAGTGACAGGGAGCACAAATACAGTCAGGCACACAGAACAGTGCAAGTCAATGTCGGCTTTGACAGTGTTGGGCACCAAGGCTGTCACTCCTTTGACACAGCCCCTCCTTCCCCCTACCCACGCTGCCATTCGCAACAGCAGCTCGCCCACCGCTTTTATTTCTGCACAATGTGTCAATAATTACTTGTCAGGCCTCTGCTTATAGACCTGGGATGGTGAATAAACGCTTATTATGCCTGAAAAATGTTGCAAGCTTCACCATAAATCTTGTGTTACAAATGCACACAATAGGGGCTATTGACACAGAGGCAAACACTCACATTAACATGTAAAGTCATGCTGCCGAGAATGGAGTTTGACAAACTAACTTGCAGCAAAAGAGTTTGTTGACCTTTTCTTTGCCTTCCTGGCAACCGGACTGGGCTTGTGTATATTAAAACCCCAGATGAATGGGAGATGAGAAGAGATACTAAACATCTTCCTGTTAGGGCTGCTGGAGTGAGGATGCTCTACATCTGAGAGCACTTCAGAAATGGCGTTATCGGATATCACCCTTCAAATATGCAGGAGCTAAGCAAGCATTCGAAAGCTAAAGTTGACTATATTTGAATTCAGCAACCCGTAGACTTCTGCCTGTGCCTGTTTACGCAGTAGAGGCCCTAACCGAAACATTATTTTGGACCGGCAGCAATTCATGGCTTGCCCCTGCAAATTGCATCTCTTCAGCTGCTTTACCTCTCTGGGTTTCAGATTGCTTCCTGTAATGGATTGGAGGTTGGTTTTGATGTACTGGAATAAACTGTACAGAAGGTATTTAAGTCAAAGGTGCAGGTGTCATAAACTGAACTCAGAATAAGAATGTTTAAAAGAAACTTTACAGAAGTAATAATTAGGGCTTGAATCTCAATCCCTACCTGAAGACTCATAGCTGACTGGGTTTTTTAAAGCACACAGGGACCTACCCTCTCTCTGCCGTTAGGAGGGACAGGTGAACTTCTCCAGAGCATGGTTCTACCTGTAGGTGATCTGAATTACTCCCTGTCACATTCCATTGGTTTCCATTGGTTTGATTTTATTTCTATGGTTTCTGATGGTTTTCTTTCTTTAGCTATTTCATCTTTGAAATGTTCTTGTTTAGTTTATGTGTGTTTGTTCCTGCATCAAATGACTGAAGATATCCCATACTTGTTTAACCCTTTCATGTTTTCAATATTCTTCCCCCACAGCTGTTTTCCATCTTTTAGTATCTCCCCCCTACTTACTTTTTTATTTATTTTGGCAATGGAAGTTTAATTTCATTTTTATTAGCCAATTTCCCATAAGCTTTCAGCCCTAGATATCCTATCTGGATCTAGTGATCCAGAATTTGTGTTTTCAAATGCTAGAAAAGAATATTGTTAAATAAATGCTGCTTAAACCACAATGTTGTTAAGAAAATAAGAACACATTTCTTTTGGTTATAGCCTTTACAAAAGACAACTTCTTTTAAGAAAATAAGCTTTTGTTTTGCTTTTAATAAAACCTGAAGTGTGGAATGTATTTGACCTAAACTCTTTAAGCAATTCAAAAACTCTTTGGCAAATAAAGTTTACATTGTATATGTAAACCAGTGATTTACGTACATGTTGTGGTACATAGATGAATGCGTAAAGCCCTATGTACCAACCGCAGTCAAAATTGCACGAGAGTTTATATGCGCATACGTATCTATAGAGCATTCAGTTTACCTCGTAAAGTCAGTCTGGTGTTAAGATAATCTCTGGAAGAAACACACGGCCTGGATTCACCCCACCTGATTTGAGCTCTGGTTCCACAATAGTTTAAACCAGCCTGAGTCTGTGCTGCTGTTGTCCCGCTCCACCCGCCTTGCACACCCACACCCACCCACGCAGCCCTGGGCACCCACACCCCTCCTCCTTTGCATCAGGTCAAGTGCTTGGTGAGTTGCTTCAGGGAACTAAGCTGGCAGCAACCTATTGGCTTTTTTGTATGATTAATTTTCTTTTGGTTTAGCTCCCTGAACTGGTTCACTGCAAATTCAGACGAGCACAAGGGAAGGGGCACAGACACGGCAGGGGGAGGGAGGTGGGGAGAGGTGAGTTTTGGCTTTTGCAGAACCACACCTTTAGGCACTAAATAATTCACCTAAATTAGAAGGCTAATTATCCTTGTCCTTATCCTTCTGCAGTCAGTAAAGGCAAAAAGCCACCATGAGAAGGCTTTTCAGATCCTAGGTTTCCCTGAGATCTCTCTAGTGACAGTCCTTCATTCTGGTGGTATTTGACATAATGAATTTTCATCTCTGTTATCTTAAACAGACTGTGTTGGCTTTGTTTTAAGTTCTGCTGATCTCAGTTTGGGATAAACGCATTGACTGCAAATGTTTTATCGCTGTAAATGAGATGACTGGATTGCCCTGTTGCTGTTTAGCAGTGAACTAGGAAACTCGCCTCTGCTTGTTTGTGAGGAGGAGGGATTTTTCGCTTTTGACTCTCCCGCTTTCTCTGTCTTGTGAAAGCATTTAAAAGCCTCGATAGCACGTCCTGGGGCCGTGCTGAGCTGACCTAAGTTCTACCCAGAGCCCTGAACCTAATGTTTTCTAATGGCTAGTTTTCTCTTATGGCCTGGGGCTAAAGCACACGGAGAGAGGTGTAAGAAGACCAGTACGTAGCCTTGATAAAATTACTTCTGTGAAATCTGTTTATACAGGAAAGCACTTGAGGTGGAGCTTGTAGTATTTCCTCTTCCATACCTTTTTGGTGCCCTCCTCCTCCTGGAAAAGGTCGAAAAAGCTGAATTCCAAAATAGATAAATTGGGCTTTTTCTTTCTGATCTCTGCAGAAACTCAGAAAGGTGAAGGCTGTAGTAGGAACTTGTAGCACAGAGAAGTTGCCTGTGTTTGAGAACCCCTTTTTGCTTTAGAAAGAATAGACATAGTCTATTCTATTTTCTAGGAAGAAAGTCTTTCTAAAACACCTATAAAGAATACTGTGTATGCTTAGCATTGTAATGTTTATGGCTTTTTCCTTTAATCCAGTGCACAGGAGTCACTTTAGTCTTCAAAATAGTGAATGAGGTATAAAAGCTAATAAATCCAGCTGTGCTACTTCATAACCTTGTTTATAGAGCATTATGCTAAATTAAGCATGTCTGTGTTTCATGAATCCACACCAGTGATTGGTGTCTCACCCTCCTCTCTCTGTTAGTAAATGTTTCAAACTGCTTATCTGCATTCCAGTAAACCTCTTGGTTCTTTTTGTCCCCACAGTGCCCAGTCTCAAACTTCATGGAAAACTGAGGAAAATCTTAATAGCTGGATTCTTTATTCATAGATAGATGGATATTGCATCCTTTCCCTCCATCACAGAAGGAGCGGTGGAGTGGAGCATTGAAGCACTTTAACTGAGTTTTGCTTTCAACGTGAAGGACAGGGCGGGAACGGGGTTTGATTTAACTGTAACTGCAGGAGGAACTTTGGGAGGCAGAACTTAATGAGGAGCACTGGCACTTGGCCTGGAAGATAAAACTAAGCCCATCTCTTAAATAAATAAATAGTCACATAAGTTTTTCTCAAATACAAGTGGGCAGGAATTTAGTCTCACATGCAAAAGCTTCCAACTGAATGGCCTCCAATTCTTGGGCTCTGCAAATGTTATACCCCTGCCAGAGGTATCAAGATGTTGACAATTTAAACTGGGAGGCTTTCATTCTCTACCTATTTTCCCTGTGGCTACTTCCAAAGTTAATCTGGTACCATTAGGGAAATTAGAAGGAACAAAGAGCTAGTCACTTTGGGTTTTGTTTTTACTTTTTTTATTCTACAGTTTCTGACTTTTGAGTTGATTGCAGGCTTGTTTCAGGGCTGTGTTCTGTAATAGAAAACCTATGCTTATAGTTCTGCAAACAGAGCCTGTGCTACGGTACTGACATCTGCTACCAGGGACATGATGGGCAGAGATGGGCTGTTTTGTGATTTTTGGCCAACTTAGCTATTCCAACAAGCGTCACTAGTGTAAGAGTAGTTGTACTGACAAAATGTCCAGATTGTAATTTTGTCACTGCTTATACGACATGACCTTTTCCACCCAAAATAAACATAGTACAAAAAGCTAAATAGTTGCCTAATAGCCACTGTCTCCTATACAGGCTCCTGAGATTTTCGTGTGAATCTGTGGGTGGAAAACAGGCACGAGACTAGTGCTGGTAAGCCTCTGTGTATAGTGCTGTGCTTTGTTTATGGCCCCATTAAAAGTCTTTTGAGACTATTATACTTCTGAGTTGAATCTTGGCATTGTCTTTACATACAAGTCTCCTGAGGTTCCCCGGTATGCAGTTTGTAGGGGTCTCTGGGGAAACCTAGGGGCTAATCCTTTTCTTTGCTTAACCTTAAAGACTAACAAAAGAGGGACAGCAGAAGGGAAAAATCTGTCTCTGGAGATAATATGATCTAAGGTCTATATGCAGCTCCTCAGAAAAATGCTCTGTTGGTACTGGTGTTGTTCAAAATCTGCTTTTAAAATAGGACTTAAACATTTAGTTATTGGTGTTGGCCTGGTTTCAGCTTTTTAAATCTCTGAAAACTAAGGTTTTAGGAAGTGTATCATTTTTGTTTTAAAAATGACAACTACTGAAGTCAAAGTTTCCATATTCAAACTGGTAAGAGATGCTTTCTTTCTAGGTCATCTCAGCATAGCTAGAAAATGTTACCTTGGGCCTGACCTTCCAGTACTGAGTTACCTATTAGGCCTGACCTTCCAGTACTGAGGCTAGTATTCCTTGACAGAAGATATTCAGATGGAGCAAAATAAAGTTTATTGATAAAATCCCAATAACAAATTTTATCTGTGAAGAGACTGACACCTTGTTTTTGGAATACTGAAGTGAAATGCTTCATCAGGATACTGAATGGTGTGGAAGCAGCTTTCCTCTAAAACCTGTTAGTAGCTGTTGAAGGCTCCTAGGCATCAAAGACACAAGGAAGTGCTTTGATTGAGGACAGTGATTTGGAGGTAGCTGGATTATCTAATGGTTATCATGCGGTCTGGTTTGGTTTCATTCACTCCAGAATTTTGATTTGCAGTGATTTGTTCATCTCTTCTACTACCCCAACCTCACGATGACAGGTTACCCATTTTAAAATTTCAGATCCATATCTACCACCAAGATGAGGGCTTTGGTTGAGATACTTTGGAAGGTGCCCATGGACAATGTTAATCTCGTGCCACAGTGTGCAAGTATCTCCCTACAAATTCAGGAAAATGCTTCAGTATGTGAGGGTCAGGCATCTGTTGTATATACCAATGGAGTCTGGACGTAGCCTTATATGCTCCCAACAACTGATCAGGAGTTTCTGTATGAATTAAAGCAGATGATTGATGAAGTGTGAGATGCAGAGGAAAAAAACCCTCTGCTTATTTTTTGTAAGCATTGCCATGAGTCAGCGGCACATGACTGTGTCCTTCAAGGTTACATCTGCAGGAGAGGACAACAAGTAGAACAGTCTGTCGGGCCGAGAGCGAGAGCACACTTTCGGCAAATTCCCTGCCCTTATCTTAGTTTGTTTATGACTCCTTTGGGAGGATTATGACCTTCTATCTCCTTTCCACAGAGGGTGGATTTTGTTTTGAAAACATCTTTTTCTAGAGAAGTGTCATAGCCAGTTGGAGTCAATTTTATAAACCTTACTTCTCAAAATATAGTACCAGCAGACGTGTTTTTTACTTATGAGGGTGACAAAGCCAATAACTATGGAGTGCGTTAACATCTCTGCTGCTGCAATTTTATGTATTTTGCTGTTTGTTTTCTGAATTTATTTGTCTGAATCGGATCTAACCACTGAGAAACTGGAAACCTCAAGTTTAAGTGCAGACTGCTATAAACTACTGTTTTCCAGGCTCTTGTACTGACATACCATTGCTGCAGGGCAAATGTATGTGTGGTTACTCCAGATTATAGTTCTGTCCTTCTGACTGTTGAGGGCAAAATATATAGTTTTAACTGGTTTGTGCATACCAAACCCAGTTCCTATGATTTCTGTTAGGAGTGGAAGATATTTTCTTTTTTGGAGAAAGTTATCTACCACTGCTGTCTCTCTGCAAAATAATCTTTCCAACAGAATGCTTTTATCTCAGCCTCTTCCCGTGCTGAGCTTCCAGCATCTCTCAAGAATGGTCCTTAAATTTTATTACAGCTTCTTAGGCATTCTGGTACTGGAATGGACACAGAAACGTCTCACTATAACACGGTTTCTTTCTTTCTTCCTTTTTTTTTTTTAAGACTGGCCTTCTGAGCCCTCTGACCTCTGAAAGGCAACCTCCGCGTGAAAGGCAATTCCCATCATTTGTGTTGAGAGTTGGTCTGCACATTCCACGGTTTTCCAGTGGCAGGTGATTATTTTAAATGGCTCATCTGTAGCCTTTGAGTTTATAATCATTTGGTGATATGGGCTTGAATTTTTTCTGATTGAAAAAGGCCTTCAGCCCATGTCTCCTAACTCATGGTTACATGCGGTTCTGCCTCCAGACTATTACACAAAAACATGCTCTTGCTGTTACTGATGCCTCCTCCCCATACCGTGTTTTTCATTGACTAGAGCTGTAGTTGTTGCTTTGCACTAAACACAATGCTACTGGTATCTGTTTAAGAATGCTTAGGGAACAATTCCTGTATAGGGCTGCTTCTGGTTCTTTGGGACAGAGGTACCTAGTAGCAGGTCCTGAACTACTCAGGTAAGATGAGTAAGTTGCAAAATATAAGTGCATAGATGTAGCTTGTGTGGATTGCTCTTTCAGCTAAATGCCTAAATTCTACTGCAAGTGAAAGAAATAATGACTCTCCAGTTTTTCATTCTTTCTTGGATAACCAGTTCAGTAGGTTAGGAGAAAAAAAATAGATGTGATGGGTCCCAATTTTATGAGGCTTTTGACAGTGTATCTTGTAGGCGACGGAGGGAAATGTGGTCAAGATTAAGTGACCGTAAAATAGGTATGTGGTTGGTGGCAGGGGGATGGAGATGGACATTAAATTAATGATTAAAAAAGCTGTGATGTCAGACTTGGAAGGCATATCACAGGAGCGGTTTTGTAGCTGACTGTGCTTGGCTCGCATATGGTCAACGTTGTTGTTAGTATCTTGGATTACGTATTTAAAAGATGAAGTATGAGATTTGCAAAGAAGAATGAGCTGGGAAGGGCTGCAGATGTCCTTTAACATGATGCTGGGATTCAAAACTTTCTGATAAATAGACAAAGTATTTAAAACTAAGACGCTGAAATTCAGTAAAGCCAAATGCAAAGTGTCACGCTGAGAGAAATGCATGATTACCTGGCAAGTCAGTGAAAGTGCAGAAAAAGATGTGGAATTTGTAAAAGTTTTCAAACTGAAGATGAGTCAAGTATGGTACGTGGTTGCAAAAAAGACATCTTATTCTGGTACAGAGCTTAGGAGGTGGTTACTTTTGCTGTATGTAAGAAGTTCTTATAAAGAAAACTGACATTTTTCTTGGTGTCAGATGGAATAAGTAAAAAAGTAATGGGATTCAATTACTGCAAAGTTGCAAGTTGATTTATGTAAGATATTAGGAAAAATTAAATGATGAAAGTTATGAAGCACTGAAAGATGTATCTAAGGAGGCTTAGAATTTCCTTCACTGTACATTTTTAGCAACAAATTAGACTGAAATCAATCAGGAATGGTCTTGAAATATTTATCCAACTGTTGTGCAAGGGGAGGAACTTGCTGACCTTTTGAGTCTTCCTTTTCTATGATAATCTGTCTCAAAAATCAATTCCTGCTATTTTGCTTACAAGAAATTCAACTTCTAAAATTCTCATGTGCGTGAAGCTGGTTTTGTGACTGTTTTCCAATTTGTTTTTTTCTCTTACATGTTTTGTTTGGTTTTGCCCCACACTTGTGGGTGTGTATTGGCTTTAAGACATGCACAGGGCTGGATGGAGAATGATAATTTTCCTATGTTGAAAGTACTGAGATTTCTAGAACATTTTTATCTACTTACGAAGAAAGAAAACTGTATTTTTTTCAAACAAACTCCATAAAACTTGGGAAAGGTCAATGTAAAATATTCATTTTGATATGTTTGGCATGTTTTGATGCCTATCAGTAATAACACATGGAGACATAGAAGTAGAATTAAGAGGGAGGAGGAAAATACTAATGTTGTTATTAGAAGACTAGGTTCATGTCATTTATTCTGAACAAATACAAAACTGCTACTTAACGCGATGCTGATAAGTGCTTGGACGACAGATGTAAGTGTGAGAGTTGGGGTTTGAGCACACAGTTGGCATGTAGCAGCACAGCAAACCACTTCAGGCCGTGTTGTTCTTTGTGCCAGTGCCCATGCTTTTGATGTGGCTGCCACATGTGCACGGCCTTGCCAGGACCGAATTAGGCAAACATTTCATTAGAAAGAAAATTGTCAACCACTACTTTTACATGCTTCCAAGAGCGAATCCTTCCCTCCACCCCACCCCCACTCCCAATACTGTTATTTGGGGGGAGCAAAGCTTTCTGGATAGAAGTCTGGTTTCTTGATTGCGTGAACAACTAGAACTGGCCAGATACAGAATTTGCCACCTTGACAACACCAGTGCTGATAGCAAGGCGAGGACTTCTTTTGACTCCAGTGATCGTTTCGGGTGCTCATTTTCTGGGATGATAGACAGGTGTCTTGGTGTCTTGATTAACGTTGTCAGACCTCACGTTAGCTATAGAGATGACAGCAGGAAGAGAAAATAAATCAGTTAATGAAGCTGTGTGAGTCATTGCTGGGTATCCATGTTAGAATAACGCTTTCTCACCCTCCTAGCAGGATACGTGACCTCATATGCCCACAGGAGACTATCCGTTGGATTTGTTCCATTTTGTGTAATTTTGAAATTCATGAAGTTCATTGGAAGGATTAATTATGTATAAGGCATGTGTCTGCATGTTCTTTTCATCTGTGAATGTTACCCTGCATGCAGTTATTAGGGGCCTGATTGGACTGAACATTTTGACAAGAATTCAGTGACAAAAGGGGCCCATTAGTCTTTGAAGTCATGGGCCAAGGAAGAAGAATGCAAGTAACATCAGTAATGACCTCATTTAACTTGTGACAGAGTACAAGATAATCACGAAAGGTCACTGTAATGTAACTGCGTTTTACTCTATATGCTGCACTGCTCATGTTTCAGCCGGTCTGTATTGCAGTTTTAATGAATGCTGAAATCCTCTTGTGTTCAAATACAGGAAGGATGGACAGAACAAGACGACAAAACCTGGAAAGATCCTTCCCTCTCTCACATACTTAAAAGTGAATTAGCAAAGAGCTAGAAACAGTGAAAGACTTTTTATCTACTGTGAGTTTTCCATGGAAAATTTAATTTTTTACTAAAGGAATGATCTTGTTAAAAGAAAAAAAAAAAAGTGGTTTCCATAGAAAATGTTGTCTTTTCATCATAGCTACAAAGCAAAAAGATTTCTCTTTTCAGTCAAAACTGAAAAGCTGTAGGGACAAACAGTTTATTCAAAATTGCCAGGGAAAACAAAATATAGTCAGCATTAATAGAACATCTCTGTGAACCTCTAATGTAATTATCCAGCTAGTTTTATGAGCAGCAGGAAAAGAGTATTCAGTGGCCAGCTTTGGAAATCCATCTCCTTTCTCCATACCAGTTACACTAAAAGTAACAAAACTTTTGGGAAAGAAAAGAAAATAAGCAAAAGAAAGCCAACTTTATTGCCTATTTCATACTCTTTCCTTATATTTTGCCCTCTTACGACTCTGTACACTTTTAGATTTTGGAACAGATTTATATAAAAGTACAAAAATACCATAAACCAGACAATTCTCATAGTATTTTTGTCCTGGTGGGAGACAGGCATTACTGGAAATCTCTTGGAAAAAACCTGCACTCAGAGGAAGCAACTCTCCATGCAGTCCTCAGAGATTTGAGTATTTTACAAAGGGCTTGGGTCAACATAAATCTTTTATGTTACTAGTGTGGATCAGCTTTTGTGTATTGACACTGTAGGCACTTTCCATTAGATGACCGTAGGCTGCCTTTCTCTCTTCTGTTTTGCTTCTTAGCTGTGTCTTTTCAATAGTTAACTTCTATGGTTTCAGCAGTTTCCAGTTGAGGTTTGCAGACATCTCCAGTCAGGATGAATTGTCATCCATATGGACAGACTTCTGTTTCATAAAATTTTTGGAATAATGAATATTTTGTCATCAGCATAAGAAAGGATGGTATTTCCTTTGTTTAGCCCTTGTTGGGAATGTTTTGAATAGACGCAGCCCACAATAGCCTGATTTCCAAAACCAGCTGTAGGTAGTGCCATCAGCTTATTTCCCTCCTGTACAAAATTGGCTTGTGTTTGTGTTTTAAGTAGCAAGCCATCTAACAGCCAAGGTTGCATGCACAGTCAATTATGTGTGGACCCGTTTACAGAAGATGGCAAATCTACATCTATGTGGACATGGGGTTCATCAGAATTGAGATACCTCCACATGGTGTCTCAGAACTAAAATAACCCTGTAAAGAAATATGTAAACCCTCCCATTATGTACAAAGTATACCGTGTTTAAGAGACCAGTGAAGCAGGAGATATGTATGATGTAAGGTCTTGTTTGTGCCTTATGCACAGCAGACAAAGTTATTTGGAAATCTGTGTGCTTTTCTGATTTCTTCATGCTGCTTGGTATTACGTAAGCACCGATGACAGTAACCACCATGTGCTCAGTGTTCTCCATTGATCACATCAACACTGTACAAGTTTCCACACAGCGGTGACTAAACTTTGTGGATCCTGCTTTGGGATGCATTGATTGCAGGGTAAAACATGGTACAGATTTTTTTCAGGCTAATTCCTTCTGCTGGTACTTCATAGTCCTCGTCAAGAGTTTTTGAAGGGATATTTCTCATCCCCACCCCTAAAATGTTGAGCAATGCTACAAATTTTAATTCCACAGGTCTGCTTGAATATCCAAACAGTTGACTCTTATTTCACAATAGCTGGATGTTTGAAAACATTCAAGTGTGTAGAAATACTGTTATACTAATTTAAATGTCCCACAGTCAAGCCTTGCAGTTGTTTTCTTGCAACACGTGTCTCTTACTGGAATTAAAACAAGTGGGGCTAGTGGAAAACATGTGACTTTATCCGTTATTTACATCTCCTTTCCACCCCCACCAGCCAACATAGTTTGAACATGAAAGTCACTGGAGAACAGCAGCCTATAAATATTCAGAGAAATCCAGGCAGGGCAAAAACTTTGCAAAAACCTTTGACTCACAGACCCTGAGAGTTCGGACTAACCACTGCTGGCCAGGGACACAAGCTGAACTCAAACAAAGACTGATTGTAATTTTGTGGTTGGACATGAATGTTTTGCACAACACTGATTGAGGCTACTTTGAAAACTGGGCCAGGGTTGTAAAATAACCTATTTACTGCAGTGTGCATTGTATTTGAAAACACAATGAAGCCTTGTAGATTCTAACTGGGCTTGGGAGAGACCTTACAGCTGAAAAAAGCTCTTCTGGCTATGAGAAGCCTTGTGGGACCTTGCTGATTTTATTTGTTGCCCTTGATTAGGTGAGGCAAAGTGGATTAAACACAAAGCAAGGAATTGGGTATAGTTCTAATTCCAGTTTTCCCATTGATTTTTTTCTTTGACCTTTGGCAAATCACTTAACCTTTTGGCCCTTTGATTTCTTACCCAAAGAACTGGCGTAAGACTGGGCCACTCAGACAGCTTGGTGTGATGACTAATGAAATAATGTTAATGAATTAATAATTGTAAAGCCTGTAGTACATGAAAAGCCTTGTGTTAGTGGTAAATTATACAGGAGTCTCATGAGTCTGTACAGCATTGTCTGTGTATGGCAAAGTCACCTCCCATTGATTTACTTTGGAGCCTCAGTTGAACGCAAGCTTGAGCTTGGGGATTGAACTTGTGACCCATGGCACTGGCAGTGTGATGACCTTCTGCCTGAGGCAGAATATTACCAACTGGAGTCTTAAAAGTAAGTAAGTAAGTGTTGAAAGATGTAGATTGGCTGTTTCTGAGCTTTGCACAAGGGTGTAAGTGCCTGAAGTCCATGGATCTTTGTGGAGCTCCCTCGGAGCCTGTCTGTAAGCAGCACGGTCAGACAGCCAGCTGCACCTGAAATGCAATGAAACCCTTGTTCGGCTGTGTGGTGTAATCTGAGGAAACTCAGGCATCCCGAGGATAGTCCCTGGTCTAGCTAAGGAAGAGAGGGAGCAAAGGCCTACGCTTGCTCCTCACGGAAGGAAGGCGTAACCTGCCTGCCCGGGCTCCCTCCAGTGCAGCAAGGAGTAAGTGGGTTTCCTTGACTACCTGAAGTTGTTGATCAGTCTTTTCGTCAGACAGTTCATTTGGTTATTTCCATCCTTTCTGTTATATCTTGCACAGCAGATCTAAGTACCTGCCTGCCCTGGAAATATGAGAGGTTTGAGATCAAAAAGAAGTGTTGTCTGTAGAGACTGAGCCTCAGCTGAGGGACCGACTCTCTTTGTCACCCTACTAAGGCTTGGCTGTTTGTGGCAAGCCGAGCAATCCATGGCTTTCAGTAGTTAGCATGTTGTAGGCTCCCGTATCCCTTTTCCAGTCATTTTGGGGTCTGAGAGAGAACCTAATTAAAATACTTGCTTTGATAAAAAAAAAAAAGCAGGTCTTGACTAAATTCCAACAGCAAAGGCAAAAATGTGTGTGTGTGTGTGTGGGTGGTACGGAATAGACAGGTATTGTAGATCATTTACTATAACAAATTTGCTTTCAGATGTAACTTTGGCTTCTTTCTCACCTGTTTAGGGCCTAACTGCTACAAATCTGCTCTGCATGATCTGCCTCCATATATTTATATGTCGTCTGTGTGACTTCCACACAGAACAAGCGATGATAGAAATCTTTCATTTAATTAAAATTGATTTTAAAATTCCCTTGATCAATAATGAGTTAAAATTCATCCCAGCAGTGATGGGAACAGCAAACCTTCTGAGAAAAGCTTTCAGGCCAGTGGTTTTGGCTCTGGAGACTGGGTCTTGCCTGAAATTATCCCTTTCTTGGCTCCAGGCTCCGTGGTGCTTGGCACATTATGGTTTACCCTATAGCCCAGCTTGTCAACCACCCATATGAAAAGCTGAGACATCCAGGCTAAAGGTCTCTTTCTGTTCTGCCTTTTTCAGTATAGATGCTTTAAACATCAAACTCTTTATAACATCTGTTGCCTTCAGGTTGATAGTGCCTACTAGGCTTCAAAATTAAATTAGTATTTTGTGGAAAATGACCCAATATTTCTTCTTTGATTCCTACACAACAGCCTATCTAATCCTTTTGTAGTGCTCACTCAGATGGCAAAATGGGGTAAGTTATTAGGAAAGTGATATTTAACAGCTGAGTTTAAAAAATTGCAAAAAGGTCCCTCTGCATTTGAATTTTATGCCCCTGGAGAAGAAAGGCCCAAATCATATATGTATAATAGAATAGAATATGGTTTATGTAACCTTTCCTAACAGAAATTTGAGAGATTAATAAAGATTGGCTTCAAATGACAGTAATACTCTGTTGTTCACACTCCAGGGTGCTTCCTAATTAATTGTCTCAAGCCTTCACTGAGAGATACTTTACAAAAAGTGCTGTGATCAAGGAAAATTAAGAGGCTGAAGTACTCCCTTGGTGCGGCTTCTCTCCTGAGAGTTACTCATTTGGTCCCATACCAGCACCTGATGAGAACTTTGTTCCTGATCAGGCTGGATCACCCTGGATCACCCTGGATCACCCTGCTTGACTTCCTCTGAAGCCACATTGACCTAAAATAACAAATTAACACAGAGGATCTGACAGCAGGATTGGGACTCTCATTAACTCTGGACTAGAATAAATGCAGAAGGTAGCACCAGAGTGGTTTAACTTAAAAAAAAAAAAAAAAAAAAAAAGGTCAGCTATGTAACTAATGTGTAAATAACAGCAGTTTACAGTTTCATAGAGAGTGAAACTGGGGTGCTATAAAGAGTGCATCGAACAGGAATTACAGAAAATTGGTCCAAGCAGATTGGTCCAGTAGAAGCTTCTGGCATGATCTCAGATCAGATGGGTACCTGTTACCTTTGTATTCCCTAGTTAAGGGAAACTGGTTTATTAAATTGCTAATTCACATTTTGTGTTGAAAATATTGTGAGATGATTTGCTGTTGTTTGCTGTCTTTTATAGAAGTATAGAATACAAAAAGATGCCATGATAAGAAAATGTTTTTGGAAGTAGAGAAACAGGCACCCCCCTAAGCGTTCCCTAGCACGTGGAAAAGGGTACACAGTGCAGTAATGGCTCAGTTTAAATTAATTCTATACCATTGAAAGTATTGTGTAAAATTAGAAAACATTGTGATAGTGGGACTTTCTTTGCCATTGAAAAGAAAGTTTAGACGCCTTCATGTTAGTAGGAGCGGTAATAATTAATAAAAAGATTTTAATCTCTAAAAGATTGCAAATCTTATGCAAACAACAACAACAAAAATCCTTGATAAACTATTTAATGTATATATCTTGAATAATGATAAATAATTATAACTTGAATAATGATAAAGAATAATAACTGTTACAACCTCTGGGGCACTTGTATGTAAAGGTCTCAAAAGCACCCTGCAGCCATTCGTTCCGCGAGTCGCACAGTCCCCGGTAGCTGCCTGTGACTGTAGTACCTGTGTGACAGGGGAGGAACGTGAGCCTTAGCGATGTTAAGCCGCTTGCTGGGTGTGCTGCCGCGAGCTGATGACAGTAGCAGGAACAGACTCCGATTCTCCCAGCTTCCGTGCTCTCACCTCTAGACAACACTGCTCTGCCTGCAAAAATGCCTTTGGCAATTTTTTTTTTTTTTTTGTACCTACATTTTTACAGAGCCAGTAAAGTAGCCAAAGCTTAATCATTTTACTTTATGATGAGAAACATTTTTCACAGCTCTGCTTGATAATAGAAGTAGATGCTTGATGCTTTTTCAATCATGCATGTTGTGATTAGGGACTTGTTTTATGCTTGCTGCAGCCCAGTTTCTCTGAGCACCTTGGAAAATTCCACTCTCTTCCCCACATGGGACTTTAGGCCATCTTGCACTGTGGCACCCTATATTTCAATGTACTTGTTCTGTGCTGTGAGATGACTGGAATCCTTGCTTTCCTGTTTCTCCATCCTCGCTTTTCCCCCGTCTGCTCCCAAACAACTAAAAAATATTGCAGGTAATGTGTTCTGACTATTGATTTCTTTTGCTTGTCTTCCTTAGCCCTGGAAGTAGGAAGAAGAGCCTCTGAAACAACCAGTAGGATGAAACACAAATGCCTTTCTTGAATTTGCTTATTTATATTAAAAAAAAAAAAAAATCAGTAACTGACTGAATTTTTGTTTTTCTCAAATGGTTCCTTCTGTGGGGGCATATTCTGATTGGACAGTATGAGCACTAGTTTGTATTTCTTGTGGGAAGAAGACTATTGTCAGAATGGTAGGAAAGAATTTACTGTGATTCCCCCCCGCCCCCCCTTCCACTCTCCTGATACGCTGTTCCACAGTGGAGCATAAAGCTGTTAGATCCTTGCTAATAGTGTAGTTCCCATGACTGTGCAAAGAAATGTCAAAATGTTAATATAGTTATCAAGAGCTCCCGTGCTGCCTCAGCTATTTGAATCTATTTCAGAAAGAGAGTTCTGATCAGAGGAACAGTTCCTTGCTTGGAGTTTAAATATGCTTTATTTTCCGTGAAGGTATTTTGGAGCCTCTACCTTCCTTCCTAAAGACATAGTTGAGGGAACATTTGCCAACTTAAACAACCCCCATTTTCCCTCCTCACCCACGCACCTGCTAGTTGTTCCTCTGCTGCTCCGTCCTTGTAATTGTGCCATTACAGTTGTTGCTCGTTGCCACAAGGGAACTGGGTGCATAAAGCTGAGGTAATTTAAGGGAAATGGCAGACAGACAAACGTAATTGCCTGAATTTTCATTTTGGCCAGTATGAGCTAACACACAGGTATTAAAACAAAAGCTTTCATATATTTCAGGATGAAGAATGGCCAGTGCCTGTATTTCCAAATGATGTGAAGAACAGGACCTCTGAACAGTCTGATGCCACCTACCCCTGCCACAATGGGAAGCTCAGTAAGTCCCATTTCAGAGTAGAGAGACTTGTTGTGAGTAACCACCACCACCTCCTCGGTGAGAAATGTTGTCCTGTTTACTTTGTCGTAATTTTATTCTTGAACATAATTTCAAGTTTCCTAGGCAAGTTCATTAAAAGAGATGTGTTTTGCTGTAATAAAACCAAGAATATGTATCATCTTAGCTATAGAGAAATGGTGGTTATTTCCTGCGTCTAATTGTATTTTGATTGCAGATGAAAACGGACAGTGCTTCCCAGAAGAAAGCTTGACCCTGCACAAGACTATATTGGAGGAAATTTTACATATTAGGGATTATAGTTTGTGTTTTCTGAAAGCATTGTCTGTTTTATGGAAAACTCAGTTTTCAGACAGTCCACAAAATTGGACAGAGGTAGAGAGATATTCCACTACTTTCAATCATCAAACAGTTGGTTTAAATGAAAGGCCTTCTTGTCTTTGTCTTATGATTTCTGCCTCAGCCTTATTGCTTGTGGCCATGTATTTACAGTCTGTAGATCTGAAAACAGCACCAAAGTATTGGCAAATTATTTTATTTGGTGTTTCTGGTGTGGTGTATCTGGTGTGTTGCAAAATGGCTTACAGAGCTTACCTGCTTCAAAGGCAGAAAGCTTAGACAATGGTTTGAGAAAGCCGAGAGAAAGGAAAAACGGCAAAAGCTGCTGCTGCTCTATCTGTTTTTCTAGTGCATCCTTTTCAGTGGTAGTATTGAGTCCCTAGGACACACCTTGAGTTCTGTTACTCTCTGCAGTTCCTTTGTGGTTGCTTTTTGTCTCTTCCTCTCAGGACCCTTTTGACCATCTGTGGCTTGTGGAGAATATGAAAGCTCCTTCCTGTGTCCAAGATCAATAGCTTTCAAAACAGAGCACAAGGAGCCACTAATCATCTTTTCCACCAGGCATGATTAATTTCTGAAGTGCTTCAGCTAGTTCCCTTTGAAGTTCCATTTCCATTTTTTTTTATTTTTTTTTTTTTTTTCCAGCAAGTGTCCAAAACTCGGAGGCCCACACCCACATGTGTCCTGCAATAGGCTGGGGCTGGCGATGACTCCTCCAGAGTCTATGCTGTTTGGACGTGGGTGGGCCACAGCACTTTTTGGAAAGCTCTCCCAGATCCTGGAAATAAGATTTCAAAAGCCAGTTGAGAAGTTTCCCAAAGCACCCTGGCTTCAGTGGAAAGCAGTGCTGCTTTCCTGTCTGAATCTTGGACTAAGAAAAGAAGGAAAAGGGAGGGGGAGAAAAAAAAAAACCCCAAACAGCCACTCTACAAACTTAAATTGAATGTGGTTCAGTTCCTCAGCTCCACTCCAACTGAATAACAGAGTGACTGAGAGGAGCTACATCCCCACAACCACCTCCTCTTTATGTGAGTAAATAAGACATTCCAGCAGTGCTGAGGCTGGGCCAGTGGAAAGATTTTTATTTATTTATTTATTTTTAAATATTATTTTTAAAGTTACTAAGTCATCCACAAATCCACCTGGTCTCTCTTCCTGCTTCTGCTGCACTCCACAGCAACACTGAGAGCTGCTATTATTACAGCATTACTTGCAGAAGGAGAGATTATATGTAAGGTGGGTGAACTGGTTCCCTGGAATTCTGAAACTACACAAATTCAACACTGTCTTCTTTGCAAGTACCAAAAAAATGGTTGTACTGCAAAATGGGTGATATGGTATTGGGTCACTCAGAAATGAACGTGCCAGCGTATCGGTGTGGATATGTGCATGAGCCTCAACATTGCTTCCAGTTGTATTTGGCCAGAATTGTCTAATGCGTCTTTGGCACTCAAAGTTGTGCACTTGCATACAAGCCATTGATGGCTGACTTGTAACTGACTGTTGCTCAGCTTGCAGGTACAAATAAACATGTGCCTACATTTCCTCCTTTGCACAGATACATTTCTAATGAACAGACCTTGGAAATGTGTTATATTGCACGTGTGTATCAAAAATATATGCTACTCTTGTGAGACTGCCACTGAATGCTAGGTAAGGAAGACGTCCATAATCTGTTGCCAGGAGACCCCTGTTTGAAAACAGGACCTGGCTATCATTTATTTTTAATATACTGGATTTGTTTATTTTTTGTTCATGTACATCTCAGTCGTAACCACTTCTGGCTGCTACAGAAGTGCTGAGGCTCTACGAGAAAGTCTGTTTTCTTCATTTTTGCAGCATTAGTTAGGATGGAACTGAAATGTAATGAGGAAGCTTGAGCTGGCAAGGTTTCTTACCCAAATGTATCGGCTTATGAATTTCTGGGCATCTGTGCTCAATATGAAGCACCTGCTCATGTAAGGTATGTTCTGTAAAGATTGGATGATGGCCCAATTGGAAAGGAAGAATTCCCACATTTAAGAAAAAATACCTGTTGAAGGCACAGCAGTGGGCAAAGAAGCATGTGGCTCTACGATACACAGGAATAACAGGGATGGGAAGAAAGTGTCTACAGCAGGAAAAGATAAATGTACGCAAGAAATTAAAATGTTCTGTAGTGATTACAGTAAACTGCTAATGTGCAAAACAGAGGAAAGTGTTTCCCTCTGTGTTTCTGGAAGTGTGAAATGCATTTTATGCTGTCTCTTGAGGGTGACCCACTTATAAAGCAGATGAATGATGACAGTGAGGCTAAAACTAAATAGCTACAGCTGTAGACATTTTCATAAAAAGAGAATCTCCCAGGAAATAAGTCTGTTAGGGAATCGAGGCCTTGGTTTTAGTTAATACTGGATGCAGTTTCTCCTGATCTTACTGGAGATGTGTTTGTCAAATCAGGTATAAAAACTATGCTCCATTTAATCCATTCTCCCTTGTTTCTCTCTCACCTGTCACATGTAAGGAGGCTGTTTCTGTTGTATCTTCTAAGATTACCTTTCATGTCCCAGAATGGGATGAGGTCTCTGTTCTCTGGACACTTCATGTTCCAGGGTTTCGTAGCTAATGCTCGTGCCTCTGGTGTCTCCTTTCTTGTGGCTGGATGTTATGGGGGGAATCATGACCAATGTGATTTGGAGTATACACATAAACTGGGGTTTTCAAGTCCTTGTAAGAATCAGGTGGCAAAAGACAGCCTTCATTGAATTATGTGATAAATAATATATAAATATAAAATTTTTGACATTAAAAAAAGAAAAAAAAGTATTAGTCCTTATATTGGATTTTCATGTGCTGGTCACCCAGTGTGAAACAGTTTCCTGCATGATGGTCCCCAGTCTCTGTCCAGAATTACATGCGGCTGATATGATATTAATTTGGCTGATACCCAAATAAGGACTTAAAGTGAAATTCTGTCCCCAAGAAAGAAAATGGTATCATTGCCAAGTCAAGGCTTGGATTGTCACTGAGCCATCTTATGGATTCATTGCTTCGGAAAACATGTGATTCACAAACTAGGTGTTAGTGCAGAGACCATTTGAAACCATCAGCTCTAATTGCTTTGCACTCTCCTAGTTTCAAAACAGGCATGTGATTTTTTTTCTGTCATAATTTGGGGATGGAGAAAATATTTGTCTCTGGGGCTGTAACGTTGTATTAAATACAAAGTTTAATTCTAATTCAAATACTTATGGATGAGTTAAGCCCCCCTTGAAAAGAATGGGGCCGTTTATTTAGAGAGTGGAGACGTTAGCCTTTAGGAAAAGGCTGCCAAGCCATTTATTCCCCTCCTTCTCCTTGTGTGCCATACAACTATTCCTTAAGGTGTCTCTTACACAATGGATTTTATTGTTAGCTGTCCATTTACTGCAAAGGCATTCTTGCACCTGATGCAGCAGCTCCTGGCAAGGAATATGGGGTACAAGTGCTTGTGCTTACGCTGAAAGTTGTAGGATATTTTAAGGGTTCACTCTTTTCCCTGTGACGCTCCATCACTGTACAGTTCTTTTCCTGTTATTTTCCTCCCAGCTTACGTTCCTGTGCCTCAGCCCATAGAATGGAGGTTGGTTTGTCTCATCAGGACCTAATTCACAGCTAGAGGCCTTTCTGACTTTTTTACATATTGTTTTGCCCCTTGTGCCAGAGCAACGTGGGCACAGTGTGTAAGTGAGATTCTGCTTGATCAGAGTGGCAGCATTTCCCCAGTCTGCCACGTGATGTAGGGTGAAGGTGGCAGAATATTATGTCTAGCATTGGCTGCTTGGATGATATTTGTTTAATATAATTAATAATTTTAAGCTGCTTTTTTTTCCTTCTTTTTTTTTTTTTTCCCTGTCTCCTTTCCTCATCCATTACAGGTTTTCCTTTCCTGTTTTGGGGGAGGTTTATGGATGAAGCTGTAGTCTCAGTGAAGTTAGTAAGAGTAGAATTTCATCACACCCACAGAAATTATGGTTGGTGGTGCACTGTTTCTGTACAAATGTTTCACTGAATCTGTAGCCATTGTATTAAGCTGCATTTTCTCCCTGAATGGTTTTAAAATGGTTGGCAAGTGAGGATTTCAGGCCCTTCAAATCTCACCCACCCCCCAATAAAATTAATGTTGCTATTGAATATTTTGGATGGAAAAATAATGCTAAAAAAATTGCTTTGAAAAACTATGAATGTAAAAATGTAAGAGGTTTTCCCCATGGTTGTTTATTGTCTTTATCTTGTGCCCGGGAATGCTATTTTGGATGCATGTGTGAAATGGCGGGGGCTCCCCCCTCTCCCCCCCCATAAACAATCTATTTCCTTCTTGTGGAGAAAGCAGCTTTGCAAAAAGAAAGGAGATAAAGAGAGGGCTACATGACTGTAAGGGATAGATGATGGAGTGCTAATATTGGCATATGTACAGGTCTGTCTTTTATTTGTGGCTAACTGAAGCGCATTGTGCGTATGCCTCTGTAAGGCAGTGTCTGCCTTGGCACAAGAGCTCCCTAATATTCATGAAACTTATAAAGCACACGAAGATACATTTCTTTCCCTTCCCCTCCTTTCCCCCTTCTTTTGAAACCTTAAGGTGTTGACTGGTGGCTCACTATAGCACTTAGTATGTTACCACCCATTCACACCTCTACTTGTCTACTGTCCCCACCTACTCTCACACTTCTCTTGCTGTAATGATGTGTTGCAGAAATAAATTGTGTTGCACAATGAATGCGTAGAAAGAACAAGGGGGTATTTAAAAGCTGAGAAATAGGAGAACTAGTGTGGAAAGAGAGAGAGGGAAGTGCTTTTGGCACATTGAGCTGGTAGTGTATTATAATTCAAGCTAGATGACTGCTGCGCCGGAGTGATTATAACATTCATTTGAATGCTGGAAGTTGAATTTAACAGGAAGGGAGACCAGGGTGTCGCTTCTCTGTTTTGCTCTAGGACCTATATGAAAAAGGAAATTTTTTGTGTGTTTGTTTTGGGCTTGGTTTTTTCCCCCCGCTCAGGTCTGTACCCAAAGAAGGTCTTGGGCAGGTACTGCTGAAATGTGGATCCTTAAAAATCCCACTCAGCACCTTGGAGATTTTACTTTATTTTCCTCGATGTGAGAGAAGAGAGACTTTCTGAGAGAGAGAAATGAGTTGAAATAAACGTTTAGTGTTTTAGCCATGCAATCGTAACACTTGCCTGTAATCCCATGTCTCTTTGGGAAGATTGAGCCCCTTGATCCCGCTTTGAATGAGCCAAGGCTGTGCTTTGCATTCACAGCACAACCAGACACCAGGCAACTTTTGCATTCCATGTGCAAACCTCCTTTGCTCACTCCTCGGAAGCTGGTGCTGCAAGAGATGGCACAAAACTTTATTATTTTCTTTCCAATTTCGTTAAATTTCAGTGAGCTCGCAATTTGAAATGATGGCTTGCCCTTAAAGAGCTGGTTGTACTTGACAAGTGTGTGGCAGTACTTCATTAATTACAAGCAGCCCTTCCCAGTGCAACCTCAGTTAGGTAGAATATTTGTTCAGCTCACATAATTATCTCTCTGTCGTTTTCTCTCTCGTATTGATTCATGTGGAAAAATATGATTAAAACATGAACATCTACAAATGATTCAGAATAACAAGAGAGGAAAGGCCATTGTTTTTTTGCACTGACTATACCAGATTACTATAATTACAGCTGAATGGTTATACATTTCTCTGTGCCCCCCACAAGACTGTATGCTCCTTCACAGCTCCGGTGTACCATTTAAAAGTAGAAATGTTTAAAAGAAATACCCTGTTAAGGATGTTTCTTTGACCCATTAAGAACCTTTACCTTGGCACTTGTACATGTAATCTCTGGCATAAGGTCATGCGAAGGGGGGGTAGGGATAGGAAAAGAAACACCAACCCTTCAGACATCTGTTCTGGTGTTTCGGCCAAGAACAGGAGGGAAGGCTGTGCCAGTTCGGCAGCCGCTCCTGCAGATTGCAGTCGGCTTGCTTTTGATGCCAGCGTTAATAATGTGGGCTTCCCGCTGAGGGGGTGGCACTGCCAGATTCCTAATTAGAATCCACTAAGAGCAGCAAAAGGTGAAGTGGTCATTTCTTTCCACCTCCCACGTCTTCAGCTCTTCTCCTGGTAGATTTGTTTAGCCTCATTTTTATTTTGGCCACTTAGCCCAATGGAGAAGAGCGGGGCAGGGTCCTGCGTGCTCTTGCCTTGATCTCAAATTAAACAACTGGAAATTTTGATGTGCCGAACCCCTCAGGAAGGCCTGATTCACTGTGGTGTGTGTGGAGATGACAGAACTAATTTCACACTTCATCCATTGTGCGCAGTGGGTTCACTTGTTGTTTGCTCTTGCAGCTGGTGCAGACTCCTAAGACAGGATGTTGTTTTCCTCTTCTATTTTGATGTGGACTATGTTGGAAGAGCCTAGTTCAGAGGGCAAAAACATGTTATGTGTATCCCGTTGGCAGTTCTTGCTTCCTCTTAAGAGGCTGTAAATACTATTCAAGAGGTCTTGTTTGCTCCTGAACAGCTTCAGGCCACTTTTTGGTCAGTTCTGGATGAACTGGCTGATTTGGAGATCCTTGAAAAGGTTCTGGCAACAGAGGCTGAGAAATAATTGCGTTGTGGGATTGTTGGCATGAAGTGTTGCTGGTATGGGTATATGTGCCCACGTCCTCTGGGAGAACAAGCCTGGAAGCAGGCAGGACACAGAGGCGCAGCTTGGAGAAACCAGATCAGAGTAGCACAAGCCAGCCTGAGTGTCCTGTGGCCACCCCTCTCGGACGGGGTGGTGGTGGCACTTCCCAGGATCTCTGTTGTAAAGGAAAGGATGGCAAGTTTGATGGAAGGTGGAATAATGGTTTTCAGGATAAGGTGTTGGGTGTCTGTCCCCATTCCCCCCCCCCCATCCCCCCCCTTCTGTTTACTTTTCTTGAGAAGGGGCCCTGTAGAAGTTTATTATAGATCTGTTTGTCTCTGGTTACTTGAGGAAGGAATGGGATTAGTTGTATGAAAAATGCAACCTGCAAAATGTGGGCCAAAGAGTTCAGCAGGAATTGCAGCCCTGAGCCTGAAATGACTGTCACTGGAGCCCTTGTAAGGAATGTGCAGCGCTTTTTTCTTGACATGAAACAGGGCATTCAGCTTTTGCTTGTAAGGTTTTGAGTTGCAAACCTGGAACGTGGGCTGTGCAAAGTTGCTTATGAATCAAAACTGAAGAAAGGAGTCCCGTGAACCTTTGCCAGCTGAAATTTCTGACTTTTCCTTGGCTTTACCTATAATTTGCTGTTAGAAAACCTGTGATCAAGTTTTAGCCTGTGAGCCAGCAGTAGCCAACTAATCAGCAGCCTTTCTCATCACCTGATTAAATGAAATCCTTCATACTGTCGTGCCTTTTGATCAGTAATGCAATATGATGCATATTCCAGTAATTGTGAATACAGAACAATGAGTCTTCTACCAGAAGTATTTTAGCACAGCTGCACTGCCCACTGCAAATAACATTTGATTAGCCGACCTTCATGATGGAAGGGAAATTCTCTTTCTTGATGTCTGCGAAATACTTACCCGGAGCCAGTAAATATCTTCTAGTTAGCATGTTATTTCAGTTCCTTTCTATTTACGTCCTATAAAACTAAACAATGCCAACTCTCTTTTTGGCTATCTACTAACAAGGACATAATATTTGTAATAAATATTTTGGAAAATTCCTATAACATATGTATGGATATAAATGAGAAAGAGCTGAAAAGCTGAAAAAAGTCCAGGTTCCAGACAGGATGAGACAGAAAGGGGGAAAAAAAAAAAAAAAAGATTTTGTGAGAGACAGCAAATGTGTATCTTTTTGTTTGGTAATATGGTATCCATGTAATGTCTCTGAAATGGCCACAGTTAAAGTTCATGCTACATTAGGAAAGCAAAGTGGTTTACATTGAAACTTAATAGAAGTCAATTGTGTTTGAAACATCTGATGCAGAAATAAAACACCTTATGTTTTATGGGAGCGAGGAGCTGCATATTTGGCACTCGTTCCTCTTTCTAAACACGTGTGCTCTCTCTATCAGTTTGAGATAATCCAGGCCTGGCTGCTGCCCAGTCACTCCTCCTAACCAGAATTACGCGAGACGTGCTGCACTCCCTGCACGCACACACGTGCACACGCACGCTCCCTCTTGAACCACAAATTAACTTGAGTGAGAATTAGTTGGCATCTTTTACAAATCTTCTGCCTTCCAAGAGAGCATTATTAACAACAGATATTTCTTCCTCCATCAATGTGATATTTTTCTTTTGGGAAGACCTTGGTTTTTCCCCCTATATTTTTGCTGTTACTCAATGATTTCTTGATGCAAACTTCACACTTTTGAAGTTCACATCAGAGTACAGTCTATATAGGACTGCTGTTGCTTTGATCCACTTACCTAGACAACCAGAAAATGTAATTTCACTGACAAAACCACTCTATTTTATAGATAGGAATGGTTATGAATTGATCCTCCAGTTGAACTAAGTTTTCTTGTGGACATCTTCCAACTTCTGTTGCTGCTTTCACTCAATTACATACTTATTTTTTTATGCCTCTACTTGACAGGCACAGATTTTTACATTCTTGCATTCAAACGGAAATGTGGACCTCTGTTCTCTGCTGCCTTAGATGTACGCAGGCATTCACACCTCCAGAGTGCGGGGGGATCTAAACACAGGGAGTCAATCTATGAAAACATAATCTAATATTAATGCATTTCTGCACCTCCTTCCTTCTGAGGATCTCAAAGTCAATTTAATGAGCTATTGCAATATCCTGTTTGGTAGATTAGTTAGGATTTGGATTTTATGACAAGATCAATGTTTTGTTCTTAGAAGGTTATATGACGAGTCTACAACACAACTGAAAATAATAACCAGAACTCCAAATCCATAGTTTGGTGCCTTCACTATTGCTTCATACCTCCTCCCTTTAAATTTGACAGTGTTTTCACTGGGAGCAAGTAGCAAACTTTACGCAATCGCATACGTATTTTAGAGGCAAACTAAGTTACTCAATAACTTTAAGTAAATGACATATTTGGTTTTTTTCTTGTCTAAACTTAGGTAAACTAATGTGTGAAAATTTGTAAGACTCTCTGTTGGAAGTCAAAAAACACAAGAAAATGTGAGCTCATCAGCCACAGTTAAGATTGTATACATTTAGTCAAATCTGTCACAGTAATCCTTTTATTTTTTAATATAAATCTAACTTTTGATGGAAGATTAAACAGAAGTATTTTGTTTAATGTATTATCTTTTTTGTTTACTGACAGAAAGTGAACAATTTTCACTGGGAGACTTATACATTAACTTGTTTTGTACAGCTAACAGTGGTTAGACCCAGCAACATTTTCTATGCTTTCAGTATATTTTAGTTTGCTGTTAAGGACAGAATTAGGATAGGCCCTTTGAAATTCACATATTCTGCATTAATTATGTGAGTTTCTGACTTGACTTTTCCAATTAATGGTGTGTTATTGGAAACCAGGATTTGTCTAGAGTCTTGATCTGTGCAAGAAATGGAGATCAGGTTGTTATATTTCATATACAAGTATATTAAAGCATATTCTCCTAACAGCTATTTCTAATAAATAGGAATCGGTCAGTTTTGTACTATTTTATACTATGCTAGTTTCATAAATAGGAGAACAATATGTTTTGTGAAACAATCTAAAGTGTGTGGAAAACCTAATCCCAAAGGGGAATGTGATAAAGCAGTGAACTTTTTATGTCAAAATTTTTAACTCTGCTCTAGCGTTACCTTTCCTAGGGGATTAATTTCCATAGCACTGAAGCTGTAAGTCACCTTCCGTTACCATGCTTTGTTTTTGTTGGCTCTCTTAGAGGTTTTCCTTTTTCTTTTGCAAAACTTTGGTGAGTATGTGAAGGCAATCTAGTTAGCTGTGCATGAGAATGTGAGGAAGGCAAATCTGTCTGTAAAGAGGAATGGGTATTGTTCTGCGTGCTTGAGAAGTACCTTGTATAGTGAAATATTTGTCATGAGTAAGGAAACAGACTTTGCTCCAGAAAGAATTACGTGCTGAGCACGGAACTGGAAAGGAGCTGAAGTGTAGAGCTAGTGTAGAGTGTAGAGCTGTATTTCGAAGGCTAGTCCTCTCTGAATACGTCTTCAAGATTCAGAAGTCTACAACATGAAATTTCTTCCTGGTTTTAGCTATGGCTGCTCCAAGCTTTGAGCAATTGTTTTGGTTTGGGGTTTTTTCTTTTTTTTTTTTTTTTTTTTTGTAACACAAGAATGATTCAGTTTGAGGCTTCCAGCTTTTCCGTTTCTATCCTTATTTGTCCATCTCTTTCTTTCTTTTTTATAAGAACAACTCCAAAACAAACAAGGAAATGAAATAATAATAACCTATGTTAATGCAAATTTAAAGCCATTTGAATCCACAGCATAAGGTAGGAAATGCAAGTTTTCTCACATCAACATTAATATTGTCATAAAAAACAGATGGTGGTGTGGCTAAATGTCAGTCCTACCTGGGTTTTCTCAGTATTTTTCCTATAGCCACAGTTCTTGCCATTCTAGAATTAAGTGAATATCTGGTCTTCCCGGATGGGAGAGAAAATTTAGGAACTTGAGCAAAACCAGTGATTTAAAACTTGAAAAGAAGACATGTGGCTATTATTTTAAATTGGATTTTTTTTTTCCTTTTACGTTAGCTCCATGACCTTTAAGTCCTGAGTCCTGATTTTTGAATGCTCAGATTTGACAATCCTGGAGTAATCTGAAGTGGAAAGCCGTTCCTGGTAGGGAAGACTGACCCAAGCATGGAGTTCTGCCATGGTGTATGCTCTGTAAGTGGGCCTACTGTAAAAGTGAGACTTAATATTGCCCTGTGCCACAAGCCAGAGGAAGACAGACATTCACTGGACAGTCTAGGCTTTCAGTGCAGTTACTGGGACTTTCCCTTCCCCTAAACTCCTTGGACATATGGTCAGCTTATGTGTCAGCCCTCGCCCTGTCTCCCCAGGGGCTGCTGGCTGGGGGTGAGGAGATGTGATGGCCCCGCAGCTGGCTAGCATCAGTGCTGCTGTCAGCGGCAACTACTAGCCTGGAGCACACACTGCTCCTGTGCACAGAAAAAGCCAAGTCTCAGCGTGGTTCCCTGGCCCAATCTGTTGAAGACAGTAAGTGCCCCTGAGCAGGGAGCTTTTGTCTTTGCTCCCCTTGATCATACTGACACAATTGATAATTACAAATACATTTCATGTATGATGTCTGTGGAATTCATACAGCAGTGCAGACCTTAGTCTTCCCTGGCTCTTTTAAGTTCTCAGCGTTAGTTTTGCCTGCATCTTGGACAGTCTATCTCTTCCCTTCATTGCTGCAGTTGCAGTATGGCAGGAAATCCTCTCTTTTGGGTGCAGTCATTGCTGTCTCCTTCTTCCTCTTCTAGCCCCACACTTGAGCAATCCTGTTCCTTGATTGCTATCTAAATTGTCCTTATCATATGCCAGACACTTGAAGAGCTGCAAGGCATCATTTCCTGCAGGGCAATGCCAGGCACATAACATATGCTAGACATCTACAGGCAGATGGGGTTGGTTAGGGCCAGTGAAGCATGAAAAAACAGGGGCTTTGGTAGGAAGAGGCTAAAGAACTCCACAAATTGGTTGAATGCCATATCCCAAGCAATGTTAACAGCTCATTAACATTCCCTGCAGGGCTGGCAGGTCAGTACAGGAGGTCAAAAAAATTAAGAACTATTTCCTTAAGGAAACAGGAGGTAAAGAGGGTTAGGTACATACAGCTGGTGTAGGACACAATGTAAGGATTGGTCTGAGAGAAGGCAAAGGGGAATGCTTCGTCTCAGTCTCTGCCTGCTTAACTAGGACCAGCCATCTGTCCATTTTCTACCTGGGATTCTCCCCATGCTGAGCTGAAACTTGCTTTATTATTCAAAAGCAAACTTACCCAATGGCACAAGATGTTGGGAGGCAGCTGATTCGTGACCTAGCCAAAGACATCGGGAGGAGGGAGCGAGGCTTTCCTTTGAACCAGGCTCTGTAAGCATATGGTAGGCCTTGTACTTCAGGACGTGATCCATATGCTGCTCTTCAGTGCCCATATGCTTTCTATATCTTTCGTATTTATTTATTTTAATCAGGATTGAGTCTGTGATCTTGATTTTCCTTTTGCTGCTGGCTGTAATTACATTTGGTTGTGCTACTGGAGGTAAGGCAATGAGGTTAAAAATGAACACCAGAGTGTTCAGTTGTGTCCTTTTAACATTGTCTTGTCCTGTGCATTTTGTGGAGAGAATTGTATTCCGGGTTAACAATCTGTAACGCTATTAGTTTACATTTCTTCTTCTTGTTGGAGCTCGGAAGTGGAGTTTCATTGACTCAGGGTCAGAGGAGAGACAAGCTCTAACAAAAAGGTTTTACAAACATTAGCTGATATTCACTGTTTCTTGTTGGGTTAGAGGCTATAAATCAGTGTATTCTTATTTCACTGGAAAAAGCAATGGATTTGAGAAAGCAGCTCCAGTCTCTGTCTCCAACCAACGTGGCAGAATTTGACCTAAGATAGTTAAGATTTATAGGTACAAGGAAGCACTATCAGCCACTCTCTTTATCTTCTTTACTAATATGGGGATATTTTACCTTCAGTAGGGCAGTATTTTCTGGTCTCTTTAGCTGAACCCTTCCTGTCACGTAGGCTACATGGTGGTGACGGACACGGCTCCTTAGGTCCCAAACCGAGCAAGAACGGTGCTGTTGAGAGCCCACCTCTGCACGGCAGCCCTGCGCACGGAGGGGCCACCGCAACCAGGGAGCATTAGCCTGACCCAAACCAAGAGGAGCAACGCCTGCTGAGCACAACAGTGGGGCTGTCGTGGCCCACTGTAGCTGTGCACAGCGTCCAAACGCACTGTAACTCCGTTAGTGCCTGTTCCCTCCTCCCACGCTCTGGCAGGGATGCCCCTTGCATTCCTCCTGCGGCCCTACAACAGAGAGTAAAGGGCTGCTGGAGTCGCAAGACGCCTTTCTAGTGTGCCCAGCCCGTACCCATCTGCAGAAAATCCACAATGTGCTAAAACAAAGTAATTGTAGGCACAAAAGGTATTAAAAAAAAATGAAAGCATGGTCCAAAAAGAAGAGCTACATTTTCGCATATTTAGTTCTTCAGCCTGCAAGAAGTCTTGCTTTCACACTGCCTGCTGGAGGGCCAGGGCTGAAAACAGAAAGTAATTTCTCACAGCCAAAGTGCTTTATGGCCAAATTATTTTAACCCTGTGCTTTTTGTTTTCTCATGAACCTGCTAAAGAATTAATAGTGAAATCTGATTTCTTTTTCATTTCCACATTTTTATACAAAAATAACTCCTGACAAAATAATTCCTCTTTGGTTTTGTGATATTGGAGCGAGGAGGTATTGGTTTTTTGGTATATTTTTTTCTGTGGGAAAGAATGCACTATACTATGGGTCTACTGTTAATGAGACCATACTCTTGTGAGGATTCACACCAGTGATTAAATGCATATTCCTCACTTTTCATTGCATACAAATAGCAAATGAGCAGACTGGGTATATCCTGCATGAAGTGATAACATCTGCGTATTATTGGGGAATACTTAAGTCCTTTATCACTGTGTAGTAACTCACATTAAGATTATTTGGAATCAATGACAGTTTTGTATGAGCAAAAACTATGTCCTGGCTTCTTAAAGGCTTTATCATTGACGTGTTTTACCACCACAAAATTCTTAGACGCTGAGAAGATCCTATGATGTCAAGGTCTTGGAACAAAACAAGAGCTTTCTTGCAAGAAGAACCATCTCAAATCTTCATCTTGTCCTGAAAAGTTTTCAGGTAAGAAAAAGTTAGCAATATTTATCCATGAATACTTTTTGGTTTCATATTTGTTATTACTGGAGAATTGGAAGTGGCAAAATACTGCACGGAAATCTGTTGTTTCTGATCTCAAAAGGAAGCAGGAGATATTATAAACCTTGCAGAAGAGCCTGCTTTTTTAAGAAATTGGAGATCCTTTCCAGAATGAAGCTTTAGAAAGAAAACTATTCAGGAGCTTTCTGCTGAAGGCCTTTTGGTGGAAAATAAAGTTTTTAAAAAGCAAAGATTTTTGCAAGGGGGGTATAACATGGTCCTTACAGGAGAATGGGGGCCACACAACATTGAACTCCTGTTCGCTCCTGTGAGGCGTCACAGTGTTTAAAGAAGATGCACTCCAGTTCTAACAGGGGATATTTTTTTTAAAACGCTTTGTATTAACAACAACAACAACAACAACAAATGTCTGCTTTCTCCAGTAAAAATTGCATTGAAACTATCTGCTCTACCCTTTCCCCTTAACAAATATCTTTATTTTCATCTCAATTGGGAAGGAGAATCAAATGAAGAAATACTGGATTTTCCATAGCATATGAATTCCAGTGTTTAAGGAACGCCAGTTAGGAAAGATAGCCTTCAAACAGAAAACGTAGGAAAGGATCTGAATTTCAGACCTTGCAAGGCTCAGTCATTTCTCTACTTTAGAACTTACATTGTCACATTAATATAGGGTCTCATTTATTCATTTTAACGCTTTTCTGGGTCATGGAATAGAAACCAAATCTTTTAGATTATCACAAGATAATTCACTGGGCAGTCTTCCCTTTCTGTCATAAGCAGCTGGGGAATGTGACAACCTCACTTGGCTTTTCCAACATGGGGAGTTGGGCTCTGCTTTCTTAACCTGTGCAAGCCTCAGGCTGCTGTCAAATCAATTGCTGATAATGATGGTAATCATTGCTCTACTGAGGCTTAAATGACAATCTTCCTTATAGTTCTGGAAAGAACATCATTATCTTGCAACATATTCTGAAAAAAATCACATTTTAACTCTCCTGGAGAAGCCGTGGAAAGTACCTGTGTGTTTTATGGCAAGCCTTGGATGGGATTTTCCAAGCATAAGTAGACAAAAGAGGGCAAAACCAGTCTTGACTGAATTTTAAGAATCCATGTGAGGCAGGGTATGTCCTTGATACAAAGGAGAAATAAGCAAGATCATCAATGTTTGCTTGAATGTGTTGCTCGCATGCTGAGCAAACTGTGTTATTGGCCAGGAGTACTTTGGCATTCTGGGCTCCAGGTAAGTGGAGAGCAGAGTAACACCTGCATTGTACAGCTTCAGGGAAATCCATCTTCCTTGTCCACCCTGAAGAGCCAGAACTGGGTGAGAAGAGGGGAAGCTCTGAGACCTACAGCCCATCTCTCTGGATGGGAAATACTATCATTTTCTCTTTGTTCTCCCAGTGAGATTTCAGTGCATCTGACATTATCTCTTCTTTCACCATTTAAATGATAAGAACCAAACAGATCGGAAAATGTCTCCCGCATCTTACAGCAGTGAGCTTTGATTCACACTTCCTTTAATTCACTGCTGTGAAAAATGGGCTGGCATCCTACTGTGAATTTAAATACTCCCAACCCAGGAATAAATGGATCCCATGGCTCATTTATCTTTCAGCTATTAATTAATAGTGGTTAATTGTAGTTATGAACTGCAGCATTCCAGTCTCCAGCATCCATACATTTTATTTAATATATTCTGATTAAGGTGGAGTCAGCGAGTTGGAGAATAATTAAAACAGCTCCTTGCCATCAGCTTCTTACAAAATTTCAGCTTCCTCATAATTCGTAAGATAATTGCATCTACCTCTTTAGAGTGAGAGTTGCTTTGGGACTGAAGCATAGCAAACCCTGTGAGAAGATCCATCTGAACACAGTGCTCATTTGCCTGGCTTTGATGTCACAGACTAACTTCTTACCACCGTTCCTACCATTGCACTAGTGGAATAACATTGCCCATCTGCAGTCTTTGTTCTGGAATCAGAGGATGAGAACAGTCTCAACTCTTGCTTCTATCCCTCCTTTATGCAAAGAAATAGGTGATAATATGAGTAGGGCAATCCATGTCTGTGAGTCTACAGCTGGAGATAATTCCCTGAATGGCTGCTTCTGTATTAACTTTCTGAAACCTGTTGCTACCCCAGAAAGGATGGGTCAGAGAACTAGGGCTAGGGCAGTAGTTTGCTTAGATGGACAGCATTTTCTTAATTCACAATTCACGTTTCCTTTTTCTGCAGACATATAAATAGTATTTTTCTGTGCTTTATTGAGATTTCATTTACCGGTGTTTTAATAAGTAGATTTTAGGCTGATGGAAATATAAAATGTCATTTATTTGAATGTGTATTAGTGAGCTTTGGTTTCAGAGCTAGCCCCCCAAGTATTATTTTGAATGTAGATCTATGTTTCAGTCACTTTACATAGCTCTAGGCAAAGTGGGGGTCCATGAAGACTGGCAGGTGTTAAGGCACATACATGGCAAGCTTTAGGGGCTGTTTCCTGAGAGACTTCCTCCTGAAGGCAGCTATTGTTTGTTTAAGAGAAAGCCATATCCACTCTGCTCCCAGTGGCATCCTGAAACATACTTGCAACACAGAAAAAATGATGACTCTAAAATTGATTTGATGATAAAGCTTCCCCCACCCCCCATGAATGCTTGTGGCTGAGCTCTGGCAGAGAGATGTCCTGTTGGAAACTGAACTTCGTTCATCTGTGCTCTGGTGGGAACCCTGTGTTCAAGATAAACATGCTAGTGCTCTTTGAAGTTGTTTGCTCATCAAAAGCACAGTTATTTTGTTTGTATTATGCTTGATACTCCCGTGAGATGTAGTCCAATTTATGGTATAAAATCTTGGCAAGAGGAAGGCAGTTTAGAAAAAAAAAAATCCTCCCAAAATGAAACAAAACCCCTTTTACGCTGCTGGGAAGGTGGGAATACTGTCCTCAGAGTCCATCATATGTTTCTTTTCATAGTATTAACCGATTTTACTTGTACTTTTTCCATAGTTTATATGAAAAATCTTCCTCATGCCTCCAATACTTTTCTAAGTGTTTTGGGGTAAGTTACAAGTAAAATCTCTCGATATTTTAAACTGGGCCAGAGACTCTGGTCTGTTAATAAGATGGTAGTTACTTCTTTTATGATCTTTGACTGCCATTGCTGTAGGAGTAAAAATCCCCCTGTGGGGGGTCAATCATTTGTTCCTTCTTTCTCTGCGTCCCATAGGATGGAAGTTACTGATGCACCTTTGGTGGTAGTTTTTAGATGGTTTCATTTCCTTCTAGATTGGAAGATGTCCTTATATACAAATTCTGAGCTAGGTGAAATACGTATCACAATTAGACCATCAGGAAGCATCATGAAACATGGCAGGATGGGAATAAGTACCGTTCCTACTGAAGGCATCATCCATCCTCACGTGAGCCAGGATACACGCGCAAGTATTAATGACTGAAGGTATTTGAAATGTATTTTTATCAAGCTCAGACGGTTCGTTGCGCTTTTGTGCAAAGAGAAGAGTGTGTTCGATTCCAACCTTTTGGAGCTGAACTTTACCTGGGAAAAACATGTCTGTCCCTTACCTATCTTCATCTCATAGACCTGATACGGGTCCCACTAAACTTGGGTTTTGGAAGCACAATGTGCTTCACCTGCAGTATGATTGTTCTCACAATTGGGGAATCACTCCACTGGCTCGTAACTGCTCTTCTCAAGTTTGGGTTTTTTTTGATTCAAACTTAGCTGGAGCCTTCTAGGAACCTTCTGTTGTGAACCGTGGCATCTGAATTGCAAGGACATAATTTTCTGAGGCTGACAACTTAGCACTGACAATGTAAAGGAATTTGAGTTCTAGCGAGTTTTGCTAGTGGCTAACCCTAGTTTAAACCTTTTTTTTCCCTGATCATAATTTGAAAAAACAAAACCCAACCAAACAAAAAAGTTTTAGAAATAAGCCATAGTAATGAACTGCTCACTCTAAAATGTAAATTTGTAAGTTTTGTGCAGATATAATCACATAATCTCCAAGTGTGACAAATCGGTGAGTACTGGCAATTTATAGCAAGAAATGTACTATATACATAAATATGTATATTTATATATATTCTTTACAGGTGGGTAAAAATGCATTCTGAGCAGTCGTAGCTGAACTTAGGGAAGTTTGTCATGTTTTGCTAAATACTCAAAGAAAATAGGAAAGGAATATGACTTATTTTTCTTATGCTGTGTTTTCTTTTTCTTTGAGACAAGTGTTATATTCCCCGTCTGTCTTTCTAGTCTACATTAATGATAATTGATACATCTGAAGAAGTACTGGTAAATTAAATGTAATTTTAAGCTTCTGCATTGCCTCCTGAGAATCTTTAAGTAATTTGCTTTTAGTAAAGAATTAAAGAAGGATGCCACTGTTATGAAAATGACCATCATTGTAACGATGATAATTTTTTAAAAGGTGAGACATCTAAATCATAGAAAAGCTAAGCTCAGGATTTTCAGAGCACTTTAAGTACATCATTTTTGTGATTGCTTGCTTTGAGATTGCTTAATGTAGCCATCTAAAATTCAAGGCTCCTAAAATCACTCCATGGAATCACTCCATCACTACATGGATTTTGCCCAAGATCACGGTGGGAGTCTGTAATAATGCTGGGCCCAGAACCTACATGCTGATTCTGACCTTGCTTAAGCTAATCTTAAATCTTCTATAGCTATTAATGTCAGTAGATTTACTTTTGATACGTTACTGTCACTAAGATTAAAATTCAGATTTCCAGACTTTTCATCCTGTGCTTTAGCTCAGCAGAAAATAATTCTTTCTCCATATGCTATTTTTTGGATGAGCCTTAAAATGAGATGCTTATCTCAGTCTCTTCTGTTGGCAAAAGTGAACTGGAAATCCCAGCTGGAGTTTTCTATTCTGGTTGTGTCAGAAATGTCTCAGGAGCAGCTTTCTTTGCAGTGTTTCAGCGATGCTCATTCTGCTCCCATTCACAATATCAGGAAGTACAAAACAAAATTTACATTCTAGTGTTTTAGACTTAAGAAAAATATTCTACTTGATTGGTTTAGCGGTGGCTGAAAACATTTGTATTTTTGAAATAGTGCTGTGTAGCTGGAGATGAGATCACAAATGATTTTTATGTTTTCTGTATGTTTACCACTTACACAATACCAAAGGCAGAGTTGTATTTCATAATATCTGATACAGCTCATAAGTTCATACTTAGCCATTTGGCAGTCAACATAAAGTGTTATCCATAAAACTGTTTTGTCTTTCTCATTCTATCTTTATTTCTATGTGCATACACTGGTAGTGATGATGCGAGGAGGTAAAGTTCAGCTGCATACACGTTTCAGGTTGTACCTGCTTGTTCATAAAACTGTCCCTTCTCAAACAGATTTGACTTACTGCTTGCCTAGCCATGAGTTTCTCAGTTATTGTTATGGTCTTAATCATTATTCGAAAGATGCTTTAATCTATTGAGAATGCCTCCTCTTTCCTATGTAAGAGAAGTGCTCAGATTTTTTCTGTGCCTTGTGGCTATGGTTCAGTACAAGGAAGCTGGGAGAATGTGGTACTTTTGCAAGCAAACTTCACCAATGATTTAAGTGAAGGTAATATTTTAGGTTCTTTCAGAGGCAAGTCTTTACATCTTCAACAAGGACCTCCTGAGTCTTGGTTTATCCTCAGGTATTTACATTGACATATAATTGGCTATGAGAACAACCGCATGTGTTCTGCTAATGGGAGACACTGCTAGATAGCCTGGCTCACTCCACAAAACTGTGTGTATGGTCTGGTTTGTGCTGGTATCTCCGTTTGTTTCCCTTTCTCTGTCATCTTGGAGGGAGCTGGCTCTGAAATGAAGAGTTAGTGGAAGAAGGTTCACTGGAAAGAACAAATGAATCTTTCCTATCTTCTGCCCATATAGACTGGTTTTGGACAGTGCATCTCCTGAGTGTGTACCGTATGTAAGTACTTTTGAAGATGGTTATTCTCTAATGTCATGACCTGCAGAACAAATACAGTATTGTTGAGTGGATGAGCTGCAGGTTTTTTCCCTTTTCTTTGTTCAGTATTTCGTAATTTCTACATTCATGTTTCAGTCCTGTGTTTTTATTTGCATGTGACATCAAACAGACCTTTTGATTCTGTACTGTCAAGGAAAATCAGGGTTCACCTGTGAATCAGTAAAGACAGAGTTAAATCAGGAGGCAATAACAAAAAAACCCCATTGCCTACAGTTGAGCAGTTCATAAAATATGCCGCTATGAGAGGGGCTGGAGGCCTCTTAGGACCCTTTCATCAGTGTCCCCCAGCCTTGGGTGGAGAGGCTCTCCTGTCTTCCTCTTCTGCCAGGGAGGGCAGGTGTGGCAGCATATAGTTCTGCCATCCCTAAGGGATCAGCAGAAGAACCAGAGGAGTCCTCAGCAGCTGGATCACATGTGTTTTGTGGGTTGACTTGTCCTCCTTCACCGTTCTTTGGCTCTGCAGGTTTCCTAATAAAATTGGTGTCAGCAGAACTCAGCAAATAGTGATTCTTGCTGCTCATACTTCATGGCAATGATTACTATAGCTCACAAGTTTGCAGGGTACGGATTGAGGCTTTTTGCAAAACAATAATTAAAGGAAAATGTATTTTTGTTTTAAAAGAAGGTTGAGATTCTGACCTATTTGCTTAATTGTGGGAATTAGGATTGTACTCATGTTGCCAACACCTTAATTTGTTGTCCTGGAACTTCAGCTTTTGAAATAGCTTCTCATTTGACCAAAGAACATCCTCGTTTGCTGTCCTCCGGTGCCTGCCACGGGGCCCATCCACTCCTGGCTGCAGTGGGAGGCTTCAGGACTGTTGGGGGGTTTGATGCTGTGTTCATGTGGTAAAAAAGGGGGGGATGTTCACAGTCTCACATTGTCACTGGCTGCCCTGTCCTGCCTCCCTCTTCCTTGTCAGTTCATTTAGCTAATTCCTTCCCTCTTAAATTATTCCCTTCTGCTTAACAGCTTTCACAACTTGTTTGCAACCACCCGCAGTTATTGTGGTTGTGTATTCTTTTCTGGGGGATATATTAGACTGTTTATTTAGGCTGAAAGCTGCTAAGGGAAGGTTTGCAACTGTGTTTTCATGCTGTCTAGCACAAACAGAGCCTGACAATTGTTTATTTCAAAATGCACTGCAATAAAAACAATTGATGTTGCATGCATTAATCAAAAAAGTTATAACACAGTTGTAACTAAATCCCTTTATTTATTAAGTTGTTGTGCTCCAAGACTCTGTGAATGGGCCAGAGAAAGGCAAATGTGGCCCACAGCAACTTCAACACATGGCGCAGTAATTGCTGCTTTGAAGAGACCATTTCACCTGCTCTCTCCTCCCTGTTCATTCCCGTCAGTGTCTCCACTCAAAGCTTGTACTCAACGCTCCAATCAAGCGAGCACCCAAATTCCTAGAGGTACCATTTTGCAGCAATATGAGCCTAATTGTTTCTAGATTGAATATTTTCATGGGATATCAGTCTCAGTGTTCCTGGAATTAGCATGCTCACTGAAGGATTGAAGATGCTTATCAGGCCCGACAGCTTTAGTGTCAGCGGGATCGCCGACAGCTCTGCGAAACTTAGCTGGGCTGGCGACAATATTTATTTATGCAGAATGGAGACATATGGCCAGAATCATCCGCTCCCTTTCCTCAGTAATTAAAACATCTGGGAGCACAAAAGGGCCGTAAGAATCAAAAAACGCTCTCTCTGCTAAATAAAACAGGAGCGTGGTGCCTTTACATAATTGCCAAGGCTTTCTTTTGCAGTCATGGTGGGGTCTCTGGAGGACCAACCTTCTCTAATGTTTTTTGAATGTGTGACGGTCAATAGAAACGCAACTGAACTGAGCACAGTGCTCAAACTTTTTATTAATACTGTATCTTACTTTATTTTCCAAAGGACAGATTTTAATGCTCCTGAGAGGAACTGGGGATTATTTAAAGAGTAGCAAAAGCATACTGAAGTCATCAGCTGTTTTACAGACCATGATTACACAGTGATAGCTTTCTCCGTCTGGAGTACTCTGCAGATATATCTTTGATAAACACTATTTCACTGAGAGCTTTGAGGTTCAAATTCAGACCAGGGCAGTATGATGACAGCTGTTATCATTTGATGGATATTCAGTACAGTGTGTGAAGTGTGTTTAATACAGTTTTATGTAATTTCCAGAGATTAGGTGTCCCAAACACACAGCCATCACAAAATGAAGTAATTTTATAACTTCTTGGCCCTTGCAGAATCCCCAGCTGAGCTGTATGCTTTCAGCCTTGCAGGGCTGGACTTTAGAGGAGGGATCTTATTTTTGATATATGACACTTCTAAATCCTAAAATCTGTCATCTGCAGAGAGGGTAGCCATTTTGAGAGTTACTGTTGTTTTATTATACACAGGGCTCATGCTATGCTGCTTTGTAGAGACTTTACTTATGTCTTATTCTTTGTTTTTTTAAAGAGGATCATGATTTGAGTGGTGGTCTTCAAGTACCTGAATACCATCCCATCCACGTTTTGCTGGCAGCAGTGAATTTACCCTCACAGTATCTCCTGTGGGAAGAATGAGAAACTGAGGCAAAGAGATGGAATAGGATTTGTCCCCAAACACGTAAAATGTCTGTGGCTAACCTGGAAATTGAATCGAGCTCCTCTGAGGCTCCTCCTGTGACAGCTCTTTGTGTTTTGAAACCGCAGCCGAGCAGTACGCAGTGCTCCCAGCGAGGAACCTGACCAGAGGGTCGTAATGGTTTTTTATGATCTTAAAATCTGTGCAAGTAAAGAAGTCGCTGCTATCGAGGAATGCTGCAACACCCTGTTTCTGTGAAAAGTGCTCGTTTGTCAGTCCCAGTCTGAGAGATTTGCACCTGTGTGGAAAACAGAGTTGGGCCAAATGAAGACTGAGCTGGTAATGAAGTGATTAGTGCACTCACCTGCTAGACAGGGGCTGGGGTTTAAATCTCCTCCCTGCCTGGTTTAGAGCATGAGCTTGGTGCTGTCTCCTCCGTATCTGAGGTGAGGTTACCAGTTCTTTGCCTGTTTGCTCTTAGGTGTTTTCTATGTTTAAAAACATTTTCAAGAAGTTGTGATGCTTGGGTACCTATGCCTCCGGTGCTCCGGGAAGCATCTGGCAGTGGTACAGCAGCAGCTCTTGGCATCTAGAGACTCTGCTTTTTATAACTGCTCCAATGTAAGAACTTCTCTGCAGGCAGTTACGGGGCTGCAGTTTGTGCTGTGTGAAGTGGCATCGCCTGCCTCCAGTCTCTCTTTTTGAACCATGTGTGGTGGTGCCTAAAGCGACTTCAGCTTGCCGGGACTTGTTCTTGTGGGGCAGGATGAGGTATGGCCCAGGGTTTGTGAAAGGGGCTGTGCTGTATGTAAGCGACAGACTTGATGGCTCCAGTTTCAAGAAGGGTTGTAAGGAAGGACATGGGATGCAATGGTGATGCAGGGAGGTGGGCAAAATGGCAGAAGAAGGGCAGTGATGTGAAGAGCATGAAGCTCCTTACTGGAGATTTAGGAAAAAGCATGGGACCCCAGCAGCTGGGTGCTGCTGCTATTTATTTTGCTCTTGACACTAACTATTGCTTCCAGCAGCACCCGAGCAAAATAAATTGGGAGCCATTGGCAGCAATATCCAGACTAGCTTTAATATAGTACTGGAAGCCTCTGCAGTGTAACACACCTGCACTAATTTAGCTCTTTGTCAATAAAATTAGCTCTTGTGGAGTGCTGTGACGTTTCCAGTAACTGAACTGGCTCGTTGACCTCGCTGGGCCATGCCGTGCTGCATTGCCCTTTGCGCAGTGCAGCTTGACTCAGAAGTGAGGCATGTAAGGAGGGCAATGTAGGGAATCTCACTATCCATCTTTTTGGTTTGTTACTCCTCCTCCAGGTACTTTATGGGTTCTTCTAGCTGCAGGTAGCTAGTCCTGCAGTGTTAGCAGCTATTGCATTTAGCAGAGTACCCCAAATAATGAAAACAAGAGATTTTTTCCTAAAGAAATCTTATCCCAATAGAGGTCCAGTCCAATATATGTATATGACAAACAACTGAAGTCTTGGAAATGTCTAGCTAGCTCAAAGATTCAATTAAACTAGCCCAGTTCTACGTGTACTTCCTAATTAAAGTATTTGACATCCATGCAGACATAAATATTTATGCTTGGTAGAACCTATCCCGAACAGCAAAACAAATTACTCTGACAACATGGAAAACACGAACGCTCTCCATGTGATGGCTCTATTATCTGCACTAATAGCTTAAGTTTCAGCAGGTGTCATTTTACGAACTGTGGAAGAAGCTGTCAGATGTGTTTGGAAGAAGGCTGACGCTGTGGGGGAAGGTGCTAGTTTTAGTGGGAAGAGAACAAGAATTCTGCAAGCAGCACCTTGGGCCCGGTTCTGCCCTCACTTTCTTAGGCTCAAAAATCTGGGCCATATTCTGAAAGACCTGATGTCCTTTTACCCTGCCTGTGTGCCACAAGAACCCTGACAGTGCACATAAATGTGGCAACATGTCATTTTTACCTTGGGAATTGCATGCGAGTATTTGTTTGGTGGGTTCCACGTTGCTGCCTTTCATGCCGTGGCCAACGCCCCCAGCCAGACGCATGTTCTGCTTCCATGTTTCCTGGCTTCTTAACAAATCCAGAAACCATCCAGTCCCTAATAAATTCCAGTGTTATCAACCCATAATTCCTTCAACCCCACAGTCTAGTGCAGACAAGCAGTTCGCAAAATATTTAGGGGCTGTGTTTTGCTGGTTGCTTTGGAAGATGTAGTTGCTGGCATGAGTGGAGTTCTTAATTTATAACATTAGCTAATTTGCCCTGGAGACGCAGGATCTTAAACTGTCCTAATTCTGTATTTTAGGCCCTATCAAATGGCATAATGAGGGTGATCGGGATTTAGCGTTGTTCTGGCTGGTGTAAACAAAGGATCTTGGATTCAGAAAGACCCCAGTGTTCAAACAAAAAAAAAAACAACTGAAAAGGAGGATTCGGAACCAAGACGCATGCAAGATTAGGTGTTTCTGCTTTGTTTATCAGCCTTCATTTAACCCCTAGTCTTCCTTTTCCCCTGTGCTGTACTGTTAAAAATGGGATTAAAAAAACCAAGCCCAAAGCTGGAGTCATCTCATAGAACAGAAAACACTTGCATTTATTTTATTTATTTAGCAATGGACATCTATTTTTAAAGGAGTCAATAATCACTCACATCCCTGCTTCCAAGCAGGAACAACACCGGTCATAAATAGTGCAATAGATTTGGTGCCAGGTGAGCATCTACATATTTTTTCCATTTACCTCCCTTTGTGCTGGTGATTTTCCAGGGTCCCAGAAAACCAACTGTCTTCCCGTCCTCCCCTCTGCTTCTGCAGTCACTTATGGAGCTGCCACCCCTTTATCCCACCCACCTCGGCTATTCCCTACACGAAACTCCTGACCTCTCGTGTCGGCCGCTGGTCCACGTAGGAGAACAGGAGCCGTCCGCGGCAGCAGCGCTGCTGGTTCAGAGCAAGGCCGGGGAGAGGCGTGAGGCAGGGATGCTCTTCAGGGGAAACTCTGGATGTGTGCCTTTTCCCCAGGCAGATCTCCATTTGAAAAAACAGAGTGTGTAGACCCCTGCGAAGATGTTTATCAGAGTGCAAACGGTAGGACCCGGGAACCTGCACAAGCTTACCACAGACAGCGTTTCTAGGACTTGTTACGTGGGAGAGAATCCCATATTTACACTCCGTGGCCGTGTAGCTGGTTAGTGTTAACATTGCTCCTGTGAGCATAGGGGGAATTGTAGTAAATCTAAGAATGGAGAGCTAGTTTCATCTTGTTTGACACATTGTTTCCTGATAAGAGCTGTTGGGAAAATACTTGAGTTTTCTTGTCAGACCAAGCTTGCTGAGTTGCCAGGAGAGACTCTGAATCCACAAAGTCCTGAAAAAGAAATTTGAACAGCCAGGCTGTGGAGGGAGTAAACAGTGAACTACGAAATGGCTGGACAGCAGGGGCAGCTTTCTGAAATACGGGCAAGTGTAAAAAAAAAAATGTATGGAAATATCTGTTTGGCTCTGCCTGACAAAGAAAGGTGAAGCTTTTAATTTTCTCCCCGATTCCTGGTTTGTCCCTGTTGCTGGTCCCCCCAGCTGTGCCCCTGCACGGGCTGCAGCAGGCAGGTGGAGCTGGGTGGCCGAGCTGGTTGGTGATGGCTGGAATGTGCAGTGGCCAAAGGCTGCATACATGGGACTTGTTCACCTGGGGAAACTTTGGCGAGTCAAGGTGACTCAAATGATGCTGTGTCGTTTAAAGCCCAAAAGGAAAAGAACACACAACCACTACGGGGATGTTCTTTTTTTGGCCGAAGGGGTTTGTGTTCATTGTAGCTTAGTCCTGCTGCAAATGTGTTCCTTATGTGGTAGTTGCAGTTGGTGTTCCCGTACATCCAGCATTCTCTGATAATCCCACTGATGTTTCTTGGAATCACAGTCTGTATTGCAAATAACATTGTTTTGAAGGGGTGTGTGTGCCAGCAAACATGGAGGCTTCTGTTCTGAAACCCCAAAGCTTGGATAATTCTTGAGCTCTTTTTGTGTGCATGAAGTCAAACCTCGGTCTAGTTTTTGGTGGAAAACACACACTAAAATTTTATGTCAACCTATGTTGCAAACTACAGACTGTGCATGGGCTCGACATGACTTGATTGCTAGTTTTTGCCTAAAGTTCTTTCAGACTCTGAAATTCAAGGGTTGCAAGCTCAGATAAAATAAAATAGACTTCCCATGAACCACAGTGAACTGAAGCCACTTATTTTCAGCAAAACTCACACTGGGTTGTGTTCAGCCCTGAACTTCACTGACTCCAGCAGAGGTAGAACATTTGCTGTAAAACTGTTGTGGATGTTTATTTTTAGCATCTCTGAAAATCCAGCCATGTGCGTAGGTGGCTAGTGAGGATTTATTTGCCACCTGAACTGAAAAGTATTTCCTGTATATCCAGCATGAAAAAAAAGTCAAAACATGAGTGCAGAGAGAGGGGTATGTTTGTAGCGTTTTATCTGCGTGAAGTAGGAAATCTCCCTACATACCTGTCTGTTCTCTGTGAACATTTCTTTTCAATCTGAATTTCTTCTTGCCAGAAAGGATAAGCACTTGTGGAAGAGCACACTTGTGACAGACACACACAATGACAAACTTTTTAAAAATACATGTCCCTAATTTTCTGAGCAGCTGTTTAAAACTATATACATGTCAAAAATTACCCCAGTGATGTCAGCTCAGCCTTTTGCATTTTTCACTACCTGTCCCTGGGCAAATTCTGATCCATCGCCCTGCACAATCAGAGTTGCGTTCCTTCTACAAATTAAAGTAGTTACACAAAATGGGAGCTTGAATAAAAAAGTTTATAAATTAGCTATGAAGTTATGTAAACATGTTTGCTGCTTTTTTTTAGATTTAATTGCAGCTCTAAATGTTTAATTTGGAGATCTCAACAGCAGCCATAGCTAAGGATTCTGATGGGGCTGCTGCAGCCCAGCCTCCTGTCTGTCAAATGGACAGTGCTCCCAGAAAGAGCAACCCAGATTCCCCAAAAGACATCTATGTCAAATTGATGATGAGCTTGGCTAGCATCTTAGAAAGATCTTGAGATGACAAGATTAACCCTCAAATGCCCTGGGAGGCAAAGGGCATGCCATTTGAAAACAGGGGCACACACATGACTTGGCGGATGGAAAAAGCTGCCAGGCTCAGCTGAATGCAAGTCTTCTATCGCAAATGGTAATTTCCAAACTGGGGGCGGGGATACAATTAATTCTCTTGGCTCTCAGTGTTTTTTCTTGGGGGCAGGGTATTTTTTTTTTTAAAATGTGTTTGCTGTGAAAATAACTGCTGTGGAGTCCTTCACGGAAGTTATAGACTGTGTAATATTTTTCAGGTGCTATGTCGGGAGGTCCTGAGCATCTTCTTGCTTAGGGCCTTGCTGCTTTTCTCCCCGTCTGGAGAAATCCTTCATAGCAGGCACTTGGTGCTACTCTGGTGCTATTGGATACTAATGAACCACCTAAAAAATTCAACAGTAGGTCCTTGGTATTTCCCTGGAGAAAAAAAATAAACGTGAAAGACAGACAATTGCCCTGATAGTGAAGGGAGAGCAGTTGGCTGTGTTTGAATCTGTGTGCTAATTGCTGCTACCGTGGTGTCAGCAATGTGGCTCCTGGAATGGAAAGAGCCAGTTCCTCCACTGGTGTAAACTGGTGGGTATCTGCTGCAGTAGGTGGAGCAAGATTTATTTACACCAGAGGAAGAGCTGACCTTCATAAATTGTAAACAGTCCTTGACAGAAATATGTACCTGTGGCCTTGTCAGCTCTCAAAGGTTTTGTCAGTGTTGGTCTACTGGTAAACATATTGGCAAACTTCCTCTAGCAAAGCCAGCAGAATTTTGTCCTTCCTGGCCTCATATTCCAGCGTCTTCTATAGCAGTAAGAAACCTAAAGAGCCATCCGACCAAAAGTGAATTTTGCTGTTGTGATTGTGTCCTTGGCATAGTTATGTTGGTTAGAAATTGCATGTCAGTGTATTTCTGAGTGGCTGTATTCTTAGCAAAGTTGTGCATTGTAGGAATGACTTGATGTATGTAATACCACCACCACTGGAAGGTAATTGACTGTCTCAGTGAATTTAGCTTTATTCCCAAGGCATGCAAATGTTTCTAGAGCCATGAAAAAAATTTATATTCTGGCCTTAAATAGCTAATCTCTCTCTCTTTTAAACATATTTTTAGATCTGATAAAGATGTAGACTGAAGCAAGGATTTTGGGTTTCCTCTCATGATATTCATAGGTCTGAGTTTGAAAGTAGCCTTTTGAACCCAAACGTAAATTGCGTGCGAGTCTTACGTTGCTAGTCGTGTTGTGAGAGCGTTGGAGCCCCCCGCGCTTTCCCCTGTTTCCTGGGAATTAATCAAAGCATGCTCAAAACTTTATAAGGGATCAAAATAGATATTTAATAGTGGATAAACACTGAGGGTGTTTTATTCCTAAAAATGAGCAATAAATTGCCTAGAAATAGTCACTGAAAATGTAAAAAGTATTTAATATCTATTAGGCAGAAGCTGATGGACCTCAAGGCACTTTATTAACAATTAAGGAATATGGCTCCCACATACTGTTGTGATTGATATGAGTGTCTCCATGTACAGATGTGAAATACTAATGGAGGCTTCAGTAGAAGAGTTAGGACTCTCCTGGGGATTTATCACACTGCTTTAGACTGGTGAGAAGCAGAATTTAGCAGCAAGTTGCAAAGGCTGTTGCATTTTCTACCCTGCTGTATATTCTCATTTAAGGCACAACAGTTTTATTGAAGGGAATGAAGAGGAAATGGACTCTGAAAATATAAGCTTTAATGAAAAAACGCATTTGGAAAAATTTGAGGACATCTGAAGGCCAGGTGGGGGCTTCTAAAAGTGGAAATGCACAAAGTGTGCAAGTTTTGGTTGGGGTTGCAGGCTGAGATCGGGCTTTAACAGAACTTAAAACTGTAAGTCGGGATGGTAAATGCAGCTGTACGGCTGAGACTGGCTCCCTGCAGCCTTTGGAGAGCCCGTCTTCCAGCGTGGATGATGCCCAGGAGAATCGTGGCCGTGATGGAGATCCAGGGGATGAATAGCAGCCATTTAAGATAAATGCTTCCTATCGGCCTGTTCACTAGGATCGTAAATATAGGTGACCAGCATATTAGCCTTTGATCTAACTCTGTGTGAGGACATCCACCATCTTTGGTTTTGTCTGTCATTAATATCTCAAAGTTCTAAACTGGCACAGACCACAGTGGTTTACAGCAAGTGAATTAGATCAATTAATTTCCAAAGCAAACCTAATGGGCATTTTAGAAGAGGATTTAATGTCTCATTTACTCTCTATAGCTATCTTGTTAAATGCCAATTAAGTATCTAAATATTTCTTACAACCTTAATGAATTACAGTATAATAAGTAATAAATGATCACTAGTTTTTGCTAACATGCTGAAGTCTGCTGTTAACTTTAGAAAGTGAACATTAAATTTTTCTAGCACGCTTGTTTGTCCCAGTGAAAGAAATATTTGTAATAACTAGATAATGTTTAAGTAACACAATAACTAGCAGAATACAGACTTTTTTTGTCCAGTAGGATAATGTTAACAAGGAAAAGTTGAGATTACCCTTAAGGGTCATATATTTGAAAAAGTTTTTAAACTTATTTATTTTTGCTCCTAAATTGTGCAAATACTTCTGTTTCTTCCAATTAGTTGCTTATATAATTAACTACATTTTCACATGCAATTGCACAGCTAAACTGAAAATCTGGCCCCATGTTTGTTCAAACTGATGAAAATAGTCTTGTGGAATTTGAGAGTGCAGTAGCACAGATAAACTTTTCCAGGTGTACTTGGTGTCCTCCAAAAACATCTGTGAATTTTTTTTCTTTTTTATTTGCAGTGAACCACAACAGAATATATATGAGCATGCAGGCACAAATAAAATACTCGCAGGCGATTCCCTCCTCCCCGCCCCAGCCTTAATATTTGGGCTCCATCCTTTCCTTCTATTATTTGTGAACCATATGCAAACATCAAGGAGATGATTTTTAATCATTCCTTTCTGTTATCTTCAAAGAGAAAGAAATCTTGCTTGTTGTTCTGGACAAACTGGTTTATGTCAAGATAAGAGGTGCATAAAACTGCAAAATCATGCAAACAGGGTCAGGTAGGCTGATGCAAAGGACAGGATTTTCACATGCTTGTGAATAACCCATGGAATAAAACATCAGCTGCACGGTTTGCACAATAACATGCTGCTGTTGTTTCGGACCTATTGCGAATGGCCATCTCGGCAGTGAAAGACGTTTCATTCTTCCAAGGCCGACCCAGGGCTTGGTCCCTCTGATGAAGTGAACGTGAATAAAATTAACTCTTCACAACGCGCTCCCTAAAGTTAGAAGAGACAGCCCTCCTGTGATTATTTGGCACCCCACTACCACCACACAAGAGCAGTCTCCGTTTTCCAGCAGGATGAAGTGTCGTGTTTGGCACTAGGTTTTTCAAGGCTGCTCCAGCACCTGAACTCAGTGGGTGAGTTTCCCCGGGTTGTGCTGCGCTGTCGGGGCGATGGGAGCTGTGCCAGGCACTAAGCTTTCTCACAGCCGTGCCTACAGCTTTATGTTCCTCTATGAGTGCTGTTACAAAAACTGGCTTGCGGGTTTTTTCATGCTCTGTTCCCAGACTAGGGGCTCTTAAGAGTATTCTTCAGGTATTATTTCTAAGCGGTGTCTCTGTACGCTGTATTAAAGGGAATGCAAAAGTATTTAGTCTCCTACGCTGTATTAAAGAGAATAGAAAGGTATTTTAAGATTCCCTTTTTTTTAAGCCATGTCCTCCCTATTTATGTCAGCAATTAGTTTATTCTTAAAAGAAAGGAGGAAAATAGAAAAAGCAGCACACAAGCACTCAAACTGTGCAGCTCCCTAAGTGCTTTTTTCCAATTTATGAAACAAACAAAACAAAAAAATACCCTCCGAAGTTAAACTAATATGAAACAGCCCCAGCATTTGAACTTGTCGCACGAAGCTGGTTTAAATTTTAATGTGAGCTCTGGAGTAGATTTGTGTAAGGCAAGGTAAAGCAAGTCCCATGAAATATTGATTCTGTACATTTTCTTATGAATTTTTATACTCCAATTTAGTAAATTTTTCATCTCGCCTGCACTTAGAGGTTGCCTATAAAGTCGTTACTACCAATTGTATTAACTGTTGTAAATAAATCATCTTGGTTTGGGCTATTTGTATGAACATGGGCCGACAGGACCCGGTTTTGTTTGAGCTGTGGCATGTTATGGCCTTAGTCTAAAAGGGCTAAAAAGAGATTATCAAAATTTTAAATCCGTCATGGCACAGTGGCAGAGATGCAAAACCCATGAGCATCTGCCAGAGGCAGGCATCTTCCTTTTACATTTCCCACCTGGGTCAGATAAAGCAGCATGGAGGAGTCTCCCATGGAAAGGTTCTCTTCTGTTTCATGGCAGAAGAAAATGGTGGTGGGGGGGTGGCATTACACCCTGCAGTGCTTATACCTGCAGATCAATCCACTGAAGATACAAATAAAAACTATAACGGTTTGTACTGCTTTGGGAATAGCCTGACTTTGCAAAACAGTATTTTCTTTAAAATGCCATCTGAAAGGGGACATTGGAACACCTGATTTGAGGGAAATCTGTAAGTAAAGACTTTTCATTTGGCAGTTTCAAGCATCTAAATCTCAATATTCTCTATACCTAGAGCTTTATCTTGAGCTCAAATTAATATCCTCCATCAAACCTAGCTTGTATGTTCACACTGCCTCCTCATCTCTAATTATAACGTATTAAGTGGGTAGGTAGGCAAGATTCTGTTCTGCTATTTTGTGTCTCTAACAAACACAGTGAAATGTAGGTTTTCTGATGCCTTGCTTTTAAAAAGTATTTCAAAACAACTTTTAAAATATTACATTGCATTCAATTAGGTAAGCTTAACGCTTGCTTTTCTATGAGGTATACCACTGCTAAGTTTGACTGCTTAACTGTTACTAGAAACACGGCACAAGAGAGACTCAAGGTGTTTAAATGGTTTCCTTTACTAACCTTGAACTAATCTCCAGGGAATGCTTTTTTATTACTGTTTCTTATTTCTGTTTTTAATCCTCTTTTTCTGTTAAGACTCTGACTCAGCAAGTTTCAGCAAGATACTCTTTTCGGTTCGGGTTGGTCAAGTCTGAACCCTGGACAAGTGCAGGCAGTGCACTGTTGTTGTGTAGCTCTTTGGATCATAAATGTCAGCAGTCATTTGATGAGGACCTGACCTGAAGAAAGTTTTTGCATGTGCTTATACCCCATAGTCTTGAGTGGTGCTTAAATAAGCCCTTAAAACTAAGTATATGCTTCAGCGTTGTTCTGAAGATGGATGACATGAATGTGGCTTACTGTGGTTGATGTATAAATAAGAACAGATGGTTTTTCCAGATTCCAGTGAACGGTAATTAAACTCTAATTTATTATTTTATTCAGAATAAATCCCCATTAAATTTCTGTTTTTGTAAATATTCTGAAACAACGCTTTTTGAGAAACTGTTATGAATATTTGGGCTATTTTGAAATGAGCCTTATGGTAATTTGACAACAAAGCATATCAGGTGCCCTTTTCCTGATTCTTTGTTGTCTATGTATAATTTTCCACTCATTTTTTAGTTCACCTACCTATAAATAAAGATTCTAAGTTTATTTTCACAATATCCCTAAGCATGAATTGTTTCAGAAAATGATCCTGTTAGTAAAATAATTTCTTCAAGTGTTTGAAGACAACAGCAAGACAATTCATAACTGATGGAAATCCAGTCAAAATGTTCAAATAATACTCTGACTTTCCCTCTCCTATCGTAGCTTAGTCCTGCTCAGAAACCAGCTAAGCTCTGTTGTTTCGTGTGTTGCTTGTAGGTTGGTTTGTTAAATACATTTAAAGCTCATTTAATTTTTTTTTTAAATTCAGAATAGCAATAGTATTCAAAGGAAAACTCAACTATTTTTCAAAAGGAGCAGCACCTCATTAGTTAAATGGCTTTCTGTAATAATCACCTCGTATTCAGTTTAATTTACCCTACGTAGCTGGAGCTGACCTTTCAGCTGTCTGTATATTTTAAGTGTTTATGTAAACAGCAAAGGATCCAGTTAATTACAGAGCCTTCCTCCCATTCAGCAAAGCGATGTCCGGCCTTCTCTGATTGCGAAAGCGATAGAAGCCGCTGGGAGACAGGAAGGAGCTTGCAGAAAGGGAAAACGGCGGGCGGGAGGGAGGCGAGGCACGCGGGCGCGCGCCCTTCAGCAAGGAAAAGCGAAACGGCGCAGGGCGCGCAAGTAACGTCGCGTACTGGGATCTCGGGAAGCTGCGAGAGGGACGCGTGTAATTACAGAGCGTAATTCTCTGTCTGTGTTGAGTTTACTGGGGTTCTATCACCAACAGGCTTGGCCCTAAAAGCTCTCACCCAATGTCGGGGTTCGGGTTTGTATTGTATTCTCCAGTATGTACTGGGGAATGGGCAGACTGATGTGCTAAGGACTGATCCAAATCCGTTCTCCAAATTCACAGCCACTCCCTGAAGCTTAGTGGAGTTCTCAAAACCAAACCCCCTGGTGCCGCTGCTGTTCCCCACGCAGCGGTCGCTGAGCTGCAGGGAGGTTGTCCTCCTCAGTTGCAGGTCTCGCTGCGTTGAAACCTGCCATTCCTTTACCCTGACACAGCGCAGCTGTTTGTTCGACTTGGTGATCTTACGCAGAGAGCGCGGGTCTCGGTTTGAGGTGCCTGTTCTCAAGGGACATGGGCTTTTTGCGTAATGATAAAAGGAGTACCACTACAGAAAGTAAGTGGGGCTGATAGTAAACCTTCATGAAAGGGTCAGTATCTGCATTTCCTTAGTGTCCAGTACCAAGACTGGAAAGGAGAATGAATTGTAGAAGAAAAACAAAAAAAAGATGCTTAGTTTTTCCTTTGTGTATTTATTTTTACAACTGTGATTAGTGTTAGTTATTCTGAATTTCCGTGCTAGTCAGCTTCATCATAGATTCACCGTGGAATGACGGTGATGGTGTTTTGCTGGTTTGGGATGGATGGCAGCCCTGTCTGGAGCGATAACATTTGGAGAATCTCAGATGAGACTCTCCCACTACAAATCTGTATGTTGTTGATTCATCTTTTTTCAAAGGTGCAAGTAAAATCCTACTGTTTGATTGGAACTAACAAAGTGTAACTCAATTGGTTACGTATGAAATCCTTTTGAGGGCAGCTGGAAACCAGTATTACATTACGTTTGGATATTAAGACTTTAAGATATATGGCAAAAGCCATATATTTAAGTTTTTAAAAGCCATTTGGTCGTAATAGTATTCTGAACCTAAAATTTTTATTTTTAATAGCTGCTAAATGCATCATTTTCAAATACTGTATGTGCAAACAACTAAGATGTAGGCACAGCTAATTAATCTGTAAATAAAGTATCAGAGAAGGGACGATAGTTGAATGCAGGAAGAAAACCTTGCACGTATTCAACTGAATTTTTAACAAGTTGGGTATATGGGGTTGTCATTTTGGCTGTGATGTTGCCTGGTGTCATAATACAAAATTACTCTCATTATAAAGGAGGCTGAGGGATAACTCTGTGGTCAGGTAGGGACCTGTTGTTCAGATGTCAGCTAACTAGGCTTTCTGATACGTAGGGTCAAGGACTGTTAATATTAGTACTTTTTGTTTGTTTGTTTGTTTGTTAATCAGCTGGGGAAGTAAAAGCTCCGAAAGCTACATGTTGTGATAGAAAAAGGTCTAATTTTTAAACGTGCTTTCCTCATTTTGCATTTGAGGAACGGATGGAAGCACGGGTAGCTAACTACTTCTTTGTGTGTTTAAATGGAATAATGACCATCTAGATATAAACTCCTAATGTAGACATCAGCTTTGGCACGTATCTGCTTATTTGTTGAGTTTCCTTAACTCCTCATAACTCACTCTGAAAAGACTTGAATGTCAGGTGCTAGAAAGTTCAGCGGAGAGCAAGGTCAGACCCAAGGGCCCAGCATTTTTAAGAGAGAGGAGCAAATTAAGTTCACCCTTCAACCCTCTACTCTGCGAATCTGCCACTCCTGTAAACCTGTTTTAGCTGTAGTCCCCAGAAGTCTGCCAAACAGAAACCAGAAACATTTCAGTATATATTTCTCCTGGAAGCAGGCAGTGTCAAGAAATACAGTTTTGTTAGATGACTGCATTAGCCTTGAACTTTTCAGACAAATCTAAATGAAGAGAAAGAGTTTATTCTGGCTTCTAGAAACTGATGGGAGCCCTGTGGGGTGTAGGTTCAAGTTTTTAAATGTTCACATCAAATCAGATAATGGTGTCCACCCCCTCAAAGGCTCAACGGGTGGAGAAGAAAAGAACATACCAATAAGCACATGCAATCCTTCAGAGTTCATTATACAGCAAGTGTGTTTCAAAGGACCTTGAGAGCATGTTTCCAAGGGAGGGGTAAGGTCGATGCTTGGATGGGAGAAGCCAATTGAAATCAATGGGAATTGATTTAGAGTCCGGGGGCACTGTGTTAAAATCTCCAGTCTTACGATATAGCTTCATGAATATTAACAGGAGCAGGATCAATACGCAGCTGATTTTCAGATGTACAGCTGGCTCCTTTTCGTCTGTAGATTAAAGAAACGGCAATCTTTCTTTCTTTAGATAATATTCAGAATTCCAGAAAAAGACTTGTGACTTTATAGCCCATCCTCCAGGACTGTTTGATAAAGTTTATGATATTTTCCTACTTTCTAAGTATGCGTTTTCCTAGTTGCATTTATCTCTGGTGTCTGTTTCAAGGATTTCCTCTAAAGTAGTAAAGCGGAGAGGGTTTCTCTTGAGGCGCTGAGGTGCCTCTTGCGTAGGTGGCTCTTTTCTGCGCTTACATACCCCGGGTTTTGGGGAAGCCCTGTGAGATAGCCCTCCTTGCCTCCTACCTGCCAGCAGATGGCTGCCACTCTCTTATGGAAGCGAACGGCTTCGCTGCACGTTTTATCTCGTGCTTCACAGAAAGTCACCGAGTGCTGCAAAATGCTCTGTTTGTCTACTCCATGACGGGCCTGCCTCCAAATGTATAATCCGCCAATCTGAAAGCCCAAATGACTGACACCATCCGCTTGGAAGAACTCTTCAAGGTTCAGAGGTGGAAACCTGCGCTGCTGCTGTGCGTGTAATACGTCAGCTGAACCTTCGCAGTCCCGCATGCTGCCTGAGCTGTGAAAGTGAAATCAGGCTTGAAAAAGTTCTCCCTTAACAAAGGATGCACATTATTTGAAACATCCTGAACGGTTTTGTTTGTTTGTTTTGAAAGTGCAGGTCAGGATCCAGACTTGGCATCTTGTCCTGACTTCCTCAAGGAGCAGAACAAATGCCCCGGGTCCAACCAACCTATTTAAACTCTGGGAACGTTTTGGGCTCCTCTCTACAGCAGACAAAGATTTCCATATTCAGGCTGCCTAATAACAAAGAATCACGCCTTGGTTTTTTTATTCAAAAAACCCAACAAAACAAAAACCCCACGTAAACAAAAAATACTCAAACCCAAAAAACTACTCCTAAATGGAGAATGGTATTGATTTGGCTCTGATAAATTTGTTTTCGCCGTGTTCTCTTTGTTATCAGGAGTGTCACCCCTGCGACAGCCTGCCTCAGCTGAGCAGTGCTCGTGGGGCAGCGCCAGCTTCCGAGCAGCAGCACTTCTTGCTCCTCCAGCATTGCCAGTACTGTGTACGTTCAGCAGCAGATTCAGAGGTCTTTCCATGGGGTTTTTTGGACTCCTAGCATGAACAAGCCAGATTTTGAGTGCCAAGAAGTGTGAGACAGGAGGGGAGAGACCCTCCTGTTCAGAGTAATTTGGGGCGATTCCAGTGTTTTGTTGGCAGGTTCCTGCCCTGGAGATGCTGTGCTCAGAGTCAGAGGTAGCCACTGTCGGCTCTGGCTGCGTATCTGTTGTGCAGCCTGAAGTGTTTTATAAGGACTGATCGTTTGTTTTCTTGTGGGACCAGAAAACATGCTCAGGATGTGCTGCTCCCTGTACCAAAACTAGATAAACACAAGCCATGATCTGTAGCATTTACCGAGTAAAAAAAAGCCAGAATGCCCTAAATCTCACTTTGCCAAGGGACTGTGATGGATGGGGTGTTTTAGGTTTACGTAAAGCAATGATAATTAAACCGCATGTCTACTTAAGGGGTTTTGAAAATCCTTCTGTAATACGATGAAGATATTTTACATGCATATTGCTCAAATAGTGCTTCTGAGGGTTGTCAGGTCTGAGGTGGACATTTAAATGATGGAGCTGAAGCTCCTGAGAGCTTCTCCCAAGCTCTCTGAAGTGAATGGGAGGTTACAGCCACTGAGCTGTTGTAGTAGCTTAAATTTTGCCTGAATTAGGCTTCTAAATACATTGCAAAATACTTAGAGAAAGCTAAGTATGACTTAGAGATTTAGCGCTATTCCCAGTGGTAACTTTAGATAGTATCTGTCAAACTGTATATCAGAAGGTCATTGAAAATATGTTTGTTTTATTCCAGTTTTATCACTATGGCTAGTGATAAAGGTGTACACAAATGCAAGATATGCACATTATCTCTGGCATCAGATACCAGAGTAAGTTACTGGGGTTCAGCAGTTCACCGTAGAGCCCGTGCGTGCTAAGGGTGGTCTGATGCACTTCAGGAAGGTGAAGTGGCAAGGTTTGCTGTATCCTCATGCTGCTGAGCTGTTCCTGGTTCCTCTAAACAAGTGTTTATTCCAAAAGCGATGAAGTTACCCCTGTGCTGAACTCTGGTGATTGCTTGTGCCTCTGAAGGCATCAATGCCTTTCTATGTTGTGCTTGTTTTGTGTTTAAGAGAATGCTGGTTTGGGGACGATTTGCTTAGATTGATTACTCACTGAATTCCGCAAAACTGGACTTTGGAGGTTGAGCTGAGGCTTGTGATGGGAAAAAAAAAATAGCTTGAAAAATTAGGAAGAATGCTAAAAAATGGTTCCTGTAAGTTTTTAAAGGTCCACATAGCAGTGCTGCAGTGGGCTTCAGAACAGTTTTTGAAAAATAAAAATGGGGTGGGGGAAGGCAATGTGAACAATGCAATACAAAATACGGTAAACTTTGAGACTTTGTCTTTCTATACATTATTCATTGCAGCTAGTGAAAGGCAACTTGGCTTCTCTTGTGTTTTTGACAGCCAATTGGAAATGGTGAAAATGTTTGTAACTTCTATTGTGGTTTTTTCTAATTAGACAAGGCAAATAGTTTATGAAGAGCAAGGACAGAATTAATCACGGGCTCTTGCTCATCACAGCTGTGCTCTGAATGCCTGACAGAGCCACTTTATGGCATATAATTCAACATATAGAATAAATGTACTACAAAGGACATAGCTTTGAAAGCATTTTCAGTGGTGATCATGTTTTTTTGCAAAGTCCTGAGCACAACTGATTACAATTGAACTGAATGGGAACTGGGAGATGCTTTGGAAAGTGAAATCCTTGCTGGCATTTTCAAAGAGGAGATCTGAATCTGGATTACAGCTTTTTATGCAATTTGGATATAATTTTCATGTCTAATTTTGTGGCTGTATTGAGTGTTTTCTGCAGGCAGTTGGTTACCTAAGCATCCAGCTATCTCTTTAGGTTTAAAAGCATAGAAATCAGGAGGTTCTGAGGATACTTTCAAGCCATATGATTAAAGTCTTCCCTCTATGTCAATATTAAGACTAGAAGCTGTATTTATATTCTATACGAACTATATGTATGTTTTTTTGAATGATCTGGTGCCAGTAGCAATTGTACTTAATGTTCTTATTAACTTCAAAATGTATATTACTTAGGATTAGCTTTTTAAAGGAGTATTAACTAGTTTGTTTATTGCTCTTTGAATGTTTTTCTTTTTTCTTTAACCAAATCTGAAGTACTGCTGCTGCACTACTTTTATTTTAAAAGCGCTTTCCCACTTTTCCTTTAGTAAGAGTGTCCACACTTGAGAATAAGGTTACCTTTTGAATTGAAAATCACTAATTTAGGTTTATGGGGTGCAGCTGAAAGTGGCTTCACAGTCTTTTACCTGTTCCAGACTTAAAAAATGATTCACAATCATTTTCACTTGCGAATGGATGCTTGTCTGCCTTGTACCTATCTATTCTGAATAACTGACCTACAACTGGAAATCCTATCTAGACATGCAAATCCCATTCCTTTGCAAGTTTAAGTAGTTGTGTCCACACTTTAAAGGCCTGTCTTAAATCACTTTGAGCATGCTACTGACAGACATAACCGTGAATGTAAATGTTAGTTCTTAAAATGTCTAGCATAAAAGAAAGGGTAGAACTCTCTATTACATCATTATTATATTGCAGTGATGTCTGTAATATCCACGCTGATGTGAAAACTGAATTGAATGAAAATGTGGCTCATTTGGCTCTGAGTTTATCTATTGTTAGAACAAAATGTTCACAGATTTCCATTTTATTGTGTCACGTTTGTATATTGTATGCTAAAACACCTGACTCTTAGAAACTCTTCTGCCAGCTCTGGCTGAAGACACTGAAAGCATCGCAACTACACAGATGAGAGTTTCAGAGAGTTTAGATAAGTGTCTGAGTATGTAGGTGCTCAGTGAAAACAAACCTGGTCTTTTCAAATCTTTTGCAGTTGGCCCATGTGATGTGGTGTAAGCATATTGTGGATGTTGGATCAAATACACTTTTGGCTATTGATTTTTGAAGCACCGGTTTTCATGGAGTGGAACCGTATTCTTGACTTGATTATTTGTATTATAAACTACAATGGCTAGTCTGTTCTTAGCAGAGAGGCTCCAAATGTGGTTGTCTCTCTCAGTGCCTGATATCACACGCACTGGTGTTTAGCAGAGTTAAGATCCTCATAACAATAGATCATGGAAAACAAAACTGCTGCTCTTTACTGGTATTTGATATTTACTTCAGTGTAGCAAATAAAAAGTTTTACTGGGTTCAGAAATGCCAAAGCAGCATGTTTTGTACTCCTCAAAAAAATATCAGCTTCCGGAAGTGAAGAACATCTGCATCTAAACCACTCCAATTAGCAAGAAGACACGAGTGATGCTAATGCTCTTGGTCTATTTTTGGTCACTGTCTACATGATCAGGAAAAAACAGAGAATGCTATGGCTTTGGTTAACTCTTCTTGTTCCTTTTTTAAAGCATTTCTTCTTATTTTCAGTAGTGAGGTTGAGGAACAAAACATGCCTGTGGAGACTTATAAGTATGGCTAAAAGAACTGAGCAAATACATGGTCACTGGTAATTTACACGATATATTTTCTAAATATTCTGCAGGCTACCAAGTATAACACACTGCACTGTCCCATACAGAAGGCCAAGAAAAAACCTATATATTTACATGCCATATTTGTATAGCTAAAGCTTGAATTTTCACATTTGCAATTTTTATTTAGTTTTGGCTTCTGTTGTCTTACTTGACGTTGTCTTTTAAAACTGCAATGACAGTAAGGCAAAAGAAAATGTAAATTTAAATTTCAAAATAATTTGAAATCATCTTCAATGGAAAAAATAGCTTTGAGGTCAGTTTTCTAATGCAGTTCTCTCCCTTGGGAGCAATCATATATCTTTGAATTATTTGACGCTCGTCTACATATATCTCAATGACTTCTTGATTCAGAAGTGACTTCTGCAGACAGTGAAAAACACTGTACTTGTCTGGGAAATACTGTGCCATCATAAGCGAAATATAGACAAGTTTTGAAAGTGTTGGTGTGTGGTTATTTTTTCAGTCTTAATTGTGAAAATGTGATCGGATTCTTAGCTATTGGTGTGTATGAGGTTAATATTCACATCCTGTGAGCATTCCTATAAGTCGTACTCAGCTGCTCAAATGTTAGGTGAAGGCGGTCTCTAGAGAAATGTAAATGGTGAACAAACTCACTGGAAAATTCATTTGGAGTTGCAAATACTCTTCACGTTGTTGAACTGACTTCCTTACAGTTGGAGGTATCATGTTTCCAGGAATGACCTGAGTTAGCGTTTAGGTCTGGTACAAGTAGCCATAATAAAATGGCAGGTCCTGGTATCTTCACCTCTAGTAATGCATCATGTTTTTTAATTATCTCTCTTTTTCAAACATCATTACTCTCATATTCCATTAATTTAAACAAAAAATACTGTTGAAATATTGACCTGAAAAGAAATATGGTTTCTTCCCATAAGTTTCCTTATTTCACAAGGAAGTGTATATTTGTTATTTTTATGCATGAATTGTAATGCCAAATGCACTCATCTTTGGAGTGAGAGAGTTATTCAGAATCACGTAGTGACATTTTATAAACAAGACAGAGAGAGAACACAAAACTATTTAAAACTACCTGGTTTACAAATTATGCAGGGGATGAAATTTAGTTGTCCTTATCTTCCCAGAAAACTTCAAGGGATCTGTCATCATCAGAAAATGCCAAGGCCTCTGTTCTATTTTGCTGGCAAAAGATAAAGAGCGATCCTCTGGTGCAGTCTGGTGTAGTTCTGTTGCTCAAAGTGCTTTTAAAAATACGACCCAAAGTCTGGATGTGAAATAGCTAAAGACTTGGCCTTGATCCCTTTTGAAATTGTTGTCCTCCTTTGTTCCCTGAAAAGTCTCAGTTTTTGTGATTTGCTATTTTATTGCCATCTTACCCCATCTTGTTCCTTATTCCAGCCCTGATCTGTTTTGAACTATGCGTGATGAGATTTTAAAACTGGTAATTGGTACCAAACTGTGTTGGCAGAAGAAATCTGAGTAGAACCTGTCAAACTTTTTTTAAACTCGGTTGACTTTCAGAGAACAGAGATGTACAGTTAGTGTGGGAGCCTTTTTTTTTTTATGTGGGTTTCTTTATTTTTAGTAACTTTGTTATAAGATGATTGTCTTTTTCCAAAATCACTTGTTGAAAAGTCTGTTGAGAACATCCTTCAGACTATGGAAAGCATAAGCTTGTAATATGTTGTAATCCTTTAGTTCTTCAGTCTGTGTCTACATATTGTACAGCCACCGAAGTATAGCAGAAGGTGCAGCTGTAAATTAATCAAGTAGATTTTGCCTTTTCCGTAACAAGGCAGAGTCAACATCTTAGCCCTCACTAAGGACATAACAGGCAATCACATCGATACTGATCGTAAAAAAAAATACTTCAGTTGGAAGTTGAATACATATAAACTGTCGCAAATAATTCAGTTACTTGCTGTTTATGTGAACTGTGTTACAAGTTGTTCAAGGCTTAGCTTGAGAACTTGTGTGACTTCTCAGGCCCGTGCAGAACGTAAGGAGTATCTCAGCTCCGCTTGCTCTTTTTCTTCCTCCCAGAGGTCAGGTATTGTCAGTACATGATACCTACCACAGCCTTGTAAACGGACACCAGCGGCCATTCGTCGGTGAAATTCCTGATGGCCTGATTCAGCCCCTTTGAAGTGAAGGCAAAAGTTCTCATGGCTTCTGTTGGGTTTCAGACAAGGCCGTTAGCAGTGGTGAAGGCTCTCCACCTGCTTGATGAGTTGCAGTTTGAAGCCATACCTTAATGGCTTTGAAGCCAATTTACAGATATTTTAGTGGTGTTTTCTCTCAAATGTTTAGCAATTTTCCTTGTCCTGTCAGGTAAAACTGACTCAAGTGTTAATTATTGTTATTCAAAGTGTAGCATATGGGGAAATAAAAAATGTATTGCAGGTACAGCAATAAAATGAAATCCTACTTAGTCATTGGGTAAAACTGACAACAAAAGAGGGCACCAGTTCTCCACAGATCCCAGGTTTGGTATGTTCATAGGTTTCCCTCACTGTAAGTGTGGAGGACTGATAATAGGACAATTATCTTTTTGGGGTGGAGTGAAATCTGTGTTTATTCATATTTGCAATTTCAGTGGAATCTTTCCAATGCTATTTATGAGACCTTGAATAGACTCCAAGATTATGAGCAGGCAAGCTCACTGCAGAGCAGCAGTAGCCTCTATTTTAATCCTCCAGACCAGATGTGTTGAAGACATCTACAGTCTTGTGTAATAGTTGGGACCTGTTAAAGGGACCACTTAGGTTATGCAAAACTGCACAGAATAAAGAAACGCGCACCATCAAGCTGTTCTTTCTGCGCTAGAGTGGGGTGGGCTTGTACCATGTCGGAGTTGCAGAGACCTCCATATTGCTTTCACAGGCTCTGTTCCAGAGTCCGCTGAAATGAGTGTAAGATGCCTTCAGAGCAAAGTCGTGGTGACTTTGCTGGGTTTAGGTTTTGTTCAGGAAGTTCATGGCATCTTCTTCTGCGCTGCTGGGCAGCGGGTCTCATCTTAGCTCAAAATTTTATCCCTTTTGCTCAGCAAGAGTTACAGATGGTGACTAGCCCCAGTCTGTGGAAGAAATAAAGAATTAGAAAAAAATTTCCACCTTTTTTTCTTGCTGATTGTTCAAGGTCCGTGGATATTCTGGTCTTTGTATTTTGTGTATGTTGGCTGTGTGTCTTCCCTCAGCAAAGCAGGTGGGTAAGTTTGCACAGCACTGGAAAACGTGCTTGCAGCATGGGTAGTTAGTTTAAACCTGGTTCAGCTAAAATATAGGGAGCCACTACCTTTGGCATCAATCACCAAAGGGCTCGAACGGATCGGATGTGTTACAGCCATGCTGCTATCGCTACCCCGTAGGCAGGCTGAAGCCTTGAAACATCTGAACTCTGTTGTGAGCAGAACGTCCTGAAAACCGAGCAGTGGAGGTGTGGGTAGTACCACTGCTCAAATGGCCAGTAAATGAAGCTCATCATTTGTGTATCGAGATGCATTTTATGTATCTCGTTCCAGCGATTTCCTTAGTTCCTTCATTTGAGCTTTGACTTAAATGGTAGTATAATTTCTGAAGATAGCCAACAGGTAACCCAACAAGAATAGGAAATGATCCTGTACATACTAGTTATTCCAGCTGCAAATACAAATGATAGGACAAAAAAAAATATCACATTATTTTTAACACTGTCATTCTGAAATGCTATTATTTAAATTCCAGGCATTTTCAGCATTCCAAATTTCTTGAAATTAAGAAATGTACTTAGTGTTTATCCTGCAGCTTTTTAGGTTTCTCACTTCAGTGCCTTTGGTGACCGATAGGCTCTATTTATATCAGGTTCTGTGTGTCAGTGTAACTAAAATCAAGCCAGCGATGTTGCTTAAGCTTCAATGGAAACATTGAAATCCTCTGGCTTAAACTCCGTGTTTAGGTCTGGCATAACCGGATAATGACTAGGCATCACACAGTTCAAATACCTTTGCATTATAATTGATGTCTCCTACATACCTATCAAAATTTCTTTCAAAATTTAGAACAGCCTGAGGCTTTCCCTATGTAAAAAGTGGATCCTGCCTTTCCCAGATTTGAAGAGTTGATTCCAGAGGGGTTTGCCAGTGTTTGGTTCCTCTTAAATGCTTGCTATTTCTGTACAATTCCCTGAAGTGTATGATGGTTTATTCTATTTCATTAACATTTGGAAAGGATTTGAGGAATTGCATGGTTTGGTCAATACAGTAAAAAGATAATAATGCTCTTGGGAGAAGCTGAATGTGGAAATTGCATGTAAGAAGTTGCGTGTCCATCCTTGGAGGCTGTAACAGCCTTTCTCTATGGTGTGCTATAAAGTTTTAACTGCTCTAATCAGCAAGGCCCATCACTACCACTCATGTCAGAGGAATGGCTCTCTTATATGATAACATCTGAAGGCTGTTCTCATTGATGGCCATGCCTATATATCATTTTCTAAGCATGAGACGATGCTCAAGTCCAAACTTGTCACATATTGAAATAATTTGGAGGGAAGGCCACCACGAGAGGAGGAATGGCTGCGATCTGGCATCGGATGGGGGAAGCTTGAATTCACGTTACCTCTTTCCATGTGCTCAAGCATGCCTGTATTACAGGCATGGTTATAAAGCCATTTTCTTTACCTAGCTCTCTCTTTTACCAGCTACATCATGCCATGCAGTGGTGTCACACTGCCAGAGCAGAGCAGACTAGTTATCTAGTTTCCTTTCGTAAAAGAAATGTCGTTAGTAGGAAGGCAGCAGGGGGGTGGGAGGCAGCTGAGCTACACCAGTCCATTTGCTGGCGATGAGGATGCGTACAGAGCCCGTGACAGCCCACAGTGTGCTCTGGGCTGCTCTCGTACGGATGCTTTAAGCCGCGGTCCACATGAAGTAGCTGATAAGTGTTGATATGGCTCCTGTATTTCAGCAGCATGTTACAAAGGTGCTTGTGGAGTCTTGCGAGTTGTTTCGGTGAATTTGGCAGGATGTGAAAGGACTTGTGGGCTGTGGCACAGTTAAAACAAATGCATATCACTTAGGTTTTTGCAAGACTTCAGAAGAGGTTGCAGTGATTCCTATGTCATAACTTGCTGGCAATGGTTTTCCCCAGAGACCTTCCAGCGTTGCTTGCAGCCATGGGAAATTACAGTTAAAAGAGGTTGCTATTGCAGCAGCCCAGGTTGACAGCAAGAATAAAATAGCGTGTGGCCTGCAGCATGTTCCTTGCTCAGTATCACTGCCTGTAAAACAGCAGAAGTGCAGGAATACTGTTGTAGGAATATTGAAGTAGATCCTTTTTTGAACTTGGACTTGAGGGTCCTTATATGTTAACACAGTCATATATGTGTTACCCGGCATTTTGGGATCATAATACAGGGTTTTATCTCAAATCTTTGAAAACTGCTTACTTTGAAATCTGAAATGTTGTGTATGATGTAGCCATTTCTTGGGAGTAGGGTTGCCCTGCTCTAAATTAAAAATAAAACGCTTGATTTTATTTTTCTTTTCTTTTAGAAACAAACTAGTTGTGAATGAGGCACAGAAAAACGTACCAGCATATTGTCACCATAGTCTCTTGTGCTGAGAATTCAAGCTGCAGTTTACATCCCTCGCTCCTCTCTCAGCCCTTCCCTCCCCACCTCCTCTCCCTGCTCCATACATGTGTTTAATCTTAGACATGGATGTAAACCTGTCTATCCCTTATTTTGCATCCTTTGAGTATTATTATAATCAGGCCAGTTTATTAAGAATTAATGCCCCTTCGTGAACTGAGGATAATGGAATGGCCACATTTCCTCTTGTGCTGGACTGTGATTTACTAATAGGAGCTTCTAGGGAAAGGATCATAAAAGAGTGCGGCCCCCACCTCTGGATTAATATTTAATCAGGTGTTAAGAGAGCCTTGTGTTGGATCCTACAGTTGCTAACAGAAACCTGCAGGGGAAATGAGAGGATCCTGCATCTTAAAGGGGCAATGCAATTATAATTAAAGGCTTGGACCAAAGCTCATGGACAGAAATGAAGAGCTCCTGTTGATTTGAAGACCTTTGGATCTGGCCCAAAGGGAACCAAAAATAATGAATGTTTTTGCATGTGAGACAGAAAAAGAGACAGACATATGTTGGGTTTTTTTGGGGTTTGTTTTTGGTTTTTTTGTTTTTTTTTTATTCCAAAGATATCAAACAAGGTTAACATGCATGGTCCATATTTAAAATGAATGGAATGGAAAAGATCAGCTGCTAAAGACATGCATCAAACAAGCTGGGGGGTGAAATGTTCCCAACTTTTTGAAAATTTGAATATGAATTCAGATGGCTTATTTCTTGTATTTCATGGTCAAATAAGCTACGCTGAGAGAAGTGTGGCAGTTGAGTTCTAAGTCTCATTACCGTTTGAGAACTCTAGGTCAATAACCTGGTTTTAAGCAGGCACAGATCAGTTCCCTTCAGTTTACAAACAAATTCTGCCCCCAGTTCCCTAAACCGGCTGTAGCCGCAGCCTCTGCAGCCCTCTCCGCTTGCAGGAGCAGATCAGGTGTGATTGCTCTCAGGCTGCCTCTGCAAACGCCTCGGTGGGACACGGCCCTGCAGACTAACAAAGCAGAAAGTGCAGATAGCCCATCTGATGATGCATCTCATAAATATAACTTCTGCAGAGTAAGTGCCTTTTTCAATGACTGTACCATGTTCCCAGTACTGTTACTAGGTTATTTCATCATAAAGCTGGGCCTAAGGATTTACCAGGGCTTAAAAAAATGTTCTTGACTTGGGACAGGGTGTTGGGGGGGTGGGTTGTTGGTCAGTATGGTTGACTACTGTATTTTAAACTTTGCCCTGTAAGAAGAGCCTCCAGCTGACATGAAACCTCTTATAAGCATAAAGGAGGCAAAAATCAGGGTTGCGCTGAGGCTGTTCTCTCCAAATGAGGTGGGAGAGGAGTGGCTGCTGTGCTCTTGCAGTGGCTGCGAGAGGAATGAAGCTTGACCACGGCAGATCTCTCTCCTCGCTAGAGAGAATATTTTGCCTTCCGGTGAGTGTGTGTGTTATGAGGGGCTGCCCAGCTGAGCTGATTTATATGATCTTGTGTCATCCTTTTAAACTGGCCTTTCAAACCAATATCCTCAGTATGTATGAAAATACATTAAAATTGCACAGGAAGATGGCACACATAGCTGCTCAGTGTGGCTTAACAGGACCTATCGTATTTCATTGCAGGCTGCCATGTCCTAGGTCACCATTTCAATTGATCTGAGTTTGCATGTGTTCTCCATCTATGCTGGTTTTGCATTTGTGCTAAATATAGCGTATGCGAGGGACAGTGGTTAGGACTGTGTTTGTATCGATAGGTCTTCTCTCGTTCTCTGTGTACATCGTCTGGATGCCTTGCACAAGTTAACTTTGTGCAGTATAATATTGAATGATAACATGGTGCATTACATCTAGTTAATTTAGAAAATCTGCTGGTATTCCTTCAATTGATTTTGGCTAAACTACAAGCCCACGGATCAAGTGTTTGTATGAGTGATAAATCCTTTGAAAGAACTTAGGTTGGACATTTTCTGTTCTTTGTTTTGTGCTTTTGCAAAACCCTCAGATATTGAATTTTGAGCATGAATTTTAGTTTTCATGCAAAGTTACAGCTGTTTCTAACCTACAGAGTTCAACAGAGAACAACAAAGTGCTGCATCTTCCAAAACAACAGTGGATTTCTTTAGGTCACAGACAGGGTCTTGGGAGAAACTTGGTCCTACAACCCATTTTTCATCTTGTTTAGGCCAACGTTCCTGCACTGAGGATAGTAGCATGCTTCTGTGGAAACTATATTGTGTGTTTAACGTGGAACAGTGACATAAGGAAAGTCATGAGTGTGACTGTCAGTGTTTGCAATGAGCAGTGGCAGCTGGAAAGGAGAACCAGGCGAGAGTAACAAGGCAGTTCCTCCAGTGCCATCAGCAGATGTTTTGAGGACGGTACACAACTGGGAAGCTCTTCATGTGTGTCTGGTGTACAAGACTGAACAGACAGAGGATAGGAAAAGGCAGAACTGATTGATGTACAAGCAATACATGTAAAGCTGCATCATTGCACAGACAATTCCACTACATAGTTAGGCACAGGGTAAAAAATAGCATAGTTTTCAAGGAACTCGTCTTGGGGTGCCATGGGACGTGTTCCTTGCGTGGAGGAAGAACAGCACAATGGGGTTTTGGTGCCTAGCACTTCTGAATCTCTTCAAAGATCAAGAGTATCACACTGTTCATTAAAAAACACAAAGCATTTTGTCACCCTGAGTATACAGCATCTTGGCCTTAAGCTGACTTCACTTTTTTCTTTTTTTTAAACTGTTCTCATTAAAAAGGCATATTTAAAAACAAACAAAAAAAACCCCTGTCTTTTTAATGCTATGCAATTTTGGGGGACTGTTGGAGGAAGGAGCTGGAAGAAGATGACTCACGTACAGAAAGACTAGATTTTTCTTCCCCATCCATTAAGAAATATAGGCATTTAGAAAGAAATGGATGGATACTTTGGAACTGGATACTTTTAGTCCTAATAGCAAAATTCTTGTGAGCTGTATCTAAACTCCAGATATTTGTAATAATCCTCGTCACTCCTCTTTCCTGCAGTCATCTTTTAGTTCATTTGACTACTGCTGATTTCATTGGAGAAAATGAAAAACTTTTAAACAGAATTTTTAAACTACTTGTTTGTGTTTTTTTTTTTTTTTTTTTTTCCCCCCTTGGACTTTTGGAATCGGAAATTAAAAATGATACTTTTAATTTAAGAATTGAGACCTGACTACAGTAGAGTTCTTTTCACCTCAGATTTACACTGAAAAAGTTGATTTGATTGTACCCTAGAGTTTTCATGATCTGAAAGCAAATAGAAACAGGCTGTATGTTTTTGTTGGTTTTGTTTTTATCATCTTGAGGTCTTTGCAGCTACCTCAGGCTCCATAAAAAGATAGGAAGCCCAATTTTTGCATTTTGAAGTATTGTAGTACAGTCAATGTCTTTAGGATCAACAGCACAGAGTTGCAGGGATAAAGAGGGCACGTGCAAACTAAGAGCAGGGAGCAGAGATGGATGTGGAACCTGCGTCTACTAGATCTTAGCTGGGCTCCTGAAGCACAAAGCTAAATCGCCATCTCTCTCATAATGACTGCTCCCTGAGAAAGGCTTTCCCTGAAAATCTCTTTCCAACACCATCTAATAGGCAAGGCTTAATTCAGAATTTTATTCCAGCTCATTTAAGTTTAGGGACCTTCCCCATTGCTCATTAATCTCAAGAAAAAATGCAGATGAGAGAAGTTCAGTCGGTATGCAGCCACTCTGGATGAATCTGGGCAAGGTCTTTTCTTTCCTCCTGCTGGCTGAAGGTCAGGAGCCATGGCTGTATTAAAACACCTCAACAGAACAGTACCCAATTACACAGTCTCTTGTAAGGGCTGGAGATTGCGAGACCATTACTATTGGATGGGAAGAGCTGGATCTCCCCATAATTTGGTGGGAGATGAGAAATGATCAAAGAAAACTGACTGGTGTTTGAAATGGAGTAGGGAAGGAACTTTTGCTTTTAATGAAACAGTAACGGCTGCTTTGTGATTCAGCCTGCCTCCCTCTCTTGAAAATAGTACAAAATTGTCTATTAGTGGCACATAGCACTGCAATAAAACTTATGAAAATTATTTATTGCTACATCAAGCTGTATAGTTCCCTCTTATAAAGCAAGATATAGCAGAAATGGGGTAAAGGCCAAGCATTTAGCATTTAGTTCCCCAATACGAAGGCCTTACCTAATGTGAAATATATCCTTTGCAATTAAGAGTAGAAGATAATGAAGTTATGACAGTCCTTATTTTTTCCCAGGGAAAGTTTGGCAGTCTGGGGGTGGCCACAAAGCAAGTAATCTCCAATTAATGCAAACCTCAGCTTTGCTGAGAAAAGCTTCGTTCTTTTCTCAGAACATACCTATTAACCTTGATTTCCTCTTTTTTGAGACAGAAGTCCTTTCTTATAGGTGTTGCTGCAAGGGAGTTTGTTGTCTGTGCAATCTAGGAGTGTCAGTCAACCAGTCCTTGTCCCCTTGGTGTCTGAGGGCTTCAGTAGGTAACGACGGGTAGTGATCTGATCAGGCAAAAGCCTCCTCTTCCTGTGGTCAATGGGAATTTTGCCACTGACTTGTTAGAGTCAGGATTTCAGCCCTAATGTTCTCAAAGAGATATTGATTATACATGGTGGAAAACACAACAAGGTATTTTATCAGGAAAACAAGCACAAATGTGCAAATAAAAACACAGAGATAATAAAGGTCAAAGCTGTTTAATGGGCCTTCATAAAGTTATGCAGCACTTAAATCCTAATTAACTCCTATTTTGGGCATTTCAGTGGGATTTAATAAATAGGCTTGTGGAGAACCTCTGCACAGGGTTGAATTTCAACCTTCACAAAGAAAATGGGAGGAGGTTAGTTTACATTAGGCATCTGTGTATTTTGTTCCCAAAGTAGCATTTAGGAAAATGGCCACAAACAGCACATGCTGTGTTATAGCTAGCAATTTAATCTGCAGGCACGAACATATAAAATCCATGATAGGATGGAGTTTGCATTGCTGCGAGTGTTGTATAACGAAAGTACTCACAAAAGCCAGAAGGCTGAGCAACAAGTGGCATTTCAAACCTCTGAGTTTACCACAGCCTCACGTATTTTGCACGATGGATATTTTTCTTAGGTTTCTTGTATTTCAAATGCTTTGCTTATCATGGAAACAGCGAGGCTGCATTAGCATGGGTGGAGCTGAGTGGCGTTACTACAATGCAGAAAAAAAATCAATTTATTCTGTGGCTTACAATTTATTTCATGGTTGGTGAAATATCAGTTTAAGTGATGATTATGTTACCCAAGTATGTGGTATACTGTCTCTGTGTCTAATATAAACAATTACTGTATATGGGTTGCATGTGTGGTTATAATGTGATGGCGTGGTGTGGTACTGAGATTTTATCAGGTTTGGGCTGGTCACATTACTCGCAAATTCAGACTTTCCTTTTGGGCAAAATCTTAATATCTATGCAAGTCATCCCAAATGAATGTGAGCAAAACCTTTACACCACAAGTCTATCATCATATATTCCACCGTTGGCACATATTGAATAGGCATATTATAGATTCAGGGTTTGCCGAGTCCTTAAAAGCACTTGTGGGACACTACCTGGAAGGGTTGACTCCTTCATTGTCAAAAGTTCTGTGGAACAAACTGTTGAGGAAAAAAAAAGATAATTTCTTTAAGAACCTCCGGATAGTATTTCTTTATAATGTAATAGCTTGGTGATTCTCTGTGTCATCTCAAGATTTTTTGGCAATGCAGGCATAAGTGGTTTGAGCTTCTTGAAAGTAAACAGGGAATTTGGTCTGTTCAGTAGCACATTTAGGTCACAAGATACTGGACTGTAAACCTGCCACTTTCTGGGCTAATCCTGCAATCCTTGTCATCTGTCTTCTGAATTTGTACCACAGAAAAATTAGTTTCAGAATTGCAAAACCTCGAAAATTACAGTGCTTCTACTCATTTCAACCTCATTCCTGGATCCTAGTGATGCATTTGGAGTTGTAGGGTCAAAGACCAGGGGTGGGATGCCTCCACGCCTGGTCTGTAAAGGCCGGTAGAAGTGCTGTGAAACACTGACTGCGTTTTTATGTGCTCCCAAAGGCTCTTCCCTCCCTTGGTGCAGTGTTTTGGCAGGCTAACAGCCAGCCACGCTAACCCTGACGGGCGATCTGGGTCGGGTATGAAATGTGGCCCCATCACAAAGTCTCTGAAAGTAGTCGAAGCTCTGCTTTTGGTTAGTTAGGGGAGGAAGGAAAGAGGAAGAGATAGGACAGTTTTCCCTTCCTAGCAGGCAGATAAGTCTTACTCTTAATGTGGCATTTCAGTCTTGCCTCTTACTCAAGTTCCCTCCCCCCATTCTCCCTTCAGCTTTAATATCTAGGTTTGTCTGATTTTAAACTGGGTTATTTGAATGTCAAACTTTCAATAACACTTTAATAGAGGTGTCCATTAACCCATGCTAAATTACAGCAGAACATCTCTGGAAATACATGTGACATCCACATGAATACCAAATGAATTCATTAGGATCAGCGCTATTACAATGAATACCAAATGAAACCCACAATGATGGGGACATCATCTTTCTGTGAATAATTGACAGCGTTCCTTTGGCACTAGTCAAACGCATCAGCTGTTTGTTTCTGCTGATGAGAGGTGGCAGTCTAGGTTTTGGTTAGATAAACAAATGATGACACCAATAATCACTTAGTTGGTGGCTGTAATGCTTAATAATCACATCCTGATATCATGCGTACTAGACGCAGTGCTGTACTTTTTATGCATAATGAATCCTAAACACTTCATAAAAGGTGATAACTTTCTTTGACCACTGAATATATTATTTATAAAAGTGCTCCATTCCCTTCCCCCTCCCACCCGTGGAGATCCTTTTAAATTTTTTTTATCATGTAGAATACACTGGTAGCACATCTTAGACTATGAGGTCTCTTCTTATACATAATTTATAAAACAATTTACAAGTGATTTATTTTTAGCAATGAGATAAAACATGGTGTGAAGGGTTTTGCCAACAGAGATATAGACAGTTTGGGAGTAATACTTGTGGAGGAGCCTGGGGTCAAGTGAAATTTATTTTTCTGTTTTCCCCTGAGGTGAACCTTAAGGAGACTGCTTTTGCACTTGTTTACGTACTGCGCTAAATACACACATTTCCCTAAAATTGCATGAAGTTGTATGGCACCATATTTTAGATGGCCTTGAAAAATATTCTTTAACTGAACATATTGGTAGTTAGATCTTGTTGATAGATACAATAAGAGTGTCCTTTCCAGATGCTGTGTGGTTTAATGACTGGCTCTTTCTGGGTGAAGCCCCTGCTGAGTGGTGGAGCTGCTGATGTCCACGTAGATGATGTCGAACTCTAGTTTATAAGATAGAACTCGCTGATGAAAGAGGAAGGATTGTGTTATCTCCTGTCTCCCAGGAGATGGCAGTGTTTAAGAGCATTAGCAGAGCATCTTGCACGTCATTAACCTCACGTCCTTGCACCAACCCTGGTTCACAACGATCAGTTAATTCATGAATATCATGGTAGTAGCCTAATGGAAGGAGAAACATGGGTTGACCTAAGGATAGAAAGAGGGATGTGTTGCAGCAGAACCTCTTTATGTCAGCTGTGGTGGTCTTTGATTGGAATTTGTTATTGTTTTGGGCTTGTGTGTAGCAAAATGTTCCAAGATGTTGACCTTGTAGCTTTGCTTCTGTCCCAGCCTGCAGCTGTGTGTACTGCAACAGGAAAACCCATCTAACTGGCCTCTCGTACTAAATCTTATTTCACATCAGCCATGGCTTTCTGCAAAAACAAAAGGTCTATTTCTAAAGGGTGCCTTGGAGAGCTGGTAATGAGCATCAGTGACAACATGTGCTTCTCCAATAACCATTGAATTAGGTTCTAGCCTTCTCTTTCCTAGTTTTTTCAAAGATATGTCAGGAAAAATTGCCAGTTCTCATTGGCTATGTAGAAACACTGGTCAAAAGTGATCCCTGCCTGCTGGGATCACCAACTGGTGGCTCTCAAAATTGAAGCTATATTCTAGGTTTTACAGTATCGCGGGTTGCGCAGTCATTTGTAACTACGTGATATGCCACCTAATCAGCATGCCAGTACTCTACTAGCGTGCTTAGAGAGTTTTTAACTTTTGTTTTGTACATGACTGTAAGACACCAGAGAGCAAGACTCCAAACCTCCGGTCTCTGTTTTCCGTGTAACAGGCTGAGCTGGTTCTGACTGTTGGCATTTATGCAACAGAGCTGGGGAACTGTGTAGCTATCGTGGGCTTCCAGGTAGGACCAAGGCACCAGCGCTTGTGTGCCTAGAGGGAACATCCTCCTAGAAGGTCATCTGAAAGAGTAAACGTATTGCTAAAGAAACTTAACCAGAGCAGTGCCCATAGTGGTGCTATGTCCAGACGTTGAAATGACTGTGACATAAGGTGAGAGTACAGAGATTGGGGATATTCAGCCAATTTGGGGGTCAGGATGAAAAAACCTGAGGAAGAAGCTGGGAGCACGGTCTGGGCTATTCTGGGGTCTGCCTTGTTGCAGAATTCCTTTTGCGCTCTCTGCTCCTCGATGTGTCTCGCCCTGCGCTCCTGGGCCATGACCGAGGTCTCCGTTGTGCAATCCTGGCCTTGAAACGGTTCAGCCTTCCAACTCCTAGGGAACTAATTTCCTAGTAATCTATTTGTTTAAAATTAGTATCTACAAAGTTAAGTCCTTGAACAGCCCAGACTTTGATTTGGGGAGACTGGGGACATACACCCTGGAAAACTGTAAATGCAGGCACTGCTTTCCTTTGCATCCAGAATTCAACAGAGCTGTCAGATAACACATGAGAGATGGTTAATAATAAATTAAAAACATTGCAGCCACAGGGAAACCACATCTCTCCCCTCCCCCCAAACTCCCCCTCTCTTTTGCTTTTTTCTACCCCATGGGCTTAATCAGCATCAAAGAGTAACAAATCCAATAAAATGTTTCCCTGAGCCAGGAACCAGCCTGAACTGGATATGCACACACACACCAGCCTCTCTCCCTCTCCCCCTGACTGCCAGCCCCTTTGCAAAACAGCTGACAGTTGAGGTGAAGATAGAACAAAGGAAGAGAGGGGGAATGGTAAATCACAGAGACACCCCCTGTCTCTCATCTGGCGTTAGAGAGCTCTAATAGTCCTCCCGTGCTTTTAGGCTACCGGTTTAGAAAGAGCTTTTCCGGCTCCTGACTTGGTTTTTATCCCACTAAGATCAGAGATTCAGGGAGAGGGAATGAAAAGGGGAAAGCATACATTCATTTCTACTGACTCCCCCCCTTTTAAAATTGAATTCAGACAAACGCCGTTCTGACCAATTGCAGCAGGCCATATGCACCCCTCTGATGGCTTTCCAGCCCTGGTGCTCCACAAACACCTGCCAGCGCCTTGCTCAGCTGAGAGCGAGTGATACTGTGCCGGGAGCGCTGCCGGGACCCGGCGAGGGTCCGTGCGCTGGCCCCCTCCCTGCCCAGCCCGTGCAGGCTCCTCCTGTGCAGGGACGTCTCTTTTCAGAGCTGGGGGAGATGTAGGTCACTCCCGAGCAGGACGAGAAGGTGGTGTTGGGCTGGATCTTCAGGGGTGAAAATCGACGTGGGTGTATTTGAAGTCAATGGGCTGACATTGCTTTTCCGTAGCTGAAGATTCAGCCTGAGGTATCCACCTGTCTAACAGCAGTGTGCGAGTACTCCAATAGTGCTTATGGCACCAGGAGATTTGAAAAAAAAAATTAAAAAAGGGTTAACAAGAAGAACTAAGGAGAACGTAGCCTCAGCAAGTTCTTCATTCTGTGCTGCTCTTTGTGGATCACTGCTCTGGGTATGTCTATGTCCCCCGAAGCTGAAATATCTAAGCACTTCCTAGTTATTAATATTGTGAGCACATCTTCTCTATAGCCTTGGAGAGAGAGTTGCCATCATTTCTGTCTTAGAGATGAAAACTGGAGCGCAGAGGAGGGAAGGTTTTGCTCATGGCCATGCAGAAAAGCCTATGGCAGAGTTAAGAAATGAATCCACATAACTCAAACTCTGCTATATCAGATCATAGCCGGGAGAACATCCTTGCCTTTGGCCTGTCTGTGTGAGCCGTAACACTTTCAGGTGAGTTCAGGCATCAAGTCTGCTCTGTGCTGAGTCCAACTTTCTAAACCTGCTGTTCTATGCTAGAGCGTAGCCATGCTAAAGGTAGAGTTTCAAGTAGCTGACAGACAGCTCTGTGTGCCAGCGTAATGGACATCTGGGCAGTGAGCACTGCATGACTCAAAAAGTTTGACTTAGCCTTCCAAGTGAGATAGATTGGCTGTGCATTTTGCCTGTGCATATGTCTTTCAGATGAGATCCCCAAAACCTGGTCCTGTTTGTTGTACATCACAAGAAAGACCCCTTGGCATTTTTCATATTCTTCTGCATTTCCTGTTCTGTAATAATTCTGCTTGCGTGTAGGTGTGCTGTGGGTGCTGTCACCCTGCTTAATACCTGTCTCCCAACAGATAGCTACTCTGCGAGTGAAAATTGCTTCGTTTGGACAGGTTAGGTGTAGGATAAGAGGAGCCTGTGGCTCCTGCTGTATAGGGCTGGATCACATCTATAGCATATACAGTGTTAGTCATGAGAGGCACTGTAGGAGGTTGAGGTGGTGCTGCTGCTGAAGAAATTCTACCATCGCACTAGAAAATATTATCTTTCTTAGAGAGTGTAGTGCCTTGGATACGCTCTCTCTGTAAGGAGGCACAAGTCTGCCCCATGAGAAGCTGTAGCACGGCTGGCACTGTGAACTAGACGGGCTTTAATGAATGAATTCAGAAACTACCAAAGAATTCCTATGGAAATACAGACGACATCCGCATTATGGCCATAATTAATTAACCAATCAATTATCATGATGAATGCTGTTTTAATGAATCAGTTGCAAATCATTTTCAGTTCCTATGGTTTTCATTGGGAGCACATTAATCACGGCAGGCTCTTTGGGTTGCAGAGGCATGTGGGATGTAAATCCAAGACCTGAGTAAATCTTTACCAAAGGTGAGCCAGATTCTCAGCGATCAGATCCAGATGCAGGTATGGAAAGCTCTCCTGAAGGTCAGAGGCTCTTCAAATTTGGAAAAATAGTGCTGGCACGTTATAGCGATTGCCCCAGAGCATGAAACAAGCAGATCTGAAATGACCCAGGGCTGGGCTGGGATTTCGAGCACTTTCAGATACAGACTTTCCTGCTAATTCTGTTTATACTGGGAAGAAGGTAAAATAATGTGTAGTAACTGTTCCTGAAATGTTGGATCAGCTGTACTGGTTTTGGGTTTTTTTTCCTGATATTAGGTTAGGGTTCTTGTAACTTTGTGTAAATACAATTGACTTTGGTGATACTCTGCACAGGAAAAGTGGCTGCCTGAATGGATCTGTTTGAGGAATTGGGGCTTAAATCTGTAAAGACTGCTCATGAGTGTCAGCTTGGACATTGCACTTTTTTTCAGTTTAGTGTTCATTTACTCCTGTGAAGAGCTTGCATGGTTCTACCATCTCTGAATGCTTCCAAACAGTGTGATCAACAGAAGCACTGATCTAAGCTAGTGGTTAGACTTACACCCTTGGATGTAACATCTTTATTTAACTGAGGTGTTGCCAAAACCCACTGGTTGCTCCTGGAATTAGCCAGCAGGCATACTGACTGAGTTTGGGTGTTTTGTACAGCTATGCCTAAAGCTCCTTGGAGCTGGAGCTGCTACCGGGAAGTGCAATAGATACGTCACAACACTCATAGCATTGATGTGGAACAACACAGGGAGCACAGGCTTTGCTACTCCAGGAAATAGTGGATTTGTGATGTGGCTGGGGGTTTTGTTTGTTTGTTTGTTTGTTGCTTAATGAAGAGATAGCTTAAAAAAAAAAAGAAGTAGGGAGGGTTGACGTGAGGTCTTGGGGAAAAAAAATTCTGAACTGGCTTTAGGACATTGATAGGCTGTGCATTTCAGGGCATTGTACTGAACAAAGAGAATCAAAATGGAAAGAAAACCTAAACCAGTTAGAAAATACGTTAAGTAATCCACAATGTCAAGCTTGAGCCTGAGGTAGTTTTATAGTATATGTAACTATATAAGCATTAATTTAGGAATTGATCTCTGTAATGTTAAATGTAAATTATAAATGGCTTATTTTACTTGCAGCTAAGAAATATAGAGATATCCCTCTTGTATAGCTGAGGGAACCTGCTCATCATGGGATGGAGCTTGTATATTTTATTATATTGTTTTTACTCACCCTGTTGGTGTAACAGGTTGGAATGCAGTAAGAAGAGGTATCTTTAATGAGTTTAATAACATGGGTAGATAGAGATCACTGGAAACCTTTTTGTAAACACAGATATAGTTCAGATAATATGTTTGTCTTTAGTGTTTATTATATGTTGCAGTCTAAAAGGCACAATTTTGGCAAATGTGAGCCTAATCTTTGTTTCCTTAAAGCTATACAAAAGTATCTGTTGACTTTTGGAAGCCCTTGGAAACCCCTGTTTTCTGATGGGATGTGGGCACCCAATTCATGTAACAAATACAAAAGCTTGAGACTAGCCCTGACATGGCTATATTAAAAAATGTGGGGAAATATTTGTGGGATATTTTTTGGAGTCTTTATACTGCTTTACTGGCAATCACATGAATTTTATATCTGTCATGAAATCTCCTGACATTTCCACCAATATGTCGCAAGGAGGTCATTAGAACAATTACTGAGATGTGGGAAGAGAAGTAGCATTCCATAGCATCAATTGCCAGCACTGCCATCTCTAAGCAATTAAAAACCATGAGAACAAAAATTTGACATTTTTTGGACTGTGTATCAATAGGGTGCACTCGCATTTGTTTTTGAGGTTTTCTGCACTGCTATAACACTAGGCTTACGGTCTTGAAAAAGATGAAGCTGTTTTGGAAAAATTAAAGTAAATTGAAAAAATCTCAAGGAAACTTTATTTTTTCATCTATTAGAACTGCTGACTTGACACATTTGAAGATTTTATAGAAACTATTCAATTTTGAGAACTTCCTGTGGGTAACAAACAAGTCATGTTAGAAATCAGTTTGTTCTCTGAGGTTCCATCAGATTTTGTTTCAATTATTTGTGAACCTGAAGCAAAGAGTCAGTCCGGTCCAATAGTCGCAGTTGCCTAAGTCACTGGCCGGGCCAGCTCAGGTGGGCTAAAGAGGAGCGAGTGTGTCTGGGAACACCATCCTCATCTCGGGCACTGGAGCCGGGGGAAATGGAGTTGCTGGGCTCCCAGCTCCTCACCCGCATGACGTATTGCCAATGACCCACGGGTTTCACAGGCTTTTGGATCTCGGAGGTCTTTAATTGCCAAATGGCTGCGACAGATTTGAAAATGAATGTGACTTTTTTCAGCACGGAGTGGTAATGGCAAAATTACTGAGATGCTAGTTCACCCCTGCTTGGCAGTGACGGGCAATGCTGAAGCCAACGAAAATTTTGTCAGGCTTGGGCTGTAGCAACCAAGGCTGTTTCACTCGCTATAGTCCTCTAGGAAGGTATTTAGACATCCGAGAGAGCGTAATTCATTCTGGAAATGACATATTTCAATATTAAAGTTGAATTTCACTTCCATGACATGGAGCTGATTTCTGACTCCAGATGGAAAAAATTCCCAAACTTAAATAATTGAATGGAGCTGATATCTGGTTTCCTGACCAGCTCTATTTCTCATGCAGCAATAAGCTAGAGTTCTTGAGAAAATCATCAAGTATTGAAAGAACCGAGGAACGGGTGTATCGAAAGGCTCAGCCAGTCTCCCACTGTCGGTAAGGCACGTAGGATTATTTCCCTGGAGACTCAGAGCAGAGTCTGCTGATGGTGTGGCCGTTAATAAAACAGGAAAAATATTAGTGAGGTTTGTCCGAGACCTGCTTTGAGTTTGTGGAGACACCTCTTCGTCTTCCTGGATCCAAATGCATGATTTATTCCCCTTAAGTCCTAAATTTAGCAGAAAATAGACCAGACCAGGCTTTCCTCACTCAGGTAAGGAATTTCAGTTTGTTATGCTGCCAGACCTTGGTTTGGACTCTAGGAATACAGATCAGTTCATTGATCAGCAAGACTGCTTCTTCATTGCCATACCTCTGCTTAATGCCAGGTACGCCCACCCTCTTCCACGCCTGATTTTTTCACTCATTTGGGAGCATTAAGTTGATAGTCTGTACAAATAATAAAACTGCACCTGCGTTGCACTGGACGGGGCCTGCGACGGGTCTGGTGTCTCCTGTTGAGGCACAGCCGGGGTGCAGGGTAGGAGGCTGGTGGAGCGAGAGGGCTTTGTGGAAGCACCTGTTACCCCTGGTTGGGGTGAGCCCCGTCTGCGTTCAACTGAGCAAACTGGTCCTGAACCTCCCAGACCCAAACCCCTGGAGACTTCACTACTGTTGGAGAGGTGATGGCTTGCACTTTCCCAAACAAAGCACAGCAATATTTCCTGTAATTTGAAACAAAGAGACAACTTGCTGCTTTGTAATCTGTGGGTGGGGGAGGCACTGTTGAGTCAGGAAGCCCCCAGAGGGTGCTGGCTTTACTGGTTTCAGCTGTGAAATCAAAACATATGCATGAGTCAGGCCAGTGGTTAAGTTCTGCTCACTTTGAGGCCCTGGCTTTGATTAAATTCATGTGTCATTTTAAAAGGTCCATGTTTAGCTTGGTTTTAGATCATGCTTGCATAATTAGTTTATTTAAACTATGTCTCATGTTAAATCAGATTTTGCCTGTGGACTTAAGTACAACTATGTAATAAGATATACCTATTAAACAGATGTTTAATCTTAATGACTATGTTCTTGACAATCAATTGAAATTGAACATCTAATAACTACACTGCAACTAGACATATCTCTTTGCATTTAATAAGATACTATAGTAATATAATTATAGTAATATAGGATATTATAAATAACATATTCATGGCAATATACCAATGTTTGTATAATACACATAATATATATAAAATCATCTGAGAAAGGAGGAGGCTTTAGCTCAGCTCATCATTTTCCTGATGGGAGAGGAAAAAAAAAAAAAAAAAAAAACCAAAACAAATGTTATCCTCTTACAGAAGAAACAATTTGTATTGGCACTCTGCAGTGTGTGTCCTGTAATAGCACTGTGTCCGCAGGTCACCACCGCAAGTAGTCACTCACCCCAAGTAATGTCCAAAGCAGTGGTGTCACAGAACAAAGCTCTACATTTCCTTAAAAAAAAAAAAAAAAAAAAAAGAGAGAGAGAGAGAAGGGGATAAGTTTGTGTTCGTGTATATAGTGACTGTTGGGATATTTTTGTCACACTCAATAGAAAGAAAGGGAACTAAGAAAAATAATGAGGAACAAAGAGAACAAATACAGGTGTGGAAATATTTGTTGGAAAAAAAGCCAGCCAACTCTGTGTCAATCCTTATTGCAACTGGCCTTCTAGTTGCATGTAAATACGATACTTCTGCAGTTTGACACCCGAGTCTCTGATTTGCGATTGTAACCATACCAATAAATGAGCTATTTCATTAACATATCCCACAGAATATCTGATTGTTCCACCAGTTGGATCTGATGTTCCTGACTCCAGAGCTTTATATTCTGCTGTTAAGACATGCACAAATGATTTAGTTTATATCCCTTTGTTATGCTTCTGTACCATAAGTGTATACTGATGGACATTTAAATATAAAATCAAGTAACAGATTCATAATGTTCTGTTCAGAATTAGCAAGTATGTGTCAAACAGCCTATTGAAACAATTGAATACTTTGGTAGATGTGCAGTATTTTAGGTTTTTTTACATTTTTTTCTTTTCTTTTTTTTTTAAGCCCTAGTTTGAAGAGGCATTTAAGCCCATGCTTAAATCTATCTTTTTGGCAAATCTGTTGCACATGTGTTCAGTATTAAGTGCATGCTAACTAGAAATAAGCTGATTAACTTTTGTCTTACAGTTGGACCTAGTATTCATTGGACTCTATAGATAATTTTCCATCGAATTGAATGAGCTCTGAGCTAAAGAGTGCAAAAATGTGGTGGAAAGGCAGGGAGAGAGGGTGGGAAACAGGTGGGTTAAAATTAGACTTTGGATTATTTGGTGTCTTTTGGGCTATTAAATATGTATAGAATGGAGCTGTCGTTAATGCAAATTACAAACATGTTTCAGAATCTGTTTTATAGCACATGTACACTACAATGATGGACTAGTAACATATGAAAGACATACTGATGATAGTAAACATTAGCTCAGCATTCTGGTCTCCAGTATGGCTCAAAACTGGGGGGGGGGAGAAGTCTTCAAACTTTTCATGTTCCATAGGAATGATTATCAAGGTCTCTTTTCGTTCAGCCTCCCAGATTCTTCTTTATAAACTAGGTTGGTTTCCCTGAGCATCTCTTTGCCAGTGCATTGTATTTTCCCCATGCCTTCCTGCATTAATTTTTGTTAAATATTGTTGTTGCCATCTTTACACTAAAAAATGCATGAAGAAGAGAGAAGTGTGTGTGTATTTGTATTCTCCCTTCCCCCTTTCCTCATCTAACTCGGACACTGGGAGGGGTAAAAAAAAAAAAATAAAGACACTTAAAATTTTCTTGTCTCTCACACGCCAGGTTTACAGTGTAAAACTAGTGAATTTTCCGGAGTGAAGACCTGTTTTGGTGGCTTCTTGTAATTGTATTACTGGAGGGCACCTCTAGCTAACACTGCCCTGGGGTAAATTAGGCCTAGAACTTGTCAAGAGATTATTTTTTCTGCTGACTTTCTTTAGTCCACTTTACCCCCTATTTAGGCTGGGAGAGGATGATACTTTGTGTTTTGGTTTGGGTCTTTTTTTTTTTTCCATTCTGTTTGGTAATTTTTCCACACACCTTTATTGAAGACAGTGATTGCAAACACATTCGACTTGATATTCAACTCACACTTTAACTTAACAAGTAGTTCAAAGATTAATTACCATGTACCTTGCAGTTCATAGATTCTATTATGATACAGCTCAAGCAAAGAGACCAGGAGAAGAATCCAGCTGATTAGCCTGTGATTATGTGTTAGCCTGTGCTTGTGGTCTTTGGTTGGTTGTCACTGTGCGATGCAAGAACTGCTACTTGGTTATGGTTTCCCACCTATATTAATTTTAATGTAGTTGACGAGTTTCTAGGACTTAAAAAAGTATTAGTGGCAATATTTGTCAGGTTAGTAGAGTTAAAATTGTTAATGCTTAAATAGATGAAATTAGTCTTCTCAGCAGCAGAGCAAGGGAAGTTGTTTTTCACGTTTCACACACGGCTATTTGGACTGTGGTTGAGGTATTGCTAATAGCGGACTTGTGCACTACCCCATCACCTGGGGTACAAATCTGAGCTGGATCTGCTGTGGGCGTGCTTGTGCTTCTGGCAAGTCAACCAGAGCGCAGTGTGAAAACTCTCTTTTCCTGCCAGCTTGCTGGCTCCAGAAGGGAGCGTCAGACTTTGAACCTGTACGGTGAGACCGTAGTGCCATGGCTGGTGTGGTTTGGTGGCAAAGGCAAGTTTAAAAGGGTTTTTGCCTTACCGTAGTTCAAAAATGGATAGTTCTTAGTAATTTGGATGGGTTCACGGGCGTAGCTCGCAGTGACTCACAAGTGGTTGGTCGGGAGCAGTGCGGAAAGCAGCTTGCTGTCGTGCGAGAAGTGCAGGTGAGAACTGGCAGGATAGAAATGCCCCAAGCTGGCACTGCAGCCACCGTAATACAGAAGCACAGCTCAGTCTGTATCGTGTCTGTGGCGCTTCTGGTTTGGTAGTACCATACCTAAAACTAGATTTAGCACCTCATCAGACTGTAGTGTCTGGTAAGAGAGGAGCTTAGCAATGTGCAGAAAGCCCCAGATGAAGAGTTCACCCTGTCGCCCCTCTGTTAATAGCTGGAGTTTGCATTTTAAGATTTGCAGAGTGAGACCTGTCAGAGATGTGATTAGAATTTGCTTCCCGCTCTGTTCTCACTGCGAGTAACTCACTGTTCCCCTTATTCTAGAGTAAATTGATTAGGACTCAATAAAAAGCACGGGGAGAACCCGCTTGTCACTTCTTAAATGTCTCCGCCTGTTTGGAGACTTTGCCTGAATCCCTGAGCAAGCGGGAGCTCTTTCTGCTGTGAATTCCCCGCATCTATAGTTTCGCTGGCTAACAAGGGAAGGCAATATACATAGGACAGAACAGGTTTCTATTCAGCCGTGGAGAAAGCACTTGTGAATGTTGCAGGAAATGAGATCTTAAGTCAGTGCATAAAACAATCTAATCCATCACAGCCCCTAGAATGGCCCCTCATAACTCAGGGGCTGTCATACCCCTTTGTGTGCATGAAGGCAGTTGTGGAAGAAGTGACGAACTGCGCACATATTCTGCTAAATCCGTTCTGGCAGCTGAGGTAATATATTTTCAATGCCAAGTCACATAATTTTACTTTAGCTCATTTGACTCCAGGCTACAAAGCTATTCCAGAAAACAAAGGGATGGTGTTTGAATAATGAATAATAATGAATTTAATTCCGTGGGCTTGTGCTGGGCTGAAGCCTCTAGGAGGTTAAATGCAGATAAAGTAATGGAAAGCAAAAGTTTTACCTTATGAAATAGCATTATTTTACCCTAGTCGTCTTGACTTTGTTAGGCATTGACAGCTTTGGACAGATGCAGCTGGCATCTGAATTTATAACTGATACATCATTAAGTGTGATTTACAGATTTACACCTACAAAATAGCATAGAATTACTCTCAGCATCTCCCTTTCGCCTTCTAGTTTTGTTTTTTTCTTTTTTTGTCCTGTTCCTTTTCTCTTGGTTTTGGTAGTTGTAGACCTTCACAGCAGTTGCAAGGAAATCTGAGCGTATCCTTGCACTGTGATAGATGTACATGCACTCTTCTTTTGGTGTCACACGACATCCGCAGCTGATAAGTCAATGCTTTTCAAGAAAGAAGTAAGGCAATATTCCCATAGTTCTGGGCAAAGAGATGATGCCTGCCTCTGCCTGTACGACACCTAACATACAGTAGTCCTGATGCTGCTTGACACTTTTGATATTAGTTTAATATTAATGACAGGTGGGCTGGCAAGAAGAGGGATTCCCCTGTAGCGAGATCCTGGAAGGCAGCTTCAAGGAAGACTTTGGTATTTGTTAATTTGCCACAGACAGGAAATTAAACACTACAGTGGCTTAAAGACCACTGAGCTCTGGGTGCTTAATTCTTCTTTATCCCTTTGAAAATCCTCCTTTTCTTTAGCATTTTAAGGGAGCATGAATTTGTTTACAAATTGTTTAGATTGTTCATGGAGTTGCTTAAGACTCTCAAAGATTCATACAGGCAGACCCAGGCAAGCAGGAATGTGGAGAAGTGCTACAGATGGTTGTCTGGGAGGTCTCGCCCCATCTGGAGAGGAAGCTGGTGAATGCATGCACGAGGCTGCCGTAACCTTTGTGTTTCTTATACAGCACGCATACATAGTTGTGCTCCATCAGAGATGCTATTCCAGCTCAACTGCTTCTTCGGCGGGTGGGTCTTTTACTGCAGACGGTGTCCTCGGAGCCCTTTCAAGCGCATGTACGAAGAGGCACATGCCCAGATCCTGCTCGGAGAGGAGAAGGGTGAGGTGAAAGAGGGAAGGCAGGAGCAGAGCAGTAGTAGCAAACTGAGGCAGTAGCTGTATGCGGCTTCCCCGAGAGCTGCAGGAAAGCCCTGGTGAGGTCCTCCCTGGAGAAGGTGGCAAAGGCCCATGGTCAGGGGAAGGGGAAGAAAGGGAATCACTGCTCGCCTGGGCCGGGGGTGTGCTAAATGGGTAGCTGGCAGTCATGGGGGATGTGCAGCTCTGGTCTCTCCTGTGTTTGTAACTCTACCGCGTGGTGCTACGGAAATCAGTGTGATGCCAAAGATTCAACATCATCTATTAACTCATGGCAGAAGATCATCAGATGAACCAGGAAGGGGCAGTCACTCTTAGAAACAATTTGATAAGTAGTAAACATTAAAAAGGAAAAAAATCAAGAGGCTTGATAGGCAAAGTGGGTTTATGGAGAGCCATTTTTGGGACAAGGTAACCGGTGTTTTCTGATGCTATTTAAGAAGCAAACTGATTTATAGGACAACTATGTGTGGGACCTACGTTCTTTGTCTGCAGCCTGAATGTGGCAATACTTTGTTAATTTGAGGGAATGAGAAAGTGAAGCTGATTATAAACAGAAATGAAACAGTCATTCAGGCACCATGTGCATGGGACTTCTAGCGAGCTCCACCGGAGGTCCAGGCACTGAATATTTGGAGGATTATGTGTCATCTTGTGGATCTGTTTTCATGTTCCAAGCCATCTGGCATACAGGAGTAAACAAACAGCAGAAAAGATAATAAGTAAACTGTTTGTTAACTATTTTTTTCCCAGTCTTAATACTATAAGAGCAAAGGACTTTTAATTCCTAAAACAGATTAATTTTAGATTACATCTAATATTAAGTGAAATAGTAAATGTAACGTTTCCACCTTACAGGAAGGCAATCTCCCATTTCCTTTGTTCACAAGGCTCTGCACGTGTTTTCTCCCAGCTCTAGCTATGGTGAGAAAAGGGGGGAGCAGGCCCCTGCCCAAGGCTACTGTCAGGTCTCTCAACTGCTGCTGATGCAGCTGGATGGTGGTGTGTCCCCAGCCCTACTGCAGGCAGCTCCGAGCATGACTCTTGGTGTCACTGGGAGAAGCTATGATGGTGTTACTGGAGAATATCCCTTGGTTAACCCTGCCTTATCTGACAGCAGCAGTTCACAGGTGTTGCCTTGTAACACTGAGCACAGAATTTCACTACAGTGAGGGAAATAACATTGACCCAAACTTGTTTCTTTCCTGGTTTTGCTGAGGAGAGTTTGGTAGAAGGGTTACAGCATCCACTTGCTTGAGTTCACTATGTTGGTTCAGAGAAATAGTATCTCAGACTAGCTAGAAACGTTCTGAATTTCATCAAAAAGTCTTTGAAAAAATTCTATTATGCTTGATTAACCGTACAGTAGATTTAAAACCATAGCTCTGTTGAAGTAATCCAAACATGTGTAGTCAAGGCCCACTGATACCAATTCATACCATTTAATTGAGTACTGCATTATTTAATCATTTTCCTTTTGGTGTAATCTCATTTTGCAAGAAATCTCACTCAAAAAAGAAAGGGAGTTTCTAGTTTTCCTGGCTATAGAGGAAACCCAGAGCATGTCAGCACATAGGCTTCCCAAAAAAGAAATGAACTTAAGTTCTTATATTTTGCGGTGGGGAAAGGAACTCCATCATGTGCATGAAATTATACCAGACAACTATTACTCCTTGTTATAGTACTTTTGGAAAGCTGTAGTCTAGAAATGGCTGTGCTGGGGTTATCACTTCTTCAGAACTACTTCAAAATCAGCTGGTTAGTCTGGGCTGTAAGAGAACCAGGTGGGTTAGCTCAGGGTGCCACTTATGAGTGTGATGCTCTAACCCCCAGCTCCCATCAAATGAGTCAGTCCTACCATCCTTCTTACCTCCAACCGCATGTTCCTGCCCCATTTTTGGTGTTCATTGGCATTTATGAGAGAAGCTGGGCCAAGGAGTTAAACTGGCTGAGGAGGACCACTGCAAAAAGACTAATTCTCTACCAGTTCAGCCCCTTGGATCTGAAAGAGGAAACTTATCTACCTTAAAGTATACAAAGCTAATTAAAATGGGAACTTTTTCTGTTTGAAGATGGAAGACTTGTAGGTAAGGTACAGTGAGAAAAACTGACAGCCCTTTCTCTCTGGTCGGGAAGATTTCCAGGAACTTGTCGCATTTTTTTTAGACACTATGTGAAGTGTCCTCCCATCCTAGACCACTGTTTGTGTCAGAGTTTAAACCTCCTCCAGAAAGGGAACGAAGGCAAAGCCTTTTCAAGCTGCTTGGTGTTAACATTCTCATTTCTGAAAGGCGTATAATAGCTTTTAACGTTTTGAACGGAATCAGAAATACCAAAGAGAAGGAACAGGCTCAGGGGGCAGGAATGGTCTTGATACTCTTGGGTGCTCAGTTGCCTTGTTGGTTCCTTGTGTATGCGTAAGTTGGTGTTTGTTTATGCCTGTTTGATCTCATTTCCCAAAAGTATTTCCCAAGCTGTGCTCAGACAGAGGCTATGGGAAGGAACCTTCTGACTGAAATGGAATCCCTCATTCAAGATGAAATAGGATTTTTTTTTTTTTTTTTTTTTTTTGTGTAAGCTGTTTCCTGGCAAGGTTTTCATGTGACATTTGCTGGGAGGGTAACCCATTAATTTGAATCCAAGCACCAGCGGGAGCTAATCTGGATGACACTAGATCATGCTTGGCATTTGTTTCCACACTGGTTAGGTGCCATGTGAAATATTTCCAGTGTTGACCCATGTTTCCAGCTTTGGAAGCTGTGCTGGAAATTGCAGTTATGCTAGAAGAGTTGTCTGATGATTTTTTTTTCTTTTTTTTAATATGAATAGTCCAATGGAAACGTTAACTAGTTCACAGAAAATTCAGGTGCAAGCACAATTTCACACCTGTGTCAGTACCAAAATGAGGAGTTGGCACACGATTGCTGTCACTGTTATTTATTATGTTTATTATGGAAATGCTTAACTTCCCGACTGAAGATGAGGATTTCTGCTATGTCTACATGCGCAGCCTAACCTGCTCTTGAACCTCCTAGAATGCCTCACTGCAGCCTGTGTCTGCACACAAAGGACTCCTCGAATGAGCTGTTTGAATTGTGGTCCTCGAGGAATACTGCAGAGCTATGGCTGGAAATAGCGGGTCGTGCTCAGAGCTGGCACTCCCCATAGCGTTGCGTAGACTTAAGAAGCAGCGAAGATTTAAATGGCGAGCAGGAGAATATTTTGATCATTCTGTGTTCATGTCAGCCATAGCTGCTGGTCCGCTTCCCGTGGGCATTGATTGAGTTTAAGTGCTCTTCCCAACACAGAGTCAGGGTACGTGATGAGAGAAAGCTTTCGAATTATGTGGTTATGTACCAGTTTCATACTTACTGTGGTACAGTGCAGACCGGTTTGGTTCTAAGGACACGATGTTAAGTATTTTTATGAATTTTAATTTCTATTGAAATAATTATCAGAAATTTACTGAGGTGATAAAAGAGGGATGGAGGAGTAAATGGCTAAAGCAAAAAATAAAAATCTTGTCTGGACACTTTAATGTGTGTTGAGCTGCAAAGGTGGACTATGGAGGTGCGATCTCTTTGGGAAGCAGGTTTGCTGTTTGTTCTCTCCGTTTTGCAGTACCTAGCACATGGGGCTTCTACGTGCTCCTATGTTATAAGGAATGAATGACCACGAGATGGAAAAACACAGCAAGAATAACAAGGAAGTCAAGGCAGTTCCCTGAGAGGGCTGAGTTGTTCTGGTAGTTGAGCATTGCCGAAAGAGAGCTTTCTTGCCGTGTTGCATCAGGTTCTGGATGGGGCTGATGAATACCGCGTCTAGAGCAAAGCAAGGGGTGGGACCCATCACCAGGGACAGGGGCAGAGAAGAGAGGCAGGAGGGATGCTTCGCTGTCTTGGTGGCTGATATTTGTGGCTGGTGAGTGATACTGGCTTATATATTTATGGAACTGATTTATCTGGGCTCATTGAAGCAGAAACAAAGTTTTCTGACATGCGATCCTTTCACTGCATCTTCTATTTAAAAAAAAAAAAAAAAAAAAAAGGCAAAGCTCTCCAGCCCCCTGCCCTTTAAGAGCAAGGAGAAGCTTTTTCACCCTGCCTTTGGGCTCATGGGAGGAAGGACAAGGCTGAGGAAAATTTCCGTGGAGGAGCGAGGACAGAACAGACCCAGGCCCGCTGTAGGCCTTCCTAAGTGGATTTTTAGGCTGCAGTTTTTCAGCCCCTGAATTTTTGTCTGTGTAATTATCAAACCTAGGGTGAAGAGTATTATCCTGTTTCTTGAAGTGCTATAAAGGAGAAATGTTGGGATCCCAAGCTGTTCTTGTCATCCCAGGATAATTTCCAGGGCAGAGTCTTAGTATTACCCCACTGCCAGTTCTGGGATCTGGGAACTCAGCCCCCTTGGCTCCAGATGATTAGCCCAAAGTATGGTCAGGATTTTTGAGTGACAAGGTGAGCTTTAAAACATGTTTTGAATTAGTTTTGAAAATCCCTGGAGTCTGGATATAAAAGAACCTGCTTTTGCTCAAGTAAGGGAAACGTGCAAACTGGTTTCCCTTGGAATTGCTGCAGTTCCGAGTTCATCCTCAGTTACAGTCGACTCCTAACACCAGCAACTGCATTAATTGTAAAGCCAAACCTCCTTTTTACCAGATTTGGTTATCTCAGGCCTGATCTAATGCCTTTTGAGATTAGTGGGACTTTTTTCAGTTTACTTGAGTTGAAGCTGGGTCAGACCCATATTAGATGCCTGTCACATTGGTACCTAAGCAATTTGTAATTCCACTGAGACCTTAGGTTTGATTAAGAAATCTTTAATAAGATTGCTTTTGTGTTTAAACAACCCATATGTAAAGGCTTCTTTCCCCACAACAATAGTAATTGGATATCCTCAGTACCCAGTCGTTTCATTGCAAGATGTTTCACTATAAGAAAATAATTTCCAACCCATGTTTCTTTTCTTCTTTTAACTTAAAAGAGCCTCTTGTCTTCTTTGTGGTCAGTGCAGGCCATTTGTAACTGCCTGGTAGGAACTGAAATCTGTACGTTTTAATCTCCCTTGCTTTGTGTTTCTGTACCAACCTGCAAGCAAGCCCTGAAGTTTGTTCAGATTAGGGATCAAACACTGAATTTCTATTTCTTTTCTTGCAAATTCCTAGGGGGAAAAAAAAAAATCAATATGCTAAGGCTGATGCATCAAGCTTTCAAATCTATGCAGACATCAATAGGCAGCTGTTCTGTGCTTTTTAGCATTTTGGGCCAAGTTTCTGATCTCAAACAGATTGATGTAAAACCAGAGGAACTTCATAGGAACTTCTCGGGATTTACACCGCTTGCTCAGACTAGGTCAAGCTGTTAAATCTATCCAGTATCAAAATTTTGATTTTCATTGACTGTTAATATAATAATTAGAATTTGATTAGGAATGGGGTATCTGCACCTTCATAGCTACTCCCTAGGGAAATTAAAACATAATTTTGTGACATTGTGTGCTGCCCAATATATATAGCTATTCTTATTTGGTAAATGTATATGATATAGTATTTGCTACTTCACCAATTTAATACAAAATAAAATCTTTTCAAGTCAGAGTAATGTCCTCTGCTTTATATTTGAAAAAACAAATGAATCCCATGATGCACTGTGATTTGCAATAAAGTTGATCAATGTGATCTACCTCCACAAATTGCAGAACACACCATTCACATTCTTTTGAGTAATACTCTTGTTTTACCTTGAAGTACATTACTGTTGTTCCTGGTGTTAAGTATGGCATCTTAAGACTTTTTAATAGAAAGAAACTAAATGAAAATTGATTGATAAAAGCTCCATCAAGGTGTTCATTGTTTTTGCCCAGGGGTAAAGCAGAAACTTTTGAAAGCCATGTCATTTGTATTAGATACTGTTTTTCAAAGTGCATGGCCAATGGAGATGTGAACACAAAGGTAGGAAATTGCTTTTAATCATTAATAACTTGCACAGGGAGCTTGTAGTACAAGGTAGAGTGTCCAACTTCATGCTGGATAATGATGATTTGTTGCAAAAATTGGTGCACGGAGGCGTAGTGGAATATTGTGTATGCAGTCATAGTACTGAAGTTGGCATCTACAGCAGCTTGAAGCATATGCGAATGAAAGAGAAAATACCTGGTGAACACGGGACACTACGTTATACTCCAGCTACGTTAGAGACAAGCGCAGTAGTGGAGACAGGGTGTGGTTTAGCAGCAGTTGCCTGTAGGGCTATTAAAGTTCTTAACCCTTTGGAGCAGGGCCTGAAATAGCTCATCTCTCCCTAGTTCTTGGAGTATTCTGGTTTGATCAGGGCAGAAACAAATCCATTATCATCAGTAAGAGAATTTTAGTGAGGGTAAGAACTGTAAATTGCCCTGTTATATAGGGAAATAACATTCAATCTGAGAGCCCAGAGTAAGTAACAGGAAGGATGATGTTAGTGGAAGGAGTCTTAAGAGAATTGTGGGAGGACATTTGTTCTTGGCTGTTGTGAAGGAACACTGTCTTGAAAACGCTTACTCCAGACAGTAGTTTGCTGCATGACTGCCTTTAAACCCCAGCTGCCAAGGCAAACTTGAGTAACCAGCTCAGCTGTGTATAAGTGAGCAGGCTTGAGCTGAACATGTTATTTTTTGGGTTAATTTGATGCTGTACAGAGGTTGTTTTCCCCCAAAGTATCCCAAACTGAAATGTCTCTAATTCTGAAGAAGTGTGAATGTGTATGGTCAGAAACTTATCTCCTGCTCCCCACCACCCATGGAGGCAGGGAAGCCCAGTAACTCGCCTCTTTGGCTACTCAAGATCATTTTGCACTCTCAGGTCTCCATGGGCCTTTTAGCTCTTCGGGATTGTTAAGTGATTTGGGCTGTGCCCACTCATCGCATGTTAAAGGTAATTATTTGAAAAGATGAAGGGTAGAAGTGCGCTTGGCCTCTCTGCAATCAGATACACAGACAATAGCCCTGTGGGCTGCTTGTGTTGTCTCACCCTGACCATCACCCCAAGTACCGGGGCCGTAGCGGAGGGCTCTGGGCACACAACTCGTGACATCCAGTTCCTGACCTGAAAAGCCTCCAATCTAAATGGAAAATCAAAACTCAAATTGGAAAAGGTTTGGGAAAATGGCAGGTGATGTGACTTGCCCGAGACCATAGAGAGTTGGTGGCAAGAATTTTGTGCACGGGTTCCTGGTGATTTGAGGGTTTTTTGTTTTGTTTTGCTTGTGCAATATAAACACCTTAGAAATGGCATACCTGCCAAGACTGCTTCTTATGGCCTATTGGGAAGGTAACTATTAAAACTGGCTACAAAGTGTCCCAGATTTCCCCTCTACCTAAGATGAATTTCACTTTTTCCTGTTAGGTTGAAGAAAGAAAAAGCATTTTGTTGATATTTTTTTTCTAGGGAAAAATGAAAAATATTCTGTTGAACAGCATGCTACTTTTTGTTTGAATATGTCCTTATTCATCAGTTAAATAATTTAGGTAAAAAAACCTCCAGACTTCAGTGCTAGAAAGGATACTTGTGGTCAGAACACAATTTAACAAAACTCAGTAATCTAAAAGTGGAAACATGAATTCTTTGTTTCCATACACTATATAAATCCATGTAAACTAATAGATTTATTTCTTTTATACTTGGAGAAGGAAGGAAGGAACTGTTTAATTGGAGAAAGTTCAAGCACTGCAGTGATAAAATCCATGTTACTCTGTGCGCAAGTAGTGCGCGCATTTGTAACGTTATTCTATTAGCTTTGCCATTTTTTGGTTTTGGCCTTTCTTACTTGTAGATAGTTTCTGTAGCCCTTACTTGGTGTGCCTATGTGCTAGTTTAAAAAAGAATTAAAAGGGTTTAACAAAACTTTGTAGGTATGTTGTACAACATATCTTTTATGATGGGATATCGGGTAAGTATTTGAGAAATAGAAGTTTTCAGGCATAATTGCTCAGTGTGTACAAACAGTTGTAGTGACCATGCACAAATTAAGCAGGCAGAAATGCACAGTTGAGATTAAACTCTTCCAAGGTCAGGCCCTACAAATACACGGCGTATCAGCTGGGCTAAGAGTTGGCAATGGGACTCGAACTAAACATATGACAAACATATGGAAAATATACTCCTTTGCTTGGTATGTTTAAAAAATGGATCATACTCAATGTGCTACTGCCTTTGAGGGCTATAAGATAAAATGTTGCAAGGTTCAATGACTCTGAGATGGAAATCCTGGGTACAGCCCAGATGGAGGCCTGATACCAAAAGCTGCTCTTGTCTTTGAACATTATTGGCCCCAAAGAACTGAAATTCATTTTAGGTTTCCCCCCACTCCCTTGAAAACAATATGAGTGCAAAAGTTTCCACTTGTTTTTGTCCCTGTGCCAACCTGCAAGTTTAAGCACTGAGGAAAATGCGTTTTAGGAGAGGATTGGCTTACAAGTCCTCTTGAAGTCAATGGCATGGACTTGGAAGATTTTTGGGAAGTGTAAAAAGCCCATCTTAAACTGCTCCAAAGTTGCTCCAGTGTAGCTATTCTGTTGCTTGCAGAAAAGATGGTTTAAGAAGGTTGTGGGCCCCCCAGGCCTCATTCTTGGTGCCATGCTGATGTTTCTCCTTCCGCACCCTGGTTGGGCTGACATAGTCATTTGTGGATCTGATCCTTGAGTTAGATCTTTGACGTGATCAGGACTAATATCTGCACTTCACTTCCCTCTTTTCATTTTATAAAGTTTATTTATACGTGGCATCATTTCATACCGATGCCTTAGAAATACTTGCATGAGCAACTGTGGGTGGAAGGGCAGGTAAGAGTGTGGACAGGGGTGGTGCTGGTACCAGAATCAACCCTCAAATGATACCTCTGGTATTTTGTGAACACTTCTGCTCTTTATACTGTTTTAGATACACAAATCAGCTGTCAACCTTGTTAACTAGGCTGGTGTTTGAACACAATATGTGTATTCCTGTCTGATGGTGAATGTCTCCAGGGATAAGGTGTGAGAGAGGCAGGGTATGGAGGAATACTCTGACCTCTGGCATCCACAGGAAGTGTCATCGTCACAGATAATAGGGTACCGCTGACATTGCAGCCCAGGTGACCTAATGGCTTGTTGGCATAACAAGGAACAGCCCCCCCCCCCCCCCCCCCCCCGCCCCTCCTTTGTGCATTCCCACTTCCTCCATTGTAATCCTGAGCTGAGCTAATTCAGGCAGGAAAATACTTTTTTAAGGCTTATTTTCATATTGTTTTTGCTCCCTAGACTGCTCATTGAAGGGGTTCTGTGGTTCATTACAGGGTACCACGCAACTTATGGGGAAGTGGGACCTCCCTTTTTGGTGTCAAGGTTAAAGCACACTCTTGTAGGAATAGCTCAAGCCTCTGTTCTGGACCCAGCTCATCTGGTGGTTAGAGCACAGAAGGTGAAAAGATGTCTTAAACTTAGCTTTTCTTTTCCTTCTTGCAGTCTTGCGCCAATTAGGGAATGGAGAAATTGGCTCAAAAGCCTTTATTTTTTCCTGCTCATTTTCTGTCATTTGTTGTTTTTCTTTTAAAGTAGACTTCTAGGATGAATGCAATTTTCCTGTGGGAGTAAATGCTGAGTTCTGTCTGTGTTTTTATCTCCGTAGCTGACAATAATAAAAATTCCAAACAACTTCCCCCGCATTCCCTGCGTTGCTGTTGTCATGTTTTCTGCTGGTTGACAAAGTCACCTCTGTGGCCTTAATATTTGGGTACATTTATTTTGCAAAGTACTGGGAGCTGCATGGCTTGTTGATGTTTTCAAAAGCTTTCACAAAAGCTGTTGAAACACCACATGTTGCACAGTTAAGAATTTAGGAATTTTCCCCTCCCACTCCCCAACTGTTTTTTAGATTAGTGTTTGTGTTTCTCTAAAGCACCCTGCAAACACCTCCTGTCAATAGGGGATGGAGGGAGCCTGAGGAAGTCAGTCATGCAGTCTTTCTTTCCGTGAAATATTGCTTGTCTACTGGGATCCCATAAGAAAGTCCCGGGAAGATTAGGTATATCTTCTCTCCTTCGTGTGCACAACTCTTTCAATGGAAGTGAAATCACAGAGCACTTAGAATGGTTTCTTTTGCGGAGTTGAATCCTTCTCTTTTCCCATTCCTTCCTTGCCCGTTTCCTCCTTCCACCCCCAGATATTCTAAAGTATTACTTGCCTAATCAGTAACCTTGTTTTACCTATTTGAAGATGGAAAAAAAAATACCCAACAACATAAAAAGAGCATCTTGAGAGATACTGATTTTGGGAACAACTGAGACAACAGGATTAGGCTTAACTTTAGCTTGCAGTTGATGTGTGGCTAGAAGAGGAGCGAAGTCTCTTCTGGCCAGAGGAAGGAAGGAACAAGACATGATTCTCATGCTCTTTTGCAGAGGCATTGCTGATGCTATTGAATCTGTGGCTTAGGGTCTAAGTGACGTTTAAACCGTTTATTGAAAGCCAAGGACTTTTTAGGGCATGACCATCTCTGACAAATGTTGCAGTCTTTCCCTTCTAAAAGGTCCTTCCACTGTTAAATGATACAGCAATGGTACAGCACACTTTCTACTCACTTTTCAGCAGACAAACCAACAATTTCAAATCTTATTAAGAAGATAATGCAACTTATTGCTTGAAAGCAAGAAAAATAACATAAGGTTAAACTCTAGAATTAAACCTAGGTCAGACTGAGCTTTTATTCCTCTTCCAGTTCTCAACCCTTTCCCAGGCAAAGGGAGACATCACAAACTCCACTTGTGATTTTGCTGTGACTGTGTTTATTCTAAGTGGTATTGCTTGGACACGATGGTAGCAAGTAGCCGCTGAATAAGAAGGAAAATGAAGACAAATCACTTCTTACTTTAGAACACCATCATATTTTTAATGCAGGCGTTGTTTATTCGACTGCAAATGTTAGCTTTTTCATGGATAATGGTCTCCTTATGCCATAGTGTTATGTGTAAGCTATTCATCTTGGTCATCTGTTCTTATAACATGGTGTAAGATGGTTCTGATGCTGGAAGAGGGAAGAGAAGCCACTCTTTGCATCTTGAGGAATCCCCAGGAGCCAAATAACATAGCTCCCTCCAAGCATTAACTACTTCTGTGCTCCAGAGTCCTGATTTTAAAAGATTGCATCTTGCAGAACTGCCAGACCATGAATCTTGGCAAGCATGAGCTTCTACACATTTCCAAAATGACATGAAAAATAAAATTGACTAAATTAACCACTGAACCCGCTTACCCTTTCCTACATCTTCAGTAATAGCAGTAAACATCATTAAGACCATTCACTTTTTAGTCAAATATTAAGTGTGACTAAAAGATACTTTACACCAAAAAAAAAAAAAATCCGACAAATGAAATTCCAGGCTGGATGCATATAATGTAGTAGTTCAGAAATTCACTGCCCTTCATTTCAACCCCGTGTTGTACAAATCAAATTGCAAATGAAGCCTGCCTCTGTTGGATGGTGCCAACCATCTGATAGGGAGATCTTGGCTGGCTACTCCTCATGTGTCTTAAGGGGATGTAAGAGATGAATATTTGTAATTTTTATGCTTTTTGAAAATACCATTTTTTTAATGCCTTACAAAAACTACTTGATCAATTTTCATCTTAAATCAGTTATCACAGGGCCTTTTCTCTTTCTGCAGACTGTTAAGCTTTTGTTTCTCGGAGTTTATCTTAATAATCAGAAAAACAAAAAACCTGATGACCCATAACAGGATTCACTTTGTTCCTTTTTATGTTTTACTCTGTGTACAATTTGGAAATGTCTGATTCTGAATGGAGCTGTGATTGAGAGTCTTTTAGGATGGTCAGGGGCACACAGAATATGAGCAGAAAGCCGGTGGTACCTCTTTTCCAACGAGGTCAGCATTTTTCCTTGCATCTGGACCCTAGGTTGCAGTTTCATTTTAAGTTTCCTTTGATGGCTGTACTGCTTGGACTTTTGTTGTAAAAGCAAATAAATGAGTAGAAATTTGTTATTTTAAACTTGGACTGGGCCCTTATCTGGTTAATAGTGCACCGCTGCAGGCTGTTAGTGCTGGGGAGAGAGGAGCGGTGGGTGGTGGTGGGCAGGGGAAGGTGGGTGCTGCGCACGCCAGCTGTGCCCCTGAGGAATGGAGTGTGAAACTGGGGCTTTTGTGCCTCCAAATATTCTTGCTCTTCATACTTTTAGGCTCAAAAAAATTGTCTGAGTTGGAAGTCAACACCATTCATACTGCATTGATTTCTGTGCAGTGTTAATGAGTGTAAATTACCACAATGATGAAACAGATATGTAGTTTTTATCGTATATTTGTTACATTTTTACTCAGCTTGTATCAGGAAGAGAGGCTGTTTGGTAAAACTCCCTTAATTTTTTAAATTTTATCATTTTAGAACCAAACGTATCATTTCCATAAATGGATAGTTACACTAATTATTAAATGTTTGCTTAGCGTTAAAAGTTTTCTCAAAGTGTGTGCCTGCCATATGCTAATGGCAAGCTGGTTAATATTATTTATTCCAGCCTACATGTTTTCTAGCAATATGAATTTGTAGAAAGAATTTTGTGTGCGTGAATAGCGATGTGTATTCATAGCAAGTAATTTTTCAGTTTCCCATCATCTGTTGGAACCTGGTTTGAAGAGCTGTGTTAGCTTATTGTGCCTGTAATCCCTGTTTACTGAGTTTATTATCCTAACTCCAGAAGCCTGGGTGATGTACAGGTTTATGGATGAAACCTTCAGTCAAGCGGAGCTTGGTCCTTTAGGTGTTTTACACCATGCTTTCTAGGACAAGGAATCAAGTTCTCACTTCTCAGGGTACATAGCAAGCAGAAGTACTGAACAGCCGAACTACAGGACAGGATGTCTCCACAATGATTATCATTATTATCAAAGTGTTATTTATCCAATTAGCTGATTCCATTAAACAGGTTCGATTGACTCTTTTTTTTCCTGCCACATTTTAATGTGTTTATATCTTGAACGAGTGAAGGATGTATTGTTTGACATGACAGCTTTCTTTGTGGGTAGCTACCTCTTTATTTCAATCCAGTGACTGACAAAAGATAGGAGTGGGTTTTTTTGATGTAGTGTAGGGAATTATTTCCTGGTTTGACATCCTAATTGATTGGGGACTTCTTATTATGTTAAGGAATTTTCATCCTGAGTTGCTCAGCAAAGCAGCATTGGTGCATTGCAACAGGAGGATAAAAATGAAGATGTTAGGATGTATCAAAAAAGAACTATTAAGCATACTTTCTGTACTGTGATTATTACACGTGGTTAATAATCTTTTTCCCTCTCCTCTTATTACCTTCAACGCTATGCTTCTGTTCTCCGAGGTGGCTTCAGAGCTTCTTTTTAAAGATAGTGGCTCCTTTTTAAAGAATTGTCAAATAGTGCCGGTTGAAAAATACGAAGCGTGTTCAAGTAAAAAGTTGACAACTTGCATATTTTCACTCCAAAACTAAAAACGTTTTGAGTTTTGGATTTTCCCCTCTCTTTTCAATGGCAAATGGAAAAGAGTTAGGATGGTAAACGATAGCGGGCAGAAGGAAGAGACGGGAAGGACACTGGAGAGGGTCTTTAGTAGGGAAGGAAAGATACTGTGCAAAGAAAACTTCACCCTGCTTGGCTGAGCAAAATCTGGTTTAGTAACATTACTGTAGGTCTAAGCTCTCTTCTACACGATCTGGGCAATCCTGAACATCAGCTTTTCCTAAAAACTCTGAGAATTCCTAGCAGCCCTCAGTCAGACCAGAAAGCATTTAGTTGATGGGATGCAATGTGCTGTTATGGTGGGCTTTCACTTGCCTGGTTTTGGCATCGGCGCTCACCCCGGTGTCACCCTTCCGCTTTGCCGGGCTGGCTGCTGAGACTGGCTGGGTGAAAACCAGCTAATAGCAATTAGCTATTTGTATCAGTGCTCCCTTCTTGCCTGGCCACTCAAACTTTGGTGGTGGTTGAGCTGGCATTGCTGTCAGAAGAAATATTTGGGAAATTATGTCCTTAACCTTGAAGGAAGATGTAGCCGATGTGTTTTACTGTTGGGCAGAAATAGTGATACCAATGAGTGCTGGGGCTGGTGAGATGCAGGCAGCAGGGAAGCGCACGCTCAGCACAATGACATCTTTAAAAATTTGAACAAATCAAGTGAACTGGTTGTTTTTACAGAAATTTTTCTTTAGGGAGAAAGTTGCTCTGACTTCTGGAAGGTGCTGGATATTCCATCACATTCCAGTGTTTCAAGAAATGGAAAATACAATGATGATGACGCTGATTATTTTTAAAATGAAAATGTCTGTAGTTATCTCTAGAGATAATAATCCCCTGCTGGTTTAGTGCTTCCTTGATTTCGTTCGTATAAATCTGGAGAATGAGGCATCGCAAGGCTGCGTCAGCTCCCCCACGCCACCTCCAAGTAACAGTGTCTCATCTCAACCATGTTTCAAAATATATTTTCTAAATCGATTCTGTAAGGTTTTGCTGAGATGTTTTTGCTCTCTTGTTTTTTAATACTGGACCAAAAGCTTGAATATAGCAATTTTTTTCCCCACTGATTTTACCTTTTTGTGGGAAGCTAATTAACTTTGGCCCTCTGATTTGCATTGCACGTGAGACCCTATGGCACGTCTGTATGTTGGGGTGCTTTAGCACCTCGGAGGACAGAACAGATGCTGCCTGGCACCCAGGTATTCAATTACCACTGTGCAAAGTGGGTGTGAGTGGACGGATGGTGCTGATTTCATAGCTTTTTTTCATTTACTGGAGTGCAAACGGCCACACGCAAAGGGTAAGATTCAGGATTTGTAAGCTTATGTTGTTTTTGCATATAGGAACCTGGGTGAAGCAGCTTTTGACGAGTGATTTGACAACTACTGCTCCTTAGGGGCAGTTTGGTCTTGTATCTACCTTTTTAATTTTTTTTATCCAAAGATCTGAAAGTACTTTTCAATTGTTTAGATTCATTATTTACATTTTAACAATATAGAAAATGGAAAAGAAAGTGGAGAGAGGTTAAACATGCAAATCTCTGTTGCTTATAATGACACCAGGATCTTAACCCAAGTTTGCCTAGTTCCCACTCTTGCATAGTTACTTTGAGACAATTGTTTTATGTGAGATTTTTGTGTATTTATTTCAGGTGTGCCTCATGCTCACTCCAGTTTGTGGTTTTTTGAAATCAGTATCGGCTGAATGTGCTGTTAAAAAATAATGTATAGAGCTACCTTTCAAAAGAAAAATTTTGCTTTGATCCCCATAATTCCATGTTAAAAAAAAAAAAATCCCTCTGTGTGTGTTCACAGATTGGACATACATTTCTAATGTCGGCAGTAGGAGACTTAACATCGTGTGATGGGCATTACATTAGCAAAACGTGTGTCGTTACCCCTGTTAGGGGCTGGGCCACCAGAGGATAAGAATTTGCTGCTGCCACCAGCTGATGGAGTTGGTCCTTCAGCTGAAGTGATGGATGTCAGCAAAGCTGTGCTCAAACTGTGCATTCACAGATGTCTACTGAGGCAATGTGTATGTGAAAATGAAAACTATGTGTGAAAGTGCAGCCATGTATAGGATGGGTTAGATACGCTCTGGAATTGTATTTGTAGAGTTCAGTAGGCTTCTTTTCTCTAAATTATGTCAGTGTAACACAGCTGATTTCGGAGCCTAAATATGACAGTGCTTCACTGGAAGAAGCATTTTCTCCAAATGTCAGGTTTAAAGGAGTTTAAAGTGTAATAGGGGGGACAGTCATGAGGAGGAAAGCCCTGGGGAACCTGATGAGTGACCTTCCCAGGGTATGAAAAGCCACCAAGGGGTTAATCATCCCCCCACTGCATATGAAATGACAACAAGCTCTTGGCAGCTTTCCCCATTCTTTATATAACACTTCCAAGCGCTGAAGCTTGTATCCTCCTAGTAATGCTTTTAATTTGTGCTCTGTTGGGGAGAGGCCAAGATTTAATCGAAATCATTAGAATGTCTTTGCTTGAAGTAGCTGAGGGCTTGTAGTGAGCTGGAGGAGGTTACTTCAGAATAATTAAAAGAAATACATAAGGTCGTCACTGGTGCTTGAGCTATTCCAGACACTAGGTTCAAGGGGGAAAGGTTGAGTTTAATGACAACTCCTCTTAACTTAAATAGGATGCTTGCATGGCCGCATAGTTTTAATAATTAAACTTTGCCTTTTTCTCTTCCCACACACCTACCCAAGTGGACTTTGTTTCTAGCTTTATCTCAGTACAGTAAAGATGGGCTTGAACCAAAGCCCAGGAGCCAGATTTCTCAGGGCTTTGGGGGCTCTACCACCTAGATCCAAATCTAAATCTTGTGGTTTATCTCTAAAATGGGATGAATTTCAACGTGCTTATAAGCATGCACGTGTGTGTGTGTGTGTGTGTGTGTGTGTGAGAATGTGGTTATGAACAAGTGTGAACAAGTGTGTGTATTTATTTACAGTCTCAGCTGAGGTCTGGTCTTGAATTTCAACTCTGTTTATTTAAACGGGACTATCAGAATGCTGGTGCCATTGCTTTCAGTGTGATATTGATATCTATGTATGGATTTTAGTCCTATATGTGCCTGAAAGGCAATGCTATGCTCTGGGTGTGTGCACAGGAAAATAAACTGCTGAGGTAATTTTGAGGCATGATACATATATTAATTGCTTAGTGTAAATTAGAACATGCATTTTCTTTCTTTGTTGGTTGTATATTAAACAAAAAGGTACTCAAAGGAAAGTTTTTAAAAAAATTAATTTCATATCTCTTGTGCTGTACGGTCCCAATGTTGTATAGGCAACGATGGAGCGGACGGGCAAGTGATGAATTTGTGTGAGAAACTGTCGTTCTTGAATGACTTTTTATGCCTACATTTGAATACAGTCTCGTACAGCGGAGTAGGTTCAAATAATGAACTAATAGCAAATGTTAAAGATTTAGGGAATTGGCTGTGAACTTTTGACCCTGGGAATATAAGGAGGCTTGCTTTTCAGGAGAATTAGTCTAGCTGGGCTAATGGGTGCCAATAAGGGCTGTAAGCAGTGTGTCAGGGACCAAATCTTTTAATTAACCGCTGAGTGAAAAGTAGTTTGGGAAATGCAATAAGTCAGATTCAGGTCAGATCAAGCAGAATAATATGTGGGCAATGATGAAATTAACATACTAGGAAATGCAAGCTGAAAATCTCCAAACTTGCCTTATTAGACTGATAGAAAATGGGATTTACTTTGATTGCTTCAAGAAAACATTGCACCTACTTCTCCTGACTCATTCTAGCAAGGTTTAGACTGTCCTGGCCAACGTCATCTGCAGATGAAAAAGATTAAACTTGATTAACCTGGAGACATACCGTGGTCCAGCTTTGGAAAACACTGTGACATGTAGTATGGGCTGGCTCAGAAGCGTTGGTTGTGCTCCAATGGTTTTGTTCGAGGCTATGATGCCCACAAAGTTACATCAAGGATTAAATTGGTGGTATGCTACTATCTCTTGTCTTCCTTGACAAATAATATTGTCTCTGAGTTTCTTTGAACTCTTGAGTTTTTCCGAGTCTACTCTTGTCTGTTGCTCTGACAGTGGTATTGTAACTTTTCAGGGAACAGAGTTTGTCTTTTTTTCCTGTGCTTGTATCATACCTGTCACAGTTGTGTCCTGGTCTGAGAGATGAATACCACTAAACACTAACACAACGTGAATATTACATTCAGTATTGTCCTTGTAGGTATAAGGATCTCAATTTTAGTTATACCTTATTAACAAAATGAGTAGGATCAGAACTACATCTACAGTTTAGAAGGTACACCAGTGCCTGTCAATGTATCATTATAGAGTAACGTTTAAATTATTAGTTTAGTTCGCATCTAATAGGATTTTAATCCTATTCTGATTGTTCTCTGTGCACATCAAAAAGTATGATTTTAAAGAAGGCCCATGCCTTAAAGTTTGGTCTAGAGGGCTTTGAAATTAATGGAAAAACTCCAGCTGAGCTTAGTGGGCTTTGAATCAATCAGTTTTGAGTCTTTTCCATCAACACTAAAATTTAAATATGCTTTGAAAACTTTGATTGTGGGTCCCTAATTTCCTAAGAATTATTATCAACAATGACATTGTGGTATCTGGTCTGCCAAAAAACTTATTCAAACCTCTACTGATGTCTCAGCCGTTCCTAACAACTCAAGTCATTTACTTAATTGGAAAGTGCACTAACTTCAGTGTTACATACAATGCGGAGTAGCGAGGGATTCCATAAGATCAGAAACAACTCCCCAATGCCCCATTGCATTTCCTCCTTGCTTTCTGACTGGCTTGATAGTTGCAATGTTTAGCTAGAATAATATTTTCTTCCTTCATAATTGTTGAAAGATGCACATCTTGCCAAAAATCAAAGGGCTAAATTGCATTCACTGACTTAAAATCAGTCCTGCTGTCAACTACGATGCATGTTTAATTGTTCTGCCTGTACGTTGTGGGGCTGGAACAGTTTCAAACAATCTACCAATCATGAGCAGAAAAAAAATCATTAGAAAATCAATTTTTGCTTAATTGAATATCCTTCTTCCAAATGGGAATGAAGCAAGATTTATAACTTCAGATTCACTGACTCTGTAACGATGGCACTTGAGCTTGTCAAGGTTTTCCTTTGGTAGCTGTGGCATGGACAGCATTTACTTTTTCCACCTGCTGTGGGCCAACACAGCGTGGGCCCTGGGGAGCAAAGGACTACGGTATGTACTAGGTGGAGCACAAAAGGCCATGTTTACAAATCAAGGGTGGGAAAAAAAGCATTATATAGGAGTGAGCAAAGTAGTAGAAGGGCATTTCAAATGCATTGTTTATTTATAGCTTTGTTCTGAATGCTGTGAGCGGAAGTTCCAATGACTGAGTCACGGAGACATCCCTCCGGCATCTGACTACTGATGCCGACATTGATAAAATCCTGTAGCTGAGAGCCTTTTGGGCAGTTCGCTCTCTGCTCCCCGAACAAGGGTGCCCAAAGGTAAAATCCTGTCTCTACTCAAGACAATGAGAGCTTTGCCATTGATTTCAATAGGGTTACTATTCCATTTCAGGTCTTTTAAAAACTTGTAGCGTAATTTTCTTCTATTGAAAATTGAGCAAATGTACTGAATCAGGGTGTGGTTGAATGGTAGCAGGCAAGAAAAGCATAGGAAAATGGAAAACTGACAGGAAAATTAGACTTGTTGTGATTATAGTCCCTCCCCCCTTCCTGGTTTCCCCTGCTGTGCTGAGAAAATGCAGCATCATTCTCCTTGAAGTTCAAAATGAGTAGAAGAGGGAGTCATGATGTAAATATCAGGCAATAGCTAAAAGTGAATTTACCAAAGTTCAATAAACATAAAAATGATGAATTTAGATGTCATGTAATTAACTCAGAATTACATGAGCAATAACCAAGTAATTATACCTTTAATAATGCATTAAACTTGTCAGGAATACTTAGTCATTCAACTAGAATTTAACAAGATAGCCTATAGCAAGTTACAGTAATTAGATATCACTACTGAAAACATTGACAGTTCCTAATTGATACCTTTTATTATAAAGTTAAATGCCAAACATTTCTTTTGAGTGGATTAAGGAATAATATTAGCTGTGTTTAAGACCATACTGCCTACTCTTATAAATTGCATGCAGGTATAAAAAAGCAGCAACAACAAAACCCTAAGAAAAAAAAAATGTATACCAGCTAAACCCATCAATCACTTCCACAAATTTGGTTCAAGTTCTCACTCCTGTGATTTAAATTACAACCTAAGAGAGTCTGCTCCCTGGCACGTCTGTCAGCAGCAAAGGAGAAAGGGAGGTGGAAGAGAAAACTTTGTGAAACAGGTAAAGAGAATAATAATTGCATCTTCGGGAGGATGCAGGTCCTCAGTGTGAGTAAGGGACACTGCAGCCTTTGCAAGAGTACAGCAGGAAAAATAAACAAGCTCAGGAGTTTGTAAATTAGATATTAAGGCAGGACTTGGGCTTGCTAACAACTAAATCAGATTGTTTAGACTACAGGAGAAAGGGTTTTTTTGAGAAAGAGATGGAATGGAATTGAAACTATGTGTTTACTTGCTGTTTCTAAATGTGGGAGATATTTCTGCTGGTTTTATGTTGTTCAGTCTATGCGCTTGGCAAATAATTATTTTTCTTTTTTTTCTTGTAACCAAACCAAAAAGTAAAGTTTATTCCAGGGGAAACTGGAAGAATAATGTAAAAAAAAAAAAAAAAAAAAGAAAGAAAAAGAAAAAGAAAAGAAAAATCTTTTTGGTCAACTCAAAATGTAGTTTTTCTGAAATAAAAATGTTTTGTTTAATTCTATTTTTTAAAAACTTTTGAACCATTTTCTTATTTACAACAATAATTCCCATATTTGGCCTGAATTCACAAACATTTTTGTTTTTCTAAAGTTCATCTCTTTAGCAAATTTCTTGGGGGAGAAAGTATGCAACCCTATCCTGGATATGTACTGGAATCTCTGATGCTTAGTGGAACCATCTGTACTTTAAACCAAACTACACAGAGATTAATGCTGTCTGTGTGAAACAGTAGAGATCAGCTAGAATGATCACATACATCTTTTGTCATTTTTTTCATCTGTATAATTACAAGTCTTATCAGGCTGCATGCTGAGCTATGTCTGATTGTCAATAAGACCCCTCTTGATTGCACCTTATATAAATATTCCATGTCAATCTGTAGGCTGCAATTTTAGGGTCCAAACAACTATACCTTAGTTCACAGATACAAGGTCCTGGCCTTTTTTGCTACACCGATAATTAAATTAATTCCTAAAATGTAGGCTCCCAGCTACTAAGTGGTTAATTCCCTTGCACCTTTAATGCTACTTCTCTGCTCTGATGTATCGTGGCTCTGCTGAGCCCTTCTCTCCAGATACGTAAGATTATTCATGAAAATGAAACTACTGCATTTATGTTTACATGATTCTCAGCCAGTTGCATGGCAACTGGAATTGTCTTTACTTTTATGCATATTAAAACACGCAATAGATACCCTTTCAATAATTAATTGGTAATGAATGTAGAGGCTGTAGAATGCTTTATCTGATGGTTTTAGGCTTTATCCAGTGGTTAAACTGGCTAAGAGAGCCTTGTTTTTCTGTGTTAGGGCTTCTTTAACAGGAGATGCCATGCACTGGTCTCAAAAGTAACAGGCAGTAAACAAAACCCTAGAGGAGCTGGCTGACCTGAGCAGCATCAAGGCCAGCCACGTGTGTGTGTTCACAATGCACAGGACAGAAACTGTGTATGTTGCAGGGCAGACTGCAAAAATCTATGCTGTGAGGTAGACGGCAGCAATTTTCCATCCATTTTCAACACCTCTGATGCTCTTGACAGTCACCCAGCATGCTGCGTCTCTCTTTGCAGTCCCCCGGTTGGCTCTTCCAGTCTGCAGCTTTCTCCGCAAAACAGTCAACATCACAGCAGCAATGCTGTGGCTTGAAATAGCCCTGCAGGACTTACTCCTCTCTTAGGTGACTGTGAAATAAAGGGTTTCAATTCCATATAGAAAGTGGGCATTTGTAGACTCAGTAAATGTTTCTCTTGTTCCTTCTTGCTTTTCTCCTGGCCTGTTCCAGAAAAAAAAAGATAACCTTATCTCAGCTGTGGCTAGACTTCCCCATTTAACTGCATCACTTTAGCAATTTCACCTCCCCATCATACCTTTGGGCTCCTCTTGATAGAGAATTGGGATTCCAAAAACTGCTGGCTGGGACTGGCCACCCTTTCCTCCTTATTGGAAATGTGAACAGGACTTTTTCTAAAGAAAAGACAAGGAGGCAAATCTCTGTTTTCTGCATGGTTTTTATAATCATTTTAACACAAGATGGAGTAAGATGTTTCTTCACTCTCCAGAAGTCTCTTTCTGACTCATTTAATTAGACCTGAGCACTAGTGGGTTCTCATGCTTTGTAGAAAAGTTGTATACAAGCTTGTCTGGCCTTGCTCTTGTTAGCACCAGCTCTGCACGGATGCTCATGCAACTGAATGCATCAGTGAAGTCATGCACTGCCTTGCTTCTCCCCTTCCTGGAGCATATCTGGAGTTCAGGTGTCACCACTGTATCCCGACGTATATCTGCTTATGTGTATGTATGTGATGAATGGATGCGCAGTGTCCTCACTGACCCTGTATGCAGTAGCAGCAAGTTCAAGGTATTTTCTTGATGCTTTTTCCATACTGTCACCACTAATGTAATAGATTAAGTCATTTTGTTTTCTTTACCTATGAATGTGTGTGTGTATTTATACATAGGTAACGTACTCAAACCAGTTTGCTGCTATGAAGGCTATTCTCTAGAACATGACTTTGTCATTCAGGGTTACTTGAAACAAGGTATTCTCAGCAGTTGGGATGGGAACTCGCCCAGCAGATACATGTCTGCGTATCTGTTCATGCAGTTCCTCAGGTGGGTGCACAGTTACCATGGCTGCAAGATGCAATCATGGTGAGTCACATAAATGAAGGATACTATTGATTGTTCATTTTTGCACACACCATTACATGCACTCGCTTTTGAAAATAAGGCTCGGGGCATAATTGGTTGCCAATGGAGCTTCACCAAGTTGGCTGCATACATTTGGTTTCCCTTATTTTTACATTTTAGAGAGGTATTCATGCTGATTCTCAGAACCTTTCTTATGGCTTTGAATTTCCTCCTAGATGTGTCTCTCTCCGCATTACTCTTGTGTTATGCACCTGAAATAGATGATGTGTTTAACCTTTCAGATACGCTGGTTGTGTTCTTCTTTATCTCTACAAAACAAGGAATTAAGTGTTCCCCAAAAGGCTTCCCAGGTTTGTTCCCAGAAGCAAAAGTATAGGAGTTTGTTGAAAGCCTGAGACAAGAAATGTGTGGAGGCAGATTTGACAAAGTAGTTGATGGGTGTACTACTGAACAAGTTGCTGGGGAAAATCAGACAAATTCCGTCTTGAGATCCAAAGATTACACAGTGTATTGAGGATTGTCAATATTGATCCTGAGGATGGGCAGCTGCCGGTGAGTGGGCGCTTTCCTGGGCTCTCCAGGAGCGTGAGCAACCTCATGCTGTTGAGCACAGAGGAGGTACCTGTGTTCTCCCAGGCTGCCAACTAATGAAGTGACAATCGGGTGTGATAACTCACCAGCCAGTGCTGGATTATATAGAGTCACTGCAGCCCATTAACACTTCGTAAAAATCCTGTATGGCTTAGTTTCACTGAACCTGAAAAGCATTAGAATAAGGACTGAAAAGCTGAAGCCCATATGAAGTTACGAGTGTTCCTGGGACAGCAAAACTAGAGGCTTTCAGATGATTTTTTTGAGCCGGTTTGAGACTGGGGGACACATGTCTAAACAATTTTCTGTATGAATGCCCAGCATGTTGTATAAGGGGGTTTACATGAGGGCAGATCCTCTGGGCTGCTACACAAGTGTCCTGGACAGGAGAAGGGGCACAGTGAATTATCACCTAAGTGTTTTTGTACTAACTTCCAACTTCCACATTCCTGGAGAATGTGGAGTCCAGCCTGTCCTTGCAGGTCTTGATCCTGCAGTGGCTTTGAACCTGATTTGCCTTCCACTGAATTTCCTTTAGACTCCACTTCAGGGTCATGGACGTAGGGTACAGTTACTGAAGAAAGGCTGATCTGATCTGTTTGCAGCTGCTGAAAGGAGGCATTCTGGAGGTTCTGCAGAACAGGTTGTTTTGGGCTAGTTAGCTGCCAGCTCCTGAGTTAGTGAGCTCATATAGCTCAGAGAAAGGTCCCATAGCAGCAGAGCTGGTGCTGCAAGGGTCAGGTTGGAGTTATGCAGCTGGGAGCGGGGAAAATGGGACGACAGTAAAATTCCTGTCCTTTTAGTGACAGTGGGGTATCAGATGTTGTGGGCTGAGTAAGGTCATGCACAGATTTGTCTCCCACTCCAGCAGGCAGTCTTTGTTCTAGGTGCTGTAAGCTCTCAGGTCCATCCTTTTCTTGTAGTAGTAATTCTGTTTAAAAGTCATAGTTTAGTGATACTTTCTTAAATATATTTTTAAACTGATGCACTGCTCACTCAGAAATAATCACAAGCAATATCTCTCCTGATTCCTACGTGCAGGCGTACTCGCAGCTCTACAGTGGGGGCTGTGGTGCCACAAGAGGAAGGCTTTGGTGGTTATACTGGGAAATGCCGTGTTCCTCCAGCCTGCTGTTCGTTCCCAGGCGTTTGCTGCAGTGTGCTGACCCTTCGGGTTTTGGTGATACATCTGCGTGACTCTGCTGTGGATGACGTGAGTAAACATATTTGAGTTGAAAATAACCCTGCAAAAAGGATTTGGTTTTAGTCCATACTACTTAATGGCAGGCAATTAAAGGGTCAACATGAAGAAGGGAATGAGCCAAAGGAAGTAAGAGATAAATGGGGAAAGAATGTCTTAATTAAGACATTCTACCAGTTCTATCATTGCAATCATGAAAATGGTGTATAGAAGAGTTTCTCTAGAGCTACAAAAGTTAGTCCATAATTTTTGTTACATATTAACTGTATTCTAGCTGCTGCCTAAATTATCCTTTAGTGGTGTGCACAGTGTAATAACCTAGATAGATAGATACACCTTAACTATTATCGTTCCCAAACGGTGCAGGAGCACTGGACCAGTGCATTACACCACAACTGCAAACAGTCACATCATAGACATTCAATCCGGAAAGCTCCACAGAATATATTTCTCATACTGCCTACTTGCCACAAAACACTTTCCAATGACATATTTAAGGCCTAATGAAAAAGACCAAAAGGCGATCATACACCAGAGGAAGAGAGCAGGAGAAATCAAAGTCATCAGCAGTGTCCTAAGGTCTGGGAACTGCAGGTAACTTGCTGAAATGCCCAGGTAATCCTAAGATGCTGACAGTGCAGCAAAAAAATCTTCAGTGATCGCTGTCAATATAGCTTGGAGGAAAGCTCTTTCCTTCTTAATGCAATATCTTGTGATGGGTTCAATTCTGTGTACACAAGTAAGATATACCAAAGAATAACTAATGGCTCTAACGTCACTGTAGGCCCTGATGTGCCCTACTTGGTGTCCTGTTTCTAGTTACAGCTATCTTAGGTGAATCGGGGGAAAGCACTAAAAATCCTCAGAGTCAATTTCCCCCCCCCTTTTGATACATGCAGCTCACAGTAGCTGACGAGACCTGGGCGGGCCCAGGAGCAACGGTGGGAGATTTAAACATGGTGTAACCAAAACTAGCACTCAGTTGCCGAGGCGAGCAGCTCCGGTGCTGGCACGAGCCGCAGTGGAGCACTCGAGTGTGGTGCACGGGGGTGTCTCGAAGCAGGGGAACCTCAGGGGAGCTGAGAGACCTGCCAGGAGCCTGCAGCTCATGTGACAGCAGCTGACGAGACCTGTGTGGGGCCGGGAGCAACGGCGGCCAAGCCCCCCACGCGTATAAAAGAAGCCCTTAGGGAGTGCTGTGACCAGGAGTGCCACCAACAGGGCGGGCACACAGGGCATGGCGCGGCAGTTTGCACGGAAGGGCATGCAGGAAGGGCACTGAAGCTCTGCCGGCTCGACCAGGGAGCAACGGTATCCACCTGGCAGAAAGCCATGGCCTCTCTAAGCTCTGCACCCACCACGACTGACACAGCTTCCCAGCCAGAGCTCCGGCGGGAACACGCTGCGGCCCAGGTGCCAGGCCCCAGGGTGTGCCCTGCTCTGACGCCAGTACCGGAGAGCAGCAGGGAGCACAGCTGTGGGAGCGTGCCCAGGTGGAGGAACTCCTCTGCTTAGTGACAGAGCTCCGGGAGGAGGCGAGTAGGTTGAGGAGTATCGGGGAGTGTGAGAGAGAGATGGACTACTGGAATCACACCTTACCTTCCCTGGGACAGGCCCAACAGGCGGACAGGACACGTGGTATGGAGGATTCCCTACCCTCTCTCTGCTGGGCTGAACACAGTGACTTAAAGGATAGGGGGCAATGGCGACAAGTTCCTGCCCCGCGCAGCAGGCACGTCTCCTCTGTGACTACCCCACCTTCCCAGCTGCCCTGGCATAAGAGCTATGAGGCTCTGCAAGTGGAACCGAACAATAACAAGGATGATGGTTCATCTAGCTTGGAGGTGTCACTGAGGTTGTCGGCCTATGCTCTGCGTCAAAACTGCTTCCATAAAGAAAAAAAGATGGGTCATTGTCATAGGAGACTCCCTTCTGAAGGAACAGAAGGCACAATAGGCAGACCAGACCCACTTCTTAGGGAAGGCTGCTGCCTCCCTGGGGTCCGGGTTAAAGATGTGAAGAGAAAACTTCCTACCCTGCTACGGCCCTCCGATTATTATCCATTATTGATTTTTCAGGTAGGCAGCGATGAAGCTGCAACTAGAAGTCCAAGGGCAATCAAGAGAGACTTCAGGGCCTTGGGATGACTGGTTAAGGGATCAGGAGCACAAGCAGTGTTCTTCTCTGTCCTTCCGGTTGCAGGGAATGATGAGGGAAGAAACAGAAAGAGCCAGCAGATCAATACCTGGCTCCGAGCCTGGTGTCACCAGCAGAATTTGGGTTTTTTTGGTCATGGGTCAGTCTACGTGACACCAGGCCTGATGGCAACAGACGGGGTACACCTGTCTCAAAGGGGGAAAGGATCTTTGCACAGGAGTTAGCAGGGCTCGTTGAAAGAGCTTTGAACTAGATTTGAAGGGAGAAAGGGATAAAACCAGGCTCGCTAGAGATAAGCCTGAAGGCAGCACGCCAATGTTTGAGGGATGGTGTGCTAGCGAGGTCCTCTGGTCTGCCATCCCAGTGGAGGAAGGGGATGGAGATCCATGCGGCAGCAAAGACCAAAGGGTTATGGATGCGTTAGAAACCACGGAAGCACCTGAGAATGGTCACGTAGGAATTAGGGCTTCTCCCCCCAAAAAGGTGACAGGATGAATAGCCCAACTGAAGTGCATCTACACCAATGCACGCAGCATGGGCAACAGACAGGAGGAGCTGGAAGCCATTGTGCAGCAGGAAAACTATGATATAGTTGCCATCATGGAAACATGGTGGGATGACTCACACAACTGGAGTGCTGCAACGGATGGCTTTAAACTCTTCAGAAGGGATAGGCAAGGAAGGAGAGGCGGTGGGGTAGCCCTGTATGTTAGGGAGTATTTTGATTGTCTAGAGCTTGATGATGGTGACAATAGCGTTGAGTGTGGGTAAGAATCAGGGGGAAGGCCAACAAGGCAGATACCACGGTGGGAGTCTGTTAGAGACCACCCAACCAGGATGAAGAGGCAGACAAAATATTCTATAAGCAGCTGGGAGAAGTCTCACGATCGCTAGCCCTTGTTCTCGTGGGGGACTTCAACTTACCAGATGTCTGCTGGAAATGCAATACAGCAGAGAGGACACAGTCTAGGAGGTTCCCAGAGTGTGTGGAAGAGACCTTCCTGGCACCGCTGGTGAGTGGGCCAACTAGGGAAGGCGCCCACTGGAGCTGTTGTTTGTGAACAGAGAAGGACTTGTGGGTGATGTGACGGCTGGAGGCTGTCTTGGGCACAGTGACCACAAAATGATAGAGTTTTTGATTCTTGGAGAAGTAAGGAGGGGGGTCAGCAGAACTGCTGCCTTGGACTTCCAGAGGGCAGACTTTGGCCTGTTTAGGAGACCGGTTGACAGAGTCCCCTGGGAAGCAGTCCTGAAGGGCAAAGGAGGCCAGGGAGGCTGGACATTCTTCAAGAAGGAAATCTTCAAGGTGCAGGAGCATGCTGGCCCCATGTGACAAAAGGTGAGCCAGCAGGGAAGAAGACCAGCTTGGCTGAACAGAGAGCTTTGGCTGGAACTCAGGAACTCAGGAAAAAAAGAGTTTATGATCTTTGGAAGAAGGGGCAGGCAACTCAGGAGGACTACAAGGATGTCATGAGCTTATGCAGGGAGACAATTAGAAGGGTCAAAGCCCAATTAGAACTTAATCTGGCTACTGCCATAAAAGACAATAAAAAACGTTTCTATAAATACATTAGCAACAAAAGGAGGGCTAAGGAGAATCTCCATCCTTTATTGGACGCAGGGGGAAACATAGTGACAAAGGATGAGGAAAAGGCTGAGGTACTTAATGCCTTCTTTGCCTCAGCCTTTAATAGTAAGGCCAGTTGTTCTCTGGGTACCCAGCCCCCTGAGCTGGAAGACAGGGACGGGGAGCAGAATGAAGCCCCCATAATCCAAGGGGAAATGGTGAGTGACCCGCTACACCATCTAGACACACACAGGTCTATGGGGCCAGATGGGATTCACCCGAGGGTTTTGGTGGAATTGCTCACCAAGCCACTTTCAATCCTTTATCAGCAGTCCTGGCTAACCAGGGAGGTCCCAGTTGACTGGAGGTCAGCAAATGTGACACCCATCTACAAGAAGGGCCGGAAGGAGGACCCGGGGAACTACAGGCCTGTCAGCCTGACCTCGGTGCTGGGGAAGGTTATGGAGCAGATCATCCTGAGTGCCATCACGTGGCATGTACAGGACAACCAGGTGATCAGGCCCAGTCAGCATGGGTTTATGAAAGGCAGGTCCTGCTTGACCAACCTGATCTTTTTCTATGACAAGGTGACCTGCTTAGTGGATGAGGGAAAGGCTGTGGATGTTGTCTACCTAGACTTCAGTAAAGCCTTTGACACCATTTCCCACAGCATTCTCCTGGAGAAACTGGCTGCTCATGGCTTGGACAGGCGTACGCTTCGCTGGGTAAAGAACTGGCTGGATGGCCGGGCCCAATGAGTGGTGGTGAATGGAGTTAAGTCCAGCTGGTGGCCGGTCACAAGCGGTGTTCCCCAGGGCTCAGCACTGAAGCCAATTCTGTTTAATATCTTTATCAATGATCTGGATGAGGGGATTGAGTGCATCCTCAGTAAGTTTGCAGATGACACCAAGTTGTGTGGGAGTGTTGATCTGCTTGAGGGTAGGCAGGCTCTGCAGAGGTATCTGGACAGGCTGGGTTGATGGGCCAAGGCCAGTCGTATGAGGTTCAACAAGGCTCAGTGCTGGGTCCTGCACTTGGGCCACAGCAACCCCATGCAGTGCTACAGGCTTGGGGAAGAGTGGCTGGAAAGCTGCCAGGCAGAGAAGGACCCGGGAGTGTTGGTTGACAGCCGCCTGAATGTGAGCCAGCAGTGTGCCCAGGTAGCCAAGAAGGCCAACAGCATCCTGGCTTGTATCAGGAATAGTGTGGCCAGCAGGAGTAGGGAAGGGATTGTCCCCCTGTACTCGGCACTGGGGAGGCTGAATATGAATGAGGGGCTCAAAACAGAATACTGTGTTCAGTGTTGGGCCCCTCACTACAAGAAAGACATTGAGGGGCTGGAGCGTGTCCAGAGAAGGGCAACGAAGCTGGGGAAGGGTCTGGAGCACAAGGCTGATGGGGAGCGGCTGAGGGACCTGGGGTTGTTTAGCCTGGAGAAAAGGAGGCTGAGGGGAGACCTTATCGCTCTCTACAACTGCCTGAAAGGAGGCTGTAGCAAGGTGGGGTTGGTCTCTTTTCCCAAATAACAAGCGATAGGACAAGACAAAATGACCTCAAGTTGTGCCAGGGGAGGTTTAGACTGGATATTATGAAAAATTTCTTCACTGAAAGGGTTATCAAGCACTGGAACAGGCTGCCCAGGGAAGTGGTGGAGTCACCATCCCTGGAGGTATTTAAAAGAGGTGTAGCTGTGGTGCTTAGGGACCTGGTGTAGTGGTGAACTTGGCAGTGCTGGGTTAATGGTTGGACTTGATGATCTTAAAGGTCTTTTCCAACCTAAATGATTCTATGATTCTGTAAGGTCTTTGTGATCCTTGCAGCAAACTAATGGAAGTCCTGAAATATGGGATTAACACAATATAAAGATAATGTGGGCATGCTCTGAAAAGATTTGAAGTAACATATTTATTATGTCCTTATTGAAAGTATTAACCTTTTGTGACTGGATGAGGGAAAATTAAGTGAAGATGACCTAGCTGTTTTACAACTATGTAAGTACACAATCTGTACAGATACCTCTGTTTCAGATAGCAATGGGAGTTTTCAGTGTCCACCAAAATCTAAATTTCAGTCTTTGTCTTATTAAATCCCTGACTCAGCAGATCCCTTCAGCATCGTTTTGTTTTCAATTACATTATGCACAAACTGGCTTAAATGCTTTGGACTCCCCAGTCTGATTCCGAGTGAGATAGAAAATGGCAACATTTAGAACATGGAACCAATAGGTGCACTAATCCCCTGAGGTCCTTGGTGCCAAGATGTGTTTCAAGTCTGGCCCATGTGCAAGAGATCCTCTTCCCTTTTTATAGGTCATTTAATCAGGGGTGTTTTTGACAGAAACCAGCAAAATATCCTGGAATTACCTAACGTGCTCCAAGTGATTGTCCAATGGTTTGTGTAGCGTTCCCATGCAGAGGTTATATAAAAATGTTCTGTTGCTATGTGAACTGGAGGTTTGTTTTGATGTAGCATCAATACCCAGGAGGGGAGAAAGGCGTGGGGGGAGGGAAGAGAAGACAAGACACTGGCATAGTGCCAACCTCTGGAGTTTTTTGTGATGATAAATGGTTCACAAGGAGTCAGCATGACCCGCCAAGTAAACCCAAATGCTCTCAAAGAGCCGTGGGCTTCAGATACTGCTGACAGACAAGTACTCCTTATCAGCTTTTTTGTTTAAACATACACGCAGAGCATGCACACGTAGGATATCTGCTATAGCAAGAGAGAAGGCATGCCAGCAAAGTGGACTGCACTGGCAGATAATGTCCACCCAGATGTCCAGATCTGATTTCTGCCCCCCCCGCCTTTGACTTCTATAGAAACTTTGCATTTCCTCTCAGCTAGAGGCATAGATCGCAGTAGATACTCTCTGCAGTTGCTTGCAATGGATGAGTTGCAGAGTACAGCGAAGGCCTCAATGGTTTCTAAAGGGAGGAATCGACATTCAAAAATTTTGACTGAGCTAGAAGGGTCCATGTTTCTGTTGTAGCTGGTTCAGAGGTAGAGCTTCTCTTCATTTGGTTTGGTTTTTGTTTTGTCCTGCTTTTTAGTTTTTGTCGTATTTGACTCAGGTGAAAGGTTTGGGAATTATAGCTTTGAAAATGGTTTTAATATTTATTTCTGATATTTTTTTTCCTTATCCACTCTCTCCTAGAAAGTGCCAGTCTTGTTCTAATGGGCAGGTCAAGGCATGAGCTCAGTGGTGGTTTGGGGAATGCTTATGCACCACTTAGAAATCCTGACTGATTTTATGGAAATCTATCTATAATTCCAGCCCCTGTGGTACATCAAGCAGCCATTTGCTAACAGAGACTGCACACAACTTATTCTTGCAGGAACCAACCTCAGGACAATCAAAGATATAATTAACGTGAAATAAGTATTCCCTGGCAGAACAGACTTAGGGAATTGACCAAGCTGAAGAAAACTGTTTTTCTCCGGTTACTCTCAGGGGGCAATTTTGAAGCAATGGAAACTCTTCAGGAGAGTATTCAAATGTTAGACACGTTAGAAAGAGCCTGCCTTTAACTGAAGGGGAACCATTCAAATCCTCTAAACCTAAAGAGAATGAAAAAAATTAAACAAGATAGATTGAGAAATTAAAGATGTAAAGCAGAGAGAAAAGATAAAGGGATCGAGTCATGAGTCTTCTATTGTTTGGGTGAGTTGAATCGTCTCTCTCTTATCCACTTTTCCTATGTATACAAAGGGCAGGCGACAGGGGAAATAAGAAGGACATTATGAAGCATAAGTAGTCACAGGACATTTGAAAGTACAAAGTGTTTTAATAGTAGTAACTGTGAGCAGAGGGGATTAAATAGGTGCTTTGGTGAATAGCTGAGTTAAACGATCTGCAAGTCAGGAGCCGTGAAGATAGAGCCTGGTGTTGGCGGCAGTAAGGCTGGTGGCGAGCAGGCAGGAGACATTTCTTAGGGGAGCGAAGGGAGCAGAAGAAACACTTGGAACAAGCTGTGCCGTGTATCCCTGAGACAGCTGTGAGTGAGCTGGAGCGCCTGCTCTGTGCAGTGAAGCGTTGGGAAGAAATACTGGTGTGGGCTTCAGGAGAGGTGTAGCTACATTAGCTTTGTGCCTGAAATGAATAGCTCAACAAGCTAGCTGGGCTGATTAGCACCATGCTGGTGAGGCTCTTCTCATTCTGCACTGGAATTAGCTTTGTCAGTGTTAGTGCAGGGTTTTCTGGGCTGCACTTCGCTGTAAGGTGTTGATGAGCCCTGGGGGCTTGACTGTGAACTTATTTGATCAAGCTGAATCCTCTCTGGTTCCCATAAAGCACACGGAGTTAATGGAATAATACGTTGAGGTAAGCACAATGCAGACACAAGAGTTAACGCTTGCAGTCCATACCTGGCTTTCAACTTGATTGACTTTGTCACGACACTTTATTTATGACTTTGTACATCTGAAAATGAGGAGAGGTGGCAATAGGTATCACCTTTCTGTTACGATTGGAGAGAAATAGCAATCAGATATCGAAAAGGAGAGTCTAGGAAATAGGTTGACACAAGTGGGTGAGGCTTCCGGGATAAGGAGGTGGATTATGCGATGGGGTAACCAATTGCTCCCTCTCTGTTTTGTTATTGTTGCCATCAATGTGAAGACCCAACATCTGCCATACATATTTGATTTTGTGAGCGGGACTTAAGTAGAGAGAAAATCAAATGAGAGCCAAGAACTAGCCTGAAGGCAGGCACACCCTAACGCAAAATTTTTTTTAAAAAGGGATTTGAGCATTCCCTATGGCATAGCTCCCCTGTCCCGCTGCTGCTGATGCAGCATGGACTGGTTTCCCCCTATTTCCCAGAGACCAAAGAAATAAAATACTATTTTGTCAAAACTGAAGTGCCTCTGGGCAGCAGATGAGGAGGGTTTTGGAGTTCTTCTCTATCTTTTATTGTTTTAATTTTTTTTTTTTCCTTTTCCATCCTGCGTTTGCACTTTAAGAAACTGTCATTGGAGGGGGGAGAAGGCAAACAAAAGTTGACTTTTGTTAAGCGGCTGAGACTTGGCAGTTGTGTGGAGGTCACGGTGCTCAGTCAGTGTCAGCCTCCATTCCCCAGAGTTGTATCCTGTAATGTATTTATTTATCATTACAGACGGCCAAAATTTTTTTTTCCCTTTCAGTTTGTTCTGTCCAAGGCCGCAGGGTTCCGACAGAGATCAACAGCATTCCCGCAGTGATGAAGCAGCTCGTCAAAAGCTGAATTAGATGTTAAATCTTTCTGAAGTGGGGAGGAGGTGGAAGGAGGGGAATCACATTGTGCTAAGAATTTATCATGTGTTGTTTCCTGTGAGATAATGTATAGGAGAAGATTTGTTATGGTGCAAGTTTCAAACTGCTGTTTCAGGGCTACAGTGTCTGCCAAGCTTATGATGTATTTGATCTTTTCTGAAAGTCCTTCTTTTCCTTTTCTACCTTTTGTTAAGCGGTCTGTCTTCCAGGTAGGTAAATACTTAAAATACTCCACCTACTGAAATATGTACAGGTAAGCACCAAAATTTGCATGGATAAGAGGAATAAGCAGAAACCTGCTAGATTAGACTGTGAGATTCAGTGAGGCTCCAGCTCCCGGACGGAAGGTTAGACACTCAAATTGTCTCTTAGCTTTGCAATTGGATATGTTAGACAAGTTGTGTAGGCATGCTTTTTTAGAGAAATTGTTATGAATTTTGGTACAGACCTTGAAGAAAATAAGGCCTTGCTTGTCAAAGGTGCTGCATATGCCCAGCATTACTTAAAGCCAAAAGGAGCAACAGCTTGACAGTTCTTCTGAAAACGTTTGTTGAACCATTCTTGCATCAGTGACCGTCTTTTACAGTCAGGTCACTGCCTCGAGCTTGCACGCTTGTAACATGGTGGAAATACTCTTTGTGTTCTTATTTTGCTCTCTCATCACGCTCCTTTTTCCCTCAGAAGAAAGTATAGATGAGTCTCATTCCTTTATGCTTTCTGATGTAATTGTGTTTGCTATCTGCAGTCATTGAAAGGGACCCATAAGCAACTCATGTACCTTATTAATGGACTATAAAATGCACCCCTTTTCAATCTAAATTGGCAGGGGGAAAGTGTCATAAAGATTTTTCTCTCTCATCCTCTAAATAAATATGCTGGTGTAAGAACCTTTGGGGTAAAATAGTTTTGCTCCGATTCTTCAATAAAATGTCAAGTGCAATGATAGATGAACTGGCAGTCCTGAAGTTTACTCAACATTGTTCTGTTCTCAGTATCTAGGTCAAGATATTTCTGGTTTGCTTGGATCAGACAAAATTTCCACAGATCTTAAATAACACTGTTAATATTATAAGTGGTTTGGTTATCGAGCAGGAAGGAAGCTTATTGATCAGCAGGATAAGCACTGTGTGCATATGAGCCATCTTTTCCTGCCTGGCTGTAATGAATCTGAAGACCAAAAGCAGGCATGGCAAGTCCTCTCTGCTGAGGGGTGTGGGAAGGAAGCTTGTGGCATACCTGTCTCCCTGCCTTAGCTACTTGCATGGTCCTCTTTACTAGAGGCACCTGAATAACCTTTAATATAACTTTTCCGTAAAGCAATCCTGGAAGTAAGTGCTCCTGTGTACTTTGCAGAGGAGGGAATGAGGTGTAGAGGGGAAGTCACAAATTCAGCCACTGTTGAGTGAATTTGGGCCTTGGCTTTGGACTTGAACCCGATCTACTTACTGTCTAAATGTTGGTTTGGCCTCTGGACTAGGTCAACGTGCTTGTCAGATGCTGGTTCCCACCTGAGTGTCCTTATGGGGAAAAGACATGACTGGTTCAAGCCACTAAGCTCAGAAAACATGAGCAGATACCATATGTGTCATGGGTGAGCAATGACCTTGGCACAACCCCTAACTTCATCCCTTCATCCAGGGTTTGGGACCTCAATCTGCTACTCAGGTTGCCTGATTTGAGTACAAGGGACTTAGAGGTCAAATCTTGTCTCTTCCAGAAAAAAAATGTTCTGACTTTTCTAGGTGGTCCTAAAAGGAGCTTTTGTCCATCCTTCCTTTTGGAGGTTGCCAGAGAAACACAAGGTAACCTGCCTTTGCTCAAGCAGAAAGGTATGTAAGTTGTGACAGCATCTTTCTTAAGAATGGCTCCCATCTTTCACATTATATTATTTACAGAAAACAGCTCATAGGGTAGTAGCAGAAATCCCTGAGTGAGCATCGTGGTCATGAGATAAAAGAGAAAATCACCGTGTTTCCTCTGCCCATTCACTCAATGAAATTTGAACTCTTTTGTGAAGTAGCTAGGCTTTGACAAGAGGAGTGGAGAGCACCTCCAAGAAGAGAGGGTAGCCAGGGGAATGACAACATCATTCTGGGACATGGGAGATGTTTATTTGAAGCCCTCTGGTTGAGAAGTGGAGGCTCTGCAGGAGTGCAGGAGCTGCTGAGTAATTCAGTGAAGCAGCAGTGGCATCTACGTGGCGTGATTTGGCCTGAAAGGAGGCCCGGGCAGCCTGCTTTGGGAGGAGCACGCCCTACCTAGGAGTGCTTGGCGCTCATCCGCAGGTCCTGCAAGGGATTTAGGTAGATGAAAGCCTGTTTTGTGGAGTCCAAGCAGGGCTAGGCGTGAGCTTGGTGTGCAGCCCAGCTCAAGTGGTGACGTGCGCAGATGCTAAGCTGTGTAGGGAGGGCTACTGCTGGAAACAAAGATGCATAAAAAGTTAGGGATTAGGCACATCACCTCTTTCAATGAAGGTGCCCAAAGGGCAAGTTGCGCAAGGTGGCTGAGCTGCTCTAACAGTTCACTCCTGCCAAAAGAGGGAGGAAGTCTCTCTTTACCACCCAGCTCTTGTTGGATCTTTGCTGAACCACTTCCCCACACTGACTGCAGCAGTGGTGAGCTATCAGAGCAAGTATCTCACGGGACTTTATCCTGTCAGGTATTTGCAGAAGTTCACAGTGAAGCAGAAAATTGAATCCTTGCATCTGGGGTACGATGCTAGCACCTTCTCTGCCAAGCAATTTTATTTACCATGCGTTCCTGTTTACAGTTTCTGAAGGATCTGGAAGAAGTTACAAGAGTGATGGTTATGAGAGGGGACATACTCCAGGTTGGTGAGATTGGTTTGTGCTTTGTTACCACATTGCCTCTTCCTAGCAAAATGGACGTGCCGGTGATATTCCCTGACTTTCCTGAGCTCTCGTGTTAAGTCTGGTAAGTGTGTATAAGTGGAAGAATTAACATCGTACAGCAAATAACATTTTAGTTTTCAGGTTTTTGTAGAAGACCTGTGTTTCAGGCTGGAAAATGCCTCTGCAGCCCACTTAGATGGGAGTGTTGCTGAATTGTTTTTCCTGGTTCTTTATTTGCTCCATATTCCTTTCTGTTCTATCAAGCTGTCCAACCTGTGTTTCGGGGAGGATCTGATCCTCACTGTGACACTGCAGGTCACATAGCAAAGCCCCTTGGTAAAGCAGTGTATCTGTCACAATAATATGTTTCCAGTGTACAGAAAAGAAATCCAATAGAAAAGTGACATGATAAAAGATAAGCTGTGTTAAACAAAGACATTTTCTGTGTATCACACCAAAACATGGTGTATTTCATAACACAGCAGAGCACACTTCATCAGAATCCCAGGCAAGAAGCAGACCTGCTAAAAGAATAACATTTTGGTGCCAGGGAAGTTATGCATTTCATAGATCTCCACTGCATTTTGCAGAGAGATTTGCAGCTACATTCAGCCTTGGCTAAAATGTAATGGCAACATGTTGTAGGAGCCAATTCTCCTTAGGGCTTCATATTGCAACAATGGAGCTATAAATGATGTTATTGAAGTGTTAACTGTCAGAAGGCAAGCAGGATGTAATTTCAATTGGGAGGTGCTTTTGATTAATCGGCCCGTTTAAATGCTGAGCTGTCCAGGAGAAAATCCAGTCAGGTTGCTTTTTAGACACTTGAAGGGGAGGAAGTTTGACTGTGCTCTAGGTGTTTGGTTGCAATGGATCCTGCTTCTTACCCGGATCCACTCTGGCTAGAGCACAAACTCGGGGAGAGAGTTCATTTTCCTGTATGCAGCCTCCCCTACCCACTGGCAGCTGCTGATGTGATGCATGCCTTGCTGAGAGGGGATGGGACGGGGATCGTTGGTCTTTGCACAACCTGTCTCTTACTGGCGTTTCTTGCCCAAGAGAAACCTCAGCTTAATGTTTTAAATGGAAACCTTTCCTAACATTGTCAGCCTCTAGTGAAAAAAAATGACCGTGGTGTTTCATGTTTGCATAGAGGGTTTGGAAAATATAACCTACAGCATGTCAGAGAATGACTATCTCTTGCAACCTTTTTTATGGGCACTTCCTTTCTGCAGCATTCAATAGAGCGAAGAGCTGATCCTCTCTTACTTTAGTGTTTACTTTGGAAGGGATCTTTCTATAGCAAAACTGGGATTGTCTCTAAGAGACCAAGCTGTAATTAAAAGTCTTGTGTGTTCTGACTACATGAGGAGAAAAGCCAATTTTATAAAGATATGTCTCCCTTCTCTGCCCTTGCCTCCCCACATCTACCTGTCCCCACTCCAAAAGGAGGTTGAAAGGGAAGAGGATGGCTGAGTGGGATAGTGAATAGTGCTCTTGGCTGGCAGCAGAAGGGACCGTGCCAGCAGCAGAAGGACAGAACTTGGTCTGCAGGGCCCTTCTACCTTGCGGTAGAAAATCCTAATAGGGATTTGGTTTGTTTTATACTCTGAAGTCAATAGGTTGGTTTTCTCTTCCCTCTCCTATTTTTGGAGTCATAAATTTACTATTTTCTGACCGTGGAAGGAGGTACTGGTTGAATGCAACTATTCTGTAATGTATGAGAGTGGAAGACCTCCCTGGGCCTGGGGGGATGGCCGGGGTGCACATGCAACGTGTGGAGGGGAACATCGGGCAGCGGTGGGACGTGGGTGTGCAGAGTGCTGTCCGTGTGCGTGGGGTGATGAGTGGGAATTTTCACCATCGGCACTTAACACTGGTGCTCCAGGACCTACACTGTGTCTGCGGTCTTGCGGGGGAGGCTAAAATAGATTCTTGGCATCATGTCTTGGATCTTGGATCCTCTTTGCTTAATAGATTGCTCTGTCTCCCTAGTGATACCACTGCAGCTGCAAGCCACAGAGGCATTTTGGCTGAAGTCCTCTCGGTTTAAAGGAGAGAATACTGGATAGATCTCCTCAGCAGGAGCATGACTGAATGCTCTCTTTCCACTCCAGCCTGGGAGAGTCCAATTCTGCTGACCTGAGGGACACATCTCCTCATGTCCCAGGCTCTGGAGAAGAGAGAAATAGTGTGTGCAAACGTTTTCAGTTTATATAGAAAGATTTGAGGTCTCTGGCCAAGAGGCTTTTTTGTGCCTTCTTTGGCTTTTGGAAGTTGCTGAGTTTATTTTTGTCTGTGTGAGTTGGCCTGTTTTTTTAATATATGGCAAAGGTGGCTAGAGTCCTGGATAGACACTTTTTTATATTTCATATAAACCTAAACAAATACATTAAATAAAGGTCCTTTCACCTCCAGGTTGGTGGTTCAAATCCAGTCGTGCTTGGGAACAGAACTGTTCAAGCAGTAAAAATAAAACATCTCCTGATTTATGAATAGAAGTGTCAAGTTTTGACTTGTTCTGATTACTGGCATCACATTATTTGTGAACATTCAGACAACTGCCAGAAATTCATGAAACACGTTTGTGAATCCCAGAAGTTTCATAAACTTCAGCCTGAGTGATTATTTGCTTTCTGGTGAATAAGTGGGCTGGCTAAATGGTACGAAAAGAACAGCTAACTAATGCTCAGGTCCCGTAGTAATAATAATGAGATGCCAAGGCTCTTGTTTCTGTTAGACAGAAGAGGGTGGCAATTCTGCTCCAGTTTAAACCAGGCAATTGCCATTTTCTCTGGGGAACTGTTGTTACTGGTTTGAGAAAGCCAAGGAGGAAGGGATCCAGCTTGACTTTCGAATCTTACATTGTTTGCTAGGCCAGCTGTTGGGAAAAAAAAAATATCTGTTTTTTGCTTGAAAGCTGAATTGTTATATTGGAGAAACCATAGCAATACTAACGCTAGGCAGTGCTTGCAGAGTACGGGAGGTGGGGCAAAAGTGGGGCTGTGGTTCAGAGCTCTGTGCAAGACAGGATGGAGAGCTGCTTCCCGACACATGAGCACATCAGCAGCTCTATGAATTTGTACTAGCATTCAGGTGCCTTAAAAAGCATAGGGATTTGGCAAATCCATATGGATTTCACACCAGGAGTAGAGATTCCACAATTAGAGCCTAAATGCAAGGCATAGCTGTGCTAAGATGACTCTCTCCCTAGCAGACCTTGCCATACACCTATTTGTTGGGCATTCAAAAGCTATCAGTTAATACCAGGCTGTGGGAAACTTGGCTAAAAGCAATGGCAGTGCGTGGCCTACAGTATTTCAGAGCTACTCTGGGACTAATTGTAAATGACATTTTAAACGCTTTTTTAATGTTCTTTTCCTTCCTCTATGTGAGTCTTTATATTCTCTCACTGCTTTCTCTCCATCTGCAGAAAGTAAAACTTAGAAAAGGTTATTATAGCTGTTTTGTCACAATATGTAGTACTTGCATGGGGAAGTTGCAGGATAGGGATAACATGGCATGGTTTGCTTCTGCTGCCACTTTGCCTAAGTGTGAATTTAAGACATTGCTTGTAATTTCTATTGGTATTATAAATAATAGATCAGGTCCACAATTTATTTGCTGAAGGTTCCAACAGATGCGGTGTAATTAACAGAGTGTAATCATTAGGTTTTGGAGAGAGGGTGACATATCAATTTTTTAACTGCTTTTCTGCTTAGAAATACATCCAAGTAGTGGTGCCTCCAGAGGGATATGCACATGGATGAATGTACTTTGTGCATGCCATTTTATATACATTCTCACTTTGCTTTCCAAGTATTAACATGTGTAAATCCCTTTGGCGTGTGCAGATACGTGCAAGTGGGTTGTGCATCTGTAGCATTTATTTGCATATGGAAGAAAGCATATGTGGGATTTGTGCACTGAGTTATGCTTGCACCGAAGTCCTTTGAACGTTTGACCTTACGTAGTATCTCTTTAAATCTGCAACTCAGTGATTCAGTTCCTTTTGCCTTAAAAATAAAGGCAGGGTGACTTTGGGTGGAGTAATAATGATATTATTTTAGGAAATAAACCTTTGAGGCATATTGCCCAGTTACGTCTCCTTTAATTGGTAACATGAAAACCACAGGGACGGAGAAACCAGTTTTGGTGGATGAACCCAGGTGTAGCTCAGCGGTGCGGGTATCAAGCTAATACCCAAGCCTCCAGTGAGCACAACCCATTTCTGCCAGGGAGATTGTTCTTTCTACCCACAAAAAGCATAACTTTGTGGCTGCAGCAAGGCACCACAACCTCTTTACTGTTGTAGGTCCCATCTGTTCAATGGACTTGTCCAACAAGTTGTATTTAGCTCATGGGGTCTTGAAGCAGGAGGGAGACTGCAGTGCTGTGATGCCCGTTCCCCAGAGGAGGGCGGGACGTGGCCCAAAGGAGTGAATCTGGGGCAGGCGATTCAGGACAGGAATTGTAATTAGCTGCTGGTAATGTTAATGCATGCATTTGCGTGTTGAGGGTGGTTGAAATAGGGAAAAAAGTTCTCAGGAGAACTGCTTTTTCCTTACCTTTTGGGAGGGCTTCTAATGTTTTTGCCCAGTAGCTCCTAATTTCTGCCAATGAATTCTATTCTTTGTGCATGGAAGTAAAGATGATGGCAATATTTGAAAGCATTTCCTTACAATGGCACTTAAAACCTAAGAAATTTTGCCAGGAAAGCATGTGAGAGCCTTCTGGCAACTGTCAGGTTGTCCATCTCTAAAGAGCTACGCTTGATTATTTAATTTTTTTTTAAAAACCATATGTACATGAGAGTACTCCTGATTTCCGCCATGCAGGCAATTGGGTTCAACTTTACGTAAGCCCTGGCCTTTCACCAGCTCCTGTTAGACCACACTGTTAGACTACAATTGTGCCCGCATGGATTTTTTTTCCTCTTTTGGAGAAATTGGAATTTTAATTTTGTGTCTTTTAGCTGCTCTAATTCAGGTTTCCTACTATTATATCACTTTATTTAGGGACAGTACGGGAGACAGGAATCTGAACTGACTGCCTGATCCTTAAGAAGGTGAATAATGACTTGGAGGAGAACTTGTGCGTATCTTTTGATCTTTGGGCTTCAGACACCCCTTCACCCATAATTAACTTGTGTGTTGACTGATCACCTGAGTGATCAAGGGAGACTCAGTATGTCAGTGGAAACCAGGAAACTATTACTCTATGGCAAAACAGCAATCAGGTCAACTCGTCTATGATACAAATCAGACACCTGCAAGAACAAGTCACGTAATGGCAAGCTGTACTGGAGATGGATGATATCCTAAATCATTATCTTCAATAGCATCAATTATGTTTACAGGGTGAGTAAAACCATGGTATCTTCATGGCAAGCACTGCATCCAGATAACAGCAGCAGCAGCAACAACAAAAATTAAAATTGCAGCATGAATTTCAGGAGGGGCAGTGCACTATACACAACTAGCCAATAAATCAAGACCATCAGTGGATTAGATGGAGTGGAATGGTAATGGTTATCATTCTGTTGTATAAAATGCACAGCTTAGGGTATATAGATCACTTAAAATATATATGAATTTGAAATCGGCCAAAATATGTGTCAGGTATTTTTCTTCTTAGAATTATACTATCTTTTTAAAGCATAAGTGCTTTTCAGGACAAATTTTAGCATGTTTTGCATTCAAATGAAACATCTACTATATGTGTGAAGCCCTTGCATACACTGCCTGTGAAAGCGGAGGGAATCATTGGATTTATAGGTTCTTCTGCACATTCTGTCAAAGTCAGCCTTTCTGCCTAATGTAGCACACGGAATAGGAAAGGCTTTCATTGCACAACTTTCCGTACGAGGGATAGTGTTTACTGTCTGACACATCGCAACATGTAAACAAAGACTCAAAATAAGTCTGTATTACAAGAAGGAACTCCAACTGGGAAGGGATTAAGTTAATAACATTTTCTGTAGTCTCTTTATCAGCATTTCTGTGGCCAGTTTATGATAATAAACAGGCCAAAAAAGATCATGCTTGAGATGGCAGTAAATTTCAGTCTGATATGAGTGATGTACCTCATAACCAGTTATAATTAGAAGGGAGGCTTCTTAAAGCACTGTTCCTCTACAAATCATAGCAGATATAACCCCAACTTGTACAACAACTATAAAATATGCTATGAAATGTGAAACTCATGAAATAGGTTCATTTGTTGCAATTTCATTCTCAGAAAAGATGTAATTTGACACAAGATCATGCCTTTTTTTTTTTTTTTGGAGGGGTTGCTTAAAAATAGGGTAAACAGCCCCAGTTCCCTAGAAAACTGTATTAAAATTTCCACTTAGTAATGACTATTTTGTTTTTTATAATCACAATTTGTGCAAACTGAAAGCATTGCATATTTTGGTACACAGCATCCTTTCTTGGAAGAGTTGATCAAAAAAAACCCAAACAAAACTTGTCTATGGCACAAGCTTCGTATTGAGCAAAATTTTACAGTGAACAAGAAGTCAGAAATATAGGATGGTAACTAAATAGATGCCTATTTTCCTTTCCTCTTCTGACAGAGTCAGCTTTGACCTGGCCTGGTGCCCACCCACTGTATTCCAGATGTGACCATGGAAAGTCCGTTAGGGGAGGGAACTATAGGGAAGAAGGCCTTGCTGGCTTGATACCTAAAAACAAAACAAAACCCCAAATAGTAAGATTCCTTGAGTCTTTTTCTTGTATTAAGGTCTAAGCCTTTTTCCTATGATATTTTATTATATTTTTAATGGAAAACGGATGGGTTTATTTCAGAAGTGTGTTCCCTGAAAACTTACGAACCTCTGCGGACTGCTGGTATTGTAGGGTTGTAGCTGCCTCTATTGATCCTAATTTAAAGCCGTAATTGCAAATAAAAACATCACTATATCCCCCAGCTACCTTAATTGAAAGGATTGATTCACAGGAGCAAAGCGTAATAAGAACTTTTACATGGGCCAAGTGTGTATGGACATTTTAACATCTTCATTTCGACATGGCCTGTGTTCGTTCTTGTGTGGAAGAATGTCATAGGTGTTGGGGAGGAACCGTCACTCTTCTAATATCTGACCTCATTTCTTGGGCTCCACTTAAAATAAGGCAGGGGACCTACCTAGGACTCTGTAGGTAGCAGGAGGATCACTGGCTTGGTCTCTCAGATGGCACTAGAGAAGCCACATTTGTATCAACGTGTCAAGGATACGTGCTCTAGTTGTGTGAAAGTACTAACATAACAGGTTCCTATAAGCGTAGGACAAATAATATTATGACTATGAACCAACTTTCTAGTCTGAAGTGGATTAATTATTTACATCTTCACAAACTGTTTTTCTTTCAATCATCTCCCCATAGACAAAACTTGAGACTTTTTAACCTTACAGTATTGTTTTCTCTTGGTACAATGTAGAGTTGGATACTGTCAGGTAATTTTCTTCACAGCATCAAACTGCTGTATTCTAGAATTACCCATTATATTCTATAATATTTCAGGTTCAGGCCTGAAACCCATGTAGTCTGCAGAATCACTGTCTCCGCCTTTTAACTGCATGAGATGATCCTGTTAGTCCGTACGTCAGCCTCTTAGCTCTAGCTTACTCCTCATGCCAAAACTTTTCTGGTCTTAACTGATACTACAGTTCATTAATTAGGTTCTTCAATTATAAAATAGCATAAACAGGTAGAGTATTTTGCAAAGTCCATGTCTGAACAAATATATAAATGAATCTAGGCAAATCTGACTGAGGTGAATATAGCCCCAATATAGGTGGATCAGGCAGGGGACATCATAGTGGTGCACTGAGCCCTGTGCAGGCTGGTGCTACAGGTGTTGCAGCTACAGAGCTTAATCTCTCTGCCCCCTTTAAATCCCTTTCTAAATATCTGTTTGACAGAGCAGTTGATGCAAGAGATTTGGGGAAGACTTAGAAGACGACCGTGTTTCCCCTCCTCTCAGGGCAGTTTTCGTGAATGAATGTGTTTAGAGGATCTGAGGAGGAATAAAAGTAGAAGATTGTTCCATCATAGTTTCTCCTTGCATCTGCCCATATTAGGGCATGCAAAGCATATTAAGTATGCCAAGGTCTTTTATCATGACTGGTCCTCAAAGAAGATGAAAAAACCCGTTTTCCTTAAAGGAAATGGTGGAGGCTTAAGACACTGAATTACTCTTCCAGAATAGGAACCTGAAATAGAACAGAGGGCACTGCTTGCACTGGCATTCTCTCAATCTGCAAGAACATGACTATTTCATAACAACTCAGGGAGGTGAACACCCAAGACTTTCAAGGTACCGAAATGCTTTCAGGGATCTCAGCCCAAGAGATTAGCTCTTCTTTAGCAGCTCAGATTATTTTATCTTCAGAGACAAATAACGCTACTTATGGTACAGTATAACAAGCCAGTCATGTCTGCTTAATGTACACAACTTGGAGGAGTAAATCTGTAGGGCAAGAAATATTTTTATAAGTCTTAGATTAAGATCAATAGGGGAAAAAAAAGGTTTACTACTAGGATTGGCTGGAAACAAGAGTGAGATGTCATTACTCAAGGGAACGTATTCTGTCAGGCAGTGTTGAAATATGTGGGACAAACAGCTCCTTTAAAAACAAATTAGTATTTTTAAAGAATTAAACAAATCTCTTGTTTATTAGATGAAATTATCAATTGTTTTGTCTTCCAGAGGTAAACAAAGAACTGAGGGAGTCTCAATCACTCACTCAGTCTTATGACCTCATGGTCACTGTCCAAAATACCAGCGGTAACGTTCCATGCTGTAGAACTAAGAAGAAGAAAAGCAGATACTCAGCAGGGTTAGCCCAGTGTCTTTCCAAGTAATCCCTTATTTTTGCAAAACATTTCCATATGGGAAACTCGATCACTGAGCAGAAGCACTGAAAATAGTGTGGCCAGTTCCTTTGTGTTGATACTGATATTGACTGTTGAATACCTAAACCGGTTGACAGACTTTAGCAGTGCTGCTTTGTATGTCTAAATGTAAAACTGATGCCTGGGGCTGAAAATTGATCTACAGCATTAAACTCTAACCACAAAATGGGTATCACCATTTGGAAGGGAAGCAGATAGCTGGTATTAGCTCGTCTGGTGAAGACGAGTAGCTAGAAAGGGTCTGAAGAACTAACTGTTGCAGATATGAAACCCTTACCCCGAACTTTGTGAAAAATTGGTTCAAAACACAAATTTGCAGCATATACTTATTTAGGTAATGGGCCTGAGATGTAACCCTGAATCTAAATCCTTTTCCGCTGGGCAAAGTTGGGATCTGGCTCTTCGATGACCCTGCAGGCAGGCCTATCTACAGTTAACTAATCCTAGAAAGCAAACAGACTTATTCTTAAGAAAAAGTCTCTCTCTGGGTTTTTTTTTCCTCTTTTCTTTTCTTTTCTTTCTTTTTTTTTTTTTTTTTGTAAGGGAAAATGTGTTGCAATAATACAGAGCCATCATGCGCTCTCTGGTTACAGCTGAGTGACACTACATCGGCAGCAGAATATGTACAAATTAAACTGTAACAATGTACCAAGGAGAGGCACAGCAATATCATAAAAATTATCCACAGTACAATATAACTAATGTTGTGTGAAAAGCATTCATTGGTGAAATGATGTCTAGGTGTATCTTAAGGAGTTATGCTGATGGAGATAATGGTTATAGAACAGAGATAAAGGAAGGAAAGGCGAGTGAAAGACAAAAGGTTGCAGCAAGGGCAGCATGGCCGGGGAGGATTCTCGAGTAGGCGTGTTTGAACGGGGGAAAGCTGTGTCCCTGTGGAATATAGAAGGGCGTGATAAGAACTCAGCTGCACCTTTCCTACTCGCAGGCCTGGCATGGAGGTGTGCTTGATGTTTCGGGCACGCACACGTGTTCCTGTGTTCCTTCTCACCTCCTTTCATGTGGACTTTTTGCAGTCAAACATTTATCTAGAAACACAAGCTGCATATTGTTAAATATTCTCTAGCAGTGTCACTTACAGAAATGTCTTTTGTTTTCCCTTTCTAAGTACAAAAGCAAACAAAACTCGCAAAGAGAAGGAACCAATATTTTATTAGCATGTCTAAAACCAAGAAATCAGCTCAAACTTACCCAGAGAGGGGATGGCTAGAGCAAACACTTCATTAAGGTGCATTCAGAAGTTGCCAGCTCCTTCCTTAGTCTGAGAATCTTTCTGAAGTGAGTAAATGTTTTGCCTGAATAAGGAACTTGGGTATTGGTAAATTAATTTGATTTTTCTCTCTCTCTGTTTAACATAGATTTGGAAAAAATCTGTCCAGTGACCCATCGTGCCATCACGCTTATCCACATATGTTTATCTAGTACATGAACATTTTATTTTCAAAGGAACTTAGGGATTACCCAAGTAAGTCTTTTTTTATAGCTAAATTCCATTTTCCAAAAGAGCTGAGGTGCTTGAGAGCTCACAGCTCACTGAGTGTCTCTTAAAAACCTCTCTAAATACTTTTTTAAATCGGAGCGCTGGACAGCAAAGTGGACCTGCCTGAAATAAAATCAATCTTTGTGCAGTGTGCTGCTGGAGTGCAGGGCCTGGTCTCTGATGCAGTCAGAAACTCTCAAATTACTAGAAAAATGAAGCGTTTTTATGGTGTTCTTGATTAGTTTGCTACCTGGTTGGTTACAAAGAGAAAGCTTAGGCCAAAATCGTGCAATGGGTCTTGTTTCTGGTGTGTTGGAGCCATGTTAGCTAGTTTTTTTCCTCATTTATTGATATGTATGAGAACGGGAGGTAGACCCAGCCAAAAATGTTGGGATCCAACTATTTTTGAAGTCCTAAGATATCCAGAGGTGGGAGTTCCTTTTGTCTCCTAGTGAAGAAAGGGTCCCCTGTGAACATTTCCATGGGAGGCAAAGCTCTCCATAGACGTCGGGTGTGCTGGACTGAGCATTTCTGTTGTGCTCCAAAGGCAAAGGAGGAGGAAGGGATGTGATAAAATCAGTGTTTTCAGCCCTAAGTCTGACTTGGATCTGGGGGTTCTTTGTGAGCCTCATAAAGCTTTTTCTCCAACCAACCACCTCCACTCGCTGCCGAGCATGTGCCAGGAATTCCCTACCGAAGTAAGCTGCCAAAACTCCCGGGGCTGCGATAACCCTCTGCTATCGAATGGCATAAAGCTCCCTGTCAGCGCTGCGCTTTCCCCTGCGCAGGCAGGGGCATGGCGTGGCCAAACTGGAATAGCCTGAGCGTGTAGCCCGGGCTCAGTGATTTTGTTCCCTCTCTGCGCTGCAGTTCGCTGTTTTTATAGGTCTGTGATGGCTCTATGCAGGAGAATTTCTGCCTGCCCCCTTCATTTGGGAAATAAACTTCAGCCATTTACTCTCGGCATGGGAAAGCACACTTCTCCTTCGCTTTGACAGGAGTGTGTGCAGTAATACAGCAAGCTCAACCTTGAGAAGGGGGAGAGGCACTCTGGGAGCTGGGCTGGTTTATATCTCAGCTGATTCTCTTCTTTCTCTCTTCCGTATCCCCTTAATAGCTTGACAGGAGAAATATAGGGAAGATACAGCCATCTGATTAACAGTGCCGGGGGCTGGGGGGGCCGGGGATGGATGACAGGGAAAGGGAGCGCAGTGTGGCTACCAGCCAAGTTCCAGCAAGAAACAGAATATCTGGCTTCCTCTAATCTCTAGAGGAAAATTAAGTTACAAAAACCTTTAGTGGAAACTTTGCATACGTTCAGTACCATTGCCATGCCTGACAGAAAAAAACTGATATATTATTTAGTTTATAGTTATAGAATTAAAGGCATAAGCTTTCCCACCAGGAATGAAGAAAAAAACTCCTCTCGAAAACCAAAGACAAAACCCGTAAACCCCCCTGAACGTTTTGTGCTATCAGAGTTCTTGAGAAATTCTCCTTTTTGTGTTGATGGATGCTTGTGTGTGAATTGTGCGTCTGAACATCTTCCCCAATGAGTAAGATGAATATTAGCACTTGCCCAGAGAGCTGCTCTCGTTTTCCCAGCCGTTTGCGCCGCCTTCTGCAGGAGCCCAGCAGGGCAGGCGAGGGTGGAGGTGGGGAGGAGGCTCTGAATTGCCCGGGGCAGGCACCACTGGCCGAGGAAGGGGCTTAGGCTGCTCGTGCCACCAGAGAGCCAAGGCCGTCACCTCGGACCAGCGCTCCTCGTCTTGGCATTCATCAGAAACGTGCATGTTACACAGAGAGGGGAATTTCTCCCCCTCTTCCATGTCTGTCATCAAAGTGTTGATGAAAAATGGAGTTTGATTTTTAAAAAAATACCATAGGCGTTAAGTGAGCAACAAGTTGGGACCTATGCGTATGAGATAAATCACTGATTAAAATTAAATACCCTACTTACTGAATGTTACATCTAAAGCAGTTGCAGTAACCATGATGAAAGTATTACTTACGTGTTACTCAGTTTTATGAGAGGAAGAAAAAGAAACTAGACTGGCTGGTTAGATCTCTCCTTCATTTAGTCTTATGTCAGGCTCATATGATATGTGTGAAGTGAGATTTCTTTCACGTCTGAAACACTGACTAAGGGTCTGAAATGGCATCGTGTGGTTCGGCAGCGTGCGTTCCCCTGGCTGGCTGTGCTCTTCTCTTGCTTGTTGCTCGGGCTGGTAGGGAACTGGCTCTGTCTGCTCAGAGAGGAGAAGGTAGAGATGCATTTTGCAATATTTCCCTCCACCTGGTTGCAAGCAAGTTTGCTCCCAACCTGCACGCTAGCAGGCCCTTTCTCATGTGATTCATTCACCAGCCTCGTCTGAAGGGAACATTTTCCATGCAGGCGAACATAAGAGCCATGTTTACATGCCATGTCCCCTCTGAGAGCTTTATTTCTCTTCAGCCTCAGGGACCTCAACACCAGCCAAAACTCAATATGGGGCTGAAATTGTACACTGGCCGGCCCCGGCCCTGGCCGGCCCTGCAGCAGGAGAGAGGGTTGTGTTTGTGTAAGCGTGCACGTGCGTGTGCACACACAAAAACAGATGTGTGCTGTCCAGAATAAATGAGGCTATTCAGAATGTCACAAAATGGACAATTTATGGCCAGTTTCAGCAATTAGTCAGACCAAAGAAGTGAGGTGGGTCAGTATTAAAACCTCACTGTTTTGTTTACTTTAAAAAAGCAACAGAGGGTTCCAGCTGATGAGCAAAGATACTGAGAGAGGGTAATTAAAGAGAAACAATCTTTGATGTTTGTCTTATTGCAGTTTCTCCTCATTTTGTTGTGCTCTTCTTACCCGCTTTTGAGAAATCGAGCTGCTGCTTTCTTTTCGGGAGGGCGTTGCGTGGGTGGCTGCATGGGCAGTTCTGTCGCAGGAATTCGTTACTCGTCTCCTGCCGGGCTCTCGCTCCTTGCGGTGAATTAAGGTCCCTTGTACAGAAGTGCTGGCACCTAGCAGAGCTTCTAGGTATCGGGCTATAGGGCCATCCCCTTGTGTGACTACTTCTATTGTGCTAATGGGGGAAAAAAATTTCACCTGAAAAATATTGATAGCTTCTAAAATAACCCCCCAGCCCAAGAGTAACTTTGTATAAGTTAAACCTTGAGAGTGACCCATACCCCATATTTAACCACCTTATTTTAGTATAAATATTCTCTTCCATTTGGATTAACTATTTTGTCTACTCAGGTCCCAGTTGTTCTGCTTCCAACACTTGATTTTGTGCCACAGTCCTAAGATTATGGACTTCAAATATGTTCTTAAAAACTCCTGAGCAACCCAAAGATTTGGGCTATATGGAAGCAGGCTCTAGCCCTTTTAACTGCAGGTTGTACGTGTACAATAAGACAGTAAACTTCTTTGCATGACTTTTTGTGTTTCCTGGTCCATGGGCAGCCTTGCCTGTGTGGATGGCTACGCAGCATGGATCAGGAAAGCCACTTCTTGTTTGCTGCTTACTACTTCTTCATCTAGTATGTCTGGGATGTAGGAGGGGGGACAGCCTTTTTTTTGTGGGTCACCATGATGGGTGGACCCTCTGAAGCAATATAAACAGCAAGGCGGCCTCTTCTGACTTGTGCATCGTGGGTGTGCTTGGTGAAGCTGGCTCTTGCTCATGGATGCGCTCTCATGTGTGGGGGTGAGGGTGAGAGATGGAAAGTGGAATGGAATGGTTGGGAGTTATTTAATGAAAGTGTTTTAATGACGCAAAAGATATTTAAATGTGTGGTTTGTTTCACTGCAAATTTTTGGCAGTAGATGGGGCCCTTACTGTAATAAAATTCCATCGAGTTGGGAAGCCTTTTGGAGATGGTGCCCAGATGCAGTATGTTGGCGCTGACTTCTGGAAGATCAGCTCTGACTTGACTCAGGCACTTTGTTGTTTCCATGTAACAGCCCAGCATGAAAAGGAGGAGAGGGGGGAACCAATGTGAATACACCTCTATACCTCTATCTTTTCACTCCACTCAGTCCTAATGCTTTCTTTTACTGTCTGTCTTTCCAAAAAGCTGCAAACCCACACCTGCAATTTGCCCAGGCTCCCTGACTCTGGTCCTGCTGACTATGGTCAGAACACCGGGCGTGATCAAGGGTGAGCAGGAAGGGAAACGCACCCCTGAAACAGGATGGGGACAGACCCAGACCCTCACATTCTGCCGCGACGCTGTGTATTTAACCTTTCATTCATGCAAATGCACATTTCCTGGCAGTGCTGGGGCTGGCCTGGAATCCAGACCTGGTCTGCTCGAGGTAGAGCCATTATCTTAAAGTGCTTTTATTGATCTGTTGACTTTCTGTCTCCCTCCTTCTCTTCCTCTCTTCACCCTGCCAGCCTCCTAAAGACTCATATCTTGTCTCATACAACCAAGGTATTTTAAGGGGCGAACAATGATTTTGAAGTCAGATTAGACAAACTGTACTTGACCAGTGAAACCAGATATCCCCTGAATGACGTCTGAAGAAGGATCTGTCTACATTTACAAACAGTCCCTCTTTCTCTTCCCTTCTTATTTTTTTCCCCTCTATGTATGTCCTGGTGATCTTGAAAAATTTGGAAAACATCAGCAATTAATTTCAAGGCCAAGTACATCTTCTTTGTAGCAGCCTATTCCCCAGAGTGGCAATGCCATATTTTCATGCTTTATTTTCGGTTGGTTAAAGAGAGCTATAGTAGTAAATCTATATATGTACTGTGATATCCAGCAGTATTAAAGGCTGAGATTTAAAGAGAGGCCTGAAAGACTTAGTAGTTGATGCCTGTAGAAAGCCAAAAAGAGCTGCGTGCCTTACTGGAAATTTCAGGCGAAACGTGTTAGAGTGCAGTATATTACAGTGACCTGAGCTACAAATCCCTTTGAGCTGGAGGTAAAGGGAGAAAGAATAATACTGGAGAAAATGTTTACAATCCTGTGTATTAACAAATACTAACAGAGGGGTTTGAAGTGGGTTGATTTATTTTGATTTGTTATTTCAGTGTTCACAGTTTCTCAGGTTTCTGGAAAATTGCATTTCCTTCTAATAACGTTGCTCATTAACTAATTGGTTAATGCATGGGCATTTAGTTAATGGTCTGAAAAATATACAGGTAAATACAGAACAGTTAAAAAAGGTTAAATTTGGTTATAAGAGTGGGTTTAATTTTTAAAAATCTAAACTCCCAGATCTTTCATATAGCTGAATACATCACTATTCATGAATGCAGTATTTGACAGATAAAGAAGTTATCAGTAGTTCATAGTCAGGTAAACATAAATATGCATAAATGCTTTATCAGGGAATAGCTCTCTAATTTTTAAATGTGGAAACAATATAAATAATAGCATATTTGAGTAAAAAACAGAAATTCACTCTCTTTCGTTAGGCTGAATAGTACTTTACTCTGTGAGGAATGCCAGCGAAAATAGTGTGAATGTTTTCACCGGAAAATATTAATGAGGTTAAGGACAAAAACTTCTATAGTCACATTTATTCCTTATCCAGTTTATTCATATCACCATTACTTTACTTTTTATGGAAATTCATGGAAAAGAAGATAAATTAATCAGCAATACTAATGAAAATGGTTGCCTGTGCACTGCCAAAACCCTCATTTCAAGTACGTGCTATCACTCTTGCAAGCCAGGAACAGAAACAGCTCGGTGTGACTTACCGTGAGCAGTTGTGCAGCACAGGTCATGGATCACGACTGGCGCTTTGGTCGATAATCAATGTGAAGAGTTTACAAGCAATCTGCTGGCTGAAATACGTTCAGGTAAAGCATTTATCTAAGAAATTTGGAGGTAGTCAAATGTGGGGAAAAAAAAATCAAAGCCTGTTTCCGTATTACTGGGAAAATGAAAAAAATGCTGGTGATAAGTTTCTCGGACCATGGGATGCCCTGTTATGCACTGAAGACAATGGACCTTGATTGATCTGGGGCTTCATGTAATGAAAAGCAGTTAACAGTTCACTGCATTGCAGATGATTTAGCTAATTCTAATACTATGTCAGTAACGGTAAACTTTCTTTTTGAAATCACAGACAGGGAGAAGGGAATTGGAGTCCTGGGGAAAGAGAATCTCGAAAGATCGAGGCTTGGCAAACACCCCTTAGTCATTTACTTTCTTGGAGAAACTACAGCAGGACCACAGCTACAGCTTGATGTGCGCTGAACTGCATTGCTTGGGAGTAAACCGCATAAGCTTCGTGTCATGCAATGAGCTAGTAGATAAGAGCCAGAATTGTCTTTCCTGCCAGACAATAGTTCACGTTGATGCTGCCGATGAAGAAAACAGAATTCAGTGTATTCCAAGCTAGACCCAAATTTGCATTTCTTTGTCAAAACCCATGCTTACAGATTGTGAGGCAATATGTTTGAGCAATTCTATAGAAATCTTGATCAAAGCACCGGCTCAACCTGTGAGATGCTCCTAAGTTCTGCTATAAGTAGACTGAGAAGAACAACCTAGTTGCTAAGTGGAGCTACCTGAGTAAACAGGTTTCAGGGCCAGAAAATGTTCATAATCATGCTTGTCTTTTAAGAGATCTTACAAAGATAATGCGGATGTTAAGTCTACCAAGTAAATATGTCTTTATACAGAGCAAAGTGAATTTGTGGACTTCCCTCCTGCAAGATGCTATCAGGACAAGCCGTGAAGTTGGATGTCTGAAACAAATCAAGATGATTTTCTGAACATCGGTACACAAGTAAGCTCTCTGAGTAATTTGCAAGCTAGGGAAAGTGAGCCAAAAATCACATTTCAAGACAGAAATGATGCCTGAGCAGAATTATGTAAAACCCTGTCTCCTCAGACAGCAATGCTCAAGACTGACAAGTGCGTTTCGTGATGTGGCACCGCCGAGTGTGAGCCAGCGCGGAGGCAGGAGCTTGGGCAGGTGAGCTGATCCACTGTGGGAAATCCTGTATCGACAGCAGTACTCTCGTTGTAGTCTCTAGGGCTTTACATAAAAGAAGGTTCCTACGTATTAGAATGCAGCGTTTGGTATTGTCAATTACACAGGATTAAAGGCAGTCCCAGTGAAAAGGATTATGAGCTGGGAAGTGCCTGGCTATTTTCAGTGAGTATCTGCCAGCCAGGTGAGGCAGGCAGCTATACGCCTGGTCTGTGGGACCTAAAATAAGAGGAAGAAGGAAGGGAAATATTCTCCGGTAATTCGGGGGGAGGAGAGAGGTGGAAGGAACCCCACGCACCTTCCAGCTCGCACCGAATCTAATTGCCAGTGGAGCAGTTGTGAGCTGCTAGGTGCGAATCCCACAAGAGCCTGCTGTAATTAAGCATCCTGTAAGGTGAAGAGGGGCGCGAGCGCTGCGATAAGCTCATCAGCAGCGTCTGCATCAACTCCCCGCCCCCCTCGGATACCCTTTGGAAATCTTCAGCGTGTTTTGTGTTTGTTTCAGAGCCAGGAACAAATTCTGGCAAATGCAAAGGTGTTAAATGTTAGCCAACCTATCCCAACATGCCCTACAAGGCACTGAAGGGAATATTACTCTAAGTGGATGATGAGCTCAGTTCAGAGGCTGTTAAGTTAAAGCTTATTACTCTCATTAAGAGGTGTGTGTAATGTGGTTTCAGGCTTCTGATATGGGAAAACCAACATTTTCCAAGTGTTTTGTTGTCCTGTCTGTTATGCTTGGAGGGGAATTCAGTTTCTGTTTTGCACTGGGTCAAATTCAGCCCAGAGATAAGACTTCTTCACAAAGTTTAGAGTTTGGGATTGCCTCTGTGAAGGCAGAGGCTGAATCTGGGGCAGTGTGCTTTGTCAGAACCAGGAGGGGTTTCCCTGTGAACGGAGGGAAAACAAGGAGCAGGGTACAGAGATGTGCACGTGCCTCTGCTGGGAACCAGTCCTGTGCCGAGAGCACTGGGGTTAAAATGCAGAGCCACGCAGGTGTCCCTGCCCTGTGCTCCCCAGAGCTCTGCGTGCCAGGAGATCAGGTTGTATTGCTCCCAGCAGGGTGTAAATGCAGAAAGCTGGCTCGGGTTTAGCTTTCCATGCAACTTAATAAGCCTCGCAGAACCAGGAGTGCCGGGGCAGGCGGTGCCGGATCAGGAAGCAGTTTAGATTCACCACATATTAGTCGCTCGAGCTCAGGACTGGCCCTGCAGGACTGGGCTAGTTCGCACAAGAAGACTTGAGCGTCTCTGCCATGTACTCCTCATCATCTCCATTATCTGTGTTTTTCCTTTATCTGAGGTACCACAGCTCCTCCCAATGATGGAGCATTGGCTCTCTAGTCAGCTTTAATCTCTAGCTGTCTTTGGAGGGTCAGGTCAGGAGAGGTTTGAGGTCCTCAGCCCTGAAGTGAAGCCCTCCCTGCTTCAGACAGGGCTGCAATTGAAACCAGCTGATCCCAAGTCCCTTGCAAACATTTCCATTTCAAACCACTGAAGTTTTATGTCTTCCTAGTAAATTTTTTTCTTAAGCCTCATAAATCTCATAAAGATCTGGAACAGCTAGTAAATTTGGCCATTCAGATACACGTTTTCCAGTAAAGAGGATAATGATTGCTGTTTCTGATGCCACCTCCCCTACCCGCCCCCCCAGCTGTAGGAGTTCACCTCTTGCCGGCTGACTGCTGCTTGCACGCAAATTGGGCCATACTGGGAAAGGCAACACATACAGGTCCCATTTGCACAAAGGATCGAGGAGTTGCTGGACCCCTGCTAGCTTTGCCACTGCCCCTATATGTGACCTGAGCCAGATCGTTTGTCCTCTTCACCTCTCAGGTCAGAAGAAATAGATTGATGCTCACCTGCTCAGGGGTTTGGGAATCTTGCTCAATTCAGGCCGGACAGCATGCGTTCGCAATGGGAAGCTGCGAAACTCCAGGCTAGGGATCCTCCTCCCAGAGTCCCCACCGAACGCAGAACATGAGAGGTCTGCGCTCTCAGCAGGGCCACGGCCTCAGTGCCTCCTGCTCCCTGCCCTCCACACAAGGTTGCTTGTGGCAGTGCCCAGGAGGGCTGCAGGGCGGTGGTTGTCTCTAGTCCCTGGGATAATCCGGAGAGGAAGCTTTCTGCATCCTCCCTGATGCACTGATGGCAAGTCCAGCCAAGTCTCTTAGGCTTGCGTTTCCAGCTAGGCTTGAAAGAACATGAACCCAAGGACAATATAAACCCGAGACTTCTCCAACTTCCATTTGAAATAACAGGCAAAAGTGCTGAAGATATTTAGAAAAACATAATATAGAAACAGAAACTTGCAAGCATATTTTCCCCTTTATTTGTTGTCTCCCAAATCCAAACAAGATTATTTCCTTTCCTGCAATGCTGCTTTTGATAATCGTGTGCCAAAGGCTCTGAATCTGTTCTTATTGCTGTCAATAGCAAGATGCCTGTTGCTTTTAACGGTTCAGCTATTAAAACACCGCATCCCAGTTGTCTGGCTGTGAGCAATCCCAAGTTATTGCAGTGACAATATGGAACCTTTTTCCTCTCTGAATGTTTCTCTGCAAAGTTTGACCATTTTGGCTGGGGTAAAACATGTGTCTATCTGGGATTCTTTCCAAGGATGAGATTTTGACAGCTGTGCTCATGTTGGCAAAAATCCTGACATCTTGTCCTTCGTTGAAATAGCAGATTCTTAGTGGAGAGGGGTGGGAATCCGATTTCATAGATGAACACTTATGAATTGAAGACTGTGTGCCTGGCTTAGCTCTTTTCACTTGGGGGAAGAGGTTGAACCCATCCTCTGGGAACAGGGTGGAGCCTTTCTTTCTTCCCATCTCCACCTGTGGGCACAGATGGCTGATGGGCAGCGGGGCTGACGGGAGCCCTCTGTGCCTCTGCCAACTTCGTGCAGCAGTTTGGGACATGCCTTGGACTGCACCCATGAAAGTGGGTGTCAGCCTGTTTGAGTACATGCCTAACAATTTTCATTTACATATTAGATGTTTGGGCATGAATGGTGGGCGGTGTTAGCGCACTTTCAATGAAAATCCACCTTTGCAGCCATGATCAAAGCTTGACCTATTATTTACGCCAGATAGCTTGTGAAAAAACAAAGCCTTGGTATAGTTTGAAATAGCCTGTTTTGGGGTTTTTATTATTACTGTTATGATTATGATGATTGAGTGTTTGTTTGTTTGTTTTCATTGTTTTTTTTTTCTCGAATCTGCATCTTGAACTGGAGAAATATTTCCTACAAAAGCTGTGATTATTCAAAGCTGATATATTTCTGCAGTAACCTTCAATCTGATGAACTGTCATTTTTCTGATGAAAAATCACTTATTTGGAGACTAGAATTCCTATTATCTCGACAAATAGGAAATGGTGGCACAGCAAATTGTGTCACAAGGTCGCCCAGGAGCTCCACGTCAGAGCCAAGGATAAACTGGAACAGGTCTGGTGGAAGGTCATCAAAAAGTTTTCAGATGGTATTTTGCAAATATTATATTTATTTCAAACTTTCCAGTGGCCACATAGTTCCTTTATGTTTTACCAAGAAAAATAAAAAAATCAGGAGGTTTTAAAACCATGTCAACAATAATTTTCCATTTCTGGTATTTCACTGAAAAACAAGGAAAAAAAATTTTAAACCACAAACAAGATAGTAGTCTTGTTTGTGTTTTAAAACCCCAAACAAAACCCCAAACAAAACATACCTCCTGATGAAAACAATTCAAACAGTTTTGCTCAGGAAAGATTGTAGCTTAGGGTTAGACACACAAAATCAGACGTTCACGGCTTGCGTCCATGGCAAATGTGAGGTCTTTTATGTTACTTTAACTTTCAAGGAAAAACAGCTAAACTGGCTCAAATTCATACTTGCTGTGCATTAAGTGATGTATACAGACATTTACCGCACATCAGCAAGTACTTGGTAGTCTTTTCATGTGTTTAAGCCCTCAGGCTTATTTTAAGGATCTGGGAGGCTGTAGGTCCCCCTTATATGATAGATGAGTCAGATTTGAAATGGTTAAATTTGGGACAGTCCCAGAACAAGGTCACGCATGCGTGGGGTGGCTGCACCCTATGCTGTGATTGCAGTCAGGCATGCAGGCGAGCTAGGGGTGAGCTCTGAGCATATATGATTTATCTGCATGTAGCCTAACCATGTCGGCTGAGTGGCCAGAAAAGTGACCAGTAACTACAAAATTATATGGGAAAAACTGCACCCCGTATACTTTGCTTATGGGAGATAGGGTTGAAGAGTATACTAAAGGACACTGTATTACATGGGATGTTTGGTGAGTGTGGCACTGACCGATGGCTTTACAGGCCCTTTCAAAGCCATGCCTTAATGACAAGCTCTCCCTTCCTCTCCCACTCATTTCTTGAAAACTAGGGCAAATATTAGCACATCTGTGAGTGCTGGGCTGCTGTGTTTAGAGTGCTTCTAGCACCCGTGTTAGCTTGATTAAAACTAACATGACCATTTCTACACTGAGAAATGCCAGTGGTATGTCTACCATAAATTAAACTGAAATTCCAACTTTAAGTTGTCTTATAGTTCTGCAGCAGATCTGTTTACTCTGGAATAGCATAAGGCAGATGTCTTCATCTTTGCTGATTCTTAGCAGGTCACAGGCATTGACTTTCAGTAACTAAAAGCCTTTAAAATAATTTTAAAACATGCTTTCCCCTCCTCTACAGACCTTAACCTCTAGTTGGCCTCAACCAGAAATACCCAGGATAATGTGATTCTAAAACAGACCATCATAAACCGAGCAGCAGCTTTAAATATATAGTGTGATCATTACCTGAAACCAGTGAAGAGGTTGGAATAATTATTGCTCGTGTTTACACTTCTGTATCTCAGTGGGTTATGTTCAGTCCCTTAATGATGATGATTAAAAACATACTGGAAACATGTAGGAATTAGAGAGAGCACTTACCACGATTCTGAAAGCACAGAGGTAGCTTTGAAGTGGAACTGGACACAGCGACTGCTGCCAAAACGTTGCGAGAGTTAGGAGCGCTGTGCTGCAGGTCGTTGGACGTACGATAACGTGTCTGTTTTGGCACGTGCAGTGTCTGCCTGCAGGACCAACCTTACAATCGCTTCTTGTGCGATTTGCAACTCGCAAAGGAACAGGTTGATGGCGGGTGAAGGATCACGTAAAATGCTCCACTTTTAAATTTACTTAAAGCCAAAGTTGACCTTTGGTTTGTTTCTTCATGGGGGACTTTTCGGAGGGTGAGGCAATATTTAGGAAGAGGGAAGGAGGAGGAAGTTTGGGGTGGCAGCAGAGAGTGGGCACTGGTTCAGGCGCTTTGCCCTGCCAAGGTGTCAGTGTGGGTTCGGACATGAAAGGGAGCTCTCAAGCAGCGAGCTGTAAACCTCATGTTTTAGGAGTGTTTCTGTGGGTGAAGGATAGGGGCATGTATTGCGGAATGTATTCCTTTGTTTGTTTTTCCCATTTAAACAAACAAAAATACTCTTATTATAATAAGAGAAGAAGGGAGGAGTGATGAGGCTTGTGCTATAAAATCATGTTTGCTGGAAAAGTTGTCCTGTTTTCCATTGCTTAATTTCAGCTGAAAAGGGAGGGCATGAAGGTTGGAGAGAACACAGCTACTTTCTTGGGAGTATTTTTACGAGCACTAGAGACGAGCCCTCTCAGGAGGGAGCAATTTAGCAGTATGTAAAGAAAGCAGAGGTAGAAACAGGCACTCCCCAGCATTCCCTAGCATTCCTTTGAGGCTCAAAGGGACTCACTTTCGGTCATTGTCCTTTAATTTTCTAAACCATACCTCTTGGTAATTTTCTCTGCAAACCCAAATTAGCTTCTGGCCCCGTGCTGATGCCATGGAGACCTACCTGCTTATACTACATGTGTCTCCCATTTCAGTGGTGTTCCTGTCCCCCCAATGTCCCCTCGCAGATGACCAGCTGGCAGCTAATACTCAACATGCCTAAAACAAGGCTCTCCCCCATAGATCTGCTCTTTCTTAAGCGCCGCGGACAATATTACAATCCTGCCTGTCACTCAGACCCATGGATGTTATCTTTGACTCAGATGGCTCTCTTGGTTCATGCCTCCAGGCGATGTTGAACTCTTGCCACTTGTTTCTGCATAGCCTCCCTAAAACACTGCCACTTCTGTCTCCCCTCGTGGCTCACAGGGTTGCTCAGGCTGTCATTATCATGCTCCTTAATCACTATTACAACATTGCTAACTCTGGCCTTGGGAAATCCAGTCTCACCCTGTTCATGCATGTCCTTTATGCTGCAAAAAAGGATCATTTGCCTCACCTGCCTATCACCCCTCTCACTGCATCTCTCTTGCAAGTCTCTGCTCTTGATCATATCAAGCATAATCTGCTTGTCTTTGCCCCCACAGTCTTTCATGGCCTTTCTCCACCCAATATATTTCTTTTGTGGTTAAGATGTCAGTTTTGGCCTCTGATCAGCCCACTGTACCACTCTCTATTGCCCAGCTTTTAAAATTTGAAAGCACCCTCACGTGTTTTCCTGTGCTGTTAAGGCAGCTTCATTACTCTCTTCCCAGTTTCTCTTTAAAACTCCTTTTCTAAGATGGCTATAAAACCTTCACAGGAGTGAAGTTGTTGGTGTGCTGAGCTCTGTGATGACTATGGTGGCAAACTTTGGTGGTTTCCACGGACTCCCCTTGTCTGTAACATCATCTGTCGCCTTTTGGCTTGGAGTGAAGACTCCTTGGTTCAAGAACCATCTGTTTGTGCTGGCTTTGCATGGTGTCTGTCACTGTGGGTTACTGTCCCACAAAGGCAACCCACAGGTGCTATGGTAATACACAACAATAACAGTAATTTTAAAAAGCAAGCATCAGTAGCACCATTTGTCTCTTGTCACTGGTCTGCTGTTACCCATATGACACTGAACAAGCACTGATCCTTGTGATGAAAGTTGATGGGTTTTACCTGCTTCTGGAAAAATGTGGAGGAGTGGATTCCCCTCCCTACTCTATGCCTTTTGCACAGGGCCCTTTCACTGTTTCATCATCCATTAAAATAAGGGCTTAAAAAGCAGGATGGCAAGTGGTGGGACCAGCATTATGCAATTCCACTTTTGGGTCTTCTGTCCACTCTGTTCAGAAATCATTGCCACTTGGTAGATAGTTTGGGGGACTTGCAGAAAATGAGCTGGAGTTGGTTTATGAGAAGAGACAGAGAAATGTCATGGGTCCACATCCGATTCCACTCTTTATTCTCATTGGAGTGTTCATTGGAGAAGCCTTTAATTGTACGTGGAGTCCACAGTGCCCTCTCTCCGGTCCTGGCCTGTGCAGAATAGGATCAAATGCATACTGATGGGGCTTTGCAGCGTGCTCTGCAGCTATACTTCAGCCCACAGTCTCCTGAAGCTGCCAGCCGCATGCAACCGGTATGAACAGTGGGCTTCAGTCCATTTTCTAAATAGAGTTTTGCCTGTGAAAAAAAATCGGATGCCAAAATGTCAGGCTGCAAACCCTAACTGCCGAGCAGTTCTTTTTCCTGTGACAAGGAAGAACTCCGGTGAAAACCAAAAAAAAAAAAAAAAAAAAAAAAAAAAAATCCAGCCCTGTGTCAGGAACAAAGGTCGCTGCCTCTGCAGCAGCCAAGTGTGTAGCCCAAGGCCAGTCAACATCTTGAGCTTTCTACTGTGGCTTTGGGACCTTTTACAAAAGCTGGGCACGTTTCCAGCGCTGAGCTGTAAGAGGGACAGTTGACCCATGTTGCACCTGGGGCATCTCAGCCTTATTTCAGTTTCACATAAGGCTTTGTCTAGGTTTATTTTATTTAATGGACCTTTTTTTTTCCTGGTTATACTGTCACAGGAAATTCTCACTGTTCTATTACTTTTTTCCTGTTGGAACTAGCCTTAAAAGAAAATGAATAAATAAATATATATACATACCTATAAAAATATGCAGACAGGAAAGCCATTCAGATCTGGAGAGGCCTTGATAACGCTGCTGATGAGGTTGCCAGCTTTCCCTGCCTCTGAGCTGAACAATTCCCCACCACCTCCCCAACCCCTGGGAACTTAAGCAGTGGTAGTTGTGAAGCTTCTAATTCTGACTACAGGTGTTTGGTTTGAAAGACACCACGTGCCATGTTGTATTCTCATTTAGGAAAAAGGTAACTAAATACAAATACAGATGTCTTAAAGTCACAGTTCCTGAACATCTGAAATGCCCATTGGTTTAAAAAAAGTAAAAGATAAATCTCTGTAAAGGAGCACTACCCTCTCATCTTTTGTAATATTATCCAGTATTAGTATTTTAAATTAAAAAAAAAGAGAGAGTTTCGAATGTCAACATCTGCTCTTAACCAACTCTTTACAGCAGGAACATTGTGTTTAAAAACAAACAAGATAGGAATGCCTGAACTCCCCTCATTCTGCTGCTCTGCATATCCAAATATTCCTGCTAATGTTTACTTGTTGCACATTCTGCTCCATTGTTTAGTGTTAGGACCATTTTCTTAAGGTACCGTAGATTATCAAAACCATTCCTGGGGTGCAAAGTAGTAGCTAGACCTGCTCAGCTTTGTCATAACAAATTGGAGTCACTGATCTTTCTCTTTGGAATCATTAGCTTGAAATGTGTAAATGCCAGTATATTCTGGATAAATTGCATGAAAACGTTATTTTGAAAAAGGTTAGCCAGCTTTAACATGGACTGTTCTCTGTTCAGCAGTAATGATGATAGTAGTAATGATAACAATAAACTAACTATGGAATTCATCTGGTCTCAATCCAGCAAAATATTTAATCCCACACTTAACTTTTTAACCATGCGTGCGTTCCTGTTCATCAGAGTTAAGCGTATGCTTTAGCTCTCTGCTCTGCTGCTGCTTGATTCCAGCATGTGCTGCTCCTGTTGTTTGAGATGTGCTATTTCTGGTTTTGACTGCCAGCATAAACCTTTGGAATTAGCAAATGCTGAAGAATGGCTAATATGTTAATTATCCAGTACAATTTTGGGGGGTTGCAACAACAGCTGAGTGGTGTTAGCCTGTTTACTACATATTTTACAAGCTTGTTGGTCTCTCCTTGCCACTGTTTAACTCTTTTTCTGTAGTGCTACCTGAGGGAAGGAGATCCTCAGCTGTGAGTGGAGACTATTGGCCTTGGAGGAAGAGTACAAAGGTACCAAGCCTGGTAACATTATTGTGAATCTTCCCCGTAATGCTTGGGGGTTCTCTTAAAGCCTGAGCTCTTGTAATCTTGCTATTTCTTTGAACTCTCACTTTTAATATACAAAAAATAAACCCCAGCACATTTCTTCTTTATAGAGGTGCAAACCCACACATTTCTAGTCTTCATGGTGTTGTGGAAGAGAGTTTGAAACATGATGTGGTTATTATGTTCTAGGCTCCAAAATAAAAAAGCAAATAAAAAGTCCCCTACATTTCTTACTATTTTTTCATGATTTTCAAGCCCATTTCAAGCCTTTTGGAGACCTGACAGGTTTTGAGCACTTAGTGCTGGCAATTCCTTGAGCCCCTGAAGCCTAGCTTATGGGAAATCAGATTTTTATTGAACTTTTTAGAAAATTCTTCCTTCCTTGCTGTGCGAAGCATTATAGAAACACCACCTGAGAGAGGGTCGGGGCTTTAAAGTCTGTACCATCTAAAATGATTGCCAAAGAGTAGGAACTACAAGAAGTTTCATCATCTCAGATCCCATTTTGCAGCATTCACATAGGAGCAGAGCCCTAACGCAGCACCCAGCTCCTTGCGTGCACGGCTAAGTGAGGCTGCGGGTCTGAGCTTCAGGCTGCCAGGGGATTTCTCAGGGCTGCCACCGTGTCAGAACATGCAGGGATGCCACACATCTGTGCGTGCAGCCATGTGAAAGCACCGGTGAGCGGGGGGAGCCCAGGTTCCCAGCAGGCCCGTGAGAGTACTGACTTTCCGACTGGACTCATTGGGTTATTATTAAATGCCTGCAAAATACATGAGAATCCTGCCATTGTCTCAACTGGTCTTTGAATCAGGGGCTCTTAAACAGAGGATATGCTATTCTTCTTTTGTTCCACATTCCCGTAATGCTTTTAAAAGAAAAGAAAGAAAAAACAAAAACCCCGAACCTAAAATGTGATGTCAGTTTTACCCTGAAAGCCAGAGGTGGAAGGGATGGTTAGCCAAGATTAAAGTCCTATGCTTTGCCATTTATGTAAGTTATGGCTGTATGTCATAGCAGTAAGCAAAGCAAAATGCAGTAGCTAGACCTGTGTTCTGTTCAGTTGCCTGGGGCCCCAACTGAAATTTAATAAGCAAATGTAAGATTTTAGTGCTTTGGAATGGAAACTTTATGGTAACTTCTTTCTGCAGCCCCTTTTTAAGTGATGTATCACATGTATGGTTTGTGCAGTGCACCTTGGATGCTGAATCGTTGTGCTGTCAGTCCTAGCTTTGCTCGCTGGCTAGGACAGCGTCAGTGTGGTACCAGGCCTGGCTGTTGCGGTGCGGTGGCAGACCGGACTGTATAAAGCCGTGGCCTTCCTCTCACAGGTTGGAGCCAGGTGTATCTTCAGGTCACAGAGCAAGCTGGTGTTGAATGCCGTTATGACTGGGGAAATCTTCCCTGCAGCTCCCGTTCAAATGGCTTCTGATGCTAATGGCTAAGGCAGGTGGGGGAATCCCTACTGGCCATTTCTTTTTTAAGTCAGGGGTTACCAAATCATGTTCAGGGATGGCTTACGGAGAGTAAATCCTGGCTTGGGGATGGGAGAAAAGGGGCACGACTTCTTCCAGTGCTGTTTGTTCTTATTCTTTGGGTCATTCTTCGGCTTTCAAAACACAGAGGTCTTCTATGGGATTCTCTAATTTTATTTTTCAAGACACAAATTAATTTATTGCTCAAGGAGTTGCCTGTCAGAGCATGTTTGACTCACCAGTGAGGATGCAGAACACTCTCATTTAAAAAAGCTCCTAATTTTAAATATCCAGCGCCTCTGTTCCCTGCACAACAGTAGGTGAGGAATATACGCTCTCCGCTCTTGCTTGTTGTGTTTCGCTGTATCTGATATTTACAGTTTCTTCATTATGATGGTTCATGGAGACTTGTTGTAAGCTGTTCCTCATCTCTCTCCAAGCATAAAAATCCAGTCTTGAGGGTTGGGTTTAGAATCAGATCGTATCACTCGCTGTTGGCAGGAATGCACTGAGATGGCAAGGGGAGCTTTACTCTTTCCCCAGCTCCCTACCGCTCTTTCCCATTAGTACCAGCTGGTACAGCCCATTTGTCTGGGATTTTCTGCATGTTACTCAATACCGCCAACATCCGTTGCTGTCTTTAGGAGATGAGGAGGCTGAACAACTCTGAAGAAGTGCTTAGCATCTTGAATTCAGTCTAACCATGAAAAAAAAAAGATCCTCTTTACCTTGCACAACTATTCCAACTTTATGTCCTAACAGCACGTGCAGATGGTGTGCAAATGGCCAGTCAAACATGGAGACCCCTCTCTAGGGAAACACATAAAAGCCAGCTGTAGTTCTTACTCTCCTTGGGTACCTCTTGTATGCTTTTCCTGGGTTAGGGCCCAAGATGAGGCTGTCTCACTGTGCATCTTCAGCCACGGTTACTGAGGACAGAAATTACGTATACTCTGTTTCAAAAACCATGTCTCTGTATCAGCAAAGTCTTTAGAGTTCAGCCAGTGAAAGGTCCCCCATGAGAATAAACCACCGTTCATTCCTCTTGCCTTCTCACGCATGTGTTTATTTCTGTTTGCTCCTTTCTTTTTTGCAGATGGCAGATAAATCTTGTCAGTGCTTTTTTGGCTTTGCAGCCTTTTCTCAATCATCTTTCCTTTTGTATCTCCAGCAATGTGCAAATCTGATGGTTTGCTATTTCTGCTAAGCATATTTCTTTTCCATGCTGTCTCATTGTCTAATTCTTGTGCTTTTTTGCTGGGTGAAAGAAGAGACAAATTTCCAGTAGGCAAAAAATAAACCATCCCCAGCTCACGAAAGAAATGAACCCTTTTTAATCACTGCTATAAAATGTAATAGTTTGGTGCGAGTTCCTTGTCAAGGTTGGAAGACTGACCAGTAGGTCCCCGAGAAGCATCTTTTGATGTGTCTGTTGGATCAATTGGAATTGTATTGCACACGAGGAGAACAATGCTGCACGAGCCCTTGAAGTGGAGCAAACACAGATGACATTTTTATTCATTCTCAGCCAGATTGCTTGGTATTGTGTCCTTTCTGTGAAAAATGACACTCTGGCAACAGGCCACTGACTGCAAAACAACTTGGCATGGGCCTCCTGTTTGTCTCAGCCTGAGCCGAGCATCACCAGAAATGCCAGGCTGCTAGCCACAAGCTGAGAGTGTTAAAGCACCATCTTTCTTTAATCAGCACCTCTCTACCATTTTTGGTGGAAAATACGTTATTGGTGGAACGATAGTTCCTGACTGTTTAAATCTTTGGTGGCATCAGCGATGGCACTTTGCTCTCCCCTTGGTAAGAGCATTAGCTCTCCTGGCTCAGAATGACTGGCAAGCTTGGCGCAGTCTAGCCAACCCTGAACAAATTATTTTTCAGAGCTTCTGATTCTATGCTTCCCATCTCCCTTTTTCTTTTCTTGCATCTTAAGTTGAATTTTTGAAAGCCCCCGCCTGATTAGGAAGACAAATCTGATTGACTTCCAGTTTCATCTGAACCACCGTAGTTCCAGCAGCGGGTACCAACATAGCCAAAACTCCATGGATTTCCCTGGGGCTTTTCAGAGGGCAACTCCACAGTTTGTGACTGGGAGCTTTCATGAGGTGACTGGGTATGCTGCGGACAAGGTGACACTGAGCTGTGGGTTGTATTGTAGCTGTGGTCTTGGCATCAAAACTGGGTGCAGTACCAGGGCATTTCCACCATTATCCAGTAATCCATATCACAGATCATCTTTCCACGGTCCCTGTTGGGGCTTTCTGATTTCTAAGAAGTAGTTTAAATGGAGAAAGTAGAGGAAGATTGTCCTCCTCAAAGCACAACAGTTTAACTGTTAATTTCATAGGACGCCCAGCTATTTTATTCAAGTTAAATGTTTTTTGTTCCATCCAAGTAGGAGCGTGGTAAGATATACAACAGCCACCACTGTGTACGAGGAGACACAGGACTGAAAAACTGGACGTGAATTTCTGTTCTGCCTGCTGGAAAGAGGCTCTATCTGTGCCTACTGCTGCGGAGTGTGTATTTCCCTAACTAAATAGTTGCTTTTTTCTGAAGTAAGGACAATATCTTTGCTTTCAGCTCTGATGCAGTGTGACATGTACAGTAGAACCTGTCATAATGCATGAAGTCAGTTCTGTTTCAATGTTAATAAGTCCTTAATCAAGTCATTTGTTTCATCCAGGATGTCACATTTAGCAGTGGATTGTGAAACGCTTGAAAACTGGAATCACAGGAGCATTATTTAATGCCAAGTGTTATCCGCATCATATCTGAAGCTGGAACATGCCAGGAAAACATCCTTCACATTCTGCAACTGATATATCTGAGCTTTCAGGATCAATCGTGAATTGGCTGGGTACGTACACTATTTCTCTCTGTTTATGTGTGGCATAATATTATATGCCATATTCGGGAACTCATTCTCACATTGCTTATCTGTTACCTATTTTCTATGGCTAGTTCTTTTGCTTTATAAAATAATACTGTGCAACATTGGACCAATCATGTTAAACCAAGATTGGCACTTTAAATCCAAGAGAAAATAACTGAAATTTAAAACTAGTAGTCCTCGTTCTAGTCTGTTGGTGATATGTAAGGAGAAAGAAGAGGTTTGAGCCAAGCAGCTGCTGGTGGGATTAAGTGGGAAGCTATTCAGAGAGACCAGGTTTATGACTATCATCTCCTGTTCTTGATGGTGTCTTCAAGAGGAACAGAGCTATGGGCTAAAATTGTATTTTTAGTATCAAGTTCCTGTAAGTCTTTTCCATTTGCAAAGAAGAAGCAGAAGTCATAGTGAACTCATGGCAGATATTGTCCCAATGCGTTTTCCTTCTTTATTTAAATTACATTTAATGTTGTGCCATTTTTTCTTATAAGCTTGTTTCGTTCTGCAAGTAGGTATGTTACATACTGTTAGCAATAATAAACCCATACCAGTATATGTGACACATGTTGCTATACAGCAATGGCATTATGTACAAAATTTCTGCAGAGTGAAGCACTGAAAAGTCTTTTTTTGCCTTAGGGAACCACTTACATTTACATTGTAAATCTCTCTTACTGTTGCGTCCTTCTTATGAACCAGACCCCTTGTGGTAGGTACTGTGAAGACAGAGAAGAAGGAGTCCTGGTCATGTCTGTGAGGAAAACATTTTGGTTTGGGGTTTTTCCCAGTTTCTGTCCTGAAATACTCAGTAAAGAAAGGTGTAAAAAGGGAATTATAAAATATTTCTTCAGATTTTATTTTGCATTTCCACAGGCTCTATCAAAATGAATCCTTCCCAGTTCCAACCAGTTAATCAAAAATACTAAACGTTTTAAGGATCCATGTTTTCTGCAAAAATTTTGTGTTCTCCTAAAAGCTATTATTCACTATAAAATGTTTTATTTGAATTTAGTCCAAGTCATAATGAGTGCTGGAGCAATTATAGTATCAGCCACTATAAGGAGTCTTGGGAGCACAGGAGACAGATAGGATCAGGGCTTAAGCTACTGAAATACCTTTTATGAGAAATAAAGATTTCACAAACCTCAGTTTCAAACAAAATAGTTGACATATGCTAAGCTCAAAATACTAAACTTCTTCTCCTGCCCTCTCCCACTAAACAAATAAAGATCTATGAAATATTCAAACTTTATATCTGCAGGAAGAAAGAAAACACTTTATTTCTATTTTAAAATTTTTGGCAGGTGCTCAGATATTTATGATAATAGGATCATAAAATGACATGGAAAGGTTAGTGGGAAAGGTGCGGTGGGAATTTTGAGTATGACTTTGTAAACTGTTGCATTTGTTAAATCTTAAACTTCAGATTCTAGCCAGGTTGTTTGTTCATTTACATGTGTCATAGTGTGGATATTGTGGGTTAGGAAACTCTTAAATCAACGAAGTGTTTATGCGTAGGGCTGGATCATGCCTTCATATACTGCAATCAATTAAATGTCTTTTATTTAATTCTTGTAGCCATTACCCTTTAAAAAAAAAAGAAAGAAAAAGCCTTTTAAATATTTTTCATTAACACATACTATTAAGTGGGTAAGTGCCCTAAGTATGTTTTAATTTAATTTAGATTTAACAGCAACATTTTTCCCATACTAATTAAATGCCAGTTTGTTATTAAGAAAATATTTATTGAAGTTGAACTTGGTGATAGATACATATCTATCATATCACTGTTAAACCTCATTAAATAGTGTTTTAATTGCAATTTGTTTTTAATTACCATTCATTAAGCATATTATTAAATCTAAATTGCATGCTTATGAAAGACGGGTTTGCCAATATAAGTGGCTGAGGCCCTTAACTACTGCCTTATTTCTAGGTTCCCATAATTTGAGGTGTGTAGGGTGAATGTTTGATCTATTTGCATTATTTCTAACCACGTGCCCTCCCTCCCTCGCTGCCTGTGTCTCCCACCTTTATTAAATAGAATTAATAGCATCCGAGCCAGTCAAGGTATATAAAAGGAAAATAAAGTATGAAAAAGGGTGACAAAACAGCTCTTTGGGCAAGCAAGCAGCGAGCCAGCAGGGAGGAAGCAAAGGGGGAACACAGGCAGGGGAAACAGAAGTTAAACAGGGCATTGAAACCAATTATCTAAATTAAAAGAAGTAGGGGATGGGGACTGGGCGCCTGAAGGATGCAGAGGGATACGGCTCGTGATTTGCAGAGCTTTTTCTTTTTGGCTTAGCGTGGCAAGTCTGGCCAGGGTCAGTCACTGTTACCATCTGATGACAGCCCGGTGGCTTTTCAGCAAAAGGAGTTGCTGGTCTCAGTCCACGTGGTGCGCAGCTGCCGGCGCGGGCAGGCCTCGTCCCCGAGGTCAGGACAGAAGCGTGCTGCTTGGCGGTTGTGCAATATCAGCTCACAAATAAGAGTTACAAAGAAAGCCCAGTGCCTTTCAGTTTTTTTGTGATGTGTGGCTCTACAGTTTTTCCAGAGGCAGTGCTGCCCCCCGTTAGAATTGCCGCTCAGATGAACGGCCTTATGGGATGTGTGAACTTGCTTTTTTCTTAGTCACGTTTGCCAGATTTCTTAGTAGTAGTCCATGAATCTAAGGCAAGCTGAAAAATCCTGAAATAGAAGGTTTTCCTTTCTAAGGATATCGGTTCTTTCAACAAAAAGACCCTTGAGCTGTCTTTTTAAAGGCTGGATGTTTTTTTAAATTTTAAAAGAAGAGTCTTTTGGAGCCTTTCCTCTAGGAATGATCCTCTCTTTTTGCCCGAAAGGAGCCTCTAGGAATGATGGTCTCTTTTTGCCAGAAAGGAGGAAAGGCTGGGAAAAAGGGTGTGAGGGTGCTCTTCTGATGGAGACCAGCTCACCATAACCAGCTAGCGAACTGGAGAGCCCTTCCCAAGGCAGATGGAGGGGCAGTAACAGACAAAAGGCATGGCCCCTTACGGGGTGCAGCGTTGGCGTGCCAGTGTCTGACCCTGTCAGAGCACTTGGGGAGGAATTAATGGGGAATGGGGGCTGTTGGGCAATGTCATGGAGGTGAAAAGACAGTTGTTTGTTGGAAATAGCTGAAGTAGCCTGAGATATTGCAGACTTTCTCATGCGCTGGATAAGGAAACGCAGTAAGGCTCTGTACATCGACACTCTTTGGCTCTGATTCTCCGTGCACTGAGGATGGTTTTGTGCCAGGTTATCTCCGTTGACTCCAATGGATTGTCTCCAATTCACAGTACAGTTTAAATCAGATGCAGGACTTCTTTTCTCCTCTTTCCAACTCATGAAACTCTTTCAAAACCTTCTGTACCAGATGTTTACAATTGTAAACAAATCATCCTGGCAAACCAAAGTATCTTCTCGTATGTCTGTGTCACAGTAGGCGAGGTCCTAGCATCGGTGCCTCTATCTCTGGATCTTCTGCTCATAAAACATTAGTTATACAACGGGTTTTTTGGCAGATGGGTATCTTCCACGAAAAAGCCATTTTCATTCCAATACAACAGTGCTTTTATATGGACTGTTTCAGTCCGTGTTGCGCAACCCTTTTGCACAATGATTCATTATGCTATCTTGCTTCTTGATATGCTGAATCATGGGATGACACTTTGCCAGCCTCTTTGTATGCCAACAATAACTTTCTCAAGTTTCAAAGATAGAGGAGGCTGCAGAAATCACTACAGTGCAGGGAGCCTGAACATTTGGCTGAGGGAAGTTCTCAGCAGGCTTTAAACACCTCCACATGGGTGGGGAAGTTACCTTTCAGCTCCTGCTCTCTTTGGATGACTGTAGGAAATTTCATATGGTTTCCACTTGTCATTAGAAAGCTGGAGAAGGCCCAGATTCCTTCTCCCTCTAAACTGATAGCAATCAGCCACTTCTGCGCTGTGGCCCCTTACCTGAGAGAACATAAATCAGTTCACCTGTCCATGGAGCACCATCTGCATTCGAAGGCTTGACGTAGCAGAAACGTGGAACCGTAGAGAAGACTGGAAATATCCACGCAGATACATCAGGTGGTCGCTGTGGGATTTCCTGATGTGCCGCCAGAGCCTGTCGGTGTGAGGAGGTGGCTAAATTAAACCCTTTCCTACTGCAGTAGCCCCAGCAGTGTACATTTCTCCACGTGTTCTTCCATGACTCCTGGGTACACTGGGTGCTGGGTTACAGTACAGCTGTAATCCGTGCAGAGGCAAATGATGCTTTCCCTTGGCCATTCTGGAGTTCTTTTTTGTTAAGAGTTTGTAACTGTAAGTACTTATCTGGTCATGGAGAATTCAGAATCAACTGAGTGTATTCACAACTGTTCTGAGAAAAGGGACAAGATTTTCGTCTGAAAGGAATCCATTACACTGCTTGAAAACAGGGTTTTTAAAGGAAATACTGTTGTATTTTTTAAATGTATTCTCATTTGAATACCATATTTTACTTCCCAATATATATCAGTTTGTAGCACAGCATAGTGCTATGTACCTTATGCACTTTGGACAAGCATTTGAAAAGCCATTGGTTTTCCTATGAAGACACTAACTCTCTGAATCCTAATGAAAATTCTAGATTATGAAGGTGGTGTCCTAATAGACCTTAAGGGTGCATTTCCACATCTGATTTTTAAGTGTAATTATTACAGCAATTTCATATACAAAAGTATCCACTGGTTTTTAGGTATTATTACCTGCCTGGGACTTCCATAAGACAGGCAGCTTTAATGCCTTTTTTCTCTCCGCTGTGCTTATTGCATGCTCAAATACTATGAGAATCTGTCCATGTGCAGTTAGGCTTTGATGTGAGATATAATAAATATCAGATTTTAAAGAGCAGCATGTACATATTTGTCTGACATGTGTATGTATAGAAAAGGTCAAGGGACTCACTGTTAGTGTTTTTATTCAGGGTCGTGGGTATGTGAAACTTTCTTCATATGGATGCTATGTTTTCTATAGTATTTGTATCTCTGCTTTGGTATTTCTAGTTCAGTGTCTCAGCCATTCTTAAGTGTCCTGCATTATTTTTCAAAGTATTCATGTGTTTATTAGCTCATGTCTTCATTCCTTGTGTGTGAACTTCTTGTCTCCCCACCTTCTCTCATGCCCAAATGATTTTGCAGGGCTGCCCTGCCACAGAAATGGGTCAGACAAGTTACAAGAACTGTAGATTGGTTGGATGGGGATCCACCTAGCAACACCACCACACTAATGCTGGATTGGGAAATTTGCCCTACAGGAGTTTGTCTTGATTAAAGGCTTCAGTCTGTCTTTGTAACACAAACATAGGAGCCCCCATGCTGCTCTCTGAAATTTACAGCGTATTTTCTTTTTACTCAAGCATATTGAAGCAGAACAGAAGAAAGGATCAAAGGTACCGTAATGTTTCTATAAACAAGTACTACTTAGTTTGGTTTTTTTTATCTTGGGTTTATTTTTTTCCAAACAAATCTTCTAGGCACATTAGGCTCAGATTTCATTTTATTGCCAAATCACCAGCTGGCAACAAAATCACATATGTCTGTGTAAATAAAGTAGATGAGAAGCTGAACAGGAGATTGGGAGATGATTCAAGCAGTCATATTGGCTTCTACACCTTAAAATTTGACTGGTTTATCTGTCTATTCAGCAATGTCCTGTACAGACCCCTTTTCAGCATGAAATGCAGAATTACCCCAAGCTGAGATTTGAGTCTGTGGTTTTCCTCCTTTCTAGTGAATTTACAGGAAAACAGATAATTCTCTGGGACTATAACCCAAAAATTCATTTTTTGTTTGCTCATCAAGTGATGACTAATCCACTCCCTGTTACTCAAATATAGGTGTAACTCTTGTGATGACTGATATTATTAAGAAGCATTTTCACTTTGAGGGCCAGATCATCCTTCCTTTGAAGGTAATGCAACGTTGCAATTGGCTTGAGGGCTCTATTACTGCCCTTTTGGTATGTTTGGATTCACTTGGCAATGAAACCTCAAAATTGATAAATTTATCTTTAAGGTCAATGTTGCTATATAGCCCTTCTCCATTTGTAGATAGACAATGGCACGGTCACCTCAGTTTGTAACCTTAAATTAAGTTTCTTCATGCCACCGCATAATTCCCAGGAAAAAAAAAGCCTGACCATTATTATTAGGCAAACATATAAAAATGTTAGTAATTGTCATCTTGCTTCTAAAAGCAGAATGAACTAGAGCATCTTTTCAGACAGGGGTGATAATGAGACAGAGTTTTCCCCATGCAGTCATGAAAAATGGGTTTCTTTTGGCTATACTTATGCTCCTGCTGGGTCCCTGGTGAAAGAAGATTTGAGTTTTGGGTAACTACTGAAGAATTAGGATATTTGATCGCATTGGTCTATTCAAATATCTCTCATCCAGGGGAGAGGTTTCTTGACAGAGCTGGGTAACAGGATTCCCTTTGTCAGAGCAGTGGCACAGAAATGCTGCAACAGCTATCAAGGATCTGTTTGCAGGGGCAATTTTGCCCTCAGTCAGTAAACTCTGCTTAGGGACGTGGTGTAGTGGTGGTCTTGGTAGTGTTAGGTTTACGGTTGGACTCGATGATCTTAAAGGTCTTTTCCAACCTATACGATCCTGTGATTCTGTAAACTCTAAAAGAACTTAATGAGTGGGGAAAGAGCTCCATTATCTGGAAGGTGGAGGACAGAAATGAAGGGGTTAAACAGTAAATAGGCTTTGTTTTGTGCTAAAACTTTTTAATCCTTGCCTTTTCCCTAAGATCCTTCTCTTAGCAGATTTCAATCCCAGCTGACTTCTTGAAGCTCTTGTCCCTACTACAAGTTACGTTTTTTCTGTCAAGGGCTCCAATTCTGCTCTTTCTTCCTAGCGTTTCCCTCTAGTTTGTAACGCAGCCTGGGCTGTAATGGGGGGAGAGGGGCTTCAGTTTGGGAAATATCAGTGCATTCTCGCTAGCTGACTTTTTCCCCAAATTGGACAGAATAGAGAATACTTCCTGCCCCACTCAAAATCATCTGCATAGAAAGATAAAATGGGAGTTAACAAGGGTCAGGTTTATGACAGGGAAAGAAGGCTGCTAATGACCATTATCTATGCCACAGGTTTAACTTCATTACGTTTGCATTAAGTTCTTAATGCCCAAAGCAATAAGCAAACTGAGTCCTGTTGAACTGTAGTAACCTAATCTTCTCTCCAAACGAAATAGAGGGGAAAGCAGAGTCATTTGACATGGCCTTTATTTCGTCTTCTCTTTTCCCATCCCCCATTCACATATTAGCCGTGTTGTGAGTTTCCTTTCCTCCTTACAGCCTTTTTCTTTTTTCTTCTTCCTTCCTTCCTAAGTTTTTCTGACTGTCCAAAGCAGTATTTGGTGCAGGATTTACCCTGATCAGAGGGTCTAGGCCTTCCGTGATAGTGGGCCCAGGATTTGTCACATGGAGAAGTCTATCTTGATAATCTTTTAAAATATAGAATTACACAAACTATATCCAGAATCAAAAGCTTTTAATTTCAGAGGTAAGACAAACTTGAGCTGGCCATGCCACTGTGGGTCCCAGTAAGTCAGAGCTCAGATCCAGGACAGCAAATTTGCTGGGTGTTTTGAAGTGTGATCACACTTTTGCAAGGAGAGTTGAAGGTCTTGGATGATTATATCTGAATGTGACTTGTGGGCATATACCAGCCTTGACTCCAACCATTAGCTCATCTTCTGCCCATTCTCCAGTTATGACCCCTGCTGACATTTTTGGCTCTGAACTTGCCCCACTAGATGTGTGAACAGTTTAGGTTTAGTGGGCAATGAAAAAACACCAACAGAGAATTAAATGTAATTCATGATTTAGAATGAGATCAGCATTTCCATTGTTTCAGCTCTTTTCCTACTCACTCTCAACTTTGTCAACTAAAAAATAATGAATTACCCTCTTCTGGTGTGACCTGCAGACCTTTGCTCTGTTGCTGGAAAAGGAAAAGCCATTGAGTAAGAAGAGGGAGCACAAATGGATTTCCTAATACGTACAATTCCCAGACCAACAGCCTCAGCTTTTGGCAAAGGATGAAATCAACAGTGCATCTTTTTTGGGTTCCCCAACGGAATGAGAGGGAAAGAACCAGTGCTGGCAGGTAACTGGTGAAACCAAGTGTCCAATGTGTAAGAAATATATTACTGCTTATAGAAAAAGGATCCCAAAGTGATAGGTGCCCACGAAATATGATAGATTAGATAGAAGAAAATAATATAAACTATGGAGAGTTAAGCAATGAACGTGAAAACCTATGAAAAAACCCTATCAGCAATGCAATGTAAAGTATTACCATAATCCAATATTATATGGTAACCTCCATATGAGAGCCTTGCACTCTGCGTAGTAAGTGCCGAAGGCTGAACATTTATCTTATGACCTGTTTCCTGTTCAGAACGATCAGGGTTGCCAGATATTTGGGACTCTGAGAAAATTGTCCCTCCATAATAAAGTTTCCCTGCTGCGCAGCACAAAGGGTTTTCGTTTCCTTGTCCCTTTCTGTCTTGGAAAGGATATATCAATGGGGTTTTTTTCTGTAGCCAGGAAACTGTGGCTACAATGAGGTCCATGAGTATTACAGTAAAGCTTGATATATCAGTCTGACAGCCATCGTCTGTTGTAAGAAGTGCTATCTCCTCTCTACAGACCTGTCTGCCTCCTGACTGCTTGGCTTGACTCTACGGCTGCTTTTTTGGCTTGTACTGGTCACAGATTCTTCTTCAAATTGCTAACATCCTCATCACTTTTCTCCCAAATGAGATATTTCTTGTACTTTTAAAATGAGAGAGTTGAGTGAACTACAGGGCATGTCAATTCAAGCTGCTAGGAATGCCACAAGTAGGAAGGAGTGAATGGTGGTCCCACCCCAGGTATGTGTAAATGCAAGTAAATTAAATGGTCTCTATTGTGTCTTTGGTACTGACTTGCTGAGCTTTGCCTCCCTTCCGTGGAGGGAACGGAGCGTATTTTATCCCTGCACTGGGCTTTTTAAGATTGCTGACTATCAAACTCAAATGTCTCCCACTTTGATAAGTTTCTGGCCTTTCCCACTTCTCACTTTCTTCATGCTTTTTCCCATCAGTAACATCTCTTGAGTAACAACATCGCTTGATGTTTTTCAACTTGCCTGGGATTCACAGAGAACCCACGTTTATTAAGGTATCATTACTGAGTTCTGCAAGAAACAAACAAAACCAAAAAGCCTTCCACTCTGGTAAAATAACCTACCCCTTGCATAAAAGAATTGAGAAGTGATGCACGCTTTTAAATTCGGGTTGTAGTCTCCTTTCAGACATGGGAAACAACTTCATTGGATGCCGAATTGGGTATTTAGCCACTAAATGCCTATTTTTTGAACAAACAAGCTGCCACAGTTCTCAAGTTCAGGGTGAAGAGGGCTTAGGGAGAAGCAACACTATTTTCTAGGAGCACAGAGCAGATCAAGGGCCCCTGTGCAGTGAACTATATCTGATTCAACACAGCCTGCAAAATTAAATTTTGTTCAGCTTAAGCATTTAATTACTGCAGATGTTCAGGAGATACTCTGTGAAGCATCACCTACTGGGGCCCTTTGGACAGATGCTGTTTGCTTTGACACTCCATCTGTCACTTCGAAGTAATCACTGAAGCTTTAACTAGCATAACCCTGCAGGGCTGGCATCAAGGCATGGCATGTAAGAGGTTAAAAATAAGGTCAAGGTCATTGCATGACATGCATGCTAGAAGGTCAGCGAATGACGGTTGCCACTTCTTGCTCTCCATGATTTTCAGCAAAGAAATGTATGTATCATTACACAAAAGCTTTTGTTTTGCTTTCTGGAAGATCTTCTAATACCAGTGGAGCTGGCCCTATAGCTTGTTAGAGCTTTACATTCAGAGTGTGCTTTGGAGGTAGTAAGATACAGCAGCAAATAATGGGTATGGCTTAAACCAAAGGAAAAACTTGGTCATTTTATACCAGCAGAGATATGTAGTATTGATACGGATACGGGACACCACTGGGATCTGTGAAAAGACAGCATAGTTCCTAATTGGCCTCAGGGAAGTATAGTGCCTTTGAAAGGCATTTTCTTTTTGTGTTGCCATTCCTCAGGTGTTTGTCCGTGTCTCAGGAGGAGAAATTGTAGAGACAATGAACTAGGCTAGTAAATATGCCTTACCATGTTTGTAAAATCTTTTTAAGACCAGACCATTCTTGTTCCTACTATGCTGAAAAATCTATCCCCACTGAGGCCTTTAAATAGCCTTAGTAGTGGTGCTGCTGTAATGGCAGTAGCCGGATGCCGTGCCCTGCACTCCCTCCTTGATGGTGGCAGTCAGCTCCTGCCCTGCACGCTCTTCCCAGCCCTGTTAGTACCACATACTGTAAAGCCAAGGGGTACAATAGACCTATGCGTTTTGATCCATTGCCTAACGCTGAATTCTCTATAAACCTGATTTAAAATGCCTCCCAGAAATCTGATCATGAGATAGTGACTTTATTAGCTCTGTTTATCATCTCAAAGAGAAATCAAATAGATTTGGTAGGCTGTGGTTTCCGTAAACTCATGTTGATTGCTTATAGGTTTGTCCATTTCCATGCTTTGAGGTTCACAGTATTCCTTTGGTTAGTTTGTTTTCCTCAGTCTTAGTATCGGAGTAATGTATCTGTTCATTGTCTTTTAAGACATTGGCAGAACATCAGGTTTATTTTCTAGAATCTTCCCTCTTCCAAGGCATGCTGAAATCATTTGGTTCCCTGCTTGGGAACTCTTAGATGGGAATTGCTTAGGTGTATTGTCTTGAAAAATGTCTTCCTCTGGTAGTAGTCTTTTGCATTTCAGTGTTAGCTCTAAGCACAAATTCCATTTCAAGATTCCTAATAAACTTCAGATTTAGTCTATTTTATGCTTTATCCTACTGGCTATATAATTTTCCTTGCTTTTATTAGGTTTCTGCAATTTGTTAGTGTAGATTAATTATTTGACCAGTATCATCTCATCTCTTAACTATTTGGTTGTGTCATCTGGGGCTTTTAGTAAGATGTTCATAAATAATTCCCAATCATGTTTGGTCAGGGAGACTTTTTCCCTCAACTGAATTGCCCATAACAGTTTCACAAAGCTGAAAACTTTTCAGGGCTCCAAGTATATATCATTAATAGTTTAGATAGTTTGATCTTATTGCCTGTAACAAGTGTGATTGACTCATAATTAATTGTACTTATGTTACCGATGTTTATTGGGCGATCAGTTCCTCTGTTTGTCAAGAGAACAGTGGAGAGGTTTTCCACAGCCTGGTGACTTCTCCGCTACCTGGTTTTACAGCTAGGATATTTAGTAATTCTAAGGGGGATTAGCATCGATCTCTCATGGGAGACCTTGAGGTTAGTAGATTATCTTTTCATCCTACACCTCATAAACAACCAGTTTTTGTATTAGTCACCCTGCTTTCTAGCATGATGGTAGGGGATGTCAACTAATATGCCGTCATGTTGCCTTATCAGGGTCATGAAGTAGGAAGCATTCAGCATAGCTTTTTTTTTTTTTTTTAATTGTTAGTGACTTGGTTATAGGTAAAGCCATCTTTTCTACTCATTTTCTTCTAAGATCTGGGCCCTATCTAAGTAGATTACAACCATTGATTTAAACAGTCAGTCATGCAAATCATTCTACAAGGCTCAGTAATAACAGCTAGGTCAAATTAGTGCTCATAAATGACTAATTCTATTTCCTCTTGTTTATTACCCAGGCTTTTGGCATTGGTATATAGTTAATTAAATAATTTCTTCTTCCGATCCTCTCTTTGCATTCATTGCCTTCCTGACCATAGTCTCCAATGGAAATCCATCAAGGGCAGGGTTTACCGATGCCACTGTTTGTAGATGATGGTTGGGTGCTCTCCTCGCCTCTCTGTGGTCCTTCCAAGTGAGAGGTGAGCATTACAACACAAGAAGCTGCTACCGCCTCTGCTATTCCTGTCTTGCGTCTGAACTGAGAGCTGAGAGATGGAGGTCAAGGGCTCCCTTTGTGGCTTTTCTTTTGTCCTATAACATACAATCACGTCTCTGTCTCTTCTCTGTCCTCCTGAATTAGCAGATTATTGTGCTTTGACTTTTTTTTGGTCCCTACCCCCTGTTGACAGAGATGTCTGACTTCAAGGGATGTGCCTTATGTCAGGAGATCAGTTAGGCTTGTTCAGTGTCCCTTCTGGAGCTTCTTTTTTCTTATATCCTGACTTACACTTCCATGTCTGATTTCTGTTACTGGCTGTCCTTTATATAGATTTTGTTCCTTTCTTCATCTGAAGGGGAATATTTTTTCCCATTAAGTGATGACTGCTGCTGCTCCTCATCCCAGGATTTAAATAGACTAGCATTTTTTCCCATTTTACCAGCACTAAATTCACACAAAATAACAGAAAACCAAGCCCATACACTGTCAAACAGAGACACGCTCACAGTGTGGTGACCCTCTTTCTGTCACCTGCCACATTTTTCATGCTCAACCTACAGCTGTGAAACTGTTTTTTCATCCCTCTTCGAACAACAAAGTCCAAAGAACACTCCTCAGTTTGATGCCTGTCTCAATTTGCAGAACATCCTTGGAGAGAAATGACATTGATAACAGTGAGAGAAGAGTCTTTGTGAAAGCAGCAGCAGCAGCAGCTTTTCATTGCCAGCTCCTCCAGTGGGTCTGAGCTAATAACAGCCATGCTGCAAACTTTATTTAATTTGTATGGGCCTGTTCCAGAGCCTTCCTATTGACTGCAGGGGCATTGGATCAGGCTGTATGGTAGCTACGGCTTTGCTTTATGACTCAGTATCACTGCCTTGGAATGGTCTCTGCGAGATCAGTCAGATTTTCCATTAAAACATTCTCTGAGGAGAGAAATGAGTGTTCAGCTAGCTGCCCGCTAGCAGAAATGTCTGATTTTTCACTTGTGTATTTTTCCCAAATAACTTTCTCCTCCACCATGAGAAACTTCTGGGTTTCAGGTGGGACAATTCTGTGAGTGTCGTATAGAGAGCTGAGAATATCTGCTTGAATCTTTACTAGCTAGCCCTGCTTACTGTGTTTGAGTGTTCCTTTTGTCCTTTCAGTATGTTTCCATGTTGTTACCTGAGATGAGAGGAAACTGATTTTTTAGGAGTAAAATGTGCAGACCATATTTCCAGTTAATCTTCCGTGCTAGCACTTGGTATTGTGTGACTAAATGACCTGTCACTAAATAACTATAATAGTAAAATAATTTTAGCCTAACACCATAAAAATCAAAACTAAAACTATGACTCTGTTATGCAGTATTTGTTACAAGCCGAGCATATACTCTGTTAGGGAAAAGGAGACTGTTTGCATTACCAAGCTGTAGTATATACCTGCCTCTTCCCATATAAGTGATTTACAAAGGTTGCTTCTTTTGGCTTGTATTTTTTCTGTTTATTTTTTTCCTAAGGGAGAACCAGACCTAAGTTTTGTAGTCTGACTTGTGTTTTGTTTTGGTTGTTTTGTTGCTGGAAATGATTAAGGGTGTGAAGTTAATCTGCCCGTGTAACACACCTACTGCCACTCTGACTTGGTTCCTTATCTGCTCTGGGGTTTTAGTTGCTGATCCATCCATACTGCGCTCAAGGCAGTTCAGCCCCAGGAAGGAAGGGGAGTAATTTCTCTTTACACAAATTAGCGTGTTGGTCGCAATTGCTTTCCAGCCGCTTGCTCTAACAGGCAGGGAGACGTGCAGAGCTACAGAAGGACGTCAGCCAACTGGAGGAAACGTGCATATGTATATGAGAGTGGTGGCTGGTGGCACAAATGCATAGAGAAGTTGTAGAAGAAGGTAACTGCACCTAGAAATTAATGAGTCATGTCCTGATATCCATCTGACTATCTTGCCCCCTAATGATAGAGAAAGATAGAAGATTTCTTGATCTGAGCAAATATAGGTAGTGATATAAGCAGACATATCTTCATTGTCTTCATGGGAGTCAGGAAAACCCCTGCTAGTCACCCCTGGGAACGTACGCTTTCACTTCTGAGATGGAGTTGTGTCTGCACAAAGAAAAGTTGAGATGGATGGACTGAAGTCACAGAGCAAACCATGGCACGCTATGTCGAAGTCAAGACGTGAGTGGAAAGAACCTCCCGCATCTCAGTGCTCAGAAGAAGGAAAAAAAAGTAAACTAAAAATTATGAGCAGTTTGCAGTTTTGCTGCTGTCTGCTCCTCTTGTTGGTTTTATTCCTCTCTGTTCTAGGAATTCTATAGTAATGCTATGAGGAATAATCAATTAATGCTTAGAAAGCAATTATAATGATTCCCAGTTTACACATGAATAAACAGAACGCAGCTTAGGTGACTGAGTCACAATCATTTTCTGAGTCTGATAGGGCATGGGCAGCAACAAAGAGCCGGCTCAGCACTTGTGCTCTAATTGCTATTTTGCCAGAAAAGTTGGGGCTGGAGATCAAACAGACAGAAATGAGTTATAAAGCTCTCCAAATGTAAATTGCTGTGCACTGCTTAAAAAAAAAAAATCACTACACTTTGTAGTGATTTCACAAGTACTACATAGCTAAGGCAAGACTTGCTTGAGGTCTCGCAGGATGATTGTGGGTCATACCAAGGACAGGATCCAGGCATTGTGACTCTAATGCTGTGCTTAAGCACAAGACCATCTTTCCTCCCTCTATGAACTCGATATTTTACCATGTGCTTTATCATTTAAGTCCATATCTGATACTTTCTCATGTGTTCAGCCTGAAACATGGTTAATGTAGAAATGTCCTTTTTATGTGCGTCATAGCTCATAATGTCTTGCTTTTATTGGAAAATTCACAGCTTCAGTTCAGATGTGTGGCTTGGTACTGTGATCACTTATTGATGTTATTCACAGTTCTGTATGTCCACTGAGTAAGTGCCTTCAGTACTATACATTGAGATAGGAGAGGATATGTTATAAGGATCACTGTTTTCTCCTCCAGGGATGAAGGTGTTACCATGATGTAAAAACAGGTCAGGATGAAGTTCCCCTTTCATGTCTGGGGACATATTTTTGTTATTTGAAAACCCACAGAGCTCATATAACTGTAGAAGAACGAGCACAAGCCTTGCTATCCTACTTCATATCCTATCAACCAAAGGAGCGAGCCAGCTTTTGAGTCCTCCAGGGTCATTTTATTTTTAGGGCTGATGCCTGAAGCAGGAAGAAAACAGCTTGATCTGTAGGTTCTGCTTTGAGCTTCCAGTGCTGGCAGCAAAAAGCAACTTCTTTTGACGTGCAAACTGAGTTTAACGAATGGAAAAAGCTGTATGGGCCAGTGAGTTGCCATATTTTGAGTGTTGCTGTTCAGAAGCACAACACAGTTCCTTGTCTATCACAGAACTGATTTACTTTTGATCTCTTCAGCCTCTACTTCACATTCCAGCTGTTTTTCTGTCTCTTTATTTAATATCAGGCTTTTTCTCCCCTTGCTTTTTCAGGTTTTTAATTTTTCCTTGTTTGTCTGAAATCCATCTTGGAGACACTTGTTGCCCTGTTCTCTGATCTGTTTCGAGCCCCTGCCAGCTGCTGCTGCTGCCAGTGCATAAAATGACTGAGTCACCACTTCGTGAATTTTGCATTTGCTTGTGGGGTGGCAGAAGCAAGGCCATCGTGAACAAATCAAGCAACCACAACAAAGGTCCAAAACACAAACACTGGGACTTAACCTCAAAGCATACGCTGGAGCCCGATGAGGTGACAGCCAGCAGAAAGCATACCGAAGGACCTCAAAGCATTACTCAATCTCAGTCCTACTTTAACCACATCAGAGGCATACACCTCACACAGCTCTGCATCAGGGGAGAGGGTGCAAGGCAAAGGTAGCAGTGACCAAAGGACCTTTTTCGTCCTTCCAGAATGAATTTATCAGAGCAGAGCAGCAGATAAAAAAAAAAGAAAAATATGCTCAGGGTTATTGAACACAGCAAAGCTGCAGTTGGAGAAAGCAGCACTAAATGCACAAGAGAAGGCCCAGCTGGGCAGACTGGCTCCTTCTCTGCACTATCTTGTGTGGCTGTGGGCCCAAATGACTGTTTTGCCGTGCTTCAGCTGGGTCGGGCTGGTCGGGCAGCTCACTTCTCCAGGCTCCGTTTCCCTACAGCGATGGCAGCGTGCTGCCACCACAGTTCTTCCCGTGGTTTGGCTTTGATCTGTACCTGCTCTCACGAAATTGTCCCAGCGCTGACTTGCTTTCAGTGGCAGTGGTTCCTTGTTTCCCATGCTTTCTAAATGTCCTGCTTGTTAGCCTAAGAAACATTATATCAGGGGAAAAAACTGTCTCTGCTTGACCTGAAGGGCCAGTGGGTGTTTGGGCTCTTCACACCTCTGTCTGCTGGGACCAGAGCTTGCCAAAGGTAATTTATACCCTATGTGCCAGCAGTGATTAACTAAACACAGGGTTAATCAGCATGGTGATGCTGAAGCCGGTGGAGGTTTTGTTACTTGATTTTAGCTTTGTCAGGGTCACCCCTGTGCTGCCAGCAGAGGCATGGGGGCATTTAATATAACCTGGGCATCAGGGCTCTGTGGCTACCTCCAGGTGTGGTCACTTTTGTTGACAGCATGTTTTCTTAGGGATAGACAGGGGAAAGGCTGAAATGCACTCATCCAATCTGCAAGCAGAGGACGGGACTGTATCAGTGTGCCGTTTAAAATATCCTGGCCTGTTTGGCTTGTAATAGCCCTATAGTAAAAAGATTTTTCATTCTTTAGCCCTGATGCAAAAGGGAAATGGGTTCCTATTTGCATTGTCCCCACAGTGTTTGTGTAATTAATGTACGTGGGGGTTCTCCCTCCCCCACCCTCTCCCAAGGTAAAAAATGACCTTGTCAAAACTTAGATTACAAAATCTTAGTTACTAAGCAATGGGTAGGGCCCCACTGGGATGGCATCCCGGCTCCTGAAATGGTATGTATAGTAAAAACTAATAAAAATGGTGTCAGAGGCTCTCAGGCTTCCAAGTCCCCTGCTGTGTGACCCCCTGATCCCAATTTATTAGCTGAACCCAGGGAAGCAGACAAACTTTGCTGGCTCCAGACTGTAGGCTCCGAGAAAGGAAATAATGCGAGCTCCAGAGCAGCGGCTCCAGAGCAGGAGGGAAGGCGGGAGGGAGGGAAGCCCTCATGGAAAACAGGGGGCTGAGAGGAGGGCTGGAGGCAGCTGCTGACAAGAGCCATCTGAGCAGGATAGGGAAGGGAGACTCGCTCTGTGCTATGTCAGTACCTTGACGTTCAGATGCTTTAAACATGTCAGAGAGGAAGGGAAGGAAGGGGGTGGGGAGAGCGGGGCTTGTAAGGAGGCAACCAGCCAAAGTTGTTTCCTTTCATGTGTTAGCAGCACGCTTCAGTCTGAGATCACCTTGTGCTGGTGACAGAGGATTTAGCAGCTGGGGGTGGCAGATGGAGTGGCAAAGAATGTGCCCTGTGGGTCAGAGGGGGATGTGCCTTCCCCCTTCCTGCTCCCCGACTGCAAGAATCTTCTCTTTAAAGCATAAAGGCGATGCAGCTCATCACGTTGCTGCTAACCCCCTGGATTTCCTCTGTGGTGTGTGGTACACATAGCAATTAAAGCATGTTGCACAAGGGGAGTGTGATTTTTTTTTTTTTCCTTTTTTTTTTCCTCTTGAAAAGCTGCCAAAGCAAAGTGATATTGATGAGGATGGCTCGCTTCGATTAGCAGAGGCTGGCGAAGGAACAGTCACCTCCAGCCTGTTTCCCTCCCCCTCTTCTGCCTTCGACAAGAAACCTCAGTATTTTCTCTGCTTTCAGCAGTTGTCTGTCTGTTCCGCACTTCTAATCTATGCCCAAATCGAGCTTAAGTAGGGGTAAGAAGCGTAACAATAACTCTCCTTGTTTAATGCCAACAGTTGCATTTGAAGTGCTTTGGCTTCCCAAGGGTGATGTTATCAGGAGAAGGCATTGCACTTTTTTAAAGGCATGGTTATGCAGTAAAACGGCTAATGATGAAAATGAACGGACGAAGGCTATGTGGAAGGTAAGCACATGGCAGTAGAGCAGGCCTGTCCCGTCTGCCAAGTCTTTATACATGTGTAATTTGCTATTTGGAAATGTATCTGGAGTTTCCTGAAGGAGGGACTGGCCCAGTGTTTCTCCTACTCAGTGACCTTAATGTTTGTTTCTAAGAGCAAACAAAAGGGCAGGCCTGTAGCTCTGGCTGCCTTAGTGCCGTCTGGCTTGTAAGAGAAAGGGGTGTGATTATATTCCCGCTTACCTGGAGGTATCTTGGAGAAACACCCCTGGCTGTAAGACCAGTACAGATGACAAATTTAGGGGCTGGAAAAACATGTGTGTGCAGGCAGGTTTTCTTCTTCATGCTGTTAGGAAATAGGCTGCAGCTCTATAAATCTGGGTTTTCCTGGCTCTATTTTGTTTCTTTTTAAATCACTGCCAGGGTGATCAGTTTAAACGACCACATCATTTGTGTTTTCCATAGTTGAACACAGGAATTTTGAAGTGTCGTCTAAAGGAAAGAAATGTAACGTGCTCCTCCTCTCTCACTCCTTAGCTGTAATCAGTGTGAGTCTGACGGCTCGCAGAGGTCCTTGGTAGAGGATCAAGATGTGCTTCTCCCCTGGTACACACTGCAACCAAACAGAGCCTAAACCTGCATCCAGACTTGGCTCAGGCCTTGCTGTTGATAAATAAAGGAGCTGAAATGCCTCTGGTGATCTGCAGCTCGGTGTTTGCCTCTCTGCTGTGCAGTGAAATAGGTGTGAACCTTTTGAGGGAAAGGTGGGCAAGGAAGGCTGCTTCCCCAGGAGCAGAGGCTGGGGATGAAGAGGAGCATGGCTGGAAATGATGCCGTGCCTGCCCTTCCTGGGGCTGGGGGTTCCCATACTTCCCAGTGAGGTTATGGTCCTGGCCGCTGTAGCTCCTACATCCGTGTGCTGTGTCCATGTGACTGAAAATAGAGGAGGAAGCATGGTTCCAAACAGGTACGCTTCCCTCCTGTACAGGCTTCAGTAAGAAGCAGCCTCAAACCTGAGCTAATAAGATAGTCACCCTGCTGTAGGGCACGTTAGGCTTCCTGCTGCATGTGGATGCATCATCTGGATACTGCTCCGGGGCTAGCTGCACTGGGCAGCCGTGTCCTACCAGTGCTGCCTGAGGTTTGGGACGGGGAGGCAGCTCCCTGGGATGAGTGCTGTTGTGCGGTTTGGTTGTGGTGGAGCCTCAGTATCCACAATTTAAGGGCAACGGTCTCTTTGCCTCGCTTGTGTGCTGAAGCAGTGCAGGGGTGGAGAGTCTGAGCGCTCCTTAATGTGGATCCCCCCATAACCTCGGGCAAGTTGCATGCACTGCATGGCCCTCGCCATTTGTGGCTGAGGTATCATTTTTCTCAAGATAAGCTGAAATTCTGTGCATTGTTGGATGACTTTTATCTTGCTATCACAGGCAGTGTGCACTTTAAGTGTGAAAGGAACTGCTTTGCTTCATAACCTGGATGTGAGGAGGGATTATTTTGCAAGAGGTCATGGGAGAGTGAGAGAAGTTATGATCAAGTTGTGCCCTGTGGAATATGCTGCGGGATGAAGATGTGGAGTGTGATATCTTCACTTTTCTTCCTTTCCCTTTTTTGCTGATGATTCAGAGCAGAAATGACCTGGGTCATTTTATGTCAGAAAAGATGCTGGGCTGATCTGAAACAAAAGGAGAAAAGCAAGTCACTGTTTCAAGTGCATTTGTGGTTCAGTTGAATGAAAGCCCAGTCTTGCCCACTCATGATTTAATCATCACTGTCGCAATGCATAGTCCTTTCTTATAGCTCCAGGTCTTGAGTTATGGAAGGTCTTAAAATATATTCTACTCCCCCCCCCCCCCTTCCCCTTGTAGGTTTCATGATTTCAAAGAAAATATAGGAAACGTGACCTCAATGTACCCTCAGGACTGAGATACTGGAAGGCAAGGGATTAAAAACTGGCTCAGATTGTGAAGTGAGAAGATGGTGATATACAGTTCATATAAAAAGATAGAGAAAAAATGGGTTTTCGGTATTGCTAGCTCAAACTTTGAACAATACAAGAGAAGTTCCCAGATCTGGGATCTGAAAAGGAGCTTCAAGTCGCCTATTTGTGGCTCCATGGATTGAGCTAAGTGGGTGGGAGTTGAGTTTGTAGAAGTGTCGTGGAGATCTGCCTTGCAGATGTGAAGGCAGGAGAGCAGCTTTTGTGAATTTTTACCAGCACTGTGGTCTTGGTCACATTTGTGTAAATCCAGAGGAATACGATTGTCCTGTGTGAACTGATGATTTCTTCCTATATTGTGGACCAAACCAAAAAATGTGAAAAGAGATCTCCTTGTGCCTGTCCCTGACTCAAAGTGACAATAAAGTTTTTGGTTTGGTTTGTTTGGGTTTTTTTTTTCCTACTTTTCTTAAAACTAAGATTTGATTAAGGGTGGAAAAAAAAAAGTTTAAATCTCTACTCATAGTGGGACACTGAAGGTATCCTTGCTGGGACCAAAGTAAGGTGTACGCATACACGTAGTGAATACTTGGATTACTGTAAGCGCTGCTGGATAGTCATGTGCAGAGTGAATATCCCCACACAGAAGGTGCATTAATCAATACACCAGTTACTACTTTAAGAGAACTGAAAGTTGCATATGGGTTTGGAAGTATAGCAAATGCAGTCATACGATGCCAATGAACAAACTAACACTCCAACGTGAGTGAAAAATCTCCTACTCCCATTCCTGACCTTGAGAACAGACTTGGGGGCGTGAAAGGTATTTGTCTCTTCCTGCTGTATCAGTTGGTCTAGTAAAAAGATTTCCTTGGAAAGGAAAAAGAAGATGTATTCTATAGTCAGTAAGTTATGGGCTGGTTTCTGGATGGCAGTGAAGGGCAAGGTTAGGTTAGACTATCACAGGGATATTTGGCAGGGTACGTTTGCTGACAGTGATTGGAGCCATCAGTGAGAATGACACCAGGGAGCATCCACCTGTATGTTTAAAACCTGCTCTGTGAATTTGGATGTGAAGCAGGCCAGAGGAGATATAAAAGACGTGAAAGGAGTACGGGAGCTTGTCCCTAAAGTGAGATTTTGGATGCAATAACCTGTTTCTGTCAGGCTGTGTTAAAGTGAATAGGTTAATAACTGGTTTGGTTTTTACCATTAATCCTGCCTCTGATTTCCACTCAGGTATATTTGCAGGTGTGCCATATAGTTCCAGAGGGACTGGTCAGAGGTGAACTTAGCAAAGCAAAAAAAAAAATTTCAGTGAATCCACCCTAATTTCAGTGTAACCTGACAAAGATTATACAGAAGCGTTGCTGCCGCTACAGAGCAAGATAGCGCTGATGCCTCCTGCCTCACCCATGTGTTAAGACAACGATTTGGGGCATGGAAGCAAACAGGTCGTGCCCTGTGAGCCAGGAGCTCCCAAGCCCTGCCGAGTTCCTGCGGGCATTGCAGGGCATGTGCTGCCTCCAGGAGGGCAAAATACCTTCTTTTGCTTTGGGGTGCGAGGCACAAAGGTCAAAGGGCTCTACCCTCCTCTGGAGGGTTCACTTCTGCTGCATTTCTAATTTTAAATATCCATTTCTGTGGTTTAAGAGAGAATAACTTTCTTGGTTTAGTTGGCCAGGTTTTCTTCAGTTGAGCCTAATTTATCAGGAACCCCTGGCCTACACCGTGTTTCCTCTAGTTCAAACATAAGAGATAAAACCAAAGGGCAACGCTGAGCTTGGGGAAGAGAGAATAGCGATTTCAGTGTAATCGTGTTATCTACACAAACATTGCACTTCATAGTCCCAGCCCGAACCTGCCCCCTTTCTAAAGAGTGTGTCTGAGACGTAGAGAGCTGCAAAGATGAGGGGGGCAGAAAAGCCAAGAACAGGGCAAGAATAAATACTGGTTGCACAAAGCCTGAAGGGGAGGGAGGATCTAGTGATCAGACTATCGAGCCTCGCATCTATAAATAATGGTACCATGTTTATTCCCTCCGGGGCCCCGTTGTCAAAAAGACTTTTTTCCCCCTTGTCAACCAGAGAGAGAGAGAGACATGGTTTGTCTGAGTGAGAACAAAGTGCGTGCCCCTTTCCCAGGGCTTGTCGTAGCCGTGGGGATGTGGGTATGACAGGGAAAGGTGCATTTCAAATGGACCTTTTCGGGAGGTGAACTCATTGTCACTTAAAGAACCAGATGATTTACGGTGTCTGTTTATGGGCAAAAAGTAACATCTTTATCTTTCTGCAGTATACTTAGGAGAGATATAATAGCCTGGTCATGTGCTGGAAAGAAATGACTCATTTCATACTGGGTCTAAGTGAAACTAATGTATTACTCATTTTTATGCAACTCTAGTAAATTGTACTTATTAAAAAGGAGTGGGGGGTGGAGGAGGGACAATTACCTAAAGTCTAACCAATACGTACTAGAAAATTAATTTAGAAATATGGTTGACCTCAGCTTCTTCTTAATGAAAATCTGCTGACAAACCTTGTGATTTTGTTTCTCTTTTTAAAGCAGCCCTTTAGGGTTACTAGTAGTTCAGGTGTCAGGACCAGCTACTGTTTCAAATCCTGGCTGGATGATTTTGCCATTGTTCTTCCAAAGAAAGATTCCAGATTCAGTCGTCTTCTGGGCTTTCTGCACTGCTTGTTGCTAAATCATCTGAGTCCGACCCCACTGCTGAGGTCTACTGGTGGTGTGTGAAAGAGCTCTGCAGGCTGCTGAAACTATGCACGGCTTTAGCGGCTCTGAACATGGTGATTGCTCCTTCTTCTGCTGATACTAAAATCCTGTGAGGTGTCCATGCACCAAGGTAGGCTGGTCCCTGCCTCACAGCCCCTCGTTAATTTTTTGCTGACTGTCTTCTGCTTAGAGCAAATAATCCAAACCCCATTCTCATTCCCAGCACTATTTATCATTGAATTCTGATTAATTGAAACCACATATCCAGAGGAGCTAGGAAAATGGCAGCAATTTTCAATTAGAATATCCAGAACAACCTTGTCACCTCTTTCATAATCATTGCTTTTATTTTCAAAGGTTAAATAACGTCATTTTTAAGAGCACTGAGTGCTATTTTTCTTCAGCCATGCTTGCAGTGCATATGGGTAGAAGTCCCATGCACCACTAAGCTGCGATTAAGATCAGAAGGAGGGCTCTGTGTTCTCTGATGTCCCATTTTTTCATCAGTGATATCCATTCATATCTGCTGAGTTCACAGAATGGAAGGTCTGTGGTACCTGGGAGAAGCATGCTGCTTGGTCCTTACCCTCCTCCTCCCCCTCTCTCTGTGAAGTTTATGGAGTTGGAACGGAGCTGGTGACTCTGTCGCTGGCGTACAAAATACTGCGGCGTCTCCTTTGCTCTCCAGCAGCTACGCCACAGGGTCACCATGCTGGGAGCAATCAAACTTTGTCTGATGTGGATTTTGGTGAGAGTTCGACTCAGGAATGGACTAAGGAGAATAGATATATCATAAAAGGGGGGGGGGGGGTGTTGTGCTTTTTTATGGAGTTTGTGTGCGTGTTTATTTTCGAAATCACTCTTCGGGCCATTTCTTTTCACAAATGAAAAGAAAGGAGCCTGGGAAAAAGCAAAGCTACTAAAGTAATTGGAGTGATTCTGGCTGGTTTAAGCGGTGGGCAGACACTTCTCTGAAACTGGAGAGGTCTAATCCTTGCCCTTCGTTCAAGTAAGCTGTAAAAAGCACTTATGCTTCTGGAATAAAGGACTGAAAGCAAACCGAAGCAGAGCCCAGAGCCCTTCAGCTCAAGGGGTTTCAATAGACTTGTCTTAGTGACTGTGTAGGAGAGGCTGGTTAGGAAGCACCTGGAAACTTATCTAATTTTTCCAGCTATTCCAGTTGATCTAATGAAAGATCTTATTTCTGCCTACAAACACTGTTGTGCCTAGGTCCTTAGGTCCTCAGTGCTGAAGCAAAGCACTGCAAGAAAAATATTTACGGGACAGAATGGAAATATGGTTTCCTCCTGTTGTCGGTCCCAACTTTACCCCAGTTCTCAAAGGGCTATGAAAAGTTGTGCTTTATTAGTACTTGGATAATGATGGAAAAAAACGTATTTTCTTTTTCAGGTTTTTGTATTCACTTTGCGCTTTGTCAGTTAAAAAAAAAAAGGCTGAGGTTTGCTAGTAGGGTTACTATGACATGTTTTCAAAGGCCTTGGTATGTAGCATACTGCTTTTGCCATATATGAAAATATCTGATTTTCATTGTTTGTTGCATTTCTAATTAAAAGTTTAGTGAAATGTGGATGGCTTTATAGCAAAAAAAAAAAGAAAAAGGATTAATAACCTAGATGGCTTATAGCTGCAGAAAGTAGCTGTGGAGACCTAGGCAAAGTGAAATCAGAGTTCAACAAATTCACTGCTTCTTTATAAAAATCACATCTATGAGTCAGCAGAACAAGCTCCTCTCTCATCTAAAAACGTTCATCGTGGAGCCATTCACAGCTGCCGCCTTTCCAAGCCCCGGCAAGGCGTGGCTGGCGCGGGGACGGGGCGCAGCTCTCTCCCGCCGGCCGCAGCGGCGGGGCTGGGGCCGAGCACACGGCTGCTCTCGACGCTTGACGGGGAGCGGTGCGCGTTGTGGCTGTGGGAGCTGCGGATGCAGCGCTCTGCCTCGCGCGCTCCGGTGATTCATCGGGAGCCGCTCTGCTCAAGCCCGGGGTTGCGGCTCGTTCAGATGCCTGGCACGGACCGCGCTTACCCCCTCGCCCGTACGCACGAACAGGGGCAGCCCTGGCGGTCAGAGCAGTGGGTGACCGGGGTTCACATCAGTGGGATTTTGTATTCTGGTTGTGGCTAGAATTGCACCAACCCTTTGTTAAAACAAAAAATATCTTTTTTCTTTTTTTTTTTTTTTTTTTTTTTACGCTGTGGAATTACTCCAGGCATCTGACTTACTCTGTCAGCCTTTCCTTGGCAAAGCAGCCTCACCTCCCCAGCAGAGTGACTCAGGATGCTCGTCTTGCTGGCTAAGGCTTTCTCTCCCTTCCTCCGTGTCACTGTACACCCTTTCCCTCCCTCCTAGCCGCAGCTCCCTAGCATCTTTAGCAGCAGAGCTTGTTGAGAAACACAACCGTCTTCTTCAGTGTTGATCCGTCTTTGACATTTTCTGACCCGCTCCTCTGAGCTGCACTTCGCTGATCAGAATCTCAAACAAGCTCCTTCACCCGCTAATGCAGTGTTAAGACGATCAGCGCTTAAATCCCCAAGATCTCTCCTTCTTCACAGAGGTTAAAGAGAATCGTTTTTGAAAACTTTAGCTTTCCGCCAAGTTAAAAGGGAGGAGATCAATGGGATCTGTGCAGTCCTGATACAGTGCCCTGGAGGTTACGTTCCCAGCCTGCTGATAGCATCCAGGCTGCTGAGCCTTTCCAGCGCTGTCTGAATGTGTCCCATCTGGAAAGGTTCAGGAAAAACCACGTGGGTGGGAAATGCAGGACTGCCTCAGGTAGGAGGTTTTGCAGGAAATTTTTGGCAAGGAAGCTGCTAGGTAGCCTGCGATCGTCACAGTTCTAGCACCTCTGGGATTTATAGGGCTATTTGGCTGCTGTCAAGTGAGACCATAATGACTTACACCAAACCACGATGAAGCAATCAGAAAGAAATGAAGTGGGCAAAACGGTACCCTACTCGGCAGCCACGGCTTGGTAGATGAAGTGCCGTGAAGACAGACACTAACACTGGAAGAACCTGAGAGGAGCTGATGGTGTCATCAACCACCATCTGCAGAAGTGCTTCTCTGACATTGTTGTCCCGTGGTGGCCACGTGTCTCCCTGCATTGCCTCCAAGTGCCCAGGAGCTGGCCGCATAAGCAGGATTTTGCATGCACCCAGGATCCTGAGACTGGAGAATTCACATACTTTTCTTGAATTACCAAATCTGGAGAAGATGGATCTCTCTCTATTCAATTAGGCATTGACTGTCACAGAGGTCCTAGCAAAATAAAAACAAAAGGAAAAATAAGGGTGAAAATACTTTACAGCAAGTGAATTTTGACTACTGTTTGCCAGTCTTTGTAAGTAAATGGTTTTCCTTGGTTCTTGGACTCATGATGGAGCAGGCAGTGCCCTTGACTGATGTTAAGTGGAGGCTGGATTTCTGGGGTTTCCTCTTTGCCAGTAGTTTCTTTGTGTGGCCAATTTATTCTGCTTTTATTTGATAGCAGGAAAAGGTTTTATATGTTGACATCAGAGTATTTTTGCACTTTACAATATGTGTCTGTTCACTGATTACATTTCTGGGAACATCAGAAATGCGGGGTTACCTGCAAGCTGTGCAGGTCAGCCCCACGGGGCTGCAGATACCTGAGAAATTACCTCATTGACATTGCAGATGGATGCCATGTATTTTGTCACATGGTGGAAAGGAGATGTCTGTCTGTCCCAAACTGCGGGTGCAGGAGCTCAGAGACACACAGTCCATGTGGCTGTATTGCTAACGTGAGTGTTTGCGTATCGTCCCAAGTGATCAGCAGGAGCCTGGGGTGTTACTGCAGGGAACCCTGTAGACTGGTGACAATCCAGAGCTAATTGCAGGCGTGTTGGATGGAAAAGCATGTCCTATCTACGGTAGTGCCATGTATAGGAATGTCATATTTCCTAAACGCATTCGTCTTGTTCTGGACATCTTTGACAGTGACGGTGATGCTTCACGTTGGCATAGTTCTGGCAATGGTGAATTTGATGTCATATTGCTGTGCCTTATAACTAAAGATGTTCTGCTTTGACCAGCAGCTAGTTGGTGATACTCAGCTGCTTCTGGTCTGGGGTGGCTGTCTGGCTGCTCTCCAGGGTTGAGGCCATCTGAAGATACCAGGCGTGAACTTCTTATTCCCTATTCTCTTATTAGCAGCCTGATGTTGGGTATGGAGGAGGTCAGTTGGGTCCTGCCAGTGGGTGCTATGAACCGTGGGCAGCGTACTGGGTGTGAACTCGGCCGAGGGGTCCTCCAGCAGCTTGGCTGTGCTGGGCAGAGACTCGCTCAAGCCTGGCTGGTGCGTCCCATGGCCCTGGCGATGAGTGTGGCTGTGTGCCACCTTGATGTAGGTTTTGTCCCCTCCCCTGGCTAGCCCTCAGTGAAATCTTCAGTGCTTTCTGCCCCCCCGGTACATCAGTTGGGTATCAGGCTGTGGTAGGGTGCTGATGCAGCCAGCCTGATCTGGGTGCAGGACATAGCTGTGGGAAGAAGATCCCAGTACAGGGCTGTGCCCCAGACCTCTGGGGTGTGAGATGAGGGTGGGTGGGAAAGAGCTGCAGGATAGGCATTGGTGTGCAGCGTAGGGCGGTAGGTGGACATCCCAGGAGCTCGTGGTCTGGATATAAGCAGGGACCTTCCCTGGGGCAACCTGTGGGAATGAGACAGTGTGCGGTGTGGGGGTGTAGCCTAGGAGATGATGAGCTCACGTGCCTCTCTGTTGTTAGCCTTTTAAAGGCAATCTCTGCTAACCACAAATCAGTTGTAAAAAAAGAAGACAAATGCTAGAGACTAAATGTAGTTTAAGCTAGTCAATGGCAACAAAAATATGGGGATTTATTTAAATTGAACTGCATTTGAAAGTCTGTTTTAATCCAGTCCCTGTGCTCCATTCATCATGTTGCTGTCTGGGCATCGCTTTCAGGGCTGCTGACCCCTGAGCATGTAGATGCATATGGAGAGCTGGGACTGCATTTCCACCATGTCCGTGCAGGCATTCGTGTTAAAACCAGGGGTGAAGTCCTTCGGGGAAGGGAGTGAGGGGGACCAAGGGGCCTCACTAGCTGTGTTTGTAGTAATTCATGTGCTCTCTTGGTGTACGGTGGGGTTGTGCCCAAATCCCAAATCCTGTCTCTTCTGATCAGATTAAGGCTAGGTCTGATCAGCAGAGGGTAGAGCAGGGGACTTGAAGGCAGAAATCTGGTTTCTATTTCAGGCAGTGCCACTGCAACATGCTTTTTAAGAGGGCTAGTGGATTATGTGTTTCCCACAACCAAAGGGAAATGTACTCAAAAGGGAGTGTTAAAAGGCAGCCAAGGGAAAGAGGAAAGGGGTGATGTGATCTGATACCCGCTGACCTCTCTTGTATAGGCATATCTCCCCTTCTCTTGGGTACCCTGAGAAACACACAACCCTCTACAGAACGGATGTTCTCTGAATATTCTCCCCCGCACCCTTTTTTTCCCTTCCTTTAGCCCTTGATCTGTTTAGAAATTCCCATTTGTTTGCCTCTCTGGTTTCCATAACCTCATTGACACTGAAGCAATGAGGAAAACCTAGCGTTAGCGGCTTAGCAGTGGAAGTTCAGCTCAGTCCAGCTGTGGGCAGTTCGGTATTCACTCTTCCTTTGTTTTTTTGTTTGGGTTTTTTTTTCCACTACCATGTCCATTTCTGCAGAAGCAGCTGACACCTTAGTCACAAGATCACAGTCACAGATCTACCAAAACTCTTAATACCTAGTTGTATGTTTGTGTGTGCATTTTCTTTTTCAGGGTAAGTACATATTTTAAGGATGGAATAACAGTTTGTCCAAGAATCAACAGTCCACAGGGAGCCAACTAGTCTACCAGCCAAGGCTTGTGCTGTTTCCTTGAGGTTTTGGGGATGAGTTGCTTGCCTGTCCTCTTACATAAAAGCATAGCAAATTGTCAGAATAAACACATTTTAAAATATATGACACCATCAGTCAGAGCTTAAGAGAAGCTCATTGGCTGGAAAAGAGATCAAGGCAACCGGGGATTTGGATGACCTGACTGAGGCGTTTGGACTAAAAGGTTCTTTTTCATTCACTGGAGCTAGTAATTTTTTTTCTTTTTTTTTCTTTAGGTCATCAGCCAGGAAAGAAATAAAATATCCTCCTCCTTCCTCCAGGCAGTGAATCTGGAATCAGAATCCTATTGCGTTATTTTATAATTTTATTTTTTTCGCTAAGGACAGATTGCTACTGGGTATGAGTCCTTGCCTCAGAGCATGCTGGAGAAGGAGCTAGCGTGCAGCTCTGCTCTCTGGGCTGGTTCATTGCTCACCAATTCACAAGCCAGTGGTTAATTTAGGTTAACTAAGGTCATCTGGGGATGATACCCCTAGTTTTGCAGTCTGGGTTAGGTCAGCTTTAATCAGCCCTGCCCAAGGAGGGAGCTCTGGCAGGAATTACACTGAGCAGAAGAAAAGCCTGGTGCGTTACTTTTTGGGCGAGCTGCATGGCATTTCTGTACAGTTGATCGGCCATGTGGGGAGGAGATGTCCTTGCAGCTATTCTTTCTCAAGAGGTGCCATCAGGACTCTTGCAGGACAAATTCCTGCTCCCTGGGCATTGCTGGGTTTGCAGGTTTCCCTGTGATTACGCCAAGGCTGGGGGAGAGGCAAGGTGGGACAGCTTGTTGAGTCATCTTTCCTACATATCCTCAGAGCAGCAGGGCACTGTCTGCGACGTAAACACAAAGGGGTTGTCTATGAAATTTCATTAAATTTACAGGCAGAGATTGTTATTCCAGAGCGAGAAGAGAAGATGGAAAGAGGCTGAGGTCCAGCTAGGAATTGGCTAGACCTGTTCTTGGATTGTTTTCCACGCTGTGGTTATCCTTATCTGCATCTGGAAACTGGAGTGTGTTGTATGTGTTTGTAAGAGCAAGCGGATGTGTGAAGTGTTCTGGCAAAGTCAGAAATCTCATTTTCCCTTCAATATAATGCAGCCTGATTAGATTGTTATTGACATGCTGAGAATCTGCTAGGGTTGTTACATCTCTGCGGAAAGGCATCTGCCTGTTCCTCTCCTCCCTTCTGCCTGGAAGGATTGCAGAGCTGGAAATGGGAAGGACCTTTCAGACTGCACATCCAGCTGTGAAATAAATCTGTTGGGAAAGCACAGTGTGCCTGCCAGCTGACCAGCAGTTTGACAATGTATGTGGAACTGTAAGCCAATTAACAGCAGTTTGGAACAATTAGTAATTCCCTAACGGGGGGGAGGGGAAAGAAGGAAAAAAAAAACCTAACCCACAATAAAAGCCTCGAAACAAAACTGCTGTAGTTTGCTGGATGTTTCTCATCCTGTAGATCACTGCTAACAAGAGTTACCGGCAGTGTTTGGGTGACCAGACTTGTCTGACTTGATTGCACCATGTCAGAAACGTGCAGTGTTGCATAATCCGGTACCTCTTTGACTGTTCGGGATAAAGCGGACAGGTGTGCAGCGTTTAGAGGAGGCTCTGCAGTACCGCATGGAGGTGCCTGACCAAGCTGCTCCCGCTGCAGTGTCTGCAGTTGTGCGGTGCGGAACTCCACCTGATCAATTTGGGCAGCTTGCTAGGTTAGCACGTCTATACTGCTCTTGGTACTCAAGCTAGCTCATTCTGAATTAGCTTGGGTATTTCTGCATAGTGTTGCGCAGTGGCTTCTGGTAAAACCAAGAGAGGGTATGGACGAACTGGCTTTAAGAACATTCTCCTTCCCAAAGATGGCTCTTGCTAACCTTGCACCATGAGATGGTCAGATAACAGCAATTCGCACATTCAAAATTTGCCTTTGCAAAAAGTGGAGAGAGTCAGTCAAGATATCTGCTATGTTACTGTCTTTGATCACAGCTGACCCAACCTCAAAAATCGTCATCCTGAAAGCTCTCTGAAGACGGATTTGTCTCCAAGAATGATTTTGGGTTCAGTAAAATTGCATGTTTCAGTGAAATGATATTTCTTCTCGCCAGCTTATTTATATTCATCATAATTGTCTCACTGTGATGCCTCCTATTCATTTGCTGGATCCACTTGTCTTGCATCTTGTTCTGACTCTGAGTGCTTTTTAGGGCAAGCCTGCCTTTCAAGAATATGCATGATTGGTACCACAGGAATAGTTTTCATGTGCTTGCAAGAAGTGCATTGCTAAGCAAAGTAAGCAGGGAAGCTAGGAGAGATGAGTGGAAAATGACTACGTGAAGAAGAGGAAAGAATTAAAATAGATGGCAAGGAGTTAATCAAATAAACAAAGGTCCTTTTTTAAAAATTTCTTGCCTTTTTTTTTTTTTTTTTTTTTAATAATCTCAATCTTATAATGATTGCACTGGCCAACGCTTGATACTTTTCTGTCTTGATTAGAGCTGGGTTGTAGTGGCCATGATGAGTTACCACAACAGTCTATTATTGGCATTGTTAACTAGTGTCCCTCATTAAATTAAACTAAAAGGGGCAGGGAAGGGAATCTTTTCAAGGTGTTCCTCAGCTTATAATTATTTAAATTTATTTTAAAGGATAAATTTATTTTAATTTATCAGAATGTCCTTGTCCTGAAAATAAAAGCTCTTCAGTTTTGGTGGTTGGTTTTTTTTTTTCCTTCTTCCATAAATTCATGCTTTGAGGAGAGTTAATTTACTATGCAAAGAATTTTTGAAGGTCATATTCAGTGCCATTAGCATTTTACAGAGGACCTTTGAGAATAGCTGTTTGTCTGTGCAGGTATTTCTGTGGCCCTGTGTTGCTCTATGTACCAGATGCCATTTATCTACCAAAACAGTAGGCACCTTTCTGTCCACTGTGTCTCGGTACTAGAGATGAAATTACTGTATATTAAAATACAAAGATATCTGAAGAGAGCTGTCACTTTCTTCAGTCCTGGCTTGCAAATCTATAATGAAGGCCAGTTAGATGTGGGTGGAGAAGGGGCTCCAGAAGGGCTGGGTCTTCGAAGGAAATACTGCTTTGGGGAGTTTAGTAGAAATATGATCTGCTGGGTGTGTTTTGTCTTTCATTCTGTGAAAGTCTAGTGAGAAATTAGGTGACGTGTTTCTGCATTTGCTATGGAGGATGCGTTTTCTTGAGGACACAGACCCATAAGGTGATAGATCTGTCCACTGATGGGGAAAAATAGTTTGCTTCCACGTAACACAGGAGTAGAAACTATGCAAAAAAAATACTTAAGGACTCTGAAAGGTTTCCCGCAAGATAATAACTCTTGTCCTGGGATTCCTGTAGATCTTTTAGTCCTATGTAGCTTCCCCTCCGTGACCATAGGTCCTAGAAATTGCACAGGGTAACAAAGTAAAAATCTGTTTTTCTTCACAGGAGAAAAGCCGTGGGGGAGAACACTGGGGTCAACTCCAGTCCCATACACTTTTGGCTATTATACATGACATGGTTAAACCAGAAAATCCCCATATTCTCTATAAGCATGTGATGTAGACAACAGAGGGTGCCAAATACTTCCTCACACCCTTGAAAGGTTATGTAAAAAAGAAAAAAAAGGCTACAACTGTGAGTCTAGAGTTACATTTGTGCAGTAAGAAAATGTGATAAAAGTTCATCTAGCTCCTTTTTTAAGTCTGCTCTGACTTCATGTTGTGTCGAGTGCAGGTTTTCCCCTCCCATCAGGCAAGCGCCATGTCAGGCGTGCTCCACACTGATGAATACCAGTTCTGCCACGTTTCATGGGAAACAGCACATTAAGTTATTCCTCCTTGTAACTTTCCTTAAAATCAAGTACAAACTATGTATCAGTCACCATAAATAAATAGAGAAAGCTCTGAGATTAGAAAAGATGAGGAAAGAAATAAGAGAGATGGTTAGTGTGCACCTTGTTTATCTAGCATACAGATTATTGTTCTAAAGTGGCAATATACCCATCAAAAGCACTGGTACACCAGTCTGAGGTTCCAATATGGTATACTGAAGTAGAGCAACTCAATATGAGGATTGCAAAGGCTCCCTGAGCAAATACATTTCTCAAAATGTCACCACAGTATTGGCCGTGAATAAAGTTTGAACAGAGCAGAGACAAGTAGTAACTAAAAGCCGTTACCTGATGGAGAAAGGTTGCCAGCAGCTCACCGTGTATGCTGCAAGTTATGTCCTCGCAGCTAAGCCTGGGACTTCTCCTAGATCTCACAGTAAGGATTTCAGAGCAGTTTCTTTCCTGGGGTCTGCTTGGGTTGCACTCATCTGGCCCCCATTTCATGTTCTTGTATCTGCTCACAGCTTGTCTGCTCCATTCCTGCTTGAGGGTCCCAGGCAGCAGCTTGTGCTTGCTCCTCAGATCTGGAATTGCCATCCAGCATGTGGTTGTTGTCACCTGGTCCAATGCTTATGCATACATCTGTGGTGTGGTAAGTGCTTGCCCCTGATCTGAGATCATAGCTATGACCATCACCTTTTGCACGGGAATCTACTATGTCGGAACTTCAAAAAGACAGATATGGAAAGATAGAGGTAGATATGGAAATTGCTCCTCAATAGTAGAGAAACACTGCCATGGCATCTTGCATTGCTGTTTTCCAGTCTGTTAGACTTGTGTGAGGAAGCAGAAAGCTTCTCGTTCTGTGGAGCTGGCAGTTTGATACGCATCACCAACCACTTAGACCCTTAAAATATGAAATGCTGCAAATGCTCCATCTGCAGAAGTCATAACGCGATTCATTGGCAGGGCTGTTCTGAAGATGTTGAATGGAGCCAGGTGAAGGTAACCTGAGATCCTCACTGTAAGCCTTTTGATTCAGAACCACATTTGATCGATGTTTACACCTGGTGCATGGTGGAAATAGGTTTGAGGGGAATGCCGTAACTCTCTTCAGACTGTGCTGTTCAGCTATTGGCATTAGGTTGTGTGGTTGAGACTTACAGTCTTCTTGCATCAGCTGTGCTGCCTCTAAATTAGCTGAAGGAGAAGTCCAAGAAGAGTCTCTCTGACATTATTCTGTTTTAAACAATGTGCTCAAAATTATAAATATTCTTGGCTATTCCTGTTGTTTGACATGAAAATGACACAAGACGCAAATGTGACACCTTGCAGTTTACTGATGGTGGGAGAAGAATCCCACCTCTGCTTTGCATTTAGTTGGATGTTGGAGCAATTGTGTACTTGTAGTCTGAGTAGATTTATTATTTATTTTATTTTATTTTATATCATGGAAACTCATAAGAAGGAACAAAAGTAAAATATCTACAGGATAACTTCACTGTTGCAGAAAAAAAACAACAACAAAATTACAGGAACTCAGAGACTGAAACAGCAGTTGTTTCTTAGTAGTGGTAGATACTTGGGCAATACCTAGAAAACAAGTCATTAGAGCTTCTTTCCTTTGTGAAGTAGTCTTCTGCCTCCGAAATGCCTGTATTCCCAACTGCTTTTCTGTCTGTTAAAACAGATAATGTGGGCATATGATTTGAGCTCTGAGACTTAAAGGATGTAAGCATGCACTTGAAATTAGGCATGTGTATGTGTCTTGCTGAGTAAGGGTGTCCTAGTCAGGTATTTAAATTTTAAATGCATTGGGGCTCACTCATAAAGTAGGCAAATTTCAACCTAGACAGTAGTGAGAGGAATAGACATTAAGCTCAAAACAAACTGTTATCAAAGTAGCTCTTCAGACTATGTAGAATTGCACTTTAAGATGGGCAGAGCATCTTTAAAACCCTTTTGCAGTAGCTAAGAGCTTATACATTAACTTTCATGAGAGGCATTACAGATGTCTGTGAATATTATATAAACACTAGCCTGTTTGCAACAGTTTATAAACCTAAATATTTTATAAGAAAATACTGAACATTTAACTCGCCTTGTATTTTTTATGCAGCAATAAACCCACCATTTTTATCAAAAGATGCTGGAAAACCTGACTAATAATGTGACACTTAGTTATAAACTAGGAGGAGAGTTCACAGGTCTAGAATTAATAAGGTGTGTAATCTCTACAGGAATTTCTACACTACAGGGGGAAACAGCTAACTTTGGCTTTGCTTGCTTTTGCATAAAGATGCATGTAATTTGTGAGGATGTTCTCTGATGTATCTTTATGTCTCTGTGGCTAAAGCGGTTTCAGTGGTTTCCAACTGGACTTCGCTTGGAAAATGAAAATACCCTGTCCACACCTGATGTGATATATGCATGGCATTGCATGCCGTTGCCAAGTGACTTTCCCGCAGGAGGCAGGAAACAGCAAGTTTTAGACCCAAACATATTCTCCCAAAATACAGGTACCAACTTCAGGGTGACCCAGAGCGTGTTTAGAGGAAGCTACAATGAATTGCTTGAATCCAGAATTCCCAGGTGGATTCCAGGAGGAATAATTCCCCCAATGACTGAGGTACAAAAGGCCTTTGGCTGTGTCCCCAAAGGCATTTCATTCCCATTTTCACACATGATATAGGCACGCAGGGGTAGCACCTCAAAGGATGTGCATGCCCTCCTGTAGCAGACTTCAAAGGCTCACCATCTCCTCAACAGAATTAACTGTTCTGAGGAATCACCCAGCCTGAACACTTGGGCAGACCAGAGGTAATGCTGGACAGGGAGGAGAGTTAACTCCGGGAAGGGGAGGATTATTTACCTTCAACAATGGAAAGCTCTCAGCTTCAGCATAGGAAATTTAAGGGCTGCCTTTGTTCCCCTACAGCTTGTCAGGACATTCTGTGGTGGGGCTTTCTGGGGAGAGAGTTCGTGTGTTTAAAAGGGGAGCTGCGTTCCCAAGGTGGAGAAGTGTAAATCCGTGAGCGAGTGAGATTTAGGACATAACCCTTGTTTTCCATCATTTGTCTTAACATTTCCAGCAGGAATGCAACAGCTTTACCCCCTCCAAGCAGAGCAATTGTGTACTATAAGTGAAGGACCATATAGGCTTCTGGAGGAATTTTAACATAGGTGTACTAGGTGGCCAGATTTTTCAGAGCTATCAGGCTTAGGTAGCAGCTGAATAGAAGTTTTGAAAAGCACAACTTGATGGACTAGTTAGGAGGAGGAAGAGTTTCAACTTCTAAATCTTTTCAAAACCATACTTTGTTGTAAGGTCATAGTTTAGTTTTTTATGTCTCTCTTGCTGATTAATTTCATTGTTCTGATTTTACTGATTGATTTAATTATTTTTATTGTATTATAAATACCTTTATAAAGCTTGATTTTTAATGCAAACATTCGCTTGGCTTTCAATAGAAATTCAGCTTCTAATTGCGTAGGTATTTAAACATTTCTTCCTTTCCACACTAGAACAGTTGCCCATGAGTGTTGTTCCATTAGCAATGCCTCAAGAAAAAGCCTTCATCAGCAAGTGCTATGAGCCAAATTAGGATGACACAGTGGTAGAAATGCTTGGGCCTCTCTAATTGTCACCACTGATGAAGTGAATGTGTGTAACAGCAGGAGAAATGTTGCAGTTCTCCATCATTAGTAAACCTGAAAGGTCTGTAGATAAGGTCTTATACTCCTCCTTTGTTTCCTCCAGAACACAGCAACCCATCTATGGTGTAATTCCATTTACAAGGCTGACTGCATATTTTTCCACTCCAAAATTTGCATAGCACTTGGTCACTTAGAGCAGAAGAATGAACAACATCTGAGATTTCCATTTTGAGTTATTTAAGAATCTGTCTTTACTCACTGAGTATATAAAGCTATCCTTAAATGGCCAGACTGCACTAGGTGTGAAAGAATTCTCTTCTTGTCCCCTAAAACAAGACCACAACATTAACTGCAAGGATCCAGAGTTACAGAATATTTGTACCTCTTAATTCTTCCAGGAATCATGGAACTGGCTTTGTTTAATGGAAGATCATGTGTATTGAAGGGGAAATTCCTTTCAGATCTGCACAGACATCAGGTCAAAAGTTTGTACTGGCCAAAAATGTTATTGCAGTTGACTAGGGCAGGCTGAAAAATGGTGGCCAAGAAAATGGAATAAATGATATGGTTGATGTGGCCAGACCTCACACAAGTGTATGTCAGGATTAATTCCTTGGTGGCCTACAGTTATTTCCACTTTACATTGGCATAAGCCATGTAGAAAATAAGGTTAGCATTTGTGCCATCTACAGAGAAAATACCAGTGCCAGATTGAGTAGTGCACTTTTTTTGGTCTGTGTTTTTGTGTTTTTCCTACAGCTTGAACAGGAGCATGGCTTCCTTAACGAACAGAAATGTCAGAAAATCTATCACCAGGTTTGTCCCTATAGCTTTACATGTTTTGCAATCAGTTCTTTCTTATAATTTTATTTCTGTATTTCTATTTTGAATAATTCAGGAAGCCATCCAATCTCTTTTGTTCAATGAGTATATCAGGCCACCAATAAGTCATAAGGCTGCAAAGGGTGAGAGACAGTTCTACACCCCCCCCACCCCAAGGATTTTTTTTTAACAAGGTTTATTACTTCAATTTGACAAGTTGGAAGCTGAGACACCAAAACACTAAATGACTTGGCCAAGGTCATACAGGAAATCTGGGAGGGAGCACCAAACATATGATTGCTACTGGTTTCCAAGCCAGCTCTCAAACCACTGGACATCCTTCTTAATTTCCAGTCTTTTCTGGCACTGCTACCAACTTTCTGGTCCAATTCCTCAACCACATTGTACCTCTTTTTTCCTCCTTTTGTAAATAAAGCCAAGGTAAGGTACCAAAGCAATCAATAGGTACATAGTAATTTCCTTGGGCAGTTTCACTTCTCTTTCAGTTCACAACTTGTCCACCAACAAATTTATTCCTTGCTTGGAGCACTTTACTGAGTCATTTCTATTCAAAAGTATCTGTTAGCACTTTGCTAAGCCTCAGACTGAACATCTTTGATCCACCCATTTCAAGATTAGATGGATAATAGAACCCAAACTCTAGATCCAAAAACCTCCACGTTTTGGAGGTATATTCAAAGCCCAAGCCTGGATTTGGCTCTCAACACGGTTACTTTGATCTGGCTTCAGATCTGAGTACCGTATCCTGTGACGTCTCTGTTTCTAGCACAAAATCTTGCGTTCCTATCTCTGTGACAGCTCTTAGCCTTGATGAGTTCCTCAGCGCACCTTGTGTGGGAAATGACACCTACTGATCCTCTCAAACTTCATTCAGATGGTGTTCGCATGCAATGGGTTTTTTTAACGGTCGGTTATTTATTACTTACCTGGAGGCCTAGAGAATTTGGTGTTTCGAAAGAAGCGTGCAAGAAACCCCAATGTTGCGTGTTGTTCTCGTCATGCTCTCCCTCTTGCCTGTTTTCCATGCGGGGTGTGTAACTGGTTCCCACTTCCTAGAAATCAAATCACCACTGCTCCTCCCCGTTTCTCTCGTGTCCCCACATGATGAGAACATTGCATGGTTTTTTTCCCCATGGATGGGAAAGCCAGGGCAAGCTTGGTACTGTGGTCTTTTGCACTAACAGCACTTGAGTGGCAATTCACTCTTTCCAGGGAATTATTCTAGATTTATTCACCACAAAGCATCCAACCATAACAACTCAGTAATTTTAAGGCCTAAGGAAAAAATGTAACAAGATGTTAAAAAATTTTGGTTTGGGATAATTGGGAGTTGTTTATATCCTTGTGCTGCTGATTATGTTGTCATATACCACCACTGCTGGTGTCCTCAGGAACAGGATTATCTTTGCTTGGAAACAAAGCCTCTGTTTTAACCACTTAAATGCTGGTTAATGTAACTGATAAATGGGAGGAAAAATACTCCCCTGCTGTTAATGGATCTGTCAGATGCTCAAAAATCACAGTGATGAGGGTTGAATAAACAGATAGATGGATAAATGAAACATACTCACTGTAAGTTTTACACTAAAACTATCAGGGCACTGCAGTTTTTCTTTAGAACGTTTAGGGCAGAGTCTCCCCACTGCACGGCAGAATACAGCTCTTGCTCTTCCTGGGTTTGAAAATCACTTTCTGTGCATTCAGATCATACCAAGCTTTCCAGGCTGTATCTTCCTTGGGTTTTATACCCTCCAATTATTTCTGTATGAATCTGGAATTCACATCTCTGCCTCATGTTTTTTCCCCTGTCTCACTGAAATGCCAGGACTACCCATGAAGTCCAGTGGATGCTTCTTGTAATGGAAATGTGTTGTATAAGATATGGGGCTTGACAGTACTGCTTCCCCTCAGGTTCCCTGAGAGAGCTGGAACTGGTATTTCCTACTATCCCACTGGAAAGGATTGTACTGAATGGGCTGGGGCTGAATGCTCTTTACAGTACTTTGACAGTTAAAAAGAAGTTTAAGTATAAATTACATTTGCACTCATAAGACTTTTTTAGTTTTCCAGAGTGGTGGCATATGAAAGCTTTCCTGTGAGTTTTTGGGGGTTTTTTGTTTTGTTTTCTTGGGATTTTGGGGTTGGGTTTTTTTGTTGTTGTTGTTTGTTTGTTTTAAAGGCCCTGTCAATAATATGAATAATAAGTTCTAATGGTTTGTACCAACTCTCAGCCTCTCTGAGGTTTTCAGCAGTAATTTCCCCCTGATTTCATGGGAACTGGACCTGGAAGGCAGCAAGCTAGATGCACTTTGTCAAAAGAAAGCATTGTCTGTATCCAGAATTTTCATAACATCTAATTTAAAGTGCATCTTGAATTTTTTGGGGAAAAAAATCTCAACAACTGTAGAGAAGAAAACGAGCCATTTCCTTAGCTTGAACCTGCATGAATTAGTGGTAAAGTGTTGATCTCTAAACTTGCAGTTTCTGAACCATAAAATCTGTTTATTTCACCCTATAAAAGAACATTTTAACTTATATAGCTATTTAAGTTTAAAAGCTATTAGAGAAGTGGGTGGGGAAAGGAGAAGCAGCAGCTTGAATCAGTAATTCAAGCTTGCAATACAATCTTCATCTGCTGCATAGCTTGCATAGAAATTCCCTTCAATGTGGATTTTCTGTGCTTGTAGCAGTCCCACCATACAGGAAATATACAGTATATATTTCCAACATTATCCATAATTGTAGTAAAGCTTATAAAGCAACCTATTCCTAGTGTATTCCTGGTGATCAGCAATAACTGGATATTCTTAAGTATGCATTTAAAGAAGGAAAAACGTAACAAGAGCTGGCAGAAACTAGCATTTGCAGTGACTTTCCAAAGGGAGGTGGGGGGAAGAGCGTTAATATGCTCTTACTGCAGGAACAGCAACAGCTTTGATGGAAAACCTACCTACCTACCTATGGTTTCTCTTATACCTGAATTTCAGGGGTTTTTTGTGTTCCTCTACAGATTGAAAGTGCTGGAGCTCAAATTGAGTCAATCAGGTATCCCCTCAGGTGGGCAGAACAAAGTCACAGCACCCTCGGGGGACAGACGGCGTGTGACGAGGAGGGACGGCTTCGTGCTGGAGACAGGGCAGGGGTGGAGGAAGCCTGGGTCCTGCTGCAGCACCCTCCCTGCTACGCTGTGGCTTCTTGCATCCCAAAGAAAGCAAAGAGGGGCTTGTGCTGCTTCAAATGTAAGGTGGGTGTTTGTCCTTCATCCCAGGGCGGAGCACAGGGAGGGGAGGCTTCTTGCCCAGGCTCTGATGCTCATTCGCACACACACGGCTGTTTGCAAGCAGCAGCCTTGCTACAGCAGTCGCCTTCAGTGAAAGGCAAGAGAGATTTTGATTCTCTGCAAAACTGATAGAAAATTGTCAACACTTTGAGAGGCTGTGCTTCGCTTGAGCTGTGCAGGCCCTTTGTGTACTAACTATCCCTGAACTTGCGGTACCTTGCTAAAAATAGTTCAAAACGTAACCGTGAGTTCCCTGAACTGTGTTCCTTACCAGTTCTGTATTATTCGACTCACCATTCCTTTGAAAGTATTCATCCTTCCCCTCGTAAAACTTAAATCAGCTCATTCCTTAGTCCAAGAGTTGACATCATTATGATGTTACATCCTATGTAATGGTGCGAGACCTGGAAAAGCATTCACAGCAAAACCGCGCGGTGAATTGAATTTGCAGTGCCTCAGCCCTTGCTTGCAGTCTGATCTCCCTCCCGCCCTCCACGTTTACTTGTACTTTTAAAACCTGTGCGGTTCCTTGGAAATATCCCTCAGTAACACAGCAGCACGCTGCTGAGGATCTATCAAGGGTCTTTTTAATGTTCCCATTTTTCTTTCCATGACCCCATTTGTTTTACAGTGTTTGTGAGAGCAAAAGTGATTGTTTTACCAAATTAAGCTAGTTTTCTTGCCAGGAGCAGTGGCTAGGATCTTGTTGACAGAGTTGGAAAAGATTATTCTTTCAATACATTTTGAATGAGTTTTTTAACGATATCTGCCATATACTGTTTCCAAACTCCGACCACATTTAACTGTTTAATATTATACAGTGACAGGGACAAATTAGCACTTTTCATGTTCCTATCAAAATTAACACATCCCAAGAAGACATTTCAAGAGCTACAGATCTCTTATTTAGAAATGAATGTAGGAAACTACTTAAATACGTTGAACTCAAAATCTTGGCCCAAATAAAGTTTGAGAGTTTTGTTACTGATTTCAGAGGCCTCAGAATTTAACCCATTTTGCTTACGTGTGTTTGGAGGTACCTTTTCTCTCGTGTGTCTTTTATACAATGATTTTTTCTTTTTAGTGAAAAGCTCTCTCCGCAGCCTACTCTGAACCCCATATCTCATCCCTTTGCTCAAGGGCTTCCTCACGGGCATGAGAGGGTTTTTTTGGTTTGGTTTGGTTTGGTTTTTTCCTCTCCTTTCATGCATAACTGGGCCTCTGGGTTTGTTTGTTCTTCCATCTTCCTCTGAAACATCTGGAATTGGCCACAGCTAGAAATGGGCTAATGAGCAGCGTGCATAGATGCTTCTGGTGGTAGTGAGAAGCTCCTCACGCTGCTGGCTGGCGTGTACTGTCCCCAGCCACACTGGCAGGGATCGCTGCAGTTTGCTTTATTGTTGTGCCTCTCTCGTGAAGGACACCGCTTTCTCCCAAGGCACTGGTGGTATTCAAGGCCTTTAGTCTTTTGTGCTAAAAGTCTGAAGCTTGTTCTAAGGTATTGGAGGTTCCTGGATGGCTTGTGTTTAGGTGGATGTTGGAGTTGAAGTTCTGAGTTTAGCATCGTGATTGCTGTGATGGCAGGGGTGAGGTGAGCCAGGCAGTGCTTCTAGCTGCGTGTTGCCGTGGTGTGGGGGGCTGTGATGTGTATAGGGCCATTTTTGCTGTCACATGAAATGACTCTTGATCATTTGTGCTCATGGAAGCTGCTATGCAATATAGGTACATGACGATTCATGTTCTTTCTCCCAGCTTTGGTCCGTGCAAATACCTTGGGTTAACAGATGAGAGAATACAAATCCAAGTCAATATGTCTGTGTATTTCACTTTTCTGTCTGAGAATATTAAGGCCAGATCCTCATTTATACTAAGCCCACTTGCAATATTCTGGCACTATAAAGATGCCTTAGCAAGAATGTAAATTAAAGCCTCTTTATACTTTTAATAGTGTTTGTAGTTTCACTTGGCTGCAGTACAGGAATGACACATGTCTATACAAATGGCATTTGCCATCCTGTTGATGGCTGCTGATATTCTTCATGCCTCTACCCCCTAACTAAACCACCAGTCTGCTGCAGTCCCAGCTTTCCAATCTCCTTAAAATTTTCTGTTTTCTTGAAACATCTAAACCAGGATTTAAGATTGAAGTAATTTTTCTGTCCTTCCTTCACCGTGCGATGACCCTGTAATGTGTCTGTGTGAATCTCTACTAAATACCCAGTTCTGCAATGCCCAGCCAGCTCATTCTTACCATGTACGTTGCTCAAATTGGAGAGGAAGGTTATTCATCTCAGTACACCTTGTACAATGCAGAGCACCCTTTTCCTTTTTGGATTAACAAAAAGAAAATATCTGGGGACAAAACCTATATTATGGGCTCTCAGAGCAAGGACCTCACATATTTTACATTAAATCATCTCAGCTTTTACATGTTCAGGTCCGTTTTCATTTCTAACCATTAAGACCTTGTGTACCAGTGCCTTGTCTTTCAAATGGGCAGTATTGCCCTAGCTAATCTTACCGGGATGCTGCAAGAATGAAGAACGTTCAAAAGCCCGACAGTTTAAAGAGCAAAGAAATGAGGGACCTGAAGTACAAGGCTTGTAGAGAAGCCACGTGCGAACTATATAGACTTAGGAAAAAATGTCAATATCGGCATCTACATAATATATTTCAGAGAAAATACTGCTTTTGTAATGTCTGAAAGAATGTATAAACATTTTGTTAGGTCCATGGTTGTATTCTGACTGTAAAGTCTTGTGCTAAATTACCACATGTTCAACAGTGCAGGGCTCAGAAGAGTCATGAAAAAAAGCTTCCAAGAAGAATCGAAAATGCATTTTTGTTTGTTTGGACTTTTTGTTTTGTTTTGTTTTTTAAATAAATGTTTAGTAAGTGATGACTGCGAAGTGCATAGCCTTGAGACTGCCATTGAAAAAAACCTAATGCTGTTCCCCCTGACAGAAATCTGGAGCTCTCCAGTGGTTTAAGTCTCCCATTCCTTCCTTCTCAAGGTTATGAGAACTTAGTCCAAAACCTGTCTGTGGTCTAGGACTGACTGTTAGCTTGTCAGAGTCTTAGCCCCTATTGATTTTAAAAAGAGAAAATTACATATGGAGAGAATAGAAAGAAAAGAAATGCCTCTAGCAAACTAAAATGGCTGTATTTAAAATAACTTACGTAGGGGAGAAAGCCTAACGGTCTCAGTGCAGGTGAAATGGTACAACGCTTATGAAATGCAAATATTTAGAAGATTCTGTAATTTAGTAAATGGACTCTTAAAAACTAAAAGGTGGATAGCCTCCCATGTGTAATAAAGAATGTGATGGCACTCTGCAAAACTTCAGAGAGCATAACATATAGCGCAATAGCATTCCTGCAGAAAGCTCTTATCTCCTCTATACTCTTAAGTTCTCGCTATATTCTTCCCGTAGATGGTGCAAGTCTTCACTGCAATGCTTTCTATCCAGCCCAGCTGTTCGCTACGTTTCTCCTTCCAAATCTCATCTGAAAGTGTATTTTTCTGCATTTCTAGATTAAATATTCTTCCTGTGTTGATAGGTGACTCTGGAGGAATTTTCTGAGTGACTGATAAGATAAAGTTACCCTTTTTGGGAACAGCTTGCATGAGGAGCATTGTACAGTCGAATGGGGCTGTTAGAATTTAATCTGTCTGGTTCTGTCACCGAAGCTCAGCTGTCACGGGTTGTTTACTTATCACGCTGCATTGCTATTTTCTGACGGATAAAATATTCCAAACCCAAACAAACTCATAATTCAAGAAGCAAAAAGGCCTCCGCTGAGTATCAGTTGCCCTCCGTGCAGAAGAGGGGAGCCGCTTGCTAAGATAGAGCCTTCTCCTGAGCCCTTAGCAGCTCACTGCTTATTGTGGTCTGGCAGTGCCTGGGCTGCCGAGCTCGAAGCCGATGACAGGGGAGATGATAAAGTGTCTGCTGAAGCTGTACATGGCTGCGGGTCACTGCCTCGAAATGTGAGAACAAAATGGGTCCGAGCGCTAATGACTTTCAGGTGTGCACGCCAGGGCCTGTCAGGGCAGTCAAGGAATTAGTGCTTGGCACAAGGCGCAGACCTCTTGGCTGCCAAGTTAAACATAAATGGGGCCTCATGTAAATAAACAAGGGCAAAGTGAGCTTTTACTCACACTAGATTGTATATCGAGCTCGTACACACGCATCGATCTCGTTGCATGCACGCACACTGCATGCACGCACACGCAACAGCCCCCTCCTAGGGCAATAAGGCAAGACTGGCTATTGCAGCTGTGAAAGGCAGGGGCGAGGGCAGCTCCCCAGCACCATTTCTCATTTACAGGCAAATGGGACGAGGCCCCTGCCTCGCTAGAGGCTGTTAAATCTGCTGGAGCATTGCTCTTTTCTTTGCTTCCTTTCTCATGCGGATGGCCCAGTGCTTACCTTGTAGGATATTACCTTCCGTACCTCGGAAATGCTCTCCCTGATCTCCCGGGGTGAGTCCCCTTTCAGCCCACCTCCCCTCCTTTTATTTTCCCAGCCCTCTCCGATACACACCAAGATTAAATTTCTGCTTTGGCCTGGATTATGTTTTCCAGGCCAATATATTATGCCACCTTCACACTCCCCTCCCTGCCCCATCTGGCTTCCATCCTACCCCCATAAAGATTATTAATACAGCCTGTTTGCAAACGATTTATTAGCAGGGGCCAAACTGGTGCCATTTCCCATTTTAGTAGAGCACTGAAAATAATCCTGAGGAGTGTGCCCAGCTATAAAAACGTACTTATACTGTCATATTTGCAGTTTCAAACATGCACCACTTGATAGTCTCAAAAGTGCTGTTTAATTGGGTTTTATGGGTTCTAATTAATTATACCATGTAAAAAAATTACTTGTCCCATTACAACTCTCTGTGGTTTACTCTGAAGAGCAATGTAATTTAGAGATAAATTGTCCTTCTCTATCCCCCTGTCGTACCCCCCCGATCCCCCCCCCCCCCCATTTCCCAGCAAGTTTCAGAAATATTTAATTTTCTTTAAACTCAGTAAAGAAGCTGAGAGAAAGCTACATTTTGTTCAGGGGACATAACTTTTCCCAGTACCCATGAACAGCTTTGTGACTCAAAATGGTTCCAGTTCCTTCTGCTGAATCAGGCTGGTGAAATTATGAATAATCCTGCAACTTTCCAAAGCTCAGGTCTGTGGTGGCTGTGATTTTGCAAAGACTTGAACATGATTGCAGCTTTATATGCTGTGGATTATTTCCTCTGATTATACAGAGGTAACAGTAAAGGAAACTGAGCAAGTGTGCAGGGTTTTTTGCTGGATGAAGGTCTAGATTGAGATTTCTCTCCACAAGCCTGTTATGAAAACTGTGTTAAAGGATCTGGCTGCCTTTATGGCATTTTGGTGTGACTAGCAGCAGAGGAAACCTCTCAAATTAACTTTCTATCCTGTCATGCAGAATCGTGAAGCCTGGATTATTCAAACAAATTCTGGGGCAGTCTTCTGACTTTTAAATGCTTCCTGGAATGACTTTATGAAAAATGAGCAGCCAAGCAGGTACACTTGTGGTTCTTTAAAATATACTCTTATACTGCATCCATCACTGTAATAAATTGAGTCTCACGAGGCAAAACATGAAATATAGTAGAACTGAAGCAGACAAACATTCTATCTTATGTTCTATGACTTTATCTGGAAATTAGGGAGTCAGAGTATCAATTAGCAAGAAAAGACAGGGCAAAGAAACCTCTTTAATTTGCCTTTTATAGGCAAATGCTACTTATTTCAGAAATGTCATGTCACACTTCAAACAATGTAAAGCTTTTGTGCGTGACAGGTACCTCCAAAACTACCCTGCCCAGCCCTAGGAAGGAGACTCGGTGACCTGTCCCAGGTCACTGCTATTACTCGTAGCACTAAAAGGTTATGATTCTTAATGTGACTGCACAGATGAGTGTTCACTGGATCAAAAAGTTTGTTAGTCATGCTTCATTAATTTGCTTATTTTATAAAATAAATAACCAGCCTGTCAGTTGCTGGAAACTTGGACCATCCTGGGTGTCCAGGTCAGTCTGCTTCATGCTCTGGAGCAGAAGCAGTAAGAACTGCCAAAAAAAGAAAAAAAGAACCACCACAGTCACACACATTACTCATCAATCTGAAAAGTAACAAGATTAATACTAAGAACTGTTTTTATAAAGTAATCCTCTCCTGTAGTAAAATTAGTTAAAAGAAATTTTAGTACATCTATCTAGTTAGTTATGTTAACAATAAGTAAAACCTGCAGCATTTTTATGGAATGAGTTAGCAAAACAGAGCCCAAACCTGAACAAACTTGAAAATGTCCATGCAGTGTTTGGGTAAGCCCAAACAAACCTGAGTATCTTGGTGTTTGTACAGTGTTTATGCTTGCTTTTACATGGCTTTTACTGCCTCAGAAAGCCATTTATGGAGAGGAAACAATGTGAAACCTGCTCTTCTCATGCGATTTTCATCATCCAGAGATTTAAATAAGTGGGATCTGCACTTTTCGTGCTATTCTGTCCCCATAAATTACTCCTGGAGGCATTAAAAGGGCTTGTGACAAACACAGTAATAAATACCCAAAGCACAAATACAAATGTTGCAAACTGCTCACGCTGCTGTGGCAGCAGCTCTGTTGTTAATTTATTGAGCAAAACTGATGAGGGACCTCAATACCTGTTTCAGCGCTGCTGTGTGTGGAGCCTCATTTTACACTGCTGAAGCCGGTGCTAAAAATCCGACTGACTTTTATAACAGTATCGTGATTGCCTGGGAGCTGACCGAGTTACTCCGATTATTCCAGAGAAGCAGAAGAACAAGGAAAACGAAGGGAGAGGAGGAATATCAGCTGCAAAAGGATCTTCTAGCTCGTGTCACCTGCAGCAGCTCCTGCCCTGGGAGGACTGTGCCTCTGGGCAGGAACGGAGAGGTTGTGTAACAGAGGCGAGCCCTGCCAGGTCCTTTCTCCTGACACATCCCAGACCACAAGCATGGCCCCTACATCTGAGGGAGAGAAGCAGCAGGGGCACGCATGAGTCACGGCCCTCATGACAGGGGAATTCCTCGCTGGCTGCTGGCAGCTGTGGGGCTGAGCGGTTTCCACGGCCTGAGCGTTACGGAAAGAGCCGTTCTCAGCTGAGTATTTAATTCCGATTTCTCACCTCCCTTCAAAATAGAAGATCCTGACATAGGGTTTTTTTGATCGAACAGTTCTCATGCAGTTCTTCTGACTGATCCTTTGTGAACTAGGAGAAGCCCAGGTTCACAGCAAGCCCCAGGGTATCCTTCAAAGGCATCTGAGTCAAGTTATATTTTGCACTCTACTCATCCCCTTGATAAGAAAACACAAAAGAACAAACTATCAATCAGTGAAAAGGCCAAACTGTCCAGCTCCATAGCATTTAATGCCTGGTTAGCCCAAACCCTGGTTTCACCTCTTAAAAGTACCCTGTATCTGCCCACAAGTGCTGTTACCTGTGCCCGGAGCTGCAGGACTGCCGGCTCGGCACGGCTCTGCCTCCAAGTCACCGCATCTGTACGGGAAACTCGCAACTGCCGCTCCTTGTCTCACAGGTTAGTGGTGATTCCTTTAGAGTAAAAGGGTTGGGATACAGGTCTTTTTTCAGAAATGTATGAAACGAGGCAGGCCTGTGGATGAGGGGAGAACAGGGCTCCATTCCTCACTCTGCTGTGTCTAAGTCAGTGGGGCAGTAAACGTATCTGGAAACCAAGGATACGTTCCCTGGTATCACTGCATTGAAAATAACACATAGCACATTTAATAAGTTTTTTATTACAAAATTTATATTCTACTACAGTGGCATTTTAGAAACAGCTGGCGATGTACCTGTAACTAGGATTGCCTGAAACTTTCCAGGTTTCTTTATTTCCTTGTAACTCTGTCAAACTCCGAACATTCACATTGAAATTTCCCATGTTGGTATCAGCTCTGGTTGATTTATTTAGAACAATTTAAACCCAACACAAATAAAATTTCGAGGGGAGTTTGAAAGTTTGAAGCAAGGGAGGCATAGGTGTTCTCCCGATTCAGAATGAAATGAAATTATGAAATAACTGAATATCCTGCATACTGGAAATTTGGAGTGCTGCCTCTCTGTATTGCTTCAGCAGTGAATGTTACAAAATAGAAGTAGGCCTGATTCATGCAAGCACGTATATCCTGATTCCCCGAAACAGAAAGACAGATGCAAAATGCTGAACTGAAACCTATAGGCAGATTTTGATCACCTCTAATTTCAACTTGAAAGCTTTAATCATTTGGGCTTAGTATTCCATGCCAGGTACCTTTTCCAGTTTTTGGAAAATTTCAGCTGATATGACTCAGGAACAAGAATATGAATATATATAAACTTATATTATTACACTTATAGAATAACATTTTTATCCTATATATTACATTTATCTTATGTATATATAAATAGATATGTGGGTTATATGTAAAAATTTCTATTTTTTTATATATATGTATATATAATGGAGACAGTGTTCTCCTTGAAAAGCTTATTATTCAGAAAAGGGTGCTGGGAAATCATTAAATTGAAGTTTCCTGCATAGTGTTTATTTGGCTTCCTTTTGTACATGTGTTTGGTATACTCTTTAATTACATGACCATGTACTATATTTAGTGGAGGACCTGGTCTCATTCGGTTCAGAAGGTGGAGCAGCTCAGGAGATGAGTCACGTCTGGGTAGAGGATGAGGCTGGTGTCTGATGGACTTCGCCTGTACTTGGTACAGAAGCTGGGAGCAGTGTGGTAAGAGGCAGCGGATTGAAAAGAAAATGGGGCATCTCATGGCTAAGGCATCTGGATGCTGCAAAACTCTCATCCAGTCTTACAGAAGTCCATTTAAACTAAATTCTTCCCAACTGGCTATTCACTTTATTTTGTTTTCTGCGTTCCCATTTGCAGAATACATTGTCAGTGGTATTTCTCCTGACATATGATGCTGTACAACGTTAAACATTCTGAGAAATCAATTCCCAGACATTTCAGTTTGGGTACCCAATGTTGGCAGAACGTTTTGACCTGAATCTCTTTGTGTTTCAGTTTCCCATCTGTTAAACAAGAATAATAATATCCTCTCGTCTTGCGGGGTGTTGTTAAAAGAAATTAACGTTGTGAAGCACTCATGCCATACTGATAAGAGCCCTAGAAAAACTCAGGAGAAAATTAGCAATTGTGTCTTCCAAGCAGGTTTTGAATACTATGTGGTAAATAAGGCCTCAAGCCACATGCTGAATAATGACGCTGTAACGAAATATTGAATATCTGCTTATTAAGTGAGCACTGTCCATCCTGAGGTAGAATCTGGTGGAAAACAAGACATAATCCTATATTTAAAGGGTGAATCATAATTCAGATGAATAAGGTTTTATGGTTAACTTTAGTTTTGACATTTTGATTACTTAGTTTTGCAGATATAAATGGTGTATGTGCAAAAGGATACCTGTGCCTAAAAAGAAGCAAAATCTGAGTTAAAAAATGCTGGTTGTTCAAAGAAATATGCAGGATCTTAATTCTTATCTCTGTAGATGAGATGCTTCTTGGTGCCCGGTGGGTTTTGGAGAGGAAAAAGACATTGCAGCTCATACTGTTTGGGAAAGAGTTTTCAAGAAAATGTTAAATTGTAGGTTGTTGCCTCTCCTTTGTTTTTAAAAGATGAGAGAAGCTTTCCAGCTGGGAAAGCTGGTAGTGGAAATAGTTTTGAAATTAGGACATAGATTCTTGCACACACCTGGATGGGCTCCTGCAAAATTTGCATGGGGTATTACAGTACGTTCTGTTCTTAACACTTCTTTCTACAGCTCGTGGAAGAGGAAACTCCTAGGTTCTGTAGCAATCAAGTATATAGCTTTCACAGAGCTAGACAGACTACTTATCAAAGATAAAAGAACATTTTAGCACAAGAACAAATGGGTATTAATTGGCTATGAATAAATTCAGTCTGGAAAAGAAATGAAGTTTTTTAGCCACCACAGCAACAGAACTCTTGAGTGGCTTCCCAGTGGGAAGAAACAGGGAATTTCCTAGTTCCCTCACATGGTGGCTGATTAAAATAAAGAAAGGGGTTGCAGATCCAAAGAACTCTATGAGAGCAGATTGGGATTAAGAACCTAGGAAGTTGGTTTCTAGTCCCGTATCTGCCATTTCCTATTCCTAAAAATAGCCCTCACAAGGCTGGCATTTACCTTGCTCACTTCACATATGGAGAAACTGACTCCTCGAGGATGAAAGGATAAATCCAGTCTCCTCAACTTCATTAATGAGGACTCATGAGCAGAGCAAGGAATCAGAAAGGCATCTTTCCAAAGGAGACAGACCCTAGTTAGGAAAGAGTAAAGCACTCTGCCTCCTTGTGCCCCTCTACAAACCCTTCCCTGCCCTCTGAAGGATGGAGAGCAGCCGTGGCTCTGGGGTCCAGCATGATGCAGTGGTGGGGCACTGTCTGTACCCCCAGCGTTTATTCTCCTCTACCTTATTTTCTGCTGTTTGCGAAGTAGGGCTGCATTGGCTTTGCTGATAAAGGATCCTTTGCAGACACAAAGAAGAGAGGAACAATTCCAGGCCACTTTGCAAGTCACTGGGAACAAAACATAGCTGCCCCTGCACCTTGTGAGGGGTGTAAAGCGTGTCTGATTGCTTAGCCGTCAGCAGGAGGCAGCTTGGGGTGAACCATTCCTGCTGGTTTGCCACTATTAAGATCCAGCAGTACCTTGATGTTTCCTCACTGGCAATAATTTGCAGGATTAAATACTTCAAGCCACTCTAAAATTAGTTCCAGGAGGCATTTTGTGCTTTCATTTCAGAGCTCTCATGAGCCTTTCCTACTTTGTAAGTCTGCTACAGCTAATTACCTGATGGTTGCAGCGCTCTAGAAGATTTCAAATATCTGTCTTTTCCACTGGTCTAAAGACGCAAGTGGGGTTACAGTGTGGAACTTGTATCGGGAGCGTTTGCCAAACACTGTAACTAGCTCAGACAGCTTCGTGAGATGGACAAATAAACCACTGCAGACAAAATTACCTTTGTCCAGTGTCTCCATCCAAGATTCAAAGCGCTTATTTTTGAGCCTTTAAAAACATCTCAGAAACCCTTGAAAGAAATGCTTTTATGTATTGAGCCCTCTCCGTCTGTCTGATCCATTACAGAGGCTGCAGAATCACAGCAGACATTTTCAGTGGGACTGCCTTCAGTGCTGTGGTTTAAGAGTTTGCAAGGAATATTTCGTATTTGATTTTGAGAACACCTGTAGTGCGTGATGCTACTGTCTGTCCTATGCAGGCGTGTAGCTGTCGGAGCCAGAGCTAGAATAATTTTGGGAGAAGTGAGAAATCTTATCACATCAGCAAAAAAGCACAGCTTGAAGAAGACCGTGGGCACTCAGTCTGCAGAAATCCACTGGCAGTGGTATCCCCCTCTTGAAGATATAGTTCACTCTGCTTGGTGTTTCTGGCCACCTTTATTGGCCCGTGCTGGCTATGGCCATACCATGATCCTTTCTATTTTCTTCCCACCCTTTCCTGGCCCCTTTGAGATGATTCACTTACTGAATATATGCATGTGTCATTTATAAAAAGTCTTACTCCTGACCACAGCAGAAATCCAGAGGGGTTTGTTTCCTTACTTGTGATTTCACAAGCTGATTTTTTTCACCTGGCACCATGCCCAAAAGAAATGATCTTTCTCTCATACTTCCCAGGGTCATGACTGCTGTTGGCATCTTTTAAAACCTGCTTGCTCACTGCTTCTGAGCCATCAAGGCAAGCACAGCTTCATCCACCAGTTCCCAGCCTTACTTTTTTGGGTTTGGTGTTCATGTTCTTAAACCCATGGCAATTTGAAACCCATTGCATGCATCCCAGTACCAGTAGCAAATATTTTTACTCTTTCAGCCATCACTGAAGTAATTGAAATTGTTCCCTCATTTACTCTTAATGAAAGATGTCTACCACCTTCAGCTAGGTATTCAGTGAAGCTGTCCACCACTGTTGATCAGTGTTTCTTCTAGACAAAGCAGCTCACCAGCCATTGCTGTGAACCTCCACCACAGCGCCACAGTATCTGAAGTCATGTTTTTCCAATATAGTGACCTAACGTGAAACTTCTAAGTCGTAAATACCAAGACCCTGATCATAGTCCAATAGCAGGACTTAGTTGCTTCAACATGATTTTCCGTGTTTACACTTGGGCGCGATGTTTGAAAACTGTGTTCTAAGACTGAGACCCAGCTTCCTTTGAAGTCAATGGGAGTTTCAGCCTCGACTTCCACAGCAGAAGGGTTGGGCTCTTTGTTCTTTTGTCTAGTGCAATTTGTGAGTAATTGCTATGATCCAAGTGATGGGCTGGATTTTCTAGCTTGTTTCCAAACTGTGCTTCTTCTGAGACCAATCTCCTCTTCTGCCTCTCCCAAAACAGAATGCTGAAGGAGCATGGATAGAGGAAATCCGTTCAGACTGAGTAAACAACTCGTGAGGGTAGGCCAGCAGGATTCATTCATGCTCATTCAGCCTAGGCTGGCTGGTTTGATTCCAGTTGGAGCACTCTCTTCATTACAGGCCCCCTGGGGAATGTTAATCTGTACAGTATAAACATTTATAAACATCTACTAAATCATTACACTTCAGCTGCCCCATAAACACTCCTGAATGCTTTCCTTAGGCAGCATTGGTTGGGTAACGTGTGGCTTTTTGGAATGAGTTTACGGGTGTTTGGCACTGGTAGAAAAATTGGGAGAGGGCACAGGAGGTTAAATAACATTGTTTAAGCTCCATGACTTACTTAGGATAAAGACAAAAGCTGTTTGTGAAGGATTATAATAGGTCTAGCCGGTAGAAGTTGAGGAAAAGCCCAGGTTGTAGAGGGGCTAAGACAGCCTTCCAGCCTTATACACTGGATTTTTAGTGGTACCATTGCTATGAACATCACAAAATGCACTTACCACTAGTCCACTTGACGTTTCTGGACGCGGGCAATACATCATTATTCATCTATGACTGCAGCACTAGCTGCCGCTGAAAGAACTGCCTGATGCAAGGAAAAAATGTAGACTTAACTTCTGAAAACTGAGCCAGAACTAACATAACCCACAGAACTGTAATCAGCTGGGCCACAGGTCCAGGGCTTGCTTGTATGCACTTACAGGACATACGAGTATGTATATATAGGCAAAAATAAGTATGTTTATGAACCGAAATGAGCAGATAGATAGATAGATAGATAGGTAGATACATCTGTGACGTGTAGGAATAGCAATCAGATTTGAATGCAAACCTAGCAAAGCAAAACTTGTGCTTCGTAAAGTTGAACTTCTCAATTCTGGATGGGATCTGTCACCTTGCCTGAAGGTGCCAGCATGAATGAGCATTACCAGGACTGGGGTCATAGTAACTCCATACCCAGTTTTAGAAGATATATATGAATATAGAAGTAGTTAAGTAAAAAACAAAGAAACAAACCCTCATGACGTAGTCTCAAATGTGTAAAGGATAATTCCCTCAATTATTAATATTTTTGTTTGTTTGCAGGTGTTTTGACAAGCTAGGAACTGATAGAGGTAACATTAATTACCACAAGGAGTGCGTATGAGTAATGTAACCTGAGCAGAAGTTGAACCTGTTGTATGTGAGACGTGCGTTTACTGACTGTCTGATGAATAGATAACAACTTGATTTCTAAAAAGCATCTTAGGAAAAATAATTTAATTGGCTATGATTATATCGTATCCTACACTTGAGCAAATATGCGTGTATACATAAATCTGTTTTACTTGTACATATCACAGGTATGTGGCTGGACGTAATGTCTCGGTCTTCAGAGGCTGCTGACAGGAGTCGTCTTTTCCATCTCCTCTTTCTTGTATTCATAGCACACAGCGACTGCCTTCCAGCTACAACCACACCTATTTGTGAAACGAGGGCAGAGAAAACAAGATTTTTTTCCTAAGTGGATCTGGATGCACAATACAGGCAAGCCAGAGGGCAGAAATCCTCCCTGATAGACACGGAGCCGTGGCTGCGGCTCTCCTGGCCAGGCCTCGCGGGGCTGCTGTTGCCAAATTAACAGCTGGAGTGAGAACTTGCGAATGGAACAGCTCCCAGATCCTTGGCAGAAGCGTGGGGCAGTGGGGCAGTGGGCTGCCAGGTCCCCGGACCGCGGTGCCGTCTGCCCAGCCCTGCTCGGACACCAGCACCAGGCTAAAAGGCCTGTCCTGATGTGCCTTGGCCCTTGGTACCTTGCAAGAAAAGGGGACGATGAAGATTGGTTTTACTACTCATGTTTACCAAAACCTCCTAAAACATGAAATCAAATCAGACCCATCATAGACTAAAGGTGGTTTTACCGTCTCTACACTTTCCAGCTTGCAAATCCCCCTCTGTGTGTGTTTATATATATATATATATATATTTTTCATCAGTAGTAGAGGATGAATTTTCCACAGCTTTTTTGTGGCATGTAATGAGGTGGGTAATTTAAAATGTGTTCTGTATGGTCAAGCATCCAGCTCACAAAACCATTACACATTATTAGCTTCAATTGGTCTTTTAACATCCATCTTAAAGGGTCAATAAATGAGTTTGCCTAGAGGTAAAGCAGTTGTTATCATGTGTAGGGTTACGGTCACAGCTGGAGGGCACCGGCAGGGACAGGCTGTCTGCCTGTGTAGGAGACTACAGTCTCTAGAGTCAGTGTTCTATTAATTTTACAGTACCTTAAATTCATATTGCAATTATGAGAAATAAGCAGAAAGAGAGGTCTCCTTTTAATAGAAAATAAGTTTTAAAAAATCTGGAGCCTATTACCCCACTAAATTCTAATTATATTACAGCTGGACTTTTATCTCGGTACACTGCAAATAAATTCAGACCGAGGTAGCTTGGGTATACGTTTCCCAACTTGACAATAGGAACCTGTGGACAAGAGAGAGAAGAGAGCAGAGCAGAGCAACCAGCGTGAAGCTTTAGGAGTGTCACATTTTGAATTTTGGTTTTTCATCTTTAAATACCTAGGCTGAAATTTGGTTATTTAATTCAAAAGCAAAAGTAAATTTAGTGGTCTCATACAAGCCCCTAGTGGACATCATTTATCCGGTTGAAAAGATCACCGTATGTTTTAACATGATGAGGTCTTTGATTAGAAGGTAAAGCTTGGAGTATCCTTAGTTAGGGGGACTGGGAGACAGGGAAACTTTAAAAAGTGAAGGCTGATGTACATCATCCCACAGCTGTCTGGGATGAAATGTGATGCCATACAGTAATTGCATAGAAGCGGGGAGCCCAAAGCTACAAAAGTGATAGAATTTGCATATTGACTTGATGAGCATTGACTGAATTGTGTTCAAAGCCTGAAACTATGTTATTTGGGTACTTCAGCTCTGGTTTGAAGTGTAGAGTAAGGGAACCTGGCATGATATTGTTAAGACACACGCTTTTCCATTTAGTTAAAAACATTAAGAGAGGACTGCAAACATCACTTTATAGGGTAAGTCTCAAGACACCAAGAACTCAAGACATTTTGTAAGCACAAGGCTGGTATTTGACCCTTCCCACCCCGGTGATTAGGACTTTCAGTTTGCAGGCAACATCCAGACATTTAAGAAGGCTGGTCTAATCTAAGCTCCATTAGAGGCATTTAATATTGGCTTGACATGATCTACTGCAGCCTTTGCTCATATTTCTTCATATCTCTGAGGGATGGGATAGTGGTGGTGGTGGTGAAGGGGGAGGGAAGAGTGGAGAATTGAGACTGTAACTCCTATCAGAGCTTTACGAGGAGGACAGTTTGAAGCACTGTCCTTGCAAGGTTAAGAGCAAGCGTGTGGCTAATCCCTCTACGCTTCCTTGGGGCTCCTGAACAGCAGCAGCCTGTGCCGTGCTCCCAGCTAGCACGTCTTGGGGTTTCTCCTGGGACCTGGGTCATCTGAGCCTGCCTTCTGCCATCAGCTTCGTTTTGCCTCTCTCCTTTTCATAGAATCAACTGCTTCTGGAAAAAAACCCTGTTCTGCAGCAGCCCAAGAAGTGACATTCATTAATATGAGTCTCTCTTACCTATGGATGCGGGCACTGTTAATTTAGAGGAGGACTGAACAGCAGCTGCTTAGGAACAGTGTGTATCTGGCCCCTGCGTCGGTATGGATGTGAGAAGGTGTTATGTATAAACCTCGTGCTCTTTTCTTCCAGCTGTGAGGCAGAGGAGGGGCTGTACTGCAGTAGCACTGGTCTTGAATCAGGGACGGGACAGCTTCTGTTCACTCAGCATTTGTCAAGAGCTGTCCCAGTGCAGTCGTGCAGGCTCCGGGGGGAAATGTGCGCCCTGCCGAGCTCTCCTGCCCTCTGCTTCTCCTCCTTTCCAATCTTTTGGGTTTCTCTCCACCAGCCTTGTCCTTGTGAGCGTACTTACTCTGCGCTTCCTTCCCTCCAGTTGTTCCTATTCCTGATCCAGTGGACCGTACCCTCAGTCACAGTTTTGGGCTGTGTCTGCACCACAGCAAACATCACTGCACTGCGGCAAACATCACTGCACCGCTCGCAGCTCTGCTGCCAAGGGGCACGCAGGCTTTGCTTCCCAGCAGCGCTCCAAGGAACGGATTTACAGGCAGGAATATCTGCGGAGTTTTTTCCTTAAATGTAAATATCAGAAAACGTTCACAGAAAGCACTTTCGTAATCCTGGGGGAGCATCTGTGCCCATATAGCTGGTTCTCAAGTTTTACCCATCTAATTAAGGAGCCAGAACATGAGGTTTTTATCCAGAAAAGCCAGCTCCATTTTGCCAGTCCTCCTTGTTCCCATCTTGCCTGCAAAGTAGACACTGTGAGTGCCTTCCACAAAAGATATTTGATGAATCATTTCAAATGGTAAATGGGCATATGGAAAATTAAAGATCATTCATGAACAACTGGAAACTGGGGAAAGAGGCAAGGTCAGCTGAAGAGATCCTTATAATTTTATTCCTGCTGAGGAGATAGGTAAGTTGTGCATAGTTCTTAGGCTGACCTGATGCATAAAAACAAATCCTGCAGCCAGCTTTAGAGATAAGCACAGCTTCGGAGTTCCCTGGACAGTGTTTTCCGACACTAATGTACAGTCCAACCCAGTGACTTCAAGCACATGAGCAGATTTGGCTGCAGAAAGAGTTTTGCTTCCTCTTCTCCTTGCAGCATAAGTTTGGGCAGAGAGAAGGCTTGAGTCTTAAAAGTTTAATGCTATTAATGTGATTTCGTGAAGTTACTGTATCTGTATCTCAGCCTTTAGCGAGTATTATGCAGTAAAACATGAGCATGAGACCTTGTCTAACTTTACCCCTGCTTTTTTATGCCAATGCTTTTAGAGGTAGCCAGAATTGGTTTTGGTACAGTCACGTGAAAGATGCAAGTCTCCCAAAATCAGTTCCTTATAGACTAAGCTTGTTCCTGTCACAAAATCTGTGATGCACTTAGCCTGAAGTAGGTGGGACGCTTATTGCAGGGAAGGGAATAACTGTAAAAACCTCTGGCTTCTAGAAAACTCCTTTCTCATGGCTACAGTGGATGTGTTTTGGAGAGAGGGGCAAGGGGAAAGGAGTGTGAACAATGCTTTTACCAAAGTAATATATGTTCTTTAGCTTTTTCCAAAGGTGTCAATTCAGAACCATTCCTGAACAAGAGATTAGTAAAGGATTTGATCTACAGGCTGCTTGTCAGTAGGAGTCTTGTCCATTGACTGCACTGGGGTTTGGATTGGGCCCTAAATCCTACAGCTGTGCCTATTAATAATTAAGTAAAAAGGGTTGGCAAAGTTTTTCATCCACTGTAAACAAACATGTTTCCACTGTGAAGTGCATTTAATGGAGTTTTGCAGCATTGGTCTCCCGGGCAAGCATATTAGTCTCTGCTTTCCCTCCCTGTCCTAATGGCCACAGCCAGGAGGGGGGCTGGGGTGGGGGGCTGGTTTGAACTGTGAAGGAGGCTGGTTTTTATCCATGTTGAGTGGAGAGGCATAAATTGGCATTCCATATCATCATAAAAAAAATTCCCAGCAATTATTAAAAGATTCTTATCTCTTGCTCCCTACATGGATAATGAGATCCCTCTCTGCTGGACTGAGACAGCCTGTCTCTCAGCTCACTTAATGAAATGGACCCAAGTTTGCAAATTAGCATAGCCCTGACTCCAAACGTAACCTCTTGTTGTCTAGTTGTACATCAAGGCCCCTGGCTTATGTCTTTTCTTATTAACACCCCGTAATCATGTCAACCTTCTTTAGTTTTCATTTCCTGTTTCCTTTTACAAATTCACTTTTGAGTTTTGAGTACGTTGTTAGATGCCTTTGGATGAGCTGGGATTTTATTTTTGTCTCATTTTTAACGTTAGTGAAATCTAAGTTTGTCTGTGGGTACTGGTGTAGATCTAGGGAATCTGTTTTCTGTTTCATATTTTTACTGGGTTTTTTGCCATGTGATCTTAAAGCAACTCCTTTCGTATGTCTGTGCCTGTTTCCTTTCCACTTTTTGATTTTTATATTCTAGACTGGAAGATCTTAGGGGCAGAGATTTTGTCTTGCCATATATTTGGTCAGTGCCTCGCAGAGTGCATTTTTGTTTCTGTGAGGGTATCTGTGTAATAGATTATTAATAATAATAAGGAACAGCGATATTGTACCCTAGCAAACACAGTATGCTGAAGGCTTTCTAAGAAGTCAAGAAGGATGAACCCTTTGAAAATCTTTTTCCTTCTCTCTCCCCTGATGTGAAACTTCATTGTTGGACCTTTAGAGTAATAAATCAAAGCAGCCAAAAGAAGTGAATCATGATTTCTTTTGCCCATGTGTAGCTGACCCAATCTGTCTTTGATAAGGTAGTGCCCTTCCACTTTATCCACTGCCCTACTAATTATCCTTCACTTTCATGAGCACTAAAATCCACTCACACATTAGAATAAAAAGAGAAACAGGGACGTGATTAGTTGTGTACAGATAAGAAGCAGCCCACAGTGTTAGCTGGGTAATAACATTTTTCTAAGATTTCTTTTTTTTCCTGGAATTCATTTTCTTTCACTTACATCCACTGCAGTAAAAATACTTACAGTTTGCAACACAGAAGATAACTCCTCGATGCAAAGCTTTAGTGTATGTCCTTAAAAGATTTATTCCTTTATCAAGTATTAATTTAAGAAGGGGTGCCTTGTAGGTAAGGCAATGACATCAGTGGTAGGCTACAGGGCAGCAGATTTATTAATTTAATAGGTTTATCCATTTTACAGCTTGGATAATCATATTTCACTAAACTGGTACACAAGGAGGCCTCAGCCCATCTGACAGCTTTATTCTTGTGTAAGTTAACAAGCACATTTTGTACTCATGACCTTGTGAATTGTAAAAGTGCGAGGAGCTAGAGAGGAATGACAGACCAAATCCAAGAAACGTGTTAGCATTTCAGTTTTCTTGAGCGAGATTTATAAAGGCAGCAGTGAGGAATCTCAGCTGCAAAGATAACTTGAACAGTTTTTAATATATTTGGGTTAAGAAAATATGCAGAATTTTTAAAAAAAATTAATGGAATGTTAACTTAAAAAGTATGAACCTAATTTGTTTATCAAAGACATCAGTTTAATAATAGAATGGCTCCCCTGACAATAGATTAGTTGTTCTTGATCTGGGACAACCAGAAAAGAGTTGAGCCAGTTTTGTCTAAGGTAAATGTGTTTGTTACATACTCATGTTTACTCCTTGTGACACTCTGTGCTTGTTGTGGCCACTAAATTCCCTCTGTAAATGTTTAAAATTCTTGTAACTTGCTGAGAAATAATGCGATTAAACAAGCAATGGAGCTGGGCTTTTAAAAATGCCTAGTTAAAAGGCATTTTATAGTTAAAAACCTCACGCATACATGTGTCATTGTAAAGCATTTCTTATTTACTATACAGGAAAGAACGAAAGCATGCACTCCTTTAGTTCTTTGTTTGTTTGTTTGTTTCTATTGAAACTCTAAAAGCTTGCATTTAAAGCTGGACTTTTTGTAAAAACCATGATTTTAGTTTCTTGTTGAAAAGATGACATATTCAAGAAGAAGGTATTTCCTGTGCAAAATAACATTCAACTGAAACCTAACTTCTCTTCAGAAAATTTAACAAAAAAGTAGGGGCTAATCCTACTCTGTCCTTTTAATAAAAACAAAAGCTGGGCTACTTACACTGTACTAACTGCAAGCTCTTCAAATAAAAGAGCAAATACCTCGGACCTCATCATAAAATGGTACATTTGGCAACACTGAAAGAACTGAAAGAATTGTAGACCTCAGGGATTTATTTTCATTTATATTCAAACTCCTTTACGCCATTCTTGACATGTAAAAAGGAATATTTTGTGCAAACCAGAATTAGGCCATGAAGACAGGAATTTCAAAAGCTTAGCTGTTAGTCGAACGCGACAGGCCGGTACCGAGATACAACGTGCTCTTAATTTACTTTCCTCTATGTTCCTCGCTTTCTGCGTGCCACTCATTTTTGACAGCCAGCAATGGCCGTTTAGCTCTTCTGAGCAGGTGCCGAGATCTGTCTGTCCATTTTGAACGTAGAGCAAAGCCGGACGCTCGCTCTGCAAGGCCCAGTCCTTGAGGACGTGCGTGAAATGCCACGCTGGGATGGGCGAGCAGAGAGCTGCTTGCCCAGAAGTCGCGTGTGGCTTGGCAAACTCCCTTGCACAACCCAAGAGGGTAGCGGCGTTTGGGGGGCCGCAGTTTTGTCCGCAGGGCTCGTTGGGTAAACTTCGTGTCCTCTTCCAGTCTCGTGTACTTTCTGGTTCGTACACAGCGATAGTGTTTGGGTTTGCAATGTTGTATAAGGATATTTATGTTTGCAAGATAATTCCTTTTTAAAGAAAATATTATAAATCATGTTACAATTTGAGCTGCTATATTTACAACAACGTCTGAACTTTCACCCTAAAGTATACAAACAAATGTCACACAGGGAAAGCGTTTCTCTTCTAACTTATTGCCAGAAATTTAATGCTATTGCCTGGTCTGCACTAGAAAAAAAAAGACAGCACGTGAACATCGCTGTTTGGCCCTTTTTAAATGTGCGTGGCCTGAAATTCTTATTGTATCACGCCGTTGCCTCTGTTCCCTGTAGGTCTGGCAGGACTGCTCTGACAGATCTTCCTTGGCTCAGCGGAGGTTGGTTTCTTTGGCATCCTGTGCTCCTGCAAATCGCTTATTTTCCCGAGCTGGAAGGCTGTGAATTGGGGTAATGTTTCCAAAGCATTGTCATGTAAATGAAACCCCCATTTCATTTCCTACCATGTGAGGGACACAAAGAAGGATGCCATAACCCATCTTACCATAAAAATGGCAAAAAAGGAACTTCTTGTTAGATGCGATGGCATGGTCCCATCAGGCTTCGGAGGCTTTGATCATTCCCTTTTCTCTTCTTCAAAAGGGGGGAACTTTGTTCACAGGAACACGCTCAATCACAGGGATGTTTTATAGTTGGCTGTGGATGCGTTACCGGTTGGGATCCCTAATTATTATCAATTTGCAGATTGCCTTGAATGTCTTATTAAGATTCCTGTGGAATGATTGATCATAATCAAAAAATTAATCACCAATCAGCCCTGGCAATTAACATTAGCAACTCTATTTGCATATATCTGATAATTTATGCTGCTGCTGGAAGAAGGGACTTTTGCTGAATATTATTGATTAGGGGAGAAGAGCCAGATGCTTCTATCATTGGGACATTAGGCTTTATTAGATAGGGCTAGTAATGTGTAAGAAATGGAAGGGCATTCCTGTGGTCTGCTGTAACGTGGGCATCTTCAAGGGCTAAAAAGAGTTTCTTAAATGCGTCTACTGAAATTTCTTAAATATTGAAAAGTGGGACATTGAGCTTTAAATAAGCTTTGACTTCTGGCTCTTATTTACTGCAGATACTTTAAATATCCATTATGAGAAAAATGCTTGATAATATCAGCCTAGATTGTGAGATTTACCTTACAAAAAGTTACTTAATAGATATAATTATTTACTTTTATGAATAAAGAATTTGCAGGCTTGCAATTAATTTGACTAATTGTACATTTAAACTATGAAGAATTGCATGACAAAGTCCTAGAAGTGGTTGACAATAGTCTACACTTTTCAGTCAGTAGATTTTGTTTAATGAATTTATAATCTTTCTCCCTATTTTTTCCTTTTTAAATTGATATTTTTATTAATGCATTTGTAAAGAGAGGTTTAGTATCCATATCATCAACACTGATTTTGTCTTCAAATTGTCTTGAAATTGCTTAGAGGATAGCGCATCTGTTCAAAATGGTAGGAGTCTGGTCACATTTTGTGATATTTATAATCTTTTTTGCACCATGGCCTTTGGTTTTGCTTCAGCACCTTTAGTGTCTCTCATACCTGGTGCTGTAACTGCAGCTACATGAAAATGCGCAGTCTGCTATCATAAATTCAGATTTGGCTCTCATTTATAGCTGCTTAAAGATTAGGAACAATTCATTTAAGCCAATACGCAAAGTGGTAACAGTTTATCCTCTTTAGCCATTGCAGCCCTGTAAATGATAGCAGAATTAGATCTGTTTCCACTAACCAGAGACGGTCAACATTTTAAGTGACAGAATTTTATTGAAAACAAAGGCCAACAAAACCAGGATTTCTCTCTCTAGTTTCTGAACTGAAAAGGTAGAAGAATTCGAAAGATGCTTTTATTTTAAAAATTTGCATTCTTTGATGAATTTTAATTTTCAGTTGTAGCTTTATTGCAAACTAGAAATCTTTGTATTTCATATAGGATTTTAAAGGAACCTCTTTGTATTGAATCTCTAAAACTCTGTGCTGATTTTAAAACCAAAAAGTGCGCTCTCTAAAATACATGAGTAAATCATGGAAAACTCTATTCTTAACATAGCTAGATTGGTTTATTCTCTGATGTCAGCTCTGTGCTTATCTCAGTGTTTCTCGAACAAAGATTTATTTTATTTATCTGTCTGTATACACTAATCTGTTTTGCAAGCTTTGAATGCCTGTGTCCTTAATGTCATTAATATATTTCTCTGGGTCTTTTGACTTCATTTTCCTCCCATTAATGAATTCTGCGGTTGATTTGAAGTGGGAACAGAATCAGACTCCAGCTCCGATACCATAATCAGACCCCAATTCCAACACAATAATGGTATTAAAGAAGTCTGAAATGTTATTCCTTTTTCTTTTGGTGAGCATTAAGTGATCTGAAAAGAGACTATCATCAAATCCCAACTATACGCTATTTGAGATCTTGGATTAACCAGTTAAAACATCTGTTTTTTTGCTGAAGGTAGTTGGTAACCATGAGATCTTGTCACTGCAAAGTTCAGAGGTTAATTGAAATCAGAGAGGCATAACCCATTCAATTGTCCCATTAATTACACCCGTCTCCCGTCTCCCTCCTCCACCCTCCCATAAACATCGTCCGCTGACCACTCGCTGCCGGCCGAGGGAGAAAGCCGCTGCTGGCCTGCTGTCATTCAGCTTGATGGCTGGGAGATGTTTAACGTCTGAGTCGCTGAAGCCGATAAAAAATGCCTGCAATAGGGGAAAGGGGTATGTCCATACGAAGAGGGAGTTGGTGACATCCCCATACATCATCCCCCAGCCGTAATGTTACCGCTTTCCGCTGAAAGCTGGTAATGCTTCGAGATTTATGGCAGGTGCGCTTTGCTGAGTGCATAGCTTTGGTTGGGAAAATTGGGGAGGCGTTGACTGGGATCCTGCAAGACTGGTAGGGATTTCTGGCAGTGGTTTACAAGGATGGTCTTTATGCTGCGGGAATTCGTATTGCATTGAACAAGTAATATATTATGGTTAAAATATATACATTTCCCTTCTTCTTTCACCAAACTGATATGCACAGTGGAATTTTGCTAGTAACTATTAATTATCGGGTGTTTATTGTGATGGTAACTTTCTCCAGGGTTTCTGCAGTCAGCAGTTACACGCTATTTACCTTACAGTAACCAGACAAACACAGCAGATTTCAGAACTGAAGGAATATTAAAATAGATCTGAATCTCGTAAACCTGTCCTGACCTTGGGGGAAAAAAAAAAAAATTCATTTTCTTTCAGTGGGAGCTGGCTTGGGTAAGGAGAAAAAGAAGTCTTCCCACTTGGGGTAGTTTTGAAGTTTTGAGCTTAAGGATGGAAAATAACTTGGAGACATATTACTTAGAGCTAGGTGGCCTATGGGTGTCTTAAAAACTGGCATACTCGGACAATGAATCTAAAAATCTCACCTTGTATGTTTGTCCAAATTTACCTGATCTGAAACCTAACCTTAATGAATATTAAGCATAGGCCTGCAAAATCCCTTCCTCCCTTTTCTTCTCACAGCCTTCCTCTTCCAACAAAAGCCTGGCTCTCCCGTGCGATCCAGCCTGCCTGGAGAGGAGACCCTGGTCCTTGACCAGTTTCTGCTGTTGTGTATCCATACGATTGGCAGTGCTGTGTCCCTTGGGAAATGCAGCCTGGAGTCAAGACCCCGCTATCGTGTGCTGCACAAACCCGAGACAAAAACACCCCTTGTCTTGAAGCTTTATTCCCTGATTTTAATCTCTGTTGTCTTTAATCGAGGTTCAAGTGACTGTTCTCAATGCTACATCCGCCTGTGCATAGAAACTGAGTGTTACAGCCCGAAATGAGGTCCTTGTTCCAATCATGAGAAAGTATATAAATCACCCAAATAATTCGTATGAATAATTCTCCAATATCTTGTTACTCATCCCCCAGAAATAACAATGTAGAAGTGCTAGTAGAAATTTTTTTCTGTAAAGATGTTAAAAGGAAAATGAAACATCTTTGTATCTTCTTTCAAAAAGGCAAAAGCAAAACCCAAACTGTTGAAATCTTGTTAATGAGAACTGAAAACTTTTTTGAATTTCACAGCTTTTATCAGTTTTCAAAAAACAAACAAAAAACTCCTAAAAATTCATTTGTTGTTTTTATAGCCAGCAGCAGCAGCATCATTTTCTGTTTGTTTCTTTGTTTAACTAAAAAAATGGTCAAAGTTACTTGGTTCTACTTTATTCTAACTCAAAATTATTTTTTTGAAATGTGACTTTAATTTTGTCAAGCAATAAAAATGATCGTTTCTATCCTGTATACACTTAGAGCTAATACTTCATAAAAGCTTCTCCCCTGATGGGGTGACAACATATATATATGCTATACACAACCATGAAAGGTGTTTTCTATGTAATTTATGTGCCCGAGCCATATACTGAGCCCATACACTATGGAGGAGGAGAAGCTAAATCAATCAAGAGTGATTTCCAGTGAACAGCCATATCGCAGCTACCACCCATTTGCTCTTGGCTGGCTGAGAAATGAAGCAATTTAAACCTGTTGGGTCATACTGAAATGGGGGCCAAAATCTTATCAATGTGCTGCACACAACTGAGCCTCATTTCATCTTCATTTCTAGAGGTCCATGGGCTGCAGCAGTTCCCCGTAGTCCAGCGGTGTCTCTGGCGTGGCACGCTGGCTTCCTGGCTGCTGCCCTGATGCCAGAGGCAAAGAAAACGACTTTTTGGTATGAATGGGGAGACTCTAGATTTGAACTTTTTTGATCTGCAGAAAAATATGGAGGAAAACACAATTAGTTTTCAGTTATAATGTGGATACGAAGATAAGCTTGAGAAATCCAAATTTGCTGTGGAATATGAGATGGAAAAATAAATGTTTTCCGTTCACTTGCTTAATGTTTCATACAATCTTGGAAATGTTCCACTGCCTGACCGTCATGTTTTCAGATTATTTCCACATCTGTCTCAAAGCCATTCCCTCCTCAAATGGACCAAGCAGCTAGTTTCTTAGTTAAAATAATAATAATAAAGTGTAAGAGCACCCCAAGTGTGCTGAACATCCCCACAGCTCACTCTCAGTGCAGAAGAGAGCACCTGGAAAGGCTCAGACACTGGCCCAAGCTCGCAGGCAGAAGAAACACACGGCATGTGTTCGCTGTTGGGTTTTCCTGTTTCTCGTTGCTTCATATTAAACATGAAATTCCATATGGACTTTTTAATGGTTGCTTGGAAATTGGATGTCAGTCACCCCAGAGGGACGTATTGGCATTCTGCACCTGATTGCATTTCTCTCTTCTCCCCCACAGGACGAGTCAAAGGTTATGGTTCAGAGGGGAAGGAGTTTGTCGACAGCAGGTTCTCCTCAAGCTGAGAGGAGGCTTTTTCTCTTTAATAACATGGGTAGATTATGCGTGGATGTGAATAGTTGTTTGCGTTTACATACGTGAATTGAGGAATCTGATCCAAAATAAACTGACAGGAACAAGAAAGCTGAGACTGACCCCAAAATAAGTTGTTCTCATCCTAAACATTAGCAAGAGGAGTAAAGCAAAGCACAGAAATAAAGAAGCAGTTCAGAGCTAGGCACAAATTTCCGTCCACATCTCTTTTGTTTTCTACACCTGCTTAAGGGAAGAAAAGAAAAGGGGTTTTCTGAACTGTAACACTTCTGAATACTTTTTGAAAACTTTTTTGAAAACTTTTGAAATAGTTTCAACGTCTCTTGCAATTTTGTTCTCTCCAGCGCGATGTTGCCGCAGTGCTGTTCCCCCACCGGGCTGTGACACACAGCAGTGACTTACCCAAATGGTCGGCAGCGGAGCCAGCTCATGAGTGTAAGAGTCCACGTAGCGCTTCTCCGCCCTATTTTGGTCCAAGTTCCTGAGCCGGTATCTCTGCACCACATTTCGCTCTTCTTACACACAAGCTGTCCTAAGGTGAGTCCCTACCAGCTTCCCCAGTGCGGTGTCACGATGCTCTGGACTCCATTACATTAATTACACATTTGTTAGTGGTTTGCGGCTTAGCAATACTGCTGCCTCCATTTCACAGTTGGGGAATTCAAGCAGAAGAGGTCCAGATCCCCAGCATGTAATTCTCCTAAGGGGCCTGGGCTTATATGTGGCAGCCAGGGTCACACAGGATGGTTGATAGCGAAATCTCATACCTGAATCTTCCAAAATACACCGCAGCACCCTGGGATGCCCTGCCTTTCAATGCCTGCAGTGATAGGTATACAGAAGGAGTAGGTAGGAGACCAAGTGCCAACATCTGCTATTGAATCTAAGCTGCTAAAATATGACTCTGCAAGTTATTTCAATAAATCCACTCTCTTAAATTTAGTTAGGGAGACAGAAATCTGTCCTTGGATCTGGGTGATGCTGTGTGAAACAATGACGAGCAGTTAACGGCAGTATTTCCAATTCCAAGTATTTAGAAATCATGAGTCAGCTTTTCCAATCTTAGAAATAATGAAATAGGTTTTTAAAAAAAGTATTTCAGGGTATGTCTTGTTTCTGCTTTCTCAACTTTTTGGGTGCAATTGGTTTACTTGTGAAGTATTTCAACAGAAATACATGGTTTCTAAGCTTTCGTTTAAAAATGACGCTCAGCTTCTGCCATATTCCTGTGTTCTAGATCTGGGCTTTAACAGCAAGACCAAACATTCCTGGTAAATTTATATGTGCTAATAAATGCAAACTCCTTGCCAAATCCATATCCCCCACAATATGCAAGGAGCATCAGAAGTGAAAAGTAAATTAAATCTGTGATTGTTTCCTAGTTCTGTACTAGAGGTTGCACAAATTTAAAGCAAATGTAGATTATAGCCAAATTCTGTTGCACGGGTTTCATTCAAGGTAACTTTGCTGCTGTCAGCTAGCCAGTAATGTCTACTCTAGCCATCAAAGGTGATCACTAAAAATTCAAGATAGGTAAGAAATAATTACTATAATAATCTTTTTTAATTTGTCTTCTGTATTTACATAGGGTTTACCTTAGTTTTTTTCCTCTTTCTTACTTTTAAGTTTTCATATTTTATTTTTAATACCGTTTCTTTGAATGGTGACAGCTAAAACTTCAAAAAATGAAAGTTGAGATTCATAAGAACCTCCTAATGGCTGAGGCCAAGGCTGTAATGAAAGCATCAGTCATCTTGAGACCTGTGATATATTCACTGGAATTAATAAAATCGCTAGAATTGGCAACAAAGGAGAGGTTGCTTTGTAATCAAGTTGCTCTGGGTGTACATGATTTTATTGTAAGACTGTTGTTGGGTTCCCAAGGTCTTTAAAGACTGGTACCCAATTCTGATAGACTTTATATAGTTTTCCTTTTAAAACGTGCTCTTTATAATATATTTGCATGGTGGTTTGCACACAGACAGGCCCAATCCAGCTCAAGCCTGCTGTTACTAATACATGGACACAGTCTTCGTCTTGGAGCTGGTTCTCACTTGGCCAGAGGATTCCCCCGTCATTGCACCGTCCTCCACCCTGTGACGTTTGTGTCCTGCTCTCCAGCACGTACAGGGTTCGGTCCTTGGTTCAGGCAGATTGCTCTAGCTCTGTTGATGGCACAAATAAGCTTCACTTGACTTCAGCTGTAGTTATAAAACTTTCCAGATACTGAAGACTTAGCTGCTTTTTCGGTATATAAGCTTCATGGAGTTTGGTGGAGTTCACAGGAGTTTACCTGCCCCAAGGATCCATGCCAGTGTTTTTAGGAAGGTTTTTAAAAAAATGTGTATTCCATTTGTTACCCATAATTGAGATAATATTGCAAAAATCTGTGTAGCTTATTGACCTGACAGAGTGTAAACAGCTTTTTGGAAGCCTCCCGATATGAAATATTCCAGCCCCTGTATTGTTCTTGTACACAAAGTGCATGGAGAGAATAAGCAATAAAATACCAGATGGATTTCCTTTGAAGCATAATTACTATCCAGGTGCAGACCCCACTTTTCATAGTCAAAGATCTCCATCATTTTAATAGGATTCTTTTAAGTTATATTATCAGCGTCTCCTGACCTGAACTATCGGTCAGTGCACCGCACATATGGTACTGGTGAAAAAAGAGAGGGGTTTACCTCTCAGTCCTCTTTGACCACTGACTTTTTTTCCTGAGAATGGTAATGGAGATGCCAGTTGGTGCCCACTCTGGCAGGGACTTTCTGCGGGGGACACACCTGGCCCGAGGGAGCTGTACTGAAACTCATTTGGTCTTTGCAGAGAGCTAAGCAAGAACATTTATTTTTTTTTCCTCCTCTTTTCCTTGCAAGGGAGCAGAGCAATAAAATAATAATAATAATAATAAAAAGGCATAACCAGTCTCCCCTCCCATTCTGACATGTTGAGTGCCAAAACTCAGATCAAGTCTTTAAGGCGAAGTGAGAACGCAATGAAAACAGGGGCTTTATTATAAAGGCAGGGCTGTGAACTTTTTAACTCTCGCCGTGCTCCCGGATGTGCCTCTTCACACTGTACACAGCTGCTGAAGGCTTCCAGGGACTGTGGGTGGTGGGTGAGGAAAGGGGAAGAGGTGGTTTAGCTATGCACGATATTTCCCATAAGAAATAAAGCAATAGAGTCTCACCTCACTGCCTGTTTTTCCACATATATTGAGACGGGAATGTATTTATATAACCCTATTAAAAGGCAACACTCAGTAGCAAACTCGGTCTTTAAATAGCTACTGTTCTGCATACTCCGGTCTCCAAACTCCTCAATTTCAACTCACACCCACTTACATTCTTTTGACATATTCCTCAGGTTTTTTGTGACTTTGGGGTCAAATCCAAAACTTATTGAAAGCAGTGGAAAGACACTCAGTGAATTCAGTGGAATTTGGATAATACTCTTAGAGCTCAGATGCCATGGTGATAAATGCAATAAATTGCATAGACAAAAGTTGCCCATTTTGGGCTAGCTCCACTTCTACAGAAACAAATTAAACTGTTGCTATTGACTGCCACAGGAATCGGCTCTGCCCCTTCCCTGGTGGCATTTAAGCAGCTCTTATTTACAAATAAGGGGAATATCTTTATCTCCCATTTACAGATGAATAAACTGGGGTACAGAGCCACGATTAAACCTGCGACTCAGGCAGTGCAAAAGAGCTAGAATTAGACCCAGATACCAGTCCCTGGACCACCCAGTGGAAAAAGAGAGTCTATTAGCTGCTAGCAGTCTCGTAGACTCTCCCGGTGCTACCGGGTCCTACTTATGCCAACAGGAATGGAGGGCAACCAACATCCTCCCGTAAATCATTGAGCGTTAATAAACTGAGCAGCCCTTCAGAAACAGTTTGTTTTTACCACCAAGATGCATTATTTCATCCTTTTTTTCCCTCCCAGCATTCATATTTTCCCTTTGACTCCTGTTATTTTGGTTCCATTTAGCAAATACATTCTTGGGTTTTTTTCCCCTATGTCCCTCCAGCCACCTTAGTTTGCCTTTTTTTCCTTCTTTCCCTTAAAAACTTTTTTCCTCATTCAGTGCACTAAGTGGATTTACGACCCATTTAGGCAGCTTACAGTGGCATTGCTTTTACAGTTCAGAGACAGAAGGGCCATAAAAAGATTTACAGTTACAGCAAGAGTCGGTTGCATGGAAGTTCGAGATCCAAATTAGACAAAGGGAGCGGGGCTGTGTGAGTGGCCAGTAAAAGAAGCTTGGAAACAAAAACAAATGAAACTGCTGTTAGAGGAGGAGGTTGGGGTGGGGGCAGAGGAGGAGGAGGAAAAGTTGCCTGTTAACTTCACATCACTATTGCAACAGCTCTGTTAATTCTGTTATGTAAAGCCCTTTTTCCTCCTTTTTTTCCTCTCTCAATGTTGTTGTTGGACAGATTTTCTTTGCAAACACAAATCTCAAACTGGAGAGCAGCAACTTCACACAGTAGTTGAGATTCCAAGGCAGATATTCCCAGGATGTTGGCAGCTGTTTTTGCTGCTGCTGCTGGGACTCCAGGATACAAACTCCAGAGAATAAAATCAAGTGGCTGAAGGAATGGGACTGGTCAGAGCGGAGGACTTTAGGTTGCATTGCATGAGGATAATCTGGCACTTAAAAGACGCTAGAGACTGGGAAAGAGATTTTATCCTCTCCCCCACTAGATTTTTCCTGCTGACTTCAAAAGAAACAAGACCAGGCTTGACCAAATCCATAACAAGCTGAGGCAAAAGGGAGATTTGCCACTGACATTAAAGGAACATGTCTGGGCACATAGAGAGAGGCCATAGCTGGAGTTTGCAGAAGGTTGGGGGCTGCACTTCTGTGAGACTCAGACCATATTCTGTCAGAGCTGTGGACAGAAACCACTTTGGAAAGCAACGTGTCCTTTACGGGCAGCCTGAAAAGATGCCACCTTTGTTTGAATCTGCTGGTGTGTCCGGCTGGATGGGTACAGCCACGTCTGCTCTGCTGGTGGGCTGAGTTGCTCTGGTGGAGGCCAGCTATGGTCTAGGTGCCATACAGTCTGTACCATGACACTGCACCTGCGCTAATAGGCCTTTTTGAGGGATCTGAGCTTAACAGTTCAGGAATGACGCCATGCTAACGCAGCAAAAGGGCTTGAAACTGGTTGGAGTGCAAGCACAAGATGGTCTGCACTCACCCACAGAGATATGCTCTATTCGAGTGCAGCGTGAGAATGCCTCCGATGAGCCTATGTTTAACTGTTTAGTTCGTTGAGCTTTTATTGTACCTGTGTAAGTATATAGTGTGGAAGCAATCGTAAATAAGTTGCATACATAAGAAAGCCAATACTTCCCAGTTTTGCTCTAAATGCCAATTTTTTTTTAGATAGTTGAAAAGCACACTATTGTGTTTTCCTTCTTGTTGCCGTTGTATTTATTCTGCTGCTCCTGTTTCTAACCAACTTCCTGTTCAAAATATCGCCTTTAGTTTCGCATAGTTACGGCACCCTTCATTTCCTGAGGTCTATCACATAGCAATGCTGTCCGACTGCCTTCTGGGCACCCCTCAATCGATGCCTGCATTTCAGAAGTGGGTGATGTGTCTATTAGTTGCCTTATTCTTAATTTCTGTCGGCTATCGTTACGTTGTTCAGGGTAGCCGCAACGTGGGAGATTTTATTTCCTAATTTCTTGTGTCTTTTTTGTGAGCTTTAACTGGTGAAGTTGGTGAAGTTCTTGACATTGCTGGGTCACTTGGACCTTGTTTCCTTGGTGTCTTGGCGGTCCTTTACTCACTATGTGCTCATAGTTCTCCAGTGAGATTAGTGTTACTGGCGGCGTAGAGGACACTGGGATCCTTTGGATGAAAAAATACTTCATAAAGATAGATGTTTAATCCTTGTTCTTTGCTCCTACACGTTCTCACACGGATGTTAACACAGGTTGCAGGTTATCTATAAGAGGAAAAAAGCAATCACAACACATTGCCTACATCTCTTTTCAATCTAGTTCTTCTACCTTGAGAAGAAAAATCTCCTAAGAAGAGTGATAATATTTTAGAAAGGTTTGGCTGGTGTTTTGCTTTCTAGGGGAAGAAGCAGCCAGCCTGAGAGAGAGAGGCTTCAGTCTATACCAGACACAAAATATCACTCAGGCCCCTATTAAAATTTCAAAGCTAACTGACAATAGCCAGACGGACATCTCTTACCCCCTTCCCCCCCCGTGGCAATCCATACGTGCGGCCGTCCCCTTGCGAGCCTCGGACACGTCACGTGCGTGGGGCTGTGTTTGCTTCACGCACGTCTGCGGTGCTGGGCTCCGCGGCTCTGCGGCGTTAGCCGCCCTGCCAGCTGGCTCCCTTTCTAACCGAGGTTTCGTGTGGTGCTGTATAAACCTCAAGTGACCGGTCACTTGGGACACTGATGGATTTCTGTGGCTCCCACTGGAGATTTTCAACAGGACACTGCACTGCTACCGATTCTGCTGTGTCAGGGCTGTTCCTGTCTCCTCCTTCTTGCACCCCCCCCACCCCCGGCGCTCGCTCTCGCTCCTGTCTCGTTCCCCGCTTTCTCTTTCAATGAGAAGGGCCTTGAACTTCTGGTAGAGACTTGACATATGAGAGAAAGCATTGACAAGGAGAAGATACTATATTTTATGAGTGATGGTTAAAATGTATTCCTGAAGTACTATTTTTTTTAAGTTGAATATAGTCATGTGGACAATACAGCAATTTCCATGAAAAATTCTTACAGTGGTAAAAGGCTTTGCTTTTTTTTGGGGTGGGAAAAAGATTGTAAATGAATACAGTCTTTTTACAGACTTACCAAGTCTGTATTTCTGGTTGATTTTTCCCCTCGTTCCCTCCTTTTGCTCTTTTCCTTTTTCTTCTATATTTATACAAGAAATAAATAATTAAGAAAAACCCTAGTAAACCAGTAACTTTTAGACTTTATGATTCTATTAATTGTAAAGCCAAATCAGTCTTTTCAATTTGAATCAAGTTGGCAAAAATATGAAAAGCATTTTGGAAGTATTTTGAAAAAATGTCTACTAGTCTTTATAGAAATGAGTATGCATTTCCCAGGGTGGGGGGAAGGAACCTTCTTCTTTCTCTATGAAGAAAATAGAAAGGATTTTAAAAGCTAAATTTTAATGGCCATTGATGTCACAGGTCAATACAGCCGGGATCCAATGCCGGGTCTGAGATCATCAGAAAAGGTAAGTTAATTTTTCCATCGCTGGAATTGTTTTAACTCCTTCCGCATTCTGTGTTACCTTCCACTTTCCACCTCCTTCAGAACTGAAAATGAACCCTACACCTCTGCAGAGCACTCGGGCACCCTCCTCCCCACCCTCCTCCATCCCCAGTGGGTCCCCCAGTGCCAGGGCACAGCTGGGGTGCAGGAGGTGCTGCCGCTCCCTCCGGCCCCATGCGTGGACACGCACAGGGCAAATCCCACGTCTGCAGCAAGGCTCAGACCGTCCAAGCGAGCTGCGTATCAGAAATGACTTTTACTTAACCTAGGAGGCCCCCACATCCCCTTTAAGCTGTTTTTGACTGTGTCTTCGAGTGTGTAATGTGCTCCGTAAACAAATAACCTGTGTTTTTTTAACTGGGTCATTATGAGTTGAGTTGTACTTCAAGCACGGGACGTGGGGAGGAAGTGGTGGGACCAGGAGCAGAAGGGGAGACAGCGGCAGCCTCAGACCCAGAGGACTGCGAGAAAGCAAAATATGGATGGCTGCCAGAACAAATGCAGAGCCTTTTGGGAAACTGTTTTGAGGCCTCATGAAAAAGTCAGAGAACAAAGAGGTTAAGGAAGGCACAAATAATGTCAGACCTCCAGGAGAGCCATTCGCCATGGACAGGTAGTTCCAACAGGGGTTTGCCCATGCTTCCAGGTGGCACATTGCCGTCTTGCTCTGTTATCACACCTTTGATGAGGTTGTCTGTGGACACTGAGGCCAGAGCCTCTGGACTTTTACAATCCAGAAGCATGAAGCGTTACCAAAATGAATGAAAAAAGACGAAAAGAGACCTTGAAAATAGCAACAACTTTGTAAATCTCCATATGTGGTCTACCTTTTGGGGCTGGAATGAGGATCCTCAGAGGCATTTATGTGGCTGAAAGTCGGCAAGGACTCGTCAAAGCACAGTGTTGTGTTAGAGGGAGCAACGTCTGGGAAAATTCCTGTGAGTGTTTCCTCCCAGGTTGATCTGTGCGAGTTTATGGCCCTCTGGCTTGTTTATTAAATTTTACCTTTTGGATTGAAATCATCAGGAAAATTCATTGTGAGAAAAAAATGCACATCTCGGCTTCTGTTTGCTCAAAACTGAATAAAAAAAAAAGCTTATTTTTTCAGTCCTTGATTTCTCTAGGAATTTTAGTGTAATAAGTCCCCTTTCTATTCCACAAGTCACTATGTTCAACATCGTTTTGGAATAGTTATTAGTAAATTGCTGTTTCAAAACCTGCAGGCGGCACCCAAGAGCACTGAATATGACTTCTCCAAGCTTTCTATTTTTATTGGCTGGATTCTAATCTCAGTCACGTTACGAAGCTTTGCTGGTTGATGGAGATGAGGATCTGATCCCACATTTTAGTAAAATGAGGCTTCACTGATTTACAGCTGAAAAAAAAATATCTGTCACAGCTTCTTTCTCCCTAGGGTTGCTGACTTCATTTTGCTGTTCGGCGGCCCATGGAAGGCTTTTTGGGTGCTGGCTTTAGGAGTGGGTATGGTAATAGAGACTGCTCGTAATGAGCTGGGGAACTGCAGAGCCTCACCCTCATTGACAGGAGCAAGAGAAACAGTTCATGAACATACCGAAGCAAAATGTGCAGTTCCAAGGATACAATAGTGATACAGTAGATAGGATATCCTGCCAATGGTCTAAGTAGCCATTAATGGACATCTGAGTTTTGCTAAATAATTAATGTGTCTGTTGTATTTTTTTCTTATAGATCTTTCAAGGAATTTAGTTTCTGTTCCTTTGCATTTAGCTTCTGTTCCCTGAAATGCTGCTTTTGAGCCTGTCTTCTCAAGTGTTTATAGACGTTGTCTGTAAGGCAGTTTTCTGATAGTAGCTCATGTCTGTTATGGCCAAAAAGCATTTAGCCCCAGGTGTGTAACAAGATAGATACCTCTCTTTGTTCTCATGGTATAGTTTGGAAACTGAGGCATAGCCTGCTGAAGTGGACTTGCCAAAGGCAAGCCATAGGTCCGTATCATAGGCAAGAACGCGTCTTGTCCTTTGACCAACACAAAGAAAAATTTTAATAGAGCTTTAAAACCTACTAAATTAACTGTCTGAATCCCAGCACTCAAGGAGTTCTGAATAATACTCTTTTGTCCATCTCCACCCGAAAAATGGCTATTCTGTTGTCCATACTGAAAATATCAGCACATTGCACTAGCTTTGCAATCTCACTTTGCAGACTGACACAGTGCAGAAGTCTCATGTAAATGACGGGGTGTGGAAGTGCTGGTAAGAACAAGCCCGCCCAGAACATAATCGGTCCTCTTCCAGGCTTTCCTTGGTGTCTCTGTGGTTGGGCTGGCTGCCCCAGATGACTGGAAAAGGCTCTTGTCTCTCCTTGTTTCTCCCAGCACCTGAATACCTGGGGAGTTCTGCCACCTTCGTCCAAAATCCAGGCTATCAATGTGTGGAGGATGTCAGCTGCAATACAGCAACTTGTATTCTTCTCTTCTTATCACCAGTTATTTTCCCTGAGTGCCAGTTGACCACTTCGGCTTCAGCTTGCAGTTCTCAAAGGGAAAGAAACCCATACAATCATAGTATTAGAGGCTGGATCAAACATATCCCAGTCACCAGGGGAATAAGCAGGGCTGAGTTTTTGGCTCGGCCTTTGCTGAAGGTGGGAGATGTTCACCACACCTACAGTTGCAGATGTGGGTGTGGATCCAGGCAGAGCAGGCTGCACGTGCAGGGAGTTGGAGGCAGACGCTGGGTATGGACCGCTCCAGTCCTCGCAGCTGGGATATGGCACTGAGTGCTCTTCTCTGCTCTTAAAAATAGCAGGTAGGTCACAAACTAAGGTGTGAGCTTAGCTCCAAATGATGGTCATTTCTCTGAAACGACCCAATCCTTTCAGCATATCCGCTTAGGACAAGGTGTTCTTCCTCTTCTGAAGCACAAAGGAAGGAAATGTATCTTCAGGAAATGTTTATTTTACCCGTGGATTGTCTGAAGCAAGGTTTGACAATACCCGGAAAAAAAAAATTCCCCACAAAATTAATATAAAAATAGGAGGGGTTATTGACAAAATGCGTGATTTTTATGAGCTAGAGAAAAGAAAATGTGCTGTAATGCTCGATGCCAGCAGCTAAGAGTGCAACCGGGCGACCGCGGTGCGGCTGACGTGTGACCCGCGGACCCTGCCGTCTGCGGGCCAGGTGAGTCAGGAGGCAGTTCCCTGTCCCCAGCCTCTCAGCTCTTTGCACGTCTTAGAACAACCGTTAGGAAAAGAACAAGTGAGACACTTAGCAATAGCAATGTTTACGTGTTGGAAGGAGAGATGCTGCTTAACGCCTAACCCAGAGGGGTAATTTAAACCCCCAAACATGTAGGAAGCCGCCTTCTTTCTTCAGACCCCGGGAGGTGTGTTAGACACATTTCTTCTGAATACTGTGGCTCAGCTCCCCCTTTTTTTCCACCCTTATTTTTCCTAGCCTTGGAGAGCTGTAGAGGAAACCTTGAAGACAGCTGGTCTCTGGAAATGAAACCTATGAGATTTAACGCCTTAACTAAGAATGAAGGAGTTAAAAAGAAAATAAAAGAAAGATTTAATTTAGTTCTCTGAAACAGAGCTCTGGCCAGTCCCCTCCTCCCACGTACGCACCATCGACACCCTACCACAGAAAACAGACCCCTTGGTTATTGCATGAGCCCAACCCAGCGTGTCCCTGCAGTCTGCCGCAGACCTATAACCTCCTGCTCCTTCAGGCTGGCTCCAGCGTGCTACGCTGAGAGTCTGGGGTGACTGAAATAAGCATGGAGAGAGGCTTCCACAGAAACCTCTAAATGGGTTTTAATGTCTCCCCACCGTAGGATTCCTGGAATTAATTTGTGTCTGGCTTTTGAAATCAGGGACGCTGTGTTAAGGAAGATGGATGCCCCTAAGAAGTATTGAAAAGAATGAAGGGATGACAGTGGTGGTTTATGTAGTAAGCCTGGCCACGGATGCAGAGTAGTAAATGCGGTTGGTTGGTTGGTTGAGATCAGATTTTTTTTTTTTTTTTTCCAGTGGCAACACCCATGTAGTTTATTTATTTATTTTCCCCTTTCACTTCAAGGCACCTAACAACAACACTGTATTTTATAAATCCCTGTGATTATAAATCTAGAAGGATGGCATTCTTGGTTGCCTCTGAGGCCAGGAGTCTATACCCACAGGAGACGGATGGGAAAAGTAGCCAGCAAGCTTTCTATATTATTGCACAGAATTGCAGGAACTGGTTTTGGTTTACACCGCACGGGGGAACGCACAGTCTGCACAGAGCATCTCCATTTACTGCTTCCTCTGTGTGCAGCCAAGGCCGGATTGCTTACACTCCCTCTGCACAGTTACTGGGAAGGGAATAATGTTGTGCCTGCCCTGCAAAAAGATGCAAAGCCACTGCTTTGCATCAACTGTTTCCGTTATCCTGCTGGTAGGATACAGCTCAAAAAGATTAGAAGTCCTTCATGTAACTGTGCAAAGCTGGTGTGAGACTCCAGGCTGGTTCAGCTCCTTTCTGCGCTTCAACTTCTGTGCTTTGTGCCAGCAGAATGGTTCCAATAACTGCACACAAAAAGCGTCCCCTTGCTTTCTCTTGCAGAGCAGCAGTGGCTGATGAGCCTTTGAGACCCCCAAGATGTGGATAGTAAATAAAGATCGCCGCTGCAGGATGAGTCAGGTTGTACTGCAAAGTTAGGAAGTGTTTTTCTGAAGTTTAGAAGATGAGCTTTAAAAGTAGGGGATTTAGTTTACATTTTTTGATGGCCACAAGGTCAGCTATGGAGTAAGAGCTGGATTTAGATTTAGAGTCATCTCTGAGCTTTGAAGAAAAAAAAAAAAAAAACAGGCATGTTTGATTTTGGTGCTTTGCTTCATCTTCTTGCTGCTTTGGTAATGGGGCTGCCTGTGGTGTTGTGGGGGCAGCCCCACAAGATCTCTGATCCTTCCCTCCTCTTCCTGTCATTCACCTCCTCCCCAGCCCTACCAGAGTCAAATATAAACTTTCCTAAAATGAACAAAGACTCATTCCACTTGACCAAGCCTGACTTCCCAGAAAATGAACAGCGAGAGCGGAGCCAGCCAGCCCCCTCTTCCGGAGCTGCCAGCCTCCAGAGAGGCAACGGGTGGACCCAGAGCAATTCTGAGCCTTTTGCAATGGAGAAGAGGGTGCCCAGGAGAGGGATAGCACCTAAGGGACTTCCCGGGCTCTGCTGTAAAATAGCGTTGTCGCTAAGTGCCTTGGTTTTCACAGTTCTGGTTTCTTTTTTTAGTCTCAGTTGTATCCTGGATGACTGGACACAACTGTTTCCCTGCCCGAATAACAGATCAAAAGGAACCAGGTCAGCAGCACATATTAGCGCTATTGATAGAAGAGGGCTCTTCACAGCTCAGCACTTAAACTGATCTGAACAGGGCAATAGCCGATTCCCTTTTATGATCGTTTTTACTGTTGCCCTTTGTTTTCTTTCTATTAAAATGAAAAAAGAAAAAAAAATCAACAACCCACCATCACCAAACGGTGCATATTCATTAAAAGAATGACTAAAAAATAAAGAATAAAATATGCTGAACAGTTTTCCAACCCGATTTTGCCTTCAGAGTGGATTAAATTCATTTCTGCTATGCAGAAGTCACCTAGTGCTGCACTGACTGGGATGTGCTAGTACTGTACCAGCTGGCCACGAAGGTGACGAGTGAGTGGACACTGGAAAGGCTTCGGCTGCCACTCTCAGGGCAGCTCTCCCAGTCACTGGATGTGCCCCCAGCCGCTGTGCCAAGTCTCATCTGCTTTGTCCTTCAGAGTCCGGTAGCGTACTCGAGGCAGCGAAGCTCTGTGGTGCAGCTGCCCTAAAACCACGGGGCCAGCCGTGACCTTTTGGACTTGAAGTCCACGCTTTTTTCTTAGACTCCCAACGCCAGGAGCGTTCCTCGTGTAATGCCCTGGGAGCAGCTGTGTGCAGGTGTTGCCTGTGGTACTGAAATGATTTTCTCTGAAATAGCATGGGAAAGAAACAAGTGTAGACAAAATAATAAATACACCTGTATAGGACTCCTTTTCCTTACCAGGCAGTAGATGTTTTGGGACCTAGGTCAGAGTCATCTGATATGTCCCAGATCCCCTCTTCCTGCGCTCGTCACCTTCTCTAACTCACGATGTTTATCTGCCTTTCCTTTCCCAGGACAGGTATCTTTGATCTCGGCTGGCCTCACTGTTAAACAGTCTCTCTTGCAATGAAAGCATGAGCTTCTGATCCTCTCTAATCCCAAAACATCCTCTATGATTGTGTGAGTCTCTCAACTTTCTTCATCCTACCAGCAATACCTGGCTTGTTATTTAAAAAAAAGAAAAAGAAAAAAAAAAAAAAAAGGGGGGGAAAAAGTGAGAGCGCCTTTACACTGCACCAAACCTGCTCTTTATGGGAAAAGTCTTAAGCTAAGACAGCTGAAAGGCTGCCTCCGGATGGCTAGCTGCAGTGAGCAGCAGTGGTCACGCCGTGCTGAACTCAAACGCCTTCCTCTGTGGATCTTCTTGCTTTGTCTATGCTGATACTCACAGGGGACTTCATGAGGACAAATGTAGTTAATGAAGATCAGCCAGCACTTCTGCAAATTACATATGGCTGCTAAGGATAACATTAAAAGTTTAAAAAAATAAAAAACAAGGAAAAAGATTTATTTTCATGTTAGGTTTCAATTTGCTGCTTTTTTTTTTTTTTTTTTTTTTTTACTATCTGCTGTTTTCCACTATAAGTATTATCTATTCAAGCCAGAACAGATTAACACTAATTGTTAGGCCCCTCTGCTTTTCCTTCTTACTGTTTTATCTCCTAAGCAACTTTGTTTGGTAGAAGACAAATAATCTGAATTCCTGAAGTCAGAAACAAGGAGTGGGAGTCCGGGAAACTGGCTGCTGATCTAATGCAGTTTTTGCAAGTGTGGTTATGGTTAGAAACTCTAAATATGGCACCGAGTTACTGTACACACGGTAACTGCGCCCTGCGTGTCAACGTCTGAGTCACAGTAGTGTAGTTTACTGACAAAAACATGTTTTACTACTCTCAGCTGTGAGGAGTCAATAGAGTTGGGAATGAATGAGTTGAGCTTGCTGCATTGCGTTTTACCAACCGAATGACCGGGCTCGGCGTGTACCCGGGGTTTGCTGATGGTGACAGGGATGAAAGCAGCAGAAGGGGCATGATTTGGCAAGCAGATGTTGAGCCAAGTGTCATTTAAGCGAAAGGGAATGGTTTGTTCCTGTCGGATGAAGAAGCCAGCGAGTGGGGATTCCTGCCTGACGGCCCGCGGGGAGGGGGCTGCGCTGGGGGAGCGCGGTCAGGAGAGCTGCGTGATGCCCATGGGAATGAACCGACTCCACTTCTGTGAGAGTATCTGAAAAGTTCTCTTTTCGGCACAATGCAGAAGAGAAGTGTGTTTTGAAGCCTTGACGCCGTGAAACAGAATTGCTGTCCTGTGGCTCCCTCTCCCCCGGCCGCAGGACAGGCTCCTTCCACCAGCAAATGAACTGGCAAAAGCTTAATATTTTCAACTTTTGAACTGAACTGAAGTGATCTGAATGTTACTGGCAGAAACTAAATTAATATAATGCTTTTCTTTTAACAGAGCCCCCTTTTTCTTAATCTTTTAAATAATAAGTATCCACCAAGGAGACCAGCTGGCATTCCCATACTGTATGCATTCATCCTAACATTTACTATATACTGACTCATACAGCATGCATCTGCAAGAGTTATTAATGGAAAGTATTAAATAAATTTGGTTTAATATTTGGTAAATAGGAGGTGTCTTTTCTTTGTGCTTGAATTTGTGTTTTAAATGTCTATGTTTATGTTATTTATATTAATATATTTCATGGGCTGCTTAATAATAGTAGCAATTAAGATAATAACAATAAATACTAATAATGCTGAGCTCTTCTGCTTTTCATCAAAGGAGGTCAAGACTCAAGGGTATACCTCTGGGGCTGGTATAATGTAGATCTGATCTCCTCCCGGTATTTCTTTTTGTGGAAAGTTAGGAGTATCATGCAAAGATCAGATCGCCCGTATTTTGGCCTCTGGAATGTCTCTTAGGCATTATAAATGCCAGTAAGAAACATAACATTGGAAAGAAAACAAACACCAGGACATTGAAAAATGTAACCACAAATACTGACCTATTTGGGTTTTTTCTGATTTAGCAGAATGCTATTAATATTATAATTAAAGCTATTTTGTAGCCTGGAGGCTTGAACACCTGGCTCTTATTAGAGCTGGATCCATAACATGTAATGGAAAAAACAAAAAAAGAGGACAAGAGAGGAGATGGCCCAAAGGAGAACACAAGAGGGCACAGTGGCACCTGTGGTGCACTTTTTGTTCGCTGGCTTTTTGAGATGTTGAGGGCAGGGTGAATTTAGGCCCCTGTTTGCATGACATAAATAATTACGGTAACGTGGTTGATTAGGTGGAACGGTAAAAACGTAATTTTGTCAACCTGGAGTGGATTGTGTACTAGAATTATTTTTTGGTTAGTTATGAGGGTCAAAGGTAAGGTGTGATGACTGCATCATATAAGATTAATATGGCAATAAGCCCCACTATAAGTTTGACAGAATTAACCTGGTCAGTCAGTAGGAAAGGTACCTATTGTATTCAATAAGGTACAAAAAACATGTTCCAGGCTTTCTGCAGCTTTCCTCTTCTATTCCACTATTCTTCTACCATATTGTGCTAATGGAAACTAGTTCTGCGATTTCAGAAGCAAAGGGTACTAATGCTGCTTTTCAGTTTCTGCTCAAGGAGGACATATGTTTCTGCGAAACCTTCTTCATGCGACGGATCAGAAATGACCCAAGCAAAACCAAGAAGCGTTAGCTGAACCTTAAGCAACCTCACCGTGGTGGATGCTGCTGAATTGAGAGGCCAGCGGTGAAAATTTTCTTCTGAAGGAGTTAGAGCTGTAAATAGATATTTGAAAGGAAGAGACAGAAATAAGCAAGATCCTATCCTAGATGTTAATTTGAAGTTCAGACATCACAGTCTTCTAGACGTCCCATGCAGGGTGCTTGCTCGGGGAGCAAACGGCCTCCTTGCACCCACTTGCCCGTGTTGGCTTTTGTGGAGGGAGAACTGGGGTCAGAACCGTCCCACCAGAGCAAGTCCAGCAAGGTTTGTAAACAGTCTTTTTTGGATTTGCTCAGTCACTGTTTCTGACTTTTGCAGGATGTTGCAGACTGGGCCTTTACTATGGGAACTGTGGTTGAAACTTCTGAATGCTGTAATCCATGACATGACATTATTTCACAATTAAAAATGAACAACCACCTTCTTTTTTTGCAAAGAAGTCCTCATCCTCAGGTCTCCCATACATACTGTTTGTAAGACACAACTCCTCCTCCCATCCAAACCAGCCTCCAGTGGTTTCTTACCCTCCCAGAAGTCAATCAATCTGTTATTGTATATGGAGCTGCGAAAGGAAGATGCGATACTACACCGCATGCAAAAAAGTAAAGAAACAAGATCATTAACATCTTAATATCCTGTCCTGACATCTCACAAATTATTTTAGACTTCATAGCCAATGTAAACAGGTTTGTTTTCAACTCCCCTAATTGCCTGCTAATTGAGAGCAGATGTAGGCCTTTAACTTTCGGCAGATAAAGAACAGCCTCTTCTCTAGGGTTTCGCATCTATCATGAGGTCTCTGATGTATGCCTGCGAGCTTCCCTGGTTAGCGATGCCGAGGCAGAGGGGGATCGGAACTGCTCCTCTTGAATCGCGCCTGAAACCTCAGTGAGACAGAAGGGAAGACAGAGCTATGGGACTCATCAGTAACATCATCATCATTATTGTTTCATTTCATACTTCAGTGCACTTTCTGCAACAGCGTAGGTTTCCTTCTGGGGGGGAGTTCTCCAAATTATAGATGGGTTTCTCGTTATGATAGAAATCACTGGGTTTATGAAAAATGCATTGCTGTCATATTCCATTATCTACTTCCTCCCGTGCTGCAATCCTGTAGCTTGCAAGTCATTAGATTCTTTTTCAGAGTTCCTTTGAAATAATCCTTTCAAAAAACACTATTCATTGGGTATGACCCCAGAGAGATACTGTCTGGTACTAAAGCTCTCTTTTAGTTCTGCGAGGGAGACCTGTAACAACAAGATAAGTGCATGTAATGTCCAAGATAAGTCCAAGTAATGTCTGGAGTTTGCCGCGTCCCATTAAATGCAATAGGAGCTCACAGTTCAAATGGTAGAATTTTGCTTTGTAAATGTAGGAGAAAATTTAGTTCAGATATATAGGTAAATTTGCATTTGGTAGTGATTTAATGTTCCATGGTCTGTTTTAGTTCCAACTTAAATATTACATTAAAACCAGCAATAAAAAAAAAAAAAAAATAGAAAAAGCGTGCTAACTGCTGGGTTCAGAAAGAGTGGATATGATTTTGTTCTTGCTGTCAGTGTAGCAGTGAGCTGCTTTTTATTTTCTCCTCTTCATTTAGCAAGTCAGCAGCAGTAGTTAAATGATAGCCCTCCGGTCTTTCTTCAGGACTGTTTTTGCAAATGAAAGCAGGAACTTCAAATCCTTGTGTTTTTCATATCACTTACAAGGTGTTTCATGAATTTGAACATTTTTGCATCTATCTGCGAAAAAGCGGAGGGCACAAATAATTCTCGGTGAGAAGTGCCCTTTGTGCAGGGAGGCTACGTGGGTTTGTACCACTGGGTTCAGGAGGTCATAAAGGGATATCTTAAAAAAAAAAAAAAAAAACACCCCAAATTAAAAAACAGTTTGGTGGTTTGTGAATGATAAATGGGTAGAAAAAAAGAGGGAAGAGTTCACATCCAACCAGTGTCATTCCGAAATACTTAAAGCACCTGGTGTCTGAATTTTGAACCATTATTCAGCCCCAGAACCACAAAACCTTCAGGTTTTCGCTGTGATTTCTTCACAAAGCCCTTTTTCTCTCCCAGGGCTGGCTCCAGGCCTCCCTGTGAACACAGAGTCACCCCTGCCGACATTATCCCTCTCTGGAAAGTTGCCACAAACCTTGCAGAGTAAAGTCCTGATCTAACAGCGATGCGAGCGGTTTAATAGGAGGGCAGGGGGCTTGAAGTCAGTAGCACAAGGCATAACAGACTAAAGCAGCGGTCCATTAAATCAGCGCACTGGGGCCTAGGCATTTACAGTCACACAGTCAGATGTTTCCAGTAATTATTTCCCCATAGCATTTTTATTAGGTGCTCCATAAATAATATTCACTGCCGTGCTCTTCTCATGGTCTTTTATAAAAAGAGAGGGAGGAGAGAAGAGAAGAGGAATTCACTTTGCCTTCAGCTGGATTTTGAGGTAATTCTGTCTTTCAGTCCTATCGAAGCAGATACGGGCTTGGAAAATATGGGCAAATTAGTTCCTCCCTGACCAAACATTGTTCCTTACAACCATCACCAGACTGACTTAAGGCAAGTTTCTATTTCAGATTTAGATTTGTGTCTTTGTCATGGATCCCATACAGACCTAGGATGGACAGGCAAGCAAGTGCTGGGATTGGAGTGGGATTTTTTTTTTCTGCATAGCCTTTGTTGTTAACTTTTTTTTTTGGTAGTATTTATGTAGGTCAAATCCCAGGTCATCACATCAACAAACAGCACTGCCTTCTCCTCTCTGGAAAGACCTTCCCAAAGCTCAACACTCTCGCTGTGTGTTTAATCTTGTCTGTACGTGCAGCACCTATTGACAAACGCCGGCTTTCCGACGGAGGCTACTGCACAAAGGCTTTTTCCAGAAAATATCACTACGTTGCCTGTGTTATAGCATTCATGTTAAGCAATGCAGCTTCTTTCCTGGCATTAGGACTTGTGCTTTGCAAAGGGCTTTTGCTCAAGTATTTGATTTTCAACATCCATTTTCTAGACAAAGTAAGATTCCCCAAATAAACTCCAGGATCTGGGGACTTCTTTTTTACTTATTGGACTGCAGTATTGCGACCAACCCCAAGCAGAACTCAGAAGAGGAACACTAAAAGGAGGTGGAGTAAGTAGTCATGGTTCAGGTTTGCTACTACGAGGGTCACAAACTCTTCCGCCTGTGTGTGCAAAACCTCTAAGCAGCAGCAGGTGTGTATTTATATAGATCTACCCACAAGGCAATATTCTGTCTAAGCTGAAAATCTGTGCATCGAGTGTACACGTGCACAGGGAGCACAGAAATTGTTAATAGTTGAGCAGAAAATAGAGCTTTAAATAAAGAGGGTGTTTTTGCTTATAGTAACTGTCAGTGTCTGCTCAGGTTTGGTGGCCTTGCCCCTTGGTTGTCTCCATCTGTGTGTATGAAGGCAGAGGGCCACACGGCTGTATTTCAAAGGGAACAGGGTATTTTCATGCAGCTAATTCTCAGTGGACTAGGGCTATCTGAGCAGCCCTGATTGCTGGCTGAAATATGTCGTATGGTCATTTGACCCACGATCCAAGACCAGGGTCAGACCTAACGCAGCCCTCACACCTTGTCTGGAAGAGCCGTGTGAGACAAGTTCCTACAGCTCTGCTGGGAGCAGGTTGCTGAAGCCTGTCGCAGCTGAAAGATGCTCTGCTGTTGGCCATCGCTTTAGCAATGCCAGGGCACGTCGTGTCAGTAGGAAAAGATAAATCATCAGTTTCTCAGAAAATATTGTCTCTGGATAATTTCTCAGTTACTTTTGTTCTCCGTTTCGTTTCTGGACTGCTCAAGCTGGGGAAGTTGCAGCCTGAAATTAAATAGGAACCCATTCAATATAAATGTATGTATCTATTTTGTGGTATAGGAAGGCTCAGTTCGGTGAACCCAGGCCATTGGCATTTTATAATTTCCTCTTGCTCCAGCAGGTAAGGGATTAACCCATTGTTATTCCTCTCTAAAGGAACAGAGGAAAAGGTACACTCTGCAAAGACCCTGATTTTTTTTAAAAAAAATAATCCATTGGGTTTTTAAAGAAATATTTTATTGGAACCATAAGGTTTCTTTTTTTTGAGAGAGAGAAAATTTGAAATCCGGAGTTTATTTTTCCTTCAGTGTCTCTCCTAAGAACCAACAGGAATTGAGATATTTTTTTTTCTCTCTTGTGTTTGTGCCTACTTATTAAACACACATGTGGCCTGGATTCCTTGTGTAGGTGCAAAGAGTTTGAAAAAAAGAAAAAGAAAAAAAGGTGTAACCCAGTCCATTGACCTGTCTCTTTGCCCTTAGGACTCTTTCGAACAGCTGTGAGAAAAAGAAAAAGGCGGGGGGGGGGCGGGGGGCGGGGGGGGGAGAGAAAAAAGGAGGCAGTTTAACAAGCCAAATCCAGATGTTCATTTCATACACACACCCTGAACAGCTTTTGCATGGTTTATTTCGTTTTCTGAAACCATTTTTCACCAGCCTGTTTTCTCAGCTGGGAAACTTCTGGTATAGTGTTTTCAAAAAAATATTGCATTTGGCATTACAAGAAAACAGAGCCTTTAAGACATTAAAAGGACAATATCCTTGTTTGACTTGGCCCAGGGAAGCAGAGCTATAGGAATTTTAGATTTTTGTACCACCCAAAGAATAGGTAAAAGAAATTTTCCACTCTTAAACCCAGTTTACATGGGAATTTGAGAGTTGATTTAGCTTGGGGGTTTTTTTCCCTTTTAAAGACTACTCTGAGGACTTTGTGTTGGTGTAGTGGGACTTTATTAGCATGAAGGAATAAGCAAAGTGATAGCAATCAGTTCGCCTCCGGATTCCGATGAACCATGGCTCAAAACTCAAACTGATGCTGGATGAACCTTATTTTTGTTTTGCGAGGACCAGATCCTGATATGCTTGTTCACACCAACATCTGCTTACCGTAGACAGACAAATTTGAAATTATTTAATGCTGGTGCAATTTCTCTTTATTTAAAGTAGAGGTAAGCTTCATAATATGAACCACAGTTCCTATGGGCTGCGTGACTAGCACTGATAGCAGTGAGGATGGTGATCAGCCGACAGGATAGTGTCTACACTGAGTTTAGAGGTACCCTAGGAATGAAATTAGTGAAAGTCAAGTGCAAAAAAGACCCATACTGCTCTCTCTTAGCTAATCAGAGGATATACTGCCCTTCAGAAAACTCAGTGTAAAACTCCACTGAAGCCAGTGGGTGATTTGCGGTTTGCTGTCCTTCGAAACTTAGGTGAAAAAACCCCTATGTTTTTTACCTGTCAGATCCTACGAGTGCCATTCACTATTACTTACCATATTAGAGACTTGATCCACAGTCCTCCATGTAAAGAAAGGTCTATAACTTTGCAAAAAGTTATATGCTTCGGTGCTCCTTTTGTTTACCTGTTCTACAGTAGAAAAAACCTGCAGATATTCTTATCAGAAATGTCACCATCCCATACAGATTTCAGACCCCATCAGCTACAAAATAAAAGCAGATAATAAGAACTGTTAGTGAGAAAAGGTGGAAATCAGACATATTCAAATATAGAATTTGAAGACATATATTGTAGTTAAATTAAACAGACAATAAAAATAAAAAAGTATTAAAAGATCCTAACTGGAGAAAGTGCATCACTAGTTAAACAAGTAAATAGAAATGTTAAAGGTATTAAAATGTCCCATGATTTGCTTTCACTTTGCTAATACTAAAATAAGGACAAATCCTGAGGTCTGTCTCTTTTGGCATTACGGAGCGTTCAGGGATACGGTGTGCGCGTGCCTGTTTGTGTACGTGTACAGATGGGTGCGTCCTTAAGCCTTGGCAGTGCCTGGTAGTGGGAATATTGGCATTTCGGTGTCAGAACACCACCAAGTGGGCTATAAATACTTGGTCCTTGAACTAATATTCTCTTCAGACAGAATTTAAAAAAAAAAAAGTAAGAAAAATTTAATTAAGACTTAAAATGCATTAGGCAGATTATTTGGCCAGTACAGAACTAGAGTGGAAAGCTGCCAGGCAGTACTAGTAAGTACTGTTGAGCAAAATGGTAGCCTTTTTAAGGCCACTGACTTGGTACACAGACTGAATAATCCTGGAGAAAGCATATATTGTCTTGTCCATTTCAGGAGACTGCAAATTTGTGATGTGAAACAGTGCCCTGATGTGCTTTTTCTCTCATCTTTATTTGGTAGTATGCATTACATATGCGTGTGGGTGTATGTCTCTGTATTTATTTGCACGCATACTTACATGTACTACATTGTTATACACATCTCTACAAAAGCATATATTAATTACTTGATTTAAAAGGACAGTCTGTTTGTGTGGATATCAAACCTAGAACCCAGGCAGCTTCACATCTGACTTCGGGTGGTAAGACCTCCTCATATCTAAGCTCAGAGATAGATAAATCCAGGAACTTCTGCATGGATATTGTCAAGACTCTGTATTTGGAAATATTCTGTCAGTCAATGTATGTACAATGCACTTAGATATTTGCCTTGGGAAATGTAATTTTAGAGTCTCTCTAAAAGGCAAGCAAACTGGTGATATCAGGACATCAAGGTATACAAATACCAATATATACATCTCTGCTGGAAAGACAGTCTTTAAGGCACCATGGCCCCGGTGTCAGGGTTTCATTCGGTTCTTGCACAGCACATGGCAGCCTTGGCCTGTGGATGGGGCAGTTATGTGCTGCTGTAATACAAAGTCAGTAAAGATGATTCAGGAGCTGAGAAGAAAATGAGGAGGCAATGGCATTGTATGGGGGAATCTGCCATAATGCTGCCCTGTACTGTCAGCCTGGACCCTTCCAGTCACGTAGAGGGAAAAGAGTAAGTCTGGTGAAGCGTGAGGGCTCTTATCTCATTCCGTCTTTCAGCAAAGCGATGACCCATGCCACATGGCCTCCCAAAAATGCCGTCTTTGTTTAGCCAAGAATTACACCCTGTAAACATTCCCAATCGCTGCATTGAAATGGTTGCATTTATTATAACAGCCTGCCATAAACTTTGGTTCGATAGTCTGTTCTGAGAGGGGTTAATATACGCTCTGGGAGCACCATTATCAGTGCTGAGGAATCCCAGCAGTAGTCTCTGTGGTCTCATTTGGTGCCACGCAACACAGGAGAAGCTCAGTGTTGGCCACTGCACTCCATGCTCCGTCTCCCTTGGGTTTCCCTACAACTTCAACCCAGGTTTGCCTAACACTTTGCAAGGTATGGGGAAATATTTCCCATCAAAAAGATCGAGGTCAAGGGGAAATCATGATATTCCTCTTTGTTGCACCCTGGTAAATTCATTTTGATACCGCTAATTGTCACTGAGGGCAAGTTGTGTGTCATCCTTCGTTGTCCTCTCCACAGACTCCCTACCATTATGACTCTGTCAGTGAGAACAGATACGTCACCTTTTAAGGGAATTTCTGCTGTCAATATTGTTACACCGTTTTCTGAAGACATGCGAACTAAGCTAACAAAGCTGCTTTTTGTCCACATAACACATCCGTGGCCCTGGCTTAGTGACGGCAAGGAAGGGCGTGAGATTTATTCGCTTCCTGAGATGACAGAGCATGGGACAGTGCAGAACTGGTCCCGGTCACCCATAAATGGTGCCGTGTGTTTGTGTAGCTCCTAGCACAACACTGCCTTCTTCCTACGCAATGGGAGAGCCACGGCCTGTTTGTCATAGATGGTGATGATGATGATGATGATGCTCACAGAGAATCAAAAGCCCTGCCATGAAGGCACAAATGGCAGGTGGTGCAGGCTGTATTTTCAACAACGCTTTATTCTGTCATCTGGTTTGCAGGAGTAAAAGAAAAAGTTTTCATATAGAAGAGGACATTAGTGTTGAGGTATGAGATGGGGATTTCTGAAAGTGATTGGCTATATCACTGCAAAAAATGTAATTGGTATTCTCAGAGTTATGGGCTAGTTAAGATTGAAACTGGCATTTGTAGATCATCTGGCCCCTGCTTAAAAGAGGGCCAACTTCAAAGGTAGCTGCGGTTTCTCAGGGCCATGTTCTGTCAAGTTTTAAAAATCTGCAAGTTTAGGTGTTTTACCATCTTTCTGCGCAACCTGTTCCAGAACTTAACTGTCTTCCTTTCAATTTATTTTTTAATGAGGTTGGAATTTGTCTTGCTGCAACTTGTGATCGTTGCCTCTCATCCTTTCACTGTGCGTATCTGAGAAAAGTTGGACTCTTATCTTCTTTGTTGCCATCTATCAGTGAGTAGAAGGCACCAATTAGATCCCGTCCTTTAACCTTTCTCTTCTCCAGGCTGAAAGAATTCACCTCCCTTAGCCTCTCCTCATGTGTTTGGCTATCTTGATAGTCCACCGCTGGACTTGATCTAATCTGTTGATATCTTTCTTGCACTGTGAGGAGGGAAGAGGGTCCAAAAGTGGAACTGGGTTTTAGCTGTGGTTAATATTTTGTATTAACTGTCTACTCCATTGCCATTGAATGCTCAAGCCTTGGCCGTAACTGTAATATAATGGCTCTCATTCAAATGTTGGGGACATCAGGGCGTACCTGCTCAGCCTTCTTGGAAGAGCTTGTTTCCTGAACACACTGTACCCAGGTCATCCTGGGCCATTCGTTTTGCTGTCTGTGATAGCAATACAGTTAATTGCCTTTTTTCCCATTGCTGGACTGACTGGATCATCCTGGAGGTGCTGAATGTGTTTTCCTCTTTGACAAAGTGCATACACTCCTATGGATTTTTACAAAGGAACCAGAAACATCCAGGAAAAAGCAGGAGGAGTGGAAAGCCCTCAATTTCTTTTTCTATGAATAATTTAGTGCCAAGTTAACTGAAACGTTTGAAAAAGAGATTTTTGGTGCCTAGCTTCATTAAACCCTCTATATCCAAATGTATTCTCTATCAGTGTCAGCATCCAACACTTCATCTTGTCCCAATCACAGCAAAGGCCTTGTTGAAATAAAATGCAGGGGAAGGGAGAGGAAAAGCAGACTGTTGTTGCCATTGTGCATATCTCTGTGTGTGCACATGTGCTCTATAAACTTACAGTGAGGGGGGAAAAAAGAAACTATATGAAAAGAAAGAACGAAGCCCCAAGCCACATCAACCTTCCAAAACGTGCACTCCTTTCAGGGGTACGAGCCACGCTCTGTCGCGTTAAAGAGCGTTGTGCCACACTCAAACCCCCTTCTCTGGAGCACGTTTTAATCAGAGTATTACGTTCCCGTCCACTAAGCTTTTAACAGCACAATGAGTGGGACCTCCTTCGCTTGGCAGTGGTTTCTGTCAGCGACCTGTCTTCTGCAGCTCTTTCCGTGGGAAGGCCCTCCATCTGGTGCTTGGCAGGGCGGGGAACTTTCCCCTCAAATGTTTTCTCTCTCTCTCTCTCACCCTGTTTAAGGTATACCCTTTGGAAATCTTCAACTTCCCAGATTTATTTTTGCACAGGGTACATACTTTGTTTTACGTGGTCTGGCTTTCTTTTCTTTTAACAAAACGCCACCCCCGTGCCCTGCTTATCCTGGCAGAGGGGGAAGAATGCTGTTTGCTTTAACATTACCTTCAGTCTCAGTATGCAACAGGTCAAAAGATGTGACAAGTACACATGCTAATCCCTTTCCCTTTTAGTTAATAGAATAACACAGATGGGAAAGTTTACATTGGGATCTGACACTCGCTCCAAGCTGAAGTTAAGAAGGAGACGGGGTTGGACATTGCCTTTCAGATCAGAGCGGTTACTACACAAACTCACCTTCCCACTCGTCATCAAGTTGCTCCTGTCATCCTAAACCCCATGTGCTGTGCTAAGAATGTTCCCCTTCCCCTTCTACTCTCCTTTTGAGAGTAGTAGGTAGAGTTGGATAAGACTTCAAAAGCTTTTGTAGAATGAAATATTCCCCAAGAATCAGTGATGTTCTAGTGAAAAAATGTCAACGTTTTCCACTGAAACACCACCATTTGTTTTGAAATGGTGACTTTTTAAACATTTGGCATTTCTGAGTGTTGAAATATCACATAAGAGAATAATTCTACTAAAACCAGATACTTTCTTAGAAATATTAATTTGATTTCAATAAAACCCCATATTACCAGTTTTGCCTTGTATAATCAGACTGTTTATATTGCATTTGATTCTGTTTTCTGTTTCTTTGTAGCCTCCAGAATATGTCCTCTGACCTTCTGCGTGACGTAGCCCATTTGTAAGTTTTGCATGCCTGAAGATTTGCCGCTTATGTTATTCCGGCAGGAAACACACGGAAGAATAAGACCTAGGACTATGCCTATGATGGGAAAAGCTGCAGCGATGACTAACCAAAAGGGCTGATCCCTCACACACCAAATACCACTTTCTTCCCACCAGGTACGTACCACTTCACAACGTCTTTCGTGAGAACCTTCTGCTAGCTCCCCATGAGGGAGCAAGTTTCTGGTTACCGGGAACTCCTTAAAATTAAGGTTTTGAGGGTATCTCTGTAACAAGATGAATATCTAAGATCTATTCTTAGATAGGCATGGGCCTCGGAGTATAAGTCTAAACATGGAGAAATTGTATTTTCTACAATTGTTTTTTTAAAAATCTCGTTTCTCTAAACAAAGCTGTATGTTAATTAATGAAAATGAGATTAGAAATGCAATTAAAAACATAATATTATTTACTGAAAAAGACCCATATTTGCACTGAACTTACTAGCAATGAAAATACTTAATTTGTATTAGAAACTGTGCCTATAAGGTTTGCATAACCACAAATGTATTGTTCGTGGGAAACACTCAGTTAGTGACCTGCTTTCTGATTAGAGAACTAACATTTGTGTTTGAGAATCACTGCTTATCTTTTTCATCTAGTTTCTTTCAAAATGTGCAGTTTCAAAACTGCTTTTCCACATTGCTTTGGACACTTCTCCATGAATTTCGTGGCAGGCAGAGTGTGTACCTCTTTCAGCCTGCTGCCTACCGATACCCATGATAACTCACTAATGCTTGATTCAAAAATCAAGATCTCAAATTCGAAATTCAGGATCTCTGTCTCCGACCTGGCAACAGCTGTGAGGCTCATTCATGCTGCACAGACCACGCAGAGGAGAGAAAAGAGTAAGCTCAGTTTGAAGAAGCTTAAAGCCTGAAATTTAAGTGAAGGGTCCATCTAGATCAATGGAGAGATCCTTCCCCAAAGGGAGCATGAGAATGACCCGCTTAAGCTAGATGCTTGTGTTTTAGTGACTAGGATGAGGTGAGAGAGATCCTACGATCAGGGCTGGTCCACAGAGTGGCTTAGATACACAGGCCAAGATTCAGGATATCTCAGATTGGGCAGTTTTCTGAGGTTTTAGCACTGGGAGTCATGCTGACCTTTGTTTCTGGTTGATGCATGAGATGGGCACCTTCAGGGGAGCTGAGCGTCCCACAAAAGCTCTGATCTGACTTCTGGACGTGCCTTTCTTCCTCCTTTGTAGCAAAACCTGAAACAGCAGCATTTTGACTATCACTGTAGTGATTAAATGTGGGTCGGGTGAGTCCAGGTCATGATTCTTACATAGGGACCAACATTCCCATTGGTCCTGGTGGAAGTTCAGGCTCCTTATTTGGGGCAAGGCACCTAAATGCTTTTGTCATCCTGACCTTTACTCTCTGTTGTAATTTCACTTCTGACTTCTTGACTAAGACCTCTAGCAAGGGAGAGCAATTAGTGCCCATCACAAGGAAAGCTTTTGCAACATGGGTGACTGCCCACAAGGAACACAGTTGAGACCACCAACTGTTTTATTTGTTTTTGTTCCAATTTCTGCTGATTGAGAAGCTCATGAGATATATCTCATTTCCCTGGAGGTCCCCAGGGAAGCAGCAGGCAGACAATCCTTTTCTAGCCTGCTTTGGGCAACGCTGGTGGTATAGCACTGTTGGCACTGCGCTTAGGTTGCTGTGCTGGTAGGTCTCTTAGCACAGGAAGCTGCACAGGTTATTAAAGTCTGCCTACATGAAGTCTGATCCAATGCAACAGGCAGCTTATTTCAGCCACCAAACTCTTGTTGTTAGATGGTAAACACTTTAATTCACTGTTCCTCAGAGCCTGATTTGAACAAGTTACCTAGGGGAAAATGGCTTAGGGTTGAGCAACCTGAGCTTCAGGTTGTGAAGAATTAACAAAAATATCTCATAATGGGGATGGTGCTAGAGAGGCTCCATTATGGGTGTGAGCCACTGTCCTGGACTTTTTAAAAATAGCCCCCTACACGCTGCAGTGCAGATGGAGGTTTTCAGACCTGTATCTGTCTGCAGGCCTAAGTTTTAAAATTTCAGATGTCTTTGCATTTCTCTGCACTAGGTTATGCCCACAGGTATCGCCCAGTGCAGTAAGTAGCATCTACACTGCATCGTCCTTTGGCTAATTTGAGCAGGAATTTCAGGATCCCGTGGAATCATGCTCCTCCCTGCTTCCTCCAGTTTGAGGGAGGCCAGTAATTTGCTGGTGGCCGTTTAACCTCAGGAGGCCTTTTTGCCTTCCTGTCTCCTACCCCACACAGCCTAAGATGGTCTTGCCAGCAAGCTGAGCTGAGGCTCGCCTCATTTCCTCCCCTGTAATTCCACTCTTTACTTGGAAGAGAAAGGCGGTGAATAGATTAAACTTCCTCCTTCCTCTGTGGCCAGTCTATCAGTCCTTCCTGTGTACGGGAACATAGACCAAGTCACACCGAGTCTAGTAGTAATTCAGATAGAGACAGAGCCTTCACTTTAACTGGATCTTGCATATGAATATCTCAAAGAATTCAAAAATTACAGTTCTGCCGTGTAAATAAAATATGCCAGCACATCCATCTTACAAACCATCTGTGCTATACTTAGGACTTGTCTCTACTGATGTTATTTGGAGTATTTCCACCAAGTTTAGTTTGAGCTGGATGATCTTAGAAATCGTTTTTTGATGGTGTCATTTATGGTTCTTTGTCGATTTCTTTAATTCAACCTATTTTCATATATGAAAGATCTTTGCTTCCTAATGCAGTAGGTACAGCACAGACCTGATCCCTGGAACCTCACAAGCCAGAAACAGTTACAAGATCATGTCCACAACAAGTAGTAAAATCTTGTTTTATAAAAATGTCTCATCTATCCAGAAAAATGTGTTTTCTTAATAGGGCTAAGGCAGAGCATGAATGCCAGTTCATGTAAAGCATACGATTAAATACGTGTGCGTGTGTGTGTAGATTATAAAACCGTTTGGGAAAAACAACTGGAAGATAAATATCCAACGAGTTATTTGTATGTTAAGATAGCCTATGTTTATTCTCATTCTAGAGATCGTGTGACTGATCAAACCAAATTTATAACAAAACATTCAAAATAGAGGTTATTTTTGGACCAAGAGAATAAAGTTTTCCTCTGCCACGATGCCTACAAAAGGAGCTGGCAATGCCAGGGAACATGATGTGCCGAGACTATTGCTTATAATAGTTGTCGCATAGATCTCTTTTATTTCTTGTTTGTTTGTCTCTGTCTCTCTCTTGTCCTACATTTAGATATTAGGCTCCTTGGGCAGAGCGTGATTTGGCATTCATTGTTACAACAGTCATTATTCCAAAGGAGCTCACGATTTGGGACTGAATGATGATGATAATAGATATTGAAGATAAGTCACAAAAGAAAGCTCCACAGCTGAGCTTGAATTTAAAAATGGAACATTATAAAAGGTTTATGAGAAAGCACAAATTTGTGCTGAGTCATGTTTAGTTCCTCTTTCGGTCTCTGATGTACGACAGCCTGATGTATTCCAGGGAAGAGGTGACCACATGCATCTAGCAGAGTTTCCTCCTGGTGATACCTCTGTGAGTACTTAGCCATCCCTGGACATGGCAGAGAACATTGAGTCACACGTTTATATTTCATGTGACTTTCCTATGAATCATATCTCCTTTTGTCACCAAAGCATCCCATCTCATCACTCGCTTTCTGAGAATTTAGATGACTCATCACTCTTAGGTTTCTTTTTCCTCAGCGCGCTTCTCTTTCCTGATGCCAGTCCTGCCTTATTCCTTGGCACCATTGTGAGGCATATATGCATTTCAGTGCCATTTGCTGAGCCCAAGTGTGCCACTTGAACACAACCCTAGACGAAGGGGAGAAAGAGGTAGGTTAGAGTGGCACCATTCCTGGAAGACCAGCAGGAGATGGAAAATGTCCATGAATTCAAGGCTGTTCTCAGGCAGCCTAAATTCTACCTATGTTCTTGTGCCTAATGTTATCCACAAGATATTCTGGACCTTCAGGGTTGCCAAACCAATAGGAAACCAAAGCTGAACTAGGAGAATTAGATGGAATACAGCTGTTGGAGGCCACATGAATCTGTGTCCTTCGCAGTCATGGAGCTTACTGGCAAAGCCACATGAATAATGGACTATTTTTGTTTTCTGACAATTCTGAAACATGCAGCAAAAATATTTGTAAAGAACTTTTGAGTATATTCAAAACAATCTGTCTGTAAAAAGTGTGTGAACTGAAAAGCTGCTAGCCTTCTTTCTTGGGTCAAACGAGAAGTTTCATTTAATTTTTGTTCATGTAATTGTTTTTGTTAATTTAGTATTCTTTAAGCTTTAAATAAAAACCCCATAAAATTTGAAATAATTTTACAATTATTAATGAAAAATGCAGATATTTCCTTTTGAAAATTTGAAAACTAAACATTAAATGTTCTTGAACTGTTTCTATTGTTTGAGGTGGTTATTTTAAACCACTAGATTTTGCAGAAACTAACATAGAGCTGGAGAATATTTCGGTTGATCAGAAATGAGATTTTGGCAAAATCATTGCTATAACACTTTGAACCAGCTCTAGGCATCAATCTTGCCTCTTCTCCCTCCCTGTATAAACTCTTTAAGATGCTACCAAAGACAGTACATGGCTTTACTCAAGGCAATGGCTGTAATATGTGTTGGTCCTAACATGACCTGTACAAGTAGAAAAAAGGTATCACCATCTCTGTTGCTTGGAATTTTTGACTTTCTAAGGGTTTATAATGTAAAACTGTCCCTACTACTGCCAGAAAGGCAGACAGTCTAGGGAAAACACGGCTGTAATTGAACAGGGAGTCTCTGCACTACAAATGACACAGGACAGTGTGCTTCATATTTCTGCACGGGATTGTTTTGTCTCGGGCAGCGTTGGCCAAATTGCTGAGCTGTGGGTTTATACTGTCGCAGGTGCTCTCTGCAGTAAGGTGCACGTGTTTGCATACAACGGAAAAAGGTGTCTGCCCATCCGTTCCCAAAGAAATAAATAAAAGTCCCTCCCACTTGCAGAATGTATATTCATCTGTTGATCCTCCTTGCAAATGGAGAAACGCAGTTAAAGTGGTGGAAGCAAGGTTAATGCTTGGACCTTTACTTGGAAATAAGCCAGTAAAAAAGAAATAAATGACCACAAAGAGTGGAAGATGATCAATTAAAATTTCTTTAGAACAAGGAGGCTGCTGGTACTTCTCCAGGAACTCGGGGTCAAGTCCAGGTTCATGCTCGCTGTCAGGTTGTACTTCACTGTATAAGTCATAAGCTCATCTGGAGAAGTCATTCTGTGAAATAATTTGCGTACAATCACCCTTAGACGTCCTGGGACATCCAAGAACGCAAAATTATTTCTTTAATAAGAGGGCAGTGGCACTGAATCAACAGCGAGACGTGTTTGGTGCATGTGATTCTCATGTGCAATTCATATGCTATCTGTTGAAACCATGAAATCTGGTAAAAGTGGACCTGTGTGTCTGGAAAGCAGAAAGTCAATATCTGACAGACCTCAGTTGTGACTTTCACATGAGACAACTTAAGTGCTTGTGGTGCATTTGTGGTGCATCTTAGTGCCCAATGCACTACTCTTTTTTTGCCACTTCACATAAAACTATGGGGTTACTTTCCTTTTCCAGACTGAGGAAATCTTCTCTTGGAAAGCATGGTTCCAAGTAGTTTAAGGAAAGAGCTGCTTTAACCCCTTTCCCACCTCTTTTTCCTGCTTAAGATGTTTTATCTTACCTTGGTATCCTAAAGATCCTGCGACTATGATCTTTTTACTTATACTTACCATAGGATGTAAACTTTCATCATGATGTGATAGTCGCTGGCAAAAGGTGACTTGTAATAGTGCAGTTTTGAGTAAATAAAAGAAATTCTGAGCAAGGTTCGGCCTTTAGGAGAGCAGAGCTGTCTCTCTGCAGTGGTTATAGTGACAAATGTAAAACATTTGTACAAAGGGAATATATTAGTCACCAGCTGTTATTATAAGCTTTTCACGTTACTTAATGACCAGAGTAGGCTTTAGGCAGCCAAGCAGGGGACTGTATGGCCCCTAAGTGCCTCTTACAGCCTTGTAAAACCAGGGCATGATCTTACCCTCTCTTATCTCTAATGCTACTTGCAAAACAAAACATACTGGTATTTGGCTTGCTAACCATAGATGCAAACCACTGCAGAGCTTGAGGGTGTTTCATTAGAACTCCATTAAAAATGAACAATCAAGATTTAAAAAAATAATCAGAATCCACAGAGCAAAGCCTCACAATATAAAACCTACCCAGTCTCCTTTGCTTTTCCTGTGAATATGAGCGTGCGTTGCTTTTAATTTGTGACTCTTGCAACTATTAGGAGTGGCAGAATACTTTTATTTATTTATCTATTTATTTAAACAGAGTTTTAAAACCCTGCACAAATCTGGGCACAGGCCTTTGAAATAGAACTACCAAGGGCTCGGCATGGTGTTGTTTTGTTCTGCTTTTAGATGCAATTTTATCCATTGCTGCAGCTGGCTGTTCCTCTGTTAACAGCCAGGCTCTTCAGACCATGTGCTTAGGATAGCTTATAAATTGCCAGGCTAGATACAGATGATTATGTCTGGCAGAATGTCTTTATGGTGCTGGTGGTAAAGGAAAAGCATATGTAATGCTATTGAATGCTGCTGGAAATATGATACCTGGCTGGTGCCTCGTGCCATCTATGATCCAAGTGATGGTGGTTCTGAAGTGACAGTCTGCTTGATATTGGTTTTAAACTATTTTCCCTTAGAAGTGGCAAGCCTGATGGGTATCTAAAATGAACTTTAAGAGAATCTAAGATAGATGAACTCTGGAGGGGTTTTTTTTGACTTGAGGTTATTAGGGCCCAGTGTGATTAAATCTGAAAGCACCTCTGATCTGTGCTAGCACCAGTTGCTGGTGAGATATCTACATGTAGCTGCCAAAGAAAGGTCAATAAAAGGGTGACAGAAAGGAAAATAGACAGTTGCTTAGATATATTGGAAGATAAACACAGAGTTTTGAGGGTCTACTCTCATCAGGAAGAAACTGCATGCAAGTAAGATACTCGACATGGTGTCACTTGGAGATCTTGGGGAAGCAAGTGGCAGTAGTCTAAAGTCATGAGGGAACCAAGTTCAAAGCAATGGTTTGATAAAGCATCCATGTGCAGCACAGAGAACCTCAGCCTTGCTCATTCAACGTCCTCAAACTAATAAAAAAGTTTCTTGACTCAGTAACCACCACTTGCGCACACCACTCTGTCTCAGACACATGGCAAATCATAGTCAGACAGAAGGGGCAATGTTCTGAAAACATTTACAATTAACTTTGCTCACCCAAGCTGTCTTTGGAAAGCAGGTAGATACGAAAGTTCATAAGCGTTTGCAGTCTTGGGATCTTAACATGGAGTGTCTGAAACCGTTTTCTTTTTAGCCATCTTTTACCAAGATGAGTTGAGAATTCAAGATCTCAAAATACTTGGCAAACAGATAACTTCAGCATCTTTTGGCATGCTCTAACTTAATCACATTGAAAAACTTTGATCTTTAGTGTTACTTGTTTATGTACAAACAAAATCACATTTTGAAATGAGAAGTTGGTTGTACTAGGAAAAAAACTAGGGATTACGGTGCCTAACCCTGTTAGTGCCATATGTAACTCCACTTGGCCTTTTTAATTACCACTTCTCTTGGTTAGGAGGCCTGTTGCTGCGGGGAGGCACAGTGCGCCATGTGCTGTGACCTCTCTCCTCCAGCGGCGGGACAGGGGCTCACGCCCGTGACCGAGCACATGGGCTTTGTACGGCATTGCTGATGAAGTGAAGGGATCATGTGCTGCTGGCTCTGAAGTGAAAACAATCACTCTGAAATCTCAGAGCTTCCTTAGAAATGTAAAAAAATGGGGTGGGAGCATAAGTTAATTGTGCTTTTACACACTGTTATACTTGTCACCGTGCCAGACTCTACATTTCTTCCAAGGGTGAAATGAAAACTCCAAATTCATGTGGTTATGAAACAATTTCAGTATGAGCACTCAGTGAAGAATTATAAAGTGGGAAAGACACAGTCCTGTGTCACAGCTGGTTGAGAAGGGTCTGAACTGATCAAGGCTTCTTCCAGCTTGGAGGAGCCTTTTGGAGTGTATTGAATCCATTCTACATCTGTATGTTGAATGTGTATAACGTACTGCAGAAAAACTGATTTGTTATGACATTTCTTTGATTAGGAGATGAGGCAACTGGCAGAAGGCATCACCATCATGCCAAGAAATCTTGTTTCTCTGCAACCGGAGATTTAGGAAATTCATCTGGTTTGCCCTGATTTACACCAGAATAAACTCATACATTGGAAACTGGGTACGGCAAGAAATCACTGGCACTGCAGGGGACTTCTAGAGAAATAATGATTGCAGTGGGAGACCTTGATGAACAAGGACCAAACACCATTTTCTCTCCTGCAGTAGTGGAGCCTGAGGTACCTGAAGGCCTTTGTAAGCTAAGCTGGGCTCAGCCCCGCTTTGTGTTAGTCCTGAGACCAAGGGAGTGCAATGCCATTTTAAAATCACGTTATTAACCCTTGTGATTTCACCCTGGACCGCGTGTACTTCATAAAGACTGTAATTACAAGGTCAGTCCTGATTTGCATCACCATGAAAGGAGAACCAGTCCCAAATAAGTATCTCATTGGACAACTAGTGTTTTGCTTATTTTTGTTATTAGAGATAAGTCAAGGGGCAAAAAATGCAGAAGGAGGGGGTCAAAATACCCTGAGGCTAAATCTAAACTGGAGTCAATCCATATTAAAAACTTGAGCGTGCCTAAAGTTAACACATGCAAATCTACTCTTTTAGAGACATAAACTCATATCCTTAAAGTTGCATTGTAGCCTAACTCTCACTTGGGTGCTTAACTCCCATTGATAACACCATGTGCTAATTCAGGCACCCAGGTTTCCGTGTAATGTTCTTACTATGAAGAACAGTTGGTCTTGAGGGAAAACATTTACATAGATGACAGCTATTTTCAGGAAAATGAAAAGTACTGGGTGAAAAAGGAGGTTTTGACATTGTGTGAAATACGGCGTTTACACACGGTAGTTTTTGCTGTGTGTATATAAATGGGTGATTTACCATGTATTGATTCGCACACCATTTGTAAGTGTCTAATTTATTTATTTATAGAGATGTATGGAAACCATGGTTTGAAAAGCAGTTTGCATAACATCTGGTATGTCAACAATGTAACCTTTCAATTTACTTGTTGGTGAAAATGTCAATATAATGAACCTGAACTCAGCATTGGTTTACACAAATTTCCTGGCAGACAAAGCAGTAATGATTTGCATGTCAGTATAAGTGACATGTGCCCTCCAGTTTTGAGTAGTTTACACAGCTAAGAGGTATAAAAAGGGTAGAGCGCATGGCTGGTTCCTTACGCACTTACGCTGGCAGTACAAATTGCGTGTGTTTGCATGGTGTGAAACATTTTATCTCATTTTGACTTCCAATTTTTCAAAAGCAGCCTTTGATTTTTCACTGAAACTGCTTTTTTTTGGATACATGGAAAAAAAAGAGAAGAATTGTAGACCTGAAGGTGACTTTAGATCCTGGTAGCATGTAATCCATGAGCCTTGCCTGGTGCACTTGTTTCAATTACTTTTACAATTTATGTGTTTTCTACAGACAAAGATATTGCAGTGGGATGTGATAGAGGAATCTAGTGGATTCTTGATTGCTCTTAATAATATGCCAACAGGAATGACAACAATAATGTATTGTTTACACCTTTTATATTACTGCCTGTACAAGATAGGTCACATAAATCACAGCATTTTTTTCACTCTGTGACTCATTGCCTGACACTTTTGAAGTAGGAAAGTAATAAATGCTGTTGATACTGAACAGCAAGAAACCTCACTTAAGCGTAGAATCAAAGTCCGTTGATGGCATCAGGTGTTCCTCCTTGATTTTAGGGAATTCAGGCCTGCACAGAGAAGTCGTTGCCCAGTTCCTCTCACCAAACTACCTGTGTCAAAAGGCAGGAGACCTGGTCTTAGAAAAGTGCCTCCAAACACACCAGTCAGCCTTGAGTTTCCGTAGGTGATGTGACACGGGTGGTGGGCTGCACGGTGCCGGCGGGACACTGCCTGGCTCACTGCGCGGGGCAGCTTTGCTTCCCCGCCGTTTGCCTTCGCGGGGGAAGGACACGGGGCGGATAGGACAGGTTGTCTCCTTCCTCCTCTCCGCCTTCCTCTCCTCCCCTGGCTCCCCACCCCAAAGATCTGCTTTGTGGTTTGGATTTCACTCAAGTTACCAAAAAAAGTGGGGGAGGGAAGGAGACAGTTACTTAACCACTTTGCGCGTGATTTTCCTTTTTTTTTTTCTTTTTCTTTCTTTTTTTTTTTTGTTTTAAAGAGCCAGATGCTATCTATTTCCCATTGTTCTGCCTACACTATCCAGTTTGGATCTCATTTGGATGGTGTATGTCTGTACGTGTGAGGGAGAGGGTCACAGGGAAAGCTTTCTGCATCTGCTATTATCTGATAGCTTTAAAAAAATTGAAACCATATACAACCCCACACTCGCAACTACGAAAAGGAAATTTCACCAGGTTTTCCAGAGCTTTCATTTTTTGTTGCAGATTTCTAGTATCTAGGCTGAATACACAGACTGAACCAATGCCAACTGTTTGCAAGAGCTTCTAAGGTTTTTTTAATAATTCTATTCTACTCGCTACCTACATTTTCTATTTGTACATCATTAAAATCTCCTTTATATGGCTAAAAAAATTGTTGTCAGATGATATTTTCCTTTTAATCCAGCTGGCCAAAGTCCATCATGGGAGCCCGGAGCACATCCAGTGGCCCTGAGTGAGGTGCGTGCCCCAGCCCCGTCCCGTTCCTGGGTGGGAGGAGGTGCTGGAGCAGAGCTCCCCGCGTCTCCCTCAAACCCAGTTTCCACTCAAGGGAAATACAGGCCAGAAAGGAGCTGCGGTGACATCCAGCAGGCATCCCGAGCGGGGTGCCCAGCATGCAGGACTGGCGGTGGAGCACCCTTTCTCTGCAATCTAGGCAGATCCTGAGATGCTTTCAGATTTCCCAGGATTTGATGATCTGATTTTTAAAAAAAATTCTTTAAAAACTCACCTTAACCGTTTGTGCCACACTTCTGATTATAACCCTATTTCAGCAAAGATTTTTATTAATAAATGACATGCTTTACGCAAATGCTTTTTTAGCTTGGGGCTTTTTAGCAAAATGAACACATTCAGTGTCTTATCTGGCAGATAAGATGCGCCTGAAACTGCATATGAGAGAGCCTCTATAAAGGGTATGGGGGAAAGAAGGAAGTGCTGGAGAATATTGGGCAGGGCAAGGCAAGACAGGGTAAGACCTATGAGAAATACATGTATTTGTAGAGAGGTAATACATAAAAATCACTAGCTGCACAAAGGAAATAAAGCTAGGGACCTTATTGGCTGATGCTGGTGGTTTTTTTGGTTTTTTTAATGTACCTAAACAATAACAACAAAACCCCTATAAATATCTGAATGGCGCTGAAGTTTATTTATTTATTTACTGCTTAGCATGGACTCCTGCTGAGTTTTCGCTCCAGCTGTGCCAGCTCAGGACCCTGTCTAACTGGGGCTCTTTGTAACATTACATACAACACAGAGCATTATTTAAGAGTTCCGGGCACACTTCCCACTGCATTAAAATAAAGTTGAGTTCTCACAGGTCATGTTGCTGGCATAGCTGGTACAGTCCTCTAAAGGTCTTTCCCCTTTTCCCCTTTTGTTGGGCATTCGTTCTTTTTCTTCATCTGGATTGGAAAATGAGGACACAACCGAGTCGAAGCCCTAATCCCATCAAGTTTCTTTGCTCTGTAGCCAAAACCTGCTCGACTCTCTTTCCCTCTACTGTATTTTTCCTGTAATGTTAACTTTCTCTGCTTCTTGTTTACACAGATGGAGGCAACACGTTTGACTGCGAAAACAAAAGTACATAACTGCATCTACAAAACTTTAGACTAAATTTTAGCTTCTTGCTTCAGACTCCTGGAAAGATGTGAAGCCCTTGAGTACCCACTTGACCACCCTTCTTCATTTTAATGCTTGTTTATCTTTCCTGCTTTTTCATGCTCTGGACTATTAACAAAGCAAGAAAGTGCTTCTCAGGCTACAAAACCACCATCATATCAGCTAAGCCTCCTTCTAATACAAAGACAGCAGTCATCTGTGTGCGCCACCAAAAAGCCAACTCGTGTTGGCTTTTTGCTGGATACTGAGCCCAGTATTCAGAGGCTGCAAAGAGCCCAGCAGCACATGCTCATCTGTGGACAATAGAGCTCCTTGCTTTTATACTTTCAGAAATGCATGAGGGCTGAAAACAAAGCTACTGGTTAACATGCGTTTGGAGAGAAAGGCCTAGCAGCCACTTTCAAGTGCCCTGGGAGGCTTCTTTCACTTGCGCTGGGAAGGAAACAGCAGTGACTAGAGGAGAGTAGGACTTGACTGGAAATGAGGTGGGGAAGAGAATAACACCACCACCACCAAAGAACGTGGCAACAGTTAGTTCAGAGGAGAGGCTCATACGGGGTTCAGTTTTGTTTTAAGGTTCTGGTTTATCTGAGCTGAGCATGGCATCAGCTGAAATTCAGAACGAAACTAGGACACAAACTTAATTGCAAAACCAGCTGAAACCACACGCAGTCACAGAAAATTCTCAGTCATTTGAGGCTGGCATAGGGTTTCACTCTGAGCTTCAGCAGGAGGTTTTGGGGCCCTCAAACAGACTCAGGGAGTTAAAATTCAGTCGCTTTCCCAAATTCAACGCTGGACTAGCAGAAATATTGGGGAGGATGATTAGAGAGCATCCACATGAGTAGGAGTGACGACTGGCTGGCACATTGCTTTTCCACCTAACAGTGAGATTTGTCGGGGATATGTTGTAACTGTTGGCGTAAACAGATACGGTCATCCTAAAATACCTCTATTCAACGCCATGACAATGAGTGACACAGAAAAGCCGAAGGTCGACAGCCGTTTCTCTTGCAAAAAACCGAACCAAGAACCTCAGACCTACTGAGACTGGCCAGCCGCAGCAGTCACGCTGTTCTGATTGTCAACTGTTGATGGCCGATTCCTGGAAATAACCAGGGAGAGAGAGAGGTCTGTGCCTAACATGAACAGACTTGTGGTTGCGTTGACAAAGCCAAAACAACAGCTTAAAGCGAGTCATTCCAGCAGTATCACTCCCTCGCCTGTCACTGTCTCTCTGTTGCTCCCTAAGAGAATATCTTCTGCTACGGACATTTATCCCGCTTTGGATTTCGCTCCTCCTGCCACTATGCTGTTTTTTTCTGTAAAGGCAGGCTTTTTCTGACTCTCAGGAGCCTGAAGCGTACTTTTTCCTGTACTAGATGCAGACGTGAATCCTGTGGGGTGGCTTCAGGCTCAGGGAGGTGTTGCACAGAGAGACCCCCTGGCGCGGGCGCTCACCCTGCGCCATCGGGGAGTCCCTCCTCTTTGCTCTGACTCCCTCGCTGCGCTTGGGGCAAAGACATGCAGGGGACAAGCTGCAGAGCTTTTGTTTCTTCACGGTATTTCGGAAGGCTAAAAATTTCTGAGGTTGGAAGACGTGTTGCCTTCAGCTCTAAACTGTGCTCTCCTTGGGTATCCTGAAGGGATTGTCAGGAGGTCTGGTCCTGTGTGCACCAGGGGAGGCTGAGGGTCTGATGCAAAGCCTGTTTATATCAGGAAAACGGTTGCCCCTGAGCTGAGTGGGGTTTTGGGTAGCAGAGAGGTGAATCCTGCTGCTGGGATAGGTGAACCGTTGAAACATGCAGGTCGTTCTGGTGCCTTTGGCATTTGGCGTTAATGGGTGTGAAACCAGACTTTTCACTTCTGCTTTTCATGTGCATGTTCAGTGTGATGCGCGTATGGTGTGGAGTTTTGCAATCGGTAGATTTCCTCATCAGGTTTGGTTTGTTTCTCTCATTTTTACAAGGGATGAACGGGATATCTCTTCTGGGCAAAACACAGTAGTATAGCGGGGGGGGGAGAGAAATCCAAGAAAAATAGTATCTGAATGTTATTTATCTTACAAGCAATCACATGTAGGCGTTTATTGTTTCTGAAGGCTCTCTTGTCAATCGGACATTGAACAATCGTGACATCTGTTGCAAGTTATTGTCCCCCAGAGTCGTTTCACACAGTTTGGAGTTTGCTTTTTTTCATCCACCACCAATAAAGCCCAGAATTATCTCCCTGTCCCCACAGAGGCAAGCGGGAACCTCCTGGGAAAATGCTGCAGACTCCAAGGACGTGGGGAGGTTTCGTAGAAGGGGGTGTTTGGGTCCTCTCTGCCCTACCGTGGCTTGAGCGGTGAAACCCCCAATTTGCACTGTGAGAGGGGAACCCCACTGAAGTCCACAGGAGTCCACCAAGACTGAGTGCAAACCTGCAGCTCCAAACCTTCTGAACCATCACCCTGGGCTGCCCTGGGGATCCTTGTGTTGGTGTTTGCAGGTTTGCACATTGTTGACACCTCCCGTACTGCTGCTGGGAGCTGGGAAGGCCACAGCCAAGTCAGCTTTCCCTTTCAGCCCATCCGCCTTTATCAGGGAAGAAATACTGTCTGTTTGTTTAGGTGAGATATTAGTCTGCCCCTGGAGCTCCAGGTCACTGTAAATGTAACACAAGCCCTATTTCCTGTTAGGAAAGGGGAAAAAATATGCCTGTGAATTGTCTCTGATGTGCTGCCAATTGTCAGAGAAGATTCAATTTGGTGGAGAATTACTGTGCTCTTAAAGAGCTGCAGTAGTGACAGAGATTTAGGGCAGTTACTCCTGCCAGAAATAGAAGATTTGTCTTTGATTTCCATAAAACCGGACTGGTAGCATGTTGCCCCTCTGCGTTGCTTGAGGAAAAGTGAATGGCTTGGAGGGGAGGTTGAAGCAGCGGTTCAAGGTTAATGGGACCGTTGTGGGACGGAAGGGTGATGCCTAGACATGGCTGAAGGGCAGAGCCTGCAAGGAGGGCTGGGCAGAAATTTGGGGTAAGGCTGGCAGGTGCTGGGGCAAAGCTTTCTGTCAACGCTCTGCTATGAGAAAGGAGAAACGGCGTTTTCTTGCCACCTAGCTAAAAAGCGAGGCCAAAAGAGACAAGAATTTGCTCTGTGTGTGTGTGTGTGTGTGATGCACACATGTGTTCACTGGTAATCCAATAAAGCAACTATGTGACCTGTGGAATGACCCAAAGCTGCTACAATAAATAGTGCTGTAGATCACTCACGTATTTTGCTTTCTTTTGCATTTCCTGTATCAAGGCCAATTTCAGCTGTTGTCTAAGCAGGGTATGCCTTCCACAAACGGAGCAAGGTGTGGACAGGTAAACTAGATTCACCCATTTGGTCTCTCTTATGATAGAAAAAAACCCACAAAACCCCTCAAAACTGGCAACGAAATGGTTTTCCCTTATTTTTCGTTATGTTTATTGTAAAGAGTAATATTTCAACCTAGGCCTGCATAAAGATCCAGTGCACTTCGGTAAAGCTGATGTTCACAGAGTAGGCCAAGCAACATCCTTGCCTTCAGAAACATGCATCCTCCAAATTTGGTTTTCTGTGGCAAAGAAATTAAAAAAAAAAAAAAGTCTATGGACTATGTCCCATGAAATTGCCCGTATGTTAATTGGATATCAAGAGGCACTTTGCAACCTGGCATTCTCGGTGTGTACATGTGCCAGCGCCGAACCTTTCACAAAAGAGACCATCTTTTTCATGTTAGCCTTAGTGGCAGAGTAATTGTTAAATAAAAGCTGTATAATCCACAAAAATAACCCTAAGGAGACTTAGTTTTTATTTAGCTTACTACTGCAACAAGCAATATCTTGCTCAACGGTTGGAAGGTGACCAGAAGAAATGCAGAAAAGCAATTCTGAAGAAGGCAAAGGATATAAGGCATACTCTTGTGCCATTTGGTCCCCTCTCCTAGTTGTTATTACAGAGCTGGTGGGGCAATTGGGTGTGATTCAGCCAGTGCCCGACACTCTCTTTCTCTCCGCAGTACTTTCAGGTAGAAGGCACACTTTAAATGCTATCTCTCAATCTATGGGCACTCACCCTGGCAGTGTCTAAGTATCTCTCTGAATCAGCTAGGGCATGCCTAGCATCAGCAAAATTATCCTCCCTGTGGTCCTTTGGAATAGGGTAAACTCCTCCTGTGCTACAGTCCAGGTTTCCAGGCAATGCCGTGGAGATTTAACATGTTCTCTCCAGCCGTTTTTAAAATTCATCAAGGTTTTTCCCAGAGCGCTGGAGCTCGGCGGGGTGGGTGAGCCCCAGCTGATCGGCCACTGGATTGCAGCGTGATGGTACAAAGCACCCGTGCACGCTCCCATGGCCACCCCGCGGGGATATTCCCGGCCCTTCAACTTTGCCCAGAAGTGCCTTGTTCTCTGGAAAGCACAGAAACTGCTCCTAGGATAAATATGTATTTCTGTCCTTCTTCCTTCACTGTACTTCTGTGTTTCAGAGTAACGCTGTTGCAGGCAGGAAAAAAAGTCAAAATGCATCATCTTATTTTATCAAATGCTGCTTAACAGAGACGTAGGGTTAAAAGTCAGTGCTGCAGCTGGAACCATACGTCTGCAAGGCTTGTGGCTTCTCCGTTAGCCATTGCAATCACTGCATTGTGCTGGTCTCCCTCCCTCACTGTCCCTGTCCTTCTCTCAAACATTTGCTGTCCCCATCCTTGGCTTTTGATAGAGCTGATTAGCTGATGATTGCTCGGTTGAACAAACGAGCTTTTTCCTGGCTGCCGCTTAAACACATGCCTGCGTTAGGCTCCTCATGCTTTCCCTTGTTGCATCTCTGCTGCAGTATAATATATGTATGTATATATAACACATATATATATATATATACACACATATATACTTATACTAACATTGAGGGAAACAAGTGACTTGGCATCAGTTTTGCACTAAATGAAGGTAGGAGGGTATTAACAAGAAAGCAAAATGTTGGGAAAGGCTCGTCTTTCCATCTCCCTTTGCCTGTGTTCTGAAATCTCCTTTAGAGATGGCTCTGTCTTTCTAGTCACCCTAAATCCTATTAATCCCTTTTTTATTTTAGTCAATTGAAAAATATGCTATTATTGCTTGAGGAAGTCTGAGATCTACTTTGAAAGGGTAAAATGGACTTAATCTGTTTCTTGTGTGATAAATACATTTTAAGCTTCTTGGTCTGTCTGCACTGAAGATGTCAAAATTTAATGCTTTAAAATCAATGTAAGTGATAAGACTTTTAATATACTTTCTAGCCTAACACTCTAAAATACTTCCTACATTTACAAACATATATTCACAGAAGACCAGTACTGTTTAGGACATAGGTGGGCATATCTGAAATACCCAGGGAAAAAGCGTCTGCTACTACAGTTCCATGAACTGTTGGGAAAAATAACTATTACTCACCAAATCTAGGATCCAGTTCCTGGGGAAAAGATAATTTCTCCTGAAAACACCTGCAGGGTAAAGTTTATTCCTCTTCTGTCAGTCTGAGTAACAAAGTAAGGATGCTATAATAAATGATGGCAGGGGCTGAAAAAGATGTGAGAAGGTGGGAAAGAAATCATTAATCCACTGCACCAACTCTGCTGCATCTGATAATAGCCAGCAGATACTGGACTGCCAGCACATCACTTTTATCCAGAGGTTTATCTCATGTGCACTGTTTGGTTTGCTTGGGTTTTTTTGGTTTTTTTTTTTTTTTTTTTTTTTTTTTTTTCCCCCCTCCAGCAGCTCTGAATCTTGTCCCCTCTGTGAACAGATTCAGATATACAGCAGTACCCATCCTTGGCTCTGATCTTATCATCTTTATCTCCTGCAACAGTAAGTATTTCCTAAAAATCTGCCTCTACTCCTTCCCTGGCTGCAATCCACTGCACCTCCATAGGTAGCCCATGGAAAACAGCTTAACAAGGTTACCACGGTGTCACGCTGAAAGTAGCCAGCAATTCTTTTCAGTTTATTATTTGTGCTGTTAAGTATGACCTGGAAATTTGTATCGTTGTATAACCAGATGTCAGTTCCTTCAATTCCTACAAAGCAACTCTTTTTCTCCCCTTCCCCCTCCTTTGCTGGCTATCCAGAGAAATGAAAAGCCACAACGTGAGTTCATGCTCCTGACAAGATGAGTATTGTCAGGAATATACAAGCTGTGGTTTTTCCTTTCTGCATCCTGAAAGTGAAGAAAAAAGACCTTTGATGTATCCAAAGCTCTGTTATTCTTTTTCCTTCTTTGAGCTAATAAAAGGTATCATTATATTATCACACTTGTGTCCCTTCTATGTTTATCCTGGCCCATATTCTGCTCTGCAACAACAAGAACATAAAACATCCCATGAGAAACCCTAGGTTAAGTTTATTTGACTTTTTTTTTTAACCTATGTTGTAATCAGGGTTGTTTTGCTAACTTAGTTCACCGAGGTAGTTTTTGGTAAAGACTAAGATTTGCTTAAGTGGCCAGAAAGAAAATACATATGACTGGTTTATGCCTTGCCACCCTGAATTGTAATGTTTTGTTTATTATGACTTTGGGCATGTTTTATTGGTGAGTGGAGAGGTCACAGCCTCGCATTTAGAACCTGTGTTTGTGCTTTACGGGTTCTGGGATTTGAAACCACAAGCGGTCGCTGAACTTTCTGGCTGCCTTAGGTGACTGCGGTGTGACCAAGTGGCCAGACCAGGTCCTCTCCTCTGTGCTCAGCCTGCCCTGAGCAAAAGGGTGGCATTGGCCAGTGACCGGAGGTCTCCAAAAGAGCAGATAAGAGAGATGATGCTGAAATAGCCCCACCACAGCGTACTTCACTCTCCTCTCTCCTCTCCTCTCCTCTCCCAGGCTCTTGCTCTTTTTAATGTTCTTAAATTCTGAGCTTTCTAGTCAATCGTTTCTTTTGGAAATAAATGTGTTCGGAAATAAATATGTGTTCATATCCCACCTAGAAATTATTTCAAAGATACGCCCAACTTCTGTAGTGGTAGATCCCATTATAAAAACTCAATAGAAAAGATTCTTCATTCTACAGATGGAAAAATGGGTTTGGGATGTATCCAATGCTTTGTATTTCCAAAGAAATCAGTAATGGAACAAAGGTGCCTTCACTTCAGGAGGGTTTTCTAGCTTCAGACTGCTCAGTGAGAGCAGTAGCATTGCCAGGTAATACCTGGAGCTGTGGCAAGCTTGGAATGATTTGAGGTAGATTTGCTTTAAATCCATTTGAACAAGGGGGTAAAATTTCTCATATAAAGCATTCAGTGAAGTGAGGGATGTTAAGGAGTATGAAGAACAGCCATGCGCTAATTGTTGTGCTGTTTGATTTAAAAGCTGAGCAATTATGGTATAACACAAACATGTATTTACTGCAATCAGTGGAATTGCAAAATTCTACCCTGGATGCTACATGTTCAGGTGTTTTACTGCCATGTGTTTCATGTACGGCCTGTGTCGGGGTATTCAAAATTAGCTCAGTCTGAAGTTCTTCACATACATTGCGTGTCCATGGCAGATGCCAAATTCAAAACAGCATCTAAGAATAAATGAATTCTCGTTAACCTAATGGATTGTACCTATTTTACAGTGGGGAAAACTGAGGTCCCAGAGGGCCTCAGTTTTATGTATTATACAGCTTTTACAGTGGGGAAAACTGCGGCCCATTGGCCGCATTATGCCACTCAACCCACAGCCACCCCCAGGCTGATGATTTTCTGCCACTCGTTCGTAACTTCTGTTTATCTGATGATATTTCACAGATTATCCCAGGCTGCCCAGTGAAGTGGTTGAGTCGTCATCCCTGGAAGTATTTAAAAGTTGTTTGGATGAGGTGCTTGGGGACATGGTGTAGTGGTGGTCTTGGCAGTGTTAGGTTTACGGTTGGACTCGATGATCTTAAAGGTCTTTTCCAACCTATACAATTCTGTGATTCTGTGATTTTATGTCACTAGTACTAATGGCAGTAATTCTGATGCAGCCATTCCCTCCCAAAACAAGGATTACAGTGAAGCTACTACAACAAACAATCCCTGTTGGCCAACATTAACTGGTAAATCTCCTTTAAATATTTCCAAATTCAGCATGTTTAGTTTCATCCCTCTGTTGGAAGACTCCTTCTATTAAATACCATTTTTTCCAGGCCTTGGTAAGATCAGTAAAACAACTGCCTTAGTCTGTAAAATCACCCTGGGGAGATCCTGGTTCAGTTCTCACCTCCAGTTATTTTGTTCTAGGTAGTGTGGAATAAGCTACTGAGGATCAGCCCTTTGACCTCGGTCTTTTTTTTTCTTGAAGAGAATAAATGCAGTGAAATTGTCCCGCCTAAACCAAATGATCTCTTCAAATGTAGAATTAATAAATTATAAATACAATAAAAACACACAATCTTCTTGCCAAGATGTATATTTTTTCTTCCATTCTCTATGTTTTCTGATGTTGTTTTTGTCATGGCCATTTACTATATATATATACATTCTTCTGATTTACTTCAGTATCCAGCTTCAAGATTTCTTGTGGTTTCCCCAGAATTATACAAATAATTCATAGCTCAGCCCTCAGAGAAAAGATACAGCTGAAAGCCACCCGAGGGAAGAGATCACCCCACTGGCTCCGTAAGGGCAGCTACTGATGGGCTGTCAGTGCTGGACTCACTGGAGAGGTGTGGGGATTGATGAGGAGAATAATGAGTCCTCTGAAAGGTATTTACAGAGGTTTGGTGCTAATAACTTCACTACTGGTTTCACAATCCCATCAAAAATGAAAACGAAACGGTGTATAGTCATATAGAAAAGTAAGCAGCAATGTAAAAATGAATGAAGCAAATACGGTTAAAAGCATCATGCCGTCCCAGTGCGTGGACTTCAGAGGAGGGAAGAGACTAGCTAGAGGGGAACAGGCTTAAAAGCTGTTGTCTCCTGAGAAGATGTTTGGGAACTTGGGATGCAAAGGGAATATGATGTAGGACAACTGGGAGGTGCAGTGCTGCACAACAGCAAAAGCTTTTTTTTGTACAAATTGGGATATTTTTACATTTGCTCCAGTTCTCTCTGCCTGATAATGGTCGTTTGCCCATCAGCCCGCAATGGGAAAGCTCTTTCCACCAGTCAGTGTACATTGGCAGCGATTCTGCTTTCCGCCCTGAGAACAACCCACTCTGCTACCAGCAGAAGCTGTGAGAGTTTAGCTTTGTTTGTTTTCCTTACCCCCCTAAGAGGAGGTTGTTCCCGAAAATGCTTATAACTGATTCTCACTCCAGGTATATGTTCCTCCCATGGATTCTCAAGCTGTGGTCTGTGGAGTATGAATAGCACATGAAGTCATTTCTGCTGATACCCACAATGAAACACTGGAAAATCATGCAACGATTGGCATGTCAGTGGAGAAGGGCAAATGTACCCCATTACCGTCTCTTTATCAGACCCAATCCTAGAGTTCAGCTCTGGCAATTGTGTATTTGCCGATCAATCACCACTGGGGTTCCCCCCCCCCCGTTATTTGTGCATATTTATTGATGCCGTCTTTTTTCTCTTCCATTTTGGGCCTGATCCTGCAAGCACCAGCCAGCATCGTTGTGCAATCAGTTCTCCAGTGTCCAAAAGGGCATGTGCTTCACGGCAAAGCAGCCACGAACTCTGGTCTCAGCTGAACTCTCTTGTTTCTCCTTGCTGCAAGGCAATGCTCTCAGATGTGTGTGTGCGTGTGGAGCGCAAGGGATGACAGTTTGCTGGCCTGGAAGAGGACCAAGCGCTCGTCCCCTGGGTAAGCTGGCTTGCACATTAAATGGAAACTTTCATTATTTACCAACTGGTCAAAATGATTTTGCTATTGACAGAGGCTTCATTATGTCAGCCATTCCATTCTTTGAAAACATGGGCAAAACAGAGAAAGAGTGGTGGCAGGGAGGGGGAAATTCCATTTCTTCCTAAATTGAGTGGAAACATCTTCAGGAAAATTAAAGAAAAACCCGAGAGGAGGAGAAGAGCAAAAGAAATAACTGTAGCCAAAGCCACTTTCCTTTTTCTTTTTCAATCTCCTTTCCAACATGCTCCTGGTAAAATCATTACAAAGGCCGTTTATTTTTAAAATTGAAAGATTGGGGAGAGTCATAATGAGATATTATGTGTAAAAGTTGCACATAAATTTCCTTCTGTCATATTTTGGGCTCGCCTAACGCATCCCCTTGGCAGGCCTGAGGGAAGCTGATCGCTTTAGTATAGATTGTGTGTGCTTCAATAATATTGCCCAAGGACAGAGCTACTGGGTGGCTGAGTTGGCTACATGCTGATTTAAAAATTAGCTGGGCTTTTATTGGCCACACTAAATTGTTCTCAAAAAAAAAAAAAAAAAGAAAGAAAAGAAAAGAAAAGAAAAAGTTTTCTACCAGAACGAAGCAGCATGTTTGGAGTAAGACTCTTCTCCTCTCCTTTGTCTTTTGGAGAATGCAATTTTTTTTACTCACTGGAGAATTTTTGTTATTTCTCAACTTTATGGAGAGACATGGAAGAAAAGTGATGCGATTGTGGTGTGTAATATAGAGAAAAAATCCCATGTTGAGTGTTCGGTCTCTGGAGTCTTTCCTTACAGGTTGCCCTGCACAGGTCTCAAGGATATGGGGCGGGACAGTACAATGTTACGCTACACCCTGGTCTTCGTCTCAGGTCAAATGGATCTGTCTTCCTTTTTTAAGTGTAAGGACACAAGATGCCATAAATTTATTACAGAAGAGTCCTAAAATGCTTTTGTTATTGTGTTTCTGATTAGGCGAGTTTAACATTTACTCTCACGTCTGCAGTCTGGGATCTGTGTCCCAAGTCATGGGCTTGTCTTGAAGGCCATGAGAGTCATGCGTGGTTTTTCTGCTGAATTTGGGGGGCCCTGATTAAGATTTTATTTCTTTCTTCATATTTTGTCTTCATTGTTCCCATCTCTCTCCTTCTGAGGTTTTAGTGCTTCCAGGATCTCAGCTGAGGGATCTCCACAGCTGCCAAGAGCCGGGGCATTTCCTTTTCCTTTCCTTTCTTGGTTTAAACCAGAAACTGGTCTTCAAGGAGGCAAAGACCATCAAAGAGCATAAGAATAAATAGTAATTCATAACAGTCTTTGCTAATATGCTTAATTTAGAGCTCTGGAGTCCAAGTCCTAGCCACATCTCCTCTGTATTCCATTTTTTATGAAGCACTTGACCTATTTACTCACTTTTTGACCTAGCAGACTAAGAAATATAAGATGGAAAAGACATGACCAAAATGAGAGGTTTAAATAAATAGCATTTAGTGTGGGAGAAGGCCCAATTCATTGTAACTGTAAACTTTTTTTTTTTTACATAAGCCAGATCTGAGTACCCGTATACTTTGGGCAAATCTGAGTGAATCTGAGCTTTGCATCTAGTCTGTGTCTCAGTCCTGTGCCAAATGAAAACTTGAACAGGAACTTGGAAAGCCAATGCTTTAGCTCAATTGGTTCACATAATCATCCTCCGAACCAACCTCCCAAGCATGTCGTATTGGGAATTATAATTAATTAAATTAAGATTTCAGTCTTCTTCACCAGTATCTTCATCTCTGGGTAGCAGCCTTGGGCGAGGTTGAAAGTGAAACTTGCTTCCTTTGCTTCAAGGCAGCTTTGTCTAAATCGACTCCAGAATCAAAAGCACCATGTGCAGCTATTAAAACTCTCTCACCACAAGCTGCTCTGCCAGCATTTCTGAATACCCGGTTCCTACAGGTAACCCAGCACGCTTTCATCTTGTGTGAATTGTAAAAGAAGGCATCAGGGTTTATTAAAGAGTTTGTGTTGCTAACATGTCATACATCACGCCATTAATTAAGAGACATTCCTTTTTCCCCAGTTGGGTGGCTACATAACGCTGCCAGCATGTATATATTATCCATGTCTCCCCACCCTGGCCTAACCCAAACGCTGCATGACTGATTGTACCCCAGAGAAGCTCCAGCCTCTTCAGGTAATTCAGTTGCTGAGTCTCCAAAACCAAGGAATTAAAGAAACCTCTGCACTGGGCTCTGCTCCCCTTGTAATTAGTACCAGAGCGAGTGGAGCAAAGTGGGGTGCGGCATTGGACATGTGTTCCCAATCACAGCCCACACAATGAAAATGTTTTCTTTCTGGGACAATCTGAAGAAACCTCACGGGGATCTGGGGCTTTTATATATATATGTGTATGTAATAATAATAATTATCCTCATTAGAAAGTTAACTCCAAAACTGTGCGACGTGCTTTAAAAATTGGTGGGAGAGCTTGGATGATGTGCCAAAGAATCCCAGCCCACGCACGACCTCGTGCATGGCCCCGGGTGTTCGGGGCAGCTGAGCAGCGGGGCAGCGCTCGGACTGGGGCCAGCCCGTGCCTCGGGCGCTGCTGCGTGCAGCACGAGGCTGGCGTTCGCCTGCCTTCAGCTGGGGCTGGACGGTTAAGATGGGTACGTCCTTTGTCCATCTGTTTTCCCGCTGTGTGCAGCACGTGGAAACCGGTTGCTTTTGTGACATTTTTCCACCCGGCTTTGATCCCACAGCAGTCATGGGGGGGGTTATTTATCCAGGGTGGTCAAAGAAGCAGCACGCACTCACCTAACAGCCCCCCAGATTTCTGTGCTTCTCACCAGTGCTCCTCCTCCAAGTTCCTGAGGCTCAGGGACACATAATGGGATGCTGGACCGTTATTTTACAGAGGGTAACAATATTCTCCCTCAGACTGAGCTGTAGGGTATAATTAGAGCTGTTCAGGAATTTTGTCATTAAAAGTCTTTTGGTTGGAAAATGCCAATTCTTTGAAACAAAGTTTTTGGAGTAAAGGGGAAGGTTTCTTGTGTCAAAGAGGGACAAATTATGGAATAACCACTAGCCCTGGGTAAAGGAGTGTTCAAGTCCCAGCTCCAGTGAAAGTGCAAGTTACTTATATATAAAAAAACCCAGGACTGTAAAATAGCGCTGAAGGATTCAGGCAAACTGTAAAGCAAGGGTTTCAAAGAGATCCTCCCTCTCTGAGCAGGTATTCTTGATTATTTCCCGTTTCTCAGGAAGCATAACCAAGTTTAAGGACTTGTGTGGCTCAAAAATGAAAGCGTTCCTTTAAAAGGGAGAATTGATAAGCTGTGCAGGGAGGAATAACCTTCAGAGGTACTCCTGCTGAAGCGACGGCACCGCTGGCGAGCGCAGGGTGGTTGTCAGGGGGAGACCTGAAGCTCTCCAGTCACAGACCTGGATACCAAAACCGTCCTGCAAGCAATTAACAGCCCGGCACTATCATTGCATTACTAACTCAGTTAGTAATGACATTAACACAAATCCCACACACCACTAACTAACAATAACAATTCACTCCATCGTGAAGATAAAACCGCTCCGTCGGAGGTGGGCTGCCTGACCTAATAGGCCATTAGCCTACATCCCACAAATAATAGCTCACAGGTGAGCATCACTTTGGTACCCAGCACTCATTGCAATTATCTAATCCTGACGGAATCTGGCACTCCCAGGAGTTACTCCAGCATGCCAGTCAATCCTATTGCCAGGAAGGGCACAGCTGCAGATATCCTATAGAAATATTACTCTCGAGGTCACAGTATGTCCTGGGCTGGGTGGGGAAGGAAGGTGCTAGCAAAGCTGTCTGGAGGGCAAGTCAGGTTTCCAACCTGCATGCATTATAGGATGTAACAAATTGACCAGAGTAGATCATTATATTTGCTGAGCTCACCTCCTGATCTATATACGGAAAAAGAAAAAAAAAAGCTTTTTTTAGAAAGAATTTTGCTGCTGCTCAAGGACTTTGGTTTGTTACATGGTTGCTGCTTCAGTGAAATCTACCCAGTTCTCTGGGAGAGGCTGGCTGTGATGAATACTCAGATTTGAAGGAATTCTGGAAGAAATTACTGAAGTGGGACTTTTCAACATTTTCATAAAGAAAGCTTTGTTTCTCATTTGGAGGTGAGTTTATGATTTAAAATTTGAATAGCCTTTTTTTTAGGTAGGACGTAGTCAGATTCTGAAATAACAATGTTCTGAATTTTTCAATATCTCTATTGACCTGATATCATTGTGGTATGTGTCATTTACAGTTATTATTGCAAAAGGAAAATATTTGAGATAATTCCTGTTAAAAAAAAAAAATCTGTTGAGATAAGTGATTCAGAAATTTCAAGAAGTCTTGAATGTAGGAAAATCTTTTCCCTCCTCTTTCAAGTACCATCTGCTTGAATGCCATTTAATGCTGGTTTTACATTTGGCTGAGTTTCCCCTGTTTTAAAGATTTTTAGTTTGCATTAGAAAAAAAAAGTTTGGAAATCCACGTGGTGGCCACTGAGGACTTGCACTACTGGCAAACATTGCTAGGAGCCGTAGATCCAAGAAATCAAACACAGGAAATCTACTCCTAGAAACCCAGTTCCAAGGGAAATCCAGAAACTGGAAGAGAGTGAGGAGACCGGTGAGTCACTCCTGCTAGGGCCTGGGCACTTGGTGTCAAGGGGGATGGAAAATTAACGTCAGGGTTTAGGGACACTGCAGCAGAGAAAGCAGCCCCTAGGGATTAGAAGGATGAGTGTACCAGGACAAAGAGAAGAAAGAAACAACAAGAAGGGTGGCTCTTTTACTGATTTGGGTTTGTGTCGGTGCTGTATTTCCAAGGGGACCGGGAGGCTGGGCTAACCCACCATGAGATCAAACAGCAATGCCTGCTTTAATGCGTTTTTAGGAACTCATTTAAAATAATGAAATATGGGGTGTCAGTTTATTCAGGCTAAATTTTAGCATAGATTTCTGTGTATGTGGAGCATCGCTTCTGAGCTAAAATCATGTATGAACTCTGCAAACCCTTTGGCTTCTCTTTGTAAACCTTCCCAGATAAAAATGGTTTCATTTTTAGGACTGGCCTCTTCTTTCTCTGTTTCATTTTCAGGTAGTCTTTGTGATCTGTTGCCAGGTCATCAGTTCACTAGTGTGGGAGTTTCCTTATGATGTTTAGAAAGCAAAGGACAGACCTTCTGAAAAGACACCAATAAGCACACCAATTGCCCACGCTTCAGCTTTTAGGATAGTTTTCACACTAAACCTGTTTTGACTCATGTAGATTTTTGCTCTAGATTTTAGTCAGAAACAGAACTCAGTAAACTTGAGTTTAGCCTGAAATGAACATCTGAAGCAACGGACAGGTTCGGACTCTGAATGTCTCTGTAGCTGATATTTGCGTATGTGTCAAGCATATCTCGAGAGCAAATTGTAATGCATACCTGAATACACTCTTAGTATGCACAGAGCTAGTATGAACTTTTTGCAATACACCCTCAATGCTTGGTTTGGTCTGATATTTTTTAAACTTGGAAAAAAAATCATCTGAGTTGCACTTTCACAGACATAAAAAATGTGGCATTTCATACATGCAACTATATTTTCAGAAGTGTTTGTGCATTTGACCACCCTATTTTGTGAGGACTTTTGCAGGAAGGGCTGTGCAGATGGCCAGATCTGCAGTGCATAGACACTTTGGGAACATATTAACTGCTATTGAGCATGTGGATTAGGTGCACTTTTTGTGTGCGCAATTAACCACTCCAAAATTTTGACGACAAAGGAATCATTATGTTCCTGAAAATGTTTTTATATAAATATTGCCCTTTCTGGTTCAGTAGTGTATTATTCTCATTCGTTTTGTACAGCCATAAAACTATCCCTGCTCTTGCTTTTCCGAACTGGTGTAACTGGCATGTGGAATGCAACAGCTGGTTAACTCTGCAATGATCCAAGAGCAGCAGAAGACAAGGAGTGCAGAGGGGGCTGCCTTCTTCTGCCAAGTGTAGAACTAAGCAGCTGCTTTGTATTTTCACATGAACAAAAATGTTTTGTTAACTACTTCACTGCTGAGGTACCGGGTATATAAACAGGGTACGGTTGCTGGCTGCAGGGTTACTCAGCTTCAAGAGGCTTAGTGATTCTCCTTTTGTTCCAAGTAGTGGCTGACAGCATCTAGGACAAATGTTCCCATCACAGAAGGAATGATTGTAGGACAGTATTCAAACAACTTTATTTTCTTTATTTTATTGCATTAAGCATGCCCATATGTGCAAAAATCTCCCCTTAAAAGAACATTTTTAAAATTGCAAATGCTTAAAAGCTGGGAAATGCCAATGGAGAAATATGCTTTTCGATCATCTTTAATTGTATAAAATAATAGATTTATAAAAGGATGGGGTGGAAGAGACCTTAAGAAGTCATCTAGTTCTCCCTGACTCAAGGCAGAATTGGCTCAATCATCTAACAGTTGTCAAACCTGTTCTTTAATGTCTCAAGTTCTCCTGATTTTTTCAAAAGAAGTGTGGCTTTTTGGGATCCTAGGGAGGTTGCATTAAACCTGTCCAGAACTGAAGATCTGCATCTTATTATGAAGATGGGAAGGTGAATGACGAAACTACAGTTAATTAAAAGAAAAGTGAGATTCCTCTGTTTAGAGTAAGAGTATCAGAAGTGATACTGAGAAGAGAGAATTTTACTCTTCAGACGAAATGAAGAGTTTCTCAGCCTGGAGAAACCAAGATAAGAATTACAAGGGCAGAAGTTGAACCCTGTGTAGTATATTTGCATCTAATGTTGCTCCTACTTTGCTGGTGCATGGCTGCTGTGGCAAGGGTAATTAGGAAGAAGCTAATCAAGAGTCTTAAGATGTTGTGTCTGATGTGTACTCCTGTACAAATAAAAGAGATGGTGTAGGGGAGGTGCAGTTGCAATCTCAAAAAGAGGTTCTGGAGGAAGTGGAAAAGATGCACTGCAAATATTCATGCTCCAGGCTCCAACTAGAAAAGGAACAAAGTTCATGAGACTGTGAAGTGCCAGAAACCAGCTGACGGTTAAGGTGCTGGAGGGCCAGCTTGTGTGGCCTGTGGGTGTGGTAGAAATGCTGACCCATTGGCAACTCTCCTCCTTAGCAGCTGGAAAAGCTGGGACATGAGTCCCTAATGGGACACAGCACTGAAGCCCTGAGTAGTGTGGGGCACAAGCCCCTGGTCAGTGTACTCATGAAATTCAGTAGTAAATTAAATGGGTCTAACTGGGCTGTGAAATGCGCCGTGTGTAACTTAGGGTGTCTGTGAGGTTGGGTGCTGACAGCAAGCGCTACAAAGTCAGAAGATTGCAGATGGGAAGGAAACATTTGCTTACAATATGATGTGAGGAGATGGGACAGCCCTCACCCCCGGGGGCATGTGGCAGGGAATCATGGAACACCAGGTTTCAAGCTGAGTATTTGCATTTATCTCCCAAACTTTGCCGTGTGCACTCTGATGTGCAGGGCAAGACCTGCTGGATTCTAGGCAAAGACAAGGCAATTAGAGAGTGATCCAATTGCAGTGCTGAATTCCTGTCTTCTGTTTATTCATAACCTTCTGTTTAAAGTCATCTTTGAGTTCAACTTGCTAAACAAACCTTTCTCATACGTAAGTCTTTCTGTTTTGAAGGAGGGAGGGGAAGTGAAGCAAGGTGAGACTGACAAACAGGGTGAGCTGTTTTGGGGAAGACAGTGACTCTCTTTATAGAGATAGCAGCTTCTTGAGGGATATGGACCCAGGAATGTGTTTTGGAAACCAGGGGAAGGAGGGTATTTGCAGCCAGACTGGAACGGTTCCTTGTGGGGGCTAGCAAGGCCAAGTGCCAGGTCTGGGAAATGGTACCTTCCATCAGGCATACACCAGAAGAAGAGAAAGCAGATAGTAGGAATGCTCTGAGTGGACCAAAGCTTCACACCAGTGCCCAGTGAGTGAGTTGCAGGTAAAAGCATTGCCAAGAGCAGCAGGGATGACAAAGCCATGGCACCCCAGGCTCCTCTGCTTTGTTAAGGCTGCAAAGCACTTAGTGAATGAAGCCGTGAACTGCAGGAGGTGGGAAGTGGATCTCCTGGGAGAGGTAGTGGGATGTACTGCCTCTGCCATGGAGCCCTGGAGCAGGGCTGATCACAGCTTTCCTGTGGCATCAGGCACTGTGGGCTCCTAGTTTTCTGCAGATCTAATTGGTTTGCTATGGTCTGTGTCGCAGGGATGCTGGGCCCTCACCTGCCTGGAGGTGTTGGAGCAGGGCCTTGAACCTAAGAATCGCCATGTAACTTCAACTCTGAAAACCAATGCTTCTCCATTATCTCATCTTGGGCACACGAAACTCACTCTGACTTATTCTGGTCTTCGTGCCTCAGGACCTCATCTTTTCCCATCCTCAACAGACTGCTCTGAAGAAACAACTGTGGGTATTTGAGAAGCGCTTGGATGCTGTCATGATGAGCCTATTGAAAAAACCATGAGGAAATGAATAATTCTGCACTTGATGAAGGGTTCGAAAGGTGTGCCATGTGTAGTTCACGGGCCCCTGTGTTTAGGCACGGGAAACATAGAATATGGCGTAGATGCTCCTTCAGAGAGCAGCATCTGATCTATATGCTGGAAAAGTTGAGAGGGATTTGAAGAAAACCAGCGTGTGACCGGCTAATGCCGGCTGTGTCCCAGCACGCGTGCACCAGCGGCTCAGGGTGCTGCTTCCCCCGATCCGTTCCTCTGCTGCCAGCCTCCTCTTTACCTGCGACACCAAGGGTTTAGAGACAGGAGCAGCCTGTGCCTAGTCAAAGGGATTACCAGCAGAGCAAAAGCTGAGACAACCTTGCCATAATCAGGAAAAAGAAATTTCAAAAGGAAGTAATTTTATTTTCATAACATTAAGTAAAAAAACCTGGTGGAGGGCCTGCTTGCTCTCTCATATTCCTTTCTTGCTCTGTCTTAGATGTGGAGATGTAACTCCAAAAGAGGCTGATCTTACAAACATTTGGAAATCCTGGGTAATGTGATTTCCAGAAGTTGGTGTAGGGGTTTCTGTTGAAAACTGCAAGAGCTGTATGTTCAAACACACCACTTCTGGATCATTCAATTCTCACAGCTCCATTATGCTCTGAGGAACAAAAATCTTTTTTATATATATAACCCTGAAAAATTGAACTGCTTTCTCATACCCTGACACGCCAAAATTGTTGTTGGAAGTAGTACTCAGAATGTTACGGTTTTCAGAAAAACGGTAAAGTGCGTGTTTAGCTTTATGTATACTGAGAAGCTTCTCTGAGGACTTTGCCATACACTTAAGGTTAAGCACAAACTGAGCATCGCCAAACAAGGAGAGTCAGCACGGGTTTGGGTAAACTTAAACAATTAGCTTTGAAGCTTTGGTGAATCTTCAGATGTTTGTTTGTTAGAACTTGGCCCTCAAATTAAATGGCAGCTCCGAGCATCCCCCACAGTAGGGAGGACTTATCGCATCCAGATCAGGTCCTGACTCGGTTAAGGTATAGAGCATATATTTTCAAAATCTGATGGGTGGATGAGCTAGCGTTTTAGACAGAGTTTTGGATACTCAGTGCAAATGAGTCTCAGTTACGTATCACTAACTTATTTTATGACATGGCTTCAGGAAAAAGAGGGAGGAAATGATACTTGAAACATACATTTTTTAAAACAAATTTTAGTTTTAAGAAAACCCAGATAAATTATGAGTCGATTCTCCTTCAGCCATTATTTACTAGACATTTTTAGAGATTATCTATTTATTTATTGCCCTCTGAGACCACTAGAGAGGAAGGAAAATGCAGTTAGTCCATCACTTCCCCAGATAAAGGGAGATGCAAACTCTTAATAAAGTATCGATGGCACCCCAAGGGGACAGAAAGAGATTTGCATCCCAGTGGCCCGGCTGACAGACCGCATAAGTTACTGCAGCAGCAGCAAGGTCCTGTCAGAGGAAAGAGGATGATGAGAGAAGAGGGAGCAAAACATGATTTGTACTGGCATGCAGTGAACAAGCTAAGCTGTGTAAAAATGAATACATGAAATTAAAAGGATTAATGGGACAAGTTAGTGCAGGGTAGCAGGGAAAGTCCCCAGTCAAGGCACTTCTGCCAGGTTCCACCCAGACAGGTTATTTTTTTTAAAACCTTTCTTTTGTAAGTGAAATTTCATCTGGAGAGTGCCTCATGAACAAAATTCAATTCCTCCCCCCCACCAAGATCCACCTGGCTAAGCCCTTTGAGCTTTTAGAATTTGCTTTTATTTTAAAAAATCATGGTGGTTTTCACAAAAGCCTGAAATGTTGGCTTGGTATGAGGAAGGCTAATGGCATGTTAGCCATCAGAAGTCATCCAGTGAGTTCATTTGCATCGAATGCTCCTCTTAACCTCATGTTGTAAATCACTTTTAAATAGCTGTGCTGCTTCACCTCAGGGCTGGCCGCAGTTCAGGACTGAGCAGAATAGTTTCTGCTTGTGCTGTGAAGGCCTTTGAAATCACTTGCGATAAAGATGTATAGATGTAAGGTTTTTACTATTTAAATCGCAAAGCAGGGCCTAAATATTTTTCTACAGTAACATTTTGCTATGGAGCACAGCCTGTTCTTTCCAAGCCTATCTACTCCCACCTCTGAAGTTAAAACAAAACTATGTGTCTATAGACAGCGTTTGCCCCATTAGGTGGTTGTTGGTTTTTTTTTTAGTACTATACCTGGTTTTCATCTTGCAAAAGGCAATTACAACATTCACAAGATGACAGTTATTTCATGCAACAGAAGGCTGGCTAATTGAGGGAAAGGGATGATATTTGGGAATGAAAAACAAAGCTGTGACATGTAAAATTACATATAAAGTGAGGTCTTTTTTTTTTCCCCCTCATAAAATTCTCAACAAGTGAACTCCAGATGTCAGCATTTAAACACTGTCAGGTATTGCTTGTATTAGTGTAGCATCTACAGACCCTCAGGGAAATCACAGGTGTTGCACGCTTCTAACCTGAGGGGCACGGAAAACCTGAGTGTGCATGGAAAAGCTTATGGCTTTAAGTAGACAAGTCAGAAAAAGTGAAGACCAGGAAATGTTGGCACTATTTTGGTTCAGTTTCTTTCTCCCTTTAAAAATAACTGCAACAAGTTGCAGCTGACTTAGATTAATCAGAATTTAAGATGATGTAGAGATTGGTGCCATGGGGAAAAAAAAAAAGAAAAATGGAAAAGACAAAAAAGAAACCTTGAAGTCTACAGGTACAGCAACAATCCACTCGTATTGACCCAGGCTTTCTACTGAGTAGGTAGGTAGAGACCAGAATTAGCCTGGGCAGCTTCAGTGGTCAGCTGTTGTCATTGCTTCTTGGTAGACTGCAGCTATGTGGTCAGGTCTGCACCTCGGTACTGCTGCTGTTGCACTGCTGGCTTCTTGCAGGAGAAACACCATTGTCCTCCAGGTCACTTCTTCAATCATATCAGCCGTATTCAGTCCTCAACGAGTTGTTGCTGACTGTGTGTAGCTGTAATACTTCAGGTTACATCACCTTGAAAGGTGAAGTGGCTTCTTTGCTTGTCTGGGGAGGAGGTGGGAAGGGACAGTTTGAAGGTGTTGCTGCTATGCCAGCACTGAGAGCATGTTTGGGTTTTTTGTGGAATTTTTTTGCATCTGTTTTCCCTGGCTTATCATTTTCTTTGATCTAGAAGAAAACTTAAGTCAGGTTTGGAGGTTTAACTGCTCCTTGTGTCTTCAAAACAGACCATTTTGTATCTATCTACTGAAGGAGATTTATTGAACAGCTGGTGGATTTATAAGTCATTCCCTATATTCCTGGAGTCCTGTCCCAGGAGGCATTAGCATGAAACCTTGGATGGATCCACTGGGAATGTTAGCTTTTTTCTACTTGATCTGATAAGGTTTTATTCAGTAACGCAAGGCCGTCCTCCCCTGCTCACCACTGCCTTTCCCCATGCCCATATGTCCTGGCGGGAGCACACACGAGCAAGGCCCTACGTATCACCACTGGAAAACAGGGTAGCACTAACCCCTCATTTTTGTCAGAAGAGAACGCTTTGTCTGAATGCAAAAATATACCTGTAAGAGCAGCAAGCTATTGAAGGCAGCAAATGCTAACACAAGAGCCTTGCTGCTAAGGAGAATTAAAGCTAAGTTGGACTTGACCCAAAAGGGTAATGAGAGTCAGAGCTGGAAGAAAAAAAGAAGTATACTTAAAAAATAATGTTTTGCTTAGATTGTTGAATTGTGGTCAAGGGAATGAAAAAGGGGACAGGGCTGTTGCTAGGAGTTTCACTGCGACAGGGAATGTATGTGTAGGAACATCTGGTATGTTTGGTCCTAACACTCCAGGTCTTTTACCATATCCTGCCCAGCACTGCTGAAGTAAACCAGGTGTAAGTGGTTTCAACAGAACAGCCAAAACCACATCTTACTCTGAGAAATCGTGTCTTGAACATGAAGGCTTTGTTCTCTAGGGCCAGAGCTCCTCTCTCCCTACTGGTAGTCCGTGAAAGTGTTTACAGAGGCCAGCAGCCCAGAGGAATTGAATTCAGGATCTTGAAAGCTTCGACCTTCGCAAAATAAACCTTCAAAGGAGATTCAGAGCTATCAGCAACAAAATACTTTCTATTCTCATCCATGGCAGCTCCCTCCATTCCTGTCTCATGTTTATTTAACAATTTAAAAAATAAATCCATTGCTTTGAGCTCAGGGGATTGATATTTTTAAGGTCTGTGGGGTTTTTTTCCATGTACACTTCCCATAATATTCTATATTTTCTTTTTCCTTTTGTTATTTCACTTTAACCATCATTTGCTCTTGTTGGCAATTACAGCTCTTGCTTTTTCCTTATGTTGGTAACATGATAGGTGAGGAAATGCTGATGACAAAAGCTCCTATACTCCCCCTCTTACTCTACCTGAGAGATACAAATTGATGCCTCTTTTCCACATGGGACGTTTGGCTTAAAATAGATCCAAAAGGCCATATTTTCAAATATCAGCACTTACGCTGTTTCTGCAGTGTCTGTTCCCTGTGCTGTTAGCACTGAATTGATGTGAGCCTCACAAAGAGCGTAGTCAGGAGGCTGTTTAAGTTTCATTAAAAAATAAATAAAACCCAAATCCCTGGGATCTACTTAATTGCCCCCAAAACTGGACAAACACCAGAGCTAATTTGAACTATTTGCTCCAAAATACTCTTGTGAGTTTAGCTGCTTGCTTGCTTACTGGGTAGTTCAGAAATCAAACCAAATACACGGAGCAGACCTACAATTCTGGAAAAAATCAGGAGGACTTTTTGCTGCATCCAAGTAGTTGGATTTGATTACCATTGTCTGATGAGACTGATTGCCAATATCACATTATGTTGTTTCTATTTCCTTCTTGTGTGGCTGAAGCATTTCGAATGGGGGGAAAAAAGCAAAACCCCAAAGCAATTAAAAATAAACAAAAATCCATAATGACCTTCTTATGCATATTTTTTGAAGGGAGTTCAAGCCTGCTTTTCTAACTGTATCTCCTGTCTAACCAACTATATTATTTCTGCTGTAGGCATTTTCTCTCTTTTTTTTTTAATGAATACATAATAGAAAGACCCTTGTCTCACTTGGGTTTTCTTCCATTCCCATGAATGCTTACAGTCAGTCATAAACACCAGACTAGAGCACCTTAAAAGTGGAAGCCAGGAGAAAAAAAAAAGGCCAATTCATATATTACCTAACTGTTTCTCATGTTCAGATGCCAGTCAGGCCACACTAGCGATGGTTCTCAGCAGCTTCCCAACTACATGTAAAAGGAGAATGAAGCTTTTGGCCATCATATCTTTAGGGCTTACCCAGTTTTCTCATTCAACAACAACAAGCTGCTGATTGTGTGTTAATAATCCAGGTCTGTGCATGAGCGATGCAGGTTTTCAATCTGTAACAGTCTCAGCAGGATAAGCTTCTCTAATTGAGAGCATCTTCTGTAACCGGGAGCATCTTCCCTGCTGTTTCACAGTGCAGACACTGGTGCCTTCGCCAAGACAGCAGGTTTCACAGGAAGACATGGCAATGGTGAAAGACCGCATCTCACCAACTACTTCTATTGGATGAGGACACAAAGGTCTCCAGTGGAGAATTAGCAAATTCCCAACAGCCAGAGGTAGATAATTATTTGAGGGAGATGATGTCCGTTGGGTCAGCTGAGAAGAGACTAGTAACACTTGAAGCACTAGTGCACAAGGAGGCTTGGGGACACCTCAGGAGACTAACCAGCATCCCTGTGCACAAGGCAGAGCTGTGGTCTGCCCACACGCCTGGCACACACACACATTCAAAAGGCTGGTGGCTCCTGCAGGACCGAGCACTGCACACCTGACCTGTAGCAGAATTTATCCCTGCTGACCAGCCAGGGAAGCCCGTGCCACAGAGGTCCTATCATCAGAGCTCCCTCCATTTTTAATGGTCTGACAGTAGGAAGACACACACACGAAAAAACCCTCTGTGGCTTAACTTTCCTTTTCACAACCACTTTATCAGGACTGCAAGACAAGACAAGACTACCTGATAAGAAAAAAATGTGTTAGAAACACGTGAAGGCAAAAAAAGAGAAAGACGCTCTGCTCATCGATGTTGTTCTTATTGCTTGCATTCCCCTTCTCCACCTCCTTGAAACTAACTTTACGTGGAAACTGCGCAGGTTTGCCCCGTGAGGAGGAGACATCGTGCACCTTGCGGCTGAACGTGTGGAACGCTGCAGAACGTCTGTGGGTCTCCTTCAGGGCTAAATGTATCACACAGGGCAACTGATTTTCGAACCAGTTCAGCATGCCATTGCTTGTGCAAAACACGTGTCCAGCCACCAGGCTTGCATAAATTGCCTGTAAATAGTTAATTAAATGCATTTGTGCCCCACCACCTGATTTGCATGCAGAATTGTCAAAACAGCGTGCTAAGATTAGACACAATGTACTCCCCGAACACAATTGTACCACTGAAACAGTCTGAAAATCTGGCGCATTGAGTTAAATTTTCACATTGTGCCTTCTTGTGTAATAACAATAATCTCCTCTGCCTTGGAGTATAATCGCAGTAAAGAGCTTTTTGTGATTCATTCAGTGTTTATTCACTCAGTAAACAGCCCTTTATTGCTTTTTATACTACAAAGCAAATGAGATTATTGCTTAAATTGTCCGGTAGCGACTAGCTTCTGTCCTCTGGCTTGCTTGTTCGGTTTGTTTTTGTGTTGTGGTTTTGGAAAAGAAAACTTGTTTAAAATTAGCTCCCCAATAAATCACAGTAACAATGAAGTGAGAGTTTCTGCAGTGTGACAGATTTGTAGCTTTTTATGTTTGTAATGATGATGATATATTTTCTAGCTTATTTATTCCCTTCTGCCTTTATTCTCCCAAACTCTGAAGTCTGCTGCAGTGAAGAAAACCCTAAGATGCTGGGATTTAGGAAGGGGGAACTTGCAGTCCTTGGACTGCACAGCTGCCTCTGCGGTATTCCCAGGATGGAAAGGTGCAGGAAAGAAGCAAAGAAAGTAAACAGGCAGGAGTCTGATGCTCAGAGTCGAGAGGCATCAACCCTAGTTCCTGTCCTACACTGCACCTAAAAGCTTGAGCAATTTCCTTCACTCATCCGTGCCTATATAATAATGTTGTTGATGCTATCTCCTTTGGAAAGCACCCCAAGATCTTTGGATGGTTAGCAACAAACATTTTTGTTATTCAGTGATTCTCCTAGTGGTTCCCAAGAGCAGCTGTTCTTAACACACCATCGCCCCATGAAAATGTATGGTGAAGCAGCTCTGCAAGCCTCAAAATAGAAGGATTGGGAACATAGTATTGTTCATCATGGAGGAGAGCAAGTCAGCTGTAGCCAACATTTGTTCATTCACTCCTTTCCTGAGTGTGCAAATGGAGCGGCCCATAATTATTCCTCATCAAGAGGCTACGTGGTGTATTCACCAAGAGAATGGGAAAGACTATTTCTCTCCTTCAGGCAGTAACACGTGAATGGCATTTCTTATTTCAGTCCTGCCAACTTTCAGACGTTCGCAAAGCATTTCACTGATAATTATTGATCTTCTGTATTTATAGAAAGCTAGGACCTGGTACAATTCGATATTCAGGAGATGCCAATTTTCTATGAATACCTGAGAATGACTTGGTCATTTTCCATTTCTGTAATTGCTTCTGTATTGCTGGGGCATGAATTGCATTCTTTAAAATCCGCCTAGAAATGGAACATGGGCGAGGAAGTTGTGCCTGAATTTCTTTCTTCTTACTGAAGCCAGGCATGTTGTTTTCAATTTGGGCACTTCAAGTATTCATGTCTGGCTTCATTTACTCACATCTAGTGTCAGCTTCCACACTCAAATGGATACCTTAAACTAATTGATCAAGAATTGCAAACTGGGGCTCTCAACCTGTTAAAAATGCAACTGGGTCCGTATTTTCTGTAATGGACCCTATATTTTCTACAGGAATCCTTGCATTTAGCTAGTCTTGACAGCTTTTGAGTAACCATATTTCTCCTTTGGGTAATATTGTTTCCTAGATTTAGCTCTTTTTTTTCTTCTGTGTTGTTACCTTCAGTTGTCTTATTAGTTCATAGCAGCTATTTTTACCCTAACCTAGGCAGTGACACGGTTCTTGAACAGAGCAGGTCAAGTCCCACCTTCACGGAAGTCCCCAGCAAAACCTCAGCCCATTGGCACCACAAGTGAGATGGTACGTCCCCATTGCCTTGAGTTTGCAATATGGTGCGACATCTCAGAGCCGAAGGACCTTGTTCCCAGGATGAATCTGACATGTGAGCTAGTACCTACTGTGTGCCCAGCCTTGCTCACTGTCCTAACTGGGTAGCTTACATGCTGCAGAGGTTGAGCTCATTGATCATATGGATATCTCCCAGTACTTGAAAGTGAGCACAAGGCCTGCAGTACCATGATATTACAATTTTGACAGCAAAAGCTCCAGAGGTTCCTCTTTGGGATGCTATGGTTATAAAAGCTATCCTGACCCTGGGCAAAAAAAAAATCTTTAAACAACCCATATTTCTTTGATGCTAAAATAGTCACTAATTGTCAACCACTGCATATCATCATCTGCGTGTATATTAAAGGGGAGATTTCAGAGTCAGTCCTGACAGCGAAACAGTGTCCTCCCTTTGGGAGGAAGAGGCGGGCAGACATCAAATTGTCAGGGAGGCCGTTGAACATCTCCTCTCAGTTCATCTTGTGCCAGTGGCACTTGCAGAGGCGATGGCTCAGAGCAATGCTCTGTGCTTTCCAGGTCTGCGTTGAAAGTGCACTGGAAATAACGCGCTCCCTTGCAGGCCGTGTGTGCGTCGCCCCTGCCCCCGTGCATGCAGCAAGAAGTTTCCCTGTGAGGCTTCTGCAGTTCTGGCGCTGGTTCCCGTATGGATGTGACAGGGGTAGGAATACACCCTGCTTCATAGTTTCCATGCATAAGAAACTTGCTAAGTGCATGGCCTCTTCTATGATTAGATTTTCGTTTCACAGGACAACAGTGATTTATGAAGCATATTTTCATGTGGTAACCAGAAAATGTTTCCATTTAATGATTGGACAGTGTACTTTCCTTTATCAAACCCGCTTGAAAACCTTTTATAGTTTTAAGAATACGTTCTCACAGGAGATTTGTTGCTTTAACCACATTTCATTTTAAAGGGGCTCTGCTCTGGTTTGCTAAAACTTTCAGGTTGCTGGCTGAAGCGTGTGGTTTGTTGGAACAAGGTGAGGAAACGTGAGCCGACGGTCAACGTGCTAACCAGGAACTTACAAGTGTTTCTTCAATTACCAGCCCTGACACTGGGTTTTTGGGTGCCCTTGAGCAAGTCACTTTGCCTCCATGAGCGTCAGCTCCCCATCCAAAAAAGGAGAACGGTCCTGTTCGTTTTCTCTTACAGTCCCTCAGCCTGTTCGTCTCTTCTGACTGAAGATGCTTCATCAGAGGCTCTGGTTCTCATTGGGGCTTGCTGGGTGCCCAGCATGGCAAGGGTATGCAGTCCCGGCTGTCACAGAATATTAATTAATCATTCAAATAAATCTTGTCAAAGAAATATTAATTAATCATTGCTCCAGAAAAGAGCTTGCCACAGACGGTCTCTGTGGGCCCTTGGTACAGCCTTGGAGCTGCTGGAAATGCACTGTCTTTTTGAACACGGCCCATGGACATGATTAAAAGAACCGCCTCAAATCATCCCAACTTTCTCACTATTAAACAGCAGCTCCAGCTCCTTCTCTTTTTGATTTTCTTTTCTTATTTTTTTTTTTTTTTTTTTTTTCAACCTGGCAGCCTTAGTCAATAAGCCATAAGCGCCTAGCTAAGAAGAACTGCTGTCATCAGACAAAAAGGCCTCCAAGTCCACATCCCTAACAACCTATTTTAATAACAAGAGCAATAACGGGATTTATTATGCATGCGGCTTTCTGCAATCATTTCTGAAGAGAAAATTAGTTTGAAGCCTCAGGCGACAGTTGAACTCTCAGAGGTGCCTAAAATAAAATAAGGAGGGGGGGAGAGAGGGGGCTGAAAAAATAATAACTGGGGAAAAAAAGTGTGATGGGAAAAGTTATTGGAGCAAGCATGCCGGTAAACTTTATCTGTGACTTGCTCTTGTCCTCCGGCGTGAGAGCGCGGTGGCTGGGAGCCGTGCGGGTTTGCCGTGCTGCGTGGCCGGGCTGCCCGGGCTGCCGGCGCCGCGGGAGCTGGCAGAACACGGTCCTGCGTGGGCTGCTGGCGGCACGGCCCCGGCACCTCCATTTACTGCGGGGTGGGAGCGGCGATAAATTCCACAGGGGCTCTGTGCTGAGGAGTAAATCTCAGCTCAGCCAGGGGGTTAAAAGGGGAAAAAAAGAAAAAAAAGAAAAAAAAAAAAAAAAGAAGAGGCGGACAAGGGCTGGGTGTGCTGCTAGAAGCAGGAGGTATAAGAGTGGCTGGCTGCAGGTTAGGGCAGGAGCAAATCCAGCACTCACGTAATGTCCTGAGCTGTGTGGGCGTCTGCCCCAGGAACCCACTGCCACCACATCCACATCTGCCCCTTCACAATGACCAAAAGTTGTCTCTCTTCCCAGCCAGCTGCAGGTCTGCCTTGAAACAGAGGCTGAGGTACTGGCACCAGCCTGCCCCGAGAGAGCAGCAGCATCCTCCATTGAATGTAGGGAGAGGCAACAAAGTTCGGGAACGGGAGGAGGATACTGCTCCAGTTCACACCAATGACCCTGTGCTTTTCTCTAACCAAAGGGATGTCAAGCTATAAACTGGTTCCTCACAGACGCCCTGCATTTCTCCCCCAGCTGGCACCCGCAGAGCCCGCGCCCAGACCTCTGCTCCCTCCCAGACCTCTGCTCCCTCCTCAGCCTGGCCCCGTGGCACGTAAAGGGATTTGAAGGGCCGGAGGTAGATGGTGTTTGGCAGCTGGGACAGGCTGTGATACAGCCTGAAACCCAGCAATGACTTCATCAGCACGATGCTGGGAGCTGCCTCCCAAGGGGTGCCCCGTGCAGCCCAGCGCTGTGCAGAATGGTGTCCGTCTCCAGCAGGGATCCAGGGAAAACCACAGTATTGCAGAGGCAAGGCTGGCGTCTCACCTGCCCTGCGGATGACTTCCCCATCGTAGGGCGAACCGGCACCCAGGTGCTGCAGCTGACCCAGCGCCAGGTGCCACGCTACCGAACCAGCCCCTCGCCCTCCTCACCCCGGGGAAGGATTGCTTTCCCCCGCTCCTTGCTCTGCATCCCCATTTCAGACAAGCCCTTGACAGAGGCGCGGGACTTGAGGCCAACCAGCACGCAGTCGTTCCTTCTAAAATAAAAGCAACATCAAGGGAAAAGAGTGTGTTTGTATACGTGTGTGCGTCCCCATCTGAGAAAGACGAAGCCAATTACTTCGTGTACGTAGGACTGAGTGCTGTTCTTTTTTTTAACTCTTGGGGATTCCCCCCCCTTCCTGAGGCAATGCATGAACTTAAATGCTGGAAATAGGGTGGACCCAGCTGACTGAGAGCAATAATCTCAAGCCTGCTATTAGATGCTCCTTGCTTTTTGGGCTCTGGTTTGAGGACACATTAGTTTACTTCAACTCTGGAGTTTGAGGCCACCCCTTTTGAACTGTAAGGGGTGGCCAAAGAAAATAATGTGTGGTTATTGTTTAAAAAGTCATCGTACCAGAAAAGTATATGATCACTTAAAGGCAACATCAGAGAGCAGGGTCTTCTGCTGGCTTCATCCAGGGCCTTGGCTAACCAAATAATTCCATAGTGATATTTATGTCTTGTATGTAAAAAAGAAAATGGTCTGAAATCCTGTGGCTGTTTGGTACCCACGTCTTTAATGTCTAACTGCTTATTCATTCTAAAAAGTGGGATTTAATAAGACAGTTATTGTATGTTATTTAAATACCAATTGATTATTAAAAACATTTATTTATAACTACAAATTATAAAGTACTTGGGGAAGTGCAGCCAATCAAATCAGTGGACTGCCTGATGAATATCCTTTTCTAACCCCATCATTTTATATATAGAAAAGAGGTTGACTTATGCAGCGGGAATAAAACTAACTTAACTGCCTTTATGGGTCATTTCTTTCTTTGATGAATACTTGTAACTCCCTTTAATGGTAATAGGACCTTTGCTTTCCAACTGAGCAGAAAATAAACAGACCTCACTGTAGGGGCTCTATTGCCTTTTGGGGGGCTCTGAGCAAGGTTAAGCAGAGGCAGATGAAATGTTCTCTGCTTTAATAAAGCATGCCTAAAATATTCCCGAATAAGATCCTCTTTCCCTGTTTCCTGACAAACGCTGCCCAGAGGGTCCTGCCGCTTGGACTGATGCCTGCCAGCGAAGCAAAACGTCGTACCAGCGAGACCAACCCCGTACTGCAGTGGCAGAGTCCCACTGCTTGGTAGCTACACCAGAAGGCTGGACTGATAACGAATAGATCTTCTCCAGACTTTTCTTCTCAGCAGCCTTTTAAGGTTTTTCTCTCTGTCTCTCACACATACATTCCTGGTCTTCTTTGGTGGCTTTTGCATCTGAGAGAATAAAGACATGTTGAAAGCTAGAAGAAATGAGAAGGGCTCGTCCCATCTTTCCCTTCCTTTTGGTTTGGCGTTTTTTTCCCCAGTTTGTTTTACCTTTTTTTTTTTCCCCTGGTTAAATTATATGATTAATGAAGGCTTGAAAAAAAAAAACCGTAGCTCTTTCCTGACTCCTTTTCCAAATGCAAAGCGCAGCTGCTGTTGCAGATACAGGTTCTGCGACTCCAACAAGCTTTCACAGCACAGCAGGCCTGACTCGCAGCCAAAAAAGAGAAAATCTGATATGGTATTTATGTCTCTGTTTAGGGAAATTAACCCAAAACAAGGTGGTAGCTGGAAAAGAAGACAATGAGAGAAGGGAGACAAAACTTGTTCTTTAAGAAAAAAAGAAAAAGGAAGCCTATTAAGATAGGCTCCCAAATAAATGACAAACACTTTGAAATCCTGCATCCTGGTGGCTTTATGAATTAACTTTGCAAAGCAAATGGCTTGTTCTTCCTTTGTGAGTCTTGTTAACGTCTGAGGGTTACCCACTGAGGTGCCATATCACCCGTAGGTATCAGTCAGCACGACTCCCCTGAAATCAATGTACCTACATCCACTTACACAAGATCCAGGCCCAGGAAAAACAGACACATCCCAGGGTGATGTGTTAAAGCCAGGGAAAGCACCAGACCCTACTCCACCAACGTGCTTTTCTTTCCGCAGGTCTCTCTTTTTAACTTATATGTTCTTTTAACTAATTGATGTTATTTTCTAAAATGTCTTTTGATTCCCTATTACAAACTATTTGCAATTAACAGATGTGTTGATTCAATCGCTGTTTTATTGTGTCTTTTCCCCTTTTAGTGTAGTGAAAAAAAATCCATTCCTAAGCAAGACAAGATCTTTAAAAAGATCTTCATTATATTTCAATAGCAATCTTGATTTAGTTGAAATAAAATACTTCTGTTTATTAATTAAGAGGAATTTGCTTAAGTTAGTTCCACTGAACAAACACTTTGTTTTGCCACATGAGGCCAAATACTTTGAATTTTAATTTGCTATGGGGTGAAGCCCTGCTGTTACTGGACTGAATGCTGTATAACCGACTCGGAGCAAAAGCAATAGCGGGCCAAGTCTTGCAGTTTTTATGGACACCTCTGTAACCCTCCAAGTATTTCTAAGATACCCATTCACACCAGCATCTGAGCTCCAGATGAATAATTTATTATGAATACGTTGTCTGTTAAACCTTCTTTTGTCTGCCTATAGTTAAAAAAATCTATTATCTTCTTGCGGTTTGCTCAAAATTTCATGCTAACAAATTTCAGTCTGGCCAAACCCCCATTTTTTTCCAAGTTGTTCATGTTTATAAAGCATAATATGAAGTTGGTAGTATAGATCATTAATGTAATTTCCCACCTGTGCCACTGCACTGAAGTGCTACAAGGAAGGCTCCGAAGGGTGCTCTGCAGAGGTCTCACTGCAGGTCTAAACTTTTTTGGAGTGAGATGAGCCAGAGTATCCCAGCCCAAAAACTACTCCAAATATCAGCTCAGGATTTGTCCCTGCAATGAAGAGAAAGTGGTTTCTGCCCAAGTCCACGATGATGTGATTGCTTTTGTCCTCATTTTGCTGAGAGAGGCTGGTGTAAGAATGGGCTGGAGCAGAGGCTGGCTGATCATCATGCTAGCAATGTGGTAGCTTCAACAAATCACAAGAAAAAAAAAGTTCACATCGTGCCAGGAAGCAGAGCCTTAGTTTCAGCAGGGTTGTTGCTCTTGAAAGACAAGGTCCCAGTTTGAATGGGATTTGGACCTTGACCCAGCCCCGTGCATCTAGCCGGGCTGAACTTCAGTAGTGCTGGAGGAGGGCAGGATTTAGAGCTGCATCTGGATTTTATAACTCTGGTTTAACTTCAGGCTTGCGTGTGAAAAAGGGTCTGGACTGATTTATATTGTACCTCTGTGAGCCTCAGCTTTGCGCCGGGGGGGCTCTGCACAGGCACATCGTGCACAGCCAGTTGATGCTCCAGCCGGTTTGTGGTCCAGGCAAAGCCACCTGACTGCCAGAGGAGACATTCAGATATGCGCTTTTGGACAACTAACCCGCACTTAAATACCATTTACACTTATTAATGGCATCGCGGTGACATCCGGTACAGTAACTCTGGAGGATTATGTGAAGTGAAGGGTGAAATAACTTCACCAAAAGGCAAACGCTGAAGCATTCCCTTTTGTGTATTGAACATTCCTGTAGGCTCTGTACTTGCTCTTTTCAGACAATGCTTTCTTGGCTGGCTGGATTATTGTATATCACCTCTCTAACCTGCTGTATTAATTTCCATTGACTGTGAAAAGAACTTGTCAAATAAGGAGGGAAAAGGCGGGGGGAGTCTTTTAATCCATAAGGCACAGTTCTTAAAAGCACCTTGTTGTGTAGTAGCTGCACACAAGTGAAGAATTTGTCAAGAATACAGGGCTGCTGCTAATTGTCTGAATAAATTACAGCTTTGGAGCCTGGAAGCCACAAATCATGTCATTGTAGCACTAAGCCGTTCCTTTATGGAATTGGTCTTTTACAACCTGGAAAAAAACTTTTTAGAAGACTGCCCTGCGGGAAAAATGAGAGAGAGAGAGGGAGGGAGGGAGGGAGAGAAAGAACATGGGGTTGTGAACACGGTAGCTCCGTAGGATCCCCGCGGCTGTCTCCAAGAGCAGGGCTCCCAGTCTGCTTGCCTTTTGAGCTGATACCAGCCAAGTCATCTGAAGGAGCAAGACCACAGGTGAAACCCTTTGAAGTGCTGGAGAAGTGAGCAGGATTAAGAGGATTTTTTTGGCTGAGAGAGGGCAGCTGGTGGTCGCTTCTGCAGTACGGATGTCAGCTCATTCCTCTTTAGACCATTAGGGCAAGCCAGCCTCAAAAGAAAATATTAAATGTATAACAAAGCACATACTACAGATTCACATGACATTCACTTTGCTGCAGAGGTCTTGCACAAAGCACTATTGATTATTTTATCCTTTTAAATATAATTTTTTTCACAAGCGTGGAGCAACAGGTACATGTCACCCTTGTAGTGCAGGCACTTGTCCATTATGATTTTTCCTACTAGCCTTAGCTATGGTAAAATAAGAAGGAATACAGGGTTTTTTTCATTTTCTTCTGACGTATCTGGTTTCAGGCTGTGGGCTGAGTCCTGCTCTCACTGATGTCATTTGAAAGACTCCTACTGAGTTCAGCAGTATTTGGATGGAGGCAAGGCCATGTGCAGTAACCCAGTGTGGCACAATCTTTAAAGGGGAGTTTAGCTCTCTGTAGAGAATGAGTCTTCGAGATAATTCCCAGTTCATACTGTGAACTAGACAATAAAGTGGAAAGTGCTCGCTGGAATTTCCTTAAGGCAACCTGAAGCTGTGCTCAGGCTCTTTCCCAGTTTATTAGCAGTGTTTGGCAAAGTACTTCGGGCTTCTTTGCAGACCACAGTAATTGGTTACCAGACACTAGAGGACAAGCTGCCTGATATAATTCAGAGTCTGTAATGAGGCAGACAGGCATGATAACACAGTAATAAATCACAGCCGTTAGGGTATATTCCTTGGATGTCTGGCAGAGAGGTTTCAATCAGAAGTCAAGAAGAACCTGTAGCTCCATGTCATACTCCCCTTCGCGGTCAAATCTCACCCTGGATCCTCTCCAGGTGTCAGGTCAAATGCAGCAGTGAGGCCCACGCTAAAGAGAAGGTAACTACAGATGAAATGCCAGACAGGAGATGTGCTCAGACTTGTTCTTCAGAGGTTGCACGAGGAAAAAAAAATAATTATTATACACCTCAGGAAGTTTAGTTCCTAGACCAACTATCCATTAGTGCATTATATGAACAATTAATTGCAAGTCCTGGTAGCTGCCTGGGATCATTCTCTGCACAACCCACAAGTGACATAGGATAAACACACACCCCTGATTCAGTAAGTTGATGAAAAGCTCAGCAAAGCTGATGAAAAAAGTCTCAATGTCATCAGTGGCTCCAAATCCTGCAACATCTGCTTGGGACAAGCAGCGTGGGGACAGACGTGTTTTGCACCAATAGGGGAAACAGCTGCTTTCCCCCCTCCACACACCCCTCTTCCCTTTTTTAGTAATCTCTGTGGGCAGGCTAGTCCATGTGCCAAAGGCAGTTAATGAGAAGAAAGCCTTTCTTCCACCAAAACTACAGCGAATCGTTAGCTTTAATTCATCTTTTAACTTGGACATGTCCTGTTCTTCAGGACATGCCCTGCCTTATCAAAACTCTTTCTAAAACATTAGCCCTGTCCCCAAATCTGTCAGATCATAGCAGATTACTCCATCAGTGCTTGTTTATAAAGTTTCTTCCACCTTTCTTAGAAAAATTGGGTAGGCAAAATGCCGACACAGATGAGCTAGCATTACAAGCAAGCGTGACAGTTTCGACAGAGAGAGGCAGATGGCTGGATCTGAAAGTACCAGCCTCATATACAGGGGGCACACATTCAAGTTCCATATTTGGGTTCTGTGGCTTGTCTTTCCAAGTGTGGAAAATTCTCTGAGAATGATCTGCAGGCACTTACAGACACGTTAGGACGTGCAGTGCAGAGCAGTCCCTGGAGAGCCCAGGTGCCAATAGACTGGTTCACTTTTTATCGCTGAAATTACAGGATGAGTTGAGCCCAGCCTCTGACGATGCCAATATTGTTTAATGTTCTGTATTATGGATTTACCTGAAGGTGAATGATAGTCTGTTCAATTTCCTGTGTGTTTTCTTTGGTGTTCAACGGTTTCTTGATGCTTATCATCAGAGTTGTAACACAAAATATGGTAGAATAGTTATACCATGAATTTGAAGAAAAATATACCAAGGGCTACATTTCTTTACAATAGTGTAACTAAGAAACCACTTTTTTTTAAATTCCACAGCCAAAGTTGAAGGAACTCATGACAGAGCCCAAATAAAGCTCTCAAGATCCATAGGTTAAAATGTATATTTGTAATTGTATTGTTATTTAGCTCTGACCCTACATTTTGGCGCAGTCTGTTGTTTGGTTGTGTCCATAGTACTGCAGGAGTTACTAGATGTAACGAAGGTACAAAATAGCTATTGCAATTTCTCTCAAAGAGAGCTAAATGCTGAAAGATTTGGTGCAGGATTTGAGAAGTGGGGCTCTATCACAGGCCATCCCTAAGGGCTGCTCCTCCTGGGTTAGCTTCCCGTGCAACCAGCCCTGGTGCTGGGGGATGCAGAAGACAGATGCAGTTTGCCTCTACAAGAAAGGAGTGCAATGGAGCGCCTGCACCAGTGCTATCTGCACCAAAGATTTGCACCTACCTCTGTGAGCCAGGCGGCATAGTTTCAAGCTCCCTATGCGACCCCCTAATGAATTCAGGCCTCTTCATACTCTGTGCACCAAAGTGAGTTGCTCTGGTACCACGAAGGGACATTGCTGCAGCCCTGAACCCGTACAACACACCTACACATTTGTGCACGTTGATCCCAGATGCACAACTCTCCAGTGCAAAGGCCCAGGCCCTGCACTGCCATGTGGCTAGGTGACCACGTCTCCATCTTTATTCCTCCTCCAGATTGCCACTGGTGCTGGACTTGCTGCTTCTGCGTGGAATTTTTGCCGTTGTATGTAACCATACCTTTATCTCTGGTTTCAGTTTGGTGCAGAGCAAATGAATTCTTTTGGCAGATTTTTCCACTGTCAGTGGGGGGTTCTTATGGTACATTATCAATGCTCCTCGCCCTGATGATGCATAACACTAATCCATCATTAGAGCAAGAGTGTGCTCTGATGATGGATTAAAATAATTTATCATAAGAACAAGGGGCTATAATGTAACACCGTCAAAAGATGGCACCATGCGGAGACAAACAGATCAGTGAGGAAACTCAGTAATGCTCATCGAATCAAGTGGATCTGCTGCCAAGAGGCTCTTCTGCAGCAAAAGTTTGGCAACCTGCAAAAATATCATTATTCTCCTTGCTGAAACAACTCCATGCAGTAATGGCAGTGATTTAAGGATTTTCCTTTTTGAACAACAAAGGGAGCCTCCCATTGCTAGCCACCCCTTTTTTGGAACTAAATATTCCAGGTACAATTACAGATCTTTTTTGCCCTATGCAAGTCTTAATTTTTAAGGCCATTCACATAATGAAATGCAAATATAACAGCTATTTAAACCATCAGTCCAAAGTAGCTTTGCTGCAGCATGGTTAAGTGACTGAGAAAGAGGATTTAAAACTCAGGAGATGTGCTTATAGTCTTAGCTTTCTTTTGGAAGCACTACGTCTGTAATTCAGCACTTCGTTCCTGTCTACTGCACATTTGCTTAACTGTAGCCATATGTTTATGTGGATTCTTCGGAACTCTGTTAAAATAAGGATTAACTGAAACACCTATTTAAATGCCTTCCTGGACATAAGTTTATGAAATCTGGACTAAAAGCAAACATTGTACAAAAGGTTTAAGAGAAACTCAAAAGTTTCTATTTCACTGCCCATGGACAGCCAGATTTTGAGTTGCCTCTAAGAAATGGATTGTCAAACGTCCTCTGTCAGGTGAAATGCAATAGAAAATGGATCTGCTGAAAGAACAGATCTGATAATTCACAGAATCATAGAATAAATCAGGTTGGAAGGGGCTTCAGGATGTCGTGCACTAGATTTTTGTCTGGAAACCAAATAGTATACGGATAAAAGTAAAAAAAAATAATAAAAAACAGAGTGATCTTAAATTTTCCCTGTGATTCCAGAGTACGTGCATCTAATGAAGGAGGCGCTCCATAGGATGAATAAAAGTACCTCTGTGCAACATTGATTTTCCACAGTCTGAATGACAGTGGTTGCCAGTCTTCCTATTACTGTAATTGCTGGCTAAATGAACTATAATTGTATTAAGTGGTAACTCTGAAATATGTATGTACTGTAAAAAGGAGCTGAAGCATTGCAGGCATAAAAATTTGATTTGCAATATTTGAAATAAGTTCTGGGGAGGGGGGTTGGTTGTACAGAAACTGGTGCAAGAAAGCGCAGTGGCTCAGAGGGGTCTGGTTTTGTGAGGGGGTACGTGGAGGGGCAATGCCTCGCTGCCAGGATTACAGCCCTTGGGGTCTGAGTGCCTGCTGTGCCCGGTACAGTAAGTCTGGTGCCTGCATCACTGCTATGAACCTACCGATGCCAGCAGGCACCAATTTAAGCGAGCCCTCACTTCATCGCCCGTTTAATAAATAGAGGGGAAGGCTGATCTGCAGGTCCAGCCCAGCAGGTCCAGCCCAGCAGGCTCAGCAGAGCAGCTTCACCTGCAAATACCATAGCACAGCGTGTGATGTGCGACTTGCCCTGGGTTTCGTCAATAAAAATTACTGGCAGTATATCTTTAAGAATACAGAGGAACCATCCATGGCAGTCTGTGTTACAGAAGCGCATCTTGGTGCCCATCAAGAGCCCTGTGTGGGCAGTGAAAGGAGGTACTGCAAGCAAGGTGGCTTCGATAGGAAATTCTTTGGGTCAGTGCAACAGCATTGTTGCATACTGTTTGCACAGAGCCCACGCTTTCTGGCCTCGGTTCACCCTTTAACTCACTAAAAATTGTTCCTTCCTTCTGTAATATTGAACAAAATAATGGTACATTACATGGTGCTTAAGACTTTGCTGCTTTTTTCTGTTTCCTTTGACCGTTAGTTGTCCCTCTTCTTAATAATGAAAGAATTACAGTGGTTTCAATATGACTTTTCATCTTGATATGAAAACTAATGATAGTAATATTTTTAAAAGTCAGACTGAACTGTTTTCACTTATCCAAACCAATTGCTGCAGCATTTTGGTTTGCTAAAATTTGACATTTCAGAATCATATTTTGTTCTAATTTCAGATAGGAAAATTGTTTCCTTCCTGGGCAATTTAGGATATATTTGGGAATATTTGTGGATGCTGTGCTTTGGAATGTGACTGAAAAGAGTATTAGCAAGGCTGAAAACATAACAGAAAATTATCAAAATGCTGCCCATGAAAATTCTGTTGTGAAACCCCATAAAATGGAAATAATATTCTCATGAAAAGTTTTCTGAGTAAAACCCCATAAAATATCATCTCTCCTTTCTGTTAGCCTGATGCAATAGTGAGTAATCAGATTTGTACCCAGGAAGATTTGCTGCCAGTTTTTGCAACAATACTGCAACAATACATTTTATTTCCAGGGTGGAAAGACAAATGGACCTTTGTGGAGAAATGCAGCAGAATTCCAGCAACTATTGAAACGAAGGGCAGGCTTGCCATTGTTTTCAGTGCTCTTGGCTGAGTCCTTAACACAGTTGCTGAAAATGTTACAGTAACATTATTGTAAGCAGCAGGGAAATAATCTACCCTCAAAATCTTGCACGCAGTTCCTATTTAACCACCAGCAAATTGATTGCTTGGCAGGGGAAATACCCCCCTCTTTCCCTGACTGGGGAAACTGGGAGTAGCTCCCTACAGCACCCATGCATGAGGGCTCACCAGGTCTGCACTGCCCACGCAGGAGCATCCAGGGCAGGGACTGACCCGAGGCTGAGGCATGCTCGCTTTGCAGCCAAAGCATTCTTAAGACATGGCAGTTTTGTGCCTGGGAAACAACCCATTATGGCCCCCGAAGCAAAGATGCCAATTAAAGCGGTCCTCGGGGCGACCTCAGCCTCCCTGGCAAATGTCAGCCCAGCGCCAGGAACTGCCGGCCTAACAGAGAGAAAAATGGACCAGCCTGCTGACCTCGGTGTGAATTGCATCGGGGTATTTGAAGGGTTTACAGGAGCTGAGGCTGTCCCTGGAGGCTGCTGTAATAAAGACATTTCCTCATTGTCTTAAAAATTCTGCTTTACCTCAACATGGTAGAAAATTCATTTCACCATGCTCATCTGCACTGGGACGCTCAGGGATGTTAAAAGTACTTTGCTAATCCAGCACAGGGATTGTGCAGCACCCAATGCTGATCCCTCAGCAGGAGAGAGGCGGGACATGCTTTGCCATTTGTACATTAATATGGAGTTTGTTTATCCAAACTTCCTGCCCAGGCAATGCTACACATGCAACTTGCTTGGATGGATGGGTGAAAGGATGGATGGAAGGGTTTTCAAGAGGAGCAAAATTCTCAAAATGAACTATAAGCGAGGATTTTAAGTGCTGTCTCTCCCTTCCTCCCGTCCCCCTACCTCCTTTTAGTGTTTAATTGAGTCATCTGTAAGCATTTTGGTAGGTCAGGAATGCAATTAAATAGCCTGTCTATCGTAAAATATTTGAGCAGTAATACCTGATAAAATCATCATTATCTTGGAGTAATTGACCACATCAGATAATTAAGGTTCCTGAGGCAAAGCTTCACCCCCAAAGGAAGTTCAGTGATATTAGAGCAGGGCTGCGGTAGTCAAGACTATGTTAGTATTTCCATTATAAGCCTTCTATTTTAGAGCTGTGTAAGTCTATCAGTAAAATGGCTGCAGTCTGAGAGTGTATTCATAATTTGATCTCCTTTTTTTAAATAACAGAGTAAGGAAAATACAAAGCATTTTGGTCTAAGAGACTGAAGAAAATCCCACTGAAAAATGAAGTTTTAATAAGGCTTCACTTAAAAATAGAAAAAAAAACCCAAAACAGAATGACAAGTTTACATTCTATCTACAGCCTGGTGAATTCACAGCCTGAGATGGGTATAACAATTAGCTCAGCAGCTCTCCAGTGCTGTGAATGCTTTCATAGTTTGAGAGCAAAGATAATTCTGCCCTTGATTTCTTCATAGTTCTAAGTATATATATTTAAGATACATTTTTTCCCAAGCAAAATCAGAAGAAGGTGTAAGAAGTGAAGCATAACACAACAGAAGCCTCTGGTCTCAGCTGTAGAAGTGGGACAAGTATTTCCCTCTCTCTCAGACATGATGTGACAAATAAGACAAATCCTAAACTTCACTTTATACAGGAGTGCCATTCTGGGTCCAAGCAAGGTCCATCCACCCTAGTGTGTGTTTCTGACAGTGGTTGATACTGGATGAGTGGGAAAGACTATACAAGTAGGGCATGTGTGGAATGACAACTTTTCAGCATCTGGTAGTCAACAATTTAGGGATTTCTTCTGCTATATGATGCCTTTGGATCAGAAGGTTTCTTGTAAATAACCACCATTTGTGTCTCAGTCTCTACTTTCAAACTCAAAAAGGTGGAAAAGCACAAAGTGCTGGAATTTGAAGACCGTGACTGTGTCTCCGTTGTACATCTGTACTGCTAAGTAAAAGCGTCAAGGAGTGAGCTCAAAGCCAGGGTTGTCATAGTCCTCACAAGTTAGTTGCTGTCTCACAGTCTGGCTTGCATTTGGCCCATTGCAAGACAAATAAACTCTAATCTTCAGTATGGGTACAAGCCAGCCTGTGCCCCTTGGCCTCAGGATTAGGACTTTGCTCCCTGTCTCTTTTCTATTTAGCGGGATAGTTAGAGCAGCCGTGACCTCGTTACCATAACATCTGAGCTCTTCACTTTTTTTCATTGCATCTATTCTTTGAATCAGTCTTAGAGGGTAAGGAAGGAATTTGTACCTCATTTAAGGGGAGGCAAGAGTGATGCAGATACTGACATCTTTGAAGTATGTAGGGATTTTGCCATTTAATATTGCAGATCCTAGCTGACTGAGGAGCTCAAGCTCAGATCAAATCAAGATCAGATTTAACTTTCTAAAAGAGTTAAGAAGAATAGTGCCCAAATGTATTGAAAAGATGAGAGGTGGGAGTAAGTAGCCTGTCCCAGGTCTTGCAGAGGGTTTGTTCAGATCGGGGACCGAAGAGAAATCCCATTGACCACTGCAGCTTTTTTCATTCCCAAGACTCATCTCTGTTTGCCCAAGCCATTCCTCTGTGATTTAAAAGTTCTCTCCCACTAAGCGTTGGGAGTTTAGAGCAGGATGTTGTATATAGTGAAGCCTTTACGTTTTTGTGCAATCACTGGTGTTGTTGCTATTTTGTGCTTTGCACAGTTTCTTTTCTCTGGAGTCACTCAAAACTCTTTGATTTTTTTATCTCAGTACCCTATAGGATTTTTTTTGCTGCATTTGCGTTCTGATTTTTTTTTTCTGAAAAGTGTCTTAATGAAAAATACGTACCAGAATGCTCCATGTGAGTAGCCTCCAATGGTGAAGATCAATAACAGTTTATTTGATCACTGACAGCAAATGCTCTTTCAATTAAGCAGGTCACATAAATAACTTTCTGGTTCCAACATTATTTGGAAAGGTTGAGTGTGAAATAAATGTGATTGGGTTGGCGGTAGAAGTCCCTCAAAAGGATCGGAGTAAAAAGCCACCTAAGTACTTGGATGCTGATCCTTACTTTATCAGGATGGCCCAAGATAGCTAAACTGAGTTTAGAAATCTCCGTAGAGTACACTTTTGTACAGATTTTCAGCACTTTGCTGATTTTAAGAAAGATGGAGTTTTCTTAAGAAAAAGTTTTCATATAGTTATTGTCATTTTCATTGATTGTTCCAGCTAGAAACACAATATAGCACACCCCAAAATTAAAATGTGTGCGTGTGTGTATGTCTTTACCCCCTTTTCTTTACATAACTCTAAAAAAGTCCCATTCTTCCTCTGGGCAAGGGTTCAGCTCAGCATTGTTTCATCCCTACAGGTTTCTCTCATTCTTACGGCCACGCTCGTCTGTGTGTCCCAGCCTGGGAAAGGGTTTCTACTCGCAGCAATGTAACCTCTCTGCATGTAACTATGGACACAGGCTGACGTTACAAATGCCAGGCCGGGTTCAGACATGGTATAAAGTCATACTTCCCTGAAATCAAACAATCTTGTGACAAGTGAGGATAGAACAAAAAGATACAGAACAGCACATGGAAAATACACTGCAAAAAGTGGAAAGCTACAAATGACACTTCAGCATTGAAAGCTTGGAAAAATAAAATCTGCACACAAGAAATAACAAGAAATCTGTATTTTACAGTGGGAACCTGAACCAAACAGTGGGGATTAATGATCTTTAGGAGTGTCTAATATTCCAATCAAAATCTAGAGTAAACTTTTGCAGTTATCCTTCATTCACAAATATTATAAGCCCAAAACTTCATCAAAGCCCTTTTGGATATTTGATTGTTCACAGAGCAATAGGAACGCTCCTTGTTTCATTTGCGGTTGGCTCTGCAAATGGTGCTGCTATCCTTTCCCCTTTAATTTTTCCAATACTTGGTTTCTGTGGAACAAGTTGTGGGGGGAGAAACAGATTGTGCAGCTGCTGAGAAAAAGATCAGAGGCACCAACCTTGTTTAAAAATTCCACAATCAATTTAGGAAAAAACAGTAAAACCCCAGGAAACTCCCCAACTTCACTAAGAAGTCCTCAGTTCAAAGATAGTTGTACTAGGAGGAATCCACAGGATCTGCCTGTCAATAGGTTTCTTAGAGGAAGAAATGTTGGGATGTTTTTTTTTTTCTTTCTCTGCCATTGAGAAACAACTTTATAACTGCAGAACAAGGTAAAACTACTAATAGGGGCTGGTGGGAGAGGAAGATGAGGGAGGCAGGGAGTTCATGTCCTGAGGATGACTTGCCTCTGTGAACTGCTGCTGTTGATCTCTCAGCTGCTGAAGGTTAGATGAAAATAACAATCATCTTCCATATCTTAGGGTCCATATCTGCAGGGTCTGAGCAACCCCAGGTTGCATGAAGCAGCTTGCTGTGCTTTGGACCCTGAACTCTTGGTTGTCGTAATATGACTTTAATGTCATCCCAAGAAGTGTGAAACAGGCTTAACTCTTCAAGGTCAATACACTTAGAGGTACAAAGCAATAGGTTTCCACAGCAGTTCCTGAAAAAGCTCTGTAAGATATTTGAGCTGATATACTCGTATGACTTGTTTTTATTTTCTTACTTGTTAAAAAAAAAAAAACAACCCTCAATATTAGAGCATCTACAGATTTAAATTTCCTAAATCACTGTGCTGGGGCACTGGGCCTTGGACGTCTTAGCCACAGGGACTAGGGACTTCAGCCATACGAGGGTGAAGCAAAGGTCTGGTGTCCCCAGTGCTCGCGTACACATTGCAGAGGAAAGTCTGCAAGAACAAGGCAATCAGTGAGCGTTGATCTCCTCAGCACATCCTCCCCACTTCTAGTCATCTGCAGCTAGTGACAATGATGTTTAACGGTCCTTGCTGTGTTTGTCCTCTGGGATTTAAATTGCTTTCTGAACCAACTGGTACTTTTGGCTTCTGCAATGTCCCATGGACGTGAGTTCCACCCTTCAATTATACACTGCATGAACCAGAACTTCTTTTTTTTTTTTTTTCATTTTAGCTCTTACATTATGAGTAACAGTGAGTAATCCAGCTATGACTACGATTCGTTACTATCTCAGGATTGCTTGGAATATGAGGAAACCAGCTTTGAATCCTCTTTGAGTGCCACTTATCCCAAAAGGCTTTTATTGTTCATGAAAAACCAATGCTGAATGGCAATGCACAGAGACAACACTTAACTTCCCAGCACAGGAGTGTGATCGTCTTTGCACAAATGCATGTGGGATGAGTGCTGAATAGAAGCAAAATGAGCATGCAAATAACCCCATGCACCAACTGGTGTTTCAATGCCTGCAGAGCTGGGTGTTCACCCAGGAGCTTGCTTGCATGCTTGTCTCCGGGTAGTTTGAATGCTGAAACTGGCTCAGTGCCAAAGTACATATTCACTTTTGCACATGCACTTAAAAAAAAAAAAAACAACCTTCCTGAGGATCAGTCTGATGTGTTGAAGAGCGCACCTGGCCATGAGTCAAGAGGCATGAGATTGACTCCAGGCTTGGTTACTTACGGAAGCTCTGCTTGCCTCAGTTTCCCCTCTTCCAATCTGCTAATTTGTACTAGTTAGACTGTAAATTGTTTTGAGCTGGCATAATACATGTTCAGCACTACAGGGATGAGATCTCAGCGGGGAAAGGGACACGCTACCCTAATCCAAATCATAATAATGACAATTGTATGAAATTGATGGGCTTTTCTGAAATTTCCCTATCACTAACTTTTATACTACCCATCACAGCTGCAAATTCCTAAAGTGACAGCACCTATTGCCCTGCCATTATTATGCATAATAATAATTTAACTAAAATAGCAACAGAAAATGTGCATTACACAAAATGAATTTAAATTGATTTTTTCTTCTTTCTCAAAGCTTATTACTAATTGGTATTTTTAGAGCAGAGATTCATTTTCATACACTAAAATTAATGGGCCATATCAGCGGGTGTGAATCAGGATAGCTCCATTGAATTCAATGGGTCCTATATCATTTACTGCAGCAGAGAATCTCACCTACTATTCCAAAGAGCATTTTCTTTTTTTGTAACTCACAAAGTAATTGCATTTTCAGTCTTATGTCCTGATCCTGCAAATAATTGTGCAAGACATTAACTTTATGTAGATAAGAAGCACTGCTGATGCCATTGCAGCTACTCATATGAAGGAAGTTATGGTTTTGCAGGATCAGACCTTAAAATGCAAATGAAACCATTTCAAAATCTAATGTGTTCACAGTAATATTTTACAAATGGCAGCACCTAATATGTAGTCTGTCCTAATACCTAAAATTTCTGCAAATTATGTTGTACAGTAAAATGGCAGAAATGAGATTATTTAGGTTGCTTAATACTTTTTATTTACTATAAAAGAATCTGCATTATTTTCCTCTGGAAGCTCCGTCTCCCCCATTGTCTGCAGCAAGTCTTTGAAATTCAGCAGGGGGATAACCTTTGGATTAAAGATGTGCTTTCTTCCTTAGCCCCCAAGAAATTCCAACTATAGTTTTGCTGAGATAAAGTGTTTTGAAATAGCCAATTCGCTTCTTGCTAGAAAATTTGGCAATGAGTACTCATTGAAGTAGGAATTTAGAAGACTTGCTCTTTTCTCCCCCTTTCCAAGAAAAAAAATCCTTTGCTGCTGGGTGTCCTGGATCTCAAATGTGATGTGTGTTAGCTGATGCGCTAACAGTCCAAGGTTAAATGCTTCTGATGGTGCACAAAGAACGGGGTTCCCACAAGTTCTTTACACAACATGAAAACAACCCTTTTAAGGAATGAAAAGGAAAAATTTTAGTTTGCAAAATTAAGCAACCAAAATTCAAGAATTATTAGATCTTCAGGATCCCATATTACCTGGCCAGCTTAACAACAATCCTACACACACAGTCTTCGATCACGGACCCTCCTTCTTACCACCGATGAAATACTGAGTGTGTACAATGGGCACAATTAACATTGTATGGGCTTGAGTTTACCATAGAGATAACACTTTCTTCCCCAGTTTTTGTATGTAATATATACATTACCATGTACTTTGAGTTTTTTTCTGCTTTGAGGCAAATTGAGTTTGACATTTATACAAGAAGCAATAAAACTGATGCAGTCAAAGTATATTCCTAAAACAAGTTCAGTAATGTCTCTTTCAAACTACGTTTGAGTTAGTGGAATAAATGCCTTTTCATGTTTGCAGTTGAAGTACCGGCCAATTCTGCCAAATGGTTTTTGGAAAATTGCCTTCAGAATTGACTTTCCCTGGGGAAGATTTGCTTCTATGGAAAGCAGAGATACTGGGAGAATTTGAAAGAGAGAGAAAGCAAAAGGGAAGGCAGAGGGAATAGGTTAAAGGCTAACTTTAAACAGGTGGCTTTCATTTCTCTTTGCCCAAATTGTTCTATAATTTCTTACCCCAAAACTTTCTGGTTAACTACAGCAAATTTCATTTTAGCAAGAGCAGTTCCATGCTAATCCAGCTTTGTTCTTACCTCAGCTCAGGTCGGGTGTTCCTCTCTCTCTCTGGGCTTCCCATTTCCCAAGAGCAAATGCAAGTTTGAGAATCTTGCAATTCCAATTCAGCTCATCTAGCTGGGAGTCCTGAATAATTTTGAATCCCATGGATTTGCTTCATCTCAGTTAAGAAGGGGAAAGGTACGGACTTCTTCCACCAAGCAGTTGGTGTTAGCTGACTTGAATAGAGATGTCAGTTTGGACTCCCATTAGTCACCCTATTTCCCTCCCCCTCTAAAAATGTGCAGCATGGGTGCCCTTTTCTCCAGTATGCTTAATCTATTTTGCTACCTGAGGAAGAATATCTACATAGGACGATGCAATGGCTATTGAAGTATGCTTTAGTTCACATACAGCCCTTCTGGGCTACTTTACAAGTTGGCAAGCTTTGGGAATCAGCAAGTAGTCATCATACAGGGAAGGAATCTGCTCCATTTCATATGTGTTAAATGATATTTCTTAGTCCATCTATGGATGACCTGACAGAAGGAAACATATTGCAAATGTATGTGTCATATATGATCAACCCCAATAAATATCTTTCATAATAGATAGCATTTTCCATCTTGCATTTTGGAGGTGACACGTAAGCAGAATAATTTTGCACATACTGCAACTTTCTGATGCTCCAAGTTTGTCTCTCTGAGGCACAGAGCATCTACAGCAACATGGTATCTCCAACTCCATGGGCAGAGCTACAGCAAAAAAGGTTCCAGTGAGGATTCCTAATGTCAGTATTGGCACCATGATTTCTGCTCTGCTGTATTGGGACCATCCCTGAACAGGCGTGTTCATACTGCCCAGTTGAAGCGTTTGCTCTGTATCATTTGGCACGTGCGGTTCCCGAACACCCAGAGGCCACTGTGGCTTTAGCCCCAGACTCCTTGAGATTTCCTCCGGGGTGTTGAGGCACAGCTGCCTTCTGCCCCTCAGACCAGGCGAAGGGGACTGCGCCCGCCCTTGAGACTCCGACCCCTTACACTTGACGTCTTGGGCTTGCGATGGCACCCATGAAACTGATATGAGCAGCTAGGAAAGGAGGAGGGAGTTTATTTTTAGGTTGCACCAGGAAAACAGCTGCAGCATTTTCTCAGTGGCAGAAGAGCCTGTCTTATTGCCTCAAAATTTTCCCCTCTGAAGGGTTTCAACCTTTCAAGATTCCCCCTGTGCAAACCTCCAGCTCATGTGCGCTGATGAACGTAACTCTAGAGCGTCGTGGAGGAAACCAGAACTATTTTTATTTTTGGTTGAGTAAACCTTTAGCATTTAACAGTCAGGTGTTTATTTCACTTCCCAAACTGCCTCCGGCTTCAGTAATGCTTAGCATGATCCTTTTCTCAGGGAGGGGGAGAAAAAAAGAGATTGAGTTAAATGCTCTCAAAATGGAGAGGCCTGAGGAATCACAAACTCGTATCCACTGCCACACATCCCACCTCAGCCCCCCTTCTTCCTCGCTTCGGCCCTCCTTGGAAGAAACCTGACAGGAAATATTTTAGAGGTAGAGAATTTTCAATGAAAATATTATTTCTCCATCTGCCCACTTTTCCGCCCTCGCAGGTTGTATGGCTAAGTGACATTTAGGAATGTGTATCCTGCAGGCCCCTCAGTCGCCTGTCCTCTCACATGTTGCTTTCCCATCAGAAGTGCATCACAGCACCAGGTCCTCCTGCCTCCCGAGTGTCACAGGAGACACTTGACCTTTGGGAGCACGTCTGGGCTGCTCGGAGTCATTTCTAACCTCAGTGGCTCCTGTAAATGAAGGAGGCTGACCCCCTTTTGATGGGCTTCCTCGCAGCCTTCCTGGGAGGCACAGGGAGGGTGGGGTCCACCACTGCTCCAGAGCCCTGGGATAAAAAAAAAACAATCGTGAAACCTTCAGAAAGTTGGCTGATATTGCATGCACAGAGCTATTCAAACCAGATGCTTGCATGCCTTCCTGCCCACGCTACCTTACCCACACTGATCCGTTCCTAGCCTAACAGGAAGCTTCATTTTTTTTGTACCTTGAGCCATTTTCAACAGAAGCCATACCAGGAGAGGGACACACATGTGCTGCGATGACCTACAGAGGCTGCACTCAGCAAGAGACATGCTTGCTCCCTCATCCAAAGGCTGCCATGTTCCACTCTTTTTTTCCTTGGGCAGGCTAAATCTCTTCCAGCTGGTTAGGAAGTGTTAAGGCAACATGGCTTGACAAATAGCATGTGTCTAAGAAGAAAAGAGGAAAATGACTGAGGTTAATTTGTGTTGGGGATTAACATTGGGGGAAAAATGAGTAATATCTGGACACATTTCAGCTGTCCCACCATCCCCTTTTTGAACCAATTTAGAAAAAAAAAAAAAATCTTTAGCCTGTGCCTAATTCCGTCTTGCTCTTCAGCCATGTTTCTCTGGTCAGAACAACTCAATTTCTGCCTCAAATCTCCTTTGTCTAATTAAGTCCCTCATTCTTAAATCTTGGTTGTAAAGCTGCATCCTTATCACTATTTCTAACTCACTCTCAGTGAAATCTTAGCAGTGGTTCTAGCTGGGACATTGTAATTTTAACTCATCCTACCCATGACAACATAGGCTTCTTGGAGCAGCGGTCACAAGCAAAGCTGTAGCAGATGTGGGAGGAACTCCTTGCCCAGAACCCAACTGAATCCATCTAGCCTTGGCAAGAGGAGGGTCAGGTCCAGAAAAAGTATTTTTTGCTTTGGTTTTACTGGAATAAGGATGAAAGTCAAGGTCACAGGTTTAAACAGGGCTTCACTGCAGCAACCAGGGTTTCTTTGAAGCTGAGCATCTCAATCCATACATCACCAAGTGGGTTGATATTTGAAGAGTTCTGAACATGCCCTGAAACTAGTGAAATATGCGGCGTTCAGTTACCGACTATAAATCTGCAGCTCAGTGCCCAGCAAGCCAAGCAGGCCAAAGGATCCTAATGAGGCAGAGAATCTGGGCTACCATTTTGATAGGGTCCAGGAAAGCAGGAGATATTCAGCCCAGACTTGCTAAACAGTAATCACTTTGCCAATATTTCTGTTTATTTTTACTTTAACTGCTGATTGCACTTCTTAGCCACTTATTCCCACTTCTCCCCAAGTCCCTTGGCAATTACTGTCTTACAGATAGAGTCTGGTCACACTCACACTTGACTTGACAAAATAAAGTGGTGTGAAAACTGCTAATAGAGGAGGTTGCAAAACATTAAAAAGTTCCTATCCCCCAAATTACCAATTAGTGATATACAAGGCTGAAATCCACAGGCTTATATTAGCATAATTCCATGGGATCTCACTGGTCAGATAAACCAGTATGATCAGAATCAATGTTTCATACCCAGAGGTTATGTTTCCATGATACTTTTTCATCAGTAGTGAAACCAATGCTTCTTGTGCCTATCCTGGCCATATGATGCAGCTGCTGTGCTGTACCCTGGACCACCGAAACGATTTTGTCTAGAAAGAACCAAGGAAAGGCTTGCTTGTTTGCACCCTACAGGCTGATGCAGCAGCACAAGGAGGCAGAAAGAGCTGTGGCAGAGGGTGGGACCAAAGGGGGGGTCCTCGGGGACCTTCTGACCCCACATCACCCACATCTGTGCTGTGGTGCTTTGCCATTGTGCCTGGCTCTTTCACACCCAGAATACATTAGCCAGTGCAATTAAAGATACAGGAAAGACACATGTTAACAATTTTCTTATTGCAAACTTATCAGGTTTTTATTTATTACTTTTTACTCCCTGCAAAATGTGATTACTCACTGGCAAAAGTTTGAAGCTTGGTGGCTTTTTATAATGAGTAAGGAGGAGAAAAATCCCTTTGGTTTGTTACACACGTTCATCAGAAAGGTGATCAACCACATAAACACATACACCCCCACCCCTTCCCATACCCATGCATTAGCTCACAGCTGTGTGGATATAGGCTTTGAGAGCTGAATAACCCATTAATCTCCATGTGGAAAATCAATAAATTGAAAATAATTAGCTGGGTATGGGAAGAAGCAAAGAATCAGACAGCTGTTATTTAAAGCATGACTTAGGCATGTAGAAACAAGGTATAACAAGACATACAGGGAGCAGAGAAGGGAGGGGAGAAGGACAGGAAAGAAAGAATAGAGTGGTGAATCCAAAGGCGCTGAAATGTGTGTTTATGTATAACCCATCCTGAGTAACTCCATACGAGCAGTATTCTGCAGTGAGGACTGTTCAGAAGGGCTTTTGGGAAGTGCAGCTCACCAGATGAAACTGCTCACTACCAAGGCTGGAAGGGCTCCAGTAGTCACCAGCAATGGGAAAAGGGAACAAAATTCCAGCCACTCTCAACAGGCGTTGTCAAGATTATATTCTTCTCCAAGTAGGCAGACAGCAGCGTCTGCAATGAGAGTTGGAGAGACAGCAGCAGGATGGACACAAGAATGGGCTACAGTTACCCTGTGCAGTCACAGCAACAGAGACACTGAATAGGTCAGGCAGAATATGGCCCTCTCCTCCCTCCTGTTTCATGTCACATTGACTTGGTGACAACTGCTGAATAAAAACACTCTCCGAGAGAAACAAATTAAGTGAACGAGAAGAATGTGCCTCACCAGTGGGAAGACAAAAACAACTTAACAGCACGCTGAGACAGATCAGCAATGTACCAAACTGTTTGTAGCTCAGCTATGACAGATGGTCTTATGAAGGAATATTCCAGCTGAGCTCTTGAGTGCATTATTTTTTTGCTGAGATTTAACACCCATATCCCTGTCCAAACCAAGGATTCCAGGTTCAGTTTTGAGTTCTGAAGCACCACAAGTTTTGCAAATTATGTTGCACTTTGTTTATGGTGGAAGCTTCATGGATCCATTATCACAAAAAATATTCAGGACCTGAACTAGAAATCTGCTAGACAAGCTACAGATCCTAGATGAAATCAACAGAGAAAATTCCTTGTGGAGATAGAGACTGTTTACAGGGAGAGATTAAAGCAGAAGCACTACAGGCCATAGCCAGGGTTATTGTTCTGGAAAGGATGCATGTTAACTGGAATAAAACATTTAATTTGTTCAGAAGAAAAAATATTTCACCTTCCCTGCCAGTTGCTGATCAAAGCATGAAGCAGGTGCCTGAGTCTGCCAAGAGCCTGAAACAAGATCCTTGAGGGGCATTAAGTACTTTATGTACCTCATTAGCATTCAATCCACATTTAACTTCTCCAGGAAAGCCTACCAAGACCTATGCCAGTCCACCTGAGATGATATAGTAGTGATGAAGCTCTGTCTCTCTCTAAGGAGACTCCAGTAGTCACCCACCACCATTTCTATGTGTGAAGAGGCACAATATGTAAGGGGATTCCTCATTTCTATATTCAACTAGGTAGCAAATATGACAACTGGTGTAAAACTGTAGAGAATGCAGGACAGAAGGAGCATCTACTTCCAAGGCCACTCAAGACTCGGAGTGCTTCTAGCTAGAGGCTGGAGACAAATGGGCCTGATAGCTTCCCCTCTTTAGCTTCAAGCACTGATTAGCAAGTGCTACCACATGCAGTCTCATTACCCTGATAAGATTAAGGTCAGAAACGGACCCACCCAGCTCTGGAATGACTTTGGAGATGTGCTTGAGGAGAAGCTCTAGAAGCAGTTGTCCAAAAGCTAGTGACTCTGGCCCAAACAATGAAGGGAACCAAGTTTTCATGTCCTGGTATTGACACATCCCTGATCTGCAGAGGAGGCTGGACTTTAATGCAAATTTTCTTGTTAGGTGGGAGTTGCTTTGTTCATCTACATGCTCTGCTTTCTCAGGGTAACACTGCTTTTCTCCTCTCTTAATCTCACTTTCACTGACTGTTCAAGGTCTGCAGTTTTTCTTCCACATCACTTCAAGCCTCTGAAAAATCAGTCTAGTTTTTGTAGATCTCTACAAGCATCATAACAGCTAGGACTGTGAGGCAATCACAGAGGAGCTTAATTCCTTCTATTCAATGTAACGAAGAGCTTTCTAAATACAATTAGTATCTTCTTGTTACTCTACACTATCAACTTCCCTTTCAAGATTTAATGACATATCTATGCCATTTCTCCTGATTTACAGGAATATTCTTGGGGCCTTATCAAAATGTGTTCACTACAGGGCAAAAGTCAGTTTTACAATTCTTCAAGTGCAAAATTCGTATCTTTAGATGTAGCCTAATGATGGGGAAGAGAGAGGCTGCAATGGCATAGTTCAGATCCAATTTCAAATTCAGGGATGTTCAGATGTTTGTTTTCAACTACTGCAGCCTCCCAGACAAGGAAAGGACTTAAATTCTAGGTTGTGGGTTAATGCTTATTCTGGGGCTGTTTTAGACAGATAGTGAGAGGAAAGAGAAGTATTTTATCTTCTCCACTTTCTAAACACAGTGTTTCCCAAGATTTTTCATTTTATTAGGTAGGATGACAATTCCTTCTGCCTTTCTTTTGATATCCAAAGCTAATATATTTGTCCTTCTCACTTAGCTCAAAAGCCTGTATGCCTGCACTCCTGTTAAGGGAAGAGATAAAAAGTTGAATCTGAAAAGGCTGCTTTTAATAGTTTGGATGGATCTATTTGACTAACTACAGAGAACAGGACAAAAAAAATTGGGTTACAATAGGAAATGAAAGGACTTGTCAGGCAAGAAGAGGATAAAGAGGTCAGCTGAATTATAAGGACGAAGGCTATGCTAGTTCTCAACTTGGACTCTGTGCTGAAGAAAATCAGTGAAAATGTGAAAAGAAATCAAACAAACAGTCTCCAGAGGGTAAATAAACCTGACTGTGATATGTGAACCTCATCAAACATAAAAAACAAGGACTAACAAAGTGGGGGTTGCAATAAGATTAGGACAACTCAGGCAAGTATAAGAATGTCAGCGAAAGCTGTATTAGGTTGAGGACAAATTCTGGCCACCTCCAGTCAGCTAAAAAATTGTCCCTCAGCCCTCCTCCCCACCTGAAGAGAGGCTGCTCTGGGGGCCAAAGCAAGTCTGGGGTTGGGAAGGCTCCAGTGTCTCTGCTTGGAACAATTACTACATTCCGGATTTTCCTTTTATTGTGTTTCTACTTCATTGTCACTTCAAGCCACTTAGCAAAAGTAAAATACAATTAAATTACACAAAAAAAAGCCTGGGTAGGAACAAACCGCCAGACTTCTGCTTCTGAAAAGCAGCAAACTCCCCCGCTACGGTTCTGTCTGGGTGACAAAGCCCAGGATGTGCTGAAAAGCGCTCCTTGGGAGTGCAAGTCTGGACAGCTCTGCCAAGCCTGGGGAGCATCAACCGCTCTCCCCGAGCAAGCCAAAGCCCAGCAGTTTCTCAAACAGCAGCCGGTGTCAGGCTGTTATTGAAAGTACCCTGCTCCTGCGCTCCAGCCCCTGGGCAGCAGCACGGCTGCATGTAGAGACTTGAGGTGGAGGGAAGAGAGAGACGAGAGAGCTCCCAGACTGACAAGCAGGTTTTGCGGTTTTGTTTAAGATGCTGAATCAGAGTTTCACCTGGAGGGGAGGCAGAAGGGGATGGATCACGGTTGGCAGGTGTCTGCAGGAATACTCCGATTCGCCTATCTCTGAGGCTGGCAGACAGCACCGCTTGGCTGGTGCGGTTGTTTCTGCTGCTCCAAAGGCGGTTAACGTCATTGTCAGATGTGAACGTGCTGGTTCTTGTCGTGTGGCCCTACCGACAAGAGAAAGCTCCTTTGAACCAATCTTCAGCAATTTGAAGGGATAATGAAATGCAGCATCCACCCAGGCTGCTAAGCATACTGAATTACGAAAGATTCAGAGCTCAATTTTGTCCTGCCAGACTGTCCTCTTTGCCCCCAAGACCAGCTTCTCCCATTGACTGCACTTACTCCACAGTGTAGGCCTTAGCAATCGCTCTGGGGGGCAAACGGTTGCTCTGTATAACCACAAATGGTACAAACGCAAGCAGCAGGTCTTGATCATTGAACATGCGATGGAGGAGTATCAGGCAAGCCTGCTACCAGCTCAGGAACAGCTGTGCCATAATCACAGAAAATACTAAACATCCAAAATGGGGACGGGCCAGGTTTTCATCAGGAGTACATAAATATTCTCCCCACTGCAGTGAGCACTGGTAAACTTCTCAATATTTGACATCACTTCAATTATCGACTCCAGTGAGCTGTTCTGTAATTTTCTGCCTTCGCCACAGATCCGCCTCGTCTGTCCGGTCTTGTTGCAGCAGCGGAGGTACCTGTGCTTCCCAAGCTGCACTGCTGCGCCGGGTCGCTAGACGGTGTGGAACTGTGCTGGTGCACGGGAAGTCAAACCAGGAACAGGCTGAGAAGAAGTGGAAATACGAAGTTGTAGCTCAAGTAGGAGAACGTTATAGCAGTAGCGGTGCCTTCAGGTCAAGATTAGGTGCATGAGCAGAGCTGGGAGGTGAAAGCTTTCGGAGCTCCCAGTGACCATATTATGCCAAGTTTAAACCAATCATCTTTTTGTGCCCTCACTTCCCTGTGTATTAAAATTCACCAGGAAGATAAATAGTTACTCCATTGCCACCTCTTTTTATTCTACTAGATAATGTAATCAAGACTATTCTATATATGAGAAGTATTGCTTAACTAAATATCATCCAAAACACAATCTACGGATTTTTGAAAGTCACCAGTATTTGTTGACATTCGAGACTGAAGCAGCTGAATCAAGACAGGGCAGGTTACAAACCAGGCATTTCTCTGCCCTTTCACTATTGATGAAAACTTCCATAAAAAGTTGGGTTTTTTAAAAAAAAAAAAAAAAAAGTGATTGCTGAAATAGAAATTTCTTTTCTGGATTTTCTTTGAGAACCTGCAGTTCTTGGTTTAAGGATGATTTATTTTCCATGTTTGGTTTCAGGAAACTAAAAAAGAAGAAAGGAAGAAAAAAAAATGTTTGCATGTGGAAGAAGACTTTTTTTTTAATGTAATCTCTCCTCCCTTCAAAAAACAAAGCATAAAAATATTCCTGCAAATAGTTTTTGCAATGGCTGAAATTTTCATTAGAAACTAACAAGCACATAAATGAACACACTATCAATCAAGTTCAGTGACTTGCCCAAAGCCACAAGGAGCAAACAACAGAGCGAAGCACCAAGTACTTAGATCCAAGCCCCATGCTCTGCTCCGGCCACTGGGCCTTGCAGGTTGCGATTAACAAGAAGATGAGATCTACCAAAGATAAGTGGGCCCAGCTCAGTCTCTGACTCTGCTAAGTTTGCCTCAAAGTAGTTATGTGGGTGGTGCAGAATTTGTCAAACAAGATGTTCACAAAGATCTCCCTAAGCGCAGCTGAGAAAAAAATGAAGACAACCCTACTATAAAGTGACACATAATTCAGCTGAAGTGAAACATACTGATGCAACAGCAGAGAATAACTCATTCCCCTTAGGCAAAACTCATCCAAAAAGCTAATAATGAAAACTGGAGGACTCCAAACCATTATTTTTACTTTCCAGGCCAGCAGCAGGGATAGCTTATGTGGTTAGCAGCTGACTCCTGAGTTTTATTCTTGTTTCCACCACTAACTCACTGTATGATCTTGCAGCGTCACTGTTCTGGGCCTCAGTTTACTTATCGGTACAATGTGGATAGAGGTTGATTACAGAATATTTAACTGATATGTGCAAAATATTCTGAATGAATATGGATAGGGCTGGATGCTGAGGCAGATGCTAGTGACCTTTTTGGAGCCTGCTTTCTCTCTGTGGTTTAGAAGAGGGTAAAAGAGGGAAGCATCCACCATGTGCATATTTAGACTGGGAGGAAAGGAAAGAAAGAAAAGGAAGGAAAGAGGAGTGATTTATGCTGCCCTTCCTATTCTAGATGCTGTGGGAGCTATCAGGACCATGTCACTGGCTGGGCAGGAGCCAGCTTTCCTCATGCCTGGTGGCTGCAGCTCCTGGAGGACGCCTTTCAGCAACACAAAGGGTTGTACCAGCACCAGTCAAGGAACCGGATAGGCCTGGGGTGGAGGCTGTTCGAACTCGCGCTGCTGCCAAAAAATGGTGCTAAAACTACAAATGTAGCATCGTTACGTTCTCTGGCCAGGCCTCTGTGGATGTTAATCACTCAGTCCTGGGAAGTCAGGGCAATTTATACCTGGTGAGAGTGCATCATACCTGGATCATACGTAAACTACCCTTCAAGGTAGTCCCTCAAGGACTGCATCTTGGCATCTGTTTGTTCTCAGCTGATGGTTAGCAGTTCAAATTTGCTTACCTAGTCAGTAAAAAGTTAAGAGCTCCCTCCATTCATTATAGGGGAATTGAACTGAACCCATGCTTCTGTGTCTGTTGTCCAGACATGGACATACTTTATGAAATCATAAGGTACCACATATGCTTCAAGCTTCTGCAAGAAAAAAGAGAGAATACACCTGTAGATATACGGGATGCAGAGCTCAGATTTGCTGGTGTCAGTGATTATGACTCAGAAATCATGGGAAAGAAGACAATGCCTTAACAATGGCCCATTTTTACATGCATGCTGCTCTGTAGTTTGGGAATGGAATACAAATGCAACTCTTTCTTGGAAGGGCATTGAATTGAGCTCAACTGACCCAACCAGTTACTATTGGCTTGTAGAAACACCATGGACAGCAATATTTATGATGATTACTCTGACAGGCTGAGTAATTGCTTTGCAGCTAAAATGCTAAAAGCAATGGAGCTGGATTTTCAAAAGAAATATTTCATCAGAGCTTCCTAAATAAAATAATTGTGGGAAGTAACTGGAAAATGGAGCTGGTGGCTGGATTTCTGTTAATACAGATGTGTGTGTGTGTATATATGTAGACAGATATTGCTGTATATATGTATAAAGTAGTGTAGATCAGGAAAGGGAAGAAAGCAATCTCTTCAGACTGAAGGATTCCACAAATCTTCCTGAATGTGTCTATTGCTACTAATGTCACTAGGACCATTATTTCATTGGTAGTACCCATATACATAAACATATTTTCAGGGACCTGAAATGTAAATATTAGAAGAGGTATACATTGTATAGAGTACTCAGTGTAGTCTATAGCATGAACCTACAGCTTTGAATATTTACTTTTAGAGTTAGATGAATAGTGAAAATGAAGCACTTTTTTTCCTCAAACGTTTGGGTTTAAAGTAAGAATCTGTACTTTTCAATCAGTTGCCTTACTGGGTATGCCACACACAATTTTACTGCACTTTTTATCCTGAAAGAATTCTCACATCCAGTCTACTTCTACCAGTTACCAAAAGTTTGCGTTGTGGAATTAAGCAGGTGAACTACTGCAGCGGCTCATCTCATTATCTTCTAAACACTCCTGGTGTGAGGACAAGACTTTGAAAGGACCATTTCACACACTCGTGCTGTATGTGAATCCTTACTTACGAGTTACCACATTATCTTTGCTTCAGCTACTAAGTGAGATTCAGATCTGCTTGGTTTTCAAATGAACTGAGACTTTTAAAAAATAGAGAATGTAGGGCAATTGCTGATTTGAAACCAGTTCATGAAGTTGAATTCTTCAAGATATTTAGACGCTGAAGTTTCTAAATTGGCATAATCAGATAGACACCACAACTGCATGTGCAACAGTGGAAAATGTATGTGTAAGCGCTAAGGTGTGGAAACTACTTTTATGACAGGTGCGTGGCCAATGCACGTATGTGTTGACATGAACGCTTTCATGAAAGTGTGATCCTCAAGACCCAGCCAGTTTGAATCATCAATAGCCACCTTCATACTCAGGTACCTCTTTAATGCAATGCCTAGGAATTTACCACAAGCTCTTACTAATGCAAACCCACAGCTAAATCCTGTCCGATCGTACTACATTGGAAACAGCCCTCCAAGGAGCACCTTTTTTTCATAAGGGGATTTCATTCAGTGCTGGTTCATAGACGGTTCTTTGCTGTGCTTTAGAGTCACCGTACCCCTCCTTCTCAGCTGCTACAGCAGCATATATATAATCACTGTACAGGAAATAAACCATTGTCTAAGTTTCGGGACAAGCACTACTTTTGTGTATTCATGAATACCGCAAAACCACTAAGTAGTCAAGTTAAACATAGATACTCTGGACACACAAATGTGAGCTGGATTATATGTGTTTTTGGGGTTATTTTGGCAGGTTTTGGATTTGAGAATAACCTAGGCTACTAAAGTCTGCTATGCCAAACTCTGCTGTGGTCCCTGGCTTTGAATGTCATGTCCAGCTTCCTGGGCACTTAAAGGACACACAGGAGAAAAATTCCTCCGATAGATTTGGCAGGAACCTGTTTTATCAAAGCCAACAGAGGTGGGGGAGAACATAGAGCTTTCCAAATTTGGGTCCAGAGGGACGTGGCAAATATGCTGTACTCTCAGAGACGCAAATATAGAAACTTCCATGGGTGGTGAGTAAATGGGACAAGAGCTCAGGATGACTTCATTCTTTTTTCCCATTATTATCAGGTATTCTGTAATAGCACTTGCAGACTGTAACCAAGACTGGGACCTGCTGTGCTAGCACTTGTATGGACAAGCAAATAGACACTGTTCATGCCCCGAAAGGTTTAGACTGAGATCTTGAAAGCAAGATGATTTCGGCCTTAAGGATGGTATGACAGACAAAGAGCAGCAAAAGAGGGAAGTGAAGAGACTTTCTCAATGTCAGGAATACTTTGGAAGTCTTCTGCTGCCTGTTCTGCCAGTTTAGACACTCATGGGCTGTCCCAGATAAACACCACCGCAAAGTGGAAGTCTCTTAGTGGAATTAGAAGCAGAAGCTGCTGTGTTCACTTTTAGTCCATAGAGTTCCTAGATATCAGCTACAGTTTTTTATCATTCAAAATTTTAGCTCTTTGGGGATTGATTTTACTTAGTATTTCTCTGGTTTCCCACCACACCCCTTGTGAAGAAATCAGACATTTGGAAAATTGTAATCTAAGTAGCAATAGTTGCTCCATATCCTGGAAGTGATTTTTGATGTATCTGCGTATTTTTCAGTTTCTCTCTGTGTCTCTATCATGACATCTGAGAGCATCTGCAAATCAGTTAAAAACATCATACCGTATCAGATATGAATAACTACGTTCCTTCTCACCCATCCCCATCCATGCTCCAGGCTTCCACTTCCCTAGGCAGATTTCTCAGGAGGAATCGGAGTGAACAGCTAGCCTTGCTGGATGCTTTGAAGGGCAATACAGATTAACTTTGCCAAACCATTAGGGAAAGCAAGGTGTTGCTTAAGCTGAAGGTCCTGATTAGGAAATGCCTTCATCCACAAAGGTATATGTCAACCCCACCCACACACATAGAAAGTTCAGATCGCTTAGATGCAAGATAGCTGTTGATCTCAACATCTGCAGAGATGAAGGGAGCTGCAGCATCCAAACCATGCTGGGCTTCGTTTAGAGAGATCTAAACTGGGAATTTGGATTCCATTGCAACTGGAAACAAACTAGTAACCAGTTCAGCCTGCCAAGCAGTGCAGCAATTAAAAAAATAAATGCTCCCGTAACTTCCCTGATAGGTTATTCCAGCAGCACAGTTTGCTCTATGTTTAGTTTGCTAGGATTTCTTTCTGGAAACTTAAACAACACCAGCTTGACGCAGCCCCAATCCAGAGACCTGGAGGAAGTAAATTACACCTCTGAGCTGCCACTAACAGGTAATACTTCCTGAGTTGCAAACACCAACTTAATATGTTTCAACTAGAAGAAAACTTCGGGTACTGGAGAGTGGAGGGAGGCACAGAAGCAGCCTTGGAAAGCCATCCATTAATACATGGCCATTTTCTGTTAGGTAGGACATCCCTTCTCTCCTTGCTTTGGCAAGAAACTGAAACCCAAGTGTCTCATGGTGGATAGAAGGGGCATCCCCAGAGTTACTCTGATGAAAGCTGAGACAGAAATGGGACTTGGCCCTTTCTGCTCTTGCCCACTGGATCCTGACAAAGCATCTACTCTGTCAAGGAGCTGCTCTTTGCCTGGAGCTCCCAGGCAGAGCTGGGAGTCACTCTTCTCTGCCATCGCCACCACCAGGCTTTCTGCACATCATTTATGCATCCAGAGCAAGTGGTATTCTCAACTTCCCATTGACTGAACTCCCAAATGGTCTACAGTGATTATTTCACTTGAAGTGCACTGGGGTTAAACTCCATCTTATAACATTCTTTGTCCTTTTAATGCTCAGTCCACTTCTTGAATGACCACACGGGTCACCACGCCATAATCTCTAGACTTTTCATGCCTTGACATCCCTTGACATTCCCTGTAACATGTGACTCATATGCATCTTACAGACTGTAGGACACTCTGTTCTCTCTAATCCTGGAATTCTTGACTCAGTACATTCTGAAGTTAGCAGCTAATTCTGGTTCCCATTTCTGAGGGACACTGAGAAATGAAGAGCCAAAATACTGAGTACCTCACTGCAGTGGACCAATGGGGCTCCCCTGACTGTAAATTTCTTAACAGAAAAATGTCTGTTGTTCTGGGCAGGCCATCAGGAAAAGAAAAGAAAAAACACCTCCTCCTCTTCTCATCCCACCCACTTCTGTGAAGGGATTTGGACTGTATTTTTTGAGGTCCTGAAGGATTTAGAAACCTTTTCCTTTATTATAGTCTTGGACTGAGAATTCCCCTTGATTCCCCTCTATTTGTTTCAACAGAATTCTTCCTGTTTACATAAATTAAGGATCTGGCCCATGGTTTCCAACCCAACCAAGTAGGACTCAAGTACAACGAGACAGATTATCCTCACAGGATTTCTAGCTGCATAGAGAATCTGAAGTGCCAGAAATCTTGTGGAAAGGACTGTTTTCAAGGAAATTCCACCCCATAGTTTCCATACATGTCATATAAGTAATGTCACCCCAGACTATAAACCTTCTGAAATCAGCCCACTGCATTCAACACTTCTAGCTATATAATAATATTATATAATTATATTTTTATATATATATTTATATATACACACACTTTTTTTTTTTCATTCTGCTTTAAACTACCTCATTTAAAGTTAAATTGTGACACCAGCATTTCTCATTCCCTCTGGAAGTGTGGAAGGACAGGATTCATCTGGAGGGTGCCATCCTTAGCTGGTGAAAAAAGTGCCACTGAAATCAGTTGCAGTTGTGAAATGGGGTGTAGGTATAGCCAAGTGACATGTTAGCTGCTTAGAGGGCATCCTTTGGAGCTGAAGCTCTGACGCATTAACTGATGCAGAGGAGCAGGAAGCCAAAGACTGAGATTCATTTCTGGATCCGTCCTCACTGCAAACTCTGAGCAGTTGGTGGTAATTTTGATCAGATGAATTCCTCCTATCAGGAAGAAAGGCAATGTATGCCGGTACTTTAATTTCATTTCAATTTGCTTTAGCAGAGATTTATAATTATTATAAGGAATGATTTTATAATGTAATTCTGTGTTGTCAGAGTAGGTTAGCTTTATGACCTGCTTTAAGAAATAAATGCGGCTTTAATTAAAACAAAACCAAAGAGAGAAGTACAGTCTTGTACCAACATGTTGCTGTCAGCACCCTGCTAACTGTCTGAATTGAACTGTAAGCCTCCGCTCAAAGATACCAGTGCCAAACACAAAGCTCATGGCACATTTAAAGGTACCGCTGGCTTATTTTTAATTTGTATCTCAACTTAGTATTGCTGGAGGTTTTCTAATAACAATTATGATGACTGTCAAAAATCAGACACTAATAAATAGCAACCTTTAGTAGGCTGTCAACTTTTACAGAAGCATAGCTGGATGCATTAATAAACCCGGCTCTCTTTTTGCTTAGCAGCAGTGCATTTCCATTACCTGAAATGGAGTCACTTTTGGTTTAACCTAGTACGAGATCAGAATCAGACTCATTAAATTTAGCCTTCAAGCTGCCATCTTTCATGAAGTAAGATGATTTTGCTTCTATATAATGGATGTCACAGAGCTCCTCTTCAGTACATGCTCACAGTACTTGTAATTTTCTGTATTTGCATTATCTGACATGTGAGAGAATATTAATGCTATATCACACTGAAGTCTCTCTGACATCAGCAAATACAGCCACTACGCAAACAGAGATTTTCTCGCATGCATGCACCACGCATAGCCCCATTTTTGCCCTTGTGTCTCCTTCACAAGGTCAGTGATACTATGCTGACATATTAAACCATTTTAGTATCACTTTATCAGAATTCTTCATCTCTTAGTGTTCATCATACATCAAGATTTGAAGAGCTGTTGCACGGCTGATGCTACATGGCTTGGTTATGTCAATATGTAATATTCTGGGGGGTAAAATCTGACTCCCTAGAAGTCAGTGGAGATTTTGATTTTGATTTCACCTATGTTAGTTTTAATATTAATAATTCTATTGATTTCCTTCTCATTAATTTCAGAGTTAGAGAATTATCTAGTCATAGAATCATAGAATCACAGAATCATTAAGGCTGGAAAAGACGTCTAAGATCATCTAGTCCAACCATCAACCCAACACCTCCATGCCTACTAAACCATGTCCTGAAGTGCCACATGTACACGTTTTTTGAACTCCTCCAGGGAAGGTGACTCAACCACTTCCCTGGGCAGCCTGTTCCAATGCTTGACCACCCTTTCAGTAAAGAAATATTTCCTAATATTCGATCTAAACCTCTCCTGATGCAACTTGAGGCCATTTCCTCTCATCCCATCACTAGTTACTTGGGAGAAGAGACCGACATCCACCTCACTACAACCTCCTTTCAGGTAGTTGTAGAGAGCAATTAGGTCTCCCCTCAGCCTCCGCTTCTCTGAACTAAACAACCCCAGGTCCCTCAGCAGCTCCTCATCAGAGTTGTTCTCCAGACCCTTCACCAGCTTCGTTGCCCTTCTCTGGACACGCTCCAGCACCTCAATGTCTTCTTGTACTGACGGGCCCAAAACCAAACACAATATTCAAGGTGCAGCTTCACCAGTGCCAAGTACAGGGGCACGATCACTTCCCTACTCCTGCTGGCCACACTGTTCCTGATACAAGCCAGGATGCTGTTGGCTTTCCTGGCCACCTGGGCACACTGCTGGCTCACATTCAGCTGGCTGTCAACCAACACCCCCGGATCCTTCTCTGCCTGGCAGCTTCCCAGCCACTCTTCCCCAAGCCTGTAGCACTGCATGGGGTTGTTGTGACCCAAGTGCAGGACCCAGCGCTGAGCCTTGTTGAACCTCATACAGTTGGCCTCAGCCCATCAACCCAGCCTGTCCAGATCCCTCTGCAGAGCCTTCCTACCCTCCAGCAGATCGACATTCCTGCCCAATTTGGTGTCATATGCAAACTTACTGAGGGCACACTCAATCCCCTCGTCCAGATAATTTTTAAAGATATTAAACAGGACTGGCCCCAAAACTGAGCCCTGGGGAACACCGCTTGTGACCGGCCGCCAACTGGATTGAACTCCATTCACTACAACTCTCTGGGCTTGGCCATCCAGCCAGTCCATAAACTACCTTTTGGGATAGGTATACATTTTTCAGTTATTTTTACTCTGTCTTGTTAAAATTATTCAGTAAGTTGATGCAAATGCAATGATAGAATTAATTCTGGGTTCCTAGTAAACGGTATGTACCCGGCACAAATGAGTAGCAGTTTCTAGGTGAATAGCAAGATACAGGAACAAACGGATGAGGGACAGATTGCATCCTTGGCCTCCAACCCCTCTGTGTAATATGTTTACCTGGGTCCTGAGACCAATACAAGAGTCCACTACCATTGAGTTTCCTGATGGGGGAACTCAAAGAAGGAGTCTGCAGTAGCTGTCAATATTAAAGAATCGAGGCCATGTGTGGGAATGTAAAGCCAAATATTGGAGGGATGATTTATAGAAAATGAAACCTCTTCTCTAGCATACATTTAGAAAAAAATCTTCTGCAGAATACATGGGTGAAAAGAGTAAAAAAGAGCTAACAGTTTAGGATTTATTTCTTAAGTAGCTATCTTGGGGAAAAATTGTACTTTTCAGAAAAGGTATTTTTCCAGCTAAGATTGTCTAGTCTGACATTAAGACAAGCAGCTTCAGATATTATAATACTTCCTTTAAAATTGCTATCCTAAAACCTGAATTTCTTTCTTCCAAGACAGATGCACTAAAGTCTTCTGTCTTGGTGTCAGATGGGTAACATCCACTTCTGTGCCAGATCAGAGCTTGATTTGAAAAGTCTCATGTCCTAAATGCCTCATGTCCTAAAAGTCTCATGTCTATTAGAGACCTGGTAAATCACTCGTCTAAACATTTTTATACATTTCTAGTCTTGGCAATTTATGAGACATCAAACTGCTAAATACCCTAAGAACCTTTTCAGAAAATAGGTAGTCGTTTATAAAATGTATTTGTTACTGTTTCTCTCTCCGATTAGTGCATACGTGGTCATAGGGCCAGGTTTAGAAAAGTGTTCCTTTTTTTAAAGGCCAAATTTTCGAGAGAGCTCAGCGTACAGTGTTTGACTCTCTTGAGCTGCTCGTGGTTTTGAACACCTCTTAGACAGGGGCCATCTTTCTGTTCTGTGTTATCCTCTCAAGCACTGATTCACAACTGTATTTCAGGCAGTATCATGCAGTAAATAATAATGATCATTAGCAACTACACTTATCACCTGAGGCACTAAAACTAGTCAGGAGAGATACAAAGTTAGTTCTAGTAACTCCTGAAACATTCTCAAACACTTTTTCTAATGCTACATGCCTATGATAGGTTTGTAGTTGTGAAATCCTATCAGGATCCATTTGGGATGGCTTTGCACTGCAACGAGGCAGAAGTCCCTGTGAGTACGTGCTTGCATGGAGCACACATCACATCTGACAGAGCACTGTGCCCGGTGTTCCTCTTACTCTCATTAGTTTATTAAAACATCCCCAAAAAACCCACATGGTGTATCACAGGAGTCATTGTCTGGCAATAAGCTTTGCTCAGGAAGACATGAAAAGTGTCTATGCGGTAAGACATTAAATGTCATCATGCACCGTGCTTGTTAATGTTATCTTGGGCTAGAGGGAATATTGTGTATAGTCATGATGAGGGGGAAGGGTCCTGATCCTGCTGTTTGAATAACAGTTGAGACACAGTTCCCCAGATAAGACTATACTCCTTTTTCTCACCACATATGAACACACTTTCCCTTCCTCCCTTCTCAGGTTTTAGTGCATGTAAGAGCTCAGTGATGAAGAAGAAAAGAACTATGATGCTGGATTGGCCTTAGTATAACTGCATGCGTAATAAGTGAATAACTATTTTCTCCCTTGATTCCTCTAGCAGAATAGCTCAATAGCAATACAGTGGGTTAGCCTGGTCTCACCCAGTTCCTTGGAAACTGTAGTCAGATGTTCAATTCTGGAGCTTCAAGTGATGCTTTTACTCTTGGGTCATGGATCTGTACAATTGTCCCAGTGGTTCTGAGGTCAGACAGTAAAGAACAAAATAAACTCAGTTTTGTTCTAGTCCTTGTGGAAATGTCTGACACATATACAATAAAAGAGAATCTCTAGGCCCCATACTTGAAGTAGCGCAAAAAAGCAGTTTGAAACTCAGTCTCCATGTTGATTTACTATGGATTCAATTTTCTGTAAACATACTAAAAAATAGTGGCATTATTTCCAAGGGAGCGGGGAGTCTTCCTCTCACTGCAGTCAGTCAGAGCTACGTGAGCTCGGCAGTGCACAGGGTTAGGAATGGTGTTGGGAGAAGGAGGAGGGAAAAGCCTTTGGGTGTTCTATAAGTATTGTTCCTCCATTTTAGGTTTTTGGATTTTTTTTCAAAAAGCAGAAGTAGTTGAAATGCCCACATTTAAAAATTTCAGCCAGCTGAACTCTTTTCAGTTAAATAAAATCACTCTAACAATGTCTTTGCATTTGTAAAGATAAAAGGAAGAAAACAAAGTACTTACTTATATTTTCCCTGTTCAAATTTAAGCAAAACAAAATGTCTTCCTATTATCCCATTGGAAAAATCTAACCCGAGGTATTGAAGAAATTCCCCCTCAGAGCTCAATGCTTCTGTCTGTAATGAAATACAAAGGAAAACAACTCCTAACGCAAGTAGACTTTGTACTGCGTGAACGACTTTTCCTATATTAGCAAAGCAGACTACTAATATGATATGATGGGACATTACTAATGCAACAGAGTGTAGCTAATGCAAACAAAATATGTTGGAGTGCCTAGTTGAACTGAATAGAGAATTTGTTTGTCTGGGACCCAGATTCTGAAAATCAAAGTAAATCCCACAGAAATAAATCTTACAGATAATTCAATAAACAAGCCAAGCCCATCAGATGCACCAAGCCATTTGTGGGCACTGGAGGCACAGATAGATTCAGGAAGCTAATTCCCACACTGACTTTTTAAGGGAGTTGGGTGCTTGGCTGTCCTTGGCACTTTGGAAAAATCTCTGCTTGTATAAATAATAAATGATGATAATTTGCATTGACATAATAACTAAGTGTATGTGATTATCAGTAAAGGCTGTAAAACTGCTATTCAAGTCTTCGAGACCGTTGCTGTCATTGGATTCAAGGCTGTGTGTTCATAGCAGGTTCATCTCTGAGAAAAAGCTAGTTATAACGCGCTCTTAAAAGAGCAACAATGATTTTTTTTTTGCCTCCTTCCCCCTCCTCCCACTCTCAGCTCTTAATGACGATATTGTCTGCTGTAAATGGATAGGTTTGAGCAAATCAGAGAATCCTATCCCTAGTTTCAGCTGAGGGTAATATCTCCCACAGCAAAGGGTCTGCTTAGGCTTTGATGCATTTCACTCAAAAGACCGTCTATTAAATTGAATACTTGTGTACTCTCTCGCAACCTCGAGGGCTGTGTGCTTCAGTGGGAGCTGCTTTGCAGCCAGTAGCAACTAGTCGCAATTTGTTATTAAAACTGCAGCTCCCCACTGCTTGCTGCTGCTGACTACCATGAGGCTGGAGTCTGCTCAAGAAATGCAGAGAAAGCAGAAATGGAGAATATTCCCAAGCTCACCTTTTAATGAAGGCATATGGCATTCAGGATATTGTTATTCATGTAGTAATTGGCAACGGCGTACACATATTTATGGTACCGCTCATCATGCTTAGGAAATTTTGGAATTGCTCCATTTTAATGGGCCATAAACACTTACCTGAAGTAAAAGTATATAGCAAATACAAAGAAACATGAATAATTCTTTATAATTACACACATATATTTATGTACACACACACATAGCCATCAGGCAAGGCAAATTTTTTTTCATAATTATTACTGAACTAGAGAGCAAACTGCACCTAAATTGTTCTAAATCCAGATTAGTAAATTTGATTTGTAACTGTCAAGTGAAAAATCAAATGCAAGGTCCTGAGACTTTTCCTAGGTATTTGGGGCTGCATATGAACCAGAAAGAAACAAGATGAATTAGACTGTCTGCAGTTAGCTGCAGAACTGGATTCAAACACTTGCAGTAAAATTGGGGCTTGACAAAAAGCATCAACACAGGGAGATGATAGGAAAAACCCCACCATTTTATAGTCCTCTTTCTATTGAGATATGAGAAAGGGTTTTTTTGAGGGTTTTTTAAAGTGCAATGAGTACCTGGAATTTTATCTGTCTACTGATCTTTATAGAGAGATGTGAGTGCATGGTTTATAGCCTTACTAAGGAAAATTTCTCTTCTAATCTGTAATTGTAGAATTAAACTTCTGCTGCTATAGCTATAGAGCTATCCATATGGATATTCTAGTTCCATTTTTATTTCAGAATATTTTTTTTTAAATTCAGTTGACTTATTTAAGCTAGAAATAAGAGCTCTTATGCCAAAGTAAAAGTTTCACATGGAAAGATAAGGAACAACAGCAGTTTAAACCCACAGATTTAGATTTCTGCTACTGGGAAGTTTCATCGGTTTGAGGGTACACTCGCTGAAAAGAAAGGGCCTGCTTAGAGGAGGGCATAAAAATAAATTTTATCTGCCAGCATTGGAGTCCGTGTCTATAAGGACTGAAAGGGTACATATTTCAAACCATTAAAAGAAAGAAGTATATATATATATGTTTGTTCCAAATTCACCAAAACTCACCTAATTATTCACACACAGACATTTAGGATGGATTTTCAGGAGGGTGCTCAGCTGAGCACTCAGCAGTACCCAAGTTCTGTATATGGGAGTTAAAGACCTCAGTACTGATTTTGATAATGATCTGCAGATGCAGACCTTGTAATTCTCACACTTAGTGTTTAAAAATGGGTCTCTCAGACTCTTCTCCCTCTTCTCCCACAACCAGAAATTGCAGTACTTTTGTCCCAGCTTAATATTTGAAATATAGTGCTTGCAAAGACCACCCCAGTGAGGCTGGATTTTGTATTTCTCTATTAGAACCACAGCTCCCCTTTATCTTTCTACTTCGACATCTGGTGTTGCAGGTAGGATACTCTGGCTCACAGCATCTGGGCTGAGAAATGTTTTCTCTCCTTGGAGTCCCAGGTACTTCAGAAATATCCTTCAGAAACCATTTATCAGACTCAACGCTGAAATGTTCAGTAAAATTTACCGTGAACCGCCTTCTTTCCCTTCCTGCACAGTTGCCCCAGACTCACTCCAGCAGAGCGGTTGTTAACAAATTGGTTAATTGCCGGTGCTTTGCTGATGTTTGCTATTCTGAATCAGGAATAGTCAACTCCATTCGTACCAATTTGGAAATGACCTTAACCATTGTTCAAAACTAAAATGGGATTTGTTTTGAAGTTTAAAAATCTCTCAGGCAATTATTTCTTCTGGTAACTGACTCTCAACATCCATACTCATTCTTCTTCACTGGCAAAAAGAGAAAATGAAGAGTTTTATCAATAATGTGCTGGCTGGCAGCTCAGAAGATCTGGTTCAGTCCCTAGCTCTGTCATGAATCTCAGTCATGATCTTAGGCAAGTTCTGTTATCTCCCCACGAGACTGGAGCAATGTTACTTCATTTCCTGCTTTTTAAGATGTTGTATTCATCTCGATTGGAAGCTCTTTTTGAGAAGGGTTGCGTTTGTAGGATTGGATAGAACCTGCCACAGTGTAGCCTCATTAACAGCACGGAATTCTCAGATGACGTGATAATATTCATAAAAGTAAGTAATGGAAGTAACAAAGAGATATCAAGCAAAGGGGTGATCTTGCAACATTTCTGTCCTCAGACTGAAACCAGAAATTTCAGAAATCTTGTGAAACAACTTGCTCTCCAGAGTTTACTACTTGAACTTTTTGAAACGGTAGTATTTCAATTGTTTGGCTAAAGCTGGAGAAATATCCAAACTTTTGGGTGCTGACTGGAAACCTCCAAACTTTCTGAGGTTTCTCTATCATTGACATAAACCATGGTCTGTGGCTTTCAACAATAACATTTGTGCTGATTTTAGCAATTCAAATCCAGATGCAGCAACTGAGCTTGGCAAAACAGAGGAGCCACAGACCACTTCTATCTATCTGAATGTGCAGTTGTTTTTGGTAACCGATTATCTACACCATCACAGACAACCAAATTCTCATATGGCTTCTCTGATATGCAGGAGAAACATCAGTACCATGACAGTCTACAATGGATATAAACAATCTGGCAGTTTTTGCTTTGGAGTACCTTACTTGCATATCTGGCTGGACTGACTTCAACTTGTAGCTGAGTGTGCTTTTGCAAGTTTTATGGGCATAAATTCTCTGCTAGGCCAGGAGGCCTCACTTAAAAATTAAATCTGCCACAGGGGAAATAAGGATCTTCCAGAAATATATGTAGGAAAGCAATTCAAAGAGTGATGGCAAATGCAATGTTTTAAAGGTATGCAAGTATGTAGCCTCACCTAGGTGTAACAGCCTTCTTCAAGGTGCGTGTAGACCACTGTCAGCCTCTATTGGCGGGTGCCAGAGTTGCCCAGCAAAGCCCTAATCCTCCTCTTGTCCAAGTGTCAGGAATCAACGAGAAGCCTGTTTGGAAGGGCCAGGTAGACAGTACGTCTCATCGGCACATCTGTGATTGCCGACAGTCTTCGGGTGTGAGATGATATTGAGGCCTGCAAGGGAAAGTGTAATAATAATAGACTTAACTGAAGCTTTGATTCAACTTTATGAACAGGAGAGAGGCAATTCACACTGCTTACCCAGAAGCAACGCTCACGCCAGGGAGTTGGAGGGAGATATTCAATTAGAAGTATCACTTCACAAGGGAAAATTCTACCCAGAGTGAGATATGAAATGTGAAATTTCAGTGGGAGCTGCATTTTCTTTGGGGGAGTTCAATGGAGAGTTTGTTTTGGTAGCCAAGCTCCTAATGGAAAGATAACTTCATCCTTAAATCTCAAGTGATTTCTGCCAATTCATAACAATTTACACCTACAGGGCATCAGCAAATTAAGTCCAACTACATCACTGTCATGTGAAGAAGTATTGGGTACACTGGAGCATGGAAAGACTGGCTTACGGAATGACATATGTAAAGGAAAAGAAATAAAATTCAAGACTCCCAAATCCCAGTCGCCTGCTGCAATCACTGTACCTTGTTTTTTAATACTCTTCCACTGCTGGAAATAAATGAATTATTTAGGTTCTGCCTGACCATTTTTCTCTTTCCTTTTTTAGCATTTTATGCCTCAGCTTTAATTCATTCCTAGTATTTTTTCCATTTTAGTTTCTAGCAATAACATTATTAAATTTCATGTCTGCTTCCGTTTTTATTTCCATCTTTCACCAAAAAGATATAAAGTGAAATTAATCCAAATGAGAGAGCTTTTCTCTTCAAACTGCTCTCGGTATCATCGTTTCCTTAATTAAGTAATTGAAGCTCTCCCAACACACACAACGTCATTCAATCTACTGCGGTCTCTCATATATGCTGGCACTTAGATTTGTTCCTATAGGGGACTGTTTTTCCAGCCCATCAGTCTCTTCTGCATCTTTCTTCTAATAACCTCTCAGGCCTGGTTCTCCTAGTACCCCATGGCACACATGCAGCACAGCTTTAAAACACAGAAACAACATAAAGACAAGATGACTTCAGTATTATTCGTAAGGCTCTCTATCTTGGGGCTCATACGGGACCGATCTTGAGAGATCTGACTTCCTTCCTCGCATTTCTGGCTGAACTGTTATATTCCTTGCTTTAGTTTTGTGTTTGTGCCCTTAGTGTCTTCCTTTGAAGTGAAGGATTTTACATTATTAATTACTAAGTTCCTCCTCTGACATCTTAGGCTGTCCAAGCCTCTATTGCCACCCCTTTGCTGAGCAGTTGCTGTTTTCCCTGGATACTGGAGTGATGTATTTCTGTGCTGGAAATCCTGGCCAGAAGAGTTTCCAGACCAGAAATACATTTTCAAAGGATAAACAACACACAGCCAATGCTAAAATCTGGCAAATTCTCATCCTCATGACAAAATGTCCAGGAAAACCTCGTAATAGCTGTAGGTCCCACTAATTCAGAGAGATACACGACATATCCGATATAACACAGCAATGGCTGTAGTTGTTGGGAGTTACTGAACAGTTTTTTCCTGTTGAAAGATTCTCAATGCAAAACTGAGATTCTGTTTCACTATGTTTTTAAGGAAAAGGATCCTTTCAGGAGTCTAGAAGATATTTTGCCTGGGGTTGGCAGGGAAGGAAGAGCAGCTAATGCTCTATGTATGGACATTGTATATCTTCTCTTGTATGGACATTGGATCAATTTCTTCCCTTCTCACTCCACTCCCGTCCTTGCAATGCCAAATATAGAGAGGGGTGAGGGAGTTAATGTCAGTAATTGTTGTCTTTCCTGTGAATTAAAGATGATAAAGAAGGAGATCCTATTGCATCTCTGTTTAAAGCTTGGGAAGAGGTGTAAAGAAGCCCAGGAGAAGGCAGAGAACGGGACTATACTGTGGACATGGTGGTGGTGGAGCTAAGCAGTGGCTGGAACTGATTTGAATTAGAGTTAACTGCATAGGTGGGAGGGTAGGAAATGAAAGGAGTGAACTCAAACTCGAGGTTTGAGGAGAAACAACTAGTAAGAGTTGTATTTGTATGGAGGCGATGCTGTATGTAAAAGCACTAAACAGGCTTTCAGGCTTAAAATCTCATGACACACCAAATGACACAATATCGTTTTTCAGACCCCTTAATCTCAGGGCCTTAGCATGAACATCCTGGAGTCTAACATCCAAACTCATTTTTCTGTGAGCATCCTTACTGCTTCCCACAGAAGTCTTCATTCTCCTGAATACACCTAGCTCTGACTCTATATCTGAATTATTTCTGTTCCATAATTTTATCAGATTATAGTTGTGACAACCTGATGGTGAGGAGAGAATCCAGATCCACTTTGAAGAACAAATTCCACATGTAATTAATGAGTGGGGGGGTTGTGACATTACCAGGAATTCACTCCACTCTTCTCTTGCCAAGAGTTTTACAGAATGGATCTGAGCATCCATAAGCCCAGCCTGTGACAGTTCAGCTCTTCACACATCTGGTGAATGAGTGGCCTCCCAGCTTACGGCCACTAAAGCAGAGGAATTTCACCATCGATCTGGAGAAGCACTTGAGACAATGGGAGTAACAGGGCAATAAAGATTGCAATATATCATCAGACTTGGCTGCTAGCTTGTATAGATCAGAGCTGCATTAAGATCATTACAGCCTGCCTGTGACTGAACTAAAGAGTAAGCCAGCTCTAGGAAGGGAAAGACCTGCTGATAAAGAAACAAAACCAAACTAACTAATGAAAAAAAAAACAACTATCAACATGACAAAATTTCTTTTGCGAGCCTGGACAAATGCCTTTGAATTCCCACTCTGCTGTAAGCGGCTGTCAGTGAAACACATGCACCAGTTAAAGCACATTATTAACCCCCCTTTGCCCCCACAGAAACGCACAGCTTCTGAAATCATGAGTTACACTTCAAGTGTAAGAAAGGGAAAGGCAACCAGAAAACAGGAAAGAAACAAAAACCAGGAATCCACCTCCTACATACGTCCATACGTCAGCAAGATGCTTAAGCTGACCTCTTACTGGAAGCACAAAGGCAAGTCGCTGTCTTCACCAAGCTCTCTTGTGCTGCGAGCTGGGGAGGTGCTTTCCTGTCCCGGTGGCTCGGTACAACCCTGTGAGAGTGTGGTGTATGTCCCAGGCTGGTTGGGCCCTGGGGCGAAGCATGCATGGCTGCTGCCCTCTCCACACGTGCTTCAGCCAGAAGCCTGCCCTGGTGCATTTTAAGTGCCCTACAGGATCACAGTGCTGTGATCAGGGGTTTTGGGATCCAGCCCCTGGTGCACGGTCAGAGAAAGAAAAGCCTTGATGCACTCTGAACTGAAGAAAGTATGTAGACAAGCGAATCCCACCAGCCTAAATCTGCCTACACTTACTGCTGTGGAAATACAACCATTTCTACGAGCTGAGGATTGGCCCAGCAGGTATTCAGCTTTTCAGAGCACATGTTTGTCCCCTGGGCATTTTCTTCTTTCCATGTCCTTGCAGGTCACCTGGATTGCCTGAAGCTTTTCCTGTGTAGCAGATCCACCGATAACCTGTAAAGGAGCCAAACTTGGAGCAAGAGAGATTGCAAAAACCCAATCACGCATGGTGACTCCTTGTCACTGTAGACAAAGCTAAGAATAAATTCCCTTTTCTGTCCCTGATCTTTCATTGCCTGTCAAGAAGTTGGCTGTAACTGTCACCTTTTTATGGAAGAAAGAGGTGGAATTTGATGCTTTGTGGAGAATGAAAAAAATCTCAATTAATATAGGAGGAAAAGGAAGAGGGACTTTCATACATGTGTCCCCATGCTCCCCCAAGTCACTTCCATTTGCTATGGGCTTGCCAACACCCATAGGATGCTTTTAACATGCATACACTTAAGCAGCTACTTACAGTGCATTGAGCCAGGTGTGCTAAGCTATTGAAATGCATTTTTTATCAGCAGGCAAGGGCTTCTAGTCAAACTGGAGAAGCCTTAATCCTCCTAAATAGAGTGAAACCTCCCTGCAGATAAAAGACTTGTCTGGCTTGTTCCAGCGGGAGTTGGTGACACGGCTGCGTCCTCGCCCCCTTCTCCCTTAGGAAAATATGGCCCTGCGGGAAGAGTGGAGAGGGATGATCAAAGGGAGCTGCCGTTTAGCTGCCTGCTTCCAGCAACAGAAAGGCTCACCCATCATTAGCAGGGAGCAGCGCTGTTAGAGGTGAATTGTGAATGGAAGGGATGCGCACTTAGGAACTTTGGCAGACAGAGGAATTGGGGCTATGCCACTGCGCAGGAGAGATTTGGGCTTGGGAGGGGACCTTGTTTCTTCCCACTCCTTTGGCAAGGTAAAACCCAGGTGTGTCCCTGGGAATCCCTAGCTTTTTAACTCATTTAGGAGTATTAATGAGTGGATGGTGGTTTTCACCTGCACAAATCGTAGGTAACTCTGGACTGGATTTCCCACTGCATTTTGCCTCTACAAAACCTCTCACTGTCTCCTTATCTCCCCCAGAAAACAAAAAGCAAGCGTCCTCTTTGAGAGTTGTTGTCTTTTTTTTTTTCCTCTGGCTTTGGAGAATAGGGAGGGAGGAGGGCAAAAGGGCAAACTTCCTCAAAGTTTTAAAGCAGGGCTAGGAAAGTAAAGTGATTCTCCAAAAAATGCATGTAACAGTGCTGGGGTGGGAGCAGGCTGGGCAAGTTCTGCACTTTCTCCTCTGAGTAAGTGCTGGCTGCCTTGGGACAGGGTCCAACTAATTATCAACTCGCATGAGTTTTGGAGGTTGAGTAAATAGTCTTAGTGAGACATTGGAGGGTGTTGGTAAAAGCATATTTTTCAGGTGGCTTTTTATGACAAGCTAAATGGAGATTTATGTGTTCAACAGCTCTCCTGCATGAACTCAAAGCTTTAGCTTCAGTGTACCCATGTTACCTCTTCTCTTACTGCAGAGTTGACAACTCACAGGTTTCCAGCACAGATTTGTGTTGTCAGTCCCAAGTATCGGACACAGGGAGCCAAACACAAGCTATGGAGCAAACAATGATCAGTTAATTAGTGATCCTGCAGCCCATTGGGATGGGGAAGGCTGGATGGATGTGGAGAGGGTGCAGGGAGGGGGTTTACATTCACCCTGGGGGTGAATCTGCCTCTGGGATACATATATTGAGGATGGCCGGAGTTTGTAAAGGTGATTGTTGGATAAAGGCCATGAATAGCCCTTGGTGGCACTACCGTTCCCTTTAGGAAAGGGGCAGAGCCAGTGCCCACTGCCAAGTCCAATTGCTCCAGCAGCTACGTGGAGCAGACAACCCCCTGCCATCCTCTGTAACAGGTTGTGTCATGTATTTCCCAAGGGAAATCCAGTTCTGGGTGCAGCCGGGCAGGACACGGGGCCATGTTTTCTCTGACTCCTTTGGGTAGCCCAGCATTTCTGTTGCATCCAGCCTGGAGCCAGTCTTGCATGTGAACACAAGGAATGGGGTTGAGTAATGGCCTTTTGGGAAGCCTTCTGGTGTCTCTGGTCCTCCAGACCACAGCCAGAAACAACCAGGCTTTTGCTTTGCAAAAATTCATCATCTGCCCAGTAGCATTTTATCCATGCCATGGTTTGACTGACTTTTATCCACCTTGCTACACAGGAAACTGTATAGTTTTTGGTTTTTAATCGCTCAGACTGGAAGCTCCAAACAGGGAATTTCCAAGCAAGCAAGTGGTTATTAATAATAAATAAAACCAACCTCTTACATGGATGGAGCACCTCTCACAGAAAGAAATAGATCCCAAGGTGTTATACAGACATGTTTCTGCTTTTCGGAATCACCCTCATATGGATTTAAAGCACAGAGACATTTTGTCCTCTACCAAAGCAAAATCACGTTATCCGTTGTTGAAAGCAGCTGTCTCAGGGGTTGAATGAAAGCTGTATTTGCCATAATTAGCAGCTAGTAGTGACTATGACTTGTTTTGCATATTTTTATGAATATGCTTTAATCTCACCTAATGCTTAGAGACTCTGATTTTCTGTTTGTTGTGATGAGCTCTATGTCTAAAATTTGGTTTGAGCCCAGATTCCACTTTTATTGAAGCACTCTGACACGTACAACCTTTTAGCCTTCCCCGGTGAGAACAATATTTGCTTTCTGATAGGCTGAATGTACATACTTTTTCTTTTCATGTGTGTGCGTGTGTGTTAGGATGAGAAGTTTAAAACAAACGGAGTTATCCCCAGCTGCTAAGTTCTGACATGCACTTTAAATAAGTAAACCTAGGGATGTGGCAGGCTGTGAAGGAAGGGAGAGCAAAATTGGCTTACGTGTTGCACTGATCACAGAATTATCATCTGCTATCACGCAGTTTACCATCAGACCCAGCTGCTGCCAACCTGACCAGTGCATTTCTTCAAGCTAAGCTAACAAAGCACTTATTTGTTATCCAGGGAACTACCTCTAATAGACTTCCAGTGAAATAATATTTGCTTTCCAACCCTACTTTGAATCCCACTCACTTTGTTAAAAAGATTGCCTCTGGCTGTCTCCGCTGGTCTAATCTAATAGTTTCTAGTTTGTACAAGCAAAGCGCTTTCAGCCAACTATATAAATAACTTAAAGAGAAGAAGACACTTTTACAGCGCTCTGTGCCGGGTGCTATAGAACATGACAGATTAGTAAATGACGCCTCAGTGGAGCTCATCTGGGAACCTCTGTCAGTTGAATATGAGCAATTACAATATTGTATTTGGGCTGAAAGGGTTGTCTGTCTTCTTACAAAAAGGCTAACAAGAAAAATAATTCCTGTCTTACTTCTCCTGTGCATGAAACTGATCTAAGTGGCTCTAGCCCTTTTTCTCTTCCCCTCCCATTGCCGTCGTAGCAGCAGGAGGGGAGAGGGGGGAAAAAGCAAGCAAGGAGAGAAAAGAGAGTTATTTTCTTTCTGTTTTCACTTTTGGTTTGAATTGAAAATGAAGAAAGAATAATATTAGGAGACGGGGCTCCCTGAGGTTTGAGAGGGGACGTTATATCATTATATCAAAGAGTACTTTCTGCCACCCACCTCTTCTACTCCAGCAGTCCAGCGTGCTTCTTAAAGAGCAAATGCCCCATGCCTGTTGGAGCAGCTCGATTTATCTCGGCTCACCTGCTAAGATCACCGAGGGCCTAGAGGTTCAAAGAGTTACCAAGGTTTACCCGTGCTATTCCCACTGTTGTTTTTGTTAAACGGAAATGCTGAGGCTGAACATCATGCGACAGAAAATATACCATACAAGCTGAGATTTCCAAAGGAAAAATGTTCACATCCCGTTGAAATTTCCTTGAGGCTCTTCTGAAACTGCCTGTAGGACTAGAGGGCTGATACCACGTGTGCTCCTCTAGCATCAGTGAAGTTACACCAATGGATCTGCCTTTGTGGGATTTCGCAAACAGCTACAGCCAAAGCCTTTTTCTTTTTCTTTTTCTTTTTCTTTTTCTTTTTCTTTTTCTTTTTCTTTTTCTTTTTCTTTTTCTTTTTCTTTTTCTTTTTCTTTTTCTTTTTCTTTTTCTTTTTCTTTTTCTTTTTCTTTTTCTTTTTCTTTTTCTTTTTCTTTTTCTTTTTCTTTTTCTCTTTTTTTCTTTTTTTCTTTTTTTTTTTTTTAAGAACCACCCCAGTACCAGGCATTTCTTTTGTTTGCATCTGTCTTCTCCTCACCACAGCCCGTTACTGTGGCTCTTTTCAGGCCTGTACGTAATTGCACGCAACTGCAAGCACATGAACATATACCAGCAGAAAATTATGCTCCTGTTAAACGAGGTCCTCCTGCTACAGAGAGGAAAACAGTGTCATTCCACCTCCATCCTGCTATTAAAGCAGTGTGTGCCATTTCCTATGCCACCTTGAGGCTGACTAGGGGCTCAGATACACAGGCTGTATCTGCAGTTACACAGGGAGGTTTGGAACAAGATGAAGCCACAAAGGTCTGGGAATTAACCTGCCCACTGCTATGCCAAACAGGCCCTGGCATTTCTGGGGTGGAATTACTTTCTAAGGCCCAATAGCTACTCTAGAAGAACACAGATCCATGATGAGACGTGACCAAAAACTGCCATTCAGTGAAAGTAAGTCATGATCCCTGTGGGGGGGAAATAGGGTCAAAACATCACATTTCAGTTGGGATAATTGCCAGGAATAATACCATCTAAAACCTGGACAAAAATCTCCATCTAGAACAAAATCAATGCAATCCTAATTCTGCCATTCAGATCTAAAATCTGCCTGTGGTCATGCTCATGCTGCTGCACCTGATGACAGCGTGGACTGTGTGCTGGCCGTACGGGGCATAAAGTGACCCACAGATTTCCTCCACACTAGACAACCATGCTGTACTAATGCTGAAAATATATCTGAGAACAGATATATGAAACTGAGATCATTTCAAGCAAATCAACTATTTTTCATCCCGCAATGTATACGCTGCCACAGGCCCCATCCACGGCTGATGGCAGGGTTTGCAGCCCCTGTGAGATGGGAGGTGCAGCGATCAGTTACAAATCGTGGGAGGTGTTTAACAGGATTTTGATATCTGATTTCCTCCTCATTTTGCTTTGTTTGATCCCAGTTGATTTAATCACAGGTTATCTTTTGCCAGACAGAAAGTACCCATGAAATGAAACAGCAGTACTGAATGTAACGTTACCTCTTGAAAAATAAAGCCTGGATGGAAAATTAAAGAACATGTCAGGAGAGATGACTGGAATGAATAGGCCAGCAGTTCTGAATCAAAGGGCCTGGGCTCCGTTCACTGGTTTGGCCACCAAGTTAGTGTGTGATCTTGGACATGATATTTCATCTCTCTTTGGTCTATTTAAACTGTGAGCTCCCTGGGGCAGGGCTCATCACTCCGTGGCTGTGTAGTACGCACAACGTGGAAAATATTTGTATTTTAGATTGCATCTGGCTTTGCATTTAAAAAAGGGAGTTCAACCTCTTTCTTTTATATGAAAAAGTACAAAGTGTCTTCCCCAGGTTTTCAGAACATGGTCACTCACATCTTCCGTTCTAAAAACCAGAGCTGGTAAGTTTGTGTTTTCAAAATGCTGATTTCAATCTTGACTACTTTTATTTCAGCCTTGGGCACCGTATTCTCAAACATAGGTGAATGCAGTTTTTTAAAACTCTGAAAAACACATTTGAGAAAGGAAAGTTTGTGGGAAGTCTCCCTGTTCCTGTGGGAGGTAAAAAACGCAGAATTTGGCAGCCTCGGCAGATTTAGGATTGTGCTGAAGGGATCAGTCTGTTTCAGATTGGATGCCTTAAACACTGCAGTTACTGGAGTGGAGCACTGGTAGCAGGACAGGGACTGCCAGGGCTTAACACCACCAACGCGACGTCCGATGAGTTCATGAGTGCGGTGCCACCAGTGGCACAAGCAAGGGCAGGGGCAGCATCTGAGCATCCTGGAGATATTTTTCCCATAAAGCCTTCATAAAATGAGTAGTTAGATCCACAAACTGTTACAGGGTTGAGCAGAGCTGGATCTCATACTTCTTATGCAGAGATTGTTTAGCTGTACCTAGTCACAGAGATCCACAGAGGTACATCGATGCCTGTGTCCACTAATTTGGTTAGCGTTATGCTCCTAAATACACTTATGGATCTCAGCCTCTGACCACTGGCTTCTGTGCAATGACATAATCTCTTTCCCCATCTTCTCTTTTCCTAGACTACAAAAAGTAAGGAAAAGCATTCTGCCACCATCCCCCAGTTTTCCCAGGTCTCAGCAGGGAGATGTGCCCCTCTGAGCTTTCATCTGATTACCTCCCACTGAAGTCAAGGCCAGCCACTTGCCCACCCAAAGCTCAGCCCAGGCACCGCTCCTTGGAGGACCAGCCATGGAACCTGTATTTCTCAAACTCAGGGTGGGATGAAAATCAGTGTCTATATATCTTTCACATCCTTAATTGTAAAGTTGTTAACCTTGCATTTAGTGCTTGAATACTCCTGTGATGGGCACTAGAGATAAACCTCTTAGAGCCAGACATTGAAATAACACTGTGAACATTTTTTTTAACCCAGAGAGCTATTATTGACAGGGTGTCAGCTGCTGATGAAGGGCCCTGAAATATTTTATGGGATGTGACAGCTAATAAAACAGGTTGTTGTTTTTAATTGTTTGGCAGATAGCAGTGAATTGTGAACAGATGTGAACTGGGTGCAGAGGAGTCTGTAGGTTTCCCTGAATTTCTTCCATGTTTCACTGCCATCAGCAACACTGAACATGAAAAATATTAGTCTCCTAATTTTCACCCTGTGCCTTGCTGCTTTGGTCATATTTGAAAATCACACCATGCAACCAAAAGTGCTCTGCAAAGTTCCTGAGTCCCAATCGGCCAAGGCAGGGGAGGCTGATTTCGGTACAGGGGGTTCTTTATGAAACAGGTCATATTTTTCCACATAAAGTTTTGCAAATGATCCTGTCACAGTTGATCTGCCAGTTGCACAGATGGTGTGCCTCTGCTGCCCTGAAGACCGCTCAAAAATGTCCTGAGACCTACATCCTTATGAGACTGCCCAAGCTAAAAAGCATCTGTATTGCACTGTGGATGTGCAGCCACACCGCATGGCAAGAAGGGAAATCTGGGTCTTTACATCCCGCTGTGCAAAGCTGTGCTTTCAGAGCTGCTTTGGGCACAAAACTTATTCTCCATCTCAGCCCGGTGCCTTGGCTCCTTCAGCCTGCTGCATAATTAGCTCCTAACACTTTCCATAGTGCAATGTACTTTTGGGAGGCTCCAAACAGCTTATTATATCTCTGTTTAAGAGACCCAGAGGGACTGTGCAGGGCTTGCATTGTCTGAAATGAAAGATGTCTCATCAGGTTACACCTTTTAGCTCCTATCTGTATAAGCATGCTGATAACTGGTGCTTTTTCTTCCTCCATCTCCCCACTCCCTTTCTCTCTAATATAATCTTTGCCAGATCTAGTCAAAGCAGAATAGCTGCAGGGGATTCATTAATCCTAGTCTGGAGCTAACCACCACCACCACCACCACCACCAAATCATAAAAATAAAAATTTAAGGCACCTCAGTTTATTATTCATATACTCTCTGTCCAGCCTTTTCTTCCTGCTCCCTGGGTATGTTCCCCCCATGCTGGAACCTCTCCAGTTGCTCCATCCTCTCCCTGATCTTCTGTTAAACAGTTATCAGTTCCCGAGGGAGACTTGGGATAAAATGACACTCCTCCCATGTGCCGAAAGCTGCCAGGGTTGTGTACACTGGCACAAGTACAACAGAAACTAAGCCTTGGCCTCAAGCAATGTAACACCCAGATAAACAAGTCTGCCAGAAAGAGGCCGGGCTGAGGCTCTGTGCTCGCAGCGCTCCGGGAGAGGCTGATCCAAACACTCGTGAGCTGTAGATAGCTGCAAGACAGGGTGTATCCGGGAAACCCAGGCTGCTCCGTGGTGTTACATCCCTCCTGGCAGCAGCCCAGTGCATCCCCCATGGCTGCCATCCCCATGCCACACTTGCCAGTCAAAGAGGTGCTCCCAAATAACGCAGAGCAAAAGAACCGGCAGTGCCTCTGCACAGACCCGGGCAGGGGAATTCTCCGGCTCTGTTGCCTCGATGTATTTGGCCACAGGAACATGCTCGATGTGGGGAGAGGGGAATCGTTGGCTTGCCCAAAGCCTCGGCTGAAGGTTTGGCATGGCTGGGTGCACCCTGGGGATGGCAGAGGCACACCCCAGCTGTGCCCACAGTTTGAGCGCAAGATTGAAAGAACAGCAAAAAAACTGTTCTCTCCTCTACAGCCTGAGAGTACTTCTGCCTTTGAGAACGTTGGGCTCCAGCAGCACTGCCTGCCTCCTGCCACAAAGCCTCTCTCCTTCTCCTGAGCACTGACACCAGGCAGGAAAGCCCTTCCCTGCAAGGGGAGCAAGCGGAATAGATCTGGGCTGGCAGAGCATCTTCCGGAGGAGGAATGGGCTCTTTTGTGTTTAAATCAAGGAGAAGGCCTGTCTGTGGGTGATTTGGATGCTCCCCCAGTCCCTGTCTCCTGATTTACCTTCTGTAAAACAAATTGGTTTTGAGAAGAATTGTGATCTCCAGATGCCTGAGCACTGGACCTCTAACTGCTTCTACCCACGGGAGCAGGCAGGGCCAGAAGAAGATGCCCCCCATCTTCTCCCCATCCTTCACTGAGGTGTTCAAGCTGCTATCCCTTTGCTTTTCCGTGGCCTTTTTTAAGACTTTCAAGGATCCTGTGCCCAAGGAATGAAGATCACAAGCCCTCCAGAAGTGATAGGCACTCTCCAACTCCAGTCCTCCTTCTGAGCCTGCCTGGGGAGCCTGCAGCCACCCATCAAGGGCAATTTTGCTTGTTCAGTGAGGAGAGGCTGGGCTGAGCTGCGTGGTAATCCCACCTTCCACCTGCGCAGAGCAGCTACTGCAATTTGGGCCACAGAACTGCTTGCATGTTACCCACGGCCCAAATGCGGCTGCTGCTGTCCACTGTGGGGTTGTACTTCATTTGGGTTTAGATGGATTAGAGGTGTAATGAGGACAGGCTGCTCTAGGCACCCACTCCTGCCTTTCATGTGCTGCAGAGAGCTGCAAAGAGTCAGGATGGGCCACGAGCTTCAGCCATGCCATCACCCCCACTTCTTCCACCAAACACGCCAACAGCGGGAAGTGGTGAAGACAATACCGTGGAGGGTGGCTGCATTAGTATCGAGGCACTCTCTGAAATTGGGGTTATCCTCTCCTACCGTCAGAATTGATCTGCTTTATGGAAAGCCATGAGCAGCGATGAGCTTGCAAGGCTCTGTCTGCAGATAACCCCTGTGACTGAGGAATGCATAGAGCGGAGGGTATTTGCTAGTTAAAGTGGACTGCCTTCAGTGAGGAGAGAAAGTGCATCCAATTAAAAACACTCAATTAGTGTAGAGGCATATGCAAAACAACCAGCAAAGACCAATCTTGTTTGCATTGAAGAGACTGGCAATCTTAACATAACAAGAAGTATGGGCCATGTGGTGCCTTGTACACCACGTATGTTCAAGGGAATAATTTTGCAAAAGTGTGCAGGATCCCTGTTCGTAGCCCCCATTGCAGAAAACTGTGATTTCGTTATGAAGCCTATCAGCAATACATGTTAACTGGAAATCACCGAGCCAGTTTTTCTATGAAGTTTTTTCTTCTATCTTCCAACTGGAGATGATGTCTAAGTACTAAGCTGGGAAGGGCACTTTAAATCAGAAAGAATGGCACACACCAGCTTGGCTTCATTTTGGGGGATTTAGGACTGATGAATGACTTGGAAAAAAGTTTCCGCAAAATTAGACTCTGATTTCATCAGCTGAGGGACAGAACACCATGAGCTCTGCTGCAGACTCTGGCTGGAGCAATCAAATGCTGAAGATAGGAGACAGAGGCGAGCTGCTGTGAAACTGAGGGATAATTGATACCTAATAAGTTTAAGTGCTACCAGTGGTATTGTTAAATATAGTTAAATGCAGTTTATCCACCTCTAATTCAGTATTGATCCACTTCTCCTGTACACCAAGGAGGCTGAGTGTACTTGATTTTTAGTGCATCACTTCAGCGTCGCTAACTGCCCTGGAACCAGTGGTACCTTTTGGAAAGTGTGGCTGACCTCAGCGATATCCCTGATTAGCTTAATGCAAGTCCTGTGATAACTGCAGTTTCATTAGTAAGCTCCAGCTCCTTGAGTCATGCAACCATGTGAAGAGCTCTTTTTCTCCTTGTTTCCTTAAACATTTATAACCTCCAGCATGACACTGAAAAGGGCTCAAACATCTGAGCCTTAAAATCTCAGGACCTAAAATTCAAATCAAAAAGCTTCGACTCTAAACCTACAAGCTTTCATGAAACTCATTGCCTTTTTGCAGCCTGACTCATGCTACCCGCTCGCCCGAGGCTGGCAATATTGCTTCCTCCTCTCTCCCCGGTGCAGCGGTCGGTCGGCTCTTGGACGTGAAGCGGAGAAGAGGTGTCGAAGCTGCGGCGGGGGTGCAGAGGCTCAGCTGCAGCGCTCACTGCCCGCCAGTCCCGAGCATCGCCCGCAGCCCTGGTGCTGGTGACCGTGCAGTTTGAAGCTGGACCGGGCAGCGCAGGTGATTATTCATTGCAAACGGTTTGAAGTTTCCACTGCCAGGGCTTTAGCTGTCAGTTAGGCACGGGAACAGAGAAGAGCTGGCTTCACGCTGGCAACGACCCGAGCTGTCCCTATTTTTCCTCTGTGTGCTTTGGAGCGTCAGTCCCGCTAACCCCCCTGATGCAGACTCTGTCAGGGGGACGTGTCAGACCGGTCAGGCTGCAGAGACCTCCTCAAAGGACAACATCATGGTCGTGGCTTTGTCATACGCTTGCACCTTCCTGGCTTCGTTTTGGAAGCTGTGTACCAAGCCAGGGCAGAGAGCGAGCAGCAAATGTGCAAGGGATCAATCCTGCAGCGTGCCAGGCACCCTCCTCTTCCCGCTGGCTCCCACTCTCAGCACCTTGCAAAATCAGGCCCTTTCTTATGAACTGTCAAGTTATTATCGTCTTTCCCCGTTTGGCATTTAGTGTCTCTTGGCAAAAGATTAATGAATTGACTGGCTTTCAACAGGTTTTATGAAGCAAGACAAGAGCATGCCAGCACAGACAGAATATTAAACGCGTTCAGCAGGGAAGCCTCGCATGCCTGTTGTGTGTCTGTGCAGCCAGTGTGTGTGTGTAGGCATGAAGGGCTCCGAGGGAATCGTTGGCTCAGAATGGCAAGCAAGGGGGAAAATTGCAATAAAAGCAACATGTGGCCTTTAGCTTACTGCCTTACCTCACATGAACCTTCATTAAAACTGCTCTGAGCCTGCTGATTTCACACTAACCCCTGCCACACACACCATGAAGATGATCGTCGTATATATTCACATGATGGAAACATATGATTTAAGGATTGGGGGATTTGAAGCGTCGTTCCTATTTCTGTGGTTATTTTGTCCCCGTGTAAGCGCCCTCCCAGCCATGCCATCGGCATTTGGGTGCACAGGCTCGCTTTGTCACATGCTGCGGCAGGCAGCAGGCAGAGCTGTCTGCACAGGCAAGGGGAGAGAGAACAGTGAGAGGTGCCTGGGTGATTTATACAGGAATAATTCAGCGAAGGAGTTCTGGTAACTTCAGAAACCACCAGAGCAGAGACCTACCAAAACAAGATTTCATGCCATGTAACATGTCTTTTAGTTTTTTGTTTTTAAAATATATGGATTGAGTGTTGATTTAGGTCTTTAAAACAAATGAACCGTTTTATTCAAGTAATAGCTACGTTAGCAGTAACTGAAACTATTTCAGTGCTTATTTGCACGCGAGGGTAAAGTAATGGAATTTCAAGCCTGATGAGATCAAACCAAAATGCTCCTGAGTGTTAGAGAAATTTCAGTTCTGGACCTACTTTGAACTCCATGACTCACATCCCAGACCCAGATTTTTAATCCTCTTTAGTAATTGGAAATATGTGGCACAGCACACCTGCTTTTGGAAAGTTTAAAGACAGAAAGCCATAGCCCGTTGTCCTGATGTTAGAAGGTCTTGACACTGCAAAGTGCTGAGAGGTGCAAGGAATTTCTGAGTCCCATGGATGTGAACAGGAAATAAATTTGGTCAGCATCTCACAGGTTTAGACTTATTAACACAATTGGAATGATGTGATGGTTTACTAATTGTTGCCTTGCATGGTTACTTTTTGAATAGATGACAGCAATGCCAGATCCTCTGCTGGAGTCAGTCAGACCAGATCCATGGGAAACTAAGGGTTAGACTTTATACCATGTCTCTAAGGCCATAAGGGATTTGTAAACCTCTCTGAATCCTTGGCCTAGTCCTGAAATATCTGCTAAAAGTAATAAAGAAAAGGAGTTCACAGTCAGGAGCTCCTTTGGAAAGTACCTAGGGGAACCCATGGATCAGAAAAGGCGATAACCGCTGCTCTAAGAGGGGTACCACAAAGCACAGGAGCTGTCCCGACGCTTGTGATAACCTGTATGAGTTAGCTGTTGCAATGCTGGGACCGTGTGCTGCGGGTTCATGGTGTGACACACAGCCCTCCTCCTCGCACACCCTTTGCTCCAGGGCTTGTGAGGGCACTGCTGGCCGGCAGAGCAACGCTGCCTTTCTCCACCATCTAGACAGGGGGGCTGCGAACTTCGAATAATGTCAGGTCTCTCATCCAGCATGGACGGACAAGAGAGAAATGGCAGAGACCTCATCCCATGTCCTTCCTTAACAGACTGCGTGGAGATTTATGACACGTGGCATGTTATCCAGGTAAACATTTCCACTCACATTTACTGCACAGTGAAGTTATCACACGCCACCACTCCTGCCAGCAACCCACATGTCACAGAGAGTAGAGGAGGTCCTTTTCAGGTGGCAACGCTCTGTGCTAAAAAGTAGAGGCATCCTATTTCTTTTGGTATTAATAATAAAGGGTGCCACTACGAACTGGAGTTAGACTGGCAGGAGTGGTTCCTACCTGGCTGTGCTCCTGAGGCCGGCCGTATGGTATTGAACCCAGCATAAACGCAGTTAGCACTGGGGATCCTCGTTGGCAGTCTCAGGGACAGCTGTAAGTTGATGCAGAGGCTAGAAGGCACTTTTTTCCCCTCCATATGAGTTGTCCTGGAATGAGACTCGATCACCATGTGAGGGTCCCCTCCCTCCCTTTTTGCAGACAGGTACGGGAATGCAGGCTGCCACATGGATATTCAAATGATACATATACATACAAACCATTATGTTCCCTTGCACAGGGTTCATCTGACAGTCATTTTGCAAGTGGTTTTCTTTGATACGACATCATGATCAGCATGTTCTAACTGGAACGGTGACATCGTTCCACACCTTGAACCACCCACATGTATATCACCACAGCCTCACCAGACGCAATATCCATGTACAGGCAGGAGTTTCCCAGGAGAAAAAAAACCTGACTGAATCTACTTAGGGAGCTTGCAACACCGATTTCTATTGTGTCTTTGACATTTGCTGCCATTACTTCTGTGGCCATGAAGTGAAGCCTTTAATGGCACAGAATTAATGAAAACAAGGCATGCTAGAGCTGAGGCAGGCATTGCGACAAACTGCACCAGTGAGAAGTATGAATGACACGAGATACAGCTTTTGCAATGTCCCATTTTTCCAGGTACCAATTCCCCACAATTGTCCTAAACCTGTATTTTTTACGTATATGCATTTAAGACTGTATTAGTGCAAAGTAGTTTTCATGCTGATACCAGTGCTGGGGTGCACTTACACACATACAATCTTTTGAGAATTTGGATTAAGGTTTTGTCTTCTAGAGTGTTGAGATCAGAGAGCTTCCCATGTTCAGAAATAGAAGACACGATGCATATTTAATTGCAGCTTGTTTGTTTGTTTATTTATTTATCTATTTATTTATCATCAGTATGCTTCCTTGGGGCTCTTCAGCAGAAGGACTGGCACTCGGAGCTTGCACACTCCAGCAGGTGGTGATGACCACATCGCTCCGTAACATCAAAGCACTCTTGCGATACCTGGGAAGCGTCGGTTCTCTGCGCAGGGGGAAAATGTGCAGGTACTTATTTGCACGAAAAATCCTCTCCATGCATTTTGTGTGGGCAAATGATGGGGCAAACAAACTGCTTCACATTGCCTGCCTTCAAAAATATTCACTTCGTGTGCCACCATCCACTCTGCATGAAACGTGTGTGAGCGCCGGTGCTGTCACATAGGTCTGGTGGAAGCTGCGGTCCCAGCAAGCCACCCGTGCCCCCTGCCACTGCCGTGCTTTGTGCCTGACCTCCAAAGCGGCCGGGCTGCCCGGCACTCACGCCGCTGAGAGCGCGCAGAAGGTGTCACTACGCAACAAGTGAAATGGGTATTTATTTGCCAAGCAGAAGCAGAGGGAAAGAGATGTAATTTCCCAGTTTACACACACACATCTGCAGTGTGTCAGTGTTTCAAAAGCATAGTTTAAGGGCACATGTGATCTCTACTGCAAAATGAATGGCTGTTCTCAGCCAAGAAGGCTAAGCAAACCTGCGCGAGTGACAGATTTATATGCCATTGCATTAACGGGTAAACCAACAGTTTAAATACAGCTTACGTACTTTGCGTGGAGCAGTTCTATACCCTGGTTCACACCCATCCACGCAGGGTTAACTGACTAATAGTAAACGAGATCCCTACAGTACACGTATTCACAGCCTCATCTATAGCACACCAGCCTCACTTTTTTACCAAGCTGGGCTGTGAAACTCTTACTGTCTCTAGCTTTCCATCCCTATCAAACCCCCCACCTGACAGAAGGACCCTGGGCATGCCCCACACCTCCATCTCTCCATCAGATCTTGTAGCGTTAATGCTTACGAGATGACAACGGCTGTCATCAGGTATCACCCCAACAGCCTGTTTTGGTTTAGGAAGAGTCATGGTCACCAGCCGCCCCAGGAAAGAGGCAGGAAACATCTCAGGCAAGGGGAGTTTCTTCCTTGGCTGTGCCGGCTCCATGTAGCATCCTCAATGAAAAAGGTTGTTTGCTGTTCAAGTATGCTGCTTAAAAAAGAGAGGATACTTGCAGTTGTGAAGTCTCCACAGATTTGTATAAAGTCGGCTCACCCTACTCCCTGCTGAAATGTAAATGATCATCCTGAAAGATGCTGTAAAACCTTTGTGCAAAGCCAGATCTGAGACAATTTCTAAAGTTTCTGAGAAACCAAACTAACTCCAGGGTGGGGAGGGGATTGTAGCCAAGGGACTTGTTGGACTAATTTAAAGAGTATTCCTCGAAAACACAAGAAGGAGCAGGAGTGTATGAGTGTGTGTGTACACATACATATACATCTCTTTCCTTTCCTTCCAACAGCTTTTCCTGCTCATCCTCTCCCTTAATTGAGATTTTTTAGCTCCAACAGTGGATCACAGCAGTAATTATTTTCTTGATCTCTTGCCACACACTCTCTTTCATCTAAACTATTTCACCCACTCACTTTTGTGCAACTAAATGAGACACAGCAAACACGTGAGTAGTGCATTCATGCAGCAGAGGGAAAAGGAAAATTCAAATTGGGGCAGCAGGGCTGTCTCCAGGCTTGCAGGACTCCATGGAAAGTGCCTTTTGGGTCTTGCACACTTTCTTCTCCAATTGTAATTTATTTTTCCCCTGTTCAAAAGCCTGTGTTTCCAACCCTCCTCATGCCAGAACTCTTCATGGCACTTAGAAATGAACCCAGATGTTCTGTTCAAATTACTGGGAGAAGCTCAGAAGAACTCCTGACCTCTAGAGTTTGATATAGACATCTCCCGGCATTTTTCTTGTTACGTTAACCTGAGTAATCTGTCCAAAATAACTACCATTGATTCATTTCTGTTTTCAGCAAAATAGTATTTTGGTTCTTTCTGGTGGAAAAATGTTTTGTCAGAAATATTTTGACTTTATTTCCAAACTGTGAAGCGCTTGCTAGTTCCTTTCTGTAATTATTACGCATTTTTTACGTGTCAGGGAGAACACTGAAATGAAAGGGATGCACTGCTCTTGGCAAACCTGATCTTCTTTCCCCATTGTTTCTTTTCCGTAGCTGAGGGAGGAATATATCATTTTGTTCAAGAAAGGAAAATTCCTGCTATTTTCAGTGCTGTGAACGCTGGGAGTTTGATGACATGCAATCGCTGTTCTTGCCAATGCAACGGGACACCACTTCAGCTGTATTTTTGGCTCAGTCCTGTGCTTTCTAGGAACCACTTCACAGCACCACCACCACTGATTAGGAGTACGAGTGAAGGGGGCAGACTCCGGTTGCAACACCCTATCCCTTTTTTACACCTGCACTGAAGCTGACTTTTGAAAAAAGCAACGGAACAGCACACTAAGCTTCGGGGAGTGCGTTACCGACGCACGCTGAGGAACTGCGAACCTCCTTCATACGGGGGTTGTTGCAGAGATCCTCTTCATGCTGCTCTTCAGCTCCTTGGCTTTGCTCGTGCATGCTGAAGTTGGCACCATGGTTCCCCAGCTACTGACACCTGTGCATGCTAACACTTGCGCTTGTTCTTGAAGAAGTTTAACACCTGCAGCGTGCTCAGACATCACCACTCGCCCTTTCCAAACCCCTCTAGGGGTCATCTGTAGTTGTTAAATGTTTTTCTTCCTCCGTTCCACTTTGTGTCCCCTGTGAGTGGTAATGACAGAAGCCAGAATTTAGTTCTAGCCTTTGATATTCATAGTGTGTGCTTTTTAGCTACGCCTTTCTTAAATGTGAATGATAGCAACCGAAACGTCCATTTCTACAAAGCTGCTACCAGATTTCACAAGCAGCAACTCTATGAAACGTGGAAAGTTTTCACCAGCAGTAGTTCTTTAATGGCAGTCACTGAATACTACAGATAATGGGAAAGCAACAGGTCTGAGGCTTGGTGTTAGGCTGACGTCTGTTACCACCCTCCTCTTTATCTGGGGTTTTTTTTTTCCTATCTGGGGAAAAAAAAATGAATAAGTGCACATTAAAAAGAAAAAAAAGGCAGACAATTCAGAGAATGAAAATGCCTTCAGCGTCGTATAAATATGGTTAAAATATGGTTAAAAGTGTCACTCATGGACTCAGGAGTTGTGACTCTTGATGCCCTTCTGTTTGGTCTTTTAGTTTCCTTTATTTAATTCAATAATAGGCTTGTCCATATGGAGTCCACAGGAAAATTAAGTCTGGGAATTTAAGGATTCTCAGGGAATACTGTGGGAGGGAATTTAAGGTAGGCTGCTTAAGCCACAATTGACTAGTGAACTCAGAATTAGAACGTTTCAAGTTTTCTTTAATATCATAAATTGACTTTTATAGAACCATAAACAGCAGATCAGGCAGTACTGGCAGGTGTGCCGTGGGCACTGCTGACAATCTGTGCAGTCATAAGAGCTTGTAGAAACTGCTTCCTGCAAAATGACTGAAGTTAGGACAGCAAAACCAGGTGAAGATCCAGACTCACAACTAGCACTGCCATCCTGGCATGGCTAAAGTAACGTAATTGCCCTTCAATGGCGTTATAATGTTACTAAATAGGTTATTAAGCAAAAAGGGAAATTAGCTCTAGTATTAAAAAGCTTTTTTGTGATGATACAACCATTTTGTACATTAGTCTTACCTTGCTGGGAAAGTAAACCACCTTCCTTAGCAATATAAGCCCATCAGTAGCAAGACTGAGCAAAACTAAGAGCTGAGAGGCAATGGTTATTTCACCCTGTATGGTTCTCCCACTTCCAGATCCAGCTCCTTGACAGCAGACCGGGTGTCAAACTCCCCGGTAGACATGCAGGAAGTCAGCAAAATAAGAGACTGTTTCTCCAGATGCAGAAAAGAGGTTAGCAGTGTTTCTAAAATAATATCTCTAAACATGGAGTTTCTTGGGATGAATTAAACTGATCCTGTGCCACGGTAGCCCAGGTGATCCTTTTCAAAACTGTTCACTGAAAAAAATCAACATCCGCCTTACACATTGGTGTGCAAAAGCAGGCAGGAGGACTTACCCCACTGAAAAAAAGGTCATCTTTCCCGAGTGCATATGCTGAACCAAGGCTGAAGCCATCTGTTCAGAATTGTGTCATCTTACAGCGCGCGAGTGAGCGTGTGTATATAGGAGCGTGTGTTTTTTGTTCGCTGACCTAGAATCATGCTGTTATATAAACCCTGGGATTATCAATAACCTCACATTACAAACCAGCTCCTGTTCAACTCATTAAAGGATTGTGTCTTTGCCTGTTCTGACTCATTTAGCCTCTTTGGCATTCTTTCTGTTAATGAAGATAGCAATTCATTACTCTGCACTAGCTGAAACACCCAGAGGTTAACTCAGTTTTCCCTTTTGAAATGCTTCTTTTACAATGGTATTGCAGCAGTTCCTTCTGCCCTGGCAAAACAGGCATCAGACCAGCCAGCAGAAAGATATTCCAACCTCAAATACTTGCTTCTGAAATTACGACTAGATGTATCTGAAGTACCCAGACCAGGATTAAACCAGCAAACTTCCACCACTCTCGGCCCAAGCTCGGTTCCCTCGCTTTATCACGTACGACATTACATCACCGCCTTGCAATGAAACATATAATCAAAAACCCAGCAGCTGACTCTCTCTAGGGGTTTTTGGAAGAACCAGTTTTTAGGGAGAAGGGGCTGAGATGTGACATTGTTTCTTTAAGCTTTTGCCATATTGAGCAAAACAACTTGTCTGTAAGTAGGTTCATAACACTGTCCTTTTCTTCTTTAACCAGCTCTACAGTTTGACCAGGCCAATGGGATAAGCAAGAATTCTGCAATAATTCTTCCTTGGAAATCCAGGAATTTGCTGTTCTGGTTCTTCTGGCTCTCAGCTCTTCTGCAACCTGCTGTCTTGCATAGAGCCATGCTCTGTTTCCCTCCCAGCAACTCATCCTACACGATCCACCGCGAATGCTGGAAGTCTGCTTTACAGACTGAAAGGCTCCTGTCCTTTCTTATCTTTTTTTCTTAATAGTCTTAGTGGGCTTTGATTCTAAACCCAAAGAAATCAGCCAGACTTGAAGGTGTAAAATTCCTCAGTGTTGGCCAGTGCCCCATGAGCTTAAATCCCAAGGCAGCCAGGATAGATTTAAAGATGCTTCCCGTCAGGAGGTGATGCCCCTGCATGGCCAGTATCACCTGAAAACATAGTGGAGACAGTTTTGAGGGAAAAGTATTTTACTGGCTGAATAATTGTCACTCTAAACAGGTGAATTTCCAGGTCACTTTGTAAAGGAACAACTGGGACAAAACCAGAGTAAAGAAACAGGAACTAAACTAAATCTTCCAAAAATCACCCAAGGTTAGAGGGCACCATAGCTGGAACTTAAGCAAAACAAAACAAAGGGGGCGGGGGGGGGGGGGGGGGGGGGCATGTGTGGAAATAGAAGAGAAGAAATGAGAAGAAAAGAAAAATTTGGGGTAGTTTTTTTTTTATTAACAAATCTACAGGACTGCAGGCAAAACCAAGGAAAATTATGTTGCTCTTCCTGTGGAAAAATTATGAAATTCAGATTGAGAGAGTGTTCTGATCTGTCTGAGGTTGGCATTTTAATGGGGCTGGCTTCTCCAAGGCAGCCTATTACAGCCCCATTCAATAGTTCTAACCATTGTGGAAAAATGCCATGTGCCAACAGCTATTTTCCACAATTTTCTTCAGAAAATCTGAAAGAAATGCAGAAAATTGATTTGCAGCCCTGGCAGAACGATAGAGAAACAGTAGCACAAGGCTGCAGGCCAGTAATTTATGTTTCGAATGTCACTGAGTGCTTTGCCTATAATTTCGAGGGAGAATGATAATAATTAAAAGCACAAACTCTCCAGTCATTTCTTACGAGGGAAAAAACTGAATGTAGTAAGTGTAGGGATTTCTTTAAGTGCTTAACTTTTCCAGTGGAGTTTCAAAAATTAAATATAGTAATAATATCTGTCATCCAAAATTATCCCAACGAGCTTTCCAGTGTAGACAGGGGAAGCACTTCAGCCACCACTAAAGTGAAGCCACCGCTTGGATGAAATATGGCAGCTGTTTAACAGCAGGCAGCCCTCCACGTCCCCTTCAGTCCACAGACAGGGACCTGCAGCCAAGTGCTCCCCTGGGACACACCGAAGCTGTGGGCACTGTCGCTGGGAGGGCAGGGAGGGCTCGGTCATTCCAGCGTGTCCCTACCCAGCACTGTGAAGGGTGGTGAAGAGACACCTGAGCCAGAGATGAATGAAGGTCCTGCACCATGGCTAGCCAAGTGGACATGGCATCTTGTATCAGGACTTGCTCATTTGGGTTTAGCCTGGGATCCCTTGCACGATACCGTCTTGCACCATGAAATGAGTTTTCCATGAGGAAGCAGTCTGTGGTAACATACAGAGCCAGCATAGGGACAAGAATGTGAGGCAGAGAGTATCAGAGCAACCAGCTCTATTTCTGGCTTAAAGTTCATGAGATGTAAAAGATGACCTCTATACACAACATTGCCTCCAAGCTAATGCCAGTGGTGGTTGCTTGGAGTGTATATGCACTACGCAGTGGTTGCATCTGGGGTACTTATTTCGGTCTAAACCAAGCCCAAGCCTCTCCTGGGCTGGTTCTGTAGTTAGCTGGGATACTGACTGAATAGCAAGCTCCAATTCAACTCAAGTTGCAGGCTACTTGCTTAGCTGTAGAGAAACAGGGAAAGAATCACTGCAGTTAAAAACAGTCCTCTAATACCCTTCTTATCTACAGTTTCTTTGGCAGGGGACACAATACCAAACTGCAAACTATAGTTTGCCATAGCTAGATTTCCACAGGAGTCTCCCATGGGAATCTCCAAATAAATGGCTGAATTCACCTCCATCCTGTATTTGAATAAAACTAAGTGTGCACGCTCCTGTGTGCATGGCCCAGGAGGCCGTTTGTTCGCCCTGCAAATACAATGTACTTTCCTATCAGTGGGAGCAGAAACCCAGACAGCAACTGAAATTGCAAGGGACACATATGAGCTACATGAGCATTTCCACTTAGTCTTGGTAAAGTTAATACGAATTATGCGTATGCACCTAAAAGCAAACTTGCTCTAGTCTGTAAATAGGGATAATTCCCTCTACAAAATATTTGATTTGCCAAGGGTTCTAATCTATACAGAAAAAAATGCACTTGCAACTTTCCACATCCATTCTGACAACCATAGGGACATTTCTTAAGGCATTTATTACATCCCCTGAGGATGTAATACTTACAGGCAGTACTTTATATACTTCAGAAAACTAAAGGAAGGGTCATATTTCAGTAGGTGATCTTAAATGGAGAGCAAAACCCAGATACTGTCTTTATGAAAACAATAAAATCAATAAATAGAAGAGAGATCGAAGAAAAAATTCTGGACTGAGGAGGTATTTCAATTCTATTTTTTCAGCAATGTTCCCATTACATTAAGACTATATTTTGTCTAGATTTTTTCAAACAAAGTAAATCACAGAATCTTTATGGGTACAGGCAATATCATTGCAGAGATAAATGGTTTTCAGATATAAGTTTCTGACTGGGTAAACATTGACCCTTTGACCATTGACCATTTGTCCACAAATCATAATATTTACTGAAATACAGAGGAGATGTATGTATTGCTACATACATTCACCTTTTTGCAACAGAAAATCCTCCTGACAGTGTCCCATTGATTATGAACAGGGCTGGAGTTAGGACATGGTACAGTAAATTTGTGTATCAGTGCTGCCCCCAAATGCTTTTTCTTCCTCCAGAATCTAAATCTTCATCAAAAATAAAAATAATCTTTTACCTGTTCTTACAGGTATAAGATTAGGTATTCCTCTTATAGGAGGAAAATTTTGGGAAAGTATTTAACTGTGAGTGACATAATCTATGCCTGCCTGACTTTGAAGAGAGCCTGAAGAAAGGTATTATAACTAAGTCCTGTATTCGTCTCAGTCAGGCATTAACTCACTTTGCTTCTTAGCAACACATATAAGCAAGCAGAGCGTGATCTCACAAATTGCTGTGCTGACTTGTTAGAAATTCCCACCGGAAATATTCAGAAGGAAATTTATCCCCAGGGATCACACTTTAAAGTTCCCAGCAACTTCCCTGGATACATTTAGCTCTGTGGAGGGGTAACAGCAGGAAAAAAAACAGTGGAAGGCAAAGCCCATGGAAAAGAATATCTAAATCTCCCTCATATATTAAAAGGGTGTTCTTGTGCTTTGCTGGACACAGTAATCCCATCCCAGAGTCCTAAATGATTGGTAAAAAGTAGATGATCCTACCTAGGGCAAGGCCTTTTGCTCATTCTTGGAACTGGCACACTCCTGAGAAGTGGCCTTTAGTACTAGTTTTCAATTGCACCAACACAATTGCACACGTTGCTGATTTAACTGAGGGCAGAATTTGACCCTCAAGCCTCGTTAGCTCTGTGCAATGTCAGAGATGCTTTGACCACTGGGCCTATGCTGCAAGCCCTATTATGGTATGTTATCATATAATAAATATGCCATTAATGATTACTAAGCATCATTTAATGAAAGGTTTTCTTGCTTTTTCTATTTCTATTACTGCGTATAATTTGAACCTTGGATAATTAAATGCTACATAAAATATTCCAGTACTAGCAATCCTGGGAGCATCTTTTTGAACACTTGGCAACCTTGTAATGGTTTGTCATTAACAAGCATGCCCTAATGTGACATTCCACTTCAGCAGCCTCTCTGAGAAGGTCTTTTTTTTTCCATTGCAGCAAAGAGATGAAGACTGAGTTATCCAGAAGAAGCAGGTGTTGCAGCGTTGCTCTCTGTGGAGGTTATTTCAATACCCAGACGTCATTAGCACTGAGATACAGTACGTTGTAGTACAGTAAATGCGTCATGTTGCACTGGCGTCCATGGTACTCTAGTGCATCCTGCCATGTATCATTGCGGGTTTCTGTCAGCAAAGGTTGTTTGAAAGGGAGGGACTAGTCACCCTAAGCAGGAACTGCAGAGCAAAGAGGAAGATAGTAATCTTTTTTCACCCCTTTTATAGACGCTATCTTCTTTGCACACACTTGGCATTTAATAAAAGAAAAATACTGCAAATTCAGGAGTCACTGGGTCCAGTTTAGTATAATTGTATAAACAGCAATATTAGTTGAAAAAAACATTATAAGGAATACTGAGTTACAACAATGTCTCTGATGGTGCACCAGTGCTCCAGTAGTTTCACCATGGAAGGATCTAGCCCTGTTGTTGCATTGCCCTGTGACTGGTTAATGATACCATTTCTGAGTGGGTAACATCTTACCACAGAGGAGGTGGATGGGATATGGTTGCAGGTGTCTGTGCAACCTCTTTATTGCCATGTGGGAGAGGCTACACTAATTCTGGGGACCTGCAAGTCTCTTAAGCTCCTTGTCCCCAGAAAACCTGCCCCAGTTTCACAGCAGAGGTGCCCACCTTAGGATGACAAGATAATTCAGGTTGGAAAGGACCTCAGGAGGGTCTGCTAGATCAGACCACGTTATTGAGGGCTTTATCCAGTCTTGTCTTGAAAACCTCCACAGATGGAGACAGCACAGCTTCCCTGGGCAACCTACTCCACTACCAGTCTGTCCTCCGGGAGGAAGGTGTGCTGGTGGAGGCACCTCGTCCTGGTGCCAGTAAGCACGCAGAGCAAGTGGAAATTACACCCCAAGTGAGTACAAAGTAATGTAGCAAGGAAAGCAATTAACACGAGTGTGCAAGATAAGACAGGGGTGAATTAGAGGGGTTTGTCTACACTGCCGTCTTGCGTTAAACCTAACACAGAGATAATCTGATCTAGCCTTAAACTTGCAGCTGGTCCGCATGCTCATTAGCTGAGCGGACACTGATCGTTTTTGGCCACAGCCTCTTGTTGCTTAGGATTTGACTGTTTTGGTTGGAAGAACTGCTTTGTTACTCGATTCCCTCTATCAAGCTTCCTCCTCCTTCATCACATAAGTTAATTCCACTCATTTTTACACCCCTGAATAGCATCATTTAATCTCTCAGCTGTGAAGTCTCTCCACTGAATTAAGTTGGGTTTGTGTAGCTTTGCATGAAGTCTGGATTGATTTAACATAATTTGATGTCAGCAGCGCATGGGGTACCAGATAGGCTTACTGTGCATGATGGGGTAGGAAGGTGTTGCTAATACAGCAAGGAGGAAAACACAAACCTCTGGTACGTGGAAGTAAAACCAGGTAGAAACAGGTACTCTTAATGAGACGGTTCAGAATGAGATGCTGCTTCAGCTCTGTAACTGTAAATCCAGAGTAAGAGAAGGCCCCTGCGGACACGTGGCGAGCTGGCGGAGCAATCTGAAGTTCCTCCAGTCAACGCCTGCTTTGGTGGGAGCAGAACTTGCCTCTGCATTGTTAGTATAAGTCACCGTTTACGCAGCATGAAGCGTTTCAATTTCATAATGAGGTTTGCATTTGAATGCGGGTGTCTGGGAATTCAAGAGGATAATTTTATCTAAACCGATTTATCCACTCCTAACAATTTTACCCAGCAGGTCTCAGATGCTGAGTGGAGATTCACCAGTGGCTCTGCCTGTGTATTCGCAGGAGATGCCTTTTTTAATTCCTTAGCAATTTCTTTGTTACTGGAGGAGGAGAATGAAAGGCTGGCTGAATGAAGGGAGAGGCACGACCCCTGTGTCTTAATAAAATAAAATCCTCTGGGGTTGGCCCAGAGGTTATGCTTCCATTGCCATGGGAGAGACCTGGATTAATTCCTGCTCTGGTCCTTTGGTCGGAGTACCAGCAGCGGCAGTGCAGGGTGTTGCGGAGGGTTTGGGCGGCTATACTCAGCAATGACCTTTCTGATCGACTGCAGGGCAGTGTGGACGAGCCCCGGGGGGACCCAGCCCTCCTCAGCCAGGCAGCATGGCTGGAGGGGACAGGGGCAGACGACAGCCCAGGGGGAGGAAGAGGGCTCAGGGCTCTTTCGGGGGCATAGGAGTTGTCCTCAGGTTTAAAAAGCAAAAAGCATATAAAATGACACACCCCGCTGCCATAGCTAGGCAAGATGTGGGAAATTCAACAACGTATTATTTGCTGGAAAGAAAACGTACTTTTTTTTAAATGTGGCTCTCAGTGAAAACCACGTTTATAAAATTTCAAACAATGTATGTTTTGTGGTTGTTGGGACTGAGCACAGCACTCCTCACGGAGCTTTAAATCATTTCATATGAATGCAAAAGCCCTCTCTGCTTTGCTGAATCAAGAGATCTCCAAAAAAGCCTGAATGTGAAAAGAAAAGTAACAGCTGAAAATTCCAGCCAGCGGGTTCGAGTTTTCCAAGGCCTGTTTGCTTTGGCCTGCCTCTGCCATTCCTTTCTTTCTTTCTTTAGAAGTGTGAAACTGGTTGGTTGCTGGTATTTGTTCTGCGGTCTGCACTAACTGTTCCATCTGTGTAAACTCCGACTTGCCAGCCTGGGAGTTTAACAACACTTTCCCTTCAGCTGGAAGGAAAATGAAAGTCCCGTTAAGTGGCACTTTGAAGCTTTGCAAAATACACTGCGTTGAGTTTGAACATAGAGCGGGAAGGTCTGCTCCCGCCCGCGGCTGCTCCTTGCCGTTAGCATGGGATCAGCCCCGGGCTGGAGCCAGCGGTGGGGTTTGGGGGCTGCACACACTCAAAGCACGTCCAGGCAAGCTCAAAAGTGCATTAGCAAATAAAACAGCTAAAACCTACAGAAGCGCAAGGACAGCCAAGTAGCCGAGTCACCTACGGTTTTACCAGGGGTATCACTTTGTCACTAGTTACCAAGACTCCGATCTAGGAAAGTATTTGGGTCCTAAAATGATCTATTAGGCACCCAAGTAGGAGTTAAATGCCTAAATATCTCAGTGGATCTGTTTTCTAACTAGTGTCGCACATCAGAATTGCTGGTTTTCTTGTCCTGGATGTCCAGCTTAGTCCTAAAGTGAGTCCAGTTCCCCTCTGATCAACTGGTTCAGCTGTGCCCAACATGATCAAAGCTTTGATTGCCTCTGATTTTTAGGACTGGTGATATTTCTATGTTGGTATTGTCAGTCCAGGTCACTATTATGATTGATATTTTATGGCTGTGGATTGCCAACCTGTGATTTAAATCTGAGTCCAGCTTCCAGACAACCTTTGTATCATTGACCAGGTCTTGGGGAGCGTAGGCTGAGGAGCAACCAGCTCCAGCGCGCCTGTTGGTGTGATGGAGGACGGACTCATTCTGCCATGTCAGATTGACCTTCGTGGAGGATTGATCCCATCCTGGCAGGGCTCCAAGTCCAGCTCTGACGGCACTGCTGTGTTGTTAGGCCAGTTCTAATCTAGAGTTAAGTCTGTCTGAGTTCTTGTTTAAAGGTAAAATATAAAAAAATCCCTGATTAAATCTGCCTCAATGAGAATGCTCTCGGCCTTTTATTTACACAGAAAAGGTGACTGAAATGCTGTTTTGCCTCCCATTTTCACACTGCTGTTCTTCTGACCCATGGTGTGTATTTGTCCTTCCTAGGGTTCATCAGCCCTGCCTAGATCGTACTCCAGAGCCCCGGGCATACGGCTGCTTTCTCCCCTTCCTCTTTTTTCATGTTGTTTCCTTTTGTTTCCTGACTGTGTGCTTAGCGAGGGTATATTTTCAAAGCTATGTATGGGTTTTAGCTGCCTGAATCCTGTTATGGCTAACAGAGAAGCTGTGCTGCTAATACACAAGTAATACTTGGCAAATGGGTAGTAAAATTCAGGATCGGTTAATATCAGCATAGGAGAGGGCTATATTGGCTCAGAAAAAATCTTTGCTGCTGAGAAAGCAGAATTCATCAGATCCTTCTAAAATAATGTTTCTGAACATTCATATGAACTCCCAACAGCTGTTGAGTTCAATCGTGTTTACTCCTAATCAAAAAATATACTGTTGTTTTTTCATAGAAAATTTAGAGAGGGGATTGCAAGTGTTTTAAAGAAAACTACAAGTAACAGTAGAACTAAATGTATTTTTGAAGATTACTTTCAATAGATAACCAGCTTACTGAAAAATTCTTTTTCCTGAAATTCAAAACAAAAAAATCACTGAACATTTTTCAGATTTGGCTTTCCCCTGCTGCTTTTCTCTGTTTAAAAACTGACTCTTTTAAAATACTTTTTACTTCAGCTGCAACATCTTATTTCTGCTGAAAATAAATTTCTATTGAAAAGTCCAACCAGCTTTTCTCTGTGAGGATTCAGGAGATCTCTTCAAGAAATGTTAGCAAAATGTTCTGTCACACAGTCTCTGCTGTAGGTAACTGGAGATATCTGTTCTCTGAAGAAATCTCCATTTCGTAATGCAGACACCTTTCATTTCTCTGCACTCTAGCTCAAAAACCTGTACCTGCCAACTTACTTTGACCAAAGAAAGGTCAGCTGTACATTTGCATAAAATCGAATATATTTGCATAAATCAAGCTGCAACTTCCTATATTACATTGATCTTGAATGCATATTCTGTTTTTCATGGTGACAAGGGATGAGAGGCAGCAACAACCAGCTGTAAGAGTGCCTATCTTAAACTCAGTCCTGCACTGAAGTGAACAGAGATCAATCCCTGAGTCTACCTGAACACTCACGGATGTCAATGAGACCGCAGCAGACAGTCGGTTCTGCTTCTGCTCAGCTCACCAGAGGATGAGAGACTATTTTTTCCCCATTCGTTACCTGTTCTGCTGTGCAGAGCTCTATTGAAGTCGTGGAAGAAACCCGTAGGTGTTCAGAGGTCCACATAGACTGAGAATTCACATTCAGGTATCCAAAACTAGGCTTTGCCAAGATCATCTGTAAATTAATGCACCTGAGATTTTTATACATTAAGTTTTAGTTAATTTAAGTTTACCCAAGGCGGGAGGGTCGTGATACATTGGGATCCAATTTTTTTTCTGTTTTGATGAAGGTGGCAGAGAAAACTGAGACCCTCCTGACTTTAGGAACTTAAGCCTCCAAATTAATTTCAAATTCCAGGAAATATCTAATAAAATCACTGCAGCTGTCACTGTTTAAATTACCAATATATTCAAAAGCAATTCAGAAGTGCCAAAGCGATGACATGCCAGGCCAGCCTCTGCTACTGCTTTGAATCCCCAGTGGCACCAAGTCCTGTGCTGGAAAGCCAAGGGGCCAGGTCACCCGCTCTCAGGGCTGACCGCTGGCAAAGCTTTTGCTTAAGAAACCACCTAAGCAGCTCCAGACTGGCCCTTTAGATAATCTGTGTGATTACTTTCACCCTTAAAGCCACTTAAACGTGAGACTTACAAAATGATGGATCTTAAAAACAGATTCCTGCAAGGGAACCCTTTTTTTGAGGGTTTGGAGAGGAATCATTTCATTTCTTATCGCAACCAAAAATTGCTTTCAAACTCTGCACCTGGGCTGTGCAAGGCAGGCAGGATTAGCTCTTTGCAGAAAACCCCTTTTTAAACTACACAGAGAATTTAAGTAGTGCCTGGGCCTTTCAGTGGCTTCCTCCCTGCAGTGGCTTTCTGTGTGTGCCACCGTGGGGGGGTTAGCAGATGGCATGGCTAACAGTGTGAAACGTTTTGATTTACTTGAATGCCTACCACCCAGCTCCGAGAGAAATGACTGCTGTCAGCTCTGCTAGTCTGAGTAAAACTTAGATTGCTTATCCAACCCCCTTTGCTTTGATCTGCCCTTTTTGGGTATCGCTGCTGTCCATGCTCACAAGCAAAACACTCAGCAGAGTCAACAGCATCAAACACCCCCAGCGCAGGTGACCAAGACAGCCTGTGCACAAAAACTGTACACAGAAAGTTTTCCGTCTGAGCCCCACGCAAGTCCCCAGCACACCACAAGTTAATGCACAGCTTATATCTAATTAAGCGTGCAAGGTGGGATCCCCAGGAAGGCGATCGGAATCGGGAGACACCAGAAAAGAGTAAGAAGAATCACCTGGAAACCAACAAAGTTTTACTGAGGGGGGAGGCTTGGGTTTCATTTTTTTTTCTCTCCTCTCACCTCACTTGTGCGTCTGCTCTCTTTTTAGACCCACGTTTGGGTTAAAAACTAGCTGTTATTCATTTTGGCATGTGCATGCCAAATCACAGGAGTTACCAGGGCAAAGGCCCTTCCTTTGAAGTCAGCAGCCAGACACTTTAGGGCACCCTCTCAGACTTCATGGCCGTGATGTGGAGCTCTCCCTCGCGCCTGGGTGCGGTGGGAGGTGGGACAGCCTGGGCTGCCCTCTCTGCTGAAGCTTTCTGGCTCTGCTGGAGCACACGCCGATTTGTAGACTCTCTGCAGTGGAGCTGCTCTGTGGGCAGCTTTACCAGGCACAGCTCGATGGAGGGTTTTGCAGAAGTATGGTGCTGACATGACAAATGAAAGCAAAAGCAGCTCTTGGCCTGGGCACAGAAGCTGTTTATTACCTGCAACTGCAGCAGGCTTCAGGGGACACTGTTCCGTGGCTAGCAGCAAGGCTCACAGAGCTGTAGAGCATGAGCTGCTCTACAGTAGGAGAGCAGATACTGTCTGTGCCAGGGTTTGACCTTCCTCTCATTCTGGAGCAAATCAGGAGAAATCCTACCAGGTCCATGGAGAACTTGGCTCTTCATTTCTACAAATGCTGCTCCAGCAGGAGCGAGCTGGTGTATCTGCACCTGCATGAAACAGTCTTGGGATCTAACCTGTCCACCGCGAATTAAGCAATAGAGGTGTAAGACGGTGACAGATCATAAACTCAAACCTTTGATGCTATCAACTGGACCAATTTCTGCTCCAGTATTCAACAGAAGCTTTTGGAAGGGTGAGATAAGGACTTGGGAATTGCAGCTGGCCTGAGCATAACACAGTGAAATCTCTATCAGTACTAGATGAGAGTGTGACACATTTAAACCAAATCAACAGTGTAATTATTTTATTATAATCTTGTAATAGCAACAACGACCTCAGTGCGGGGTCTTTTCTGAGCACGAGAGGTTAGCTGGGGTTAACCGTCCCCAGGATGCTGATCTCTCCAAGGCCGCGATGAAGATGTGGAGCCTTTTAAAAGGATTCATTACTGTCTGCTGAAGTCTCCATGTAACAGCCCCATAAGATCTAGGCATGGTTTTGAATAAGCCAGGTCTGGCCCTCCATCACCCCATGCATTGCCTCCCAGCCAAAACTGCTTTCTTCTGGCATTTTTAGCAGCGTGTCTGTTCTCGCTGCAAGTTTGCTTCCTCTGCGGTTTGTAGCATGCTGCCTTCCATGCTGGTAGGGCCAGCATAAGGGGAAGTAGGTGGGGAAATGCCACTCCTGTTCCTCTGCCGAAAGCAGATGAGAACTCTGCCTTCTATCTTTAGCTTGGGGGAAGCAGCATTCCCTCCTGCTTCCCTTTCCTGCACCGCTGTGCAGCGAGGGCTCCCCGGTGGTTCAGTCCGTTTCAGCTGGATGAAGGGAGGAGTTGGTGGCTGTTAGTCAGCTTGGAGATGCTCAGTGCTTCTCCTTCTGCATGCCTGCCCTTGCCCTGCCGAGTCTCAGGGCATTCGCACCACAGTGCATGCGATAAGAATCAGGCCAGGGGAAGTGCACATAAACTTAAGACTTAATTTAAAAAAATCTGCCTTTGCAGAATGATTAAAAACAAGAGGCCAGTTAAAAAGTGTTAGCAGGATTTTGAAAGTATCGAGAACATTTTGGCACCTCTTCTGTCCATAGTACGTTGTCCTGGTGTATTTCTTGAGTCGTTATGTGATGTTTTAGCTCCTGGCTAGATAATTATCAGACAAATATCCCATAATGCAGAAACATCAAGTCATTATCAAACCCTGGAAGAAAAAACTAAAATCAAACCAAAAACAAAATAAAGAAATATCCTACAAACAAGTGATCTATCTGATACCATTCTTCTGCTGGAGGCATCTCCATTAAGTTCCAGTGACAACAGATGGAAGGCAGGATGCAGAGAGGCCTCTAGGAAGACTTCTTCAAGCCTGTGCTAAAGTTGCTTTTAACTACAATTACAAAGTCAATTAGAAAGTCATTTCAGCACTAATGAAACAACGAGTGATTGATACTTAATGGTCTTGGCAGGCAACCCAGCCCAGTAAATACAGCTGAACAAAAAAAGGCAATTCAAAGTTACAAAACGTCAAAAGTTTAGATTTTTTGTGTGTCTATATATATATATATGTATGTGAATGCATGTATGTTTTCCAAAATCAAAGCATTTCACTTTGAGGTTGCACATGAATATCTTTAACAAGAGCTGAGTTCATACTCCCAGCCATTCCTGTGTAACCCATAATGTGCTCAGGCTGGCAAATCAGGTTCCCGATCCCAGGCTGGATTTGGAGCACTTCACTGGCCAGATCTGGTGTCAGGCGGTCATTTTGCATCTTCTCCGGGCAGCAGTGTGCTTTGTGCAGAAGTGGGGGTGAAGGAAGCGTAAAACCAGGTATGTTACATATTCTATATATTATATGTATATTACAGATAGATATATTTCTCCATAAATATACACACATGTAGATGTATATATATTTCTCGATGCCTCTGCCTTGAAGAGGTGGTAGGTCAATGCATTATCCTGTTCTCTTTCCTGTGGCTTCTATTGCTCTCTCTGGGTTTAAAAGCAATATTGATGTTGTGGTGTCTTGGCCTACAAGTCTAATCCCAGATGAGATTAGAAATACTCTCTACAGCAGGAGGAGAACCCGAGGGGAGGGTTCAGACTAAATCCAGCTGCTGAGATAGAAAGAGAGGTTTCTGAGCTTTGTCCAAATGGAAAATCTCAAATTTCAGTCCTCAGAGCAGACAAGTTTTTCCTTCACCGTGGTACAGCAGCGCAGAGCCGGGTGACTGCAGGGCACTCCAGCGTTAGCGAAGGCAGATGCCCAAAGCTGATGCAACGCAGAAGGATTAAAACAGCTGTAGGGAAAGTCCTGCAGTACAAACGATTTGAGCATAAACTCTTTAATGTAGATATGCTGTCCATACACAGATCCAGTTTACAACTTAATACTAGAGCAGAGCTGCTTGTGTGTTGTAATTATATCCTAGAGGTTTGATTAGCAAGAGGAATTTCCCTAGTTTTCCTGTAATCCTAGTGAAACCTGAGTGCAGCAGAGAAACCTTTTTGCAAGCAAAATGAAGGTTCTGGGATCTCCTTTTCATTTCCAGTGTGAAACGCCAAAGGTCAGTTCATGGTGACAGTTACATCCCTGTAACCGCGGGACCACTCCACTGCGCACGGTAAAGCTCGCTCTTCTCATGCAGCCTGTGGTGCGCTCACCTTGGCTATGGAGCTTCTCTGGCGTTTTTTCTTCGTGACGATTGCATGAAGATGCCAGGATCAGAGGCTGTTACCCTTGGCCCTGCACAGACACACAGACACTGTCTGAAAGAGTTTGACCTACTCATTTTAACCATGCTTTATACTTCCCATCCGAGGATTTCAATGTGCTTTAAAGGTACGTCCATGGTGCCTAATCATCTCTGAGGCAACCACTTGCTTGAGGTCTTGGGTTCAGAGAAGTGACACGCCTGTGATCTGTGTGGGTACCATACTGTCCATCCTGCGCTCTTTCCATCACTCCTGTGTCCTGTATCTCCTTTCTCTGTGAATTCTGTGATTCTGTGATTCTGTAATTACGTGGAAAGGTGCAGTTTAACTGCAAAGGAATAGCGGTACACAGAGCAACTGGCCAGATTGAAACATTTACGTAAGGCTATTTGCTTATAGCATCCTTTCACTCATGGCAAGACCTTTTTTTATTTTAGTCCAGGCATATGAGGCCTGCATCTTACAGATGTTATAGGCTTAAGCTGCCCTGAGAACACACCACCTTCCTCACTCCCAGGACCCGTGAGCCGGGTTTTTCTCATAATGCATTTGGTCTGTCTCTAGAGAGGCTGCTGTAAAATGATTGCTGAACCCATCTCCAGTTCACTCCTGCTAATTAAACACCTCTGGTTCAGTGCTTGCTCGCTCATTTTTTTTCTTTCTTTTTTTTTTTTTTTTTTTGGCTAGTTCCAAGAGGATATTATTTTTAGCTCCGGAGGGTTAAAGGGGAAGGGAATTGTGCCAGAATCAGGTTGTTAGGAGATGGGGAGAGAGGAAAAAATGCTGGGGGTAGGGGGAGATCTGCAATGATTAAAATTCCATCTAATAATAAGACAGAAAGCTCTGGTGCATGGGCCCAGCCTAAATTAAGCTCCTGAATTAGAAGCGCTTTCCAAAATTCCTCTCTAGACAATTTAATTAGGCGGCAGGTATTTCCGGAGTCACACGGTGGTTCCACTTGGCAGTAAATAAAGACTCCAAGAATTTTTACCCTAGAATCCAATGAAGAAAACAAAACAAAACCTTCAGCAGGAGACAAAGCGGCATGTTGTGAAATTGGCCCAGCTCCGTGCGCTGCGGGCAGGCTCTGCCTGCAGCCATCTGCCCCCTCCCTCCCCGTCTCACCCCCTGCCCAGCTCGGGTAATAAATGGTGTACCAGCACAATCCCGATTAGGGGGCCAGGAGGTTAATCTTTAGGTCGCTATCTGATAAAGTCCATATCCAGGCACTCTACTCCACAGCCTATTGATAATCTTGGGGCTTACTATTATTTAGTGTCGGTGCTGGATTGAGGTGTACAGTCTGCAGTCCTGGCACAAACGATGCGATCCATCTAAGTCAGCTTTGCTCTTTTCTTATGCTGTTCACCCCCGTCCCCGTCCGTGCCCCCCCTCTCTGGTGCCGTGATTAAGGACGTAGGATGCCCAGCCCCTCGCTGACAGCGCTGAGCGCTGAGGAGAGGTGATGCTGTCACGTTCGACAGTCTGGAGGAGGGCAGAAAGAGGGACTCGAACCAAGAGAAAAGACTTTTGCTTCCCCAAAACATCAAACCCTTTATTCCTCATTTATAATTAATAAATAATAATAAAAAATAAATAGTAGTCAATTATTTCCTTTTATGGTGTAAATGATCTTTCTAACCCATGAAAGCAAGACTTATACCCCTCCCTCCAAAAAATCTACCCAGACGTTGCTATGCTGAAGAATGCATAGTGACACAACAAGGAGATACATTACTTTCACCTGAAAGGTATCACTGGTTTTATTTGAGACACAAGGACAAGTGTAACAACATAGGCCATGGAGAAAGATAGGAAAAAATGGGAATTTCCAGAATCCCCAGAAAATATTCCTTCCAGCCAAACTGATTTTCTCATCATCTTCTTTCTACTGGCTGGTCTTGTACTAATTCTTCCTTAATTTCACTCCCAAACATTAGATGCTGCCTTAACATTGTCTTGGAAACACTACATGTGTGAAAATATTCTTTAGATTTCCTTGGGGTGAAAAAGAGAGAAATTAAAAACAAGACTTATCAACAGAGTGTCTGAGTCATAGGCACCCAGCTCCCATGGCATATGGGTCTGTGTGACGGCATTAAGTGACTGCAGAAGTCCCTGCTGGAGAGTAATGTCTTCACCCGTAGCCTTTCCGATATCAAGCTCTGGATGGACAGACAGGCTGAGCAACCCTAAATCCAAATTAAGCACCCAGAACGAATGGAAATTCGGATAATTCTTAAGGATTTTTAGTGTGTGAGAGTCAGCTCAGTGCTCACGGGAAGAGCGCTTGTTCCCCGTGTGGGTGTTCTAACCTTTAGCGGACACTAGTAACTACCAGCTATTGCCAGGAAGAATTGCCTAATACTTCAGGAAATGGCCTGGGTTTGCATTCCTTGAGCCAGGCATCCTGGCCTCTGAGCAGCCCTCCGCCTTTCTTCTTGAGTGGGTGTCTGAGTGTCGAGGTTAGGAGGATGCTGGGGATAAAGTATTAATTTTTGCACCAGGCTGGAAGAGCAGAGAGTATTTCAATTCATCTTTGTTTGTCGAGAACTTTGAAATTATTCAAATATATCTGTGTTCCCATTTAACATATAATAATAATTTCATTTAAATCTGAAGCGATTTTTCTAGTTGCAAGAGTTATTACCCCGTGTTAATTAAATATCCATTGATTTCTAAAACAAAGGAAAACACTCGTGCTTATTGAGATTTTACGGTGATATTCAATATAAGTGGATCTATTGTATGGTTTAATCCTCTGCAAATTTGCATTTCATAAGGGACAGTTAATATATAGCAAAAGATTAATTAAGAAAACGTAATCAGATGGCAAAAGAATAATTGGAAATGGCAAAAAGGTGAATTGACGGTTAGTTTAAAATCAGACTGGACAAAGCTCTCACCACTGAATTCAAAGCCACTTTTGTCGTTTAATTCGTGTGGAGCAGTTCCAGTTCCACACCTCTGTGCAGAAAACCACTTTGTGCTGCTAGTGGGATGTTGTGGGGACCCTGACAGATTGTGCTACCATGGAACGAAGCTTAGTTCAATTGCTTACGATGATATAACAGCTCCTTCGTGCAACCTGCAGCTTGGTACCTGGCTCTCCCCCTGCTTTGTATGAGGCTAGCTCATCTGACAGGTTAAGGGAGTCTCTAGCCCAAGTCAGATAGCCAACAAGTCACTGCCTTATTGCACTTGATTTTCTTCTGAAAGTCTACCCTGTAGACCTTAATGTATGTAGACTTTCTCTGAGGCCTTTTTTTGCACCCAAAACTAGTATCAAATTGGAAGTCAATTTTTAAAAATATCATTAAGAACGTCAAGTCCTTTTCATGTGATAGACATTTTTTTTTTCTCTTTGGCCAATTGGAAATACTAAAAAAATACATTTATTTTTAATCTAACTTGTTTTTGGTTTAGTCCACAAGGGAAACATTGAGGTCTCATGTATTTATACAGCTAAGACATTTTAAAGTACTATTTGGAACAGTTACTAAGTCTGAGAGTCAAGGCTGGAAAGCATTAGCCCAGAAACTCTGTTTAATATGGACTTGATGATATGTGCTATAAAATCATTGCCTGAAAAAAAAAAAAAAAACCAGAAAAGAAAAGAAAAGAAAAAAAAAGAGAGGAAGAAAAGAAGAAAAAAAGAGGTCGTAGCTCTCACTTACCTGAATTACAGCTTCAAGATTCTTCCCCTATGTTCACCATATGCACTGCTCTTCATCCAAGTGTTGGGTTTCCCATGGTGCTGCCAATCTGGAAAATAAAATATTAAGGCATGTAAAAAACAATGAGTCCTGCCCATTAATTGTTTATTTTTTCATTTGGTTCCTGCCTAGCACGACATCTTCCATCTGAGAAAGCCATTAGCACTGGGAAGACGGGCACTGAATAAGCGTTTTGCTGGAAATGGGACATGTTTGCTTTCTTTGGAAGGTGAAAGTAGTGGAAGAAATAGAATTTGACAATAGGGTGAAACTGCAAAAAAATGGGGGTGGGAAGTGGATTTATAAAAGAGAAAGCACGTGTTTCTTACCATAAAGACTTCTGCTTAGATTTTAATGCATATACATGTCCCTACATCTTAACAGCTACTTTGAAATACCTCTGTCCTGGTAATAATGCTATGGATTCACAGTCTCTGAGCTTTTTTCCATATGAATCTATCACATTGTTTATGTTGCTAAGTTTGGCTTTAATGTAAAGCTGAGAAGAATAGTCCTGCAGTGAGCAGACAGCCCCAGAGGCTCTCCCGTGCAGGCAGGTGATGCGCAGCCTGTCCCGCACGGCTCTGCCAGAGCCCCTCAGCCTTGCTCTTCCATGCTTCTCCCGATATTTTGATCTAATTCTGGTCCTATATTTCAGATTAGGCCAGAATCACATCTGCTTAGACCTTGGTGATGCTGCAGAAGATGAAATAACACTGCAGACTTCATTCAGATATGTTTGATTTGCATGATCTGTACTCACACTGTTTCCCAGCATTGTGCTATGCAAATATTTGAGGCAATCGACTTTCACTTGCACGGAACCTGGTAAACGATGAACTTCTTCAAGTGGCTGCATTCAAAAGTCATTTGGGTTGTCCTCTTTTTGGAAGAGTCTCAGGAGATGGAAGCCTGGAATAAATTGGCTTTCGGTCAGGACCTGGGCAAGGAGGATTTGGGGACCTTTTTTCTTATATTGTGTCAAGAATCAAACCCCCCAAAAAATGACTGGGAGGAAGCTCGTGAGGTTGTTTAGACCACGGATTGGCCACAAAGCAGAATTAATTCAATGGATGTCTTTCCTGACAGATGGTTATTTAACCTGTTCGTAACAGTCCCCAGCAGTACAGATTCAGCGTCTAAACATTTCCATGCGCTGCAGAAGAGCAGTGCCCTGTCCCTCCCGTGACCTCAGGTTGTGCACTCAGGAGTCCAAGTTTTTTGAACTAGACACAGACTCTAGGCCCAGCCCTGGGGGAATGGGTGGGGTGTAAAATTCCTCAGCTCGGGACGAGCACTGAGATGACACTTTGTCTCAGTCTGTGCTTTATTCACAATTCTTGTGTTCATTTTTTTTTCCACCAGGAGGTAAAAAATTTACTGTTGGCTTATAGTAACAGCAAAGCAGAATCCTTTCCACTGCGGCTGAGAACACGCTGGTCAGACAGCACAAAGGTAAATCCAAGATTGTGCTGTACCATGTATGTTCCTGCTGTTATGCTCAGTTTCCATTCTGCATTTTTTAAAGATTCAGGACTAGCTGGGACATACAAAGATAAAAGGGACTTTCTGGCTCTCTGCTGTAGGCCACTGTCTGGGATAGGCAAGGAAAGAAAGTTAAATATAACCTTTGCACCCAGACAGCAAATCTCAGGAGGGCTGATTTTTCCTCTAGGATGCTCCAAGTTTAAAACTCCCTTAACCTGTTTATCAGATCCTACTCCCTTAGCGTCCATACCCCTGGTGAATTCTGATTTTCCTCCTGACTCGCAAGATTTGTAGCTGTCACTTGTAGAGGAGAAATGATGCCGTGCGATCCATGTGACCAAGTCATTAGCTAAATCAAACCGTATTTTGAATACTGAACAGCGTGTCCTCCTGGAGAATTGTTTGTAATCAGTCAATATTATTTATTTTTAAAAGGGCAAAAGATACCATTGAGTAAATTTGAATAAGAAATAAATTTGGAGAAATTGTAATCAGCCTGTGAACATTTTGCAAGCAAAGAGAAAAAGAAACAGGCTAAATTAATTGATTAAATTATTTGTGGCAAGTGCCTCTCTCTGTTCTGATCGTCTTCTCAGTCCCTTCAGTATTTTGGTAGCATACCTCAAGCCTGACCTGAATCAAACTCTGCTATTCCAGAGCTCTTTCTTTAGTGGAGATTGCCAGTCTTATTCCGTTAAGTGATGGTTTTGCATTGTCGGCAAACGATCATTAAGGGAGCAGGCTGATAACGTAAATCTCGTTTTCACTTGCAAGTAAAGTCAGGTCTTTATGTGCCATGGAGACTGATGTATTTGCTCTTTGCCTTGCTTTTTTTGGCTTCCCACCCCCCAAACGGCGATACAGTTTTCAGGAAGGTGTTTACCACACGCAGTAAGTCAGCAAGTCTCTAGTTTTCCACCTACTGAAGAAGTGCAAGTAACATCTGATCAGCTGTAGCTTCACATCCAGGGACGACCCTGCTACGCAGGGAGATTCTTGAGGATAATAACAGATGGGGGCTTCCATCTGAACCAGAATAGCACTAAAGGTTGGAAGACTTGTTGATCTCAGCATGGAACCTCCCACACTGCAAAGCATTCACCAAGATGCTCACCAGACTGAAGTGTACGTGCCAGAGACCTCATCCACTGAAATAGCTTCCTGATCTTTCCACGCTTTTGAGCTCAGCTTAACTGCCAGGAATCCCCAGGAAGGAAGGAAGGAAAGAAGAATATCCTCTTGCTCCTCCGTACCCCCTCATATTACAACTCAGCACTCTGCTTTGATGCTTTGCTCTAAGAAATCCTTGGCCTGCAGCTAGAAGATATCAGGAGGCAGTCATGGCACTCATTCTCCTTTTCAGCTCTGCTGGATGAGGAGGCTCTGGAGCTTTCTGATTCCTGCCTCTTGCCAGTGGAAGCTGAAATTTCCAGCGTAAGAGCGCCTGGCCACTGCAGCAAGGAGCTGAACTGTGCAAAAGCCTGTGCTAGCGCAGCAGTCTGTACTCATGCTGCTTTCTTTGGTCCATAGACCCTGAAGACTCAGCACGTGCGTGAACGGGGTTTGCGTAACTGCATATTGGATGGTGGAGATATGAGGAACTGTATGGAGGGAAGAGTTAAAAAGAAAATCTTGAAAGGAGTATGATGCTGGCATTTCTGACCCCAGCATCTGCACACAGAGGGCAGCAGCAATATTGCTATAAAGTAAAGGAATAAAGCAACATCTGGCATGGCTTTTACCCAGCCGGGAGGGAAGCTGCTGGGGAAAGCGAAGAGAAGAGGGTGAATCTGGAATTTCAAATAATACAGAATGAAGAATGAGGCCAGTTCACGCAGATAGGGTGCACTGCAAGGGCCTTTCTACTTACCTCCTGCTGGCCGTGGTGAGCAGGGAAGAGAGCAGCAGTAAGCCTGCTGTAATCTGCAGAGGTGGTTTGATTTGGTTCGTTGAGCTAGTGAACCTCAGAAAGAGTGAATTATGGGCAGTTTTGCGTAAACCACTTCAGGTGAAGAAGGAGGCGGTTGTGATTGATGCCAAGAACTTACCGAGCTGAGGTGAAAAGTGTTTGTGTATTTCAATGTAGCATGACGTATAATGCCTTCCAGTTACAAGGTGCTACCTAGCATAACCCTAGCACAAGGGTTGCCTTTTCATAATGCTAACCTGTGATGATGAAGGTTTCAGCTTGATGTAAAGTCTCTTCCTTGAATTTTTCATTCTCTTTCCCAGCAGGGCTCTGTTCCTCATTCTTGGAATGCAAAAATGGTGGTAAAAAGCCAGAGTCTGTCTTCACCTTGGTATAGGCTTGGCATTTACTGCAAAAGACTGTTCAGCATGGCTTTTCCAAATCATGCTTCTTCCAAAACTATCTGCAAGTACTCAAGCCCAGTAGCAGTCCCACTGACTTGTACAGCTGTGCTTCCCAGGTCCCTCCCCAGCTGCTGAGCCACGGCCAGAGGTAGGTCACTCTTCAGCCAGGACGACACTCGGGCATTCCCAATAGGAGGCTTCCACTGGGAAGGAAACTAACAGAGTTTGGTGGAAAAACAACATGCCCAGAAAAGGAACCTGCCCTTTTTCTTATTGTGAAAACAAGAAAGCTGTGGATTTGTTTCATCAGCATAACACAAAAACAGCTGACATGGAGACTTTGAGTACCCACACCAAGGGGCAGAGGATACTAGTGGAGGAAGAGCTCACGGAGGCAGAGCTGTAAGCCACATTAGCAGAGCATGCTACGACATATACTTTCTTACTGTCAGGTTACTCTTTCCCAAATAGTAAGTTTTCCTTCTAGCACGTCATTTGAAGGCTAAAGACTGTAATGTGGAAGGTTACAAACAGTAAAGAGAAAAATATAGAACTACCTTATGGACGTCCCTACACAAGGCATTCTGGTTAACTGTGATTAGGTAATGAATCCAGTGTGATATATGCTGAATTCTCAAATTTACAGACTTCTGTTAACCCATGGGAGAGACAAATGTTTCAACATGCTTTAGCAATGAGTCTGAAAGACGAAATTCAGCTCCAGCCTGGAGTATAGAAGTCAAATTCCCTCGGATGCCAAGCCTCCTCTGCAGATGCAACTCCTAGCACCACTTCTAGACATACCTCAAAAAAAAAAAAAATTTAGACAATTAGATATTTCTCCCTGTCGAACAAAAACTGCTTTGTCTTTGGTGCAAATAGAGATTCACTTCCTCAGATGTGCTGTGTTTAGACTCTTTATGACAATAACTCAACTTTCACAAGACACTGATTCACAAGCCTTGGTCAGTGGTCTCCTAAATACATGCTTAACACATCAGAAAATTATAATTCTTCCATCAGCTTCCCAGTATAAGCTAGGAGAAACACAGGTTCTAAAACAAGCAACCTGTCATCAAGTTATTTTCTGACAGGTAACACTTCTTATGACAACTGGTAGATTTTTTAGTCTTTCTTTGAACTGTTATTAAAATATTAATATCTGACCAGTGACATCACATATTCCTTATTGCTCTGAAAGCATATCGGTGTCTCAGAGACATACTGAACTATATTTACCTATGTAGCAGTGATAGACAACATAAAGACTTTTTTTCTGTAAGTCTTTTTGTTCAAGCTCCTTCCAGTTTCATTTTGTCACTTTTTTGTTTGTTTGTTTCGTAAATATAAATGCAGTTGGCATTGGCCAAGATGTACAGAACAATGTTTCCTGAGAGGACTGAACCAGCAGGCAGAAAGCAGCTTCATCATTCGTTTGAGGATGTTATCCCAGGGAAGGCAGTTCCAGTTTGCTGAGAAATTTGCTTCAGGGTAAGTAAATGGATAAACACAAATTGGGTTCCATTGTATCTCCAGACCTTTTGTCCCTTATGCCTGCCTCACTGATACTTGAATATTAATTTTCACTGGGTTGATGGCCAGGGTGTCTGCTGCTCCTATCAGTCGTGAAGACTCATGCGCCTGCACAAGCAATACTCTAACAATGAACAAAGCCTTTAAGTACAGAATATTAAAACACGGACTTTCATTCCTCTGCAAAGGCATCTACAGTAATCATGAACAAAATTAAGCATGTCATAAATTAAGATGGCTATTGGATATCAATGCCTCTCTTAAAAGTGTATCTGTCCCCAAAAGGGGAAAATCTACTTATTTGGTCTCATATGAAATTTCCATTGTACTCTGTAGAGCAACACTGGTGGAACTCATGCATATGATTAAAATCAGCTTCACTGGCAAAGTATTTAATATAAATACAGCATTTCTAAAACCATAATTCTCCTTAAGGAAAGAAAAAAAAAGCATTCTACCATAACAATCAAGGTGAAAGAACTTTTTCTTCATATGTGATCTGGAAATTTTGAATACATGAATGTGTGAATGGAGGACAAGAGCCCCTCACAGACTAATCAGAGCTAGAGGTCATGCCATAAGTTATTGGAAAGGTAATTTTTTCTAGAGATGTAATATGGTTTTGAATTTGACCTGTGACTTCTCAGATGTCACTCATGACCCCAAATAATCCAGCTTCAGCTTCTTGAAGGCTATTAGGAGTTGAAGGTCATGCTATATGCTTCCACATTTCCAAGGTAAAGTGTTAGACCAAATTATAGGCCACTCAGAAAATCTGTAGAAAAAACCTGGTGAACAAAGCATTTCTTTATGTTTCCCATCTAATAGGATGTGATTTCAGATTAACCTGTGGTTGAACAAGCCTCTAGAAGATTCTGCTTCCTTATGTTTTGCTGAAGAGAAGGAAGATATAATAATTAGCTACTAAATCTTGTTATAATTTTAAAAAGTCAGATATTTGTTTATTAAGGAAATCCTGTTACTGTGATCTGTGCTCATACAAATACCCAGATTTTTGTATTTTTCATGTTACTTAGGAAAAAGGTGTGAGATTCACTTTTTCCAAACTTTAACTGTAGATACCTAAACTGTAAATGTCTAAACATCTCCGTAGGAGCTAGTTGTGTAAGTTCTCCTACAGACTATGGAGAATAGTCAACAGTTCCAAAGCACAATTCATCTCATCTTGATGTGCTTGACAAAAATTGATCATTAATCATGATTTAGAAACCCCTACTTCTTTTCATTGACTTGACCATAAATGAATCATGGATGACTGGATCACACACGGTTGTCCACACTAGAGTTGTCTGGAGTCAGGTGCGGTGAATCCCTCCCTGGGTTTCTAAAGAGTTCCATGCCAGAGATAGATCTCTTCTCCAGAGGAAGCTAATTGAAAGCTTGGTGACATTTATGTTTCCCTCAACTTCCGAGGGAAGTCTGGGACAGGAAGATCGTTAAATGCTTACTTTCTTTCTCTCCTCTGTTACTTGTATATATTGTGATTCTCTTCAGCAATTTATTTGTAAAGACATGTTAGCCTCTTCTCAGCATTTGCTGCCTTGGTGATCTAATAATTTGCATAATAATTTCTTTCCTAAAGAACACTGAAGAGTATCTGCCTTGAATGCTCATGGTAAATTACATTAGCTGGCAATGGGACTTTTAAGATTGTAGTTCTGAAAACAATTGTTGCAGATCTGCATACACTAAAGCTGCGTTCAGGCCACCGGTGGGGTCAGGTAAAAGCAGTACTGTGTCAAACCCCAGTTCCTTGTTGCCATTGTGAACCTGGAGTGATTCCATGAGCAGAACATCTACCAGCAGTTACACTGGTGCGCCTGAGGGCCCAGTTTGGCATCTAGGCAAACATAAGTATTGGCTATTTTTCAAGTAAGTTTCAGCTAGGTGAGACTGAACCATATCATTGGAGTGACTGAAGCACAAAAAAATAACCAGGACCTTTAAAACAGACTTAACAATTTGGTATTCTGTTAAATGAAAAGTTGGAAAACTAAAATATCTTTTCTAAAAACAAAGTTCCCCTAAAGGTCTCAGAAATAGACGCATTCAAAATTGCTAATTTTTCAAAATCTTAAACATCATAGCCTTTGAATGCTGTTTTCTGTTCACTGGGATTTATCAATCAAACTTATTTTGTTTCTTCCACATTCTCCATTCATTTAACTTCTCTTATCCCACTTCCCAGAAGCCCAAATACTTAGTTTAATAAAAGAAACAATTACTTCCATCTATTTATCTTCCAGGCAAGACCCTTCAAATATATCACTTTTTGTGAAACTCCACTGCCTGGTAACTAAAAATGCACGTGAGACGAAACTGTGCCTGTCCCTCCACGTGACTTCTGATGAACTGAGATGAGTGAAGAGAGATGTGAAACTTTGAGGAAAGGGGAAAAAGGGAGGCAGCTTAAATGCTGAATGAGTGGGTCATGTTGCCTCATTCTTGCTCATTTGTTACCATCTGATGACTCAGCATCACAAGGGGAATAGTGACTCTGCAATTCTTGTAAACCCTGTCTAGTAATTCCTTCCACATAGCAAGTGGTGGGGGGGTTTCTTCTAAAGCAGCTAAAACTGGTTTGACATCTAACTTTAAATCCTGCTTATGTGCTGCCCACAGTTTGTGTTTTTCTCCTACAATGTGGAATGATAAAATATATCAAAACGTGGACATCTTTTTTTTTCTGGATGTTCTGTTAAAAAAAAAAAAACATGCAAAAATGAATTCTTTACCTCAAAGAGTTTGCAGTGTAAGTAAGACAAATGCAACAAGCCATACCATGCTGAGGAATAGCTTTGTGTTGTGTTGCTGGAAGCTTTTTTCCATAGAGAAAAAAATGAACACTCCTGGGGAAGTCAAGCCAGTTTAAATAGACGGTGCAGATCTCACATGATGACTGCTACAGTTTCTTGTAACTCTTGCTAGTGCAGAGAGCATAGTCAGCAGAAATGGTGTACAACCAGAATACCCTTACCCTTACCCTCACCCTCAGCTTTAAAGTTGAACAACCTCTGAAGTGCCTTATTACTTTTTTTTAATTGTAATATTAGTTTTGATCGTTGCCAGCAATATGGTCTGTAGGATGTGTCTGATACAGACCTTGGAAATGTTGCAGGCTTCCGTTGCAAGGTAGCTTGGAGAATGTGCTTCTGCACAAGCATCATGGTCAACGTTGCTGTCTAACAAAATATCTCTGCAGAGATGTTTTCAAGTCATTTGAAGTCAAAAGGTTCAATAACAGGACATCCCCTAAAGCAGAGCCCATGTAATGTACTGTAAGCTGTTCCATCAGCTCCTGATACTACTTTTTTATTTTTTTACAGCCTGCCTCTCTCTGAAAGACCTGACATTTTTCTGTGCAAGACTCCTTCTTTCACACCCACCATATGAACTCCTTCATGGAGATACGTCTGTTCTCTTGTAAGACACGTTCTTCTCCTGTGGGCTGCTGACCCACCAAACTAGGAAACTAAAGGTGGTCCTTTCATAGAAGGAGAATACATCTGAGCTAATATGTTTTTGAGCAAAAAAGAGGATACGTGAGAACTTTTATTTCTGAGGAAAATGAAAAAAGAGCTCCCTCAAGCAGCATTGCACTAAAATAGGAAGAGAAGATTCTTCTACCCAAATCCCTTAGGTGCTTTTGAAGTTAGTCTCCATTTACTACCAGATTTCCCTTCAGAAGATGTCCTGTCTTGCCTTGATTATAAGATAAAATAGTATGTCTAGCAGTTGTTTCCTGTTTCTGCAGATGTGCTTTTGGTATTCAAGGCCTCATTTTTAATTTGAGTCCAAATCCCTGAGTGGTAAGAGCAAGGTTGGAAGCTCATAGGAAGTTATTTTGCTTAACTAGTCTTGTGCTTCTTAGTTACACCAACTGCTATGAGTAGATGGAGAGCCCTGAGAGAGTAAGGAGTTTCAGCTGTGCCAGAGTGCAATGCTTCTAACCCAAAGTCCAGCTTCTGTTAGTACTAAAACAGTGGGACACACGGGCAAGAACCCAGCGGGGTGTCTCCGGGTGTGATGGTGCCATTTTGGCCAGCACTGGGGATCCAGAGCCACACATAGACCAAAACCAGCGTATCTGCTGTGCAGTGGGATCCAGCTGTTAAAACCTTAAACAAGCAGAGGAGTCTGAGGGCTCTGTTGGGGAACAAAGAGAATAGTGGGAAAATGCCAAGAGATTATTAGCTTAGCCAAAGATTAGACATTTGCACTAGTAATTAAAGTATTTTGCATTGGATGCAGGCTTTGGCAAGTACCACTGACAAAAGATTTCACACATGCATGCATGCGTGCAAGTACACAAGATCTTTCTCTCTCACACACACACACACAGAGGCAAACAGAAAGAATGAAATAAGCCATTAAGAAATATTTCCGCATAATGCAATTATTACAGCTGTATAATTGAATGGGGAAACCATTGATCTGTAGTAGAAAGGAAATTGCTCTTTTCATTGTGTTCCTATGAATATGTGAACATTAATCTCAATCTATAATCAACGTTCATTTCAAATCTGATTGCGTGCCACTAAACACCCGTAGCTATGCTAACATTATGTTAATACGGTTCAACATCATAGCTCCCAGCTTCACAGCACAAATATTTTTCTTTGGCAATCAATAGTAATTTCAGCTGAGTGGATGGAAGTCACGTTTTAATGGTAATCTTTCCTCCAAGCCTCCAAGTGGAAACTCGACTGGTACCTTAACACGGCTGCAGTGCATTGCATGTAATCAGATAAATTAACCTAAAAGAGAGAGAGAGAGAAAACACAGATCAGAAATAAAAAGCGGCGCCAAGAAGCTCTACATTTTCCTGATAGATTAAAGTGCTCATTACCATGAGAGAGAGAGTGGATTTCAAGAGGGGGAACTGAATTCCCTTGGCTTTGAGCCACGGCTGTAGAGGCGGTGGGTCGCAGTGCGCAGCGCAGTCGGGGGATGCCTCTGAGGAGGGGCAAGCAAGGCAACCCAGCGAGGGCTGACCTGGACTCTGCTTCCGAGAGCCTGGCTGGCCTCAGGGCACCAGCGTTTGTCCAAGAATAAGGAGTCTCGGTTTTAATGTTGCGCTGCACTGCAGGCTTCCTGCAGGACCTTGGGTAAATCACTCATTCTACTTGTGCTTCACGTCCCTGGTTTTGTGAAAAGGACATAATAGTGCTTCGCTGTCCCCTGGGGATGCTGTGAAGATTTCGGGGTGATCAGTTACTGGGAATGGGAGCTACAGAGCTATGTTGCTTTAGTTAGAAGTCTCTTGGCTTTGCTGTCTCATAGAGCTAAAGCTCAGGAACTTTTACACTGCTACTATGTTGTATCAAACTGCTTTATTTCCTTAATGGCATCTATTTTTAGGTATTTCCAAAGGCTTTTCTTTTTTTTTTTTTTTGCATTCAGGGGGCCAAACTGCTGGACTGAGTTCCTTAAAATCTTCCTTCTTTCTAAAGTAGAAAAAACCAGTGGTCATTGTAAAATCTAGACAAAAAGTGCTAGGTACAGGCCAGTGTGATCTTCACAGTTACCAGGAGCTCCATAAATTATTACCTCCATAAAGGTGTAAGAACATAAGGATAGGAAAACATCTGCACTGGCTCGGACCAAGGCTTGTATAGGCAGGTATCTTCTCCTTTAAAGCAGCCAGAGAACAGGAGTCTAGGGGAGCACGGGAGAACTGATCAGACATATAGAGATACTTCCCCCATAGCACTCTCCCAGGATCTGGTAGCTCAGGCATTTCTTGAGCTATAAATGTTATCTTTACCCACAACAAAGAGTTTTGTTTGTTTGGGTTACTTTTTACTTTTTTTCTTTTTTCTTTTTTTTTTTTTTTTTTTAATTGGAGAATATGTCCTTCTAAGAAACCCCAAGGGATGGTTTTTGTCCAAGAGATCTTCCAACCCCTTTCTGAACACTTTCAAGCCTTTTGGACCTTCAGCTTCCTCTAGCAAGAACTTCCTCAGCTCTGCTGTGTGCAGGAGTGAATTGCTTTGAATTCTACTGATCTTAAACAAGATTTTTCAATAGCAAATATAGACTGTGGGTTGCCTTGGTAGTACTTATTTTGTTTCACATTATTTTTATTCCCTACCTTGAGGCAGCTTTTAAAGAACCTGATCTGTAAATCTGTTTGTTATCTGTAAATCTACTTCTTCTTTGAAGTCTGGTCCCTCCTAGGTTCCTTAACAGATTTAGGTGTCTTGACTTGTGTATCCCAAAAGACTTTCCAAACAGTGAGTCACTTAAAAAATCTTATCTGTGTTATTTCACTTAGTGCTGGATAAATTCCCAGTGTCCCATTAAGCCAGGGTTACCTACATAGGTGTTCTCTATGGGAGACAATCTTCTCAGTTGTTACTCCAGGGTCCTGGCCAGGGTCTAGCAGAGGTCCTTGGGACTTTGCACCAACCCAGAAAACCTCCCTGCTTTAGCGGGCATGTTTTAGGGGAACAGGGTCCTCCTGAATGGCTGCCATGTCTAATTTTTGAGATCTTCACAGGAGTTTTTCCTCTTTTCTAGTTCCCCCAAAAGGTATTGGCTTCCAGCAACCTGCTCAGATTCACCAGTGAGGAAACCAGAAGCAGAAAGACAAGCTCTGAAATGTGTACATGAACTGGCTCCTTTTGTAAGAATACCAATTTTCCCTGCTTTGGGCCAAATCAGAAATCCCTCAAACTATTTCATCCTTGCAACTTAACCATTTTGACTTTTCACTCTGTTTAAAACCAGAAATTCTGAGTAGTGCCAACTTTGCTGTCACTATTGATTCACAGTTTTCTTAGTTCTGTTTCATGTCCGTTCCTGGGTCCCTCCTTTTACACCCATTGGTTTTCTACATAAGAAACGTTTAACCACTTGGTACGCTTATGTTACTAAAGCTGTCCAGCCAGACTGCGTTTGGTTCAATAGGGCTTTTCCACTGCCTGGGTGGGAAGTGTGTTGGAATATGGGACTTACTTAAATCCGTCTTGGCTTACTTGGGTATATCTAAGGTAGGTCCCTAAAAACAATGTTATTTCAAAATTAACAGAACATACTTGCATGTGCGTAAGGAGTGAGGTTACAGCAAAAAGCAGTCCTTTCCCTCTTCTAAGCTGAGCCAAAGTTTCAAGTGGCCTCTGGCTTTCCCCAAGATCAGGAAGCTGAAAATGTAACTAACTGAGAGCCAACTGTCTCCCATCTCCTCTTTGATTTCTGTGCCCAAGGCACTGTGGACCTGACCCCAGGACCTTCTGGCTCTAAAAATGGATATTGTACTGCCCAAGTGGCTCTGGTAAAGTGCAGGATTGGAAATGCAGTGTTTGTAGTTGTAATGATTTGCAGAACAGGTGGGCCTTTGGAAACAGGGAAGATTGGCTGCCATCACCTCAGTGGCTTCTCTGTGTGGTCCAAAGAAAAGGAGAACCAGGATCTCCTACTTGCTGCAGATTATTCAAGTCTTCTAACTAATGGGCTAAATTCCGACTGATGTAAACTGGAGTAGCTCCACTGAAGTCAATGGAGCTGAGCTGTTTCACGTGCTGGCTTAGGATTTCTTCCGTTACCTTTGAGCATGTGTAGAATAAAAATTGTAGCATTACAATTAAAGTCCTTCGTATGCCGTGGATGATAATCCATGCCATTTCTTGCCCCTTTGGAGCCGAGTAAAGTTGTCTCAAGATTATGAGCCTTAGATGTTTAGAGCAATTTTGACTGGATCAGAGGTTATAGCCTCTGCTTTTTAACATTCTGCTTTTATTTGCAGGCTATGAAGTGTAATAGTTCACCATTTTGGTTTAAGTATCACAATAAAAGTCAGCGAGATGGAACAGGCAATAAGCAGCCGTTTTACATCAGCGCTGCTGAGACAGAGTGCTTAAGTCTTCATTAACCTACGGAGGAAGGAGTTACAGAAAAGACACTTGAAATAAAATACCAGGGATGAGGCTCGAATCTCTTCTGGATCTGCACAGGCAGGCACATTGGAAGGCTGGTCTCCGGTGTGAAAGTCTTCTCGTGTCTGTGCTGTCATGCAAAAAGTGGGAGGGTGAGGACACCCCACGCTAGTGTGGCAGGGACAGGGGTGGCCAGCTGTGTCACCACTGATGGACACCAGGAGTGAGTGTGTGCCAGACAGGCTGTACTGCAGGTTTTAATAACTCGGGGATGGCATTTCTGTAGGGCGCATTTGCAGCATCTCTTTGTTCTTCATTAAGCCCTTTATTAGAATTACGAGACTGCTGGGTCTCCTTCTGACACATGGTATTCTGTTAATGGTCTGCGTGTTTCTACATGTAGTCCAGGAGAAGGTGGGGAATACAGTGGTAGGTGGACAGATTTCAGATTTTTAGGTACCAAAACAGCACAAAAGTATGGCAATGTCAGTTAGCTCAAGGTATGCTGCTAGTACTTCTCAAATATGTATTATTTCACTACTTTCTAAATATTTAGAGCTTTCATAACATATATTCAGTAAACTTACAAAATCCTGCTTTAACAATTCACAGAAAATAATGCTTAGTAAGAGGCAGACAACTGGGGAACTGAATGCGAATCTGTAAAATTTGTTGGAGGTTCAGGTGAAAGTGTCTCTAATATTCAGCAATAGCACAGCTCGTCACCGCTGGAAACATGGCCATGTTTTGACTGCACTTGATGGCAGAAGAGGTAGGACAGATGTGAAATAGTAGTAAATAAATAAATAAATAACTCTCCCTCTCATCCCCTGGGCAAGTTCCACCGCCAAGAACGAAGTGTAATGCTCCTGACACCGGGATGCAATCTGACTGAAATCCCTTTCTCTTCCTTCAGAATGAGGCGGAAAAAACCTGTGGCCCAGTTTTCTGGGCTAGTGTGTGGATAACTGGCATAGAAAGCTGCTGCAGGGCTGTGGCCGGTCACCGTGTAGGACCATTGGATGATTGCCCAGGTGGGTCCCTGGAGGAGCCATGCTTCCCTCCCAGGCCCCTTGGCTCAGTGGGTTGTGCCCATACGGTTAGTCCTAACAGGTGATGGAGAAAAGGCGTGACTTGTGTCACCCTGGCGGGTGCAATCAATTGCAGTGAATTGCCTCTCCTGTGAACAAGTATGGGAGAGCCAAAGGCAAAATGTAGCTCAAAAACTATATTTTGAAGGCAGGAGGACCCATGTCACAGAGGAGGAAATGGGCATCACAAGCTCCTGGGCTTGTCAACAAATATATTTTTAGAATCATAGAATCACAGAATCATAGAATCATAGAATTGAAGAATCGTAGAATGATAGAATGGTTTGGGTGGGAAGGGACCTCTACAGGTCATCTAGTCCAACCCTCCTGCAATGAGCAGGGACATCTTCAACTAGATCAGGTTGCTCAGAGCCCCGTCCAACCTGACCTTGAATGTTTCCAGGGATGGGACATCTACCACCTCTCTGGGCAACCTGTTGCAGTGTTTCACCACCCTCATAGTAAAAAATTTCTTCCTTACATGTCATCTAAATCTACTGTCTTTTAGTTTAAAACCATTACCCCTTGTCCTATTGCTACAGGCCCTATTAAAAAGTTTGTCCCCATCTTTCTTATAAGCCCCCTTTAAGTATTGAAAAGCTGCTATAAGGTCTCCTCAGAGCCTTCTCTTCTCCAGGCTAAACAACCCCAGCTCCCTCAGCCTTTCCTCACAGAAGAGGTGTTCCATCCCTCTGATCATCTTCGTGGCCCTCCTCTGGACCCACTCCAACAGGTCCATGTCTTTCTTGTACTTTACCTCCTCTTCACTGAGGCATAGTTTATGGTGCTCTGTGCTAGACTCATTTTATGATGGAGAAATCACACTTTCCCTACATCCCAGAATCAGGAGAGCCCAGCTTAGATGAAGGTATTGCTGCTTTCCTTCCTCCTGAACCATTCCCTCTCCCTGGTTCCCAAAGCGCAGCGTCCCAGTCCCGGGCCTTACACAACATACTTTTTTGCTGCTTCTTTAAAAGGTCTCCTTGAGACTGCCTCTATTTACTTTTCAGTATAATGATGATTGTTTCCCTTGCCTGGAGGAAAACACAAAGTAGAAATGCTGAAAATTTGCTGTTCTGGCTTATTGCTTAGAAGAGATTTTGCTGTTCGGGGGCACAGCTTACTGTGCCATGCTTGTGTCTCCTCCTTGTCCTGGGTTTTGCAATGTATGAGTACTTGCAACATCTTTTGCAATCTATGCAGGATCTCTCTGTCTGCTGGGCTTCTGTTTGAAACCCAGTATAACTATTACAAACTTTCCAAAACACAGTCTCTGCCTGTGTTTGTGATTCCCTTTCCCCCCATTCTCATCCTAAATTTGCTCTTTTTCCAGGCAAGTTAAACACCTCCTCCTGAATGCCAAACAGAGAATGATAAAGTGCATTTTGTTTCCTAAGATAAAACTGGGAAGAAACACTACACAAGGAAAACATCTCTCTTAAAATAGACACATATACCTGTCTAATTCTTTTATTTTACTGCAGGAAAACACAAAAAAATTAACCAGCTGTAGGGTGAAAAACAGGTTTTAGAGTCTATTAAGTTTTCAGCTTTGTTACATGTTTCTTAAGTCACTTACGGGGAGAAATTCAAAGACAGCTACCTACTATTTAAAGTCCTCGTTTTCTATGGTGTTACACAGAAAATGGCTGGTTAGAAATAATTTTGCTTTCAATTGAAATCAGATGTAGTAGTCTTCTGGAGTACATGTGCTTTGTCAATCTGTGTTGCCAAGTGGAGATTCACAGCTAGGTGTAAATGAAGTGGAAGCAATATATTCACATCGGTGAACATACGTGAACCTGGGCTACTTACCTATACAGGGTGGCCACACTATATGGATATTCAAATCATGGCTTCAAGGCCCTCGTCTTATGCAATGGCAGAAGAGTACTTTATTTGCATGACAAAAGCAATATATTAATGATAAGGAAGATTCAGGATAAATAAAGACTACAAAGCATTTTGATGTTACCGTGGGGAATATAATACGAGTAACTAAGATAAATGGATGGTTAGGAATAAGTAATAAGTAAATAAAAGTAAGTAAGTAAGTGCTTCATAAAGCTCTGCTGTTTCTTCAGAGAATAATGAGCTTTCCTGATGTCCTACGATTAGTAGCTTGTGCATTATTTTAGTGGCTACCAAAATTCATGTGAGAAACTGAACAAATCAGAAAGGTCTTCCCTAATTTTGTATTTGTATTTTTAGGCCTCTGAATTCCTGTGTGTGTCCTTGCCCTGAGAGGCAAGGACGTGCTAAAGCTGTGCTGGAGTCTGCATGATTGTGAGCATAGACTACATGAAGCACTTCCAAATATCCAGCTAGTGACTCAGTGTAAATCTTGTACTCTACTTAGAGATAGCATCTAAAATAAAAGTGCTTTTTTTCCTCTCTTTTTCTCCATGGCCGCTGTTGTCCTATGAGAAAGGGCTCTCTGTGTATTTAAACATTGATGAACTCTTAAGTAAAGAATCAAAACAAAGGGAAGAAAATAGTCCCCAGCAGTGTGTGAACAGTGAGGGCTTCTCTGCCTTTGCCCTGATTTTTTTTTCCCCCCTTCAAACAGCTGTAAATCTTCATGATCTCTCTCCTTGTCCACCAACTCTGCTAGAGGCAAGTGAACAGGAACATGCACAAATATTCAACCCCAGAGAGGGAGAAAAAAAGCTGAAATAATCCCTGTCTACACCCCTCCACCCATTTACTCTCTCCCCTCTCCATGCAGCCATGCCAGTGCCAAGACGTGTCAGCACATGCAAGGGTTTTATCTGATGCCTTTTTAGATCCCTGCTATTTGCTTGCAGGACTTAAGCAAGTGAGAATTTTATAGCGGGCTGATCAAGAATGAATAGAAACCTCCTGTTTTCCCCATCTCAATTTTCTGAATAGCAGCATCTATTTCTATCCATCAGGCTTTGGAAAGGGGACACTGCCTCTCTCAGAATCCTTTTTGCTTTCCCCATATTTTTTTCTCCAACTAAGAAACAGGGTAAAATCCATAAGAAGTGTGTAATGGCACCAAATTGGTACCATCCAATTTGTACCTGGGGGTCCTCCTGTAGAGGCGATGGCACATTGCATTCACTGGGAATCTGGGTGTAGCATCATGGGGATGTTGCATTTAGCCCACCCAGGGATGTGACGGAGATATCCACGTGCTCCTCTCTGCTCTCAGGTACATTGGCTGTACAAATCTGAGGCAAACACAGTACAGGAATGCCATTTCTGGCACAGACTTAATCTGTAAGTACAAGAATTATAATGTAAATAGAGAGAAACAACAACTGAATGAACTTTTAAAATCTTCAAGAACTCAACCTCGAGAGGATTGGGTCTATGTCACTTTGTTGTTTGTTTTTGAGACAAAGTTACTGTTTCTCTCTCTGTGTCAAAGGGATTTTAATCATTGCCTTTTAAAGAAGTTAAGTTCAAACAATATTAGGATGTTCTCTTTAGCCCTATTTAATTTTTCTATATAAAGTGCGACGAGAGGCAGTATGTCATACAGAGATTTAAAAAGGCTTAGTAATTGGTATTTTTCCATCATATTAGACATCTACAGGCCATCAAGACTTCACCTAAATATGTATTTAGCCAGAAATTCTAAAGCTGCTTCAATTTTTGGCATTTAGCACCTGGGGACCTGGTGGTTCAGTCTCAGTGGTGGATTTGAACACACAGCAGGACTGATACAGGGGTGATGCCATGTGGTCTCTAATGTAGTGATATAGAAAAGAAAAATCCCTTACGAGTTGCTGAGTACATCGTGTGCATTTTAATCACCAGTTAGATGGTCTGTGCAGTGGGCACAGCCAGAATATCCTTATTATTTCTCTATGAGAGAGCTCCTGCACCTTTAACCGCGTGTGACAGTTCCTTAGCTGCCGTGCCCCTCACCAGAGGTTCATTTTCTTCCCCTGGGACATCACTCAGTAATGTGCAGTAATTTTCCCCAGTAGTAATCAATAAATCCAAATTATCTTGAATAAAGCCAGATTTATTTAACACAGTGTAACAAATAGAAAACCAGAAAGAAAATCCATGTAAATACAATTTAAAGCGAACAGACTTGTCTGAGACTATAGACTACGTCGTAAGCACTCCAGCTGACCAAGATACTTTACAACATTGTGTAGAGACCAGCTCATTAACTCTTTATATTTAGGAAAGTAGATTTCTGACCTAGGAAGACTGCAGGCTATAGGACCTTCTTTTCTAAAAGACCCCTCTTAAAAACAATTACTAAGCTCTCTGGTTATTAACCTGCCCGGTAAATAAGAAGTACTAAAGATGGATGCAGATCTTTAACTGGAAAGTCATTTTGGATAATGCTACTCTAGAATTTCTTGTGCAAATGCCTTAAAGTTTTTTTCTTTTTCTTCCCTCAGATGCTAGGCCATCAGAATATTCTCTGAAATCATCTATTGGCACTTCAGCCTTTGGGCTTCAATGACACTAGGATCGAATTCATACAAAACAATTTTTTACATCAGATTTCCTTCCCATAGCTTAGAAAATAAAATGCTATTCTTGTTTGTCCATCAGGTTTTTTAATTTCCCTGTTCCTAGAAGACAGGTTCTCAGAGGCTGTGATTTCAAAATGCCATTTTCCTGGGACCTCTGGCTTCCAGTGCTTCTTCTCTATTTCTGTGGTAACAGAAGTTTCTCCTAGAGCAGCACTGGTGAGGCTCTCTTTCTCCAGCTGATTAAAAGTTTACACCCAGAGTTTATCTATACTGTTTGGTCTTTGCCTCCATCACTGAACACACGTTCACAGCGATGCAAGTGGGGTTGCTCTACCCCTGGACCACTCCTTCAGTTGCTCATCCCCGTGAATGTCCCTTTATTTAGCTTTATTTGATTCTTCTCTATGAAGTGCAGTAAGAGCCTGCATCATTCAGAAATTCAAAAGGGATTTCAGTGGGAGGTTTTGGTGCATTTATACTTCGTTTTATTCTTTTGTGGATTGGGTATTTGGAGGCTAATTTTCAAAGCTTTCCATATAAGATGATAATGCTGTGATGCCATCCTCCAACCAACCTCTGTTGGAGTCCCAGAGATCAATTGCTATATACAGGGCTTTGAAATTTCGAAGGCTACTTAAAAAGGAGGCTTCCAACTTTGGTGGTTTAAATGCGAATTTTTCTGTTATAGCTTACTGTAGTGTTCAAGCAAGTAATTTCATGAACTTTGCTTTTTTTTATCAGCTTGTGCCTCCAAGTCGAGTTCCCATGTGGATTCTGCACTAAGGTATCAGTGCACACTACAGCCTTTCCCTTTCCTCTCAAAACTTTTAGGACCTTAATAACTTTGAGAATCATGCCTCTGCCAAATACAGTTAAAATTAGCCAACTGTTTCAAAAGTTTAGTGTGCTTATGCACATGCCCAGAGCATGAGTGTGTAAACCTTATTCCCTCAGAGAATGGAGGTAAAAGGAAGCTGGCCACTATAATCAAAATTGATAAAAGTATTCAATATTTTTAATGGAGCAAATCAAGACTGTTCTTATCATGTTCTTGCTTTTTTGCAAAAAATTGTAGTGACCCACATCCTCGTATCTGTTTATGTCACTGAATGCAAGATTGTGATAAGTGAAAAAGTACGCGGTGATGAAGTATACCCCAAAATAGCTGCAGATGCAGATAATTCCCCCTCTGAAAACCTTGTTTAACCAGATTATTGTGCAGTTCTCAATGCGTGTATTTAGAATTTGTGGGCAGCTTTTAGCATGCACACAATTCTCTACAGACACATTCCTTCTCACGCCTGACCTCCGTTTTACATGATTTTAAGCTGTTTTCCTCTTAACGTGAAGCTATTCCCAGTGCATTTCAACAACATATTTAGCATGCCATTAATTTTTTTTCCCTTCAAATCTCATTCCATCTGATAGCCTGGCAGCTCTGACTATAACCAGTTTCCTCCTCATTACCAGTCCTTTAAAAGAGAGGAAGAAGACATCCTCAAGTTTTCATTACCTTTCTTCTTTTCCATTGTGAATTTCCTACTTTGTCAAAAAAACATGGAGATTGTTGTTCACAATATGCATCCCACTGACAGAGAGAGAAATAATAAAACCATAGTGTTCAAATCGAATCAAGTGCTGTCATTGTATTGCAGATAATTGAGTATATTTTTAGAGTCCTCCTCTGTGGAGTTATTTTGTTTTTCTGTTGAGTCATCCTTTGTGCGGGTTTTTTTCTTTGGGGGCGGGCGGGATCTGGGGGAGCAGTTGGCCACAACAGTGGTCCTAAAGCCAGAGCAAACTACTGGACCCAAAGATATGCAAAACACAACCAATTTTCACAAAAAAGTGATCTTCTCTCACTATAGACATATTTCCTGTAGATTCAGGAGAAAGATGGTTGAGGATATGGCTCAAAGACCATTTGCTTCTCAGAGATGGGGTTTCAGCAAGTGCTTCACTTCCAAGACCGCATGGTTCTGCACCATGAGTGTGCACAAAGCTCTGCTGAGCAGGACTGGACTTAAGACTGGGCCTCAGATTTTCACAATTTACATTATTTCCGCATTTTCTTTTCAGTCTGTGCATCTCTCGTACATCAGCCTTGCACATTCAGTTCCCCGATGGCCTGTAAGAGCTCAGTTCCTGAAGCATCAAGCACACCAATGTTACCAGAAGTCTAGCACAGCCTTTGCTGCTTCTCTTGGGTTTTACCAAGTTGTTGCAAGAAAGGTTTGGTCCCATCTCTGCCCCCATATTCTGGTAAGTGTTAGTATCAGCAGAGACTTTAACTTGTTTTCCTTCCCCAAGAAGTGGTACAGTTTGGCTCGTTGGCTCCCTTCCCATCTTTTAATAGAGCGGCCCTTGGAAGTGGGGTCAGAAATGAAGTCTCATCATACTAGGCGCAGCTGAGATCTGTTCAGTTACCTATCTTCCACAGGAGAGGTTGATTCATTGAAATCAAACTTGTCTGAGTGAAAGGGTGAGTTTCAGTTTAGATTTTTCATTTTTACGTGTTTTACAAGGATTTGCTTTAATTGCCAAAACCTCCATTCTGTCTTATTTTTTAAATTGAAAGATTCTGACTTTTGTTCCAAAGTGATTCTTTGCATTTTTAAAATTGCCTTTCATTTTTAGCAGAAGACTTTACATGTTCATTGGCCACATCTTGCATTAGGGGAGACTTCCGTTTGTAAAACTACTTGAAGAGAGTTGTTTTTATATTGTCGTCCTAGTTTTGGATAGGAAAATATTTCAGAGCTCAAAATCTCATGGCATGGAAAACGCTTTCCTTCCACTTCACTTTTTTGAATAACTGCCTCTGTTGAAATATTATTCTGCTTCTTTTTCTTTTTCCTAGTACCCATCAATAATTCATTACATTATTAGGAAATGGATAAAGCTGGAATAAATCATTTAATATAGTATTTTCCAAATTCATATCAATGTGAGCTTGAGCGTGTGGGATACAGAAGGTGATTACCATTTTCGTCAAGTAAAAGAAGCAAGATGAACTGTACAAAATACTCAGTAACTGATATAACCTTGGAAACGCAGCTTTCTGGCTCCCTGGACATGGCACAACCCAGATCACTAAAAACCATAAACACAGACCCAAACACAGTTCAATGTGGCTGTGTATGACTGGGCTGTGAATCGCTAAAGGATTTAAAGATTGTCCAGGAGTAACAGCTGCTTTTTTCCTGAAATTTTAAGTGCAGCCTCTGACATTGTACCTCATCATTTAAAGCAAGCCAATTTCTGCCCCTCACACCTTTCAGCTCGCAAATATGGAGCAGTTTTTTTAACAGAGCTCCTGGCTGGATCCCCAATGTGGAACTGCACCTCTTTAAGTCCCATAGTCAGCAACGTTAATCAGCTAAGTAAAAGTTGTACACGTGCTGAAATGCTTTGCTGACGGGGAAATGCAGGCTTAAACAGTTTACAACCTGCGGAGACCTAAACTGGGACCTGAACATGAAATACACCGTAACACCCCCTCTCCCAGTTAATTTCCCCACCTTTCAGTCTTCACGGAGGAAGACTGCAAAATCTCCCGAACGTGCAGACTCTGCCCAGAAAGCTGACCAGACCACAGCCAGTGCTCACAGCCACCACCGGGAGCAGGGAGCAGCGTGGGGTGTCTTTGTGGGCATTTAGGCATTGCAGAGGGAGTTAGCTACTTAACTCGAGGTCAGGTTTGATTGCTATAAAGTAGGGCTAAGGGGAGGAGGGGTTTAGTTAGCTTCTCTACTGGAGCTATCAGAAAAACAGCCACTGACTCCGCTTATTTAAGACTGCCTTAGGAACATGTGGTCTGTAGGGCAGACATACCCGCTTTAAAACACTTTGGCCATGGAAGTCCATTCCTGCTTGATCTATAGGAATGTGGAACGGGTAGTTGACAAACCAAAATGTATTCCTTCCATGCTCCTTCCCCAGCTCATACGTTGTGCTAATGGTATTAATAAGGATTAATGTAGGCTTGAAAGAATTAGGAAGGCATCCTGTATGGCAGCCCTTCAGCAAAGCCATGTCTTACTTTTATCATGTTTACAAACCTTCCTCACCAAAAAAAAAAGAAGAAGAAACCAAAAAAACCCTCCTGCAAGCTCAGAGCTGGTGGCTGAAGAGCTCTCAAGCTGAAAGGAGGACCCTGAAGACAAGCAGAGAAGACGGGGCAGCTCAGCCCCGCTCCAGGGGCTAACGCTGTTTGAGTGGAGGAGCCAGCAGGGCTGGCTCAGCCCCGGTGCCAGCGCCGTGCTCCGACGTGTGATCCAGCTGGCAATGGGAGCTGCAGAAACACTGCCTTCTTGCTCAGCAGATCTGCTCTTAATTACCTGCCTGTAAACCAGGATTCATTTCATAAGTCCGTGGAGCTGGACGGCATGTAGACTACAGTACCTGTAAGCTGAATTTCTCCTCTGGTGTGTATGCGCAAGTTTCAGCTGCTATTACGATCGCCTTTTCTCACAAATTCTACATTTTGCTTCATGATCCAGAACTAAAATAGTCTTGAGACAATAAGTTGGTTTCAAATACGATTCGTACCGCAAACAAGAGGTTTTCAGCTGTAGCACCAGGGCAAAGACACCAGCTCCCAGCTGCAGCATGGGGCCAGATGCTGCTCTGCGGCCCCGGTGCTGAGGTACCAAAATAGGTAGGAATGCAATGGTGTGGTAGTCTGCATATATGAGAAATATGAATTAGGACAGTTTTTCTGAACGGAAGAAAGAATAAACCCCAAACCTGATAAACATGCATTTTCAAAGGCCCTTGACAAGGTTGAGCTTGAGACGTTAAAAATCCCTGGCAAAATTGGCTTAGATGAGACAAGTCAGAGGTATTGATTCTAGCTGAAAACTCAAGTGCTGACTGCTTTCGGTACCTTACGTTCTCTTTCCATTTTTTTCAGGGTTGTAGTATGGCGTATTTTATTTCAGAAGAGCTGAATGTGAGGGCCCTGATTTGGTGCCTTCAGAAAAGTGTTCAGATCAGAAAATTACTTTCTTCTCCATTACTTTTTGAACCCTCTCAAAAGTAACCCATGCAACTTTTCACTCCAGAGTTTATCCAACTTTAGACCGCCGTATCCCTCTAGCAGCAGCCCTTTGGCTTCCATAAGGGATGAGTGACTGGCTGTCTATCACAAAAAAAGCAAGCCTCTTCCGTCACTGTCTTCATTTCTAATTTACATCCACTGGCACCTCCAGTTATATTCCTAATTTTTGGCTCCTAAGAGTGAAGCTTTTCATACATTCATTGTTAAGCAGAATGAGCCAGTCCATCAAACACAGGAGAGCTAAGGGTAGGGAGGAGCAAGGTCTAAGTCCACACCTTTGGGTTCTAATTTCAGTTCGATGGTGTTAAAAAAGATCATCCTCTGTGAAACAAGGTCAACGCAACAGTAGCAGCCTGGCTGCAGAGCACTCCCATATGCCCAGCCATTAATCATCCCATTTCTCAAGTTGTACCAACCAGCTTAACTCTGGAAATATCATTAAGAGGTAGCTAAGTGTTAAATTGCCAGGAATTTCCAGAATAAGGAGGGAAAGGGAAGAAGAACGAAAAGAGCAAACTTCTTTTTTTAAAAACGTCTTTTTTTTGTACTCCAGCCAGATGGAATTAGGGCAGTTGTTCACTTGCAAATACTATGGAGATTAATGAGGTCCAGAGGCAGAGCCATGAGAAAATAGAAATGTAAAAAAGCGAAGTTTCCAAAAATACAGCCACCACGATACCATAGGGATGGATCAGTTTGAATGTTTCATCTCATAGCCTGACTGGGCAGGCTGCCTCACGTCTTTAGCTTATTAAAAATCTGAACCCTTTTTTTCACCCTCCTAGGCCAACCCCTGTGCAAACGGAGCTCGTGCTCACAGACTTGCACGTCTCTACCCAAAGAGTCACGGGCCCTAACTCTGCCAAATGTTTAAGAATACTTTTAAACTCATCTAAATGTTTTAGGCTGTTATATTTGCATTGCTTTGGTGAGCTCAGTTTGAATTAACTTGTGTAGCACTCACAAAGTGTTTTCTCAGTTTTATGAGAGAGGGAGGGAGCACTGGGAGGCTGCGGTGATTAAACTGGGGACTCAGCTGCAGATCTGGGCTCCCTGACTTGGAGCACTTAACTGAGGTACGCTGTGAACCCAGCAGAATATACAGGGACCCTTAACTCATCCTACCGCGAACACAGGGCCTTTGGTTAGATGCTTACAATTGATTTGCATGTCTGAAACTCCAAAGGGTGAAGTTGTTCTCATCTTCTTCTCCAAGGTCCAAAGGAAATTTCCACTTGATTTTAACTTGCAAATGCCAAGATTGCACCCTCAAACTTTATTCCTGCTTGTGTTGGGAAGTGCAGAGGGTGTTCACCTACACGTCATATCTCAGCTTCCCAAGGCATGACGTGAGGATAAAAAGCTGTCTTGCAAATGACTTGTGCCACACGCTCTTGCTTGCAAAGTGCTTTCACAGCAGCAGAGATGATGTGCAAAAGAAACCGGTAGTGATACACCTGCTCATTGTCACCTCTCCAGAAAGGCGTGAGAGATCTTCAACCTGTATACTTGTACACACAATACATCCCTGAAGTAAAATGTTAGGAGGCAATTGCTGCCCACTTAAGTTGCCGGTTACTTAAGAGGCTGTTATGTCAAGCCATCGGTACAAGAATATCTGCAAAAGAGTCACACAGACTGTGGGTCCAGCTTTCTTACATACCCATGGTCAATACAGCTTCTTCGTCTTAAAGTTGTGTGTGGAGAAGGAACGGGGAGAGGGGCTTAGAAAAGAATACATTTATTTTTATGCCTTGTATCTTTTGGGTGTTGTTTTAAACAGTTCTTATTTTGATAGTAAATCCAAGATGGGTTTTATTAGAGAGGAAATACTGTTTAAAAGCGTTGCTTTAAACCATTAGATGTGATCTGAACCTCGCTGTGTTAACAAAGCATAGAGAGGAAAAATCATGAGGCAGCTACTGAAAAATTTCAATACTCAATGCATGGGACAGTTAAATTTGAAGCAGCTTAAATGACTCGTGTTTTACCTGCTGTTGCTGCCACACATAGATCTTGTCACTTTAAATCTTCATTTGGCAATTTTCTGTTCCGTAACTGTAGGGTATATACTTGGATCCACAGAAGTATAATATTCTGACAGCTGTTTCCTTTGCTAGCAGTTTATTTAAGCACATTATTTGGTGCAATTTAGACCTCATTCAGAACTGCTTCAAAAACTTAAAAAGACTCATTTCTCCCCCCGCTTGTCTGTCTGTCTGATACCACTCCAGTCTTCAGAGCTTCTAGTTCACAGTATCATTTCAGCCATAGTTAATCAAACTCAAAGAGGAAAGGCATATGCTTTCAGGCTAGATTTAACCTTTATATGGGTGCCAGAAAATCTTTGGACATAGAAAGAAATAAGAAGAAAATGCTTCTGTTGAGAATAGCAGGAGTGTATCGCTTTCATTTATAAGGGCTGCTCCAGAACTTGGATTATATGGAGCAAATTAACTGATTTGAATGAAATATGATTTGGGTTTAAAATTCTGTGGGAAATTCTTTTTCTTTATGCACTGGCCCCTGGAGCTCAGACACACGCTCTCAGAGCTGCAGATATCCTCAGGTACCTGACTCCTGTTGAAAACAGTGGGAATTCAATTCCTCAGCACAGCGAGTAAGGAAGTTTTTTGGAGTGAAATGATTTTACAGGAGCAGATGGAAAGAGAGGGGTTATCTACAAGGCACTGCAGAGGTTTCTGTGATGGGAGAGATGGCAGAGGCGTCCCCTGCATTGCTGCGTTTTCTGCCCAAGTACTGGGAGGCTGCAGAGTGCCTAACGCTGGCTCCTGAGGTGATACAGCAGCCAAAAGTGGGGAAGGCAAAGCTGGCTTCAGGTAGGTATCATAGATAGATGTGCCATTTGATGGTTGTTAGGTCAAACAAAGAGCCAGCTCAGCCTGGACTCACGCCCAAAGTTTCCTGAGGCCTGAATAAGCATCATGTCTTGTTTGCTGTTTGAGCCTCTGTGCTGTGCTGGGAGCTGACAGGAGCTTTTTCAGGCAGCGGCGGACAGGGAATCATGGCAATGAAACAATTTCGCAAACTCTCCTGAAGGAGGGTCATGCCACATTTTCACCCCCCCCTCAGAGCACTAAACGAGACAGAGAAGTCCAGGTCTGTGCCTTGAAATTAGAGTTTCCAACCTGGTTCCTGCACCCTGACAAAAGGTAGAAGCCGTGCGTCTCGCCGTGCATCCCTCGTGCACCCGCTGACCCAGCTGGCTGCACCGCCGTGCTGGCCCTCCTGCCTGAACCTGCGTGTGCTGCAGGAGGGGCTGACATCAGTCTTACTAATGTGGCTCAGCAGCCAGAGATACCGATCTCCCAGAAGTAATTAAATTAGCCAGATTTACGCAGGCATTCACCACATACTTTGGGTTTTCCAGAGGGCTGCCAAGATGTGGGGCTGAGCTGCATGGCGGGAGGGACGGCGAGGGGGACGGGAGGATGGAGGTGGCCACCCCGAGCAGAGCACGGAGGAGGTGTCTCTGCCTGCTGCCTCAAAGCCATGCCTGCCTCTCCCCAGCAGCTAGCAAAGGGCTGTGGTGTTTTGGGAGGGGCCCTGCCCCGCTGCAAATCTCTAGACAGTCTTTGACTGGCGAACAGGTCTTTCCAGGTTAGGGCTGCTCCTACCCTCCCCATGCTATCAGGCTGCATCTGATGTGGGAACTCTTCCTGAGTTATAAACTAATTTGTAGCGGGCAGCAGAGTGCTTGGTGGTTAGAGGAGGGAGGGCAGGGAGGCATCCCTGCATCCACCAGCTGATCCAGACGTTTCAGCGGGCCATCGCAGCTCAGCCCGGCAGATTAAACCAGCTGATCTGCTGCTAATATCTGAACTAGCTCATTTTAAAGCAAGTTTAAGTAGGTCTAATCTACAGTTCAGTCACAATACACTGTGTGCGCTCAGTCATTTATTCAGTGCCACATCTTTCTCTTCGTAGTAATTTAATCAGACCCGCTTGCCATACGGAGCCTAATTGCCTGGATGAGCTGTGTGAGACTTAGCCAATGCTTCAAGTATCTGGGCAAGTCATTTTAAAAGACTGATGACTCAGTTTATCCATCTGTGTAATGGGGCATTCCCTTTGTCTCGGTGCTGTTGAAAGGCATAATGAGATCTAGCAGAGACGTTGGGCTGGAGGTATTCAGCGTCTCTCAGGGCTTGGTCATCAGGTCTTGATGAAGCCAACCTTGCTCATGAAAGGAGAGGCAAAGACTTTCAAGAGTCCAGCAGGACTGCTCAGATGAGGAAGTGCTTTCAGCTGGAGAATTTGCTTTGTGAAGCGCTTTGATGCTCTTTGGAGAGAAGCAGCTATAACATGAAAATTCTTGCCCTTGCCTATTTCAATGAAATATATCCAAGTTTGTTTTAGCAGGTTTAACTTCAGAATGTCCCTTTGTGTCTGAAGAAAACAAAGTGGCTTTGTCAGCTTTGCTTGTGAGGTAACAAAAATATTACGTTTGAAATGGAGCTGCAAAGGAGCAGTCTTTTAATTTAGTGTCATTTGGTACCATTCAATAAATGTTTCACCAGATTAGCAGCAGCTAGTGTTTGTCTCAGAGCGAGTCTTTGGTGCAGATTTCTCCAACCTTGGAAAAAAGGCACTAAAAAATAAAGTTCATGAAAATCGAGGCCAAAAAAACCCCTTACATGTCTCTGCTGTCACAATTGTACAAATGCAAAGCAAGTGGGCAGCGGATTCTTGCCCTGGAGATGTGAGTTACTGCTCTCAGTTCTCCCATGAGCATGGGCAACTCTGCTCTAACTCTCTGTGCATATGTTTCTTCAGTCTGTTTCTATTTTGCCTGCTTATATGACAAGTGAAGGTCAGCCTTGTTTTGCTCATTTTACGTAGCTTTCCATAATGCCTGGCCCAGTTAGCCCTGGCCTTGTTTGGAAGTGCTCGTCCTGCTGCCACACTAATTTTCGCCATGGTGTTGGAAGATCGGATGGTTTCAAATGGCTGGAGGGTGCTGTCAAACAAGCGGGCACCAGCTTGGTCCCTCAGCCAGAGTTGTTGGGATCACTGAACACCTTGGCTTTTGGTGCCCTTATGGGATAACATTTCTACCCTTATAATTGCCAGGTATGAGACAAGGGCAGTTTTCACAGGGAAAAAAAATGCAACACTAGCCTGGCACAGCTATTGAACAACACAGCTTAATAAAGGACAAGGAAAACCCATCTTCCTGGCATCTTTGTCCATTCACCCAGTTTCCCTACCTGGCAGTAGATGTGTTCAGTTTGCAAATGTCACTTTGTCATAACATTTTGTCCTTTGCTGTCTACTAAATTTTATGCAATGACAGTCATTGTGGACTAAAGTTTCAGAGTCCTGAGGGCCAGTTCCAATCTCACATGAGATGCAACCCAGTCTTTCCTGAATATTTTAATTCACTTCCACATCTTGAACAATTCAGTACATGTTGGCTTGCAAAATCTCAGGTTTTATACTAGAAAGGGGAAAAAAAACAAGTATCACTTTACATAGTTCACACTCACTTACTAACTGTGATGAAAAAGTTCATTCTTTCAGCACCCGAAACAGTATGATATAGCCTGGCCCCACGTGTTGGATTGTCTCTTTCCCTATTGCATGTCCACATATTGTGAAAGCAAGTAAGCATGCATGTCCAGCTTTCTTTCCCCATTAGCCTCTTCATTTCTTATGATCTTCCAATCTCTTCAGTTCAGGTGTACCGGCAGGTTAGCGTGCAGTGACTTAATGACAAATGAGCCCCCTTCTTCACCTAAGCTGTCTCCATATCCCTTGTGCTTCTGCAGTTGCTGGAACACAGTTCAGGATCCATTGCAAATTGTTTCTTTTATATTGCTCTATCAGGCACCATTTTGTATGGCCAGGATTAATCTGCTGCCCAGGCAGAGCACTGGAGAGGAAAACAAATACTCAGCTTCTGAATAGAAAGGTGACTGGGAGAGAGATTGTGCGAGTTCACTGAGCGTTACTGTTACGAAACATCTGTGCTGTTTTGCAGCATTGTGCAGATAACCAGAAAGAAATTACTCTCCCAGAATGATGGGAGAGAATATACAAGATATTTCTATATCTCTCAGGCTCAGGACGTTGTATCTCAACCACTGATACATCTTTGGGGATTTCCCTTTCTGACCATAATATCAAAGTTAAAAATAGATCAGAAAAATGCCTCTTTTAAAATTAGATCTATTTTGCGGGTTGAAAGAAAACCATTGAAGAATCCCAGATCATTCTGCCAAGCCTATGAATTACAAATAACAGACATGCTGGCTCAAGAAAATCCTTATTTGCCAAATACTCACCGTTATCTTCTTTGCGATGTTTCTTGCAGGTGTCAAGCTGTGGTGAGCTTAGCAGACACCACTGATTTTCTTGGACAGGCTAATACCTTTCCTGAGAGACATCTTTACTCAAGAGACAGATGGAAACAAATGTGTCCTGTGTCTTCTGTCATACCTCATCTTTCCAGGAAGGCTCATGGAAGGACTCCGTGCTATGACTCTTTTCTTATTTAAGGCAGGAGTAAGCACTATCCAGTGCTAAGGTCTTTCAGCTTCTCCAAGACCCTGGCTTGTAGCATGCAGGAGTCTTCTTCTGAGGGACTGTTTCCCTCTTTATCCTAAATGTAGAGAGTCTCTCGTTCTCTTAGGCTGTCTGTTGGCTGTGCCCTGGTGCTGAAAGGGACTTGTTCCTTATTTCTGAAGGACCACGGTTAGACCTCTGTCCTGGCTTCTGCAGTATGTGACTACCATAAGCACCAGATTTTGTTCGCTCATGTTAGATTGAGAAGGATGGCTATGGGCAGTTGGGGTTCTGCAGGTAAAGAGCAGCTTTCAGCAGTACCTATTTTACATTTGTACCTGAGTGTCTTTCAAGATCACATCCTTCTACAAGTGACTGAACTGGCTCCTGATTACTGTGCTTCTCTTTTCTCCTAATCTGGGCTTCTTTTTCCCAATCTTTCTGCTCTGGGATACGCTGACGGACATAGTTACTTGGCTTACACATCCCCTCTGTTCTGCTGCATTACGTTCTCCTGCAGGGACTGCTGATGCAAGCAACTCCAGAGTGGGACCCTCTACGAGAAGAAACCTTGCACTTAAAAATCCCCTGTTAACAACATTCAAAATATGATCCGTTAATCAAAAGCATATTGCTAAAAATACTCCCAGTGCTTCTTGTGTTAATTCCAATAAAGAATAAACTTCCACAGCAATCTGTAAGTTGAGTGAGTTTTGAGTAAAAATATACACAAAGAAGAGAAAATCTATAACTTTTAAGTAATTTAATCAAAAGGATACATTTACAACTTGCCAAGTATATTTTGGGAATGTTGTTAAACTAATGAATTCTGAGGAATGACACCATTTAGATTCAACATGATAATAAGCACAGAGACATCCCTTGTTGATCTCAATTTCTTCCCACTGGGAGCCTTATTAAGCCTGGTAGTGAGTCTTAGAAAGTTTTTGCTAGGAATGGGCTGTTAAGACCAAAGGAATACTATGCCATTAGAGGTGGAAACAGGCAAAATATTGGTGATAAGCAAGAACATTTTGAGTAAGTTGGGAAATCTTGAAAAGACAAAGTTCCTTTTGAAGGGCAAATCAGAGGAATTCTTAGCATTAAAATAGTCTTTGTTTCATGTTTTGTTCAGCCAGTCTAATAAATAGAGAAATCATATAACTTTAGTGACCAATCACACGGTTCAGTGGAGAGCTCTTGAGCAGAGTCCTGCTGTGATCATGTCACAACCAACTGTGCATAATTTGTTTGCACCATTTCCTCACTGGAGAAATACTCAAGAAAGGAGAAATCATTAAAAAAAAAAAAATCATGATATGTTCATGTAAAATCTCTGAGTAGGAAAAAAAAGAAGATACATTCCTCCATAAGAAAAAGTTCATAATGAATAATTCAACTTGCTATACTAGTTACTGCAAGTCCTGCCCTAGTTAGCCAGGCTGCAGAATGCTGAGTTAATGAAGGCTACTGCTCTAACAGAGGATGAGAAAGAGTATGATTTCAGTAGACTTACAAATATATCTCTCTATCTATATTTTAAACTTCATTAAGTGCAGTTAATAAAACTGAAAAAGCACATCCTTAATGTGCAGTACATGAATGCTCCCAGTAATTCAGCTGTTGTTTCTTATGTTTAGAGTTAAGCAAATGCTTTTAACGATTTGCTAAATCTAGTCTTTGCTCCTTGGACTGGAAGTTACCTTTGCATACGTACTCCCCAAACAGTCAAGAAATGATAAAGGAAAAACCCCTGAAATTAGTAAAAGCTTGACCTGAGTGTCTGCATCATACTCATAATAATAACCCTTTCGTCATCAAAGAGATTCTGGCTGAAGCCTGGGAGGGTGTAATTTTCTCGGGGGCCATTGTGCATGTGATCCACAACGCTGTCTCATCAAATAATCAAGCACTATGTTGCCGCTGGGATGTGTCAAGTTACACAAAGAAAATTATGCTTTTTGTGTGTCCATAAAATGAAAGTTCAGGGGGGCTTTTTAGCATGGGAAGCATTAAAAAAAAAAAAAAGAAAAAAAAAAAGGAAGAAATATTTTCCATCTCCAAATGTACAGCTAAAAAAGAAAATCCTCTTCCTTTCTCTTTAAATAACAACGATCACAAGCAGAAGGAGACTGCTGTGAAAGAGCAGAAAAGAGAACTTAAATGAACAGCTCCAAAACAGACAAAGGGTAATTACAAGTTAGACACGACATAGGTGAAATGGCTTCTGCTTTTAAGGAAAGCAAGAGCGAGGAAAGCAGTATGGTCATATCTTTCACCCACCCAATCTCATCATAACTCCAAGCAAGGAGTGGCACAGAGGCATCATGGTTTGGCACTGTGACCCCGGTTGAGAAAATTGCCAGAGCAAGCGCTTGTGTCCCATTGGCGTGGCATGCTAAATGTTCAATATGAGCTTCGAGTGCTTTGCTGAACTTGAGGATTTTGACTATTTTAAGCAGTGTTTGTTTAGAGCTGGATATTTTTAATACTGTTCGTTATTTACAGTTAGAAAGAGGTTTGCACCAGTAAAATGTGGTCATAGCTGTATGCATGCTAATCTGGTCCTTACTACTGTCACTCTCAATTTATTCTGCTTCTCACTTTAATATGAACAATATTTCATTTGTTGCTTTTCTCTTCAGCTAGCCTTTAAGCTCTTGGGTTAGGGCACTTGTATGTCATATCTGCAGTTGCTTGCATGTTATAAGCATTTAGGTGGAATTCAAGAAGTGTTCAGCTCCAGACCAGCTCTACTCCGCTGAAGTCAATGGGAGTTTTACCACTGGTAGGGTGGGTGGGAGAAGTAGGGCAGATCTTGGTGCTTCCGAAAATCTCCTCCACCAGTGCAAATAACTCAGCAACTCACTTTGGCAATGGCCAATAATGTTTTACTTTTGCCCTTGTTAAATTAATGGGAGTTTTGCTGTTGACTGAATCCAGGATTAAATGTTTGCATTTTTACAGATCTCAGACTTACCTCTTGTCCTCAGTGCACAGGGAGAGTCTCTTTACTGTAAAATCTGTAACTTCAATGTGTGTCAGATCATCTTAATCTGCTGAGAAGCAGAGTTTGCTGCAGCCTGTGGCTTGAGAACCTGTCTCTTAAGGTCAAATCAGAGGTCACTTTTCCAACTGCTAGTTGAAAAATTACTACAGCTGGGCAAATATTGCAAAAAGCATTTATCTAAGAGAGGCCACGTGTTTGCTTCAGTGATACTTGCTTTCTGCAAACATTCGTGTAAGCAACCTTTTGTTTGCACAGTAAAACAAAGTATTGCAAAGACCATACGCTAACTATGTTCACTTGGCTGTTTTGAAAGGTCCTTCAAAGGTCTGAACTGTGAAGCTTACATATGGACTAACAGAATGAAAAGATTTTATTATCGTGAAACTTCCTTGACCATCAGAAATGGAAAATAAAATCTCAAAGTATTGCAGGATTTGTGACAGAATTATGACAGCTGATAACTAGATTTAATATCTTTATGCTTTTTGATCTTTGTAAAATGGAGATTTAAGGAATACTTTCTTAATGCAAAAGGGCTGAATACAAGGATTAAATCATTTAAAACTTTGAGGTTCTCAGCTTTTGAACTGGCAAAGGCTATGTAATAAATAGACAAATTGAAATGTTGATTAGTTAATGGACACATCAGTTAATGGATAATTTGTTCATAGAATAAAAGAGAGAAATTTTGAACGAAATTGGGTTTGCCACTAATAGATTGCAGTGCTAGTGTCCAGAAGAGCAGATAAGCCCGCTCACTGTACAACACTCACAATCACATCTTCATCCTACCACCAAACCTGTATCCCCCTCTACCTGTGGGGGGGTTTTCTGCTATCACCTCACATCCTATTCTTAATCACCATTTTAGAGAAAAGAAACAATCCCGCCTGTCTTTTCCCTACCTCTTTACATTTTGAGCCGCTCTTGCGGCTTATACGATCTGCATTGTGCAGGATGAGTATCCATTAACCTGCTGTCTTTAACTCTGTCTCTACACATGTGGTCTCCCTCTTCTTCTCTTACAGTTTTCTGTCCTCTGACGACGTGCGCGGTTCCCTTCCCATCCCCCTCTCCAGTGGGTCACTGATGCATGAACAAGCCCCCACCTCTGCTCCCCGTGGTACTCCACTTCTCACTTCTCACCGTTACCCCATCTGTATCCATTTATCACCACTTTCCAACTTGTCTAACCTCAGTTACCGAGTCATTCTTTTTTGTAGCCAATTGAGAATTTCACTATCAATGCCAGACTTATTAACCCTAAGTCTTTTATGCAGTATTGTATTAAAAAAAAAAGAAAATAAAAAAACCTTGTGGAAGTCCAAGTCAATTATGTCTGCTGCTTCAGCCCTGTCAGCTCTCATCGTCACCTCCGCTCCAAGGAGTTAATCATATTTGCTGAGGATGACCTACTCTTCGTAAATGGATTCTGCCGACTGCCCTTGCTTAGCTTGCCATTGTAAAAGCCTGTGTGGCATCTATAATCTTTCCCAATATTAGGGGATACAGTATAATAATTCTCAAATTTTGTCATTCCTCCAGCCAACTGCCCCCTTATACCATTACTTTTGTCACCAACAGGAACTTGAGAGTGAGTTTTCCCATAAAGCCCTCTACCAAAATGACAGTCCCTATAATAGGCACAAACACACAGAGCGAGGTGACGGCTGATGAGCTGCTTAACTCCAGAAAGAAAGAGTGGAGAGAATTTGCAGGCACCCAGGATGAGCAAGAAGATGCTCAGCCATGTCCCCACCACAGGTCAGGAGCAGAGCTGGGAACAGAGCTGGGTTTTCTGATGTCCTTGGGCCTTGCTATGGCTCTATTTTTATCTGGGAAAAAGCCCCAGCAGTCTCTTTGCCATGGTGTCCTCCAAGACACGAGCAAAAGGTACACAGCTACATGTATATCATTCGGGTATTTCTGTTAACAAAGGCTAATCAAGCAGCAGATTGGAAAAGTAGAGCTGACACATGTGATGAATGTACGATGAGGCAGAGGGTGATCGTATGTAATGAAATATGTCAATTCAAGTCATAATAAAAACAATGAACTGAAGACCTGACAGGGAGGGTGGAATCCATCTCAGCTAGCGTGAGCTGTCTGTGCTAGTGCCCACAGGCTGGGCTGCGCCTGGCGTCAGGGGAAGGAGACACGTGTCCCCAGAGGGTGACCCACCACCCGTCACAGGCACCGAGCTTAAGGTGACCTGTCCTCCAAAGGGGGTTGTCTTTCTCTTTTGATGAAGAAGAAGCTTTGGTGGCTGATTTTTAGACTTCTAATGTTAGGAGATGGTAGAGAGGCTTCTCTAATTATGGGGCTTGATGTAGTTAAGTGCTCCTTTGGCTTTCTAAGAATAGCTAAAGTATCCTCTCTATCCCATAGCACCATGCACAACAAGATCTGATCCCCAAGGCTGCTCAAGAGAAAAAGAAAACAGTGTTACCTATGGGTTATGATAATGGCATCAAGGAAGCTGCTAGACTGAGCCTTGTATTCTTACTCCCAGGCTACCCATAGTCCCAGACTGTGGACTGAGGACTTGGCCTTGGGGAGCAGGGAATCCCTGCACCTACTCAGCTACAGCATCCAGTAAACACCACAATCCACCTGCACCACAACTCTTAAAATTAGCGTCTCTTAAGTATAACTGAATACCTGCAGTTTGGTCATGGTGAAAAGAGCTGAGGTTATTTGCCATATAAATAGACATCATGTAGAGGGGTTTTTTTTAGACTACAGTCTAAAAGGTGGGGTTTTTTAGTTATTATCTATGGTTATTTTTTAGAACTGCAGTCTAACCCAGGTTACAGTACAGTCAGCAGTAACAGCAGTTTGAAAAGTCCTGCACATCAAGGGAAACTGAGCTTAACCCCCTCAGAAAGAAGGAAAAAAAAAAAAAAATCAGTCCTAAACATAATCCTTGCAGAGTAGGTTTGCACATCTTTGTCTTCAATGAGAAGCATTTTTATATCAAAACAGTCATTTTGACAAAAAGGACTGTTAAGTGTCACTTCTCGCTAGTTAGCCATGAAATTGTCCTTAATATCTGCAGATATTTCAAGTACCACATAAATGTCACTCCACTAACACAACTTCTCTTGTATATCTGGACCTGAATCGAATTGTTGCATTATGTGAGGAGCAGCATAATTAGATTCGCATTGTAAAATGAGGAAAGGTTCACTGTAATTCATGGGATCAGATCCAAATGAGTACTCTAATTTTATTGAAAGTGGCATGGATCCACCTGTTCCATGTTAACTAAGAACCTGAGACCTCACCAAACTTTCACAGGGTATGTGAAATTTGGGCTTCACAGCTTCTCTATATCTATTTATACAAATTAGGAGTTTTTGTGTGAAAAAGGTTTGTGTTGGTTTTGGTATATACCCAAATACATCTCCTCTTCCCTGCTCCACAATAACTGAATTCTAAGTAAAACTTTTTTTCTTTTTCTTCTTTTTCCCCCTCATTTCTCCATCTGTATGTAGTTAAACGTAGAAGCCATATGAAGTTTGTGTTGTCTTCCTCATGTTTGCACAGCAGACTGTTATTATAAGGGAAGCTTCCATGAAGTGCCAGAGACCACGCACTGTATTAGCATCTGAGCAGGCAGTGTAAAAAATCAGATCTGATTCTGCCTGTGGAAGATAAATGAGCCAGAGTCCCTAATGCCCAAGATTTGGTCATCTCTTTATGAGTTCTGAAGTACCTATTAGCAGCTTTGATGAGTGCTAGGGGAGATGAAGTCTACCTTGAACAATGTTAGAAAGCTGAATCAAATCATTCGAAATCTCCCAGAGGGAGAAACAGCCTGAACTGGTTATAGACACTGTATCCTTTTCCTCTATTGCCTGTAAGGTTTATATGAACACTCTGATGGTGGGGGAAAAAGTAAGCATTTCTTTCAGCAAAATCTCCCAAGAATTTACTTATATATATAATAGCTACTTCTTCAGCAATTTTATGTACGTAGTTAGTCAGTTTTGCTGAAGCTTTTATCCCTGCTCCGTGTCTTTTCTTCCACAAAGAGATGCCACCTGTTAAGATGAAGCAGGTGAAAATGAACTTTCCATTGCACATGCTCCTTGGCTGTGCCAAGGCCAGTTCAAGGTGGCCTTGAGGAAATATTTTGGGACAGTAGCATGTATTTCCAAAGCACTACACGATCAAGGAATGTGGATCCTGGGCTAGCGTGTGGGTTGCCAGACACGGAAGAGTGTGGCCACGCAGTTAACATTGAGTTACTGTGATTTAGCAAGTCACCACGTGTCAGTGGAGCAACAGTAACCGCTTTTGGATTTGCTTTTAGGATTCAGCAGGATTGCTTAAAATGCCTTCAAGCTTTCAGCTGGGTGCCTGCTTATTCCTAGTTAGAAATGAGCTCGTCTTCATTGATAATGGACCCTAGAAGCCATTTGCATAATTGTGCTCCTAATTTCTCTCTGCCAAGCACTTTAGAATTGGAGTCCAGCACTCCTAAAGTTTGTTGGGGTTTTCTATCTGTGCTTAGGATCAGAAACCAATACCAGAGCTCCCAGACATTGTTGCCAGGCATTGGCAGTGGTGGCTGTGGCAGAGACGTGACAACGTGGAGGCAGGGACAGTCACCGTGCACCCTGCCTTAGGCTGCCTGTTGTCTTGGTAGGGCTGACACCTCTCCAGCGCTCAGTGCTGGGGGAGCCCTTGCTTAGACAGCTCATCTCTTCATTGCCGCACTGGGAGGCTGTCGGGAGTAACAAGGTCCCCCAGGCTCGAGCCCACAGACTGTGTGGGGGAGAGGAAGAGCGTCTGCATCCTTTCGGGGGGAGAGAAATGGAGCCACGGGGTGGTCCTACAACTTGACCACTGTCACATTGGAAGCCTATGGTGCAGCCAGTATTTTACAATCCCAGAAATTAAAGTGGGACAGAGGAAAGGGATTCCTTCGTTCTGCAAGCAGTTGTCCCCATGGCTGTCCTCATGCTTAGTTTGACAGAAAGGCCAAAATGAGAGAGCTGGGAGGAGCTGAAGTGTTTACAGTTGCTGAAGATGTGGAGTACACTGGTGTCCATGCCCTAACTCTCTGTTTGCATCAGCGTGCCCCAAATCCAGCCGATTTGCTGGAAGATAATAACCCTCTCGTCCCCCAGTATTACATCTTGCATAGCCACTCAAGGAATTTCTTTAAAATCTTGGTCTGGAAGGATGAACTGAGATCCAGTTGAATGCCGTTCATCTTCTTTTAAATGCATTCAGTGGGTGCTCTGAAGCAGATTTTGATGCCAGACATTTGTGCTGCTTGCATGCACCCAGGAAAGGCTTGTTATGCCACAGCAGAGCTTAGAGCAGTATTATTCGTGCCTGATACCAATGGTTGGTAGCAACTCCTGAAGCCTTGAACATTGCATAACATCAGAGGCTGTCACTGTCAGTGCTTTCTTCACTGCAGGGAGCTATGTAAGTAAGGTTCGGCTTAATTTAGAAGAAAAATGAGTTAGATTTGCAGCAAGAGTGACTTTTCTATAGCAGCCAGTGAAGTGGTGCTCCAGGCAGCAGTGAGAAGATGTTGTCTGGGGCTGTGTGTGGTGACTGTGGGGCTTGGGAGGAAAACTGTTGCACCTAATGGGCAGTCACAGAGTTGGTGATGGCAGCACAGTGTGGGGGATCACTTGCCAGCAGATCAGACCCTGCTTTATGCCTCTGTAGTCAGGACTCTGCATCTGGGGAGATTTTTTTTTTTTCTTCCCCAGGTGCAGGATAGTCCTTCATCTAAAAGCTATCACACTAAATCCCTTAGAGTGTCTTTGGGCTTCTCCATTGCTCCATGTCTTCATAACAGGTGCTTGCTTGTGCTCTCCCTCTGGGCCAGTGTGGGATGTGTGACAAGCTAAGTGCTGACACTGTAATACTGTGAGTCTATTTTGATCTGAAACAAAAGAATCAGCAAATATAAAGAGATTTCAGCATCAGAAGATACCAGCTTTGCCCTCTGTCCTTTTTCCCTAATTGTGTGGAGCAAATGGCCAGCGCTGAGTTGAACTTTAAGCCCAGACCAAGAATTTCAGGGATATAAAATGATTTGATTGGAAAGCTAGGGATCCTTACAGCTCCACTTCCACTGTGGGAACAAAAGAACTTCAGAAGCACAAGGGGAAGCCAGAAAAGCTTAGTTAAGCCCTAATGATTGCTGAAGGAAACCAGTAAAACTAAAAGAGGAAACAAGTCCCAGTATAAACCTACCCGCCCGCTCCCACCTGATGAGGTTGCTTTGTGGGCTGTGGTTTTGAATGCCTGTGATGCGCCAAGACCCCCTCCTGCCCCCACCCCCGAGGTGGCGAGGTTTTGCTGTCTTCTGCAGGGCAGAGGGACTGCTCAGCAGGAAATGAATTTTCCCACTAGGCATTAGCCAGGGAGAAAAACTGATCACAGTTTCCCACAACGGGTCCAATGCAAAATAAATCACGCAAACATCCGAAAATATTCAAAATCACAGTCCTTTTGTGGCACCTGCTGACTGCACAGGATGTCACTCTGAGCTGATGCCTCAGCTCTTTACTTCCATGACAGGAGTTTTGAGGCTGTGTCAGATAGCCAGTGGTGAAACTCAGAACAGGGATGTAGCAATGGAGAGCAGAAGTAACTCCATGGCAGTGAAAGTAAATACAGACTGATGGGAGTCAGCTACACAAGCAGAAGGTAGCAGGTCCTATCCAGTTGGAGCAGATCCTATCCAGTTGGAGAAGTGTGACCCCTTTTCTGGAGTGTATTGCTAATTAGCAACTATAGCAATCAAGGATTGTTGTACTCGCCCCAGGAGCAGATGGCCCTATCAAGATGCAAAGAAATCTGAAGGCAATTAATTGTGCACTGTTACCTGCCCCCGATGCTGTCCCATCCACGGCTCGGTACACACCACAGGCTGGAATCTCACTCGTTCTCAGGGGCCAATGGATAGATTACTATAGGGTTCTCTTATTTTTCTTTCTCTGTCTGCATGTGACTGAAGTGTGATGAAGGCAAGGAAGTCCTGTAGAGACTAGTCGAAACGTGTACTACGTAGGAGAGAGAAAAGCTTTATGGGCCACAGTGGCAGATATCTAATCCTCTACAGCATTTTTCCATAGAAAAGCCACATGGGATCCCTAAACTTTTGAGCTGCCTCAGACAGCTTTTATTAGACCTCCTGTGCCTGCTTGGCTCATGTGTGTTCCAGATGTTGGTGGCTTGAAGGACAGAGGGAGGTTCCTAATTCTCAAGCCTGGTGTTGTGGGGTCCCACCATCCACCACTTTTGCATATTTTACTGTTGCCTTGGGTTTCTCAGCACTGCTGCTGGGATTTTCATTAACCTGTGTGCTCTACATGTCTCTTCCCAGAGCATCCTTCTTTTTCGAAGAGGAAGTTCTTTAGAAGACATCTTCTGTACCTTCTTCATGAAAGCACATAGCATTTGCCTATCTTTTCCATACTGTGGTTATCACAGCACTTAGGCTCCCTGAAGGACAGAGCAGCGATAAGCAGCTGTTACTCAACATCCAGCAACAAACCTTCCCAAGATCATAGTATAATAACGAGTTCAGGTAGATCCCATTCATCCTGTGTTATTGTAACTCTTCACAGTGTTATCCAAGCTTTGTTATCAGTAAAATAATGCTGCAGATTTTGCAGGTAGACAATGCCTTAGGCATGATGCCAGCAGAAAGAGGATTTTAGTAAAGTAAAGAAGTTAGGATCAAATACTGTTATCAACTGCTCTAAATAAGAGTTACAATCCTTTGGGCTCCTCAGACACAGGCAACTGAATACCCTGTCGGGCTTTTACACCTGGGTGTCCCTAAGAAAGGAGAATTAGTGGAACAAATGCAACTTATCTGACATACGGAGAGGGAGCTTTAGGGAAATTCTTTCTCTGCTACATTATTAAGGGTACATGTGCTTGTACCTGAAGCTTACTAATACTAACAAAAGCCCCAGACAACGGGATTTTGTTGTTGCATTAAAAATCTTGCTTTCTTTATTTTCTCCCTTCGACCTCTCGCTCTTTCTCCCCTCTCTCTTCCCTTCTTTGTCTTTTATTTTTGGTCCACTCTCTCTCATTTTAGTTGATAAACAGAAAAGGCAACAGCACTAGAACAGTCAGTGCATTGTCAAGGGGCCTGCCTTAATCCCCTGCAGTCCCCGAGGAATAGTAGGGCTGTGTTAAGTGGGCTTCAAAGGCAGAAGGTGGAATGAGGTGTGATAGGAAACCAGCTCTTACTAACTGGTTCACTTCAGGCTAGCTTTAAATAAATTGCAGCTCTGAGCTGCTTGGACGTTGACAAGAGGGCTGTGATATTTGTGGCTGCACTACAGAGAATTTCAACCTTTTAAAGCAGGAATGGGAGAACCTGAAAGGACTTAAAGCTGTGAAATTGTAAAGCAAAAACAAAACAAGCCTCTCAGTGTGGAGGCTCCCTGGGCTTGTTCCTGGATTGCTTCTCTCATAGACAAACTTTACCTGGCTCTTAAGAAAACATATGTTGCGTTCCTTGTTATTTTGGCTTGGGTTTGGGAGTGGCTGAGCTCTCTGGCAGTAGCTTTGAGAAGTGCCATAGATGGATTTTTCGGAAGAGCTCAGGATAATTGGAACTGAGTTCTGGAAAAAATACTATTTGGCACCAACTTGGGAGTCACCAGCAGCTGAATCTCGGGGGGGGGGGGGAATCTGAACCCCACTTTAGGTGCTGTAAAGCGAAAATCTAAGTTCTGAAGTTCAAATTTAGCAGTGCCGAAGCAGTATGTGGACCAGTTAAGGGTTCACTTGGGTCTCCTCATCACCTAACATTGCCGCCATAGATGTTTCTGGGTATAAAGCTGCATCCAGTTTATCTGAGCCACTAATTGTGGAAGACCAGGGTGGAAACCTGATGACAGCTGTGGACTGACTTTTGTCCATTCAGACTAAGTCAAATCGTAAGTGCAACTTATTCCCAGCAGACTCCTAACAGCATTGATCAGGCTCCTACTTTTCAGGCTTTTAGTCAGAGTTTGAGTATTATATTCTCTCTTCCTCCAAGCTATTTTTCCACCCTTAATCACCACCAATAGAGATGCAGATTGCTATTGATGTTGGTATAATAGCTGGTCCACTGATATAAATCAACATAGAGAGCAATGGGATAATGTAGGTTTATATCAGATGAGGCTATAGTATGCTTTTAAAGGCAAAGTCTTGAAAAGCTGAGGTGACTGTTCAGAGTCTTAATTCATCAACAGCTCCTATACATGAGGAGGCCTAGAATGGAGACCATAGTTTTATTTGGTTAAATAATGTTTACATTTACAGGTCTGGCAGCTGGAATACCTTCATTTTTAATAAATTTGACTTAGAGAGATGTTGATGGAGGTGAAGAGCTGTCCTTCACTTAGGTAAAAATGGCTGCCTTGCCATTCATCTGGGTGAGAAGCGTCTTACATCATTGCACTTTCCTGGCTCTGCTTGGAGGAATAAGGACGGTGGGGGACCCTGAGAGCAGCTACACCCTCACCTGCTCCAACAAGATCAGCATGAGCAGGTCCATCCACACCTTTCATGTAAACGAAACCTGACCCTCAGTCTCCATCAGCGTTTGTTCAGGATGAAGTAATATAATCGCCAAAGGAGGGGTAGCAACAATCACTTTGAATGGTCGTGGAAACAACCCAAATTTCTACCACAGCTTGGAAGGGGGGAATATGGTTTTAGCTATAAGACTGCTTTTCATTGCTCTGGTAGCGTAAAGGAGCCTTAAAGTGAATACAGTCATAACTTATGCTTGCCCAAAGACTGATTTGCATTCAAAATAGCATAAAGAAGCTGTTTGGGGTGACTGACAATCCAGTTTCTACATACTGAAGAGCACGATGTCATTTGTGTACACTCATTTCTCCAACCACAACCATTCTTCAGTTTGGCTGTCCCTTTAGAGAGAAGAGGCCACTCTAAGCCAGCAATGGTCAGACTAAACCCCAGCAAACACAGAGCCCGGGCATGAGGGGAAGGCCAAGGAATAGAGCAGTGAACTAAATAAACACCACGGAAAAAATGCAAACCTCAGAGTGGGCATTCCCAGTGGATTTTCACTAGATGTGGTGCTGCGTACAGTACATCAGCTGCACTTCCCATCATGGCTTGCCTTGCTCACATACAGGCCTTTGTTAACAAGGCCATGACTCAAAGTGAGGTAAAGCCACAAAAGGGTTCAATCAGAGACCAGCAGAAGTTAGTGAAAACAGGGGGAACCAGCAAACGGAGGACCAGCAGGCAAGCAAAGCACACCTTCTGCATGGTCAGACACCATGGAAAGCTCAGGAGTCTCGGGCAGGTCTCCTTTCTCCTGCAAGGCTGGCCTTTTTCCACAGCCACTCTTCATACATCCCTGCTTTACCACCCGGCTGTGCTGTGGGAAGGTTGCTGTGAGGTGTGAATACAGCTTGTTCAGCAGCACCCACTCGCACCATTCCTGAGCAAGATGGGGCAGGCAGGCACCCGGCCGGCAGAGCTGGCTGAAGGGACAAAGCCAAGTTTAGTCATGTGCCACTTGCGGTTCCTCAGAGGCCCGTGAGCTTCAGGGAGCACAGGAAGCAGCAGCCGGCTCCTGGCCACCATCCTTTCCATGAGGCCCTCTCCTAAGGAAAGGGCAGGTCGCCAGCGAAGTCAGCACAATCGGTTTGGCGTGCCCGGGAGGTGCTGCACGCACCGCGCGTGAGCAGACAAACTGCACGTCAGTGGTGCACTGAACTAGGCCGTAGGAGAGAGGTGCAGAAAAGCCAAGCTGGTGGGGAAGCACGGTCCATGTCTTCTAACCCAGGCTTTGCAACCAAAGCGGCCACCGCAACAGGGAAATAGGTTTGTGCTACCGGTGCCCAGAAGCTCTCTCGTGTGCACTGACTGACGACTGTTAGTGCCTTAGTTGTGCTCAGAGAGAGCACCCAGGTGACAGCTATCACTCCCCACTCGTGGATAGGGACACTTCATGACTTGACTCCATCTCTTCAGATTTTAGGTAATTTATGGGGAAAAAAAGTTATTCTGCTTTCAAGCATTTTTGACAGAAAAATAAAAAAACAGAGGAGGTTGCCCTCCAAGACTGGAAGACGGTCCCCAAAATATCCTAATTAAAAAGTAACTTCAAATAGCAAAGAAAAGTTTTGGCTTTGATTCTGTTTTTTTTGGGAGAGAGGAAGGGAATATATATCTCTCTCTCTATATATCTCCATCAATATATAGCTATATAGATATATATATAGATATATTTTAAGAATGTATCAAAGACTCAACTAAACAACTGTTGCTGAATCTGCAGCTTAAAGGAGAAGTGTGGGCTGCAGTAACGTTGCCCAGTTCAGACCCACTGCACTGCCATTCTGGGATGAGCAAACCAAAGGAGAAGGTCAGAGCTGCAGGCAAATGCTGGCAGGGGAGGGGGCAGCTAAGGGATGAGCCACGATCCTGTGAGTTGCAGTCTATGCCCTGCTCTGTTCCTGGGGAAATGCAGCTGCATGTCATCCCACTCGGGCTGAATTCCACGGTACAACCAATCTCAAAGACTGTCCACGTCTCAGAGCTGTCCCCTGCTCATTGTCTGCCTTCAAAATGCTGCGTAAGTCCTGTTGCAGCAAGAGCGTGAATGTTAATGACACAGAAAAGCAAAGTCACAGAGCTGTTAGACCCTACCGTGTTATCAATGTGGATGTATCCTTCCTGCCTGCACTCTGCCAGGTGTCCTCCCTGCCAGCTGGCAGAGCTCCATCCACCAGGGATGGCCTTGCAATTATGCAATAGGCATATCTGCCTGCTGGCCCCGCTGAAACCTCCTAAGACAGTAGTTGACCAAGACAGGAATAGCAAAACAGTGTCTCTCAGGTGGAGCCCTTGGTGAAATTCCCATTGATTTTGTGCTAACTGTTCCAAGTTTTTAGTATCTTATGAAAAAATGAAACAGGAAAGAACTCTTAGGATGGATGGATGGATGGATGGATGGACGGATGGATGGATGGATGGAAATCCAATATGTCAAATGCCCCATTGACATTTAAAGTACTACCCAATCTAATCCAAATATTCATACTCAGGGGTGAAAAAGGTGACAAATGTACATACGATGACAGCCGCAATGCAGGGGATGGTGACCAACACGGTCTCTATGGCATTGGAGGTCTAAAATGTATCCAGACTAATTCCAGTTCAGGCCAATTGCAAGCAGATAATAGAGTTTGCTCTTTTCAACCCTTTCTAAGACTGCTTGTCTCCTGAAATCAAGTCATTGAAAGCTACACTTCTGAAAGCCATAGAAGATTTATCCCCTTGAGAATGCAACTTGAAATTTGACTTTGGATACAGGCTGACCCAGTTCAGTGCTATAACTGCGGAGCTCGCTCCCCTGGGAGAGCAAGCTGCTTGGCTCCCATTGCCTTCACCAACTAGAGCTGTGGAGAGCCTTCTACCTAAGAAGATCCATGCTTTGATCCTTCTAGCTTACACTGGTAGTGCAGGATGAATAACATCCAGCTGTGGGTTAATGATCAAGCCTATCTGCCTGCAGACAAGTGCGTGGTGCCGGATCTTAGGCAAGTCGTTGATGTCTCTCTACAAATTGGGCAGGCTCCTACATCAGTTGGTAGAATTAGTAGCTTCCAAACGGGGAATTTCTTGGAGGTTAATGGTGAGGCATGCTGTGGTCAGAGAAGAAGGCCTTCCTATCCTTTGTCTGTTGAGCAATTACTGTCTTTCATTGTCCAAGGTTTTAATCTTGCACTGAGAGGTTGATCCTTCTGCTATTGAAGTCAATGACAGTTTTGTCATGGTCTTGAACGAAGCCTGAGTCAGGACCAGAATTAACTATAAATCAAAGGTCAGAAAATGTTATAAGAGATAAAGAACGTGAATGGGAATGAGAAAAATTGGTATGTTGGCTGGATGTTTCCTAAACAGGTTTGTTTCATGCTTCTCAAATTGCACAATTTATACTTTGTGCAAACCACCAGTGATTCCCCATTCGGATGTATAACATTTATTAGATAGTCCTTAAAAACAGATTCAAAATTGACCACAGAGGTCTTCATTCATCATATATCCGTATTTATTAAAAGTAAAGTGATGGGGAAGGCAATCTTCCAGCATCCATTTTCAGTTGTTTAGTTACTAGCCTAATCAGTGACAACTTGAGAGTTTAAGATTTATGACATAACAAAAATTAAACGTATCCTTTTCTCAGAAGATTGTTCTGGAGAGGGTAATTACACAAATACAGTCTAAGCTTATTATCTTTCTCTTTCTTTTTCTTGTGCTATCATCCCTCCTCCTCTTCCTTTTTACACTACTACATTTCCTACATGTGTTCAGTGAAGCCGAAAATGATATTTTGATAATGGGCACAGAATGAACGTTTAAGAGGGCTGGTTGACAATGTGAGACTTTGTTAAGGAAAAGAGGATACAATGAATAGCTATAATGGGAGTCATTAATGAAGGGACTGCTTTTTTTTTTCCTGAGGAAGGCTACATCTTAATGCTTCTCAGGTTTCCTTCTCTATTTATACAACACTGTGGAGGTCAAACCTAAAGTTAGGTCTTTCCTGGTGATGTGTAATGAAACTTAGGTCACTAAAGAATTTGCTGAGCATTTTTTAGCCTGCATGTATTCTGCCTGCAAGAGATTCCACCACCTTCCTTTTTGTGGGTGATGTTCTCTTCCATTCTGCCTCTTAAAATAATTTGCTAATGAAAAACGAAATGAAACTATCAAAATACCAATATATCCCTGCCTGATATCATTTGTAGTCCGGTAACAGCTAGAAGTCTTAGTCTGGGACAGCACTGTACAAGGAGCTGTATAAACGCATAATTACAGATAATTCCCATCTGCAGAAGTTACAATCTAATTTTTATAAAACTTTTTTTTCATTTCAAAATGGCACTAAGGCTGTTTATCCTCATGATGTCTAGGAAGAGAGCTATTCTTATGAAAACTCACCTGAGAAATTCAGAGCACCATTTCAGTCAGAGAAAATCTAGAGGGTTTGATTGCAATATTTTGCCAGAGCTGGCTGCTCCCAGTGGCGATACACCTGTTGCTTTCCCCTTTGCTCTCACAGGTTTTCCCAGGGACAGCAGGAGCAGCAAACCCAGCTTTTCGTTGCTCCCTGTTCCCATCTCAGCCCCTCCTATGACAGGGGCATCCTGGCTCCAGCCTGGCTTGGGGACATTCACTGTTGGGGTGGCAAAATCCAGCTCCAGCCACGTTTCTGAGAAACCTCGAAGCTGCTGGGAAGGTTAGTACCTAGATTTGCTTTACTCTCCCCTTCTGTGTTTAGTAGCTGTATTAAACTATTGCCCAAGCGGCCGCGCAGTGGATATACCGTGTGTTCCTGTGTCTGTGATGAAGGAGCATACCATGAAGTAAGTAAGTATTAATTTTCCTGCTGAGTGCTGGTGGATTGCGAGCTCGATGAGCAGGTGCAGGGTAGGGAGAGGAAGAGAGGGAAAGTTTTCTCCTTTAGCAGCAGCAAAGTAGTAGTAACATTTTGCCTATTGCTGAATTGCTTTTCACTAGAATAGCATGCAAAGGAAACCCACGCTTCAATACCTCCATTTCCTTAATGACAGAGAAATCCTGAGATGAGTTATTCAGTGTCCACATCCTTCCTGTTGTGTGCATCCTGTCCACAGCAAAGGAGGCTTCTTAATGAAATAAGTCATTTTTCTTTCTCCTTTTTTTTTCCTTGTCCCCTGTTTCCCTCTACACTGCATGTTGTAACTCATCTCTTCTGTCTGGCCAGAGAGGAAGAGGAGGAGGCACACCTTGCTCCACAGCCCATTAAAGCTCAGAAACACCATTCCTGAGGGCCAGCACTCTATGCCTTAGAGATTTAGTGTCTAGATTGCCAGTGTGGGACATTACAGATGAGTCTGATATGCTTTTCATGTTACAGTCACTGAAGCTGACGTTATTTCTTTACTGCCATTGCTGATGAGGAGAATGAATCAAATTCCAGCCTCAGTTTCCCCTGGGTAAGTCAAAACTCAGATCCACTGACTCCAGGGGAGAAGGTCTGTTGCTGTAGCAAAGTGCTGTGCTATCTGCTCTCTTCTAGCAGTTTTTTCCCCCAGTTTCTCTTTCCATATTTAGTTAACATTATCCATATTGTGATAGGGCCATTTTATGGAAGTAAATAGCATGAGATGGTTCTTCTCACTGAAAGGTTACAGAAAGCCTCCCGGGTCAGCACTGGAGGCAGTTTTTGGTTCAACCCCATTTCTTCTGTCCTTTTGCCCATGGTTTCTGTCATGTTTTTCTGTCTTTTTCTTAATTTGAACACAGAATTAATGAGCACAGTCCTTAGTCCTGCCACAGTCAGAGCTGCTGAGAACTGATTCCAACTTACACAGCTCCAGTCTTTTCCATCCAGGGCCCAGGAAAATCAATAATCTATGAAGTGTTCAGTAAATTTTACCAGCTTAATGCTGCTGAAATATTTTCTGTATAGGAGCAATTCTCTATTGGTCTTTATGGGGTGGAAACTGTCCATGTTGACACAATAGGAGTAAGGACAGCATATACACTACAAGGAGGGAAAAAGGAATTTATTTATTTATTTATTTATTTATTTATTTATGTTTTTTTAAGATGCTAGTTTTGAGATGGTTTCCACCTTCAGATATAAGGCCATGGCTATCTAAAGAGCAAAGCAGCCAAGATGTTTTAATAAATCCACCCATTGCATCTAATTAAATAGCTTCAGAAGATGAGAACAGTTACAAGAACCAATAACCACATGAACAGAGAAGGGATGCTGAAAAAAAAAGTTGCCGATCTTCAATAAGTAGGGGTTTTTTTTATTTTTAATGTAGTGCTATATTACCACATATGGTTACACATGCAATGTTGGGGAGCTAGCTCTGAAAACAGTTCTTTTACTAGCTTTTAATAACACCAGATGTCTATGTGGTGAGAGGGAAGAAAGGACTGCAATCGAACTGGGAATTGGCCCCTGTGGACTAGTTGAGCCCCAAAGCTGTAGCAAAGTCTCTTCCCTTCCTACGGCACCACCTGTATTATTAACTGGCATCTAGAAATGGAAGATGCTCTGGGTTTTCAGATATCATAATTCCCTAGCCATCTGTTTGATGTGAGGCTAACATCGTGATACTGCTGCTTATGCCACATTGAGTGTTAAGCCATTACACAAATAATGTAACAAAACCACTCTGCTTTCTGTTGTTGGTGGTCTTTTTCTCTGAAATAGCCAAACACAAGTATTTTGTTGTTCCATCTCAGCAAAAGACACCAGATGGGCTTGAGAGCCAGAGTGCAGACTTATTCTCATGATCTCACCAGCCCGGGGGCAGAAACCATGTTAATGTGGTTGTCCACCTGTAGTGATATTGTTGCACAAGTCAGCGATGAGATATAGGAGATTTCTGTACTTCAGTGTAGTAGAAATTCATCCGTACATCTTCATAATAATACGATATTATGTACTCACAGTATAATTATGTATTCACAGTATAATTCAACTTCAAAGTGGAATTATACTGTGAACAACCCTGGCTTCATACCTGCTGTGGAAGTTGATGCTAATGATTACCATAGTCAGAAACAGCACAATCTGTGAAGCACAATCACGAAATAGCTGTCACAGCCACATCCCTCTCCTCTTTCATTGTGTCTGTTCCAGGAGGGCTGGTAATGTCCAAACGTGACTGTGCAGGGACTTCCACTCTACTCAGAAGCCCATCTTCCAATTACAGTTACAGGGAAATGGCTTACCAGGAGATCCTCATTTTGACAATGTTGCTGAGGTTGGTATCCCAAAGTGAGGAAGAGGAGCATGCTGGCCGGGGGGATCTGCCACTGGAGGACCCTGTTTCCACAGAAAATTGAGTGATCTTGCAGATTTAACAGCTTTCAATGTAGGGTTTTTAAAGGCATCTTTAAGAGTTACACCTTCTACTTTGCATGGTTGTTGAAGGGAATTAGGCACCAAACTCTTTTTAGACGTATTCTAAAAATCTCAGTCTCTGTATTCAACAACCAGTACCAAACCCAAACGTTTACTAGTTCACTCACTGCTATGGCTTTTCTATGACAGAAACAAAACTCTAGACAACGCTAACTGGGTGCTCTGGCTGTGTAAAGGCAATGATACTTAAGCCTTTTTAACTGCATCCTAAAAGCCAAGGCGAGGAGGCGTCCCTGCCATGCCACCAAGGCAGCTGAGCTGGGATCCTAGTGATGGGAAATGAGTGCGACTCAGACCGTCTGCCCCCTGAATCATCCCGGTGAGAGCCAATCTCCCTCCATCCACTCTGCTGGGAGCCCACAACACCCATAACTGAGGCACTTTGGTGAGACGTATAAAGTTAAATGTAAATCCCCAGCACCTACCCCCTTCCCCAGCAGCACCTGGCTGGTGGCGAGTGTTTGACAGCAGGACAAAGTATCTTCCAGACCGGGAGTGCTGAGGAGCAGCTCAGCTCTGTCAGAGCTATTCTCTATCCGGAAAGATGCTAGTACTGATCAATAAGTTGATTTTAGTGCCAAAAGACTGTGAGCGGTTGAATTCCCTTTATGCTTTCCTTTGCTTTCTACTGAAGGTTGCATTCCCGACAACCTGGTGCCCATGAGAGGGGAAAACATGGGTGGACCCGGCTGTGGTCAGAATGGTGGGACAGGCTGTGACTGCACCATGTGGTGCACCACAGCAAAGGGACTCTGCTCACCTCTCCCGGTAAACTCAGTCTGCCTAAGGAGGAATGGCTTCTGTGCACCTAACGCTTTTCGCTCTCATTCTTTGGAGGAGGATGTGGCCTAGAAACCTCTGGTACACACTGTGTGTGAAGGGTGTGCACCGGTGCCGCTGGGTGAGTCACAGGATAAAATGGTGCACAACAGATGCTGAACTGTTCAGCTGTGGTCCGTCAGAGGGTGAAAGGTGGACAAGTACCAAAAACCCTTATGTGCACTCACTCCCATCGAGCTGGTTTGCATGTGCCTTCCAGTGGGCTGTCACAGCCTGCCAGGCCATCTATTTATCACACATCCTCTCCCTCTGGCACGTCCAGCATCCAGGATCACCCACCTAACCCATTAGCGGGTTTGGTTTGTTTCTTCCGAAAGGTTTTGAGGTCCACAGAAAAAAGAATCACTGACTAACACTAAACTGGAAACTGGTTTCTCCATTTTTTAAAAATCTGGAAACCCACCCCTTCCAACTAAGGCAAATATTTTGTAGCTAATTTGTAGCTCACACTCTCAGGGACATTTTGGGTGAAGGACAAAGCACAACGTCAGAGCTGCTCTAGGATGTGAATGGAAATAGGCTGGTGCAAGCCACATGTAAAGTACATGCACAAATCTTTCATACGGGGACAGGCGGGACCGAGTTAGAATTAAAATGTATGGAAACGCGTGTTGGATACGTGCTGCCTCCTCCACTTCTTCATGAGTTGCCTCCCACTCCCAGGAGCAGACTGTGCATTCCTTCTCCCTGAACTTAAATTACAAGGAGAATAAATGAATGCAGAGAGGTAAAAGCATGTGAGGGCAGATCAGGGGACATCCTCAACCCCCTCATATCTCTGTCATATGCTTTTTGGAGCCAGGGTTTTTTTGGCCTAGGTGCCAAACACCCATCCACCAGGGATTTTCATTTTTGCTCTTGTGCTCTTTTTGCTGTTAAGGTCTAGAAACCAGATGCCTTTGGGAGCCACTATTTTGCAGGGGGGGTGGGGAGGAGATGGATGATGATGACACTTCTGCACTTTTTCAGATTGTGCACTTTTTATCCCCCCGCACTGTTCGTAAACAACAGGCTATAAAATAGAGAAGAACAGTCCTCAGATGTAATAAATAGAATATGGATTCAATCCAGCATTTTAAGAAAAGATAGTTCCACTTACTGCAATGGAGAACAACGATGCCAGGATGAGATACAAATAGCTCTAATAATTTTTGTGGTTTTAAGACTTTAGCAGAGAATAACCATAAATCAGGCTTTGGAAAACTCGGTATTTTTACCCACAGAAAACTATTCTGCAGCAGCAAGTAGACCCGAAGCGAGATCACACAGCCGAGCTTTCGTTTGTAAAGCGACTGTCAAATTTGAGTCTACATCCTCTTACACATACCATCTGCAGTCACATCTTCTCCAGTCTGTCTCTGTGTTTAAGGAAGCAACTGTACAGAAATATTGTGACTTATCCCTGTTGTGTGGAGAGGCTGCACCTGTCATTTTATCTGGTTCACTTTGATCCTTTCTGCTTATCACTGGCTTCGGATGAAGGCTCATCCTCAGCCGTGTATTTCTTAGAGCTGATGCTCAGATTGGCATCTAAGGGAGGAGGCAGAGCTTTGGTTCTCCATTGCTCTGCAGCTGGTTTAGTCATTTCCACCAGTGCAAAATGGATGCGAACCACCACTCAGGCAGAGCAGTGAATGGTTATACAAGGTGCATTGGCAATGGAGAACGAGACACTGGGAGTATTGATTTAGCAGACCATGAGTGAGTTTTCATTGTTTCTTTTAGAAACGCTCACAAAGTTTGGTGCCAAGAGCAAAGATAAACAAATTTATCATCCAACGGCGGAAGGGAAAAAAAATCACCACTCTGGAAATTCAGTTCTACAAGCTTTTCTAATACTAAACATAAAGGGATAACGGAAGCAATGCTCATTTTATTCCTTGCTATGGCGGTGGACATATATTAGCTACTGCAAGCCTCAAAGCACTACTTAAGGGATTACAAACTCTGCACATGTAGCTCAGCGGTCACTAAACTATTGCCACCTCCAGGCTGCAGTAAGGCAGTCATTAACATGGCCTTGAATACTGATTGGGATTTTCTGGCAATTATTTTAAATTGAAAAATGCTAGTTGGTGGAAATCACAGGTGATGATCTGAACGTCCTGCTTTGGTGGGGGAAGTGAATTAAAGAGGAATATTTTTGCTTTCTAATGTACTGTGATTTATATTTTAAAAGTAAACATTTTGAAATTAAAAGAAAATATTTTAAATTTATATACCAAAATATTAAAAAAAAAAGAGGAATGTTCAGAAAAATTATTTGGTTGATATGATCTTAATCCTTTTAAGTTCCAGATTTCTAGCTTTCACTCAGCATTGGGATGGGAAAACTCTAAACTGAGAATTGCTTGTGGATTGAAAAAACTGTTTCCTGCCCACCTCTCTTGGAAAACCGCTATGTTTCTGTTTTGCTGCTGAAACTTCAAAAACCAACAGTCAACGGCTGGATCAGAGCTGATCTTTCAGCGAACGAGAAATCCTCCCAGGATGTACATTTGTTCAGTAGCACATTCGTGGCCATGGGAATGTTTTGAAAGGTGAGGTTTCTGTAATAACTCCTGTGGCTTCTTCACCGTGGGAAGGTAAGAGAGTGATAAACATGCCCTCTTAGTCTCTTTCCACATTTGTGTTTGCTCTCCTGCAGGAGGAAAACATTAGTCTGACTGGTTTTCAAATGGGAAACGGCCATACCATTGCAGCAGGGCAGCCCCATGGTGCAGCTGTGGGGACTTGCAGCACACTGTGGTTTCAGGTGGTCTCTACCTTCCATGATGTCTTGGGTCTATCTTTACCCTCTTCCCCTATGAGGAAGGAGAACTTCTAAGAAAATTCAAATCCAAAACCATACCAAAACACAAAAACTCTGACAAAACTCTACCAAACTCTGAAAAAATCTAGACAACCCATGGAAAAGCATGTTCAAAGGAGATGAGCTCAAACCAGAACTTTCTCTACTATCTGCAGGAGAAAGATGAACTCAGATTTCTGGAGTCGTGCTTAGAAGACCTTGGCAAAGTTATCATTTCTAACCCCAGAGCTCCTTTGGAACCAAAACCAAACACCTCTGTTCCTTGCTCTGAAAGGACTGAATGAGGATCATCTTTGCATTTACTGAGTCATCCTGCTACGATGGAGATGACCCTCACTAGTACAGTGTCAATATGCTTCACAGCTCCCATTAGGAAAAGGTGAGCAAAGCCTTGGCACCTGCCTTGAGTTTTGATGCAGCTTCTACCATCACAGTAAGCAAAGGCAATGGCCACAGTCATCTTGGGAAAGGAACAAATATCTAAACATAACAAAAAACAATAATATAGTTCTTTTTGGAGAGGAAGAAACTATACTGGGGGCAAAGCGGAAAACAAAAGCTCAACATGGTCCTTTGAGCTCTCTAGTCTCCCTAAAGAGGCTGAAGAGACAAGACTTGCTCTTCTTATCTGGGAAAGTCTCCTCTTCTTGAAGAGACCTTTGACCTAATGTCAAATACCTCCAGAACCCAATGTGTAGGTTTCCAGAGTTCTGATTCTAGGCTTGATCCTCAGGTTTTAAGTAATTTGCAGAAGACACAATCCCAATCTGTTTATTTGCAGACCAGGGCTGGAAATGCACATTTTCTCTGACAAGGATGTTCTAAGTCAGCTCATGTTTGCAAGATACTTGGGAGAGGGGGATCTGCACGGCACAGAGAAACCCAGGCGAGGAAGGGCTTCCTTCTTCAAATGGAGCGTGACACCAGCATCCTGACCTGGCTGGCTCGGAAATCAGGGCCGTTTAGCCAGTTCGCTCATCTGCCTGCTGATCATATCAGCAGAGAGCTGTACCAGGAGATGAAAGAAAGCAGCGTTTTATCAGGTGGTTTAATTTCTCATTACCCAGAACCAGTTCATGCGTGCATCTTTGTTCTCCCTCTGCCCCCACAACTGCAGAAAGGATCAATCCCAGAAATATTTAGAATTAAGAAGGGACTTATTTTTTCTCTCTCTTGCCATCCCAGGCTTTCAGACTGGGGGGAAAGGAAGGGGGGATGCAGGGTGTCAACAACAATAAGCAGGAGGGGAAAAGATGCCTGGCACTCAGAGAGTTCAGGCTGGGACAGTTTGATCTCTCCCAGAGCACTCTTGGTGCTTGAAGATCACTGCTTTTGACACGTTTCTCCGGCTGCTGAATGAGAGGATTTACTTGGGTGAAATTTAGGCCTGAGGGGGACATGAAAATCATATTCATAATTTGAAGTGACATGTGATTCAGGATTAAAAAGCTGGCTGGCAGAGAAAAGAGCTGAGGTTATCCTTTTGAGCTGCGCTAATGCAGAAAACTGTGTTTTTAATCCTGTTTTAAAAAGGCCTAGAAGGTTTCCAGCTGGGGCAGTTAGAATATAAAGGAGCGGTAAAGATGAGGAATCCCTTTTTCAAAAGGAGGAAAAAAAACCCCAAAACAACAACAAAAGATCGAGTTCCGCTTTTGTTTTTCTCTGATAGCAAATGGTTGAAAGCCAATACAGAAGATTTTTTTAACCACCCTTCCTTTGTCTGACTCCTTAAAACACCGCACGCAGCAAGAGCGGTCAGTGGGACGAGGCAGAGGTGCCTGCGAAAGGAGACACCGGTGCTAAGGAGAGGGCTCCAAGGAGCTGGGATTGCAGATTTCCTCAGTTTGTGCATTTCTCTGGGGGACTGGCGTTCCAGTAGTAGCTTCTCCCTTTCCATCACTGCCCAGGAGCTCCTTGTCCCTTGTACTGAGCACAGAGCAGAAACGTGCCCCCCATCCCACTGAGTTTAGGGTTGTGTAGTTAATCCCTGCTCCTTTTTATGTCACTTTTCCCAAGAGGCTCCTAATTGTAGCAAGAGAGTGTACTAGCATCACTGCTTATTGTGCTTGTTATACTGATTTTAAAGTTTTAGTTGATCTTCCTCTAGATTCTTATTTTTATTTTTTGTCTACCATTTTAGCTCTCCTTCCTTCTTTTCTGACAATATTATCTGACTTTTTTCATTAGAGTAATTTTCAGTACCATGGGGCAAGAACTCACTTTTCAGTATAGCTGCTTAAAACATAGTAAATGAACGAACAGCAAATTGCACAATCAACAATTAACATGTTAAAAATGTGGTTTTCTATATTTGCTTCAATAGTTTCTGAAAGACTTAGGTTATTTCTTCTTTAATTTTGCAAAATTGCATTTCACAAAGGAAACTTTAAGGCTAGTTGAAACGTTCTGTTTTGATATACTTGAGTTGATTTGGGTGAGATTTTTTTGGCCTTTCTATCTTTTAGTATTTCACATAAGGTCCATTTTGAAACACAGGTTTGAATGACATGAAAATGTAAAGTCGTCCTGCGCTGAAAAATGTCACATCATTTTCCTGTTTTTCAGAGTGGACTTTCATTCTTTCCTCTCCTCCAAAAAGCCCTTTTTAATTGAAATAGCACTTTCTAATAAAAATCTGCACTGACAAATATAAAGCAAACTTCTGCCTGGCTCTGTTCAAAGTCTGTCACTGGAACAAATCACATGAGATCAAGGTTTCAACTTCCCTGTCCCTCAAGATACAATTATTTCCTACTGTTCCTTTCCCCCCTCTGGAAAACTCCTCAGCTAAGACAAAAAGAAATGATCCAAAGCTAGAGGAAGTCAATGAGAGCTCTTCTATGTATTGACTTTGAGTTTGGGGAAAGCTCTGGATCAATAGGGTGCAATTATTAATCTAATAGCCTATATATAGAATTTAAGTGTGCCATCATATGAGGATTTTAAATCATCCTATAGAATTCAGTAGAAGTTTATTCCATCGCATTTTCATTACTAAAAATGAATACTTACTATTTTTATCTCTTGCTCACCTTGTTGAGGCGATATGGCTAAGGCAGGCACGCAGCCTCTCTCTCCAGCATCATCACTGGGCGCTGAACTCCCATCATGTAGATTGTTCAAATCCCTCTGATAAATGTGAAACCGGAGGAGAAACAAAAAGATTAGGGACTGCAGCGACCTAACCCGAGGACACGATCTGTCCTATAAAATCCTTTACTGAAAGCAATGCCACGTGAAAGAGTGAGCTTTGCTGGGTGCTTTGATCGCCATTTCTAGCTCACAGGATTATCAGTCAGGGGAGAGGGAACCACACCAAAACCTGAACCTCTGTCCCAGCACTGTTTTCACCTGTAAGGTGAGCACACCTGATACTGGAGCATTAAGAGACCATAAACATGAAGCCAAATGATGCTATTTTTTATCAAGACACTTTTCAGGGTAGAAGAGCGCTTTCAGTGTGACAGATCTGGCTGCAGGCCAGCAGACGACACAATCCCCCGGGGAGTTTCGTTACCATTGCTGGGTACACTAAGAGTACGTGGTGCATATTGTATGTAATCAGGGAAGCAACTTCGCCCTTGGGTTCTTAATAGAGTTTCCTGCCTTAACAGCTTCATGGGAAATTTTTGTTTGTTTTCTTGCTTCGAGTGTTGGCACATCACAAACCAGACATATTTGCCAATCGCTATCTGCACTGCTGTCTCCAAAAGACAGTATTTTGGGGGACTGAAGGGAAATGACTGTTTAGGCTGTACAGTTTAATTCCCTGCCGGAGAAAGATAGTGTGTACTGCACAATGCTGCATTGACTAAGGAGATCTTACTGTAGGTGCTCAGCCAGCAAGGTATACTTGAAAATGCTGTCTGGAGCACAGTAGAGGAAGTGCCATCTACCAGTCTGGATGTCTAATTGATTGTTTGCATGTATGGTTACCACAACCATGGTCACAATTACAATAATTATATGGACAAATGAAACGTGCAATTGCATGTGCCCAGTTCTAAAAATCTGGGCACAGATAATTGCCAAAGACCACAGGGAGACTGCTCAGACAAGGAGATGCAGCACCGTCCCCGGGCTGGGCTGGAGGATGTGCTAGCCTCCTGCCTGGTGCCTCATGTTTTCCATCTCCTCATTGTCTATCTTGGAGGAAAGTATACTGAATCCTGTCCTGAGCACCTCCTCTTGGACTTGCATACCTAGCCTAAGCTTCTGAATTGCTTTTGAAATCCCAAACAAAGATGAGGCCAGCCTCTTTGGATATCATTGTATGGATCTGCATGGGGAAGACACTATAAATAGTATCATCAGACATTATTAATTGCATTCTCTGAGAAACCCAAAACCAACTGAGATCATCTTTATTCACAGGAAAAAGTCCTAGGTATATTTGCAGAGCATTTCTCTAGGTTACTCTGGCCAGTATTACTTAACAGTTGTCATTTCACTGTGTGTACAAGAGTTGACTTTTTATCTGACAGTTTCAAAAATGAGATTGAAAAGTTAACTCTAAGACATAAGAAGTATCCAAAATTATCTCAAAATAGGAAAAAAAATTGAAGCTTCATAGAAGTCAAAGATAAGACTTCTTAAGAATAACATTTTGTGAAATATACTCACAATTCCATTGTTAAAAATAAATTTAACATTTTTGTCTTATTTTATCATTAATGTTATCTAAGTTTATAAAAATTGCATTAAATGTGATGTAAAAACCCTTCCTATATTGTATTGCCATTTCAGATCAGAGTGTAATCATGCAATCATTGCAAAAAAATTTCACACAGACACAATTACAGACATATTCAAAAACAACCATGAATCTGTTTGTCTGTAGATTATTTTAAGTGTCCATGGTGATCAGAGTGCAATAAAGCATAATAAAAGACCAGTGAAAAATGATGAAATAAAAAACACTCTGCTTTTCTAAGTGGAGTGTTATGAGAAAGACAGACCATTTTCTCTGAATATGTAATTTTTATTCTGTCTCTAATTTACATGAATAATTAAAATAGATTCAAGCAATCCTATGTTCCTATGGTTTTTCAGGATTAGAAGAAAATGTAGTATAACAAAAGACTAATGAATTAAAGGCTGCAAATCATAATAGGGATAAATCATTTGATTTTCAAACAAATATTGAAGGAAATACCTGAATGTCAATTTATTTTTCATCTCAAACTTTGAATTATACAAATATCTAACTTAAATCTACAGTGAGGAGAAAGAATATGAGGGCTAAATGTCCTAGAAATTCAGATTTAAATCCTAAGAATTGAGCTCAGCTTTCAAAGCCAATAATGGTTTCAAAGTGAATGTTTTTAAACAAGATTAGATATTTGCTGTGAGCTTCATGAAATATCTTGCACAGATATTTAAAAATGTAGCAATATGTGTTATGTGCATACATATACAATTTAATTAGACTAATGAGTTGATATTTTACGTGGCCATGAGCCATCAGGTACTGTACTCTAATGGAGACTTCCAAGAAAGTATTTTTCCTCATATTGCTTGTTTCTCCATCCACCCGTGTCCGTCTGGCCAGCAGCACAAGGAAACGTTTTGCATCCCCTTCTGAGCTCGAGGAATAGCCTACAGACAGCTTTTGCAGAGGAGCGTAATGTAAAATAAGTGGAAAGCAGCTCTTTTGTATGAGATGTTGCTGGGGCACTTAAGCGTGCCCAGCAGTCCCACCAGTGTTGCCTAAGGTTGGACAGCTTGGCCTCTGGCTCTCCAGGGTTTGGGGTGTACCAGTCTGGGTGCCCTCATCTCACCTCATTTAAAGATCCTTCTCCAAGCTTTAGGAAGTCTAGACTTTCTCTAGAAAAGCATTGTCCAAAGTGGATTCTTCCCATCTATTTCAGGACAGGATGAATCATGCTTTGGGAGTGTCCACCCCTCTTCTTTTGAGTTTGCATAGGTGAATAACTTTGACTAACTTTAAATAACCTATAGACGGTGAAGGTAGGGGACTTCAGCCCGGGGACAGTCCTGTTCCTCTCCTTGCCACCTGCTGAAGCAGCAGTCAGGCTCCCCAGCAGAGACCAGGGCAAGGGGCCATACCCACCCCTAGCCCTCCAGTGCTGTCTGCAAAGGAAAGGCACCACACAAAGACTGAAGGAAGTCGCTTCATTTGATGATAGAACCTGGCCTGGCTTACTGGCACGTAACTCCTCCATCCAGCCGGAGCTGAGTCACAAGCTAAGCCCTGAAGTTACTAATACAGTTCCACGTACAATCAAGTTGCATATTTTGCAGCATATTATCCTTTTTGGGTTTGGCAAAGTGAAGCGTCTCCGTCGCAGGCACAGTAGGAATTATGATGAGCTTTTCCCAGCTGGACTTCTTGTAATCATCACAGGGATAAAGAGTTCCTTGAGACTCCAGATCTTTCCCTGTCAGGCTCTAAGCCTGTCTCCGGCTCTGTTGAGCTTGTCAGGGTTTTTATTTACAAGATTCAGCTAAAACTCTGTCCTGCCAGACTAAGCCAGGCTGTTTCTGCTTGTTCCTTAATCTCCAGGCTGCCTCCCTCCACATGTTAAGGGACACTTAGTTTGTTTAAGGCCTGAGGCAGGCGTAATTACAAAATTTAGGCAGAATCCTGAACTGACCCCAAAGGTCTTCCTACTCAGACAGAAATCATTTGTCATAATGAGCCTACTCGTAACCCGCTGACCCTTGGAGCTCAATTAATTTCCCGCAGAAAAAGTGTTCACAGCCTCTGGACCCTGCTGCAGCAGGGATTTGCACGGTGGCGTCTCCCACTCACACAAGCCCATGTGGGCAAAGGGGCTTACAAATTTCTCCAGAGCGAACAATGAACAGTGATAGGGCATTGTTTTTAAAGCAGGATGGTAAAATGAGGTATTTCTGTGTTCGGTTGCAGGGTAAATGTGTGTTCCGTAGAAAAATAAATTAAATATGCAGAAAGGCATGTAGGAGCTTGTGGGCACATGTTTTAATTTTGTGCCCCTTAAAACTCTTTAAGATACAGTCATCTCTGTTGAAGAGAGAAGCGATGCATCAAAAGGGCCTGATTTGCCAGCTTGCTGCAGCAGTGCTGCGCCAGAGCACACTGCACCAGCAGCTCTGCCAGGGTGCATCGCCGGGACAGGGGATGGGAGCTCCCCTAAGGGCATGGGAGACGATATGAATGATCTACAGTGGAAATAACTAGCTTGGACAAAACGCTGCAGCAAAATGGCCATACTGCTTCCCATAGGCAGAGCTGAGGCTCTTCTGCATCGCACTGCACTGAGTCAAGCAAACCCAGAACGTATTTTGGGGTCGGGCCTTTACTAGCTCAAGATGAACCGCCTGGATTTGAGCTCTGGTTCTTTCTCAGCTACTGTCATAAGCCCCGGATTTTTCTATTGTTTTGCCTAAGTAACACACAAATTAGAGCAAGAATAGAGCTTTAATCTGAATATATTTATGTATGTTTTCTGGTCTTTGTCGTCTCAAATACTTCAAAGGAATGTCTGTGCAGTTGAGCAAATGAAATTAAAAGCTGTCTAAACTACCTAAAATTAGCTGTCTTGTGCAAGCTGGGTGTGGGGATGACAGGGAACAGATGAAAAGGGGGTTCAGAGTACTTGGATCAGAGGATATACAGTCAGATCCCGTAGCAGGCTGTCTTTTTGGTTATATGAGAGGGTTGCACAGGACCCACTTGTGTTGGAATAGATGTTACTAGCCAGAAAAATAAAAATCTGGCTTGTTCTATCTCTTGGCATGGTCCAGCCAGCCTATTTAATTAAGATGAAAAGCACAGTCACGAAGATAATTCAAGAGACATCAGTCATCTTAGACAATATGAGGCAGTGATTTTTTGTACCAAATCATTGAACCTGCTTATGCATTTGCGGGAATGCATGTGGCTGGACTGGATAATCCAAGAGGATCTTTCCAATAACCATAACTATTTGCACTTACATAGCACCTTTTGGCCACGGATCCCGATGTCTATAAATCTGTAGGCTCATAGGTGAGAGCTCAGTAATGAATTTGAGAGCCATGTGATAAATTGTGTTTATTATGCACTTTCCTTATACAATGCTCATAATAGATTTTCACTAGAAATGAGTCCTGGACTGTGCAAGCTCTGTTGCAAGCTCAGCTGCTTTCACCTGAAGCAGCCAGAAAGCTGTCTTAGGGAAATCCCCAGGTGGCACAAAATTGGCATTCCCTGTTCTTTACCGCACAGCCTTTTGGCATAGGAGATAGTAAGGGGGTGAAGCACAGTGCACAGTGATTCAGCCATGGCAGTCACTAGGTGCAATCACTTTCTTTTGGAAATTCAGTCAAACTTCTCTAAGTTATGCAAGAATGGGCTTTCGATGCTACTGGGCTCAAGCCCTCGGAGAGCAGGAAGGTGGCAGTGAATTGCCTCTCCCTCCTCTTCTTCCCATTTTGCACAAAGAATAGGCTCACCATTTAGGACAGAGCTCCTGGAGTTACACACAGCGTATTAAATAGTGCAAATGTATGACAGCTTCAACACAGACCACTCTCCCTGGCTTGATATATGCCTACTGTTTAGATTGTTTAACCAATAACACAGTTTTTCCCCTGGTTTGTGCAGTCTGACAACATTCAGAAACTGCTTTTCCCCTAAACTGTTGTCTCAAGTGTTTTCACTCCTGAAGATCATAGAAGATAAAAATAATGCATGTTGAGTGTGTGTAAGTGTGTACATATTTGATACATGATTGCTGAGCGTTTATGACATTAATCTTCACTCACAAAGACAGAAGAGATAACTCATAAGTAATCCCTCTGCTCAACCATGAATATAAATGTCAGACTCCTAATGGAGATGTTGTCTAATGAAATATCGTGAATTCTTGAATCTCCTGAGCCATGTGCAAATTTCATTTCTTCTTCCCTTTTGGGTTCAGATTGGGTATTTTTGAGGTGATGCTATCAGCACTGTGAAGAACAGATGGAAAGATTCTCAATGTAGCATTAAAGACCTAATCTCCATAGCGTGGGATGCCTGGGGGGATGCTGGCTGCCCACTCCCATGGCATCCATAATTAAATGCATTCCAAATTTACATCAAAAACTAATATTTTGGAGACCTCTTCCCTTATGAACCCAATTCAAATGTGAAGCTAAGGAAGTCTGAGGCTATAAGAGACAAGAGCACAATCTATAAATCACAGTGGTATAATTAAATCAATGTAAAGTGGATCAAGTTACGTTGGTGCCAACCCAACACACTTAAAATGGTTTAAGCCTTGTTTAAATAGGTTTAGCTTCATTTAGTAAATTAGTATAGACAAGCCAAAAATTCTTTGTAATTTACCATTGCTTCTGGCCTCATCAGAAGTATGTCACACTGGCTTATATCATCTTCGAGACATACTTACCAATGTGCAACTTGCATCCTTACTCTTCTTTTTTGCTTTGGCCTACAAGATGGGGGGATTCATGACTGGTACAATTTGCCTACAGAGAGAAAGCTCATGCAGAAGCAGTGCCGTGGCTAAGGCAGATGTGCACCTTGGAAACTTTGGTGGAAGTTCCTAGGAAAACTTCCACCTTTCTTCCTAGAAACTCCCAGCTCAGACCAGCAGTTGTCACCAACAATAGTCTAATCTGCTCACTGACCTGCTTGTGTTTTACTCCCAGGCCCATTTTAGTCTAAATTGCACTTGTTCATGCTACTGAGATTGGAGATTTTTGCTAACTTGACCCATTTGAACTGAAAGAAGTCCAAATGCCTTCCCACAACCAGCTCTGCTGGCAGACCTAAGGTGATGGAAACCTCAACAGAAGCAGTGGGTGCTGGTACATGAAGTTTCTTCGCTCACTTTAGCATATGCCTCTTCTTCCTTGTTCTTTATTTGTCTGCTTGAGAAACACATCACTTAATTTTGCTGAACCCCATCATCTCCTGCAGGGCTGATCTCCTACTTTCAGTGGAGAATTGTAACTTGCTGCAATCTGATCGCTGTGCAGAATGTCTTGGTATGTGTAAAACCTGTGACGGATAATGCTGAAGTTTCAGCTTAGTCTTTACCAGGTACAAATAACCAGAGAGATGATCGTTCAGAGGGTTGTGTGGCTCACGGGGAGTGCTTAGGGACAGTAATCCCTCTAGCTCACCAGCACATTATGCAATAGTTGCACTGATACCATCATGCTTATCCTCACATTTGCCCTATGATGTAGAGATGTGTTATTATCCCCACTTACAGCTGCAGCATAAAGGATGAGGGTAGAATAAATGACTTGCCAGAAGGCAGATGGGAGTCTATGGCACAGAAGATTATAGGAGCCAGGTGACCTGTGTCTTGGTTTGGCTCTATGCCCAGAAAATCTCTTTTTCTTCCTGTAGTTATTGTGCCTTCATTCTGCAAAATGGAAACCTCTATTGAAATCTCTAGCCCTTTAAGGGTACAAAAAAAAAAAATTAATTCCTGGGTTTAAAAAAAATACAAAGAGCCCTTACTTACCCTGTAGGCCTAGGCATATTGCATGATTGTACTATATTTAAGAAATGACCCAGCATGAGTAATGCCTGTATTGTGATGTGGTGCAATTTTGGCCAGAACATTACCACCGGCCTCTTTTTTCCATTGGCTTGAGTCAGCTCGGTGTTGTACATCCAGGACACCGATGGTGTTAGCGGGTGCCGATCCTGATTATCTGGAGAAGCCCAATAGGTGAGGCACACCGTTTGTGAAGCAGATCGCCCGCGTGGCAAGGCCGCCCTGCCATTCTCTGCAGCAGAGATGTTTAATGACAGGGCTCTGCAAAACTGAGCGTGAGCTCCATCACATCATCATCATCCACTGACACAGGGTCTGCACTGGGTTGTTAAATTCCTTAAGTATTTATTGAAGCCAGTAGTGCCTCGGGCTCCATCCCCCACTCCACATACCTAGCTGAAAATTACTGCCAGCCTTTGCCACTGACCCTTACAGGAAGCATTGAACCGATCCCCCCCGACAAACACAGAGCAATGGCTCAGCCTTGCCGAATGACCCCCAGTGAGGTCGGCTTGACACTGCAGGCAAGGATTGATTGCAGATAGCAGGTGAGACCCTTTCACTTGACTGCCTCTGGGACTTGGCCAAACGCTCTGTGCTTCAGGCAAGACACACCGTGCGTGGGGATAGGAGCCCCAGCTACTTTTATTAGGGCCGTCTGGCCACTGATTATCTTTTTAGGCTTATAATTGCTGGGTGCGTTGATGCTTTTCCTTGAGCACAGTTATTGGGGAGCAGCAGAAGTGTTTCACGCTTCCCTGGGCAAAAATGGAAACGAGCACAATCTCTCTGCTTATCACCCCCTTCTTCCCTGACTGCCTCTGCTGTGGCTCCATCGGTCTGCGGTGAAGATACTCCCCATTTACACCACTGTCCAGAAAGAGGGAATTTGATTTGAGGTAATTGTTGTCCAATGCAGTCGATCAGGCCTCTATCCAGCGCTTTATGGGAGCAATATTACAGCGGTAGTGATTTTGCTGTTGCAGTGGATTGCATCAATATACACTGGAACTGATGTGTTAGGATCAGAAAAGTGACATTTACTGCAGTAAAGGGAGCACGTATTTGGCCCCAAATTTAGCTGGGAGTCGAGAGACATAATTCTATCTTCAGTTGGAATCATTTATCCCAGCTCTGGGTCTTGCCAAGATAAATAAGCGCTTCTTCATGCTCACATGTTAATGCTGTTGTGATGAGCAAAGGGTTCATTTATTTTTTAATTGCTGTTCAAATTAAGCTGTTAAAATCAAGGAGAAACCCAAATTCTAGGGACCTGGGTATGCATGATACAGTTCTTTATCTGCTTTCTGTAGGCTAATATGGGGGGGGTACATTTCTTCCTAATTTATATTAAAATTAGATGGAGGACAAAGAAAAAGAGAGAAAGAAAATGCCTGGTCTAAATCTGGTCGAGGTTCTGAATCCCAAATCAAAGGAGTGAGGCATCCTCGGCAATAAATGTTTTATGAAGAGCACACACAGCATGGTAATGCCCACAGAAATCTGACAGTTTTCTCTGCTTTTCCCTCTCTCTGCTCTACTTTCCCATCCATGCCTCAGGTCATACAATTGAGCCTTGTTGCTCCTGTCCTTGCCTGTGGTCCCTGATTCATCACTTTTCAGACATCACTTCGCTGTGTCTGGAAGAAGCAAGCAGGAGAGACACAACTTTCCCTGAATTTCCTCGTCTGTTTGTACTTCCTCTTCCAAGTTACTTGCTGCTCTTTTTCACTTCTTGCACCCCATCTCTCCCGTTGTGTTTCTTTTCTCACCACCATTTCGTTGCTTAGTGTCGCTTGGGTGGAAAATGACTCCACAGTACATTGGGGAGGAGTCCTCATACTGCTGAAGTGGTCGACCTTGACCTTGGCTTCCCTGGGCAACCTCTGTATGTGTCTGCAAACCCGCACTTTTGCAAAGGTCCGTACATTTCTCCTTGGTAGTGGAAGTTGTGGGTTTAAGGTGCCTCGAAATATCCTCAAGAGACCAAATGCCTCTGAAAACAGGGCCTAGAGCAACCCCCCACGTGCTTCTTATTGCTCATGGTGAGACTTTCGAGAGGGAAGAGCTCACTGCTTCTGTGGAGCTCCAGTGTGTTATTATCCAGCAATTTTCTCACTTTGTTTAGGCATCTGGGGTAAGCCATGGCTTTGTTGGCTTTTAACATGATTTTCTAAGGCCCCAACTGCTGAGGTGTTTTTTGAAAAATCACACACTGTTTTGTTTCTTGTTTTCAATGTAAAGGATAGCTAGGGATGAAGACTCTCCCCATCCCTTGGCAGATGGTTTCTGTGATGCATTGCCTTTCCTGTCCAAAATGCGCTCCTGTTTTCCTGTTGGGGTAGGCCCAGTCATAGACATAATTTTTAATTTTAATTCAGCTTTATAGGAACCCTTTCATCACAACTAATGTAAAACCATGAGGACTCTCTTCCAAGCTTTTTCCCTCGGCCACTTACACAGTGTCGAGTGGCAGAGCAGAGGGAGGATTCTCCATTGCGGTTCTGCCGTTTCTTGAGTTTTGCTGCATCAGAGAAGGATACAGATTGCACAGACCAAATTGCTTATAAAGTCCCTTGCAATGGACCTACTTCTGCCACCAGGCCAGGAAACGAATCTCAAGTTGCAAACACACCTTCAGCACGGCAGGGCCCTGTGTCACAGCCTGACCTCAGCTCCATCCCCAGACAAGATGGTATTTTCACCCAGCCCCCAGCCAGATTCATGTTGGTGCAACAGTCAGCCAACTCAGCCTTCTGGACATACTTTTGCAAAGAAATAAAAATTGAAATTCAGTATATTTACTGCAAATGACAAATGAGAGTATAAAGCTGAGTAGGGAAATTACCCAGGAAAAAAAGTATCCCCCCAGGAATCGGATCATATTTGAGACTGTAACTGGATCAGACAAGCCACAGCCAGTGAAACTACAAAAATTCATTGTGCACTGAAGAGCTGCAAAATGTGGACCTGTGGCTGCGCTACCCAGCCTCTCCTGCATACCCTCTCCTTGGCCTCTGGAACGTGCATTGTGCTCTCCTCGGATTTGGAGCTAGACCAATTTTAAAGAAGAGGCAGCGTGAGTACGCTTGTCCTGAACGTTGCTATGCTAGAAATGGCATGTTATTATGAAAGCGTATTTTCAACACATGGGCAAGGTCTGGGGCAGCCTGTCCAAACGATTTATTGACGGGTCAACATTTCCACAGCCGGCACTGCAGAGTGGAGGATTCTCAGGCTATTGAATATTTTATATTCACTTGATGAACTAGATTTTGCATGAATTATACCAAAAGGATCAACCAAGAACAGTCTGGGTTAGGTTCCCAGCTCTGCCTCGAGACTCTGCTCTGTGAGACATTTCATCTCTCAGCTTCTCAGATCTATTCTCTGAAGATGAGGCATTGATTTTTCCTTTCCTCTGTACTTTGTCTTACCTGCTCGGATTGGTCTGGACTTTTACAGTGTCTCATATGAGTATCAGCAAAGTGTTGTCCCATGTTCTGTTTCAACCTCCAAACAAAACCACAACAAAATCCCAATAATAGCTACGGGGGGAGTTTTTGCCATCTTAGGGATTTTTTTAGACTTTGCTTGTGTTACTCATTATTCTTCATAGTAAATCAGTGCTTTATCTAACAGTGAATCTACAAAGCTTTTCACTCGTAGTTTGTTATAATTAAGAATAACTATGTTATTTACATAAGCAGTGCTGTATAGTGATCTGGTCATGCAATTACAGTTTGAGCTCATGGGGCCATGGGCTGAAGAAGCCTATGAGCTGGGATAGGAGGATGGAGGAATCTGAAAAGGAGAAAAGTGGAAGGAAAGCAGTGGTTGCTGAGACAGGGGAAGAAAAATTTTTGTCCGTTCTTTTCACCAAGACCCATGTCAACCCTGGCTCTTTATTTGCAAAGTCAGATGGGCTTAGTAGTTTGCAAGCAAAGAGATGAGAAAGTCCTTGCGACCACAATGGACAGCAAACCCCGAACAAGGGCTAGGATTGAACGCTGAAGGCACACAAGTGAGCCATGAGGTAACACTTGTGGAGGTTTCCCTGGAAAGGAGTGCTTTTTAAAGACTTAGTCTGTGAGAGAGAAAAGTGAGCATTATGGCAGGGGAAGAAGTGCAGGGAAGAAGATAGGAAGAGGGAGATGTCAGGTATTCAGGAGGTGGGAATGGGGGACATATGATCGCTCAGGTACTGCAGATATAAGGAACAAACTTTCAATGGGTACAAAACACTAAAAGGAAACAAATGAGAAGAATCACAGAGAAGCTGGATACAAATTAAAAAACAGTGTAAAAAGGTTTTGAGGGCATTCTGACCTAAATGGAAAGGGATAAGTGAGAAGTCTGAAGAGAAGCATGAACCATCCTAATTCTTCTCCTTGTTTTTGGGCTTGTACAATAGGCTGACTACAGATGGGTTCCTACAACGTGTGGATATTGGTTTTATCTGGAATTTATGAGATTTTCGACTTACTGTCAGAGCACGATTTCCCCGTGCTTTTTCAAATTTTTTTTTTATTTTTTAGTTTTTCTCAGAGCTGAATGGGTGCATGAAGGGCACATAAAGGTTTATTGAGTAAAAGCCCTAAATGCTTGCAAACTTTTACTATTCTTCCAGGGCCTATAAATATTTTTCTCAATCCTTCTCTTCAAGGCAATAAAAAATTAGTTTAGAGGTTAGCTGTGGGACACTTGACATGAATCTGGCTCTAATCTCATTTTGAGGTTAAGAAAAGAAGTAGAACTGAAACAGCTGAGACCGCCAAAGTGTTAAAATAGGTATTAGCATGCTCCTGTCTATAGGCCATACATATCTGTGGCATAGCAAGTTGTATGGATGTTGAAGAGACCAAGTACACGTGCGTTAGAGAGGTGCTGCCCTCTCTCATAGGCATTGCTGAGGTTTGCATTTTCAGTGGAGTGTCCCCCTTTTTAAAGGGCAAGGGCATGGTTTGTATGCCAAAATATGGACACACTCTGAAGAAACCTCATAGATGCAAGTCTCAATAGTGCATGTTGCTGGGTGTCTGGGATGCAGCTGAGGAGCTCAGAGGTTCAGGCACTCAGCTTTGGAGGCAGGGATTATTTTCTGAGTGCAAAGTTACACAAAATCATACACAAAAATGAAGTTTTATTTTAAAAAAAAGGCAACAAAAACCCATTTTCCTGTACTCATTCCACTGGCAAGCCAGGTCTTGCTACTCCCAAAATTGAGAGTTTGAGGAGGTACCTTTACATCAGGACTATCTTAGTCACATTGCTCACAATAACCTGATTCCCAGATTTCCACCTCTGTCTGGCTAACTGCCTCTGCATATCTGTACAGTTTGCTATGAGCCTTCAGTTAGGGGTTTGCTTAGCTGTGCATCCTTGGGCCAACTTTTAGGAGATATTAGGAAAGCAACTAAGAAAAGCCAGTCTGTGGCCTAAAGGTTCAGATCCGTTGCACAAGGCCCTTCACTTCCTTATGAAGGATTTATGTGACGGATATCAACGTGGCATCTTGTAACCACTCCACACGTAGCTGTGCTAATTCCCTATCAGGATAAAGCAAATGAATTAATGCATGTTATTTACGACTATGTAAAAGATGTTCCTGGTCCAACAGCAGTCATCTTTGTCTTCCCTCCCTTTCCCTTCCCTTCTGGGTCTATCTCTTCTTGGTTTGCAGCCCTAACCTGGAACAATAGGAATTGTCCCTTCTGGCTGGCAGGTGACCAGCGATGTGAGAGATTTGGCAGGTGTAGCGGTGCCTGCCACTGCCCGCGGGGCCAGGAGGCTTCACTCAGGTGCCTCCGAGAGAGCTGCACTCAGGACGGGGATCCGCTGGTTGGAAGCGAGCTCAGTTTTCCCCTGATGTGTAAGTCAGCAAGTACAACGCCCACGCAGGAAGCAGAGCTCTTCAGCAGAGCAGCCGTGTGAAACTCAGCAGTTTTGGTTTGCGAGGGTACATATGAAAATATTTTCGGTGTCAGTTTTCCTGGACGATTCCAGCTTGTGAAAATTGAAGGCGAGCACTAACTTTCCTGTTCCGGAGCAGTTGTTGCTAGAATGTCTGAAGCTTCTCGTTTCATCAGCATTTCACAAAAATACCTTGAAAACAGGAGAACTTCATGGGAACGCTCCTGAGGCCCCGCAGCCTGGGGGTGGTAGGAGGCTTGCAATAACACAGTCATTCATTTAAAAGGTTGTTTTGGAGGTAAACCCATTTCCTATGTAGATGTCTACACTGAGACAAAAAGAGGAGAAAAGTGTCTACCTCATAGGGCTTTTTTAATATAAGAAAGCTCATTTTTTGGTGAGAAAACCTGCGGTTATCTTTGGGTAACAGGCATTCCTCTAGGAAAGCTGGTGTAAACATACATAGCTGTTAAAGATTTTAATGAGATCCCACCATTTATCTAATGAGATCACATAGGTTCTCCTCTCAGCACCTCCTCCTATGCTGAAATCAGGCACCTTCTCCGCTCTAACTAGGCCCCCAGATTAATATTGCCTTGACGTAATTGTTCATTCAACATGACTGCTAATTTGTCAGTGGAGCTATCCCAGGGTCTTGCTCCAAGAGATATGAAAACAATAACCTTGTGACCAAGAGACAGGCCTAATGTTTTCTCTACTAAACTGTTGAAAGGGTGTTTTGTGTGAAGAAGGGAATGAGTCATCAAGCAACGGGGTACAGGGTTAGTACTTCTGAAAAGAAAGAAAAGGAGGAAAAAAAAAACAAAGTTGTCTTTCCCTAATACAAATCAGAAAATTGATGGGGAGAAAAAAAGTAAATATATACGAAGTGTACCAGAGGAATGCATCAATCTGCAAATCACATGAATTCTGGGCATCATTATTAAAAGTTTGTGCATTCACAAACACACGTATGCGCATGCTTTGTCTTGCACACATGTATGCATCACTAAAGCACCGATGTGCAGCTTCCAAATAATTGCCTTCTAATAACAAAAATGTGCCCCATTCCAGTAATGACAACTGCAGCACTATCAAAATCAACTGCAGCTAAAAAACAAAAAATCATATTTCAAAGCAACACTGAAGATTAGCCTGTGGCTTTCACTAAACTGTGTCTCTCTGATTCCTGCTGGGTGACACAATGGGCTGGCTTAACGCAGCCTGGCCTCTGAACTCAGCCGTACAAGCCTTGGTTCCTTGAAACAGCACCCTCACTGTCTATCGGATTTTCAAAGCCACACATATTCTGCACAATATAAAACATCCTCTTCTTTCTCTGCCCCGTTTGTCTATGGCACATCTGTATGCCCCATCTCCCTATTTATTATAAAAGTCCTCGGAGTCTTTTGTGCTTGTATTCCTTTCAACATCTGCAAAAGAAATCATTTCTGTTAGAAACAGTGTAAGGGTCGGGTAGTGTACACAATAGCTGGAAATACTGTTTAAGGCCCAGAGGGGAGAACTTTTTTTCTGCTGTGAAAATGTGTTGTTGCAATGCAATGCAATATTCAAACTCAACCCCTTTCCCTCCTACCCCCCCAAGAAAAAAAAAAACCACACAAGGTGGAACGGGCTCATCTAAAGCAAAATATACTTGAGAGAACAGATGTGGCAAAACAAAACCCATAGCTTTCCATGAAGGGCTGCCAAAAACAACATTGGCTCGGCAGGCATGTGATCTTCAGAGGAGTTTGCTACTTGAATGAGTCAGAATGGTGATTCCATTTTTACCTCTTCAGTGAACAGGAAACACATTCCTGAGCACCCCTGAGCACCAAATTCTCCTGCAGTGGCCCACTTACGCTGGGTTATATCAGTAGGCTTTGCAGGTGCTGAGACAAAGTGGAAAGTGTGTAATGGTTTCCTCTAGTTTGAGAAGTGCCGCTTAATTGAGGCAAACCCCAAAAGGTCATCTAGAAGTATATGTAAAGGCAGATACCTGTGTATACATATCTGAAATGAGGAGCTAGAAGAGGAAGGGGAAAGTAATCTAAAATATCTTCTTCCACAAAGAAAGAATTGGGCTCTGGCCAGAAAATACGTTTTATTCCAGGATGCAGAGCCTGCAAACTGTATGAAAAGGAGTCTATGATGTGGCTGACTTCATCAATCCAGCACACATCCTTCGGCTCACTGTTCTTCAGTGAAAATGTTTCAGCTTAGTTTTTTGTAGTGAAAGGGAGTGCCAATGGTTTCAGAAAGTTTCAGGTTTTGGTATCCAACTGATGAAAGCTGGGTTTCTCCGAATCAACATCTATGTTCTAGTTGCTGAAGTTTTATTGTGAGCAAACAAAACATATTTTGATTTCATGTCTTAAGAGGAGTTTGCAGAACTTTTGTCTCAGTACATCATCCTTTGTCCTGTAAAATTAGAAAATGTGGAGCTGGAGTTGATAAGAAGGATAAATAAGAGAGTCACACAATGGAGTCTTGGCAGTCTCTTTTTCTTTAAGAACTGCATTTAAATGAAAAAAAAGAGAGAGTTCCTTGAAAACCTGTTACTCTCTCAAGTGTCTTCCATATCTCTAGGAAGAATCTTTTTAATTTTGCAATAACTGAGTATATGATATCCTGGCTCCCCTGAGGGAACCACAATGATCTTATTTGCCCGTTCTCCAAGAACCACAATGATCTTATTCACATCTTCCCATTCAAATATTGTCAGGTTTCCTGTGACATATTTGGGAGACAGGTCCTGATGTTCCTGAGAAACGTTGTCCACATTGTCCAGTGCAATACCAAAAAGAGTAGAAGGAAGTCCAATTGTAGAGCTAGTTGACTGTAGGCCTAGTAGATATTTCACCGAGAACAAAGATATAGTGAGAGTTGGGAAGTATTGGTCAGTTGAGTCCTGGGAAAATTATCTCTCATTAATAAAAAAAAATTAGTATTGAAATATCTTGGATGCAAGTACTGAAAATAGCAAAAGTAATGGATCATATGCCAACACCAGACAAATGCAGTCTCTCATCAGACATCTGAAGTCATGCTGTTTCTGTTGGAGATTTCAATAACTTGAGCTGAAGTCCATTGCCAAGACTTTCAAAACCAACTGATGGGGAGAGGAGTTCAGAGGCTTTAGCAGAGCCCGATTTTCCCAGAGTTTGGGTATTCAGCAGTTTCTAAAAATCAGGCCAAGAGCTTTTCAAATTGAGAAAACACATCTGACAATTCACGACTGGAAAATGTGGTCAACATAGGGCTGTAGGTGCTCACGTCTTCAGAAAATCAGTCCAAGGTTCCCTCAAGTTAGAAACCTGAAGTTTCCAGAATGAGAAGTCTCTTTGGAAAATGTTAGCCTCAAACTCTGTTTTAGCTTTTCTAGCTATTAACATGGGAAGAAAAATATTGTATAATGACTAAATATGATTATTACATAGTGGCTCATTGAGCTGAGAAAGTGGAATAATATGTGGGAAATAATAGTGTCGCACTAGAGGTGAGGCACAGTTCATTTGTGAAAAGGCAGTGACAAAGCGGTCTACCACTGGCTTTCTAATTTAAGGCAGCCTCTTGATACAAGAAACAGTAGCTGTTCTGTGACACTGTGACTTTGCATCTCCTTATTGCAAGATTTGTAGATTTGTGTTACTCTTTAATTATTTAAATACAAAGCTAATCTTTCAGCGCTTGGAGGAGATAAAAGAAATCAGACAGCACCAAGGATTTCCAAACTGGTTAGTCCTTCTTGTCCACAAAATTTTGTTTGAACTTAATTTCTTCTTCATTTTCTTTTTTAAATTTAAGAACTGACTTCATTTAAAAAAAAAATAAGAAAAAAGAAAGACAACTTATGTCAAAATCTAAGTGATAGGTATCTTCACTGCAAGATTTCATATCTAAACAACATAAATAAAACTTCCCTTCACTTTGATAAAGTGCCTGGAAATGAAGTCTGTGCTTACTGAGCAACTCATGTGTCACAAAACACCAATTCTTTCAGTTTTCAGAGTCTTGCTTTTAAGTATTGGTGCACCTTTCCCTTTCCATCCAGCACTGCCCAGACTGTCTCCCTGCTCCATCACTGTGCTGAAGCAAGCAATACACTCTGGACATTTTGATGGACCTTCACTTCCAAGAAAAGAGCGGAAGGAGCCAAGATCAAAGGCCAGTCTGGGGAACTACACACCACATTATACACCCCCAGTCCGCTCTGGGGGCTATACACAACATTTTGTGGGCTTCTTTCTTGGAAAATTTGTGGCCCAACATCTTCCTCCTGATCATGATCAGTGGGAGCTGCTTACAGGAGAAAATATAATCAGAACACCTATATACACATGATTTGATAACAGCATTATTCATTATATCCCTGATTTTCTCCCTTTTGGTTTAACTTTAAAACAAACCAGAAAGTTGCTCTGTCTCCCAGTTTTTCAAACACAAACGGGTGTTGTAATTAATTCCGGTACATTACAGGGCTGCTGAGATATTTTTATACAACGTTAAAATTATTACGTAATGTTCTGACACATAATGACTGATTCTTCACTGGTGCCTAAGTACATCACCGAGCACTTGGGTGGCATCAGCTGATTGCTGATACACGCAAACTCTTAATTACTTTTTTTTTTAAGGTGGATTCTTTTTTTTTTATGCCAGGGCTTTGGTTCTCCTCTCACCCTAAGAAGCAACACAGCTTTTTTATAGGTTGATACTCCTTTGTTCTCCCCTGTAGAAGAGAAACCTTCTAGCAAATCATTTTCTATTAAATTTTATAGCCCCAAATCTTGGCAGCTTCAAGGCCATATTTTGCCACAGAAATGAATCAAAAGAGGACTGAGAGATGACCCAGAAGAACAGACTTCTGAAGGGCTGCTATCATGATAGAGCGTTAGTAAGACCTATTTTCCCGGCTCTGGTGTAAGGCTCTGTCTCCAGTCAAAGGCTTGACCGAGTTTTATTATTGTTGGTCTCTGCAGATCTTTGAAAGCTCTGCTTTTCCTGCCCCTGTATTATATTAACAGAAAACCCTATTGGCATTTTTTTCAGAAAGTGTCACTATAAGGTCAGGATATCCGAAGACATCTATATCATGTACCCAGATATACTCTTTTTACATTATCAAGGTGTTGAAGAACTGCGTTTCTCCCCTCTTCTCCTAATTGCATGCTCAGTTGTAGCCCGCACAGCATCTGGATGGTTGATGAACATCTGGGTAGTCAGAAGGAACTGCATTCCTGGAAAATGATGAAACCAAGGATTCATTTTTCATTCCCACCGCCCTCATTAGCAGATAGCAGTCACTTTTATCACTTTGAATATATTAGTCAGAAGACTCTCACCACATCAGGGCTGCACAGTGCTGGCTGCTGTATGAACACTCAATGTGTGCGTTCCTTCCGTGCAAGGGACAAGAAAATCATTACATCCTTGCCCCAGGCACCTCCCCTTTCCTAAGCCATCCTCTCCACTCCCTGTGTGCATCTCCTGTTAATCATGCCATAGATCTCAGCGACTGGTGGAGATTCAATAAACACAGGTCTGATGCACGTTGATAAGAGAGACTCACAAACCAAAACAAGCGGAGAGGAGAAAAATTCTCTTCCTCTTTAACCCCCCCCCAACTCCCCTCAAAGGCAGTCTCATACGCTTGATGATGCAATTGCTTTTCAAGCCCCAACAAGCAATTTTTCTGCCACACTGTGAAGCGAAAAGACCCCAGCACTGTTAGCCCCATAAATTCAGCCAGCATGAGTCAAGCTTCAGAAAATCGAGAGATGTATTACTACTAACAAAACCAAGAACATGAGATGTTTTTCTCTTTTCTTTCAAAGTTTTGAGGCTAAAGTAACATTAGAGACTCAACGGTGGGGCTGGAAAATTGGGGGGGGGGGTTGCCTTTTTACAGGAAAGCTGAAGTTCCTTTGTAGTTAATTGATTATCTCTGGGAGCCAAGGTTAAACCAATGTGCAGGTTAATGCAAGGCATATCCTCAAGCTGAGGGGGCTGCAGTATGGAGGTTCTCATGCAAGGAAAACCCCCCTTCTGCTCATCGCAAATTTGCCTTTTTTAACCCCAGAACGTCTGATTTGCACCATGTTTCCTGCTAAAATTCAGCCACCTACTGCAGCTGCCCTTTTATATGCCTTCTCCAGGAGGAGACAGACTCAGACATGTTCTGGGAGGAACAGGCTGCTAGTCTGTCTTTGACACCTCCCTGAAATATAGTGCTTCAATAAGCACCTATACCGCAGGGCATGGCTGGTTTTCTCAATTCAGCCAGCACATTCTAGGAACGCCACACCCCACCCACGGGCTCAGCCTCTTCCAGCACCCACTGGTGCCACCCAGATAATTGCCATCTCAGAGATAAGCTATGCATATCTGCCACAGACTCAGGCTCCTTGCGCAGTCTACAGGGCAGAGTGATGCCTGTTCCACGGCTTATCCGTACTGGGAAAGGAGCTTCTTGTGTTTTGTCAGTGTCTCATTCTTAAAAACATGTATTTACTTGTATTTCCAGAGGGGAAGGACCGTAGTGTTGGAGCAGAGGAAGCCAAGGTTCAGTTCACCATCCTAAGAAATGCCTCTTGGGTGACCCTGAAGTGATATAATATTTCTGTACCCCAATTTCCTACCTCTAAAATGAGACTAGTAGCTACCTTGACCGAGAGTTGTGCTGGAGGGACACAGAATAACATTTATGAAGTATTTGAATACCACAGTCAGGAAGGAAGGGGAGCATAGAAGCACCTTCGATGACAGATTTACATTTCCTTTACAGTTATACATATAAGCTGTTCTTTGCGTCATGCTTCATCTATCGACCCCAAGTTTAAAAATTCAATGGGTGCATCAAAGGAACCAGATTCTTTCCTAAAATAAGTGAGATGGCATGCAAATCCCTTAATAGTCTGGTTCGAGGTAGTATTGTGCTTCCTGATGGACAGGGCAAAAAAGCAAGTGGAACAAGTTTGGATGACACCAAGCTATGATCTGAGTGATACTGGCATGTGTGATGGTGTCATTAAACAAAATTGTACTTCCAGAAGCTCCACCTGGGGTAGTTACACTATGGGAGGAAAAAAGAAGAAATTAATTAAAGGTACCTAAACCTGCAACTTCTGCATCTCCTGGGAGTGTTCATGCTGCTGGGTTATAGATGGATCAGAGTATGTGTCTTTTTTTCAGGGAGATGTTGAAAAGGTCTCCATTTCATTCAGGCAAGAAACAAAAGCAAAAGTAGTCATGAAATGAAACTCTTGGAGTTTCACCAATCCAGATTTTAGGGATTTGGGGAAGAATTTAAGTTCTCACAGGGAAGCCAGCAGGCAAAGATCGGCTGTAAGTGATAGAATCAGATGTTACATATATAAAATTATCCTTTGAAAAACAGAAACGTCCCATTCCCTCTACAGCTTTGCCATGATGCATCCTGACGGAGGCCCAGAAGCATCCTCAGCACAAGGCAAGGCAGAGCTCGACAGAAGCACGCTTGGCCAGGAGGACAGAATAATTTTTCCTTGATTTCAGTGGAAGCTGCATCCACTTGCATCCCGATAAAGCTGGTCCTGAGTAATGCAGCGTGTACGGCTGGGTATGCCTCTCTTGTTCTCTCACACACACCTACGTACACAAACACAGACATTCGCCTGCTGACTCACCAGCTTCCCAGCAATCGGTGCTCCCCTTTACTAGTTAAAACATGTGGTTGATACTCTCTCAACCCTGTGGATTAACCCCTGTCTCCTTTATACACCATCACCTATCGCTTGGCAACAGAAAATAGACTCTGATTTGGGCCTGATGGGCGCTCTTAGTGGTGATGCATGGAGACAGACAGATTTTTTTATGAGCTCACTTGACCCTTCAGGATAAGAAGTGGAAATACTTGTTGTGTAGTAAATTGAGCAAACATGACATGGACAGTAAGAGAGAGAGACAAGGAGAGAAGGCACAGATAACTGTGAGGGTTCTACTTACTCCCATGTAGCAGGAGGCTGGGATGGCACCAACAAAGGGAAGGAGTCTCTCCTGCATCACCCAGAGCTAAGTTTATGCCTGAAAAGTTGACCCAGAGGTGTGAACAAAGACAGCTGGTAATCTAAAATAAAACAACCTCCAATCCATTTGGTTTCCTAACATTCAGTCGTTCAAAAAAGCAGGCTTTTAGCCCTCCAAACAGCACCTGGGAATGTTTTCATGATTTAGGTTTTTTTCTACTTGGGGGTTGAGAGGAGGGGAAACATGCCTTTATTGTTGTTTTACAGGTGAATAAAGTTGTGAGATCCCCCAAGCCCCATTTTCCTAGTGCAAGAGAAGCTGCAAAGTATGTTTGCAACACTTGCTGGGGCACATAAATGGCACGACAGTTGACTATTTTTGCACAAATGCAAAAGCATATCACCGAAATGAATGACAGATAGAGCATTAGAATTTTTAAAATCCCCTGAGTTGTAACCAAATCAAACTCAATATCCTATTTTACAGATATAATGTTAGATTATGCTACTTCATTCAACACTGAACCTTGCTTATGATCGTCTTACACAGTGTCTTACACTGAACGCCTCCGCTCATGAATTCACTGTATAAAGAACTGTCCAGAGCCCTTCAGTTTGCAGAAACAGGGTCTGGCCATGTTCTGGATAGGGACTCCTCTGTCCTCTCTTCTCTTAGGGCTACAAAGCATGTAGAATTTTGTCCTGATAAATTAAGTTTCCAAAATGGGTGTTATTTCATCTTGATGCCTCACTAAGAAGCAGTAGGTGGGACTGATATGAAGCTGCTGTATTAAAATCTCCCATTACCACACAGTTGCTCCATCTTGAATTTCTGCTGTTTAATAACTGGTTTAACAAAAAGGGAAGATGAAGACGTCTAGGTCTATTAGCCTGTAGCAAGTCTATGGCACTTCAGGTATCAGCATACGAGCAGCCCAAAGTTTTATTAGTTAACCTTGGTGGTTTGACAGGGGAGAGAAGCTGCTGCCTTGGAAATGTCTCAGTGAAAAGTTGGTTCCAGAGTTTAATGTTTCGTTGACCATCTTGCTTCAACACATAGGTGAGACCTGTAGTTTCCCAGGGCTTAAGAAGGAGGATGGGAGAGGCTCCATTTCACAGACTGTCAGCATTGGGTTTTCCCTCTTCGTGTTTCATTTGTGCTGACGTTCTTCACTAAGCAGCAGACCTTCTTGGTCTTTCTGGAGCACTGGGTGTTTACACCTCTGGGAGGTGCATTCAGCAGATAAAGGTTGCAATCCCACATTGTGCAACGACGTAGAGCTTGGCCTGACAAGAGGGAGCAGGCTTGCCGATACAGACAGCTCGATCAAAGCATTTCTGTCCTCACCTGAAACTTCCCTCCATTGCTATCACTACAACCACACATGCATCCCTGCCCTCTTGCTCTAGCAACTTAAACTGAGACTGCCAATTAATCTAAACTGGTGGCTATTATAAGATAATCCACTCGGCCTGTAAGGTTACATCTACATTAAAAGAGACTATTTGTCCAGACATGTAGACATAGCTTCTACTATGATTTTTGCTATTCTGGTTTACGACACTTTCCCAGAAGAAACACATTTCATTAGGAAAGGCACTTCTGGGGGAGTTTCTGATGGTATACTTGCATTTATCTAGGACTCTTGTGGTATGAAAACACCACTGAAGAATCACCCCCCTAACCACCCTGGCTGTATTATCAGTAGATTGTAGACAAGACCTGTCCCAAAGGGAAATTACCAAACATGTCAAGGTTTAAACTTATTTTTGAGCCCAAGTCTGCAAAAGGACAGAAGTTAGATATTTAATCTGCCAACATCATATCAGTCAGAGAGATGAAAGGCCTGGAAAGAGCAGCACAAAGTAATCTGGCTATTTCGTTCCCACTGAACACCAATTTCCAACAGCCAGAGACAAAAGACATGGAAAAATATCCTAATATAAACTGGCACAGGGGCCAGAGCACAAGCAGTTAACATTAATTATGTATTACCCAAGCACTATAGATAGCAGCAAACAGGAAGGGGGAAAACTCATAATGCTATTAATAATGAACATAAAATTTGTAAACTCTCTATGAGGAATAATTTGCATAGCAATATAAATATGGTCTCTAATGCTCAAAAGCTGGAAACAGTACTCTGGTAAAAAAAAATCATTATTTTATATGTTTAAAACTATAGTTCTATTTATTTATTTATAAGCACGTACTATGGTCTCTAATTCACAGGTTCTTGACTGTGTGGAGCATAACCACTTTGCTACTGCAGACATCCACATTTGCTGGGCACGGGCAATAACAAATCTGGAGCATTTGCTTTGCAATGGTCTCGGATGGACAGTGATTACTCGTGATACCTGTGTTTGAAGACATGGATAGGTTAACAATACCATAATCTAGAAGGTGTGCTTTTTTACTCTGTCCTTGTGTTTTAATTTGTCTTGGGAGAAGTCATTGCATTGGGTTGTATCTTAACAAAGGAGTCAGAGCTCTGTTAGAGTCAGCTCTTATCTTCTCACTGAAATAGAGAAATACTAGCAGTGACTTTCACCTACCCCATCTTCTTGAAGAGCTCACACGGTTGGCTCCAATGGCATTTCATCCTGAAGCTTGCTGCAATGAGTCTAATCTTCAACACTTTGGAGAGGAGAAAGATTCAGTCATTATGTGTAGAGCCCACTTCATATAATGTTTCAGGGGCCACAGTATCTAAATACGCTGTATGGAATTAAAACGTCTCGTCAGTTACCAGAGGCCAGCAATGTCCTGACCTAGCTGTGCTGAAGGTCTTTACCACGAACAAGACACTGCTTCTCTCATTACCCTTATGCCTGACCCCAGGCTGTTACATTTTATCGTGCGAAAAAGATGCCAACTTGCATTTATTCTGATCGGAACATTTTCAAAATATTCAGAATTACTTAAAACGTGAAAACAAATGCCATTTGTTATACAATCCACAGGGTTCACCAGGCTTCTCTAGAACTGCTTAGGCTAATTCAGGAGGCTGCAGGAGCAGTACAAAGCACGACGACATTTGTCAGACCTAGGAAACCACAGGGTTGATTTATGTCCAGCAACTTCAGTGGAGAAACCTCTTCCTTGCTTTCCACTGAGCCTGAGAAGCAGAGTGCTGGTAACCTGCGCTCAAGATACGATAGAAATTTCCCTATAATACAGCAGGACAAAACATTGAGCGGGTTAGCACCCAGGGCTGGGGTGGGCTCCTCTCTCCCCTTGTCTGAAATTGGGACTCAGCAGCCTTGCTCTGCTTCCACGCCTCACCAGAGAGCACACCTCCGAGTCACAGCTCTGCCTACTCCACTTGGCTGGGGAAGCTTCCCGTGGGCTGTGCCAAGTTCTTCACAGCTGGAGGTTGCTTTTGCATATATCAGACACCTCTTGGTGGACTGTGATTTGATTTTCCAGAGGGGCCTCCTGGGAGTGTGTCTCAGGAACAGGGTACGGGGGAGGACGGGGAAGGATGTGGTCGCATGCTTGATCAGAAAAGCAATAATGAAAAGTGGATGGAGAAGGGGAGAGAGCAGTGGGAGTTTTCTCATCAATCCTGGGTCCTGTTGGGCCAGCAGCCCCTCTGGTATGTTTAGGGATGCTGTGTGCCTTAACAGCCTCCATTTACTAATGCAGTAATGACCTGCTGGAGGAGGATTTGGCTGCTGTGCTAATTGCATTCCTCCACTGCACAATAACTTAACACATTATTAAGATTCCACAGAAGAGGGTCAGGGAATTCATCTCTCTCCAGTGCTCTCCTGACCCCAGCACCATCTCACACACACACATACACACATGCAGTCCTTTCCTCTTTTTCCCAAATCCAAATGGATGCTTTCCAAAGCTGGAAAGGAAATACCCCATCATTTGTAACACTGGTATAGTCGCAATTTTTTCTTCATATTCAACATTTTAGGCCTAATTTTGAATAACTGCAAGCTCCAGCTCTCCTGCTTTATACTGCTCTTGCAGAATAAAAAGGCTCAGAGATGGACTCCATGGAGTAAGATGGCCACAACTTCAGGTGGTGCAAGTCATATGTGTTGAAGATAAGACCTTCTTTACCACAGCTCAGGTTTTTACAAGCTCACCCAGCTCTGAGGGACGGACCAAAGCACAGCAGAGAGATGTTTTTTCCTTGGGATTTTTGGTTTTGTTTGGTTTATGGTTGGCTATTGCACAATCTGACCCCATGTTGTTCTTCCATTGGATAAAAGACTGTCAGAAAAGAATGTAAGGAGGCAATGATCACCCCAGTGTGTACATTTATAGCTGCTAGTTGGCCAAGACAGTACAGCCTTTGTCTCAAAGCAAAGTGGAGGGTTAAAACCCTTTGAGAATTGCCAAAAACAACAGGCGGGGGATGGGAGGGTGGGAATAAAAGGGTAGCTGAATCAATTTGGATTGCATGGCAAATAAGAGAGCGTGGCAGAGGTGAGTGCTGTCTGCAGAGTCTCAAGGACAGCTCTCAACCATTATGAGGGGGGGGACCTGAGTGACCTTCTCGCTGCACTCCTCATGTGCCACCACAGTGATGGCAAGCAAGTGGTTCATCTTGCAACCCAGCATTAATGATGCTGTTGATTGCTCATCACCAATTTCCTCCTCTTCCTCCTCAGTTTTAGGTCCTCTCTCCTTTCCTCCCTGCCAAAGGATGAGAGACCACATTGCACCTTCTTCAGAGGCGATGTCTCTCTTGCATGGCAGGCTTTGTGAGAGGGCTGGATCCACTACACTGGATTGCCAGTAAAACCACCTCCTTGGCTCTGAGCATGAGTCTGCAAGGCTGGGGCATTGCTCCGACTCACCAGCGAGGCAGGGACCAGCTCTTCTTCTCCCCATGCCTGTACTCGACCCTGCCCACCCCTGCTTCATCTCCCCTGCTTGCTCCAGAGTGCGCGCCTTCAGCCTGCTCATATGCCTGCAGCAGCTTTCCTATTAATATATGTCAGCATCTTTCAGTTTCTTCCTTTGGAAATATTCTTAAAAGTCTCCTCTGTACTACACCATGTTCAGTCTGTAATGATTTTATCAGCTTGTGCTAGATCTAGTTAGTATCCTGCCACTTTTAGACTATTGGATTTGAAGGGGGAAGAGATGGTTTATTTCGTTGACTCTTGTCAGAATAACATGTACACTCAGCTCCCTAAATAAATGAATGGTAGTAATAGTCATAAATAATAATTATAAATGAAAGTGTGTGCAAGGTTAAAACTCACTTGATAGAAGCTTTCTTCTGGCTCTGACTGCTTTGAACCACAACTTGTTTTATAATCTAGCCTCTTCTGCTTTTTCTTTATTTGTACGTATCCTCACACGTCTATGTAAAAGAGCAAGTAGAAGGCAGCAGGTTAGGTTTATTTCTACTGCCGAAGTACCACGAAGCTTCACCGATGCTCTCACCTAGGACGAACCGAGCACGGTGAGCTAACCTGAAAGCCAGGAGCACCCCCGTGACCGGCCTCCGAAGGCCCCCCCTTGCAGGGGGCTACAGGGGGCTGGGAGCCTGCGCCCGTGCAGGTGCACTGGATCGATCCCGGCTCGCCGCCACCCTCCCCTCCCTTCCCGGCAAGGTCACAGCAGACACGGTGCCTGAGTCATCCCGTGGGCTGGATCCAGCCTGGTGCAGAGCAGCTCTCGGAAAGGTTATTGCTGTCGTAAATAAGAGGCTGTCGGGTCATCAAAGTGAAGTCAAACTTCTTTTTTATTATTATTTATTAAAAAAACCCTACAAGTGTTGGGGTTTTTTTTTCTTCCCTGCTGCTAGGAATGGGCTGGTTTGAATGCCGCGAGTTCTCTGCTCTGGTATGATCATGCTCAGGTGCAGAACAAGTTGGTTTTGGATTTTCCCCAAATAAGCTCATTAATGTATTAGTCACAAACAGACTTCAAGGACACTTGACCTCAGTGTCTCTGCTTTCCTCTCTGATCATCTTCCAGCTTCTGCTTCAGCAACAGACAACTACAAAGAAAAGAAATGGCAGAGTCAACGAAACAAGGGAAAGCCAAAGATTAGGGCTGTGGTTGGCTCAGCAAAGCCCAGCCTGTGTGCCATGCTCCCTGTAACTATTTCCAGGTTACTCCCATGATGTAAATCCAGGTAGTTACATCAGGAAGGATTTTGATCCTTCAGCTGGGTAAATTTTTACATCATCTCTCTTTGTGCGGGGTTTTAAAAAGTTGCGTTTAAAAGCCAAGCACAGGCATCTTAAATGATCAGTATTTCAGTGAATGATAATTAACACAACTGGGAAAAGTCTGAGAAGCAGATAGGGTAAACAGTGATGAAGGATATACGGAAAGAAAAGAAAAGAGCAGCAGACAATATAGGAGAAAATAGTATGACTTCTGAGCTCAAATGTTTTAATAAAGAGCTTTTCTTCTGACTTCGCGGCTCTGCCATTCCCCAATTGCATTAAAGTGGTTGGCACAACGAATAATATTTTTAGATGAAATATACTGGCAGAACAACAGGAACTGCAGCCCCTTTACTGTTCTGCTGGAAATTTCTGCTGCTGTTTCTGGTAAATATGGCTGGTGGCAGGACCTGGCTTGTAGCTTTAACCACATGTGGGAAGTTCATGGGGCAAAGATGCCAAGTGTAAAATTAACCTCCTTGAAAAAAAAGATTAAAAAAAAAGTGCCTGGGGCAGGGTGAGAGTGTTTAGGTCGTTATTTTTAGTCTTTCATTATATTAAGACATGTACAGATTTGGATTAATTAAGGATAAAAAAAAATACAAGATCTCAACATTTTCTGGACTGAAATGAATAAAGCATTTGCATGAAATACTGTAGCTTTAAATCCTTAGACAAGAACCAAGTAAGAGACAGAGCACTAAGGGCGAAGGCTCTCTGAAGCTCCCACTATTGCTGTGGAGAGTGGCTCTCCGGTGTCGCCAGGTCTTACGACGAGCAGCACATTTCTCTGGGCTCCATTACTGGGACCCCACTGATTTGTGCAAAGACCCCAGAAAAAACTGAGCGTGTGTCACCCTTGGGCTGGTGGAGAAGAATGCTAGAATGTAACACGAAAGGATCAAAACCTGTAAAGCAGATACAAGGTGCAGCACCAAAATATATTGGTATTTCCTCATTTTTATGTGTTTATTTTTGTTTGTTTCTGAACTTTTTGAACATGTCTCCTGATTTCAGGGGCAATTTAACCCCTGAATTTTGAACTTAAGAGTATGATCTCACAGCTGATGCTGGGCATACTGGTAAACATTTTTAAGAAACTGTATTAATATCACCAGTATCACGAGAAAATCAAGGCTAGTCTCAAAATAACCACTACTCCATCTTTCACCCCATGTAAAGTATTTGGATTCATTTCTTCTTTGGAAATAGGATGTGTTTATCTAGACTTCATGCTTGGCTGAGTTTTTTATTCCTTGCTTTGGGAGATAGTCTGTTGTCTCAGCTCCTAAATGTTTTGTTGCTTTTCCTGCTCTGTCCTTTGACACAAAAATGTTATGGGAACAGGTGTTGTAAAGTAGAGGTCTGTGCTAATAAGGGAATGGTATGGAGCTAGTTAAGTACATTGTATTGCAAGGAACTGTTAACATGGAACTACTGAGAAATCAGTATTTATCAGTTCCTTCATGCATTCCCACCTTTAGAAATGATCAAAAATAGACAGTTAATTATGCTTCTCTGCATATATTCTACCCCTTTCTTCATGTCTCAGTCCTCCGTGTTACTCACCTTGTGGCTTTTCAAGCTTCACTCAAAATAATTATGTCAATTTGAAATTTTTTTTTCTTTTTTTAATTAATAACCCCCTGCTAAATCTTTTCTTCTGCCAGCAGATATGGACACTAGTGTACAAAGTACTATCTGTAAATCTTATTAGAAACAGCCCCTGCTCCAAAAAATCTATGGACCATATTAATAACAAAAGAATATCATTATTTTTGCCAATTTGTAGAGATGTCAGTTCAGGCACAAATATTTCACAGCTCAGAGTTTGAGTGCAGGTCTCTGAAATCCTTGCTCAGACCTCAGCCCCTCTTGGCAGGTAGCGGACTTGGGCGAGGAAGGATGGAATAAAAAACACAAAAAAACCATCTCATCTAGGACAGACAATATGGGAATCCTGTGTACAGCATCTTGTGACTGAGGGACCCTTCAGGCAATGGAAACGCGAGAGAAATAATCCCCTTCCAGGGCTGGGCGTTCCTGTTGTCATTCAATAAGAAAAATCATCTCAGTGGAGAATTCCTGGAATAAGATAACGGTGATCAATAACGAATTCCCAGATGTTGCTGGAAAAGGTTTCCAAGCTATTGCAGACAGGACAAAAATGTTCTCAGTACCACTACCAAAAGCGAAGTTTTAGACCTGAAAGCTGAAATGAAACAAAGCAAGCTTTCAATTAACTTCTCAAAGTGCTCACAGTTCCCAGGTCAGGGCAGATGAAAAGATAAATATCGAACAAAGAGGGCTGTTCTGTATCTGAAGCATCTTAATGAATACAAAAAGTTATACAACATATTTGAGGAGTGCTTTTGCCTCACATCAACTGTTCCTTTCTCCAAGCCAGTGATGAGATCACGGCCCCTCACGGGTGATCAATTCTTAAGAGTGATATTGGATGATTTATTGCATGCCCAGAGGCAAGTTGGAGTTTCCCCTTGAACTCTGGAAAATCAACATTGTCACTGATACGAGAGGGAAAATTTCTCATTAGAAAATCTGTAGTTGTCTGAAAAAAGAGAAAAAAAAATCCATTACAAGATTTTGTTATGACTTTTGCTACTGACTTGTGTGACATAGACAAACCACACAAGTCCTCCGGGTTGCTTTCCTCCTCCTGTCTGCTAAAGACTGGCAAACCCCTTCTCAACCATTGTAAGAAATGCAGAGGGACTGCAAGTGTTAACCTTGGCATTACACCGGTCACAACAGTATTTAGCGATGTTGCTGCTTGTTAATTGTCAGTATTATCCTCACCTATGGTCCCATCTCGACTACTTAGGCAAAAAAAACCCTCAAACCTGATTGCTGAGAAAGTTGCTGTTGCTAAACAGAATGACCAAGATTTTTCAGAGTCTAAATAAGGCATCTGCAGCTTCCCCAAAGATTATTTGCTTTCTCTCTGTATCTGGCTGTGCAACAAACTCAAGAAGGGGGGGGGGGGAGGGGGGAGGGAAATTAAGTATTTATAAATAATATTTGAGGCCGCCTTTCTAAGGCCAGAGAGGGATTACTGTAAGCAGCCCCAGTTACTGCAGGTCCTGCGAGTTTAAGGAATCCCTTCGGTTTTGCTTTAGTAATATTTGGGGGAAAAATGGATTAATCTTCTTCTATTACATGGATTAAATAAGCATGTTTGCAATTTATTTATGGTGTATCCTGATCTAGTGTTACAAACACTTAAATATTGCATAATGGAATCATACAAGCTCAAATAGGAGAATCAGATTTTTGTGGATCTGAGCCAAAAACTCATTGACATCACCAGGGAAGCTTTCTACTGATTTCAGTGACCTGCAACTAAGACTCCATAAATATAGAAAAGACTTTTTATGACTAGTCCTGCAAAACCAATGAAACTTAGGAGAACTCTGGTTTGCGTCTCATGCATCATTAGCACACTCATGAGCTAAATTGTGACTACCTCTAGCCAGAAAGAGCATGGCTCAATTTCTAGATCCCCAACTGTTTGCAGGGCAGTCACAAAAACTTTAAAAAAACTGATTTGGGCTTGAGATCTGCAGGGACAAAAGAAATACCAAATCCTGTAACTCTCTGTATAACTTTTTAAACTTGCAGCCATTGTTTATTCCTTCCTAATGACCACACACAGAAAAACCAATATTTTTCCTTAATGTACTCAAAGCTTCAAAAGACATCCAGAGTACAAATAATTCATGGCACTAAGATGCCATGAGCTGAAACCTTGAAGCTGCAGGAGTTTTGCTACTGACTTCATTGGGCTAGAATTTCACCCGATGATGATTAATTACCACAACTTTCAATCGCCATAAATGCTATTTGGTAATGTTGGATTGTCTAAGCCAGCTCTTACAAATGAAGTAAGTAGAATAAAAATTAGACGAACTGGAAACAGAAGTGTGGGAAAGAAAACAACAGTAAGACTTTAACAGTTATGGTTTTAGGGGCAACCCTCTAAGACCTGGTAGCTACACGACAGCCTTGCATGTGGTAACAGTACAATTTTACCAGTAGTACTCAAACAAATCAGATTTTCTTCATTTTCTTTCTGCACCAAAGTGTCCCAAGCACAGCTACAACCAAGGTATGACACATTGACCACAAGAAGAGAAAGAATGACTCTGCACTTTCCTCTCACGTCCAGCTTGTTCCTTTTCTCTCTTAATGTAACCATTTCACTTTGTAAGAATTGAAAATGAAATTGCACATTGCGTTCATAGTTAAGTCCCTTCGATGTGTATGTGCAAGACACTTCTCTGTGCATGGGTGCACGGAGAGGTAGATTAGGAAATGTCAACTTCTCTTCCTTTTACTTGTTGTCTTTTACTCTTTTTATTTTCTTCTTTTGGTTTAATGCTTTGCATGTGAATCTTTCATGTTTTGCTCCAATGAGTGAGAGTGAAAAAGAGAAAAAGGGAAGGACGTTGAGATCACTTTTAAAATATCTCAAGATGAGCAACAAATAAAATCCTCAAGAAAAAAGAAAAGAAAACAACACAAACCAACTCACAGCTTCATGTGCTGCATAGGCTGCAAACTGGACCTCCAGTGTCTACTGCTGGGTCCACTTTCCATCTCACAACAGAAAGAGAATCTTATTTACAATGACCAAACCCAATCTGGGTGCTTAAACCTAAGCCAGCACTGTCAGGCTATCCAAATCCCATTAAAGTCAACAGAAACCTTTTGTCTAAAGTAACCTTCTGACTAGCTTTCCAGCCCATGCCTTTGCTGCAGCAAGCTCATTTTACTTGCCTCCTTTTCACTCAGTCTCATCTAGATTTGGGTTTCATGTTAGAGTTGCCTGCATGGGGGGCCCAGGTTCTCCTTTTTTCTCTGCAATTGGAGCCTGTTGCTACAGATCCTCTGCTCTTTAATCTTCCTATTTTATAGAAAAAAAATTAACTCTTATTTCTATGTGTTGCTTTGCCCAGTGTGATGCCATGGCCAAAAAAGCAGCCCATGTAATCACAGCTGGATATGAACAGAACCCAAATGGCTTAATGTGTTTTGGCACCATGAGGAGCCTAAGTAATGATCAGGACCCTGACTCTCTTTTTGAGGGACTGTACTAGCACAAAGCAAAAGACAATCTTTGTCTTGAAGATGGAAATAGTAAGCAACATGGAAATAGTAAGCAACAATATCTGCATATATTTTAAAGCAGCAGTATTGCCTCCATGGGCCACGCCAAGCAGCTTCGCATGAAATAAACAGTGATGAACCTCAGAAAAGAACGAGGACCAAAGTTCTGTATCAGAGACCACCTGCAAGGAAGCATATCCCAGGGCCTCGTGGCAATTATTCTCTTTCAGACCATGGTGCAAGTCAGTATGCAGAATATAGGGGAAGGGGGTTGACAACAATAATTGATCAGAAACGAGACAATAAGTTGACTACATGAGAGGCTACATGATTAATTGTCAGAGTCAAAAAAAGCCATTAAAAGCTGCAAATGATGTGAAAATTTGAAGTGAATTTTAAACAAGTATACATTTCCTGACTCAAAGGCACTTTAGCCCTATAGCCTGCAGCTTAGAGACATCTATCTGGCTTTCTTCCGTCAATCGATACCATTAAAGCCCTAAAAAAAAATCCTTTCTCCATATAGTTATAAAATATCAATTACATACATTTTCATTAGCTGAATGCAGTGATCAGGGCTGATACATTGGTTGTTTGTTTCTCAGTGAGACATTGTTGGCACTCTCCCAGTCACAGTCTTATCCAGTGGGAGCATCCTCTAATCACACTGATGGGGACCCGTACTTGGCACCACGCTTACCCACCAGCCGTCTGCCTACAACCGTATCGCAGGCTGTCAGTCACAGAGCACAAAATGAGGGTACCGGGCTTCGGTTTCTCCTGCCTGTCACCCCTAGAGTGCATTAACCACCGGTGCCTGCAGTGGATATTCTGCTGCAGGATTTAAAAGCTCCAAGCAGACATTAATGAGTTATGCTAAACTCACTGACACTCTTGTGGAAAGTACTTTCGCCTCTGTTTCACTGATGTAGACGTTTAGATAGAGGAAAGATAAGTCACTTGCCTGAGGGCATGCACTGACTGAGTATCAGAGACCAAATTAAACTCTGACATTTCTTGGCCCTCAGCTCCATGTTCTGGAAGTTCTGTCTCCTGAAGAAACTGTAGAAAGAGAAACTAAAGCACATCGTCCCTACGTTAAATATGCCACCTACTCTGTGCTCACCCATCCCTTTGCTTTTAAATGCAACGATGTCGGCACCAGCATGCAGATATATCTCTGTCCATGACAGCATGTCTTCCTCCTCCTTTTCAGCTTAGCTGTTTCACATGTACACTAGTGTGCATCGCCATCCAGCTCACCTTTATGCGGGCCAACACTCAACTGGAGATCTTTTCTCAAAAAGGCAGGAGCTGAACATGTCTAGAAGCGTAGAGATATTTTTAAACCAAGCAGAAATGTGCACAGCCCCACTGAATGTGGTTTTGTAAAATGCAGCTTTCTGTTTTCATTCAGCATTACTTCTTCTTCTCAGAAACAACACAAGAAAGGGAAGGCAGTGGAAGAAGGCTAGGTTTGTTCTTCGGAAGGAACATGTTAAATGACAGCATTAATTATTACTGGGTTTTATTCTCAGGGAAAAAAAAACAACACGTAAACAAACAAAAAAGATGACACACCTCTCACAACCTGCTGGAATTTATGGCTCTGCATCTCAGAAGCCCTCTGAAACAGAAACCATCAGCCACCTCCTCGATATCTTCTAACCAAAGGAAAGGAACCTTCTTGAAGAACTTGAATGGGGCTAGAAAACATGAGGCGCTGTATAAATTCAATAGGCTTTAAGTCATTCAGTCCCATTTTCTTGTCTCCTTTCCTGTCACTTCAGACTGGTAGGCTCATGGGCTCAGTCTCTCCATTTGGTAATTTTTGGCTTTGAAGGACTACCAGGTTCTCTCAGGTTATCAGAGAAAGCAGGCTAAGCACTTCTTGCCCCGCATTTCTTGCCCTCAGCCACCACCTCTGCTGTGTGGCAGAAGGCAGCAGATGCTGACACCAGTGTTGCAAGGCTGGGTGTTACAAAACAGCCTCACCTAGCAAACCTCCTGTCAGGGAGGTAGGCCTTATCCCACACATAAAGGTGCCTTATGCAAACTTCTCATGCTTGCATAGGGTAGCACACGTAAGAGCAAAACAAAACCTCATTTCCAATGATAACCCTTTCACTGGCATGCTTTTTGGTAACCTACTTTGGAATAAAAAGGTCTCTGTAGTCCCCAGGTCCATCCTACGTGAGTTCAGAATTGGGAATTGCAGCTGAAATCCTAATGGGAAAGGAGAGGAGCATAAGCAAAACACCACAGAGGGAAATAGAAAGCCTGTATTTTACTGCTGTAGTGCCGTACACAGAGCAGGTCAAGAAAATATTCCTCTACTACAAAACTGTTGAGTGTGCACAAACTAAAAATATTTTTGATTCCAAGAAGAAAAATCCATTGATTTTTTTTTTCCAGTTTTCAGCAACTGAAGAAGCTATCCAGTTGAACATTGCAGGAAATATCTGCATGACAGACTGCAGACTTCCACTTTTTGGTTGTTGGAGAAATGTTTCCCTTTTGGCTACTGCAAACTGAATGCTTTCAATTACCAGGGTTCTATTTCTTTGGAAGTAATTAAAAACTTGACATTCTTCCTTGAGGTTTCCTTCCATTTTATTGATGGAAAAATATATCTAATGGTAAATTTCAACTAGCTCTTCTTCAGAGCTCTCCCATGACCACCAGACCTACAAGCAAAACATGTCTTAAATAGACCCAAGAACTGCTTCCCCATGAAGTTATACATTAAGGTATACAAGGCTACACAGCCTGTGTCATCATGGGCATGTGTGCTTGAGTTTTGGAGATTTGGAGGACCAAAGTCCAAAATAAAATGGACCATCTCATTGCAATCCAGTGCTAACTCGGTGCACAGCCGCCCAGCAGTGCTGGGAAATGCTGCACGGACAACGTGCGTGGCTCTTCACACTGCCCACATGGTCACTCGAGGTCTTTCCCCAGCAAATCCATCACTTCCAGTAGTTAGGTCACAGGACAGCATACGGCTTTGCGCCTGCCAAAACCAGACCTGTCCTCACCACTGCTCAAGCACCATTGAAGTCTGCACTTCAGTCCTGCTTAACTATTCCAGGAGAGAGTGCGGTTTAAATCTCTTCTGTCTCTTGGCTTCTGCTCTGCATCTGCCAGGAACTGCACATGCTGGGGTTACATCCACACAGGGATATGCATTTATAGGCAAGCCCACTGCCTAGAGCCATAAAGGAACTGAGTCAGCCTGGTCCGCTGGAGCTAGCCCTCCAAGGCTTGCAAGTTCTTCCAAGCCCATGTCTCACTGGAGTGTTTTTGGCCAGATGGGAAGAAGTGAGATGTTTAGTGGTAAAAATGACACCGCTTTTGATTAAGGGAAACGGTGAAGTTTCTCTCCAGGGCAAAAAATTGTAAATTCCCATGAAAATATATCTTCCCTGTGAGAAACTCCTAACTAAAAGAAAGCAGAGTTTTACAGGGCTTTTGTTTGCCAAGGAGCTGTGCAGATGTGACTCATTTGGTCTCCCTAGGCCAAATGTTGGTTGGTGCCTAGAAAGAGGCTTAAGCCTTCCTACAGATACACTGGGACTCTCCACTAGAAGCAGCACCACAGGCCATGTTCCAGCTGAGAGAAACCCTCTTCACAGCTTCCTTGGGCTGTCTGGTTAACACCAGGGACAACATGAGCAGAGGACTGTCTGCAAAGCTCATTGCACGTCCAACAGCGGTATAACCGTTCCGAACACCTTCTTCCCTACTGGTCTGTGTCTTGTAGAAAATCAGTTTATGTCTTTCTGGAAACACGTCTTCTATGGGTGTTGCAAGAGACCGAGTGCTTGTGGCCGACTATTACGCTTTATTCTCTCTGCTTTTGAGCCGGTAGCTGTGTTCGGTCAAATTTGATAGAGGGAAGGAGGCCTTGAAAATATCGCATTTCTCCAAGGTTTCCAAAAAGACTCCACCACATTCTTGCCTTGTTGTGCTTTTGTACGGGGGAAAGAGGGAAATTTCCATTGCAAGGGATTGCCTCCTCCCACTGTCACCCTGGGGTGGGAGGTGCCAGGAACCTGGGGCTCCCTGCTCATGTGCTGCACCCAGGTGAGGGCCATAAGAGGCAAGGAGCAGAGGGTTCCCAAAAGACACACAGGCACATACATTGGAATCAGAGCTCATTTTTACAAGCAAACCAGCTCTAGATCAGATCTAATTTTTTTTTAACACCTAACTTTCTAATGATGGATATTATTTTATGATCAGGAACAAATGTTTCATCAACATGCAGTCCTTTGTAGGAAAAATAAAACAGATTTTTCACCACATGTATTTTAGAGCTGATTCTTTGTCTGTATAGTCCCATTACACATTATTTTTATTATTAAGATTATTATTATTAATATGAAGCCCTGATACTCTTATCATGCTCTTTTTTTTATTTTCTTAGACATTTTCTGTGCTTTGCCATGTGCTTTCTTTAAAACACTTCCAGGCAGCTTTAGACAGCAGAATCCACCTTCTTCTCTAGCATGACTTTAAGTTTGTTAGAAAGCAACACTTTTTCCCATACAGAGAAACCTGCGTTCCTGTTACCTAGGCCATTAGCACATATATTTAATTTCTATTAGAGGTGACAGCAACAAAACTCTTGTTGGAAATGCATTATGCAATCCGATACATCTGAGCTTTGCTTGTTCCCCTTATAAGAAAAGGGGTTATTTACTTATTGTCCTGAAACAGTGATGAGGAACATAGTACAAAAGGATTTTAATCTTGTGCAACAAGAAGTCTGACGTCCTTCTTGTTGCCACTGATGATGATTTCATTTCTCTAGAGCCTTATTACTGTTGGAAGCATTTAATGTTTTGGATATGAAAGCAGAGGACATTTGAGTCTGAGGGCTTCAGCTTGTTACCAGCTTTCCAGGTAGTTTAGATGTCTGTCAGGGTTGCTCTTCCAGTGTGAGGAGGCTAAGGCGTCTGTCTTGGTGCTCATGCTCCCGCTCTGGCCAGCCACTATGAATCAGAAGAAGATCTCAAACCTGTAGTTCACTGTGGTCTTTCTAGTCGAGATAAAGGGAGAGCTAGGCAACGCATTTTGTGTTTGACTCAAGCGCTTAGGTGGGTTCAGCAAACTCTAGAACGCAAGGCACCACTGCAGCAATCCTCTGAATAGCATAAAACTGTGTTTGGTCTCCCCTTTGCTTCCAAGGAGGGTTTTGCAGCCTGGATGTCTTGAGATAAGGATTTCTGCCAACTGTGACTCAGGAAAAGAATTTAAATGTGATGGCCTCAGCCTAGTCCTTGGTGGAATATTTGTCCACATCATAAAACCACTGGACACAATATGGAAATGCAATTGACATTAAACCAAATGATATAATCCCATCTAATGGTATTATAATGAATCCCAAGTGAACTAAACATGATTGGGCAAGTATTTCAAAGTGTTACTGAAACAGTTTTTATAGTGTAAAGGTCTGCATTTGCCAACCAGTGGCCAGACGCACAGAACAGACTCTAATAAGTCAGCCAATTCCCACCCTGTAAACCTGTGGCTGTTTCTTAGAGAAACATCTTTTTTTAATTAGCGCTTTTACTTTTTGAAGGATTCAAAGAAGTTTTCTGAAGTGTGTTTCATTTTTTTAAATACATTGCTCCTATTCCCAATTAGCTATTTCTGGTCTGTAGTGAAATCCCCTGATGAGCAGAAGGGAATTAAATTTCTGTAAATCTACCATTTATGAACTTGAGAGTTGCTAAATGATGTTGGCCTTTCACCTAATGGCTGGTTGTGCCTTACGTGTCTGTATGGTTTGCTGTGTTATTCTTCTGCTCTGGTGTTATTGTTTTTACTAATTTTGCATAAGGTACACTCTGGCATGGTTCTAAAAACCTGATCCAAACGGTATGTGAGCACAGCTGACCGTCTGCTTGATTGAATGCCTTCCAAGTGCAATTTTCAAATCTTCTTTCCTCTGGAGAAATGGAGAGGGAAGAGAGAGAGCTTTCCCTCCAATCGGGGACAGCATCTTCATTTTTGACCAGCTTGAGAAATTCATCCCTACAAAAGAGAAAGGTCATCTCCTAGCTCGGTGCTACTCCAGAGTCTGGATGTTCTGGAAAGGGTGAGCTGCCCCTGAAGTCCCTCTAGATCACATGAAATACAGAAAAGCATTCACAAAATTTTGAGATTGTGTCTGATATCTTGTAATGTGTTTCACACACAAACCTGAAATATATGTAGAAGGTTTTCTTTGGATTCAGCAACATTTGCAAAAAGCACGTGTTTTGCATTTTCTCTTTATTGATCTAAATAGCTGCACAATATTCAAGTTGATAGAAAATGGAGCTCTGTATCGTTGGCCTTAGTGCAGCTTCCTTTCTACTTTCTGATAATTATTAAATATCTTTCATTAAAGTTTCTCTGGAGACACTGATTGTCCAGAATAACAGGCTTACTGACACCATAGTATTTTCTCCAGTTACATGATACTCACATACAAACTTCCACTAGTGACCATCTCAAGTGTAGGTGAGGTAAGAGCCAAGGTTCCAGTGACTTTCAAATGGAATCAGGAGTGTTTCCTTCCTTCAGGCTCTAGGCAGGCAATTGTTCATCAGAGTATTGCAGATGTACTTGATTCCCATTCAAAGCTTTCTTCTGCTCCTGCCAATGCTATGTAAGAGCAATATAGACAAGGCTATTGTAGTAAGAGGTATGTATGACCTGACCTGATTTGGGTAGGGCTATGCAATAGTCAACATGTCCTTGAAAGTGCAGAACAGCAAGGATCATGCTCATTTCAAATACCCTGTCCACCGGTAATATTTGCTGCCTGTTTCCCTTTACTGAGAGTGGCTCTTCCAGAAGGGTGCTTCAGACATCCATAGTCTACTGTGAGCACTTGTATACTTCAGACAGAAACGTAGCACGGGCGGTACTCTGCAAATGTAAACCTGGGTACAACATCAGAACAAAGCCTCTGTCCAACCCGGGCTGCAGCTCCCAGAGGCTTTTCTCCTTACCTCTGCCTGAGTTGAAGGAATGGCATCCCTCCTCTTCAGGCCTTCTGCTCTGACCTTACTCATGCCATTAGATCTCTACAGGGCTCACCTAATGCTCACCTAACACCCAGCCTTCCATAATCCTGCTTGAGTTCCTGTGAGTTGCCTCAGGAGGAGGTTATAGTTCTTTCACCTTCATTGTGGACCAAGATAGGTCTTCTGCTGCCTCCACTCATATTTGGTTCCAGGACAAAGCAAAAAAGACCCACCAAAAAATAAGAGGATGCCCTCTGTGAACTGTACAGAGCAGTGTTATACATTGGAACAAACATGGTGGCAGAGCACTTTTAAAGCACCTTCCTACTTGATTAAGAAGGTCAAGTTCAAGACTTGCTCTGCAAATATACTGGAGACTCTGAGCTGATCTAGCTGAGGTTAGCTGATGCTAGGCAATCATTTCTCCACACACTCTCAACCACTGTGTCCTGCTTTCAACAGGCTAGCCTACCTGGACCCTGGGCTTAAGAAGATTAAAATGCAAGAATCCAGAGCCAGCAATCAAAATGACCCCTGTTGGCCTTGAAACACAATAATTTTTCCACAATCTCAAAAGTCCTTGTAGCTAACAATGAATGAGAAGTGTCTCTAACAGGCACAGCAGCAGGCAGCTTGAAATCGTCTCAACAAAACTTGCATAACCAGTTAAGTTTCTATACCAGATTAATACCTTCACTAAGACTACCGAAAGTCATTTGAGTGCTGTAGCTATTTATATCCAGTGAGGATTTCCCCAGAAAAGATAACATGACAGATGATCTTGTCCCAAAATGCCTGAGTTCAATGGAAAATGAGCGATGAGCATTTTCTCTGCAAAACAAAAGGATTTGCAATCTTTGCAAGCAATTGGGGTCCCTTCATGATGTATTCAACAGAACATTTCTGGCCAGGCATTTTATAATGCTTTTGACTGATATGATGATGTAAGTGGTAGAAGACAAAAACAGATTGATAAATGTATTAGCCTTGAACGTAAAATTCATCCCTGGTCCCCCTGTTTGCAAATTTCAAGAACCAATTTAGCTACATCTGTTGATATTTAAACTACTGTAACCAAGAACCCAGCATAATGCAATACCAAGCAAAATTTTAAGAACTGAGTCCTGAATCTCTGTTTGTCAAAGGACAAATTCAAAGAACCTTACCTGTTTTTTCCTGATTTCAGTGATTCATTGGACTTCTGCTTTGTCCCTTAGAGTACAAATCCTGTACATTTTAGTGGGAGAGTAAGCAATTTTCAAGGGCACTTTTCCACCCTAACTGAGGAGGAAAGTGTGTGATTACTCACAGGTATATATCATGTTACCAAAATGTCTGCCATTGCCATAGGGTATTGACTACCCCATGATTTTCACCGGCGCCTTATGGGTTAGTGAGTCTGTATATGGAGGGGAATGAGAGCAGCTAACCATTACACAGCAGCAGTCTTTTAAACAAACAAACAAAACAAAACAAAAAAAAAGCATTCTGCCTGAGAGGAAAATAATAAACCAAAAGCAGGCAACGGTCAGACTATTTTAGCTTTTTCTTGGGTAAAGTGCTGTGGATACAGATTAACTTTGTTTGTTCAATATTTATTATATTTTCCTTTTACCTGCTCTGAAACGAGGACTGGAAGCACTTTGCTAAATGGATTGAAATTATCCTAGCTTCACAGCATGCCTTGTAAGTGCCCTGGTACTGTCTTTGGCTATGTTGTTTTGCAACTACATAGAGCAATGCCCTTTCAGGGGTTTCCATAGATTCCCCTGCCCCTGCTATGGCAACAGCACACTCTCAGCTCTGCTCCTCCTCAGCGCCGGAGGTCTGCTTGCATCAGAAAGATGCTGCTTCTTGGGGAATCGGGCTGTCCCGAGGGGTTTGAAAGCTCAGACCTGCCCGGGAGCAGAGTCCCCCCAGAGTTCATGTGACCCCAAAACAACCACCACCTGCTGCCAGGTGTATGAGGCACCTGAGCTTTGGCATGCCAGTCATGAGGCCAAGTTTGTCCTGGGAGTAGGGAGCAGGCCACCGCAAGTCTCTCTGTGGGACTTCGACCACCTGTACCACTTTCCTCTACGCAGCATGGTCTTCAGGTAGGGGTTTCCTTGTCCTAAAAAAGACAGCGCTGACACCACGGAAGCTGGAAGAGATATTGCAGCCTCTCCATGGCACAAACTCTACTGTTTTCAGTGGCAGAGGCAGAAGGACTCAACGACCTCATGTAAATCAGATACAACTCTGTCCATTTATTCTCTCAGCTCATTGATATTACGATCTGGTAAAAAAAAAATCTAAACTCCAGCCATAGACATTTTTTCCACAGTTCCACATTTCCAACAATTTTTCAGGTTTTTTACCGTGTCTAAGACTTTTAATTATGGGCTAATTGCACAGCACCTGTGGGCTATTACCTCCTCTGTCCCCCTATGCTGGCAAATAACCCCTGTGACAGCCTCTTTATGGGAATCATTGGCAAAGCATTGCTGATATTTTCTTAGATTTTGGAATCTGTTAGATATCTAAGGGAACAACCTGCACACCTGTACACTACTCTCCATATAAATGGAGAAATAAATGGAGAAAGTTCCTACCTAATCCATGGGGGCAAGAGCAGGTGGTGGGAGACCTCATTGCTGTTGCACCCATGCCTTGTCCTCCTTAAGAACTTCTGTACAGTTCAGGGCCCAGAGACGGAATGACTTTTGTGTTCACTGCATTCTAAGTCAATGTATATAAATGTCTGTTGATTTACAGTTTCTTTTTAACAGTACGTGGAGGGAAGCTGTCTGAAGCAAATACAGTACTTAGAGGTGCAGTGTTACAGGAAACCTGTGGCCAGGCAGCCGGGCATAGACTCGGGACAGCATCCTCCCAAGCAAGCATCTCTTACTTCTTTTTCCCCTCACTGCCTTGAGTTTGATGTGAGCTGTCCTTGTTTATGGTATCAGAATCACTGATGAAGATAAATATTGGAAAGAGGAGCTGAGAGAGATGCAAAGGTAGCGTTTGGCCGATCCTCAGAGAGCCTACACCTTCCCTCCGACCTTCACACGATATTGATGGTTTCATAATGGACATGCAGGAATATGGGATCAAAGGGAATATCTGAGTGTTATTGGTTCTAACTACCCAAGCTTAGCCATGCTTTTAACTTTAAAAGCCTTGGAGAAACAGCTTCTGTTTTGTTTTACATTTCATCTGATACAGCTTGCCTCAGTAGCCAATTAACATTTCGTGATTGCGTGTAATAATCCTGTGTGTTCAGGCTGTGCGCTCTGTGTGTTTCTGAATGCCGTATGTCAGGCTGCCGTACGTCGGGCTGAGGTGTCACACTGGTGGCTCTGTTCCTGGCCCTGTCATCTTCAAAACACAATGTGTTAGGTCATCACCGTTAAGTAGGCTTTCTGGTGTTCAGTCCAGTACAAGTTGGGGGTTTTTTTGTTGTTTTATTGGGGTTTTTTAATTACTATATTGAAAAAAATAGGATCTTTATTCTGTAGAGAAGATCTTCTAGTAGAGGAGAGACTGTGGGGTATGGTTGTTCTCAGACCAGAAGCTAAGATACTTTTGTAGTCATGGATGGAAGAGAAAATGGAAGAGGAAAGAGGTTATAGCTTTTTTATTAATCTATAGCTTATAAGACTCCATTTTGTGTGCTATAGCAATAACATTTGAGGACATGCTTTATTTTACTGTCATTTCTCAGTATTATAGATACTGATCACTAAACTCTCCAGAAATTAATATAGTTTGCTAACCATTTACAAAGTAGTTGTTGAAATGCACAAGCGATAAATCAGCAAAAACATGCAACAAAGAGAAAAACAGTGCTTATTTCTGCTCCTTTAGTTAATTCCTTTTCCCTCTTCCTCTTGCTACAGAAAACGGTGGTTGTGATGGATACCATCTGCATGCCAGGAGAAAGGAGCAAGTCCCCAAATCCCCGGCTGCAAAGTTTACATGCAAAAAGTGTCTCCCTCCCCTCTTGTGCAGTGGAGCTGATTCGTAGCCGTGAGCCAGCCCGCAGGACGGCTTGTACCCCCAGAGCTGGAAGCCTGCTTGCTTTCCAGCTGCTGCGTGCCCTCCAGCACGCTTGCTGATGTGCCCCAGCGGGCTTTGCTCCTGCCCGTCCCAACAGGAGCAGGGCTCAGAGCTGCCAGGTTGCGTCCACGTCGCTGCAGGTGGGTAAGCAGCGCGAGAGAGGGGGGATCCCAGGCTCTCCAGATAAAGGCAGGAAATCTAGACAAGGAAGGGAGCGTAAATGCAGGCTGGAGAATAAAAGCTGGCCCCGACTGGGAGGAATCAAAGGGAAGCAGCTGTTTCGAATGGGGAATAAAAGAGCAATGCTGAAGTGGTTGTGAAGTGGCTTGCGTTAACCGGAGAAGCGAGTCACGCTGGTTGCAGGCAGTGGCAACTTTGCAGGCTTCACAAAGCAACTGTTCCCATGTTTTGCTCCCTGTCCTTTAGGATGCAGAATAGCTCTGTGTATGTGGGTTTGGCGTTTGGGGTTTTTTTTTTGTCATTTTCTTTTTTTTTAATCTCCAGTTTTGAACCCATTTCAGTTCAGCCTGTGGCACTCTCCCTGCCTGGAGGGGCGGCTCGGAAGGAGGACTGAAAGCCTGGCAGCTGAGCTTCCGAGTGAGTGAGACAGTTGGCTCCCTCCAGACACGAGTAGGGGTGTAAACTTTCACAGCAGTAAGGAAAACAGCTGAAGGGTTTGGGGAGCTGTTTTGGAGCGTGAACCTGACCCCTGAGCTAACACAACAGCAGAGGAGTCCCCAGGGACCCTTGTAGGACCAGATGTCAGTCTGTGGAAATCAGTTTTATACTGATTTTCAAACATCTGCAGCGTGTCTGGTTAATCGCAAGCGGATGTATTTTATGCTTTTCAGGCTACCTGTGTTAGTTTCTTTATTTGGCTGTATCAATATGGAGATGGATATGAAACAAACATGGATCTTTTTCTGGACAATCTACCTACAGGTAGAAAGGTTACTTTAGTTGAACCCGTGTTTTGCAATGAATAATTCAACCATCCATAACTATATCCGTGTTTAAACGTGGTTACCACTCTTACCACTGCGTTCTGTCAGCATTCAGCTATTAAAAACAGCAACAACATATAGTAGTTTGAGCCAGCTTTATAAACCACCTGAGTGTGCTTTATAAGAGATATTTATTGAACGGTTTCTGATGGTCAACAACCACTGTAAATAAATATCAAGGTCTGCCTGATTTAGGAACAATCATTAAAAATCATTGGTTGACTTGGGCTGAATCATGAATGAAAGCTATTTACTTTTTGATCTCCTGAATTCTGTCGTGTGATACAGCGCGCTGGCTCTTTCAGGGGCTGTCACCGTAAGACGTCGCGCTCAGCTCTGCAGCCCTGCGCAGAGAATGCGTTACCTGCCCACGTGTGATGATGCACAGAGGTGTCTCCACATTAAAATGCGATGTATGCCAGCGTCACTGCCCAGCAAGCCAAAGCCTGCTGCAAAAGCTGGTGCTGTGCAGAACGGGGACGGTTTATTAGCAGCACTGTGCTTTTATAGAAAGGGCACTCAGGAAAAGTACTTTTAGTCAGTATTTACAGAAAACCTGGAAACCAACAGGACTGCCTGTTCCTTATGCATGGATCTAACAGTTCCTTCACCTGTGCTGTCTGAGTGCTGGCGAGTCTTATCTGGTGCCATTTAGGGGGAAAAAATAGTGGATATTCCCAGGGTGGTATCTGGAAAACCACTGGACAGATAGGATAAGAGGATCTCTTAGGATCCTCTCAGGGTTTCTCTTAGGATAAGAAGAACTGTACAGATGGAGTAGTGTGTCCTTCCTCTTAAGCACATCCCATAGTGTTCCCCAAGAGCAAGGAGCTGAGGTGAGATCTATATTTTAGTTCGCTTCCAGCTTACTGTGCTCCTTGACCAAATCATTTAACTTCCTCATATTTCAGCTCAGCTATCTAAAGAAATGCATACTTACCAGAAATGGGCAAGAGCTTAGCTACTATGCACATTTAATCGAAGTGCTGGTGATGAGTATGATATATAATTTTACACCTTATACACATACAGATTTAAACTAACTGCAAACCAATTTTTGGAATAGTGCATGGGAAACCCCGTTCCAGAAACCACTTTAGGTCACTATCAGGTACCTAATTTCCTCATACTTTTTCTAGAAAACAGCATCATGGAAGTTGCTAGTTTCTGTAGTAAAGGTTGAGAGAAATGAGTCTCAAATGCCTACTGCTAGTAGAAATAGTAGTAGTAGAAATGGTATAGTATTTTTATATTTACTACTAATAAAACTAAACAAATTGGCGAGGTGATAGTTTCAAAATCTGTATAGAAACAGAGAATTCTCCCTCTAAAAAAAGTTCCATTTCCTATAAGAAAGGTTCAACTCATTTCTGCATCTGCCGTTTATTCTGCATTTCCACTCCACTCTTAAACACACACCTCTTTCACCAAGCTGATAGCTGAGTCCCTGTGCCTCCTACAAAAAGAACGGGAGAACATCCTTTGCCATCCTCTTAGTGTATTTTACAACAGCTAAAACATGCAGTAAGCAATTTCTTCAGCTTAATCAAAGGCCAGTTTCTCAATTAATACTTTCCCATGACACTGAATGAAGTGGAAGAGTTTTGAAGGCTTCTGAGGTATACATCAGGAACAAATGCAAAACTGCAGAAGGTGTCTTGCTCCTTGCAATATCGATCGTGTAGCCTTTCAGAGGGAACATTTCCAATTTTTTTTTCAAATAATTAAAGTATAATATTTTACAGCCTGATAAAATTTACAAGGACCCTTGGCAAGTAATTATAGTGCTTCTTTAAAAGAGACCCCATAAAAGATGCATGATTAGAAAGTTAAGGATCTGGATAGAATTACAACGATGTGACAAATAATTTACAAGCGATAAACCATCCCAAGGAGAGGGGGAGGGTGATTAAAAGAAAAAGGGGGAAAGACACATTAAACTAACCAGTGATGAAGTCTCACAATTAAAATAATGAATTTCCCCCCTGTGTTTAGTGTTAAATTTTTGTAACTACAAGTTGCTGTGCTTTGGCTAGAGAAAAGATTCTCTCTGGCTAGAAAAGCTCTAGCTTAATGTTGATGTGAGGCATTTCTTTTCATCAGAGGTTGTTCTGAATTTGGTGCAGTAGCTTTCATTTTATTACATGCTTAAGATAAATATTCTGTATAGATGTTCTGCAGTACTAATGATCCCTAAGATTGTGGAACAGTAGCTTGGAGGATTTTTATCTGCCTCCAGATGTTGGCTGAACTCATTTTTTATAGAGCACATTTATTAGGTTTCAGCTGATAAAAAAAAGGAAAAAAAAGTGATGGATTCCAGCTCAAAACACCCCCAGATCTGGGGAAAATGCAGGTTTGGATGTGGATTTGGATTTTGATGGTAGGGCCCTCAGTTTTTTCTCACCTTAGTCACTCCCCCTTATAAAAATACCAAGGTCAAGGAGTATATTTGTCCCAGGGCTAACGATTGGTGTCAGCACCAGACCTACAACAAGTGACTGCTGCAACCACGACAGGTGAACATCGGCTGTGCTGAAGCGGGCAGGTTGGGTGGGGATCCCAGCTCCCACCCACACAAGGAGATGGAGAGCCCATGTACAAAACGGGCTTCCCTCACAGGGGAAGCAAAGTGATACAGAACATGACATCCGCCTGTGTGAAAGTCTTTTCACAACTCGGGGCAATGCAAATAGCACCTTACACCAGACTCAAGTGAGCAGCAGAGGACCCGTGTGGATCTTCCTACTCACCTTTCCCCTCACGTGGACAGCAAAAGAAGTCACGACCCAATCTGTAAAGAAAACTGCATTAATTTTAATTCCTATGTTGCCTTTGTCTCCTGGAGCCGCAGGACCTTCAAAGAAAATAGCAACATGTTGTTCTGGGATTTCTAGCTCATTTACAGAGCATAGAGACTGATTCTCCACCAGATAATCAGTTGCATCCCTCATTGCTTTAACAAAAGTGTATCTCCTTTGAGTCAGTCTAGATTTTTATGATAGATGATAGATAATCTATTTATATTTTTATATTTTTTATATATATTTATATGTTGCATTGACAACTCCAACTAAGAAGTAACTTTGTGAGAAAGGGATTTTTCTGCCCTGTTAACACATAAGATAGCCTGCAGCCTTTTTAAAGGTATTGCATTTTTTTTGTTGCAGCCCCAAATGGACACTTCTAATTAGTGGTAACTCCACATCAGATCATCTGAAATGCTCCACATGCTGGCACTGGGGATTTTACTCTGGCCCTTTTGTATCTAAAGAAGTGTCGCAAAGCAAAAATCTAATTCAGGAGCATAAATTTGACACCAGGTTGATTTTAGTGTGCTGCCGATTTATCCTGCAGTAATTGCAGAATCAAGCACATTAATCAGATTGATTTGTGCACATCTGTTTTTCAAAAAACAGATGTTGATCAGAGGAAAAAGAAGTGCAATTCTCCTTACACCAACTGACGTAAATCAGGAGTCAAATAATTGAAGGTACCTGCAATAGATGCCCATGGCAATGAGAGAAGAATGATACCTGAGGTCTCACGTTCCTTAAGAAGCCCATTTTGGGGCTCACTTTACTTTATTAAATCACTTATGTGAGTCTCCCCAACTTCTGTACTTTATTGGTAGCAGAAAGGGCATTCAATGGTTTTGTGAGACTCCTGGCGAGACCTAACCATCTCTTCTCATATCCTATAATGGCAGAAGTGGAAAGTATATTATAAAATATTTCCCTTCTGAGCATATCTGATAATTCCTCTTTAAACCCCTTTATTGGGGCAGACTCTAATTTATTCACCAGTAAGAGCAGATTAACAGGAATTGGAATAAAGTGGATTTTTGCAAATAAAAGTCAAAATGACTCTACTTCTCTAGAGCTAGCAAAATGCTGTGGGCTTAACACCTCCTGAAGATGAACTGAGGAAATGATTTCAAGGCCTTGGTTGTCACTTGCAATATCAATCAGGCTTTACCTTCCCCATGGCCTGAGTGTAGAACAGTCAGCGAGTAAAATCGGAAAGGGAGAAACTACAGGAGAAACTACAGAGATTTCCCAAAGAAACACCTTTTCTGCTTCTCTCATTCTAGCCCTAGGATCCAAACGTTGTAACCCTGTTGCCATATTCTTGCGGTTTGTTGAGTGGAAAATGCACATGTGTTCAAACAGCTGTATTGTTAGAGGCTCAATCCTAAATGTAGTGCAACATCTGTAGGACAAGGGAGAGGTGTCAACTGAAGTGTATAAACCTTGAGCTAATGATACCGTGCTGTGTTGACAAAGCCTTCTGTTGGAGCTGAGATTTTCCTCAGCACAGAGTGGCAGGCTGTTCGACATTTTCCAGACGTTCGAAGGGACACCTTCTGTGGGATTTCTCGTGCTTTCCTGCCCGCGTTTCACACCCTGAGATCCCTGGGACTTGAGAATTGGCTTCTCAGCTGCTCCGCAGCAGCAGATTGCAAGATCTCACCTTTTGGGGGCTGTTTGTTAGCACTGTGTCTTCTGAGCAGCTTGAAAGTGGAATTTTGTCGCTCTTCAGTCCTTCCTTTTTCTTTGAAGGATTCATACAAGGGTGAGCTCAGGGATAATGCATGCCCAAGGTGCTCTCACTGCAGTCATGGTGCCACGTTTGTAACTCCTGCGCTGAAAGGCACTGGTGGCTGGGGCAAGGGAGTTGTCTCCAGAATTTTTTGAATGGGACACAAGTGTCATGCTCTGAAGCCAAAAAGCCTCTTGTGTATCCAATAAGCAAATTCAAAAGAAGATGCTTTTCCAGTTGATATAGACAGACACACACATCCTTTTTTCTTGTTTGTTCACATTTGCAAGAACTGGAAAGGTACAATTGCAGACCTAAAAATGCACTTGTTAAAGACCAGCTGTAGAAGAAAACAAAGAGTAAGCTAACAGAAGGACAGTATTCATCCTTGGAAAACTGTGCTTGAGATGATCCCAGCATCAAAGAAGAGCTCTGAGCTTCCCCATATTCTGGGAATGTTCTGATCCAGGGTTTGGCTCCAATCTTTGCATAAGTGAGAGCCATGTGCTAAGCTCAGATCCAGACTGGAGTCTTCCCAAAATCTGAGGAAGTTCAGATCCAGGGTTTTGGCTTTAGCCCATGTCTAATTCAAACCAAATTGTCATCTAGATTCCAAGTGGAAATGAGTCAGAAGGCCTCATCTTAGCAGCTGATGAGATGTCCACACTGCATAATCACCACGTACAGTTTGGCAGCCAGCAAGTGCCCTGACTCAGGAGTGGAGAACACGGCTGCACCTGTGGCTTGCAAAGCTTTCACGGCCCTCGGGACCCCTCCGTGTGCTCAGCACCCACACCACGAGGGGTGCACCTTAGAGGAGGTGATCATTTGGCCCTCTGCAACACCTGGACTTCATCCAGGTTATGAACAACAAGCCTTAACGTGTTTAAATGAGGACTCTTTGTGACACATGACAACCTCCATTACTTCGCAGGGACACTTTCCTCCTAGGGCTGTGCACAGTGATAAGTTCCTGTGTGTTCCTGTCTTTTTACTGGCTCTACTTTCTTGCTGCTGGGAGTCTCCTGTCTGAAGCTGTCGTCCCTCGGGAAACATCTATATTCCAGTGCACTGGGAGGACTTGATTAAGTGAACAAGATTCCCCTGCACGGCAGCAGGGCGTTTCATTGTGCTGTTTTCACTGTCAGATTTGAGAGGAGTGCCTGCCCTGTCCTGTGGCATTTACTCACTGCACCCCTCCCAGCTGGGGACTCCTGTAGACTTGCAGTGGGACCACGTCTCTTAATATGAAGGAGGTTTTATACCAAACCTGGAACAAACGCGTTGTTAAGGATTGCTTCCATACATCCTCGTTTAGATTTCGGAAGCAACCTTTTCTGAACACCACACTGTGCATGCAAAGAATTTCTCATCCCAGTTTCTATACACTTGGAAACGGCAATAGCCAATTTTGCCATTCTCATGCAGCACCCAGTAGCAATTTCTTCCTGCTTTCATTATTAGCAATATTTATTATCAGCACTGTAGTAATACAATCAGACCCTTGCTGTGCTAAGTGATTTGCAAACATGCGGAAAGACAGTTTTACAAGCTATTCACCCCAGCGTCCAGAGCCTGTGGTGGTGACAAACTTTAGTTGGGCTGCTTTCTCCCAGTAGCAGAGAGGGCTCAGGAAGGGAGAGGACAACTTCTCTTCTAACGGCCCCTGCCCCTAGTATCTCTATGCAAAGAAATAAGGAGGGGAAAAAGCAGTGCTGTGGGAAGAAAACATACACTTGAAAGAGAAGTTTAAAGAGGACAGGACGTCTCCATTTTATGCCCCCTCAGTATTTCAGCTTTTTTAGAGAGAGAAAAATCTGTTTCATCCAAAACTCTGTTGCTCCCTTCATGCACTCCTAACATATATAGGACTAAGAAGATGCCCATCATATAGTTTTAGGGGAGCCAGAGTGTTCTGGGCTGGCAAACAGGCACCGTGAGGTCTGTGCTGGCCTCTGCTTGTGCACAGCACCTTATCCTGGAGGGCAGGGGCAGATTTCTTTGGTGCATCTGATAAAAAGCAACATAGCTCCCTCACACAGCTCTGACCTGTGGAAAACCATGCACTGCTCTCCAAGACTGCAGCCCTCTTGGGGCAGAGAAACTCCACCCTGGAGGCTGTGTGATGTGGGCAAATGCCTGGAATTGCCCAGCATGGGTCCCATAGAGAGAGGGTCACATATCTGTGTTTTTGCAGTGCTTTGCCTCCCAGGAAAGAGTTAATGAAAAGTAGCTGGGCATAGAGTGGTGTTTCTTATGGAATCACGTGTTGTGAGAATAATGCAAGCAAACTACTTTCGCAACAATGCTGAGGTCACTCGACCACAAGCCTCCAGCTCTATTATATGCGAGAGGGAGATACTGGGACAGAATTGTGGGCAAAAGTTCTCGTTGGTGGGAATCCTGTCAAACCTCTACAGGCCTTGGAGACACCTGGAAGAAGATAAACATTATAATTATTTTCTAAAATAAGGGGCACTTTTGTTCTTTCCCTCAGCCACCCCCACCCCGTAGCAAGTCAGCAGCCTGTTGTGGTTTTGTTCCACGTGATTCCTTGAAGAGAGACAAAGAAATGCAACATCCTATTGGAGTGAATCACATAACTTGGAAATGACCTGATTCACACGTTTTTTCCATTCTCTGTCGCTGATGTGAGTCTTAAAACAAAAGAAGAAATAATAGGTTCTGATGTTTAGTCTGTGAGCTGTTGGAGTCTGTGCTCCATTTTCCAGCTCAAGTTAAGACACCGGAAAACACTTTGTTTTTCTGAAGAGTTTTCTTTTCAGACATGACTGAATGCCTGCATAAGGCAGATGCTCAAAGACATTTCAGGGGTCAGAGAGGCAAAACACGACATTTATGTCAGTGTGACTCCAAGATGCGCTCAAGCAGATCTGGGCCCTGGTTCCCCTTGAAACAAACGGAGGAGCTGTGGTCACAGGGTGCAACCAGAGAGTTTAACACAGGTTGTGCTCCTGTCTGGATGACACTAGCAATCTGCCTTGCTGCCTCAGCCTCTAGCTCTCATGACCCAGATGAGCCCTTTGTTCCCCGAAGGGGTCTCATCACTACACGTCTGGTTCAAAGAGATCCCCTTCTTTGCAGATCTTACTGCTGCTTTGAAAACGTAGCAACAAGCATCACACTGGGCATTTCTTTGGGGCAGGGACTGTCCTTTTTTCCCTTTTCATGAAGCGTCAAGTGTGGCCTCAGTAAAGAGATACTCCACAGACTAAATGATAAATACAAATAAGAAAATTGCATATTTCTGTATCTAATTGCATAGAGAAATCCAGTTGGTTTCTTATAGCACAGAGAAATCTTTCTGTGACGCCGAAAGCCAAATACTGTAGTCTCTTGTGCCTGACAAATTTATGACAAAATACTGGTCTTCATAATCAGCTGAAAACTTCCTACTGACTAAAAGAAGAAGGACTCAGGCTCCCTGTAACTAAAATAAAGTTGCATAAGAACCTCATTAGAGCAGTTAGCCTGACATAGTCACTCGACGCAAGATCTGGAGAACATGCAGAGTGCTTGCCAATTGCTGCCTCTGCTTATCTTGGTTTCAGTGGTTCACTGAGCCATTCAGACTGAAACATATATATTTTATATATATTAAAAAATACAATTTTCAAAACCAGTGGGAGCCCCGTGGCTGGCATCTGCCCAGGTCCAGCGTGCCAGCTGCTGCCAAGTTGCTCTTTTCATGGTTTATTGGAGTCAGTTACACATGGGTGGGCCAGGAAAAAGAGGAGGAGAGAGAGAGGCAGGAAGAAGGAGAGCAGCATTTCCCCCCACCCCCATTTTCTTTAGTTTGTTTTATATTTGTCATTATTATATAACTTTGTTTTGGGCTGCCAAGGTTGCTGGCACTGAGTTTGGTAGCAGCCCTGCCTGCCTTCCATGGAAAATCCAGAGGGTTGGTTCTGTTTTGGGGTTTTTTTGTTATTATTTTGTTTTGAAAGACTTTCTTCTACGACATGTACCACATGTTTGGAGAAGTAATTGTTCCAGATGTGCTTGAGCTAACAACCTGGGCCTAAATTAGTCAGAAACTTGGAGAATTTGAGATGCGGTTTGCAACCTGTCTCTGTAGAGTCTTTTCTCCCCAAACGGAGATGCCATCTTCCAAATTCACTTCTGTGTCTGATCAACCTTTTCATTTTAGAGATCACCCACGTCAATATGGATAATAAAATCACCAGGTGCTTGCTACAGCCAAGCTATGCCCAGACTAGCTGAATAGACAAGAGCTGGATGGAGAGACAAGGAGGTAAAAGGGTTTGTCCTATGTTAAGGGGAAATGGGCACAACCAAAAAGACAGTAATATCTTGGGTATTATGACCTACAGCCTAGTGGTCCAGGCATGCTGTTTACTACTCAAACGGTCATTTTACATCACTGGCAGCCAGAAAGTCCCAGCAGATCCCATCTCTCCCAGGGCACCACTGTAAATAACTCCTGGTTTGTACTGAAACATTGACATTGCATGGGTAAAACTGAGGTCAGACTTTTCAGTAGTATCCTAAATTGGACGCTTACTGGCTGAAATCTGCTATGGCACAGAGTACAAGCTCTCTACTCTGTAATATTTGGATACTCCTTGCTTTAAAACTAGGAGTTCTTGGGTCGATGGATTCTTGCATCTTTGCTGCATGTGTGATTCACATGTTCACGTCTGAAAGAAAGAAAACTAAATAAAGATGCATTCATTTAAAAAAATAAAGCCTACAATGAAGAATGAATGAAGGGGACATAGCATTGCTTGTAGATGACTAAGAGTTTATAGTTAATTTGCAGTGGTTTACACAGCCCCAAAAAATAATACCTGCTGCCTCCCACATAGAGGAACAAAAGACATGTTGGTCTACACCATAATCAGCTGTAGACGGATTCCCACAGTGTCTATTGAAAGACCCACTTCAGTGCAAGGGGAAGCAGACACAATGGTCGTGTCTTCTCTAAGGTGGCGACACAAGTTTTGTATAAAATTACCCTGCCTGCATGGCCATGCACCTGGAGGTGGGAGAGTAGGCATTTTCTGGGGTGGGAAGGGATGGGATGGGATGGGATGAGATGGGGTGGGATAAGCAGTGGCAGGTGGTTGTGTTGGGAGCAGATGGGTTGTGTTAAGTTTAGGTGTGGCCGGTCACAGTGATGAGCCCAGTATTTAGAGGGAAAAGCACTGTTCATTCAGGGCAGTACACAAGATACAACTGAAATTTATGCCATCCTTCAGGCAAGCCTCGGGGAGCAGAGGACTGAGAGGGAAAATGCTGCGTCCAGCTCTGTAGTTGACAGTCACGGAGCATCGCTGATTTAGATGTTTGAGGTCTGTTTCAGTCTCTGCTAAGGTCTCAGGGAAGAAGAGGCAGCTGAGAACAACTGGTTAAAAGGAACAATACAACTTGTTCAACTTCCCCTTGAGAGAAGTGTTAAATGTGGACAAATTACCCAGAGAAGCTTTTAGAGACATTAGATACCGCCAAGAGGGGTTGGGTTGTCAGTCCTTCCTGCTCTGACAGACTGTGGTGTGTGTGGCTCTGGGGACTTATATTTTCATTCCAGGTATTTGTGTTTACTTTTTTTTTTTTTTTTGTAAGCACTTTGAATCACTCGGGGAGCTATTTGTGGGGCTGAAATAACATCAGATCAGACCTTCTCACGGTTCTTCAGTTCCCTAGGAGTCAAAACATCGTGGAAAGACCAGATCTCACATTATTTCTGGCCACACGTATTGTACCCAGGGGAAGAAAGGGTAGAAGTCCATTAAAAAACATAATCATAAATATAAATAATGAGATATTCAGGTTTGGGGGGAGTTCCTGTGGAGTCTGAATACACAGGTTAAGGATCAAAGCCTGATTGCAATTACTTTCCTGGTTCCATACGTCTTAGCCTCTGTTCCCCAAGCTTTAAACTGTGTGACGGAGATCACCCTCTATTTCAGTACTAAAAACCACTAACTCAAAGCTAGATCCCATTTGTAGGCAAACTCCCGTGTGAAACTGTGTGTCACTGGGTCCGTGTGGCTCAGGAATATGTCTGTGCTGTCAGGTAAGTGTAGGTTCACACCTGATCCCAGGATTAGATCCTTCCATCATTCACGTGTTAATGCACAAACCTCACAAAGAAGAGCGCTTAGCCCAACGCCACCGTCGGTGGCCAGACCAGCCATGGTGCATACTGGCCTCAGCTCGATCCCTCATAAAGAGCAGGAGTGAACCGTGTGTGCTGGCTGCACCCAGTGGATGTCTCCAAAGGTCTAGTGACCTTTTGTTTAAGAGCTTTGTACCCTGACCATGTGCAATATCTTTCTGTGTCCAAGTGTCCTGCTAAGTGTAGTGGGGTGGAATTCATCCCATTAAACTTCAGATATCTGCTGCTGAGCTAATTACCCTGGGCTCTGTGTATAATCAAGGGAGAGAGACAAGCATTTCTAGGGTTACCAACTATCTCCTTCTAAGAAGGACACCTAAAGGAGGTCAGAAGGGTCATGCTTTAGCAGCGCTCCTCTCTGCCCACTAATAACAAAGCTATGCCAGCCAGCTAGCTCAGTTGTCATGTCTACACAGAGGCTTACATAGGTTAATCAGACATATTTAGACTCAGGAGATATCTAAAGTTGTGGGAAGTGTTTCCTATACTATGTGACTGAGTAACGTGGGTGGAACATATGCAGGGCTGGACACAACATGCCTAAATCTGTTGTTGACTGGTGATGTAGACCTACCCCGAGCAGTTTGGTTCCTCTTCTGCTTCCTCCTCCTGCAGAGGAGGAGCATCCTGGCCACCCCGCAGGTGTGCCTGCTCTCCCCTGTCACCCTAGGGTGACCCAGTACTAATGGTGCTGCATGAAGGATGGGAGAAGTACAGGCACAGCCTATTTCTTCTCTTACCCATCTATGCCCAGGAGCTCACGGAGTGCAGCGCTGACCTCTAAACACAGAACTACTCTTTGGGAAAAGTCATGTGGCCTGAGAGACAGACACTACTGCATCCAGCCTCCACACAACATTCAGCACATATGCAAGCACTTTTCATTCATGCTGAATTTCCATTTGGAACAGGAATAATCTTAAAAAGCTTCTCCTTTCACTTGGGCAGGCCTTGCTTCACACAGGGAAACTACCTTCAGCATCCTTTGTTTCATTACTGTTTACACCCCAAAAGTACACCGAAAGGTGCTAATTATGTAACGGACTTCCACTAAAAGCACATGTGCAGGGAAGATGTGATGGACCCTTGTACCTTGAGAGCAGCTTCAGTGTGGGTTTCTAGGAAGATCCACTGTCTGCTCATCTTTCTTAGCTTGAAAGGGGAGCTGCAAGGGTTTTTAACCCCTTTTAAAAGAAAAGAGCTTCAACTTCCCTTGTTTCCAGTCCTTTAAGCGCTTTGTTACTGAATAAAGCAGTAGATAAGGCATACAGATGCTTTTGCGTTTCAGGTGCAGCCTCAGCTGTGTGCACCCTAAAAATAAAAAAAGGATGAGGGAGGGCTTTTAAGTAACAGGCAGTGAAATGGTTCAAATGTGACACTAAATTTTAAGGCCCATGTGCACAGATCCATCGCACTAGAGAGGAGGGGAAGAAAGCAGAGACTGAAACAGAACAAAAGACCTTGGGCAGTAACGCCCTAAAATGCCTCCTGCACCAGAGCAGCTAGACCAGGGCTAGCAGCACCGAGCACAGCTTTGTCCAGCTGAAGGGGGTACCCTGCAGAAACTTGGCATCATTTTGCGGCACTGGAACAACACAGAGGGGTTTCATATCTGCGGAGCCACAGAGAAGCTAAACTTTCCAATGTAAAATGACTCCAACAGCTTTAATACTGCGTTTTTGCAAAGTAGATAGGACAAAGTAAAGAAAGTAGAATAAACAAAAGCAGGAGTGCTAGAATTAGATGAGGGAAGATGCAAATAGGGAAAAATGGAAAAATATAAAAGAGGGTCATTGCAATACTGAAAAAATGAAAGCATGAAGGTATTGGAATTAAAAATGTTTGTGATTTAGGTCCTTTTATAGAAAGTGACTAGAAGAAATTTAAAAGCATAAAGAAGGAAACATTATTAAGAGACTGATGAGACAGGCTGAGAGGAAATCACGGCAGGGGAAGGAAGGCAGGGGTATATCTGACTATCAGATCTGAGGAATCAAAGGCAATTCATGGCAGAGGACATTTCAGTTTCAAATCGTTCCTTTTGAGAAAGATGGCACTAAATTCTGTAACAACCAGCCAAGCCCTAGTCTTTGGTCTTGGCACATTCTTTTCTTCAAATTTCATTATCCCTAAAGGCCTAAGTAACCAAAACCACCAGAAAACATTTGAGTGTTTTTGCAGTTGTCATTTCACTGAACGTGTGAGTTAGTTCAGGATTGTCCCCGTTTGTGAAGACCTTCCTTCCCCTGACCTTCCCCAGGGACAAAAGTGCTTCAGCTCTTATGGACCTCTCATCTGGTTTTGCCCTCAGGTTTTATAAGCAGGGTAGCAGTTAAGGCTTCCTCTCTTTGAAGGCAGTATCTTTCAGGGCAGGAGCTGAAGCTGTAACTCACTTCATACCAGCCCGCTGAGGAGCCATCTATTAATGGCTTTTCACCATGTGGCACAGACATGCTGAGGACTGAGAAGAGGTCTGGAGAGTTGGTAGGTTATGCTGTGAAGCCATCAAATTCTCACTTCTTCTCAGTGTTGTGACATTTCAAGCCACTAACGTTTTACATCACTGATAGAAGAAACAAAAAGCAAAAGCACTGCTCTATTATTAAGGAGCAGTTAGAAAGCGTTGAATTGAAATGTTTTCTTAGAACTCGGAAAATAACTTCAAAACATCTGTTCTTAAGAAACTTCTACTGGAGGGCAATAACCCACTCTGTACGCATGCTCTGACCTCCGCAGGGAGCTGACATGGGCATGAAGATATGCCGTTCTGGTGGGGCAATACAATGGAGGCAAATCCGTGGAGTGAAACTGCTGGTGATGAGAACCTGACCTCCACATTGTACATGTTTGTGGTGGTTATTTTGCAGCAGATCTAGTCTGGTACATTGGACTGAAAGCTCATTAGCAGTTGAAGGGCTCTGAATGCCCATCTTTGGTTTAAATTTCCCCCAAAATAATGTAGTTTGTGCACTTCAAGACAGTTGTGCACTTCAAACATGAGCATAGGAAATTGAGACATTTGGGACATTTCCTTCAAAATGGAATTATGAAAATGCTAATGTAAGTGCATCCATCGTATTAATAGCTGCTTAAAAATATAACCCAAATATATACAGGTTAGAAAAGGAAGGGGTCCCGTCAAGAAGTGCATTGAAGTCTAATCTGGCTTCCATAGGTACAGAAAAGAGCTTCCTTTAAATGCCAAAGGTGTGTTTGTGAGAACACAGCCTCATTTAACAACATCAGGTTGTGAATATAAGTATGAATAATCACCAGAGTCATGCTGACAGCACCTTGATTATATTCCTTACATGCAGAAATGATTGTTTCAGGCCTCATTCACATTGAGAATACACTCATGATGAATAACTGTTAATTTAATTGTTTCTCCAGCAAAAACAGAAGACAGCTTGGTCTCTTCCTTGTTTATTGAAACAAGTCTTTCCATGAGTGAGAGAACTAATGAATTTTGGTTTCTCATGATGTGTACCATGTGGCTTCCTGACTTTCCTGAACTCTAGGAGAGCTGCAGCATCAACGCTTTCTTCATTAAGTGTGTATGCGAGAAGGAGAGAGTTTTAAAATTCTTTAAGCACAGGAGAAAATCTTTCAGACACCTGTAAGGGAGAGAGAACTTCACTGAGGAGCGGAGTCTCTGTTGTCTGGGACTACAACTGAGCCAAGATTGGGCCTCTTGTACTCCGTATAGGCACTAGCTTGGATCTCTCCCTTTCCTCTATCCTCTCCCCCCATTTTTACAAAATCTGTACGAACCTAAAACCTTTGAGACCTCTATTGTTTTATCAAATTTTGTTGCAATTGGCCAATAAGTTCAAATGTTATTAGAGATGGCTGACAGAGGGATGCTAGTACAGAACAAAGATTGCATAAGCTTCGTATCGTTAGGGACGTATGCAGAAAATAAGCCTGAAATTTTCAAGTACATGTGGGGGGAGTTAGACTCCCTGTTTCTGGGGAAGTAAGCACTTAACTCGTTTTAGACTGCTTCAGAGATTCCAGTTCGAACAAAGTAACTGTCCTTTTGCACTGAAGCTACGCAGATGCTCCTCCATCTGCCCATTGTCATGGCACCAAAAATGGAAATGCTTTGCTACAGCCTCTTGCGTGTTTACTCACCCTGCGCAGCAGCAGAGTGTTAGCAGTGCCTTTTCAGATATGTGGATCAAAGCAGGAGGTCACTGTGGTCAGCGAGCAGCCTTGGTTACCACCACACCCAGCCAAAGCATTCTTCCTTCTCCTCTGCTGACAGTCAAGGCTGACTCCTTGCATGTGACTCCCCCACCATCCCCTCCCCACCACAGGTTTCTGGTCTTGCACAACTGCGACTACATATTGCATGGGCAAATTTGTCACAGTGCAGGCCAAGAGTCCCAGTAAACATTTCCCCTTTTCCCCATCCTCTCTCAACCTCTCCCCCCAGCACGCAAGTGCACCCACCCACTAGAAGCTCTGTTGTGATGCTGGAAGCTTTTCTATGCCCTGCTTCCTCCAGAGAGCTACGCAGCAAACACGTTAAGATATATTTTGCAGTCAGAAGGCTAAAGGTTGGCCCCCTAGATTTGTCATAGGCAAAGAAACATGAATTCATTTTTCCAGGAGTTCTTGAAAGCTACGATGAGATTATATATAATTTAAAGAAAAAGAAAATTGGTGGGAAGCAAATAGCTCTTTGGAAAATCCTCAAAATGCAATGGATATCAACAGAATGTTTCTACCACTCTCGGGAAGTACTGCCAGCCCACATCTTTCTGCTAACTCCTAATGGGTCCATTAACTACTCCTAAATAATGATGGAAACCATATGGGTGCACAGGTGGTCTCTCAATAAATACCAAATGAATTCAGTATGATCACCATTAACACAATTAATACCCAGCCAATCTACAATGATGGAACTATTAAAATTAAGCGCTACTATATTTCCTCAGTCCCATGGCAATTTTACAATGGAAACAAACAAAAGGCTAGAATTAACTTTTTTTTTATTACAGTTCTTTGATTTTATTTACTTACAGGCAGGTTTTAGGCTTCTGTGTAATCTGCAGTGTCTTTTCTCTGCTCTGTGCATCTTGAGGTAAGTTTTGACCCTCAGAAGAAATAATCTGGGGAGAAATAATTAAAAACATCTAACTAAAATAAATGTTTGTTTATTTTGGGGGGAAAATTACATGTATTTGGGTGTTGAAGCAAAGTGCTTCCTACTTTCTGCAGAAGGCTGTAAACACGAGCAATGAATATGAGATTGCCACAGCTGCTCTTTTTATCGTCTACACCGTGAGTTCATCACTGTTCCCTGATGGGACTATTAGTGTGGTCGGGATTTTAATTTTAATTTTTTGTATATTAGTACTGTTCCAGCGTATATGGTGGTCCACCCGATTGTCAAAGGAAGAGGAACATGTTTGTAAGTGACCTTCTGTAATGAAACGCCTGATGTAGGCCCACTATTGATATGATATTTTGGCTTTCTAAGCAGGGAAGAATTAGGTTTTTATTTTTTAGAACCAGACCAGTAACCTGGGTTAGTTCAGATTCAGTCTCCATTTTCATGTTTCCCTTGAAATCAATAGCTAAGCTCCCTTGAGTTGAGCAAGGCAGCATTAGTTCCAAAGTCTGTGTGGTCGAGCACAGGTCAGATTGAACAACCTGGCTTTTATCCATCCTGACAACCGAAAGGGGTGCTTTAAATTTTGCAATATTTTGTCTGTTCAGCTCCCGAGGCTATCTTGTATGAATCACTAAAGCTTGGTTTGTGGGAGAAGATTCAGAGAGAAAAGTTTTGGATCTTCTAAACCCTAATAAAGTTGGTCCTGTTCTGCAGGGCAGGGGGGTCAGAGAAACATTGTCGATGACAGCAAAAACTGAGTATGGCAAAAGTGTGGCTTGAAATCAGTGCATTTCACCACTGGGTCTTTTGTTAGAAAACTAATGTCTCATCAGTTTCATAGGGCAGTTCAATGGGAGTTTCAGGCTTGCTGCAGCTTATGCCAAGTTAATGGAGAGATTTCCCAATACATGGGTGCGAGTCCTGTTCTGAAAAACACAAAAGACTCCTCTTTGGTGCCGCAATGGATGAGATGGATCCTTTATTCTGTGGCTGGAGAGATCCCAGGACATCTTGAGTTTCAGGACAGACTTTTGGATCTGTTCTGCTCAGCTGGACCAGGACTTCAGCCTTAAACTGTCCCTGTGGGGTTCAATTTTCGCAGCTTCTCTGTGCTCAGATTGAAATCTATCTGGCAAAACCAAAAAGGCCCATGCAACCCCAAACTGCCTGTGATTACACTTGCGTTTAATATTCTTTGTGTCCTTAAACAACACACCCTTATTTCTATTCATTACACCAGATTTACACCCAAGGAAGATATTGCTCAGAACAATCTGTGTGAGGTTTGGGTAAGTTGTGTGCTTGAAACTTCCCTAAACTGCAGTTCTATGAAATATGTTACATGTCGAGCACAAAGCTCATTTCACAATTCCTTGCTAACTTTTCTTATAAACTGTCTTGCATATAGATTGCTCTTGAGTGTTTCTGATTAACTCCAAGTATCGATGCTCTTGTTCTTGAATAGAGAAGTCTGTGTTTCTAATTTGAATAACATAATTTTGAAGTGTATTAAGGTAAATAGGGACAATGCATTCTTCTTCCAGAACTCAAATGCCCATGAAGTTATTCATCAATCTCTTTTTCATTTAAATTCACACTTTACCTTAATTTGTGTTTCAAATGCAGATGAGGCCTTAATTAAATAAAAATTCAGCAGATGGTTTCAAATTCTCTGTTCAATTTACATTTCTTGTACCTTTCTAAATGCTGGACTTTATCTTCAGAGCCAGAACTATTACCATTAGACCTCTTCTTTTAAACAAATGTATAATAATTGGTAGGCTGGAGCTGTCTATACAGGAATAAATTAAATATTGATTACCAAATCTTAAAAGCCTCAAGTTTATGTATATGTTTTGATAAATACCCAAAACCTTGTCTGAACCTTCAGAGATTAATCAAAACTCAAGTATGTACCAGAGGTTTGGTTCTTTTTCAATTTAACAAAAAAAAAAAATTGCACCAAATTGCGTTTACTCCTATGCTCTATGACATCTTTGATCATCGATGGGTCCAAGAAGTTAATTTGACAAAACTGCCAAATGACTAGGGGAAAAACTCATTAAGCATTTTTGATCTCCAGAAAAAGTTGCTGTATAATTGTATTCAAGCTCAGCACAGGAGCTGAGAGACTCTGAGCGTGTTTTGTTTCATCTGAAGTTGTTCATTATTAAGGACTGTGAAAAAGTAAATGAGAGAGATAAGCAAAATTTCAGGGAAAAAACCTTCTATTATCTCTGAATCAGGATTCTGCCTGTTGAATAAGTAAATATATCCCATCCTTCTCAGGCTGGGTGTTGGGAGAAAATCATTTTGGTCTGTAGCAGTTGCCTCCTTCAGAGGCAATTATGAAGGAAAGGAAAACCGTGCTTGTCCATTTATGTCACATTTGAGGTGTAGGTATGAAATACAAAAAGCAGCCTTTCTTCCCCTATTCCTTTTATCCTACGCATCTACTGTTGCTCATGACCTTACTGGATGCACGCTGATAAAATTAGGCAGCTTTTCTCCTTCGCACATTAGTTTCCCATTCAGCACTGATTTACAAGCCCACGGTATATTCACTCTGTCGTACAGGCTTTTCTACCTCTGCATTGCTAACCATATCACTGCATTACTCAGAGCTAACTCATAAATTGCTTCCTTTCAACTTCCTTCCTTTGCATGTTGTGCAAGCGGAGCAGCCCTGCGGCATGTCCGTAGATGGGGATTCCAATTTTACACCCTGCAGCTGTAGATCTCGATCGCTACCCAGCCTCCAGGCTTCATTTATTTATTTTGAAACAGCCTCAGCAAATGTGACAATATTTGTGTATTTCAGCAGCCTGGGGAAAAAGAAATCCATCCAGCTTCTCCTTTTAAAGAGATAGCCCCTTCTGACTAATAAAACCTTTAATAAAAAGCCTGTTGATGTTTTGCAGATGTCTCCGATCTGAACACTGGGTGGGCATAGTGGAACTAACAGGTACAGGGAGACAAAATTTGAGTCAGAGAAGCGATTCGATGACCGCTGGAATTAAATGTGAGTGAGAAGGGTGTCAGCAGACCCAGATGGGGTTTGTGGCTAGGCAAAGATGCAGCATTTCAGTTGTGTGGCTGAAGCAGGGCTCTGCTTTATGTTTGCAGTTACTAAAATGTCCTTATTTGTTCTGACTGGAGAAGTATTCTTTCTGAACATTGGAAATGTTATCAGCTCGGTTGTCCTCGTGAGATTTCTAGTATCTGTGGGTATATGCAAGAAAACATTTCACAAAGCAAGTTCCTCTTTTGGGATCATGGGATTTGAATCGCCTGCTGGGGCCCTTGATGTTCACAACATCTGTTGGTTGTATGTTTGAAGTTCCAGTTTGGACCTGCTCTGGGCTCAGATAAAAGAGGAAGAGCATGATGTTCTACTAAAGGAGGGTGCCTGGCATGAAATCTTGAGCAGTCACTTGTAGCAGGGAACTGTGCTTTGTCCCCATCTTAAATGAGAGGAAGAACACACATTTTGGGAGCTCCAGGCTGCTCAGATGTCCAGACTTCTACTAGTGTCAGAAGTCTCTGAAAGATTCATCTCCTTCCTGAGCCAGGATGCATATAACAGTATCATCTTTTGTTTGGTGGGAGGACAGGGGAACTTATCAAGTCTTGGGAGTAAATCGCTTGAATGTAGTAAACTGTACAGCAAGATGAGTGCTTGCTTTAAATCCTGCACTTCTCATTTCCCAGTTAGTGCAGGACAGGCACAGTGAACAATCAATGTTTTCTTACAGTGACTGTATTAAGAACACAGACATGCAGGGCTGAGGGAACGCTCACAGACAGTTGCTGATAACTGCCGTGGGCGCTCAAAAGAGTATCAAGACCTGGTTGAAAAGAATTGAAATATTCTGCTCTTCCTTCTCCTATTGGGAGAATATGACTGCTCTGCAGGGCTAGAAATCTTCCTCTCTCCAATGCGTTTCTGTTTGGTTTCGTGTTATTTCCTTTCTCAGCTAAGGCTGTAAAATCCTCACTCAGGGACTAGTACTTTATTCCCTGGGTTGAAACCTCCTCTGCCACAGCTATGCTACTGCTTAGCCCAGACAAGTGAGGTCCAGTCGGGTTCAGGAGTAACCCAGTCCCTTCTGCCCTCACACTGACCGCAGTCATGGGCCCCGTTTCCTGGTGGGGTAACACATGCCTCTTTCATTGGCATTTCTTTCTGGGTCTGATTTTTTTACTTGCCAATGTTCTATGCCTTTACAATGTTATCAACTCTTTTGGCTTTTTGATTACATGAAAGGAGAGGAGGAACCACGGGTACCTTCTTATTTCTAAAAATAAGAGGTCAGTTACTGATACCTTTACCAATTTTCATTCAGCCCTTGCCAGCTAAAACTCAAAGCAATTAAATTTGTAAGAAAAAGGAATGGAGAAAAGCTGAGTGTAAACTGACTGATTTTGCTTAGTGCAGGCCAGCTTAATTTTGGAAACAGCGTATGAGAGCAATTGTGATGCCAAGAAAGACTTTCTGAGGTGAAAGTACATCATTTTTTTCCATTGAACTTTTTCCACGATCTCTCCAATGATGAAAATGTCACCATTTAAGAAACGTGAGAGCAAGTCAGCTGTTTGACTCTTAAAGATGCCATCAGTGCAGACACAGTTAGACTTGCAGGGAGCTCTGTTGCAGTAAGAGATTTTGGGAGAGGCATTGATCTATTGAAAAGGGGGAAGTGAGGATATTCACTGCTGGATAAAAATAAGCTACTTGAGCAAGCGATGGCACAGTCTGTTGTGGTTTGCTTTCACGTGATACCTTGAAGAGGAAATAGAGGAGATGACTTAGAAGAGGCAAGGTAGGGCAATGCCCCTCAGAATGATTCATGTAACTTCAAGGCGACCTTTTTTCCCTCGCGTGGAAATTTTCCATTCTGTACCATTGACATGAGCAGAGAAGAAGAAAGGGACAGTCCATCTTGTGCAATTCCCCTGCGCGCAGAGCCCGTGAATCAAAAAAATGGGCTTTGTTCTGACTTCACATAGCCACACTGAAGTATTAGCCTAGGCTAGTTCAAATGTTTTTAACCCAGACTCCCTACTGTATATGTACATATATATATACACACACACATACAGAGCGCTCTTAACCACCTGCCTTCCCTCGGTTCTTCCAGAGGGAAAAAAGATCTGTCTTTTAGCCATCTGAGTGGGAAAGTTCCCTTAACCTATGGAGAACCATGGAAAATTATCCTCATATATGTGAGAGCATGCCCATAAGCAATGAGGACACGCTGTCACTGGTGGGGTTTGCCTTTCCCCTTCCTGCCCTGCCTGCAAGTGCAGAGCCACAGATGAAGAAGGGAGGTTCTGGGCGTGGACTTCATGGAGTGGAAAGGTAAAGCTTTCTTGATTGATGGAAACGAGAAGAAAAAAGGAATCAGGAGCTAAGAAGATAAAAGTAGTGCTCATAGAGACTAATCTGAGTGGCCATACCTGGAAGCCGATCTTTGGTAACACTGCAGCATGGACAGGCACTAATCTGATATAAGAGCACCTTGGTGATGTTGAAGTATTCCTGGTCTCCTACCAGAGCACCATCAACAATATTTCAGATTCGCATTTTCTTTCAGATTTCAACCAAGGGGGAGGGGCTCATTCTCTTTGAACGTCTTTTTCAAACAGATTTAGTCCATGGGTTATTTGTCCACATGCCTGTGGTTTGTGTGTGTGCGTGCATGTGTGTTCGCACACATGCAAGCAAATACTCAGGAGGCAGAGAAGAAGAGAGGGCTGGAGGGAAAGCAGTTCCAAAATACGAGTTGTCTCCTTATTAAAGACATACCAGAGACTGTATGTAACTCCCGATGAACTCTCAGATCACCACATGATCTATTTATCTCCCTTAGAAGCAACAAGACATAAGCCCTTATCCTGATCCCACAAACTCGGAAGCTCGTAATGGTTCACAGCAAACTATTTGCCTTTAGAAGAAAAGGGTTTGAGCATCTGAGGGCTTTGCCTGGATGGGGCAGCCTCTTGCTCTGCCGTTCTCTGGACTGTGAGTCAGCCTTCCCGCAGGGCTTTTGGCCTGGCATTAATTAGGAGGCCTGCAAATGACATTGCTTAAAAATCAGAAGGAAAATCCAAGATGGCAGCTCGCATGCCTTTGTTGGGGCGAATAATGCTCGTCTCAAAGATACCGGCCAAACAATTAAGCGGTGGCCTGCTCTTTTCAATAACCCATTCCTGTCTCAGAGCAGTCGTTTGCTGTGGGTCTGCTTTTACTCTCAGCTACACCCATGCTGGCCCACTGGAGAAGTGAGAACAAGGCTTGGTGCTCTAGGGCTGATCTGTGTGCCTTCTTACTTACTCCTGTGAAAGGATTATCAGCCCCAGCCTTTCAAATATCACAAGATACTGAGACTGGTTTAAAAAATACAGAGTTTTTTTTCCCCAGTTAAAAAAAAAAAAAAAAAAGAAAAGAAAAGGGGTTCTATTTATTTGCTTATTGTTTTTGGAATCTACACAATGACTATTTTCAAGTCCCTCTCTGTAGCCAAAACACCCTCCTAACTTAGTTACTGAAATAAATGAAGGCTGAGATTTCTGCGTAGATGCAGGAGTTGGGGACCATCTGAAAACGCGCCGAACCTCACAGCTGTTGTCACCATCGCTCTGCGTGCTCCCGAGTATCGTCGCTGAACTGCGCGGGGCCGGTGCAATTCCTCACGCTGGTCCACACGGCGCAGCGCTGCAAAATCTGTCTGGCAGCCATGCAGCCGGCAGACAAGGAGGCTGCGATAGGAAAGGGCTGTTGGTGGGAAAGCCAGCCTGCACGCAATCCCAGAAATGGGGCAGTTTTACCTCTGTGAATTAAACCCTGCAACATGAGCAGCAACAGTTCTCAGGCAGCAATCTGCACCCTCAGCCCCGCGCTGCTGCCCCTCTGTCCCCTCTCCATCTGAAGAAAGACAAAACTCTTCACCGTGTTTTCTTCTTCTTTTTTTCTCCCCCACAAAGAAAAACTTGCCAGGTCTGCATCTTTTTCCCTGAACTGTTTCCTCTTTCTAATGTTAAAAGCATATGCCGTACAGCTTAGTTTCATGCTGAGATGTTAACTCTTTTTCAATATTGGTTTTCATGCAGCTGCGTTAAGGGGTGGCAACAGCTCAAAGGGCACTACGGGACTTTGTGGCATGGAAACTGTGTCTGTAAGGAACAGGACAGCTCTAATCTGACCAGGTGAAACCAGAGGCTGCTTTGCCAAACTCCAACACACAGTCCAGCATAAACCCACACATGGGAAAAGTCATAGCAAATCTTCCCTCTGGGTTTTGTGCATCTGTTAAAGGGTCTGTTGGCCTTTCGGTTCCGCACCGAGGGTTTGTTTGACCACGGCGGCAAGGCACCAAGTCCGAGCAGAGAGGTAGGTGTTCAGGCTGGGGCTCTGCACCTTGCTGACCTGCTCGCTTGGCTCCCACATGGGACCTGGGTCAAGTCCTTTTGGCTCAGAGCATGAGCAAAACACAGTCAAGTTTGTGCCCAGAACCACTCATGGTGCTTATGGCCAATGCATTTGCAGCAGCACCCCATCGCCCAGCTGGGGTGCCCGTGACCAGTGCTGGAGTCGGGCACCGAACAGCAAAAGAGGAATGAAAAACCATAGCAGCAGTATTCCCCCAACCCAAGTGAAGTCAGCTCAACCCTTTAGCACAGGGTGATCCGCTGTAGATGAAGCATTAAAGCTGTATTGGAAATAGCTTTCATTTCCCAAATAAATGTCTGAAGTTTTGTTTTGTTTTTTTCTCCATCTAAATCAGGATGAAAGGAAAAATTTGGAATTTCTTTGCAGATCTGTGATTTAAATATAAGGGGAAAGGCTGGGCCAATGGAATGATTTCTTTTTTATGTTGACCCTTTATTTTTAAATGACTATATATATTAATGTGAATTTCAAATGCAAGACTCATTTCAAACAGAAAATGGAAATTTTGCTTTTTGAAAATGTAGAAACCACACCTATTGTTTTCTTCTAAATATCTTTTTAAGACAGGAATCAGAAACCAGCCCTTTCCCACAAAAAGGTCTTGTTTTCACTGAATTTGCATTTTTGACTGAAAGCCTTGTTTCAAAGTCTTGAAACTAGATCACGGTAAAGCAGCATTTATATCTAATTGGCCTCAAGGAAGAAGAAAACTCTGTGGGTGGGATTCACCTCACTTACTTATAGGTGTTTAGTCTAAATTATTTGTCAACAGTCAGTGGCACCTCCAAAGGGCTATCCTCTCTATACTGGTCATAAAAAGCACCTAGACAAGTAGCTTGCACTTGAAATTCACTTTTTCAGTGGTTAAAACCAGGTGAGAGAAATCTCGTCCTCGCTGTTCACACTCTCGGCTGAGGAGAGAAGCCAAGCATCACAGCTCTGATGATTTCAAGCTGAGGCATGTTGGGAGAAGAAAAAGGAGCCGGGTTCTTCATCAGTTTTTCAGAAAGAGCAAAATATTTTTAGGTGACAGAAAATAGAACAGTTTTATGGAGAATGAATCAGCTGAAGGAACACTGGTTGTTTCCATGGTCAGGTAAAACTTGAAAAATCTAATTTTTTCTAAATCTCACTAATGTTCCTGGGTATTTTTTTGCAATTCCTTTGCAATTTATCTCTGATTGTAGAAGGATTTTTTTAATTATTTTTAAGAGCAATGTTTATTTTTCAACTCAGCTGAGTTTCTTCCCCTTTTTTCCAACGAAGTGTTTTAAATCCATTTGTAACGCTGCATGCAAGACAGGTAATATCACCTGTAAAATCCCCATATGTGATTGAAGTAACTCAGTGTAGAAATCAAAAGTGAGCACAACAGTGCCTGCATTTTGCTTTTTAAAATTGTTACTAAAAGGAATATGCTTTTTTCTTGTGGTTATGCCTGTCCCTTTTTGCAGGGGTATTTGGCTCCTGTAATGTTTGTGCTCACAGAATGGTTTGCAAGGGGCAGAGCTGTAAAGCCATTAGCCCTTTAATTTGAGATGCAAGTCCAATTCATAAACAAAACTCTGCAGATTTCATTTTCAGACAGCTACACTGGATGAAACTGTGGCCTGTCACTGGAACATTATGGAAAGCATATGTAGAAAGTGAACACAGCAGACTGTGTGGGGAGCAGACATTTATGTGACAACCTTTCATAATCACCAAGCATAAAGAAGAAAAAATACAGAAAGAGCCCATTGACCAAACCCTGATTACTTTGATGAGCAACTCCCTTGAAATTTGTAGGGATAAATACGCAGAGACAAAGAACAAGATTATGTGACAGCTCAGTGAGGGCCTTTGCACACGCTTGACCAAAGAAGTAGGTGGTGGAAATAAATCTGACGCTACGGTGCTTTCTATGCGCTGAGGGTCTGATGCAAACGAATTTGGGGCTGCCTTGTCTATACTTAGAGTCTGATGTATTTTGTTAAGAGTCCCCACAGGAAAAAAAAAAAGCAATTGGTAAACTACAGAAGGTGGAGAAGTTTGTGGTTTTGTTTTTGCTTGTTTCAAAGAAAAGAAAGAAAAAGAATGTTCCTCTATGTGTTTAAAAAAAAAAAAAAGTGTTTTTCTGTAAATGTATCTGCTGAAATGAGTGGGGTTTCTCATTGTATTTCGTTTGACTGCACTTGTTTTCCATCACGGCCACTTTGTTCACAAGTCCTACAGCTGCTCAGCTTTCGGAGGTGTGGCTGTATTCCCACATCAGCATTTCCAGCAGGCACTACTCAAAAGCAGGGAGATTTCAGCACCCCGGCACAGCTGTGTGTCCAGTCGCACTGTGCCTGCGGTCCCTACCAAAGCGTGCAGATGCACAAAGGATAGCCCAGAATGGCTCGTCCGTTCTCACATTTGGCCTGTGCACAAGATACAGCAATTAGCATTGCAGTTCCCACTTAAGTATGCGGAAGGACTCCAAAGGCATTTTGATCCACTGCAGAAATCTTTCCTATTCTATATACCAGCGTGCAAAATGTCTTACAATAGTGCCTCTGGTTCCCTTTCAGCTGTGACGTGGTTGGTGGGAAGGGAGCTGAGCAGCCCCTCGCCAACAGGAGCTGATGTGGGCACGAAAGAGATGTAAAATGGAGTTTCCCTTCACAGGCGAAGAGATCACAGCTCTGGGAGGGCTCGGGGCTCCTCCGATGGCAAGACTTACTGGAGTCCTGCCTTACTGGACTACCAGACGCCTGGTCGATGCCTAAGGGTGACCATTGCCAGGAGTTTGCAGAGTTTGAAAAACAGACTGTTTTTGTCTGCTGAGATTCTCCAAAAAAGTATAGCTGAAACTTAGATCTGTTCATGAGCTTGGAGATAAATGCATAGAGAAGAGTGTGAGGCCTCAAAATTAAACCGAAAGTCTACCTTTATTCATATATTTTCTTGACAGATTATTTTTAAGAGTGCCTCTCTGCAGCATGCATGCAAAAATTTTATTTCTTGGGAACAGGCCTAATGTCCATTCTATTTTCAGGGCAGACACATAATTCCCATTCATGTTAATGGGAAAGATTGTCCTACTCCAAGGGAAGAACAGACCCGTTTTAGAGATCTAGAATATTACTTTAGACCCCCTGATCTCCTGTGGGAGAAGGTGGGTAGGTAGGGTCAGTGTCATAGCTGTTCCCTGGCGGTTTATTAGCTCCCTGATTCTGCCCCACAGCATAAATCTTGCTGTGGTACGAGACTGAGGTGGGTTTTGACATTGCATTGTATCAACCTGTGAAAGGGTTGGTTTGTTTGTTTTCCTTAAGGATGTCTCAGTGAGCTGAAACATGAGGGGGTCAAATCTGCCCAAACCCGGACTGCCTCCTAGAGGGGAGCCCACTGATGATAAAGGCAAAGTTATGTGAGTTTGAGACCTGGCATGACCTACTTAGTAGGCAGAGTTATGAGAATCCATGTTAGGACAGTTTGTTTTTCAGCCTGGTTTCTCATGGGAACGAGGCTTATGCAATCACACTGTCTGTGCGTCTGTGTCTACATCCTCCTCCCCTCCCCAATAACTTTTGGACTCATTGCTCAATTTCAACCTACTTTGACAGGGGGGTAGAGGTTCCAGGGGTGCTGCTAGTCCTGCAAGCATTATAAAAATCAGGGGAGGAGAGTGAGTCTACAAGTGTCCACTGTGCCAGGAACTGCTGCAGCAAGAGTTTGTGTGGCTTCAAATATGAGAGCGCCAAAATAATAGGATGGTGGGGAGCAGCCTGTACGAATGGCCTAACCTGTGTAAAAACTCTGCTTAACTCCTTCTCCCCTAGAAGCCCAGAGACAGAACTCATGGCAAGCCAGGCTTTGGGAAATTCAGAAACCTCCCCAGTGCTGAGCAGAGCTGGCTGCCCGTGCCACAGTCACGGCTGCTGGTGGCGGGTCCACGCAGCACCCGGCTGTCCAAGCACGTCCTGCTTCTCCCTTTTTGATGGACTCACTCACGGGTGAACCTCTCAAACCCCATGGCCTACTTTGTTTCTCTTTCTGTAAAACAAATGAATTTGGGAGGTTTCGTTAACTAACAGCCTTTTAAAACATGGTGAGTGATGGCAGAGAAGCGTGCCTGTTGAGCTCTGATGCAGTAAAAGCAAGGTTACAGGGGGTCTAGGACGAGGAGCTCCGCGGGGCTCAGGAGCATCAGACCTGAGCAGAAACTTCCTCTGCCAGGGATACGAGCGATGTGATACTGCTAGCTTCTGCCATCATAATACTCGCAACCCAGGACTCAGGTACCAGCACAAATAAGGGTCTCGTTCAGATCTAGTGCAGATCCTTTTTACCTCCCTGCCTTCCAAAAGATACTTTGCCAGTGCTGCCATGTGAATTCAGTTAATTACAGGGGCGGAAATTATGGCCCCATAGACTTCACAGAGAATATTCCGTATAGGTAAAGCATTAACGATATGCAATTAAAACACTATATATCTAACTCCTAAGAAATGGTGGGTTTAGAGGGATACTACTTACAGTGAGCAGGTGATAATGAACTCCATAGGTTGCAAAGGCATCATTTCAAAACTAAAGTGTGAATTTATTAAACATGCCATGGAAAACAAATGTTATTATATGAATATACAGGCAAAGACACTAGATCAGGAAAAACCCTTGGATTTCTGGTTCCACATTACATGCATGACAGCTTCTTTTGGCTCATAAATAACAACAGAAGAACACACATGAATATTTTTAGTGATTTGTGATCTCCTCCCCATAAATTCTCATTTTTGGGGAAAACTGTGTTGCATGACTGCCAAACAGTTGAGAAGAGAGAATGTTTCCATTTATTTCATTGAAGTTTCCCGAAAGAGCTTGAGGAACTGGTATTTTAAACATCGTGCAGTTAGATAAAAAAGGTGTAATTAATTAGTGGTTTCTTTGGAGTTAGTGCAGGGGAAAAAAGACCCTTCTAGGACATAATCCAGTACTGTGATGCCTCTGGAGATGGCTGTCAGCAGGCTTTGGGAAAGGACAATCTCAGACCACTAATTTCTTCTAGAGCAGATCTTGGAGAGTGAATGGTTTACAGAAGAAGGCTGCTTGTATCTCTAAGGCTTCTTTGTTGTACCTGTCTTTGTCTTCCTAACCCTAGAAATCACAGCTAAAGTTCCAGGCTGCATCCCCTTTGGGCCGATGAGTGCCTCAAAGCTGGATCACCTGTAGATGCTTCTCCTCTTTACTTAAAACACTTTTATAATAAAAATATTCCCTCCTCTCCTGAGTGACGAATTGCTCTATGAGGGGCTCTCTTCTCTTCCTTAGTTGTGCAGACTTGGTGCAGTGCACTCCAGATTGTTTTCTCTACTTCCCAACTGGTCCATCTCCTTTGAAGTCAAAGGAGCTACTGTGATTTTAGCCCCATTGAGATACTCACTATGGAAGAAGTATATAAAAGACTACTGCTCACAGGGTGGGAGCTGCTGGTTTCCAGTTTCTCATTAATTTTTCACTTGTCTTTTATTTCACTTGGTCTACACTATGCTCCACCTTTGGCACAGACACAAATGCTATTTTTTTATGTGGTTCAGTGGGAGGAATGGTTTTGATCATTAAAAGCAAAGCAAAAATTATTTCAAGCAAAATTCCAGAGCCTCTTCTGCATCCATTTATCTTTCCATGGCTTCCTTAAAGCATTGCCTACTTATTCTCTGGGGATATGTGCTCCAACTGTTTTTCACCACACTTACAGGAGCAGTCACATATGACCAAGGCTAAAATTTAACCTTAATTGCCCGCAGGCTGCTGCCATTGAACCCTGTTGGCATGTAGGGGTTTTAAAGTGTTGAAATGAGCCCAGTAAAAACAATAGGCAAGACAAAAACATATTTAGTTGTGAACTATCTTTAAAAATATTAATATGTTAAAATCTAAGCAATGAAGGCTCGCATCTCTTGAAGGAATGTGTAATTTCCTGTAATCATCTCCTTAAAATATTCCTGATTGGGACTTTGAAGCAGCCAAAGAAGAGAGGGGTCTCTGGAGAACCCACCACTGCTCCTTGCTGAGACAGGGCTTTGGAAAGTGAATCACTGCTGTGTGACTGGATCCATGCCATACGTGAAGGATCAATAAAGTTTTATGTACCTTATTCACAAGCCTCAGGTTTTTGATTCCAGGTGTTTGTATTAATCTGGGACACAGGACACAGTGGAAGGAAGAAGTTGGTATGGTTGCATGGAGGTGGCAGTGCAATCTGGACTGACTTTAGTCAGCAAGTGCAAGAAGTTTAATTACCTAAAATAATTGCACTTCTTGAAGCCTTTTATGCTGTTTGCTTAAGTCCACTGAGCACTGATGCCATATAATGACTCCAGATACCTGAGTGTCTGGGGTCTTCAGTGGTCAGTAACATTATGCCCTACGAGGAAATCTTTGTGTTTGTGCCTTACCATCCCATCACTGGCAGAAGTCAAAAAATGAACAACCTGGGTACAGAGGTGTTAAGGGAAATCATAGGAAGATAGTACATAAGTTCATTTTAGATCTGAATTTTGGAAGTGTGTGATCTCAGAGAGTAAAACTAGCCCTTAGCTCTTAAGAACAAATCCCTCCTTGTGACCGAAGAGTTTGCATGCTTTTGTAGGTTTAGGGCATCCTTTTACCCCCCAGGCTTGTGGAAATTCTGTTTAATGGCACCTGCAACCATTAGAAATGATTACAGCCCTCAGACTGTAGTAATTGGGGATCACAGTTTGTGCTGCAAGTGTTGCTCTATGGAGCTGCACTTTACAACCAGATCCCTTCAGTCGAAGGTTACCCAGAGCCACCTCCCATCTCCATGATAATTTCCCTCTCTATAATGCGTCCCTTTTTGTTTCATCTGACATTTCTATCACCTTTAAGAAGCCTCATAGAGAAGGGGCCATGAGGTTTGGATGTAATTGGCATATGGATGGAGCTTAGGTTTTTTAATACACAGTTTTTATAAGACTGCTTTTATGTTTGCCTTTGCTCTTTGATCTCCACTTGAAAAACGTTTTTCATGGAGTTTGTTTGAAAGCACAAATAATCGCTTACCACAACTAAGGGCTAGCAAATAGTTCTAGAAAAGAAAGAAAACCAAAGAGAATCCATGAGCTGACGGAGATGCCTTGAAAGATGTTTTAGAAACCGCTTGTAACGGCACATTTTGCAGGACTGTTCATCAAGTTAATTCTCCTGTTGCACTGGCATTCTTGGATATGGTAATAACGACAAGGAAAGTTGTAATGGATTTCTAAAATGGGAGTGTTTTAATAGATTTTAGTAAATTACATTGTATTCAATACTGTAGTGTTGTGATACGACACACTACAATGAAAGATAAAGTCACTTGCGGACATAATCTGTGGTTCAAAAATAAATATGATGATTCCCATGAAAGATGAGATTTAACTAATTATGGCCCTGGAAAGGAAGAAGCCCCAAAAACAGTAAAACAAAGCTACTCTGGTCTGATAGAAACAGGAGCAGCCACAGTGGATGAGGAGAGCTATTCCAGCTTTTTGCAGTGCATTGGTAGCAAAAGCCACTCTTGTCATGGTAGATGAGCTGTAAATTGAGATACTCGAATGAAGGAGAGTCATCTCAGGGTAACTGAAGGTCCCAAAAGCCTTGAAGCAATCTACATGTGGGGAGAAAGCTGTCCTTATCATCTTGCTGATCTTGTGGATCTCCATAACAGTAATGTGGGGTGCAGGTGTATGTAAGAAAGCTAGCGCTGAGATAGCATTTCCTCCCTTTAAGATCTCTCAGGTCTCGGAGCAATCCCCCTGGCAAAGACAAACCAAAATGCAGAATATTTAAAAAATGTTAAAAGTCAATTCTTTCTGTCACTAACATTAAACTACTGGAATGTAGACCAGTTAATGATGGGGCTTCATGAAATAAGACATTCATCTCCACTTGTAATGCAAGAGCCATACAACTTGCTTCAGCTTTAATCTTTTATGAGTTATGGACTCTTCTGTGATTGGTAAAACAAATAAATCACACCTCTAAGGCTATCATCTATTTATTACTGCTTTTTAAATGTTCAGGATAGTACAAAAAGGTTCTCTTTTGCTTGCCAAAGGTTGTTAGCTACTGAGTAACATTTGGAAACCAGAGTCTGGGTTCTGCATACAGCTGGACATAGGTTTTGTCTTTGTTCCTGAAGACAGCCAGCTCCACAGCAGTGCGCTCGTGGGGCTGGGTGTGCAGATTTCATCCCATGCTTTCAGGCTATGTTTGTAGCGAGTGAGCCAGCTGACCTAAAAGACAACAGAAAGTCCCAGGCCTTCCTTTTTAGAAAGAGACAAAGGCTAATCAGTAAATAGGACTTGTGAAGTTATAAAACCGTGGGGAGAATAAGGGAAAAGAATAATTTGAAACAGCAAAAATCGGAGTAGAACAAATACTCAAATTATTGGGAGATTTATTAAAGCCAGAAATCACAGTTTTACTGGTACTTTACCTTTAACATGCTCTGTGCTCATTTCAATGTTATTCTTTTTGCAGTGGAACCATAACCCCGGAGTCTACATAAGCAAGCTGTCAGTCCAGCAGACCTGGGAGGGTTTTGTGTGCAGGCTGGAAGCAAACTTTGCATCCAATGTTTACAGTGAGAGAAAAAAAGTAAAAGCATCTGGTTTTAGGAACCTTCAGCGCTTCTGTTTTTGAGGGGAGTCCTCCTGGTCAGTTCCCAGCCTGCATCACAAGGCTGGCAGTCTGGACGGCTTGGTTGTTCCCAAATCCTACTGGTGTCGGCGGGGAATGAAACTCCTTCAACCTCCTGCCTACAAAGACCCCAACAACTCCCATTGTAGTCGCTGACCTTGGCCTTAGATTTCAAAATCTCAGTGACCCAGAGGAATTACTGAAGTAAATAAATAAAATAAAACACATGCTTCTAAACTGCAGAAGGCATGAAGTATACTCCCTTGAAACCATGCACACATTTCTTTCTGCCCAAATGGAGGTTTATGGGTATAGGGATGTGCTTTTGAGCTCTTCTTTGTACTTGTCTTGTCTGTGATTTGCTTGAAGGAATTGTAAAAATACAGATCTCCCAGGTCACTTCTCGTAAGTTGTAATGAAAGCTTGGTTCATTCTAGCTGTACTATGACTCCAGCACGGATTGCATTGCTTCAAACCTCGGTCTGTGGACTCGAAGAAAGAGCACAGTAATTGCATGTCCTTTCCAAGAATACTAAAAACCATATAAATACTAACCAAGTGCAGTCTAGCATTTTCTCTTGTCATATGCCGCATATGCCATCAGACAGCACTCAGGTCCCGTGTCTTATTTGGGTAGTTTGTTTCTGTGAAAGGCAGGTGGAATTGGAAAACCGGAGGCCAGTTACCTCACTTACCCCAATGATGCAGACAATATTTTCTGCTCTTTTTGGCAAATAAACAAAAAGTTTTTTCTATATAAAAGAATACTATAATAAAAGAAATTCAAGAGGCACACTAGTAAAACACAGTCCTTCAAGAAAATAAGTGCTTTCTCAACCGAAGAGGAAAAGAGGCAGGATTCAGCAGGGTAATAAACACTCCTAAATCTCAGGACGAGTAGAGTGACTGTGACTGATTTATTTCTCCTTTTGTTTTTGAAGAATTGAAGTCCTTTGTGTGTAATGGTGTAATGGTGATTGCAAATGTATTTTCAGTTCGCTTTTCCCTTAGAAATGTTTCCTCACTCCAAGTCAGGGGTGAAGCTCTCTGGGGGAAATTTCCACTATAGGTGCCAGTCAGATATATTTACAGAAAGAATAATAGTTATGCAATGCTCGTGTTAAAGCACCTATGTAGACTCTTGTGCTTTAGAGTTAGAAAAGGGATTATAGTGCAGCTCCTTGTTTTCAAAGGAGCAAAATGAACAAGTGGAAAAAATCTGGTCATTAATGACAGCAAAGCTTCCTATGAATGATCACTGTAGCATACCTCAGGTTTCTAAAGCAGCTGTTGATAAATGACACCAGAAGGTGTCTTTTGGCTAGGGAAGCCGCCCATTTTCATAAAGATTGCGTTCTGAAACCCCTGCAATTATATTATACTGCTCTTGCACCACTCTGTGGAATTTTGCTTTTTATTTCCTACAGCTTCATGCAGACTCAAGCCGTTTGGCCTCTTTATTAAACATAAGCATCAATCTGTAAAAAGCCTCTTGATTGTCTACACAACTAGTTGTGAAAGTCAGCTTTGTTTCGTTGACTCTGCGTCCCTGGGGATATGGACACTGCTTCTTCTGTTCTCATCTGTCAATACTCTTCGGCCAAAATTTTGGATTTTTTTTTTCCCCTCTATCTGCCAATTATTGTTGTTTTGGAATCCAACTGAAAAATGTTTCAGTGCTGTTTCTTAATACTTTTTCTTTTTTAATAAATAAATGCCAGCAGCCTGGAGCTTATGAGCAGCCCTACAGTAATAAAAGGATGTACACAGCAGGCAGTACTCAATTTGCAAAAGAAAAACAGATTAACATTTCAGGTTTCTGAGGGCTTTTTGTCAACAGCAGTACATTTAAAAACATCAATCTAGTAGTAATTGCATTATCAGTGCATTCTCGGCTGATTCTTTGGCTGATTCCCTTAATATCATGGAATGGAGAAGTAGCTATGGGAAGTCTTTTTAATATATATAAAAAGTGAAAGCCTGGTAACAGTCAAGTTGATTTGACTGTATATAATTCCCATTTCTGGGACTGGAATGAAGTGAATACAAGGGTAATGGTAGGAGACCGAACACCCACAGCCAGGCCTTCAACAGCCACAAAAACTGGTAGCAAGTCCTGTTCCTGGGCACTTTTACAGAAAGTACATTGTAAGCTGACAATGAAAAAGAGCACTTAAAAAAAAAAAAAAAACTCAGTAGAGACTTTAAGAAAACACCATGGGAGTATCATTTCACCGTTTCTTTAACAGATGCTCACCAGCCGCTTTTCAGGTATAATACCGCTGATTGCATCCATGCAACGAACAACATGGAAGGAGACATTGCTCTCCTCCGAATTCTCTACGAGTCTTAGAGAGCTATCAGAAACCGTGTAAGAAATACCCTGAATGTGGAAGATAATCAGCTCCTGGGAGCCTGCTGCTCCTGAATACCCTCACTGAGCACCTTCCCCACCAGGCTCCTGGCTGTGCCGGAGGATGGCTGGGGGCAGCTCTTCCCTTTGGAGAGGTTTTGTTTTGTACAAATAATTACTGTGAATTACATGGGAATACAGAGAGGCTGGTTCCACACTGGACTGGGCAAAGGCTTGAGTATTTTCTCATTTCCTTCTTACATAGTTGTCCCAACTGCTGGGTTTTTAGCTATGCTAGTCATCCCCTCTGGGTGCCTCTCACCTGATGAAGAACAGATGTTTCTTTTTAAAATTTCAGCTACTTTTGTAGTACACAAAAATAATCTTGAGTCTGATTTTATGTTAATTCACGTAGACACTTCTGATAATTTTGTCTTATGTATATTTATTAGGGTTTTTTTTTTTTCTTCTAACATCATTAGATTTGTTTTGAACTCAAAGGTCAGTTCCTACACCAGTATAAATCAATGTAACTACATTGATTTCAAGGATTGCAGCATCTTTCATTAATTCCTATTGCCAGGGATACTCTAGTTGTCTCTGGGGAAGAAGATATATATGTTTTTATGCATTTTGATTTAAAACACAAAGAAAAAAGAAACTTCTGTGAAGAATTTAATTCTGTAGCATGCCATTAACCATGCAATTAAGGCCTAGTGGTGTTAAATGATCGATACGACAGAATCTCAGCCAGCCACCTCCAAAGATTTCTTTAAGTCCTTCGCCTATGCTGTTCCCACTCTGTCTTCATAAAAGAGAGCCCTGATTCTTGCACAGGAGACCCTACCATCTTTTTTTTCCTCGCTAAGAAAAATGTGGTTTCCTTATTTGGATGTGCTCCATTAGCAAACTAAAGGACACATTCCCAGGTAAAACAACCCAAGTGAGGGTCTTACTCATTCAGATTCAATCACTCCAAAATAAATTCCAATTGTTCATCTAATTATATGTCCCTGCTTTTATCAGTCTATTTGTGACAGCGGTAGTTGCATGCTTTCTTTGAGCTGTAAATTAAATATATATGGAGGGAGAGAAAGAACATTAAAATTATGCCAAGTGTTTCAATGTTAAATGGGAAGTTATGTCTTTAAAAATAATTTCTGGTGTAAAGGTGTACCTGTGGTTATATATACATCTTTTCCACTTTACAGGAGTGCACTTCTGTAGCTTCTCTTCCATGCATGCAAAAAGCAGCTTCACATGAAACTGATAATTCTCTCCAGGGAAAGAGAAGCATTGCCTATAGCCAAAATATGTTTTATTAAAAACAGAATCTTCCTTGTCAGGCCACATCGCTCCTGCTGAACTTGAGGGATGCCAAACAATGATGTCAGGTTTGCCACATGCTGATAATGACATCCATGCCTGGTGCACAGATAAAGCAGTAAGAGCACCTGGCCAATGTCTTCCTCTGCAAACCGACATTTTCTCTTGGTTTCGTGTGATAAGAAGGCATCAATGCTGGTGGTTGAAAAATGCTTAAGAAAATGAGGTGCTGCACTTGATAACAACAACCCTTCACAGGTCTGTGGGCTGGAGTGTGGTGGAGAAGAAGAGGAAGTTCAGAACCTTAAGAAATGTTTTAGATACTTCTAAAAATGTTAAATGTAGCATATATGCACTTCCTCTTTCCATACTGATCGACCGTCAGCGCAGGTCCCAGCTGCGGCTGGCACTCTGTTAGTTGGGACATCTCCCAGCACATCCCTCTCCTGAGCCTCCAGACACACGGCTGAGGCAGACAGAGAGCAGACACAGACCAAAAGAGTTTCTGAGCCTCATATTTGAATGGAGGAAGTAAGGTAATGAAAAGGAAATCGTAATCTGGCCCTAAATGAATTACTTCACAACACATGGCATTAGAAAAATGTATTCCAGTAAGTAGATGGCTGTGCAGCTATATCCTGGAATAGATCTGGTCTTTCATTCTCCTGTCTCCAGTTTTGACTCCCCACAGCCCCTTTGTAGCTTTGCATTGCTACAGCACTTTGTAACTAACTGCACTAACCGACTGCAGTACCTGCAGGTCCCAGTGCGGCACTGGCAGCGTTGCCTCTCTGCCATGACTGGAATGATAACTACAAAGCCTGAGCTTGACAAGTCATTGAACGAACTCTCTCCCTGCTTAGTGCAGTTCTCTTTCCTTGTTGCAAACAATAGTGGAATCATGAGACGTGACAAGAGACCAAGATAAGGGACCTCGGGCCACCACAGAGCCTTGGACTCTCTAGTTTGGGAAAGTATTTTTCTTTTTTTTTTTTTTTTACCCATGTCTAGGTTTACACATATATGATGTAACAACAGTTGGCCTGGTGACAATCCCATGTAAAGAGGCATTACTGTCCCTTGAATTCAATGAATCAACTTCGCACAGGAAAGAAAATATATTTTGATCTGGTTTGCTCTGTTCAGCTCCACATTTTCCGTCCCTAGAGCTAGAACTGGTGAGTGACTCAGTCATCAGCAGCCTTTGAGATGGAGACCTGGGCCCATCAGAAAGTTTACTGCCTCCGGTGCTTTCTCTAGGAACACTGGACTGTCATTGTGGGAGTGCTGGAGAGAGAAAACTGTTGGGTTAAGGTTGCACAAAGAATAGTCAACACCAAGAGCCTAAGTTGCTATTCATTTTTCCTTTAGTGCCTTTAACCTCAGGATAATAATTAGAACCATAATGTGAACATTAATTATCACAACACACATAAAGGCCTGAATAACCCCATTAAGTAGATGTATTTTACAGCATGCCTCCTACCAGTTCCTAAGGACAGGGTAGGCAGGGCAATTCTCCAGTGGTCCTGTCCCTGCAGTCTAAACTGTGTTTCCCAGACCTCTGTGTTGGATATTTAGCCTAATGTTTTTGGCAGTCTTCTGGCAACTTTTAAATCTTTACAGGTGCTATTATTGAGGTGTCAGTTGTCATGGAGAACAAGATAATATTTCACGACATAAAAATACCCCGTAATCATTTAAAATGGTTGATGATATTGCTGCTAGGCATAGTCGAACTCTTCTTCACATCACTGGAGATTGAGGCTTTCCCTCTGCTCCACGCAGCCCAGATATAATCCCTTCTGATTAGAGCCTTTTCTCTTTGATGCTCCCCTTTGTCATCCACACACTGGGAAAATTGCTCTGTATTGAGTTACATGCTTTGTGCAGTTTGCAGAGTTGTCTTTTTTAACCTGGAAGCAAAGCTGTCTGTGCCTGAGCAGTGATAGGATTCTGACTTCTGGTAAATCTTTGATTAATGAAGCTCAGGTAAACAGATTAGTCATTAACCTTTGCTTCTCATGATAAGATTACTTATTGATGTAGAGTTGTTGTGCTGCTCCCATGCTGCCAAGAATGGGAATCTTGCTTCCCTTCAGACTTCAAGTATCTTCCCACCATCTAACAAGACCTCCCTTTTAGGATGGGGATATGAGAGAGCTGCTGCCTCTGCAGGGAGTCATCTATTTCCTATGGGATCTCATTACATCCAGGGCACTTAAATGCAAACATGAATAGGCACTGCCCAATACTAGAGTGTGCTATTCATATCTCTTGCTCTATATTTTTGCTAGACAGCTGTCAGTGAGGGCAACTCTGCTGAGACAGAGGGGAAATACACACAAAGTGAGCCAAGTTTTCAAAAAAATGGTACCCTGTGAAGCCATGGCTGTGCAGGACAATTGCTTAAACCCTTGACGAAGACAAAATCTTTGGTTACAGACAAGGAAATCATCACATAATATCCATGTCTGTAAACAAACAGAAGGCTGCTTTAAACTGATTTAAAACTGGCTTAATTCTGGGCTCTCTATCTGCTCTACAGGTCTCCCAGGATGGGCAAGAGCAACCTATGAGCTGCGGGCAACAAGAGAACGAGGGACAAGTAGTCTTTTATCCTGCCAGCTCTACCGGGTCTTTTTACTTGTAGTCATGCTACTAATGGCCTCTGTGAAGGAAATGAATGGTCTTCCATCACCATGTAAGGAGAGTTACAGATTCATCTGTTGAACAGAAAACGGCTGGGCACTCCTTTGTGACCTTCACTGCAGTGCTGCTCGTCTGGGTAGGGTTTGCACCCTCCCTGACTCCCAGAGATAGCCCCACCGGTCTCCATGGGTGCAGAGATTCATTTACCAGAGGAACTGAGCTAGATCCAGAAGATGGTCTTGTCTTTACATGATCTGTAAATTTAAATGTGGGAAGGTTATGTAGGACTAAAGAACAGAAGTATCCTATGCCTACCTGCATCCTACAACAGCAGAGAGGGAATTCAAATTAGACACTGATCTAATTCATTGATCTCTAATATAATGGATGCTATTTAAATCTGCAGACTTTACACTGCAGTCTTGAATGCAAAGAATTACAAACAGAATAGATAGCTGAAGCTTCATGTTTTCTAGCTGATGAGCAGACTGAGCTTCATGTTTGCACGCGCAGTTTTGCATCTTATAAACCCGTCTTCACTCCCATTTTCAGTTCCGTGATCCTCTGTGTGCACAGCTATTAGCAGATGGAAATCTAGCAACCTGATCTGTAGACCCAGTTGGGTAATCAAACTTTTAATTGCTAACAATTATCCATTAATGCTTATAAATTAGGTTGCCAAACTACTTCTACAGACTACAAATATTTGCATCCAGACTTGTCTGCAAAAATTGAAGATGCATGTGAAAAGCTATACCACAATGACCAACACTGCCATTTTCATCTGGACTCTTCATATTGAAACAAAAAATGCAAACTTTTGCTGCATCAGAACAGTAACCAGAAAATTAGAAGTTGAACTTGAGGGAATCATGAAAATCAGGTCCTAAGTCAAATTCCAGGCTTGCTTGATTTCTTTCTTATTAAGACTCTTCCTCCTTTTCACCCTTCTGTCTTGCTTCTTCCTCTGGACTTCGTAGCACCTTGATTAAACATTTGCCTCAACCCTAGGAATATATATTGGTCCAGAAGGCTTATTTTATTCTGAATTACTTCCTGGTATTAATCATTATTTTTTTATGACCTGTCATGCATCTAGGAATGCTTGGTTATTAAAATAAAGTATAACAACATGATTTCAGGTAACACTTCAGAGATGAACACGTGCTTTCTACTAATACTCCTAACTAGGAGAGACTATAAACCTCTCCAGTAAGAACAAACTACATTGCTATGCAGAAAATGTAAACCTATTCTATAAAAGGGTTCCAGTTCCCACCCTGTTAAGTAAGTTTTGCCTTTTTATAATTGCTTGCTTTCTACTGCCTGGTTTATTAAAGTGGTGTGGTTATGATCTTGCCCACGTGACCTCTCTCTCTCCTCACAAGGGAAATGTTGGAGTGGTATTGCAAGCGTTGGGACTGCAAGGCTACATTTAAATTAGTAAATTCAAACATGTCTGGAAGCGTTCCCAGGACTAGAACAAAACTGTTTATACAGTCAACTGCTAAGCTGCTCTCTGGCATGAATTTGGCCCATTCCAGCTCCTTCTCTCCCTGAATGGTTCGTGGGCACAGCGTGGCCGAGGGACCAGTCCCAGGGGCAGTGCACATGCAACTCCCACTTTTTTGGAGGATAAATGAGTTTACTAGCATAGATGCTGGCCATTGTCCACCAGCTGGCTTTGGTGCTTACTTCTGGGTGCATTTTATTTACCTGATGAGGCAGAACCAAAACGCCTTGAACTTAGTACCCAGGCAAACATTTTTCTTTGCAGAATCACATTGATTTGAGGCAAATGTTGCACATGGCAGGCACCAGAGTTAGCCATTATCATGTACAGTAAAAATTGATGCGTATGCAAAATTAGGCTCCCACTCACAGTCCTGGGTACATATCAGTTGGGTCTGAATAGTGCAAAAGCTCAGCGTAATAAAGACAGGGGAGGCAAGGCCCTCAGCTGAAAACTAATGTCTCTTGTTGCAGTATCAGGCTCAAATACGCTGCCAAGGAAATAGTGCCAGAGGAACTGCAGAAAGAAGAGGGTGTGACGGTTTAATGGGGTTTTAGTAAAATATGATATATTTTCTTTAATTTGCCTGAGTGTTTTATTCTTTTTAAGTAACTCTGAAGGGATCATCTAATTCTATAGATAAGCCATGTATAGTCACCAGCCCAGCACACTGTTGCCAAATTAATTGAAATGGCTGCTGAACACAACATTTGCTTTTACAGAGAATGCAAGAAGTTATTCAAGGACTACATACTTTCCCTCTTTCTCTCTCTCTCTTTTTCTCCCTCCCCTGGGATCTCTCTCACCTCTTTTTCATCTTTTTTTCTCTTCCTTGACGCCCAGGATGGTTCCATCAGTCTTGCAAATATTAATTCTCAGTGCAAACAGAATGTGTCAGGTACAGGAGGATGTAAATGGAAAATTAATTGAGGAGCAACGTGTAGACTCATGTTATACGATGTCCTCAGCATGCATACTCAGGCAGAAGCCAGTCATTGAATTGCTGCCCCTCAAAAACCCTCCCACACATGGAACACAAGGCTGGGCTGCTGGCGATAGGAGACACGCACACTAGCTTTTTAAACAGTGCCTGATAATCAATTATTCTTTTTTTGGTTTTGTTGTTACAGGTTCACTGCTACATAGTGCATAGCCAGAATGCAGCCATTGCCCTTCACTTGCTCAAGGCCTGACCCAAATACTGCCCCAGGAGAGCCATGAAGCAAGGCTTTTTCACGGTCCTCTTTACACGGCAATCAGTTCCACAGTAAAGGTGAGGCTATCTTCAGCTGGAAACTTGTTTTTAACCTGCTCTGGTCAGCAGTGGTCAAAAAACATTATTGACCACTGTTCATTGTTGTGCATAGGAGATGGATGTCATTTTTGGAGCTTCTTGCCAATCTTTGACAATGCAGAATACGTAAATTGATCGATGAATTTTACTGCTTTATCTGTTTCATAAATTGTCCACAGATTATGATGCTGTTCAAATCATTTGCTACAGATGCTTTTTGAAAAAAGAAATTTCTTGAACAGTTCATAGCAATTATTTGTAATCTATGTTATTTTGACTAGACTCTGTTGATGACATAGTGATTTTTTTTTGGCTCATTGATTAGAAGAGTTTTAGATTTCTGAATTATTATATTTGTAGGCAAGAATTCAGAATTTGGTTTCAGTTAATAGACTTCCAGTCCAGAAGAGATAGGCTTTAAACTGAAAGAGGGTAGATTTAGATTAGGTACAAGGAAGAAATTCTTCACTGTGGAGGTGGTGAGGCACCGGAACAGGTTGCCCAGAGAAGTTGTGGATGCCCCATCCCTGGAAGTGTTCGAGGCCAAGTTGGATGGGGCTTTGAGCAACCTGGTCTAGTGGAAGGTGTCCCTGCCCATGGCAAGGGGGGTTGGAACTAGATGATCTTCAAGGTGCCTTCCAACCCCGACCATTCTGTGATGATTCTATGATAGTTCACTCACTCTACCTCCTTGAAGAGCATGGGCCAGAGGTTTCAGGCAGTTCTTTCCCCCCATACTTTGACGTATGACTACATTTGACAAAGCGTTATCTCCTAGAAAATTATTCAGTCTTTCTTTCAAGCCATACAGAATTCTTCTGCTTTCAATAAAAAAACCAGATGTTCCCATGACTTCCCCCTCATTAAAATAATTTGCTACAGTATTCCTGGGAAACTAATAGAAGTAGCTGAGAATACAAGCAGAATTTGTAATGAATTTTTACACACCTTTTAATATTTTCCCAGCAAAAGATTCAAACTTATCGGTGGAGGTTTGGGCTGTTGCTGCTAACTTTTATGCAGACTCATTATACCTGGTTTAGTGACATTATCAGTCTAGACCCTTTCTCTGGTCAATGGAGAAAAATAAGCTATCCCAGGTGGATTGCACTTTCCAAGGCAGGTCTCTCTACTGACTGCAATAGGAGGCTAGAACAACCAGTGCATACCCTAAGTACCCCAACTAGATATTTATATTTAGGTGGGAAATATCCAGGCTCTACTTGCTTATCCTTAGGGTTGGTTCTTGGAGAGAAGGGATGGGGCACAATGCTGGAATCATGCAAGGAAACCTATCACGCTTGCATCTCTAGCAATTCTTACTGGTCTTTTCAGGTAGCACTGGGGTTTATTTTAAAGAATCCATCAGGCTCAAGGTTGTTTCCACTCTTGCTGAAATTATGCTAACTATGTTTCTCAGCCGTATCATCAGCACCCTGAGTCTCTTTTTACTTACCAGGGAAAGGAAGAGGCCAGATCTTTGACATGCACAATATTAACTTTCTAAATCCTACTTTATTTCAGGATTTACTTGACTAGATCATTTCTATTTATTTGGACACACTCTGAGATCATGTCTATAGAGATTTCTGGAGGAAAGTACAACTGATAGAAAGGATTTTGCTTTTTTCTCTAAACCTCCCCCTGATCACCACCGACAACAGTCTTTCTGAGATGACTCTGCCTTCTTTCACATTTCCATTTTCACTCTTCCCCTCAACACAGTTTCTCTTCGCTCAGCAGCCTGCAAGCAGTGCTGTAAAGTCTTCCAGTAAATGTCTCATTTAAAGAGTGAGGAAGCCTGAATTAAATAGGGCAGGGACTCTTGCTGGCCTGAGTTAATGGAGATGTCTTTTAGCGAGATGTCAGCTCTAGACAGTTCAGCTCTGCCAGCGTCGTGACAAACCATCCCCCCACGGTTTAGCAGTGTATGAACAATGATCCGCTATGAAGGTGTGTGATGGCCTTTGGATTGGGCTGTGGCTCATTTTTAGGTGTTTTCTCTTAATTCAGGGACACAGACTATGGCCTCATATAAGTGAATGAGAACAGCAAGCAAACCGAGTCCTGAAACCAAGACCGGTCTTTGGCTCAAAGGCCCAGTAGAAACCCTTTCATCTTGGTCCAGTCTTGTTAATAAATCATGTTATATCCTGCAACCAGTGGAAAATATGGATGTGTTTACATGATATCTGTAGAAGACAATCTGACAAGTCTGGAATGTGAAATAATTCTAATTGGTGTAACTGAAGCCAGAATTGGTACAATGTTGTCCAGTAGCCGGAAATTTCATGGTCATAATGGTGATCCTCTCCAGTCTTTAGACAAAAAGCATCTAGTAGTGGAAGATGATGTACTGGTAGTGATGCATTGCAATTATAAGGTTGGAGCTCTTAAAAATTAGCACTGCTCTTGAAGCTTCCAAAATCGTGCCAACTTGTACTATGGAGCAATCATTAGGGTAATGAACAATTTTTCTTGGGTGGTATCTGCCATCACTTGACAATTTCATAAATGGGAACATTTCAGAAGTGACAAAAGTTCCATCTTTGCTGGGAAAAAAAAAGTTAATTAAGCCCAAGCTTTCTTTTCTGAACTACACACTCTCAGATCATCAACACACACAAAAAGTTCGCTACTAATGCTTTTTTTGGTGCAGCAAACCATCTTGTGTTTTCACATATACTTCCAACACTAGAAGTTTCCTCATTTTGACAAAATGTGTTCCCTATATTTTTAGAGCTGGGTTAAAACTTCACTGCTGAGGAGAGGAGACAGGGCAGTCGCTCAGCCACTCCCCGCTACACGCTGCGGAGCAAATGTCAGAAGCGCTGCAGCTAATGGGGAAGCAACAGTGCCCTTTGCTTCCCTGCCCCTGCCCTCCACTTCTCCCTTCCTCCTTGTGTCTGACCTCTTGCACCAGGAAACCTGCGCTTGGTTTGCAGATTGTTCTGCTGCTATCCTGCCTGAGAAACAAACAAACAAACAAACAGAAACTCCCATCTGTGCAGAGGAGATACCATTAATATATAACCACGAGGATCAGAAAAACCAGTGAGAGTGCAAACAAGGGCAAGAACATGTTTGCAGTGTGTTCAGGATGGATTGCCCAACACTGAGGGAAGCAAAACACAAAAGTTACACTTCCGCCAGACAACATGAGTGACTTGTCAAAAAAAGAGGTTTAAAGACTACACTTGCCTTCCCTCACCTGCTTCTCTCTTTTCCCCTGACTGCTTTCCTCTTGTCCAGTAAATAGGTTGCGATTAAATATTCCTAAATAGGAAAGAAATGCTATACTTATACATTTCTCAAAAACGTAAAGCGATGTCAAATGAAAAATTAGGATGGCTTTGCAGAGGATAAGCCCAGAGGAGGAAGAGCTTCCCAAGCCTGGGCTGTACACAGGGATTGCCACCGTTCGCCTCCCACCACCACGAGACGGTTCAGGGCTTTTCACCCGGCGGCGATGGCTCACACTGCACTGAGCGCTGGGCAAGGTAACGCCCAGTATCTTCCTCACCAGGTTTCATCAGAGAAGCAGGACTAACCCGCCTCGCCAGCCATCACTGTATTCCTGAAGAGAGGGGGTTAATAGTTCACAAAAATCAATAAAAGATTGCTGTGATGGGAGAGCCATCCTGGAATAACAGTGTTTTTTCCTGCCGGCAATACTCACATTTACTAAGAGAGCAGAAGCTGTGATATCTAATTCTGACTCAAAGTCTAGCGTCCTCCACCTCCTCTGCTAGTTGCCAAGCAGTTCCTTTTCTATCGAGGCTGTAGCTCGTGGTGACGTTAAACCAAACAGCCAGGACTGTTCTTGTGTCCTGGGCACACGCAAGGGAGACCGCGGCAGGGTTTGTGCTACCTGGCTGAATTTCCTCGGTGTTACCACCCAGCAACAACCCATGCAGCTGATTGCTGCAGAGACTCCTGGATGTTGAAACACACCCAGTCTCTTAGGGCTTCCCCCTTGCATAATCTGTCTTTTCACTCCTCATCCTTTCCTGCCTGTTTTGTTTAATTACTTTTTTCTCATATGATCTCACTAGAATATACAGTGACCAATACTCTTTAGATCTATTAATAAGACTGTAGACATGGTTTATATCCTCACTCCCCGTTTCAGATTACTTCAGGAGCCAATTTTTTAAGACTGTCAGAGCAGTGTCCCACAGGTGACCAGGGTTCAAAGCTCCTTGAGATGGTCAGCCGGTTGTTCAGGAGCTGCACGAGCTTTTGCAGTTAGAGAAAAGAACATTAATAGAGCAAGAAAGCAGGATTAAGACCTGACACTTCTGCTTGAAGCTTGACCCAGTAACTTTGAACCCACTGACAAAGCCTCCCGATGCACCTGCATAGGATCATCGCCTTGGCTTCAGCCCAGCCCTTGGCTCCAGCTCCGCTTGCTCCGGTGCACACAGGAGGGTTTCACTGGGGAACAACATAACACCGTATTAGCAACACATATGCAAATGTACACTTTTGGCTATATTATTCTGTTGGGCTGCTTTTACCATAGATCTAATCTCTTCACCTTTGGCATTGAAAATGTGTTTTAATTAACCCACTAGCAAAACATTAGACTGAGACAGTCTGATCATTTTTAACTTTATTTTCCTGAATGAAAACAATGCTGGCCAAATTTACTGTACACTGTCACCTTAATTACCTGTCTTAGACAATCCCTTTCCTACTCACTTGCAGTTTATCACAGTATAACACAAAAACTCTTCCTCTAAAAAAAACTTTAAATGCTTCTGAGATTCAAACTGTAGATTGCTTGTGCAGCTATAATCTTAAAAAACATCTGCTACATTTGTGTGGTAAAGGAAGTCTCTTTAGAATACAGCCTTTGATTTCTATAAAAGACAAATCAGGCCACATGTTTTTGTTTTGAATGCTTCTCATCACAAGAGGAAATTTTCTGCAGCTTGGAATTTTGAAGGCATGAAAAATGTATTTATTTTTTTAAACAAAGAGCGTACATAAGAACATCAACAAAACTCCTCGGAAGTGTTAGAGACCATTCCTCTGTCATCTTTAAAGAAACACTAACGACTGCCCGACCCATATTTTGATCTACCTTTCTGTCTTAAATTTATCTGGGTCATATCATGTCCTCGATCCAGGCATATAACTCCCACTGACATCTCAGACCTTAGAAGGTTCACCCAGCATTAGTTCTGAAGCTGCTAATAGCCCGGACTAGCAGAAGATTATGACGTTTCACCGGGCTTTTTTTATTTGTCTCTCAGAGAAAATGTGTTGATAGTAGTGGTTTGACAAACTGGGTTTGACACCAGTGTGAACTGAAGGTATGAATCGATGGTACCTTGTGGCCTAGTGAGTCCAGAACAGATATTTTTGCCTGATTCTGAAGTAGCTACTTTTAAAGAAACTACTAAAAAAATAAAAGCTTCTGGTTCTTCATGGGCAACCCTTCATTTTAGATTTTAAAACTGTTTTGTTGCTGCCCATTTCTTCCACCTACATCTCCTCTCTCTTCTTCACGGAGATGCTAGAAATGCCTATGACAATCTTTTTCAAAACCAACCACACTTGTAGAGGATCATCTTTTATACGTACCAACCACTGAAATGCTTCATACTCTGCCTCTCTTCTTACTCCTTTCCCCAAGAAACTGATGAGAAGCTTGCAGTTAAAATGGCCCCTGTTGTCCTCCAGCCACCGCGAACCAAGGGTCAAATCCTGCCTAACACGGGCTTTTACTCCTCGACGTGGAAGCACATGGTTCGATGCTTCCCTCGTTCAGGGCAAAACGAGCCCACACCTCCCTGCGGCGAGGGGCACGAAGGGAGCGGCAGGGACGTGTTGCAGGAGCACAGCTCAGCTCCACGCAGCCAGTTAGACCCGTAGCACATCTAGAGTAATGCAGCTCTAAAACACAATCTCTATTGTCTTCCACTGATGGAAGATGAGTCAAATGAACAGCCAGTATCTCCCCTTTGATGAGCTTCTGATTACCAAGATTATTTTTATTTTTGCATGCTAGAAATATATTTTTGCCATGATTTGAAATGCAAAAGCTAGTGTTCTGCAAAATGAAGACAGCGATACAGAAAAACAATTATGATTAAATTTTAAAAACTCAGATCACCAAGCTCATGGCAAATCCCTGACATTTTTGGAGGTCTGTCAAGCAGGTATGACTAAAAAGTGTCCTGCTGATAGCAGCTGTGACCTGCAGCACATCCTTTTAAGTGATAACTGCCGTCAAAGTGAGGAGACAAGCAACAAGGGCAGAAAGGCATTTCAGTTGTAGCAGCTTGCATAGCTCTCTTATAATTTGTATTTTCACTCAGTGGAAATACTTCATTAACTGTCTTTGTTTTGTGGAGGAATTGTTTTCAGTTCACTCATTTTTCTTATAGTCGCTCAGTGTTAAGCAGGCTTTCACTCATCCCACGTTTTAATGCCAAAGGAAGAAGTCTAAAAATTCATATATACAAGCCCCTGTCAACCTTAGGTCTTGTCCAGAGCTCACTGAAGTCAATACAAAGACACCAGTTACCTCCGGTCACTTTAGGGTCCACCTGTTTGTGACCCGAGCCTGTGGCTCTCTTCTTCTCTTGCTGAGCCTCTAATCAGATTCAGCTTTAATATTCTGTGAAATGCAGTATCCTTCTAAAAGGATAGTGAACTCTGTTTCATCTGAAGATTTACTACGAAAGGGGATTATCGTCCTTTTGCACGTGGAATGGAGAAAGTCTGTGGAGATAAATTTTGAAAGGTGGGGAGGCTTTGTCATGCACTTGATCACGCACGGCTCTGACGGAGGTGTCAGGCCTTAAGCAGAGTGTACAATGGATCAGAGCTCTCCCTGAGCTCCCCCCACCCTATTTTCCCTGTAGAAATCCTTATCCAACAAACCAAGTTCCTCCACTCCATGTTCCCCGTGCATTTGTAAGAGAGAGCACAGTGCAAACGCACGTTGGAGTCTGCTGGTAAATAATGGCAGATGTTTTTCATTACAGCAAAGGAGCCTCTTGTGCAATTAGAGAGAGCACGTTAAAAAAAATTTTTGCACAGAATAACTGTGTATTTACATAGTTGTGAAATTGCTTTTCTGATAGAGAATCAGATTTGCAAAACACTTGGTGCATTTTTTTTTTCTGTAATCGTGTCTTCCTCTTGCTCTCAGACGCAGTATTCCTTGTAAACAACTGTCTCCTCTCCTTAGTACCCTTATCTGTATCATGTATGGAAAAGACATCCTGGACTAGTTCTCATTCAAGCATTTATCCGAAGTATACAGGAATGCATGGAAGGATTCCCAGAGGATTCAGTGAGTTTTGGATTGGGTACCAAGCTCTGGGTGCAGTGCGCACACTGAGTAATCCACCTGCTCTACCCTGCCAGGTTTCATCTTGGATTAATGAATGTGCAATTTAATAAAGATTCACTAAATCTTTCAAGTGCACCAGAGCTCATTTTTGACCAAAGTTTTCACTGTTTCACACAGAAACATACTGAAAAGTTAGGGCTTTACTTGAAGCTATGAGAGCTGAGGTGTACTCCGAGGTCAAAACTAAAATTTGTGAACAGAGGGGAAGCCGAGAAAAACGGACTCTTGAGCTGAATTTGAGAGTTGTACAACTGCCTTCTCTTCTGATGTTTCCTACTCGGTTTCAGTCCATTCAGAAGCTCAAGCAATTCAGGGAAGTTCAAGCATGCATTTCACTTTTATTGAGGCAGAAATATTAGCTATATTAAAACAGCAAGTAATCAGGATTCTGCTTTGCTATGAATCTAGATCACTTTCAAAAACTCTGTCCAGATTTGGGGAAAATTCAGACACAGACTCACATAATACCATTGTGGTTAGACTTTCAGCTCTTCCCTTCAGTTATGACACTGAGTTATAATGTACTTAACCTTTTTAAATATAAATAATCTTATTTCTCAACCATAAAGCAAGTGCAGGTGAGGGTGTGTTGACTGTCTGGGTATTGCTACAGCATTAAAAAGAGGGAGAAAGGTTTCTGCAGTCCCTCACATTGGATGAAGTCTGACCTTTGTCTCCTGCGTTCAGAGATGGAGAGGACAAGAGCAGCTCTTTTCCAAAGAGCTCTGCTCCCAGTAGTTCCCATTATAACACCATGACTCAGCACCTAACATGTGATCTCTGCCCCCGACACAAGCAGGGTGAAGAAAAAAAGAAATATCCAATGACCCTTGGAGCAACATGTCTTGCTGATGGTTAATTTGCTAACAGCGTTCTGTGGCTTTGTATATTAATTAAGTAGTAAATTAATTCATTAATGTTGCCGACTACTCACAGGGAGCAGAACATACCTTCATTTCATAACATCTAACGCCATTATCAACAAGCTAAATTCAGCCCTCAGCTTACCTACGTGATACCATTGCTGACTTCAACAGACGTCACATGAAAACGTCTAGGGGCAGTTTTTGGCCTGATGTGTTTCATTGTGCTACAGACAGACATGGGGCTTTTTCATTCCTGTAAGTAAATTTTCCTTCAGAAGCTTGGCAGAGTAAAATCTCAGACACTTTTGGGCTCTTTGCCCAACTTGAGAACAAGGGGCACAAAAAAAGGTTCATTTTTCTCCCCAGCTACAAATTTGATTGACATGGAGGGCTGGTCCTATTAAGCTGAGATCTGGCCTGGGTTCAATGTATTTGGAAGCCTAGTTACAAAAGCATTAAAACAACTTTAACAGAGATTCTGTCAACCTATCAAAGACAAATCAAGAGTGATTTCCCTGATGCCTCTGCTGAATTGGGTAAATTTCATTTATTGACTTCAAGCACTGCGTGCTGGTAATTTTTCTCTCTGTCTTTTCCTCCAGAGGAATTTGACATGATCAGATCTACTCCGATGTTTCATAATCACATTTTCTTTCCCCTTTCTCTCTCCTCCGTTGCAGAGTGCTTTGCGTGTCACTACCAGGCATGCAATATGTGTGCACGTTGGTATGTCAGAGACAAAAGATGGGCCAAATTCAGAAGTGTGCTTAACCAAAGCTAACTCCGTAGAGTCTCCTTTAATCTAGCCTGCCCTGCACTTTCTTTGGCTTGTATCACATAGAGGCTCTCAGAGTGGCATCTACAGGATTGCCCAGGTGGAACAAGCTATTAAGCGTGGCTTTTACGGGACCTGGAATGGGCTAAACCCCTTCAGCTTGATGCACTTGCAGCTTGATGCACTGCAAGCTCATGGGAGGGAGGAGGAAAAGGATGTGAGCTTAAGTACAGCATGGAAGGGGATATATGTGTGTTGGTATAAATGTCACTTTCAGGCAATACTAATCAACTGGAGGAAATTTTCCTTTGGGGGAAAATGGACATCACGTAGCTGGGGACACTGAATTTCAATGCATGTGCAATAAATCTGAGTAGGATTGTGCAAAGAATTCCCTGCACTACCAGAAAGACTCCTGGGGCCTCATCCGGGTCCAGAGTTTTCATGTTTATGTCATACTAATTTTTAATTTGCATGGCACACACTTTGCACTGATAATCAGCGACACTTCTCCCCTCGCCCTGAGGAAAGGCAGAGACACCCATGCACGAGCTGCCGGGCCCACTTTTTGGGGCAGAAACTGTTGCAAGCACAAAAGTACACCCATGCCCTTGACCAGTTTGCTGGGGTTTGTGCAGGTAAAGCTCGGTGTGACTGGCACAGCTTGGCACATTCTTTGGAGTTTGCAGTCACATTTGCAAGGGTTTTGAACGAAACCAAGTGAGCCTCAGTGGTTTCAACTCTGCAGTGCCTCTGGTCCCAGCGTAGGCTTCAGTGTGCGACAACTCGGCCTTGAAAGAAACGTTGTCCCACACAGTGCAGCGCAAATACATTTTTAAAGCCGGAGCAGTCACTTATAATGATTGTAAGAGCAGAAACAGAGTGACGTCCTCCCCTGTAGAGCCTTCCGAGCTCCTTGTGCACGTGCAGAGCTGCCTGGGGCTTGTTAGCAGGAAAACATGCAATGGCAGAAGCAAAGGGCCACCAGGTTCAAAGTGCCCAGAGGCGCCCCAGGGCGTTGCCCCTACTACAGGCCTTTGTCACCAGCCCTGAAGATCAGCCAAATGTGGTGCTGCCTTGGATGTCCTGAGAGAGCACCCTCCTGCATGCTCCTCCCTTTCCCTTAGCCCGTGGGGCTGCGTGGGGCTGCGGACAGCAGGGCACTGGTTGTCCTCGGCCGCTGCTGCGGGCCATTACCTACCGTGGCTCTGCTCAGAGCAAGCCTGGTGCGCATGGCCTTTGTTCTCTCCCCTTCCCGGAGGAGAAAGCCAAAGCTAAGCAAGATTTAAGTGATGTGCTCAAAGTCAGACTGTGATTCAGTGATCAGCTGAGAAAGCAGACGTGCTGTGCTAGCCACGATTCCTGTTTCTTCCAAGTTAATGTGGATGGATTTATTCAACACAAATTTATTTCAGGGTTTCTTTTTCATGACATTTCCTCAATTTCTTGACTTACAGTTTTCATTATTGTGAAATTTTATTACAGAACAAGGCAAAATCGCAGAGCAAGGCATGTTTCCACCGTGCAATTTCACTCCAAACTAGCCCCATTTCAGCCTGAGGATTGCATGGAGAGATGATCGATTCTGAGTTTGCCAAGTGACATAATCACAAAAAATATTCTGATCTTATTTGGATCCCACCAAGAATATTTCATACACTTGAAATGCCTGCTGATTTCTTTTTTCTCCTCTTTTCCTGCTGTCCCACATAGTGAAATAGCACAGAAACGAGGGAACACTGCTTCTGGAGCCTCGATAATACCAGCTGCTTTGTCCTTTGCTTTCTGTTTCATTCTCAGTACATGCTAGTACAGATATTCCCTGATCAGAGCAGGGTGTGTAGGATACAGAGATTCTCACAATGTCAAAATGTAGCATGCTGGCCTGGAGCAACTCTTCAATTTTTCACATTTATGTGACACTAGGAAAGTAAGTAAGAGCCATGATTTTATCTTGTGCCCTAGCAGCTAGAATTTACATAAACTTCTAGAGGTCTTGAAATCACAAATGCAAAGTGAAGTATTGCGTATCATTAAAATAAATCACTGTCACAGAAGCCTAAAACTTAAAAGCTTGTTTTCTAGAATCAGTCTGTCTGGTCATACAATGCAACCAACAAACAGTTTTGCATTCAGTATTCTGTAGATCATATAAATTACGTCAATCTCTATTTTTATTCTACAGTATCACATTTAATATCATAGAGTTACCTCCCTTAACTATGTTTAATTTGGCTTTATGTTTGTTTATTTTCTTTGTCATGTCATTTTTCCTCTTGTTGTTAGTTTTGTTTGGCACTTGTATAATAACACTTTGGAAACATTAACTAATTAACCTTCCTAATACTCCTGGGAGGTACTGTAGGCTACGTAAGCCTTACCCTGCCTCCCACTTCATGATGAAATAAGCAGGAGTTGTCTGATTTGCATAAGGATGAAAAGAAAATCATCTGAGCCAAGACTCAAACCTGGGGATCCTAGTTTGGATTTGTCCCTTTCCCTTTTATACTAGGACTATTTTACAACTGTTTGTTGGTTTGGATTAAGCAGGGGAACGGATAAACTAAGGGGCTGTACCCCCTTCCCTAAGCTTCTTGTCACTTAGTAGGGGCATTTGGGGCATCCCCTAGCCAAACACACTGCTGCTGTTCCCACCCAACAGCATCGCTACCGCACAAGGATCAAAAGCTCACGCTTGTACAACTGATCCTTTTGGCACCAGTGTTATGGTAGGGCCTAGAAATGCAAATGAGTGCAAGACCTTTTCTGGCGGATACCATGCAAATCTCTATGAAAAATGGTCCTTATCTTCAGCAGCTCACAAACTCCTCTGTATATGCACCTTTTGGCTGAGTATTGAACCCACTACTTACTGTTAGAGAGCTATCATTCAAATATGGTTTGCCCAGAGACACGGAATTGGAAAAGCAGTCTCTCCAGAGGATGGCTTGAAGGGTAACTACCTTTGTGACTTTATACCTGGGATGTATAGATAGGCTAATATTATCAGAGGGACGAGTAAGAATAGGGTTAGGTAATTCAACTCAGTCATAGGGATGAAGGCTACCCCAGGAAGCCAATTCCCGGGAAGCATAATGGCAGGAATATGCGTCAGGAAGGAGGAGGGCTGGTTTGTGCAACAGAGAGTGGGAGAAGCAGTGGGAAGAATGAACCCAGTGAAGGCCCTCCGATGCTTCAGAAACCCTGTGCCTTGCCCTGGGGGCTGCATGGCTCAGAGCAGTGGTGTGGCTGCAGGAGCAGGGAGGTCCAGGGACTGCGTGGAAGGTCGGGGGGGCTAAGTTCTTTGTAGAAAACCAGCTTCTGCGTAGGGACTGCTCAGCCTTATGAGAGGGAGAAGGAAATGCACAGCCAGCTGTGCTGAGGGAGCCAGTCGCATCCCAAGTCGTGTGCTTCGGCAGCCCTTCACTTCCAACCAAGCTGCTTCCACTGCAGGTTTTGCTCCTTGCGATGAACACGTTCTCCCTCTTTTGCAAACTCTTCCGGCGAACTTGTGTGCGAGCATGCATAAACATTTCAAGAGCACCCCTTAGCTGCCAAGTCCTTGGGTCTGGTGATCCTCCTACATTTACCTTTGTACTTACCGTATTTCAAACCAGTCAGTGACAAATGTAAGAGCCCTAGTGCACTGCAGCACTGGGACAGGTTCCCGTGGAGGGTATCTTACAGCATAGCTGAAACCAGAAAGCCTGAGAGGAGCAACAGCACCGCTTCAGCGTGTTTCTCCCGGCACTGTAACCGCGGTGGACTGGATAGCCATGCCTATCCAGCAATGAATCACAGCAATAACCCTGTGCGTGCTCGAGCATTGCTGCCTCATGTGCCGGCATGCACTTCTTATACGTTCATGACTGTTTGGATTGCATCGAGAACAGTGCAGCGTGCCGCCTGTTCACTGCTGCAATGCCACTGCCAGGTCTCAGCTCAGCAGTCCCTGGCTCCTCAAACGGGAGTCATTTCTGCATGTGAAGGCTGTTATCAGGCTGTTCGCTGTGTCCGCCTTTGGCGAACAGGAGGAAGGTGAACTGGGGATCACAGGGGACAAAAAGGGTTTTGATGGAATATATACATGTGTATAAGTGGAATACACATCTGTATAATGGAAAAGCACAGTTTGAAATGTTTGTGAAATAGGCCAGCGGTGGGCTGAAATGTCAGCACTTCTCTCCTTTTTATGTGGTAGTAGAATACGATTAAATTCCCCTTAAATGCTGTAGTGGCTTCTGCCTTATTAGAATCATCTCTCATAACATTTTAGAGTATTGTGTGGAATCCACTTAAACGAATCCCCATGAAATGAAGAGAGCTGTTAGAATACGCTGGCTGCTGTGCAGTAGGCTCTGCCTTGCACAGCAAGGTTTTGCTGTGTGCTTGCAGAGGGAGAGCAGCCACCAGCTTCCCAGCTATTCATATTTAAGTATCTCAAAAGGCACCGAGATACTTGCAGTAATATTGTATCATACTGGTATTTGAGCAAGGAGAGAAAGAGCTTTGAATAATTAAAATCAATTAAAAGGTTAAAGGATAGAGATTCTTCTTGTCTTCTGTCTACAGCAGTGGGTAAATGTTTTCTTGCCCTTCCCAATAATTATCTCTCTCAAACACACCTACCCACACACAGTCTTGTGCAGCCACAGTCTCTCCTGGTTTAGATTTTAGAAGATCTCAAGGTCGGTTATGTGAGCGCTTAGCACCCGCGGCCGAAGCCCTGCGCACAGCCCGGGCGGTGGGTTCCCGAGGAAGTCGGCTCCAGCTGCCACAACCTGGGCACTGCTGAAGACCAATATCTGCTCTCGCAAGTCCGCGCATTAAAATCCTTCTGGAAATATGTAGCTGCTAGCTGAGTTGGGCTTAAAGTGCCAAGAAAAAAAAAAAAAAAGAAAAAAGAAATCCTAATGCCCTGGTTGAACAAATAATGACAGCACTTTCTGCGTATGTGTGTCTGGTTTAGATTCACAGGCTGGGAGCAGTACGGTGCAAGAGCACTTTCATCTCGCCCAGCTGTAGTTTAGGAGATTAAGGTCTATCATCTTGCAAAAAAAAAAACCCAACTAGGCCCTTGATCTGCTCAATCAGCTGATGTCTTGTCTGACTCAGGGCACCTCCACCTGAACGCCCACTGATCTCTGCTGTTCCTGGTAATGAGGCAGCCCTGTGAAGCAACAACGTGGGGATTGCGTTATCTTCTGATGAGGTGGCACTCTGAGCAGTGATGCAAACAGCGTAAGCCCTGAGAAGCTTTCTGCCTCTTCATCACCCTTTACACGCTCTTCTCCCTGCTATGTCCCTCTGCCTCTCCTGACAGCCCCAACTGTTTGGTTTTCTCTGCTGCCTCATTCAAAAAACCCCATCACTTCCCATAGCATGAAATCCCTGTAACAGATAGGAATGAATTGCTGGCTGACACATGCCCTGCGATAAAATAACAGCTTGTGAACGAATACATAAAGAAGCCTTTGGGTTTGGGTTGGCTTCAGAATATATCAGTTTATTTCTGCTGTGATTTGGGGAGTACAAACATCTTTACATTAGCAAACAGCACACGACAGGATTTGTATCACAGCGAGGAATGTGCGTGGCTTTTTGAAAGGCCAGCTCCTACCTTGGCACTGCCCCAGGAGGGAAGAACAGCCCTGTCCGATCATACTTATTCCCCAGAAAATTATTAGAAGGGTTTAATACTTAGCTTAGCCTTTAATAGCTCTTGTTCCCCATCAGTGCCCTCTTGCCTCCTTCCCCACTTCACTGACTAAATGGTTTCATTGAAATAATGGAAATATTTTTGAAAAAAACACAGTCAACAAAACAACGTCTTTGCTTTTGGGTGAAAATGTTTAAAACTTGAACTTCTCTGTGGTTTTCACAGGGAAAAATTCTGTTCGCCATTTTATGGTGGTTTTTCCCCCCAGCGGAAATGACATAAATTTGAAAATTTGTATAAATATAGAGAGCAAAGCAATGGACTATGTTCCAGATGGCGTGGTCTCTGGAAGGGAAAGCTCCTGTGCTGCCCAGCGGGCAGCGGGGTGCCAATGCTGGTCGCTGTGGGAAGGAGGGGAGGACAGGCGTAAGTCGGGGATTCAGGCTCCGGCTGGCTGGAAACAAGGTCATCCGCCTCTGCCCCTGCGCCTGCCAAAAGCCACATTTCTGTACAGGGCACCGAAAGCCGTCACAACAGCGGACGGGTCAGGACAATCAGTGTAAATCAATTTAAAAGAGCTGGCAAGAACGTTTTCTGGACTCCCTATTTAAGAAGACCTTTTAGCACATGATCCGGAATAGCACCATGTGTTCTTGGTTTTTTAGAAAAGCATGTGCACTCCTTTCTTCCTAATATTTTTAGTTGAGCTCCCTTAAGAAAGCACAGTCAATGCCATCTCTTTCCTCTCCAGGTTCCTGGATAGCAACAGCATTGAGTAGTTTTCTGTGGTTCAGATGTGTTTCAAACATGGGACAATTGCCAGGATTTCATTAAGTGAACAACATGCGAATGTAACCACATATAGTACTGCTTACATCCATATAGCGCAGAGCGCCTTTGCATGAAAGCAGATGTTATGGAAACAGCCCAAGTCAAATAAGCAAAGGAAGATTACCTCCATAATGAGCTAAAAATTAGTTCTTCACCCTCTTAAAGGGATCACAAAAAAAAAACAACTACCCATGTTTTCATAAAATAAACAAAGTGTTAGTGGCACAGACACATGGGCAGGTATCAGCAGGTGTAAAGCATTCGCTCTCTCCGTATCCCATATATAAACATTTTAAAGATAAATTCACATGCAAGCCTACATATATATAAGTGAATCTAAATGGATATAAATTACTTCTTCCAGCATACAAATCATATCAAATAAAAATTCTCTGAATTTCTTCGCTTCTTAGACCCTGATTTATTATCTGGCTACTAGGAAGTGCTGTCATCACTGAAATGTTTAGACAGATTAACACGAACTAATTATAGTCTATAAAATGGTTAAGGTTGAAATATCATCATTTTACATATTTGTTATTTTTTAAAAGAATCTTTGACGTACACATAGCACACGGCGTATGTTGTCATTTGCCTACACAGGGTATTCCCTCCAGTTTTAATACGGAAATCTCACACACACACACTTTTTACCCTACATCTGCCTTAAAATACTTTCTCCCGTCACTGCACATCGCTGTCGGACGGTCATTGTGCTCTCGCCAGCGGTGGTGAAGGAAAGGGACTTGCCACGGGGCCGATCAGCATTTTAATTGATAATTCCTTGGTCAACATTAATCTCGAACCAATGGTGCTCCCATTATCATCACTGCTGATTCTATCACAGCCTATTTTTTTTTTTCAGTGGGGAAAATGAAGGGGTTTATTGGGAAGAGGAGGCGGCCAAAATGAGAGTCAGTGTTACTGGGCAAGAAGCCTGGGGGGTTTCCCTCTTTTCTCCCATGTTTCTATCCCTTCCTAGCTTACTCAAAAGGCACAAAAGGAGAAATTTAAAAGGGAAGTCCCTTCTCGGTCGTCCTCTGCCCACACGGACACTTTCTTCCTCTCACCACCCCCTGCTCTCCGGTGCTCCATCCGAGAAATACAGGGAGGGGAAGGAGGGAATGGGGGCAACGCAACTAGTTTTAAAGAAAAACTTTTTTCCTCATCAGCAGTGCTGAAACGCTTTGAAAAAGCCTCTCTTTCTGCACAATCTGAACAGCTATACACACTTCTTCAGCTTCCCCTCTCTCCCAGGAGGAGAGAAGTTAAGAACCTGAGAGAAGGTATTTTTTTTATAGCTCTTCATTACTTCAAAATGAACACTTTATTTCAAATTTCAGCACATTTTTGCTCTTTTTTTTAAAATGAGACATTGAATGAAAGAACTACTTTATCCATTTTTTGTCTAAACATTTTTGAGGGTGGGAGGGATCATTAAAACTTACTGACTAGATACAGGAGTCCTTGCATTTTGCAATTTGTCTTACATTGAGTAATAGTTATTTGTCTGAGTTAAATTAATGTTGATGGATTTCTTCCATATTTCTTCCTCGCTCTGAATAAGATTTACTGAATGTAGCTTTTAAATGTCATTACATATGTGGAGTTAATTCACATCTGCATTTTTGTGCTGGGAGGGGTAACCTATTTTCTGCTTCCGCTCTCCGTAGCAGCGCTCACATGTTTCAGGGGCTAGTTCTGCCATTCACTTCTTTCAAAGAGCCTTGATTGGCTTCAGTGGGAGTTAAAAGCACTTCAGGGCTTTAAGAAAGAGGTCTGATCAGTTTTTAAAGTGTTCAAAGCTGCATGGATTTAACTATTATCTGTGAGTTTTCAGAAGTTTCTTTCAGCGACAATATGATCCTCGGCGCACTTAGCGTGATTTTTTTTAAAGGGATTTGGTATATTGTGGCAATAACTGCAGAGCGAATGCTACCTATGAGGAGGCGAAATCAGTTGTTCATACATCAGAAAGTCACAGTCCATCGATGTGACGTGGGAAGGCTCGGCTGGGAGACCTCGGGACAGCCAGGCACGTCGGCTTGCGGGCGCGCTGGGAGGCAGGACCCCAGCGATGCTGGTTAAAAACCTACAACAAATTTATGTCATCTGCTCAAGCCATGTATTACCCCAGGGACCACCCTGGGCCACCGAGGCAACCGTGCTGTTACCCTTCCGCACCTGCCCTTGCCATCCCGTTTATTCCGTGCCAGCCTGGTTTCGCCAGGGCTCTGCGGAGAAGCAGACGCCTGCTGACAGGAACCCGGCTGGAGGATTAGCGTCTGTCCCCTGGAAACTGCCAAAATGCTTGAAAGATATGAGGAGTGCCTGACGAAGCACTTCAGATGTGGGGGTTTGAAGTATGACAAGCGCATGTTCTTCCATGTTCCTGCATTGCCCGTGCGATCCATCACAACACTTAAAAATGAGCACTTCTCAGAGCTTAAGTACCTGCATAAGGCTTGGCATATGGTTAAGTGCTCGGCTGGAATGGGGCAACGATAGAAGTAAAAGCCCATTGAGTCCAGAACTTAGCTAATGGAATTTGGAACAGGGCCACTGATTACAAGGGACTATCCTAATTAGCACCAGCAGAGCGCCAGAGTTTTATGAAGCATAAAACACGGCTATGCGGTACGTCCCACCAGAACTCAGCAGCCTTAACTCTGACCTTTAAAATCATACTAGTTTGGTAATTCCAGTTACAACAGTAAATTGCTCTTAAAGGAATACAGTCAATACTGTGACTTACATGTGTGTTTATATAAAATATATATATTTATCAAGCTGACAGCTGACTTTTAGTTAATTCTTTATAATTGTGTTTTCTTGAGAATATTATTGAATGTCTGACTGGAGAGAAAAAAAATGCATAATCATGTTGATTTGTGGCAGAATTATGCGTGTGTATGGGTTTGCACGTAAGGCTGATCAATATGTGTCATTAGTGTCTACATACATAATTTTTACGGCTCTTTTTAATAGGGTTTGCTTTCTGTTTTATTTTAAGATTGCTAATGAAAGACAGCTATTTATTTAGAGGTCAGCGTTAAGCTTGTTGTGATGAAATATGTATTTTGCTTTCTTTGTACTTGATAAGAATAATGCATGTACATTTATTATGTCAGCAGCGTAAGATTTATGATATCCACCACTATTAATGTCTTGGCTTTTCAGTGCTTAGATTTTGTAAATGAGCTGGTAAGTAGATACACAGTTGTCACTTAGCAACCTTAACTGAAATTTTTAAATAAAATACTTTCATTCTGGAATTTCCCAGGTAATTTTTTTGGCACTTCTGTATGGGTTTACTTTCTGTTTTCCTCCATTTGTTACAAAGAGATACCTGGGTAGTTTTTTTCCCCCCTTTTTTTAATTAAAAGAAAACAGGAGAGCTGACAAAGAGTTTCAGCCAGTGATCAGCAGCTGCTCTTTCGGTCCTGATTTTTTTCCCTAGCATGAATCAGCAAAGTTTTTACAAGAAAATTGCTCCGTCCTCTCACCACGACCTTTTTGCAAGTTTTCAACAGCACATAAACCTGCTGCGAAGTTTATTCAAGGCCTGTTGCAGTCAGGCTGCTGCCCAGGACTGGGGGCAGCCCAGCGCAGGCAGGCAGGCAGGGCAGGCAGGGCAGGCAGGCTGGTGCTCCGAGCGGGGACGAACCTGCCCCAAGCAGCACCCATCGACCAGGCACCCGCTGTGGTTTCACATCACCAACCCCACCGGCATTTCTGACCACGGTGGGTCATCGCTCCCCAGCAAAGGCGTCAGCCACACACTCCCTCGCCTAGCCCTGTTTTCAGAAGCGCTTGGCACAGGGCTAATGTTATTGCCATTAACGCTTCTCAAATGATTTTCTATTTATTTATTTTTTTAGCCATAGGTTTCATGGCAGCTGTCAGGCTGTCCCTAAGTGCCTTTGAAAACCCACTTGTAATGCAAAAAGTGAAATGTTTGCTTAGGTCACACTTCAAGCTCTCTGGTGTGCCATTAGAAAAGAAGAAAAAAAAACCCCAAAAAAACAAAAAACCAACCAAACAAAACCCCCAGAAAATCCCCTTGCTCCCGTCTTAACACTGAAATTGATTTTCCTTTATAATTTCCATAATTGTCTGAGTCTTCAGGTGCCGTACGAGAGATCACACCCTGTAATCATGGCTATCATCCTTCAACAATTATTCATCCTCTTCCTCCTCGAGCTCTTTGTGGGGGCACAATGTTCACGGGGTGAAAGACCTGTATCAGTTTAATCCCTCTATCTTTTCCTTTTGAGCTCTGGCGCATTCAATACTTTTGTCAGATGTAATTATGTCTGGGTAATGAGAAGATGAGTTCTGAGCCGAAGTTAAATAGTTACAAGGTGTGTGAGATTGTCCCACACGCAGAGGCAGGAATTACAGGCTGAGGAATAAAAGTTTTCCTTGTCAGTGTGATCTGAGAGGTGTCGGAGGAGCAGCACCTACCAAGGGCAAAACAAGCACAGGGCTGATCCGACCTGGCCCCATATGCAGATGGCAGAAAGTGCCTGGATCCTAACATTTGTCTAGGAGAAAGGTGTATAAAAAAAGGAAGAAGCAATAAGGCACGTCCATTCATTTAAAAAAAGATATTTTTAGCAGAGGCCCCAACTTAGTAAAAATCATCCGTAAGTAGTTTAACAAGCCATGCCAGTAAACTCAGGAGGGGCTGGGATATATTGTCTGAACACCATAATTTCCCACCTTGCCCCAAAAGTGCCTCTAAGACACCGGGGTTGCACCAGATTTACTCAGACAGCTGAGAGCAGAGTCACTCCATCCAAGTGAGCGCCAGCCTGGTTTTTATAGTTGGGTTTTTTTTAATCCCCTGGTTTTGTGTGAATTCTGCTGAAGGGGAAAGGGTGTGGAGGAGTCAGTGCCAGAGCTCCTAAAGGTGTAGCATCCAGCAGCTGCTCAGGAAATCTCTGAAATCCCCACGTCACCGGGCTGGGAAGGGCAGGAGAGCGAAGGGAAGTACAAAAGCCACTACCTATTCACTGTGGCCAAAGGTGTTTCCTTTAGCTCCTCTTTACTGAATGGAGGGGGAAGAGGTGAAGGAGCAGCCAAAATACCTGAGCAGGCAGCGCGACGCTCATTTTAAGAGAACCGACTGTCACAGGGAAGAGGGAACATTAACCCTTCAGCTTGCAGGATGCATGCTGGCACCCCTGAGTGTTCGGACAGGAAAGCAGGATCTCTGCTGGGGCTGGCACCCCTGCCTGGGGTCACACACAGCTCTGTCTTCTTCCAGTCCCCCTGCCCTGAGGGTCTGCAGGGGTCCGGATGCTGCAATTGTGCAAATGTCCAGTATTTTGCTCATTTAGGAATTAGGGCCATTGCTTAGGGCCCTTCAGGGTGGCTTTAGCAGGCCATGTCCTGCCCCTCTCTCAGAGAGAAAAAAGTGAAAAAGAGTGATTTACTAGAAAGGATGATAAAATCTTCAGCGTGATGTGATACCTGACCTGTCACCCCCAGCATCGCTGCTGGCATGGGCTGGAAGTGTGTCTGAGTAGCACTAGAAGGACACAAGTGGTAAAAAGAAAAGTTTCACTTGGAATTAAAACTCTCAGTATCCTCAGAAATTAAGTATTCTCAACAACAACAAAAAATGTGTGGATATTCATGTCATTCGTTCCACATCCACCTGATTTCACAGAAATGTCAAATTTCTCTCAAACCCTCCTTGCCCCTAAAAACATGTCATTGAACTAAAATCTTCAACCCACTTTGAATCCTGTCTCTCTTTATTGAGGTGACTTTGGAAAATATGGTTTTGTTAGGTGGTCTCCAGCAGCATCTCTGTCACTCGTTGCAGTGAGTTCCCCAGGGTATGTTGAAACATGTCGGTGCTGGGGTGGAAGAAAGTTTTATGAAAAGGCAATTGTTTTTCCCAGCTGGCTTCACCCGAGTGCAGCCAGGATAAAGCTCCTCACTCATCCACCTTGGCTTCTTGCCTGCACAAGGTCTCTGAAACACCCAGTGGGTGGGGAACGGGGGCTTTTCCTTTCCCACTAGCTGACCCACCGTGGCCAAACCACTCCACTTTTAAACTATTTTTAAATCCAAAGGCAATCCAGCTGATGACATAATGACTGTGGGAGTGATGCCGTACGGGGCACCTGGTGAGACAGCTAAGAAAAAGCCTGGACAGTCCTCCAAAACCCTGCCAACCTCAGGAACAGCCCCAGGGGAGCCACCCGGGGCACATCCCGGCCGTGTGCGAGCACCTGCGCAGCAAGCAGTGGTCCGCAGCCCGCTCTGCCCCGCGGCGACGTCGGCCCACACCCTGCTTCCTTCCCTCGCCCAGCTGGAGGGTTTTGGCTGCTTTGCTGGGTTTCGACCAGGCTGCCTCGACGGAAAGCTCCGGAGGAGGGTATGGCCGTTTGCAGCGTTACACAAGGACGGGAAACGCTCTGCTGGGGAGAGGAGAGGGGAGAGAAGCCAGTCGCAGTGGGCTGCTGCGGTCTGGGTTTCAGGTTTGTTGCTTTGCTGTTTGTTGTTTCTCCGGGGACGTGTTGCAGCCTGCGGGAGCATCAGGGCTAGTCCAGGAGGTATGGTCAGTGCTGGGCTGAGAAAGCAGCTGTAACTGTCGCAGCCTGGACGTGCTTTTTAACATGTCAGACATGTCTCCTGGTGTCCGTTCGACAGTCTCCTTGCCCGATGCACGCAAGTCCCATGAAAAGCATGCTGTTGTAGGGGACAGCGGACCTCCCTGGGGTTTCTTGCCTCCTCCTGCGCCAGAGATGGCACTGAGCTCCAGAAAAGGATGGTGATGGCTCTCTGGCCGTAATGCTCTTGCCATAAAACCCCCCAACATGTGTGGGGAATTAGAATAACACTGGGTTTTTATAAAGCTTTTAACAAGTGCAGTTTGTATATTCTCTTTTTTTCCTTTGTTAAGATGTTTCCAGGGGGTCTGCTCCAGCCTCAGCACAGAGGCAGCCCAAAGTCTGTGCCCTCAAAAGCCATGGGAGGTTCTCCACTGGCTTTAATGAGGGTTGGAGCATCTCCCCCATTGTCATATCCGCAGCCAGGTCGCTTCTAAAGCAAGATTGCAGGGGTGATATTGCTCTGCAAAGCTGGGTGCTGGAAATGCAGGTGCCTTCTTCTTATTTGGAAATTTTTATGGGAACATTTGAGGGAAGGATGGCTTCAGCCCTCCAATTACTGGGAGCTACTTTCTGTCACGCAATCCCAAGGCCTGAGGGTGCCTCCAAAGCAAAATGATCAGGAAAGAAAAAGCAGGAGTGGGAAAACTTTTTAAAAACTTCAGTGAATATAAATGTACTTAATTTTTCCCCAAAAGTGTGCTGTTCCATTCAGTCTTAATAAAACCCCTTGAGACAGAGGGATGTGGTAAATACACACCAGAAAGCCAGATGCAGCCCTGTAGCTTCTTCATCAGCACCAAACACCCGTGGTTCCGTCACACACCTTGCACTGCGAGAAGACACAAGAGAACGTACATGGTATATCTTCACTCCCAAGCACTTGGTCTCCCTGTTAACGTCTCAGACGTGCAAACCCCCTGTGCTGCTCAGAGCCGCTCAGACTCCTCGCGTTGCTGTCCATGCTGTGGCCCAGCCTTGGACGTGAAAGGAAGGTGTATGTAGGGACAGAGGGTTCACGGAGGATATTGGCCTCATTCCCAAGCCTGATGAAGTCAGGGAAAACTCCTCCCTTCACTGCAATGGGGTTTAGTAAGAGCCTTTCACGAGCAGGGTCTGCGGCATGCTCCTGCCTGCTCCTTGGCCGCTCTGACCCGACCCGTTGAGGGCCTGATGTCCGGGCACTTTGCTCTTCCCAGAGCACGGAAGGGAGGATATGAAAGAGGGTGTTACAGAGTCAGGACAGTAATTTTGTCTCTTGGCATCCTGCTTTGATAAGAGGAGGGAAAAAAAACCAACCATAACTAGGATTTTCGGGACAAACTGTCTGGAATCACCTCTAAAAAGAGGAGGAAAAACCCAAATGGCTCACTACAATTAGATAAAAGAATTTAAAACCAGATATCCTCAGAGCCAGTGAAAGCCCAAATGCTGGGCAGGACACACGGCTGCGGAGTGGCCCGTACCTCCACAGGAATAAACCCCTGAATAACACTGTGGCATGCTGGCAGCACAAAGAATGGTAATTTGGGTGTCCTGGCTTTTAGAAGCCACTGTCCTGCCTGCTAGTTTCCAGGAGAGAAGGTGGCCCTGCCCCAGGTCTCAGTGCATTGCCACTGCCTTGGGTAGCCCCCCTGTGCCCCCCTCGTTACCGCTCTGTAAAATTCTCTTTCTGTTTGGTGCGGTGGCTAAGGAGCCATGGGGTGGTAGCAGGAGGGCTCAGGCATGTCCCGAAATCGGTATGCATGCTCTGGAGGGGCAGGCGGTTGGGGAAGGATTGCACGTCTGTGGGAAGTCGCTCCTTCTGCAGCTGGGTGCTTTGAAGGCAGCGAGGGGCTGGCCGAGCCCAGGGGCAGAGCCGGGGGCGTGGGGCTGGCGTGCAGGAGAACCCCGAAGGCTCTGATGCTCCTCTGAGTCACCGTGCCTCCTCCTCCTCGCTCGACGGTGAAGGAGCACCCATGGCTTTCCAGGTTGGTCTGATCAGAAATGAAGGCAATGCCCGCATCACGTCAGCTATGCCGGTCCCTGCCGGGGGCAGGCAGTGCCAGAACTCACACATTTCAGGGCTGGGCATGAGTGGCTTTGCTTTCTCTTTTTGCTTTCACCTGCAGAAGCCAAAAGCATTAGTAACCCACGGTGGGGAGCACAGGGCAATGTTCTTTCTTGGGCAACATACAGGCCTACACCAAACGCCGGTGTCTGAGCTTGCATGGGGTGTCTCACCTGGTTACCAAAGAAGGCAAGCAATCCTGCATCAAAACAACACAAACAAACAAACACACGCCATCTTTCTCCAGTGCTTTGTAGGTGAGCTGCAAGTAAACAGCAATACCCATGATCAGTTAGACAGTTGTGTTTAATGAGATATATTTTAGAGATTAACTACCGAGTTTAAAACTCATCATGCTGCTGTTACTCGGTTGGTCTCAAAATATCGTGGAAATGAAAATAATTAGACTGCAGGTTGCAGTAACTGTTAGGAAATATTGGCAGAACAATGAAATAAGTGTTGAAAAGCAGAATTTCAGTATGAGGCCTATGACATAGAAAAAATCATTGGTTAATATGCTAATCAAAACATCATAGAGAGTCGCAATTTCATATGGAGAGGTGGCAGGGAAACCTTGCTTAACCAAGTGAGGGTCAGCCAGTGTTAGTAGAAGTCAGAGACAAATCCTGAAGTGACTGAATGAGTAAATAGCAACTGTTTCCATTGGTACTACCTGAGCATATTATTTTTTTGTTTTCCTGGAAAAAAAAGGGTTAGGTTTGTGCAAAAATTTAAAAATGGCATTTTCCATTGCTTTTTTCATGCTTGAAAATGGAGTCTAATAAAGAATGATTTTAAAAATGTTCCCTTGTTCAGGAGAAGCAAAAGAAAAAATGTTGTCTATCCCGAGCCCGAGCTGTCCATCCAACAGCCTGGGTTGATTAACGAAGTCCACACGTTTCACAACAGAAAACAGCAGCATGCCTGGCCCTACGCTCCCTCCTCTCTCTCTCCCCAAGGAGATTAGGTCATCAAAGCTTTATTGAAATACTGTTTTCCAGGGATTCTGCAGGGCAGGTTGGTCCTAAAGGTAAAGTGCATTGATTTCAAGATATAAGGACATATGGAAATTCAGAGCACTTTGCTTCCCTAGCTCCAGTGCAAAAGCTGAATGTGACGTTTCCAGGGGGTTCTTGTTGTAACCCTAACAGCACTGCCAGCAGACATGGCATTATTTTGCAGTTTTGGCTGGAGTTGCCATCACATCCTCCAGGAAATGCTCCGAAGATTGTTCCAGCATTTTGTTGCTGATCCTTGGCGGTTCCAGGTAGCAACAAGGGACCCAGGTGAGTCCCCTGGGACCTGGGACCTGCAAGGAGAGGACACTGCCAAGGTCTTCATCGTCCTGTCAATTAACTGAATGGTTGTGAGGACACCTGCCAACTTCTCATAACTAGACTGGAAAAGTACAAGTCTGAGATTCATCACATCTACCCTCTTGTATGTCTAATTATTTGCACATATATTGCATGGGACTGCTGGGGAGTCCTGGCAAGCCCACGAGACGTCTGCTCCTTCACGGCTGCTCAGGCTGGAGACTCACACAGAGTGGAATTGTGTAATATAATAAAAGCGATCCTAGAACAGCGTATGTCCGATACACCTGGGTTGGTTTGCAAAACAGGTGTGGTTTTGGCTGGGCAGGGTGGATCTGGCTGCGCCTAGCATGTCGGGTGGCATCAAAGGAGGCATAAGGTTGAAAGTGGGTGAAGGAGACAAAAGGCAGGGTTGGGAGGGAAGCTTGGGTGGAGGACGAGAAGCGGGAGAGGTGGCAGATGAGAGGCTGGAGTGTGGGCCGCGGTAACGTTACGCTGTACTCTGCAACGCTGCCTAAGGAATTAGCTGGAGAGCTAGTGTGGAGAGAAAGGCAAGAGTTGTGCCAGAGCAGAAGCGTTTATTAGATGCAGTGAATGAATGTGAGCTGTGCTCTGGGTGTGCTCAGGCACCAGGAGCCCGGCTCCCCGTCACCGGGGTCTTCCCTGCACGTAGGGATGCCCAAAGCACATCGGTGCCCTGCCTCTCCGATCGCCCAGACCCTCCCCAAAAGCTCGCTTTCCAGCTTTCTTCCCCAGGCTCGTTCTCCCTGGCAACGTTCTTTAGGAAAGGCAGCAGCGCTCACTCCTGTTTGATGTGACAGAGGCAGCCCAAGCGCGGACGGGGCACAACAGGGACTTATCTGGGTGCAAGGGGTTGGCAGGAGGCAGCGAAGGGATGATTCGAGGACTGGCACTGCCTGCTTCCACCCCGAGAGGAGAAGGAGCGCTTCCACACACAGCATATCCCGTCACCCCAACAGCCTGACTTGTCCAGACCAGTCGGTGGCCTGTGTGCAGCAATTAAACTTCGCCGAAATGGTAAAGCCAGTGTCTATAAATCCAGATCCGAACCGAGTATTTTTTATGACGGAGGCCACAGCTTAATATAATTAACTGTGACTTACACGCTGGTTACTCTGGTGTGATGTCAGCTTCTCCACACTGTTTATTTTAATTAAAACAGAAATTGTAGGTCTTGAGTGCTGGTAATTACAGCCCGTGGACTCAATTTGCCAAAGCCCCTAATTAACCTGCTATGTGTCTACCTGACTTGAGGTGTTAGTTGAAACATGACTGGTGCAGTGGCATTATGTTGTCTGCAATGATGGAAATATAGTAGGAAGACATGACAGGCTCTGTGATGGGGGATCCATATTTTAAGCTATTCTGCATGACATTCCTTTCACTTTTATGTAGATTACCAGTTTCCTACCTGAGACTTTGTAAGTGATAGACTAGCTGAGAAAATGGATTTGCTAAGAAGTACCCCTTTTTCAGAATAACTGCCTCCTGTATATGTTCAGCAGGGTTTGGAAGTCTGGTGCCTTTGTGGCAGCAGGTTGCAGCAGGGCAGGTGGACAGGGCATGCTCCTGTGAGGATGTCTTTGCCTCTGGAGAAAGGCCGGTCATCTTTCACCTTAACGCTTACAAATGCTTCTGCCCGGCCTTGGCAGCTCCCTCTGCCTCAGGACACTTTAAAATGCAAGTACTTCTCTCCCAGTTCAGCCACAAACTCACATCATTCAAGTCCCTCTTTAATTTCCCATCTCGTGCCTGCTATCACTTTGAATGTACTCATTCCCCCAGTAAAGGCTCTGCTTATTCTCTTGTTCCCTTATGTCCATAGCTACTCTAGTTTCTCTCTTCTTGACTTGTGCAGACCAGCCAGATGTTTCACCACCAGTGCAACAGGGAGTTTTGCCATTGCCTGTAGTGGCCCAGATCAGGGCCTGGAGATAGGCAGCTGCCCTGCTTTTTCCATACTCGAAAAACCACAGCTCTCCATAAGCTTGGAGCTGCACTGACTACAAAGAGCATTAATTTAACCCATAAAATATGTGCTTCCAAAACTGAGCTGCTTTGCACAGATCAGCTTCTACAGAATTTGAACCTGGCTTTGAGGCAAAATATATACCAGATACAAATTAGGCAGCTGTCTACTTAGATTTGCCATTTCATTGTCTTCTCTTATAAATTTTCCCCCTTGCTCGTTTCTATCCTTTGCATGCAGTGATTTTGCAGATAACGTATACCTGAATGATTACTGAGGTAAACAATGCAGAGAGGTGTGCAGGCCAATATCCAATGCAGTTTCTTATTGGCCTTGATGTACCCATCCAGCTTCAAAAATCTTTGGGTTTAGTTGAAAACGCTTCTCTATACTTGAACTTTTAAAGGAAGTCAGTCTGCTGGTTTAGGTACAAATGTGAGCCATGGGACCTCAATTTGCCCTTCAATTGGGTGACATAAAAAATGCAAGAACTTAATTTATGGGCTATACTCTCCGTCCAGTTTATACTACAGAGATAGAGATGTGAAATCCTTTCCATAGGCTGCTCTTCTTTTCAGTTAGAAGTTAATAATATAGGATATCAAAGTTCCCCTTAACAATTTTAAGCACTTTGTTTCCTACAGATTTCCCCTACATTTTGTGGGGAGAGGCAGTGTGTTCCTTGTAACCTGTCATCATTCAAAGCTGTATTAGTCCAAGAGAAGAGAGCCGAGGGAAGGAGAGGGGGATGGAGGAAGAGGTACACTGTGCGTGCATGATTCATGTTAGCCAACATCTCACAACACATTAATCTTCACTCGCAAGGAGAGACAGGCCAACTCCTCAGGGCTTCGCCACTATAACCCTCTCCTCCTCATTCATGAAGATAAATGCCCTCAGAGTGATCAGCCATCATGTATTCTTTATGCATGTGCCAGATGGCTGTCTTGTAAGTTAGCCAGAGAGAAATCTTCTCTATGGAGAGCAAACAGGCGAGATCGCTAGCAGTGAGCTTCCCACAGGTGTGACATCCACCCGTCTGTCTGTCCATCCCTGCAATTCGGTGCGCTTTTGTGTGATGAGCTGGCAGGTCATCCATCCTCACCGGCTGGGCGGAGCTGGGCTGGGGTAGCTCTAGTCCAGTGGAGATTGCTACTGCTTCCCCATGTGCCATTAAGGTGTAAATGACAGGGTTTTCCCAGATCCATCCCCCAGGAGTGTCTCACACAAGGTTGGTGAGGAAACAGTGAAGAGTAAAATGGGTGTGGGGCTTTCTGGGGCTTGAGGAACAAGCCGCGACAGCGCGTTGTCTGGCATGATCTTGTGCTTGCTTTCTCTCTTCCTCCCTTCTAGAGGTAGGATGCTGGTGACCTCACATCACCCGGCAAGGTGCCCGGTGCCACAAGTATCTGCACTGATTCTAGAAGACGCCAAGCAGGAGTTGCTTTTCCCAGCTGTGGGACTGATGGAGGGCAGGGGCTGGTTTGGAGCACACTTACACTGATTTCCCCATGCCCTCTCTCCCTCTCCTTGTCATCTCTGTGGACTCACTTCCTTCTGACTTTGACATACCCAAGCAATGGCCAAAGCAGGGAAGCAAATACTGCAGACGGAGTCCTGGAGCCAGCTGTGAGGCTGGACTACACCAGCGCTTGCAAGTCTGAACAGAACCTGTGCATCCTATCGGTCTGTGATCTGTGCATCCTATCGGTCACTGCCTCCTCCCACCCCAAGAATCTGAACTACCAGCAAGGACAGCCTGATCCAGAATAAAACATAGAGTTAAGGAGAGAGAGATTAAGTTTGTTTCAACAGCAAACTCTAAACTATTTGTGATAGGCATGAGTCTTCTTGCACAGAAGGAGTGGAATCTTTCTTTTCCTTTGGAAACCAATGGCCAAATTCCCATCCAGTGCCTCCAGGATTTTGGCCTAAATTGTTTCATATATTAGAAATTATTCTAGGTAATTATATTGCTGTTGAATCAAGGAAGAGACAGAAATGGTAACACTAAGTATTTTTATTATTATTATTGCTGACAATTGTTTCTCACTAGAATGGGAAGCTCAGAGTGTCTTAAGTTGACATAAATGAAAGACAGACCCATGGGCGCTCAGCATTATTTTAGGTCTTGAAGAAATACCCAGGAAACTAAGCAACACAATTAGCAGAATGCTGTTAGATCATTTATAATAGAAAACCCACCAGATTCATTAAAACAGCCAGTTCCAGCTGTTTGCAACACACAGGGTTAACCGAAAGATTTCTCCTGCAGTGCTGTGGGACACTGCTTGACAAGATGGTATGTTAATCTTCACACGATATGCATGGAAATCGCTAGGCAGGTCTTCATGAACTGGATCAATCAGAGAGCAGCATCGGAGCTGGCTGCTTCATTTGGCTGCCATTCATATATATGCATGCCAGGGAGAAATAACTTTGTCCTAAGCTGCTATGCATCAATGCATCAACTTGTAGACATGTGCTAGACAGCTTGAGGAAGAGAGTGCCATGAATCAGCCATATGATAGGGGTTGTGTGTTCTAAATGGGAGTGAACCGCTCCAGGCTCAGATCTGAGCTTCACGTTCCTGCTGAAGACCAGAAATATTTATTTTTCTCATTTATCTGTGAGACCCACTGTTTTCCCACAGATCTCTCCACCTGCATGTGCAAGTACCTGGGCTGGTACCTCCTCCTGGTTGGGCAACTTGGGTCAGTAACACCATTGCTCAACCACAGAGCCCCACTGCACTCTGACATAGACCAGTATGAGATCTGGGATCCCTGGAGTCAGGAGGCTCAAACTCCTCTAGGTTACAGGTCAGGAGTCAACATTCCAGTACATTTAGGTTGCAAGTTCCTAGCAGCAGGAACCGTTGCTTTGTTCTGTGTTTGGGTAGTGTCCTGCCTGTGGGGCCGTGGCTCCAGGTTAGGGCCCTACAATGCCACACTAATACAGTGAAATTAAATAATAAAATAGCAGCAATAACCATAGTAATTAGCACTTGCTTTGACTTGTTGCCACAGACCCACCAACCACAAACATTAGTCAAGGTTTATGATCATGTCTTCCAAACTGCAAATGCTTGCAAAACACTTACTGTCTCTTCACACATGGAGAAGGGGGGAAAAGTCAGAAAAACAATTGCCTACGACAGATCTCATCACCCAGATTCCTCTGGGTTGCCAGTGTTTTCCTCTAGCTGTAAAAAGTCTCTCCCCACTCCAGCTCCACCAGGTGCGTGGGTACTCATCTCTGTCAGGTAAGGTCCTACACTGCATCTCCGGTGGGGAAGCAAAGGAGGGATGATGCTCAGCTGGATTTCTTCTGTCTGTCATTGAGTATCAGCCACAGCATGAGTTAAAATAGGGGCATAATAGGATAAATGAAAGGGAGTGATTGAGAAGATGTGGGCGATGTGACAGACAAGCAAGCTCCTTGCATGTTGATGAGAATGGCATTATCCAGGCGATGGTTGATTTCTTTTTGTGTCTTGTTTAAAGGGGCAGCATCTTTGAGCAGCCTGGATTTCTTGAAGGATAACAGTTATATTGCAGAAAAATCTCATGTCTTCCCAGTGAATCAATTCTACATTAATTTAACCCAAAAAGCCCACAAGACAAATTAAAACAAACAATTTCAAAAGCAAACCAGTATGGGACAGGAAACCTTTGCATGAGTTGTCAGCCTAACGCACAAAGAATGGGTCTGTGAATAATGGTAATCCATTGTGAAACAAGCTGATATTTCAGTGAGTTTTTAATAAACCAGAGCATCAAAACGATGGCAAGTCTGCCAGCGCTCACGAGCTACATGTGAGAAAGCCTCTTGCAGCCTCTGTGTTCATCTTTCATCAGAGATGCTTGCTAACGCTGTCACACAACTGCTTTTATAGTATATGCTTTATAAACGTGCATTATTCTCAGGCATTTACTGCGGCCCTGCAATTTAGAGAAGTACAGAACACTGAGCTCCATAGAAGGAAAACGCGTACATGGATTCGAAAGCAATTGTTGCTGAAGGAGCCTTAAGGCCTAGGTGTGTTTACAACCTTGACAAAGTTACAGAAACATGAAAGAGAAGGGCCAGGAAAACATATAATTAAAGTAGCGTGATGTTACTGTGCACTTATAAACACGGAATGAATATGAAGTGCTTTTATCACGAGAGATGCTGTTCTCTTGTCACCAACTTTCCCATACAGAGGTCATTCTGACACAGAATGGCCAAAATAAGACATCAACATTGCTTCCACGCAAGGCACATCTCAAAGAGGAGTCCCATTAAATTCAGCAAGCAGGAAAAGGTAGTTTGGAGAGAGCGACAATAACGACCAATTTGGTTATGAAACAGAATACTCTGGAGGCAGCTTAAAGAAGGCGGTCCAGGTCAAAGCTGTTGTGATGGGAGAGAACTTGTAAATTGCGCAGGGTTTAAGGGGACCCAATGTTCCTTCTGATTTAGGAATCAGTTCCAGCTGGAGATGGGCCAGCTTAGGATCCACGAACAGATCCAAACTCAAATTGCAGGGGAGCTTAGGAACTGGTAGTTAGGATTAGACTTCTCATGCATTTTATCTATTATCTTGATAGTGACAGCAACCCAAACCAGATAACTCTGAGGTTGATAGAAGAAGCCGTTCCACAAATATTTAGGGATAAGTCCTTGATTTGAGCTTCTAGTTTGAATTGTAGTAACAATCAGTGAGAGGAAACAACGTTAATCAGGGTGATGCTCACAATGTCATAGTATTAGACACAGCTACTGCTGTTACCAGTATGACTATTTGCTCTGTAGTACGTTGCTTCCCAAAGGAGCCCAGTACGTATCACAAGCTATACTATACTCCACTGGTACTACTGGGCGTCAATTCTCTCATAAACCAAGAGTATCAATGTGACAGCAACAGGGCCCATAAGGAAGGAAAGGGAAAATGTTGATCCCAGCAGTGGGTCAAGCTGCAGCTCTCTCTTTGTGCAGAAAAGACCGCACCTCGTGCTCCCGCAGTCAGCCGGTCCAGTCCCTGCTAGCATCTCATAAATCTGTGGCAACTTCATGTATGCCCTCCAAATTCGTCATCTGATGGTCATGCAGACATCTACAGTTGTGTTATCCTCTGCATAGGTCGGAGGAGGTGCCATGGCCCAGTAAGATGTCCAGCCTTTCTCGCCAAAGCCTTTACCCAGTGCTCCACTGCCCTAGCAGCTGGTGGAAGTGAGCTACTTTTGCCAGCCTTTAGCTTTCCCTGTGTCAGTGCTTGACCCAGAATGATACTCTGGATGGTTCCCAGCAGTGACAGCAAACCACTGAGCCTCATGTGATCTGTAAGTGAAACTCACTTGTCTAGTTTTTGGCTTACACCCTCCTGCCACAGCACTTCCGCCCCGCACAATGCCCCTGCCACATGTCTCCTTGTCCAGACCTGGCACTGCCGCAGCACGGGGTCCCGGAGCAGAGCCGTGGGACTGTCCCTGCAGCCTCAGCGTGGCCATGGCTCGAAAGAGCAATGTGCTTCAAACCACAGCTGAGCACAGGGAACCCAGCCTCTCCCGTGACCATGTCAAATGCCAGCCTTATAACCTGCTGTGGGAGAATCCAGGACTTAGGGGTTCAAGTGGTACTTCACAGGGGTGCCACCACAATGAGCTTCAGAGACGCTAGGAGCTGTGCAAGCTCTCCAGGCCCTGACAAACTCACTGTTTATACAGCTAAAGAAGAAGAGTAGTCTAGTGAATTGTGTATTAAATTGCTTCTTTGGGGAGCTGGATCTAGTTCTCTATCATACCACAGATGTTTCACAAAAACTTGTCATTGCCTCAGTTTCCCCTCTCAGAAATTACATCTTTGAGATATTCAGGAGTAAACAGTTTTCTCACTGCCATTGGGAACGATAGAGTTTCTGTGTTCCTTACTCCCTGACTGGAGCACATACAGGTGATTCCATGGGATCTTTTACTTACCATGGCCAGTGGTGTTACAAGGTGCTATTAAAACTGGTGAGGTGCTCACACAGGGAAAAATGATATCCAAAAGAAATAAAAAGGTTGGGCAAAGGAGTAAAGTGAAAGCCAAGACCATGGGGCAGTGATCTAGCTTGCTGGAGGAACAACAAAGGACAACAGCGGGGCCAGGCACCAGAACCTCAGCCTCCCCAGGGCCAAGCCATCCATCCAGCATGGGTCCAGGTCTCTGCCTGGAGGTTTTCTGTCCATACAACCAACCTCATTCATGCCCTAAATTAAGCAGGAGATTTCCTGCATCTGCAGAGATACTGACAGCATCTTTTGGTTGGGTGGAGTCCCAGGTATTCTCTTGTCTCAGATGCCATCCAGAAACATCAGGTATAAGAGTGATACCACTGCTGAGTGGCCCTAGCTGTCATCAGTGATGCTATGACTATTCCTTGTGTGAGCGGGTTACAGCTAAGGAAAGACGAGGTGTGAGGGCTGTGTTTATTTCACTGTATTTTAATGAAGAAATTGGAGCTGCTGTCAGCGTTACCCGTGGGTGCATCAGCTACAAATCAACACTTAAATAAATGAACTAAATGACGTGATGTCAACTCCATATTCACAGCAAACTACTTGGTCAGAACACAGACTAAGCACTTTGTAACACTAAGCCTATCACCAAAATAACCCTTCAGGTAAAAGCCTGAACTAATTAACGAGTAGGCACCCTGTTCTGAAAGGCAAAGAACTTAGGGGACACAAATGTTAATATCTAGTATCACCGAAACTAATCAACGCTAGGGATGTCTGTGGAAATCTAAATCTGGCATTCCTCATCCTCACCTCACGCCAGCCAGAGCTGCGAACAGCTTGAGAGCTGTCAGTCACTTCCCTGGGGCATCCGGTCCCGCTGCGCACGCTGGTGGTCCAGCCCCGGGGGGCCGCCGGTGGGAACCGTCAGCGGGACTGTTTGGCTGGTGCCAGCCCCAGCGATGGAGCAGGGAGAGGGAGGCAGGTGACTCAGGAGCCCAGAGTCATCCTGTCTTTGAGAAGTGAGAGTCGGTGCCATCCCAGGTGACTAAGGCACTAACGCAGGTGCCTGCGACAGACGCTGAAGGCCCTTTGCTCCCATCACCGAGTCCTTTCCTGCGATGCTGGGCTGGGTCGGTCCCTCAAGCAATGCTGAGCTGTCCATGTTTCTTTACCATGGGACTGATGCAAGAGGGGCAGCTTGCCCCCAAGCACCAGGAGGGATTGCTCTGCCACTGCAGTGCGCTGACTGCTGAGGACAGGCTCTGCCACTTGTCTGGGAGGGCAATTTCTCCCAGACCTTTCCTATATCCCAGTCATGTGTTGCCTCCTGGACATGCGATGGAGGTACAATACTTCTCACTGCTCTCCTGGCCTCCCATGCCTCACAGAGAGCCTGCCTGTCTCATCGAGCACCAAGAGCTGCTGTATATTTATATATGAAGCAGTATGCTGGCTGGACTGGCAGTTTTCTGCTGAGTGGTAGCAAACTTTGGCTAAAAATAATACTAATTTAGCCTCTTTGGCCTTCAGTTTAACCACTCAAATGTTCCATTTCAGGGAGGTGACAGCTGCTTTGATCTGCTTCAGTGGAGGTGGATAGAAAGTTTGAAGCTTGCTGGAAGGCAGCTGTTTTTCCACTGCGGCCTTCTGGGAAGATCTTGTGGGTAAGGGAAGCATTAAAACATAGGTGACGCCTCACAGGACCTTAATTAGTAGAGGAAAACACCTTGGCTGGTATATTCTTTGACGGTCTCAGTCAGTTAATACCACCTCTAGGTCCCACACTGCTGCTGCACAGTCGTCAGTGCAACTCTCCTCCTGGGTGCAGTTCCAGTCTGCTGGGGTCTAGAAAAAGCTGAGCATGGGCTTGGGCTGGGTGATGAAGGGCTGGAAAATGCAGGAGCCTTCAACTGCATCTACGTTTGACAGGGAGCCTGCTGAATTTACACAGTCCTATTGGATTTTACAGTCTCTGCCCAAGGAAGAAGAGCTCCTCCATGGAGGAGGTCCATTGGAGTTTGGGTGCCACTCTGCTGGCTGTAATTAAGTGCTAGTTGGCTAAATGATCTTGTTCAATTTATATGTGATACTTTCCTGGAAGGCTATTAAATGCACGCTATTTTCCTAAGATAGAGGCTTTTGAAGCTATTCCGGGCTTTCATATAAAGATGCATTTAGACAGTTGCAATAAATAGGAGGATGAATGTTTTTCTATGAGTGCCATGTGAGGCCGTCAGAGGCAGATGGAGAGTTCTCAGCACAGCTGTTTTTGTTTTTGGTGACCGGGTTTGTTCCTCTTACAGGGATTCTGCAGAAGTCCAATGGTTTTCACTAGAGACTTGTGCAAAACTGATCTAGTAATACAAACCCTTGGTGCTGGGCAATCAGGGGCTTTCCATGAGTCCGTATGACATGAGAAAAGCTATTTTGAGATGCCCCCTCTTCCTCTTACCCATCTTGTCATCAGTGTCTTTAGGTATTGAACGCTCTTCGTTCAGAGCAGGTCACAGCCCTTTCTCCCGGATAGACACACCTGCCGTTCATGCAAACCCATGTGCAGATGAAGACTGCTCAGGAACCTTGTGGCATGAAAGACACCTCAGGGCATCCAGATGGACCAAGTGTGGGTAGGTTGGTCTACCCACAGATGTCCTCTGTTGAAGTCTTCCTCAGCTCTTGCAGTACTTTCAGCTTACAGCATGGGCAAGCATCAGTCAACAATGCAGAAGAGCCCTGGTCAAGACAGAGAGCAAATGGATCAGGCTGCTGCGGTTCCTCTTCTGTTGAGTCTTTAACCTCTGAAATTAGTAACTAAATTGGCAACTAAATTGGCAAAGGCTATGGCCAAAACTGGACTAATCAGCCGACTACTGCAAAAAGTAAAGAAGCCACCGAGTGACACCAGCCAGGCTTACTTCTTTCTTAGGAGGAAACTTCAAGCTCTCTTGCATATTTAGATATTGAGAGAGCAGCTTTCAGAGGAACTTGCATAGCTCATTTGATTTCTCTATGCAGAAAACACTATGTAAGTTTGAATCATGAAATGCAGGCTGAAAACAGTGGTGGATTCTGGGGACTGAGAAGGCATCTGAAATTGGATCCCGGCTCTGAAGTAGGCACATAACCAATCTCCAAGCATCCCCAGACTTTGATGTGGGAAGAGCTGGTTCCGAATGCTACACGTGGCCCCCAGTTCTGTTAAGGCCCAAACTGATTTTATTATTTTTTCAATCTGAATGCTGCCTCATATATAGCCCACATACCCCTAACGTAGGGATGCTTTAAAATGGGGATCAAGTTCTACTCTGTCACTGAGCACTGAGGAGGGATTCAAAAACTCAGGAGGAGCCTATTAGATATTTTAGGGCAGGTTGCCAGTTCTTTTGCCAGCACACAGACTACTACAAATTCTTACACGCACATACATAGTTCAGACTCGCCCTGCGCAGTGACGCCCAACCGCATTTAATTCCTGTGCATACCATCTCTCTTTGCCAGCCTCCTCTCTGACGCTTTTTTCCTTGTTCTCAACAAACGCAATTCTAAATTCAGTCCCTGAGTTTCCATTAAGGATGAGCAAAGCAGAGCCTGAAACTCTGAAGCTGTTTTAACCCATTTGCTCCTGGATCAAAAAGCTTCCCAGTTTTGTTCCAACAACTCAGGAAATTTTCCTCCACTGAAATCTTGAAAAAAAAGGGGGACTAAAAAGGAATTAGTTTTACTAAGGTGGAGCATTTTCTTCCTCTGGTGTGGTTTTACTTGCAGAGATGTGAGTTAAAGGAATGATGGGGAATACAATCTTAAGACTGATCTGAGTCTTCTGTGAATATTCCTTTGTAGAGCACACTCCAGCATATTCTGGTCTGTACTTGTGGTTGGTAGTTCAAGGTCACATTAAAGAGGCTGCCAGTGCAGCTCGGATCCTGCAGCACCTGCTCATGCCTTGGCTCTGATCATTTTTCAGCAAAAAAAGTTTGCATGAATAACTGTAGAAAAAAAAAGCTCCTGGCATGCCACGTGGTTTCATTTTTATTTTATCGTTTGCAGTAAGAAAGGGGCATTAGCTGGAGCACAAGCTAGGCGTATCACTGGGCCCCGATGGAGTTAATCGTGATCCCCTTTCCTATGGCCATCCACCACTGGGTGAATGCAGCTGCATTGTCCATGATCACAGCGCTGTGTTAAATGTGCTGCTCTTCCTGGAGCCATAACGTGAAATACTCGGGGCTGTACTAAACAAAGGCCTTACACTCCATTTTGCCTGTGAAAACACGGAGCTTTTCCATGAGCAGCTCCTAGCCCCTCATGGCATCGTGGTGCAGTCTGTGCTTTTACAGTTCACTGAGAGCTGCCTCAGCAGATCCACCAGAAACGCCTGTTTTCTAGAATTTAAAATTGGGCTGGGAAAAAAATTCAATGGGCTGAAACTTGACATTTCAAGGCTCATCTGGGGAGTTCGTTTCTCATATTGTACCAGATTCTGGCATCTTCAAAGGGTGAATTTCTATTTCCTTGTAACTGAAGCTGGTAAGAGTCACTGAAAGAAAGAGTGAAAAAATCTGAGTATTAACTTCAGATCGGGCATGTTTTAAATTGAGCAATGAGCACCTTATGTATACGTACATGAAATACATATTCCCCCAAATGAGAATTAGTTATTGGCAAATCCACAATGTGATGTAGCAACAACTTCCAGTGTTCTGTAAGATAAGAGCTAGTATTTAATCAACCAGGAGAATCAGATGAAATGGATACCATGGAATAAGCATTATTCCTGTGGAGGTGCCAGCTCCAACCCAACAATTTTAAATTGAAGTTTGCTGATGTTTTTCGTCACTCTGATCTGGTCTGAGCTCTGCACTCTGGATCACTATGGCCTGTTACCTGTGAAATCATGAGGTTTCTGCTCTCTGGAGTGGCAAAAAGAGGATTTCAATCACTCTGCACAAGCCTGTCGTCTCCCTCCCCATGGTGGGTCCCTGCACAGTCTGCTCCTGCTCCTTCAGCCTCTGTTTCCGCCAGCGCTAGCTCGCATCCTCTCAGCCATTTTGGGACAGACACTACAGAGGCACTTCAAGTGAAGGTATGTCATTGACTGGCAAATGGAAGATTTTATAGCATCATTTCATCTTTTGATTTGAGCCTTTTGAAGAAATGATCCACCAACACAAGAATTGCCTGATTTGTAAAGAATTTACTTCTCTCCTGCGACAAGAAACGTCTTAAAGGTCTGCTTGCCTGCCCAAGTTTTGCTCTGCTGCAATTACGCTAATGCATAAGTTTCACTGAAGCTCCGAAAGTGCTGGTGCTGGCAAGGTATGAGATACCTAGGCTCAGACCAACGTAAGGTACATGGAAAGCAGAATATTTTGCTGCACAAATGCAGAGCATCTAGAGTCAGGGTTTGCACCTGTGCAATTACTTTGATGTAGCCATACTGGAGCAAGGAGAGAAAAAAAAGCAATTTAGATGAAGCTTTCAGCTGACAGAGAAAATAAAAACACAGCTTGTGGTTGTGTGAACTGATCTGTGATAAAAATGTTTGCATAAAATTACATGCAAATGGCTGGGAAGTACAAACATACCCACAAGAAAGTCTGTTCCACTCAGGACCAGAAGCAGAAGTGCTGGAAATATAGGAAGCAAACTTGACCTCAAGAAAGTTACAGGGTGAGAGCATGAGCCTCTTTCAGCTGCAATCAGTGATAAAGCACCTAGTTGTCTCACTGGGCATGGGATCACCCCCTGGTTTTGCAAACAAAGGGATTCTGTCTAGCTCAGAAAACATTTAGGTAAGCACCCAGACTGCTATTATTTTACAGATCTTACAGATATATGAAACCTGTAGAAGTGCACCTCATGGGGAATATGTCTTTGGGACCCCATCTGTCTATTTGGAGGTGGAGGCTGGGATGGGCATTCAAGATGCAGCAGAGGAGGCATTTCCAGTCATCTGCCCCATGCACTTTGCCAAGCCAGGATTATTCTGGGTCTCAGAACTTACAACTCCTTTGTGGAATGGGGACAGGCCCAACCAGTATGACTGTAAGCTCCAGATCAGCGTTCACCTACTGAAGGCAGTTGCTCATGTTGGTGTCTCTTGGCTGTTTCTTGGGGGAGACTTTCCCTTTCTAAAAGCTTCTCTCCATCATCTTTCATCTGCAGGTGGCTTCCTCCGTCCGGTGAAGACTGCATCTTGCCTGCTCGTGTGCCAAACCATCTGACTGAGCCACCATCAATTTAACCAGGGTCTTCCTGAGGTAGCATAATATATGGACATACATTTTTTTAGAGGTCTGATAGGTCAAAGATATACATATATATATGTAAGTGTGTGTAAATAAAAAATAAGTTTTCACCTTCGTTTTAACCAAAGATAGGAAAAGTAATAATTATAACTTAAATAACATTGATGCAAAATCACAACAGTATTTTGCTTATCTGATCTTATCTTTCCTTTCATGGTCTGGGTTGCACAACAATTACAGCTAACTCTGCAGAGGCTAAGAGATAGCATAATATTGCTCATAAAGGTTATCATCTCGCTGCTTCTCATCACGGCCACACTGTTGTTAATAACCCAAGCTTGAGTTTAAACAGGAATACTTATCTTTAATATATATTTCCTGCTCCCATGTATTTCAGGCAAAAGCATTGAATTTATTGGCAAGAAGGACAAACAAAAACAGACTCCCGAGATGCTAAGCACATATAAAAATCCAGATGTTTCCAGCATCAGGATTTTTTTTCCCCTTTCTTTTGGTCTCTGTTTTCCTGCCAGGCCTACAGGAAAGCACACACAGAATGAAACGTCTCTCCAATGGTAGCTTTGAGGAGCAAACTCTACAAACAAAAAAAAACAAACACAGTCAAAATCAAGTGTTTTCCTCCTTTGTCATTTGTTCGGCTGCTGCCAAGGCCCAGGCTCGTACCTGGGGTAAGAGTTTTTCCTGTTTCTTCCAAGGCCCCGCTTATGTGACCCAGGGACTTCTAAGGCTGGGAAAGGAGGGGCACGAGGGGGTGTCTCATCTCGCAGATCCTTCCTGCACAACATCTAAGTCATGACTGCTTATTGATCCTGAGCGTGCATGTGGCGGTGGAGATAAAGATGTGTTTGTTGTACATCTCGCTGTGGCCAGGGCATCCTTATCTCTGCTGCAAACTGGGGGCGATACGGCTTCTGCGGGTTCTCGGGGAGGCTGGGGAGGGAAAAGACCTTGTGCTCAGGACTAAGGAATTTCCCTTATTATCTGATTAATCTTTAGGACTTCCCTGCCTTCCTTCCCCTCATCTTACAATCACACTGTGTTTAGGGCTGGAGGACTCCTGGGAGTTTGAAGGACACGCTGATTTATTCATTGTTGCATTACTGCGTTAACGAAGGGCAGTAGTCTTTCCAACTCGGTGGGTTCTCTAGACTTGATAAAACTTGCATAAAAACACTGGGAGGATTCGTCTACCGCATTGCTACTACTCTTCTGCTTCATTAAATAACTGCTGCATTAGGTACTCTGCAAAATATTAGTGCAATTAGTGATTTACATTTATATAAATTTGATAGTGACCTGCGATAAGAGAATGATCCTATAGCATCTTGCTGATGCTACTTTTCTTCTCAGAGTGTTATTTCCCAATATCTTACTCCATCCCGACCTAGCAATAATGAAGTCAATGAAAACTTTGCTTTTGATGTGAGAAGGAGCAGGAAAAAACTCACCCTTAGATTCTTTACACAAGCCTGGCTCTCATTAAGTTACTGGAAAAACATATATGTGTCCAGTTTGTATACGGAAATTATGTTGATTGTCCCTTCTGGCTGTAACAAAAAAAAAAAAAACAAACCCCAAGCAAAATAAGTTAGGAAAGAGAGCATAAGTCTAACAAAGAATATTTTTCCTGTGTATTAAGTACCGTGTATTCCATGGTTGTGCTTACTGCTCAGCAGGGGAACTCATTTTCAATGGAGGATAGCAAAGTTAATCCTGTTCTGTTTTCTTCTGCTTACTAAAAAAGCTGAAAGACAAGCATTTGTTAATTGCATGTACAGAAAATGCACATGCAGAGCTCAGTTTAATCCCCAAAGTTATAAAGATTCCAAGAAAACCAGTTTAAATTAGGGAGAGAGAGAGGAAAGAGGAAATGCCCTCTTTCTTCTTTTCCTTTTTTTATCAAAAATTTTTCAGATTGTGGTCGAAAACTGAATGTTGAAAACTATCCTTCAGTTACACTCTGTAAATCTGGGACTTTCTGTCAATTCAGTGTATCCTGTTTCACCGAGCTCTGGCAAGAAGTTTACTGACAGGGAGAAAATGTCTTTTTTGCATAGGGAATTGTTTGCTCTGCCACTATCAGTTGTGCTAACAGCAACTTCCAAAACGTTATCAGGATCTAACTTTTCAGTGAAGTTTCTTCTGGAACAGCTAAGATGGGTTCTCTTTAGACATATGGCTGCTGCCTGGCCACTAGGCTTCCCAGAGAAAGACGGTGGTGATATTGCATGACAAAATGTAGGTATTCTGCCAAGTAGATTTACCCGGTATAAAAGGCATCTTCATGGCGAAGGCCATTGTTTGCTCTCTGAGCAGTCACTGGATGCTGGGACAGCCCTCTCTGTGTTTCTGTTGCCTCTCTGTCCAAGCACAGCAAGTCACACACAACCAGCAAAACTGATATTTGCAAAATGGGGAGTTTCAACATAAGACTCCAAAGCCAGCAGTTGAAGAAAGTCATTTTCCAAATATCTGAGTCACCCTCTGCTCACCAGCTGCCAATGGGTGCTGCTGCGTGCTCTGCCCCTCGGAGAACCAGATCACTTCTTGAGCTGTTGCAAGCATGAGAGTAGCTGGCGATCTTAGTCACTTCACCGTTAAAGTCTTGCCCTCATGTCATCGATGAAAGACTTGATCTTTTGCCGTTTTTACAACAGGAACCCTTCTCTCATCGCTTCCCAACATGCCACAGCAGAACAGAGCTATGACCCATCCTCTCATATTTGCCCTTCTGAAGTACAGAAGGCTTTTTCAAAGGCACAGTCCCATTTGGGGTTTCTTTCCTAAGACTCCGTCCAACAACCATCTGTTGTGCTCTTTTTGTTGACCCGTAACAGGGCACAGTAAATCTCACTTCTCCCAGCCATGGGTACACAGTGACCAGTATCTACCTCTTCCCTAATTTTATTTTTAATTGGTTCTGTGGTTGCAGTAGCTAAGCCCCCCTTGGGTCCCTGGGAAGTCCCGTTGCCTCCTTGACACAGAATTGCCTCATGCAATTGTCTGTAAGAGCAAGGACAGGCAGCCTTCAGCACAGCACCCACGCTGTGCCTTGGCTTCTCCCCTTGCAGATGAGTTTCAGAATTCCCAACCAACTGCATGACTTTTCCCTTTTGTTTTTAAGACGAACTGGTGTGTTTACATGCCCAGAGACATTGACAGGCAATGATTCATCTCAAGAGTCAATCTATGTCTTCCATGGATGGTTAGTAGTGGTTATTAAGGCACAGACTGTCAAAAGGTTGGTGTCTATATCTGAGGTGAAATCAATGGGGATTAGGCTGAAAAGACCCAATGTGTAGTTCAACTGCAAGATTCCTGGAGAACAGGGGACTGCTGATATCTTGCTGAAGATTTCCTTTGGAGTATGGGATTTCCTCTGTGTTCCCCTCTCAAGTTTTAGCCCTCAGAACTGGTCTATTCCAATAGTAGAAGAGCTAAAGCAATGGGGAACCAAAGTCTGGTCCTGCATCCTGCAGGAATGAGGATCCAGATCTTGCAGAGGCTGAGAGATAGGACAATATTGCTTGTAATGGCTATGATGCTGCTTCTCCTCAGCACACCCACACTGTTATCAGTAAGCCAAAAGGAGGAAAAAGGTCCCCCTGTGACTCAATTGCCTGTATCCCTTCCTCCAAATCAATTTTGTTTTGTGTTTTAAACGTGTAGCTAAATTAGGTCCTTAAAGATGTATAATTTCTATGTGATCCACTCTAAACACGCACAAGAAATGGCATCCACAGAAAGAGGCTGGAACGCAATCTCTTTAAGCATTGACCACTACAGTCAAACCAATGACAGCCCAGGAGGCTGGCCTCCATCTCTGCAGTGATGCTGCTGGGTGGACATGTTTTCATGAAGCAATTTATGCCTTCATAAAATGTGCAGACCCCTTTATCGTTCTCCTTGACTTCGATATTTTTTGCTGAACTCATCTAGGCTTTTCACTCAGTCCCGAGATATGGGAGAGGAAGAAGTAAACCCAGCCCCACTGCAATGCTGCAGGTCCTGCTGGGGTTCCCTCAGGGACCAGCTCACAGGTTCTTCTCATTATCAGGAAGTTTTGAAGGGAAACAAGTATTTGCCCACCCCTTTGGCTGACCAGGACTTGGCTTATCCACGGAGGCAGAAGCGATGGTCAGCTAGATATGAGAAAGGGAATAATTCCTCCCACACACCCAAAGACCACACTCTGACCTGGTGAGCGAAAGGCAAATATGGGCACTAGGGAGAACTGTACGGAGACCACCTCACCCAGAGGCAGAATCAGAGCCACGCTGTGGGTGGGAGCTGGAAGACAAATCAGAAGGAGAGGGAGAGGAACACAGCGGGAAGAATAAGAGTGGGTGAAAGGTTCATAAAGTCATTAAAAAGGAGCCTTCTTATTCCCTCCTTGTTGACTATTGGCACTGCAGACTGGACACAGGCATTTGGCAAGACTTTGCCTCTGGGATGCACACCACAGGGACCTACCCCGTGCACCGCACATGCTGCAGTCCTCCCACCCATGAAACCTCTCCAGGGCCCTCTCTGGGTTTATTTCATCTTGGAAACCCACCATGCCTCTGATGTCATCCCCCACTGGGGCTTGAATTCATTTCAAGTTGACTGGTCCAACCCAAAAAAACTTTTCTTTGTATATATGAGGTATATCTATGGTCCATAAAACACCACACAGGACTGAGGTGGCTAAAGACTAAGTGATAAACTGTTGCCAGCTATTTATACAATTGGTTCAGAAAAAAGATTTTTATTGATTGAATGCATCATTTTTTCCCATTATACTTTTGGGGCTACTTAAATCAACTCTGCTCCATAGACTGAGGCTCCACCCATTGCGCAGAACTCAAGCATGGAGACTGGGAGGAACATTAAGAGCCAAACTAATTAATACATACAGTCTCGTGTTTATTAGATGCCTTTTGAAACTACTGCTTGTTACTTTTAAAAAAAGACTCAAGGCTCAGTTATACAAACACTCTGCGAAACCACTCATACTCACAAACTAGGAGTGAATTATTCATTTTACTTGCATGAAAACTCTGTAGAAGCATTTGCTTCATGGCAATTGATGAAGCATTTCAGCATGTCTATTTTATCATCAAATAGAAGGAATCCGAGAACATCTTAATGCCCGCAAGATCCTTTGTCAGTAAGAAGCTAACGTTTTGTCCCAGCAATGATAAAGACCTCCTCTATAGCTCTTGTCTAGGACTGGGCTTTGAACTTTAAAAGTAACCCGTGCCGATAAACAAGAAACAGTAGATTACAGTTCATAGCTCACATTAAATTGTTCTCTTGGCTTTTTTTGTTGTTGTTTTTATGTTTTAGGCAGGGACAAATACAATGTTTCATCAAAGGTGAGGTCACAATTTGTTTATTTATTGGGGGTATTTTACACTTTGCACTGCAAGCTGCTGCAACTAAAAGAAACATGGGTTGGCACAAAAAGGGGAGGAGGAGTGAGCGCTATAATGGAAGAAATGTTACCCAATAATTAAAATTCAGTGGTACTGTAAATCCTAATGGAAACAACAATGTGTCTTTGTGTACAATTAACTCTGGGCTCCAGTTCATGATAAAAATTCTAGCTTGTAAAAAGCCCTGACCTCAATACCGACAGCTCAACAGAGGCTCACAGATCTGGCTTTAAAAAAAAAAAAACTTTCACAGAGGGGAAACAAATAATAGCTGGACTTGGTCCCCTAAATATGCTCCAGTTATTCAGGATGGTTGAAGACAAGAAGATACAGGAGAAGTAGCAAGGGGAAAATAGTCCCATAGCTCAAAGAAAAGTACAAAGTGTTGTTTGATGTCTAGAGAGAAAATTCACCCTCCCCCTCTTGTTATCCCAATCATACATTCTGTGGGGCACCCTGTGTGTTAACAGCGAAGTCCTAGAAAATCTTTATTATTATTAGTTTAATACTTTTTTTATTGTTAACAAAGCAGACAAAACGAGTTGTTCATTACAGTGAGTGACTGACAGGGAAACATGGAGGACTATTCATTAAGTAATTACTACTTTTAGGCAGAAAAAGTTACTGTGCTTAAAAGAGGGAAAAACAGTACAAAATCAAATTGTCTATTCTTTTTTTGGTGGGTGTGTGTGGAGGGAGTAATGTCTCATGGAAAAGACAGTTCTACAAATGTCAATCAGTTTGACAAGCAATTATCAACTTTAAGATAAGGACATAGACTGTGGGTAGAGTACCTCAGAGCAGACTGCCTCAGTTACCATGCAGTGGAATGGTGGATAGAGTGGGACTTGTCCAGAAGAGTGTATCTACAGCTTATCTGCAAACCTGTAGAAATAGGATCAAACCTCGTAATATTTTCTACCCAACTGTAGTTCAACTTGCAGAGGGCTTTTTTTTATTTCCCACCACTTCTAAAGAAGAAAGGGCAACACAGTGCCTTATGGAAGGACAATGAATTCAAAAAGGTATTTTGGAAATACTTTTTGTCAGAGCTCAGACAGGCTGGATTCATACTTGGGCTTGGGATGTTTCTCTGCGGCAGTGAATTCAGCAGTTGTAACATGCTTCCTCCAAGGAAGGTGAGAAACAGGATTGTCAAAAACATTTAAGTGTCTGAAGCCCTCAAATCCCAGCTGATATGTTTGCTTTTGAATCCCCTTGGTTCTCCCCGTACAGACATCTACATTTTTTGTCATTATTAAAATGGCCCAAGAGTCCATGTTTAAACATCTGAGGACTAAAACATCAGAAATGCCTACTTCACTTCCTTACACTGGAAAATAGGGGAAAGGCTCTCCACTTACCTGGCACCATGCCTCGGTAACAAAGCGCTCAAAAAAGAGAGCTGTGACTTGGGTCTGAGAGTAACTTACATCCCCTTGGTTTCAATAAGAGCTGTGGGTGCTCAGATGCTTTGATTGCAAGGCTCTTTATTAGGTGCTTAAAATACAGATTAAACAGAGAGAGATGTGATCTCTACACTTGTGGAAAGCTATGAAAAGAAACAATTCTGCATTTCAACCACTGTCTTTTGATCCTTAACCATAGCTAGATTTAGGAAGGAACATGCTTGTGTACACTGCAGTGTGTTAGCCCGTGGCATCTGGATGGCTTACAGAAGGAACAGACAAGCCTCCACCAGAAGTAGCTGTTCATGGTAAAAAGGAAAGAAAGCTTAAAATGAGTGGAAGTATGGAAAAATAGCACTCTCGTGCAAATAATCTTTACAGTGGAGAACTCCATCTGCTCTGGTCCTGTGCATCTGAACCTATTTTGTGCTGAACTCGGGCATATATCCATGCAGAGTCCCTGGGAAGTTGCATTAAAAACATTAAGTCCCAGGTTTTTGTATGTCTACGCATATCCTTACAGTGTCCCTTAACTCCATGCTCACCCAAGCCATGAAAAAACATTGAAGTTGGTGGGATTCCTCAGGAAAACCATTTCCAAGGAGAAACGTCATTGGCATCGGGTCCATTTTAGGCAGAACAGGAACGCATGCACACAAGTGCCAGAGGGTTGCACCTCCTGCGAGCCAGTGACAACAGTGACAACCAAAGGCATAATTCTTACTGATGCCAGTGGGGCAAGAGCAGGTCCTTAATCCCCATGTTGTTTCCAAACTTCCTGTTTTGAAATTGCCATAATTAAATTCTAAAGACTGAGAAAGCACCAAACAAGTTGCCAAGTTTATGTCAAGCTTTATCAGCTGATCTCGTCATAATCCAGTAAATAGTATATCATGTACATCAAATCTAATTAAATCCTCTTGAGATACGGCTTAAAAAACAGACACAAACAAGAATCAAACATTTCAAACCTGCCATTGTACAATCAGAACTAATCTGCAGGGAGAAGTGAATTTCCTTGAAATTTGGACAAATAAGCCTTCTATGTTCTCCTTTCCCCGGTGGCTCACGCTTTCTCTGGCACACACAGTCAGAAGGAAAATGCAGGTACTGGGTTTTTACTTTCAACATAGATTGCATGAAATGCACCTCCAAAGTCTGTCTTCTGGACTAGAATACAGGATGAGGCAAAGTAAAGGAGACATATTTATGTATTTATCTTCAGTATTCTCAGCAGTACTTTAGGTGCTGTCCATATGTAAAAGAACGATCTCTGGCCTTGGAAAGCACAATGAAAAAAGTTGTAATGTGAACTCAAAAAGGCAGCAGTGAGTTTGTTGTTCCTAAGTCAGTGTCTTGCTCATCACGTTATCTGCCAAGCACCTTTCAAAACGCATCTCAAATGCACCATAGGTGTCTGTGTGTGTACGTAAGCCCTTAGGGCTACACCTATACTACTAGTAAATTAAACAGTGGCAGGTAATATTCCCAGGCATTGATTTTGATAGTCTATATTGTCAAATTCCTAGAACCTGCCCTGGCACGTTTTTGGCCTGGATCAATTAGTGTTCTCCCACACATGTCCCAGGAATCTAGGAGTTAGCGCAGCCAGAGACCATTCCCGAGAGCTGCCGTGTGTTCAATCATCCTGTGTAGTGACGAGAAGAGCTTAATAATATGGACATGGCTCATTCCAGGTGAGTCGGCCTCATTGCCAGAGAACGGCCCTAATGACACCTAATTTTCTAATAAGAGCTGTTGCCTACATTCCCGTGTCATAGCCTATACCTGCTGTATACTTCACCTGGGTACTTCATAAGAGCGCTCTACCCTGAAGCCAGATCACATCAGGGCTTTATGAAAGGGCAGTTCAGGACTTTGTCTGTTGGATGACTTTATGAACTACAGCTTTCCTACACTTGGGCATGAGCTGCTCTCAAATCCAACCTTTCCAATAAGTTACATTAGGTTACAGCAGAGCTGAACGTGGTAAATGGGCTTCTCTGTTCCCATCCTTCTTTCTCGATATGAACTAGCACATCCCTGATCTCTGAAAATCAGCAAGAAGTTCATGTTTGCATCTCTTGCAATCCTTTAATGAACTCATTCAGAAGACGAAGAATTCATACAAAGCAGTATAATTTCAGTCTGGCATAAAAGCAGTCCTTTCACCTCCAGGATTAAGCTAAAAATCAAAGCTCTGAATGGATTTGCCTCAGGTGAACAGAATAGCCCCTCTGGTGTGGATTCACCCTACCTAGCTTTAGGTATCTAAAATAAAACCCTGCTTTCCCAAGGCTTCCTCTGCAGCCAAAGGAACCTGACACCAGAAGATGATTTAACCCATCTCAGACCTAACTTGTGTCTCTACTAATACAAGGAGCATAGGCCAGCAAGTCATCATTTTGGCATTTCAGATTATTGGCTTTTACCTGCAAACCTGCAGTGCTTCTTGGTCTGCCTGCTTTTGACAGTGACTTTCAAGTCTTTTACAAGCATCACCAACTTTTGTCTGTATTTTCACAGGAAAATAAAAAGAAAATTAACCAGCTCCATCTCAATCACCAGTTCTAATAGCAAAAGTGACTGCCAGAGTTTCAGGCTAAACCTGATTCAAGTGAAGTTTCTGTTCTTCTCACTCTCGCTCACTACAAAACATCTTAAGTTTCATAGCACCAAGGTGACCCTGACTGGGAAAATGAACCAGCTCCCTTGCATAGCAACTGTTCATCATATATAGTTCATTCCCATAACTGTAATTTCACCTAAAGCAATGTTGACTGGTCCTACTACTTACTAACTTCACAGATAACAGTAGGGTGGATGCTGGACTAAGAAGTTCTTCTCCTGCCCAGGTTTTAATGCCACTATTCTGTATGTTGTGATCATTCAAAACCTCATAGCAAAGCTGGGAGGACAGCTCAGCCCTTGCTTCCACAGCACAGGAATCACCACTTAAATTTACACCCCCACCAAGCATTAACTGGAAGGGGCGTGCTGCTTCCAACCGTACAGAGAACTGCACCCCAGACACTTGTATTGCAACGCTACAGTCCACTTAAATACTGTGTAGTGATACGGAGAAAGGTTTCCTGACTGCTGGTGTTTGCAGGTCTCTAAAGGTGAGGAAGAAGCAAAAAAAAATTCCCAAACATTTCAATTAAGAAAACTGCAGTTTGTACCTGTGGCATTTGAAAAGTGCTTAAAATGGGATTTTTCTTCCCTGTTCGCTGACTCTGTTCCTTAAAAGAAATTGATTTTGGTTGCAGAGCCTGAATTTACCTGCCTTTTTCTCCTTGGAAATGCTTTAGTACAGCATGTTGTTCAAAAGTTGCAATCTGTGATACTTTGCAGTTTTGTAATAGTGTGACTTTCCTGGTCCCCACCTGTCCTTCCTCCCCTCCACATGCCGCTCACACGGCCAGTCACTCGTACGGCACAGCACGTGTTTCTGTAGGCCGTGTCCTAGAAGATCACCCATCATTCTCAGCACACCCATTAGTATTGTGCACCTTTAATTCACCCTCTTTTCCATGAGGTCTGAAGTTCAGTATGCAAAAGCAGCTTCAAAACGAGATGTTGCCAAGCTTATTTACAGAGAGCTAATGACAGAGAAACAATGACACTTAAAAAAAAAATCAATTCACCCGGTCATTTGGCAAGGAAGGAATACACATTTCCCTTCTTTCCAAGGTTTTGCTTTAGTCCAAGGGGGAGAGGTCTACTGTGTTCAATGCAAATAATACTGCTTATGTTGAGTATCAGAAGAGCCAGAAGAGCTAGTGACCTGTGATGTCTTTTAAGCAAGATAATATTTAATAGTTTTAAAAGGAAGGAAACTTTAATCTTTGAAGATCAGGGGTTATCACAGCAAAATATATTATCTGTCAGCGTTATTATTAATAGCAATAAATAATGCTAACACCTTGACAAATTGAGTTCACAGCTGATGATCAGCATTAGCTGATCACTTTTTTGCTAAGTTGGTCTTACGACCTCTGGGCTGAGCCTAGTTAGCATGAAGTTGCTTATCAGCTGTGCATCCATAGCTTCAGCACCATCAGTCATCATCACCAAGACAAGCACACAGGATGAAAACTATACCTTGGCAGTTCTTTCTTTGTTGCAGCTTTGATGTTGGGACAGTTGTTCTGCCCTCAAGGTTCTTCTTTTTCTCAAAGACACCCTTCCTCATGCCAGTGATGGCTTAATATGTGGATGTATTTTTGGTACCTAAGGGGCATGTCCCAACTACATCAACATCTTTTTGATTCTTTTTTGCACAGACAGTTTTTGGTGATGAAATCTTTCTGTTCAATGTACAGGATGTGTTATGGGTACTTCTTTGCAGGTGTCTAAATTTCTGCCTAACATGCTGGCGGGTCTCCATATTTTGAAAACACAGGTCAACACTGAAGTTATACCTAAGCTGTAAATTTTCTCTTTGGGCTTTGGAGTTGATACCCCCTTCCCAGATGCACTTGTTGAAACTCATTCTTGCACCTAATTTAGAAGTAGATTTAGATGTCCTACGCAAGACTTTTCAATTACTCCAGTAAGGATTCACTGACTGCAGCTACTTGGCTCTGTGAACGTAAACTCAAAGCGGCACCTGAGGAGATGTTCGCTTCCCTTTCACTTCACTTACCTGTGGAAGCATCCTTGGGGCTAGTTGTGGGTGATCCAGCTGACACTGGGAGAGGAGAGATCCTGGGTGTATCCTCTGCTGCTTAGCCCTGGCACTCAGTGCTATGCCTTACAGCCTCTCATATGACCAACGTAGGGCAGACACAATGGCCTTGGGCCCTTCCTGCGAGGGACCAGGTACCGCTCCCAGCAAAGGCAGATGGGATTTGCCAGCTCACAGAGCTCAGGCTGAGTTCTGGCTGCCTTTAAAGAGAATACCAACATGAGGTGCTTGGCTTCAGGCTATCCTTGGGGTAGTCTGTCTATCTATCTTAGCTAGGTGTAGACATAGTCTTTGGCCCAAGGTGGAGCAGCATTTGCTTCCCTTGGGTACTCTGGAGCGATTCACAGGAGACAGAGAGGAACATGCTGGAGAACATGGCTGCTCACCTCTCATGCCCACCTAGAGGTGAGGCACCTGTGATGAACCTGCATAAAAAAAGCCTTCCTCATAAACATAAAGCTTGGAAAAAACACCACTCTTGTCCAATAACATCAGCATGCTTCAGCTTAGCTTCATTTCTCCTGTAGCCAAAATGTAAGAGCAGAGCTGTTATGGCCAATAATATCTCCTCTGCATTGCAAAGCTCCTACCTGGTTTAACCCGGGTATTCATTCCTGATTAAGAGAAGCCCAGTAACGAGTGGAAGAACAAGCTGGAAGGACACCTCCTCCAAAGCAGCCTGTAGTCAATAGTAAAGCTCAGATCTGCTGAAGTATTTTACTTTACAGAGAGATTGCACAGAGTATGCAAGTCCTGGTACTTCAACCCTCTGCAAACACTTTCAAGCTCATCGTGTCTATCTCATTCTCCATTCATATGTCTCAGTAACTGCCAAGTTACCTTTTTAGTGCGATATACTTCAGATCTAATTTGTATTTCCTTTGGTTAGCACTTCCTCCCTCCTCTCTCTTCTCTGTCCCCCCTCTCCCTTCTGCCTGTTTATATTCTGGTTTTGTCTTTCCGGCCACTTCATCCCCTGACTGATGCCAGCAGCCACCAAACGGAGTGTGTGCTCTGAGTCCTCTTCCCTTTTCCCAAGAAATGATACTTGTTTTTGGGCAAATGTGGTCAGCAGCACTGAAGTATTACAGAGTGCAGCTTTGCAGACCGGTCAGCTCTCCAACAACTCAGGGCTGCAAAGCAGTGGCATTTCTCCAGCGTCGCTTCCATTAAGGCCACTGTTCCTTCTGTTACTATCTGATACCAACATCCCTTCAGGCTAGGGGCATTAATCACATTTAATAAGTCATTATCCCAGGCCTGAAAAAAATTATGATAGAACCACAAGAGACAAAGGCCAAGAGAAAGAAATTACATTGTTCTTCCTTTTGAGGAGCAGACAGGTTAAGAGGCCCAGGTTCTGGAAAGACTGTGTTATTCAATCCCACTGATCCTTTGCAGTCCTGGCTGCAAGTGCCTAACTCCAGTCCACCTAGCAGAGCCAGGCATGATATCTGGGTTTCCAAATAACCCCAGGCAGTGAGGGGACTGTCCTGGCTAATCTAGCTCTCAGCTGCACTTCTGAGACTGCCTACTTCAAGAGCAGTTGCAATCAGTTGGGGTAATATGAAGAAATGACAACCAGCAGTTCTTCCATGAAGCATTTAGGTGACGACACTGATTGAATCATATTCTAACTAGCAGTCTAGTACTAAAAGACATGTCTTTACCTACTAGGTGACTAAGGAAAGGCATAATATATAGATCTAGGTGATACAGTCCCAGAGAGACCTTACTCCAGACCTTACTTCACAAGATGAAGTCCCAAAGACCCAATATAGTGTTTTAAATTGAATTGCAGGAGACTGCTGACTTCTATACAGACAAAATAAAAAAACCCAAACCATCTGAATGACTGTTTTGGGATATATTAAAGATGGTTACCAGAAGCTATTATATCATCTTAATTAACATGTCATGGCTGCTTCTCTGTTGTGTACCGTGGCCATTGAGAACTTCACAAGGGTTGCAAGGACCTAGCATAGACTGTCCTGTTCCAAGAACAGATGTCCCATTTGAGCTAAAGAAGACTCAGGCATGACTCTAAGGCATGACCCATGGTTAAATCTGGGTGATCATGGCAGTAGAGGGCAGTAGTGTACATCACCCCTAATGCTTACAGAACCAAGGTGGTCCTGCTTGTCAATGACCATTTCCTAGTGGCCTAAGGAACAAGATCAATAGAAGTTTCGTCATCCTCCAGAGACTCAGAAAACACTCTGCCATTTGATGCATGGGTTTTTTTCCATGCAGTCACCAACATTTCCCAAAACTGAACGCCAGACGCCATTCTCCAGTGTTTAGCACCTCTGGTGAAGACTGAGTTTTTGGGTGTATGTCAGCAATCGCGGGAGTGGTAAAACCTGTGCAATTGGATGCTCCCACCATGCTCACATGATGCTGACCACTTGTGGATGCAGGGACTTATTTTGGCATCTGCCTGGAGAGCTGAGCTTTTCCAACTTAAATGAAAAGGCAACAGCCAGCATACTACCAAGGGCTACCGATGTAAATGCAATGACAGCTCCAGGCTGAAGAACAAAGGACAGGAAAATGAAAGGCAAAGCTGATGAGCCATCCTCAGTATTAGCCCTTGTCACTCACTTTCCCCTCCCGAGAAGATTTAAGGCCTCAGCGACAGCTGTCAATCTCGCCTTCCCTGCAAGAGGGGGTTGGTTTAAGTCAGCCCTTGAGTGGTGTATCAGGGGAGGATGGCAAAAGGGATTTTCTTTTGTTTTTTAAGTAATAAAAGAAGATCCTGTGTCTTTAACCTTCAGGATAACCTTGTTCCAGTCTGGTTCTCATTGCTGGACTGCTCCTTGATGAGCTTTTTATGCCTGATTAATTAGTACACTGAAGCGGAGGAGGGGGCTGCTCTATTTAGCGACTTGTGCCTCCTTCTGACTAATCCACTACCCAGCATTACAGCTCCATAGGGCCTGCAGTTGCCTCTCTCATGCCTCTGTTGTGGGGTATCTTTACTTCTTTCTACTTTTTGATTGTATTGTTTCCTATTGATTTAACCACATTTATTGAGGACTAGCTGGAGACTAGGTTAATTTGAGTTTGTAGGCTTTATTTCTCCACTATCACAAAACTTTTCAAAGAAAAAGAAAATGCAGATGCAGGAGTGAATGGTTCAGATTTATGGAGCATTATCTTCCAAAGAGCAGCTTTTACAGTGTTATTGATGACAAGAAATCATATTTTTTTAGGAAGATAACTTTGCACATGCTGTTATTGCCAGTGTGTGTACAATCAAGGGAACAGGAAAAGCACTTTTTGTGCTTTATTTTTAGAAATATGAACCCATAATAATACAACTTATGCTAAATTATTTTGTCTCCCAGTTTTCCCAGGGAGGCAGAGAGGAAATACTGACCCTCTTGGTAGATCACGTTCGGCTCTGCTGATAAATAGTACTGGATAAAAGCTAAGCAGTATTACTAAGGATAAAAATAAAGGCAGCTTTTTGCTCAAATAGCTTTTTGACTAAAACTGGAAAAAGTCAAAGTACAAGTCAGATGCAGGTGTACAAAAGAAGTCTTTGGTTATTAGAGCCAGGGGAGATGGTGGCTTCTTTCTCACTTTGTCACTCTCTAGAAGTTATGGGACAGTCAAGTGCAGATTCACTGGGAGAAGTAATGGTATATGAGTCCCCTTGAGACAGCTTGTGCAGTACATACACCCCTGGTCATGCAGCGCAGGACCAGCCATGTGGCTACATTGCCCTCTTGCCTTTCCTCTTCCCAGGTCAGGTGAGGGCTTTGCACTTGATCAAACACGAGTTAATGACTTTATGTAGACATACCTGGGTGAGGTTCTCAAGCCTCTGCAAGGGGACAGGCAAGGTGAGTGTTATTACGTCCCTCCTGATCTGAAAAGCCTATGAGTCAATGAGCTTAATGTTAGCCTGAGGGTTAACACTGATATATATGTTTCAGTTGCTAACAGGAGGGGAACAAATCTTACTGTGTTCACAAAAAAAAAAAAAAAAAAAGCTTCTTTCTGGGACAAGTCCCAGGCTGTAACCACACAGTTACAGCAGGGCCCCCTTCAGCCTGTTATTAGCAGACGTGGGTATTGTCCACCGTCTGTGGTGGCTGCTTCTGAGCTTTGGTAATCCTGCTGTGTCCTCGGTTGGACACCTTTGCTGGAGCTGCAAGCTGGCATTTCTGTATTCCAGAGAAGAGCCTCTTTCATGGCACCATCCTCAGTGCTCAAATTCTTCTCTGGGTACACAATGGCATGTGTTAAATTCAGAACTCACATAGTAACTAAATGCTCAAAGAGCCAAATTCCCTTTCCTGCTGTAACTCTGGTCTTGGAGCTGTGGCAAATAGTCTGGAAGGGACCTGGAGAGGTCATGTAGTTCACCTCAGCTCCCTAAGGCAGGATCAGATATACTCATGGTGCCCCTTGTTTGTCTAACCTGTTCTCAAAGGCATCTGGGGATACAAATCCACACCCTCCCTGGGTGATCTCTTCTGGTGCTCACCTGAGCTTTGACTCACAGCATGGTGAATTCCCCCAACCTGATGCAAAGAGAGGTTAAGTTTTGAATTGAAAATATACCTTATATGGAAGGCATGGTAAAAAAAAATTGGAGATAATACATGTGTATCTCACCTGTCTGGTATTCAGACACTCAGTGACCCTGTATAACCTAGACGAGGCAGTTTAGCTGTAAATAACTTCACAAAGTAACGAGAAATCAGCCCCTCTGTTTTGAAAACACCATATTATTCCTTAGCAAGCCTGCTTTGGTAGGTTGTGTTTCAAAAAAATGTCCTACTGATTTAGTGACACATGGAGCCCTGTTTCGCCAGAGAGAAGTTCCATGCTCAGCTAACCCTAGCTGGGGAAGCTTTAGTTCAGTTTAACTTTGTTTTCTAGTCCAGTGCCTGAAACAGAAGAGTTTGGACTGAAGGTGTCTTTGAATGAAAATTTTCTAGAAGGGGAAAGCTGAAAACCTCATTCTGGGTATCTTTTACCTCCAAAGTACATGACTAAAGCTGCATTTTTCCCCTGGAAGAATCCCGTTGGCTTCTGGAGAGGCTGAACTGGGCAGTCCCCTGGAAACTTTCTGTTGCCCTGGAGGACAGGAGGGTTTAACGGTGCTGAACCTCCCCAAGCACTGCCGACATGTGGCACAGTTGTGGAAGCAGAGGAGCACCGTGAAGTGAGATGCATGTGATTTTCCATCCTCTTACCTTGGGTTACTCTGAGATGTGGCCCAATTAAGAGCGAAAGGAACTGGGGTGCCAGAGGCACTTCCTCTTTCAGGAATTACTCTCCAGCAAACAATAACTATCCTTTCAAAAGATAGGTCCTGAACCACACTGCCTGTTGCTCAGGAAGGATAAATGTCATTGCACAAAGCATGGGTGAGACCCGTGCAACACAGCCTGCGTTTCTGCTGCGAGGAGTGGCACAGCATGGAGCCCGGGAAGACCTGGGAGCCTCTTCTGCATGGACATGCCTAGAGGGCTTGGCTCCTGCCTAGCCTAGCAAAACATGGGCTGCAAGGAGGCACAAGAATCCTTTAAGGGGAGAGTCTAGCATGTGTAAGCTGAAAAATAACCACTACACAACACTCCAGAGGAATAAACTGGTCATGGAGGATGTTAGGCTGAAAATTTCAGCAGCATCTCCTTAAACAGCAGCAGCAAGTCGGTGCCCATGGAGTGCTCCAGGAACTTTGTCAGACCACGTTAGTGATGGCAACAAAGTTCCTTTTGCAATATATTTACTCATCGAATACTAGAGCTCTAGCACTAAGCAGAAAAACACGTTCAAAGTTAGGCAGATCCTTCCTCACCTTTCAAAATGAGGTCAAATACCAAGTTCAATTCACGATGATAAAACAGGTTACTGCCAGTAATTGCTTCACAGTTTCCATCTTCAGAGGAAGTGAAACACTTTGGTGGTCTCTGAGACTCCCGATTCCTCTTTGCACAGAACTCGAAGAACTTTCCCATCCCCTTCACGTGGGCGCTGTCCTCTGCCACGCAGGGACTGTCCACCTCCCGGCAGCTGCCCCTGGCCACCAACCGCATCCTCAGGTCCGGCCATGCCCTGCTGCGGCAACAAGCGGGTGAGGGAACGGCAATCGAAGCAACCTTTTTTTCCCCATGATCTTACATCTGTTTGGCATCTTGGCAGGATGCAGAGAGTTTTTTTCTCCATTGTGGCCCCTGTACTGGCTATGAGTAGCTGATGTCTTCAAGCTCAGCACCGAGTACATAAATACAAAAACATACAAGCAAAAACACATGTATATGGCTTATAGCAGCAAAACTACCCATTGTGCAGCCTGGTTAAGTGCAGAAAAAAGATATACATGTGTGCAGGGAAGGAGGGAGATTTAGTTTGAATTAAACTGAATTTCCCCTTGACTCCTAGCAGCCAAACTGAAAAATAAATTATTCGCCGAGGCTTATTCCCAAAGACAGCCCTGCAGGACTGCAGGCCCAGGCCACTGCCCCGGGTGAATACCATCTAGAGCTCAACTTGATGGCAAAAGCAAACACTTCGCTATCAAGAGGAAACAAATTAATTTTCCTCCTCTGAAATTGGGAGACACTTGCATTAGGCCACGCATAAAATAAAAATAAGGGGATCCCAAAAGAAATTACAGAGAGCAATAAATATGCCAAGCCATTGCCTGCTGAGAGCTGAAGGAAACAGGCTGAGATGAGAAGAAAATATGGTTTTATTCCCCCTTGAAACAGAAAGTCTTATTAAAACCAGCCCTTTGAGGCCGAACGTGGCTGTCTGTGAGTCAGGGCTGTTGTCTGGGTGTCGAGGGGAGACAGCAGCAAACACCTCGCGGTGGCTGCCCTCCCAAGGAGCCGGCACCACCTCTGAAACGCGCTGGAGGAACAGACCAAAAAGATTACCCGGACCCGAAGAGAGCAAAAGAGGCTCAGGGGACCTGCTGCGGGCAGTTCTCCCGTGGTGAAAGCTGGGGTGCTATTCGGATGTGCATGAGAGGCCTCCTGCTGCGGGCTGGAACATCCAGCACTGTATTTATTAAAGAACTGGTTAAAATATTCAGTTTGAAAGTTTGGGGATTGAATGAAAAGTGAAAAGCATGTAGATTTGTTGTAAGGAAAATGTTGCTGTTCTAAATTAAAAAAAAAAAAGAAATCTGCAGTGAGTGAGACAAGAGGAGCAACTCCCCTCCCACTTTGTAGCAAAACACAAGGTAATGTTTGGTTTCTGACTAAAGCAAAATCATTACAGGAAAAATGTCGCCTATCAGGAAGTTTGCTGCGCGTCTTTGTCAGTCCAGAAGTGATTTCTCCAGGGACAACCTGCTCCATCATCCTTTGCTGGCGGTGTTGGCAGATGTAGGCAGCCGCCCTGCCCTCTCTCCTGCCCTCTCTCCCGCCTGCCTTGCAGCTTGGTTTAGAGTCAGAAAGGGTAAAAAATAGTGTAAGAAATATATTTGCCTGCAGGTCTTACCCTGCCCCTTCTTTTCCCTGTCAGAGCTACCAGACCCACATTTTTGTCATCACCAGTAACAAGGACCAGATCCTGACCCCATCAAAGCCCCAGTGCCAGTGCCAAGGCAGCTTTCGCCGCTCGGCTGTGGGGAGCCACGTGTCACCCCAGTGTCACACTCCTGCGGGGGCTAGAGAGGTAACTGGGATTCAGCGGGAATGGTTTCCTCAGGGAGCAGCATCACTGTGTCATGCTGTAGCTTAGCAGACATATTTGGTGACAATTTTAATTTGGGAAGATGTCTGCAAAAACGGGAAAGGAGTAAAGGAGGCTGGTTTCATTTTATATGTATCTCTTTCAAGGAGGACTTTTTTTATCAGCTTTCCAATGTTAATGCCTTATTAACGGTGAGGCGAGAACTAACAAAATAATAATAATTCTTTCTTTTCACATTTGCACTCTTAACACACTTAAATAATTTCTAGCATAAGTCAATGACATGAAAGTAAATAAACAGAGGAAAAATAAGGGCCAAGTTTTCTGGAGTTTGGGTCATTGCTAATAAAGTAACCAGAGAAAAAAAGCAAAACGGTCAGGAAAAGTGAAAGGACAGGCAGAGCTTTACAAGAGTTAGGAAACTGTTGAATGCCAAAGGAAAGGAACAAAGTGAAAACCAGACAGTGAATCATCGTCACTGGTGTGTGCAAAACCCGACTGGGAATTCAGGCAGGTCCTCTTGTTTTGGTTCGCCCATCCCTTTTACTCTTTTTGCGAGTTATTAATACTTTGCTAAGCAGCTGTTTGAGGTGTCCCAGAAGTGAGCTTCCTTTCCCTCAAGCCTACCTACAGCCATTCTTCTTTCCCTGTAACCTTCCCCAATCTCCCTTCCACTCAAACCGCTTCTTGCTGTGGCAGTGCCAGGCAAGAAGGTGTTCTGGCTGACCAGGGCTCGCTGAAGTCAGTGGGAGTCTTTACTGACCTGACGGGCTCTGATTGACATCCTTGCTCTAGCTTGACATTAGGACAAAGTTTTAAAGATGGAATTCAATATTTAAGAACACATTAAAAAAAAAATGTAGGAGTGGAGAAAATGGGGAGGAGGAGTAAAACAGAGAAGGTCTCTCCTAACAGATGTATTGTGCTTCTAGGTCTTTTAAAAGGGAGGGGGAACACTGGCAAAAGATATTGTCTGGCTGGCAAGCAGAAAGGAGAGTAGAAGAGAAAAATCCTTGGGGGTAACCTATCTAAGAAGAGAGGCACAATGTTTTCACCCTTTTTATTTTGGCAGGCTAGACTAAAAATCGCAAGGCACATTTCTGTTTTATTGATTGCATTGGCAGTAGGTTTGCCCAGCAATAGCAGACTAGCTGGGAGTTAAATCATAGTAAATCAGAAGCCACCAAAGCAAGAGAGATAAGAACCCACCACACTTCAGGACAGGTCAGAATCGGTTTTGTGGTGATGGCAAGCAAGTGCATGGAAAGGACGGGTCCTGCACTGCAGCTGCACGATCAGCCCCAGCAAACCGTCCCGGCACATAATCACCAGCCTCGGCTCAGCGACTGAACCTGCCCAACAGGCTCAGGGTGACCCGCTCCTGCAAAGCAGAGCATCCGCCATCAGACCCCACGGATGAGGTAAGGAGGAGTCGCAGCGGCAGCAGAAGAACCTGGAGGGGTAGAAAACACCAATTATCTCGCAGTCTGCCTTTCAGCACAGCCCGCTTAAACACCTGTAATTTTCTGAAGATGCAGACAGGTTACTGGACTCTTCAAAGGTACTGCTTCTGGCAAAAACAAAACCCAAAAAAAAACCCCAAACCCAACCTTACTTTAAATTTAACCCTCTCTGTCAGGCATAGTATTTTTAGAAGCACTTAGTCCCACGTTAATGTTTCCTGGATGTGCTCAAACACCTTCTGACGTTGTATTGAGGCAAATTAGTGAAGATGGAGGCTCATAAATCCTCAGGAATTAGAGAACTAATTAAATGCCTGTGCGATGTATTTGGGCGCAGAGCAATGGTGTGCAGACCTGTGTTTTCCAGATACCCCAGCTGAGCTGTGCTTGCTGCAGGGGGCCAAGGAATGGCTGTCTCTTCCCCAGGTCCCGCGATGAGTAGGGCTCTGGGGAGCCGGTGGCACAGGCAGCCTCGGGTAGCACCAGGGCACGGTGCCATCAGCTTGTTTCCTTCTAAACGCAGCTGTGTTTGCTGGGATCCCCGTCACATCCCATCCTCCTTGCTGGTCTCAGCAAATCCTCCGCCTGCCCACAAGTGCTCCAGGGATGCAGAGGGCCCAGAGCTCCTGTGCTCTTCCTGGTGGCAGAAATGGCACCACAACGAGGGATGTGTCCCCAGAGAGTGGATGTGGGGGGAAAGTTGCCTTTTTCCTCCATTGGCTCTTGCTTCAGTCACAGAAGACTAGGATCTCACCGTCCCAGCACTTCATTCCGTAAACAAACTCTAGGTCCTGGACATGTCATGACCCCAGGCTCCTTGGAAGAAGAAAGATGGAAATAACAGAAGAAAGGCGGCTCTTGACTCAACACATACTGACTGGTACCAAGAATCAACATCGATCAGCAAGGATTCCTGCTTCCATAAGCAATTTAATCACATTTTCGGAGTATTCAAAAGTGCTTAGCAGGCACATCCGATCTCACAGGTATTTGTTCGATGGCTCCTGAGTCTTTACATCATTGCGTCATTACCGTCATAAATAAAATACTGCGAGTAACTCTGCAGGTGAGCCTCTCCACGCTGGCCATCTTGCTGAGGTCAGGGGAAGCCCTTGCAGGTGGCGTCAGCCGGGGATGGCTTTGCTGGACACACTGGGCTCTAACAAGCCTGTTCAGAATTCAGATTATTCTAAGTAGTTTGCACAGCTATTCTCAGGAATGAGTCAAACAATTAAAGTTAAAACCCTGAACTATTTTTTCCTAATGAAGAACTTACTGGTTTAGGTTTTTAAGCCCCTGGCTAGGAACCTTCCTTACTCCTCTTCAGGGCTGGGTACAGCAGAGCCTCCACTGACGGCACTGGCAGGTGTCCGCACATAAACTTCCATTTAGGCTCCATGTTTTATAGTCTTAGTCTTAATCTCAGTTTCTCCTTGTAAAAATGTCTTTTCTCTCTCTGGGAGAGCACAATGAAAATGAAAAAAATATCCAGAAAAATAAATTTACCTTTTCCTTTAAAACTTCTATTTGAAATATTGTTTTGGAGTGGAGAAGTCGGTGGAAAGGAAGTCCCACACCGAAACCACCAAAGTCCTATAAAATTTGAGGGAGTAGGATTATCTGAGCAGTTTCTGTGGGTGTACGTTTTCCCTGTGCTCCCCTAAGAGCTGATTGACTCCCAGCATGTGCTGGCTCTGGGTGGGGAACGCAGGGGGAGATTTGAATGACTGCTTCTCCACAATGCCTCTCATTGTCTTTTCTTCTCTTACAGCTGTTTTTGTGAGTGTGGGTTTTGAGGGACTGTGTGTGTGGTTTTTGTGTGCGAGGAGATTGCAAAAAAAAAAAAAAAAAAAAGATTTAAAGGGCTGCATTTGGGGGAAATCTAAACTCAGCCTCCACGTTTGCATGCTTTGAATTACACACCTAGATGCTTGCCCACTCACTTTGTGTTGGCTACAGTTTTGCTCAGGCAAAACCTCACATGGGAGTGCTCAGACTGTCTGCATGTGCAAATTGGAGGATTAGCTACCTAACAATTGGTCCAAAAACATAGAACGGTGATTTACAGGCTCAGCCAAAGTAACAGGTCACATTCTCTGATGGAGAAACTTGGCATCGCATTACTGAAGTCAGAGGAGCTTTGCAGATTTACACCAGCTAAGGATTTGGGCATAGGTGTTTCCTGAGTGAGAAAAATCCAAAGGGAAAGAACTACTCCATTCAGTTTGTTTTTACAGAGCAGAGTCTACAGAAAGTGGTCACTTTGCCAAAGAAGCAGGGATCACCTCACGGGTGTTTGTGCATGAGCAATAACATCTTAAGGGAATTCACAAATTTGTCCTGTGACAAAATTCTCCCATTCCTGCCAAGAAACAAGAACCACTGCAGTTTAATATCCTTTTTCTTTTCCTAAACAGTGGTATAAATGGCATTTTTGTACTTGGAAACTTCAGGCCCATACTTTCACTGTACTAATTGCAACTGCATTCACAGTTGCGGTAAATGGCCACATCCCTTGTAATTGCACATGAAGCTACATGTAGTCTGCATGCTCTTTTCTGAACACTGGGGTGTCACTTGACTACCACAAGAAATGTGCTTCCTACGCACTTTGCTTGCTTTATTTTCTTTCTTTCTTAACTCATTGCACAATGTTGCAACTGTAAAGCAGCCTCGGGGGCTGCCTCATTTATTCAGGTCTACCGCCGCAGTGTCCCCCCTTCCCTCACGCTTCCCACCTTGCTTGGATAACTTGTAGGTACAGGATGGGTTGCTGGGATGGAAATGGTTTAGCAGGACCCATGATCACTGGAATCTGAGACCTACATTTTAAACGTGTCTATAATGTTACTGTTACTCATTGCTTTGTTTCATTGGGTGTGTCATATGCCATTTTCCCTTAATGAGGAGCTGTTACAAGGCGAGTTTATTCACCCTTGCTGGGTGTTGGAAGATCAAACCACATGGGGTGACAAGATTACAAACACTTTGCTGGAGGGCTGAAAATACTCTGGAATGGGATAAGAGGTTTAACATGTTCACAGAGCCGCAACTTGCCAGCGAGTGGAAGGTGGTAATGTTCCAGAGAGCATAGGAAACAATAACTGGGCAATGATGAGATGTGTAAGGTACAGGAAATATTAAAATTCAACAAAATCTGCTCTGACACCCAAGCCTCAAATAACGCTTCTAGGGGTGGATTAATTATTCAGGCAGAAATCCGCACCCACCCAAGCTTGCTACCTGTGCGTCTGCCAAACCCAACCCAGCATTGCGCCTTCAGATTCACAGCCACCCTTTAAACATTTGTATTATAATCGTACGGTTCTTTGGAGACACTACTACAGGGGATTGCAATGTGATGTTGCAATGGGAACACCACTGCAAGTAAATCACTGGTTTGGCAGAAGATAATGAGGAGCTGTGTGCTACGAGCTCCTGAGAACATGGACAGAAGAACCGGCTGCATGGGAAGATGAGCAGCCCTGAAGATCCCAAAGCAAAGGGAGCAGAAAACAAGTCAGCTTCATGAAAAAGCAGACAGGCTGTCCTTGGAGAAAGGCTACAAGGAGAATGGGTCTTTGCATTCAGGTGCTCAGAACGTTACAACCCCAGCTTCTCTTGAGTGTCCATTTCTGCAAATTCAAGAGAGGACTTCCTACCCAATAAAGAATATTAAAAAAAAATCCCCGGTTTCTCTCTATTTGTGTGTCTTGCTTCAGACACACAAACGTTTTCATGTATATATGTAAGGTTAAGCTGTTTCCTTTTTTTGGAGTCAAGACAAGATTTTTCTCCAAGGTCAGAGGAGAAGGTACTGTATGCAGTTCTTTGCCTTCTTCTGCAACATGAGCAGCTGTTGATTTTCAAGGAGTACCTGGTCTGGTCATTTAACCTAAAAATTGACGGGTATTCAAGAGACCTAGAGCATCAATGAGACCTCTCACTGTCTCCTGGTCTTTTCCTGTGCCATATTAATGGCTTTTACTGAATATCTTGTTACAGGTTGAGAAGTTCTTGAGTATGACTAAGACTGTGTGCACTGGAGAGAGAAGTGGTGGAATAAAAATGCGCATCTGCCTGATGCTTCTTCATCTTGCCATAATATGCAAAATTGGATCCAGGCTCCCCAGAGTTTGTGGCACAGGTTTTTTAGTTCTGGCCCTGATCTGATCCCAGATAAGGAGGCTGAGTTGCCCTAAATGGTCTCACAGTGATTTGTGGTAGGAACACGATCGGTTGTTTTCTTACAACACCACAAGAACCATGACAACCTGGAAAGGGGAACTCGCAGTGTCTGCACACAGAGGAGATTTCAACATCAGACATAACCAAACTCTGGTGAGGAATGAAATCCAGGGGGGCTGAAGGTCACAGACTTGTGCAGAAGAGGTGAGAGAGACTAGAAAAGGTGGAAGTGGGTTTCTGAGTAATGAAAGGTTTGAACGAGCTGAGATGGCAGGGAGCAAAGATGACAAGGAGGGCGTGGGAGACTTCAGGATGATTTTACCTCAAACTGCAGGATAAAAACATGAGAGGGAACAAAATAAGAGGAAACGTTACCCAAGCTCTAGGGAAAAATAAACCAGAGATCCCTATAGCAGATTTAACCCCTGTGTCTCTAACAGACTTACCCACACCTCTGCACTTTGGGGAGGTTCAGCCATGAACCAGATTGCACCTTTGCCCTCTGGCTCATTTCTTCTGGAGGAAAAAAAAGTGTGGAAAAGAATGAACCAGTAGGAGGAATGTGCTATAAATCATCCCAGCAGAAGTAGAGGGTTGACATAATTTTTCACTTGTATCTTGTTGTTGATAAGAAGGTGATTTCCAAACCAACAGACCCTAAACAGAGATACTCTAAAGGCCTTCAGAAAAAAGTTACGTGCACAGAGGCAAAGTTGCAGAACTGGGCCCTAAGTGGAATTAAAAATAGATCGAGTAATAGCATATAAGGGTCAGAAAGCATTTAAGCAGCAGTGACGTTATTTTAGGGACATTTGTTGGCAAAACTTAAATGGGACCACAAAAAAGGAAACGTATGCACAAGTGTCACCTTAGAGCAATTATTTAATGAAGGGGACTGGATATTAGGAAGAGTTGGATGGCATAAAATCAGAGCAGGGGAGAATGGAGTGAAGAGGTGATGCCAGTACCCAGAGATAAACAGGACACCGAAAAGAAGAGATCATGAAGGTATCTACACAGCTGCAGAAAATCATCCTGCCAGCAGTGTTTGTGGTGAGAGCAGGGAAAGTGTCTGTGTGTGTAGGAGTGCATGAGTAAGATGAATCATTTTCAGAAATAGAGTCCCGTGAGCAGCAGAACCAATGTAGCCCTTGGACGTATAGCTCAAGACTGACTCGATTTTCTGGTGTCTCACAGGGGATGAGCTCATACAGCAGGTTTAGTGGAAGCACTGACAAAAACACTTTCCTGAACCCAGGCACCTATTTTCCTAAAACTTATAAGCACTTAAGATCTTTGAACGCACTGACAAATGGGTTGAAATTGGGTAACAGGTCCAAAAGCTACTAGGGAGAAACTGATTGCCACGCAATGATAGCCACAAGCAGCCATGCACACAGTGTTAACGCTGTGAAACCAGGCTAGGAAAGAGTACTTGCGAGTCTGTCACCTCCTGTGTGCTGCAAGGGGATATTTTCATTCAATTATTAACAATCCGCTTAACAAAGCCACATGAAAATGTTGGCGAATTGTAACCCAGGCTAACATCCTAACATTCTTTTTTTTTTAACTGTATTTTTTTTAACTGCATTTATCTAGTAAACTACTATAAGCAAGTTGAAGCTGATGGGGCTTGCTCCCGGTTCCACCGCTCAGTGCCTTGTGGTCTTAGAGAGCTGGGTTATCCTAACCATGTTTGCTTGCCGTGTGAAGTTTCAGCCTGCTGTAACTGGTGGTGGCACAATCAGCTCCATCTCTAATAAAATGGCAATTAAAAGACTCTGGAGGTTTTATTACCTGGTATAGTTGAAACGCTTGCAGATGCGTTAATGAAAGTACTGATCAAAGTTTTACTAGTATTAATTATGTTTTCAGGCACTTTGCTACTTCCTACTTTTCAGCAAGGGCCAGAAGGAGAGGCATCAAAGAACTGCCGCGATGGTGATGGCCCCTGTAACATCACCACCAGCAGCAGCAGGAAGTCCTGCTAAAAACTCCGTTTTCCTTTGGGAGAAAAACTTGTATTTCTAGGCTTGAGTACTTTGAGTAAAGTCTGGATGTCTACATGGAATTGCTGAACATTTTAAGCCAAGTCCAATAGTCCAAGTTTTTCCAAGGGCTTTTACATTCAGCTTCCACAAGCCAAAGAATCAAGGTCAATGCATTCTTATGTCCTGAGGAATGACCAAGAAAAATGTTTCTATAAACTTCTAGAAAAAACACTTAGCACCGTGACTGAACCCTGAAGAAATTAACCTCAGAAAAGACTGAAAATTAGAGCTCTGTATAGATTTGCCTGCTAATTTATTCTATGAAATTGAATGGGGAATCTTAAATAGCATTTAGACTTAAATACACATTTTCAAATCCATTATCGTTACTTCTCATCTGCATGAAAATAATACCCTAAATATAGAGGATGTTGAACAATTGTAAAGGAGGGTAAAGTCCCTGTCCAGAGAAATTCAGAATCAGTGCAAATATAAGAGGGAGGAAAGGGGTAAAATAAGCAAGGAAATGAGCATTACTATAGCAGGCAGATGGCTGAGCTGGGTAGAAAGGGATTTCTCTTCTTGCAGAATATTTGAGAATTTTAAAATGTTCCCAAACCACACTCAGATGAAGCCAAATCTTTTCAATGTGTTTTGCTGAAACTATTAAAAAAAGCAAATATCTAAACAGTTTTGTTTTCAGCAACACCAAAAAATAATCCCCAAACAGAAAGAATAATTTGAAAACACTGGAAATAGCCAGAAGCTGGATGTTTTCTGCTTTGGGGTTTGTTTGTTTTTAAGCAAGTAGCTGTAAAGTTTCTTCCAAAAGAATGGAAAAAGTGAAAATGATTTTTTTTTTCTTTCCAAAACATTTTGTGTGGAAATACTTGTGATTTTCTGCTCACCATACTTCAGAATCAAATTGTCAGAGCAGTGACCCTAAAGCCTGGGAGCTCCAAGCTGCAAGAGTGCTATGACTCAAGAGATGTCACAGTTCTTCATCATTTTGCAGAAGGGTAGTGAGACGTGACATTTGAGACTTGGGAAGATGAACTACTGCTGACTCATATGTCCTGGAGGGGGAAAGGTGGGTCCCTCGCGGTACTCCCACTTTCTGATGGGAGGGATCCCTGCAAGACGTCCTTAGCAGTTGCTAACACAGCCCACAAAGCAAGGCGGTTTGCTTAGCTGGTGCTTAACGCTTCTCCGGAGAGTATCAGGACACAGTTTCAAATCCTGTGTTCATCAACATGGGATGCAGCAGTTGATATGCACTTATGGAGACCCATCCTCTGCAGGACTGCTGCAAAGAAACCTTTCAGTAGAAGGAAACAACTAAAAGAACTCCTGGGAGCAGGCTGTGGGAGCTGCTGATGGCGCATACCTTCTCCCAGAAAATAATTTTCAGCTTTCTGTTGCCTTGGCAGATCTTTTCTGGCTGTATCCAGGCACCCACTGTCCATTAGCAACTTTGGCAACTCCAGGCCAGCGCAGTTCAGTGTCCTGTACTTAAAACTGACTTTGAAGCTCCATGCCAAGCTTCAAGCAAAGCAGTAGAATATATTTTTTTTTTCATCTAAGTGTGGTCAGCCACATGCCTTGCCTAGATCAAGAAAAGCATCTCTTTTTTCTGCAGGTGCACTAGGGAAAGGCCATGTGCCTTTTCACACTTGCCTGTGTGGAAGGGCTGGCCCTACGCCTCTGCTGAGTGCTGTGTCTTTTCAACAGACACGAGGGCAAGCAAGGACAGGCACATAACAAGCAGGGGCACAGACGAGTAGACACCCAAAGAAGCAGAGCTGATGCATTTATCATTAGCTTGGGGTTAGTAACTGAGCATAAAATCTGAAGAACCACCCAGCTGTCAGACAATTATTCATTTTTTTATCTTGTCAGGCGCCGGGAAAGTATTCCTCTTCAGTAATGAACAAAATAAAACTGCCATAAGAACCACTGGTTCCTGTAGTCTTACCTTTCCAAGTAACCCTTTTTAACTGGTCTATTTGGTGTGTCATTTGTGGAAAGAGTCAGGGCTTGGTCTTTAGAAAACTGAAAGAGTGAGATCACTGGGCTTCGGGATAGGGCCTTTATGAATACAGGACCATTACACTACCCTTTGGTTTCAGACAATGTGGTTCCAGGGCTTAGCTCCAGGAAAGCCCAGGCTGTCTCAGCATCTTCTGCTAAGCCAGTAGGATAGTCAGCATCTTACCTCAGGATCAGAGCAGTCCTACCAATGCATCCCAGGCTGGTGACGTGACTAATGTCTGTCAACATTGACAACAGCACTTTGGTTTTAATTATTTTTTATGATACCTCCCAGCACAGTGGCACATATTTATAGGCAATGCTGTGCTTTCTTAAGGTAACCAAATGCTTTTTTGTGTTAAGACCCCATCTGCAGTAAATTATAACTTTGCCAAACCTAGAATATTCAAGCTGAAGTTTTTCCGTACCAGTCATCTTCCAGCATAGAATATTCAATGAATTAGCTGTTTCTCCGAGCATCTGAGCAAAGATTCTCATACACTTTGGTGATAAGCATAGGAAGAGAAGAGGGGAGAAGAGGGGAGAAGGGAAGGGAAGGGAAGGGAAGGGAAGGGAAGGGAAGGGAAGGGAAGGGAAGGGAAGGGAAGGGAAGGGAAGGGAAGGGAAGGGAAGGGAAGGGAAGGGAAGGGAAGGGAAGGGAAGGGAAGGGAAGGGAAGGGAAGGGAAGGGAAGGGAAGGGAAGGGAAGGGAAGGGAAGGGAAGGGAAGGGAAGGGAAGGGAAGGGAAGGGAAGGGAAGGGAAGGGAAGGGAAGGGAAGGGAAGGGAAGGGAAGGGAAGGGAAGGGGAGAAGCTATGGAAAGCCAATCCTTTATCTACAAAGGTTTGCAGGACAGAGGAACTTGGTAGCTAGTTTGGGACCAAGTGCTGGTTTGATTTGTTTAATGCTTCTCTTCTACAGCAGGTAATGGACACTAATACACAATAAAAAGCTGCCCACAGCATAACTCCAGCTGGCAAGGAATATTTCTTCCATTCCTGCACTGTTTTCATGCAAATAAGCTGCTGCTAAGCTATGCCTAAAACCTATGAAAATGGCCAGAGGCACTTCATTGACAGTTATAGCAATTCTATAGGATTATTGAACCATCCTTGAGAATTTTAGAGAAACGTAGCCACCAGGAGAGATGTATAGAGCAGCTCAAAGTACAAAATAATATGTATTCAACGCCAGTCCTGAAAACGCCCTCCAGCCCATGAGGGACACTTGTAATGGGCATAGAGAATCCAATTGCTTTCAATATTTGGTGAAAAGGAAACAATCTCTTCATTTATTAATTTTTAGAAAATGTTATGACATTTGTACAAGGCAATATTGGTTTCGCAGCTATAGATCTTGCACAGACTGTCTCCTGTGTTTAACTTTCTATATTCTAAATAGGTCCCATTGACTTTCATGAGCCTGCTTGTAAGTAAAGATAACTTAGAGGATCAAAGCCCTATAAACTGTGTCATTAAATTTTAAGAAGTCAGAAGCTGCACGTCCTCCTCCCAGGCTGTAGCAGCATCTCCCGTGAGCGCTAATGAGACCAGTTCTCATGTCACTGTTCTCTGGACATCAGAAGACACAGATTTGATTTTAGTCTTGATTGCACAGATGAAAATAAGCAATAACTCATGAAAATCAGTGTAGGTATACATGGTAGTCAAACTGTAGTTAATAAAGTTCATGTTCATTTTGAGTACCTGTCTGAAGTTCAATTCTCTACTTAATATACATGATGCATCGGGTCTGTACAGTAGGTTAGTAGGGCTCATTAGAATTGATTCTCCATGTATTTGTCAATAATTCCAGGAGCAAAAAAAGGACTACACTGAGAATAACAGACTGATTCAGCTCAGGAATATGTGGGAAAGATGACTCAGGTTTTAGCCAAAGTGACTGACTCCTCCATACCTTGTAGGAGAGTTTTCCTGAAAATCAGGCAGGGTTTTACTGATAACAAGGTTTCATGAAGTAGGAAGTGAGAAAAGAGAAGTGGGGAAGACTTTGTCTCTCAAGAACCTTTTCAAGCCAGTGCAGAGATGTGGGAGAGGAAGAGGGCGAAAGCATCATCCCAATCTTATTTTTACGCATCACTTTTTCACAGCTCTCTTCAAAACAAACAAAAAACAGAAGTTGCTGAAGAACCCCCAGGACAGACTGTTTCAGCTGTTCCAGCAGATGCCCTTTTGCTATACCTAAAGTGCAGAACAGAGGAGAATTTCCAGTGACTCCAGGACTGGATGAGACTCTTTCCCCTTCAAACACCCCTGGCCCCACTTTCTACAGCAAAGAGACCCAGGCTGTGAGGGAGCCCTGATATGCCCCGGTATGGCCAGTGTGGGAGGCTGGGGGGCCAGAACTGCAGGACACACTCGGGAACACCTCTGCCCTGCAGCCTCAGCGTGACGGTTCAGGGTACGTGAAAAACGCCCTGTGTGGGAATTCTTGCATCACTCCCAGGCTTTTCTGCAAGATATCCTCCAAGAGGACCAGCTACTGTGAGTCACCTCTGCAGTGTTTGGCTATCATCTCCTTGCAAATGCAGGGCTTTCCCTGAAGTCTGTGAGCATTTCTGTAAAAGGGAGTTTTATCTGAATAAAGAAGCCAGAATTTGGAGGAAGATGAATGGGAAAGCAGTCACTAGAGTGAACTCCTGCCACCATGCAGCAAATGCTGCTTTTCATAGAGTAGCATCTAGTGCAGGTTCCAGTTAGCACCAAAACCACAGGGGATACCCTTTGTTGGGGCAAACATCACTGAAAAGGTAGATGGTAAAACAAGCATATCCTGGGCAGGGGAGACCAATAAATCATTCATGAAAAGAATAGGAAGCATCGTAGCCGGGGCAAAGAGAATGCTAATTTGCTTTGCAACCTGATCAAATGGAACGACTGGCCTTGAGGGATGCAGCCATTTTGGGGGTTGATTGCTAGAGTTAATACAGAGCATTAACTTTGCAGCTTTGCTCCAGGCAGAACTTGTCCCAAGTGACCTAAAACTTTCAATGCACTTATTCTATCAGAAGATTTGTGTGTGTGTGTGACTGTCTAATTAATGAGCTTCTTTTCAATATTAATATGCAGAAAAGTTTACTGCCTTAAAGGTCTGTCAATATATACATTTTTCTGGTTAAAGAAGATTGCCTTTGGCTATTCTAAAATATAAAAGCTATTAATTAAAGTATACAGTGTTTTAGAAAAAAAAGGATCGAATTGCTGAAGTCTTTGGGGAGAATTGCTACGGAATTTATGCCAAATGTCTCAATAAATTGATATGTTAAAATGAGTAACCTGAAGTATTTTAGTAAAGTTTTTTCACAAGGCTTCACCTACTCCCTCCCACCCATCAAAGAATACTGTCCAGTGATTTCAGCCCAAGTGGCATCAAGAAAAACCAAATGCACAAACTCCTCCCAAACCCGTTGAGTTGCTCCTTACGCTGCATAAGGACCTACAGGGACCTGGGAAGCACGGAGCCCTGTTGTGTGAGGTGTTACACCAACACCAGCTAACACCACGGGGTGCAGGGACATTGGGCCTCCTCTCCCAGCAGGCTTGCTCACCAGCTGCATGGCAAAGCCCAGCCCCATCTCAGACCAAGTGTCACCAGACTGGTGCTTCCCCAGACATCCTCCAGCTGGTGCCTTCTGAGGCTGGCATGGCTACGCCACACAAGAGCAAGAGCCAACGGTGCAGGCGGACCTCATCCGAGGCTCAGCCTTCGTTGCAGAGTGTAGCCTGTCCTCAGAGGCACTCCCCACCCTGCACCTTGTGTCTGGAAGAAGTGAACAACAAGGACGGAGAAGAAGTAACATTATTGCTTTCGTTTTTACATATGGGAGACTGAGGTATGAATGCAAGACAGATCTCCGGTGCAATGTCCTCATTATTTTTCTTGCCTAAAGAGCTTCAAAAACAATTTTCTCCAAGTGACTTTGTCGGAGGTTGTACAGGAAGCCTCTGGAAAAGCCAAAGGCCAAGTGCTGTGTACAATGCCAATATTTTTACTGTATGTAAAAATATGTATGTATTGATTGTATGTAAAAATTTTGACTATTCTTTCTACCCAGTGGGTGCCTGTATAAAATGTTTGCCAAATTATCTTCCCCTTCTTCAATTTCCCATAGCATATCATATTATCCTTTCCTACCTGGCCAATCCTGCCATAAACCTCCACCAGTGACTGCTTAACATGCTGAGCGTAGCCTTGCAGGAGAGTAAAACCCTTCAGAGAGTCCTCCCAGCCTATCTGGACCCCAAATTACTGCCTGCAGATACTGCAACAAATGTTCCAGGAAAGTGGAAGAAAAGAAAGTCTCTTATCTTAATCAGCCTGATGAGCTGGTGGGGGAAAACAGCTGATATCCACGGAGCAAGGCTGGAGTAAAGGGCAAGTAGCCGTAAGGTTATAAACAGCCCAAGTGCCTCTTCTCAGTGGGATGCTTGGGAAAACCGGGTGGGTTTCTTGAGCAAAGATCTTCTGGTCAGCAAACCCTTACTTTGAAAACATGGTGCTAGAACTTCTTTCTCGGTGTAGGTGATTATTAAATTTCATGTGAGGGGCTTTAATAAGCAAGAGTTAGGTGGTTGCTATGAGGTGATAGAAGTAGCAGCAGGGTACAGAGAGTCTTCAGGCTCCTTTTGTTTCCTGCTTGCAGGGGCTGAGAGGAGGACGGGAGAGAAAGTCAGGAAGAGGAAGAATTGTGAAATATGCCTGTTCTTTCTTCCTCAGCTCCCTGTAGTTGCCAGGCACATCTCCATAACATAGGAGATAAGCAGCTGCTCAATGTAGGATCAGCAGAGTTAAAAAAAAATCATATACTTTATAGATGTTATTTGATCTCTAATGAAGACACTGAATATGGGAATTTTGCATCATGCTTTGATCTCAGTGAAGTATGTTCTAGCTGGGTCGCTGCCACCCCTCTGAGTGGTGGTGGAGGCCCTACATAAACAGTGGCTAGTAAAAGTGGGGAGGAAGAATGCAAACTCTTCCAAAGTAGGTCAAGCTCCTCCAAAGGCTCGGCTGCATTGTTCCTCCTGTAGCCGTAGACCCCTGTGCAGGATGAAGAGTTAGTGCCTTAGCTGCTCACTGCTGAGGACAGGTCTAGCTCTTGCACTGGGTGATATGTGAGGCAATTCAATGGCTTCATTTGTGTACCCTGCAGAACAGCTCCATATGGCTTAACCGACAATCACAGCTCAGGAGTGAGGGCTCTGGCAGACCAGACTGAGAGCTGCAAAGGACTGAGAAGCTGCTATAGCAGATGCCTTATGTCTGGTACAAACCTGTCCTGGACTCACTTGCAAAATCGTAAACTGCCTGCAGAAAAGTTAAATGAAGATGTTCCTTCCAGGATCAATGCATAACAGAGAAATGTGTGGAGAAAAGACTTGAACCTTGCAAGGTTTCAGAGGCTACGCTCTACCTGTCCTGTATTGAGCTGCAACTGCATTCAGGTGCCTTCTAGTCCCTGTTTGACAGTGTGACTGTTCACACATGTACCTCCCTACCTTGAGAAGAACAGGCATGGGGCTCTCCCATGAGCTCTGACTAGGTGCCAGGCATTTGGAGAGCCAAGTTGCTTTATGGTCACAGCTCAGAAGAGCCCCTCCACACATGGGCTTTTTAGGACCAGGAACATCTCTAGGTGCCAGGTCTAGTGGAGTCCTGATTCACAGCTGACATCTAAGGTGCTGCAGTCATATTACTAATAAACCAGCTAAAACAGGAAAGGAGGCCTTTACCTGCTGCCAGCTCCTGTAATAACGTGTCCTAAGTGCGCTTTCTTCTCGCTCTTTCAAGTCATGCACGCACAAGTTACTTTACAAAGTGGTCTCTTGTCTGAGCCTCATGAACTTGTTTTACTTATAACGTGTCTTAGATTATAGCAAGGACTGCCAGAGGGGAAGCAGTGTTACACTGGATTGCACCACAGAAACCACCCAACTTAAGTGGATTACTCTTTTTGCCATGGGCCGACTTGCTTATGCAGGTTTGCTTTGTTATCAAATGTCTGTTACAACACAGGAAAAAACACTTGAGCTGAGCAAGGCCTCTTCTGTGATCTGGCTTATCCACTCTCTGCTTCCCCGTGGGAGCTTGAAGGAAAGATTCTTCTGTATTGACCAAAAAAATCCTTGTCCTGAAAAGCCTAACTATGGGAGAAGAGACTGGCAGCATCCACCTTTAAGGTGAGCTTCTCAGTGGCCTGAAGCAGCTTGAAAGATGCTTTCAGTCCTTCAGTTGGTAAGGCCTCAGATGTGATAAATCGGAATGCTGACCTGCAGGCTGTTAGGATCCCTCCAATTCCTTTCTTAACTTGTCAGCTGAGTAAGGGACAGTGTTTTGCTTCTGCTTGATTTCACTTTAGAATTTGAATTTTTAGAACAGAATTAGCACACCTGAAACTTTCACAGTCTGTCTGCAAGAGATGGGCTAGGATTCAAGGAGGCTCCTTTTAATCCTGTCTTCTGGGTGTGGGTTTTCCCCAAATCTCATTCCCTATTGTAGGTTTGAATGGCCTCTGACTCCAATTAGCGTAACACAATAAAAACGGAGGGCTGAGTTTCAGAGGATGTGTTTCAGTGGCAGAGGTATCATAGCTCAATGTTGGGCAAAGGATTCCTACCTCCCCTGCCTCCACGCCTCCCTGCCCCTCCAAGAATTAGGAATTTAGCTCCTAAAACATGAGCTTTTTGAAAAGCAGTTTAAAGGCTCTTCTCTTCTGCTCTCAGGGTTCACTATTTTCAGGTTTTTGCCACATCCAGGCAGGCTGGAAACCTTCTTCTCTTAATTAATGCTGAAACTCTGGTATATACATATGACTCCAAGGTCTAGGGTTTTAAGAAAAATACTAAGTATCATGAGACTCCTCATAAAATCATGACAGTTAGCTAGCTGAATACACAAAGAGCAGTCTTGTACTTTTTTTCTCTAAAGTTACTTCTATTTTAGAGTAAGGAATCCTAGAAAGAAAAAGAGCAAAGTGCCCACAAAAGATCCTTGTGTCATGCAGCGAACTTCCTGGAATAAAACTACCCGCTCTGTTCCCCTGAAAAGAGGTAGTCCTTGAAGATGCAGTCTATCAGCCAATACACCGGTTTGTAAAGGTATTGGAAACACTTGTTGGAGAAGCCAGAAGCTGCCAGTTGAAAATTGAGGTTTTAAAATGTGAAGGATCAAAATACGTCAACTTTAAGCTACTTTCTATACCACTTCAGACAAATAAAGGAACACTTAAAAAGAGGGTGAAATCAAACGAGGAATCCAGGCTGTGACTGGTTGTCCTCCAGTAATTTTGAAACCTGGCTAAATTTAGAAAAAGAGGCCCTGAAACTTCTGAACAGAACTGGTGTTTGTAACTTGAATTGGTGATGAGATTTTCACTTTTCATTACAAGCAGATTATTCAGGTTTCTTGAGCACTGGTGTGTCAAGGAACTTGAACCACTATTAAAAAAAAGTGTCATTTTGTAAGCTGTGAAAGGACTGTGGTAGCAAGGTCTGCACGCACCAGGGAGGGGCGAGGACCCTCCCTGCTCAGGGACCTGCAGCCGTTCATCCCCATCGGTGGAATATAGCAGGTGACTGCGCAGGTGAAAAGCAGGGATATTGTCCTATTCGTTCTCATTTCCAGGGCTACCCTCCTCCATCAACCAGGGACACTTGGAGAGCTGTTAAATTGGCTTTGGGGTTTTTTCGTTGACAATAACAACTTTTTCAACATCATAGACCTCCGTGGCCAATTTAATCCCAGTCATCCTGCTTCCCTGATTGCTGTGACTGATCTAGAGACGAGGTACCATGGGGCCAACCCTCTTTGCAAGGTGCTTCTTTAAGGAAAAGAGCTGTTAACCCGAATTACTTGGCAGCTGTAAGAAATTCTAGCAGGTAATTTTTGCAATGCAGTCAGTCACTCTCAGCCCCCGTGGCTGCACTAGTCGCTCTGAATAACTACAGTAGCTCTGATCATGAATTACTGTGATTTGTCAGCTGTAATATAAGCCCAGCTAGGGTTTTGATGCTTTTGCCAGCAACATGTGAAAGAAAATATTTGAGTGAAGCTGTCTAAGCCAGGTTGGGTAAAGAAAAGGGGGGGTAAAAAGCCAACCTGACCTGCCCAGATTTATTCCATGCAGTGGTGAAACCAGCCCACTGCCTGGATTTAAGATCAGTGGATATATTTAATCTGCTTGAATAACTCCTGATGGGTGTTGGGCTTCTTTCCCCTGGAAATTATAATCCAATCCTGCATACCATCTAAATAATGCAATAACCTACTATATCTCTTTTCTTGGAACAATTATACATAACACTGGGGAAAAAAAAAAAGCATGTCTCTGAAAACAAAAATATCCTTCTGACAAGAATTGCTACAGTTTGGACAGTGAGAATTTTTTCACTGTTGGGGAACAGAGCAATACCACGTGGAGCAGGAGGCAGGAGGCAGGGAATCCACGCTGGTTCCCAAGTTTCAGACCCAGCTCTCTCTGCGGAACAGTGCCGAAACAGAATGCCAAACGGCTATCAGTAACCCTTCCTAGATTACTGCTGGAAAAACTGAACAGCGGTTTCTGGGTCCAAGTGGGAGTTCTTGAAGTTCATTGAGCTTATCTAGTGAAAAATGTCAGGTAGCTGGAAAGGGAGTGGTAGTGATGTTCATTACTACTATATGTATAACTATATAGATATAGCTACATACATATATAGTTAAATATATAATTATCTAGAGAGTTATATATATATAGTTATATTTATAGTTACATATATTTTTTCAATAACCCAGGAGTTAGGAAAATTCCTGTTGAGAGTTCTCGTCTTGCAGTGAGACCTTGGAGAAGGACAACCACATTCACCTCCGTGCCTCACAAGAGCCTAAGTGGGTCCAGTTTTTTAATGGACTCTTTTATAAACCTGTGTCCTCTAGTAAGAATTTGAAAGGACGGCTCTTCAGTGTGCATTCAATTGAGCTTTTCTTCCTCCTGCATCTGCATACGCTGTGTGACAAGCAAGCGTGCTGAAGGTTAATTGTTACTCTAGGATATTATGTTCCTTCTCTCTCTTGTTAATTTTGGGGGCAGGGTGGGGAAAGGAAATCCCTGATACTTGAACCTTGCTGGAAATGTCTCGATGGTTGCTTAAAACAAATGTTTGTCTTAAAAGAAAAAAAAAAAAAACCAGTCCAAAGGTATTTCTCCTTTAAACAAAGCTTGCATAAAAAAGCAAAAAATTTTACCTGCTGCTTTTGGTGTTCCTGTAGCCGAGACAACAGATTGAATCAGGAACATCTATTACTTTTTGTTTGGTTGTTTTAACATTAGCAGAAGGTTTATTCCTTTACCCCTATCAATGTCAGAGTTTATCTGTGGCTTAAACCCCTGTTAAACAAGATCAGAATTAGCCCAAATAACTCCAAGGATGCAAGGGAAATGAGTGAACAAAAGAGGTGTTGCATCTCTCAACTCTTTTTTTGATTCTCCTGAGTAAAGGAGAAGCCCATACTCTTCATACTGCCTGCAAGCGTCTCGGGAGGGAAGGGAAGAATAGGAAACACGGGAGCAGGAAGAGGAGAAGGCAGGGGAGAGGGGCTGGCGGGAGCTCCAGGCTGGCCCACAGCCCCAAGCCGACTGCCAGGCTGCCTTGTCCACCGGCACCAAGGGGCCCGAATGATGCAGGAATTTTGGTTTTTCTTTGAAGATCCCCAAAAGTATTTCCTGCATGGGCTGTGGAGGAGAGGACCCATTTCCAGCCCAGCTTAAATGGATCAGTGAGGCAAGTGCAGCCGAAGTCCCAAAGCCAGCTGCGGGACCGCAGAGCGCTCCTGGAAGAGGCAGAGCCATCAGGTTCACATTAAGTGACTGATGAACTGCCTGCGAGCACCTGGCGGGTTCATTTCAAGCTCCATCCTTTTAATTCTAGCTTCTCTTTCGTCCATGCGAACCACGGGGGAGTGAATACGTGAGGGTTTCTACCCAATTACACCTCTCTTTAATGGTGTAGGAAACTGGGGATCTGCTCGATACCTAGCTGAGGTAGAGGGAATATTTAGCATCTAAGAAGATTTATGTCCGTGACCTTCTGGATGTAAGGTGGTAGAGCAACCCATGCTGTGCTACATCTAATATGCATATTCATGGCTCGTTTATTCACGAAAGAAATGACTGGATTAGGGATGGTTTGAAGGACACTGATCATGGAGTTGAAATACACTCAAGTTGCTCACAAATTAAAACTCCATCATTTTTCATAATACATTAGTAACCATTGTAAATCCTTGCATATCGGTGTTGTTATTGGAAATACTATGTTGTATTTTATTGTATTGGAAACATTTCACAGCTATCAACCTGTCAATTATTTTAGCAAAACACAAGGTTTCCCATGATGATAGATGGTGATTCTAAATAATTTTTATAAAGTATTTCTACTTACTGTGGTGTCAGGAAGTCTGCCTGCCTGTGAAATATTGTGATTTTTGAAGCACTCACCTGATAACACTCCTTAATTGTGTAACATTAATCTATGTGTCAATCAAATACTTGCAAGCTAATATATGGAATTTTTTTTCCTGAGGTTTTCATAGAGGGGGGAAAATTAAGATCATAGAAAACTGTTGGCAGCATATAAAGGAAGAAGCAGTGCCAGACTTGTAACCAATCCTGAAAACGCATGTTATGAAGAATAAAGAAAAGATGAACCCTCTTCACTAATGAACTCTACTTTTATTCAGAATGAAGATGTCTTCCAGCAACATGTTTTTTCTTTCTCTCTCTTTCTCCCCACTTCTAACACATTGAGTGAAAAGAAAAAAGCCCAGTTTTACATGTCTTGAGCAGATTCAAACGTCTGTGAATAAATAAGGTGCTAGACATTAGATACCTGCTATTTAAGTTTCAAAGTCCTTTTCAGAGATTAGTAAAAGATACTATTTCACCTCACAGAAATGAAAATTAATTCACACGGTGGCTACTTTAACCAAGATCACGCAGTGAGTTAGAAGCAGAGATGGGTCCGGTATCCTACGGAGTATATGAAGTGGTACACCAACGTCCTGAAATATCTGGGAGGTCAAGTATGCCAAAAGTTACTGCCTCTGACCTAAAAGTGTTGACCACTTTTACGTTCAGCCAGAAGGGCTGAGAGGGAAGGGGAGACGTTCAAGGATCACAGCAAAGAGCAAGCCTCCTGCTTCAGTCACACTGCTCCTTTAGCCCTGGTCAGGAAGGGCCACAGCAGAGGGGACCGCCTGTAACTGCCCCAGTGTGGGGCTGTTAGCCTTTCTGCACCCTGATCTCTCTCTGAGCCTATGCCAGCTTGTAATCCTCCACCAGCAGGGAATAAATCCTTTCTCAAGTGCATGCTCAACCGCAGCTCTTTCCTGCTGCTGCTAATCCTCTTGGCTTTATGGGTAGCATCAAGTGGTTTGGGGCCACAGCCCCATTTACCTGCTTTCTGAGCTCGGGGTGGAACAAGAAAGGCCAAAAAATTGCAAAGGTGCACCCAGTGCAGTCCTGCAAAACCAAGTCATTTAAATCATGATGTGCTGGATCTGCAAGGGTACCTGTGTCAGGAGGTTTCTGGCTTCCATCGCAGTGTGACCCAGGAGGCCAACTCTGCCACCGGTCCTGAGCCGCCTGCGTCCGACAGCACTGACCAGTCTGAATACCTGTGGCAGGCTTGGACTCTAGGTGGTCTGGTACTTATCCCTATTTATACACCATGCAGCCTTTTCCAGCCATTAAACTGATTTTATATGTGCAAGCCTGTTTCAGCAATTAGAGCAAAAAATCTTTATAGCTCTTTTGGTTTGAATTGGGCTGGTTTCAAACCCAGGTACTAAAATGGATAAAATTATCTTGAAAAGCAAAGGAATTACACTGTACTCTGAGCTCCTCTGCATCATGTTATGAAAGACACAAAGATAATATTTGTATAAATTAAAGCTATTGGAGACGTATGGTATTTCAGTTTCTGCTTCATTAAGTTGTCCTCCAGCCCTGAACATCCCTAGATCTATTCTGCAGTACTTTTCTATTTTAAATTTAATCTACCCTGCTGCAGAATGAAAGCTTAAAAGAATATTGCCTCTTTAAATTAAATGTAGAAAAAAATAACAATGGTGGAATTCTTGCTGAAGTGAATGCAATCTATTATATAAGTTCTAGAATTCATAATATTTTCATATGCCAGTTAGCCTCCCTGCTAGTTCAGCAGTATATTCCTTCACTGTTTCACTATCACCACAATTACATTTTTTTCATTGATTGTAAGACCAGAAGAAACCACTGTGACCATCTAATCTGATTTCACATGTATAATAGACCATAGGACATGTCTGGATTAATTCCTAATTTGATTAAAACAACTCTTGGAAAAATATCCGATCTTTTCTCTACAATTTCCAGGCAATGGAATATACCTTTGCAACTCCTCATGAGTTGTTCCAGTCACCAATTATTTTAGCTTTATCATTAAAAAAGTGCCTTCTGGTTTGAGTATGGAATTTCATCTTCCTCTGATTTGTAGATATTGGATCCTTCCTCTGTGGGATTTTTTTTCTTTGTGTGGACTTGATGGCAACCAAATCACCACTGAAGCTTCTAATTGGTGGTGAAAATACCAGGACACTGATGTTTTCACTATAATCCTCATAACTTTTCTATGAGTCCTACCACCAGCTAAACAACCATGCCATCCATGCTAGCTGGTAAGAAATAAAACAATGATTTAAATCATGCTCTTGTGGTGATTATGCACCCCATTCAGTTCTATGTTGGCATCTGCCTCCCTGTCACATGCAGAATTTTCCCCCAGGGGTGGGCATCCAAAGCTCTCCTTTCAAACAGAGGCCCCAGCTCTGGCTGCCTGCCTAGGAGGCAAGAGACAGGGATTAGGTTTGCTACTGCACCCAAAGGTGCAAGCACCCGTTCCCGGAGGGGCCTGGCACCGTTACTTTCCTGCTCTGCTCTATCAAAGCTGTTCTGCTTTGCACAGAATAACTTGGGCCAGAGGGAAGGAAAGACTGCAAACATGCATGTATAGGCGAATGGGTAGGACACTACATATGCACTCAGTACATAAATCCTGCTGCAACGTCAAGTAGATCTGATGGGAATGCTCGGAGAACACCTTAGCAAATTGAGCCTTAATCTGGGAGAGGCAGAATAATATCTTATTTTCATGTATGTGATTTAGACCTAAGCTGCAGATAGGCAGCAAGCTGCTTCTGGCTGTCCCAGGAGCAGAACTGCAGGGGCCTTGAGAGCTTACTGGTAATACTGCAGGTGCCTCCAGCCTGTAAGCTTGAGGAACAGACTGGTGGGGATTTTGAGGATCTAAACAGAAGAATTAATGTTCCTAGTTCCCATAATAGGTGCTCAACTTCTTGTGTGTTTCTGGGTCATCAGGTCCTTGAGGGACAGGGGGTGGGGTGTATTGCAAAACATCTTGAAGTTATTGTCCTGCTGGTAGAATAGAGTTGCTTTGGAGATGGGTAAGTTCCTAGAAATAGAATTAGCAGAATGTGGGTGGAACAGATACCCAGAGAGGTGGTGGGGTCTCCACCCGTGGAGGTTTTCAAGACTTCTTGAGGCAAAGCCATGGCTGACATGATCTAGTGTTGGCAACAATCCTGCTTTGAGTGGGAGGTTGGATGAGAGACCTCCAGAGCTCCTTTCCAGCCAACATTTCTATCATGTGGGAGCATGGAGGGATGTAGTCAGGGAGGGTTTTCTGTAGTCATCTTGGAGTCAGCAGCAGGTTCCCTAATGGGAAGCAGCTCCTCCCGCACTCCAGCTACGAGAGAGGGCTCTTGTGGGCGTTCTCAGTGAGAGCGCCCTGGGAAAAGGCAAGTGCAGTCCGGAGAGGGGGAATTAAACCGTGTCACTGAGAACAGCAATTAAAGAAGCCAACCGAGATTTCAAGGAAAAAGCATGAATCTATAGGGTACATTAGTTAATTAAAACAGAAGCATCATCTTCAGGCCTTTTTCATTCACAGAAAGCTTCTGTTTCCTGCTGAAGGCATATTGAACTGGTGACAGTAGCTCAAGACAACTGTGGTTGCTTTTGGAATGAAGTAGTTCAGAAGAGGAACAAACACACCCCTTCCCTGGAGTCCCAAGTTCTTGGCTGGAGGAGCTTTCAGCCCTGCTGTACTGCATGTTCAGGGTGGAGCAAAGTGATCCAAGCAAAGGCAGATACTGATTATGGCTTAATTGCTGCTGCAGCGTATCTCTTTCCTGTGTTCATGTATCTCTTCACAGAAGGCACCTAACCCCCCTTGGAAGCTGGGGTGAAACTCTAGCCCTAACAAAGTCCAATGGCCAAGTTCCCACGGACTCTGTTCTCCCAGGAATGTGGCTGTGTTTTATGCACATCAGGGGCTCCGCTCGGTTTCTTCTGCATCCCCTTTGGGTCACAGTTGCGGGTTCACTCACCACATCCATTTGCTGATCAGCTCAGGCCCATCTGTGAATGGGGCTGTTCTCCCACAGCTAATGTTTGTAAAAAGGAGTACGTGATGGGGGGACTCTAATAGACTTTGGGTACATTGCTGCTCGAGCTAATGGGTAACAGAGCAAAAGGCTAGAAAAAGCTTTACATTCAAAGGTTTAGGATTTTTTTTAATTGGGGGAGGGTTTTTTTCCCACTTAATGAAAAAGGCCTTTTCCTCGCCATAACCAAGAAAGGAGACTGCAGCACTTGGCAAACAAACTTCTGTTAAGTGCATTTGCTGGAAATATTTATACTTTGCTCTTGACAACTATCTTGAATATACTGAGCATTGCACTGTGTTCTAGCTTGCATAATTCTGACATGGGAGCAAAGTCCTTATGGGGGAGGTGATAGTGTCTTTCCTTGGGACTTTTTTTTCTTTCTAATACCTGTTGCTTGCTGTAATCAGAGGCAATAACTTGTTTTGGAAAATATTTTCCTGCTCTCCAGGGATTCTCTCTCTCCCCTGGCTGATTTGAGCAGCAGCAGGAGAAGAACACCTTTGCAGGGAGTGAAGAGGAGGGGGGAACTCCATAAGAGCAGGGAAATCACCGCTACCTTCCATGCAGGCTGGCAGATGTTTAACAAGAGGTTCTCTGCCTTCCTCCAAAACTCCCCTTCTGCAGCATGTTGCCTGGAAACCCTCTGCTTCTTCCCCTTTCACATTTAATTACTGCAAATTGCTGAAAACTTTATCTAAACTCCTATCAGACAGACAAATCACGGTTTGATTAGGGCAGATGAATGGACCTAAGTGATTCCAAAAGTTGATCTCTGCTTGCTTTGGGTTTTTGAAGGGTTTTTTTCCTTTACTGTTGGGATTCAACCCAACATTTTCCGAGGTGACTAACAGGAATCTGGGCTAATTCAGGAAGGCCCTTGCTTTCTGATTTTGTATATGACTAGAAGATAAGAAAGGAGGTAGACAGAGATTAGCATAAGAGACTGGTTAAATGAATATGAATGGGTACTCTCACGTCTAGGCAAATGGATGGCAACTAAACAGATGGTGGTTGTTCCCTAGCCCCCGTGAAATGATGCTAGCGGTGGGGTTATCCTTGCAGATGGGTGTCCCCGTTACAGCTTGACTTCCATTCTGGAAGCCTCCATAGAAAGACAGTGAAATGCAACCCATACGGGGAAGGATTTACTCTTTGCCCCCAGCTTCTGTCTTTGCAGGCTGGAGGTAGGGGTGACACATGGCGTGGGGAGAGAGCCGGAGGGCAATAACCCGTCATCTTGGTGCCATGCTAATTCTGTGGTTAAATAAGAGGGCGTCGCACGGTGGTGGTGGCAGTGCTGGCACGGCTCCCTGACACCGAGGTTGCATCCACACAGGTGTGGCTTCACGGCACTCCGGTTCCCAGTGCAGAACCTGCAGCCCTGCGCCCATTTCCTAAGCAGAGCAGGAGACGCGCGGGTGCCTCCCGGTGCAAAGATCCTCCCCGCCGAGACGGGAACGCCTATGACAAGAAGAGCAAAACGTGAGGTGTATCTGAAAACCTCCCGTCCCACCCACTACCACAGGGGAGTCAAATGAGAAGATGAAAGCAGACAGGGGCCTGAGCCCCAGAGTTTGATTCTGGTTCTCTTTTATGAAAGAGTTTTATCAAAGGCCATGAGACGCAAGCCCTGGGCATCATTTGCAGGCTGCCTCCTAAGGAAGGAGCTGGGGGTCTCCAGGACCATCTCAGGTTGGAGAACAGGCTGCATCGTGAAGCTGTTGGGAATAATTCACTCTGTCATGACTGGATTCTCCAATATGCAGAGCCAGGACAAAGCAGAAGACTAAATCATCTAGATGACTCCTAGCAAGAATAGACTCCCCCAGGTCAAGAATGCAGGCAAACCTGACCCAAGGGCTAGTTGCCCTCAGTGCTTGCTTTTATTAATTTTTTCCTCTGACAAAGGCCTGGCTGCTGATTCTGCCACTACCCAGTTTTCATTGCCTCTGCAAAGAGCAACAAGCTACAGAGGCACCAAAGAGTTAAACCACGCTGGAGACAAGGCACCAAGGCACTGAGCAGCACACTGGAGTCAGGCTTTTCTCCCCTGCTTGTGAGAATCCCTGCTCCCATACAGTTTTGCACACTTGCAGCTATCACAGTTAACAGGTTGTTTGTCTTTCAGTGGATCGGAGGGAGTCTGTGTAAACCTCCATGCAACTGACTTTAATTACCTGCCAAACCTGCACCAGGGCATAAGCCCACATATTGTATGTGACATTACCAGTAGAGCAAGTACTGGAATGCAGGGGCTAGAATAATCTGACAGCTAACATAAAGCACCGTGATTTATATTTTGGTTATATTGAGATTTTTCCCCCTTCTTTGAGCACTCATATAAATATTTACTTGGATCCTAGGACCTTGCTTAACCCTCACAGTGCCACGTTTCATCTTCTTCCTTTTTTCTTTTTTTTCTGGTATTTTGTTTTTCAGCAGCTACTCCAGAAATGCCTTTCATTTTAAAACACAAAAGATTTAAACCAAAAATAACTTCACCTTTAAACTGTTTCATCTGTAAACAATGTGATCCAGTAATCTTGATATATTTACTGTAGTTTTCAATTGAAAACAGATTATGGAGAAGGGCTTCTTTTAAAAGATACAAGACTTATTTAATAGAAACATTGGGTTTAGATTCTGGAGCAGAGACCAGCTGATACCTCTGCTATGTTTTAAATTTTAGCCAAACTATTTCATTAATTATTGAGCTGAGTAACAAGACTATAAAATCTGTGTATTCCAAATTGAAACTTACCTGCTGTTTAATGTTACCAGGAAAGGGTCCTTTTATTTTGTCTTACCTCATGGTTTAAGTCTGCACGCAGTAGGACAGGAATCACTACATGAGAGATGTCTGGTTATACTGCAAATCAGAAAGCCATAGACTTTTTTTATTATTATTGTTATTATCATGATTCCTGTCTGTCTGTCTGACTTACGCATGAGTCACTTATTATGTAGCCCCAGAGGCTCACAGGTATTTGCTTAATACCCTGCTCTTTTGGGTGCCTGACTTGAGATAAGTGAGGACCTGGAAATGTCCTTCCAAAACCATTTTCTACTAACATCCTTGCTATCCCTTTTATCCATCTGTGGAGTGGGTTAACCTGTCGCTCCACAAAAGCAGTGCTGGACCTAATGAATCTGTGCGCTTCCAATCCTTGAGATCAGCACATGCTCTTGCAGGCCAGTGTAGCGTTGCCACTGCAATACCCAGAATAAAATGCTCAATCCACGGGTCAAGGCTGACATAAAAATAAGAAAGGCCTGTGTCAAAAGGAGTTCAGCAGTCCTCTCTTTCTGGTGTCCTGTATGCACGCTGTGTTTATCAGCCCCAGCAACCGCACGGGATGGCTCAGTGCTAGAGCTGATGAGAGCATTGCAATAGCACTAACATGACATGTGGAGCTGGATGTCGTTGAACGATAAGCAAGATGGGGGCCAAGACGGGGGCCAAGACATTATCCTCAAGACTGAGGATAAATGTAAAAGCTTTCCTTTAGGATCGCATGAGCAGAGATTTCAGACTCAAAACCCTTTTGCCTATAGTTGTTGGCTGCCTTAAATAGGGGGGAAATGCAGATCCAGAGAGCTGTGAGGGCCAGTGTTAGCTCAGAGACCTGTTTATAATTATATGTTCCCTTTCTCACGTTTGTAGAGGCTTTAGGTAATAAGTGCACCATAGCATAAGAGCAAGGAAGAAGCAGTTAGCAGAAGTCCAAGGAGCGGGTTTATTGCCATCTGCAATTTCTTTTTTGAATGCCCCCCCTGAACCAGCAGGAAAGTTTCTGCTACGTTCAGTAGCAGATAGGACAGAACCCATAAAAACACAGGATTAGAGGTGCTTGGGCTGCCTTCCCCCCCTCACCATGCCCTGGCGATCAGCGATCTTGCCCTGTCCTTCCAGCTGCAGTGCTGGGGGGGAGGCAGCACGGCCCAGAGAGACTTGTCAGACCGAGCCCTGCCATCAGTCTGCAGCTCACCTTGGCCAGGTCACCGCACCTCTCAGTGCCTCAGTTTCCCCAGCTGTAAAAGGTCAGTGGCCTCCTTTAATAAGTTGCCTGAAGTTCTACTGCAGAAGGAGTCAGTATTGTTTATTTTTATGAATGCAAATTTCAGGTGCTTGGCACCGATTCCTTGCCACGCTTATTTCAGAAAAAAATCGTACTGAACACAATGCCCTTGTCACTGAGTGTTTAATCTCCTTTATAAAGCCAGGAGCACCTTTCTGGAAACAAATGAAGTCTTATTAGTGGGAAGTCCAGGCTAGAGCAGAATCAGATCTCTACATTTTATCGGCAGGAGGTTGCAGGCTTTGATAGTCAAATACAGGCACAAACAACGTACATATATTTGCAATACATATGCATTATTGCAATACTGAATGAAAACATCAGAGTTCAGAAATAATCCCACCTCTACATTTGTGTGGACATGTCCTAGTATCCCAGCATTGCAGTGAAAGCAAGAGTCTGCAGAGAGGGTGCAGTTAACAAAATGGTGTATTAAGAGCTGCACAGTGACATTGTCAGTGGAGGACTTTTCTCTGGTATAAACCTTTGCCCACTGCCTCCAAAAACGAGGAAGAAGGGAGGAGAAATAAGTTTGAGATGTTTCTTTAAAGAAACTAAACTTGGTAAAAGGACACAGCTTTCCTACCTTGCTCTCTGCCCCTCATGCCTCAGGATATCATAAATTTTTGATACCAATAAAACAGAATTTTTGATGAGCTGCTATTTTGCATTAAAGCAACGTTACATGCAAAGATTGCATAATAGGAAGTAAAATTGAATTTTGCCTCAGAACAAGTTCTTATTATTAATTTAAGTGTTTTTTATATATTTTAGCAGCAGCTTATCATTCTATATATTTAATTTCTTTCAAGTGAGAACACTTAGCATTGGTTTCCTTATCTAAACAAATCTTTTAAGAGAACACATGTATAAAGTGGAAATGCAGTGTTTTGCATCTGTGCCTTAAGACAAACAGTGAAACTTTGAAAAGGGAAATAAAACATGGCAGAGGACAACTATCTCTACCTAATAGCAGCCTTCATGGGACAGGAAAACATGTCACTTTCTTTATGTTGAATGGGTTTTTTCCCTCTTTACTGCAGCGTTTATTCTAACCATATTGTGACAAACCTGTAAATACAATAAGCCCCCATTGGAGCAATTCTGTTTAAGGCAAAGGATTTGCAGTACCTTAGGTCTCAAGTACGCCACAATCCATTCTCTAACACTTCCACACACCATGATGCGCAGGACAGCTCACAAATATAAATTATCTCTTCCCTGTTCTGGATGCAATAGCAAGAAAATGTTTTGCAGCACCTCATGCTGTGTTCAGAATTCACTACTGGAAGTCACCATTTAAAAATCAAGAAAAGGCAGCACTTGAAAGCTTCCCCCCCCCTCCCCCCCCCCCCCGCTTCTTCTTCTCCTTCTTGCATACTTGCATGAAACAAAAGTCCAGTGTGGGATCCTATCAGACCGCTGCATGCTACATTACTGAACACGCTACGCAGGATTATGCAATAAGCTGTTTAGAGACTGTGTGTGTGTATGTGTGTGCGCACGTAACTTTAGATTTACTGTAATCTTAATGGAGTGAAACATAATGATTTAAAAAAAAAAAAAAAAAAAACCACCAACCATAACTGAAACTCGTCCAAAGAAGGAGCAAAATAGCTTTTTCCCCTCGATGGTGGGGAAGCACTCTTTCAATCCTGCAAGGAGGAGATCAAAACTGAAAATTTGAAAAAGGAAAAAGCAAAGAGGGACGCCCCGGCGGCAGGGAAGGATGCTGGCAGGCGGGAGGCGCGGAGCCGGCCCGGCACGGCCGCGCTGCGCTGTCCCGGGCGCCGGGCAGGGCCGCCCCGCAGCTCCGCGGCCGGCGGAACCCAGCGGCCTCCCCGGCCCCAGCCCCGCAGCGCGGCCCCGCGGAGCCTGCGCACGGGGCTGCGCGGCCGCGGAGCCAGAAGGGGCTCTCCCGAGCGGCGGCGATGTTCTATCTGTCCTCCCCGAAACCGGACACCCACAGCCCCCGGGAGCTTCCCTGACCTCGGTCTGTCAATCACCGACACCAACCAGCCTGCTAGAGCCGGGCGGGCACTGCGCCAGCCCGAAAGCGGGGGGGGAGGAAAAAGAAAGAAAAATTAAACCCTCAAGCAGGTGGGAACAGTTATCTCGCAAGCCCTGGCTCATCCTCGTAACACATCTCGCCTGCCCACCCCAATACGGAGCACTCATCTGCCGGCCGGCAACAGCGCTCAGCACCTCTGGAAAGTCTGAGAGTGATGTTTCTATCTTTAGTTCACAAAGTCTTTTTAGTCTTAGGTTTCTCTGTTTTGGAATTACGGACAATCAGTTTTATACACTCTCCTGGAGGGGAGGAGGGAAGGGAATATTGAAAAGAGTCTGTTAAACGGTTGGCAGAGACAGTCTGTAAATTTTGTGTCGGTAAATTGGGGGGTGCGGGGGGGAGGTTGCCAATTGTGTTTCCTGTCGAGTGTCTCGTTTAATTCTGGGAGCAGCCGCAGCCGGTAGTCACCTCTGCCCCGGCGGGGGGATGCAGATCTCGCTCCAGCTGTTAGCAATAGCTCTTGCAAAGCTGCGAGATCAAACAAAATAATATGATTTTTCACTGAAGGGAATCGTCCTCCTGCACTACACGAGATCACATAATGAACCGTCGTCCGGCAGCTAAATTTGGCGGTGCAAACCTTGGGCTCTTCCCCGCCACAGCCCCCACCGCCCGGGGGTGCAGGGCAGCCAGCCTGCCCCCGCCGTGCTGCTGTCGGGGGGCTCCGACCGGCGCATTTCTGGCTACAAAAGGCACCGACGCTTCTGCTCCCAGCACACCCCAGAGCCCCTGGCTCCCTCCTCCGAGCGGGGGTGCACGGTCCGGTCCGGGTCCGGTCCTGTCTCGTTGGCACCCCGACCCCATCCTTCCCGAGGCTGCAAGGAGCGGGTCGGGGTGGGGACCGCTCCCTGGCTACACCGGCCTTTTTTGGAGGCAGTTTGCAGCATCTTCGCTCCGGAGAGCCTCAGGAGCGACTGACTGAGCGACTGGTCAGCGCTCGGCCCCTCCGAGCCCTGTCATTCGTGGGCACTGCCGGAGCCCCGATGCGCGGCAGCAGTTGCAGCCTCCCGGCCTCCTCCGAGCCCCGGGGGAGTACGGGCTGCCCGGGGCTGCTGCACCTCCCGGGCGCGGAGCGGGCCCCCAGCCGCGGCCGGGGCGTGCGTGGGGAGAAGTGGCTCAAAGGACGGGCAGAGGACGCGCACGCAAAGCAGCACGTCCGGAGAGGGGGAAGAAGAGGGGCTTGGGGAGGGAAGATGCGTTGTCCCCCGCAGTGGGCACGCAGCTTCTCCGCAGCGCTCCGGGTGGAAAGCAGCGAGCCCCGGGAGGGCGGCCCCGAGCTGACCCGCAGAGGCCCCCCGCTCCCGGGGGAGCAGCCCGCGGGCAGGCCGGTCCCGGGGAGGAAAACAGGGGGGTTCGTGTTTTGCCTTTCTTTTCAAGAAACTGCTCTCCATCGTGCCCCCAACTCCTGTGTCAACACCCCTTCTGCGAATCAGCGATGAACGGCGAGAGATCAAAGTCGATACGCGGGGATGGCAGCACGCGAGCGAAGCCGGGAGGGGGTCACCCTCGGCTGATGGGGCTCCCCGGGGCGGGGGGGGCAGGCAGCGGGGGGCAGGCAGGCCCTGCCCGCCCCGACACCCGCGGGGCTGCCTGTCCGCGGTGCCGGTGCCGGGGCAGAGCCCTGCCCAGCCGCAGGCCGGGCCGAGCACAAGCGCGGGTGGTTTTTCGCCCCCTCGACGTGTCGGAGCCCCCGAGGAAGCCAGCCCGACCCCGGGCGGGAGGGCAGCCCACGGCCCGGGGCCCCGCTCCGCAGCGTCCCGCCGGGCCGGGCTCAGCCGGGCTCGTCCCTCCCTCCCAGCGCCGGCGGGTCCCAGTCCCACCAGCCCGAGCTATCGCCCGTGGTGCTGCTTGGTTGCATTCTTCTTTTCTTTTAAACGGCATAAATTAAACCTCAGGAGTGGGACCGGGCGCTGCAGAGGCACCGGGCGCTGCAGCCGCCCTGGCCGGGCAGCGGGTCTGCCCCGCCGCTGACACAGCTCTGCGGTGGGAATCTGGAGGGCTTTTCTAAGGCCTGTTTTTCCTATTTTTTGTTGTTGTTGTTGTTCAATTAGCCCTAGTGATTTATTCAATGCATGCATGAGGGGACATTAATATGCGGTGGCAGTTCCCACAAACAATATTCCTCTCAGGCTTTCTGCAGCCATAGCATTGACTGGCAAGGGGGGAGGCTATACAGGGAAAGCCAGGCTCTCTCATCCTTTTCCTCTGCAAACTCCTGTCCCCCCTTCTCAGGGCAGCAGGGTACGAGCTTGTTCTCCGGCCTGACTCATGTAGCCGGGGGGCTGGGACGGGCCCCGGCCCCTTCCAAGCTCCCCCAGCCCAGCTGGCTCTGACAAGGCACGGATGCGGCTGGGATCTAAGAGGGGATTTTGTTTTTAAGTTACTGTATTTGCTTTTAACTTTTTTCCCACACTCTGTCCTTAACCGGTTTGTTCTCCAAACGCGCCTTATGCCGTCCCTTGCAAAGACAGCTCGCTGCTGTTGGGAAGAGGAGCCGGGTGGAGAGAAGCTATTATTTTTGGTTGTGTGGTGCCTTGGATTTTATTTTTAAGAGGGATTTAAAGTTCAACACGGTTTTCACACTTTGAGAGGGGCAGCGCGCAGACACGCTGCGAGCCGGCCCTGGGGCTCCCTTCCCCGCAGCCAGGCGAGGAGCGGGGGCGATTTCCAGCCTCCGCTGGCCGCAGCTTAGGGAGCTGCGCGATTATCTGCCTTGAAAGCTGCTGATGGATGGTGGGGCTGCGAGGTGCTGAGCCCTGGGGGGTGGCGGGGGGAGATCTGTCCCCTTCTCCACACGCAAAGAGTCTGCTAAACTGCCCGTTTCTCATGCTTAAAAAAAAAAAAAAAAAAAAAAGCCGGAATAAATAGAAGGTGCAGATGGAGAGGAGGAAAGTGAATGGCCAGCCCAGATCCCAAAGGAGCCGGGGAAAAGGACAGCCTTGTCCAAGTCCTCTCCTTTTCTAATGCAAAAAAAAGAAGAAAAAAACCCCAAACACACAAAACCTGCCTGCACTCAGCGTTTCTCCTCTCTCGCAGCCCGGGGGAGGCTCAGGCCGGAGCTCCCGCTCCCCGCCGGGCTGCAGCGGGTGGGGACGCCTCGCCACAGCCGGGCCCGGCGCGGGGCTCCCGTCGCTCCGCTTCTCCCGGCGGGGGGTGGGGGGGGTAGGGGGGGGGGGTGCTCACCCCCGCCCCGGGCAAGATTTGGGCACAGAGGCGGAGGGTGCAAGGCTGAGCGGTCCTACCCGGAGTGCAGCAGCGTTCGCGAGTGGGCAAAGCAGCTTCGCAAGCCCCCGTGCAAAGCCCAGCGCCGGGCGTTAGGAGAGGAGCTCGGCGGCTGCCTTGGCTGGACAGCAGCGGGAGGGCAGGTAGGTACGGGTCCAAAAGTTTTCCTTTCTTTTTCGGAACACGAGACGTCAGAGAAGCAGGTCCCTCCAAGAAATGCCATTTCAATAATTTTAATAAGCAAAATAGGAAACAATTTTAATAACCAAAAACAGAAACCAGTCTGAATAAAACTACAATAGACCAGGTTTTTTAATATTTTTCATATCATAAGCAGGATTTGAAATTGATCCCTTCAGAACTTTACATGAAATAAAAACAATTTTTTTTCCGCTGCTGCAATGTTTTGATTTCAACACAGTTGAATCAGTAAAAACCAAAGATCGTTTTCTGATGCATGACTAATATCCACAATATTTAAAACTGCAAGCACCATGCTGTTCATTACAATCTTGTTATTACTGTTAATTTATAAACTAATACAAACTTAAAATGCATCCGGCCAGCAGTGCCAGCTATCCTAAAAGGAAACTAAAAAATAAGTTTTCATTTTGGTATTTTTGTCAGTGCAACGTAAATCCTTTTACTGACCTGCAGGAGGAAAAAAAAAAAAAAGTAATAAAAACACCCATAAGACTCCAAACTACTACTACTATACAACTGCAAATAAATTTTGGCTAAAACTTTCACTCGCTGCATAGGGAAGCAGAGAAGCAGATTACAAATCATTGCCAAAGAATACACTTAGAAGTTGCAGTATGTCTTCTTAAAAAAAAAAAGTTTGAGTTTTATATGCTTTCCCAGCCCCTCATCCGCTGCTGCCAGTGAGAAACCCAACTTCAGTGGCAACACGGAGCCCTCGCTGCTACTGCAGCTTCACTCCTAACGCGGAGGAGGGGTTTTTTTTTTTTTTCTTTATTTACCGAAAATCAAGGGGCAGTTGTTTCTTAAAAGGAACTGGTATCTCGTCCGTCCTTCGCTTCCTGAGTGTACAATCAGAAGGGAAACTATATGGCCAAGCCTGACCACTCCAGGCTGGGAATTGTCCTGAAGGAAAGAGCTTCGCTGCCACTTTAAAGCATGGAGTAGGCTCTAGTGACCGATGGGAGTTTTTCCCTGTTAAGTTTAGGTTTGTCAATGCCATTCAGGCGGTTTTGCTTCTGCCCCAACAAACAAAAACCAAAATGAAAACTAAAAAAAAAAAATACAACTTAAAAGTGCACCAGATATACAAAGTTGTTTTTTTTCTAATGCAAAATGCCCATAACTTTTTTCCTTAAGTATCTCTTTAATACCAAACAAACCGTATAACCAGCCTGCTGAAATGTTATTTTGTTTTTGTGTTTTTTTTCTCCTGTGCGGTTTGAAGTAGCAGATATTTACAAGCTAACAACCATAAAAGAAAATAAGAGAGCAAAACCAACGAACAAAACTGCACAAGCAGTAAAAAGTTTGATAACTTGTGATGCTTTTCTTATCGATGAAACAAAACAACAACAGAAATCTATGTTCGATGATCAACATGCTATAGTTAAACAAGAAAATGGTACAAAATAGAAATTATTACCATACATGTCCAGCATGCAGGATTAATATTTTTAATGCAGATTTTCGTATTTTTCTATATAATCAAGCAGGCAATAAAACTGATGAGTTTTTTTTCTTTCTTTCTTTCCTTTCTGAGATTGAATGTCCCATCTGAGTCCTGTAACTTATTTCTCAAAGCAGGCAATATATGAAGAGTTTGCATATATTGTCCTTTTTATTTATTCTCTTTTTCCAAGCAGGTAAATTGTGCATGAGATGGTGCTGTATATGTCCTCTCTCTTTCCAAGCAGGCAGTATGTTACAGATGGCTTGTTCATTGTCCTTTTTTATTATTATTCTCTTAAAGTACATCTCGTTCTGCAAGCAAGCGATCTATAAAACGCTTCACTTGTCCTTTTCTCCTTTGCCTCTGCCTCTGTCCCTCTCTAACTCACAAACGAAAGTCAAAAAGTTGCACTTTACCTCTCCCGTCCCCACCCCCAGCCTACTTTTCCCACAGCTACTCTAGAAGACTGGATGCTGCAAAAAAATCGAGTCTCTATTTTTCTCTCCTTCTTTCTCTCTAGTCAAGCAGACAGATGGATGGAGATGTCAGAGGAGGGTGGGAGCGGGGGGGAAGGTGACGGGGGTCAGGTTTGGGGGGTGGGGAGTTTTGTTTGTTTTTTAATTATTTTTGTTAAGCACTCACATGAAGAACTCAGGGGAAGACGGGTTGTCACTGGTGGAGCCGGCCTCTCTGAAGCCATTGCTGGCAAGTTTCTCACACTTGAGCTTGTAGGCGTCTCTCTCTCTGGCGAGCCGGGTCACTTCTTGCTTGAGCTGTTCCACCTGCTGAATGAGCTGGGTCTTTTCGTTCTCCAGGTGGTGTTTCTGCTGGACACGTTTATACCTGCAGGACTGGGCATAGCCCCTGTTCTTCAAGGTCCTCCTCTTCTGCTTGAGGCGGATCACCTCGTCTTTGGTGAAGCCTCGGAGGTGTCTGTTGAGCTCCCTCACAGACATGGAGACCAGCTGGTCATCCGAGAACCGGTCCTCCACGCTGCTGGAGGGGGGATGCTGCTGGTGCGAGTTCTGGAGCTGCTGGGAGGAGCTGGAGGAGGTGGAGGGAGTGGGAGAGGCCTGGTGGTGATGATGGTGGTGGTGGTGAGGGTGCCCGCTGCCAGCCAGGTCTTCGTGAGTGACCGCGGGGTACTGGTGGTGGTGTTGGTGATGGTGGTGATGGTGGTGGTGGTGGGCCCGGAAGCTCTCGAAGCCTTGCAGCTGCTGGGACACCTGGTGGGACCCAATGAGGGCTTCAACAGCGTCCTCTGGGGTGAGGTTCAGCGCCTCGGGGTTCATCTGCTGGTAGCTGTTGGCCATCCAGTACAGGTCCTCCAAGTGGGTCTTCTGCTCGGTGGGGCTGAAGCTGGGCGAGGAGGGCACGGAGCTGCAGGGGGTGCTGATGGGGGTGGAGGAGACGGAGCCGGCGGGCTGCAGGCGGGTGCAGTGCCTGCCCGAGCGGTCGTTCCTGCCCAGGGGCTCCTTCTTCACGTCGAACTTCATCAGGTCGAAGTCGTTGACGTACTCCATGGCCAGGGGGCTAGTGGGCAGCTCGGCTCCGATGCTGAGCTCTCCGGCCATCGCTGTCTTGCGGGCACCTCTCCCGGCGGAGGGGGCTGGAGACCTCACTCCAGCGCGCAGCCTGGCAGAGGGCTGGCCGCGCTCCCTTATTCCAAACCAACTTTGGCTTTGCTTCCTCGCTTCCTTTCCTCCGCTCCCCCTCCACCGCCGCCTCCTTCTCCCGGCTTCTGGGGCTTCTTCAGTCCGGAGCAACAAAGCCAGGGACGAGCCGGCACCCGGGGCCGCCTGGATGTCTCCTGTCTTTTTGTATCAGCGTTTGCAACGCCCCGCAGGCTGCAGCAGCTCCCGGCACTTAGACACCCGGTTGCAAGGAGAAAGGAGCAGCAGCAGGAAGGGCAAAAGCAAAACAAAACAGAGATGCTGCCTTCGGGTCTGTGCAGGAGGAGGAAGAACGGTGCAAAACGTCTAGCCCGTGCCCCCGTCTGGGTTTTGTAAGTCCGGAGCCTTCTCCCCGCGGCAGCAGAGCGCCGGAGTCTGCCGCAACTTTCCAGCCCGAGCAGGCGGCCGGGGGAGCGCACTGGCTATTCGGCGGCGGCGGCTGGGCTTTGCACGGGAGTTTTCGCTGGCTCCGGCAGCGCAGGGGAAGGGGAGGGAAGAGGGGGAGGAAGGAGGGGAAGGAGGAGGAAAAAAAAAAAAAAGGAGGAGAGGGGGGACGAGAAAAACCCAGGTCTCCGCTGTAGCTGCCGCCTCCAGCGCTCCTTGTGCAGCTGTGATTCGCAGCGCAGCCCCCCTTGGCTTCTTATACGGCCGTGCCCGCCGAGAGCGCGGCGGGGGCCGGGGCCGGCGGCGGCCGCGCCAATGGCAGCGCGGCGGCGGGGCCGGGCCGGGCCGGGCGGGCGGCGGGGCCGGGCGGCGGCGGCGGCGGCGGCGGCGGCGGGGGCGGGGGCGGGGGCGGTGGCGGGGGCGGGGGCGGGCCGCGCCGTGACAGCTCGGCAGCGCCAGCTGAGCGGCCGCCGCTCCCAGCCCCGCTCCGCCGGGCGCTCCCGCTCGCTCCCCCCTCCCGCGCCACCGCCGCCTCTTTATTTATTTATTCCCCCCCCCCCCCCTTCGGCCTCTGCAGTCCACAAAGGAGGAGGGCTCGGGGACATCCTGCCCGTCCCTTTGTTCTAAATATAACAAAGTCCCTCTTCGCCCGCTGCCGTCCCGTAGCAAATTTCAAGGCAGCAGCTTCCCCCCGTCCCACACACACGCATCGTCCCTTCCAACTTTATGTAAGCGTCCCCGATGCGAAGATAGCGCGGAAAAAAGCGGCCGCGAACGAGCACCGGGTCGGGCCGGGGAGGGAGCGCGGGGTCTGCGGGGTGGCGCCGAGGGGATGCGCAGGGACCCGGGAGCGAGGGAAGCACCGGCTCGGCAAGGCTGTCAGCTCTCCTTACACAACCGGGGAAATCCTCCCGGTTACAGGAAGCAAATCTCTCCCTAAAGTAAAGCAAAGGCATTGACACAGACAATTGCAAATATTAGGGAGAGAAGGGAGAAAATATAATTACATTTCAGTTCTGAGGGGACCGTGTTTGCTTTCCTCTGCTGTTCCCTGAGTGAGTGACTGCATGCAAAGGAGGACTCGGCTTGTAAGGTTTTTTAGTTTCCTTTTTTTTTTTTTTTTTGGTCCGGTAACAGGAATTCTTTTTTTTTTTTAACATTTTGTAACGATTAAGGGAGATTAGGGCTTCTTTTTACACTGTTTTTACGCTCAAACAGACAGAAAGTGCGACCCCAAGTGTCCGTTTGGAGAATAACAGCTGCTTTTCACGGGGAAAAAACACCCGGAAAAAAGGGGACGGGCGGGCGGGAGCGGAGCCGAGCGGAGCCGAGCGGAGCGACGCGGGAGCGGCAGCGGGAGCGGCAGCGGGAGCGGGGCTGCGGCGGTCCCGGCCCCGCCGCGCTGCTCCGGAGCTGCGCCTCCGCGCCCTGCGCCTCAGCATCTCCCATATTCCCCCCCTCACCCCAATTTATTTAGCCAAAAGAACAAGAAAAAAAAGTTCAAGATCTGCCTGATTTTCAGAAATTCATTAGGAGGGAACTGCCTTTCTGGAGCTGGGACAACACTGCGAAAGACCCCAGGCGGAGACCCCCCCCCCGCCGTCGGTTCCTCCCTGCCGGACCCGAGCGCCGGACCCGGGGCGATGCCCGCAGCCCAGCCCTGCTCGTCCCGCTGCTCCACATCTCCGCGGAGCCAGCCGCGGCCGCGCAGGGAACCGAGGAGGCAAAAGTCGCGCAAAGTACCCTCCCCTTCTACCCCCCAAAAAAATTCCAGGGTGTCCCGCCGGCAGCGGGCCGGAGGGAGGAGGTGGAAACCGGGGAGGGGGATTTGGACGAAATCCCCCCTCCGCAGTACAGGCGCTCCGGGGCTTAATTTCGTGTGGCAATGCCTCGTTTGAGTTTTTCCCCACCACATTTGGAGGAGACATAACTCCAGTCGATACCGCCCGAGGGCGGCCAGCCCCGGTGCTCCCCAGCGTTGTCGTCCCGGGGGTGAGCGAGTCCCTCCGCACCCCCGATCCCGGCTGAAGCGGGACTGCGCTCCCGCGGCACGCACACCTCCCTCCGCAGGCTGCCCTGCTCCAAACGCGTGTGTGGGAGGACACGCGTGGAACCCCGGCTCTCCCCGCGCCCTGCGTCCCCCACGGGCAATGCAGCGCCGGCGGTGCTGGGCGCTTCGGGGTCCCCACGGGCTCCGCGCTGCTGGTTTCCCATCAGTGCCAGACCTGGGAAATCGCCGTCTTTGCGCTGTTAACGAGCGGCCCCGAGGCACAGAGCGGCGGAGAGCCCCGCCGGGCGCCGTGCCCCTCCGCAGACAGGCCGGGGCCGGGCGGGGGGACCGGCCACCCCGGCAGAGCAGAGGGGGCAGGAGCTCGGCGGTCCCCGTCCGGCAACTGCTGCCTCCCTGGGGGCCCGGGGAGAGCCGAGAGCCTCCCGTGGGGGTCCGATGCAGTTATTACTTATGAGGTTCCGGATGCTGCTTGGGGAAAGCTTTGTTTTTACCTGCACGTTAAACGTTATCGTTGCCAGTGAGGGAAAGGGGACCCTGGCCAGCACTCGGGAAGCTAGGATGCAGCCCTGCAAAATGTGCCATTAGATGGATAATACTTTTTCCTCTCATAATTACTGAGGTATATTCACAAGGTGGAGCTACTGAAAGGCGGAGGAAGCATTGATCTGATTATCTCCCTGTCCATACACACTCTGTCCCTGTTCTTAATCTTTTAAACTGTGAATTACAGATCGGGTTTGCCCGTCCATCCTCATCGTCATAAAATTTCGGGGCACTTTCTGGGTCCGTTCCCTTGCTCTTCTACCCCTCGCTCCCCTCTACAAAATACATCCCACAAAACTTGCGGCGTTACGCGGCTGGCTAAAGTGAGAACCGCTTTGTGCCCCGAATGCCCAGTTAAAGGCCAATCTTGTTTATTGTAGAGGTTTTTATGTGGCCACCAAAGGTTATTCTCACTGGGATTTATATGGTAGGGGGGATGCTCCTCCGCGCCATCAGGGGTTTTTTTAATAAGGATTGGGGAAGAAATAATGTTGCTGGCGCAGAAGAGGATTCCTGGGCTGAGCAGCCCAGCGAGGCAGCTCAGGAAGAGTTTCCCTCCCTCGGGGACGAGCCGCCGAGCCGCGGGGCCAGGCGGCCGCGGGCGCGGTGCTGCGCGCACGGGGAGCTCCGCGCACCCCGGCCCCGCGCAGGGGCAGCTCCGCGCACCCCGGCCCCACGCGGGGGCAGCTCCGCGCACCCCGGCCCCGCGCGGCCGCCCGCACCCTAAAAACCTCCGCGGGGCAAAGCGGCGGCCCCGGCGGCTGCCGGCTTCTGTGGAAAGGGTTTCCCGTCCCCTCCGCGCCCGCGGAGGAACAGTACCGCCCTTGGGGGGGAGAGGCACCCACCTGCCCGGCCTCGCAGCGCCGGGGCGCAGCTCGCCTCCCCCCCCAAGCCTTCCGGGAGATTTTTGTTTAATTGCGACCGTCTCCCTACACCCCAAAGCTGCTAATCGAGCGGCTTTAATTTTTTTTTTCTATTTTTTTAAGATCCGTTTTTTGAAGGCTAGTTTCGAGTAAAGAATTACTTCTTCCCGCTCTCCCTCGTCTCCCCCCTCCCTTTCGCAAACTCCCGGCCAAAATCGGGAAGAGTTCAGAGAAAATGATACTGTCATTTCAGATCAGCTCCATCCGGCGTGTCCGCCCAGGGCAGGGCACTGGGGGTCCTTGAGCCACTGAAATTTGAAAGCTCGCCCTTAAAACTGGAGCATATAGATACCTATACGTGTCTGGTTTGGTAGGGCTTCTGCCTGAACCGGGGGGGTGACATTCAGAAAGGGAATCGTATTACGGTGGCATCCCAATCCCCAATTCTTAGAAACAGCAGGTCTAGGTAACTGATAAAAAATAAGACGACTGTTAAATATGTATTTTCCCTGCTACTGGTTCTCTGAGAAGCGCTCCTCGGTTTTGGTAGCTGACTGCTACTTTTCCCCCAGAATTAGCTTTTTCACCCCATAATATTAGTGGGATACGTTGGCTGAAATGGTAGTTTTGTTAACAAACAAACACCCAAACCGAAATCACCCATGGCTGGCAGCCGGCACTGATGGAGGAAAAGGACATCACTTTCCTAATTCTTACCTCCCCTCGCTTGATTTTTAATTTCCCAAACTGCAAGCAGACACCGTGCTGTTTGTCAGGATTTTTTTCCCCTGTGTAAGCAGCGAGGGACCTGGTTAATCATCTATCGCAGATACATGTGCATGAGAAAGAAAAGTGTTGATGTTTGCTTGTTCGGGCTGATGGGAATGGCCCACGAATTTAGGATTAAATTACTAATGGTAATCATAAGTCTTTGTTTCCTCTCGCTCCCTCTCTCTTTTCTGCGGGGATTGTCAAAGTAAAGCGCGCAACATTCTTTGGACAAAGTCTGCACAGCAGCTTTGCAGTATAAAATAAGCTATTGTACCCTCCTGGGTTAACTGGGATCTCTTCGGATTTTAGCCTGAACCAGTTAAGAGCGGGGCAAATCCCAGTACTAACTTTAGACACGTTTTCACAGGTGGATCTGTGACAAGGGAGTGGAGCAACACTTCTGAAGGGTAGGTTTGTGTGGGGGTATTTTTCTTCCCCGAGGCTTCGCAGTGTCCAGCATTAAATCCCCGCTTGGGGAGGGGGGGATCGGTACGTCCGGGCGGGGGGTTTGGGGTTTGCTCGGTCGCGGGGGGGTCCTGCAGAGTAAGCGCACCCGGACGGCTATTGCTACGCGGGACGGCGGAATTTAGGGGACTGATCTGAGCGCAGCACGGTTAATTAAAACCCTGGCCTCGCTTGTGTCGGCAGCGGGGGGGCTGGTGCGGAGCTGCTCCCCGGCGCAGGAGGTGTCACCTGCCCGTCCCCGAGCCCCCTCCGCGCTGGGATCCCGCTCTCCAACAGCGCTGAAGGCGGCTGCCGGCCCCCGGCTTTGGGGGGCTGGGGCGGGGGGGGGGGGCGCGACGGCTCCTGGAGGGGGGAATCCCGGCGGGCGGAGAGCGCGGAGCGGCCCGCGGGGCTCCGCACTAGCGCACGGCGGGGCTGATGCCCGGGCGAGGCTCCGCGTCCCTGCGAGGCTGGGTGGCTGCAGGGATTTTTTTTGGGGGGGGGGAGCAGTGTCCCCCCAGGGCCCCCCGCTGCTCGGGGTCAGCCCGGGCCGGCAGCGCCGGGCGCAGGGCTGCTCGGGTGCGCGGCCCCGGGGTCTGGAGGGGGGGCTGCAGCCGTGCCTTTCCTCCCGCCTTTTTGTGCGGAGAAAGAAGTGCAACTCTCCAGTGGCCCCCTCTGCAGTTTGCTCGGGGTCTCGCTGCACCCTGGGGAGGGAAAGGGGGGCCTTCGAGACGAAATGGCAACATTTCACCCTCTTCTATAACGTCCCACGAGGGCGTCTTTGGCAGGGAGGTAAGCAGAGAGCAGAAACATTCTCCTTCTAGTTATTTCTTTCAGCCTTAGCCCCATTGTACCATGAATGAATCGACCCCAACTTGTTTTCAAGGGAATTTGTCTCTTTCTCATCATCTCCAAACTCTGCAGTCTCATCATAGCTCCTTCTCTAATACACCCTCTTGTATTATTCCCCTTGCCAGCATGGTAAAAATTGTTTCTAGCAGAAACACCTGATCCAGAAGCACAAAATCCCCTGTTCAAGCCTTCCTAGGATCAGCTTTCCTCCTGTGCTTGGCTGAGTCCTGCTTCCCGCTTGAACCCTGGCATGCTGAATTCATTATCTGAGCCCCTTCAGGAGCATTTAGCTAATAAGCAGCACCAAAACCTTTCTGAGTGATCAGAATTCGCCTTTTGGGACTGAAGTAGCCAGTAGAAGCTGAAGAACTGTAATTACTCCAGACGTATTTTGCAATGGCATTTCGTGTCATTCAAATCTTTTTCAAACACTTCAGAACTTGGACCACATCTCGCTAGAAAAAAATTTATCTCCAGCTTATCTGCTTCCCTTATGAATACAGAGGTACTGCACAGATGTCTGGGTGGGAAAAGTGATCTTCCCAAGGGTTTTTGTTTCCTTGGAAGGGATATAGAAAAGGAAGATGTCAGGGAGACAGGGAAAGTGTCCTGGACCTATGCCCAATGTCACAAAGTCATGAGCAGCCGGGAGATCTTCCAGAAAAGGTCAGCCCCCCTTTCTGGCCACAGTCTGTTGCCTGTTTTTCCAAGGGGCTCAGCAGGAGACTTTCTTGATGATCAGATCTTTAGACGGTCAAGAAGGAGGGAAGGAAGATCTGGCCTCAGCTGTGCTTGAGGAAACCCAGGACCATGCAAGCCCCTTTTCAGAAAGACCAGCGTTGCTGCAGGTTCAAGGGTCGCGGCACCAGAAAGGCTACTCACAGCAGAGCTGAGCGTGTCCCTGGGCCCTTGCAGGATCAGGGGGCTGTCGTTACAGCCCAGGAGTCCACGGGCATGCTCCGACACCCGCTGGGACCCGTACCCTTTCATTCAGACTGATTTGTAATTCCTTTTTATTGCACAAAGTCCTGGATCAAAAAAACTGCTTACATATAGAAAATTTTCGGAATTCCCTTTCCAGCATTTGCTGCATGAGGATTTAAATATAATCATAAAGCCTATACTGTATATTCTTCTTTGTGCTCTTTGCACCTTTAGTCCCCATTAGGGATTTTGTTTTGTTTCTGTTTTGACAGCCCCTGTATATATGTGTTTGTGGTTGTTCTGTACTGTTTCCTGATTTAATATCAGTGCAGTTACAGGAGAAGGATGCACCGTTAGCATTTTTTGCTCAAAGTATTTTTCAAGCTCCTTTTTGATGTACTGGTCAGGTTTGCAGCTTCTGTGCTCTTGTTGATCAGAAGAGGATCAGGTTTATTGTGCCCTTTGGGAATGAAGCTCTCTATTCACCTAAGGAAATGCAGCTATCTTCCTACACTAGCCCCTCCGTATAGCTCCAGGTGCAGAAGAAAAGTGAGGAAGTATTTAGTAGAAAGCTATTATTGAGTGAAATTAAAGTCCTTTTGTGCATTTCTGAGAGATAAAGATGAGCCGAACTGGAAACGAGGTGGCTTCTGCAAGCCTCCACCTTCCTCCCCAAACATTTTAAAGTCCTAAACATGAGAAGGGAAAAGAAGAGAGACAAAGAAAGGGAATAATTCTGGGGAAATGCTTTTGTTTGCTCTCCTTGTTAGCCTGAGGAACACTTATTCAGCTGTTACCCAGACAGGGGAAAGAAAAAGACTCCCAATCTTTGTTTCTTTTACATATAAACAGATCCAAAGCCTTGAATAGCCCCAGATCAGACGCTTTTAAAATCAGTCTCAGAGTGTAAATTATGCTCCGTTTGCCCAAACAAAATATTGGCTCATAGTGCAACTTGCCATTTTCTCTTTGGGAAATAAAACGGCGTTTTAGCATGCCTGTCTGTGTACTACTGTGTGTTGTGAACACCTCCCAGCTTAAATCTCACTAGACCTCCAGGCCCTGGAGATGTTTCCCATCATTGGCCGTTCCGAGGATCCTATGGAAGGTCCGAGGGGAGCGGATCTAACACGACTTGGCCAAGATGTGGCGAGGGCTTACGAAGCGCAGTGCTGTCCCTAGGGCAAGCTGCAGTTTCTCTGTAACTGTTTCTTTGCTTTCAGAGCTTCTCTGCAGAATGGTTAAATTAATTTGTGCGGGAGAGCCGGCAGCAGAGCGGTGCTCCAAATTCTCACCCAGTGTTTCCCAAGCTAAATGTTCTCCAGCCAAATTGGCCAGTTGCTGTATGGGTCATTCTGAGATCCCATAAATAGTGACCGTATCTCCTTGGCTGGAGAGAGGGCTCGCAGAAGAATGCAGCAAGGAGAGCGGCAGCGCGAGGTGAGCGCAAGCTGCTGTGAGAATGAAAGGTAGTCAGGGAAGGTTGCTTCATTTCTGTGTCTATTTTAATGGCAATCCTATGGGACACATCCGATTTGCTATACCAAGGGAGATCATTCCTGCTTGTTTTCCTCTGGCAGGATCAATTCCTCATATGTTAGTGGAGACAAAATGCACATCAAGATTTCCAGCATATACCCTGTAAGGCAGAAAAGAAACAGCTCCTGCAGCAATCCGTATATACCCATGCTACATCAGATTCAGTTATAGCTCTTCTAGCCAGCCTCTTTGGCTAAACAGCAGTACAGGTATTAATTAGGTTTTAAATATATATATATAAAAAAAAATACCCACCATGGCTGAAAATTTAAGAAAAAAAATATCTCTAATTGCTGTAAACTAATCTCCATATACACAATTAACTACCACTTTGTACAGTTTCTGAGCATTGTGGAAAAAACAGATTAGAGTCACCTGGACAGCCTTCTCGAAGACTCTCTATGCTTTCAGTGCGAGTGCCCTGTTTATTTTCAGCCTTAACTCTGTATTTGCAGGTTTTTTGATAACTGTGTTTTCATCCTTCAAACATCCAGATAAAAAGCTTCACCCCTTAAAGCTGTGATTACACCTCAGCAACCTCTCTCTTGGCAATGTATGTGTGGTTTCTGTTTTGTTTTGGTTTTCTGGCTTGAATTAACACATGTTTCAAACCTCTAATGTACTTCTTTAATAACTGGTTTATAAAAAAAGGAGAAGATAGAGAATTTCATCCAAGAATTCCCAGCTGGAGACATCTGTTCAGCAGCAAGTCACCTGATGAACAGCTCTAACCAGCCAAGTGTGAGTTATTTTTATCGGTTCAATGTTTTAAAAATAGATAATTTTTTTCCTTTTAATTGATACCTTTCTAGACATTTCAGTAGATGCCTACACTGGTCTTCATGGACTTGGATTTATTTCTCCTGAAGGATTAGTACAGCCCAAACCGAGTGATCCATTCCAAAACCTAGCTGGCTAGCTGAAACCAGTAGGAACCAGTTAAATGCTTGAAATGAGGGTTTCCACTAGGGTAATTAAGTTTCCCAAGAGGTGATGGGTTTGATGTATAGCCTGTCATGATGAGTTGCAGGCACTCAGCACCTCTGAAAATCAGACCATAGCAGCTTTCAGCAAATCTAAAGAGACGGGGTGTGTGCGCGTGCGAGCCGGAGCGAGCCGCAGATAGGACACACGTCTTCATTGATCTCGAAAGGGAGGTTGAACCGTTCTGGTTTGAATCACATGATTTGTCATGTTATGTAGCAGCTGTTAAGCTCAGGTGAGCTTGTAGGACCCTGTCGGTGCACTCAGCCCTAATCCTCCCTTGGTTTATTTGTCCATGCCACTACCTGGCTCCTCTGCAAATGGGCCAGTCCCAGCATTCCTCCTGCGGTACTCCTGAAGTGCTGAGCATCACTCCTGTCTGCTCCTCCCTACCACCCAGCATCCCAAAGGCCCTCTCCAGAGGACAGGGCTGATATTACATTTATTTTTCCGCTTTTCTTCTGTTCTCTGTGTTGTGTCTGGGAAGACTTGAGGCCCATAGGCTTTGCCTTGATTTGAAGTCTTTGCTGGAGCAGGACTCCGGTTTGACATGGGGAGGGTGACCCGAGAGATGACGGAGGAGGAGGGGTAGAAGGGCAAAAAAGGGACAAAGTGGATGAAGACGGCAATGTGGGACTGCACTGTGTGCAGCATGCTGTAGACCCTCCTGCTATCCACCTATGCAGAAAACTCTCAGCCAGTCTGCAAGCAGCTTGCCTGACTTCATTTGCCATTCATCAGCCTAAACTACTCACTCTTCTTCCACTGGGAAAAATGGGAGCTTTGAACTCTTCTCCGCACCCCAGCACATGGCAGAGTTCATTAAATGGGTGGAGAACATCAAGAGCCACTGCTTGCCTGCACTGTGCAGGCAGTGGGTACCCAGAAGAAAGCTGCCTGGGGAGCCCTTCTCCTGCGAACCACTGGAAGGGCTGAAGTCTCCCCAAGGAGAGTTTAGATGGGGGAGCAGCAGTACAGCCCCCCGATCCTTTCTGCATTTCACCTTTCTGCATTTGCTGCTGCAGGCAAGAGTGGGACATCACAGGTGGAGAACACACTAGGATCCTCCTTTTTTCCTTCCCTTTGGAATAGCTTTAATTAACCATTTTTTATCTTTCGAAAGAAAAAGAGGTTTTTCTCACTTGAGAAAAGAGAGGAAATGTTTTCCAAAAGCTGTATTTTAATTGACCCAGGCTCAGGAGCAGGGAGGCTGAGGGAAGAATTGCTGTCATGGAATTAACTTTATGAAAGAAAAGCAAATCTCCACCCTGTTTAAACATGGGGAAAACATCACAGAGGCATCCTGCTGCACCAAATGGTAAACATATCACTTATGGCTTCCTTTAGAGTTTTATGATGCTGTTCTCAATTACTGTGTTTGCATTTGTAATTAGAGTGCAGAACACATTGTGAAGGCAAATTATAGAGCTAACTTGTCCTTTCAAAATAACCCATTTGCTCAGTGTGCTCCCAGAAGCTTCTCTTTATTCAAGGGACTCCAGTGAAGGACTAACCTTCCCTACTGAAAGTGTTGGAATATACATTTGCTGGAGGGAAGGGAGAGGAGGAGAAACACATTTTTGCCCCAGGGCTTTGCTATGCTTGGGCCTGACCTTGAAACCACTGAAACTCCTGTGAGTTTCTATAAGCATGATCCTCCAGAAGTTTTGAGTAACTAATGGAATTGGGGGGGTGTGGGAGAAGAATCAGGTTTTTTGCTCTGCCACTAATTACCTCTGTGGCCTTGGTCATGTCACCTGGCCTTTTTTGTGCCGCCTTAATTGGCTAAAAATCTACTATGGAAGGGTTTGGATATTACTGTGCAATCACATAAATATGCAGAAGGTAAATATGCAGGGCTGCTAGTTGTCCTCCAGTATTTCGTTCCTTTGCAGGAAGGCAATTCTGAAAGCAGCTCTTTTGAGCTGATGCTTTTATGTTGCATTCAGTCTTTGTCCTGGACTCCCCTTACACAGGGGCTCATTCTCTATTTAGGTATAATGATGACACATTGTTTCGTGCCATGTTGCCCTAAGTGCTCCACCAAGTCTCCACGCAAAGACACCAGAGCTTCGGGCTGCTTGGCTTTGCTCGGTACCTCGCGGTGTTTCACTGAGCAATTTCTGACCAGCTGCACCACAGTGATGCCCCTTTGCTTTGCTGAAGCTGCCCAGCACCATCAGTGGAGCTCTGATCTTCCTTTAAGGCAGGTCGATTGTGCATACAGAAGACTGGAGCCTAGGCCAGCTGTGCACTTTGCCTTTGAATTCACCAGGGGAAAAACTGTATCCAAGTCTGAACTTGGACATGATAACACTCTACTTAGAGCGAAAAGGAAGCAAAGTCTCCAGTCATTACTGTTCTGCCCTGTCTGAAGAAGGATCTCTGCATTTGGGGGGTTTTTTTGCAAAACCTGCACTAAGCAGAAGACTTGACTTTGAACAGGTTTCCCTACAAGTGCAGGTAACATTTTCATCTCCTGTACCTTAGTTGGGAAGGCACAGGAAAGTGCCCCGCAGCATGCAGCTCTCCCATAAGCATGTCCTCCCCATTCCTGGCCATGAGGAGTTGCCTTTGCTTTGCTCTCCAGGAAAATTTCTCTCATTTAGGAAAATTTCAAGCTCAGTGCTTGACCCCTGCCTAGCACACTGCCCACTGGTGTCCTCTGCTCGTGTTCCAAGGCTTCATGAAACCAGGCCAAAATCAAATAAAGGACACCAAAAAAGGCTGTGTTCTCCCAGCGTGGCAGTGTTTGGAGGATAAAAAAGCCCAAACAAACCCCAAAACATTGCACTATGAGATTACTAGAGGCTCGGGGTTTTTTTTCTTTTTCACCGCTCTTCCCACTATGAAGTAATTTGTACAACTTTTACTCCTGCCACAGGTAATTCCTCATTTCATTTACAATACAGCTGCTTTAGAAGTTTGCCGTAGCACTGGCTCTCCCCTTGCCAATGCTCGTTTATTAAATTCCTTTCTTGGTATCTCTTGCATGGGTCAGGAACGTTGATTCCCTGGCCCCAACTTTCTGTCAGGTGCTTGTTCCTTCTGAGCAAAGGTTAGGTCACCTTCTGATGATTCATTGAAAATACTGGTTTTATTACTTTCCCTGGGTATGGGATAGTTTCCTGAAAGCAAGAAGCTGCAGCACATGGGATGACCTTCCCAAAAAGAAGGACTGACAAGGGGGTTTGCCACAAATTATGAGTTCAGCTTAATACCTTAGGTTTTTTGTTTTTTGGGGTTTTTTTTGTTTAATGGCATTAAATCCAAGAAAGTGCCTAGAGGAATGAGTTTGAACTTTATAAATTGTGGGATTATTTGTGAAGCGGTTTAGGAAGGGCATTTTCTGCCTTTCATATGAGGGAAGAAGAGAGATCCCAGCGTGGTATTTCACGGTGCCAGATGCACCCCAGTTTCCATAGCTGTGTGTTTAAAATATGGCCCAGGTTCACTGAGCAATGTCAAAACACATCTGCAGGGCTGACCAGGGAATGAAATACAGCTGCAAAATGGGCAAACTCAATTTTGTTGGGGGAACAAAAGAGAGAATGGTGTTTGTGATCCGGAGGATCACGTTTGAGAAACACATACTGTTTTTCGACTAGCTAGGATTTAAAATACGTATGTCATCACCCTGTCTTTGTTGCCAGTAACACTGTTTGCTTTGCTCTGCCACCGCGCTGCTCAGGCAGCTGAACGAGCCGGGTGGCTTTCCCTTCTGTTTCCAACTAGAGGAGCCCTGGCTCCAGCACCTTGCTCCCAGGGAGCCATGCAGGCTGCCAGCACCCCAGTGCCACCAAGGACAAATCCAGAGAGATATAGCCACCACAAAAGAAGAAGGTGTGAGATGCAATACGATGCTGTTTGTTTTCCTGGAAGGTCAATAGTTTTCCTAAAATTTCAGCTTCCTGTGCTTTCATTTTTGATGAAAGCCTGTTTCAGCAGCTGAAGTAAGAAAATATCCTGCATGTAACACGTGGAAGACTTTTTTGAATAAATGTCCTTCAATACGAGAGACCCTTACCTGCCTTATGAAATTGCATCAATATTTCAAGAAATAGCACAGAGGAAAATTCATATTCATGTTAGATTTCACAACGTGATTTTGCAACACCTACAGCAGAGTACCCATGTTTTCTGACAGTGCTCACAACAAGAGTGGAAGACAAGCATGTAAAAAAAAAATTAAAAGCTCTTTACTTGATGGTATCCTTGTAGTTTGTGCTATTTTGAACCTGTCAACTGCTTAAGTAACAGCTTGTCAGTGATTGCAGCCCGGCCGAATACAGGACCTGGTAGTATGGTTGCAAATTGTCAAGAGCTGAGTGATCTCCCGGGTTGTGATTTATGACTCCATGAACAACAACAAGCAAGGAGAAAAGGGCCTGGTAATTTTGGAAGCAGTTGTGGAAACAATTAGATCACTTTTTTATTAAGTCATTTATAGAATTCTTCCCTTTAAAAATTAGATCCTTGATGAGTGCATTTTTCACATACTCGGTTGCTTTGTCCTGTTTTTCAGTTGAGGTAAAATCCCAGGCTTCCCTTTGGAAAGGCTGCTGGGCAAGGTCTTTCACTTCACAGGGGCTGAGAAAGCTGCAGGGGCACACAGGACCCGCCTGAGCTCACCCACCAGCTCTGGCCCAGCTGCAGTTGAAGCCCTTTGCAAAGATTAATTCCTGCCAAGTCCTTTGCAGGAATTGTGCTGGTTTCTGCACCATTTTCTCACTGCTGGTTACTCAGATCTTTCTGCTGGCCTGACCTCTGTCTCTGACAGAGCTGCAGCCTCCTTCTCAGCTGCTGGGAAGTTTCTAGCACATCGCACGGTACAGGCAAATAATACCGGTAATGAAAACTTGGACCAGAGTTTTCAGAAGTGCTGCGGTTTGAGGTTCTTTTACCCTGGTTTTGTCCATTCTTCTTTCCAACAGCAGAATTACTTCGTTGTCATTATATTTCCACTTCCAATTTCTTCAGCAGCAGTTTGTGCCTTCTTGGCCCAAGAAGCTGAGCAGTACCAGGTCTCGTCTTTTTATAAGGAGCCAGTGGCATTTCTCTAGAAGTGCCCAGTGTCCTGCTATACCACCCCGCTGAGCCTGGGAACATATCTCAGAGTTTGCTAGTGGGCTAATGAGAGACAGCTAATATCTCTGAAAAGTCACATTTAACCAAAAATCTCTCCCCTCTCTCGTTTGCTTTCTTGGAAGTTGTCCGTCAGCGTTCCCATGTTGTTCTGCCCCGATGATACAGTCCCAGCATCATCATTTCTGAACTCTCTCACAGGGAAACTGGCTCCAAAAGTGACCAAAGCCACTCGGCGTCCTGGGAGCTCCCCAGAAGCCAAGGGGCCCCAGCACAGATTCAGGCTTCTGGGATGTGTCTTGAGTTATTTCGCACCATGGCTAAGTATACCATTAAAATGGGGATTTCTGCTATGAAAAATAATGAAAGATTAACCTGGAAAATGAGCTCTCGCTGTAGAGAGCCCCATTTCCCTCCTTCCCCTTCTTTCAAAGGGGAGGAGGGAGATCTTTACATTTCCCCAGCACCATGTATTGAGGGATGGGGAAAAGAGCTGTGCTGCGCCATATTCTCTAGCCCAATGAGAATGAGACTTACTCTCAGCTTTGAGTTTTATTATTCCCTTGCAAAACCCTCTTCTGTTGTGCTATGCACCAGCAAAAATCCTTTTTTATTGCCATTAAAAAGGTAGCCGAGGTGCTCATTATTTTTTTTTTTAATTATTTGTACAGAACTCGGCAAATAAAAATGGGTCCCGGATAAAAGGTGTGTCCTTTCTAGTAAAGCACAAAAAAAATCTTAATCTTTGGTCCAGAAGCAGTAGATTGCCACAAACAGTCGGCAGCTAAAATCATTAATCTTTGCTGCTTGCCCAACTGGTACTAGTAGTAAAGAAGATAATACACCAGCAGAATCAGTGACCCACTACAAATTGGTCCTGAAAGGTCCACCAGCCTAAATAGACTTTTGCTGATCCAACACTTGTTAGGAATCCCAACAAAGAGACTATTGGCTCATCTGATGAGCCGCTCACTATTGGGCCTTTTGCAATGGCTGGTGATGGATGACCATACCCTCTTTGAGGGGGAAGATGCAGCTCCTGGTATGGGGCCTTTTCTCATCTTAAATTTGTACTCAATAAATCACAGGTGCAGAAGAGACAGCATCAGTTTCATTACACCTACATGCTCCAGTATCAATCATGCCAACACAACGGACTGCGTACAGTTCATTTCGGGAGGCTCTTTCTGTTCCAATACCATTTCCATTCTGTTGTGCTTTAGCATTCCTAAAGTGTTGAGCCTCTGCAGCGAAACACTGGGGGAGAAGGATGGGATGCACTGTAATTGTGCTCTTTCTACACCAGACAGGGCTTAGCTCACGTACTTTGGTTTACGATGCCTTGCTATTGTTAAAGGTAAAGTCTTAAATAGTTCTGTAAATATAGTATCACCGATTCTGTGGCCATGACACATCACTTTCGTTTTTAACCTTGCTTTTTCATTTGCTCTTTAGCACAGACATTTAGGCTGGGTTGCAGCAATTGACCTGGAATGGTCCCCTTTTGTGGTTATAATATCATTTTTCTATCTGGTTTATGACATTTGTTTAGATGATGCTGTAATCCCCTACTTACCCTTATCTAAACCTAACTGTAACAAAGAAACAGTTTCAGGGAGCTTCTTCAGTGTTTTCTCATTTAAAAGAGTTTCTGCCGTGTTCTCTCTGGCTGGTAAACACACTGGGACCTTTGAAAGGTATATCCATTACGATTCACAATTTATGAATGTATTGCAGAGCTCCCACATTGTTATGTTAATTCCAATGTCAGCAGTTAAAATACACTTAAAACAAAGGAGGCTTTAGAGCTTTCAGACTTTATATTTAATATACATGACCAAATACTTTCATGGCATTAAATGTATGTCTAACACTCCTCATAAAAACTATGAACTATGTTTTTCAAGTATAATAAAAGGTAATAGATTATTATTCCCCATGTGTGTCCAAAATCCACTTTGCCATCTTTATACAGGAAGAGTAATTTCTTAGGGTCCAATTATACTCTGATTTGCATAGGAACAACTACGTTTTGTGCAATTAAGTTATCACAAAGTCCTGTCATTCTGTAGCATTCTGTTAATCTTTAACTCAACGAAAAGCCATGTCAGCAGAGCACCAACACAGAAAAGATGGGTGTTCAAAGGAACTGCAATAGGAGCACATTCAGGACTGTCAGACAGAACAAGCTTTTCAAAAGGACACTTCCATTCAGTTTAAACCTACAAGGGTGTTGGGCTGACACCTCCATTTATTTGCTGTAGGGCTATAAGGAGAGAAAGAGAGAGACTTTCAGTCTTATTAAAGCAGTATTTGGAATACAAAAAAAGGGATTCTTTTCCTCTGCTCCTTTTACTCTGTCTCAGCGGCAGATCATAAAGCACGGACAGCATTAATGCAAGACAAGAAAGTATTGGTCCTAACGTGCAGCTGAAAGACTTCATTTTCTGCAAACCAGCCACCAAATCTATTTATTTGTTTGTTTTTTACAATTGGTAGGGAGACAAAAAGGAAATGTATTTTTAAAATGTAGTTAGGAGTACAGAAGTCCCAGTAAACAGCATCTGTCTGCCACACCGCTTTGCGGAGGTCTGGTCCGTGAGCTAAAGGCAGGTTGTGGCTAACACCACCAGCGTGGTTCAGTGATTATTCTGGGCAGCTACCTGCAGCAGGTTCAGTTTCACAAGATTAAAATGGCAATTGATCTTTGAGAGAATATTTGAGGACAAAACATGATTATGTTCGTAACAGATCCTTAGCTGGTACGAATTGGCATAAGGCCATCGTAACCAGTAGAGAGCCCAGCTGCATCTCTGGCCCCGTCTACTCTCAACACACCGGGCACACGGTGATATACGAAGATATGGATATTGCAGGTAAAAGTTTGCAGGTTGGTTATTTCTGCAGGATTTCCAAAGCTTCCGTAAACGCAGTCCAAGCAGGTTCTTCCTGCTAATATTCTCATTACTTTCACTGAAAGCTGGCACTTATCTTTCCTGTTTTGTCTTGGGGATCTTTACTCCTGTGAACTCATATTATCTAATATTCATTTCGCTAGGTCAATTTGCAGAAAATGTTTCACTTTCAAGGTTGCTTCTAAATTTTTATATTTTTCATTTTTCATCTCAATTAAAAATAAACCATGCTGTGAGTCCGCTTTGTAGTTCTTTTATCATGCTACTAACTCTGTGCATTTTTTCACCTATATACTAATAAAAAGGTCTTTTTAATGTATATAAACATATATATAGCTCAGTAACGGGTTTTAGGGCTACTGTCCAAAGAAACTTTTCTTGTCTTTCATTTGCACAGTGCTGCAAAACCCAGTTTTAACTCAAAAGAAACTGTAAAGAACTCTTTGTTATCTTCATTTTGGCCTTAATCTATAATGAATATTAATAGCACTTGTAAGGTGAGGTGCAGATTAAAAGCATTAAAACATAGCTTGGATGTTTTCAAAGGTTGCATGCTGGGTAACATTTCTGGAAGTGCCAAAGGGCCGGATTTGTTAGTGCATAGAGTTGACTTCGATTCCTCTTTTTAAAGAGGTCTAAAGCTATGCAAAAGTACAAATAGGTATTTTATGTAAGGTTCAAAAGCACCTTCATCATCGCCAATGTAAAATAAAACTGAGGTGTTTTTGCAAATCCCTTTAGAAACTTGTTTGCACCGTTACAATCTCTATCTACATAACTTCCAAAAATGGGACTTTGTCATTTAGATGTCTTTGGAAAGTGTGCCCAATGTGCCCACGGGGATAGCACAGGGCTTTAGCCACAAGTGGAGTCCAGGCGATAGATTTTGTGTGGAAAACCAAGAAGGCCATTCACATAGGATTGAACTCTACTCCTGCCAGAGCCGGTGGCACAACTGCCACTGATGGTCAGTGACATTGGTCCAGGTCTACTGGGACTCGTCGAAAATGGCAAAACTCTGCTCTTGCCCTTTTAGCGTTGCGTCTGCAGCTGAACGCTAATAACCACTGCAATAGCAGGAAGCTTTCTCCCAGGGACATCGGCTTATACACGAGTCTGGCAAGATGTCAACTGATTTGGCAGATGAGGGCTTTAACGCAGTCCATATTGCTTCTGGTGGAAAGTTTAAGGCCCGGTGAGACCTCGTGCATAATGCTGGGCTGCACCCCAGTCTTTCTGGACAGGGCTTTTTGGCTTGCACAGGCTGAGGAGCCCAAACGGAGCATTGCACTCATGTGCATGCACGTGTGAGGACACGTGGACCTTGGACAGTTTCTACCACGTGCTTGTATTCACATCTGCTGCCCTGAAACAACCCCCAGAAGACTCTTTAACCCACAAAATGGATGATGCAATGCATATGGCCTCTTATTTCAGTCCGAAACCAAATTTTCTCAGTGAACGTGCAGGCATTGCTACCAACAAGCAAGGGAGATGAGAAGGAAGCGCTTGTATTTTTGGCAGCACGTATCGTGAATTAAGGTGGGACTAATTACATCCCGTCGGATATCAAAGAGGTGTGACTGAACACCGTGTTACAGAACATGTAGAAGAAAGTGCCGGTTTGGGGAGGTCAGTTTAAAGCATCTGAGGATAACCTTGAAAATACTGCTCTTGAGTGGTTAAGAAAGTTTGTCTTGACTGGGAGGGTTTTTGTGAAATACTTCGCTTGTGTGGGTCAGGAGGTAAAAAGCGGGATTAAAGGGCTGCCGGCTGAAGGGAAATCTTAATCCATTCCTCGCAGAAACCAATGGGGTCCGGACTGCTCTCAGGCAGTCAGGAGCCATGCAAATAATTCTGGAAAATGTTCTCATAACCAGATAAAAGAGCTGATTTAATAAAATTATTATATTGTCAGTTTATGGTTTTACTTAGAAATCTTTTGGCCTAGTTCAGGTAAAAAAAAAAGTCACCAGCTTTAGTTCTTCTGCAGAAAAAAGACCCCATCATTTATTAGATGAATGAAGATATCAATTTCTGTTTAAACATTAACAGGGTGATGCCAAATATTAGTCAGTTCCTAATAATTTTGAGGGATTAAAAAGATAATAAAAGTAATAGTCCATTACATTACCTACTTCAGCAAGATTGTAATGAATGTAATAAATTCCAGATCAGGGTTATAACAACTTCCATCTATTTAAAATGAATTTGTAGGGTTACTTTCATTAACTATGTATATGGAGAAAATGATCTGACATATTACTTTAAAAGAGCTGTAAAACCGATTAGAAGGAAATATGCTTCCCAGACAGTGATCTAGGCCGCTGGGGAAATTTTATCCCTGGGAAGAAGGGGGGAAAAAGGAAAGGAAGAGGAAGGCATCTTAGAGGATGCTATTGCATCATGTCTTTAACGTGCCCCCGAAGCCGCTTTGCTCCTCGGGAGAGATTCGGGCAGTAACAACGGTCCGCGACCAGGAAAGGGATGAAAGCACTTTCTCTCCTGGCTTTTCTATTCCCTCCGCCTCCTTCCTCGGGAAAGGGTGGATCTGTTAATGAATAAAGGGTTCCTGCGCTGGGGATTTGTGCATGGAAATGAAACTGCATCTGGTTCTGGTATGGCCTTTTGGCAGCCCAGGGGAAGGCTGAGGCATTAAAGGGGACGGTGGCCTCATTGCTCGGAGGAGACAAGGGACCTAGCACTTGACTGCACTACAGAAATTACTGCTGCACCTAGAATGCAGCCTTCATTTATCAATTTCATAGCAAGGGGGAAAGGGAAAGGGAGGGGGGAAACCCAACATCTGACTGCCTTTTTCAGCTCACGCTACATCCAGCCACTGAGAGCCCTCCAAATCCAGCCATGTGTGTTATAAAGAGTCTTGGATAAAGTAACTTAATACTAATGATTTATACTTAATTGGACCTCTAAGTGATTAAAGTGGCAGTAATGAATGAGTAACATCCTTCTAATTCCCTTTTCCATTTGGCTTGGGCTGAAGGCCCTTTCTTTGTGCAGGATTTGACTTGGGGGTAAGCAATGCCAGTGTTTTTTAAGCTTTTAGTAGCACGTCTGGAATGAACTGCTTGAATCATGTTTACAATAAATGACTCCATAAGCATGCTACCAGGGCACTGATTTCTTTCTCTTTCTTTCTTTCTTTCTTTCTTTCTTTCTTTCTTTCTTTCTTTCTTTCTTTCTTTTACTAGATTAGCCAATTGTGAGGCTAATGAATATGCATTTGGCAACCCATGTTTGTGAGGCCAAGTCCCACGTGGGCATCAAAGGGTTTGAAATGTGCGAGCGTAAATATCAGCTTTGTCAAAATATTGATTCACTTTAGGAGTAACACAGCGCCCTCCCCCCTTGCGCTAATGTGCATAAGGATAAACCTGCTTTACGTATTTTTTTACTTATTTTATAGGACTTAATATTGCCAATTAATTGACTGAATTAGCTGAGATTTTCTAACTCTATACTTCAGTGCTCTTTCCCTGCTTTTTCAATCTAAAAATGATTGTTACCCTCTTTCTTCAAAAAAAAAAAAAATCCATAAAAATGTAGGTCTCAACACTTGCAATATGTAACTTTTTAGATGGAGGGAGAGATCCAGAACCTCACGTGTTTCCCTTTGTATTGGTAAAGGGAATACACGCAGCAGAAAGAGGGCTTGAAGTCGGAAGGAGATGTGCGGAGCGCTCATCTCGCGCTGGGGCAGGTCCCGTTCATCCCCTGCAGCTGGGGCAGCTCTGAGCTGGGGGAACAGCAGAGGAGCAATGAATTGTTTATAGCACTGTGCTAAATTGGCAGTTATTTAAAATTAATTTGGGCATGCTTACCCACATGCCCCAATTACACCGCTCACTGGAACATAGATAGGAGTGTACCACCTCTACTGTACGGTAGCTGGCGTGATGATGCTCTGATTGGGTTGTGACAGCAGAACTGCCATAATGCAAATAAAAAACCTAATAATAATGCTTGGGCTTCTTTCACACCAAACATTTGATTAATTTAGACAACCCCCCAGCTCTCTGTCGCTGTATGTTTTCTTATATGGCTGTGGTAGGTTTTGAACCACCCGGCTTCAGTGCAGTGGGAGATCATGTATTAAACGAAACCAGGAATAAGATACAAAAAATGGCATTATTTGGGATTTTTTTTTTTAATCCCTGATTCAGGAATATTTGATGGTGAGAAAGCTTTATGAAATAGCTTTGATTTCATCAGATATTGTCAGAGATGAGGACTATTCAGCAAGCGTGAAAACTCCCTCACCTGATTCTGAGGGCAGATTGCTATCAAAGGCTGGCTGCCGTCATGGGTAATAAAATTGTACTGCGGGTGTTGATAGAAACTGGCTAATTAATAGACCATTACTGTGCTGTCATTGACTAACATTAGAACCATTTGAGACTAGTTACACTGGCAAAAATCTGGAGGAACTCTCAGAGTCTGGTGAAACTTGGATTTAATTATGGGCTTTGACCTGAATTTTAGGAGTATATCATTTTTTCAGGTGCTGTCCACACTCATGTCCGAATTGTGTGGCTGCTCTCTATGAGGCAAACACTCGCACAGGGTTACACACCTCAGAAAAAGGGACAAAAGGAGGAATTTCGGCGAACGAGCAGCGGTGCCCTCACACCCCTCCTAGCACTTGATGAAGTTTATTCCCTTTTCACCTTTGTGAGGTTTGCCTGCACCTCCGGAGAAGGGGCTGTGCACCCAGACACCGAGCATCCCTCCTCTCCTCTCCTCTCCTCTCCTCTCCTCTCCTCTCCTCTCCTCTCCTCTCCTCTCCTCTCCTCTCCTCTCCTCTCCTCTCCTCTCCTCTCCTCTCCTCTCCTCTCCTCTCCTCTCCTCTCCTCTCCTCTCCTCCTCTCTTTTCTCAAAATTTCGGGGTCACCTTGACAAACTGGAGTTTGTGGGGGGAGGAACGGTTTGACACATTGGGTTTTCTCAGCCTTGCGGTTCCAGCCGGAGGTAATCTCAGTTAAACATCTTTTGGGATGGTGCAGCAATGATTCAGGAGAAGGCTGACAAGGACATTAGTAGGGAGTAGCAGGGAAGGGAGAGGTATTATCCAGAGCTACAGAAATTGCCTGGTCAGGAATACGAGAAATGAGAAAAAGTGAAGAGTGGAAGAAATAAGCAAAGAAAGAGGAGTAACAGCAGCATTTAACCCAGAGAGAAAGAGTCAAAGTGATTTCTGCAGCAGCGGGAAGGAGAAAGTATGAGGAAAAGTAAGATTTATGGAGGAGCAGCTAACATGAGATTGGAGCCTGTCAAAGGTTGAAGGAAACTAAAAAGAAATAAAATAAAATAAAATAAAATAAAATAAAATAAAATAAAATAAAGTAAAGTAAAATAAAATAAAATAAAGTAAAATAAAATAAAATAAAGGCAGCAAATTGGGCATTCTTATTGCTAGAAGTTAATCAGCCTTTGCACCCTCGAGGCTGCCCATCTCCGCCGAGCGCCTTGGGAAGCAATCCCAAAGGCTGCGCCCAGCTGCAGCAGCGAGGGCAGACAAGCAGCGCCTGGTTTCCAGCACCAAACCTGTGGCTGCCGTGCTCATGGCCGGGCCGTTCCCCAAACAAGTTTGCATCATCTGCGGAGAGAGATGGCAGGGCGGCGCGCAGCCTGGCAGGCAGATCTCCTGTCGCTTTCCTGCTAAGCTATTTCTGCTCGGTCCCTGTCCACAAAGCGACACGATCTTCAGAAGAAGAGCTGTGCACATGTCGCTTGTCGGGGCCCTGGGAGATGCTTCTCCTCTAGATCCCCCAGAACAAAGTGCATCAAACCATCTTAAAATGGAAGAAACACTGAACGTACGACCCCGTTCCCTGATAATCATTCCAAATTCTTCTGAAGAGCCTCATTCATGGCACAGAGAGTTCCCAGGAGGACTCGCTCTCTTCAAGGACTAGTTAGCTGTACAAACATACCATTTGCTTTTGCATCTCTTTGAACTATCCTCAAAACACCGGCGTAATAATTGGATACCCTTACCTCTGCTGGCCTGTGCGGCATGGGTCATATATGTAAACATCAAACTCAAATAACAACCCCCAAATTTAATTTATTTCTACCTAAACAAGTTCTTTTATCATAAAGCAATAAATTTGTCTTGGTGCTAGCAATTTGTTGCGGGTGACATAACACTGCAAATTGATTAATCGCTACTGTACACGACAAAATGAGAAAAGCAAGGAATTATTATGAATAGCGTCCATCTGATACAGTAGGGATTCATTATTCAAAAGTGTTAGCTAGTGGTTAGCTATCCCCTTGTTGCAGATTACATTCATTTGCAGAATCCTACATCATGCTTACACAAATCAACAAACATGCATTTATTAAGACATGGAATGAAAGCTATTAAAATGTGAAAAATTGCCTTTTTCTTTAGAAAAAATGAGTCAAGTTTGGTGGTAGCTTTTTTTTTTTGGTGGGGGATGTTTCTGTGTGGCTGAAGCAAAGAAGCTTATTACATTATTTCTGTGTTTGCATCCAGAACCAGTCGCATCAAGCTAAGTACATTGATATGGGTTGTTAGTGTCTTACAGTGAGCCTTCGTACTGCAGGCGGGAGGATTTGGTGTACCAGAGGAGTTGGGCTAAAATTATAAATGTAGTAACACAGGCGCTCTTTGCCCTTTCAAGCACATTTTAATTCTTAGCATTATATTTGTACCAACAGATTGCAATCATGTCTGAGCAACTTGTTCTTCTTGAGGTGAAGTACAAAAGGGTGAACAAAAGAAGAGCTCTTCCCTCTGATAAAGTACAGAAACAGTATTTAGGGCCAAGATGTTCCATGTTTCCCAGGCTGAACACCGGACCTCGTGTTAAGTATGAAATTATTCTGAAAAAATAAATTTTAGATGCAAACTATAGAAAAAGCATGATCTAGATCCCTTCTTTGCATAGCAGTGCTGGTATCTGAGGATCATCAATCTCTTCTGAGACTGGGAGCAAAGTTTTGTGTGTCCATCTCTATTGCACACAAGTGATGTATCTAAGCTTGTCATCACTGTCAGGCAATTCGTGTTCTCTGCGTAAGCAGGTCTCAGCACAATAACACAGAAAAAAGATTGGTTTAACTTTTGAGGAAGGGCATGAAGAAAATAGCATCTTTTCTTCTGTTCCTGTTTCAGGAGCTCTTGCACTCCCGCTTTGTGATGCTTCTACAGATAATAGGATTAAGGGCATCAAACAGCAAACTTTCCTTGCCTCCTCCCCTCCTTCTGCAGCTCCTGTCGGTGCAAAATGCTTTTCCTTCTCTTTGGAAAATTGCTTCTATCATGCATTGCTTGCGGAAAGAAACACACTAATTGTGGAAGCAGCAGTTCAGCAACAGCTCCGTCTTTGAACTCAGGTCTCTTGTCTTTTAGCTCTGCTCTGAAATGCCACATGTTAAATTGTTTTAATGGCTACTTGCAGTGAATCATCACTAAAATATCACCAAAAGGGGATTTTTAACATGTTGCTAGAGGTTAGTCATTCCACTTGTGTGTTCTGTATAAGAAAAGAAAACGGTACTGAAAAATGAAAACAAGCATGTAAAGTAGGGGTGTTAGGTCCGTGGTACATAATATTAGCGCATTCTGGTATTGATTACTGGTTACTCTTTTAGGTCTAGTTTCATTAACATGCTGTGATTAGATTAGTTGAGATACACATGAGGTATAACCATGGATCTTGTGCTGAGAAAAACATCCCTAAGCTTGTTACTGGGCTCCTCTGAGCAATGTGGGCCCAGAGACAGCAAAACAGCTTTGCACTGTGAATGATTTCTCCTTGCTTGTGTCCACTGAAGCCGTGTAGATCTCAGTAACCATTTCTTTGCACACCAGAATCACTAAAGCCAGATCACTTCTCAGCCAGAGCTGGAGCCAGCACCATCTCTCCTGGTTTTGATGCTGCTGCAAGCCTGGCTTCTGTTTCTAAAAAGGATGCTGCTGGTTTCTCCTGGAGCACTCTCAACAGTCAGCCATGCCAATCTGTCCTTTCCAGACTGCTTCAGGCGCTTTTATTTCGTGGGTGCTGACTCATTTAAAACAAGAAGGCGGCATGCTGCCTGGTGTAACGCAGCGAGAGCCCTGCCTGGTGAGCAGAGCAGCGATGCTCACCCAACCGTCTTCCTCTGCGCTCGCCGCTGTTAAAACACAGAAGGGAAAAAAATGCTGTTGAGTGAGGACTTATGCTCTGCTCAGGGGTGACGGCCCGTGAGAAGAAACATGGGAACCTCTTCACACCAGCCCTGCCTGAGCCACCCCATGAAACGTGCCCAGCGTGGTCAGTGAAGGACGGCAGGGATGTTGTGGGACGGGTCCACAGCGAGACTGGGAGGCCCAGCTCTCCCCCAGGTGACACGGGGATGGGCACCAAACCCTGCTGTGGACCTGCAGCTAACTGACTCGTATCCTCAAGGACAACAGCGGCGAAGCTGGTCACAGCTGAAATCCACGTTCCAGGGGAAATCCTGGCCTCCCTGGTGGTTAAATGGGATTGTGAAGTTCTGACTGGCTCTGACAAGGATTTAGGGGGGTGAAGAGATGGGATATTTTCCTTATCCCTTCAGGGCAAGCTACCGTACAAAATAATTGACATTAAATTCCAGATAAGTTATGTTTTTAATCTAATTCTGGACTCAGACTTGAGTCCAGCAAAGTGGTTTAAGCACTTTTAAGGTGCCGTCAAATCACTGTTCTATCTAGAACCGCAACAGAGTCAATTCCTGCAGCAAATTAGCTCTTGGCCATTCATCTCTGTGCTAGGTAAGCCATTTCCATTAGCCACCTACAGTTTTAATGAGAGGAGTGGGGGGAAGAAAAAGAAAGATTTCTGTCTGGGCAGTCCTTCTTTGCCCTGGGAGTATTTCTGTGCTGCTGTGCAGTGAAAAGTTAATCTTTGTTGACGGGTGATGCATGTGGATAGTACTTCATGCATTTGATACTGAATGCTCGATATAGCTCAGTGATCCCATATAAACACCACAGAAGCAGAGGGGACCCTGGGCAAGGAAAAGATCTGTCTTAAATTCCTCTGTCTGTCACATCACAACATCCTTCCATAATGACATGCAAACTTCAGAGAGGCTGCAGCATCTCTGTCTTGTTTGGGAGACACTTGGCTGTTAATGACTAACTTCCCAGCGACAGCATTTCTTTTTGTAGCTTGCTTCCCTTTGGATTTTTGCAAAAACGTCCACAAAATAAATAGATAAATAAAATCAATCCATCAAGGGCAGGTGACTTGTGTAGGTGGACAGCATGAATCTGCACCCCAGCCAACTGGATCAGTTTGGGATTTTTTTTTCCTGAAGCGGCAGCATCTTCCTTCCCTCTGGATCCCCTCGCACGGAGCAAGAATGGGGCTTTTACAGCGGTGCCTTACTGTTTAAAAGACAGAAGAGTGACTTTATACGGGATAAAAAGGGGGTTGAAATTCGGTCACAAGACAGCTATAAACCAGTGGGTTTGACAGTTGCTTAGAGCATCTGAATACCCAAGAACTAAGAAGCTGCTGAGCATGCTCTGCTGACAGCCTCCTCTCGCGCTGGCGGCAGTCAGCGGAGCTGTGCTGAGGTCGGGGCAGCGCGTCGGCTGGGTACCAGCTGGGGAGCGGGCCGTGGGCCTGCCGTACGAGATGAACGTTTATGGAGGGACAGCCTTCTCTCTGGATAGTACCATTGCAGGAAAAAACAGCTCACACAGATCTCTTTCTCTCTCCGTTTATCTGTTGTCATTAACAGATCTTTAGTTGTTGTTTGGGGGCTAACTTCTGAATCTACATTCAGGACAAAATCCTGTGAAATGGCTATTAATGGTTCCTGCATTAGAGACAAGCGAGGGCTCCCTTACAAAGCTTCTGGATGCAGTCACGCCTCTAATTCTCCCTGGTTCCCTAATTAAAGAGTAGCAAAACCTTAATCTTCCCTAGAAATGCTTTGTCAGTAGGCAGTGGCCGTCTGCCTGCAGAGTTAAGTACATCAGAGATTTCGTCTCCTTACAAATGTTGACCTCCAGCAAGGCATCATAAGCTACGCTGGCAAAAAAACCCCAAAAACCCAAACATTTTGCAAGTAACCTGTCTCTGTCAGCCAAGGAGTTCAGCAGGGTAGATGTGGGGTATCTCAGGCTGCTTACGGCCATCACATGGGCTCCCCCAAAATCTGGTCTGAAAGTGTTTGGTTACAGATGGGCACAAAGTCTGCAGGGCTTTACTACAACCATCTGCAAACATCACCCTCCAGCTCTGCCTCTGTCCTCACGTTGTTTTTTAAATTGTAGAAATTCACCCTGTAAATTACCAATTACGCAATGGAGGGAATGGGAAAAGAAACAGGGCATGCAGATATTCGTATAGCTATAGGAATAGGAACAGGAACAGGAATAGGAACAGGAATAGGAATAGGAATAGGAATAGGAATAGGAATAGGAATAGGAATATGTTTGTTCCAAGGTCATCCGAAGGGCAGTGGCAGGCCTAGGAAAAGCCAGTGCTTTCTTCATTATGTGCCTTTCTAAAACACTCATGAGTTTGATGTAAATGGCACATGGTCCGCCTGCCACTTCTGATGCCGTGCTCTACTCTGCCATTTAACCGCACACCTCTCGACAGGTCGTGTCCTTAGCAGAGGTAATTGAATGGGGGCATCCTCACGTTTCGATGGAAATGAGTAACAGGAGGGATGAATGGAGGTGAATATGCATCGTGCCCTTTGTCAATACATCACTTTACTCTTAGCAGAAGAAAAGGGAGCCGGGCTTTTATTTACCTACTGGCTGAGCAAAGGCCAACAATCCTCACTCTGTCAAATTACTTAAGTCTAGCAAATGCTGCAAGACCTGAACCAAAAAGGATTTTAAAGCTGGTGAAAGATTGTCATGGGGTGGGCTATGCAGCTTTTATAAAACAATTGCATCAAGCTTGGGAAGGGAAAGAATCTAAGGCCATTAACCCAGCAAGGGAAGAGGCTGTCAGCAGAGCCAGAGAGCATTAAATGTCCATTTGCAACATATTTTCAATGGGAATCAGTCACCAAACTTCTTCATATACTCTGAAAACCCCAGCCTAACATGGATGGCATGGGCACTGTTTTGTTCTTCCTACATCTGACACGGATAGGTGGGAAATAGAAAGGGGACGTTTCCTGGCAGGGACAGAAGAGAGAGCGGTTGCGGAGGAGCTGGGACTCCTCCAGGCTGCCGCTGAGCTGCTGCACGGTGAGGGCACATCGTTTCACATCTCCACACTGCAAAAGACCTGATTCCCCACTCCCCGGCCCCACTGTGCAAGCGGAGAGTAAAATGCTTCAAAGCCAGGAAGTTAAATTCTCTGTTCGTAGGCGTAAGTGGCTGCCTAAGGTGGAAGGTTGTGATGGTTCCCCTAGGACATAGGGGCCTTGGGCTATAAATAAGTGCATTTCTCATCCCTCTAAGGTGCTGAAAGCCCATCCATGAAGCTGTTGGAAATCTTTGGATCAAAACCAGCCATGGAAATGCAAAGTGCATTTGCTTATTTTGAAACAAAGATGATTCCTAATGAAAAAAATCAAATAAAATGTGCAGGGGAATCAGTGGGCAAGAGGAGGGAAAATGAGAGCTGATTACAAGGTAGCAACAGAAACGGCTTTTGAAAAGCTTTTTTTTTTCTATCTAAACCAGGAAGGAAGGAAAGAGAGGAAGCAACTTGGACTGGCGTCAAAACCCTCTTATCTCACACATTTACACTCTCCACTGCACAGATTACTCTAGTTCACCTTTAATTTGCCTTTTGATAGTTGTAGGCTGATACCAAATACTCCTGAAAGCTGACACTTGGCAAACAACGCATTGCACTCCCATCTCAAGTGTATGACATGAGAGAAGGATTTGAGGCCATCAGAGCTACCAAAGCTATTGCTGGTGTGATCCTAGGACATTTTAACATGACTTGATTTTGCTATTCCTGTGCATCCCAAATGCGTAAGTGTGACACAGAGACATCTATTTTAAAAAATGTCAAAGCAAAGTGCCAATGATATATGCTGGACATCTCATATCAGAAACATCTCCCTCCACCTTCTCTTCCTTTTTGGCAAAATCTCAACAACCGAGCTGCTTTCTGTGCCCATACGTTCATCCACACAGACAGCTGATTTATCCATCACTCTCCTCACCCCAGAAAGTTTCTCCACTGTCTCCTCTTTGTCACCGACACCCTCAGAGGCCCTGACCTTCGCAGTATTCGATAGCGAGCCTCCATGCAGACATACCGGAGGGTTCAGATATGTTGTATTGCTGCTGCCTGAGCTGTCAAGAGGACAAACAGCAACAAGATAGTTGCACAGCATTAAATAATTGGGGACTAAGTGGATTACTTCACAGTACTGGAAAAACACCTTGCTGTTGATAGACATCAACAGAGCAGGAAACAGGATCACATGCACTTTGTGCATGAAAAACCAGCAAAGATTTAAACCCGACTGCACTGTACGAAGCTCTCAGTTATCGCTCGTTGTGTTTCATCTAATTCTTGCTTGTTCAATTTTAAACCTACTGCTTCTTGTCCTACCAACAGCCAACCCAGGCATTATTTTCATCCTCCTTCAAAGGGATGACCATTGCCTTCAGCTGTGGTCTGTTTATGATATGAAAATAGCTGTTGAAATGGATGTTCTCATGATGCATAATCTTGTTTCTTTATAGATAGAAATTTTTTGGCAAAAGTTCACGTTTAGAAAAACACCTCTGGAATTTGGTGACCAAAACCAAAGGAAACAAAAAAAAAAATTCCAAGTGATTCCATGAGAACAGAGCAAAGCTGCACTCCCACCTCTGATTTTTATTGTTTTTTGATCTGCAAAGTTCAATAAAATGGGGCATATGAAGCCCGGTTTCCAGCCCTAACAAGGAGTAAATGCTCCGGGTGATGTTGTACTGATCCTCTCCCTGCATCCGACACACTGCACAGGTATGATGCAGCCAGTGTTTGCATCGCGCCACAGTGGCATAAATCTCAAACACATCACAGAGCAGCACCTGCTGTGTTGGAAAAGTGATGTTGAAAGAGCTTCCTTTGTTTTTGTTTTTTTAATTTAACATTTGTTACTCACTGATAGGTACTAGAGGACAAAACTGATTTGCACTAATTCGGCCAGGGTGTTTAAATATGAACCTTCACCTGATCTGGGCAATAATTTAGGCTAAACACACACTCACATATGGGAATGGGGAAAAATGCTATGAGGGCTTTGCCACCAGTTCACGTTGCAGCTTGCAACCACATTTCCCTTCTCTGCTGTGCAGATTCGTTTTCTTGTGTATTTCTAAATGAGCATGTTAGCCAACATGATCACGCATAATTAAACATCTGGCAAATTTACCATGAAATGAAGTCCAGTGGAGTGCTTGGTTTGGGGAACAAGGCTCATCCTCTGGCTGCCGGGGACCTCCGCAGGCTGGGGGAACTCTGTGCCCCTGCAGTAACAGAGTGACCAGGAGATATTTCCCTGCTCTGCAGGGGCATTGCTTTAAGCAAAACAGAGACAAAAGAAGACGCAGTATGCAAGGTTTTGGCTTGATCTACATTGAAGCCAGCCCTCTTGCATGCTTTGCCTCTTTGGGCAAGTGGCCCAACAGGTCATCTGGCTTCTACCTCTCAAAATGGTTAAGGACTGAACTGTAATTACCTGTCTTTCACCAGGAGCACTGTGTTTGGTATCTGTCTTTTGCTGATTCAAAAAACCAAAACAAAACAAATTATGGAAATTGCATGTCAGACAGACAGACAATACAAGCCTCACTTCCTTAGAAAAATGGGACGAAAGTTAGCTAGAAAAAAGCTATTTTCTCATAGGCTCTTGCTTTTCTACCATGTTCCTCTTGCTCCAGTCCCTGGATAAGAGAGTTTTCAGTTTGATATTCTAATCCTAGGACATGAGAGATGAACCTGCACTGCCCATAAGAACTGTGAATCATTCCTGTTTACATTCTTCTTGCTGTTGTATCTCTGCTTTTTCCATAGCAGTTAATGATAAAATAATGATAAATAAGAAACCAAACAAAATCAGTTGTTAGGACACACTTTGCAACCCATGGACCCCAAAGCTCTTTTAAAAGAAAAAAGATGTTTTGTTCCTTTATGAGACAGACTATCATGGCTCTCCAAGACCTCCTCCTTCATCCCTGACAACATCACCCTCTCCCTGCTTTTTCCCATACCTTTTTTTTAATGCATGGCAAACCCAGCCGGGCAGGGTTTTGCTTGCTCCTCACAAGAAGGATCCTTTCCCCCCTCCGAGGTCACCCAGAATATTCACCCCCATTTCTCCTCGCCCATCAGATTGGGGCTGCTCCCATTCCCTGCCGCTCACACTCCCCTCTCCCCTTGATATTGCCACGCACCACATCAAATAATTGTTGTTATAACTCTCCTCCTTCCCCAACTAAAATATACTTGATTGGGAGTGAGAGGGGGAACAGGGAAATAGCTGGGTTTATTTTAATAGTTTCCACTCTCAGTTCAGTTTTATAGTACAGTATATTTAACTTTAACGTATGGACAGCTGGATGCATTTAACAGCACAATGGAAAGAATTTAGCAAGTATACATTACAGGCCGTGTATTTGGAGCTGATCACCACATATTTCTTCATAATATTTAGATGCGCCTGTTACAGATTGCATCGGGCTGATCAAAATATGTTTGTGTCAGGTAAGATTTGTCATAGATGAGCCTCTTTATTTCTTTACTTACTAAAACTCTTCCTAGAGGAAGAAGCTCAGTTTAGCTGATATCAGCAAGTTTAGCCTGATGCTTACGATAGGGTTACTTGCCTTCTCTGCAGAAGCCGAAAAAAGCCATAAATACCCAGAAACATAGGGGCATATCCTGAGCGCAGACTGTGGGCACATTACTCCACCGTGGTGTCACCTTCACCAGCAAACCAGCTGGAGAGTGAATGATCACCCAAGGATCAGAATCTGTCCCATATCCCCCCCCATACACTGTAACGATGGAAAACAGCTACCACCATGAGACAGAGCTAGAAATCCTTCACAGCTTTCCATCGGACCAGCATCACGTTCTGAACGGGCTGGTTACCCTCTTGCACCCTCTCTGCAGCACTCTGGAGATTTTTGCAGTGATAGCCAGTGAAACTAGGCAGTAGTCTTCTATTTTTCTCTCAGAAATAAGAATAAAGGCAATTTTCAGCAATACTTTAAAATTCATTTGCTTTTTATTAAAAAAACCCAACACTCTGTTCGTTATTATAAAATGACCTCCTTCATTACTTTTATGCCTAGGTGCCTGAATGACATGATTTTATCAAATTTGTCTTTTTGTCTCTGGTTTGTTAGCGTCTATTGCAGCAATGCAGACGGAAGGTGAATCAGCCAAGTGACTTGCTAGCATATTTAGCCAGCTTTCTTTCTGATGCTGGAAAATAATAACAGCTTCATCTTTCAGTAAGCTTGCTTTTTTCCCCTGTGTGTGTTTTAAAAGTGCTGTTTCCCCTGCTACTGTAGGGTCACATGATTAATACTGACAAAATGTAAGGGGTTGTATTTAAAAGGTATTCTTATAAAAATGCCAAAGAGAAGTCGGAGCCTAAGGAACAGCAGTACTTATGATTTGGAGAGATTCCAACAAGTAATATGGCTCAATCCCGCTTTCCAAGCTGTGAACAAGATTCAGTTATTTGGGAAATTATGATGATTTTAGATGTGTTTGGGTAGATATGTTGCTTTGCCTCTAAGCATTGGGGGAGGGAGGAAAGAAGGAGAAAGATGCTCAAGGAGAAAAAACCCTTTGGAGGAAAGACCAAATTGTTGGAAACCTCTGAAGTGTTCACATTAATGTCATGTCATTACACCGTATTGCTGCACAGGTTAATATAATTGGGTTACTGTGTGTGAGCAATGATCCATAGCATGTTATGGCACTGAAACAAATGACATTTAACCAAGAGATTTGTAAGGCACCTTGTTATCTGCATGGTGAGCAATTGCAACAGAGAGTCAGATTGCTAGACGAGCGACTGACAAATTAGTTGTTGGGTTTACTGGACAGCCTGGATTTATAACCACACAATTCCAACATAATTTATTAGATCCATAAACAGACAGATCCAGTGTTTTTACTTAGATTACACTCTTATTGCAGCCGCTGATCCTGTCCCGTTTGCAGTGCTGTTACAGCCTGGTTGTATTATTCATGTAATACTCAGTCCTTGGTTGGGGGCAAGGTGAGCTTAGATCAACAAGCTGCAGGTTTCTAGCAAGAAAAATATCTACAGCCCAGTTTACAAACAAATACTTCGCAGATGTATATGGTCCCCCTCACCAACTTTAGTCTCTCCAAGGAGGGAAAGATGCAAAAAGAAGGGATCGGTAAAAGATGCAAATTCAGTTTGGAAAAAGATCTTCCCATTTTGTCTCCTGGTAGAACAGATGCCAAAGCCCCTTGCCTGTATGTTAAACAATAAAGACAAACAAACTGAATGAGATGTAGGGGGGAAAAAGGGCTCGGTCCCAACCGGATGCTCATGGTGGTCTGTTTCCACTTTGACCTCTGGGAGAAGGAAATCTTCCCATTTTGTTCTTTCTCTTCTGGGCTGGGCTGGAGAGCAGAAAGCTCAGCATTGCCCTGGCTGCAGGACAAAGCTGTGTCCTTTCTGGAAGGGCTTTCTTTAAATACTCATTGAAAAGGAAGCCATAGCTTCCCTGGGCAGATTATTCCAAATCTTTAACTTGTGACATTTCCCCAATACCTATCTACTATGACTTAGGTCAATGACTTCTTTTTTTTTCTCCAGGGACAAAGAAAAGAAACAATCATCTGCCTCTTTATGGCCCCCTCTAACAGACTGGGGGACAGCTATGAGGGATGTCACCACCACGTGCCCCTAGCTGCTCCCCTGCACCTTGCCTTTCCTCTTCCCACCTTGCACAAATCCAAGTTTTTGTCCTTTCTTCAGCAGCTGTTTTGCATCCTTGCAGCCATTCCCCTTCGCAGTCACCGCTGTGTCCAACATCATGGGTGGCACACGGTGCCCAGAGCTGGATCCAGGCTCCCCGGCCCTCAGGAGGTCAGCTCAGGCGACCAAGTGTGTCCCTCTAGTTTTTTCCATTTGAGGAAATTACGAAATCTCACCTGTGTTCAGATCCCTGGCTCACACCAAAATTTTTAAGAGGTGATAAAATGATCACCTTTGGGCTTGTGTATGCTCACTTAGACCAAAACTACAAGTCCAAGACTACCACCAAAGAGAGTATTCTCGCTCTTAATCCAGCTGGCATCTTGGAATCACTTGTTCGCTTTCCAGGTTAGAGGCCAGTTTTGTTTGGGCTAGATAAACTTTGGAGAGATGCCCAAGTGTTTTGGATATTCCCCCATAGCAAATCTGACCTCCACTTCTTTTGGAAGTTTGCCTCTCTCCAGATAGGATTTAAAAACTCCTCTCATAGGCTGGTTGAGTCAAAAATAACATGGGGTGTCTTGTGAGACTGGCTCTGAGTTTCGGCTGTAAGCTGGTAAATGCTTTGAGTTAAGTAATGAAAATAGGAGAGGAGTCCAAACTCAATCAAAGTGCTGGAAAGCCATGAACTGTAAGTGAGTTTGAAATCCCAAGTCAAGATGTGGAGTTGAACAAGCATCTCTCTGCATATGCTTGGGCTGAGCCACACTGATGATAGCGAAGAACCCAGGACCGAGTTTGTAATTTGTAAGTTGAGCAATCTGAATGGAAAATGCTGGCATCATGGACAAGGTGCTGGAGAGGATGTGGCTGGGAGTGGAAAACAGGACATGGTCTTGTTGGTACCAACTGGTGCAGTTCTAGTCCCTCACCCATAAGCGTAGCTAAGCCTGTGCTGTGCGCTGAGCCTGGGCACTGCTCTGCTCTTCGCCTGCTCCATAGCTACAGTCACTAACGGTCTTGCTGAACAAGTCCATCAGGGGTTCCCCTCATGTAAAGCTATTATTGTTAAAATAAACATGCATTTAGCTTCACCATATAGTATTTCACAAGCCTGAGGCACAGCAGTTGGAACGCATCTCCCTCAGCCTTGAAATAGGAGGCAACACGAATCGACGCGTTGGAGCATTTTCAAGGTAAACACCGAAGGATTTTATTGATGCAGGCTTTGGTGTGGTTGTCACTGTGGTGAGGGTGCTGCGTGCTGTCACATCTCTATGCCTGAAACAGCACAGGGCAAACTGATCCCAACTACTACTCTTTCAAACATATCTAACAACCAGCTGCTGGAGGGGTTTGGTCTGGTTTAGTCAGATGCGCTGGATACTTCAGTCCATGCCTGAACCAGTGTTAAACCCTGACTGGACTGAAGTATCAGAAAAACAAACCCTGCCTACCCCTGCCTGATAATCTAACTTTGTCTTCCTGAGCGGTTTTTGATGAGTCGCTTTCTTGGAATAATTTCATTAATTTTTAATATTTTAAAATATTACAGCCCAAGTTCATGCCTGGTTTAGCATCACTTCAATTAATCTACCAATGGGTAAAGCCAGTGAAAAACTTAGAACTAAAACAGAGCAAACCAGCATTCTTTCTTGTTTTCTTTGAAGCAGGTTCTACACAAAGATGCAACAGCAGATTTTCTATAAAAGTGCCTAATTAAAGCAAGCCCCAAAAGTGCACTTTCATTTTGCAGTGTTCAAGAAGAAAAAAACACCCCCACCAATAACTACTGAAAATGAAACTCAGCAGGGTGAGCAAAAGGAAACACGGATGGCAGTGGAGGAGGAGAGATGCTCAGCATATGGAGGGGTTAACTAAATCTGAGCCTGTGATACTGCTATGGTATTTGCCAGGGACGCTGGGGAGAAAATCCTAATGGACCTACTGGAAACTGTTAATGCATATTGGTTATGTGTACAAAAAGGACATGAAGCCAACAGAAGTGGCTAATGAAAAATTATGTGAGCATTCAGCAGTGAACATTATTCAGAGCCCTGATGGTGGTGGAGGGATGTGAATGACGCCGGTCAGGTGAAGAACTGGAAAGCCTGATACGCTATCACCTTTCAAGCTGAGTGCTGCCAACACACTTAGGGAAATGTTGAATCATAGCTGGAAGATGAGATACAGCTTTAGGGAGACGTAGAGAGGCATGTTCCTAGCGTACACTTCAATCCAGAGAAAATACTCATTTGTTTTACAGGTGAATAAATAACCATTTCCTTGAGCAAACCCAGTCAATAGCGTGCAAGGCTATTACTTAGGGTTTCATCACAAGCAAAAAATGGTGCCTGTTACCACTAATGGGAAAATCTCAGGGCTAGACGTAAGGCAACTCCTTGTTGCTCCCAGACACTTGGATTATCATGGCTTTGGGCACAGGCTCTCTTTGTGCAGCACCTAGCCCAGTGGGAGCTTGCTTTGGGATGGAAACCTCCATATGTTACCACAGAAAAATATACATATGGTATTGAATACCCCAGCTGTAGCTTTCTCATAGACAAAGGGAGATGAAAACATTACATGTATTTCTAGGAGACTTGGGTTGTAGGAAAAATGGCTTTAAAAAGTTTTTATTTCTACTGAATTTTCCTCTGTATTTTCACTGAAATTTGAGGAAAGAAAAATGCAGCTCCCTTTCCCCATCCACTCAGCAGGATACTGCAAATCTCAAAAATTTCAGTTTAGGGATGGGCTTTCTTGCCCTCCAGTTAGCTGTCAGCATCAGCAAGGGCATTAAAAGACAAACTTGTGTTCAAGATAGGAAAGTAAATTCTCCTTTCTGTTGCTGCCATGAGGCTGAGATGCAGAAGCTGGGGAGGCAGAGGTGTCCGGCCGTGACCTCTCTGCTGAGGTGGCCTCCTAAACTCATTTGTCTCATGGCCACGATCCTTCCTCATGTCACCATTTCCATGGGCAAGCCAAAGAGGGAGCCGGAAAGAGTTCTGCTGTCCTTTCCCTGTGTCGGTAATGCTTTGGGCTATATAGTGTTACTTGAGGTCTTTGCTGGTTTAGGCCTCATTTGAGGAAATTATGAACTATCTTTCTTGAGAAGGGAAGATATTTCCCTTAATTTAAATAGCTTTGAGCAAACAAGTACCAATTTGGATGTACTTTCCCATTTAATATTTGTGTGATTTATGCTTCTAAGCAACCCTTCTGCTCTCCTGTTTATATGCCCTCAAAGCTCATTTTTTAAGTACAGTTAATCATGCTGAAGCAAAACATAACTCACAGTGAGATGATGCTGGCCAAATTTTATAACTGGGGCTATCGTATTGGATGTCAGCTCTGCCACTAAAAATAACAACCCTCGGACAGGTGCCTTCCCTGGCCAGCAAAATTTAATGCCACTTTTTTAAATCCTGGCCAGAAGAAGCCTTGGAGGAGAAGGGAAGAAACCCCGTAGCATTTGCCAGGGGAAGGCTTGGTATTTCCAGTCCAGGAATTGAAAGCTGCTTGTTTGAAGTATTGACAGACAAACTGGCTGGACACAAAGCAAGCAGCAGTGACTCAGAGTACTTTGCCTTCTACCCTGGTCACAGTTTAGGTTGTGAAGTGGCAGGCTGAGTAATTTCCAATCTGTAAATGCCGTTGTTTGCTGTATCACAAAAGAAAGTCCATCTGCAGCTCCAGAAAACAGCTCAGTGACAGGCAGGTGGGATCCAGACTTAAGGAAGGAGCGGGACACATGCTTTATGCCATGTCCCTTTCTCGGCACAAAAAAATCCTTCTACATCCTTCTGCCCCGGACGGAAAACCCCGTCCCCCTGCCCTACCTGCACTCTTGATGTTCCTTTAACCAGGTACCAACACAGCAGCATCCAAACGGACCAGGCAAAACCACACACGGGCAGCAGCCCTGGTGCCAGGGTGAGACCTGTATCTTCATTTCTTGAAGACTGGAGCAAGGAAGAAATTAATAGAGAAACGTGAGAGAAGGAGGTTGAGGGGTCTGCTAGCAATTGAGAAAATACCTGCAAGAGCTTTTTCTCTGACAGTTTGGCAGACGGACATGACACTGCCTGTACGGTCTGTCTGCAATAGGGATGCACACCGTGTTCACTGTCTTCAAAGCGCTCAATGTTTTTGCAATACATAAAAAATGGGTCTTTAACTGCATTGACTGGTCCCAGTGCGCCAGGGAAGAGAGGGGAACTGAGGCTTAGCCGCGGCCAGCCAAGGGTTTCTCTTTCCTGGGAGACTTAAATGAAGCAGCTGGGCCGCGGCAGGCAGAGCAGAGGGCCCTGGGCACCTGCTGGGCACCACGACCATTGCTCCAGGATCGCTCTCGGGGTGCGAGCGAGCCTGTCTGAACCAACAGCTGCGGCGGAGGTGGAGGGGAATTGCAGATAGGATTTGTCTCCGTCTTTTCTAGGTGAAAAGTCCAGCTTAACATCACGCTGGTTTTCGGCATGGGGTTTTTTTTTTCCCCAGTGGGATGAGAAGCCTTCCCAGGTGGTGGGATATAAGTATCCCCGGAAACTTGTCAGCCGTGAGGGAGTGCAAAAGTAGCTTCAGCAAACAGAAACTATCAGGTTTCTCTCACCTCCCCAGAGACATCCCAGCTACTCGCAGCAGCACTTCCCTCCACCTGTAGCTTCCAGGAGCCTGCGTGGCTCAGGCTGTGGGAGAGAGCAAGGAAACAACCCAGCTGCAGGCGATCAGCCTCATTTCCACTGACCCTTTTTCTCCTCTTTCTTGTCAGAAGCGTCCTGTGCTCCTTTCGGGTGCTAAACCAAATCCAACTGGATTTTCAGGGACTTCGCAACAACTGTTCCCAAGCGCTGCACCCACTGCTGGCAATGCAGGCAATGCCGGGTCGTGGGTCTGGGGGAGCAAGCAGGAATAACGCACATACCTCCTATCACACCTTGCGTGATGTTCATGTGCTTTGTGCCACATTACTCATACGTTGTTCTTCCTTGTTATAACACCAGGAAAAAAAAACGAACACATAGCTCTAGGTCCTCCTTTTCCTCCAGAGCAGGGGAGAGAGGGGAATACCTCTGTACAACACCTGACAGTCTACAGAGGAGAATTCTTTTCTCTGGTTGAGTCCTATGGCCAAACACATCACCAGGAAGGATACAAAAGCTTTTTACAGACTGTCATTTTCTAGCAATTATAATTTCACACACATTTACCTAAGGACAATTCTGAAAAACAAGATAAATGACAAGGAAACAAATTCTATTTCTGCCTTTAACCAGCACAGCCAGACCTGGAGTCACATCGCAATCGGTTGCCAGAAGGACCCTAGTGTTGCTGATTATTTATTTTGAGTGGCACATGCCTACAGAGCTGCGCAACCTTTGGTTTTGAGGTAGCAGCATGTGTTCTGTAAACTCTGACATCTGAATTTATTCCCTTTTCAAGCTTTTAATTTGGAATTTGGCTTGTTACCAAGTTTCTACAGAAACATGTTGGTGGGGTAACTTTAACTGGTGCACTTAATCTTACCTAGTTAGTTTCATTTTTCTCCCATTCTTCCCCACCTCCTGAAGTTCAATAGCTGTAAGACAAAATAGAAGAAAAAAATGAACTGCTAATCCATTAGAAGTCGAGCTTGCTGACGATGACACCTTTCATTAGAACCAGCTTCCTGCACAGAATGAGATTAAGACCAGCCTTGGGTTTTTATTTTCCTTCCTTTGAAAAGCATTAGAAAATGCAATAAAAAACCAGAAAAATAACTTTATAATCAGAATGGGTCTCTTTAAAAAGAGACCATTTCAGAGACCGGTGTAAGACGTAAATTATAGACTGCCAAGTGCAGGAAAGGCACCAGTTTCTTTGCAGGGATGTAATGAATGGAAAAGGTTTACTCAGATGGCCACAAACCAATGGACAGGGTTCAATATATAATTGATGATGCCAGTATCTCTGTTCAGCATGGGTATCCTACCATTTTTCTTCTATATCGAAACTTCTAAACGTGAGTTTGATACCGTATGTGACTCCAAAGACAGGTCTGCACAAAGGGCCAGGTTTCCCCCTGTGTAGATCTATGTAACTCCATTGATGTTAGTAAAGTTGCAACAACTTTAAACTCAGTGATCTACCCAAACTATCTTTTTGGTCTACATGGTGTATGATTGAGATACATTTTCACAAAGATGAAGAATGGGAAGCATAAAGCTTTCTGGTGGACAAAACGGATATTGTTCTATTTCCAGCCTGTCCTACTTATTTATTAATTGCTGATTAGGAGCTGCAAGCAGAGCAGACAACACTTGTGTGTATGTTCCAGGAATAGCTGGTGTTGAGGTGAAACATCCCATTCAAATATCCTATGAGAAACAGAAATATTGAAGCGTGTTACTGTTACGTGTATAGAGATTCTATGAGGATGTGCTCTTTCTTTCCTCCCCAACTCCTTGAGTCCTTAAGAGAAAATTTGTGATTTAGGAATTAGCATAGTCCTTAAATACAGCCATTAAATTTAAGTAGAAAATGGACAGGAGTTCAAGACACAGAAAACAGGGACATTGCCTTTTAACAGCTTTATACTTCTGCATTTGCCTTCATTGGGTTTACTAATTGGGTTTAGTAACCCAGCCATTGGGTTTACCTACACTAAAACTTACGGAAATACTTGGAAAAACTTGCATCTTAAAGCCTCAGGCCTGCAAAGCCTTTTCAGTGTGTTTTATTTTAAGCACATGGCCCATCCTGTGGTGCTCAACACCCTCAGTGCCCGGTGTGTTAGGCTTTGTACCAGTTTGTAGTAAATCAATGCTACCTGCCTCCAAGCGTCTCACTGTAAGTAACCCAGAAAAATGACTAGGAGAAACAGATTTTTCTTCACCTGTCTTATTTTCATACACTGCATAAATACCTTGCCAAATACTGCCAAATACCTTTGCTGGCTTGTAAGTGTTTCCATAGATTTAGGTTCAGTCAATGCACTTTTGTTATCTAATATTTATACTGCAGGAACAGCCAAAGCTGTGTTCTGACACCATTAGGAGACAACAGTGAACGTGCCTTCAGAGACTCCTTAATCTTGATCTACCGTGCAGAGCTAAGATTAGTAGGGGAGTCGCACCCCGCCTTACCCCTTTGGATTTATTTTAACTCTTAATTTTCTGGGTAACACTGTTTTGAAGTGGTAATTGCAAGACCCTCATGTCCTATTTACGTTAGGCTTGTGACCACTTTGAAACTTCGCTCCATCATACATGGAACAGACAACGTTTTATTCTTTATTAATGGATCGCCTGGGTTTATGGGTGATGACAACCTCAATGAAAAATAGATAATGAAGCCAGAATCAGAGAGCTGTATTTTATTTATTTTGGGTTATCCAATCAGCACTAATTGTTACCTGTTTTAACAGAATATGCTTTTATCAGTATTTTAACCCAGGATCTTCATTTGAAACAAAGTCAAAGTCTTGTCCTAGACAACTGCTCCAAATTAGGTTACACAAAGGAATCCAGCATCTGTGTGATAGTCCAGGTCACACTGCTATTTGTGGAATGGATACTAGTACAGCCTTTGTGAGTGCATGATATATGAACTGTATGTATTTCCTTGATAAATTGTTTTTAAATATTTCCTCCTTTTTATTAATTGAAGAGGAAACCCATGCATCAATGACATTTTTATGCTGGTTTACACATAAATTATTTCCCTGTGATGTTCATTTTTATTATTATTGCCGATATTATAGCAAATGCATTTTTTTTGCCTTGTAAACAAGATTTTGCTTACAGCTAAATGAAAAGAAGAGAAGTTAATCACGTTGAAATAATAGGTTTAAAAAGGTAATTCAGTAATGTTTGGCTGATGTTTAATCTTCCCCAATAGAAGCCACACTGAGAGAAATGACAGAAATTCTGTTTTTGTAATTAAACAGTATTCATCACTGGCAGGGCAGCTGAAGGAGAGCTGAAATACTGCAGTGACTGCTACTCCTGGCAAAGCCTTCCAAGCAGGGACTTCAAGGTTTGTTAAGTGACAGTGGTGGCTGCAAACCTTGAAAATGAAGAGCATCATCATCGCTTTCAGTGTAAGAACTCGACATTGTGGGTCTCTTCACTATGTTTCCGGGAGGGAGTGAAGTTTTTTCTGAGCCCATTAGAAAAGATGCCCACCATCAGACAACGTAACATGTTTTTCTGTAGAATAGTCCACAAAGGAAGTTGTATCTTCCTTGTTTTTGAGATGAAGAACTGAGGCTTGCTGGTAGCGTGCAATTGAACACCTCCATCCTGGAAGATCAAAAGGGAGTTAAAGACTTAAACACTGAGGGTCTGAGCCTCATGAGTTGTTCCAGATCACACAAGAAATATGTGGCAGAGCTGGGTCTTCAAGCCAAGCTTCCTAAATTAGCTTTTTCATGACTTCATCTCCATAGAAGAACCTTCTTTTCACACTGCTGCGCCTGCTAGCATCCATCCTGGACTCTTGGATCGACACCTTCTTCCCTTCTGTGTGAACTTGACTGTGCTTTACCCTAGTCACAACATGTTTTATCCCAAGCACTGTTACAGGAGGAGAAGATTCAGTGAAGAAGCTTCTGCCTCTTGCTCTCTTTGGTTTCTGAGAATTGACTATTCCAGCAAACTGAAGTGTGCCAAGTTGTATCAGACTCTCAAGCTCTGCTGACCAGTGTGCTGCAGAGCAGTGTAGTCCTATTGGATTTAGGTGCGACAGGCAGCAAACAGCTTTTTCACTTATAGGTTATTTGCCATGCAGGGACCTCTTCCAAATTCTTTTGTGAACTTTTGTGAAGAGCTTATAATTGATATCTCACCCACCAGCTTTGAGGACAACACAGATTTCACGGTGGCTGCCAAATCCCGACTCCGTCCTTTGCATCTTTTGCAACCAAGTTAATACTCATGCCCATGAGGTTGAAGAGAAAGCAGAAAGCAATCTCCAGCATTCTGTTCCTTAAAGAGCTACCTGAAATTGCTCATCTGCCTTCCTTGTAGACAATCAACAGTTTCTCTTCTTTCATGTATAATCCATTTCCAAATCTGGAATCACGGCCATAGCTTTACCTAAAGTCCTAGCAGAGTCCGGCCTGTTCTCACCAGTCTTCAGCACCAGGGGCTTCAACATATCCTTAGGCAACCTACTGACATGCAATGGCAGTTATGTTTATAAGACCATTTTAAGCACACCTTCTGGAGTTTTTCACTTGCCAGGTTGTTCATTATCAGGAACTATATTTTATATTTCCTGATCCACTTAATGAGTTTTTCAAAAGGGGCTCATATCCGAAATCCCCCTTACTGGAAGTGTGTCTGAGCTTGACCCTACCGTCCCGAGGGGACAAGCATGCTACATTTATTTATGCTAGTTTTTTACCATACCGTTTTGTATATGGTGTGTTTTGATCTTGCGTGCCTGCTTGGTAAAGATGGGTTATTATTGCTGTTATAGCATAAGTGACTGTAAAGTGACTTTTAAGAAAAATAGTTTTCAAAGACTGCCACAGCCCCACCTGGGGAGAGTCTAGATTGGCTGGAGGGGAATGGTGCTTGGGAAAAAAGTTCATTTGCTTTTGGGTGAGGAAGTCCTGTCAGAATCACACTGGTAGTAATTGCATCAAAACAGCAATATCAAGCCTGAACCTGATCCCTAGCCGATCCCTCTGAATCCGTCATCTCTAGTTTCAGGTCTGACTGCTCTTCCTTACTACTTCTGAAAGAAATGCAGCAAGGGACAGGACCCAGGAGTCCACATCCCACAGGGACCAGTGGAAAGATCAGAAGGCTTTGAAGCTGGTCCACCTCTAAGTCCCCTGCCGTAAGTTAGCCGCACGCTCTCTTTCCGTGCTTGAGTAAGCATATAGTTCCCAGCCACTCAGAAGCACAGTAGTTTTTTTGCATTTGTCTTTAGGTTTGTTTTCTGCTTGGCAGCTGAACGGGCAATTTGCAGCTCCCCATGAAGAGCAAGCCCAGTGGGCAAATGGCATTTAGTGTGTGAGCTCTGAATGAAAGTTACATTCCCTTTTTTCCCCTCTGTAGTTTGAACCTCCAGCAAACTTCCCCCTGCAGCTCTGGAAAATATAAACAATCCCTTTGCTGTTAGAAACCAGCATGATCAAGCTTTGATTTGTGATTTTCTAGGGAAGAACCGTATCATCCTTCAGTGAGAATATCTGCATGTTGGAGTCGCAGAAGCAGGTCAGTCTCAAACAGCATCTAATTAGGCAGATTTCTATTGTTTAGCCAAGCAGATGTATCCATCACTGAACATTAGATGCTGCATCATCCAGTTACAAGAGCATCTAGCTTCTTAAAAATGCAGAAATAGGAAATCTCCTTTGCTTATTGGCTGGTGCTTTGACCCATGCAGTAATGATCACTTCCAAGGTATCAGTAAGAAAATTAATCAAGTAGCTGTGTATGAGCTACTTCAGTGGTTCCCCAGCTTTGGGATCTGTGTTTAAAGCACTTCCTAATGGAAGGAAAGCAATAAAAATGCTTGATTCTTTCCCCATGCAGGTTTTCATTCTCTCCCACCCTCTTTAAGGTCAGATTAACTTTTTCTCGAGGAATTTTAAAGATAATCAGGCATAATCTGTATTTGATGGAACAAGGATTCTCTTCAAACAATGCTATTCAGGTGCCCAGTTCATCAGTCCCTGTACACAGTCCTGGTTGGAGGTGCCAACAGTAGTCACTTCAGTAGCGTAAGGAGACAATTATCTGCCTACAAATGCCCAGACCAGGCTTCTCCTCAGGCCATGCTGCAGCCAAACCTTGCTGGTGCCTTCCTTTCATTGGGAAATGGCCAAGAGAGAAGCAGACCCCATGTTGCGCCATACCCATCATGTCCCTGTGTCAGGATCCCACATCGCACTGTTCACACCGTGTCCTAATGTCAGGAACATTACTTAAAGCTTTCTAGAGGTGGCCTACATTTTTATCCAGCAGGGCTGGTGAAGATGATGTGCTCTTGGTCTACCCTATTGTCCTCATTTTGTAGTAAGCTGATTCAGAGAGGTTTGGGTGTCTAAACACCAGTATCTATTACCATGTTCACCTGTGCTCACAGGTAACTGAGTCATCTGCATGGTCCTCCTGATAAAAAACTAGTTTCTGTGTTGATGTATTCTTTCTTTCAAACATTTTTACTAAGTGGCTTCAGCTTTCATGTCTCATGCACCTTTCTGGAGCTTGGGATAATTTATACCCAGAAATCACAGCAGTTTAAGTAGGGATGATCTCTTATGACCTATATATCCGTTATGCATCTGACCAAGGTCTCACACAATGCAACAACTTTGCTGAACAACAAGAGACCACAGTGTGTCGTGGGAAACGTAGTCTGAACCGAGCAGGGGAGTTTAACGCATAGAAACTACTCTTTGCCTGATACACAACAACTCCTTTCCAGATCAAATACTTTGTTTCCCAACCCAAATGCTTTATTATATTCTTTTTTTGTGTGAAAAGTCTGATTTTTCTGTGGAAGAGTTTTCTGCTTTTCTGTTTTCATAAGAACGAAAGTTTGCTTTTCCAATCAGCTCTCCTTAGAGGCTTCAGTGGGACTGACTGGACAGAGCATCTGCAGTCACTGTCCTTACCTAAAACTATCAGCATCAGCCCAATAACCTGTTTGAGCATTACCTGAACTCAGTGCATAAAGGGATTTTTTTTTTTTTTTTTTTAACAGAGCACTATGTATTACTAAATTTTTACAAGGTTATGAAGATGTTTTTACTGAGGAACATTTACAAGTTTCAGATGGCTGGCAGATGTGTTAAAGAACATATGATTCAAATAGAAAACCTTTCTTTTTATTGCTGAAACACTAATAAGAGTGCACTTTAATATGCCTTAATGTGTTAGTCCTTAATTGACAGCAGATGTTTCCTGAACAGCATTTTTTAAAAGACATGCCGCACTTCAAAACAAGAAGAAATAAAGTCTTACTGTACATATGAGAGCTTCCAAAAACAACGCCTCCCCTTGCCAATAATTGTTTATAAAAACAGCATTCCAGATTATTTGAAAATCAATATTAAGTCCCATGGAATATGTCAGAGTAAATCTGATGTTATTTCAACAGAACCTTAACATAGCCAGTGTTCAAGGTCTCCTTCTGCTTTCCCTCCGGTCTCCAAAATGGGAAACGTCATCTACCCCTTGATGCTTGATCAGAAGAGAACAGGAAAAAGCAGCCATCTCAATGGGAAGCCAAGTGTCCATCTACTTGGCCAGACAGAGAAAACTTCCAGCAGAACCAGCTACACCTCTGAAATCTTACCCAAGGAGCATGAAAATAATTTTTCATGGTTACATGTAAAATACTCCAAGTTTGGAACCTCCTCATCCCCTCTCTGCTGGCATGATCTCACGGAGACAGGAGACGTCAATCCTTTGATGTGTTGATTCCACAAAGCTTGGCTACAAAAATGTCAAGGGATGCTCATCGATGTGAACATGATTGCAAGTACTTCTAGCATCACAGGCCAGACAAAGAGAATATTTTTCCTCATTATCTTGCCAAAGTCTTGCTCTAACTCTGAATCAAAGAAGCTCTCTCAAGATGTCTCAAAGCACGCAGAGTCCCTCGCAGGGATGGAGCTTTCACCTTCTCCAGCAGTGTCCCAAGTACTGAGACTTTGTAAATCTGGTTATTACTGGTAATGGCTGTGATTGCAAAGGGCTAGAGAGGGCTCAAGTTATACAAGAAAAGAGGAGAAAGAAAAATAATGCAGCCCCTTCTCCTTCCAAAACCTCTTGGCAGTCTGGACCCACTCTGTGCAGTGCAGAACCGGTCTCAGAAATGAAGTCCTGCCCAGTGCTGCCGTCACTGGTGTCACTGCAAACACTTCAGCAGGTCGTGTGTGACACAGGGCAGGTCACACTCACTCTGGGTGTCGGCTCTGAAGAGCTTGACTTCAAATCCTCCCAGGCATCAGCCAAAGACTGGCATGCTCAGGTGCTAAAGGAGGAGTTAATCTGAAGTCAACTTAATTTATTTCTCCTTCCCCTTCCATCGAAAGCTTATTAACATTTCTATTTCCCTGGCCATTTTTAGAATATTTCCACTGTGTGTTGTTCCAGGAGAGGTCTAGCATTGAAACGCACGCTCCGTTTTGCTGAAATCAGGGTGAGATGGGGCTGGCACTGGGCAAGGGAGGTCGTGCCTCTGGGAGCCCTCAGCTCCAGGCAGGTCCTGGACTTGGGGTGAAGGTGGCTCTGCTGCAGGAGAAAAGCCACACGCTTGAATCCACTGAACATTTTTTGCAGACCTAATGGCTGGGAAGGGATTAAATAGAAAAATAATCAGCAGCACGAGGCAAACCAGCAAAATAAGAAAAAATATGGAATTTTATTATCTTCAGTAAAGGAGAGAGATGAACATAATCAAACTATTGATGCGTAAAGATCAGAGGAAGACCATCCTTTGTAAGCACAGAATCAGCCTTACCAACCTGAGGAGACCTGCTGATGGCCTGGGACAATAAGACTTGCAGAATTTACTGCACTTCTCCCCAAACCCACCCGGGAACAGCCCTGAAACTCCCCGTCCCTCCACCACGGTGCGCGCCGGGCCCCGAACGCGGCTGTTTGATGTGTGTGTAATTGTAACACACCGGGTTCCCCAAAGCATGCTGTGAGCTGCGATTTGTGGTAACAAATGACAGAATCTCTAGATACAGCCAAGCTGTGGTCAGTGTTTATTTATTTTTATTATGTAAACAACCCGTTGCTTTGGGTTATTACAGTTTAGCTTTAAAAGCACTTGATCATTTAGAATGACTTGATGTTATCAGGCCTTTTTTTTTAAAACCTTGTTAAAATACTAAGTAATTGACAGTGCTTTTTGTTATCCTGCTTATAAAATACAAATCATTAGGCCAATAAATATTATTCGTTTAGAACTGATGCAAACCAAATGTTTTCTTCCTTAAAATACCCATAAAAGTGAAGTTTTATCTTCCATCTGGCAATGCCTCTTATGCCAAAATGTTCTGAGTGGAATTGCATTAATAAGAAGACATCAAGAGAAATATGTTACTTGTATCCTTTAATATGCCTTTGTAAACTGAGCTACACGTTGGCCTTCTATCAATAAGCATCTCTACCTGTGGGTTTTGAGAAGGATTAATAGAGAAGAACCATTATAGGATGAAAGGCCGGAGCATGCTGGGAGAAAAATGAAAATCAAACATCCACCAGTGCATACACTTCCTTCCAGGATAATATTTAGTTTTTATTTTATTTTCTTAATTTAAATGTATATGTAAAAAAATAAAACGTTTAAGCTGGTTTTAGATAGCGCACATCTGCACTGCAATAAGGCCATTTTCAAAAGTACAGCTCTCAGTGGGATATTTATTTAATTCGTATTGGTTTTGGACCTCAGCCTATAATGAGAAAAGATATGGGCACATGCTAGAGATGGTGGCCGCGACTCGGACTTTTTTGAACATTAAAGTAGAAAAAGCCTTTGCATGTAGGAAGGGTTTAGTGAAAATTCAATAACTTTTGCTTCTGACAGTGTGCTTCAGAGCACTAATAAAGACAAGAGAGAACTGACACAGACGCTGAATTCACGACCGAGCTGCCTGGAAAATGCCAGCCAGTTCTGGCAGGCCTTTTCCAGCCTTCCTCTCTTCAGAGACTTTTCACCTTTCTGTTCAAATTCGATTTGGAAACCAACTTCCAATCCCCTCGCATTATTCACATCTGAAGCGTACAGGGATGGTCCCTCTGTGGCTGCGTCTCACTCCGCACCTCCGTTTCTGTGTTGGTCAAAGATGTGTTTAAGGTGTTACCTCCCCGAACTGAGCTAAAACTACTGGGTCAGCAGGGGACCACTTTTCTGGAGACATCCCGCCCTGGTGCTTGTGCTGAGCTGCCTTTGCAGCCTCCCACAGTACAGGCACAGCATCCCGGCTTGCTCGTTGCATGCGCGCTGGTGGTTTTGCACAGATTCATCAGGTTTGAGTGAGTTTTAGCGCAAGGGAGAAGGCAGAAGGCTTTTCCCATGGGGCTGGGGGTCAGCAGGGTCCATGGGCAACCTCTGGGGCAGCCGAGGGTTGCTCCGTGAGTCCTGCTGCAGTGTGGGTCAAAACTAGAAGTGGGTCAAAACGGGGAAAAGTCCCTCGGTCAGAGACTGTACGTATTTCCTTACTGCGCTATTGTGAATCTTACCCATTTTGCTGCACCTTAGGGCCCAATTCAATGACTAAAATTGATTTTTTGGTACTTCAGTGGCCACGTGTGGGAACCAGAGGTATTATTTTTTTATTGAATACAACCCTTAGAGCACTAGTTCACAAGCTCTCTTCAATACACTATAATAAAGTAATACCAACATTTCCCAGCTCTCCATAACTTCATTACTCTGCGTCTCTTTGGAACACTATCATCTCTTACCCAGACTTTTTCATGGATGGTGGGTTTCATATCTGATGCTAAGTCTGAGAGCCTCTCCCTTTTCTCTGTGTGTGTGCGTATGAGCTGACACACACGTGTGTACACTTTCTTTCATACGCTCAGCATTATCTGTCAGACTCTGCAGATAAAATAGCACATCCATGTGCCAGTCAGAAAAACGCACTTGAGTTTCGAGGAATTGTTTTCATCAAAGCAGGATCAGGACCTGCCTGCAGACCCAGAACTGTGAATGGAAACAATTTCCCTGTGCAGGAATCTCAGCTGACGCGCAGCTGCCGAGCTCTGCGTTCCTTTTGGTTACGTTTTCCCTGAAACCATAAATAGTCCCTAAAGCCAACACAAAGCTCTCTCTGAACATTGCACGGAGATAACGTCCCGTTTGCCAGCACCAGCCAAGGTAGCACCTCCTGCCCTTTACCAGCCTCGCTCGGCACGGGGCTGCAATGTGTCTCCCGCTTCCCTGACTGACTTTGCTCATCTCCCGGATGTGGGGCAGAGGGTTTCCCTTATATATTTGTGCAATCCCCAGCACGACTACGCTTGGAGCTGTTGGCGCGCTCCTGCACTCCAAGCATGCAGTGATAACGAAGAGCGATTGTAGGAGCACACGTGTCGCTCCCGTGATATCCTGAAATGTACTTTTCTCTCTTTCCTGCTACATCCTTGAGGACCGCTGGGATTAACATCCGGAAAAGATGCTGTAAATTTCTGTGTAAAATGAAAGTGTTAGGGGAAGCCATAGAAAGTTATAGCTGGAAAGATGTTAGAATTATTTAGGGCTTGATTTTCCAACACACTCAGCCCCTCCTTCCCTTCCCGGCACTATTGAAATCAATGGGTATTTTTTGAAAATCAAAGCTGGGTTAATGACTAAGGGTTTTTTAAAGATGGAGCAGTTGAAGCAGTGATTACTGGGGCAAGAGGAAATCTCCTGCAGGTATTAGTCTTACAGGACGGCATGCCAAAGGTTACTATGGCACTCGCGATGTGGAACGATGATGAAATACTATGGGAAAAGCAAGTCCCCCAGCTACAATGTATGCATTTGGTGGTCATGGCTATGCACCGGTTGTGATCAATGGGTGTAAAGTCAGGGTCAGGGCTGCAGCAGCCGGAGATGCTGGTGTTTTGCAATCTAGCTGGGCCCCAACCAAGGGGCTGAGTTTCCACAATTCATTTATCATAAACCAGCAATTTGCAAATGTTAGCACTTTTCCCACACATCACGAGCCCTGATGGACTTTAATAAAAGAGAGAGAGAGATGAGGGGGGTGGGAGGCGGAGAGAGAGAGAAGAAAACCTACATAATTAACTAAAGTTCTTAGAATGGTTTTAATTGGGAAAACGTTACCTTTTTGGAAGTAATTGCTGGGCAGGTTTTCATTTGTTTTCTAGATTCTGGTTTTTTACGTTGGTTTCACATCAGTTAATTAGCCAGTTGTCTCTGTTGGTGGGGTTTTGCCCCTCTCTCTTTTACCCTTATGGCTGCACAGGAATTATTTTCCAGTTTGCTTGACTCAGATGGTCATTAAAATTTGAATATCTGCATTAATTTGGTTACTGCACTGCTTTTAAGCTAAAGGCCTCTAAAGGGAAGGAGTAACAAAGAAGAATAAATTGTAAACAAAGCTTGAAAACATATGGGAGTGTGCAAAACCCCAGTTGTGCAGATGCTCACAGAGATGCTTGCAGGAGTCACTGACAGCTATCACCAGCCAGATTCAAACAGCTCCGAGCTCTGAGGAAGTCCTACTCTGGGTCTGGCCTGTCTCCAGTCTATAAATAGGTAGATGTGGCTCAAAGAATGAAATCTATGGATAGAAGAAGGAACAAGAGTTGACACTTTTCACTAATATCAATGATAACATCACTTTAACATGATTTTCCAGGCGTCTTTTCTCTCTAGGCGTGTATTCTTCTTCCCAGAGTGGTCAATAACACAGGTTTCGATGACAGGGATAAAATGTTCAGAGCTGTGATTATCACATTTTTCTCCTAGTGTTTTAGGAGGAAGTTGTTCCTCTCATTGAGAGAAGAAATTAGAGGGTTTAGATCGCTTTGAATTGTTTATCCCATCTCATGCAGCTTTGCCAGCTCATCTACCTGTCTGCGTCCCTACTCTACTGCCTAATGCTAATTACCAGATCAGCAGGAACCTGCGGTTCTCAGAGACTTCTCCTCTGGTGCTTTTCTCTCTTCTTGGCGAACCTCACAATATTTCAGCAGCTTTCCCATCTCATCTACCGTGTGCTCCAAAAAGCACGTCTATTGCTGATAGGAACAGCTGTCATTTTCTAACTCATAGATGCAACGCCAGCATCATCTATCAGAAACAAGGGGAAGGGGCTGGGGCGAAAAAGCCTTTAAAATGTCAAATCCATCTATTCAGCTAGTAAGAAGTTTCTCCTTCTAAAAATGCTAAAGAGCCGCCTTGGGCTGGTGGTGACACCATCACCAAGGTCTGTCTTTAGGGCTATGATGCCCTAAAGCCCTTGACGGCATTGTAAACTTGTATGTCGGTATTGCCCATCACTTGCTCATTGCATTATTCACCAAGCTGCTCAGAAGAGCCCAGATTCAACCCTCTTACCATTTCATAGGTGTTGGGCAGCACAAAGCTGACCTTTTGCAAGAAACTGAACCCTGAGATGTGTAATTTTCCACTGCATTGAGATAAAATGGATTCTTAAAAAGAAATGGAGTTTATATTCCCATGTGAATAAACAAGAAAGAACAAAAGCAAAGTCCCTGTGAAAAACTTTGCAAAAACTGTATCTCCTCCAGTGTCAACTGCTCTCCTCCACTCCTTCAGGAGCTGTGAAGATGAAGAGTGGGAGATGCCAGAAGGAAAAGGAGATAAGGTCTAGCATTAACTAGATAAATACATCAGAAATAGTCTATAGGTGAAGTGATACAGCAGACCTGGTTTGGTGCCTGTTTATTAGGACATTTTAAGCAAAGCTGATCCTGCTTTGGAACGGAGTCATCAAGTCAAGCAGCCTCCAGAGGCCCATATGCCCTCCCTTTTTCCTGCGGTCCAAACCAATTATCTCTAGACTAATGTAAGTATTCACAGCATCCAGTCAAGGCATGCAACTGTCTACCTTTCGTCTACGCTCCCTTGCTGATCAAGTCTACTGATTTCTGCTCTGAATCACCCTCTGGAAGGGCTCTGATCAGTAGACAATGGCACCCAGGGAGAATTGATGGCCAGATTAGGGCAGCAGTCCCACGAAATGACATTGTCTTGCAGCAGCCATTGGTATTAGATGAAGTAATGGACTGCTCTTGTTGGCCTTGGGCAGGCTTCTTGGTGGCCTGGCACAGCAGAAGTGAGACCTGCCAGGCTTGCACACCTCACAATCCCCAGCAGAAAAGGACTTGTTGTGAAGCCTGACCAATTTGTCACCTTTTTCAGCTGCAATTTGGTCCTAGTATTATAAATCTCAGAAAATGTCTCTTTAGGGCCCAAAACATCACGCAGTTTGCTTAAACCTTGCTTAAACCCCAAAAATACAGTTCTGGGGTTTTTTTATTCTCTCATTTCCAAGCCTGCAGCATGTGCATTTCCCAGCCGGCCTCTGCAGTCAGAAGGGCTCAGAGCAAACGCACCTTGCAAAAACGCGATCCCTACGCTGTTGCTTGATTTCAAGAGTCATAGTTAGAAAACAGCCCAAAACATGGAGGCAGCAGACGAAACCTCAAAAACTGGCAACACGGATGCTTCCTTGGAAATCCTTGAAGCTGCAAGTGTCTCGCAACCAAATCCCTCTTCCCAACCAGTGCCTGTGCTGGTAACGGTGCTCCTCACGTGGCACCATTAGCACTGTGCTGAAGCATCTTCCCCACCTCCTTTCCAGCTCAGGCAATGGCCTGAGGTGGTACTGGATGTGAAATGAACCCCTATTGCATAGTAGCTGAGCAATGCATATCTCTTAGTGCATTTTGTTTCCTTTAACACATTTCTTTTTTTTTTTTCCATGACCTGCTGCCAAAATCTCTTCGCTAATGTTTCTGCCACCATCGACGCCATGCAAGAAAAGTGTCTTTGTTAACACATTTAGGGCCTGCTTTTAATTTCTACAGTATTCCCTTTAATAACAATGTCTAATTAAAACATCTGTTAAAAAGTCTGTAACATTAACTTTACAGGGAGAATTTAATAGAATTATATTTGAATTGCAGCCATTTAACGGGTTTCCTAATTAGGCTGTTGAGTTTTTATTTTTTTAACAAAAACATTACACAAATTAAAATCAGGCCCAGTTTTTTATTATTATTATTACAACACAGAGTGTGGTCAAAAAAAGGCAGGCAGTATGTAATGGTGTGTGAAGGGTGAAAAAACCCGAAGTAGCAGCCGGTGACTGAAACGCTAAAATGCATAAAATGAAACAAATAAGAGATGATATTTGAAAGGGGGAGGGGACCAAGAGACGAGTGGGGAGAAAAATTCTCTGGCCTTTTATTTGCATGCTTTTTTTCAAACGAATCCCTGTGAGTATCTCCCCGTTCATCTGCCCTCAGCCCCTACCACCTTTCTCCTCTCCCCAGATCTCACTAGTCTGGATCTCGTCTCCATCTGGGAGGAAAGAGGGGAAGAAGCTTTGAAAAAATTTGATTTATGCCAGATTTGTGTTTGCCCACATTTCAGAAGTTTGGATAGGTTTGTTACTAGACGGAGGTCCTCTGCAGATCTTTTAATAACGCTTAGCTTTTTATGTAGAACTTTGCCACCCATTGACTAATTGACTTGCACAATGTACAGAAATATCTAATCTTCACTACTCTCAGTAGAAGCTGCATTCCTGGGCTTTCAAAGGCAGGATTTTTCAGATATTTTTAAATATAAGGAACCACATACTGAAATTTTAGCTGGGGAGGAAATAGATCTTCCCATTTATAGGACAACCTCCATTGTTCATTTTTTCCCTGTTCTAAACCAAAATGAAAACAAACAGGAAAAAATTAGATATATCCCATGAAGAAAATTTATAATAATAGTTTTTAAGTAAGTCACACAGTGTAACACTTAATTTCATCACACTGGGATAAGGTATCTCTCAGCTGAAACTATCCTTTTTCCAGAGAAAAGCAGTGATTTTCCAGCGAGACGGGGTCATTTTTGTGTTCAGAATGAGATGCAAGAAAACAATACAGTTTCACTCTTCAACATAAATATTTCATGTGGCTCTCAACAGATGCTAAAGTTAGTGCCTGTATAAACATCTTGGGTGAAATCCTGGCCTCTGAGTTGTCAGTGATAAAACTTACTGACTTCAGTAAAGCCAAGACTTCATCTTTGTCTTTAAATTGAAAAAGTTGTATCAACCACTGGCAAGGGAAAACCCACTTCAAAGGAAGGCTCTGACAGTTGGACGCTTATCTCCCACCGATTTGAACTATAGCAATCTCTTTTTGTTTCCCAAGCTAACTTGGAAATCCCATTGAGAGCAAGTTCATCAAAATAGTTCTTTTGTTCTTCTAATTTCCAGCAAATCCAGAAGAACATAACTTCCCTCGAGGAGTTTTCAATACGGCACAGGCCAACCCCAGACAGAAAGAGCAAGTTCAATATAATAAATATAATAAAATAACAACAAAATGTTCACGACAAAGATTAAGAAATGCATTAGCATTCTTCAGAGACCCAGGACAAAGGTGACACCTTTGATCTCTTCTTTGCTCTGCCATACTGCATTGCTTTTGTGGCTTTTGGACTTGTAACATAAGTTACAGGCTCTTTAGGGCTTGTGGCGACCATGTGGAAGGGATATATCTGGACTCTTCTAGCCCAAATATCGATTCTTCAGTGGCTATGAGGGGCCCGTCTTCATAACCAAATTACCCATTTCAGGCCTATATTTCTTCAACCCACCATTCTGCACATTCTTTCTTTGCAAGGGAAGACGCTGAACCAAACTTAAATACCAGATCCAGAGTCCAGGTGACGGATGCCATTTCCTACAATGACACAAAGCATCTACCCAGCTCTTACCATCTCTTACAAAGTCCCTTGGAGGGCATCCTCCAAAAATGCCTTTCTTCACAAAGAGGGGCATTTGTAGGGTGGTTTGTAGGGTGCTTCCCAGAAAACACTTGTGGTCCCCAGGACTCTGAGAATGCCCCATCCAAGAATGAGCTCCAGGCAGCTCTGCAGAACAAAGTTGTACACAGGAATTACTGCAGGACCATGGTCAATGTGTTTTCTATGTACTTAAAGCCTCAAGGAATAAAGTTGTTTTGGAGCAAATCCTCAAGAATCTGCTTGGGTGTTGGTGGGGAGAAGACATTTTGGTAGTTTCGAATGGCATTACACATTTGTGGAGTGGAAATTACAGTTCAGTGTGTGGGCATACTTGATTGGACAATCTTTCAGTTGATGGGTTCTTCTGTTCAATTACTATTAAAATTCATCAAATGGAACAGAGTGGTTTTAATGCCCGTAATTGTTGTACAAAATGCTCTGTAATTGGTCTTACAAATGAAGCTGAAGAGCAAGATCAAACTCCATTGAAAATGAATCTGTCTTTCCACTGAAGAGTTCAAGAGTCACTTCTAAAACCCATTTCACGGGGAAGTGTTTAGCCAATTCCAATTCTGGTTCGTTTTGTGTGGCAGTTTTTATTTGCTTATTTTGGCCTCTCATATGCAAATGAAAACACCAATTCTTGAACTTGGTTCCACGTGCTCCCCTTGCTTGTAAATCCAAAGCGAGGGCAGCGCTGCAAGCAGTCAGCAGTAGGCAAACTTCAAAGCCACCTCAGGTGCATTTTGGGCGATACGGGAAGTCTGGCACTAGGGTGATGTGAGGTGAGCAGCCTGCAGGTCTGTGCCATGCTGCCTCTGGTAGAGGAGCCAGTTTCAGCAAGTCTTGCCAACCTCTGCCTGGTGGTTTTTTTGTGGGTGGGAGGGAGCTATTTTTAACCTGGGCAGATGAAAGGAGAGGCAATCTGAGAGCGGGGGAGGACTGAGCAGAAGGTGAGAATTTCTTATGCTACCAAAATTTCTTACTTTTGCCACCAAAAGCAGCATAACCTGGAACTACGCTGTTATTCAAGAAAGTGGGAAAGCAAGCAGGACATTTAAGGCATCGGTCTTACTTCATGCTCCACAAAGAATTCATGGAATCATTCGTTCAGAGGTATCCTAAATTTTCACCTAGAAGCTTCCCTGAATGGCAAGTGCTTTCCCCAAACGTGGAAAACATGGGTGCAAGTCTAGTAGACTGCTACTCAGTTCCTTGGTGCCACTGCCCCTTCTCCCTCTGATCTGTAGGGTATGCTCAGGGGATGCTACGAGTCCCACGCGGTACTGCTGTGATGGGGGTACGGAGCAACTGAAGCGCCTGGGCACTCACCGGGGCTCTTCGTGACCTGCCTGCCCTCCTAGCTAGCACGTGGTATGTGCTTGTGCCTCCTAGAAATGGCAGAATCAAAGATTCCCCAGACGTGATGGATTTAACCACTGGACCCAGCGTGTCAGGAGCTGATATTTAATTCTGTTTTCCATCTCTTAAAGACTCCAGACAAAATCCTTTCTCTCCGAAATCCCCCCTCCAAAGCCCCCTCTCTCTTCCTCTACCCCTCACCCCAGCCAAAAACCTCCTGTTTTTCACCATCGATTCTGGAAAACACAGCTTATTGTTCTTGCTGCTTCTGTCAGGTCTTTTCTCCTTTGTCTACTCTCAAAGAATTAAAAAGAGGGCTCAGAGGGGATCAATCCTCTTTGTACAGTGAGTAGAGAGCTTTCTATGGCACCTCCTCCAATGAAATGAAGTGATGGCTGTGGAAGAAGAGCAAATCAGAACTTAAACAGAAAAAAAAAACCTACATGCTACTGTCCCAAACCCATTTAAAAGGCACAAATCCCTCTCTGTGTTCCTGATTTGTTACCAGGGCATGTAATTCATGCACGCACACACTGACTCTGTCATCGTTAATCTGCTGAGGGCGCGTGTGAAAGAAGTTCAGTATGGCAGCTCCTGGGGAGAACAGAGACATCGCGCAAAAGCACGGGGCGTGTGCGCGTTCCCCTGCATGCCTACAAGCAGGTAGGCTACGGTAAAACAACCGGTGCTAATTAAAGTGCAAGTGTAAATAAAAAGAGCAGAATTTCAGATTACATCCAACAAAATTAAGAAAAGGTCACGGACAAGACTGTGTTTTTTAAAACCTACCAGCTCTGTTTATTAAATGTGATTGCTTCGTACACGCTCAGCACTAATTGGATTGCAGGTTATTTTGTATTTAGGTGAGGGTGGGTGAAAGGAGTGAATAGAATAGGGGAGGGTGCAACCCACTCATAATGGCATCAGTTGTGTCCTAAAACAGTCTGTTAGTCAGCATCCCGACCTTTTCTTCTCCACACAAAACCAGAACAAAACACCTTGATTTTTTGTTTGGATTTTTGTTGCACATAAGCAATTCCAGTGTGGTCTCATCCTCTGGTGCCGTTTCTGGGATGTGTTTGTGTGTGTGCATGTACAGCCAGGAAACGTCTGTGAAGCTGCAGGAAAGGCCCTAATTGCAATTAAATCCAGGTGCCTCGCCTTCCTCCACATATATATATTCTTGCCTATGTAGGCTAAGGTGTTCAGGTCTATGGTTTAAGTCATCTAGTGAAACCATAGCGTAACGAAGGAGTTGCACTGCCAAGAACCAGCAATTTAAAATTTTCTCTATTTTAAAGAAGGCACAGCAGAAATTTCTCTTTGAAGGGCACATCTGGGGAGGTTGGAAAGGTTTGGGTGGGGCGGCTAGAGCTGATGGCAAGTGGGTGCCCGAGACCCTTCTTCCGGTGACTACAGAGGGAAGGAGAAAAGAGGAGCAAAGCCAGCGCAGCCGTGCGGGAAGGTATTTCTGCCTGTGCCTCACCTACCTTTAATTCATTGGACACGGCAGCAGAGCAGAAAGCGGGGCCCTCGGGGCCACGGCTGCTTTTATCTTCGCCGAGCCCCCCGCCCCGGTATTTTGTGCGGCTCAGCACTGGGTGTCAGCGGGTTTGATGAGAGACACCCACACACCCTTATTGTCAAATAACGGTGCCCTTTCATCTCCTCTGCCGAGGGACGGCCTTCCCTGTGTCCGCTTTGTCTTTCGGCAGAGGGTTTCCTTGTCCCCCTTCCCTCCTCCTCGGCTTCCCCCAGCTGGAAAGGACAAAAAACCCCCAAAGCCTTAACAGCTGAGGGTGGGTGTAGAAAAGAGCTGGCAGGAAAAATCAGAGTTAATCATTAGTGGGTCTCACCAGTGCTTGGAGCCGAATGCACCCCATCCCCTCGCTGGCTGGGTAGCACCCGAAACTCTCCTTTTTTTGGGAGAAACCTGCCTAGAAAGGGCAGGTTTCCCCATCAGCGTGGCTCCTTGCCTCGAGCTGGGCTGTGCTTCTCCAGGGCTGCGCTGGAGAAGCTGGGACGGAGTGAGGTCTATGGACAGACCCGCTGGCACAGGCTCCTGCCCTGCGCCATGGGGTGGGGGTTCCCCCTGCGTCCCCAGCCGTGCGAGCACTGCTAGCAGCCGTTTACCTGCAAAAATGACGCAGGTAGAAAGTTGCTGGTGGTGATTACACAGGCCCCAGTCTCATTACGGAGAGAATGTTTTTTAAATTGCACAGCTGAATGATAAGTGAATTGACAGCCAGGCCCGGGAATTAGGACAGAGGAAAAGCCCTGGAAAATGCTGAGCCTTCACCAAAAAAAATTGCAGCCTAAAGTAGTGAGCATTTTTTCTCCTGAAAACCAAAGGATTTTGTTTAATTTCAGCCAAAAGCCTTCCATATTTTCGTGAGGAAAACAACATATCTGTGACAAGGGAGCCTTGTCATGAAAGTTATAGTTTAACTAAAATCCAATTTTCTGTCGAAGCAACCATTTCGATCCCAATTTTTAGGTTCTACTAGTCATTTCTTTTAGTTCATTACATCACGTGTCTCTTTGTATCCACAAATAGCTCCTAATTCTATTTATTCATTAATTAAAATTATCCCTGGTTTTCTTCAGCAATTAATTGCTGCTAAGAAAAATTTGAATATTTCTAGTCATCTCCCTGAATCAGCACGCAGAGAGCTGTTTCGGTTAGGCAGCATCACTTATTTTCTGTTTCTCATGTAACTAAACAGCAAGCTGAGAATTGCTTTAGCTGAAATTCAAAAGGATATTGCAGTTTACCGTCCACAGACACATAACTGAAATGCTGGTAATACAAATGAGAAGACGAATAGCTACCTTTGGATCAAAATCACCTTCAAAGTCAAACAAAAATTACAGACCTATTTGAGTCTATTTTAATGACAATAACAACAAGAGGAGGCAGATTAAGGTCTTTAGCAGGGAGTTTTGGGGAAATAGGGGATGGCTAGAAACAGTTTCTAAGATCGATTGACTTGAATAATACTCTCGGGCACAGAGAACATAGAGAGGTAATGCCTGAAAAGAATAAATCAAATATCATATGGCATTTTAGGCGTTCTTTCCTTTCCTAGACACTGCTTTTAGTTTTCAGAAATATGAACAATTCCAGGCAAGCAGAGAATAGCCTGTTCATTCCCCCACCCTGTGATGAATAGTTGCATGTTAGCCTGTTCATTTAATGACAGCTATATATAGTGTGTATAATAAATCAGACTCCAGGACACAAACGCCTTCTGTTTACCTTTGAAATACTTCTTTTTTCCTGAGAACTGTGATTGTTGCAAAAGTCTGATGTATCCACCCACATGTACAGGGATCCAAACAACTAGTTACCTGCAGGTTTTGGTTCAGTAAGGTCCCCAGTCCTCTCAGAACCGCCTGATGCCCCGAGACCCCTGTGCCTCGCAGGATCAAAGCCTGCACAGGATAAAGAAAATGAACTCAGCCCACTGCACGCAGTTAAGAGGGAAGCTCAGTCTGAGCTTTGCATGAAAACGCTCATTTTAATCAGAGATCTCAGTCAATTAGTTTGATTATTGCATTATAAACACTTGTCAACTTTTATAATATGTGCCTTTGAAATACGATGTCTGAAATTGTCAGCCCCAGAAATAACATATTTTTAACGTGAAGTACACTATGACTTCTCTGTACAATAATTAACAAAGTAGAGTTCATATATATATATTTTTATATATATATTTATATATTTTTATATATATATATATATACACTGCTACTTTCAGTTGGACGATAATATCTGACATTTATAAAGTATCTGAAATGTTTCACTTTTAAGAAACAACAGAGGTTCCCTTTCGGTTTAAATGTTAGCAATTTTATCTGGGCTGGAAGATGCAAGTTTCAAGTCATTCTCTACTATCCTAAGTTACATCTGCCGCTTCCCGGCTAGTTGGTATAGCACTAATAAGATGGTCTGATGTCCCATCTGCAGGATGAGACATTCCCGGGCTGGATTCCTCCTCTGGTTCAGCCCTCAAAATATTGTTCTCCAGGGAAAAAAAGGTGCAATGCCTATCTTTTTCTCTATTTTGGGAAAACTTTTCATGCAAAGAAATGTAGTATAAAGTATTGAGAATTGCCGAAAGACATACAGATTATGTATATTTTTATAGCTGTGAAGTCACTCAAATGGCTTTGTCTCCATTTCATTGTTTGGCATAGATCACTTATTGTGCATATGTTTTCAGATGGAAATGCTGAATTAGACTATGGCAAAATGGATAATGCAGCCCTAATGCTAGCACGAGCTAATAAGAAAACAGCAATGAATCTACTGTTGCAGATTGAAATACATGCATTTCATATTATTACTCAAGGCTTGTCTCTCCGATTAGATGATTGCATAACCTTAATATTATAAATCTTGCATGATGTGAATTGTTCAGCTGTAACCATAATCAGTTTTTACTAAGGTGGCATTTCTGTCGTCTTGTTAAACACAAACATTATATATGTGCTAGTCATAATTTTACAACAGTTGCTTTTAGCAGGAGACGGCTTTGTCAGTCAGGAGATGCAGTTTAGCACAGATATGCAGTGCAAGTGCTTAAGATGCTCATAATGTCAGTATTTGCTTCAGAAAATATCGCTTTGTAGATCCTTTAATTTTCTGAGCATAAATTTCTCTTCAGAAGAAATGGAAAAAACTTGCAAGCTTTTAGACAGAACTCTCTAAAAACAGCTTTTCAGATCTTCCAAGAACCAAGTTTATTTAATCAAGTGAAAATGGCCGTCTGCTCCCCAGAAATCGTGGCACACTGTCAGCCTTCTCAAGTGCCACTGCTCGGCTCTGAGCTCCCACTCATTTCAACCCAATTTTTCCACAGAGGAAATGTGGCCAAGCTCCCCGTGTGTAAATTACCAAAGGCACAGCTTTATGGGGAATGCGCGCTGCCGCCAGCATTTAAGGGTTTAAGACCCACCGTATAAACCTCAGCAAGGTTCTCTTCTCCCATCAATTCACCGGGGATTTACACGGTTAAAGCTCACAACCGGGTGATAAATTTCAAGGCACATCATGGGAAGAAGGGGATCCGACCGGTGCGAATACACTGCAGCGCTGTCCTTTGTGCAGACCTCGGGGATTATTTAGTCTGACTTATCTCCTTGACAAATTTATTGGCTTCGTCAGATGCTCTGTAGAAAAAGAAAAAAAAAGGGAAATCCCTGCCTTGTTCAGGTAATGGACACTTTCCTATTTTTTGCTGTAGATCTTGTGTTGAGATAGTCCTTAACAAAGAGGAACATGTTGAAGAGATAAGGGCAATACTAGCGCTTCCACATGCTGTCACGTGTAGGAAGCCCAGAGACTGCATAATCAGGGAAAGGGGAGCATAAAACAAGAGCTATCTCACCTCTCTGGCTCTGCAATAAATCTAATCAAGGGAGATTTCGTATTAGTTTTAATGGCAGCAGAACTGGCCCTATACTCAATAATTTTATGCTCAAAATTACATCTTAGGTCTAATGTAAATACTAAGTTCAAATAACTTTTATCAGAGTCTGTGGATGTGATTTTGTGGTAGGAGATATAAAACAATCAATTGCAGTGGTCTGTTCTTTGGAGAATAAGAGTCTTTTCTGTTTCTGGTGTGTTAAGCTCCCTGCAACGGCTCCTGGCACGTTTGTGGATGTGGAAAGCACGATGTTTTCGGCGGTGGGCATCCTCTGATGAGAGGTAAAGGTAAGGGGGAAATACCAGAAGTACAAGATTTGACTGCTCGATCGTCCTGTGGATCAGAGCTGAGACGGGAAGAAGTCATCCCCATCCCTGAGCCTCGCAGCCCAACACAAGGTAGCACCCCTAAAATTTCACACATACCCAATACTCACAAGCAGTTCTCAAACCAGTTGTGCAAACCAGTTATTTATCTGGCAGCTGCCTGCTCTCTGCCTGTATCTTGTGCTGCAGTAAGACTTGCAGAGCCTCGTTGGAAAGTTATTAGGGATGGCTTTATTTTATGGTCCAGAAAGGCACCTGCAGCAACCTTCTGCTCCCAAACTCCCTAAAGCACTTGGCAAGCCCAGCCTCGGACCTCGAGGTCCACACCCAGGTCTTAATGGGCATGTGGGAGTCTTACTGCACATGACTCCACGAAGGTAAGAGAGGGGTGGCTTCGGTGGCAACTCATCCTGCAGGAAACCCCGTCCAGCAATTATCCACAATGCTCTGCTAGCTGCTTTACCATGCCGAAACTCTGACTGACACTGGAGAGGATTTCTCACACGGTTGGGAGGGAAAAATAGTTTTTAATATCAGTTTTAAAAAAAAAGAATATATGGCCCCTATAAACTGTTAAACTTCACTTTATTGATCATAAATCTGTGTTTTGCTCAATGCAAAAGTTTTTCATCTTCCACGGAAAAATGCTGAAACAGCTACAAATATCAAAAACACAAAGTTTTCTCTCCTGGACAATTTATATGGAAGTTATTGGATTTTTTTTGTTTAAAAGCACTCTTACCACGCTGTGCTCGCCCACCGGGTTAGGAGAAATTGCCTTTCATTGCCAAGCTTTGTTCCTGCCCTTCTCTGATGGGAAGAGACCTGAAAAAATAAAGCAAGGGTGTTAGCCTCTTCCATGTACCGCTAGGGATAGAAGGGCTGAACTGGATAAGAAATCCAAGCAATGGGAATAAGACCTCAATAATATCAGAGAAGGAGATACTCCTTTGCAAAGCCACTGCTAAAGTAGGGCGCAAGCAGCAAAAGTGCTACAGAGCTGAGCACGGGGCTCACGGCAGAGAGAGTTCTCTCATTGAGATTTATCCCAAGGTCCACCCCCAAATACGATGGCCGCTGTCAGTGCAGGACGGCCAGGCCAGGTCCATGGGGACTTTTCTGGGAGTTAATGTGGCCCTGGGGTGCATCCCCCTGTTCCGTGACCACAGGCATGGTCCCGTCTCTGTCCCAGCCTCCCTGTCTGCAAGTGGGGCGATGCACCTTGAGACCAAGAGATTAACAGCCCTGTCTTGGTATTAACGATCTGCAAAAGCTGCAGAGGTGCAGAGCAGGGCAAAGAAATCTTGATTTATTAATGGCAAAGCGGAAAACCAGAAGGAAAAAGTGGGGTATCGAGACAGAGAGATTTACCCTGTTGCAGCATGCATTTAAAATGGGTCATTTTAGCTAAGGCAGCTGTGTGTTAGCACATTGAATATATTTGGTCTCCTGAGACTTTTTTTTTTAATATCAAAGCCCATTCAGGGAGAGGAATAATAGGAGAAAGGACATTTTTTTCTTTGCATCCAACTGTCCAAATCAGAAGAATTGTGCTTTTCTCTCGTAACCTGGAAGCCCCCTTTTTCTGCTTGTTCTCCATCGTGTGGTACAACAGGTCTCTGCGCTCCCCCATGGTGGTCAGCATCTCCGTAGAGATAATGGCCTGGATCATCACCTGGATGCAATGTTTCTCTTTGGTCATAAATCACTAGGGGAATACAGTAAACAAAAGCCATGAAATATGAACCCACATAAATAAAGGAAGGGAAGGACTGTGAATTGTCTGGGGAAATCTGTGCAAAGAAAGGGAGGAGGAGAGACTTGCACTGTCGGAGGAACTACAACAAATATACATCCTGATTTTAAAGTTAAACTGTTACTATAATTATTTAAGATCGGCCTTCTCCTGTGTCTCACAGGATGAGGCTTTGTTCTCCTTTCTGCTAATTTCATGTTCTTTCTGTTCCTCTTGGGCTTTGCTTTTATTTCTGTGCTGTTCCCACTTCTAGTAATTCTGTCTACAAATACCCTTGTTATTTCATCATCCCTCCCAGCACACACAATCCCCAGCTCTTGGATGGTTTCCTCTTCCTTTGCCTCTCTTCTGCTAAATTCACATACTTCTCAGTACCAACCTGAGAACTCTAAACAGCTCCGACAGTGAAAAACGCAGGTCAAGTCATGGACTTTATCTGTCATCCACATTCAAAAGTTGGGGTCCAAACACGTCTGCATGTTTAATTAAGCTGAAAATGTTAAATCATCCTTCACAACAGCCCAGCCCTCAGCAATACGATCAACTCTACAGTTCTGGAGATGTGATGAAGGACACAAAATTTAGCAGGTTGTCCTATTAGGAGGACAAGTAAAAAGGAGAGGAAAAAAAGATGTTGAAAATTTTTTGAAAAATAAATAGTCCTGAAATCTTGGATGGGAATCCTTAATGCTAAAACTTTGCTTAATCTTGTAGACAGAATTTCACCCTTTACATTTATTGAAATGGCGGCGAGGGGGAGGAATCTGTCACAGCTTTGTTTTACACCAATAACTGGACCAAATCTATATGTCCATTCCATTGTGGAAACAGCGCTGTTTTCTTCAGCATCATTGCGGACATACCAGGTAGTTTAAAATACCCTGGGATTTATAATTTGAGCACAGTTATTTTATATATGTCAAAACCAGTGGCTGATCTTGCTGTCCTGAGGCGACTTCCATGTGACAACTAAACCACTAAACACTTCTTCACCAAACTGCTGGCTGCCACAGTTAATTCCCTAGCCCCTGGGATCCAATACTTTGTGTTTCACAGAGCTGAAGGACCCTATTTAAAAAAATATTAGTCATATTGAAACATGCATGATACAATTTCTAGAAACATATTTTATTTTCACCGTCCCTATTGGATTTTATTTTCTCCTTATGGACACAATTACGTATTCATATAGATAGTAATCTTTAGGACTTGACAAACTCCCGCTTTTAGTGGTTTGTTGAATGTTCAGTTCAGTTTCCTCCTAATGAACTAAGGCATCTACAAGGATTTTTAACGTGGCTGTAATTTTATTTTCTAAAATAACACATGTCTATCTGTTTGGTGATGTGTGCGTATTAGAAGACAGGATAAAATAAACAGAACGTGGGGCTTTGATTTGAACCACGTTTAAGCAGCACAGGTAGAATTGCGTTTCCTTTGGATCGGCTGCTTTGCTTCAGCTTTGCGGTGCAGTTAATAAACACTGCAGACTGCTTTTTCAGAGCTTATAAACTTAGCAGAAATAAAAGGAACTAAGGAGTCTGACAACTGAGTGAAGCTTATAAATGCCACTGAAAGCCTTTGGGGCCCCGGTTCCTGGGGAGTATATCAGAGCCCTTGCAGGGTTTATAAATTCTGCTTATTTACTGGCAGGTTTCTCTCCTGACCATAAAAACCATAGGTCAAAAAGCATTGCTAGATGGGGAACGTGAAGCCTAGCTTTCATTTAACTTCAACTTCTTCTTGCACAAGCCTGTGCAGCTCACCAGTAAAGCTGGTGTATAGCACTGAACGTCACAGGGAGTCCGTCACAGGGAAAGTACCTGCAGCTCCTGACTTGATGTAGGACTGATTCCCTGGAGAAGTTAGCTTCTGGCTCCTGTTCAGACTCTATTTGCATCTCTCTTTGCACTTTACAATCTGCGGAACCCTGCCAGTTAGCTCAGACGGGACTGCTTTGGGGTCAGTATTTTAGAAGCGCATGAGTCAGTTGAGCTGCTTCTCAGCAGGGGACAAGCAGGACCAGCACCTGGGGCTGCGTTCCTGCTCATCTTGTGTTCCCCACTGCCCGGGCTGGCTTCTGGCCCCCCAGGGTGTGAACCAAAACTGCTGGTTTGCATCCCCTCCACAGATCTCCACCTCAGCTTCAAGGACCGATTTGTTCGCAGGAACCCAACAAGCCCTTCACCAATTTCGTGCTCCTGAGCATTGTTGTAGGCAAGCATCCACCTGGCAGGAGGATGAGGAAGCACTGTGATCACATCAGGTTTCTTCTAAGCATCCTGGTCCCAGCTCCGTTGCACCCCACCCGCCGCCTGACAAGCTGCTTTAATGGATAGGCAGCAGCCTTCAGTAAAGGGGCTAAATTTAAAACTTTCCTCTGCTTCTGTTGTCAAAGTTAAAAGCTTTTCATGTCTGCGTTAATGTTTCTTTTTTTTTTCTCCTGTCTGCTGGCACCAATGACAAATACTACGTCTTGCACTGAGTAACAGTATATTGAATGGCTGGCAGAGGCAGAATACGGCACCTGTAATTTATCTCTGGGAGTTTGGGTTGGATGACACTGCTGGGAACAGACGGGGGCTCTGAGCTGTCACCTGGTTACTAATTCTAGGATTTCTCCTCCGAGAGTGAGAAGGAGTGAGCTAGGATGAAGGGTACAAAAAGCAAATCAATAAACAGGTTAGTGTTTGCATCATTATTAACACTCGGGCTGTCAACACACCCATTGAAACTATCGCTCAGGGCAGCTTCAGATTTAATGGTCAGTGTAACAGATTTACTGTAAATGTTAGCTAAGGCAGAGCGGGAGGGGGGATCTCATTGACAAATAACGGAGATTTCAGTGGGATGCATTAAACCGTTTATGTGTGTGCATAAATAACGGCAGGATCACCAGAGGTGGGTGGTTTTCTGCAGTATTTCTTCCTGCGGGGCTGCAGTGTTTCCCTCTGGGCTCCCCTTCCTCCCCAGAGCCCCTGCCTCCCTCCCCTCTCAGGTAGCAGCCGCACATCAATTAAATCACCGAGGAGCTTTGATCTTGGGAACCCATCACAAACCCCTTAATAGCCTGGAGAAGGGAGGGAAGGGAAGGGAAGGGTGATGCTGCCATCTTCACACCAAATTAGCCCGTGACGGGAAAAAGCTTTAAATGAAGTTGGGTTTTATTGTCTTTACCCAGCTGATGGGCTCCTGTCTTCTTCCCTTCTCCATGGACAAAGTTATCTTCACAGAGGTTTCTTTGGAAAAATCCTGGCATTGCCCCTTCCCCGGTGATCTGTCCTCATGTTTTCCACAAATAACACACAACCAAGCAGCTCTGAGCAATATAAATGAATGCGCGATCAAGTGTCTCTGCTTAAATTACTGATGAAATGATAAATCTGTTGCAGAGTAAATTGGCTGAAGACGAATCTTTCCGAGTCCTGTCGGTGCTGCCACTTTTTCAAACGAAAACCCTCATAAAGAAATTAAACTGGTTAAAATGAAAGGCACCTAAATTCAAGTAGCTTTTGCAGTGGAGGGTTTCCCAGATTGCACTGTCATCTCAAACAGATCCTTCTTCAGGAACACTCTGCTGCTTTACTTTCTTGTTTTACATGGTTCCCACATGCACGTTTGTAACAGTGCATCAATCTCCAGGTAACTCTTTTCACTCACTGCCAGGAGAAGAAGGGACCCGGAGGCTGAAGCCTCAAAGCGTCGGGATGTACCGGCCACGTGTAGCTCGCTCTGACTCGAGGGCTACTCACCGCCTTGGAGGTTTGAGGCTAATGGCAAAATATAAAATGCTGGAGCTCACTGCTTTGATATTCCCAAACTGTGTCTTCATCTCCTGTCCCCCAGGCAGACACCTCAGGAACTGCCTTGCTCAGTGCCACCTCAGAAAGTGTCTTTTTGTACAACGGACTAAATCTCCTGTGCTCCAGGATGAAAAAGTCATGCTGGGAGTGCCCACACCAGCTGAACTCTGCCTTCAGAGCATGGACTCAGGACAGAATCAAAGATGCTTGAAAGCTCCTAACCATGTCCTAAAAATAATGCAGTAAAGCTATTTCAAATGCCTCTCATAGGAAACTTCCGTCCAGAGTAGCTACAGAGAGACCCAGCAGAAACTCAGGGCAGAGTTTGAGACCATTTGAGAGCCGTATCTCTGCAGGGCACGGGCCAGCCAGCAGAGCCCAAGGAGGGTGTGAGCTGGTCACTCGGGAGGTATCTCAGGAGCAAGAGCAGCACAACTGCCTCTTCCCCTCGCTCTGGACTGTCCCAGCCTTCACCTAGCTGCTCACGGCATCTCAAGATGCTTTTTCTCCTTATCTGCCCACAGGGATGTTGATGAGCTCTGTCATTAGTGCAACCGCTCTTTAAACACACAATACGGTGGGGACAGGCTTCTCTCAGCCCTTAATTTCATTATAAACAAGCCCAAGATGAAAGCCACGTAGCTCACAGCAGAGCTTCCTGAATGCCCTTTCTGCCAGGCAACGTCCTGCGACAGGGGCAGAGGATTAACCCCTTAGCACCAGCGTCTCTGGGCTCTGGGATGGGCCATGCATCACCTGGAAGCGTCTTCCACATTTTGTGGCTTCCATTATTTGCCAGGACCCTAAGCCCTGCCCAGACCCAGTAGGAATGGGCAGGAATCACAGGTTTGGTGGGACACAGGGGATGCAGGCAAGGTTGTCTGGTGTTACAGTTTGTAAGTGCAAGTATTAAAACCCTCCAAAACCTGGCTCAGGCCCCACCAACACGGATCTCTGTTCACAGTACTTGATTTTGTGGTGTTACATTGTGGTTCAGCCCCAGATCTCCTTAGCAGACCTGGTACCGTAATTCTGCCTACACCAGTAAACCCACTGCATGGGGGGATCTCAGATGGACATCCCAAAAGTGCCTCTGAGGTAACCTTGGACTGTGTCGTCCACTCCAACTCCACTGCCAATGCTGAGCTCCTCTCCAGAGAGCATACCTACTTCGTGCCACGAAGATGTCAGCTCAGTCTCCCAGACTTCACAAGACTTGCAAGATTAGAAGCTCAAAAAAACAAATGCAGCAGCTGCAAAACCGGCATTAACATGTTTAGGTTTGATTTTGATTTTTAAAGGGCTAGTGGCAAAGGAAAGCTCTGGCTCTGGAGCCTCTCTGTGGAGCTGAGCTCTAATGCCTCTAGAGGAGAGCAGCCCCGTGAATTCAGAGAGCCGCTTGCTTTCTTTAATCTGCATACTATTGACTAGAGGAAGAACAAACCTCCCTTGCAAGCCTTAAGTGGAGAAAGTGGCGTCTGACGATTTTTGTTTAAACTGTAAAAGAAGACTCCTCCCTGGTGGGACACGTTCAGCAATCAAAATGAGGAGGAAAAAAAACCAAAGCCCTTGCTGCACACAGCTTGGCTGTGCAGTAGATAACTCGGCGGAGAGCGGCCCTGGGAGTTGCTGAGATATTTGGACAAGGTGACCTCGCACCGAGCACATTAGCTGTGTTATCGGCCTATAAACTGTCTCACTGCTTTACATATCCGTATGGCCCACATATTGAAGGAGAAGATTAGCTTGATTATCAATGGGGGAATGAGCCAAACAATTACTTTCATTATTGAATATCCAATTAATTATTCAGGAGGCAAATCAATTATTCATATCTCATTTAAACTGGGTGGGGGGAGAAGCGTTGCCACTTGGCAGAGCTGTTCACAGCCTCTTTGGATACAGCAGCAATTCTGCTGCAACAGGGAAGAGTTGCGGTCGGAGCAAAAGTCAGCCCCAAAATGATTTTCCCCAGGCCACATGGATATCCATCCATGCACGTTTGATGGCTAAGGCCAATTCTAGAGAACCGTGACAGTTTGGGGTTCCCTGCAGGGTTGGCTCAGCCATGATTATTACTACCTTTTTAATGTGATACAAAGCCTCTTCCAGGTCAGCACCGACAGGAGTTCAGAAGCCCATGGGAGTTAAGCACGTGCCATGGGAGCACTGATGCATTGAGGACTTGGAGACATTTGTTTTTATGTGAAAGAAAGAAAAAAGCTCTCATCCAGATTGCAAGAGGGAATCTCCTGGAGAACAGCAGACTCCTAACTGTTTTTCAAAGCCCGATAGCATCATACATAGATTTTAGCAGCAAAATATCTGTCTCTCGCTTCCCTCATTTAAACAATGCAAATTAAAAAAAAAAAAAAAAAAAACCAACATTTTGCCCACCCTCTGGTTGCTTTTGCTGTGCTTTCTTTGGAGGCAGGAATGGGTATATTACACCTACACACAGCATCACACACAGTCTCGTCTGCATCCCGACAGCATCATCCCCGTGCTGCGGTGCCCAGTACAACTATATACCCTTTGCCATGCTCCCATCCAAAGCGTCAACAAGCAACAGATTGCTGGATTCAGAGCACCCGATGGCTGCACTGTAGAGCAGAGGGTAAGTACGAGAGAAAGGGGAGAGAGAGACGAGGCGCAGAAAGAAATACAGCCACTGGGAGAGCAGCCGCAGGAATAGAACCAGGGTGCAAACGATACGGAAAGGCCAAGGTCTGAAAACTCTGCTTTTCCGTAAAACTGCCCACGCAGGCGGTGACAGCTGGCTGCAACTGTTTGAAAAGCAGGGAAACAGAAGGAATCACAACTTGTGTATGTGTGTGTGTTCAAGACAAATGGGTCCCTGGGACATTCAGTGTCTGGGAATGCTCCTTTCCTCCTTGCTCTCTCACACAGTCACTTGTCCTCGCTGCTGCTAAGGCCCAACCCTCCGGCAATCTCAATTTTTTTTTTTTTTATTTCTTTGCACAAGCAGAAGCAAGTGATACCATATTGGAAACAAATTGTCAATTACCGAACAATCAAGCCCTCCATTTGTTTGTTAGATTGGCTCTCAAATAGTCCGATTAATTATAACAGCACTAATTATTAAGATACACTGGTAGTCATCTCCTATTTCAGAGAGAAGGAGGAAGTCTTTCCTTCTGCTTTTGCTGTCACACTAGCAGCCTTACCCAATAGGGCGATTTATCTCTGTCAAGCCAGTAAAATGATAATGCCAATTAAATCACACAAGTAATTGCCGTTGGGGTCCCCATGGATTTCTCCCAGCAGAGTCAGGTGGAATATGAATGCAGGCTGGCCGGGGAGGGCTGGATCCTGCGGCAGGGAGCACCGCGCCGCCCTCCTCGTCCCCCTTTGATCGTTACGGTGGGGACCCCAGGGCAAAGCTCTCCAGCTCGTGCTCACAGGCTCCCAGTAGCCCAGTAGCTGTGTTTTCACAGCCAGAAGTGGGTAAAGTTGCTCAGTCTCAAATAGGGTTGCCACAGAGGACCCATGGCATGAAGCCGTCCGTTTTTTGTTCTCTCCCGATTCAACTGGTTTTCTTCTCATGGCTTTGGTCGTCTTTAGCATCTCTCGCTCCTGGCCTGCTTGGACCTGGGCTGCGTCCCCCATCCCCTCAAACCAGAAATGCAGCTGCATCTCCGGTCAGAGCTGGCGTTACAGGCCTCCCCATACACATAACACTGTAAAATATAAAGACATACGTACAACACACACATACGTGCAGCCTGGTCAAAGAGGCTTGAAGAATCACATACACAGATAACGACGGTTATGATTGCTACAGCTGCGGCAAAAGGGGGGGTGCGTGCCCCCACCTCCTGTCCTGTGTTTTCTGCTTATTGTAATGAATCGATGTCTCTGCATCTGGGCAAACCCCACCTAAAAAGAACGGTGTGATCTAACCCAATCTTGCTTCTCATTCAATTAAACCCCGTGAAAGCAGGCATGTAACCTTGTTAATATCACATTTATTAGAGGGAAGGGGGACAGAAAATTAAGATATACTTCATGTTGTTGCTAATTAGAAAAATTGAGACTTTGCATCTGTGCAAGGCAGAGCAACATGTGGCATTAACAGATGTGAACTCATTACACAGCTGCATCGTAGGAAATTGTGCCACCACAGCGACAAAAATTTCAAAATCAGATTTCTCCCAATGCCTCGGCTTCCGATTGCCTTCTCCTTTCTTCCTTTATAAAAGTTTGTTCTGGGGTTGTTGGGGTTTTTTTACTGTTTTATATTAGGGAGCAGAGAGGAAGCAGGGCTGTTCTTTTTGTAAAGATACACTGAACCCCCCTGGAAAGCTCAGAGCAGAAACAAGCCAGACTGCAGTGTGACCACTGGCTCCTGCTAAAACACAGGCAGAAGGTGCTACCTGGCCGGAATAAAATTCATTCTGCCCACCCCCAGCTATAGCGCTTTCTGCAGGGGCCGAGCAGGGCGGATCGCAGGCAGCCTCTTCCCCAAGGCTTTCCAGACACCGCTTCTCCGCAAAGTGGAGGGAAGTGAGAGTAATACCTTAAATGAGGTGTCACCAATAAAGTGCTTCAAATCCTGCCCTTCATCCCCCTGGGAGCTGTCTAACATCACCAGACCACTTGTCATCAACAGTAAAGAGCAGCCAAACAGCATGAAAACCGCTTGCTTTTTTACCATTTCCTCTATGTGTTCTGCTTAACTTTTTGCCTAAGACAGCGGAAGCCAGTCCCCGGGGGCTGGTTTGGAGCCTCTGGGAAGAAAGCAGAGGTCAGACTTGGGATTCCTCCATTACAGAGTTACCAGGAGCCGATTTGGCTCTCTGGCACAATTGAAAGCAGCCCAGCAAAGCAGCTGCATAAAATGCAACAACTTTGCTGAGGCTTGTTTCATTTGTGCCTTATTCAGCTCTGGAGAGGCTCAGCTGTATTTCTGTACAGTCAAAAAAAAAAAAAAAAAAAAATCACAGTATTATCAAAAGTCTCCACTGTAGCTAACAGGTTTGGGGAGGCACAGCCAGGGCATCAGGGTAAGGGGGCTGTAACCCCCTTCCCAAGTAGCTGGGCATTGGATACAAATAAGACATAGCCTGGAAGATGAGCCCCAAAGACTTTCTCCTTCTCCAAAGCTTTTGCAGGGACCAAGCAGAAGTTTTGTTGCAGCAACACAACCTCTTCCCCCCCTTCTCATTCCCAAAGCTTTCTACTGACTTTAAATGTTACACCAAATGCCTATCTGGCCCCCAGCACTCTGCCTCTCCGAATCGTCTTGGAGCAGGATGCGGTACAAAAGCTATGCTTCGGACAGCACCTGGAAAAGGAGATCCAGCTTTTCTCTTGATCATAAGCACACCAGCCTATGTGTTTTGCTAAAATAAGTCTTCCATTTAAGTGCTTTGCTGAAACAAACCTTCAGTAAACACGCTCGGTGCTCCAGTGCAATTTGCCTGCTGCCTCCCTCACTGAGAAAAGCATTGAAAGAACCCCAAACCCTTATTTTTAATGAAAAACAAATCTGGTTGGTGAGCATGCTATGGGCTGTCTGGCAAAGCTCTTCCCTTCATTTGCACAGACAAAGGGTTGGCTAACATGGATTTTACACTAGCTGTTCTGAGCAGCCACTGGTAGCGACGTTCCTCGCTTGCACCATTTTATCGAGAGCCCTTTATCCTTCCTTTGTCCCACGCAAACATGCTGCGTGCAGCACAGAAACCCGTCACCCCACACACACTGCTGAGGCCTTCAATCCCTTTGTGCAGGCTGTTTCATTTCATAGACTCAAGGGTCACTTTTATTGTGGTCTCCACTAAATGAAATCACAAAAGCAATTTAAAATCGCTTAAGCAAATCATGAAAGATGCAATATGAGGAAAGGGCTGTGAATAATGGTTAGCCTAAAGCATTGCAACAAAGGGAGTGACTGTGCTTCTGTCAGGTCCTTTCTCTTGGTCCGTATCCTTCATGCTGAATTCCTCATCTTCTGCCTCAGATTTTGGGCGAGAACTCATCAAAGGAGAAAGACACTCTTATCAAATTTCTAGCATTGCCTGCTATTCTTCATGGAAAATGATCTCCAGGATGTAGAGAGAGCTGCAACTGAGTATGGCATTTCAGATATGCAGTAGCCAGAAAATAACAACAAAAACACAGGGTACCATTTTTATCCTGGAAAGCATTTTCTGGAAGAAAAGAAATGTCACTGTACCCTGTGAACTTCATCCTTATCTGACCATCTAACATTCAGCAGAAACTTCTGTCTGCCTCTGGCTTTGTCCTAGTGGTCAATGGTTCAATACAGAACAAAGTTAGAGGTGACTAACATGGCTGTGAGATACGTTTTCAAGCAACTTTGCTTCCCATCCCATCCCACCATCAGGGATATGCCTCATAGAATATTTTTGTTGCCCCACGGATAACTTCCTTGCAGCTTTGAAAAGGTCTTTTCATCTTTCATCAGCCCTTTCACTTGTATGGCATTTGTTCCCGTGCTGCCATATCCTACAAGCTGAGCAACCACGTTGGCTCAGATGTTCCCTGGTGTCCTGGATCCTGTGAGACCAGGCTTCCCGGTGCTCAGTACCCAGGTAGGGGCAAGAACCTCAGAGTTCCCATTAATGCAGTATTGGCACTGAGCAAGGGGCAACACCTCACTGTGACAGATTCATTATAAAACAAGGCAGAAGATGGCTACACTCACTCAAGAGCCAAAGTGATGGCTGAGGTCTCCTCTAGACCAGGTATCTCTGTGCCAGGACTCATTTCTATCCACAGTTTTCTTGAGCTAGGTTTTCTCAGGCAGCTACAAGTCAGCAGCGTTCAAAGGCTTTAAGAAAACAGCAGCCAATTTTGGTGTCTCCATTTCTGGCTGAGAAGGGGGAGAGAAGAAAAGGAGAGGGACTGATCTGCGGGTCTTAGTGTGGTGCTCAGAAACTGCAGCCAGCATCACAAATTATTTCTGAAAAGCCTGTGCTTTTGCTCTGGTGATGCTCAGCTTTCTGCAGGAGGAAGGCACACCCAAGTTTCTCTCCTATGGTCAACGCTTCCCATCTCCCGGCCTTGAGGTTTCCAGCTGGACCTATTGGACAATATTCAAAACCGGATTAAAGTGTTGCAGCAGACCCTCGTCTATAAAATGTGATCCAAGCTGAATCCACACATCTGAAACAGCAGAAATACTGCAGATGGTGGGCCAGATGTGCCCTTATTTTTAGCTGAGGATCACGTTGGATCCTGACACCACCTTCTCAAGTGGACACGCTCTGCCAATCACAAAAAGGATCCTACAGAGCCACTGCCCACAAGCCTGAAGAGCCCCAAAGGCTGGAGAGGATTCAGTGCTACCGAAAGGACAGGGCAATTCTCACTCCAGCTGTTCATGAGGTTTCCAGTCCTGCTGCACCACCTGCTCACTAACCCTAAAGGTCCCCAGAGTGTCTGGAGAGGTCAGCACAAAGGCAGTAGAGAAGACGGCCCAGAAGAGAAGACCTTTCTATTTCTTCCCTCAAGAAGCGACTCAATAAATGCTTTCAGCATACCCCCCCCAAAAAAAAGCCCTGCTAAGCTTATACATGATAATAACAACATTTCCCACATTTTCAATTCACTCAAATAATCTTGCTAAAAGCTATTAATAATCCACCTTTAGCTGCGAGCACATGTGCACCTGTGTGCGCAAGAAGACAAGCCATCTCTGGTGGAGTGAGAGCGTCAATGAAAAATGAACTGCCTGAAATTAACTTTAAGCGTCCAAGTGATTAAACCATTGTGCTGTGATTGTGCACGATACTCCCTTTCTTCAGCAATTAAGGCTGTATTGATCAGATACCGTGAGGAAAGGGACTGGCAGAGTAACGCTCATTCAGGCTGCCATAATTAAGAGTGATCATCTATTGTTCTGGAGTACACGGCATAGCCCAGCCCCAGCAGGCTCCTTCCTCTCCCCTTGCTGGCCCTTGCTCCCCCATGGCAGCCACACGAACACGTGGATGGAGCATCTGCTTGGAGTAAAATCAGAGCGGGAGCTGGCTGAAGTTGCTCTGTAGCAGGTCAGGATGAAATACATATCTTTCCCCAGCCCCTCAGTCTCAAGACAAGCAGATTCTGCTGTTTACTAGCAAGACGGGAAAAATGGGAAAAGGAAGGGAGCATGAGAGAATACAGCCCATCGCATCTCAAAGCAAGTTTCAGACCAGACCATGAGGCAACGAGGCTTCAGCAAGACTTTGGAGAAATGGCACCTCTGTGCCGTGTGGGTCATTCCAGCAAGAACAAACACCTCCCAGAAGATATCCTCCTGCTCCCAAAATGAATCCTGTTTTTTTTTTGTTCAGGGTTTTTTTTCCCCAAAAAAAAAGTACTCAAGCCAATCTTCTGCCCTTAGACACAGCTTGAAATTGGCTCCTTATTTATATCTTACCTAGTGAATTTGTTTCTCACAACTTCTGCTGAACCCTTGCTAAGTGGCAGCATGACCAAACTCTTGCTTTGCCTTTTTTCCCTTCATGGTGCATGGCTCCAGCCTGTGGAAATTGGCATGGTGTAACAGCATTTAAAATTTCAGCTGACAGACTATATGCTCATGATTTCTATGACAGCAGTCCTTGAGCATTTAAACTCTCGTGGTAAAGGATATTTCCTTGCTTAATTATTCTAGTTCCCAGTGTATCATTTGTCAGTGTGTTGATGGTACTTACTGTGAGCTCCAGAAGAATGATACGTGTCAATCAAGGTGTGCAACTATACGCTTGGGGAAGGATTTGGGTCATTTCCTCATGAAGACCACAGAATGCAGCACTTGGAAACATACTTCCCCAGAAAGCAAGGGCATGTGGCACTGAGCCACAGCACTCCAGAACTGATGCACTGATTTATTATTCACTCACAAGACCTTGCAAAACTTGATATTGGTATCTAAAACAAGTTGATAATCATTGATATTTTCCTTCACCTCTGTGGATTGCTATCAAACATGAAACATAAAGAGAAGTAATTTGCATACCTGGGTGACATTTCATGCCACAGCCACAAACCAAACCAAGGTAGCCTAAATTTCAGCTTGGTGCTTTAACACCAAGAGTGCCTGTCTTTCCAGTTGTTGTGTGGGACCCGTAAGTATGACTGCAGCTTTCTCATTGTCAGTATCTGTCCCTCTCATCAAGCTAAAAGGATAGACTGGCTAGTAGGGATGGCACATGCGTGGCCGATCATGCGGTCCACATTCACATAGTACCTGCCTTTCATAAAAATAAACCAAGGATGCAGTCCCGCACTTTCAACCTAGGCAGTGTCTATTCATTTTAAATACGTCTCACTACTTTATTCACAGTTTGTGTTCTAGTAGATTAGATGTGGTCTTGTGATTGTTTTTCCAGTTATCTCAGTCCTGGCCCTCATGAAGATCATTGTTCATCTCTGTGTCGGACGATGTCCTCTGCTGAATATAGGTCTCTTTTCTCCCTTTCAGTGAAAAGCATTTGCATTTCCTTCTGCTTGACAAAACCCATGCCCTTGACAACTAGTATGTCCAGGTGCTGCTAATCTGAACCCTGGCAATGTGTAATTTCATTTTGCGCTGCCCTAGACCAATCCTGTTTCCTTGCGTACTTTGAACGGTACAAGCTGCTGCAGGAAGAGAGATGGAGATCTCTGCTTTGCTCTTTTTCTTCCTCTCTCACAAGCTCAGTGTTACTCAACAGCTCATGCCCAGGCAGAGTAAAGGGTTAAACATGAAGATCTGGAAGAGACTGTGCTGTCCTGACACAGTGCTGCCCTTTTGCCTCTTCCTCACGCATACACACTGTTCACATAGCCTGCATTCCTCTCCAGTTAACACCATTAAGCTTTGACCTGAACTAGAGATAGAGCTAAATATGTGTGCACCTATCCTCTTATAATGACCTGCTATTATCATTTTCCACCCCTCTTTTTTGATTGATGGATATTATATGCATAATGACCCTCAGGATTTTTTTTCCTCTCTTTTTGTTAGGCTTTGCTAAAGCAACCTGCAAATTAATTTAATATCCTCTTTTGGTTGGGAGCTATGAAACGAGGGCTCGAGGCTGATGATGCGTAAACCATTTGTGGCATGTATTTAATCTCCGGACAATGGATAGAGATGTTAGTGCATGCTACACTAAGTTCTATTTACGTTGGCTATTAAGTGCAGTCAAGCTGAAGGCAATCGGAGCACATTACAGGGCCTAATGGGAGAGGATGCTACACAACAGTACATTAAAGACTGAAAATGAATTAAGAAGGAAGCATGGTAGAGAAAGCAGACAAGGAAAGGGTTCTGTATACAGATAACTCTTATTGACAGCACAAATATTCATGTACTCCGAGTTCCCAAATCCAATTTTGGTATTGGATACCACTCTAGAGGGAATGTTTTGAACTCCATTTTCATGCAGATACAAAATGACTTGCAGTCAGCCTGCCCCCTCCCACCTCCGACTCAGTAGCTTGCGTAACCCAGTGCTGGGAAATGGGTCCCCATTACCCAGCTTGCAAAGCTAAGCCGAATCACTCTTGACCACCTAAATCAGGCCAAACTTTCTTGGCCTGCTCCCTGAAATGCGTCTGGCCCCAGGAATTATGAATATACATTGCTGCACTCCCAGTCCTGTTCACTCTCCTTGGCACTCCTTGCTCCGGCTGTTGCATAGCTGAGAAAATTCAAGCCCTCTGGGAAAGATGGGAGAAAAATGCACAATGGGAGAAGCACACAAGTTGTGAACCCTGTATCTTTGCTTCTGACTTTTTTATCCCTGGTATCTGCGTGGGAAGAATCTAGAGATGACAACATACTGGCCTGCTGTCTTTTCAAAACCAAGCTCCACAACTCAAGAATGACATTGCTTTACTCTCTCACACACACAATTTTATGAGCTTGCTTTTATGCATAAAAATCTCCATATGTGAAGAGACTGACTCGCATGACTTCCCGAGTAAGGTGGTTTCATTTTTATCCTTGAAAGAAAAGCCCAGTTTACAATTACAAGTTTGCACGTGAGAAAGAGGGCAACAGCAACCGACCTACTGACACCGCATGCTCGCACCGACCAGCTCCGCTCAGCATTTCAGCAAGGCTCTTCCAAGATCAAGCTCTGATTATTATTATACCCAGGGGTGAGATTCACACCAGGAGCCCAGATTGCAGACACACACCTGACCCGCTCCCTGCTCCCTCAGTGGAAGAAAATAAACTAAGCCCTGAAATCATCTACCCAGTGTATTTTTGACATTTATTTTAGGACTATATTACTTCCATTCAAGGCTTCCCTGCCTGTATTGCCAAGACCTCCACTGACTGTAAATGGACCCTGTGGCTGTCCCCCATGGAGCTGTGCCACCAACACTTGGTCAGAAGAATCCCACCCCTGTGTCCTGAAGACAAGACCAAGGAGTGTGTCCTCCCTTCCCATGCAAATCTTAAAGACCAGACTTGCCTCTTAGATGACAAGCTCCTTGCTACTGTTGGCAGGGTCTTCTCCACCAACTTCATTGCAACGGAGAATATCTTTCAAGAATCAGAAAAAGAAACCTTATTTATACCCAGCAAATGTACTAAGAGTGGATGCAGACCCTGCAAGGAACCAGGTGCTCTCTGACATCCCAAAAGCCTGAACCCACATTTGGATAAGACAAGAGAGTTTTCCTTCAGAACCTTTCCTTCAGGAGTGTGTTAATGACCAATTTTTCTTTCCTTAGAGAGCCCAAAGCCTTACCACCTCCTCCTCCTCCTCCCACTTCTTGAAGCACTAGTGTGGAATAAGACCATAAAGGAATTACTTTTCACATAGCCAGTTTATTCTAAAAGCATGTCTGGCAATAAAAGGAGAGAATATTAGAATCATTTAGTAACCATCATGTTTTGGCAGCAAGGGAGAGCTTTGGGTCTCTTAAAATGCTAGCATAGTAAAAAAATCAATTCATTGCTAACATAAACAGAAATATATTGAAACCAATACCTGAGCATAAAATACTTACATAGTATTTTATACTGTGTACATAGTACACAGGAATTTAAACTAGTCTTTTCAAGCAAGGCATTGACTAACCACTGAATTCGTCTGGTTTTAAGGAGCGAACTTGTAAGCTCCACAGAAAAAGGCGTGCATTGGTTTTCAAGCGAACCTCCCAAGTCCAAAACAAATGACTTTCACACTGTACTTGGATAGGGCTGGAGGGAAGAGGTAAGAAAAACAGTGTTGGTTCATGGAGGTCTTTTCCTTGGCTTTTGGTGGTAGTGAAACACTTTCTCAAGGACATTCTTGTTGATGTGCAGATAAGTGTCCTCTCTGTTTTCCAGAGCAAAACATCTTCTGGAATAAATACATCATTTACATTTTCTATGAAATGTCCCTTAAGTACTTTTTTATAATTATTTTCCTTGGGAAAACAGCCTTGCTTATGTTTATAGGAATTTGAGACCTTCTCATATTTCTGCAATAAGTTCCTTTGGTCACTGTCACTCCAGTTTACAGACTACTTTGCCACTGAGTCAGTCTGAACTAATTCTGGGGTGTTTGTAGCAGGCAGACACTACACGGCTACCACGTGTGCTACTGTCCCTGATAATTTTAGCACTGCCTCCTGCACTATTCCTGTATCTGCAGCCCAGCGCACTCGGTAGCTGTCTCACAGCTATGGTCTTTCGACAATGTCCCAAGTTACACGTAGTGATGACATGCAAGTCACACAAACAAAATCCGTTCATGCGAGGCCTCGGTGCATCTTCTCCCTTTTTGGGTGTTGAATACGACACTTGGATGCTGTGAGCTGCAGAACAGTTCAAAAACAAGCTGGCCTGAAGCCAGTTTGAGATCCTCCCTATTTTGAAAAACATCTTGAGAGGAGGAAGAGTAAGGGCGAGCAGTGAGCAAGTGTTTCCTTCTTGCTAGCACTATAAATCTAACCACAGCTTGCTTCTTCACTTTCTTCTTGAGAAGTGCGCTGTCATCCCATTCCCACCAAAAGACCAATCGGGATCAGCACAAGAACGAACAGACAAGGGGAGGAAGTGTTCTCAGAGCTCTTACAGACCTCAAAACCTCTGTCCAGAAGACTAAGGACTGGATGGGCATCATGCTGGGAAAAACTTACAGCCTTGGAGGAAAGGAGAGTGAAGGAGAGGTGAGTCAAGAAGTGAAGCAGCATCACACACAATCAGCAAGAAACATTTGTCAAAGCCCCAGAGGACCTCTTCCCCTGGGGTTAACAGGAGCAGATTCCCACAGTGACCAAAGAAGAAGGTGCCTCTACCTACTCGGCACCCCGCACTGCTCACTGGTAAACCAGGAACATCGCTCTGAGGACGCTTATATAGACCTGTGAGTAATGCAAGGCAGGCAGTACTTTGCACTTTGCTTTCTCACTGAGTTTTATACAGCTTAACAAGTTCTCCACAGTTCAGTAAGTGCTTAAAAGGTTCAAAGTTTCTTGTTGTTTATAAGAAGAATGTCTGTGGTTTATCACCAATGCAATAAAACTGCTGAAAATAATAATCATAATCTGTGGATCTAACCCAACAGAAATGTCACAGTCCAATTCGGCACCATTCCCAGCCAACAGTCATCTACAGATAATTAAACTCTCTATGAAAGCCAAGTACGCAAATGAGAACTCATTGGGCAGTGCCATAACCCTCTGTTAGGAGTTAAAGACATATCTTAGCAACATGGCAGTGCGAAGGACTTTGAAAATAGCCCTGTGAATACTTGCTTGCTGGGATCCAGCCTCCTCTGGAAGCCCTCAGCACCATCACCTTGGCAAATACAGCCCTCTGGGCACTCTACACATCCTCAGATGATGGTTAAACCACTCCTGGGTGCTGTCTCACATGTGGTTACACGAGGTAAGGGAGCAGAGTCTCCTAGACTCACTATGACATTGCAACACCATCAATTTGAATGTACTGATCTAGAAGGATAAACATATTTTTGTTTTAAAAAAATCTACATTTCTAAAACGTCACTGTCTCTGATCCACTGACGCACTCCAGGGGCTATGCCATTGCTCACACAAGCTTTCATTGGAAAGTCCCCTTTTCGTGCACGTAATCAGAGAAAAGCAACTGTAGGGTGTGTGGAGGGATGGGGCGGGACAAGCAAACTCAAAGACAGTAAAACCTTCCATTGAAGGCATAGATGACAAACAGAGAGAAGGATGGGAAGGCAACACATTAAGCAAAGCACATGGATGCACTGCTTTGTCCAGACATTTTGCTGCTGCTGTTGCTGAGCAGAACTGGCATGTTCTCCCAGGCCCAAGTGATGCAAAATGGAAGAACCACAAAAATCATTATATAGGATTAACTTAAAACAGTGAACAACTGAAGGTCTGCAATCCCCGATTTTGTTTTCCAAGTCACAGGCCCACATGCCTCTTGCCCAGGATTTACGCTTTGGGGTACTTGGCAAAGGGTGGAAAATCCCCAACTCCTGTACAAGTTACAGAATACTTCTCCTTTTAAAGATAATCCATCTTTTTAGTTTGTCCTGATGACTTTGTGATGTTTGTATGGATCATAGATACCGCGTATTCCCCTGATAACCTTGGAGAGCGGGGTAAATAGAGGCACTGAGGGTAGGAAAAGCACATTGTCCCGATACAGGAGGTTGATATGAGAGTACAAGCAAGCACAAGGGAGAGCATTTAGAGTAGGGCTGGCAAAAGAGGTAAGAGCCTAAGTTTTGTAGAGAAAAAACAGTGGTTCAACAAGATTGCTGGAGAAGTAAGGCACGGTTTTGCATGAGCTGGCTTATCAGGAGTAATAGTTAGGTATTTATTTAGCTGACTTAAAATCATTTCAGAAATCCACGCAAGATTTTTGGATTTTGAGACATCGTTGGCAGCACAACAAAAGCACAGAGGCATTAAAATACTCTATTAAACAGGAAATTGTTCAGCTTTCCACTGAAAATCTCTTCCCCGCCTCATTCTCTACATTCTTTTGCCCTCTTCATCATTCTGGAAATTGAATTTTTAGGCTTTCTCAAAACGGCCACAGCAGACAGCCTTGGCAAATGCAACTATGGAGGAGAAAGGCAGATCAAGGGTCTGTAGCCCCATACTACCCCTTCCTGCCATAGCTGACACCCTGTGGCTTGTGATAAGCCTTGCTGCTGCAAAGGGGGGGGTTTACTTTTCTGTTTTCCCCAAGGAGTGTCTCAGTAACAGCCTTTGCCCTGTAGCCTGTAGGTCAGGCAATTAGCTCAGTCGTATCCATTTACCAAACTGTAGCTTTCTCTTTTTATGTTTTTAATATATCCTTCAATCAGAAATGATTGAAATAATTATACCTCAATATTTTGATTTCATAAAAGCTTTTGGGAAAATACCTTAAAAGAATCCTTTCTATCCCTTAAAGCGTCTTGTCCTTCTCAGTATTCTTTCCTCAGAGTTTCTGTCTTCTCTTTCTCTTTTCCTCATAAATAACTTTATTCTGTAAATTTTGTTTCAAAAAGTATAAAATCTCTGATTATCCATCTCGGCTCTTCTATAGTTCTTAGCAGCCTATAACAATCCCAGCTTCTCCAAGGGTCATTTTTACATGCTTTTTCCTAGCTTTGTAGTTAAACTAGTAAAACGAGGAGCGGGTTCATTGTTAACCCATTTTCCACAATTTCCCTTTATATTTTATAACACCTGTGATATTTCAAAAAATAGCCCTCTGCCTCTCTCCTTTCCTTAACATTGTATTTCGTTAACCAGCAGTGCACGCTCTGAGCTGCAACATTCAGAGAATCAATAACCAAAAACTTTTCCTCACCTCTCTGGGTGGCTCCCCGAACATCAAGCCGTAGCACCGCTCAGAAAATATACATCAGTGATGTTGCAAGGTCTGTTGTTACGCAACTCAATTCATTTCAGCCCCTTTGCACAGGACCAACATACACATGCTCTTTTCACCTACAAATCCCCAGCAGCCCCTGCAATTAATACCTAATTAACAAACAAAAGTAGAGATGCCAGGTGGAACAGCACAAAACCATTCACAGCTCACAAAAGGGAGCAATTAACTCCTGCCAGCTAAGGAGAGTAAGAAAAATATTTTGTTATTGAATGAAGCAGTGTTGCCAAGGTTGGATGTGTATAAAAAAATAAAATAAACCATGCTCCAGCTCAACTGCAAGATGTGGGCTTTGATTCAGGAATTGCTTATGGTAGGCCAGAGGCTGACCAGAGGGTCATTATAATCCCCTTCTGGCAATAAGACCTATAAATCCACTGTTCTTCCAACAGCTTTTAAAACAGATTATTTATGCCTTTTCATGTAAGCCATGAAGTCACTCCCACAAGAGATAAGGCAGACTTCACCACTGAATGAGCTAAACACTGCACAAATTGGCTTCCCCCAGCAAACTTAACACTTGTACACGGCTAACAAATTAGCAACAGCATCTGTGGAGGGGAAAAGATATCTTTACTGTTCCAACTTGAGTGAAGACATGCTTGAGTTCAGGCTGAGGTTAGCTAGTGGGTTTTGGCCGCTGGAGCCGCGAGCCCCGTGCACGTGCGTGTCCCTGCAGGGTAAATCAGCCCTGTCCCCACCGCCGTGACCAGAGAAAGCGGCCGCCGCGGGCTGGCTCTGCAGCAGAGCTGCGTGTGCTTTCCTGCTCCCTCCGCATCCTCCTGCGGGGCGAGCAGTGGGGAGATGTCCACGTCCATCTCCCTGCCTCTTCGTGCCCCATTTCCTCTGAATCTGAAACGCTTTTCCTAGCTGATACACCTGGCCTCAGAGCCTTCAGTCTGTTTCTCCTCTCATCCCACCCTCCATGACCCCAGAAAAACTCTGGGTTTGCACGTGTAAGGGTGAAGGAGCATCAGTCCTGTTTCATACTCAGCAAGGCAGGGACGGATCCTCTCTGATGAGAATGTGCAAGTGGGCAAAGCGCGTGGTCAACCCCTCCTGCTCTCTGGCCATAAATGACATATTCATTATATTTAAGGTTAAGAACTCTTTCTGCGCCTAGATCCAAAATTTAAAATTCCAAGGCAAGCAATATCACTCTCACTAATAAAAAGGATAATTCTGTGAAAAATCTACTTTGCTCTCAAGTCCGAGTCCTCTTTACATGTGTTGTGTTTCTGTCGGTGCCGATACCAAACCAGGACTTGGCAGCTCCCCGTGGCTGTATGCTCCCCAGCCCTGGCTGCCGACTACCCCTCCCTGCACACCGCAGCAGATTAAACTCTGTTATTACCATTAACGTGGTTTTTACCGAGTATCCAGGCACTGTGCCTGGGGTTTTAACTCCCAGGTATCAGATCAGCAACTGAAGATGTGTTTGGAGAGGAACAGACGTCAGTGGAGCAGCAACAGTTGTCCCATCCATCCCGCCCCGCCGGAGCTCATGTGGTGACATGCAGCACCCACCTGCCAGGCACTCAGATTTTTCTTCAGACACCATGATGCAATGCTGCAGTTTGCTAAGTCCTACATGCCAAAGCCAGTCACAATCCCATTGCAGCCGGTGCACGCATGGTTCCCAAGTCCTGCACGGGCTAGCCAGTAAATCAGGCCTGTAAAAGTATTTTTGGCCCCCTGCCCAGTATGTGTACCTCTTAATCCCTAATTCCAATTGTGTAAACAAGGCATGACATAACGGGTGTGCCATGGAAATATGCTCTATAAAGTTGATTACCACGCTTCATCCTATTAGAATAGCAGTCACTGTAGAACTATAGATAAGGCTAAAGCAATTTATTTGTGTTTCTAAAGGAGATGGGCACATTTTGGCTTTTCAGAGCATGATCAAACTTGACAGGCGGACTCTAGAGCTACTTTGTAGCTCTTATAACAGCGCATTTCGACCTATACTGGCCGGGAATTTTTAAAACAGATATCTCAAAAGGTCAGATTGACCATGGCCTTTGCTCAAGTATGCAAAGAGGCAGAGCGTAAAAAGCATTGGATTGCCTGGGTGACCTCTTTAGCTAGATGTAGTTTCAGCTCCTGCTCTCTCCTGAATGCAAAAGGCAGCTCTCTGCGCTCTTGCAGGAGGCAGGGGGCTCGGCAGCGTTAGGGAAGGAAGGGCTGTAGCCTTATCCCCAGGCAGCCAAGCTGACTGTCACGGGGAAGATTTTGTGCCGGGATGACAGGAGGCGGCTGTGCTCCCTTCGTCCGTCCAGTGGCCTCCAACAGCCTCATCCAGCTCACAGCTCCTACCTGCAGCGTACAGGTCAAGCCTGAAGTTACCGGCTCGGGGTCACCCATGGCAGCTGTGACAAAGCTGGGACTTGAGCCCAGGTCTCCTGGTTCCCATCCCTGTGCTCATTCTCCCCAGCTGCCTCCTATTGAAGGGTGAGGACTCAGGTCAAGGCTTTTTTACAACTCCATAATACACACACACGGCTTACTTCGTGGCTGTCGCCCATCCAAGATCCTTCAGCAGGGTTAAACTTTTCCTTAAAAATGTTTCAGGCGTGACACAGATCCCGCAGTCTCCAAACGAGCCAAACGCTGCTGTACCTGCAGGTGAGAACGCTCTTCCTGGAGAAAGCACGGCTTCACCCTCTCTCCCTCCTGCCTCCCATGGCATTGCAGCTTAAAGGGGAACCAAACCCAGCACAGACCCCAGTTACACGGAGGACTTTTACTCGCGGTCAGGCAGAAGCCAGAGCTGCCGAGCCCAGGGGTTTTCATCCCTGCTTCATGGTCTGGGGCCAGACTTCTCCAAAAACACGTGAAACCTTGAATCTGCCCCAGGTTTGCAGCAAGCAGAAAACCTTTGCCGTTTCAGATTTCACTTACAAATCAGCTCGGAGGAAAACAGCTAGTGTGATCGAAGGCATTAAAAATTGATATAATTAACACAAATCAAGGGTATAATACATATCAACTTGTGCCTGAGTTCAAAAGCTCTTTTTAAAGGCATAGGAGCCAAGGAATTTTTCCATTATCTCAAAAAGAGCTAGATAAAGTCTTTTGCTTGTAGAATTAAGCCTGTAGCAGCTGGTAAGGTTACTGAACCAGCTACAGCAAGCCTTGTTCTGCATTATAAAGATATCTCTCTCGCCGGAGAAGAAATGTTAACGTGCATTCACATGTGCCTTTTTTTTTTAACCCGATTCTTTAGGCACCCCCCATCTCCCGCCTTCTCCCTCTGTCACCTCTTGAAAAGGTTTTTCAGACTGGAACTGTACTTGAATTTAGTCTAATTGGAAGGAAATGTAAGACCCAAATCTTGGTTCTCATTGGCATGGAGACACTTGCGTACAATCACGGTATGCAAAGCAGCAGAAGTCTGAATTCATAATTGGACGCTCCAAAATGTAATTATGAAAGATGAAATGCTCCTTTCAATGAGAAGGCTGTAAATAGAATAATTAATTTTGTGTTTGCTTGAACAATTCTGTATTATGGACCTTACACTGGAACTGAAATTAATTAAGTGCACCAGGATTTATGGAGGAGGTGAAGAGAGAGGGAAAAAAAAGAATTAATCTGAAGTAAAAGATAGATGACTTTGTGAGTGTAATGATGCGTTAGTCTGGGGTATTCTTTAACAAATTTAGCAGGCATGTTCTGGGTACAAACAGCACTCACTGACAGAATTATCTCAACTAATGCAGCTGCTGGACTCTGAGCAAATTGAGATTGCAGATGAGTACTTTAGATTTAGAGGTATTAACCCTCCGTGTGCCGGAGAGCGTTTCTGTTCACTCAGTGGGAAGATCGCTGTTTGCCCTGCGCTAAGGGCTGCAGGACAGGGCTGTGCAGCAGCCCCTTCGGCTTGCACGCGCGGGCACACGCGCGGGCACACGCACGGGCACACGCACGCACTCGCTTGCCCCCTGCTCTGCCCAGCGTTTGAGTGCAACGCAACAGCCGCCTCTGCCCAAAGCCCGCCGACACGGCCAGGCGGCTCGGGAGGAAGAGCGGAGGAGAGGCAGGGCGCTTGCAGGAGAGGGAAACGAAATGAAAGGGCAGCCGAGTTCAGGGGAACGTCTCTCGCGGGGCGCAGAGAAAGAAGGGATGGCGACTACTGCCAGTTGAGATTTGTAAAGCAAACGTAGCCAAAGTGAGTGCTTGAAAGAATAACTCTAAACCAAACAGCTTAGTTGTGAGGAGCTATTCCTGAGCTCATTTCATATGAAAATCAAGAGTTATTCCTTTTTTCTGCTGAGATCAGGCTATAAAAACCCAGGTGTAAAAATCTCCTCCGATGCTTCATTCAAGACTAAAGCATTTTCCAGTCCTGAATGAATTAGGGATTTCAGATTTACCAGCCTGGCAGAAACCCCTGAGACACCCAGGGCAGCGAGTGCTTCCAACATCCGGAACAGTCACTCAGAGGACATTTCCAGTCCCATAAACGTTATGCCTTACTGGTATAATTTTGAAGAAAATAATGTAATTCGCTATAGATCCACGAATAATCAATGCGATACTTCCCCCGCTAAGAGCCATTCAGAAGCAGCACTTTCTAAAGCATTGGCTCAGGCCCGCATATCACTGCACGGCGCGGGGACACTGTGGTGTTCAGCACGTTATGTCTTTGGAGTGTCAGCTTTCCCTGCCCGAGAGCCGGCCGCTGAGAGACATCCAGCAGCTGGAACCAACCCCCTGTGAATTTTTTGAGACTCCAGGAAGCGACCGATTGGGATGTGCTGGTGCAGCCCTGGAACGGACGGAGAAATCACAAGTATTGAAGAGAGGTTCCCTTATCTCTGATTTTTCCTCTGCTCCTCCTCTGCTGGGATTTCTTTTCTAGGGAAAAACTTTCTCAGGTCTGATTTTATTCCGTTGTGGGATTATGGCAGTGCGGGACTGCGACCTCCTTGTGTTTCATGGGCATCTGCTCCAAGAGACTGACAGTTCAATTAAGCACCAATTGTGTCACAGTTCTTCGAAGTTCAGCACGGCAAACTTCTCTCAAGTCACTTCTCCTTGCAGAAAGCCCAGTGGAAAGCTGTGTTTGGTGAAGTCACTGGGATGTGAAAGGTGAGAAATCCAGAGGTCTATAACCCTCCGGCAAGACCTGAGGAGTCTCACAGCCAGGGCACGTGGCAGGTTGTGAGCCTGAAACATAGCCCTGTTCTTGTCAGGTCAAGCTGTTCCCAAGCCTCAGCGTTACTCTGGGATGGCAGAGACTCCGCAGTGGTCTGATAGCTTTGTCCCAAAAACTGAAGCACCAGAGTGCAGGAATAAGAGCCTCTTTCCCCATGGAAGAAAGAGCTGGGATTGCACAGTACCAGCTTGCTGCTACACAGAAAACATCCACAGACACTCTTCTTAGAGTTATAAGCTGCCTGGATGATGGTTACCCAACAACATACGTTGATCTCTGGGTAGCAGAGTGCACTTGGGTACAATTCCTATTTGCTTACTGATATTTATTTTCATTTTCCACAATAAAATGCTAAATATGAACTTTAAAGCAGTTACTCTGCTTTAAATTGCAACAAGAGCTGCATTTTCCACTTGCTTGGTTATAGCTCTTTAAGTGATACATTATATTGTTTGCCAGAATACTTCTACAAAGTCTTTGCTTCATTTAACTTGTAGAACAATTCTGCCAGATTGGTCTATAAAAGGTGTACTTAAAATCAGGATTACCCTGGGACTCAAAAGTGCTGGGTGCTAAAATGCAGTCTCTCATTTCCCATGGCCTTCTGAGCATTTGAACATATTTATACCTTCTGCATTGCAGCAAACTTAATCAGAAGGACAGGCTTGCTAACATCTGTGCATTCCATTCACTTCTGGAGTCGTCTCAATCTCTTCTGAAACCTGATTCTGGCTGTCAAAACGCATAGCTCTCTATGCTGGGTATTATTCGGACATTTAGACATCTGTCATCAGGAAGTGTGATAGATGGTTTTATTAACCCGCAAAGGCAAAGACTGTGACAGCGAGGGACTCTTGGGCAGGGAGAAAGTATTCTGCAAACCTTACATGTATGCTCGATTCTTTTCCCAGCCTACGGTTGCAGCAGGGACCGAACACTTGGAAGTGAAAGATGTGTTACACATTAGCTCAAGCTGGACATATCCCCCCCCTAGCTTTAACCAAAACAAGTAAAACCGTGAATGTAGGTGATATGGTATCCCCAACAGCCAAAGAGACTTTTCAAGATGAGCTGATCTCCAATAACGCAAACTCCTGCGAGTAGGAGTTTTTATAGCAACTGTAGCTAGAAATGAAGACCGTGCTTTACAAAGACATTTAAAGAAAATGGAAATGTGTTTTAATAAAAATCATGACAAAGATTTCATTTAAATTCTTCAGGAAGTAAACACAAATTCACCAATTAGTCCCCACAGCTGGTTATTTTTTGTCTCCTGTTCAAATTCCTTCTCCTTCAACTTCCCATCTAGCAGTCACCTGCAGGCAGGACTTTGTACCAACAAATGCTTAAGGCAAAATCTAGAGCATTTGGGGATGCTTAGTTTTGGGGTTTGGTTTGCATCCATATGTAGTTTTAGCCTGCGTAGGGACAATCCTTTCTGTCTCACAACCTTCCAAAAAACAGTCAAATGCAATTAATCCTCACTGATTTTCCATTTCCCTTGATTCTAGGATTCCTGTGCTGAGGCTCCCAGAGAATTAAGACCAGATATGGACAGAGGAACATGTCCCTGCTACTTCTTTTCCAAAGAGCCTGTTACTACAACAGCCAGTGGCTCACAGCTGGGAAGGGACGTGGCTCCTGCAGTCACAAATAGAAAAATCAGGAGAACGCAGACTCTGGGATGAGATCCCATATGGAGCCAGGCAGAGGCACCTGAGCAGCCTGTCCTGAAAGTCCCTGCAGTATGCTTGTATTATCTCTCATACAGATGAGGAGCTGGTGCTGGCGTGGTTAGCACAGAATCTGGACAACTACAGTTTACTTGCAACTCTTCCACCAGATTTCCTTTGTGATCCAGAGAAAATCTTCTGAACTGAGTCCTCTGAAGGGTCTGAGCGCTCGGTTGGCCTCGGCAACTTCGCTGCTGTTTTTGCTAGCCATGTGATCTGAGTTAGGGGTGTTCACAGAGCTATAGGGCTGGTGTTTGAGGTCCAGGTAGTCTCATTTTTCCCTCTCCTTGCTGCCCCCCTGCTTTAAACTGAATATTTTTGTGAGCAACGCGGCTCCCCCCCCACTCCCTCTGAGCATGCATTTGAGCTGAGCCCCTGCAAACATGCCAGCGTACGTCTGTGTATTCTGTGTGTATGCAGGCACATATATTACATATATAGATACGTAAGTATATAGAGATACATACTGTGATGCTGGTAAACTTTATCATTCTAAGGGCGCTAGAAAGATGAATAGGATAAAATCAGTTGTTTCTTTTTATTTATAAAGAGGAGTGATTGCACTCAGTGTTTGTCTTCGCCATTTGGGAAAAGCTGAATTTGAAGCTTTAGATTTTTAGGTTTTGGCTTGTTATATATATTGCAAACATTTCAGGGGAATCTGTGTTGTTAAGTCCCATGACACCATTGCAGACAGTGAGAGATGGATATATAGTGATTTCCTTTAAGCCCTAATTTCTGGAAACAAATGACTGTCTAGAAACCTCATCTTTCAATATGAAAAGAGAGAAAAAGAGGTTGGTAACATTTCTGTGTATGGGAAATTTGAAAATGTGACTTAAATGGCAGCAGCAGTCTTGCAAACCAGACAGGATTAAAAAGTTTATATGGAGCAATGAACAAGCAAACTCATAGCAAAGTCTTGAGCTGATTCTTGTCCACTTGCTTTGACGATGCCACGCACTACCTGCAAAAATTAACGTTTTATCTCATGCAGAAATACAAAGGCTTATTTTCAGAAACACCCTGTCAATAAAAGCAGAAAAAGGCAAATCTCCCTAATCACTGTAACAGGATAATTCAAACTAATAACATAACCTGCAGTTTTGCAGTTTTATATTATTAGAAGGAATGAAAAAAACCTCACCAATCCCCATGACACTGATTCATCAAATAAATTAACTGTGTTCATCAGTTAACTCTCACTGGTCAAATAGGGTTAAAATTCTTGGATCCAATTCGCATTGCTAATTTTGCAAAGGGGAAAGAAAGCACGCTGGGATAGCAGGAGCCAAATACGCTATTTTGCCATAACTGACTGAACCTTAGGGGCTGGAGTTTTATTCTTGTAATATTTCTTTTAATAAAAAAGTGCCTGATTAAAATACCCTTTTAGAAAACATTAATTCAGGAGCTAAAAAAAAATTCAAATGAACTCAAATAGATTTTCTCTCGTACGTTAGCATTGCATTTAGGATAATGGATAGGGAGAAGGATGGATTCTGTAGGTATAAATCAATAGGCGAGGGGGGTTGATGAAACTGCAACCTGTGAGAGTGAAGCCCTAGTGGTTTGTGATATCATCAGGAGCCCAAGATTAATTCGTTTGACAGTCCAGTCTCCTGCATTCATTATTTTAACAACATGCACACAGGACCAAGATACACATGTTAACCAGTCAGCTAACGCGTATTCACTCAGAGCCCCTACAAGCACTCGCTTTAAAGCAAAAATCCCAGGTGACTTGTTGGTAGGGTACGTGAATAGATTAGCCTTTTTATTGTCGTAAGAAAACTGATAGAGAAAGTGGTGGTTATGGAGAGATGGAAACATAATTGGTGGTTTTGCATTAGCCACACTGCTGGGCACACTGGCCGGTCGCACACGTCTAGGACCTGGTTCTGCCACTCTTACAAGGCTCAGTGCTACCTTCGCTGAATTTGTTAACGATTTCATTAGGATTTCAAGGGGAATGTGACCAGTGGCAGCATGGATAAATGAACAACACTCTGCTCCCAGCCTGCTTTTTCAATGGTTTCTGCCTTTGAATTTTCTCTGGTTGAAAATAAAAGTTTCTAGAAGAGAAACCTTTTGGTTTGCAAGAAAAGGAAAAAGGAATTAATGTAAGCCAATCAGGTGCTGGAAACCTCAAATAATCTTAGATACTCCCCATTTTCTATGCAGATATCTCACTGCTCACTTTTCTTGCAGGCTCGTGACCAAATCCTGCTCACCTCATGCTCCATCTAAGGAACTCTGAAACCTGTGAAAGGGCCATTGCTTTTAACGGCTATTGGATCAGACCCTCATTCTTAGGTATAGCCCCATTAATTTCTTACGGCCTGTTCATGTGAGTAAATTAGCACCAATTTGGCCCCAAGCCTGTGACTTTCCGAGCCCTGGGAAAAGCCAGAAATCCCTGTCATGTTCTGCTGCACGGTCTATCCTGTCCAGCTGGAGTTAAGTGTACCTCATTACTCAGGGAAATTTGGATTTGGACAATTCTTCACTGATAAACAACATATTGCCATAATTAGCGAGTGTGGACTGGGAATCCTGGAAATGGAGCCTGTCCAATGTGTCAATTGAGGAACATATTGTTTAATTTACACAGTGCAGCGCATTGTGCAATCTGAGAAGGCCCCCCCAGCCCGGGCCGGAGCAGGGCTTTCTGCTGCCTTCACTTTATGAAAACAGCTATCAGGTTCAGACAATAATTTTGACACTCTCCTTTTCCCTCTTGGCCTCCACATCTAGGTTGAACGTGAACATGCGTGGTTGAAAGAGGCCATGCGTGGTTCCCGTGCAACCACGGCCAAGTTATTTTTCACAGCTAAGCCCTGAGATTCCCTATTTTCCAGCAAGAAAGTCTTCCAGAAGGGGACACTTCGTGCAAGAAGCGTTGCGAGAGGGAACAGAGTAGAGCCCAAATGATTGTACTTAAGTGCCAGGTTCAAAACTCAAGCCCCCCTGATGGTGCACCCATGCTCTGAGGGTCCTGACCTGCAGGATGGGAGAAGCCGACCAACCTGGACTACAGCATGGAGTCCAAGGTGACCATCCAAAATCTGCTCTACAGAGTGCTGTTGGTTTTGTTTGCAAATTACCTCCAGAGCCATGAAAAGACTAACAGAAAGGCACGGCGTAGTTGTTTTATTACAAATACACACTATTAGATTTCCACCCTGATTGACCAGCCTCATTGAGCATCATGGTTTGCCTTCCGTTCTTCAGGCCAAATTCTTCTTCAGCTATCAGACGTCCCTTCCATCATCCTGCCTGTCTTCTAATCAAAGCAAACCACTCTAACTTTTAAATTAAACTAATTTTCATATTGTCCACATATACATACAGTTAAGAAATTACAGTGACAGTGATAAAAAATGTTAATTTTTCTTTCCAGATGCTTGTAAAACAGCCTTAACATATGTCCGCTGTTTAATTAACAGAGCGGCAGCATGGTGGAGAGAAGCCAAACTAATAATTTAAAGAAGCATTCTCCCTCCCTTGATTTGAATCCCAAAACACATCCATCATGTGCATTTCTGAAACTGCAAAAGATTTAATTTTCTGAACTTTCAGCAAACATCATAAAACAAGTCAGAGAGAAACCTGGAGTCAGGAGTGATCGCCTTTGAAAGAGTTCAGCTTCAGAACTTGTACAAGAAATTCATTTCGTTAAGTGAATAAAAACTCCAGCGCTTTTTTTTTTTTTAAATTAGCTTTTATTGTCATCTCCTGCTGGGTGGCCAAAAGGTGCCATTTTGCTGCTCAGGTTCTAGTCCGGAGCTGCCTCCTTGCTCAGATTGATGAGGTTGTAATTCCTTCATACAAACAGAGCCAAGATGAAGCCAGTCATCTGCCACGCTCCCAGCCCCTTTTCCTGTAATACTGGTGCACTGCAAAATTTCTGGAGTATCTGTCTTTACTCCCAGGAGGTACAGACATGCTGCTACCCCAGCTTATAGGTGGAGGACTGAGACACAGGGGGAGAGTTTAAATGGCACGTTCAGCACATGCATTTCAACTAACTGCACTTTTGAAATCTGGTTGTCCACATGTCCCTCAGCCCAAGTTCTAGAGGGGCAGAAATGAGGATGCTGAGGACCTTGGTGCAAGGTGAAGCTCTCACTCTTGCAACCCGGAGCAGATGAAGCCAAGAGATGCCAGCCCGGCACATGGCTGATATCCCAAGCTCTGCTCTTCTAAGTGCAGCGTTGAGGGCTTGAGCCTGAGCTAGAGCCAGGCTCGCTGCTAGCGGTGGGGACAAAGTGCTGGTCTCTGAGCTCACTTATGCTCGCAACACTCCTCTTTGCCCCTCGCATAGACAAGGCCATAGGGACGAGGTGAACTTCAAACTATCACTTGCAAAATTGGCACAGAGATCGCGTCTCTGAAGCCAAAGTGAACTTTGCAGCAGGGAACCTGCCCTGCCCCTGAAAGCACATTGAGAGCTTCATCCCGCACTGCCCTTCACACGTCTGGGATGACTCCAGGTTTTTTAAAGGTGCAAAAATCTCTCCTTACCACGTGCAATGGCTGTCAGCAAGCAACAACTTGTACGTAGAAGGGATCAAACCCCACATGGAGATTACTCTGAGATCCATGGGGGAGCAGGAGATGCCACCACAGCCATTAACCCCTTCTGGGATAACGAGACTTGCAGAAAGTCAGCACCACCCACCTCTCACAGCCAGAAACGATGCTCTTGGACCCCATCCTCCGCAAAGCTAATGACTCCTCCTGAGGGACCAATATGCCTGGGGAAAGGAGGTTGTGTTTTATCAACCTGACGGAGGAGCCTCCATTCCCAAAGAGACACACGGTGTAAAAGATAAAGCAGTGCGGTGCCGACTGGGGAAATACACCCTTTCCTCTGTGAAAAGGAAGAGATTTGTCAAAGGTGATACTATATTTTATTACTGTATTAAAGGGAAGAGCACATTAAAAGACTTCTGTTAAATATTAACAGAGGAAAGATGGGAACAGAGCACTTTCCTCCTACACCTTTTGTAGGGAATACTCGGCCATAAAGCAACTCAGAAATTAATCTGCTGATAGATTAGACACCGTGAGTGTTAATTGACCCTTTGATCTCCCAGTTGTTATTTTGGGTCTTGCAGGGAGGGCTATTAATAAATCGGAAGGTATTAAATGAATTCCTCACTTGCTGTGGCAGCATTTGGCTCCCAGCAGTGAGCATCCCTTGGGCTGGCCATGCTCGGGCTGGTCTTCCTGAAGGGGCGAAGGCACGGAGACAGGCATTACAGCATGCACACGACGGGCAGGACGAGAGCACCCGGCCGTAGTTACTGGGCAGTCTTTGTGCTCTACGTGGCTAAAGGGAGTTGAAAAATCCCCAGCTTGAAATAGAGAGCATTTCACAAACTCTTGGATCGGCGTCGCTGCTAATCCCAGCACAGCTCAAAGCAAGCGGATCTGTTTATCGCATTTCTCCTTTCAGAGCCCACCAGGAGGGTGGTACAAACAGACCCGGGGATGTCTCCTCAGGTATCGGTCAACCCTGGCACAACTCTGCAGCCTTTGAGGGGGTTACACCAGGTATTCGTTTTGTCTTGTTGTTTTCAACATGGAACCTCAGGCTGTTTTTTCCAGAGGTCCTTCTCCAAAATTGCAAAACTATTGGTCTGTGGGCAAGGTTATCGGCTAGCGGCAAGGACTGAATTGCAGAACTCATGCAAAAGTCTGAGCCGGGCTTGTTCATGTCATGGCCCTACGTGTTACTAGTATCACGATCAGACAGAATTTCTCCAAGGCATGCAGAGAGTGGGAGGACCATCTTGGATGAAGTTTCTTCTTGATCTAAAAGCTGGAGATAAACATTTGGAAAGAAATCGCAGGCAATGAGTCAGTTAATATAGCAGGGACTTTCTCCAGAAACCTGGCCAGCTCTTTCCATTAAAGAGCTAGTCTTTGGCTAGCTCTCCAAAGGAGGCTCAGTGACTGTGTACATTAAAAATGCTATCACCATTATGGTCTGTTCACTAAAGGTACAAGAGCATGACAAATATACGTAATTTGCAAATTGGCTGGTCTTTTGCAATAATTTAGAGACACTAGTTAGAGGCAATAGAAATCTAACAATTACTGATGTTTAAGGTTTGCATTGTTGCTCTGTGAATATTTCATGCATAAATGAACTTCCCCTGGACCAACTGCTGTTTCTGATGAGGCACTCTGAGGCTTTATTGCCAAATACACAGCAGGGCTCCCCCAATGAGCCACATAACGGATGATGCATCGCCTTCGCAGCTTAAATAATGCAGGGTATCTGCATTTTATAGAGTGGTGGTACACTTTATTTACATATCAAGTGAGTGGCCAGACTGAATATGAAGAAATATGTGAAGGAAAGGACAAGGCACTTTTAATATTTCATATTAGCAAGCACCCTGCAGGAAAAGCCTAGGCAGACTGAGACGTGAGCTAAACGGCCTGATTTCTGTGTGTGCATGTGTCTCTCCAACAAAATCCCTTGCAAAACTGATGAAATACATGCCTTTTCCCATTCTTGCAAACTTCTTCAGCACCAGTGAAAACAAAAGGCATGATCTGCCAATCGGAGATTGACTTTGCAAGTGCCATTTGTTTGGGAAGAGAATCAAGCCCACCCTTAAACTCTCGTCCTGTTCCTTCCTGGGGCTGCTGGGAGATGTAGTCTTGCTCTCTATCACTCCGAAGGGAGCCGCAGAGGATTTCTTCTCATAGGGAGACCACCCGCAAAGCCTCATCAGCCTGCTAGGACTGCAAGGAGGCCCAGAGCCCACAGAAAAAGCATCATCCAAAATGCAGAACTACTGCAACAGCTGATGATTCCTCCTATGTGAATCAGTCTGGGTTGGTGGAAGAGAAAAACGACTTATAAAAGAAAGATCTAGTTCCTCCCAATGAAAAATGGGGCTTGCACATCATTGTCGATGTGGGACTGGATCTCAGGGTACAGATCCTCTTTCTGGAGGAGGCTATCCAAGCATTCAGGCTTGCCCCACTCATAAAATCCTCCTTCTTCATTCATGAAAGCCCCTCAGATCTCAGCCTGGCATAGCCACATGCAGGGGACCGGTCCGAGCCCAGGAGTGTTGGCTGTCATTATTGTCCCCCCGTAGCAAAGAGTTCCAGTCACTGGACATGGCACTGGTATTAAATTGTTCAAGGCAACAATCTGCTCCCTCCACAGAGAGAATGGCCCAGCAGAGCACAGGCACCGATTCTTCACCTGCCTTTCTGCAGGACCGGTGGGGATGTGCCTGCCGGCAGCACGCCTCTACCTCCTACTCTGCCCAGCGTCTGTGTGAGAACGTGCAGCATCTCCCTCGCATTATGTCTCATTCAAAGAAGAACTGATGTGTGCCAGTCCTTTTTTGTACAAACCTATTAAAATTCCAATGCAAATGACCGGATTCATAATCTCAGTTTCATTGAGAAACACAGTTTCCTGCTTTCCCCAGTAATGAAATTATTGGTTGTGCAGATGCTCCATTTCCAAGCTAATTCAATCTCTGACTAGTTTTTTTAAGACTGTATGTGTGAGGGCAGGGGGGTGCGGATGTGCAGGTTTGTGTGTGCGTGCACACATGCGAACACATCTGCACAGCATGTTTCCCAGCACACAGTTCTGTAGACTATTTAGTTAGAGAGCCAATTATAATTATAAATGCAATGGGAATATAAGCGGTATATTCTACAGACACGATTAAAAATAAACTGGGAAAGCTAAAAGCAGCTTAGTCGCCAGAAACTAATACGCTACAGGGACAAGTTGTGGAAATGCCTGATTATTCTCTTTTGCTCACTCCATCCCTGGGGGATCTTCCTGAACTGTTACTTTAACTGCTCAACTTGCCTTTTCCACTGTGATAGTCAGCAGATGAAGCCCTTCACATTTAAGTGTAATAGTGCCAGAGAGACCAACTGCTCCTCAGAGTTACGACCTATAAATGTCGCTTCTGTGTCAGAATGAGAATGTGCCACTGAAGACGATGAAGTCTGCAGAGGGTTTGCTTGAGAACTCATGCAGGCCATTAAACTTGCTCCTCCCCTCATCCCCCCAGCGTTGTGTACGCTGGGATTTCTTGCTTGCTTTCACAGCTTTCTGAGTAGTTCTTCCAAAGCTGGCAACAACTGAGCAATTTATCCCTGGGACAGAGTGTATGGCACAGCATTTGTTCAAGTTGCTCTTCTTTTCACCTGTCATGGCAAATAAGAGCTCCAGGATAGACTGCTGTACTTTCCTGCACCAGGTGTGGGTATCTTTACCCAGAGCAGAGGGGAAATGGAGATGGACTTTGGGCGATGCCAGGATGGGACAAGGAGTCCTGCAAGGCGGGTGTCAGTCAGCCCCCCGTCCCGGCCGATCGCCAGGGGCAGGGTGTACGGCTCGTTCCCTTTGCACCCGCACAGCCTTCTCCACCCACGCTTGTCCTTTACTGCAGGTGGCTTGGGGGGTCCGGAAGGAGAAAGAGAACTACCTACATTGCTCCACAGCACCCAGATGTTTCTGAACAACTGGATAACTATGTTAGAGGCATTTCAGTCTGCCTTGGTCAGGAGGACACGATGACTTCTCAGCCTGAAGGGTACAGCAAGAAGAATAACAATAGCTGAGCGCAGGGTTTTTTTCTTGGCTCATAAACTGCTTCTGGCCTTAGCTGAAAGCCCACTTCACCACTGCCATAAGCACTTCTCAGAAGAAATGCAGGCATTTACACCGCATTAACATCTAGCCCAGCACCCGTGTTTACTCAGGTACAAGGTAGAGAGATCTAATACTTATTTCAGTTATCTCTCGGACCCTGACAACTTGCTCATAATGAGTGCACGGCAGCCCTGGGAAGTGCCGGTCCCCAAGGCAGGTGCAGACACACCATGGTGCGCTCGGGCAGTGCAGGAGCAGTGTAGGACATGGGCAACACGGTGCCACACACTCGCTGATGTTCCTGCCCCTTTTCTTTCTGAGAAAAGAGAGTTGATGTTTCGGAGACCTTGGGAAGGGAAGAAAAGCACCTCTCTGGGAGGAATGATGGTGTAGAAAACCCCAGGGCTTGGTGCTGCATGGCTGACAGATCATCCCCCGTGGGGGTGGCAGGGCAGAAAGGAAAAGCCCCGGGCAGCAGAGGGGGTGAGGCTGGGGTGAGAAACAAGCCCTCGCTGTGGGGCAGACCTGTGCAGGGCTGTGCAGAAGAGGCTGGACCATATGGACAGTGCAGCTGGAGGAGGGTGACAGACCCTCTGCAGTGAATGGAGGCAGATCGTATGGGCAGCTGCTCTCTGGATAGGAAAAAGGAGTAGGATGGAGGAGTGCTGTGAGACTGGCGGACGGGGCTAACTCTGCTCGGGGTGTTATTATGCATCACATCGGTTTGAAATCTGGAGGAACAAGCCTGTGATAGCCCCAGCCTGTGGGAAGTCAGCTGCTGCCATCCAAGCGCTTCTTCTCATCTAACGCCCCACTCCCTGCTCCATCCCAGCCCAGGGTGCTCCGGGACCCCCACAGCCCTTCCCACAGCACCTCTCCCCCTTCCCAGTCACCCCAGGCCGGCATCACCCTCTCCCAACTCCATGCCCTCCACAGCGGCCGGGGCGGCTGCTGGTCCCACCAGCGCGCGCGGACGAGGCAGCAGCTGATTTTGCAGCCACTTGACCGGAGACGCTGGTTGAAGCGGGACCGAGGTGGGGAGGGGGAAGAGCTGAGGATCCTTTTGAGACCGCCACCTGGGACTGGCGGCACTTCTACTAATGCACAGTGAACAGCTAAATCATACATTATTGATTTGTCAGACGTATTTGCATATAAATAAGCATGATCATTCATACAAACCTTAATGTTGTTGTTCTCCCTTTAGTGTTGTGATCACAGATGAATGACTCTAGTTAGACACAATTCAGGAAAGCTTGTACCATTGCAGCAAAGTAAGCTGCTGATTTAAAACTACATTTATTGGAGCATGTAAGTGTGACAGTCTATTGGTGAATTTGGGGATAATTAGTCTAAAAGACAAGATAAATGAATCCTGAAAGTGGTATTGTGATGAAGAAATGATCCCTCCATGCTAGTAAAGCTTTGATGCCAGAAATATTGTAAATGATAATTAACTGGGAAACACAGAGGAATTATATTTCAATTGTGTTTTCAAAAGGACTTAGAATTTTACAGACAAATTGATTGGGTTGTCCCCCTCCCCCAGCCCTGTGATTATGAAAGATTGTCTAATTTACAACATGAACTATGAAGCATATGACAAATCGCTGGCTTGCTTTTATGCATCTTGTTTGTACGTTTCTCCCTAGTAGATATCTGCTTATTGTTTTTAAGCAAACCAAGACATGTATTTTTCAATTAGTCTTTCCCTAGGCCTAATCTAGACAGATCTGCAGGCCAGCACAACACACTGACCCATGAAAATTATATCTGCTGTATTAATTCATTAAGCATTGCAGGATCAAGCTGTAAGATCTCACTCCCTGATAACATCAGCAGTGTGAGCCGGGTTAGTCTGCATCCCTCCCCTGAAAAGAAAATATTATAGATTGTGCAATGCAGGGGAAACATTGCTTGCTAACACTTCATTTTAATTGTCCTAAATTAGAGCTGAAGACTTACAGAACTGTGCATGACAGCCAATGAATACCAAATGAATTCATTAGGATCAACGCTGTTACAATGAATAACTAACGAATCTATAACAACGTCTATATCCTTTATGCCTCGGCTGTCGGCTGCAGCAGGGAACCCTGGAGGGAACTATCCTGACCCCAGCTCGCTGAGGCCAGCACGCTTTGCCCCGTGCCTGCCTCTAATTGCAGCTCTGAGTGAAGCTGGGTGTCACCGGGCTTGCTCAGGGTTAGGGGAACGGTGCAGGTGGAAGGAAAAGAGGATCAAAGGGGGCATTGCAGGTGAATTGCAGAAGCAGGGCACAGCCACAAACCACTGAGCTTTGGAAGATGCTGCCTGGACTCCATGGGACCAGAGATGCAGCTTGAGCCACCTCCTGCCACTCGTTCCCATCTCCGGAGGTGGGGGCCATCCCAGCATTGCTGCTATCAGGTCCTGCCTTCCTGCTGGCATCGTCAGGCCTGAGATGGGCTAAAAAGCACCCAATAGCACCCATAACTGGGGCATCAAGCTCAGCACGGGCACTCTGAGCCATCCCAGAGGCTGCAAGTGTCCCATAATGTTTTGGACTGCCCAGGTCTCCTTGGGGCAGGGACTCCGTGGTGAACACAGAAGGGTGTTGTTGAAGGAGGAAAAAAGAAGAGAAACAGCTTCATTTGCACAGAGTTTGCACCTTGTATTCCTCTGGTGGGAGTCACCGTAACTCATACAAGCTTCAATGAGTTGGCCTTGCGAGAGAAGGGGGGAAAAGGGGCTTTTATGTCTATGGTGAGGTTTTATATGGTATTTTCTTCCTTAGTGAAGGATCTTAATTTTTGGGGGTGGATATTCAATGAAAGAAAATACAAAAGACAATGACTCAGCTAAGTTGCCTCTCAAACCACTGCAGATGTGTCAGCTAAGGGAGCCTCAGAGCAGGAAGGCGTGAAGACCACACTGCCAGAGAGCATCTCAGGATGCTGTGGCTGATACCAAACCACGACCAGGTTTCTACCAACAGGGAGGAGGAAAACACTGTAGCAAAGAATTTGTGTTAATTGGATGTTCAAAGAAACACACGGAGAACCAGGTTCATTCCCAAGTGATGCCAAATTCTTCCTCTAGTCAAGGTTCCTGTGGTTTTTTGCCCAGACCCAGTGCTTGTGAAGAAGGAGGGAATATTTCTGAGTTGAAGAAAGCTTTCCAAGGAGCCTAGAAATTTGCATAAGGTCTCAAGCTAATGGCATTTCCTTTAAAAGGGATGTCCTACCGCGTGGGCAGGAGGGTGCCTCTGTTTCACCACCCCTCTGTGCTCAGTGCAGCCTTAGGGATGTAAGTAATGAAACCTGGCAGGTGAGCTCTTCTTCAGGAAACCACTGCCTCCAGCTTTCTGTGCCACTCCCTAAATAATGGCTACTGTCCTCAAAAGGGAACACATTTCTGATGCTAACTTCAACATATCTTCACCAGCACTTTCCATGGAGATACCAGAATTTGCACGAAGCTGCAGAAACTGGGAGACAAGAGTCCCTTTGCTTTGGAGTGGAGCAGGATAGACAGGGGCAATTGCTTCTTAACTTCACTGCAGCAAAGCTTTCTGAGCCAGCGCATCTTGGTCAATGTTTCCAACCCATTTTGAGGTCTTGGAACAAAAAGCCTGGGTTTAGTATGAAAAATTGTCCGGCTTTGTAAGGAAGAGGCTATGGGAACCCTGAGGAAGGAGTGCCAGGCGGGAGGCGAGGACAGCTGGGAAAATGGAGGGACAAGGGGTAATTTTCTCTGTAATCTGGATTGCAGGAGCAGGGCTCCTGCCCTTGCTGATGTGCTTTTGGGAAATGTAGCTCATCCTGGAAAAAGAAAGTAAAAGCCAGGCATGTGCAGAGAGCCTCTCTGCCTCCGTTCAGGCTGTTCGCAAACTCTCTCTATGCTTATCATCATGTAATTGAAATAATGCGTATTGACAGAGACTTGAAAACAACTGCTCAATTTTCCTCAAAATTCAATTAAACTTCGTTTATTCTGGGGATCGATCCAATTAAAAGGGGGGAAATTTCAGATGGTCCGAGCCTTACAATCCATCTTAACACACTGTGTCTATCACCGTGATGTAATAATTCCCCCAATCAATGCTTTAAAAGCATTTAGCAGTCTTGATAATGAACTTTTGTCAAAATAGCCTTACAAAGCAATAAATGAGAGCAGATTAATATGTAGTCATAAAGCTATGAATGGTTTAACGCTTTGAAAGGGTTGCTTCATAAATTAGACTTCTTTATTTATTTCTTTATCATAATCTCTCTCTGTGATACTATTGCCCAAGGTTTTGGTAGACAAGAAGAACCTGGGCTTCTGGAGTGAGTTCCTTGTTAGGAGAGAAACGGATGGGTATGAACTAAAGGATATCATATCCTGGCCCTTTTTAGCGACATTACAGGCAATTCCCATGGCCACCATGGGCAAAAACAGAGTAGCTGTAGCTAAACTTGTCATAGCACTGACTTTCAGATCTTGAACAAAGAGATCTCTGTTCAGACCTCCAGCAAGGCCGATTCCCACCCACTGAACTGGCCCCGTTAGACCACCTTAGGACTACCATAAATGTATGAAAGTCCTTTCACAGCTGCTGCGGATTGAGAAACATGCCCCATTCTGATACTGCAAGGGGGGTTATGCAATGGCTCTTAATTGTGGCACTTCTTTAGGAAATGCCCAGTTTAAATGTTTGTCTTCCCTGTTTGATTTAAGACATTAAATCTTCTTCTTAATATCACCGTGGCTTCAGGCTGACCCCAACAACTCCCATCCTACTTTATAAATCTGTGGATACCATGGATTTCTATTCGCAGCTATAACTGGTTCTTGAATAGTTTTCTGCTTCTTGCATATAACCGGGCTTAGAAGAGTTACCCATCTCCCCTAACACACTCTCAGTGTGCTTTTCACAAGAAGGAAATTTTCTAAAATGTCTGGTACTCACTAGAAGAGTCAAAATTAGCAGGGACCCAGCTTAGAAATAGGAACCTGAGAGGATACATTACTGCCCAAGACAGGAGCAGAGAAAACACTTCTGCTCCAAAGGTCATGATCTGCTTGTTCAGAAATGCAGATTTCCATTTTAATATTAATTTTAATTTTAAGTGCTCTGGCTAAAACTCCCTCCTGGTAAAGTGTAGTAGAGAGCAACCTGTGTGCAAGACCCTGCTGCTGGAGATCGGCAGGTGGTTTCAAATAATCTTTTTTATTCTTTTCAAGTGCCATGAAGAGCTGCTTGCAGCGTGCGTGTGGTGGTGGAGGGTGACAGCTCGCAGGAGACAGGCAGAGAGCAGCTTTGCCTGTTCCTCCTCGGGCTCTTTTAGCGCGTCATTAATGCACTAGGCAAGCTGACAGCTTCTGGAAATGAACCCGTATGTCGCAGACCTTCAGCTGCACTGAGGGTTTCTTCATCACGGGCTTCAGTATCCCTCTGGAGTTGCAAGTGCTGTGAGCTGCAGGCAGACGGCGAGCAGTCCAGGTCCCCAGGATCTTCACCAAATTTTCTGAGCATCCCACAGGTGGAAAGCCTTAAATTTGTGTATCTAAGAGCAATTGATCTTAGATACAGGTTTTCAGGGACGCTGTGGCCATTCTGATCTCTGTTCTGTGCGTGGGGCTTTGCACGTGCTGCGCAAAGGCAATTGTCCATCTCCCACAAAAAGGCACCCATCTCCGCAGTGGAGCACAGCAGCCCTTGAACAGCTCCGAGCAGCAGCCCGGTATTTTTGAAGACACCAAATGGAGGGAGAAAAATCATTGCACTGAGTGGGAGCTGCAGGGAGAGTGGAGGCTGCACCCATCTCTCTGATGCTGTCAGTCAAAGAGGTTTCATACTATTATCTTAATCCTTGTGACTTCCTAGTTCCTGCAAACGGGATATACGCTGAATCTATACAATGCTGATTTACAGATATTTTGCTAGGGCTCAATAAATGTAAAGCACACCAGCACCGCATGAAAAATGTTATCTGCGAAAAACCTTTTAGCTCAGCAGAGATGGTAGTAAGTGGCAGCATTCCCTTTTTGCAAACTTTGAGTGGAAACATTTCATTTGCGTATGATATTAATTGCAGAAGAAACAGGCATGCTCCTCGCCATCTAATCCGCGCGGTCTTTTATGTGATGTTTTCCTACGAGGGTAAGGGAGCCGGGATGAACAGTGTAAATGCAGCATGTTCCCCTCCCTCAGCAATCTGCAAAGGAGGTGACCTGTTCAAATTGTTGCTTTCTGAAATGATACGATGCTAATTGCATCCAGTGCCCTGCTTTTTGACTCACTTTAGATGGCGGCTTTTCCTACGGCATCAGAAAAATGTGTGTCTTTTCCTCAGCATGACCTAGAGCCACACAGATACTTTCCAGAGCAGCTCCCACGTACACGCCCAAAATTAATGTGGGGAAATTATAAAACCAGGCAAGATACATGGTCTGTCGACCTGGATGGATCTGAAAAAAAATCCTGCTATGCCCTTGCTATGTACAGGATTGCCATTAATGAGTTATTTTATATTATTTCTGACCACTCAAACCTATTGCTAGGCCCTTCATGGAGAAAAAAATACAAGATAAACGCCTCCCAGGTTTATCCCGCCAGCTAAGGCAGCCACTTTGCCCCCCGGCTTGCTTTCTCCGCAGCCTGGACATGCCCCATAAGGTTCCCTCAAGACCTATCTCTCCTCAGGGACTCTCACCAGTTCATCTTCCATTGCCACCTGGCCATGGCAGAGGGATCCAGCCCAGCTGGGGCTCGGATGGGCACCGCTGCAGCAGCAAGCGGGGGCTGGGGCAGCATCTCGGGGACCGGAGCTGCCCCGGGGCACACCAGCATCCTGCGGGCAACTCCCTGCCGCTGCACTGATTTTTGCCCAGGGAAAGATTGGGCCCTTCCTTCCTTCACCCCTCAGAGTTTCTGGTGCATGTTTTCATTTCCAGTGGCTTGGTATTTTGGGGGTGGATAAGGGAGGACTAAAGCGTGTTCCAGGAGTAATCTATTCCTCAGCATTTGGTCCCTTGTGTCTCTTGTGCTGTTCCTTTGAAATAAAGGAATATTCAAGCAAACGAGAAGGGGAAAAAAAGTGATTAAAGAGTCCTACTAAATCCCAGATAAACGTACATTAAAAAAAAATTCCAGGTGGAATCATTACAGGTTAAAATTAAACTTATTTCTTCTGAGTATCACAAAAAAATATTAAAATACCTCTCCTCCCTGCCACCCCCACACCTCAAAAAAAAAAGATCATTTTGATAATAAAGGTATTGCAGCAGCTTTAAGGGACTCACAGATCAAACACCATTTGGGAAATTTCAAAGGGTTGTTTCAACAGTATCACTTTCTACCATTCCCCACTCCGCATCCCTTCTTTTTATATTTTGGTTCCTGATGAAGTTTCAGCTGCTCCTGAAGTCAGTCCTTGTGTTCTTGGCTATCAAAGAGCATTGCAACATCAACGTCAGAGTTAAACTAGAAAAAAAAAAAACTCTAAAAAAAAAAAGCATCCCTTTTCCTTTGGAGATCAGAAAGTCAAATAAAAAGGATGCTGATTTGTGGAATAAAGGGTGGGATTCCCTGCTGAGACGATAGGAATCTTCCGACTTAACTGAGTTAAGATTTGAATACATTTGGCCCAGTCAAGGGGAGAAAAATAATCCATTAGTTTTGAGAAAAGCCTCACACAGTTTCAAAAGGAAATATGTTAATATAAAAATATTAAGAAAAAAAAGATTTGTATGTGTGTTTCAGAGGCCAGGAGTTTAATACTATCAGCCAGAAGCAAAGAGAGAAATTAAATTACATGACTAGCACGAAGTCTTGTCTCCTGCTGCCATGACATGAATGGAGAAACAAGACAGTCCTCTAGCAGCCCTGCTGGATCCGGGGACCCCTGGCCGTCGGAAAACCACTCCGGCCACTGCGACCTGCCACGGTCAGCCCCGTGACCACAACTGACACCTTGTCCTTGCTCTGCCTCGGGGCTTGCTCCCACGTAGCCGCCTGGGGTGGTGCCTGGGTCCTGCTCCGGAGGTGCCCCACACCCAGGGGTCGTGAGCCTCCCCCCACCCCTGCCTCAGTTTCCCCGTCTCGGCAGTGAACCCGAAGTGCCGTTCTGGGTTGTGTGATAGCAGAGACCCTCTGTTCCCAGCAGGAATTTTAGTCCCTCCTAACACATCAACCTGATTTACACCAGCCTGACACCAGACTGCCTGTCCTTCGGGATCCCCATGGCGGTCAAGCAAGAAACCCAAGCTGTATTGACGCGGTGCTTCATGAAGCAAAATTTGCTGATGGTCCAGATGCTTGTCCCTCTGGCATATCCCTGGTGGGGGCAATGTGCTTGCTAAGTCTGAGGGGAGCTGGCAGGACTGCTCTGCATCACAGGGCACTGCTGCCATTGCTGCCCAGGCAGCGAGGCAGGAGACCCCACGGTCACCAGTCTCTCCTGGCTCAAAAAAAAGGCATTTTCCCACTCTGCAGCTGCCTGGGAGAACGGATGGCAACTCGCACTGGTTGTGGCTTCCTACCATTTGAAACGTCCCCTGCTCATCACCAGCCTGGGAAAGATGTGGCATATGCGTTGTGTCCTTCCTCCCTGCAGAGAGCTTTCCTGCTCCTCCGTGCCTGAGCAATGCTGAGGCATGCGTGAGGACTCACACAAAAATAATCATCATAGCAGGAGATTGCCCTTCGTAATGAGGCCCCGGGAAAAGCTGGTGGCTGGGGAAAGGTTCAGTCCAGCCATGGAGTGGCTGCAGGCTGTAATGTGGGGTTGTCAAAAGAGCAGCTCAGTATTAAATCCTTTTGATGGTTCTCCTGCTGAGAGAAGAGATGATATCTCATCATTAATGGAGTTGAATTAATATAAATTAGCCGAACAGCTCCTCGCCGCTTCCGTTCAGGCAGAGAAAAGGGGTTTATTGGGGAGGCAAAAGCAACGATCCCTTTCACCTCACATTCACTCCACCATCCATAAAGATGCTGCTGACCTCGCAGTCTTATCTCTCCTCCTCCCCTCCCCTGGCAGGACCGAGGCAATGTAAAATAAAATGATTATGTGACATCCCTGGAACGTGGGGACTGTCCACAGCACAGACCTCTGGTGACCTTTACACAAGTGACAGGTGACCTCTCTAAATCAGCCCTGGGGAGACTTGAGATTGCCAGGAGGGCTGGAACCTCCACGGGCCCCGCGGCAGCAGCGTCGCCAGCTCGAGGATTATAACTCACGGGCAGTCCAGGCTGGGGAAGAGGAGAGACCTCTCGGGAGTCCCAGGCTGGGCTCTGAGGGCTATTTTATCTCCTTCTCTGCTGCATATCCTCCTTCTCCTTCCATCTGAACTGTGAGTTTCATCCTTCCACCCCCCTCACACACAGCCAGGGACAGCACTGAGCAATTTCTGCAGCCCTGCCCAGATTTACACACAGGCTTCCAGCCTGCATGGCCAGCAACGAGCACCAGAGAAGCTGTCGTGAGCTGACTGCGAGGGAACCGCCAAACTCCTGATAAACAAAGACTAAAAAAATATCAGCACAGAGTTTTGAAGGCAAGAAGGGCTATTTCTTTACTGAGCAGGTGATAATTATTTAAGAGCAAACCTAAACCTTCAAGCATGTTTCAGCAAGTGCTTGAAGGTGGCAGAGTGTCTGTGCATTGGGGTGAAATGGTTCCCTATGTCAGAGCATATACCTGATTCATTTTTTAAAGCTATAAAAGGCAGACAGGACAGACAATGTATATTATATTATGCATTTTTTAAAGCTACATTAAAAGAACATCATTAAGGTTGCAGAGCCAAGCACTCAGACAGTAGCTATGTCGTGCCCAAGGCTGCCTGCCCAGGTTCATTTGAATCCCTCCTGCCTATGAATCATGACACAGTCTAACAGTATGCGTTCAGGTATCTTCTCCTTCTCCCCTCGCTGGACATAGGATGGATGGCTTGTGCCATCTTACCGAGTGTTTTCTAGCCTCTTATCGTCTTACTACTGTAGCCATGGGCTTGTTCAACCGCAGCCTGGCAGCAACATCTACAACACACAGCTGGTGTGCATGGCAGGTTTGTGCTAATTCCACGCCTTCACAGCCAGGAGCTCTCCACCGTGGAGCAAATGGTTGCTGGGCGAACACCACCGCCTGCCCTGCGAGCACCCGCCTGGGGCCACGGTCCCCTCGGAGAGGAGCCCCACCACACATCCACCCTGCACGGTCTCCGGAGGCAGCAATGCAAATTCCTGCTGGTACCACAAGCTGGTGCAAAAATGCCTGCACGGTAGGAGAGGAGAGAGTGTGCTGTTGCTGTCTGGCTTGAAGAAGGCAAAGAGAGAGAGAGAGAATTCAAATGAACTAATTTCTTGTTCTAAGACCTTTTCGCCCCTTTGCAGCTGCTTCTGATACAAAGGCAGAACCTTATCTCCCTGTTGCACGGATCCAGCGCTACGAACAACTGCCTTGTTGTAATATACAGAATGTGTGGCATCTGACAGCAGCCTACACAGGGCTGGGATGTGAGCGGAAGGCACATTCCCTTCCAATTTCTGCCTAGCCTTTTTTTTTTTGCACCCCCCCCGTCTCTTCCTCCTTGAGCCTGCAGCTAGCTGGTTTGCTTTCGGCATCCTCTCCCTGAACCCTGCTGAACCGCATCCCCGCAGTCCGTGTAGGCAGCAGCGGTGGAAGGAGCCTCAACGTTCTCTCTGCCGAACCTCCTCTTATCCCATGCCGTGCACGGCAAACAGCCTCTTCCACCTCTGACCACCACAGGCATGAGCAGGGGCATGCAGCCAGCAGGACGGACATCTCTTCCCCCATCACGGTCCTCATAGTTCAGGCAGTGTTAGGGAAGGGAGAAGACAACAAGGTTATAATCCAGCCCAAAAAGCAGATGCTAATCAAAGAGCATTTGAGCTTAGACTCTGGAGTCCTATGCTAGCAGCTCAGATGTCCAGGCCTCTAGTACTATAAGGTGTCTCTAAGGCCCCTGTCATAATATCATCATCTTTACAATTTTTAATATGCTTATATTCAAGTTTCACTTTGAGGCAGGAAACTGCTAGCTTAAAACAGAGGGGAACAGTATTGTCAACCCCAGGTGTTCAAAGCAGAGAGTCTGAGCCTACAAGTATGCACTTCACCTGAAGAGAAGACAGGCAGCTATTTTTTTCTCTTCATTTTTTCATCTGCATTTTTGACTACTACCTCTAATGTCCTACAAAAACTACAGAAAACTGTAGTTCTCTGAGCAAATGTAGTACTTAAGTGTAAAAGAGGAGGAAAAAGGAGGCTAGACAAATACAGGAATATTGCTGAAGTCTTGCAGTCACGTGCAAGGCCTTAGGAGAAAGTTTGGAAGAAAAAATAAGTTAATACTGGAGGTAAATGAGAAGTTCGGCGAAATTCAACATGATTTTATGCTGCAGTAAGAAGGAGGAGAAATGGGTTAAAATGTGAAAAATCAAGGTCATGGATTCCAGGACTACTAATAGTGAGAGTTTCATGTTTAACCCAGCCGTTGTCCACGGAAGAGAGAGACCTGGGCTCTCAAGCTGGCCATACAGTGTAACCCGCAGCTTGACTGAGCGGAATTGTCATTAGTGATAAGCAGGAATGAATGCCATTTTACTAAGCATTTCAAACCTCATCAGTCATTGCTATTCAAGAAGAGCAACTGAAGCAAGGACACAGCAGAGAAGTTTACTGGGACGCTGAGGGCCATCAAGAAGTTTTCTAGACAAACATGAAGAGGTTGGTTTGCTTAACCAGGCAAAAAAGGAGACTGAGAAGTGATACGATCATCCCAGGGTCTATCTGCCCAGGCAGGAAAAGAATTAGTTAAGTTGAAGGGGAAAGCTGGCAAAGATCAGCTGCATAGAAACTGGACATTAATATATTTAGGTGTGAAATGTAGAGTTGGCTTCTGGCCATCAGAGTAGGAATATTTTTGAGGACCCTTCAAACATAAATAGTGGAGGAGAGAAAACAAGCTGCTTGCACTTAGTTTGAAGCCAAAGATCCTGTAATACTGATGGTCAGGCAGAACATCAGCCTCCGTGGGACAAACAGAGCTGCATGGCTAGAAAATGCTGTGATCTGCCAGCACATGCTCCAGGAATGAAGTGGGATTCAAGGTCTCCACGCCTGCTGAAATGGGAAGCACTCACCAGGAGGCATCTGAGTAGATCCCCTTGAGGATCCGTCATTCCCTGGCACAAGAGGTCTTCAGGGAATTAAACTGGAGGTGATCTCTACCATCTCCACCCCACCTGGAGTACTGCATCCAGCTCTGGAGCCCTCAGCACAGGAAAGACATGGACCCGTTGGAGCGGGAGAGGAGGGCCACGAAAATGGTCAGAGGGACGGAACACCTCTCCAATGAAGACAGGCTGAGAGAGCTGGGCTTGTTCAGCCTGGAGAAGAGAAGGCTCCAGGGAGACCTTATAGCAGCCTGCCAGTACTTAAAGGGGGCTTATAAGAAAGATGGGGACAAACTTCTTAGCAGGGCCTGCTGCAATAGGAGAAGAGGTAATGGTTTTAAACTAAAAGAGGGTAGATTTAGACAAGATATAAGGAAGACATTTCGTACTATGAGGGTGGTGAAACACTGCAACAGGTTGCCCAGAGAGGTGGTATCCAGGGTCCCCATCCCTGGAAACATCCAAGGTCAGGTTGGACGGGGCTCTGAGCAACCTGATCTAGTTGAAGATGTCCCTGCTCATTGCAGGAGGGTTGGACTAGATGACCTGTAAAGGTCCCTTCCCACCCAAACCATTCTATCATTCTATGTTCGCGCAAATGTTTTTCAGTCTCCCACAATTTACAAGCTGGTGATGCTAAGGCAGGAGGTGGGAGGCACTCATCTCCTCTAAGGGAAGGAAGCATTTTCTTGAGTTCATGTATTCCAGGTAGTTTGATAAAACTGTCGTTTTCCCTGCCAGAATCACACAGCTACCACAAATACCTTTCGTGCCGCACAAAAGTCTTTCTCAATGCCCCAGATCTGGAGAGCAGGAGGAGACAGGGAGGGAGAAGGAGACAATCATAGCTCCTACCCACTCCTCCGCGCTGCAGAAGCAGGAATTTGCTCTCCAACTGGAATGTGGCTGCTTAATAGGGCCACAGAAGCGAAGAGGCTGCATCTGTAATGTTTCTGTCAAAGCAAATGAGGTCATTAACAGACGAGTTCAGTGATGGAATTGTCTCTCGTAGTATTTATTATATGGTCCTTTTCCTGACACCTCCCACTGAGAGAATATTAAATATTTAATGCACACCAAGGCTCTGCTCATTTTTCATTCCCACTTCAGCATTTCAAGTCGGCTCCAATCTGCTGCTAGCTACAAAGTCGACTGGACAATGGACCATAATGAATTAACTCTTTGGAAGCCACCGTAGCATTTACAGGACTGCCAAAAGACTGGGTGCTTTATCATCTCTGACTCACGCGTGTGCCCTAGAATTCAATCCTCAATTCATTAAAACAAAGCAGGGGGAGGAGGGTGAGGGTGGAGAATTTGGGAAATAGGTTTCAGGAACCATAAATAAATAAATAATGAAGGGGGAGATGGAAATGTTAGCCTGTCAAGGTGACAGGGTTTTCTTTACTCATTATTTCTAGAGCTGCTATCTCCAAAAATGAAGGTTCCTCCTGTGCAACATAACAATCCTCAAAATCCACAGCCACCAGTCACATCCAGAACCACTGATCCTGGGGTAAAGTGGAAGCAAGACCTTTGAGAAATAGCTCACAGCCCTCATTACAAACCTAAAACAGACCACCAAGACAAGCAGAGCAGGATGTTTCCCATGGTATGGTACTTGCTGCCCATGTGGTCAAGCAAAGACAAAGTTGGTCCTGCCTGGTAGCTGAGCTTTCCCAGGATGTCTACACAGTTTAAATGTCAACCTGAATGTCTAAACTTCCAACTATGTCTTTGAAAATCTCTGTCAAAATGTTTAGTTAGACGATGCTTCAAGAGGAGAAGGCCTGTCTACATGCTCATCTGTGAGGCTTTCACTAGATAGTTCTGGTGGTTACAATACCTAGAACTCTTTCTCCCCACCCCTTTGCCCAAAATAGGAGAGTCTATGTAGAAAACTATATGGATGTGATGTCTACAGGCTGCTGGAGATATGGTTAGCATGTGGAAGGGACCATCAAGGTGGCATCTGTCAGGGCTTCAGCTGTCCCACCTCCTCCATTCCCTGCCAGAGGAAGGATTTACAAGCCATATTCTCCCAGGGCAATTACTCCTTTTATTTACTGCTCCTTTTCCATCTTCTTACAGCATCACCAGATCTGCAGAAACTATCATGCGTGTGGTCCCAGGACCACACGGGGCAGAGAAAGGCACAAAAATACAGTCAGGCTGTTTTCACCCGCAAGGCAGAAATTTCAAGGAAATCTAACCGACATACACGTTTACTTGAAAAAAGATCCACTGGCAAATTACTCCTGCTTTTAGACTTTCAAGCTCCCATTTGCTTATCTGGTTAACACTATCTGTCACTTTTACTGAGATACCAGGAAATCTGATTCCCACTCATGGTGCGAAAGCAACCTGTATGCGCTTGACCTTTTTAATGTTTTGTAATTTGATTGGGTGGCTATTCCCATATTTCCTTGTCACCAGCTCTAGTAATCTGAGAGGCAGAAGTGGAAAAGACAGCCAGTAAAAATACAAGCAAACACAAGTGGGAATTAGTTGAGGCCTTGAGATGCCAAAATTACTCAAAGCTACATCCTCACTGAGAGCGCGGCCAAAGCACAGCTCAGCTCAGTTGTACGGCTGGGGCTTGCCCGGTAATCTTACAGTGTCACCCCACAGTCTTAATTCAAGGCTCAGATCCTGGGCTCAGATCGGAGCTCTTTGCTGATGAGCTTTTAGAAGTGTGATTTTTTTTTTTCCTGTTGCTCTGCCCAGAAAGCCACAGTATGACACAGTTATATATCCCTTACACTAGGGATTAATCTCGTAGGAAAGGCTGCATTGCATATGGTACCAGAATGTTAATACAACAAACTGCAAATTACAGAGGTGCCTTAGGTCTGTTTTCTGACCATTCTACCTCAAAACTGGGACTGCTTAAATGAGTAAAACAAACCTGGACAGGAACAGGTATGTCAGTAAAACCGCTTCTAGGCTGCTCTTGTTCTCCGTCCACTAAGGCAGTTGTGTAGCTGAAAGCTTGCACAAGTGCAAAGTCCTTCTGCAGAGACACTGCACTTTTCCGTGTAGTTTCCCCGTCTATTGAATGGGAACAGTGATGAGAGGAAAGTGTAACGTGGTACTTGAAGTCACAAATGACAGGTCCCTAGGAGAGAAAAGTAAATTTAGAAAGTTTATTTCTAAACTTTCTTGAAAATGCTTTCTACTGTCAGCCCCCCAAAACTCAAATTCCTGGTGTGGCTTTATGCTGAATAAATCACAGTTCTCCACAATTAAAATTCTTTTAATTCCTACATCAGGAATCCCAGTGAAATGCCACACATTTTCTCATAAGCCCTCGTGGCACACAGGCGTTTCTCTTCTTACGGACACAGGCGTTCAGCTCTGGGTCGGAGTTTAACAGCATCTCCTGCTGCCCCTGGCCGAGGAAAGGACGTAACCAGTTGTTTGGTCTGTGCAGAGTGATCCCAGAAGCAGAAGCCCCATTTCTTTTTGCTGCCTTTCAACAAACCTATCCCTGCAGATCAATTCCAGCCCGGCGCAGAGCGCTGGTAAATATGCCCGCAGTAGCTGCAGCAGTTGGCGTTTTCAAATATTCATCTTTTCAAAGGATGGCTTTTTCTCCCCCAGCCCCTTAGCAGAGAGCTTTGCTCTTTCCTGTACTCAAATTGCCTGCCATAGATATTCAGTTTTTGACTTAAAATATCTCCTTTTCACTCCAGTGACTGTATACAGAGAGACAACAACACAGAACCTCCCCAAATTAGCATACATTATGGCAGCCGTTCAGTTTATTTATTTATGTGGATTTGGCCATTTCTTTCTCCAGTCGTTAATAAAGTGCAGTGGATTTGAATGTGTACAACTGAAAATGGCTCCTAAAGGAAGCCTTCTACTCGTGGAGCGGCTGCTTGGTTTCCAGTGCCTTTCAGTCACTGCCTGGAGTGAAAAATAGAATCACAGAATCAGAATGGTTTGGGTGGGAAGGGACCTTTACAGGTCATCCAGTCCAACCCTCCTGCAACGAGCAGGGACATCTTCAACTAGATCAGGTTGCTCAGAGCCCCGTCCAACCTGACCTTGGATGTTTCCAGGGATGGGGCATCTACCACCTCTCTGGGCAACCTGTTCCAGTGTTTCACCACCCTCATAGTACAAAATGTCTTCCTTATATCTTGTCCAAATCTACCCTCTTTTAGTTTAAAACCATTACCTCTTCTCCTATTGCAGCAGGCCCTGCTAAGAAGTTTGTCCCCATCTTTCTTATAAGCCCCCTTTAAGTATTGGAAGGCTGCAATAGGGTCTCCCCGGAGCCTTAAATAACTATTAAATAACTATTCTTCTTTTCTTCATTTCACCCCAAAATAGTCTATTGATAAGAGATCAAACACAGGCACCAAACTTATGAAGAGCAGAAGGAAATATCCTCTGGTGTTAAGATAAAACCGTTCCTTTGCCACTGGGCATTGCCATTCAAAACCAGGGCCAAAATGCAGTGCGAGGGCCAGCATCAATCCTCATCTGGGTAACAGGAAGATTTGAGCCTTTTCCGATACAAGGGAGCAAAACTTCAATTGTTTGGGACACAGGATCATCCTAGAGAAACAGCCAGCAAGATGAGCACACCACACAGGTTAGGCTGTACGTGTTTAGTTCTGTTTTTATAAAGTACCTCGCAAAATGGGGCCTCCAACCAAGGACTTAATGATCCTGAAACACGTTATTCTAATAATTGCTGTATAATTGAGTCAGTATTCCATAAGGCGCATATCCAGAGACACTCCTGCCCAGCACAGAGCATTGCATACAAACGCTTCAGCTGAGCCCTCTCTTATAACCCTCACATTCCAGTCTTGGAGACCTTGATCACTCTTCAATCCCATTTTAGGATCCTAACATCCAAATGACCTTTCCAGGGGTTACAGATACCCCGCATTTTGCAACATCTGATCCTTTCTCTCTTCTCTGCCAACAATTAGTTGTTTCAGGGACAGAAATTCCCAATCCATTTTGAAGCAAACTTTGCTGTCTCTGGAAGCGTTGCTTGTATCCCAAGGAATTCCAGCTAAAGGATTCTTGGAAACAGTAGGAAATATGCTGTCTTTGGCCCCAAAACTTTACATGTTTGCAGTGTCTCTATGCTGATACTTTATTTTCCTGAAGTCAAAGGTGATGCTCACTACTTCCTTGTACAAGCGTACTTTCTAAAAAAAAAAACCTGTTGTATCTGTCCACATTTTGCGTTTGAGTCCTGATTTGGTTTAAAATTCAGGGGGTATTTAACAGCCTCAGGGATCTGGCAGGGCAGATAAGCGAGGAGAAGGAGTAAAGACATGACAGTAGCAACAGTCAACTAACACCAAGATCAGAGTGACATTTGGGCTTTAAATAAAGCATATTTCCCAGGACTAGACAGATAAATGGTTTGGGAGTATTCATCTGGTGTGTCATTATAGTGATATTTCTCTTTATGTGATAGACTGCTCAAGGACTGGGATGCAGGGACTAATGTCTGGAGATGGGTGTATCCTATGCTACAAACACCAACATACTCAGACTAGTCTGCACTTATTGTGGTTAAGCTTGGATGTAGACATGGTCCACTTTTGTGACCGTACACGTAATTGTTATAAGGAAAAGCCCCGCATGGACTGAGACCTCTGCCAATTCAGCACACACAGACAGGACAGTGACCAGTCTCACGGTGATAACATTAGACCGTGAGAGCAAAAAGCAGCTGGACACCCAAATGTCACTGATAATCAAAGGGTGCTAGATAGCTTCATGGATGGCTCCTGACCTACCTCTAAATCAGTCCTGCCAATAAGGGGCAGGGAAGCGACCGGTTCTCCTTCAAATCAGCAGCACATATTTCTCCCCTCTTTCTCCAACTCCTTTTTTGCCTTTTCTTTCCTCTCTGGCTCTTGAGCACTGATGCAAGAATTTCAAGCAACATCAACCCTGATGTAACTCCATTTGATTTACTGGCAGCTGGAGGCTATTCTTTGCTTGCCGTCATGCTGAATGGCAGATGCTATGAAGGTCCTGTTCTTGCCCCGACAAATCTCAAGTTAAAATAAAGGTAGTTTAGACACAAGCACACCTTTAGACACAAGTGCAAGTCACGAGGGAGGAAGAATCTGGAAAGCTCCCCTTGAATTTAAACAGTAAGGGTACCAGGCACGTTTACCATGATCTGGATTACAGTAAATAACAGCACTTTGGAGCTGAGAAAACTCTGCTACATCAGGATGGTGAGAGTAATACTAGCTGCTAATGTAGGTGGACAGATATCTCAGGCATCCAGTTAGGTCATGTCCCACCAACGGATTACTGTAGCAGGTCCGTGGCAGGTGGATCGTGGCTGTTAATAGCCAGGCAGATCTGCCAAAGGTCCAGGGGCTGCAGAGAGAGCCACAGCAGCAGAGCTATGCAGAAGTATGGGTTCTCCATTCACCAGCAATTCCCTCAAAACGAGGGTGAAGAAAGAGTCTAGAGGCCAAAAGGCAGCTATCTTGCTTGGTCACCTCCAGTTTTTCTTTCTAAATTCTGAAAAGCCAACATCAGTCTGTTCTGGGCCAGGCAAAATACTTCAGTTCAGTCTGGAGCGTTTTAATTAAAGTGAAAGGATGTTTTGAAATGCCAAATCGGTTTGAGCTGAAAAGTCTAACTGTTCATTTTGCAAAGATTGAAAAGAAACACTGAATGGTTAACATGATTTTTTTGGTCCAAACAGTTTACCCAAAATGAAAGCTTGTTCATCAAAAGTTCCTGAAACTTGGCATAAACTTTGACCCAAATACAAAAGTTTGCACTTAAAGGTGAAAAGGAACATCCTTAAGTAAAGACAAGAAGGTTCCCATTTAAAATACTCTGGCTTATCTGCTAACAGGCTTGCTCCCTGAAGCTTACTTTCACAGGTAACCTTATTCACGATCAGCCCTTCTCAGTCCAGGGCTCATACAGCCATATTCAAGTGTGGTTTGGTAGGATCAGTGCTGAAGTAATATGGATTTGTTACTAAATATTGTTCTGGGTTTTTTCTATGTAAACCTCCAAAAGAGTGTGCAGGACTCATTTCCTTGGGTGTCTCCAACAGAGATATTTAACAAACAGGGACTGCGATGCTGAGATTTTCAGTCCTCTTTGGGGAGTCTCAGTATTTCCTCCACCGAAGCAGTTGCAGTTGGAAGTTGGCTGCTCTTTCTATTTAATTTGGACAACACCAGGACAGCTGGTATAAATGGTCATAGCTCCACTCCAAACGTCAGCTGGTGTTATGCTGGCTGAGGATCTGCTCCTACATCTGTTCTCCAGTTTCTCAGCATCTTAAAGCATTGCATGGAAAGGTGGCAAAGTACAGGACTTATTACACGTGATAGAGCATTATAAAGCAATCTGTGGCTACCGAGGAGTCGTTCCATTGACTTCAGGGCTGTGGCTCAAACCTTTGATCAGCTGTATCGCTTCTCAGCAAAGTGGGACTGGTGCATAGGTGGGGAAGGTGGCAGCTCCTATGCTCTTGGCCCCACGGGTCCACTTTGACCTTCTCTGAGTCAGGCCTCCATTGCCATGGCTGTAAAAGAGCGATAAGATTATTTGCTGCAAGGTACTTGAATACGGAAAGTGTCAAGGATCATCCTGGTTAATGACCAGATGATGTCAGAGGGGAAGGAGTTGCATATAATAAAACAGATCTTTTTCGTGTGGGTTCACTTGGGTTACAAGCTGCAACCTTGCAACCTGCCCAGAGCCTTTTTGTGATTTTATCTGAATGAAAGAGCACGCTGAACTGCTGTGTTTTATAGAGCAGGTGCTCGGCCTTTGTTTTGGTGGAATGGATAAAAAATATTAAGACATCACACGTGTGGAAGGATGTTGCCCAGGGGGGTCTGCACACCTAACTCTCTTTGGTTCCCTCTAGAGTCAGATGGAAAGGGAGCATCTTCCAGCGACCTAGGGATGAAGCTTTGGGAAACCAGTTAACCAGCTCAGCCTGCCTCAGCAAATAGAGGGTGGCTATGAGATGTGAGGAAGGTCAAACAGCATTTACGAAAATCCTGAGTCATTACTGCTGGGAGCCCAGGCTGCCACTGGCTACAATGCAGCTCAGCTGGGTGCTTTCACAGTAAGAAGATTTGCAGACTTGCTCTCTCCAGCCCTGGCGAGATGTGAGGTTTGTGTTGACCTTGGCTTGGTTTCCCCGCCGCTCGTGCTGTCATTTGCACCTGAGCCAAGTGGAGGGAGAACACCACTGTTGCAGTGCAGCAGCATTCTGCGTCCTCCCCAGTGAGGACGCACAAAGCGTTTTACAATTTCACCCACCCAAACCCAAAGCGGGACTAGGAAGAAGCGAGGCTCCTACTATTTGCACTGGCATGTCATACTGAGTGTGAGACCCCCATCAGGCAGAGCAGAGGGGGGTCAACCGGCCCTTTTTCTACCATCCCCTCAGGGCATCCTGGTAACCTGTCATCCTCCGTGAAGTTACACTTTCTAATGAGGCAGGCAGCGGCCAGGTGGAGAACAGGATTGCACAGTATCGGCTGTGCTGTCGACCTGACCCAGGGCTCCTCCAGATTTGAAAATATCCTGTCCAAAGCTCAGTAGTAAGAGCACAGATGTTGTTGCTGCTCTTAACAGAAAAACAGAGGGAAGCATTATGGGCTGCCAGGGACCTGGCGCTTTGGTCTGGGCAGCCAAATCACCCTTATTTTATTTATTCATGTAGTCCATTAATTTGTCCTAATGTTCTCCAATTCATGTATTTTATGGTTCATTTTTATTTGCTTTTGTTTCTAGTTGTGGTGGATGGCTTTTGGGGGTTGGGTTTCAGTTTTGAGGTGGGGGTTTTTTTCTTCTTTCACAACAGTTTTAGCTGGCCTGTCCACGGCCACAATATTTGGGGGACTCTGTAGAAACTGGTCTTCAGAAAAGACCAGGATCTGCTTCTGTCCAGGAAACAGATCCAAGGGGATCAGCCTCCTGCAGGACCTGCCCCCAAAGATGTGATGTAGTGGAAAAGGACCTGATGGTCATCTAACTGCTGGAGAGGCCGCAAACCCACCGCCCCTGGAGAAGTCTTCTCATCTGCTGATGATGAGAAGGGCCTCGCGTCTCCTCTCTGCTGATACAGCACCTACTGTGCAGCCTTCATCCAGGACTGGGCTCCTGATCTTTCCAGTAATACACAGTAAAGGTGCCATTTTTCACCATATATTAAATGTGTCAATGCTGTTAACCTGGCCAAATTGCAGTCTGCAGTAATTATATTCTGCTAAAAGAGAGGCCTCTGAAAGCAGACTTGGAGTCCTCCTTGCATCCTACCTTGAATGATTATGTGCTGATTCCCATGTTCATGAACCAGTGAGTACCGGCAGACCTGTGCAGCAGTGAAGGGTAGGAATGGGAAGAGAGATTCTTCAGCGTTTACAGATCCCGTGGAAAATAACATTTTTAAGTGTAACCTCTTCAGCTGAGCCCTTTCCTTAGTGTTTTCATGGTGTTTGGTACCCGTAGAAGTGTATCAAAGAGCACCAAAGCTCTTGTGATTTGTGCCAGCCAATGTCCATGCTGGCGATAGTTGTGCATCTGCATCCCAGTGTGCCTGGAGGCAGGGGAAGCTCTGATAGGAATAAGTTTTGCCCTTGAAAGACTTTGTTTCCTCTGGATTTTGCTGACTGGGATCTCCAATTAAAGCTTTCCCCAAGTCTGAAGCATTTCTAAGAGCTCTTATAAACGCCTCAGATGCAAAAGTTCATGTGAGCAGAGATTTCCCCCGCTGCAGTAGTGCTCTCTCTCCCCAGCAGAACTGCTTGTCTTTACAAAACTTGTCAGAGGGGATGTGAGGGTGGCACTTCATCAAAGCTTGCTGGAAACCAACTAAACCCTCCAAATATATTGGAAGGGAGGAACAGGCCCACCCAGAGCATGAGCCCATAAGGGTAAGGCTTATAGGAAGAAGCAGGATCTTTTATAAGTCCAACTGGTATTATTGGAGAAAACTTTCCGGAGCACAACTGCTTGTTTTGTGCATGAAGCAGAAAATGTGAGGCTTTGGGCTATGAAATCAAACCTTATCTTTAGGGCAGGATTGGGCCCCTGAGCACCCTGCCGTTCTCAAAACTGGCTGCATGATGTTGTTTCCTCATTGGCCTCCTGGGATCCCTGTAACTAAGGGAACCATTTTGTTTTGCAGATTGAGAAGGGAATCAAATAGTTGGACCCTTAGTAAACGTGCGAACACAACTTGTCTTTGATGATTTGTTAGTTTGGACCTGAGCCATGAGACCTGGGGATTGCAGTCCAAGTTCCTAGAGCTCTGACGTCTGACACGCAGAGCAGCAGATCAAAGTCAGGATGAGTGAAGCTCGTTATCAGTTGGAGAGGCGGCCAGAGGGGTTTCCAGGTGGAATCTTCTTGAAATATCTCCTGCCCATTTTGAATCTGGCAATCCTGGCTGAACCTGAGTCACCTACTTAATAAAAATTCCATGTTCAGTCCGTAGAAACACTTCCAGCACAATCAGATCAATTTTCTCTAAGTAGCAATAAATGTGTTTTCCTTTAAAAGGCCAACACAAGCACATTATCACAGCCTATAATCCCCATTCTCTCTATTAGCTCAAAGTACATCCTAAAGGCCAAGGGTCGCAGCTAAAGACTAATCAGTCTCATTAGCCTGTCTAATTTATCTTAACTAGGGGGACACAAACACACTAAAACTGTTAGGGAGACTTTTTGATCAGGTTATGGGAGTCATTCATCAGGGTCCTGCAGCTTCCAGAGACAGGAAGGAGAGAAACGACCCAGGGACAAAGCCGTTCTCCAAGGATGCTCTGCACCGAGACGCACCCACGCAGGCAGGACGGGGCAGAAACCCTCCCGGGTCTCCTGTTGTCCTACCGGGCAACGTCCCAGCAGGCTGGGGGGAGATAAGGAAAAGCATCTCCTTGTTCTCACCCGCACGTCGCCCAGCAGCTCAGTGTCTTCCTCGCTCTGGCTCCGCTTCGGCACTGCAGGCGATGGCTGGGCCGGGGAAGGGTTCGAGTCCGGCTGGTTAAAGTTTAACCCTTCCCCAGCTGCGCTCTCCCCAGGGCCCTGCCAGCCGCCACAGTGACCTGGGGACGTAAGCTGCCCCTCCTTCTCCCACACGCATCGCCCTCCCGTCGGCTCCCAGCGCTCAGCTCCTTCCCGTCGGCTCCCAGCGCTCAGTTCCTTCCCGGCTGCGTCGCACGCTGCTCTCGCGGCTTGGCAGGGGACAGCCGACCTCCCCCCTGCCCCCCGGCAGGCGGGTGGAGAAGGGGGATAAGGGGCACAGTGCTCAAATCCAGCTGGAAGCAGCATGGAAAAGGAAAAATGACACAAAAAATGAACTATTGTGGAAGTAGTTTTGTCCTGTCTGGATAACCAGGTATTTTAGACGCTACCAGCCCAACAAGAGAGCCCTGCTCCTGAACCTCACTCTTTACCATTAGCGGGAACTGCAAATTCCTTCGCAAACATTGCCATAATTATTGTCCAGGTGCCGGGCTTTAGTAGCCCAAGGCAATGAAGCAAAACCTGAGGCTAGTTTCCAGCACCAAGGCTCTAACTCACGTTTCCATCCTGGATGCTCCTGGCTGGGGGGAATTTCAGAATTTGTGCTGCCAGCACATCTTTGTCAGATGTTAAAAGGCAAGGAGGTTTTCTGCTAAGGAAAGAAGGAAACATAGGTTATTTAAGGAGTTTCAATAGGAGGAGGCTGGCCAAGCTCTAAATCAAAGTCACCTCTTGAGACTCCCCTGGGAGAAAGGAAAAAGTTATCCCTCAGATCCCTATTTCTATCTAGAATAGTTGCATTTCCAGTGACAATCGGCCACAGAAAGGACAGCATTGCTATCACAGACCCTTTCCCTCATGCACAAGCCTTCTTTCTGTATCATGCGTGTCCCCTCATCCTGCCCTCCATGACACTGCGACGTTAGAGCACCTCAGGATGCAGCCGTGCAGAGCTGAGCTGTTTAAACTCGACCGAAGTCCAGCTGCCGTGCAAACCTTTCATCACCCAGCCAAGGGGCAGCTGCCAAGGACAACGGTCACGGCAGAAACGCTCTTTGGGCACCCATCTTGCCCCCTCTCCATCGATCACCTGCCATGCACAGGTCACAAGCGGCGAGGCTGAAGCGGTGGAGTTCAGGAGGCTGCCAAAGGACTTGTGGCCCGGGATGTCACCTGGGGGAGGGAAGTTCAAGGTGGATAACATCATATAAACTTTGAAATGGAATGACTTTGACACGAGGATCCATAAAGTGTCCCAGAAGTTTGTGTCACCCTGTCCCATTTTTAGTCATCCACTTTGACTGAGTTTCTCATTTTCAAGATACTTGAATAGGAAATATTTAGGGAAAACATTTCACTGCCAGAAGCATGTGTGCATTCATGCCGTGTTGCCCACTCTAATCTGGGCAGAAGAGAGGGGAAGAACAGCAAAGAGGTGGTGAAGATCCTCAGTACAGCTCAAATGCTGGAGCTATCTCTAGTTTGCTATTTCTTTAGTCCGGTTGGTGAATTGTCGCAGGTAGAACAAAACTCCAGGCAGGGCCACGTGCCTCAGCCTCCGTGGGTAATCGCCCCCACTGCGAGCACAGGTACAAGTGTTCCCCATTCAATCAACCTTTTCCAGATTTCTTTTCGGAGAAACTATGGCCATCACAATTCCTATGCACAAAAATTAAATAGATACTTTTTGCACAGGAAATCTTGAGAATGCCAGTCTGTCCGGATTTTGAAATGTTTTAAATCACAGTTGCATTTAAGCTCCTAACATTGACTTTTTCAAGTGGGCTTAAGCAACCCATAGCATTTGGCACATGTCCTCTCCACTGGGGGAAAGCCAACTCACTGATCTCAGGTACTCACATAGCTATGTGCGACTTCCAAGGTGGTAAGAAACATTCCTGTCCATCCCAGTTCACCAAAGCAATCAAGCCCATGCTTAGTTTTAATCACAAACTTACACCTGGTTAAAGCTAAGTATGAATAAACAGTGAGATTTGAGTGGCTGCTTAAATCTATGTTTCGAACGTGTTGTGGACATCATGTCTGCTTTTTCTTTTCTTTCCTTTCCTTTTTTGTTTTACTTAAGACTGTTGTGTGACACTGCCCACAAGTTTTTGACAAGAAGGATTTAGTTCAGTCTTACTTACATGGCCAAGTTCCTTTGGGCAGGATACAGCTCACCTAACATAGCTTGTCCAGGCTGGGCACCTTGCCTAAGTTGGTAGCCCAAGTTTCTTTGGTAATCAGGAGAGGAGGTGGGTGCCTCCAAAGGACGATTCATCCTTTCTGTCTGGGGCAAGCATCTTAGGGCAGATGAATCAGTTTGTGGAGATCCCTGCCTTTTTCCCAGGACAGCTGAGGAAGTCTAGACTGTAAGCTTGGATTAGTCACTTCACTTCTAGGCAGCTGTAGTGAAGCAAAAACATTGCACCCTAGACATGTTTCAGGCTATAGGGTTAGGTCTCCTGTTTCAGGTCTCACTCTCAGAACCACACGAGCCTTGCTGGGCAGTGAGTTATTAGTGAGTTACTTCATGAGAGCCAGGGTGGGAAATGCCCACTCTGGTTCCCAAGCTCTGCTCACAGCCATCTCCCACATCATTAAAGAAGACACAGGTATGGAGTTAGAAGAGAAGTAGTATACAGTCAGGTCCTTGTTTTCCCCATGTGCAGAAACTTGCAGGGCCAGATTCGCAGCTGAAGATCCTGCCTCCCAAGTCTCAGGCATATTTATTCCAGCATTAATCAGAAGGTGAGGTGGAAGCACTCATAATGTCCTAGCAATAAAGAGTAAGGCGAGAAATGGAGGAGATGGAGGGGAGGGAGAGAAATTCATTTGTTGAGAAGATGGAGTGACTCCCTCAAACGAAAAATTAATAATGATTAAAACAATGATTGAGACTGTCCATTTAAATTTTAAAGGTGTATTATCCCAACCAAGGGGGTCCAGTGCTCAGCACCTCTTCCTACTGATTACCATCTAGCTTTCCATTTTCATATAACCTTGAAATACAGTAAAGTCAATGTATGCACAAGGATTCTCTTTTTCTGATGGATCGAGTGATGTAAATGGATCAATTTTTTTCTTTTTGTCTATCATCCTTTACCTAGAATCTGTGTCTAAGTCCCTACACCATTTCTGTTTTAGAGGAATGAGAGGAGGCTCTGTGTGCACCCAGTATGCTTTGTGTTTCTGGTGGTCAGAGGTAAATCTGTTGAGCACAGGAAAACCAAAGAGATTCCTCTTTCTTTCATTTTATATCTGACTCGGTAGTTGGGAATGTGCAAAACTCTCAACTCCTTCTCTGAATGAAGACATTTTATAGCACTTAATTCCCACAGCAGCAATTGATGGCTTTATTCTTCCTCCTCCTCCTCCTCCTCCTCACGGCACCCATGCTGTTCTTCCTACAGCGGCATCGCAGCATTTCCTTTGCTGATCACAGTGGCTAGTTATTTTGCAATGCAGATAAACCCTCTTTGCATGATTTCCAAGGGAGAGAAACAGAACAGAAGATCCCCTTCTGGAAATCAGCTTCTTCTTTCTTACGTGCTGCCTTCCACTGTCACAAAAACATTGCGCACCATATCCTTCCATTCCAGATCTTATATCCAACAAGCTTTTGCTGACTACATAACCTTCACTAACCTGAAATTCCTGAGTACTCCCAGGAGCTCAATGCATCTTGGAATAAAATTTTTGTAATGTCATTTAAGGGTATTCCTAATCCAGAATTATTGAGGAGGCCTGGGTCATGGGAATTGAGTTTGACACTTGACAAATACTTGGCTTTGTGTAAATGGACAGGCCACTGAAATAACTGCCTTTGGATGTCACATGAAGAGAAATTAATTCTTTATTAACTTCCGCAATGATAATCTAATAAACTCATTTGGTCTACTAGTTTCAGCACTTAAAGCGCTCAGTCGATTGGATGCAAATAGGTTTTTTTTCTTCCCCTCTGGAACGGTGCCTCTGTGGTGTGCAAAGGGACACCAGTGTGAAAAGCCAGGCTTGGCAGGTCAGGATATGGTGCACATGTTCAGATCCTGCTACTGCTTAGGGCAAGAGAGGCAGGCACAGCAGAAAGACAAATAGCAGGGGCTAGAAAAATACTCTATCAGGAATGAAAAGGATTTTTATTAAAAATTCATATTTTAAACAAATTTGCTTTGACTTGAATTCAGATCCCTTTTCTTCTTAATCAGGTATTTTAAAATAATATACAAGGAACCGATACATTATCTGTTTCCTTTTAGTATTATAGCACAAGAGAGTCCCAGCCTTTAGGACTCTGCTGGATGCTGTACAAATACAAAGAAAGCTAGAGTTCCTGTCCTAAAATTTTAGTGGCAAATGCTAAAAATAAAAATGGAACTATATGGACCAAGCAAGCCTCTAATTCTAGAAGCCAAGTGTGTTCAATGAGAAAATAAGGCTGTAATATGTGACCAAAGTGTCAATCAACGCAGCCATTGCCACTTAGAGGTTGAATTTCAAATGTCAAGCCACAAGCTGCTGTAGACTGACCAGGAACCATGTGCAAAATAAACAAACAAAAAGGCTATAAAACACAGAGTAAAACTTGACCTCGTTCTGTTCATTTCAGAGGATGGACCTTCCCGTCGAGAGGAGGGATGCTAGCCGATCAGTCCGATGCACCTTCTGTGTTGTATTTCTATATGCCTGATTCTGTTGACGTAGACTTCAGAGTGTTCAAGGCTACTGCTTTGCCCATCGATAAGTTCGTGCAGCTGTGATCTTTTTCATATTGGTGCAAACTAGAACCACCAATAAACCTGGCTTTGATTAGAATATCTACACTGCACCACCGCTGCTTGCCCTACACCCACACAGCACATCCCCGCCAGCACTACAGCCCAACAGGACCCAGCTTAAAAAGCCAAGGCAAGGCATGCTTCTTGCCAGTAGGCAAGTGTTTGTTGCCCCTGTTGGTGCAGCACATCAAAAATGGTTCATTTGCAAAAGCCAAATATTTATTACTATTTACTAACCGAGTTGCTCCATAACAACACGAAAAATAGTGAAGTCTGTCTGTCAGTTCCGTGTAAATACATAATTTGCACTGGAATATATAAATATATGTACGCGTATTTACCTCTGATTAGTGGCAATTATCCTATGGAAGAGATGCTGGAAATAGAGCAAGGGTTTTCTAGATTGCCTTAAGTCTCAATAAATATATGCTCTCTACTTCTGTCTTTTCAGAGCCAACATGGGGTGGAGGACTTCTTCTCCGGCCCGTTGTGTCCTACTCTCTGGCTTCACTGTGGAACTGCCAAGGAGGTCAGGGTCCATCACCAAAGGGGCTGATCTCTCTGCATTCTTACGCAGTCAAAGGAAAAACAGGTTCAGGGTGATCCAGAGAGTCCAGATGAGCTTCCTTCTCTGAATCAGCCTCAGCAATACTAACACCAGCTTTGCTGCCTGAATACTGCTCAGACCAAAGTAACCAGCTGCCTTTATTTTGGAATATCGTTCTCACTGGCAGCGTGATGCCCTGGAGGACCTGAGCCTTGCTGCCTACATAGCTTCATAAATGGGATTTTGGCTTCTTCCTGAAAAAAAGTCTTCTTTTTTAAAACCTGTACTAATGAGTGGCATGTTGGAGACACTCCCCAGCCAGCCTCCCTGCTCGTTGCCCTCACTCCAATGCGTAGCCTTGCATCCCGGTCTCTAGGTTTGTCCCTCACCATTTATTTCTCAGTTTGGCATTGAACCTAATTAATAAGTGCGTACTGAATAGGCTCACAGGAGCACAGAAAGTAATCTGGAAGAGATCACCAAAGGTCCTGCAGTCCTTTCCTCCATGCCGCACCACCAATCCTACCTCTGTTACTCTCAGCAGACATTTAGCAGCCTAGTCTAACACCAATGCTGCATTTGTTAATGCTCAAGAGGAACGCACTGCAGCCCACAGACCGGGCTTCAGCTTCGCTAACACCGTGGGCCCTAGCAACACCCAGAAGCCAGTCTCTGCTGCTGTCAGGGTGGGAAATGAGTGTCTGTGACATGCTCCACCCTTTGCTGAGCTCTGTCTTGCTGTAGCCTTAGCCAAGGTCTCCACCTCTGCCTGTGAAAAGCAGCTGTTACTTACAGGCCACCCTCCACGTCCTCCCGATGCTGGATATAGAAGCAATAAAGAGGTAGGGACCATCCCCCTGTTTACAATATATTTTCATTATTTCTCACCAGCAGCAGCTGATGGGGAGGGACACCTCAGATGTGAGGTGAGAATCTGCTTCTCTCGCTCGGAGACTCTGCTGTTATTGCACTCTGCCACAGGGATATTCTTAATATCACAAGAGCGTGGATGTTGGATCCTGAGGTCTTCAAAGACCATAAATATCATGATGGCAGGTTTAGGGGTTTGTTTGGGGTTTTATTTCAAGTTTGGGGAGGTTTTTCCTCTTACAGAAGGAACAGAACGATGATGTTTCCCACAGCTGTAGAGTTTGCTATTCATTTCTCCTGGATGGACACCTGGTTTCAGGGACCATCTGCTGCTTTTTCCAAAGCTGATGCCATAAACATCTCCCCAGCTGAGAAGTAGGTGGGTGTCTCAACACAGCCTGCAGTGGTAGAGAGCCAGGACGTGGCAGAAGCGCAACCGTTAGCCGCGGTGCTACGGTTGGCTGCTGTGCAACACCACTGTCGTCTGCTTTCCCAGAGAACCGGGGACTTTCAACCATTCTGGGGGACGGGGGCACGGCCATGGGCTCCGGAGCACTCTCCAAACCAGGCTGGCACCATGCTGCAGTGCAGATCTCCTGCCTTCTTCCACCAGGAGAGGAGGATTTCAAAGAAGAAATTCCAGGCAGTGCAATACTTTTCAGAGCTCAGTTAGTTTTTGTAATCCCCTAGAAAGCAGTGTAAGAGTATCAAACCCATTTTACCAAGTGAATCAAGGCAGGGGTGTAGCAATAGCTTAGCTTAACCTATATAATGTGCTAGGGACAGTGCAGGCTCACAACATTGCCATGAAAGCACCATCCACTTGCAGCCAGGACAACTAGGAACTGAAATCTGCTGCATGGGACGTGGTCTGAGAGACACGCTTTCCAGTTCAAGAGGCATCATTGTGTCCCACCACCTCCCTGATTGCTGGACAGTGTGATAAACCTGGTTTATTACTGTAATACTCTTGTTTTCACAAAGATGAATGAGAATCAGAACGATGTTAAGACCAAGAGCAAAATTCTCTTGCATTAGAAAAATAAACTGCTTCCTCCAGGCTCGGAGAACACTCATTCATTACTGAGTCTTGTTTGCAAAGAAATTTTAAGCAAATGTTGGTAATAACAGGACACAATGGAAAATGATAGTCCTGTACAGTTTTCATATTGCATTAGTTCAGATCTACTTGCACCACCTCCTTAATCTCACCTTTCTCCCGCTGCTACCTCCCGGAGATTTCAGGACTACCTCCCTACATCTATATTTGGGTATAATTTGAGTGTAATTTGATACGTAATTAGGGTAGAATAGAAGACTGAGTATTTAACTACCCATACATCTCTCTCTAATTTAAATAATTCCTAATATATCTAACTAGTTTGCCTCATACTGCACTGATGTGTATTGAACTGGGGATAATGAAATAAGGAATGTGAGGGGGAAAAATGTTATTTCAGAGTCGGAAGATCACCAATTAATGACATGAAAAGCCTAGTGGGAATATCTGTACACTTAATGCCCCTTCTGCTTCGAATATAATGCAGCCATAGTCTCTGGCGTGAGGGCTCTCACAATAGTCTTTAGAACAACTTGTATTTCTGTGAAGCTGTCTCAACGTGATCAAATGTCCCACAGCTTTTGGACGGGACTTAAACATACAGAGGGTAAGAAATAAGATGAATTTCACCCTCGGCTAGCTTTAGCAAGGTCTTAGGCATTGCATTTAAGAGGGGAACAAATTGTCTCTTGCGGTTGTATCTTCTTCTTTCTCTTGTGTCTAGAGAGAAGCCAGATTTCTGGCTTAAAAAGGAAACCTCAATTTGAGATGGTTAAAGTTAGGTGAGTTCAGCTCTTTGGCGTGTGACTATACGTCCCTGACGACTGGGTACACTATGTCACGGACAGGGAATCCTTTAGCCGTTGAACGGGAGCTGGCTGGGTTTTATTGTGGTGAAACAGCACTGCTGGATTTCATCCTGCAACGTGGGAAATACTTTAGCACATTCCTCTCTTTAACAATATAAATTGTCCCGCTCATGCCTAAACAGGGGCAGGTGCTGATGGATGCGCAGGCAGGCAAGAAGTCAGATGTGGCGGCTACGCATCTGAGGTTTCAAAATGTCATTCTATCTTCATCGAGGGAGGGGGGTAAAATGGAAAAAACTGAAGTTTTTGAAGGGTAAAAAATGTTTAATTTTGATAAGGATGAAAAGGTTTATCATGATATTGGTTGGTTTCTTTCACACAATGTAAAATATAGCCATTTAAATGATATAATTTTAGTATGTAAAATATTGAAAATACAGTACAATGTAGCCTAATACCAGTTGGTTATTGGAAAAAACCAGTGGCTATGGAAGTTGTTAACCATTCCACTGAAAATTTCAATGAAATCCACTCTTTGTAGCGGAATGCTTTAATTTAAAGCGATCATTACTCTCAGTGGAAAACTACCTTTTCAGGAAATTTTCAGTCCACACAAGTATAGCAAAAAGCAGCCCGTGCACAGGATCCTGGCCAGCCTGGGCTCCCACCTGCCATGCGCTGGTGCAGAACCAACACTTTTCCCCATAACAAACACTGGGGCAAAAGAGTATCTCAGCTGGATTCCCCTGGGATATATTTTTATGGTTTTTTTCCTCAGCATAATCCCTCCTGTTCCTTCCAAACAATTCCTAGGGATGCCAACAGGACCTCTTGCATATCGGGGCGTGCAGCCTCCTGCACCCCATGGCTTCCCCCGCTCCACCGCTGCCTACCCGCGATGCCACCGATGATGCACACCCCAAAATGTCAGGTCACCTCGCTGTCCGGCTTAGGAGCATTGCTCCACAATCTTTCACGCTTCTAGGGCAGCTAAGCGGGGTGGCAAAATCCTCAGTGCTGACTTGCAGCATCTCCTGGGGGGCAGCTCCCCGCCTTGCTCCCATCACATCACCGCATTCCCGACGTGGTGTGGGCATCCGGAAACCCCCGGCTCACTTGCTCACACGCTCCCTCCCCCTGCCTTGTCAGGGTTTCTTTCTGTGCAGAACAGATGGGCACAAGCTGTTTGGGAACCACCGCCCTTCCCTCCCCCAGACCCGCGGAAAGATGCATCACCGGAGCAGGGAGCAATCCCCTCCCGGCTGCGGCACAGCACCCTTTTCAGAGGGGCAGGTAAAAGTTTAACCAGGCTGTCTTTCAGCGGTGGAGGCAGAGCCGCCTTTCATAGCCATGATAAATTGCTCCTGTCAAAACTACATGAATGCTCATATTGAAAAGCTCTTCTTTCTTTCTTTTTAACTTTCCCCCTCTCTCCAGTCACACGGCGTCTCTCGGTTGTTAGCCAACATTTAATGCCCACTTAGTCAAAGGGCACTTCCACTCCTTCTCGTCTCTCTGTCCTGTCCCCTGGGGCTGCTGGGGCTGAGTTGTCACAGAAATACTGATGGGGAATAAAATAAAAAACATGGGGTGAGGAAGAAACCCTTTAATGTTTTTAGGGCTTTTGATTTCATTTGGGTCCTTCTACCAGTAGTCCCTAGTCAAAGCAATTGTAGGATGGAGAGGTGGACAGACAGATATCTTCCAAGGAAGTTTCCAATTGTTGGTATGTTTTGAGTTAATAGGTTAGTTATATTTTATAATATTTTCCAAAGTTGATAATGAATGCATAACACAAAACAATGCAACACACCTCCTCTCCAGCAGATGTGCAGCAGCAAGGCCAAAGCATTCTGGAGGTGTCCCAGGGAGGCAGAGCCTGCCCAGCTCTTGATACAGTTCTAGACCCTTCCCCACCTGTCAGCGGGTGCCTTTGCTCCGTGGGTGCCCCAGAGCAGGAGCTACGGCTGATGTAACTTGGGGGGGGGGCTTGGCCATGGAATTCCCCCTGCTTCATCCAAAATTGCCTGGTTTTGTCAACCTCCTGGCCCTGCTGCAGCACTGCTCTGCTGGGGCTGGTACCATGATAGTGATGGTCACGGATCCCCTAAAACAGTTACGCTGGTCACAGAGGAATGGATAGGAGGATGGCCTGGTTGTCACCATCAAGACCCTGTGAACCAATTGTCTGTTCTTGGTTTGGGACTGATGGGAAGGATGGGTTTAGGGTGCTTGGCAAGCAACAACCCAGCTCGGCCTGGGCTGGCCAGTCACTCAACTACCTCAGGGTCGCACCTCCAGGAGAGGCGTTAAAGACCAATAAAGGGAAAATTGACCCAAACACACACCCAGAGCACCACGCAGTTGTGTTGGTGCCATATTTGAGCATGTAATAGCCACGAGCCCCTCTTCTCCTCCCTATAAGCTTGGTGTAAGGAGCAGGGATGACAAGGCAGGGTACAGCTGCCCCCCGCTGTGCTGCTCTGATGCCCATCCCCAGCCAAAGCCCACGGTCCGCTGGGACCGTGACGCTCGGAGCACAGCCGGTCTCCGGGCGCTGTGTTTCACCCGAGCTGGCTGCGGGAAATACCCAAACCTGGAGTGCTGCAGCTCCCGTTTTAGAACATCTCTCTCTTCTCTGCAGCGCCCAAGGGGTAAAAGCCACCCACAAATTCAGCACCAGACATTCAACACGCATCTCCTAAGAAGAGATTTCAGACCTATTCCCATGCTCTGCTCTAATTCCTTCCTCTCGCGTTTTCTGTCCATGCTGATAACTAGCCATCGTCCAGCACTCCCAATATATCCTCCAGACTGTAAATATATGTGCTGCTGCCCTGCTACAGCAATCAGTGACAGCAATATCTGGCACACACAGAGCTTTCCTAGGTGCATCTTTTCTGTGACAAATATTTCTGCTATGGTCCTTGTAGCTAGTTACAGTGTCACCACCCTTATCACTATCGGCCTCCCGTAGGGTTCAGCACTATCCACATCTATATATGTATTTTGGGATATTAATACCATCAAGACACTCTTGTTATCCCAGTTTGCTTGCTCATTAACCCTTGTTATACCCATATATACACAGTATACATGCAACGAAGACTGCACCGCTCTGACTCTGTTCCCACTTACTTACATTAGTTCCCACTTACCCAGATATTTTAATAAAGCTACACGGGTGAAGAAGACCAGGATTTGCCCATATGTACACTCTCATTTTAAGGGCTGCATTTCTTCTGACTGCAACAGAGTCACTGGAAAAGATTTGCCCTCCAATGAGCAAAAGAAAAGGGATGTTTGGAGAACAAACAGTAATCTCCAGAGGCTGCCATTCAAGAACCACATAAGCACAGGGTGAAAGTCAGGCCTGATCCTTTCTTCAGCTGGCTGCCCCCGTTTTCCCCAGCTCTGGCAGCAGCCTGCTGACATGTCACAAATTGTTTTCTCTCTCTGTGCCTCAGTTTCCCCTAGTCATGTACTGAGAAGATTGCTGATGATCCTCCTTTGGAAAGCACTTCTCAGTCCACCATCCGAAGTGCTGCAGTGACTAAGTACTTGTGATACCGGCTTAGCTGATGATGTGTGTGCTGGTCCCTACTTGTGCACAGCCTCAAAACTGCCTGGAGGGCCTTTGCATTGCTTCAGCTTGCAAGGTTCAAGCCCAGCAGCTCTGCTGCCGTAGTCTCCTCTCCCCTCTACGTACCACTTCAAATCAGCCAAGTTGCACCACAGTTATTAACTGGTTTTGACTGACTTCTTAAGTTAATTATAATTTCACAGGGTAATATCAAGCATGATTAAAACAATTAGGTTTTCCACCCCCCTACAATGCCTCACTCCCTTCGCTTTCCCTTCTTCTCCTCCCTCCTTCCCCTGCCTCCCTTCACCCTGGAAGTTTTTAGATACGCTTCTGCACCACTGCAACAAATTGTATGGTAGGATCTGAAATTATTACCCTCTTAAATGCATTAAACTGTTCATAAAGCAATTTGCAATGCCAGTTACCAAACTACAGTAAGCCTCCCAGCCTGACACCTCCCAAATGCAGAAGGTTTCTTGGCAGCCGTATCCTGCTGCAATGCTCTCTCTCTCACCAGAGTCAATGCCTGAAACTTAGGAGAAATCAATGCAATTATAGATATGAAGGTCCAATTACTGCAAAATGTGATCGGTCTTTATCTCTGAGTCCCTTCAAGAAAATCAGGGAGGCCTTTTCTTTTTTCCCTCCTGAAGGGAGCTGCAATATAATGCAAAAGGATCTTTTAACAGAGGACCAAAAGAGAGGGATGTCTGTCACTCAGCAGGCCAATTCTGATGTTGCCCGATACTGATTTCCCTTTCATACTGGTGAGATTATTCCTGATTTACATCTCGGTGCATCCATTGTGCCTGACGAAATCAGTGCCCGTCGACACCGCTATCGGGTTCCCAGCCCAGCACCCTGCATGTAGCCACCTCCTCCTCCCCTCCAGGTTCCTCGGGATAATTGTGCCCATTCGGGATCTTTTCCCCCGCTGCCAGCCCGCTCCCCCCCACACAGCCGGCCCGGCCGCGGGGCTGAAGGCGGCAGAGCAGGACGCGGAGCTGCCTGGCTGCCCCCCTTAGCACCTTGTGCTCGTCCCCCCGGGTGGGCTCGTGCCCAGCACGGAGACGTGACTGGGCTCCTAAAGGCATTGAAACGGCCTTCCTAGGAAAACAATTTGCAATCCCTTCTGGGCCAGACTTGATCCTTGTACCTGCCTAGCTGGGCTGATCCACGCCTGGAGAGGCCAGCCCCAATGAACCCGCATTTTCTGGCAAATATAGGCTGGTTTTGACATCCCCAACAAACAGGGGCAGAGAGCATGGTCTGCAGTCACCACGTATGCAATATGGGCAGGTTCTGCTCAGTGGCAGTCACGCACGCCGCAAGACGGTGATTTTATCAGAAAAACTGTCCCTCCATAGCATTGACTTCTGTACACAGGAGATCAGTGAGAGGGGCATGCATCTCTCTGTGCTTTACCTTCTGTCCAACAGAGCAGGATCCTGATCGGGGCCAGGACATGACTTCAATTATACAAGTAGGAATAAGTAACCATCTGCATTAAATAAGAACACAATCCTTTATCTGTGTTAATTAGAAATAAATTAAAGAGAGAGAAAAAGATATATAAATTAGCTAATAGTTAATTACTGGAACTATATTGAGAAATATATGTGTATATATAAAGTATAAAGCACAAAATCTGTTCCAGATTAACAAAATATTGGGGTTTATTTCTAGAACTGCAGCACAGGAATTTGTTTGCCACCACAGCCAAGTGTGAAGGCAGCCATTTATCATAAGCCTCACAGCACCTTGTTCAAGGATCCCAAAGCGCTCAGCAAACATAGATAAATAGACCATGATGCATTCCCAGAAGGAACCATTATCATCATCATTTAGCAGTGCCAGGCAGGAGCCCAGGAGTCCCAATCTCCATTCCTGCCTACACAGCTCCAGTTGGATCCCCCCTCCTCTTCTGGAGAGCACCCATCCACTTTCCCAAACCGCTAGTTTGCAGCCAAAAGCTGTAGGAGCCAGGTTGTCACCAAGCTGAGATTTGGGGACAGCAGGGCTGTATCACCTGGGCTGCCTTCGAGCTGTTGTTGACCCTTAGCAGCACCTTGATCCGTGCCTTTGCCCTGCCGACGTCCCCCAGCACTAAGCACCGCAGGCACAGCCAGGCTCCCCAGGAGGGCACCCAATGGAGCAGCAAACGACGGGAACATGGTCCTTGGAAGCCCATTGCCCTCTCCCTGCTCTGTCGTTTGAAGTGCATTTTAACAAGCAAGGAAGATCTCCTGTCCCTGTGTGAGCAGAGGAGGGCTGCACCGCAGCATCGAGCAGCTTCCCCGCGTCGCACTCGGGCATTCGACCCCCTCCAGCTGCCACGTTTGAACAGGGAATGTTAAATGGGCTGTGTAATCTCTTTAAACAAAATCCCGGCTGCATTTTTACCCTGGGAAGAAGAGGGGGAGAGGACAGCGTGAAGCTGAACGGCGGGTCGAAATGCGCTCGTGCGAGCGGCAAGCATCTCTGTGCCGGTGTATTTATAGGTGCCGACTGCGTCGTGGCGGGGCACAGAGGCAGCCGAACACATGCTGCCTGTCAGCACTCGCTGCTGCCGACTGAACAGCCTGCACACGTGTCCTCACCGCCCAAAACATGTGAAGAAATCCCGAGAATGCTCTCCACACGCCAGGGCATGGACTTAAGAGGCCTGAGAAAATAAATAATCACAATATATGTGAGGGTTTTTTTCTTTTCCTTCCAGATTCTGGACCCGACTTCACATTTTCAAGGGTTTCCAACCACAGCAGCATCTATTTCCTTCTCCTACCTTTGCTTTTCCCCTCAAATTTCGTACGTATTTTCTTTTCTCACCGCACCACAAGAATTACAATAAGTAATTTGCCTATCTGAGGGTACAAAAATTGTGTTACTGTACAGACTGGTTTTGCAACACTGAATGCGTGTTGCCTGTTAGGGGTGTAAACGTAGAGTTAATCCTGCGTTTCATGGCATGCGCTTTCTCTGTACTTGTTTATTCCACATTTTATGTCTGCCCCAGGATGGATCAAACTGTTTAACCTTTGATTGCAAAGTCAGTAGAATGACTCACTTGGAAGCTAAAATGTAAATAAATATATGCATTGCTAAATAAGTCAAACACTAATACACTAAAACAAGGCTGATAAATATCCTGATTAAAATCATACTTAAATAAATGGGGCAAATTATCAGACAGTGGGTTTAAAAGTAATAATTTCAGGGCATAACTCAACACAGCACATCATAGTAAGTAAATGGTTTTAATCTTTGATTTTTCTTTACTATATGTGAAGAGTGAAATCTTTTCTATCACAGTTGTTAAGTGAACCCTAGTATTATCACAAACGCTGCAAAAGGAGATGAAATATGGTTGATTTATTGATAAATTAAAAAATCTTTTCTTGATTACATTGACTGCAAAATGCTCCAAGCCTCTTAAACCTCCCAGTACAGCACAGAAAAGTGGGGAACTGGGAAATGATCTCCCTCTTTGCCAGCATTCCTGCCCTAACTGCGCGTGCCGGCAGAAAAAAGTTAGCCTCCTGCACAGGTACCTTCCCCTCTGGCACTAAATTACAAAGCGCTACCCCCAATTACAGTCTCTAAAACCATTAGCAGTTAAGAGAAAATAATCCCTGCAATTTGTGCAGCAATAAGTATTATGTACGATGGAGGAATATGCAAAAAGGAGCGTGGCAGATCTGCGGGGAGGACGAGTCTCTCGGCTCAGGACTGCCACCTCCCTGCTCCTCGCAAAGTGGAGAACTGCTTCAAGCAATTTTTTTTTTTTTATGTTCTATTTTCTTGTGTCTCGTCCTTACTAAACTGTCTCAGCATAGCAAGCCTGTCTGCAAGGACTTGCATGTTAGCACGTCATTTTTTTTGGCTCCCCTGCAAGAAAAGGTGGTGTTTGCCTCCCACGTTGGATCGAGCCCTCCGAACCCGGTGTTTCCACATTCTTGATTGCCCTGCTGTGTGTGAATCGCATACCAACTAACTAGTCCTTTAGATCACCTTCCTAGTTCAATTTTTTTCCCCCACATGCTGATTGAAAAGCAAATTAAATACTTTTTCTACCACCAATTTCCTTTCTTCTTATACCTGCCTGCACTTACTATTTCTGGAGAATCTTATCAAACGAGCAACAGGTTCCTAAAGGGGTGGTTCGGCCCCTAGGTGACAACCTGGGCTGATAATTTATTAAGGGCTGGGCTGTTAGAGGAAGATTGCTCTGAAGTGCTTTGAGCTGAGCATCCTGGAGGGGATGCAACAGAGAGCACCCTCCCCTGCCAGGCCAGCCCATGGTGCACCCAAAGCAGGCATGGCTCGGAGGAGACAACTGAGGGTGCAGGGTCTTCTGTAATTTACCAGGAGGATTTCGACCTTCTCAGATTAGTTATTTAGCTCTCTCGCTTGCCACCCTGGGATTCTCCAAATAGCAGCCCTCGTTTAGCCTGTTCTCCTGGCAATGCAGCTCCTGCATAAAGCAGTTTCTGTGTTTTAGGCATGCTTTCCTTACCCATCTCACACCGACCCTTTAGCCTTCAAGAGATGAGGACTGAAACTGAAAAAACAGGGTCCTAGAATTCAACCTGGATCAGTCATGGAGTCATGCCAGTGACGTAAATAGCTGGAGTAAAAAGAGGAGGATCTGTAACTCCTTAAAAATTGCAAGGGGAAGCCCAGATTTTAGGCATGTACTTGAATTTTATTGGAGTGGGATTTGAAGTGTGTGTTCTGATGCAATCCTGGATCAAAATGCACTCTTAAAAGGAGGCCTAAATAACTTGCGTTTGCAGATAAGCTCTTCCTCTCGCTGCCCTTGTACATGCAAGATGTGATCAAGGCAGCTTCCAAAATTGCAAAAGGGCTTTTGGGACTAAATCCCAAATCACACTGATGTTCTTCCCAGTGAGGACGTTAGGGTTTGGCATAAGAGTTTTGTTGAGTTTCCACATGCCAAATCTTGCCTTTTCAAACACACATGAGCTGATACCAACTGGCACCTGATCGTACCAAGAGACAACTTCCTTTTGGAGATCTTCTGTTTCATCTGCTGCTACCAACCCGTGAACAAAAGAGGATTCTTGAGCAGAGCAATTCAGATAGTATAAAAATGATTTCTTTTTGCCAGCACAGTTAGCTAGAAAGCTTTACATTCCCTATTGACATTACCTAGATAAAAGATTGCATTGCCTGCGCAATGTTATTGCCTCCCGTCCAAAGCCACAGTCACCCACACCCTCCCTGAAGTTGAAAATGAAGTTTCCCCACCCGCCTCTCAGCCTCCAAACTTTGATCACAATCCCAGCAGATGCAAAATATTTGCAGTAAGAGGTGCCAGTGCCGTCAACTCGCCACAGTAGCTTCCAGTCAAAATGTTTGCACGCACACTTCAGAGTATCATTTATCTTGAGGGATGTCAACTCTAAAAATGTTAGCGCGTGTCACTGTCAAAGCAAATGCCAGAAATTAGCTTTCTTTCATCTGAAAGAAGAATAATTAACTTTGCAACTGTTTCCAAAAGTGCTAATTAATGGGTTTCACCAACTTGACTTGTCAGGATACATCTTGATTGGAACAACAGCTTGCTCTTCCCCTTGAGGATTATGGCTCTTCTTTTGGACTCTTTTCCTCATCCAATTTAGTGAGTTGCAGAAAATTGATGTCATTTATAACACAAAAATAAACATGCAAAAAAGGGAAAACCCCAGAGACAAGTTACCATTTATTAATTATTTGTGTACTTTTCTCTATTAGCAATAATGTAAAAACACAGTGTTGCATTTTAACAGAATAATCTTTAAACAAGATGGGATTTTGTTGGCGTTTAGCTTCCTGAAAAACCTGGACAAGTCTTCACCTGAGATGTCTCTCTGCATGGGGATGGCTCGGACTGGCCTGGAGGGTGGGAGCAGATCTCCCTCTCTCGTCTTGGAAGTCTTCTTCTGGACCTAAGTCTAACATTGCCTAGGGGTCGACCCTCCAATGCTCTGAGCAAACTCCAACTCCAGAGAGCACATTTTGACTATTTAAATTCCTCCAGCAGTTTACACAACGTATTTTCTTTTCCCAGCTTTCCACAAGGCTAAGTTGCCTGACTTTCAATACCGAGCTCCTTCCCTGTCAAGCCATGTCACTATTTGGATGCGTTCCCTCCTTCCACCAGGATGGGGTCTGTGCTTTGTCCGCCCGCGTTGAGATGAAAAGTAAAATGCCTGACTTTGCCAATGGGATTCAGCCATCCCCATCCCCCAGCCAGTCAGTGGGAGTCAGATCACACTGCCTAAATCCCTGAGACCCTTTGAAAACCCAAAAGCTTGGATGCATCTTACAACTTAAGGAACTGTGGCCTGGAGAACCAGTGAAGGTCATGGTCAGACTTTATATAAACAGCCTGGAGAAGTCTCAGGCCCTTATATGTGTTCCTGGAAATATAAAGTAAATCAGGAAATCAAGTGGAAAATCCAGGAGGTTATTATTAAAAATCCACAGCTCAATTATCGTTATAATAAACCTTATATCAGAGGTCATTTACATTCATGGTAATTAGGGAGGAAGGTTATGGTTTGAGAATAACTGTATATCAACTAAAGAAGAGTTTTATTGCAGGAAACTTGTCCCTAACACTGCTACCTAAATCGGTCATGCCGGGCTGGCATGCAAACTGAAATTGTGCCCACCTGGGATGCGGAGAGCTCCTGCAGGCACCCACCCCTCAGCAGCTGCTTCCAGTTCTCCCAGGACGGCAGCAGGTCTGGGCCATCTGAGCCAGCCCCTGCCCCTTCCAGGTGGAGGAAGGAGTGGGATGACATATAAAGGAGTTAATGGAGCACGGGGGGCTGGTGTGCTTCGGAGAAGAGCTGGAGGGAGGACAGGTCTTTAGGAGAGGTACTGTGTTTGGGGTATGCTGTGCTCTGAAAGGTTGAATTTGTGTGGGTGCTGTGATATCCTGTCTGGTTTCTTCCTCTGATAAGCTGGGTTCTCCTTGTTGCATGGAAGGAGAAAAAAGAAAAAGGGTGAGGACATCTGAGTAAGAGATATGGTTGTGTTAGTTGTTTTCTTTCCCAGAGACTTGTGCTAGGCTTTGGGGTCAAAGAAGGAAGTCTCTAGGCTTGTGTGCCCTCTGAGCTGGGGCTTTGGGGAAGAGCTGGGAGGTCTGGCTCAAGCAAGGATCCCTGCCTTGTTGTTTATGCAGGACTTGATGGTGGTGGCTCTTCTAAAACTTCATTGTGAGAGGTGGGGGGGAATATAACCTGGGAGCCACAACTGAATTCAATAAAGAATAGTGGACCTCTTGCATGGGCTGGTGACCTCTCTATCTTGGTTTTTGCTGAGCTGTGCCTTATACTCAAACTCTGGTGGTAAAGGGTTAATAAATTACTAACTATGTACATTAGGATGTAAGGGACAGGTGGTTGTATGTGTTTAAAAGCATGTCTAGGAGTAGATGAGGTGCCTACAACCATGTGTTAATGTTTTAAATTCCTGACAATTGATGGATTGATAAGTTTTAAGTAACTTCATGTTTTTGAGCTGTTCATAAACTCTCTGTTGATGTGTCTGTAGCCTGAGCAGAGTCTTGCACTGGCTTCTCATAGTAATGAGCCCCAGATGAATTTCAGTCTGGCATTTTCATTGGGGGGGGGGCGCTGGAAGGGGGAGGAGAAGCTAACTTTGACAGAGGAGCACAAACAGTGTCACGAGATGGGACTAACACCCTGAAGGAAATCCATTAGAATGGTTAAACTAAGTCTTCCTGCCACCTGATCACAGACCAGCCTGTAAGAGTTAAACCTGAAGCAACTTCACCTTCAGGGATGTCAACATTATTTACTGGATGCTTCTACTTAATTTCTTGCTATATTTACACTTACAGTAGAGGCTAAAATCCTGTGTCACTACATTTTTAAGTGGAGTCTATTTTTATCTATGGAGGAAGGGAAGAATTTTGACATTTACTGGAATGTATGGGCTTGTCATAGCTCTGGAAGAATAAATAATTCTGGAAGAATAAATCTCTTGCCTACTTAATTTCACTCCTTGAACTTCACCTGTAGAGTCCAGTCAATCCACTAGATTAAATTTAGAGCAACAAAAAAATACTTAGGGCATAAATTTCTACTGGTTTCCTATTTCAAATGGCCCTTTATTCTAAGCAGATGATGTGAGCGTATTTGAGCTGGTTTCCCATTCACCTGGTGCTGAACATACAAGAACCTCTACAAAAGTTGGCCAAACACTAGTAGGAAGAATATTTATGTAATTAAAATGAGGAAGAAAAAAATCCTTTATGCAGAACTTGGTACTGTCTTCAGATGCACGCTAGGGCTATTCTAGGTATCCTGGGAATCACTGGAAATGGCAGAGAGCTGGGCTCAAGTCTGGACTGAACCCTTCCTGAGGCCAAAGGAGTCCTTGAAAAAAGCCTGTGGTATTTTATAACGTGTTTGTAAACACGAGGGGAGTTTCGTCAAGTCCCTGAGGTCTGATGCCGAGAGTAGCACAGACCATGTCAAACCTGGGTTGTACATGGACAAGTGGTACCTAAAAATACCAGCATTGGTTCTGGCAAAGGACACTGTCAGATGCTTTTTGTCTTCCACTTCAAAAATTCAGTGGAAGGGAGAAATCCTCAAGGTTTAAAAGGAGGGTGGATAGAAAGGGAGTCACGTTGCATTGCATCATTTCTGGATGCATTTAGCAGGAGAAATGGTAGCTTTTCGTGCAAATGTGGGTTTGGCTGTAAGGCGCATGCTGAGGCTCCTCGCCACTGGTGGCTCTAGGCGGGGTGGCTGAGCGCGAGGGAGGCTGGGGCCCAGACTGATGAGTCCCTGGGGAAGGACGGGACTTCTGCACAGTAAGGACTGAGACAACAGCTTAAAGACAGCGGGGATTTGAGTGAAGTGCAAAACTCCCTCTTTGCTGTGTAACTCCCCACCCTGTGTGTGTACGCGTTGGTATAACGTGACATGAAAAAATCCCATGTCTGCTGCAGATGAAATGGGCTGTATGCTGCAGTCCTTAAGTTCCATTTTATTCTGCTTTCAGGGCCCCCCAAAATGGTTATGGCAGCATCTAAGAAAAAAAAGTTAATGCTGTTTGCATGCAGAGGCTTGGCCTCTCCACCCAGTGCTAGCTGGGGAAGCTCCCTTGTGCTCTCCTCTGCGCTTCCCCAGCAATGCTGTCCCTGCCAGTGTCCTGCCCCAGCTCGGCAGCAGCAGGACACCCGCCCTGCTGGGCGCAGACTTGCTCCTGCGTGGCTGGCAGCAGAGTGGGCTTTGCCGAGGGACTGGTATGCAGATGATGGCTTTTGTCTCTGTTTACTGGAGTGCATCTTGTAACCAGATTCCTCCCCAGTGCATATCCCCCTTCCCACCCCCCCGCTACTGACAATCCGTCCGGATTGGGCTCCTTTACTAAAAATTGGTTGGGAATGAAGGGTGGTAGAAACTTTAGTGTTATACATTATTTTCCTTCTCTCCCTTCTCCCCCCTTCTCTTCCTGCATGATGAATTGCCTGGTACTGAGATGGTAGCTCCAGCCCAGGCACTTAGCAATCTCCTCCTGGTCCCTTGCACAGACAGATGGGACGGCCCATGTCTTGACCATGATTGATTAGCTGGAGAAAGCCTGTTGAGTGGAGTTCCATGAAGATTGATGCTTTCTCCCTCTAACAGCATTTCCAAAAAGTTTCTATTACATTTTGATTATGTTTATAGAATCTTACTGGTCTCCGGAAGATTCAATCTTCTTTTTCCCCCCTCTCCCCTCTGTGCAATGTGTGTAACTTCCCTCCTGTGCATATGCTGTTCATCCATCTCCTACCTTTATTCTTTTAGGGGTGCTCCCAGAGGTGTCTCAGGACAGTTCCCTTCCCAGGTCCCTTCTGTCCCCTCCAGAAAAGGTACTTCCTTGCTAGTTGTTGCCCTCTGGCTTGCAGAGGCCACAGACAAAGTGGGAGTTCCTTGGCACTAGATGCTGCCTGCCCATATGTGGCCTCTAAAAGCTGCAGAGCAGGAGGGAGGAGTATTATCTGGGATAACTTGGTGGAGAACTGAAACGTGGGACCACCAAGGGTGGCATCTGGATGAAGAACCACTGTCTCCCAGTGCAAGAGGCTGTGGCTCCTACCTGCCCACAAATACCTGCTTTGCCCTGCCTGGATTCCCTGCAGCTGGAGGGCTCTGCTCAGCCGCTTGCCTGTCCCAACTCAGCTTGCATCAGCTCAGACGCAAGTCCTTAAAAGCGGCAGGAGCTTTTGAGCCTGGGGCTCAGTGTGTTTGGCCAGGGAGGGGGCCAGAAAGATAACTAGTTCAGCATTGCAGCTGGGTGAGGGGAGGCAGCAGGGCATGTCCCAGTGCTGGCTGTATTTCAGCATCGCTGCAGGAAGAGGACTTTGTTTTACAAGGGAGGCTCAAGTCCTGTGTAGTGTGGTCCAGGGTTGCCCATCTAGGAAGGCTAATATATTTTTCAGTAGCTCCATAAAATGTGTAGGTATGTGATGATTCATAAGTAATAACTTTGGTATAGTGCTGAAAAATGTGCTCACTGCTGCACAGAAGCAAAGATAAAGTTGGTCCCTGACATCAGATAAATCGACTCTAAAATGCTGGGCTTCTCAAGTGTTTGAAAGGAACCTTTTCAGTTGGTTCCTAATTGTAGCAAATAATTACGTTACCAAATCTCATTAAGAAACTGGCTCTCCTGGTCTTCCCTTCTTTAATTAAATGGAGAGCTGCACTCTTTTGTGGAACAAGTCTCAGGCAGCCACCTTGCTTTCGCTGGGGTATCCTCTCTAGGAAGCGGAGCCGCTTCCCTTGTGCCACCTCAGCAAACGAGCAGGAGCTGCATGTCCACGTCTGCCCCGAACGGTGGGAATGGTCCCATGGAACGGCCCCAGGGCTGCGTACGCCTGCGTGGGCTGAGCACAACGCCTGTGGCGCGGGAATGGGAAATGGCTTGTGGCTGCCTGTCTGCCGCTGTCTGTGGGGAGGAGGAGGATGTAACCTGATGTGTGCTTTTCTCCCTTCTCTCCTTAGTTGAGAGTCTGTGCAGCTGTGTCCCAAAACTTGAGATTTTATGGGTGGGGTAAAGCAGAGCATCTACCAAGAGGCCTTCACGTGGAGCTGTAACCATCTTTGCCGAACAGGGACTGCAGTCCCCAGCTGGCAGGCAGCAATGCCCTGGGCAGTAAAAGGCACTGGCGATGCCCTGCGTTAAGCGGTAAATGCAGGTAGGGGACGTGAAGCCAGCGTGTGCGGCTGAGCCACGGGTGCGACCTGGAGACGGCAGCTGCTCGCTACAGCCCTGCAATGCAAAGGAGGGAGGGATGCAGGGAGCTGGCGCTGCCTCTGCCAGCCTGGGTGCCTGCTGCGATGGCGGTAATCGCTGGATTCGTGTCTCTGCTTCTCTGTGCTGGCTGAGAACCATGAACTGTTTTACACTTGAGGAAACTGAGATCAAAGGAATGATGAACATAGTTACTGAGGAGGCAGGTGAGAGGCAAAGACAGGACCAGTGCTGTCACAGAAGAGCCTTCCTCTTCCAAATGCCTTTCCAGGGCCACACAAGCTATGTGGCACCTTGATGGGTCAGTAAGACACTCTGGAGAATGTCTCTCCTTGCTCCAGTACTGTCCCTTTGCCAGGACACTGGTGCAGCACTCCTGTTTCCAGGCATCACCGTTTACCTGCAGTGTTTTAGCTATACTCTCAACTTGGAAAAATATACCAGTTGCCCTCTGGTTTAATGTTACCACGCTTGTATGTCCCTGGGTGTGTGGTGAGGTAGCAGCCATGCTGGGGGCAATCTTGTTAAGGCAATGCAGTGCTTGACTTGGGTATTTTGCTCCTCAGTGGGGTCACTTGCCCCAGCTGAGCTTCATCTCCCTGAGGAGATCCCCTTGCCACAGGCTGGAGCTTGGCAAAGCTGGCTTGGGTATTCCCCTGCTACTCTGCAGCATTGACGCAGCCTGTGGGGCTTGTAGAGGTGACGTGGTACCCGCATCGCTAGCAGGGGGGCCACAGGACATGTGGAACTGCAGCTAGGCTACCTGCTGTGTGTCCCTGCATCAGCTGGGGTGTGTGTGCCCGTGTCCACACAGCCTATCCTCCTGATGGTGGAAATTGCTGGTATATAATTGCTAGTACAAGCCATGCATGGGCTTCTGCTTTAATTTTTTGTGCCCCTTCTCCTTGTGTGAAATCAGGCTGGGCAGGAAGCCCATGATTTGTGTGATATGTTACAACTACATGTGGGAGAGGCATGTGTAGGGATTCCCCCTCCCTGTGCAGGCGATGGTGTGGTACCCTGGGATGCAGCCCTCAACCCCTGAGGTCTCTCCCTCCCCATTAGCTTGCCTGCCTGCCCCTGCCATACCAGGCTATTTTTTAAAATACAGACCCCATTTTTTATTTCTGCATTTATTACAAATGCAAATTACAGATGAAAGCATCAACTACACAAACCATTACTCAGAGGAGCATCTTTCCAACTGCTGGACTTGGACTGAACAGCTTGTGGTTAATTTGCTATATAATCACTGCCTGCAACAGGAAAGCAAGTGCTTCAACTGTGCTAATATTATGAAAGGGGAAGTTAACCATAGAGATAAATTCTGAGGAGCTGCAGCTGGGATGAAAGAGGGAAATAAATGTAGCTGGAGTCCAGGCTTCAGGCTTGCAAAAGTGGCCGCTTGGATATTTAGAGGTACAAAAGATAAGAGTTCAGGTTAAACATGTGTGTTTGAAGTTGCTTTTAGCCTGAATATATTTCCCCCAGAAGCAGAGAATCCCTGCAGCTCCCATTGACCTGCGATTTGAGCAGTGCCCTGGACTGTACACAGGCATGCAAATGTAATAAACTGCACTGCCCGGATTTCTGGGTGGCTTCCCAGGGCAGCTGCTGTTTGCAGAGGCAGGCACGGGCACTGTGACACAAAGGCGATGAGCATGTGACACTTTATCTGGCAAAGATTTTGCTGGGGGGGGGGGGTGTCTTTCCCATCACTCAGGTCTGTGGTTTTGGCCTCTTGCACAAAAGCCAGGGAGACTGTGTCCCTGGGCTGTTATGGGAAGTGTACCCCCACTGTATGGTGCTGTGGAAAGGGATCAGTGGTATCTCCAGAAACAACCTGTAGTGTGCAACAGGTCCGCTTCCCCCTGACAGAAGAGATGCTGAACTTACCAGGGCAGAGTGCCCTGCTGAAGAAGCCATGTCGCCCTGGGACTGAAAGCATTACCGTGTTGTGGCAGTGCTCTGTACCCCATGAATGTGTCAGCTTCGCCAGAGCTGGTTTAAGACCCCATGTGTGAGACTGAAATAATATTTAGACCTTCCCAAGTGCCCAGATGTCCTTACCCTTTCATTCCTGTGCCTCCCAATGTAATAGCAGTACAATGCTCGGGCTGCTTTGCAAAGTGCTCTAGGGGTTAAAAAATGTTCCTGTAGATTATCTCTCGGGACAAATCTAAAGTCTTGTCAACTCTCTTCTCTGGAGGCTTATGAGAGGCAATAGCTGCTAGATTAGCAGAGATAGGAGACATAGGAGTGGGAGAGTGAATCAGCTCAAGATGGGTGAGCTGGTTCTTATGAATCAAGGGAGCTTCAGCTCCAGGAACGCTGTAGATTCACATCCACCTCGGACACCTGTTTGGACTTTGAAATGTTTGAGTTGGGTTGCTCGTTTCCCAGGCCTGGAACAAAATCCTGAGGTTAGGGAGAGGGCATGAAATGTCAGGGGACAGTTTGTACCTGGGAGGAACTAGCTGAGTCCTCTGAGCAGAAGGCTGAGGTTATTGCTATGGGGGGGAGCTGGAGGGTTCCCTGCAGCAGACCCTATGGCACAGGGGCGGTGGAGGTGCTCTCAAGCCCTGGTTCAGCCCCACCACTATGAATAAATTGTGCTGACAGTGCCATATACTTGGCACTGGGAAGAGCCTACCCTTGCCAGAAATTTGGCTAAGCAGCACCAGTAGAAAGTGCCATTAACCAATTCCCAACACAGGGAAGCTTTCATGGGACTTTCAGGCCATGAGGGCATATAGCAAAGGTCATTGCAGGTGGTGTTAGCCCCTGATGAACTGGAGTTTTGAATGACTGACCATAACAGGGCTTTGACGTTTCCAGAGCTGAGTTTGATTCTTGAACCTTCTTAATCTTAGGGAAGCGTCCCTTGGTCTTTTGTTTTTTAAATCCACAACACTTTGTCCTGTCTTGAGATATGAGCATTTCTCTTCTCAAGGTGATGGGTAAAAGCATTTTCCTTGCCTCCTTGTTATTTGCTATGGGACAGTGGTAACTCCCAGCTCTAAACTGCAGCTCCAGAAGTTAATCATTGAACAGACAGGATGGAGATGCTCAGGGTGCATATGTAAAGAACAACAGGGCCAGAGGCCCTGTGTTGGCAGGGGAGTGGGAAGAGAAGGCAAGGGTGTCTGGACCATGGCGGGACTGTTGCATCAGTGCTGGCCTTGCAGTTTGACTCCCCAGTCAAAACAGATGAGCCATGAAGCTTTAAGCTCAGTCAGGAGCGGGGTGCTAGGGGGGCATATCACAGCAGAGATCATCAAGGCTTAGTCTAGCAAAGACCATCCTGAGACATGTATCACAGTACATGGTGTACAGTGATGTTACTTGCTTGGGTTAGGTTATGCCAGCTCAGCTTGACGCAGCAAAAATTGTAGGGGAAAGGCACTCCCACCTATGGGTCATGAATGAAGCTCACTTCCCCCTGATATCATCACTTCTTAATGCCCAGAACAAGGATGGTGTGCCTCTCATGAAGGGAGAATTTCTAGAATTGCTCATTAGCCTGCTACCTAAGAAAGAGCTACAGCTGGAGACATCAGAGGTCGGATCCATCTCCCTCTGCTTAGACCCCTGCAGTCCATTTCCTTCCCTTGCATGGCTCCAAAACCACCTGCATTGGTGCCACTCACGATGGGCATCGCTGTGCGTGAGGAAGCTGGTGTGCCACAGGGATGTGCAACTCTCCTTGGTGTGTGGTGTGATCATGGCAAGCAGGAGCAAGAAGCCTAAAGTCGTCTGGTCAGGCAGCTCACCTGAGACTTTCCAGCCATGAGATGGGGATGGGGAGCAAGGCTCGGAGGAAGGTGTGAGCAGGCTGCTGTGTGCGGCAGAGGCTGGTGGAGCAGCCATGCGTTGTTAACTTCTGCTGTGAAGAGCTGCCCAAAGCAGCAACCGAGGGACTTCCCAGTGCAGCCGTCAGCAAACTGCAGCCTTTGCACAGGCTGATCCCTGAACCTCCTGCTGAGAGCAGAAAGGAAAGAGCTTAAAAGTAAAGCAGCTGAGAGCGGCTGCTACCAATGCCAGAGCCTCCTGAGCTGTTGGTGTGTGTCCTGGTTTCAGCTGAGAGAGTTAATTTTCTTTATAGTGGCTGGTATGGGGCTGTGTTTAGGATTTGTGCTGAAAACAGTGTTGGTAATACAGAGATGTTTTAGTTGCTGCTGCACTGGTCAAGGACTTTTCAGCTTCCCCTGCTCTGCCAGTTCCACAAGAAGCTGGGAGGGGACACAGCTGGGACAGTTGATCCAAACTGGCCAAAGGGCTATTCCACACCATATAGTGTCATATGCAGTATATAAAGCTGGGGAAGAAGGAAGGAAGGGGGGGAACATTTGGAGTGATAGCATTTGTCTCCCCAAGTAACCGTTACACGTGATGGAGCCCTGCTTTCCTGGAGATGGCTGAACACCTGCCTGCCCATGGGAAGGAGTGAATGAATTCCTTGCTTTGCTTGCATGCGTGGCTTTTGCTTTACTTTATTAAACTGTCTTTATCTCAACCCACAAGTTTTCTTTATTCTTCCAATTCTCTCCCCCAGCCCACCGGGGGGAGTGAGCGAGCGGCTGGGTGGTGCTTAGGTGCTGGCTGGGGTTAAACCATGACAGTGTGACTTGGGCACACCAAGGTTGGTGGTCTGGTAGATGTGCTGTTTTCAGTGCTGATTTTTGGGGTGCAGATCACCAAATTGTTTCAGAGAAACTTCAGTACAGAGCAAAGATCCTCCGGACTACCCTTACAGTATCACAGCATGAGGAATCTGCTTTCTCCAGCATGGGAAACAAATGCAGAGGCACTCAGAACACAGACCTCATACTTGGAATATGATCTAGAAGTTCCTTTAAGCTTAAAGCTCCTTTTTCTTCAGCCCTTGTGGAGCTAAAACTCTTCAGAACAGCCTCAGAAAAAGGCTGCAAATGCCATAAAGACTGAGAAAGCCAGGAAGATGCGAAGAGGGGGATTGCTTTTTCAAAACTAGTCACTTCTGCAGTCTTGTAATGGGCAGCTTTACAACCTGGGTGCATTGTATATCAAGTTTTTATGTTGGCTTTAAGTATTTATTTTGTTATAGCCCTTCAGAGGTACTAATTTGCTTTGTCACTAGGCCCTTTGATGAAAGCAGCTTGATACTTTAAGGTAACTTGCCAAAACTGTCTTCCAGGAGAAATGAGTTGTGGTTAGGACATGGCCTCTTTCTGTGTGCAACTCTTTAAGTAGTTGGGTGCTGGCATTAGAAAATTCAATAGTGTTCTAGTGAATAAAAGGGAAAATACAATAAGCCATTAAATAACCTGCTAATCTTTCAAAAGAGAAGGAAAGCTCAGTGTAGACAAGGTTCCTCCATCATCTTCCCACATAGCTAAGGTGAATTCACAATCAAGCTCCACTCCACCATCAAAGGGGATGGGTTAATGAAGTGACTATGTACATACCCATGTCCATGTAAGGGCCAATTTCTAAAAGCATTTCAAATTTCCTGGCATTTTTTTTGCATGTAAAAATTGCTCTTACTGGTGTAGACAAAAGGCAGGGTTTGTTCTGCTTTTTGCATAACAAACCCTGCCTTTGAACTGCTGAAGCAAAAATTGTGGATACACATTGAGAAGCTGCTTTTGGTACCTTTGCCCAAAGTCTAAATGCTTCAGAGCAAAATCAGGATAAGTGATTTAGAGAATAATCAATAACATTAAAATCAACTGGCAAAGAAAAGACCCTGCATCCATAATGTATTTTCTAGATATTATTAAATAATACATCACAAGCAAACTCCTGAGTGATGAATTTGGCAGCTGTTCGCAAAAGGTGATAAACCCTGGTACTATCCTTCCTCTGCTCTCCTCCTGAGGAGGTGATCAGCACCCCTGTGGAATAAGTCTCCTTCCTTTTGGAAAATGGTCACTAGGCAGACCTTAAAGGTGTTTTGATGCCAAAGGCACATCCTTCAGATGTGACTGAGCCTTGGGGTTGTGCTGGTCTGCGGGCAGACGTGCTCTAATCTTGAATGAGGGAGACAAATATTTTTGTATCTAGTCTCAAATGGCTCTGCACGTGGGATGTTTGGTGCCTCCTCAGCCCCGCTCTGGGAAGGCTCAGCTGGCTAGTGGGGGGCAATAAGGCTGTGCCTGAGAGGAGGCTGGAGCAGTGGTCCTGGGCATGGGATGACCGGTGTGGTGGGGCTCTGAGCCTGCCCTGGTGCTGGGGAGCAGGATGGGGTGTTTGCTGGCAGGCTGCAGCGTGCTCAGCCCTACGCTAGAGCTCAGCTTGTCCCAGCGCTCTGCACGTGCTGGCTCAGAGCTTGGGCTTTTGGCACTACGGTGACAAGGGGTGGGCTGAGACCTTGGTTTTCCTGAGCACACGGGCTCAGCTGACATCCTCTGCCCCCCGTTGGAGCAGAGGAATAGGAGTTTTTTAAAATGATCGCTCCAGGTTGTCTTCCAAAAAGCTGGTCTGGTGGTATCCAGCCAGGCAGACCTCCAATAAGTCAGTTAGCCAGGGGAGAGGGAAAGGCATTTGTCTAGTTATTCACTTTTATCTAGTTACACTTCACCTCTCAAAGAAAAGCCTTTGAACATAAAATTCAGCAGTGACTTACAATTTTCTGGCTTTGTTTTAAAACTAAGGCAAATTTTTATAGCCTAGAGATGTAACTGATCTTTTACCTTTGGTTGGGTTGTTTGTTAAAAGAAAGATAAAACATGCTGTCCATTGATCTGTCTGCACCCTGACTTTCACTGTTAGTGAGGAGGGCAGGATTAACTGTTGGAGAGCACTGCTTCCTACCCCAGTAAGTGTAATGTTTTTACCAGGCACCGTGCTGCTCTTGCAAAGCAATTCATGTGAGACTTCAGCTGGACCTGGCAGTTCTGGCATCCCTTTAACGTCCAGTAACTAAACTGAAAGTGCCGGTTGCGTTTCCAGACACAGCATGTTGAGGGTCGGCATGTGGGACGCTGCCTTCCTACAGGGACCAACCTGAGGCTGGTTGAGCTCATCTCAGCTCCTTAACCACAGTGGCAAGTTAAGAGGCTTCCAAATGCAATTAGACAAATGTGTGGGAGAAAAATCCAGCCATGTCCATTAAACAAAATGATCCTTTATGGCTCAGGGAGGAGTCCCTGAGCTGCAGAGCGGGAGTCTGGAAGGACTGTTAACTTTATATTCTTCTCTAAGCAACTCCTGTTTGCCACTGTCGGAAACGGGGTACTGGTGAAATGGTAAATGGTTTAAATTGTTTTCATGTCCTCTTATAGCAGGCTTTCAAGCATTAGTGTTTGGAACCAACAACCAAAAGGTGAAAGGCTCTGTAAATTATCATAAACAGTGTCCAGCCTTACTCTGATAGACTCAAATATTTTCATTCTATTTTTGAGTGAGCTGCATTAACAGAGCATAGTTTAGTTTTGGTAGGTGCCTGTGTGGTTGAAATCTGGCTGACAAGCTTGCTCAACCTTAATTGCAAAGGCTCTCTGCAATTCAGCCTCCCTTTCCAGCACACCTGGAGAGGAGTCAGCAAAATAGAGATGCTGGCAGAGGTGAGATGAAAGCCATGCTCTTTTAAAGGAAAGCAAAAATGCAAATAAAGAGGGGAAGCTACACACCACCTTTCTTCCCTTTGCTTAACAGAGGGAAGAACATGACTCTGTCCTATTACTGTGTCCTGATGGGCTGTCAGGGTCCAGCCACTGCTGTTCTATTGAGAAATCACTGTATCTGCCCTTAAGACCAGATTGATTTGAAATAACCACCAAATGATACATGATATCATCAGTATCTTATCTGAATAATGATTGACCACTAGCCCACCCATTCCTGTCCTGACAGCTGATATAAAATACCCTGGATATACAGGCAGCAGCAAAAGCCCAAGACCCCCTTCAGTGTCAGCACTGGAGGGTACCTCAGTACCACCATCTCTTTTATGCTTAGAAACTGTGCAATGATATCACTGGACCCCTAAATCTTAAGACTCTGGTTTACTGTTCATTTTAGCAGCTTTTTGCTGCTTCCTTTCAGTTTTCAATTTCTTGGTCTTTCACAGTAGAATCTGATGCCAAAACTAAACCCCATTGTAATGACAAATTCAAATGAGGAGTAAAGTATTGCTAACTTGCTTCACACACACTTCTGCAGAAGGACAATGTCACCAAGAGCTACACATAGGAAAGAAAAAAAAAAAAACCCCTGTCATTGAAACAGCTAAGGATGTTTTTTGGAGTTGGCTGGAGCTATTTCTCATACAAGAGTAAAGGATATAGTTTAGCTGGATGTGACCTTTAGTAAAATAAAAGGGTGTCTTAACGCTCCTGAAGGAGACCATAGGCGAAGCGTGCCAGGGCTTCCCCTTAGGTGCTACAGGATTTAGACTGTTTGAGCTCTTCCTTGGATGCACACAGCAAGGATGGGAGGGAGTGCAGCTTAGAATGGGGCTGGATCCTTCTTATCCAGCAACGTAGTCTCAGCTATATTCTGCAAAACAAAAGCACTGCAGGCACTCCTTGTATGCATCCTCGTAGCAGAGGCTAGCTGGTAGCTGCAGAGGGAGCAAAACTGGCTGGTGCATACATCGCAGTCTGAGCAGGCTACATGCCCAGAGACCACACACCAATCTGACAGACCTTGCATATAGAATAGATCTAACTCTCTCTCCTCAAGATACTCATGGAACAGAGGCTGAAGAGCTGCTCAGTGTGATAACTCCAGCCCCTGGATTGCACAGTCCCATGCTTTGCACTGGGGGCCTGGTGTTCAGCTCTGAAATAAATCTGTGGGTAGAGACACAAAGACTCTGGGAACTGGTTAAATTTTGCTGGTGTCAAGTTTTATATCACACCCAGAACTTGGCTTTGGGGAAGGAATGACAATTTGTGGCTGTAGGTTCAGGAGTTGCTAACAAGAAAACTGTGCTTTCCTGTGCTGGAACCATCCTGAAAGCTGCTTCATACGTGGTCACTTTGGTTCTCTAATAATTCATAGGAAAAGATGGTTAAGTGGCAGCAGCAGCAGCTGGTGAGGGAGCAGGTGGTGCCACCTGCATCAGATGTTTTATCACATTCTCTGTTTTATCCCACAAAGAGCGGCTGGAAAGTAGAGGAGAGTGTGGGAGCTGGTGTAGGTTGTGAAGGTGTGAAAAATCACAGGTAGCAGCATTGCTTCCCTGCCAGGCTGCTGTTTTGCTCAGCACTGGGTTAAGAAAGTACTTGTGCTTATGAGAAGGTCTGTGCCCACCTGTGCTTGAGACTGCAGTGATGCATTTGGGAAGCATAAGGCTTTAGAGCAAGCTGGTTGTCCCTGCTGGTGGCCAGGGACCAGAGGATTACCAGTAAACCTCCAGGCAGATTAAACTGAGCTGTCTGGATCGCAAGCAAAGCCCTGGATGACCAGCCTGGACACCACTTCCTAATCATATCCCAAAGAAGGTTTAGAGACCTGTGATTAAATTTGCTAAAGGGTCCAATCTCATTGTGTGAGTTCTGAATCCTTTGGCTTCTGATTTTTCTGGGCTAGTGTTTGAGGTTTTTGAAAACTCCTTGTGAGCTACACAAGTGATAGCTCTTGGGTCCAAAGGAGGAAGAGGGTTTATACTCTCAGCATGTGCACCACACAAGCCCAAAGAGCTATCTGGTCCAATCGGGCAGTTTTTAATGTCCTTGAGCAGTTTTTAATGTCCTATAAAGGACCTGTACCAGAGTCCATCAGCAGCAATACAGATTTGAATGAATATTAAAACATAATATCCCCTAACTGATGTTCTCAAGGGAGCACAGCTGCAGGGCGGCAGTGATTTGCAGGATGCACGCGGGAGGATGAGCCAGCAGTGATATTTCATACAGCAGAAATCGCAGAGCAGGAAGTGCGGTAGCAGGGTGTGCTGCTGGAGACGGGCTACCCAGGGCGATTTCCCTTCCTCAGCTTTATTTCAGCTCCTGCTCTTAATTTTGCTCATCTTCCTTGGCAGTTCTGTCCATCCATTCTCCTGTTGTCCTGGCAATCGCTTAGTGGTGATAACATTCAGATGTTAACAGAGCAGACACTGTGGCAGACCGGTAGCTACATGGCAGTTGTTTATGTAGCAGTCAGCAAAGCCATTCACTGCTCTGGGTTAATATTTCAACGGGGCGGATGGATGGGAGGGTGGGATGGCAGGAGAGTGGGTGAGGAAGTTGGCAGTTGTCAAGCACGAAGCCCAAGAGGAAGAGGAACATGTGTGACTACAAAAGGGGAGGAAGCCCATTGTGTCTGAAACAAGATGGAAGATGCCACCTGACGAAGCTGGCTAACCGGTGATTAATTAGAGGCACGCTTTGAATTCCCCATCTAGTTTAGCATTAACAGCATTTCCGTGTCGTGTGGTGAGTCGTCTTGCTTGGTGGTTTCATTGTCTGGGCTTATGTGGAGCAGGGAGGGGTTTTCTCACAACTCCTGGAATTGAGTGAATGGGTGTAAATATCGGCTTCCACTTGAGGCAAAAAAATAAGGAAAGGAAAAATCCCCAAAGGTGGAACAAGTTCAATTGTGGAACTCATGAACAGAAGAGAAATAGAAAATAAGCTTGGGGTGTTTGAGGGGTACAGAGGAGACTCGTGGTTTTGAATTCTCTGTTAGTTATATTAGTTTGATGTCTGGGCTTTCTGAGCCCAGCCCAGCCCCTGGCAGTGTTGGTAAGGTGTGCGGGTTGTATTCCAGGCATGTCCGCAGGTCTGTGGCTCTGTATTAGTGTTTATAGGAAGTCAATGAGATGGAACTCAATAGAGAAAAGGAAGACTTAAGAGTCACTGGAAGACAAATGTGAAGGCCTGGCACTCAATAACTTTACTGAATCATATCTTTTGTTGCTGTACATTTCTGGGTAGCAGGAATACAAGAAAGGAGAACAGGTCTGTATGTTTCAATAGGCTGTTCACCTTCCCCTTCAGAGAGAGGGGATGTTTTATTTCTCTTTATAAAAAGATATCCATCCTCTGCTTGATATGAAGTCAAGCACACCATGAATCAGGGGAAGAAGGTGTCAATGGAGATAGACCGGACTGCTGAAGGTGGTGGAGGGGAAGTGGGACACCACAAAAAAAATTGTGTGAGCTGTGGAGAGGACAAGTGTCTCTGTGTGCACACACGTCTCCAGCTGGGATGCTGTTGTGGTGTCTAAAGAGTTGGTCCAGGCTCTGACTGGCAACTTGTAGCTGTAGTCCATGGAGCAAAGGTATTTTGTCCAAATGGCTTGAGCATCCCTGTGAGCACGTGCCCTCGGCAGGTACAGATCAGGCACAGGCTGGGCAGATTCTGCAGGTGGGGACAGTGCAGGCTGAGCTTCTAACTGGATCTGTGGAACTTGGCCCATTTCTCCTGCCTTATGACAGGGGTGATAAGATGGAGCTGCCTGTGGTAACAGGCATTGGATTCAGTAGCCAAAGACTTTGTCATGTTGGAGATGGACAGGGCCTGTTCAGTCAGCTGCAAAGTTGTGCAAAATTCAGGTAGCTTCATTTTTTTAAATAGGAAAATACTTTTCAGGTGGCTTCAGTTGCCAAAACAAGCTTGACTAATTAAGTGCAAGTGAAACAAAAGTGCAAAGCAAAAAGCTCAGGGACCTGAGATGGATTTCTGGAGGTGGCAGGAGTGCTTGAGCACAGTTGTCTTTAAGAATTTTCAAACAATTTTACTGAAACTTGTCACCAGCTAAATGTATGGAAATGTGAAATGGCAATACTGAAAAGCTTCTTCATTAATTGATAAATATAATTAAGAAGGGTACCACATTAGTGTTAATTTATATGGCTAATTAACTGAAGTCTTTAATTGATACTAATACATAGTCTTGCCATAACCCCCAGTGGTTCTGCTTTCTGAACAGTACATTTTTGTATACTATCACTTTGTGGATTAAGCAAACACTTTTGAACAACAGAGTACCAAGTCTCTTGGAACTGAATAGACCCAAGACAAACTTGATGACGGACAGGGCTCTAATACTTTAACTATATTCCCTTCTCATTTTTACTAAACAGCCCTTGTAACACAGGGGTTTAACACCTGTTATATGTTTGAAATACCTCTCGGAGATTCAGATAAGGTAGATCTAGATTAACACCCCAGGTCAGATACTGAATTTATGAGCATGTGTGAGCATTCAGATTCAGGGTCCTCATCCTGCCCTGTCCTGCACACAAAGCAGTTTTCATCCTGTAGCCCCTTCACCTGCTTGAGTGCGCAAGCACCTCTGCTCTGCACTAATGTAACAAGCGGCTATTTCTTAAAGGTGGATGTTTTCAGACTGCCAAGTGTCATTTGTTACAGCATAAAGATGGATGTGCATTTTGCAATGCTTCCTTCTCCCTTGCTATGGACAGCAGAGGATGGAGGTGACAGCCTGGGCCAGGTAGATTCCCAGGAGGTGTCACAAAGATGATTTGGGGACATCTGGATGTCATAGCTGTGTGGGGAGGACAACAGAGCACGTGGCTTACACCCTGAATATCGGGGCTGTCCCATGCTGAGAGCTGAGGGGAGGACGGATGTCCACTCTTCTCTGAATAGAGCAGCCTACTCCAACGGAGGACATGTGAGTGCTCCTGCCCCTGTAGATGCTGTGAAGAACAAGAGCTTTGTGCTTGGGAAAGCCCAGATTGCAGCAACAAGTGAGTGCTTGCCCAACAACTTCCTCCCACTGCTGGCACTAATTACAATTTTGCTAATTGCTCTAAACTCCACCCTTGCTGCTTTCCATAGGCAATGTTTGGCCATGGCTTTTGCTGAAGTGGGGGACTCTTCTTGGAAGCTTGATAAAATCTGCAGGGAGACACCTGCCAATCTTCATACGCAACATGTTTGTTTTAATTTATTGGCAGCATTTAGAAAAATTGGCTTCTATGCAGCATTAGTTGGACTTCATTAAAATAATAAGAGAGCTAAGTTAGTAAAAACAAACCTGGCCAGTTGGCAACCTCAACTTTTGTCAGGACTGATCTATGCTAGAAGATATAGATTTAGTCCATCTACAGTAATAAAGTCCCATGATCCCATGGTTAAAATGTCTTTTTTTTTCCCCGCTAGCTGATGCAATTCATTAATTATATGACATTTCCACAATGATTTCTCCAGAAGAAGGCCCTGGATGCCAAGGTTTACATTACATTTTCAATTACAAAGATATCCATATGGTGACTCTGCAATCTGTACAACTGCTTAACATGCATCCAAGCCCTACTGCAATGCTAGCAGGGCTCGTGATGTGCTGGCAAATCCCTTTCTGGATATGGGGCTCTTGCTGGGTTCCCACACTGGTGGTGTGCTGGGGATGGAGATGGAAATTAGGTGTTGCGGGCAGGAAAGGAGTGTTGGGAGCTGAAGCACAAATCCTTGTGTCCTTTTGGGCCACCAGGCTTTTTTAATAGCCTCTTCAGCTGTGAGGAGTTTAAATCGGCAGTACTAAGGGTGGGATTTTAGACTAAGACAAAAGGGCTCAGCCCAGGCACAGATTTCCCAGGCAGGCTCCAAGGAGCTAGTGAAGGGTCAAAGCCCATCTCCTGTTCCCTGCTGGGACATGCATGTTCCCACCATGACCCCTCTTTTGCCCCAACACCCTGTAGCAGGATCAGCCATGCGGCCACCCAAATGAGGGGCAAAGCTGCAGGGTGAGGTGCTGCAATGGGCAGAGTTTTGGCAGAAGAGGGGGATCCTGTGCTGCGTGATGCCAGATCAGTGTTTCTTCACATCAGGGCCTGTCCTACTCACACAGGATCAATTGCTGCTGTAGAAGCTGCTTAATTAACCACTAGTATGAAAGGTCCAAGCTGTGATTCAAGCATTACTTGGTCTGAGGAAATGTATTGATTTGGACAGACCCCTTAGAGAAAACCTCATTCATAGTTCTCAGCAGTTTGATACTCAATCAGCACTATATGAACCATCCTTGGTTCTCCCCAGCAGCTCCTGCTTGCCCCAAACATTGTGGTAATACAACAGGGCCCTGAAAGGAAAGCACAGATTTTTTCCTTCAACGGTACTGGTGTGTGGAGACGTACCTGGAAGCTGATTCCTAGCACTGCCAAACAGGAAAGCTGCAGGTTCATTTTTCCCAGGTCTGGACTGGATTTGGCCATGGCTGGTCCCCTTGCTTATCCCGGGTGCAGGACTGGCCCTCCTGCCTCGCAGGCTGCGACGATGCTCCCCGTAGCACCGGGAGTCAGGAGTCAATGCTGTTTGCACAGTTGCACTCGGATTAGCTCTGCAATGCCTGTAACCTTAGAGCAGTAAACCAGTGGCATATATATAGTTGAACAATTATATGTATTGTGACTAAATTTCCCCCTGAAGATCTCATTCATGATGTTAGAGTGAAAGGATCATAAAATGAATTAATAGCTGATTCACTGTATAATTTCCTAGTTCAATATACTTTAGTGTACCAGCTAAATGAGCCATACACAGCATTCGGCTTGGCCAGTTAACAGCTTTATCATTGAGATCTCAGGCTTAGAAATAAAAGCAATTCTTCTGAAGTAATTGCGTCTAATTAAAAGAAACATTTAAAAAGTGTAACCAAAAGGAATTCATTTCAAATGGAAAATTAATGCTGAAAAATAGCCCTGAGCTCTCTTGTCTTTGCTAATAGCTAAGCATTCTCAGAATAATTAAACTGTTTTGAAACGTTGATACCTTCCCCTGTTAGAAATGATAGCCATGGCCCAACACTTTAGCAAATCTTCAGTATGGCCCTGGCTGGTGATAGGTGTGGGGGCTTTGGGTGGGCAGGGGAGATACTGGAGGGTTCCCCGCGTGCTGTTGCACCCTGCCGTGAAAGCAGGGTGTTGGCAACTTCTTTTGAAGAAGCAGGACTGCCCAGCCAGAGGAGCTGAACTCAGCATGGCGGGGGTTTTGGAGGCTCTGCCAGATGTTGGGACTCCCCATAAAAGCAGAGGATGTAACTGAAAACCGCTCTCTATTTAAAAGTGTATGGACTTTGTTATGATATTTGCTCGTCTCTGCAGCACCTCAGTGAGCTGAAGTGTCAGGATGCATTTCCAGGTGAAGCCTGTTCCCTGCTTTTCTGTTACTTTTTTTCATGAGCAAAAAGTACAGCACTTTAACCTGCACCCCAAAAAGGTCCCGCAGTAAATATCCAGTTTTGCAGAGTTCCTGGCTGGCGTTTGTGCTGTGGTGTGTGCCAGCCTGGCTGCTCTTGACAGTGAGGATCCTAATTCCTACGGGCTCCTCATCTGCTTCTCCATCACTTGCTCCTCTCCCTTTACTTGTGCTCACTTTGGCAGGGAGCATTTCAAAGCTGGGTGTGTAGTGAAAATCCCACTTACATGCTACCCTGCTTCCCTCAAAGCGGGCATGCCTCTTCCCCTCCCTGCCATGCCTGCAGGTGCCTCTTCCCCTCCCTCCACCCAAGGATTTGCTTGCAGGTGTCGGAGCAAATTAAATGCATCCTGTGACATGGTGAGGATGTGCACAAATCCCACAAGTCGAGCAGGAGCTCTGTTTTTAATTCCCTGTGCTGAGCTAGGAGTGCTTCTCTGATTAATAGTCTGTATCTGGCTGCACTGGGAGACCCAAAGGGGTGGCTGTCGGGGTGGCAAGGATGTCTGGTGCCTAAAATAGTTGTTGGAGTGCTTCATTTGCACGCATCGAATGGCTGGGTGCCACCGACATAAGGGACCTGCTATAGCTGGTGCTGCCAAAATAGAGGTGTCACACAGTGGGTGAGGAATTGCCAACAGAGCTATAGGGCACGGGGATCTGGCCAGGTGCTCTAAGGCTGCTGCTGGGTGGTTTTGTTAGGAAATGCAGATTCCCCAGATTTGAATCTTTCTTCAGGATCTTTTTTTTTCCTTGAAAAGTGACTGTGAAGGCAGAAAAAAATTGAAAAAGTCTGTTTGGTTTCAGCACCTTTGTGTTAAAGCATTTAATTCTCATATTGGGAAGCAAACCCTGACAAAGTTGATTCCTTTTAAGTGTTAAAAAGACCAAACCCAAATACTTCTGACCCAAGTGACTTTTTTGCTGGGTGACCAGGACACAAGTGCTTTTGAGAATTCGACTTTATACTAGTTCAGGGAGAGAATTTGTTCTCTTAAAACCCTTGTGGGATGGGAATGTAGTTTCTCATGCTGCTGCAAGTGGGAAGCTTGGGGAATCTTTGGGGGCTGTTGCTTATTATTGCCAGTACCTACTGAATTTGCTTTTATTATGTTATTTGGTAACTATAACAGAACTGAGCATATTCCATCCAAGACTTTCTGTAAAATGTTCCCAGCAAATTCTGTGGATGTACAATAATGTGGTATGTAAATACACATTTATAGCATTGACCCTACCAAATAACCTGTCTGCTGGCTCGTTTCCCTTTCCACAACGTTGTGCTGTTTCATGTTTCCTTGATGTTCCTCTTCAAATTGTAGCAAATCAAAGTTTTCTCTCTTTTATTTTAGAGGCAGAACAGAAGGACAGCATTTTAAGGCAGGATTCCGCCTCATGTATTGTAGCGTGTTTTCTTTTATGAATCATGCTGAAAACACCACAACTTCTTAAGGGGGTACGGTAAAACTGGCCCCTGGTCTCGGCAGCAGGTCAGTGAACAGCCTGCCCTGGCCAGCTTGCTCAAAATTCTGCCTCTATTTTCTGGATCATCCAGAACTTTCTTTTTTTTTTTTAATTCCGGAGTGTTTCTAATTGAGCTAACATTATTAGAAGGTTTAAAAAAACCCTTTCCCAAATTCCCTTTGCGTTTCAGTAGCTCTTTAATATGCAAGGCAGCAAGAGATGAACTGGGTCTAATTACGAGTCCCTGGAGTAGCCAGTCAGAAAATGAATTGATGCCTTTTTCCTTATGAACAATGCATGTACCACAAATTAGAGGCGCCATCACCAGAGATTTAATTACAAAATATCATTACTTTCACACATCATTTCAGATTTGGCCTGATCAAATCAAAGTTGGGGGAGAGAGAAGGGGGGAGGCAGGCGAAGGGAAAAACTGCACCACTAGCAGGGTCATTCGTTCAGGGGCACTTGAATGCAGGAGGGAATTGGTGTTATTGAAGCTTCCCAAAAGGCAATTCCACAGAGAAGCGGTGGCTGGGAGGAAATTCATTTCCTTTTCCAAGGCAGGCTCTAGGCAGTTCAGCCGTTCGGGGGAAAGCAGGGCATGAACACGGTGGCCAGGGCTGGGTGGGCTTTGCTGGGAGGTGCTACCTAAAGACCATGGGCATGTCCAGCTCCGTGGCAAGTCTGACCCTGCTTGGGGAGTGGGGGGGGGGGGTTTGTCGGGTAGGAAAAACGTGATGAAAAGACCATTTAGTCTGCTATCACTTGGCTTTAGCTGTGCTTCCTCTGCCTCTGGCAGCAAAAGCTGTGTATGGAAAAATAAGGGACTAATCCCAAGATGTATCTTAAGTGTACTTCAGGCACATACAGTGTACATTATCCTGTGTCATTCCTGACAAACCTCCCCAAAAACACAGACGCTGAAGCTAGCTATTCACGCCAAAGTGCATGATGAATTTTGTCAAGAGGAATGACTGCCAAGGGAGGCCTGGAAACTCATTTGCTGTGGAGTTCAGCGTACTATTGCAGTTTAAGGGTCATGGTGGTTACCAGAAAAAGGGTCTGGCATGTGTTGGGAGGTGGGCTTGTTGTCTTTTGCTTCCCTGATCTCTATTCACCCCTGAAGAATATAGGAGCGAGCAGCTCACCATCTTATTTCTAGTAAGGTGGGTCCATCCCTGTGGTTGGGCATCTTTATAGCTTGTGGTGCTTTTTAAGAGCAATTTGGAACAAGTGCAGTCAAAAGTGGTCAGTGGTCCCTGTTCTGTAAGTAAACCTTCAAGCTGAGCAACCCGAGTGAGAGGTCCTCCCTTTTGGTCCATGCCCACTGAAAAGGAGTAGCACAGTTTGCAGCTTGGAGTGTGACTCTTGGCCGCAGGAAGGCTTCTGGGCTCAATGGCCCCATGCCAAAATGGAATATTCACCAGATTTTCAGAAGTTGAATGGTTCCAGTGCTGTGTACTCACCATAGCAGGAGTGGAAATGTTGGAAATATTCCAGTAAACTAAGAAGCAACAGCCCTGTAGTGTCTAATGTGTCCCTGAGTGCTGATTGTTGTAGCGGACCAATGCTACAGCACCAGAAATCCTCTTTTTTTCCATCATGAGAAAAAAGGGAGGCTATTTTCCTTCCAGAGTGACACCTGTCTGGTGCTGATTTAAAGGGCTGGCTGTTGAATAGGGTCATTCATACTGAGCTGATGCCATAAAGCCAGTCAGCAGCAAATGTGGGTGCTTGGGATGGGAGGGCAGAACAGCTGCTCAGCCCTGGGATGATTTACAGCCCCTGCACCCAGCCTAGGCCATGGGCTGTGATTATTTCTCAGCCGGACGCACAAGCCAATCGTTTCAAGAAGCTAAAATGCTCTTCCAAATTTATGAGGAAAATGATGGCTTGTTGAATACATGATGTAGCGAGATGTAGTTTTACATTAACTTAAGAGGCATTTATGGGGCAATATTCATCTTCTCTGTATTATGGCAAGTATAATATGAGAGGATGCTATGTCATGGGGATATGAGACCTGACAGATACAATGTACACAGAGGGGAGACCATGATGAAACAGAAAAAAGGCAGGAAGAGCCAAAGCCATAGGCTGAGTGTGGATGGGGCAGGAGAACAGGCTGTTGTGAGAATGGGAGATGCCACCCATGTCCTCCACCTGTGGAAGCTGAAGTTGCTCTACCGCTTCCACGGGGCCACATGTATACCCACCAGCTGAGGGCATGATCCAGTGATTACAGCCCTGAAGATCCATCCACTCATGACCCAAGGTCAAGCCCCACTCACCACTTGCTCTTTGTAAGAGCTGCCCAGCTTTTTGTGGTTCAGTGGACAAGTGATCCAGGGCATGTAATGCCCCTGCTAATTCTAGTGGATTGTTGTATGGGTGACAACAAGGGCTTGGACCACTGCAAATGAGCTGTGGATGCATGGGCATGTTACAAAGAGAAAATTTATTACTTCCAATAATACTCTACCTAATGGTTGGACTTTGCCATGCAAGAACATAGGCTGAAAAAGGTTGTGTGGTCTTATGGAGGAAGTAACGGACTCCTTTGAGAACATGGCAGAAAGGCACATATATCACTGCTAGCTAAATATAGCTGGGTACTCGCAGAGCTTGCTCCAGCTGGCAAACCAAGCAGCTTTTCTCTCCTGTCTGTTGCACATCTGACTCCTCAATGTGCAGCACAGGCCAAGCTCTCAGGTTGCTCCAAGTAAGCCTCCCTGTTTTAGCCTGGCAAAATTGTAGCTGAAAGTAATTCCTAAGCATTTTTTCCCCTGCACTTAGCTGCAGGCAAAATTTTGCACTAGAAACTGTTTGACTCTGTAACAGAGATCAAACGGCTATTTAACCGGAGCTGTGAATTAAAGTAGCACCCTTGGTGCCAGCCCTGACCCTGTGGTGTCCTACCCGAGGCACCCAGGGAGGGCCTTTGGGCTGCCTCCTGGTCCCCCCCTTACTGTGTATAAGCACAGGCGGTTGCAAGGCACAAGTCATTGGTGTGGCCAAATACCACAGTAAGCGATGCAGGGAAAGGCCCCTTTCCCTGACACGGTCCCTTGCAGAGCTGGATCCAGAGGTTGCAGAGCAGAGCATCCAGCTGATGGGCTCACCTGTGTAACCACTGTGCAAAACCACAATTGCAGTGGGGTCTCGATCTCCACAGATATTCCTCCCTGGGCATTATGTGCAGGGAGGGGGGTTAAATTCTGTTTCTTTTTCCTTTGGTATCATGAAAACACCAAGCCAAGCTGTGAGCCCTGCCTTAAGGAAATAACAATTGACTTTGGAGTAGTGGCTTATCACCAAGAGACCAAAGAGCTGCTTGTGCAAAGCCAAGGGTCTCCTGCATCTCTGATTCAGCTCCTTCCTCTGAGAACTGCAGTGCTTCCCCTCCCCTGTGCCTGACCTGTCTGTTCCCTGGGAGGAAGGGATGTTGCTCCCTTATAGCCATTTTCTCACCTTATTAGATAAAACAGGTCAAAACTTCTAGACTTTGAGTCAAGCTGGGGTGAATAGCTGGATGGATGGCAGGACCCACCTTAATCTGCTAACATCACTGCTCCCCAGCCTCTGCCTTTTGGAAGATTTTAGTCAACCTTTATTAGTAAGGCTTGTAGCTCTGACAGAGTGATGTTGTTAGCAAAAATAAAACCAAAAGGTTGTATGGTGGCTGTGTTGTCCTTCCTTGATATCAGGTGGGACCAGAGCGCCAAAAGCAAGAGCAATGCAGGGTTAGTTGGAGAAGGCTGAAAGGTTTGCAGGAGCTGTAGCGGCCAGAGACGGGGAGATGGGCTGAGGCTGGAGGAGATGCCTAGAGAGATCTCTGGGTGTGGAGAAAAGGTTGCAGAAGCCATGCTGAAGAGGCAGGAGAGCAGGATGATGTATAACACCCATTACATCGGAGAGAAATTAAAAGGATTGATTGATATCAATTATCAGGTACAATTTGTTGCTGCACAATTGACACGTTAATCACCTCTCTGCTGCATTTCAGCATGGCAAGATTTTTGACCAATTTGAAAGGTTTACAGCAACAATATGATGCTGATTTATCTCTCCTTAATAAAAAAGTGATCAACTGAAACCTGCATCCATCATTTTGTTTATCACTCATGGTGATTTATTAACTAATTACACTTACAGTGGGTCTTTTTCTATAAGTATGGATAACAGAGTGATGCAGTGTCAGTGCAAGTCATAAATAATGCCACAGTACAGTATGTTTAATACTTACTCCTAGGACCAGCCCATAACAAGATGCCTTGATTAAGTTAAGCGGATGGTTTTGTTTGTCAGGAATGGTCCTGAAATCACGCACCAAAGAAACAAGTCCATTTCTCATGTTTCCAGCACTGGATGTTGCACAAATGTCTTGACCATGTAATTTAGGTGAAATGCTCCCAGCTTGGCTGCTTTTTCATAGGCATTTGCAACCCTCATGGCACCCTGAGACCAAAATAGCAGCATGGTGTTTCAGGATCAAGGTCTACAGAGCAAGAAGGAGCCATAAATGCAAGAAAAAGGGAATTCACTGGATTTTAAAACAGAGGTGGGGAGCTGACAAAAATCAGAACTTCTCCAGCCATCATAAGAGGAAAAAAGGATTTTTTTTAGTTGTTTTTAAGTGACAAGTTATCAAGCCCCTAAATCAGTTTCATCCATCAAAAATACCTTTTACAACACTTGTAGGTTACAGTAATTGGCTAATACAGACTCCTAGGATTTCTGTCTTGACAAAGAGATGTGGTCAGTTCCCTTGCCTCATGCAAGAGGACGATGATGTGACTCTATTAAACAATTATACCTGGTAATCATGTAATCTCAAGGAGAAAGCAACTCCTCAAATGACACATCGGACAGCTCTGTGCTGTTTTTCCAGACTGTGCAGCTGAGGAGGTCTGTATGACCCCTCTCCCTGCAGACGAGAGATGTTATGAAGCATAGCACTGAGGTGATGGCATTGCCGGAGCAGCTTTGCCGCGACTGGACTGGCTGTGTATTTTGGGGTCTTTCCCTAAGAAATCTTGCGGAGTCCGCTTGCGCTTTCACACTTGCATTGCAGAGCAATATAAGGCACCAAGTGCCCAGGGCTTCTCAGCTTTGATGTCACTTTTCTCTTCCTCAAATTGGGAAGTACTCTTTGCAAATGCCAGCCTAAACTCCTCATGGTTCTGTTTGGAAAGCAACTATAAAAAGGGCTGCGGGTGCCTGTGCGGCTCCAAGGCTCTCCAAAGCACCGTGGCTGAGCCTGATGCTTCCTGTGCTTGGTCACAGTGGTGCGGCAGGACTTCTTGGTTTCCCCTTCTTCTCTTGCCCATCATTATTCTTCTGCTGGGGCATCAAATCTGGTCGGAGAAACTGAAGCTCTGTCCAGCCTCAATTCATCTTGCCAACTGAGGGAGAAGCAGTCTAAACTCTTTTCCTTCAGTCTCTGTGAGTGAAGTGCCAGTCGCTTCCTGCAGCAGAAGGCTTGAGGGCACCAGAGGGGATAACCTGGGCGAAGCTGGGGCGGCTCTGGCTGCAGGGGAGTCCCTCACCCTGCCAGCTGTCGCTGTGCAGTAGACCAAATATACTCCTCATCCAGTTTCCAACCTGTTGGGCTTAGACCAGAACCATCCTCTTAACTTTTTCACCTTGATGTCTGCCCACCAATGCATTTATAGAGACCGTTCTTTCTCCTGATCTTTTACTAAAAATGTGATCTTAGTAAGAACAATATTCCATTACCTTGAAGTTTTTTTTCTTTATCCAGCACTGGACTATGTCCATGATGAATATCCTGGGTCTGGGCTCCCTTCTCTTTCAGTTTTACATAGGTGTAGATCATATGAGATTCTTTCTTTTTGTTATTGATTGATCTCTGTAATTAAGAACCCCATGTAAATGCAGTATAAAATGGCTGTTTTCCCATCACCCTGGTACCCTGCTCCCAGCCCTGCCATTTACTTACTCTGTGGACTCGTCCAAGTCTCTCATTGCTCTTCTACTCTGAAAATATTAGGTGTAGCATAAATGTTCTTTGGGACAGGGCCTGTTATTCTTTGTGTGAACAATGTCTGTGAGATCTCCAACTAAGCCTCCCTTTGTTCCCCCCAATAACCCCTGTCTGCACTGTGATTGCAGCTCGCTTGCCCAGTGAAACACGGCCACTTCTGGCAGAGAGCAGCAGCGGCCGAGCAACTCGCAGCAACACCACGCTGCATCACAGGAGGCCAAACGATAACACATAACACCATCCCGCATTACAAGCGCGGAGGGGAGCGAGGGGATGTAGGTGCGATTAGCACGTTAACAACAGGATCCATAACCAAGAGGGAACACTCAAACCAGCAGCAAATAATTGTTAAATTATTACACAATTAATAGTTGTTTAAATGCAAGGCAGGAATGATGGAAAAAAAAAAATCCCTGTTTGAAAATGCTTTTGCAGGGCTGATCAGCACAGGCGCTGCTGTGCAAGTAGAGTGCAGCTGCAGAGACACTGCAAAAATTACCCAGCACCTCCTGGGGGAACAAACAGTGACGGATCCATAATTTATAGGGGGCAGTCGGCGCTCAATAATTAGGGCATAATTTACACTGAGCAGGTTTTGGTGGTGGGAGGAGAGAGAGAGGCAGTTTTATTTGTTCTGCTGTGCCTTCCCTGGGTATCTGTCCCGGAGCTCCGAGGGGAGAGGATGCTCCTGCAGGCAGACCTGGCCTGACCTGGTGTGGCAGGGCTGGGTACCTCCCATCCCATCTCGCCCTCAAGGACATGAGCCCATAATGACTATTCTGCTGGTTTTTTTGGATGGAGAGGTCAGATTTTTCTGCTCTGATCCTTGGCACAGCTCTTCCCCTCTTGATGATTAATCCACATCGTCTCTCCTACGCCAGAGGCTCCGAGCAGCCCCACAAGCCTGCGCTGCAACTCATCTTGTGCATCCTAACAGCCCGTCTCGGTGGCTTGAGCGCATCTGTGCCCTGCAAGGGGCTTGGTACCTCGTACCCATCCCCACCCTCAAGGCCTGCGGCAGTGGTTAAAATACTGCAATGCTTGTTCTGCCTTTTAGCCACGGAGCTGCCTTGCAACCAGCTGCAGCTCTCCTGCCTGCATGGCTGCCCTCGCCCCCTGCCCTGCCCTGCCTGGGCTTGCAGGGCTTAGCATGAGCCACCTTTGCTTTTCCTACTTACAGGCACATCTGGCCCTCGGGGCCACCTTTCACAGACGGGACGTGGCTGTGCTCTGGGTGCGGAGCCAAGCTAAGCCTGTTTCCACCAAGGCAACCTAGCAGGAGCAACACCCAGCTTGTCAGCCACTGCAGGATCCAAGCAGCAAAAGTCTTAATGTAACACAACAGGAGTTAAATAAATCCTGAGCGTTTCAGGGTAGTGTGTATGATGTGTATGAGGAGGGGGATCACCCTGGAGGCTTCCCAGGAAATCTGTGCCCAAGCTGCCCACGGGATGGAGAACAGGAGGCTGGTATTTGTGCAGGACCTTATGCTTAAGCGTAAAGCTCTAAAGTGTGTCTTTAGAGCTGATGTGTAAACCAGACTAATAGGACCTGCAGATCTAAAACTGAGGCGGGAGGGGGGATCCTCAGGACCTTAGCCAAAATGTGGCTCTGGCAGTTACCTCCTCTCCTAAATTAGCCCTGTCCTGATGATGCTGGGTGAAAGCTTTGCTGCCTGCCCCATCCCATGGAGCAACATTGCTGCAATGTGTCAGCCAGCTCGGCCCCGTGGACCGTGAAGGTGTGAGGTGCCCCGGGCCGAGCACCCTGTGTCGGTGTGGCCAGCAGTGTGCTGGCCACCAGCGTGCAGTGGCAGGACAGGCAGGATTGTCCCCCACCAAAGGCCACCTTGACCCTGCTGGGGCAGCAACAGCAAAGGAGTTAAATTTTATTTCTTCATAGGGAAGAGGCTTGCAAGCGAGGCAGAAAAAATTACTTAGCTTCATCTTTCTCCCATTTTAGAAAAATTAATTTTTGAGAAACCTCCACAGTTTCACTATTGCTGGTCCCTAAATCACGCGGGCTGACAGCCTGTCCAGGGCTATTTATTGGCTCCCTCGCAGGGAGCCATCTTCAGAGCGCTGGGGCTTGATCTGCAGACCACCAGTGCCATCTTCTGGCAGCCTGCAGCCCAGCGTCCCTCTCCTTCCCGGCAGCCTTCCGCGGACATGCCATAAATCGCGATTCCAGAGGAAAACGTTTTACTACGATAAGCCTCACCCTTGGGTTTCCCACCGCTGTGCCCAAAGCCTCACCGGTGGCGGGGGCAGCGTGCCGCTCCGCCTCTTCCTGGGGGAAACTGAGGCAGAGCCCGGAGGTAACACAGCCTTCGGGTGTACAGGCAGGTCTGGGTGTTACACGGCCTCTGAAACACTCAAGAGGATCGAGAGGTGCGGTTGTGCCCCAGGCTTGCTCAATTTGAAGCTCTTTTCTAGTATTGATAAACCAACAGGAACCTCCATTCTCTTTTAATTTTCTGTTGAGGAAATATGATTTTTTTCTTTTGCACAAAGATTTAATTCCAGAATTGTGCACTTGTAAGATAACCCTGGCGCATCACAAACTCCTGGCTAAATCCCTATGGAGGGCAACACTGGAATTAAACTTGTTTGCTTAAAACGAAGGAATTGCCTGCGCTGGAGCGTGGGGCTGGGAGGCTGCAGACAGAGCGTGGTCAAAGCGTCCCAGGAGAGGAGATGGAGGCAATAATATTGGTACGGTGCCCCTCTTGCAGAGGTTTACAAAGGCTTTAGTTTCTTTTTCTCTAAAACTCATCCAAGGTGTTTGTGGAGGTTGGATTTATGGTAACGGAAGGGGAGGGAGCAGGTCTGCCTGCGCCTGCCCGGCCAGAGCCTGCCGTGGCACAGAGGCTGCTGCCAGGCTGGCCCAGGGTGACCGTGCCCGCGGGGAGCCAAAGAACAGGCCTTTTCAGCGAACGTGAATTTGTTTGAATATCGTACAGTGATTCCTATGGTTAAAGGTGGGGCAAACGCTTCCCTGGTGCCTGCGTGGGAAGAGTGGATGTGTGGGGGTGATGGGATGTCAAAAAATACTGCCCCTCGCTATTGCAGCCCCTATAGCAGTGCATAGTGCAGTCTGCAAAGCAGCATGTGGACCATACGGCAGCATGCAGCCCGGTCAGCAGTATGCAGCCCGTATGGCAGCGTGCAGTATATATGGCAGCACGCTGTGTGCCGTCTATACGGCATCGTGCAGTATGTAGAGCAGGGTGTGGAAGGTACAGCAAGGCGCAGTGCAGCTCGTACAGCAGTGTGCGGTCCCTAGGGCAGGACACGGTGTGTGCAGCCGCATGCAGTCTAGTTAGACTGTGCACTGCTGGGCAATCCGGCGCTGTGCAGGATGTACAGCAGTGGTGTACGGCACTGTACAGCACGCACACCCACACGGTCGGTGCCACAAGATGGTGCTCGGAGCTCTCGCTCCTGCTTTCCCCGCAGGCCAGCGCTGCCAGGGCTTTCTCTGCTCAGGGATGTCTCCTGCATCCCCCCTGGGCCAGCAGAGAGACCCAAGGGGAGAGCCTCAGACAGGGCATGACTTCCCACCCGCTCTCTGTCTGTCTGATTCTCCCTGCTGATGGTCCCTGCCATGGCCCAGGGAAGGGTGAAACCTGCCACGCAGCAGCGCCCGTGGCAAGGGAGCCTGCTGGTCCGTAGGGTGATAGTGCCTCAGTAAGGGCCTCTGCTGCACCCCGCTGCATAACAGCACCCATCCTGGCATGTCCCGGCTCTGCTACCCTTCGTGTCAGATGCCCTGCAGTGTCTGGGGAGATGCAGTTGCATGGACACAGCCTCTGCAGACTGGCACGACCCTGGTACCATCACACCACTGGCATGTCATGTCTAGGTTGGGCCTCTTATTGCTAGCTACTCTGCTCCAAGTGTGGAGGTATCTCCCTATCTTCATGCAGCAGCTGAATCCCTTCATTCTGTGGCTGTAATGGGGTTAGAAACTTATTCACCACCTTGCTACAAGCATGAACCCAGCGGATCCGAAGGAATCTGAGTGAAAACAAGGCTGGAGAAGTTCTCTGGAGGTTGTGTTGCTCATCCTCCCTGCAGCAGGAATCAGCTCTCTGGTCTGTAATCCTGACAACTTGTTATCCAACCTGATAGCGAAGCCCCCCCCAGCAGTGCTGTTCCCCAGCCTCTCTCGGCATCAGTTCTGTCACTTCACTGGCTTGATCACGAGGATAAATCTTTGGACCATGTGGATCCATCAGGTCTCGGTGTTGGAGTAAGAGGGCAGGCAGCTGAATAGCAAAAGGTGGTGATGGGGAGCGGTGGAGCCCCATTAAGTGTGTCCAGGAGCACCCATCCACCACCACAGTGCAAAAGGAAATGTGGGAAGTTGTAGTCCAGTTTTGGTTTGTTTTTTTTTCTCAAGTAGAAAGTTAGAGAGTTTCCCTTGGTAGAGAGTCAGTCAGTATTGGGCTCTGGTATTGAAAGGGACTGGAGGTAGAAAACTCGAGCTCAGCTCATCTTGCTGGTCTCCTGAGCAGCTGATCTAAGCCGTGTTTGAAAAACAAAGCGTGCGTAGCCACAGCCGAGCAGCTCTGCTCTGCAAACAGGGCATTTCAGGCTGAACCGCGGTGTGTTTTTGACAGACGTACTCATAATGATGGGGCAGCTCATGGCTGCAGGGGATGGGGGATTCGGTTAAGGCTGGAACAGAGCGGGAAGGGTTTGAGTGGGTCACTGGTACCTAGGGCACTGATTTTCAAAGGAAATAGCAAGTGTTAGGTGTTCAAAGCCCCCTGCAGCAGATTTCAATATCTGATTTCATTAAACTCTGCAAATATCTTCTTATGTGATTAAAATTCATTATTTTTAAAGCTAAATCTCATACTCATCAGTGCCTACCTCTTTGCTGGGGCAGGGGGAGAACTCTTTGGAGAAAAAAAAAAAAATCCTGCTGACTTTTGAACCAAACAACAGCTGAACTTCAGGTGCGTTTGGAGTGAAACCAGAGTCCGCATCCAATTGGTGCTGGAGAAAAGTGGAAATGATGCTGCCTACCAAATTCAGTCCACTTGTGGCCCAAGCTCAGATTCACCAAACACAGTGCTCCCTGCAAAACGATGACTCAAGTGATGTTTGCAAGGGAGTTCAGATAAACCTTGGTGAGGTTTTTGGAAGAATGATTGCTGCCAATAACACCATAGGCAAGATTTCAGAACAAAGGCTTTTTCTCATGAGTTAGCAAAAGCAATGCTACCTATTCACGATTTATGCCTCCCTCATAAATTACATTTTAAGATGAGGATTCTGTGTCATCAGAAAAGATACATTTTATTTTTATATAGCCTCTTTAATGCACACTTAAGGAGAATGATGGTGTTGTCAGGGGCCTGGGGTGATGGGGAGGATATATTTTTTTAATTTTTTTTCTTCTTTTTTTTTTTTTTTTACCCAGAAGGGTTTCAGCCTGTGAAGTCAGGAGTGGGGAGTTACAGCAGTCACAGGCTGAGAGATTTAGGGGAGGAGGCAGAGATCAAAGTGAGGGGCACGGTGCACAGAGATGATGCACGTGCGGGAAGAGGCTCCCACGGGAACACCATGGCAGACCTGGCCCCTGGAGATGACAGGTCCCACGTGTAGAAGAGCCCTTTCCACGGTGTCTACGCTTTCTGCTGCTCCCTGCCCAGCCCCTCACCCGGCTATAGCGGGACAGAGCTCCAGGGTTCAAGCCCTGTTTGGGTGCACGTGGCTGTATCTCCATGGGATTGTCACGTTGGCACTGACAGGCCCTGCCTCGAGGTGGGATGATACGGTCATTAAGTCTGCCACCATGAATTGCTCAAATCTGACTGGGGTCCATCCAGGACTCTGGTCCATCTCCCCGGTGGCTCTTGGAGCTCTCCATGTTTTGGGTCGCTGGGTTGTGTAAGAACCGCACCTTCTGTGGGTTTAGGGGTTCTTAAAACTTTTATCAGTGACAGGGTACATCTTAGTGGCTCGGAAAGTGGGAAGCAATAGCCCAGGCATGTTTAAAAATGAGTGCTCTCTTACGCTGCAATGCTAGCATCACAATGCAATCACTGGGAAGCAGTAGCAATGTAGTCCAAGCCTTTTTCTTCCCCAAATTTTCCAAGATGACTTGAAAAACCGAGGAATTCATTGAGTAAGGACGTATTCATTCAACAGCTCTATTTTTCCTCCCATTCCTCTCAGATTTTGTCCCTATGAGCCAGCACTTGGCTTATTCTGACCATCGGGGGGGTTGGTCACTGGTTACCAGTCCCTCAGCAGCTGTAGCCGTGACTTCTGCATGATGTTGTCTCCTGAGGCTGGGTTAACGAGCTCACCCAGATCATTGCCTTTCGCTCCAGAGTCTGCAGGGAAGCAGCTGGGACAGGCAGTGACATAGTGCCAGGGTAAGCGTGGGTGCAGGTCACCCCGCCGCTTCCCTGGGACGCCCCAGGCAGCAGATGGGTGTCCCCTCTCTCCTTTGGCCTCTCCCTTCCTCCCACGGGGCTGAACCTCCCCTCCTGTGCTCTGCTTTGCCTCTCTCCGGCAGAGGAGAGGGCAGTCCTGCTGCAGCCCGAGTCCCGACGGCTCAACATCTCCCTTCCCAAAAGAACTTTTGCAAGCCGGATTTGCAGAGATTTGTTTTTATAAACTTTTCCTGCCCGTGCGGCAGGTTAAAGAGCTCTGAAAGGGAAGGAGGGGAGACCGGCGTTTTGGGCCATCTCCATGGGAACGTCGTGGGAAGATTGATATGTGCCCCGAGAGGCGGGTGCAGTTATTAGCATGTTCCAGATCCTTTCTTGCAGCCTTTTTTTTTTTTTTCCCCCCTGCTGAGGAGGAAGAAATAGTGTTTTCAAGGAGGAAAGAATGTGAACATCTGAAATAAAAGCACCACCACGATCCCAGTCCTTCCCGGCAGTGGGTCTCTGTTACCTGCCACAAGCAAGCGCCTGCCAGGGCAGAGCTGCGAGAGCTCCAGCAGCTGCCGAAACCAGAGGGAGCCGGGTCGGTTTGCCCAGGAGAGGACAGCCCTGCTGGCGTGGTGAGACGGTACCAGCCATCGCCGGACGGGTGCAGAGCGACGGTGTTTGGCAAGCTGTGGGGAAGGAGAGCAGCTCTTTGTCTGGTGGTCACGACCACTTGGTGCAATGGGTGTCTTCTCCTCTGCTCGCTGCCCCACCAGCCCACGTCTTTCTACATCACAGCATCATCCGAGACAGCGAGATGGACTCCAGCTCAGTTTGGTGAGCTGAGCAGAGATCTGAGCACCCAACTCTTTCTGGTGCAACATTAACCCAGAGGGTCAGAGGAGGCCAGCTCACCTCTCTGTGCCTCAGTTTCCTCCCAAAGCCCTGTTCTCCCTGGCCAGCACTGGGGACTGCCAAGAGCCTTCACATATGCTAACCATTTTCAAGAGTGATGGTGGGCTGAAGACAAGCCCTTCAGTCTTGCTGGAGCCAAGAATGAGAGACCAGATGGTGCGTGACCTGACAAAGCCCCCTGTGATCTTCTGTTTGTTATTCTCCTTCAAGCACGTTGCCCTGGGAAAAATCCAAGGGTTCGTTTCCAGGACCAGACTCTTTTCATGTGTAATAACAACTGCACCTACTCTGGCCACACGCATTGCTCACGTGAGGCCCTCTTGCTGCTGCAATAAGGTTTTTGGGTGCAGGGGAGCCAGTGACATCTCTTACAAAACCAGGCTTTAGCTCAGCATTCAGCTCTTCTTGGGCACAGCTACCATCATCCTCCTGTTCCATGTTTGTAGAGCACCTAACAAGAAAGAGTTCCAGCCGTGACAGCCCTCCCATGGGCGTTACTCCAAAATTACTAGCAACAAGAATATTTTTAAAATAGAAATCTCTGTTCTGGGCTATGTAGTAATTAGTCATTAATAAATCATAATGCTCAGGAGGAAGTTTAATGTTGCAAAGCTGATTTTAAGAGCTTGTCTAAGTGGAGTTGAGTGCAGAAGCAGATCTGTAACACGCTCCTCAGGTGGAGGGTGTCTGCTTCCCTCCCACTCCAATTAATTTCTGTCGGGCAATGAAATTTGGATGGCCAGTCTCTGCGGGGCAGGAGATCCGTCTCGGTATCTGTGTGCACAGCACGGTCACGACTGGAAAAGATCAAGGCGCGCATTTGCAATAATAACAATAATAATAATGTCCCCAGAGTGACATTTCAAATGCAAATGAAAAGAATAAAAATATCAGTTCCTGTTATAACTTTTTTGCTGCTGTAACCGAATCCAAGTGAAGACCTGAAGCTGTCCCCTCTGCCTGCCTGGCAGCAGAGCTGTGATTCTCTCTTTATTTTCATTCCTAGCCCAAGCGGATGAAGCGGATGAGGACTCGGCCACGAGCTGAGAAACAAGGCGAGGAGCTGGGGCTGAAGAGAGCCTCATGGTGGCACTTACCAAACGTTAATCTAGTATCAGGCATGACAGCAGCTACGCGCGGTGTGACTCACAATTAACCCACCACCCCGGGAGTTCAGCAGGGGCCTGCAGTGAGCCCATGGAGCTGCCCTGGCCAGGGACCGGCTCCGCTCCCAGGGCTTCGGCTCTCAGGGCTCTGGCAGGAGCCATGCGCTTCCCTCTCCTCCTGCTGCCAGCGCTGGGGTGGGAAGCGCTTGTGGCGTGGATCCAGCAGGAAAGATTCTTGCAGTTTTGGTTTCAGTCAGTCTTAACAGTTGTTTTTTGCCTGCAACATCCCATTGCATCCCTTCTCTCTCTCTGCATTAATAGACACGGCTTCCTTACCTTCCCTTCAAAGATGCGACGCTGTTCGCTGGTATGTTTTGTTGCCTTTGCACAAATGCACATATATATATATATATATATATATATAACTACTGAGGACATCTTTTCATCTGAAATTACAATATCATTCAGTTTTTTTAGTTAGAAACTTTGTGCATGGTTTGTGCGTTTGCTTGGAAGAGAGAGGGACTGGGGCGCAGTGATTTGGGCTGGTTTGAGCCCAGAGCCACCGGGCTGCCTTCATCCTGTACCTGGGCAACCCCCCCACGCACAGCCCCACTCCTTCATCACACGGTGAGCTTTCTGGAAATTCAGAAGTATGTCTGTTAATGAGTTTATTAATTGCAAAAATAAGCCCTGTGATATTTATCACTCAGGATCAGAGTTTGGCTAGCTGTGGGAGAAACTGGCAGCCTGGGAGCATAGGCAGGATTTATGGTTGCAGGGCACAGGGAGGTAGCACTTATTTGGGTCATGCTCCCAGTAGCTTTTAAACCAAGACAGAGCTCTTAATCTGAAGACACATTTATTTTTTGCAGCAGAGAGATTGTCTGAGAATGAAACTGATGACTTAAAAAACAAAGAGGAAAAAAAAAAGGAATTGAAACTGTGTAGGCTATTTTCAGCCACCAAGATGAATGAAACGTAAAAAAAATAAAATAGGTTGCAAGTTTTGAATTCTAAAAAAGATCAGTCTGAAAGCATGAAAATCCAAGCAGGTGCTGTCAGCTCCAAGCACTGACAAGGCAGGCTTTTCTGCTGGCAAATAGTAGAAGATTTCAGCAGACACACACGGAACAACACAAATCTGCTCATCCGCAGCGTTCTTTAATTATCAGTGGCGACCTGCCACACATTAACTGCTTTGCTGTAGCTCCTTATTCCTGGCTCCTAAGGCTGGAGGCTGCTGATGGAGCCGCTACGAGGGCAGATCAGACCTGCAACCCCGCTACAAAAGGCTGCAGCAGAGACCAGCAGAAAAGGAGTTAATGCACTGCAGCTCAGCCCTGTGCCCCCCATGCACATCACCATTGTCACAGTCTTCCAGCCTCTCGCTAGTCCTCGTGACTTTTGCTGTCGTTTACTTTTGCATGAAGCAGGAAGAGATGATCCGGACGAGGGGCAATCGGGGCTACGAGGAAAGACAGCCTCACCGGTATAATAAAACCTCGAGACTTCTACTCTCCAGGACAGCTGCCCTCTCCCGTAGCCCCCCACACCAGTTCAAGAGAGGAAGCCACGCACAGTAATTTGGAAATGAATCTGAGCTGCCCATTTCAAGGTGTTGCCCTGAAAATTCACTTTCTACCATTTAGTGCTGCTGCGGATGTACGTGGCTGGGTGGAGGACGGGGAGGGCAGGACCTGCCGAGTGCCGAATGCCCCGGCCTCAGTGCACATCACTCGCAGCTGACCCAGCTTTTGGTGGCATCCATGGCAAGAAGGAGCTGCTCCAGCACTGGCAATGGAAGGGCAGCACTTACCTGATGGCAGCGGGAGACAAGCAGGCTCAGGGGCCTCTGTTTGCCCCCCACCTGCCCTTCAGCCAGCCCCGGCAAGTGATGAGCTGGTCCCGGGGAGCTGAGGGTGGGTTGTATCCTCAGCAGGGAGACACGAGGCTGCAGCCCGGCAGCGGACTCACCGTTTGATCTATGCTGCAACACCTGAGCACAAGCAAACCCGTGTGTGCTGCCTGCCTTTTCCTGGGGTGGTTCACGCGATGGCAAGTTAATCATCTGCTGGACGCCAAGGGGGAAGTGAAGGCAGCTCTGTTTCAGAGGGAGGGCAGAAGAACCTTCAGAAAGATGAAGTTGGTGAGAGCTGGGCTGGCTCTGCACTGAGGTCCCTGCACCGCCTGCCCAGACCCGGGCAGATGGGTCCCAAAGGCTCAGCGCTGAGCTCCAGCTGCTCAGCCCTGCGAGCCCACACAGGGGCCTCTCGCTGCAGAGCCGCTCTCCGTACCCTGCTTCTGAGCACATCTGCTGGGACTTACGCAATCCAGATGTTTGCACGGGCCTGTTCCTATCTATAACCCTCCTTGTACCCGAAAGCTGATTGCAGGCAGATCCCTCCATCAGGCAGCAGCGCTAGGACCCAGAAAAGCCCCTTCCAGCACAAAGCCCATGCTAACAGGAGACTGGAGGCCCCAAAGGTCACGGAACCGAGGGCCGAAGAGATTTCCAGCCGGCTGCACTTGTATTTGGGGCATCTCCTGCCTTTGTCGGTGACTGTGACCACCAGCTGCTCCCACGGCCAGGCCCCAGCCCAGTGCCTGGCCATGAGCGTCCCCCGTCCCTGCCTAAGGATGGGGCGTGATGGGACACTGGTACGGTAAAGATGCAGCACCCGTCCTCTCCGGTTGATGCTCCCCTGCTGGGACACGTGCGATTCATTCTGGCGGAATTATCCTGGTCGAAACAGGAATAAACCGAACAAAAAAGGGCAAAAGCACCTTTTCACCCACAGATTTGGGTTCGTGCTCAGGGGGCAGCAGAGATCCTTGTCTGACTGAAGCAGAAAACACTTCCCAGAGCCCTGCCCCTCTGGTCTCTTCTTCGTAGCAATTTGGATTTGTGCTCTTCAGCTGCGTTATATTTAAATTACCTGTCAAGCAATTGCAGTGCACGGTCTTAAGCAATATGACCACATCTGACTGCCCCGGGGGTGCCTATGTCGGCCTGTACGTGCGGACAGCACTAACTCTTTTTGCCCTGGTGACTGTACAGACGCACAAACAGAGCGGCTGGGGCTTTTAGAGGCTTTGCTAAAGTTTATTAGCTTTTATAACGGTCATGAAAATAATTGGATCTCAGACACACGCCAGCAATTTGGTACAAAGACGCAAAAAAATGAGGCCAGATGAGGTGTAAATCAGGAGTAACTCCAGAGCTGCTGGTGCGGTTTGAGCAGAGCAGGGTGAGGCGGAGCAGCAGAGTGCAATGAGTCCTGGCGATGCCGTGGGGCTTGGGAAGGGTCCCGGAGTCCGTCCTTGACGCAGTGTCACCGTTGCCTGGCCCGTCTCAGTGAGGAAGGGGATGATGCTGAGATGCCTGGGCCGGGTGCTGCTCCCAGCTGCTCGCAGTGGTACCTGCCCCAGTCAATCTGTTCACACGGTGCGGGTGTCACGCCACCGTCGTGCCATGCTTAAATCAGTCCACTGAGGCAGCAAGGGCACTGCGTGACGGCCGTGGGCACCGGCAGCGCTTGCCCCACTGCCCTGATCCCATAAGCAGCCACAAGCCGGCTGCCAAGCTCGGGGCTGCCTGTCTCTACCTGCTGGTGACTGCCGGGACCCTCTCGCCTTGCTCGGCACCCATCCCCACCCTGCCCCAGGGCTGGCGATGCTGCTGGCAGGCTCCTGTCCTGTACCAGCGCTAGGGCTTTTCCCTCTGAAGCACTTCATTTTGCAGATGGGGAAACTGAGGCCCAGAGGAGCTCCGCCATGCAAGCAAACAGCCAGAAGAGCCTGCAGTCTCCGGGGGTTTGTCCTGTGCGCTGGTGTAAGGGGGTTTTCCCAACCCCATTCTCTGCTGTGAGCCCTCCTGCCAGGCCTGCTCCGGGGGGAACCGGGGCGTGCTGACCGCAGGCAGGGGCTGGGTGAGCAGGCAGGGGCTCTGGGCTGCTGAGAGCTGCGGGCGGGCTGAGCCCTGCCATGAGCCACGCAAGGAGCAGCCAACTGGGAGCTTTCAACCACAAAGCCGTCGATCCTCTTCCCCCAGCTCCCTCCACGCACACGTGCTCTCCACGCCGGCTCCATCACAACAAAGCAGCCCCTGTTCCCCGCTCCGTCCCCAGCTCCTCCCCAAGCCCTGTCGCAGCCAGCGCTGGATTTATGAATGAGTCCCCTGCTCTGGTGACAGCGGGCCCTGCCAGCCCGGGGTGGCTCGCTCCGGGGATGGAGGCGCAGCGGGATCCTGCCGCTGCCAGGAGCTGCACGTGGGTGGGAAGACAGGGCTTTGGGGTGCACAGCCTGCACCCTGCAAAGGGCACGGTGCCGTGCTCCCCTCCCAGCCCCGTTTCGTCCCCGTGCCCACTCACTGGGGACTATCATGGAGTCTAACTTGCGAGCTGCCTGTGCCAGGTTGCCAGCTGGCATGGCCGCACGGGAAACAGCTCCTGCGTCCTCATGTCCTGGCACAGCAGCAAAGCCTGCATTGGTGCCGCTTCCCTCTGCTATGCTGGGCTGGAAACTCCAGCCGTCGGAGGGCTTTCCTGGGAGAGAGGCATCCCCGTAGCAGGGATGGGACCTCGGGCAGGCGGGCAATGCGAACAGCTAGCCTGCAACCCATCTGCATCACCATGTTCAGCACTTTGTGTTTTTATTACTGATTAGTGCAATACAGATGAAGGATGGCCGATTTCAACACGCTTCATGCAAAATGAAGATACGGAGCTGGCAAAGCACTCGGCAGCATCACGTGCTCATGGCACATCATGTAGAACCATCAGTGACGGCCCGTTTGCTCGCCCAACACCTTGTGTGCCCAAAGTTCTGCCCGTACTCCTGGGAAAACCCTTCCAGCACATCTCTGAGCCAGGTCAGGGCTCATCAGCATCCAGTTATCCAGGCACTAAACTCTCTTACATTTGAAACGTGTTCTGCTGGAGCTGATGCCCAGTGGCCAAAGCCTCCCAGGAGCCATGTGCTTCCAGGCCATGCTGTTCCCTTCAGCTGAGCAGCCGCTCTGGTCTCATCTGTCCCCTTCCCTCTGCGTGCCCAGGTTGGGACCCTGTCCTGGAGCCCTGTGAACCGTAACGAGCCTTTCTTACTGGTTTGAGTGGCTTTGGATCAAGCATCATGTCAGTAGCTGGCCAGGATATTTGTGCTTATTTCTTCTGCATCTAGATTGCTCTAGGTGTGGTCATCAAAAATCAGTTCCCAGGCCTGCAGGGGCTGTGGTCTTTGTGGGCAGCATGAATGGAAATTGCTGCTCCTTGGCATTTGGTGGCTGTGCAGCCCCATCTCCAGCTCTACTCCTTCCTGCTGCATCCAGGAGGTCTTGGAGAAGTGGGATGGGTAGCAACCAGAGATGGGGCTCAGCTTGGGAGTGAGGAAGGAGTTGGTCCCCCGGTTGGGTTCTCTCTTGCCTTGGTGCCTGGAAGCAGACAGCTGTTGCCATGTGTCTCCATCCTCTACTGAACTTTTTTTCCTTCTCTTATCTCCCCTACGATCTCTCTCTTGGCACTGCTGGTCGCTCCCCTCAGAGCCACAGCCCCACAGCCGCTCACAGCAGGGCCCGTGGGCTTGCAGGACCTCTCACGTGTCCCTGGAGGAAAACGTGTGTCCCCAGCCCGTGGCTGCAGAAACTCAGGAAGACCAAGGGCTGAACAAAAACACTATTGCTGTCTTCCCACACCAGCTCCAGCCTCCAAAGAGACGCTTTCCCATGGGCTCCTTGTTATTTCTATTTATTTTTTAAGACTGCTTCACATCCATGTGGTCAGGCTGTGATATGAGCTACGCTCTGCTACCAGTCTGCTTTCATATAAACACACCAGCTACGCTAGCTGTATGAAAAGATGTTTAAACATAGATCATTCCTTCTACTTAGGGCTGGTTAAGCATCTCTTTATAACTGCATCTGCACACCTTTACTTTATTACTTAGAGTTAACATTAACGTATCTCCATGATGAATTCAGAGGTGCACAGTCCTGATGAAGGCCTTGGGAAGTCATGGGCTCTCTGTGTCACAGCCTGCTGCCAGGTGATCTTGGGGCTACATGGAAGAAACCCTCAGACACTCCAAGAGAGGCTTCCTGATTTGAGAGCAGAAGCACCCATCCTGCACCCGGCTGCCTGTGTCTGTGCCCAGACCGGCTGCACCCCCAGCTTCCCAAGCAGGCACCCAGGTCTGCTTGCACAGAGCTTCTTGCAGATGATGGGAACAGTACCAAAAAAATAAGCATCCTCATCAGCATCAGGCCTTAGATTAAGTTAAACATCAATTTAGATAGCTGGTTACGCACGTTTCTGTGCTATCTCCACAGTATCTGAGCTCTCTAAAGCCATGATGATTTTTGTCTGTTTATCTCTCTATATATAGACATAGATTATACGGACCAAGACTAGACCTGTTGGACAATCCTTTTGCTAGTTATGGTCTATGCTGTTCTGCCTTGCTCCATCTTGCACGACAGATGTGGGTATGTTGGTGATCAGGGTCCAGAGGTCACCACCGTAAGAACTTTCTCCCACCACCTTTTCTTGGCCACCTTGACACAGGGGGTGGCTGCACCTTCCCTCCTCACAGCTTACCTGGCCCATTCTCTAGTTTGGTCCAGAAAAATATCTATGTTAAAGGAAAAACCTTTTTTTATTATTATTATTTTTAAGTCAGCAGTTTGTTTCTCTGACCTAAAGATGTAATTCTCCTGTAGTTTTAAGCCTCCCTTAGCATGGAGGTGTACTCACATAAGGTCTAATCACTGATCTAATTAAATTGATTTGCTACTGTGTTAAATCAGTGCAGCTATATTGAGCAGATCAGGTCTAAGTTTCTATTCCACCTCATCATAAAAAGTGATAATAAAAAGCACCTTCAAGACACCAGTGCTAAGAATTCAAACAGAAAGTTACATTCATTATTTTAAATCCAGTCTCATTATTTCTGGGATGTGGGTTTTTGAAAGGGGCTATGAAATCCTTGGCATTGGCAATATTCATCTCATATTTTATGAAGACCTCTATAGGACACGCAAATATTTATTCATGTTGCAGAAGGGTCTAAGGAGTTTACAAATCTAAAGCCCATTGAAGGTGACAACTCTCTTTTAAAAATAAAGAAAAAAAGGCAAGCCAAAAAAAAGCTTCATTATTTTAAAAATCAGTTTCATAATTATTTTTATTCTTTATTTGAGATTGATTATTATTTCCTTGTAAAGTATCTTCATTACTTCCTCCCTGACAAAAGTACTATAAAGTAGTTATTTCCACTTGAGGTTTTGGTGGATTTCCTGATCAGGGGTTCACACTTAGGCCTTTGTAGCTCTGTTACAATACTAACATTGCAAGTTATTTTAAGGAAGATTTATGTTCCAGCTAAAACCATGATAAATAAATTTAAAACCAGCAATATAGACATTTTTATACAGAGCTATCTAATTTGATAAAATGTACAAATTTGGTCAGATTCCATCCAACAGTGGCCCTTTAAACTCTGATTTACAGAGTCAATTAATAAGCTGAAATAGCAGCTCATTGGATTTTCAGAGCCAGCAGCCTTAGCCTGATAGCAGGACAGTACTAGGCTTAGACACAAGCGTCTCCCAAAAACCTCTCCAGCCTGACGCGACGCTGCCTGTGGACGTCGCATCCCACTGCGACATCGCATTTGTGATTGGCACCCATGGGTGCAAGTGCTGCTGGCTCATGGCTTTGCTCTGCAGGGCGAACCAAGGCAGTCCTGCCCTAAATGAACAACCCCGGCACGCTCTGCGCTTACCTCTGCCAATGGTTTGCCACATCTTGATATTAAGCGAAGGATTTGCACCCAGGCTGGAACCGGCCACGGTCTGATGGGCCGCTCCTGGACTGTGAGGGGGGGCTAGGGTCTAACCCACCTCCAGGGAGAGGGTGGCCATTGCAGACCCAGCCTTGGGCTACCTCTGCTCAGTAATGGCACTATTAATCAGGCGGATGAGCTTAGACCTGAAGATGCCCTGACTCCTTTGAATCACTCACCTGATCAGCAGAGGATCCTAACCTGCATTTCTCACCCCATCACCTGTGCTGGCAGGGAGGAACCATGAGCTTCATTTGCCAGATGATGAGTTGAAGCGCAGAGAGGCTAAAAGAGGGGTAGCCTGTAGCAGACTGTCCTTGGTGTAGGGGGTTTGCAACCCCAAAAGCAGGGCCTGTCTCCATCTCAACTTTACGAAGTGTCAACTTGCAAAAGACCTTCTGGCTTGTTTTCCTTTTGTGCCAAGAGGGGACCAGATCTACACCCAGAGCCCAGAAAGAGCCACAGAAGAGGACAGACGCTGCATCTGCCTGCTGAGATCCCACGTGGCAGAAACCCTTGGAGCCACTGCTGAGAGCCGAGGCACCCGGACAGAGCTGCCAGCACCGGCATGGCTATCCAAGACAGCAGCCTGTGCCAAAGGGGGTGCAGGATGGCACCCCCAAACAGCCTGGTGCACCAAGCAGGGTGCAGTGCTTTCGTGGCAGTCCCTGCTGGCCCATCCACCACTGCCATGTGAAAGCAGCAATTCGGTGAGCACGGCCACGGCTGCAAGCATCACCCAAGAGTAAGTCTGTGCCAGAGCAGGAACCGAGCAGCCCTTGAAGCCCTGCAAGCACAGGACTTTCCTCCCTCCCTTCCTGGGAAGCACTGCCCAACTGCATGGGACCACTGAAGCTAATAAAGCCATTAATAGGGCCACGTCATCTCCTGACTAAGGCGTCAGCAATTCACACCTCATTCAGGCTTTAAAGTCTGAGTGCACCCACATTGGGTCAGACTCCCCTCCAGCCTGCAGCGCAAGCTAGCAGAAGGGCAGTTCCCCACAGTCTGGGCGCTTTCCTCCACTGAGTTTTCCAGGCTAGGCTGAACTTAGGCGATCTCAAAGCCCTCAGGCTAAAGCGGGTCTCTGACATGAGTGTTGGGGTAGGAGGGCAACGGCACGCTGGCACGTCAGATGGGAAGCTGTACCAAGAGCCTCTGCTGAATTTTCAGTTCTTGCCACCGACTTGAGCAAAGTTTTTAAGGCTCCGTTTCAAAAGTGCTCTCAGGTTTAGCAGGGGCAGCCTCTGCGATACGTCTGGCCTGGCGCTTTGAGTGATGAGTATCAGAGCTCCTGTGGATTTTGGATGGGTTTAGGCTGCTCAGATCTCCTGGAGTTGAGCCCAGCATTCTTCACATGGCGCGACTCCAGAAATGGAAGCACTCCAAGTGAGCAGTTTCTTTCCCAAAATGGGGATTCTTCTTTCCTTTGGATGGAAAACACTACAGACAGGGGAAATATTATCTCATTGTACTGTGAAGGAGAACCATTTATTAACTGTGGGTACCAAATTTAACTCTGGGTATTTTTTTAATAGCAGTTCTGATATGAATAGAAGTGTTTGGACCCTTTCCTTGCAATGTCAGGAATCTGCATCACAGAATTATGCTACTATGTGAGAAATAGCAACTGAAATCAGCTACGGGAGAAAAAAGAAGTGAAACCGGCTAGCCTAAATTCATGAGAAATTCATTCCAGGGGCAGAGTTTATATGAAATGGCTCCTTATCTCAGTTACATTTGCAACACATTAACGCCCAAAATGAGCCATCCTATTGCCTCCTACACTTGCCACGTTTTGCAAGGGTGGCTTTTCTCATGTGCTCTGTGGCTCCCAAAGTGGCACCCACGCTCTGCTGCTGGGAGTCCGGGCAATGGGGTAATCTCCAAATACAAGGCACTGCTCTACACAGTAAAAGTAGGAGGACGGGGTGAAGCAGGGTGCTGCTTATGGGTTTCTCGTTGCTTTCTCAAGGAGAAGAGTCGCTTTTATTTGCTAGGAGCAGGGTGGCAATGTGGCATAGTGGAATATATATGCCCGACTGCACTCGGCGTTAGGCAATGGTCATACAGCAGCCACAAACCATCACAGCAGATGTATGTGGGTTTGTGTATGTTAGCTGGCCCCATGAGAAAAATACAGTTACCTACTCTTTAGATTACGATCCAAATGTTCTTCTTTCCATTACACCAACCTTTCTACCACTCCTGGCTCCCTCAACCATGGCAAATGAGGACATAATAAAGTTCAAGTGATATCAGCTATTGTTTTCTAACTAATAATTTCCCAGGACTTCTGCAAGTTTCTCCTGTCCCAGGTGAAACTCGGTAATTAAGACTGACCTTTGAAAGCTCCCACTTACAATGGTATCTGCTGGTTCTGCTTAATTTGCTCCCCTGTCTTACATATAAAACTGTGAATAATTGCTGCAGTTTATTAAAGTGGAAAATAAAGAGCTTTCAAAGCACTGAGATAATTTATTTTCAATACATTCGACAGTACGTAATAGGTATGAGTGTTTTGAGCAGGTTATCCTAATGAAAAATGAGAGGGGAGTCATATATCTGACTGTTCCTGTTTTGTACAAGTGCCACTTTGTTGTAGTGACAGCAGGTTTACAGGATTACACTGATCTGCAGTCCTGCACATCAGGCAGGTCTCTGTGGCTGTGAAAAATCATAGACTAGCAATATAAGTATCCCAACCATAGCTTTTACAAATGAGCTAAGACTCAAAAATCATGACAGGCTTTTAAAAATGAGATTTACGGGTTTAAATCTGGTTTGTAACTGGTCTTTTGTTACCTCTTCATTAGCAGAACGCACTTGTTTCATATTCAGAAGCCTTTTTTTTTAATATATATACTTTTCCTAAAACGTAAGTACTAGAAAGTTGCTGCTGCCTCTAACAAAAGTAGAGATTCTTACGAAATAACATCAAGGAAAACAAAACAAGTGAACTTGGATACGTGGGACTGCTAATAAAATTGGACGAATTGGCAACGTTGTGTGCCTGTACTCTGAAAGAGGGTCAAAGACCTGAACTTTTGATACCGTAATCAAAAATATCAGGATATGGATGTATTTAATTACCAAATCTGTTTCACTTGCAAACTTGAAATGCATCGTATAATAAAGCTGAATATAGAAGAGAATTAACTGAGGGAACACAATGTAGATGACTTCACACGAGGCTAAAAGCAAGGCAATGGCTTGGGAAGGGGGCTGCAGAGGGTTTAGGGGTTTGTTTGGATGTATAGGTTTAATGTCCTGTGTTGGTCCTAGAGCCTCACTTTTGTATCTACTTCCAGCTGCTTAGGCCTGGGACAGCACAGCCTTGTTTTGGCCTGGGCACCATGACCCCATGGAGCTTGTGCTGGCTCCGACGCCTGGGGAAGGCAGGAGTTGTGCTTTTGCTGCACGGAGCACTGTCCAACCTTTGGGGTCACCTCTGACAAAGCCTTTGCAGAGCCCCCTGAGAGCCACTGGTCCAACTCCTGCATGAGGGAGGCAGGTCTGCGGAAGCTGTTGCCCTCCTGAACTCTCTGCTCCAGCATCCAGAAAGCAGCCGTGCAGAAGTGGAGGCTGAAGCCACCCTGCAGGCACAGGACAGCCACAAGCCTGGTCTGGCAAGGGGATTTCCCGCAGATCTTGTTCATGCACAAGAGCAGGAACTCAAGCTGGAGCAAGGTGTAGGATCCCATCCTGACACAGGACTGTAAAGCTGGTCAGGAAAAAAGCACCCACCTCCCTCTCCCAGAACAGGCACCCTGAGCACAGCAAGAAGTCCCCAGTACACCAAATAAATCAAATCTCACAATTCACCAGGATCAAGAATTGGAGGGTTTCCTACAGGTTTTATATCCAGGACGATTTATGATTTAATTTAAACACGTAGTTTCCAGCCGTTTCTTTTTGCAAGCAATCACCTAGGCTACATTAACCTGATGGTGATGTACTGCAGTCCCGGGGAGCCCTGGAGAGACAGAGAGAGACAACAGCACTCAGAGGTGTGAACTTCCCCCATTTATCTTGATGGGGTGTGCACAGCCGTGCCAGGGAAGCAGGTCCAGGCATGTTAACCACTTCACTGCCAGCCTCTGCTGTTGAAAGGGCTGGTTGTACAGCAGCGTGTCCTGTGTGGGCCTTTCCCTCCCTTTGGTAGAGCCTCCCCAGCACCAAAGGATGCAAGCTTGGAAGGGGATGAGGGGAGCTGCAGACTCCTGGAGTGTGATGGTGCAGGTTATAGGTTTGGAGGGGGTCCTGTGAGATCAGATGGGTTTGTTATCATACAGCTTGTGGCAACAGATGTGGCCACACAGGTGTTACAGTTTAATATGCTTTTGAACAAGTTATGTATCTCCCTGCCTCTTGGGATCTAACAGCAGAGCAGAGGCTCCTTACAGGCTGCACTCAGACTCCAAGCTAACCCTACAGGACAGTGGAGACAAAATGTGGCCTGTGGGAAGCAATCCTTGAGAGATACTTCTGCCTGGTTTGGGTATGGATGTCTCAGACAGAGGTTTCCTTCATCATATGAGTGGCATTTCACAGCAGTGGCACAAGGTTTTGCTTGTCACTAATGGATCTGGCACCGCTGCCATGGGAGCTGCCACAGGTCTTTTATTAGGACCTGAGCTAAGAAACCGGGCATCTCCCTTTACATTCAGAGCTCTCCTATCTGGCTGTCAGCAGACTCTTGCAGACAGCACAGCACTGAGCCTCTCATGTGCCAGTTTGGAGGCTCTGTTTTGCAATCAGACGTGCGCTTGCAAGTGCCTGTGAAGATGGCAGCTGCTAGAAGAGGTAGTGAACCTTTTCTCTGAACAGGGCTGGCTGCAGCTGCAGCATGGTGGGGGTTGCAGCCGGTCCCTCTCTTGTGGCAGCGCACAGCCACCTGAGCAAGGCTTCTTGGGGAGACAGAGATATGTAAGATTTAAAGTGAAATTGCTGCTTCAAAGAATGGGCTTTTAGGAATCTCTGGTGCCCAAAGCTGGAGGTGCCAGATCACTCCCAGGCTGTCCTGCATGGGCGGACACAGCCTCTACAGCCCCCGATGGCAGTGAGGAGGGGCTCAAACCCACAGCAAAGCCCCCTTTCATCTCATTCTTGTGAGCTAGGGGCAAACACCTTTTCCAACAGGAGAGGTGTCTGAAACAGCCTTTTCATTATGTTTATATTTAAAAATCTAACAGTTTGCATAATAAACAGCTCTAGAGCCAGAAATATTTGCCTGCTCTCAGTAAAAAAAGGAAGTCCTCAGATCCTCTTCTGAAGACTGTAAGAAAGTGACAGAGTTTTCCCTTCACAGGATATAAATATGCAGTGCAAATAGGTGGCTGCTGTCGCTGCTTACATTTTGATGTATCTCTTCAGATAGCCTGGCAGCGCCAGATTATTTTAGTGTCAAATCAAAGCTCTGATTGTGTAAAGAAGCTGAGGAAAGGTACAGTCTGTGTTGCAGCACAGGATGGAAGCTCCAAGAAGAAGACTGGAGGCAGTCCTGTGAGACATGTACCAGCCATGCATACTAAACCTGCCATCTAGTACACCGAAAAGAAAACCCCTTTAGTAGAGCTGCTGCAGAACAGAAGTAAATGTCTTCAGATTTGGGTTGGGGCAGGGGTGTGTTTTTCTAGGGAGGTATGTGATTAACTTTCACATTAGCTAAAAGAAAATAAAGCTTTTGTTCCTTTTTTACCCTCTGTTTCCTTGTGAGAGAAAAAAATTAAAGGCTCTGTTTACCCTGGAAGAAAAATCTTCCTGGCTGATCCCTTTGTAAAGCAGAAAGCTCCTATTTGCAATGCACCATTGCTGTTCTCGACTTTAACAAATCGAGTCAGCCCAAGCCTGCCCGATCTGCATCCCTCCTTAGCATCACTCTTATCTGGATGCAGGGCAGTTGTACAGCGCCTAGCACAATGTAATCTCTGCGTGGTTACTGCGGCCTCTGCATTTCAGCCCGATACAGTCGTGTAGACAGACTAATAATGAGAGGTCAGTCACACGCTCGGGCTTTCTGCAGGACAGATGGGCACACCAAGCCCGGCTCCTTTCCTGCCAAAGGGAACTGACAGCTGCATCATTTTGAAATGCTCGAAATCAAACTGCACATCAGGCCATTTGTGCTCATACAGGTTCTGCAGGAGCGTGACTCAGCCGAGCTCGCAGAGTTCCTCCTGCAGAAAGCCGGCCCAAGAGGAAGGCCCGTCAGGCCCCAAGCCCACCAGCAGCCCATCTGGAGGGAAGACACAACCCAGGTGGAGCCGCCCAGCCCGGGCAACACGGGCCGTGTTTCCACGCACCGCAGCCCTGCCTGGCATTGACCAGGATGCCATAAGCGTGGCATAACCAGTTCCCGGGTGCCGTGAGGAGACGTCCTGTCCGGGTTCACGGTTCAACCCTGCCCGGGGGTGGGGGGCGGGCCGCCCAGGCCCCGGCCAGGCCCAGGGCATGCCCCAAGGGCCCCCAAGGAAAGCCAGCAGCCCGTTCCTTTAGCAGGGGCTGTGGGGCCTCGCAGGGTGCTCACGATGTAACTGTGCCGCTTACCGCGGGGATCCGGGGCGGACGCGCCCCTCACGGCTGCCCCGCCGCCCGGCTGCCGCCATGCTCCCCTGACAGGGCGGAGGCGGGGCCTGCGGGACGAGAGGCGGGGCTTGCTATGCAAATACTGCCGGCGGCCTGCCGGTTGGGATGGGGCGCATGCGCACTGCGCGCGCAGTGGGGGACGGGTTCTTACACAATGCACCGGGTTCCTTCAGCGGCGGGGAGGGGAGCGGAGGGGCGGGGTCGAGCATGTAAATGAGGGCCGGTTTTTGCTGCGCGATTGGAGGAGAGGGAGGAAGAGGCGGGACCGGATATGTAAAAAGCGAGCCGGCGCAGGGCGCACGGGAGGGGGTGAGCGGGTCCGTTGCGTTCGGAGGGAGCACACGGGTGGGGCGTGGTCGGTATGCAAATCTAGCCGGCTTCCGCGCGGGAGGGCGTGGCTCGGATGCAAATAGACAAACTGCCGTTTCCCAGCTCCCGCCCCAACGTTCGCCTTGGCCCCGCCCCGACAATAAAAGGCATCGCGCCTGCGCAGTGCGCCGAAATGAGGACTTAGTCTGTTACACAACCGCTGTGGAGCCAGGGGCTGCGCTCTCCGTCGCGTCCAGGCTCCGCGCGTCCTCGGCGGCGCGGCTCAGCTCGGCTCTCCTCAGCTCTCCTCTCCTCGGCTCTCCGCTCCTCCTGCTCCGCTCCGTTAGGCCTCCCGCGCCCTCCGGCATGAGCGGGGACCAGCTGCACAACGATTCCCAGGTGAGCGCCCCTTCATCGCCCGCGGGGGCCCGCTCCCGGGGGACGCCGGCCCCTCGCCACCGAGGCCGCGGGGTCCTTACTTCCCCTCAGGGTGGGCCCTGGGGGCCCGGCTGACCCCCTCCTCCCCCCTGTAACCTTAGTGAGGGGAGACGTGCCCTGCTGCTGCCCCCTGCCTGCCCCCGCTCGGGGTAGCCCACGCGTCTGGGGAGAGCCCTGTCAACCCGGCCTGTCCCTCCCTCGTCGTGCTGGGGCGCTCCCATCCACCGAGCCCCCCCGCCCCGGGACCCGTTTCTGCCCAGATGGGGGGCGGTGGGGGAGAGGGGACTCGTGTGTGACCCCCTGCCTGGGAGAAGGGGAGGGGGGCGGCTGGCCACCTTCCCCTGGCTCGCTCCCCTCTGGGGGGGGCTCACCCCAGGAGCTGTGCGGGTGCCGGGGGACGCTTCACCCTGCCCGCCCCCGCCACGGAGGGCACCTTCTGCATCGCGCTAGTCGGTTCTCATTTGATATTTAATTTCCCTCAAAATGAGAATGAAGGAAAGGGGGGGGGAAATCCAGCGCCTCCCCCACCCCCCAAAAAAAAAAATCCCCCGGCGGGACGGCGTTTTTCACGGTCTCTCCCTGTCTCCTTTCCCCGCAGATCGAGGCGGATTTCCGAGCGAACGGTGAGTGTGGCCCCGGCGCGCCCCTCGCCTCGCCGCGCCGGCCGCGCACAGACATGGCGTCCCAGAGACTAAGTCCCGGCTCCTCGCTCACCGGCCCCATTGTTCCCATCGAGCTGCCAAAAGCGCCCCTTTCCCGGCGGCCTCGGCCCCCCCTGACCCCCGCTTCCCCTAGTGGGGGCACCGGAGGCCCCCGATCCGAGCCCATCGGCTCTCCCGGGGTCCCTTTTGGGCCCCGATTCCTCCCTGGAAAGTCGCCTTGTCGACGGTCGGGACTTAGTCTCTGCGCCATTTTCTTTTTCTCCTCTCTTCTGTGTGGCTTTCTCTCCTTCTCCTCCTCCCCGAGCTGCCGGAGAGGAGCCTTCTACAGAGGCACCGGGCGGCGATCCCCGGCCCCCAGCCCCTTCTTAACGGAGGGGAAAGCAAAGTTTTTAACTAAAATAAATCCCCAAGCCGTTTTTTATCGCAGCCTCCCTCCCCCCACTGCTCCCCGTCTCTGTTCCTTTCAGGGAATCCCTCCCTTCCCCTAAAATGAAAGGTGATTGCAACATGTTGCTCTTTAAAAGAATCTGCTGCATCCATTTTAAGATCAGTCTTATTTATTTCTTTCCTTGCTATTTAATTGATGTAACTTTACCTTGTTGGGTGGGGCTTTTTAATTAAAATAAAAGCCCACATTAAAAAAAAAAACCAACCAAAACCAACAGTGTAGACAATTCCAGAAAGGTAGACAGCATCACTTCAGAAAGTTTGCAAGCTAACTGTTCATTTCGTTCAGAAACATTATAGGAGTCCTGTAATTTTTATATATATGTATATATTTATGTATGAATATATACACTTGTATGTCTATATGTATTTATATCCATATATATATACACACATACAATATTATATTTTCTAATCAGCCTGATGGCTGCTAACTTTTTCTGATTGTTTATTCATTTTTCTAGGAAGCAAGCTAATTGCAATCCCCTCCCCAGGTTGGTAGGTGTCAAATTGAAGGGCTTAAGCAGGGTGGAGGGGAGTTGAGGATGTACAACCTACCTTTGTGTGTATGTGTTATTGTCACTGTTCGGGATGTGTAAGGAACTCTGAGCTGTTCTCTGACTGGTGAGGTGGTAGAGGACAAAAAATGGTTCAAGATACATGCTTGACTTATAGTGATTTTTAGCATGCTTTTCTGGATGATGTCTGTGTGCCTAATTGCTTTGTAGGCTACTGTGTGTAAATATTTACAGATCTACGTTTGTGTGCACCTTTTTCTGTCAGTTCATTGGAATGTGATTGTATGTGTGCAATAGGGGCAGGCAGTACTGAATATGCAGTTTTTGAACTTTTATTTCCATTCTGAATCCATAGTAGGGCTCTATGAATAATTCTTAAGAGAAAAAAGGGTGCAGTGGATTTCCCAAGAAGTACAGGAGTAACTCTTGAAGCAACTTAAATATTATATTTATTTGAGCATGTATTTGAATACTTGTAGCCTTCTTATGCTGGGAAATAATTGCTTAAGGATCACCTTTATTTAGGGAAAAGTACTCCCTGGTAAGCTTTAGTTATGTACTGATTTACATAGGGGAAATGATGTATATTTGTCCTTTCCACTCCAGCTTGCAGTGAACCTCTTAGAGGGATTTTTCTCCTCTATTGTGACCATGTGCTGTTTTATTCTTTTGAGAGTTTTAGGCATACAGCACTTAAAACTCCTCCAGTTTTTATTTCTACCATGTGTTGGAGGAATTCAGTACAGAAATTCAAAGTAAGACACCTTGATGGAAAAAAATGAATTCCTGGTAAATCAAGCATACCCAACAAATTCATACCAATGTAGGTATTGGCACCCTTTTCCTCCTATTGTAAGTATTTATGGCAGTCGTGTAACATCATTGTGACTGATCAGAGGCCCCTAAAATCCAAAATCCTTTTCAAGCACTGAAAGGTGCGTGTAACCCTGTTAGTCTTGTTAAGGGAATAATACGGAATAGACCCTGTCCTCTCTGACCTTGTGACCACGACTGATCTTCTTGAAAACCTGTCACCTCTGCTTGCTCCGAGTCTTGTTTCCCCTACACAGGAGTTCTTTGCACTTGTGTGTCGGGAATTGTCACACGCGGATCTGAGAACAGCAGTTCTCATTTAGGCATAGCGGTGAGGCTCTAGCTCTTATATTCTTGTTTTGATCCTATTTAGTGGCAAAGATTAGGAGTGGGTGGTAGGAATCTCAAGTACTTTTTTCATTCCAGATATTTAGAATTGGGTTGTACTTTGATTATTGTTAGGTAGCGTTTAACAGTAGAGCCAAAGTCTCCTTTTAGGCTGCCTTTCCTCTTTAAATTTGGGGGAAGGGAAGTTTTTCTGGGGGCTGGTACTGACTCATTCTAAATGTTGAATGTACCAGCAGTAAACATTTTTGTTAATAAAAAATGTTTTGGGTGACTTCTGCATAGTGTATCAGTAATAGAGCAGCTTAAGCACTTCAAAGCTTCCTGTTGTTACTAATGTTCATATCCAGGTCAATGGACAGACTACCTCAGGTGGTGATCACACAAGTTGTTGCTGCTGAAGTAAGGTGGGTGGAGGTGGACCTGCTAGCCCATTGCAGGTCACCAAGGAGCACCCTGGTTGTAGCTGAGAACTCAGATCTGAGTACACACCCGTTTCATTGATAGCAGGGTAGTGTTAGGTATGGGAGAGGGTGCCAGCAGTAAATATGTGTTCCTGGCTATTTCTTGTCATTAAATAGCCAGATCACTCTAAGCAAGAGTGTCCTGGGCAAATTCCAACTTGGGTAATTGCATTCCGTCTCAATATCCAGATTCTCCCTCTTGTTTAATTTGGCCATAGTGGGTGTTTTTTTCACCTTAACTGTATTTTTAGTATCAGTATGTACTGCAAAGAATTTTCCATGTTCAGTCCTAGCAGTGCCTGTTTGCAAACCATCCTGAGAACAATATTGTGCTGAAACAGCGAGCCTTTTCTGCAAGTAGTGTCCTTGCAGTCTTCAGCATTGTAGAAGGGAAATGGTAGTCTTAAACTGTCATTTCAAAGTACAGCTTGGTCATTGAAAATGACCCCTTTTTCACAGATGTGGATGTTGAGTCACAACTATGTACTCAGGGAGGGAATCATTCTGATTCCCCCCCCCCCACTTGGTAAAATTGCAGATCACTTCAGATGCAAAATCTGTTTGGATTCTATTGAGTGTTGCCTTTAAGAGCTTTGTTATTAAGGTTGAACGGAACAACCTCTTACTGCTGAGGACAATGTTGAGACTAAAAGCAATTTATCTTGACTTTCAGTTCTCCCATTGTGTTTGCAGAGTGCAGTAGATAAAAATTACTTTTGTTCGCAAAATAATCAAATTGCGTTCCAAAGCTACTAAATTCCACTAACTGCTGTTAGCGTCTTGGCTGTTCATCAGCCTGTGATCAGTACTTGTGTAAAATCCAGAACCGTTCTGTGTAGAAAGTGAAGACATCACCCTAAGCAGTGTCGAAAAAAATACTGGTTGACTTGACCAATAATGTTAAGATGCAATTTGAGGCCAGTATCCCTGTAGTGAACCATTACAGTACACTAACAGGAGTCGAGTGTGAATTTGATTGTCCAGCATCACAGAGATGGCTTGAAGGACGCTTGCCAAAACACGCTTGAAGGAGGGGCTTGCTTTAACAGTGAATTTTTAGGGGGGAAAAGAGAAGCCCTTGCTGCTGCAGCATCTTATCAGAAACTGGCAGGTTTTTTTTATGTTGGCCTGAGCACTCATATGGCACCTCTGTATGTATCAGGGTGAAGATATGAAGGGGAATGAGCAAGAGGGAAATTTATTAAATAGCAAGAGTGCTGAACAAATGCCTTACAAGTTAAGGAATTTCAGCACATTTTGTGTTTTGCATTAAATTCGTTTCATGTGTGATAGAGCTGCACACGTAAAAGGTGGGGGTGATTTAAATGCTGACAAACTGAAAAGCAACAGAACTCAGATCCTTAAGATTTTTCAATGGTTGTGAAAGTCTGTTGGAGACCAGATTTGTTCTTCCTTGCTGCTGCTTTGTTGGCGCCTTCTGGGTCGGTGAGAGTTTTTTGAAGGAGAACAGGGCCACTTCTGACACTGGGCTCTGTGTACCTTCGTGCCTCTGTTAGAGCCACTGTACTAAACAAACTTCATGAAGTTAGGAAGCTTGAAGGTAAACTCTTGTGCTCTATCTGTGTCTTGTGCACGTCAGGGCGAAACTGCCTTTTAAGTTCACTGGGAGCATGTCGTCAGTGCGTTTAAATGTCAAATGTTTGGCAAGGGATCCAAAATACAAAAGGTAGTTAATGGTATTTAGATGCAGATTGATATCTCCGCTGAAAATTTCCTTTCCCTTTTTTGTGATACGTGGAGACGTGAATCCTGAAGAATGTAATTTGTTCCTTCCAACACAAGCCTTGAGTCACTCCCTGCCTTCACTTCCAGACTGCGGTGCTGGGTGATGAGCCTGCATTGTAAGAAGTGCTGCCCACAGCCTCAGAACAATACTTGGGGTAGTTTTAAGTCTGAAACCACTTAGCTTTTTTATTTTAGAAGTATTTAACGTCAGACGCCAATCTCTGCAACATTTTCTTAATTTTGTTTTCGCATTGATTTTCAGTACGTTCACAGCAGTCTATTGCAGGGCTTGTAGAATATAGCAGTGTAGCTTTACTATAGGAATCTTCAAACTGTTACAAGTGAGGGTACTCTGAAGTAAATTGATCATTTATGACACTTCTCAGAACTGTAAATAAACGTATTGTTGGTAAGCTGCTCTTAGATATCATGTGCTACATAAGTTGTTTGCATCTATTTTCCCAGCAGTAGCCTCAGAAGGTCTTTACTAAAGACCTTGAGGTCTGTTGTGTTAATTGTTCTGACACATTCAGCATTCAGGTTAAAACTTAATGGGTGTCTTGTGGGAGTGGGGAGTGGAATGCATTTCTGTTAGCTGCGGCCAACTTTTGTTTTTGTTAAAACTCAGCAGAATTATCTAAATGTGCTGGAAGATGTGTTTTGGGGGTTAATGGCCTGTGTGCTTCCTACTTCTAGTAGATTTTCTCGATGTTTTTCCTTTTACTACAGTATTAAGCGATATCTGTTATTAACATGCTATCAGAGCTACTTTGTTTACTTTGTAAAATATGAAAAATTTTTAACCAGGGGACCAATGTAAAAGTGTGGGGTTTTTACATGGCTTCATATAAATTAGACACACAGCTCATAAACATGATCGAACACAAATTCAGATTTAATTTCATTTACAACTGTGACTTTAGATATTTGTTGGATAGTTCATTGAATTCCAACCTCCTGAGTTGCACTGTCAGCAGAAACTGCAATAATATGTAATTATAGCAAGTACTTAACATCTCATTGACTCAAATTCCTCTGTTAATGATTTCACTGGATTCCTGTTAAAGTAATACCTGCTGAAATAGCACAAGCCGCTGCCCTATTAGAGAGAGGCTTCAGGTCAGATTCTTACTGGTGTTTTAAATTGCTGTAGTTCTGCTAAAATCAGCAGAGCTCTGACAGTGTACCTGCTTTTTTGTTATTGGACTGCAGGGATGGGCTTTAATGATACAGTGACTATTTAAGAAAAGGACAATTTAACATAAGAAATCAGTGCAGATTTTTTTCCTGTGGCTTTTCAAGATGGGATAGTTTCTCTTTCAAGTCTGCTTGAGCTGGTTCTGCTAATATAATTTCTCATATCCTTGTAAGACATGCAGTCATTCAGAAATATTTATTGGCTTATTAAATTGAATTGCCTTTGCAGCTGCTAGTTTTATAGAAACTGCCCCAAGTTTTATAGAAAACCTCACACTTCGAAACATGGGAGCAAAATGCTATTTAGCATTATGTATTCCGCTCCTGCCTGCGGTTTTGAAGGACTGTGTCTTAGGTTTCCAAATCTGAGAGAGGATATTCGTTGTAGAAATTGGTATTTATCACCTTGCTTTTCTGGGGCTGTTCCATTTGACTGAGACGGCAGCATATGACAAATATGCCCAGCCGTACCTTCTCCCTGCATGACTATACATTCTGAGCTGTTTAGCACTGTCAGCGTTTAAATATGTATCATCATTGGATTTCAAAACGCTTCCTCCTGTTAAGAGAACAGGAGAAGGGTATGGGCTTGCTGTTGTTTCAGCAGTGAGTTTGCTGCTGACCTGCTCTTCTGAAAGAACAGCTAAAAGATCAGTTTAAAACCCAGTTCTTGGCTACAGTAGGATTATTCCTTTTAACCAGTATTCCCAGTTACTGCTGTCCTTACTCTGCTATTAACTGTCTGCTCTAGGGAGCTCCCACTGCATGTGCCTCTGGTGGCTTCCACTGCCTGTCACTGGTTGAACATTGGAATTAATACAGTGTTGAAGTGCTGTTCTGGGCAGAGCAGAAAGAGCCTTTTCTACTGCAGGCTCCTGCTTATTCAGTAGTTCAGCTGAACAAGTTGTAGTAGTGGTTTCCCGGTGTGTATGAGACTACAGTATTTTTAGCACAGCATTTGTTCAAAATGTCTGGCTGACATAAATACTAAATAGTTCCAGTGGATTTAATCAGATTTATGGTTAGAAATATTTTCATCTTGAATGCTTGCTTTTTAAACTAATGATCATAAAGAGTGAACTGCAGTAATATCTTCTGGTGTCACAGTGAAAGCTAGGATGTTTGGAAGGTGACATGAAAAGAAAGCGAGAAGTTAATTTTATACTCTTGTGACCTGCAAGGTATAAAGAGCAGTAGAAAGTTGGTGTTGGCTTTAGAAACACGAGCATACCTGGACATTTGCAAGTTGAAATTTGGTTTCTAAAATTTTACTTCTGTAGCTACTCAGCTGATGAACAAGTGAGAGCTCCAGACTTGAGAATGAAAGTGGAGAGTATGGAGCTGCAGTCAGTCTTCCTGAAACTTGTTCTTTTGTAACACCTACTTAACATCAATGACTCTCGAACTTCTTTGAGATAAAAGTAGGATTTTGTTAAACTTCTGTCTGTATTGCAGTGTCAGCAGGAGCGGTGATATGAAATACATGGTTTTGTGCCAGTCCTTGCAACAAACTATATTCTGTGAGATCCTCCAGCACAACTGGTGGAGATCAGACTTGATGCTTTTTGGGGAAGTGGGAGACCTTGGCAATTAGTTCCCTATGAATAGCTAATGATAGAGATGGAGTCCTGTAATGAGGAAAGATGAGTAGAAGAGGAACAGTGGTTCAAATAAGAATTGCCTCACAAACTTGCTAGAGTGTTATCACAAAGTTCTAGTGATGTTTTCCATCATCTCAAGGCCTCTTTGTCCGCTAAAATAACATACTCTGCATGAAAAAGAAGACATGGCCAGACAGCTCTTGTGAATGGTACATTTGATACTGCTGCTTCACCCTGGGGAAGTTTCCTCTGTTCATAGCTGTTACTGAAATCTCAGTAGCTTCACTTGAAGATGGTCGCAGTAGTAGTCAGCTTAGACAATTAACTCGTACTGACAGCTGCTGTGTGTTTCGAAACTGCCAATTCCCAACATGAAGAAGTCACAAGGATGGACAGCATTGAGCACTCTTTACTCCTTTCTTGGAAAGCTTTGGAGGCGGGGGCTGGAAAATGTTTGAAATGCATACCTTGATGGGATGGGGGCAGTGCAGGCTCAAATATGGGAGGCATAGCAGGAAAGTTAGCGTAGGTGCTTGTCATTCAGCCTCAGCAGACAATACCTCATGAAGAAAAACAACCTGTGTCTCCACCTAAAGTACTTAAATCCCTTCTTAAGTTTGAAGACCGTAACTTCTGAAATTGGGATGATTGCAGGGTAAAGAGGGACAGCATCAGACCATTGGGAAATTTGTTTTATTAGAAGGCTCCTGTCAGTCTTAGAGCCAAAAGTTGCTTCCCACAAAGCTTCTGATCAGTAGATCTTTTCAGATTCCTTATCGATATTTTTGACATGAATGTATTTGTTCATGTTCACAAGCTCACCATATGCTTTGTGCAGTTGTGAGCTGTGTGGGTGTGCATGTATATTTTTATCTTACACCTTCGTCAGAGAAGGGGTTTTTTAGGGAGTGTTATAAAGACAATGGCTTCCTTCTCTAGCAGTATTGCAGAGTGCTGAGCTTCATGGTGCCCACCAAAAGAGGAAGATTTGCTCCTTCATAATTCTGCCCAACATAGTTGGTTGCCTGTTAAAGACAGATGGACATTCATGGAATTCAGTGCTGCAGCAGAGTGATTCTGCAGTTGGCTGTATCTTTCCATGACTGAAGAGAGATTGATTTCTGCTTCAGGAAAGCTTGGAGTGTACTTGTAGCTTCACTAAAATATTTTGATCAGTCTGTGTAACTCGTCTTTGGCTAGGTCATATCTGTGTCCATTAAAGACATACTCCATGGTGAAGATATACTAGCTAAGTATCTGTTATATCTCATCAGCTGCAGACTAGCTGACCTAGTCTCTTACAGACACGTGGTATTTAGCAGATAGTACAACTTTATTTGGGGGAGCAAGACTCTTACATTCTCAATGAAGGCATAGTTCTGATTCTTCAAAATGTCCCTTTTTCTCCCATAATACTATTTTTCAATGATTTTCTAAAAATAAGACCCTGGTGACTTTTACTACTTACGTCTCATCTTGAAATCCTAATCATTGATTTGCACAGTATTACTAATTTTTGCAGCAAGCATCTAGGACCTCAGTAGTAGAGCATTTTGCTGTGTTAGGGAATAAATGATAGGAACAAATGAAATATGAGGTCTTGTGTTCAACGTGGATGAGACTGCATACAGTTTGTCCTGTCTGAAACCCACTGGGCTAATGCATGAGCACTGTTTGGCTGCTCTGGAATGAGTTTTACCAAACGCTTTGTAATTTCTGAAGTGTTGGGCTCGCTCTACTACTCAGTGTATACTGCATGGGACTGGAGATTGTCTTGCTTCCATCCAAATGTCTGCCAGTGTGGTGCAGCTAGAAGATGTGTAGCAGTGTCTAAATGGAATAATTTTAACAATTTTTTAAAAGAATTTTTTTTAGACATTGACCAGAGACATGGCTTTATGGTATGCTAACACTGCCTCTGACACATGAGAATATGAACTTGTAGAGTGCTGTCCAGAACCTTTTTTCTTCCTTTATTTGTCACTTTTCTTCTGCGCACCTTTTCAATTTGAACGACAATGTGGTAGTTTTTCCTTTGTATGTAAGAGAATAGGTGACCTGTGTTTTAGGGCCAGGGTAATGTACTTAAGTTGATTTTTTTTTTTTTTATTGATGGCAATGTATTACTGCTCAAGGCTTATATTCCAGTATTTGAACAAGGGCCAGACTTGTCAAAACAGCTGCTCATCTTCCTCTGAGGCTGCAGTTTCTTGTTTTGAAGAGGTGGCCTAAAAAGACACTTAGGGGAGAGGGTGAGGGAAAAGTGGGCTCTCACCTTCTGTGGTTTTTTCCCTTTGAAATATGGTAAGTGTCTGTTGCAGATTTTTAAGTATCTGGAGATAGAGTTGAGAAACATGTAATGGTCTTCTAACTGAAATGCAGAGATTTCTGGAGTTAGGGTAGCACAACTAAGAGGCTTCTATTTTTGTGGTCTGCAAGCAGAGTTTTAGGAGGAGAAAAGTACAGGTAGTGGCAGGGGACACCCTGTTAGGTAGCTTGTGGCATGAGATGGTTTGGACACCTGATGACCGGGTAGGAGGGCTGTCTTCCTTCATCAGCTCTGCAATGGATGCAAGTGGATGGAGCTCTTTCTGCCCTTAGGGAGATTAGTAGCTAAGTATGTTGGCAGTTCTTATTCCAGCTTCTGGTTTTGTGTGATGCTGTCTTGCCAGCTATCAGCATAGTCTGTATTGCTTGGTGCTCTGGTCAGGCTATGTGAAGATGAAGGGTTGAATATGGAGAGATTCTTTTGAAGTTGAAGGCAGGAAGCACTGGGGAGGGACGTTCTGTTACACATGGACAGGACGCCTGGGATTAAGGTCCTTTGTGCTATACATTGTTGTCCTGTCCTAAGGCCATACCATTTAAATAGGCAACACAGTTGGAGAAGAGGGAGTATTATGCTCTTCTCAGAGGTGGAGAAACAAGAACAGAGGTGGAGAAACAAGAACAGAGTGGGAGTGATTTCTTCCAGCACAGAAATAGATATAAAGCTGTCTGGCTAGGACTAAGATTCAATTCCAACTTGGACTGTTGTTTTTGGTTTTTAATTGTCTCTCCAGCTGAGGACTGAGGTGGTTAGCAAAGGGCAGTAAAAAAAAAAAAAAAAGCAGCTTCTGCAGTTTTAGCATATGTTATAATTTTTACTTAAATACACAGTTCATCTCAGGAGCTAAAGCCAGCATTTTTTTCTGTGGTACTAAATTATTTCACAAATACTAAAATGTTGTGTGCTGGGCTTTGCAGTTAGTGAAGTCGCTGGATTTACAATAGGGAGATCAGCAGTTTCCTGGTCTGCGTGGGGGGTTCTGGTGTCAAGTACTTCACAGGTTAGTCTCATGCCACCTTGGTATGAGTGTCTCCTAACTGTGCCTTGAGCAATAGGAAGAGCATATTATGTCTTCTGCCAGTTTGAATGCTAGCAAGTGTGTGAGTAAGATCAATTATTGGAGAGATAAAACAGCTGGGATGGGCAGGTACCAGTTTTAACTTGCATAAGAAGGTACACTTACAAGTTAGACGAGCATTCTCTGTTTTAATCTAGCCTTTTGGGGAAACAGGAAGCAGGAGCTCTTTGGAGATCCATGTGAGAGTACGATTCATTGCACCACAAGCAGTATGTACAAAATGGAGGGATGGAGTAGTACTAGTGACGTACTCTGAGGCTTGTACTCTAGAGTTAATGACCACCAGATGGGGAATAAAAAGCTGCCTGCTCTTCTTTTGAGGACCGAGAATGTCATTGAGGCTGTTAAAATGTGCTGTATCTGTTGTAATGCTTCTTGTGCACAGGAAACCCCTTTATGCGTGGATCAGAGTAAGGTTTCCTTGCTGGTGTTCCCCTTGACACTTAGTTTTTAGCATTGGTTTTGGCTGAGGGTTAGGTTCCTTCAGTTTGGTAACAGTGCACCTCAGGGATAAAGAGCAAAAAGTCTTGAGTGCTTTCTGGCAGAAAAAGTAAGGTGCCATTTGAGTTCCAGTACACAAGTGTAAATTGCCAGATCCAGAGGCAGTAGGTTCATGTGACTACAAATACAATGCAAGAGATGAACTCTTAACAGTGACCTTGATTAACTTCTGCAGTGTTGCCCAGTCCTGTTGTAGGTGTCATCTTGATCCATCTTTTTAGTAAACAAACACTGGCACGAATCAGAGTCAGGATGTCAGTGCTGTTAATTCTGATATTTGCAAGTTGTCATACTGGAGCTATGTAGGTGTTTGGGTTACTTTGTCTTTCTCCAGCAGACTGGAACATCTGTCCAGGGTACCTCTGGATGTGAATGTCAGTACAATGCATTTTTTAAGAGCCTTTTTCACTTTTGCTTTCTTATATCCACCTGTGTTCTTCCTATTCCAAAACCAGGAAACGTCTCGGAGGAGCTAGCATCTTGTCTGAGTCATAATGTCATAGCTGTGTATGTCACCTGCACTTCATTAGGGAAGTGTAAGCAAGCTGTCCTTGAAATACCTGTTTTTATGAGTACATACAGTATTCTAATTTAAAATATGCTGCTTTCTGGAGTTTGGTAGCTGTCGTAAACAATGTTTTTCTTTTATCAAGTAGGCTTATTCAGCATCAGTTGTATCTAAATGAAGCTTCTTTCTAGGTTTTAGACTGTTCTAATCATCTAGATACAAAGAGGAAAGTACAGCTTGGCACTTGATGCTCTACGCTTGGCTTCTTTAGTTGTCAGCATGTGGTCTTGGGAGAGCCCAGCACAGTGTAGTTTTGTTTGCCCCAGTCCGTAGCTTGTCTTGCAGTGGATGAAGACTGCAGCTAGTGATAAGCTGGCTATCTCAGTAATTTAATTCTTAAATTGAGTCTTAGGCAAAAGGCAGAAGCACTTGAATTGATGACTCCATCAGTTTCTTGTTTCATAAATGAAGGTGTAAAGCTGTCATTCTTCAAGCATTGCCTTCTGTTTGCCCCTTCCCTCCTGCCCAGCCCTGTTGTTGAGACTTGTCCAGTGATCCATAATCTTCAGTTTATGGTTTTGCTATCCCTCACTGTCAAAGCATGAGCTCATCTGTGTAGAGGAAAAAGTGAATTTATTGTTGAACCACAGCCTGAGTTAAAATATTCTGTCTTTCTCTGTGTTCATGAGTAGGCCTCTTACAGTACTCATCCAGTGCAATATTTGCCTCTTTCAGGAATCTGATAGATTTTTCTTCAAAGCTGCTGGTGTCATCTTTGCATGCCAACTAAATTTGATCTGCATGAAGTTGAGCAAACTACATGCAGACCAGAAGGTGGGTTGGATCTCCTAGGAACTGATCTGTGCTTGGGCTTTGCCCATCGCTCATCAGTGTGCTTGGTTAGAATGAGAAACAATACTAACGCCCTGGCCACATTTCCGAAGGATCGGGAGGTTTACAAGGTCTTGGTGTACTGAAGCTAAAGTGTGTGTTTTTAAATGGATTCCTTTATAGAGAATGAAGCTGTGGAGCATTGTTTTGTGAAATGAGTCCCCTGTAGCTGTATTTCACAAATTTTTTCTCCCTTTTTGCAAATACCCCACCCATCCAGCCAGGCACAGGAGCCTCATGCTCAGACTCTAATCCAGATTAAGAAACTTTATATCCCAAAGGGAACTCGTTAGTGTGTAGTTCAAGGAGTCGTCTTTGCATAACATCAGTGTGTTTGTGTTTTGGGAGGGCCATTGAGCTGGGGAAAGGAACACTTCTCGGTTTCACTTTTATAGAGAAGTCCTAGGAAAGAAGTCTACTGACTCGCACATGGCAAATATTTACTTTTTGAATGGAGCTGGAATAAATATCCTATTTGATTTTTTTCTAAACTGAGTTTTTATAGTGTCTTTTTGTGTGTATTAACAGTTTAATCTCAGCAGAGCTCTGGAATTAGTCTTTGGCAATTAGATCTATAGGAGAACAGAGTCAAAGAAGCCCTCACTTTAGTTGTTTTTCATCAATACTGAAAAAAGTATTTTAAAAAAATTGTAGTGCATGGACTACAAACAAGTATAATGGTGATTTTTATCATAATTGCTTCAGAGACTGGAAAGGTAAGTTTTCCGCTAGTTTTCAGTTCAGACAAGATCTGGTATTCAGAAGGGCTTTCTTCTAAGCATCCGTGAAGTGTTTGAAGGCTTAAAAATGAATGCAAATTTGTGTCATTTCTAGATTTCTCATAGGTCTCTATTTCCATGTTCTGAAGTCGGTGTCGTTTGGTCAGCAAGTGTCAGTGACACCATCTCAGTTCTTCATCTCATAAGCTATTTCTTCAGTCTTAACTGTCTCCTGCTTATTGCTGCCAGGTATCCAAATAGTATATTATTAGACAGTGTGGTTAGCGCTTTGCTGACTACAGGTATGTGATTTCCCAAATCATGTGATCTGAATGGGCCTATTTACATACAGAATTAAATTCAGATCAAATTACTTGAGGAGATTGGTAATCCAAAAAGGCATCAGTACAGAAACAGGTTGTCAAGCGTCTTTGTACACCGAGACTCAAATGGTGTTTCCTCCCTGTTGGTCACTACAGTTTTCCCTTGCACTTAATTAAAGCAGAATTACTCTTGTATGTCAGATGTGCATGTAGTTCATAAAGCAACTTCTAATGCACTCCTTGATGGAACAAATGCTGGACTTGACATTAAATGCACTCTTTTCACTGTAGCAAAGTTAGTTTTTTCTGAGAATGTGATGCTTGTTATTAGGAGCAAATTGTCTCCTTGTTTTACTTGTCTGTGGTTATTGCTTTCACTTTAAAAAAAAATTGCAGTTTCTGTTATCAAGGTAGTTGTCTTACTGTAAAGTGCTAGCAGACAAGATTCCAGTACTTGTCACAGAGGCTGTAGTGGCAGAAAGTATCTAGGTTTATATTTTAATCTCAAGGTAACTGGTACTTTCTTTAAAGTCTCTTGTTGTGAAAACCTGCGTTGAACTGTTTTTCTGGTTGTAGATCCTTTCTTGAGCAGAGACTACTGAACTGTTTCACCTCTTGGAGATGGAAACAAATGTCCTTAGGAAACCAGGTTGAACTTAAGTTATCTCCAACAAATTTGGGGTATTTAGTACACCATCACTAGAAGAGAAATGTTACTGTTACAAACTGTTACTTTCAATTTTATTATACCTCTTTCTCCAGGGGTATGTTACCTGTCCATGCAGCTTGTTAGTTTTGGGGATGGCATGTGAAGTTAAATATCTCGTGTCATTAGCTGATTTTCAGAATAGGTTATTCGTATTCATTCTTTCTTGTGGTATTAAGGCTACTCATCACGTTGTTTTCCCATTTACAGGCTTTACTTAGTACTACCACTATGTATTAGTGAAAGCTTAAGGCTCCAGTATTTCACTATCGGTGCCTTTTTACATCTGACAGTATCAGGTAAAGCTGATCACAGGAAAAAGGGAGTTTTTTCTCATCTGCTAGGGACCGGAGTACAGGAAGTAAGGTAATTGCTAATTGTAAAACAGATTGAAGTTCAAAAAATAAATTGGTACACTTTAAAACTTGCAAAATAGTGTCGCTGAAATGCATGCAAACTCAGGTTAAATGTATTCAGGTATTGCAGTTTCAGAAACCACTGGGCTACTGTACACTTCCGGGTAAAACAGAACTTACTCTGAAGAGTGTGAGTGTTGCTTTCTGCTGCTGGGTACCTGGATGGTGCTTTCACTCCCAGAAGTGGCTTTGTCTAGCCCAGGCTTGAAATACTTGGAAGAGGAGGATAAGAGGGAACAGTACAGCTGCTGCTCTGGGCTGTTTGCGTAGGAGCAAACTACTAAATCAGCTGGAGTGGCTACAGCTTTCAAGGTGGTATTAGTCCTTCATGTAAAATTCATAATAAATTTTAACAGATGTATTTAATTTTGCCTCTAGTAAGAATCATAATAACCTTTTAAAAATTTGTCGCAACATATATAAAACTGGCAGCCAAGAAACTTTTAAAAATAGTTTTTCCTAGCCTTACAGTTGAATCATTCAGGAATAAATTATCAGATTGTAAATAGTCTTAGATGTTCCTCTTGTTTCCTTTGCCTGTTTCTGCTGTCAAATAATCAAGTGGAATGAAATATTTCTTAATTTTTCCTTTGGAATACTTCTGAAAATAAGCTATATAACTTGTTTTTCTCACTTTGTTATTCCTCTTTAATGTAAACCAAAGTCTTGAATCCCTATGGCTGCTTCTGTAGTGCTCGTAGTTTTTTGAGCATGTTTCTAACCCTCCCACCAACCAACCTCTTAAAATATATAAATAATTTTAGGTTTCATGTTCAGAAAACTTGAAAACTAGAGAGTGTGATTGTGTTGTGGTAGTTGTAAAGCAGAACCTCTGATATGATGGAAGTCATTAGTTAAGCACTTGGAGTTTGAAGTGCAGTGATAAACCAACTTTTGATGACTCTCTGCACCTGCAGCATATTTCCTTCAGTTTAAACAGTTCATTTAGTGACTGTGGTAGTGGAAGCCACTTGAAAGCTGAAAAAAGAAAGCTAATTTTTCACACCTAGCTATTTCTGCATAGATTAAGAAAGGACTACTCTTAAAATTGAGGAACGAGGTAACCAGAAGCAATTGGTTCAGTTCAATTTCCAAGGATTATGCTTCCTTTCTTTTAATAGACTTTAGATGTGAAACAAATTAAGTAAATGTTTTTCTTCCCCTTAAGTCTCTTTCAAGGCAGATGTGAGTTTTGCGTAAGGTGGAATCTGAAAATGTTGGCTGTGCATTTAATAAAATTCTGATTTCCATCTAAAGATGCAAGCCATTAGTTTAAAAAAAAAAACATAAAAACAAAACCCAACAAAAAAACTCCATAAAAAACATGACCAAACTGATAATATATTGTGTGGGGCTTTTTAAGTTGAAAAAGTTAGTAGGAGTTTATTATGCATAATAGAGTAACCACAGCATGTTATCCTGCATTAACAGGTTACATTTTATATTCAAGTATCTGTATCAGTGTGATTTTAACAGTTGCCAGCTAGTGAGACTTGACCTGGATTTAACAAAATAAACAGATTACAGGTGCATAAAGAGATTAAAACCAGTGACTTAAAGTAGCATTTCGTGTCTACTGATGTAAATTGAAGACTTCCAGTGGAATTTGGTGCACCGTATCCAGGAGCTGTACTTACTAGTCATTTAAATATTGCAATTATAGCCTTATTTTAAAACTGAGTTTTAAAGCTACTGTGACCTACACTGCTGCGGCGATGCTTCTTTCTACGTCCTCTATCCCTTCCTTCCAGAAGACTCAGGAGTACAGCTGGAAGTGCAGAAATCTCAACTGTCATTAAACATTTACCTTTTGTTTACTCTTTTGTGTATTTTAGCTGGAATCAGGTTTCTTCTTGTATGCTAATTGCGGTAGTGTCCCCTTAGGGCAGGGGAATTGCATTCCCTCCCTTGTCTTGAGAGTGGGACTTGTGGCAAAGCTGACTCTGGTGATAAGACGCTTGCAGACAACTGTTGGAATTAGCCTGGCGTGGGTGAGTGATCACTTAACTCACCCACAATGGGAACAGAGGTGAAATCGGGCTGTATCCATCCAGTGCAGCCCTATACTTTAAAGAAATGACTGTAGACAGGAGAAAAAAAAAAAGGAACAAAACCAAAAACCACCAGCTGGAATCAGTGTGTAGGAGTTGCTCCTACAGGGAGGAACCAGCTCGAGTGTGATAAAAGTAATGTAAGTGCCTGGACTTCTGAAACAAACTTTTATAAGACTTTGGCCATGCTTCCCCCATCAGTTCAGCTTAGTAGGCACGATACTAAACAAGTAGTAGGAGAAATGTCTGACTCCAGTGTGTAAAACAGTGGTACTGCTTGGCAGAGGTGATTTCAAGATTGTACCAACCACTTTCTGTCTTGCAGACTCAATTTATACTCTTAATACTGCAGATTGTGGAGCCCTTATGTTGTTCCCAAGAGTGCTGCCTCTTCAAGTCTTTCCTGCCTGCAGCAAGCAGGAGACCAGCACTGGCCAAAGCCACATCATGTTGTCAAGGGGTGGTTAATAAAAGACTTTGAACAAACGTCATTAGAGCCTCTCCGCTGAGGATGCTGAGCACAGCGTGTACCACTCCCATGTGTATAAACTGTGTGTGATCCTGGCTGCTTACAGGAGGCTAGTCATTGACTGCTGCGAGAGAAGCATTTCAGTGCAACTGCTTTTTCTTTTGATCTTCTGTAAAATTTTTGCTTGGGGAGAGCCCTTGTTCTGGGTCAAACCCAGGATAGTCAAACATGCCAGCCCTGTCCTCCTGTGTTGTTGGTGTGAATACAGGCTCTGTGTGAGCTATGTGTGAGCTACGGTTGAGACAACACTCTTGCACTGAGGAAGTGTCAGGATTTCAGGGAGTCTTTACAAGTGTCTTCTTTTTAGTGAGTCCAAAAATGCTAGTGATTTACACCGCTAGCAAGTGAAAATATTTTTCTGGTTGACATCATTGCAGTGTAATTATTCCTGTCAACAGAGTAGTTTTCCTGTTGGCTAGTGCAGTTTTTAGAACTGAAACTTTTCTTCTTATGCTCCAAAATAATATCAGTGTCTTTATTTTTTAATATAGCTGAAGTTTCTATTATCCTCTCTAAGGACTAGGAATTATAGTTGTTTGCCCTTGTTTTCTCCTGATTCACCTGTCTTGAAAGTTTGCATGCAGTAAGCAGCTGTTGACTTTGCATCACAAATTGTGGTGTTTGCACCTTTCTAATGATGGTATAAAGAGCAGTTGGAGGCGGAAAAACCTTCTGCTAGGGGCACTGACTCAGTCTACGGATGGAGTACAGTACATGAAGTTCTCTGCAGTGTGAATTTGTCACAGATTGCACCAAAAGATTTTCTTTGCTCTTGACCCAGTCTACTGAAGTAACTTTCAAAGCTGTTCCCCGGGCAATTCTTTGTCAAAAATCTCCAGAAGATGATTCAGCCCACCTACCTGTGATGGCGACGCAGGCAGGAGGAGCACAGTCACTGCACCCCTCACTTAAGGTCTAGGCTCAATTCTTATGCTACAGTTGAGCGTAAGCTGGGGTTCTCCAAGCTGTGAAGCAGCCAAAGAACAAAAAGTGTCTCTGGTGTAAGTGCACTTAGTGGCTGAGCAAAAGCCAGTGTTTCCATCCACCCTGGCTTCCACATCCTTCATGAGAGCAGATTGATGAAGAGCAGTGTGTTGTCCCAAAAATTCTGCAGCCCAAGTTGCTAGCCAAGAACTCCTTAAGGAAAAGGATTCCTGCAAACCAGAAAAATAAGGGTTAAGTGAACCATTTTGCTTTAGATTGTGTTGGAGTAAGGGATAGGTTATCTTCTGCAGTCCCTGATAGCTCCGAAGTCTAAACATGACTGTAAATGTTGCAAATGCCCCGCTGCAGCAAACGCTTTGTAGAACCAGGGCAGAAGGCGAGCAGAGGCGTGAGTGCCTCTGGTTCTTGCTCCTGAGCGACTCGTTAGTGACCCTGGGCAGTTCTTTTTGTCTTTGTCTCTGGTGTGGTGCATACATCCCTCGGTGGGGAGCGTACATCCCTCCCTCTGTCTCTTCCTGAGAGAAGATGGGGTGTGACAGCACCGCGTGATGGTTTCTGTGCTAAGCCTTGAATCTGTCCTAAAGGTTGGTTGCTTTCTAACTCTGAAAATGGGATTAGTCCCCTTTGCATTATCTATTTGAATGCCCTTAAATTTTACCTGCTTTCATAATTTTGAACTAGTTTTACACTCTTGGATGCTAGCCTGGTTTGTGAGCAATTGTCCAGGCTTTCTCAGTGAGTCTGTCCTTCCTGCTGTGCCAGTTATGTTAACTGCATTTCGCACAATGGGGAGGAAACGGGTGTGAATTTGGAAAAGCCTGAGATTAGATGCCCTAGTAAAAGTTGTTTGGTATCAGTGGATCTAAAAGAAATCCACAGGCACCCTACCTGTAAGTACTTTTTTATGCAAAATTTTTTCCCTGAGCCAATTGGTAACATCTGTTTCCCCTCAGCAACATTCACTTTATATACCCATAAGTCCTCCAGGGTCTCAGTCCTGTATATATGTGTATTAGCAAATAGGAGTACAGATGTAGGTGCCGTGAGTGTAAGGCTTTTGAAACCTGCGAGGTAATGAAGCTCAAGCTTGTTGTGGCTGTCCTTTGTTTGCTCTTATCTTTTGCGTTTTGGATCTGGTTGTGATACTCAGATACACGCAGTGTTGGCTTTGAAAAGGGTCATTGGCTGCTACAGTTGCCTAGCTTTCCACTTTTCTAGTTGTTCGGACCCCATCACTGTCTGTGGAAGGTAATTGTGGGCTAGTTTGAGATGGGAGGAGGAGGAATAAGTGCTTACTGAAAGCAAGGCAGTTGTTGGACGTGACAACAGCTGGGAGTGAAGTGGGCATATACCATAGAAACTTGCATATGCTTACACCATGGCTTTATTTCTAGAGTGTCCTGGAGCTTTCCTGAGCCCCACAGCGCTCACTGTGTGGATTTTTCCCTAGATCCTGCTCTCGGCCTTATCCTGGCCTCCTGATGTGCAGAGATGTGATGGGCCATGGCTTTTGAAACTTGCGGCAAAAGTGTATCTTCAGTTTTGCTGCTTCTTTAAAGATGTACATGCAGTGCATAACTTTATTCACATCGGTGTAGACTCACAAAGCAACAGGAAAAAATTGGTGAAACTTTCTATCCCAGTAAGGGAAGGGAAGAGTGTTAGTGTGCAAGGTACTCCAGTTCTGAATGGAGGAGGCCATGGAAAGTAAGTACTTCTACTCATGAAAGAGTGTAGCCTTGTAAGAACAAATATCACTAGGGACAAGAACAGGGTTGCTCTTACCTCATTTCATTAAGAGACTACTCTGGACTTCCCTCTCTTCCATGCCAGCACCGCAGTATTTTAAGCTGCATGCTGATGCTGGTCATTTCCCCAAAGTTTTAACTTGCTGTTCTGTTTTATTCTGCTTTGTTAGTGGAAACATACTAATGGGTTTCAGTCTTTGGCTCTTATTTATACAATTACAGGAGAATGTTTTACATCTTGGGAATCCCTGGAAACGCATGTTTCCGTTCACATGGAACTTTTTTGGGGTTTGAGCGCAAATAATGGATTGAAACTTCATTGTTGCCTCTCGGTTGGGAGCCCTTTGGCATGTGTAAGAAGCAGCTATTAATTTAGCCCTTCAGTGCTGATCAAACATGTATTTTCATGCTTTATAAGGCTTCCTCAATCTTGTCCTTTGTGTAATATTTTCTACTGCAATTCTGCTTGCAGTGATTTTATGCATTTGTTACACAGCAACTAAGATCTGCTGTGGAGTAGGCATATATGAATGTGCCACCTCTTTCAGAAGAGGCTATGTACTGACAGGTCATTAAACTTGCTGCTGCTGTCTACACCACTAGTTGTTTTGCTGCAAAATGCTTGCAGTGTAGCAGTTTAAGGTCAGTATCCCTTTATACCACATAGCTGTCTCAATTACTTAAGCATTAATTACCCACAGAGTATTAGGTACTTCCCCAGCAGGTGAAAAAATGAGGTGCACAGAAAATAAGCAATTAATCCAGTGTGGCTGAAAAAAATTTGGAGAAGGGCTCAAAAGGTGCACTAAAGAGTATCTGTCCTTCTCTTTCTGAATAGATTCTTGCAGCACACCTTGCATACCTACCCGGCTTCTGCAGGTTGGTTTAGATTGATGAAATGCCAGCAATGACATTTGCTTCAGGTTAACTTCATGTCCCAGAGGTTGAGTCGCACAAGATAGGAGTGATCAGTCTGTGGTTTTGGTTTTTTTTCCTGGCCTCCTTAGTCTATCCATGATATGCTTTTAAAGTTTAGGACAGATAAATGAGTGTAGAGCTTAACTTGCAGACTTGGTCCTGTGCCCGTCATGCTCTCTCACTGTTTGCAGTTCTGTCACATTGTTTACCTCTCTTCCTTAGATTGAAGTTGCCCCGGGGTTTCGGTGGAGCAGAAGGTGCGTTGATCTTGTTTTGCAAACTTTTTGTGTTTTTAAAAAGCTGTTTAAGATCCTTGCTTGCATAATAAAACTTTGCTGGAGAGTAAGTGGAACTTCTCAAGAAGTTGATAGGAGCTATTCTAAAGGACAGAGAATGGCTGGAGACAATTACCTGTCTATCTGTGTTCCCCTGTCAAGATTCATCACCAAGTAATTCCACAGGTTTCTTCCTTTCCCTCTGTCCAACAGCAAGGAATACAGGGCCTTCAAATTACAAGATTAATGAAGAATGCAGTAACTAAGGGGTCTGTCTTGTTCTGAAGCCAAGTTTCCCAGCACAGTCCTTTTAAGGGAAAAGACATAATATCTGTCTGTCCCTGGAGTATCTTTTGCCTCAAATAACTGTTGAAGTGTGGAGAGGGGTTGTAAGGTCATTGGTTTTACTCTCTTTCTATCAAAAGTGCTACGTTTTCAAGCTTTGGCAGAATTGGATACCATGTGGTGTGGTCAGTTCTGGCTCAGCCCAGAAGGAGTTTTGTCTTGGAGTACCTATAGCCTGGAAAATAGGTTGACTCAAATCTATTCAGTGGTGATATACTTCTTCATGTGAACCCTTAGAAAAAGGAAGAATGCACTCTGGTGGAGTCTTACGTTTAGTAATAAAGTTCCTGCCTTAGAGAGAATAAACTGTTTGGTTATTCTGCTGTACTTCTCCAGGCTCCCTTTTCATGAAGTTTTCAAACGTGGTTTGTGTTTGTTTGTTTGTTTTTTTTCTTCTGTTTTGTCCCTTGTATGATTAGAAAATGAATAACTGAGGATCTGGAGCTTCACAACCAAGAGCTGCTTTGTGTTTTCTCCTTATGCTTAGTCAAAATTAATTTAGTTGTTTTGCAGTAGACCTAAAACGCAGATTTTATTGTGGTTTATGGAGGGAAGCAGTGAGCACTGTTGAAGTGTCGGCCTCCCTGAACTGGTGCATCTGGCCCAGTGATCCATCTGAAGTGAAATAAGTTTGTGATAGCACAGTAATTGTACTTCATTTGAATTTGACTTCAAGAAGTATTTTAAGGATTTAGAAATAGCTTTCTGTAGCAATGTTGCTTGTGGAGATGTCTTTCAACACTGGTGAAGGGTTGCATGTCACATTGCTTTTGAAAGGTTTATCTGCACCATTAAGTATGGCACTCTAAATGAGGAAGCAGAAGCCAGGCAGTCGTGTTTCAGTATCATTGTAGTTGCTTTCCTTTCCTGACACCTACTGAAAACCCAGGTCCTGCTTCTTTTATTGAATTTCATGCTTAGGAAACATTGGTTCCCAAAACTCTGTTTCTGTTAGAGGAGATGATGATGTTGATTCTCACTTTGAGTCTGATGAGTTACTCTGATCCAGGCAATGGTTATGGGGGACTCAAATCATGGTCTCGGTGTTTCAGTCACTCTCTTTTCAGGATTCCAAATGTTTTGCAGTCAGCTATTGGAGAAATAAAACAGCACAGCAAAGAGACCTGCAATACCTGTCCAGGGTAAATGTTTTATGTGTATTCCGTAGTTGTGTAAACAGAGCCATTAGACCAGTAAGTGACACATCCAGTTTCACATGGGAATTTTATTTTAGATTATGGTTTTCTGCTCCAGAGTATCATCCACAATACCATCATCTCTCTTTGAACAATGCCTTCTGGGTATCTTTTTCTGCTTTTGACACTTCTAACTGCATATAGATGTTTCCCAGTTTGTGTCTTTCATACTTCCAGTTCCCTTTTATTTCAGTCTGCCCTGCTTTATTGGGAAAGGTGTTGTCTTGTCTCCAATACCTGGATGCAGTTCTGTTTTCTGTCCAATAGCTTTTCCTCCCCCTATTTTGGGCTACAGCAATGGCAGTCCATTTAAACTCCAGAAACACTCTGTAATCAATTACTGGAACACCATGATCATACTGTGACTTCCTCCAGCTGGAATAAAATTATTTTAGAAAAGTTTAAACCTCTTCCAGACTAGTTAGGTGGGATTATTGTGTACATGCCTTTAAAATTGTTACATCCAAACACGTAAAGTCAGATGACTAGTCCGAAGTCATAACCTGTCTAACAGTGAGGATCCTGATCCCCTATGCCTCAGACTGTGCCACTTTCTCCATGGGGTTGCTCTTGTGAGCCATATGGGCTCTGCAAATGGGCTTTTTCATCTCCGCACAGTAGTTGCTTTCTCAGGTGAACAGTTTATAAATTGACCAGAACCTCACAGAGCAACCTTTACACGTGGGATTACCGTTGCCTGTTTAGGTAATCTGCTAACCCTGTCACTATTCATGTTAAAAATCTTGGATAATGACTAAATGTTACAGTCTTTCTAGTTGCTGATATAATCTATATATTGTAAAAGTTAGTGCAACACTAAACCATTTTGATCAGATGCCTAAGACAAAAGTACATGTTCTTTGCCAGGAATGTGAAGAGTATTTTAGATACCTTGAACTACATTCACGTGTTTGAGTATTCATAGCCCTTCTTGGCATCATTTCATCAACTGAACCTTGATAATTTTAATAGTAGTCTTTTTATACCCAACATATAAGAAATTAAAACGCTAAAAGTAATATGGTTTGGCAAAATAAATGATAACAAATGATAAAACTTGAGTGACTTGAAAGGAAGGGGCCTTTTGCTGCTAATGTGCAGTTTTAAGATGACTACTTTTGAGGAGAGCCTGTGAGGGAGGAGAAAAATCAGTAAACCTGTTTCATTTAGGTCATACAGAGTCTTTTTTGCTTTGCTTACTTTTGCATCACAACAGATAAGAGGGAAATCGGCCTAAATAGTAAAAAGGCTGCAGTTGTGGAGTAAATGGTCTAACATGGAGGTGGTGCTTCCGCTGAGAAGGGACTAACCATGTGACAGGAAGGCTCATGAGAAGTTTTTCAACTTGACCAGCTTTTGAACCTAATCCAGTGTTACTGAATTACCTCCCTTTCAGCTGCATAATTTAGCAGTGGAACTGGAGAAGTATTTTTTTTTTTTAAGACTTTCTTCTCCTTTCCAGAGGAGAGGTTGTGAAAAGACCCTGCTAGTTTCATCATACATGTCCTCTGTAGTGCTGATAGTAAAAGGCTTCTTGCTCATGCTTCATGTTCAGGATGGCTGAATGTACTGATAATAGAGCACCGTACTTGTACAGACCAATGATCCAAGAAAAAGTGCTTCTCTTGCAACAAATAACTAATATCGAGGCACTGGACTTAAATTGGGGCAGAAATTTCAGTCACTCATCTGAAGCAGAAGTGTTACTGGAGTAACAAGAAGTTAAAAATGTTTTTCTTAGTTGGTAATGTGGTGAATTTTTTTATGCTGTGTATTCAGATTTGGGCACAGATTTCAGTCCCAAGAATCAAGTAAGCCTAAATCGCCTTTCCTGGATATCAGTGTAGAGAAGCATTGAGATGAGGCTTCGAACGGATAAAATACCAGCATATACATACCATTCTAGGCTGTCGAATGAGAGGAAAAGCAATTGCGGTGTTGCTGCAACCAGAAGGAAAATACAAAAAGTCTTTATCCCCAGAACCTAGTAAAACGTTTCAAAAGAACAAAGACTGCTGGCAGAAACCTTTCTGTAAGCAGGTTAATAAGGTATTCAAATTGTGCCCACAAAAACTTAGAAGAAGGTGAACCGAAAGACAGCAAATATGGAAGGCTAATAGGTTTATCTGGAAAAGCTACTGTTGACCAGAAATTGGGGTTACCGGGTGTTAATTTGCCAGCTATCTCAATTTAGGAGAAATGAGAAGGCCAGATTTTTCTCAGTTCTTTTTTAAAAAAAAATTCTAATGCAAAATGATGAAAATGGGATAAAATGAGACTGGGATAAAATGGCATCTGTAGCATCCTGTGTCATATGCCAGTGATATTTTCCCAAATAATAGTGATAGCTGTACTCATTGGGCATACAAGAACTTATGCCCCTCTGTGATTTCAGGCTTTTATTAGAAAAGCCGTCAAAACTGAAATATTAACGTAGGAAGTAGGCCTACTTCCCTTGATTGTGATATGGAAGTAATCTTTTTGGGGAGGGGTGGGGTGTGGAGAAGGGTGTTCAAGAGTGTTTTAAAAGCAAATGAATTTGTCTCATGAATTAAAACAATATAGTCCCACATACTTGTTTTGTCACCAGACTAATCTATTAATCCAGGGGTGGTTTCGTTATGAAAGGAGACGGCTCGCCTTCGCTGCCCGTTGGCACTCTGCCTTTCCAGGTGGCGACTGCCTGCTGGAGAAGGGCTTGCTTTTACTTCATCTCTGTTCTTGTCATGCTGTAGTTAGAGATGCCTAACCTTTTACAGCTCTGTTCCTGGATAAAGAGTAAAACTGCACTGTTCCAGTAATACATATATACAAGTATTGCAAATAGGGTTATGACTCAGCCTTTCCCCAGAGACTTAGTGGTGGAGCGAAGGCGGGGGGGGGGGGGGGGGGGGGGGACACAAAATAGAGCCACAGACCAAAAGTGCTTAGAATTTCCCATCCTTAAATCAGGCGTCCTTGTAATTAAACAGATTTGAGAGATGAATCAACGTACAAAAATGCAGAGCTGCTCGTGATTGTTGGAGGTACAGGGGGAATGGCAGGAATAGTACGGGGGACTGTGGTAATCTTTTGGAGACATACCAGGCTCAGCCTTAACAGACAGAGATCCAGTGCTAGAGACATCAAGCTTTCCAGAACAGGAGAGATGCCAAAAGCTCTGTTTGGGTTAGAGGATACTGAAGGGAGAGCATTAGGGGTAATGGATTCTTGCCCAGTGAGCGTAACCCCTGTCCCCACTGTAACTTTGATGCCGGAGAGAGACTTTTTGATTTCTGAAATCCTTTAAATATCACATGAGTTTTGGGGGTTTGAACTTTGCTCACAGAAGAGAGTGGATTTTGCTAATGCTCTTGGAGAAGGAATAGTATTTATCTCCTTGTTTAGTGCTAGAGGGAGCAGACATACTTAATGGAAGACATAAAAGGCAGGAAACAAATCTGAATGTGTGATAATGTCTGATCTCATTGTGTAGCTCATGTGAGGCTGGACCTAGTCAACTGCTGATCAGCTGCAAGCTGGGAGAGTGTTACTGGAGACTGGAAGATTCTTCTAGGAATCAATATGCTAAATATATCAAAGAAGATACATGACAGACAGGAACACTTCCGCTGATTGCTTCTGTGTTGATGAGGTTTGCTGTGAGGTGGCTCACTGTGTCTTAAAGTTTTGTTCCCAATTCAGTTATCTGTTGCCTGTGTAGTTCAGCTGGAGGTGATGCTGTATTGGTTTCTGTGAAGTGGGTATGTAAACTGGAATGAAATGGCTAAACTTGTTTTATGTCAGCCACCAAATAACCATTCACTTGGACTCCTAGATAGAGACCATCTGGAACAAAGCACTTTTTGTGCGATAGGCCAAAAAAAGAATTCTGTCCTTTTTAATGACCCAGTCTCCTGAACTTCATCCAGCTCCACCCTCAAAAAAAAAAAAAAAGAGACCAAGAGCTTTAATGCCTTCTGAAGACATATGTATGTCAGCTCAAGACTATTTAATAAACTCTTTTGAAGTCTTCATTCTTAACCTACCTCATGGCATTGTGTCAGAAAGCAACACCATCGAGTCTGAATACTAGGCAAATGTTCCGGAATAATTTAATTCTTAGGAGGCATGTCTGGGAGATAGTACACTTACCTCCATGGAAGTACTGAATTTAAAGCATTGTCCAGTGTGAGAAGCCAAGTACCTACCCAGCCTTGACTGCGCTTGGGTGAAAGCTCTCCTGCCAGTTTTTCCCTTCTGCTTTCAAGACCATGTGCACAACCTCCTGTTTCCCAGCCGCTTTGGCCTGCCTTTTAGCCAGAATACCTCTATGGAAGACCTTTCTTGCTAGAAATCCTTTAGTAGATGGCAAAGGGAAGCTGAGCGGTGACAAATACTAGCAAGCCGAGCTGGTTTAACTGGTCAGGCACTTTTTTTTGCTGCTGTACCAGGCTTTAATTGTCTGAAAATACCAAATCATTGTAAGCAGTGCAGAGGATTGAGGAAATAGATGTCTGACTCCAGCATTTCCAGGGTATAGCCCTGGAACTACTTTTCAAGAGCAAATATTAATTTCAGCTGGAAAGCAGGAGTCAGCTGGAAGGGAATCTGGTGATGAAGGTAAAAGACTGTTCCGTTTTCCACTTTTTTTGTGAAAAATAATCTTGTGCTTCTAAGCTCTAAAGAGAACAGCATTGAGCTCAGTTGCACATGTTTTCCATCTATTGGTTGGTAGAAGAAAATTGACTATGTTGGTATGTGCCTCCTTAAAAAGCGAGTATGTTATAAAATGAGTGTACATAGTTCTATGTATAGAATCATGATGGTTTTTCTAGCAATTTACGTATTCATCAAGTGTAAATAGATGGCTGTTCACTTCAGCCAGTGCTTTAGGAATCAGTGAGTAAACTCTCTGTGGAATAAAACCCAGGCAGTTTGCAAACAGCCTGAGCTTCCAGCTACTGGCTGAACTGAAGAATCTTAAGTGTGAAATGCACTGCAAAAACATTTTTGCCAGTGAAATGTGTGTTGTCCTGGTGGGAAGAAGGGTACCAAGAAATTGCTTCTTGGCAGTTCAGAGAGTGTAGGTGTCCAGTCCCCACACAGCTTGCCAGAGATTCCTGCAAAGCTCTGCCTGCTGTGAAATAGGTTTTGCTGTTTAGGTACTTGAAAACTCTTAGGTGTTTTATGCTGTAACACCAAATGTTCCACATAACCTGTCATGTGCCTGTATGTCAAAATATAGAAAAGTAAATCTTGTGCTTTATATACTGTGTACACCAAAGCACTAGGAAGTGTTGCCAAGTTCAGGAGGATCTAGGAAAGATGCAGAAGGCAAGTTGGAGGCTTGAATGTCAGCATTCATATGTTGTTTTATGCTGTCTTACTGCAGGTGTCTAAAAACAATACCTGAAGTTACAGAAAGCAATAGATTAAAATCATATTCTGTGGAAATGTGACTGTGGTTATGTTTCCACTAAAACCAGCAGAATGTTTTGAGGTTGTAAGAGCTGGTGTCAGTTAAGGAGAAAAATGAATTTGTGGTGAAAGACTTGGAGTCAGGAGAATGAGGCTTGTTCCTGGCTCTGCAATGCATTTCCCATGTGACTGAAAGTCACAAAATCCTTGTGTTGCAGTTTCCTATTCTTAGTGCAGGGACAGTAGCCTTTTTAGAGGCACAGTAACATCTTTACAATTAATTAAGCATTAATACCTTACATCCAAGATCTCCGGTGGAAAATCTGGCACTATGATCTGAAAACAGTTGCCAAAGTCAGCCCAGCCTTTTAGGTATCCTGAGGAGCCTACTTAATGTTAGTTGCTTTGAGAAGCATGTTAAAAAACAAATAAACAAACAAACAAAAATGGGGGGAGTCCTTGGGCATGCACACATTCTTCCCAACATTACAGTGACCTTGACTGTAAATGATAGTACCTTTTGAGGTGGGTTTGAGGTGCTGGTTCAGCCTTAGCACCTTTTTGATCTACTTATAAAGAACATTACAAGGATGCTTGTAAATGAGTTTGTTTACAATTCAGCTATGTTGCTCTTTTTCTGTGCTGGATCTATTTCCTTGGTGCTTTAAAGGACTTCATTGTATAGTACAGTTATCACTGAGGATGGGAAGTGTCAGTCGGAGTAGAAATTTGTACCAATAAAATTACTGTGTTCATGTAGATTTACTTGAGTGCTATCTCCCATTTCTGACCTGTCACTTAATTTGGACCAGCCCTAACCTGTGCAGGTGGGATGCCACCAGCACATACTCATTACAGCTGCCATGTTGAATTTTCTTGGTGGGGCTGTTATTGGAGGGAGGTAAGTGTCTCCTGCAGAAGAGAAGCATGAGGAGAGAATTCCTAGTCCTCTTTTCACCCTTTCTTTTCCTCTTCCCTCATTACTCCCCCTTTCCCTTGCTGTGTCCCTGTCGTGTCATGCGCTGTTGGGGGAGAAGAATAAGATTATTTTAATTTGGGGGGGGGGGGTGTGTGGCTGCTTTGTCTAGACTAGATACTTCTGGAAGTAGCAGTCTAAATTCTAGGATTCAGTAGGCCTAACATTTCAGCTTTATGCTCTGTTCCTGTGTCCTTATAATCTATTTGACATGAAATACTTACAGGCATAGGAAGCTAGGTTTCCCATCTGCCAAATGAGACTGAACTTGCTATAGCCATACTTACCTATTTAATAAGAAGGGTTGCATTTCTTCAGGGCCTGTAAAGCTCTTAAAGGTCATTGAACTAAAGACCATATAAACGCAGCTGTTGCTAAGATGAATTAACTTGTGCTGCAGGAACAATGAATCCATTTAGGACCTCTGAAACTAAGATTTTTTTTTTTTGTTACAAATTTTGAATCACAGAAAATACTGGTATGGGGTGGGGAAAAATGCAAAGGTTCATGAGGGAGGCATGGAGTTTTCTCCCAACTTGATTTCTTAATTTCTTTTGCCTCTCTGCTTGCAGATTCTCACAAACACAAAGATAAACACAAAGACCGAGAACACCGGCACAAAGAGCACAAGAAGGACAAGGAAAAAGACCGGGAAAAGTCCAAGCACAGTAATAGGTGAGGAAAAAGTCAATGAAGTCCTCGTAGGCTAAAACACTGTTGCACATGCCGTCTTACAAGAATTACTCTGATAATATATGAGGACGGAATTGCTACATTTTGAGTGTGGTTTATATGAGTGTAGGTGCTTTAAGCCTAACTTCTGTCATTGCAGGTATTTGCATATGTAGCTGAAGTAGCGTATCTTGCAAATGTGAGCCACTACTAATGTCTAAAAGATTATTGTAGCTTAGTGTTATTAAAGGCATTGAAAACTAGTTTAACCCCAGCTTCATGAAGATTGATCAGTTTTGTTCATTAGCTTTTTGTGTGTGTGGTTCCAATTGTTTGTCAGAAATGTGGAGCGCTCTCGAGTGTTGGTATAAACTCCACTGTTTTAGCACAGATGAACCTGTTGTGACTACTTAGCCTCCTAATAATTAGAAGTGTCTGTAAGGATGGTCCCTCAGAATGATGGTGATGTCCTTGGCCTGCTACCACAATGGCTGAATATCTCAACACTGAGGCAGTGCTATGAACTTCTGCTGGGTTAGACGAATTTGAAAGGATTACATGCTGTTTTGTCTGATGTGGTTGATACAATACGCCGCCACTGTATGGGGAAGGTGTTTCATGCCAGTCACCTGCCATATCATCCACACTGAACATATATATTTATTTACTCTGTGATGACCTGTAGCTCTTGAGGTGGTGATGAATTCCATGGTGCAGTGGATACCCTAGCCTAGGCTGTAAACTGCAAGAACCAGGATGTGCAGGTCTGTCTGTGGTGATTTGGTATGATGGAGCACAGGGCAAGTATGTCACACACAGGATGTTACTCAGAAAAGCTTTCCTAGTTGCAACTCCTGACATGCAAGTGCCACGGAGCCTACATTGACAATGAAACTTTCAAAAAACAGTCCCTGGAGGGTAAGTTTCTGTTGTGACACTTGCTGAATGGCAGATAGTGTTTATGCTATGGCCAAGCAAGTGTTACTAACTAATTGCTGTGCAACTGTGATAACACAATCAAAAAAAAGAATAAAAAAGCTTGTGTTAACCCTGATTTTTATTAAAAAGAAGTACAGAAAGGAGGAGAGTGTGCTGAGCAGTGGGTTTGTTTTATTGGGGTCACGCTTTGAGTTTTCTGTGACCTTTTGAGAAGTTACACAACCTTACTGTTCCATAATATGTTTCTTTTTTTTTTTTTTTTTTTTTAAATAAATGGTTGACGGGGGTGGTGGTGGTGGAATCTAGGCCAAATAACTTGCAGCATTTACTGGCTTCCACAGCAAAGATGAAATGCTTTGGACATGTTGTTTGTACTCTTCTTTGCTCACGTATCTATATTGCCTTGATTTCTGATTTTCATTTTTCTGATCTTCAAGCTTCACTTGAAAAACCATTCTCCTGCAATCTTAGCAAAGTACATCCTTTTGTAAGGCGTATTGTAAGCACTATCTTTAAATTTCCGGAATTCATTAATGATTTGACCTTATTTGTGTAGGAGTTGGAAATGGTCAGCGTATTTTTAACTTGAAGAACTAATTATGGCTTATAACTTGAAGCTGCATGCTACTGATTGTGTAAACAATAAATACCAAAACAGCGGAAAGGAGATAAGAATGGCTAATGTGTTTTGTGAGGTGTAGCTCATGAGATGATATGTAATCATGCTGTATCTTGAAGTAATTCCTTCCTCCCTACAGTGTTGCCTTGAAGTCCCTGTGAGAAAGGCACCATGTTTTCTAGGCACTGTGCCTAAAGCTTCCAGTCACTTTCATTTATCTATTAAGTGTTCGTTTGTCCTGTGAACACAATATACTGCATCTTTGAGTCCCATAATAGGGTACACCTATGTGGATGGCGTGACTGAGTGCAGGCACGTGCAGGGGTTTTGTTCAAGGTGTGTTTTGGGGAGAGATCACATAATATTGCTTTGCCCCTCAGGCCCCTACGCAAGGTGGGACTTCACTTCCCCATGCTGAGCGCATAGCTTGCAAAAGTTTTCTACAGTGTGTTTTCTGCCTTTCACAACTGTCACCTTAAAAATCAATGTATTATAGTGCTGAATCATGAGAATCTGGTCTTGAAAGTGCTACTCCGGAAAGATAATGTATGCGGACATGCGTGCGGTGCTCTGGTTGGATCGCTCCTTCAGGAGTGCTCTAAAATCTTCACTGCCCCGTTCATACTCAGTCATGCACAGGGTACATGGCTGCTTGCTGTGTAAAGCCAGCTGACTTCTAAGACAAACTTTTTTAGAAATAACTGACCTCATAATTGAAATTTAAACATTTCTTCCCCAAATCCTTTGATTCAGCTGTCATCCATGTAATTCCATAAATGTAAGTTGTGTCTGTGAGGATAGGTTTAAGTAACTATCATCTTGGGAAGGAGATAGCCCAGCAGCTCACAACGTGGTGGTGGAGGAAGATCTGTGGTAAGCAGGGAATTGCTTAGAGGGAGCTGCTGGAAGGACCTGAATGGAGTCCGTGCTTGTGGCCCGGCGACTGCCAAGTGTTCGCATGGTAGGTGTGAATCCAAGGGTGGCAGAGGCTAGACTGGTGAGTTATGGGACAGGCCAGGGAAGGACTGAAACAAGCAGAGTTTCAGTTCGGGTTCCATTACGGCAGTCACTGTACCAAAATACTTTCCTGGACGGAGCCAAGATGAACAGAGAAGTCTGAATTTTTAGGATGGCCTGTGTGACTGTCCAGCGTCCATCACTATTGTACTGCTATGCAGATCACAGAATCACAGAATCATATAGGTTGGAAAAGACCTTTAAGATCATCGAGTCCAACCATAAACCTAACACTGCCAAAACCACCACTACACCATGTCTCTAAGCACCTCATCCAAACGTCCTTTAAATACCTCCAGGGATGGCGACTCAACCACTTCCCTGGGCAGCCTGTTCCAATGCTTGATAACCCTCTCGGTGAAGAAAAATTTCCTAATATCCAGTCTAAACCTCCCCTGGCGCAACTTGAGGCCATTTCCTCTTGTCCTATCACTTGTTACCTGGGAGAAGAGACCGACCCCCACCTCTCTACAACCTCCTTTCAGGTAGTTGAAGAGAGCGATAAGGTCTCCCCTCAGCCTCCTTTTCTCCAGGCTAAACAGTCCCAGCTCCCTCAGCTGCTCCTCATAAGACTTCTGCTCCAGACCCTTCCCCAGCTCCATTGCCCTTCTCTGCACACGCTCCAGCCCCTCAATGTCTCTCTTGGAGTGAGGGGCCCAAAACTGAACACAGTATTCGAGGTGCGGCCTCACCAGTGCCGAGTACAGGGGCACAATCACTTCCCTAGTCCTGCTGGCCACGCTATTTTTGATACAAGCCAGGATGCCATTGGCTTTCTTGGCCGCCTGGGCACACTGCTGGCTCATATTCAGGCGGCTGTCAACAAACACCCCCAGGTCCTTCTCTGCCAGGCAGCTTTCCAGCCACTCTTCCCCAAGCCTGTAGCATTGCATGGGGTTGCTGTGGCCCAAGTGCAGGACCTTGCACTTGGCCTTGTTAAACCTCATACAGTTGACCTCGGCCCATCCATCCAGCCTGTCCAGATCCCTCTGCAGAGCCTTCCTACCCTCCAGCAGATCAACACTCCCACACAACTTGGTGTCGTCTGCAAACTTACTGAGAGTACACTCGATCCCTTCGTCCAGATCATTGATAAAGATGGGTTGCACTGGGGAGGGGAAGGGGTCATTTGATCTCACTTTGCCATTTTTAATAGCTTTTAATTTTACCAGCAGTGGGAGGGGAGGAAATTGCTTTGTGGGGAAATACTGGAGAATTGTCCTCTTTCAAAAGGGCCCTTAGCTGTGATGTAACAAGACCCAAAGCAAAATTGTTCTTGGGAGAAGAAGAGTGAGGGCTCTGTGATTGCCTGTGCTTCATTAGTTTTGAAAATCTTGGCTTAGGCCTTTGTGACGGAGCCCTCCAAAGGGCTGGTTCTAGGTCCAGTTTATTTTGATACTTGGTTGTCATGGCCGTCACTGCTGAAAGAGATTCCTCATGCAGATGTCTATATGCAAATGGAAGAAGTGCATTGTCAGCTGCGCTTACTAAACTATTTCTTCAGCCCATCTACTGCTTAGGCAAAGGGTTTTCTTGACACTAAGCTGGTAAATGTCCATCTTCCCTGGTGTCAGCCAGTTGTGCCTGCAAGCTAACTGAAAGGTGTTGCATTTTTAGATTTTTAGCAAATGGGTTCAAAACCCATGGAAACTCTTCGCTTGGAAGATTTTCAGACAGGTTAGAAAACTCTGTTTCCAAGTTCTTCAAGTGTGCGGCTAGGAGAGTTTTTCTCAGTGACACATTTGCATCCATTTTGGCAACAAAATCACCTACCAATGGATCTGTTTTCACGATGCTCTCTCTGTAGCACGAGTTTCTTTCAAAAAGCAGTTACTTTCTCACCTGTTGTTCAGATGGCACCTTCACCTTGAAGGGGCACCTTAAGTATGTTTATTTTTTGGATAATATCTTTTAGGTAGCATACTACTGACAGAAACTGGTCATCAGCAAGTTTGCAACGCTTGTCTTTTACAAAAAGAAAATTCCTCTTTTAAGTTCAACAGCTCTTTTTAAGCCCTTTGCAGAGAGATAAGCAGTGAACCTCTATGTGGTACAAGAGATTTTCATGGTCGTTCCCCATCTCATTACAACTTGTTGTAAAGGCTCTACTAGGTCAAAGGTCCTGTTTTTACAAACAAAGGTGACAAAGTGCCCCTTCCAAAACCCAGCCCCGCAGCAGTGCCACCATGTTACTGTCCCTCCACTGTGGCCATCCAGCACCTTCCATCTGCAGCAAAAACATCAGCTGAACCCAGCTGCATGGGAACCACAGCAGACCTCTGAGAGCCTCTGCCCTGCTGAGGATTGTGACAGACATTTTGATAGGGGATATTTCTTCACAGAAGAATTTTGAAGGAAAAAAACCTGCCTATTTGTGCTCAAGTTTCCCCTTTGACAATGAAAAATAAGTGGAAAATAGCCATTACTCCATTAAAGTTAAACAAAAAATTTCCAAAGTAACAATAATGTGGTATTTTCCTTTTTTTGTTTTTACTTATATGGGGAATTTTTAAAGCACTTGACCAAAGCCTGTCACCTGTTGCTAAAATTGAAAATTAATCCTTTAGAAAAGTTTATCTTGGATTAATGAAATTGCATGTAAATCTTCAGAAAATCCATTCTGTATTTCAGAAAAGCTGCTGTGTTATTGCAAAAGATGTGCTGGATCTTTGATAATTCTCAAAGAGGTTGAATGGTGCTTTAGCAGAAATCCAAGCCATGGTTGTTGGTGAAACTTGTGTTTGTACCTCCGTGGCATTTTATACGGAGTGTGTGAAAAGTCCCTTAATTGGATTCTGAGAAGTACAGTACTGCATTGGACATTGTACACAGTTAAGAGCGTCGTCTGGTTGTGTTTGAAGCAGATCGTTTTTATGTCTGTCTGTAATAGTTTGACAATTTCATTTCCTGCCCTGTACTTAAAAAAGGCTTTTAAAATAAAACCTGCATCAAGAAGGCAGAAGAACTCCAATGCAGGAGAATAAATGTTTCCTGTATCCAGACTTTGAAGGATCTAAACTGCCAAGATAAGTCTCAGAAATACCTAAAATAGATAATTCTGATTTCATATGGCAGAAGTGTGTGGAGTGGTATGTAGAACTTCTGAATTTTGCTTCTTGCTTTCCTCCTCTCCCACTCACAAGATGACACTTTTGTATCTTAACCACTCACTTACAGCTGTAGTAAACTGGGAGAGAACATTTGTATGCCTCAGATCTTCTCCGTCACCCCTCAAGGAAAGAAAATGCAAAGCCCACTTAAGAGAAATCTGTATCAAAGAATAAATCCACATCGCTATCAAGCGATCTCTATCAAGCAAAGTGTTTTCTTTTGTTCCTTTTCTCAGCGCTGTACTTCCCCATCCCCAAAAGAAAATCTAATACACAACCATTAAATATAAATGTCAGTGGTTAAAAAAATAAAATGAAAGAAATCTAATGTGGCAATAGGTTTCTGATCTGTGGGAGACGAGCATTTCAAGCAAGTAGACCATGTAAAATAATGAAATAATGGGTCCTTTGAAGCCAAGACTTGTTAGAGATTGGTTTAGAAGTGTTCGCAGTAACAAGTGTCTTTCTGCCAGGTGTCTTGGGCTTTGTGCATGGAGTGTGGGCTGCCAGTAGACTGAAGTGCAGAAATGGCTGTGACAGGGAATGGGAGTAAAGAGGCTGCTCTTGCAGCACTGATCTGTGTTGTCAATGTGACAAGCATCTGAGCCGCAGGAAGAAAAATCTTCTGTCAGATTGCATATTTCCTCCGTTTACTAAATCTCTTGTGATCACAGCTTGAGATGAACAGAAGTGTGGAACACATAAGGGATTTATAGACCTGATCTTCACTGACACCTTCTAAGTTTTATGGTTTTGCTAGGAAAAACACAGATTCCAGGCGTTTGCTAGTCGTGAATGAAGATAAATTCAGTTCCGACTTCTTGCATGCCTCCTCTGATTTATTATGTGATCCCAAACTGCTAAGAATTGTGTGCATTGGGGGCAGGAAGAGGCACGGATATCTGACATAGGGCAAAAAGCAATTTTAAAAAAAGATTTCAGCACCCCCTGCTCCCTAGCGTGGGTGGTCTTGTTTTTATTCCCCATTTGAGTGCACAGTTCACCTTCATCGGCTTTCTAATGTGACACTGCCTTCCAGTAGTAAAAATGTTTGCTTTTCATTTAGTAGTTTACCTGATTCTCTCACACCTATAGAAAGTGCATGCTAAGCCAGATCCTCGTCTCAGTGTGCAAATATTGTTCTACTTTCTAATATTTTTGTCAGCTGTTGATTAGTCCAGCTTTTTATCTTGTTCCTCTTGCTGAAGGCTTGATCTATTATCTGTAAAAACTGGTGAAAAGACTCCTTTCAACTGTGGGAAAAGCGGTTTCAGGTTTTTTTATTGTATTGCTGAAATCCCAGCAGAACCATTGGGGCTCACGTGTTCATTCCCTGTAATACCATATGATAACCCTCTAACAGTGAGCATAAAATACTGCAAGCCAGCTGAAAACTTGTCCTTCGCTGGTGTGCCTTCTGTTTCTGAAATGCTCCCTGCACAGTCAGCCATTCCTTGGTACGCGTTAGTCTGAATATGATCACAGTTTTCCATTAATACTTTATTATGTCACACGAGACATGGGCTGCGTAACCTATGCTCTGTCCCTATTGTGTTTTTAGATTTCACTAAAATCACAGCTCCCTGTTGTTTTATGCTTCAGTTGCATTGTAGCAGCTCCCGAGTAGGCCAGCAAAGCTCTGCTTGCAGCAGGCTCTGGTGCTTGCTAGTAGCAGATTCCCAGTCACGAGCTAATTACAGCTGAGAAAATGAGAGAGAGGAAATAAGAGACACTTTAGATAAAGCATCCTTCCCAGCTTGTGATTTTGAAGCTGGAATGGAAAGGGCCTGGGAAGGGATTATTAATGTACATAAATGGCACCTGAAGAATGTAGTGTTAAATTACTGCAAAGCTGTTGTAGTTTGAAGAAGGAAGCTGTGATCTACACATCTGCCATTCTTTGGAAACACTTTCCACTTGTGACTTTCCCATGTGATCGTTGCCTGAGCAGCTGCTGCCAGGTGCCTGTTCTCCCTTCCTCTCCCTCTTTTCCCTCCGGTCCTCCTGCAGGCATCCTCAATGGGAAATACAGCCATGCTTTCAAGGGAAATGGCTGCTTCTGTTGCATTTACTGCTTCGCGCGCTTCAGCCTGAGCTCTCCAAGGCCTTCAGATGTCCTTGTTCACACTAAAATTCTGAATGAAAGACAGTAAGCAAGCTAGCAAAAAGGCTGTAGTGCTTTAGGAGATACGTTTCTACTCATCTGGCCTTTGTCTGAACTAAGCTGGTACCATTATACATCTCTAGATGATGTAATCCCTGGTTCTGCCTGTATTAATATGGTGTCCTACTGTACTTTGTTACCTTTAAAAAAGAAAAAAAACCACCACAACACTGCAGGTTGTCAGCATTAAGCCCCTTCAGAGGTGTAAAACTCTTGAGTGCCGTTGCAGTGGTTCAACTGTAATGGTCTGGTTGAAAAGGAAGATCTTATTTTGTCAGCAAAGCTGGGTATTTCTAAAACAGACTGTGAACAACTGTTTTATGATCCAATTGTCCTCTTTTCAGGCTAACTTGCACTGCAGCTTCCCTCTATCTTATGGGGGTTTTGCTGTCCTACTTCAGTGACTTCAAGCTGACTTGTTGGCAGAGGAGTATGTGCAGCAAAGGCAACGAAGGATCCACAGTGCTCTGAGACTTGAATTCAGGATAAAATTATCTGGGTGCATGCAGTCTTGAGACCTTTTTGTTTGGTTGTGTTTGGTTTCTCTAAATAAAAGTGATTGTCTTCCTGGCCGATTCAAAACTGAAGAAAGACTTCTGATCTTTAAATTGTTCCCAGTCCTTCCTAATAATAGCTTTGGGGTTGTCTGGAAATAGCTTTCTGATAGAAGGCTGACACATCTTCTTCAGGGTAAGGATGGCATCCTGTTGCCTTCTCTTTTCTTTTGAGATTAGTGTGGTGGTTAAATTGTGTCCCCCTGGAGGCTCACATAAGTATCTTAGCCAAATGAAACACCAAAGCTACTCAGCTTGCTGACCGAAGTTAATATCTGTGCAACTTGCTTTGCTTTTGGAGAAAAAAAAGTTACTCTTCTCAGGATTCTTGCTTGAGGCCTTTGTTACTAGCGTGTTTCCAAATGAGCTTTTCTGAGAGATGCAGATTTCAAGCCCTCCTAGGGAAGAGGGGCTCATGCATTCATCATTGTACATGTCAGAAAATTTTGGACTGAGTTGTTGAAGTCACAGCTGTGGTCCAGTGTCTAGAAACACGTAGGGCTAACAAGCAGTCTACTTACAAATGCGGGAAAGAAATTTATGCTCTTTTTTACATTGGAGCAAGTAGCATGTGAAATCAGATTTTTGTCTGGGGAATTTCTTCCAGTCACATACCAGGAGCCTCAGCAAGCAGGACCTCAGGGCCTAGCCACTAATACTGTTGTTTTGAAAATGAAGCTGCAGAGTGAAACTGGAGACAGAGTTTCCTTGGGTTATCTGAGCCCACATTGCTTTGGTGAGAAATCTTACTGCTCGCTGCAGAGCAAAGGGGAAGGATAGTCTTGTGATTAAAAAAATAAAAAAACCCAACAACTTCTTGATTCTTGATCCAGACTTCTTGATTCTGACTCCGGTGCTGAAAAATCTTAGCTTTAGATTAGATTGCGTAACAGCTTTTCAATGGTGGCCACTTATTCTCTTTCGAGAGGCATGTCATTTGAGCCTCTACTTAAGCAAGCCTAAGTTTTTAGCAATTTTTTTTATTCCTGCCATAGTCTGTAAGCATTCAACACACACAAAAATTGTCACTGCTTCTCTAGGCCAATGGGATTTTCTTACTTTTTCAGTATTAACTTTGCAGGTGTAGATTGTCATCTATTAATTTGCTTTTAGTCACGTTTTGTGTACATCCCAGGGCTCTACCAGTCATATATTGAAAGCTAGTACTTCTGGCTGCTAGCGAGAATGAGTATGGTGCTTTTGAAAACTTAAACTTTTTTTTTTTTTCATTTTTTGCTATTCTAAACTCCCAAGCAACAGACACTGTCATGAACTTTACCTTAGAGAACTAACTCCATCAATTGCAGTGTGTACCATGCTTTGAAGATGCAAGCTGTTGTCTGAGTAAAACATGTTATTTCAGGTAGGATTTAAATACCAAATAAGAACAAAAAAGAGTAAGAAAATAGACACAAGCAGACTCGCAGAGAACAAAACGGGTCTAAGACTTGCGTGTTTGTTCGTTATGGTTCTTCCTGTATGATGATACGCCTTTGTAACTGTAAAACACAAATCTTTGGCAAATGAGGTACCTAGTATACAGATAACAGTACAAGATATCAAGTCAGAATTTCCAGACCTTCCTGAGTTTAAAAATTATTAATAACATGTGGGGTTTGTGCTTTCAGACAGTCAATGAATCTAGTTGGAGCAAAGGAAAATGAAATAGGTGTCTTGAGTTTGAGATACAGATGAATAAATAGGGTACAGAAACTGGGATGTCAAATGTGAGCAAGAGTAGCAGGCGTCTCGTGGATTTCCGAGATCCAGTGTCAGGATGTTCTGTGTATGTACTTGCATGTCCTGATCACACAGTGTACATAACATGATCTGCTGGGTAAGAATAGTCTGCAGTTGTTGAATCTTCACTCACAGGCAACATGTGGTGCTGTGTGTCTATCTACAAGAATTTCTAAGAGTACCAGTTGCCTTTTAATGTTTAGATATTCCTTTACAGTTTTATATGTAGTATAAAGAGATTGCTAGAGGGTTAAAATGAAACTGGTTTCTTTTCCTACTGATCTCTTTTAATGCAACACAGTACGTGAATATAGTGATTTCCTTCAGAGATGGATTTTCCTGCTTTAGTTGCTTGGGCTTGGAAGGCCAGTGTGTATTTATTGGCATGTGCACTACTCTGAGCTTGAATAATTTAGACCTTTTGCAGGTTCAGGTCCATTCGTGCTAGTGTTATGTGATGCTCTGAAACTCTCCACGTTGGACTTTACTCTGCACTTCTACAGCTGGGTGTGGGCTGGCATATTTGTGACTGTGGTTGCCTTCCTCTTAATCACACGCAAGCTTTATGGGAGCTGGTTAGTGTGCTGCTTGCTTTCTGTAGCCATCAAACATCCAACCCTTTTGCAGTGTGTTTTTTATGATAGAAAGAAGACTTGAAGCGTATATAATTTTTAAAAATCACACTCTTACCTGGCGTTCCAGGCTTGCTGTTTTTCAGGGCTGTGTTCCCCCAGATTGGTTTTGCCCTTGAGTGTTGAAATAACTGAAATAAGGAAGCTGCTGACTTCTAGTAAAGCTTTGCATTGTGTTGCATAGTCCTAAGGAGCAGCAGCGTGCATCCCAGAGAGCAGTAGTGATGGGAGTCAAGTGCTGCGGAAGGAGGAGCGTGAACTGCCAGCGTGAGGAAGTCAGCTTGCTTGGTGCCTAACCATGCCCAGTAGAAGAGCACCTGATTTGCACCATGCCTTTGGCTTGCTTAAGCCTAGGGTGACCTCAGGGAGTCCACACAACCTTATAAATGTGTATTGAAGGCCTGTCGAATTGACAGGCTTGCTGCTTGGCTTCCACAACAGTGCTGCTAATCCTCGTGGCCAGTTCTTGCAGTTTCTATCATGAGTCTTCTGAGAGACTTTCCTCACTTTCTGGCTCCAAGGGTCAGGTTGTTCTATGAGAACTCATTTTCATTTGAAAACAGCCATGTGTCTTTCTGGTTGATAAGAAAAACTTGAAAATGTGATCCAAATTTACCCAAATGTCTCCAAAATCAGAAGGGAATAGAAACAGAATTTTAAAAGATTGATTTTTCTTATCCTTGGTGGCATTTTTTCCTCTGTTCTGACTAAAGAATTTTGGGCATTCAAACTCTCACTGCTGTTATCCATAGCACCAGACTCTGAGTAGTAGCAGACCAGATTCTCACTTGGAAACACCTTTGGTGAGTTCCTGTCCTGCGTGGCAGGGTCGTCTCAGCCGAGCAGAGCTGGGCTGACCACGGTGGAGAGGCACAGTTGACGAAACAGCTCCGACTGAGGACTGCAGCGTTATTCCTGCCTTTTCTGTTTGACTTTGCATAAACACAAGGACATCGCATATCCTGTTTGCTCTGGTTTTCCCGTCTGTTTGGGAATAATAGAGATCAGCGGTTTTCTCTTTAAGTTCCAGAGATGAGAGCTGCTACAATGACAAACTGTTGTCTGAGCAAAAGCCCTGACATGGGCATTGACAGGACTGGCGGCTCTATTCCAGTGACCTTTTACGTGGACTAGGAAAAAGAGGAAAAGCAGGGATGGTAGATATTCAACCTAAAGTATTGAGCTTTAAATGTAGCAGCTGTGGATTTCCTCAGCAATCCAGGCTGACAGGGGTTTTCCTGAAGTGGAGCGGTTGGCGGCTGTGGTTGTGTGGTATGTTCCCCTCCTGTTCCTCTTCCTCCTGAGGAGAATGGATGCCATGTGACAGGAGACTGTGGTGGATCTTCCTGTTAAGGTGATCACTTATTTTGTAGTGTTTGTAATCATCAAAACCTGTGACTCTTTACCGCTGGAAGTTGTCTGTATTAGCCAAATCTCCTCGTGTTCCCCTCTGCAAACATACTCTTTTGTCTTGCAGTGAGCACAAAGATTCCTCGGAAAAGAAACACAAAGACAAGGAGAAAACCAAACACAAAGATGGCAGCTCAGAGAAACACAAAGACAAACACAAAGATAAAGACAAGGAGAAGAGAAAGGAAGAGAAGGTGGGTGTCTTCTGAGGGAGAGACAAGAGGATGGTTTTGGTTTGTACTACTGAATGGTACAAGCTCAGTGGGTTAGATGTAGCTTATACTTCCAAGTTTTTATCAGCCTAGAGAGAATTATCCCAATGCTAACCCAGAGACTTGGTTTGTGGAGTGCTAGATATGAACTTGTAATGGCTTTATCTGCAGGTATTGTGAATGGAAACAGTTCCACGTGGAGCTGTGTCCACTGGCTCCACATTTTTTACCCTGTTACTTTTTATTTTGCCAAGCTTAGATTCAGAGACAAGGGAGAAAAATCTGTTATGTTCGTTCCATGCGAGGACAAACTATACACTTAACTCCAATCTATTGAAGAAATTGGAGGGCCAGAAAACACTGAATTGACTAAGACTTACAAAAAATGTTGCCTTTTTGGTGTGTCACGTAGGTCACTAAGGGCTACAGGGGATGAAGATAGTCACAGTGCCCTTTGGTTCCTTCCGCAAGTTAAATATCCTGCCTGTGTTGCGTGTTGGAAAACATAAGGTGCTCCTGGGAAGTGCTAATCAGCTCCTACTTTTTATGTTTTTCAGATTAAATCATCTTCTGGTGATATAAAAATAAAGAAGGAAAAGGAAAATGGTTTCTCCAGGTAAGAAATCGGGTCTGTGATCTGAAAAAAGTAGCAGTTTGACTTTTCTTAGGTGCTCAGTGTTTGACTCCTCTCACTTGGTCTTGGGAAAAAATTGGAATGCTTTTGACCCCTTCAGGTGATATATTCTTCTCAGTTACGGGAATTGGTAATTGATCTGCTTACCTAGTAACTGGAGATGGGAGCTGTTGAATACATGGTATCTGCCTGCACATGCTGGGTTTGTCCAGGTATTAAATAGTTGGATTCTACTGAGGACAGATTGAACTATGGAAACATCGGTAGCTGAAGTTGAAAGAACCTCTGTTGTAAAATTAGTACGTGAACCCTGCAGGCAGTCTTCTGGAAACAGGGCCTTGTAAAGACAGTCCAGATTGCCTCTGAGTGGCTCTTCTGTAAGTGACTACAGCCTAAAGCCTTTGCAGAGGAGTGACGAGTAAGGAGCGTGCTTCCATAAAATCAGAAGTATCTTCAGAAAATGCCTAGATGTCCTGCTGTACTAAATTCCTGCTAATAATAGCGCCTTCTGGACTTAGATGTTGTATCAGTCATCACTAAGGAGTTTTATTAAAAACCTGAAGTGAGCAATTGATAGAAGAGTTTCTTAATAGTTGATTGGCTAAGATTTCTTGTGACTTGTTTAAATCTAACCTTTGGTTATTTTTTTAAGGTGGTAAATCTGGTCCACTGACTTATTGGAGGTCTGTGGTATGGTGGATGCATGTGTTCATATCTGTTAGTTAAAAAAGCTTTCCATCATGTGTCTAGTTTTATGAATCCACTCAAAAAAAAAAAAAATCCTTCCAGTCTCACCATGTTCTGTGGACGCAGAGACGTTGGGAGATGACACCTGTCTAGTCCATGCCTGTTATTCTTTGCGTATTTTGAATGTGCCCTCTTGACATGAGTTCCTCCAGCTGTTTCATTTTCTTACTCCTATTTAAAAATGCAAACTAAGTAGGTATGCTTGGCACAGGAAAGAGGCGCCCTCTCCAGGCCCTTTTGGGGATACTCTGGAAATAGAAATGACATCTCAGTGTTCCATGGTGTAGGAGACAGTTAATAATAACTCTTTCTAGCCTCTACTATTCAGCAGAATTGCATGCATGTGCTAATCTCACCAGGGACACTGGGTGTTCTCATATCAAGGTAACTGGGTCCTCTTTAGGTCCAAAAGCATTTTTGTGTGTTTGAAGAAAGCCTGGAGGAGCCATCACAATTGTGCCTTCTTCAGGGCCAAAAGTTGGCTAAGAGTAAAGTAATTATTTTCTTTTTTCCCTGCTGAAATGTTCTTTTGCAAGTTCACCAGAGAAAAATATCCTCACTCAGATGGTTTTGATTTTCTTCCTTAAGACTTGGTACGATGAGCAATGTTACAGTCCTGGAAACAATGCAAGTCAAGGTTCAGCTTGGTCATACGGCTCCTTTCTTTTAATATAATCACACTTTATTTCCCACTATTGCAAAATGTTGCGAAATAGTTCAGTGTTAAAATAGACTAGATAAAACTCCTAGCAAATTAATAAACAGTAGTTCTAGATTTCTGCCTGGAAGGGAGAATAAATTAAATGGGACAAATACCTCTTTTTCCATAGATGTTTTGCAACTGCCTACGTGCTGCAGACTTGTGTCTTAGTTAATCGCAGTCAATGCCACAGAAATAGCTTCTTATAGCAGCACGTATCTGTTCCCCGAGTTGCATCTGCCAGCACTGCAGTGGCTTTACAGCTGTGAAAGAGCAAACTACCTTGTTCTGCTTTGTGGACACATTACCAGCTAAAATAAGACTCTAGAATGTCTCTTACTGACTATGATCTACAAAGCAGAATGCTGCTTTTTTTTCTCCCACTCCATCCAATTGCAAAATCTGCATGTTGACTTGGAAACTGAGTCAATTTGGTATAGAAATTGCTGATTGAATATGAATAGGAAAGCCCAAGATGGCACTGTTACTTTTTTTTCTACCTGAGTGGAGCAGTGCGAAGTGCTTCAAAATGTAATTCTGGACTCTTGAGACATCTTTTTCTTTATGAAGATAAGTGAAACGCTTCTGTGGAATCTAGAAAGAATGAGTTTGTTTAAAGGGATAGTCTCTTGCACTCATACTCTCTCTTTTTTTTTTTTTTTTATTACTGGTGTCTTGGGGACATTATGGCTGAAAACGTTGAGTCTAATTTAATATTTGCGGTCTGTTGAAAGGGACAGGATTGTTTGCCTCCCGCAGTTTGGATAGTGAAAAGAGACTGATCAGTTTAACTTTGCCAAATCTTTGTTTCCTTTTCTGGTTTTCATGTGCCTCAATATTTAGCTGGCAAAAGATTCAGGGGAATAGCTTTCAAATCTTTGTTTAATTGATAGTCTTTTTCTCTCTTATCAGGCTCAGTAAGGATATTGAATTGAAACTCAATAATGTCCTTTACTTGACTGCACACATGCATGCATTTCAGTTTTGTTTTAAGTATATTTGAAAGTGCTGGAAGCTACAGTTGTTTTTACTCAAAACCTTAAAGAAACATAGTGAAATCTAAGCAGTTGAAATTGATCTTGATGTTGCTTGACAAATGGCAAATACATAGACACTGAAAGACTCTCTCCTTATGCTGTGGATATTCAGAGAATGACGCACCTCAGGTCTTTGGCGTCTTAAGAAGACAACACATTCCAGGACTGGAAGGCATACCCATTTTGCAGATGATCGTTTCTTAAAACTGAGTTGTTGCTGATTTCCAAGAAACTTCCTCTTTGAAGTTAGAACCACCTTTCTTTGCTTCTTTTTGTAGTCCACCACGTATTAAAGATGAACCAGATGATGATGGCTTTTATGCGTCTCCTAAAGAGGACTCCAAACCCCTGAAGAGACCTCGAGAAGATGATGAGTAAGTGGCGTGGGTGCTGGTGACTTGGATGTGCTGTTAGTTTTAAAAAGAGAACATTGAGGAGGCAAGTGGGATTTCAGGTCATCAGCACAAACTTATTCAGATGGGTGACTGGAGGTGACCAAACTCCTTATGCTGTTACAAGTTCTGTGAGCAGTATTTGTGGTGTCCAAAGCAAAATACCATTACCTGCTGCTGTGAAATGTTGCAGTGCTAGTAAATAAAAAAAAAACCCAGAAGGTAGGTAGAGAAAAGACACCGATGAAGGTTGTAAAACATAAATCTGAGCAAGTGAGGTATTAATGCTAGCTAAGTGGCTGCAGTGGTTTCTGTTGGGTGAGGAAATGACTGCACAAGAAGAAGAAAATGCATTGTCAGCCTGTTTGGGGGTAGGGGGAGGTTTGCCTGCACTGCTTGGCGTGATTCGCCTAGAGTCTAAATATGTTGTGGGTTATGCTGAGGACTTTTGTCTCTAAATCAAAAGAAAAATACACATAATGTCTGCCTGATAGAGTAACTTACCCAGTAAAATAAAAGCCCAGTTACATCACACTGTGATCGGTCACCATCTAGGTGCATTCAGCTCTTTAGTAGTCTGACATTATTAGCAGTCTAGAGTTAAAGGGTTGGAAGGGTTTAACTATAGTGGCATTCTGTCCCTATGTGGTATTTCTCAGTTTCCGAGAGAGATGGGTGTGACATCTTTTCTTTTGTGTAATCATTTGCTGCCTTCTGTTAAGTTTGTGACCTCCCATCTCCAGTCTGCAATGGAAAGATTAAGAATTTGCCAGTAGTCAATTTTGTTATTGTTTGAACTAGTGGGGGATGCAAAAAGTGAGCCTTGTGGGCAGATCCCAGACGGATGACTAGAAAAGGAGTTGGGGTTAGAACATGACACTAAGCTTTTGCCCATTTATCCCATCCCATGTAACCACTGGGTGGCTACTAATGCTTTTGAATCGATTCTTCATTGAGGAAGGTTTTTGCTTCAGCAGTCTGAAACTTGTGGAGAGGTATTCCCAGTAACAGCTTATGGGTGTTAGGGTTTTGTAGGCTGTTTTGCTGGTAGGGGTTATTCAGTCTTCGGAGAGAGTGGGGCATAAAATTATACTCTTTAGAAATTAAACATGCCAGAAATACTGTGAACCTGTGCACACAAACTTCGTATGTGTATGACTTTATTTTTTGTGCTGGAAAATTGATTATTTTCATCAGCTAGTCTTTGTTCTTACAGTGCTGAGTACAAACCCAAGAAAATCAAAACAGAAGACATCAAGAAAGCAAAGAAAAGGAAACAAGACGAAGAAGAGGTAATGTGAAAGACGAGTTTATTTCTATGATCAAGGAAAGCAAGGCTGACAATTTGATATTGAATTACGTAGAGCAGGGGGAATCTGATTCAAGGGTAAGGAGGCAGGGGCCAGTCTGGGACAAAGCTGCATGTGGTAGATCCCCACCTATGGTGCAGGTTCACTTATCTGAACCATAATGTATAAAAAGTCAGGAAAACTTTCTCTCCTACTCTTAAAACAATGGATGGAGAAGATACCTCCAGGACGTGAACTTCCAGCCTGTTCCAGGCAATTCACAGTCCTTCTGTTAAGTAGCTCGTAGAGGGGGTAGAGGAGCCTTACTAACAACATCTGGTAATTGCACAGATGATGTAGCACAGTTCAGAAGCAGAGGAGATGAAACTGAGATTAGCTGCTAGAAAGATGCTTAAAGCTTTTAGATGGAGCCTAGGGTGGAAATTTCTTTGGAGACGGACTTGGTGAAGAGAGGGTGGCCATAATTTGAGACTAATGAGCTACGCTCCACATCTAGCAAAGATACCCTTGTGAGGCACATGTTGCAAGCACCTCCTGGCAACATGGTTAATTCTTCTCTCCAATGAAAGTGTCTCTGTAGTGAGCATATACCAGTGCGTTCCCAGAAGCCACCTCACAGTGGTGTAAGTGTGCTCTGTAGCATTTGCCAGACTAGCTACACTAGTGCAGGCCAAGGGGGGTGTTTCTATAACTAAGCAATCACGTCACTATGGCCCAGACATGCCGCTTATCAGGTGAGGCAGAGTAACTGGCTGTGTGTGCACTTAGCATGTCCCAAGTGTAAAGGAAAAGAATTTGGCTTAAAACATAAGTGGGACCATCAGCAGACTTGACTTAATAGGATGATCTAAGAGTGCATTTATGTAGTGAGGCCGCAGGAATTCAGTTGGTTTTGGTCAAACTTATATACCCCAAGAGACAATCTTTTAGTTTTGAAACATCTTTTCAGGGAGGGGGAAAATACAGTAGCTTGTTCTAACAGATTCTTACTCATTTTGCAGGACAGCAAAGCAAAGAAAGCTAAGAGCAAAGATAAGAAAGTCCCTGAAGCAGACAAGAGAAAGAAGCCCAAAAAAGAAGAGGAGCAAAAATGGAAATGGTAACTATATATCAGTGATGTAGGCTACCCTCTGCACCTGGACTTTCCCTGTTACCTCCCATGCTGAGTACATAAGCACATCTGGCTTTCTCTGTTGTTGATTCACGACGATTTGTTCTGAATAATTGGCTTACTTTCTGGTAAGCTCTAAATAAATACCTCATTCACTATGTTCATCCTCTGAAGTAGAAGTGAAATACCTTTATTGGTATACCTAAAACAAGAAATAAGGTTTTTTGCAGGGTTGGGGTTTTTTTCCTTCCTATCTGTAGAATGTAGAAGCTACCTATAATGAGCAGATACCAGTATTCTTGTGCCCAGAACCTGCTCCTTGCTGACAGTCTTCAGAGCAGTATGAAAACTTGTAGGCTTGGGGGTATCAGCAGGAATATATAAATATGTGCAGATCTATTAACTAGTATTCTAGTAGATCTTACCTGTGTTATATAGAGGGTACAACATGAGTGGGTGTCCACCTTTTTGTTCTAGCTGGATGTCAACTGTGTGCCTCACAAACCTGCTCCTGCCTCTGGCACAAAAATGAAAGTTGGTCCAGTTGGACCAGTTAAGCTTGAGCTGTTTGGAAAATGAATTTTGAAAATAAGTTTTGAATGGAAAGCACTTTGTCTTGCCCAGGATCCTAAAGTAACATCCCTGAGCAACTGAAGTTGCGCTTTCACTCTTACATTTTTTGAGAACCTTTTTTAAGTAAATCTGAACTCTGTGGTTCATTCGGAAAACAGGACTGTGCTGCATCAGTAGTGGTCTAAGAAGCTGGCTGGATTTTTTTTTTTTACTATCCACAGTAATTTAAGCTATTATTATTGCTAGATTTGAGGAGCTATTACTTGTGTGTTTTGAGGTTTGGGCCTTAGTACTTCCCTCAGTTTAATGCATATGTAGTTTTCAAAAGCATGTGTGTTTTCTGCACTCCTGTAATCTCCTGTAATGTATTTTTATGACCTTTTGGGGATGATGTTTCCATGAGCGTTTTCTTTTCTCAGATCATTTGGCTATTTTTAATAGATCAGTAGTGTTGGGGAATGCCTTTGCAATCTTCTTCAATCCTTTCACGTTCAGTCTTTTACCCCTTTATTGTCACTCTTATTGGTTCACCTTTAAAAAGAAAAATTCTTCTGTAGTGTTTATAGTCTTTGCATATTTCTCTGATTGTCACAGCTTCCTCAGAACATCAGCACATGCATATTTTTTCATACTTGTATGTTCTCTTAGAAATCTGTTTTTCAGGCCCCTCCCCAAAGCTATCCTGATTTTTTTTTTTTTCTGAGCAATCCACTTTTTCTCGATCCCTTTGACAGCATATTTTTTATGTGCTTTGACATTAACAAACTACAGGGACATGAAGTGATAGGAAGCTACAGAAGATCTCTTTAAGCCTTAACAATCTGTTGTTCTTTTTGGCTTTGTCTCAGCTGCCCTGCTGGTTTTGTCTAACTTAATATTCTGTTATCACAGCTCCCTCTTATTGTAGTCTGTATCCTTCAACAGCAAACCTTTACTGGAAAGCCGTACCGTTCTCCCCTCACCTGCCTTGGCAGCACAGTCCCAGGTAGCTGTGTTAAGCTCTGCGATTTGTGCTTACTGCTCAGGAAAACTGCTTTTGAAAGCATGTTTTGCAAAATTTGGCAGTAGGTAACTGCATCCTTCTGCTGATGTTCCTGTTGTCCATATGCAGCTCTGTATGGCATGTCTTTGCTGGACAGGGTTTCATCTGCACTTCAGTTGTGTTTCTTAAGGGCATTTTATGTTCCATCTGAGTCAATTTTCTGAAGGTCTGATATATTGTTTTGGCTGCTTCCTCAAGTGCTTGCTGCCTTGAGCATTTTCAGCCTCACTTATGTGAATACTTGATGCTAGACGTTCCCAAGGCATTGGCCCCGTTCATCACCATGTGGAGCTCTTTTAGAGGTCATTTTCACACCCTGTCAGTGTGTGAAGAATACGTGATCCAGAAGTATACCTCATGAGCATTTCTCCCACCTTGTGTTATAGCAAGTTCATTTCCTTGAAATAACATATCCCTGAGGTATATTCTGTTTTTTTCTGAAGAATCTTCTCTATTTCCATTCGTCTTGAAAAACCCTCACCAACTCTACCTTCCTGAGCCACCCTGGCATTCTTAGACAGGTTTGATATGGGATTTGATCAAGGAACCTGTATGACTGATTAGCACAGTTTCTGCTGAAATCAGTAAGGCAGCTTTCCTAATAGACAGCATTCTCCTTGCTCCCACAAAATCATTTGTAGAACGTTGCTTTAGGACCAGGAGCTGCCTTCGGCAGTGTTGCTGTAGTGGTTTTTTGTTTGTTTGTTTCAAACCAAATGAGGATTGGCTAACCTCAGGAGGCTCACTTTTTTTTTACCTTTTCTCTTAACACTTATGTATGAGGTTTAGGAAGGTGGAGGTGGGATTGGGAATGGTTTGTGATCTTCTGGTAAACCTTCTGGTAGCTTCGGGCTTCAAAACCACCCCATGGATCCCATGTTTCCTTGTAGCCCTCCCAAAAGGCACAATGTGCTTCAGCTATCTATTTAAACTACTGCCTTTCTAGTACTCCTTTTGCATGCGTCCTTTATAAAAGAACAGGAATGGGTGAGGAACAGAATTTCTCATCGAGTAAATACCAGTGTGATAAATCTTAAAAGCCACTGTTGAAAAGCAAGAATGACAAACCTATGCTGTAAAGTGGTAGCTACTGCGAATGATCCCCTCTTTTTTTTTTTTTTTTTTTTAAACTGGAATAAAAATACTCATTTCATTGTCAGAGAGGATAGCCTTTTTCTGGCTGCGAAGAGAGGCGAATGGTTTAGATTTATTTTACTGGAAGGAGCTTCTGGGTGGAAGAACCTAGGCCTATGTTTGACAAAATATTTAGACTTCTAGCTTCTAATTAATTTTAAAAACAATCATTAGGAATGTAAATATTTGGGATCTAGACTTCAAATGTCAATATTAGTTTCTTATATCAACATAGTTTACTCAAGCCTTCTTCCCAGCGAGGGACTGAAATCTGACATGCAGGTTTTGTACTGATAGCTGGGATTGCGTGCTTTGCTGTTAAAGATGTTACTGTGCTTCTCATGAGAAAAAGTCAGGTCTAGTGCTGTCATCAAAGATGGTGCCTTTCTAACTGTAGCAAAGCACTGTGTCCTATACAATTGTTGTGGTTCCTAAATTATTGATGTACAGGCACCAGTGAAGCATTTTGAGTGTCTTCTAACAGAAGCTCTTTTCTCTGTACAGTGGTTATCTTCTGTACAGTGACCCTGTTGTCTCATTAGGGATGAAGTGATCTGTATTTGTGCATCACAATTCCTGAGATGCATGCAGTACATGCACGTCTTTTCTCAGCTGCTGTTGCACCCGGAATGGGACTACTCCATAGGGCTGACACTAGAGGGAAGCTTAAACTTTTTTTTTTGTCATGGCTGCTCAACAAAGTTGTCTAGGCAATTCAAAGACCAGTGCTGTGACAGGTTAATGGCCTTCCAGTTGATTAATCACTAAGGTAAAATAGCCTTTCTCAGCAGGGAATCCTATGCCAGCAGCATGTAGCAGTAATGTTCTGATAATCATGAAAGAAGTGTAGGGGGGAGGAGTGCGGAATCAGTGGCTTGGGCACAGGGTACTGGGAACTGGGGGGAGGATACTGGCCTGGCAGGACCCCTTTTCTCTGTAGATGAATTGCTGACCCTGTGAGTTTGTTCAGTTGGAATGTGGGATTGGTGGCGCCTACCTTGCTGTGTTGTGATACCTCATGCATCATTTGCAAAAGATCTTTATCGAGGTGCTTTAAGGCAAGTTTGCGATTTTCCTGTGCTACTCTGTTCTTCTTCAAGTATGCTTTTCTTACCCAAAGAATTGGAATGAATTTAAAATGATAGAGCAGGTTTCAGTCTTTCTTGTCCGAGCAGGTTTGTTCTCATTTAGGTCGTAAATGAACATCTGTTTCTTTATCTCTGCCCTTAATGGCACACTTGTCCACATCTGAAAGCAGCTGCATAATATACTACAATTGTTTGGCTTTGCTGAGCAGGCATCCTGGACCTGATGTTAGATCACAGCTGACTCTAATTTGGCATGATCCTAGCTGCTTTACAAGACTGAATTCTTCATTTTCTTAAGTTTTAAGCTTTTTCAGCTGTGTGATTTTTTGAAAAGAGCAGTAAGTGGGAGGTGAGGACTATGGTGTCATCAGGTAACCTGTGACCTAAGGTGTTCTGTTCATGGATTTGGCTGTGCTTTTAAAAAAAAAAAGGTGACAGTGCATTGAATATTTGACCTTGATCTGTGCCTGGCAAACAATGATTGCTTGCTGATTTTCTTTAGCATACTCTTATACCCACATAGTAATAAAATGAAGATTAGGAGTTTAAAATTGTATTGGTTCATATTTCTCTCTTGAAGGTGGGAAGAAGAGCGCTACCCTGAAGGCATTAAATGGAAGTTCCTAGAGCACAAAGGTCCTGTATTTGCTCCACCATATGAACCTCTGCCTGAAAATGTCAAGTTTTATTATGATGGTGAGTTAATCTGCGTTTCCACTCGCTGGGAAGAGAAATAAACATTCTCAGGGTATTGTGGCATTCTTCCGGGGACTGAAGAGATGAGGAGGTGGTTTTGTTTTGGTGGTTAGCTTAAAAGAAGTTCCTCAACAGCTAAGTGAAGGAATGATCTGTAGAAGTAAAGGAACAGCCTGCTGAATTCTGCTAACCAAGTTGACACAGAGATGAACTTGTTCTCACTCTGTTACGGTGGTAAATCTCTCAGGTTACTTAACAGTATGGGAGTGTCTTACGCCTGAGAGTAGCAGTGTAGAGCATTAGAGTACATAATTATAACTGCTTCATCACTGGTCACCTTTAAGCTTGGTCTGTTTTCTTTAACCTTATGAATTGCAGCTTCCCTCATCTGTGATGAAATTCATGATCATTTGGTGGCATGAGTAGAATAAAAGACAATTGAATTTTGATACAGATGATTAGGATCTTGTAGGAAAGCATGGGATGACCCTGGCCTCAAGGACACAGCCCTGTGGTGTAAGTCATGGTCCCACTCACTAACCATTGTGTGTGGTAGAACTAATTGATGTGGGATTCTAATATGCTGGGCTGACTGGTTGTTAGAGGCTCATGGGGAAGGGGTTATATGATGTGATGCCTGCTGGAGACCAAACTTGATGACCCGTGTGTTTCCTTTTAGTCCTGTGATCATGTTAAATGAAGGGTCAAATTGATGTAGGATTGAATTAAGTGGGAGGCATTTGAATGGATGAAAACGTAATTTTTGGTGAAGGGGACATCTGCGCATGGAACTCTTCCAGGAGCAATGTGCTGTGTTCATGTGACATGACACAGTGTTTTTAAATACTGAGACGTAAGTGGCATTCATTTGCAGCAACCATGTAGTGAAATAAACATATTGCATCCTACTAAAGGCTATCTCCAAGCAAGTAGCACAGTGATCAGGGATGTCTACAGACTTTGTTCCTAGGGTTTGGTAAGAACTTGATACAAAGTTTGAAATTTTTTTCCTCTGTTGAAGAATGTATATCTCTCCTGCTGTCTAGAGAAGGGGAGGGGCAAATTGCACTGTAGCTATTCCTTCAGTGCAGGCGGCAATAAGCTCCTCTTCTGTCTAGCCATCTATTTCACGAAACCTCTAGGAAGTGCAGGAATTTTTGCAACCTCTGTCTTTGTCATGGCAGAAATTCATCAATAGGCTCAGCGATTATGGGGTGGGCAGGAGGGGGGTCTGGCAAATAAAGCAATCACATAAGTCTTCCTTGAGAAACTAGGCAAAAAATCAGATGTCTGATTTACACAGCAGCTGCTGAGAGCCACTGTCTGTGCTCACAAGGCATTGTCTAATTTCAAGATTATCCTAGGATGATTTGTAGAGTCCAATAATCATGCTATGGCTGGCCAGCCAGCTGCCAGGCTGCAGGCTCTCACTGGAGGAATCTGTCCCTTGCCTAGTGATTGCGTTGCGGTGAGACTGCCTGTTTTCATCTAACATAATGGTTGCTGGACCTATTGTTAGTGCTTACAATACCAGACTCGGTGAAGGAGCTTGAAATGCCAAAATCATCTTTTAGGGCTTGACTATATGTTTGAGTGACTGTGGGTTAACAAGCTACTGCTCATACCCTAGAGGTGGCTTGAACTTGCATGTTTTTCTGTAGATGGGGCAAGGTGGGAGAGTAGATGGTGGCAGTTGTGTTTCAGTCTCTTCTGCTCATTATGTCCCCTGGTTGCTCTCTATTTTTCAGTTTTTAAGTCAGGTAACTAATATTCACAGCTCTCAAATAAATCTTTTTTTTCTTTTCCAGCCCTGTCACTGAAAGCCTTTTCAAACCTTTGTAAAAAAGGGGAAATTGAGTCCAATGAAATATATTCTAAAGTGATTAGATAAAGGTGACTGAGCCTTCAGCAATGTGGGAAAAATATCAGTCATTTTAGCCCCATAACATATTACTGACTTGATAGCCTCTTTCAAGCTAGACTTGCAGCCTGGAAAAACAGTTTCCATTGCTGTCTTTCCCTTCCCCCATTTCCTGTTATAAGCAAACAAATGCTGTATTTTAGGTTGCAGCTTAAGAATTGGCAGAGTTACTGTTGGTTTAATTTAATTGTGGAATATTCTCAGATCACTGGGAGGACCTTTTGCTAAGTCCTGTTTTACAAGGGTTTATAGATCTTAAAGATTTATAGCTGACTCCCATGCTTTAATTTTGGAGATGATGCAACTTTTTAAAACATGTAGTAAATCAAAAGTGTGGTATTTCTTTGCAAGAGCATAGAATCAACAGCAGTGTTTCTTGTATTGACTTTTGTGCAGTAAAATGGTCATTAAAAAATCCACAGGTGTTGACTGTCTGCCAGCCCATTGGGACTTTAAATATTACTTGCAACTAGCTGGAGATGTGAGCTGCATGCAAAATCCTTCACAGAGATCACTGGCACCTCACGTGTCGTCAGGAATGCAATCTGGACCAAAAAGACACTCAATAGGAATGTTAGATGTCGAATCCACAGCTTCGATGTTGCAGCAGCCTCTCTTGCCTTGTGTTTTAAAGTCTTCCCTTGCAGCAATTTCACTTTGTACTGCAGTCTTGCAGATAAGCTGAAATGTGACCTCTCCATTCACTGAAAGCTCAGTCTTTCTTAAAAATTACTAGCTTTTGAGCCTGATTTGGAGACACAGGAGTGCATTCCCACAGCAAAGGAAACGATTAACAGAATCCTGACACGTTTCCCTGCAATGAAGGGGAGTTAAATATTTGGCATCGCTTTCCAGCCTATTCGTGGTGTATACATAGGAAGGGCTCTTCCTGGCTAGAAATAGTGAAAGGCTAGAAGGGGTGTTCCAAAGCGGAGTCCCTCTGTGGGTAGAAGACGAATACAGAGGCTGTATTTCCCATATGTCTGAGTGCTGGAATAAGAAATTTAATAAAATCCCTTTCCTCTTTCACTTCAAACAGCACTGTCTCCCCAGGAGCATACACACCACTGGGGTGTCTCAGCATAGGGTTTCCTGCAGGAGGCCTTTTCCCCTTCCTGCCCTGTGTGTCTCAGACATGTCTCATCAGATTGCATTTGCCTTTTTTTAATGTTTAGATTCCAGAGGAAACTTTTTTCAAAATGTTTATGATGAAAGTCAAGCAATTGTGTTCCTCTGTTTCCTTTGTCCATCCAATTTGTTGTATTATGTAACATTTTTAGGAAAAACTTCTCTGTAGTAAAAATACAGTGTCCTTTAAGGTAGTTACTGTGGCCTCAATTCCTGTTTATCATTTTGTTTAAAAAGAAAGCTTTTCTTTGTAGGTAAAGTCATGAAGCTGAGCACCAAAGCAGAAGAAGTTGCCACATTCTTTGCAAAAATGCTTGATCATGAGTACACTACAAAGGAGATCTTCAGGAAAAACTTTTTCAAAGACTGGAGAAAGGTATGCATGTAGTCCTGGGCTGCAATGACGGCAGGCATGGCCAGTGTCTCCTCAGCACTGGGCAGTGAAAAGGGGCTACTGTTCCATGCACTGGAAAGTTAGCTTGAGGCAACTAAAAGCTGCCTCAGATTGCTGTGAAATTTCCAGTTTATCCTGTAGTTTCACCAGGAAGGACCCTATCATAAATACCTTTCTAAACAACAAAGTCAGACTTCTCCTAACCAAATTTTCCTGTTATAGCATGATGGGGTATAGCTGATCTGACTGTTACATGCCTTGTTGAAGAGCCAGTTTTATATTAAAAGGAAACCCCTTCCAAAGACCTAAAACTCAGAACTCGCCTCAGTCAACTTATCAGCCATAAGATCAAACCTTTAGATCAGTTGATGCAGTTTTCCTAAATGGGTTACCGGATTTTTCTCCCTATCCCTCAACAGTCCCAGCCGCTGTTCAGTGTGAGAGCGCTTAGGGAGGTGGTACAGCATTGCCAGTGCTCGCAGAGATCAGACCACTGGAAGGCCAGCATTCCATATGCTCTGCTTCTTGTCCTTTTCTCTTTGACCTAACTGGAGTGAGCATGTGCAAGAATTTGGGGATTCTTGGGGTTTATTGTGAGGGCCTGTCTGTTGTTCCTGTTTAGACTGCCTGGGGCAGGGTAAGCTCTACTATGCATGAAAACTTACTATGTATGAAAACTTAAGGCGCTACTTTCTTTCTGCAAGGAAATGACCTCTGAAGAGAAGAGCACTATCACCAGCCTCAGCAAGTGTGACTTCACCCACATGAGCCAGTATTTCAAAGCTCAATCGGAAGCTAGGAAACAGATGTCCAAGGAGGAGAAACAGGTACCAGAGGGAATTCTAGGAGAATTGTTGCTTCTTAGCTGGCTTGTAAACATCTTTGTGTAATCATTCCTCTGCCTGCCTTGTCGTTTATAAGTTGGTGTTTACTAGCTTTCAAATTACTACTTTCATGTTAACTGTAGGAATCTTTACTGTGCAGCTCAGGTAGGGCAAAGCACTGTGCTTACAGCTGAGTCTTCATCCTGACTTAAAATGATATTGAGAGGGCTAAGGCTCCTGATCCTGCTTAAGTAAATAGAATCAGAGGTGCTGCCTCCATAGGAGCCTTGGTCCCTGGCCAATAACGAGCAGTGGATACTCAGTTAAGGATAGCTTTTCATTTTAGAAGTTCCTTGAGTTTGGAGGGCAAAATTGGGGAAGGTGGAAGGGATGCAGCAATGGGATTAGTGAATAGAATGAGAGAACAAATCTTAAATATCAGGTAATGCAGTTTTCTGAATAAAAACCAAACTTTTATTTTCCAGTAGCATGGCTACAGTGGCTTGTGGGGAGAGAATTAAATAGTTTTTAGATGACTGAGACTTATTGCAATGGAAGTTGGAAACTTGCCCCAAGTTCTCAGTTGATCTTTTGCAATGCTACAGTAGTTGTCCTTTGAGTCAGGGGCCTGGTAGCTTGGAATTATGGCCTTTGGGGTCAGAGGGGTCCCGCCAAAATAGATAACCCATGTCTTATTGCAGTTTCCATTTGATAAACATATGGGTGAGCCCTTCTCAGTTTCTGTCTGTGGTAGCTATTACAATGGAGCAGAAGTGGCTTTTTCTGTTAGTTTCTTAGCTGGCGCACCAGTGCTGTCTATGGGTCAGATGTCTTATCTTGGGCTGCAGTATTTTTATTTTTCCTTCCATATAATTAGAGTTCAAGCACAGAAGTATGCAGTGAAATCTCAGCACATTTTTACTTAGGAGACTGTTCTACTTATGAGACCATTTGCTGACACAGGCTTGACATGCGGCAGACCAGAGACATTCCTCTGCCTGCTTTCCAATGCTGAGTTCAAAGACAGAAGTCTGAGTTCTTATACATAAACAACAAGGTGTGAAGTCCAGTGGATGTCAAATGCTGAATATAGACTGTAAAGCAGCGGTACTGTGCTGGGGCTGCCCTTGTAGCTGTGGTGTGTACATAGAAGTAAATGCCTCTGTTGTGGCCAAATTGTAGCTGTCTTCACCAGCCCTAATCTGTTTCTTTCAAATACAAGTGTTAAGAGAGTTTTCACACATTCTTTCCCTTTTTCTGGTTTATTTGTGCTGCTTGCATTTTATGAATGCTTTTCTGGACAGTCTGCTGCTCTGTGTGTTGATACAGCACTTGGCATGATGGGGATCTGGTTTGGAGTTGGGTCTCCAGCATTAGTGTGATGCAAATATCAACATTTTTTAAGTCTTGGCATTTAGAGATGTGTGTTGTGCTGGGTATACCATATCATCTTTGCTTTTGGCTTTTTCCAGAAAATCAAAGAGGAGAATGAGCGGCTATTGAAGGAGTATGGTTACTGCGTGATGGACAACCACAAGGAGAGGATTGCTAACTTTAAGATTGAACCCCCAGGTCTCTTCCGAGGTCGTGGAAACCATCCTAAAATGGGCATGTTGAAGAGACGCATCATGCCAGAAGACATCATCATTAACTGCAGCAAGTGAGCACTGGATGCTTCACACCTTGGGTTTGCTTTCTAGATAGGATAGCTTCTTTTTTAAAATCCTGTATAGGTTGATATTCAAGCATGTAGAACTATGCATGCAGCTTATCTTATTCTTATGTGGATAAGAAACTGAATCATACAAGCAAAGACTGAACAAGGCTATCGTGGGTTTCATGTAGAACTTTGTCAATGTATTTTTTTCCTCGTGCCTACAGCCTACATCCACTTAAAGTCTTTCCTGCTAGTATTGCCAGAAATTATTTTTCTTCTAGGTAGGTTGCCCTACTTTGCCTTCCTTGATGTCAAAGGCTGAGGTTTGGTGGGCTTCTCTTCAGTCTTGTCCTGATAAGTGTCCACACTATTGCGGTGTCCACAAGTCAAAGCTGGTCCTAGCAATGTGTGTTCCCACCTACAGTATAATTCTTCAGCAGATACTTATTGATAAGTTACATTTCTGATCATTAACTGTTCACTTTGATTCACTTGATTTCCTGCTTGTGGAAGTAAGTAGTTATGTTGCCTCATTTTCTTTCCCTGTGCTTTCTTTGTGTGATGGCATTCATTACTTTCTCTATTTTGATGCTGTGGAAGTCTCTTTAAATAGTTTTTATTTGTTGTTTTGTTAATTCTCTGCAGGGATTCCAAGATCCCTCCCCCTCCACCAGGACACAAATGGAAGGAGGTCCGGCATGATAACAAGGTTACCTGGCTGGTGTCATGGACTGAGAACATCCAAGGCTCTATCAAATACATCATGTTGAACCCTAGCTCAAGAATTAAGGTAAAGATCTAGTTTAAAAAAAAAAAAAATCTTACTGGTCATGTGTCCAAGAAGCAAACGTAGCTGTTGGCTAGGAAAGAGATAGGAAGTAAAGCTGTCTTGCTATTTCATCCTGCACTGATTGAAAAACATAGGAAAGTTTCTGTGCTTCCATTCCCCTTGAAAACAAAGAATACAATTGCTGCACAGGAGAGCGGATGAAATCTGGAAAATGTCTATTGAAAAGCATCATTGTGTCATTCCTAGTAGGAATCCTTTACTCTGCGTAAACCTAAAAGGAGGCAATTTATCCAAGAACAGACTTGTTCTGGTGGATATTTTATCTTCTTTTGGCCATAACTTCCCCTGTCTGATCATGTAGTGAAGTTCTTTTGGCCGTAACTTCCCCTGTCTGATCATGTAGTGAAGTTCTAACCATGGGTTGCTAATTAGTCAATTGTAAAATTTAAAAAGTGGCCATGCTACTGGCTGAGAAGGCTGGTAAGGAGCTCATGACTGAAGGGAAACAAACCCTGCTGTGGGAGCAAATAAGCAGTCAACAGCTCAGTTCCATAAAAGCAATGATAAACCTGTTGAAAGATAAGTAGCCTTCAGTTTCGGGGATAGGATTAAAGTTCTTCTCCTTAAGTCTTTTCTAAGAGATTTTGTTCTTGGATCGGAAACAAGGGGTTTGTCCTACAAGTGTAGGGAAAAATCTCTGTTCCTTGTGAATTCATGCCCTCTTTTTGCCATGGCTTGAATATATAATAATGATGATGAACTGTTGATGTTGCTTTTACATTTTATGGGTGTTTAATTACACAGCTGAAAGAACATAAGTGTCATCTGAATAAAGCAGAGGAAACCGTTTATATGTTGAGAAGCATGGAAGACATAGTATCTTTTGTGTCTTTATAATTGCTTCCATGGAAGCGTTTAATATCATGGAAATCTGAATTACCTACAGCTGTGTGGCAGCATAGTTTGAAGCTGAGCTGTTCAGCAGCAAAATCTCAGTGCTTTTGTACAGTGAGACCATTTGCCACACACAGACTTGCAAAGCCTTGAGATGTAAATTGGAACTGGTCCTTTGCCTGCTTTCTGATGCTGACTCTATTCCAACTTTCTCTGCAGGGTGAGAAGGACTGGCAGAAGTATGAGACAGCTCGGAGGTTGAAGAAGTGCGTAGATAAAATCCGAAATCAATATCGAGAAGACTGGAAATCCAAAGAGATGAAAGTACGGCAGAGGGCTGTGGCACTGTACTTCATTGATAAAGTAAGGCTCGTTTCCCAGCACACTCCTCTTACCTTTCCTGTCCTGCTGGGAATATTCAAGAATGCTGTGTGTCTGTTCCTAAGGCAGAATTGAGCCCAGTTAACTAAGGTATCCTGAGACTTCCTGGTGGGCAGGCTCCCGTCTCCTTTTCCTTCCCATTACCTGGAATCCAGAGCAATAAACTATTGTACTGAACATGGCTATTTCAGGCAGCATTGTTTTAGTTCAGGCAAAATTCACAGCCTGGTTCCAGAATCACCCAGTTGGATTACTGGGAAGCTTGTGTGGGCCTTTTGTCTCCAGCTGTTTCAGTTTTCCTGCTGGGAATTTCTGCCGGTTTGTCACCTCTTTAGTTTGAGGTCATGGTCCTGAGGTTTCATAATTATGCTAATTGTTTCACCACAGCATAAAGAAAACTGCAGTTTTCTTTGTTTTAAATGCAGTTTTAAATGTATTGATGCATTTAAAGCTACTTAAAACCAGTTCACAGAGAGCTGTTGCCCTGGTAGTGTATGGTGTCTTGACCGATTAAATTAACAGGTTTTGTTCAAAATGGTTTGGTGTAAACCAGGGAACTTTGATTTGAATAATTGTGGTTTCATATGAACACTGAAGGTTTTTCTTCAAAAATTAGAAATTGGCTTAGCCAGTACTGTTAAAACACATTTTTTATGCAGCCAAATGTAGCCTTTTGATTATTTATACAACCCAAAGTGTTCTATATGCTATTTAAATTGTATTTATGTATCATGCAGTGAAGAGGTATGATCATAGAAGATGAACAACTGAACTTTATGATTTTCTATCAGGTTGAGTTCACATGGAATTCAGTTTGATTTTTAAAAAATATAAAGCATTTTGAAATGGATTTCCATTAGTCAGAACTGTCTTACAGTTTGAGTTACTTAATGAGCAGAAGTGGGTAAAACATCTTGATTTAAACTTCTCTTAGAGAAAAATGAGGTGTTCTGGTAGATTGGTAGATTTGTGGCTTTAGTGTAGGATTATTTAAAACAAATTTAAAGAGAACTTAGGGTTGTTTTTATTAAAATTTTGTAAGCATCAATTTTATCCACTCAAATGCATTTTCTCCCTTTCTCTTCTCCTATGGACACTGCTGATTCTAGCCAGTGTCTGAAAGTTTCCAGCATCTCTATACTACGGGGATGGTTTGAAATGCTTACCTCTCTTGTCTTGATATAAATGTAGCTTGCCCTGAGAGCTGGTAATGAAAAAGAAGAAGGAGAGACAGCTGACACCGTGGGCTGCTGCTCTCTGAGAGTAGAACATATCAAGCTGCATCCTGAACTGGATGGCCAGGAATACGTGGTTGAGTTTGACTTCCTCGGAAAAGACTCCATCCGATACTACAACAAAGTCCCTGTTGAGAAGAGGGTAAGGCATCTCCACAAACACATACACAGACTGAATTGCAGAAAAATGTCGTCAACGAAGTTTTGGTGCCCATAACAGGATGCTTCGTCACTGGTCAGATACCTAGCCAGAAAATAAGTCAGTTAATGTAACTTCCCTTTATATTGGCAGTGCCATGGAAGATAAGGCTGCAGGTGGTGTGACATAACCCAGCAGATGAGATATTTAAACATCTTACTGCTCTTCCATGTGGTCTCAGTGTCAAGAGTTGGCATAACATAACTGTAACAGCATGTTAGATAAGTTTCTTGGGTCTCGCTCTGGTCAGCAGAGTTGGTTTTGTCACCTGTAGATGGTAGAGTTCTAGGCCCATATGACAAGTAATAGCATAAAAGGTTCTGAAATACAGTGCTGGACAGCACTGTTAAGAGCAGCAGTTCGACTTGGGCTTTCGTGGTACTAGCTTCTCCTTCAGTGTTTTTGTTCATGTTGGAGCTGAGCCCTCACTGAGGTGTAGGTCTTGATCTTGGGTGCTCCAGAGCATACAGAGTAGGTGCACTGATACTTCTGGCCTATGAACCTGGGTATCTACCAACCAAAACTTCTTTCCTAGGCAATGTTAATTCCTTTATTTCTTTGACATCCACCAATTTCAAATCTGCTGTGATCTTGACGTCATTCCAGAATAAATCCCCATCCAGCAGTGTGAACCTGGAGGGCACTATCCAGAAAGACTATTGTTTTTGAGTGTGTAACAGCTTTGCATCTGGCCCACAACTCTGCAGTCAGCACAGTACATTAGATACCACATATATAATACTGTGGTAATTAATTGTAATGACAATCGGCAGTAAATGTTGGCCTCTTAGGGAGCAAAACTACTAAAAAAAAAAAAAAACACCCACAAAAAAAACAAACAAACTATGGCTGCTATAGAAATGAGCATGTGCTAGAATTCTTACTTCTTTGTTTAAAGAAGAAAATACTTTTCGTGTTTAAATTTATTGGTGTTGGTATCTCTTGGTGTCTCTTCTTCAGTGGTTACAATGGGGAATTGATTATTGTGGAACTAGAAATCTTTGTATATTAGGTGTCTGTAGAAGAAGAATGTGTGTTGTTGAGGAGCTGGGAACCGGGGATTTGGGGCACACAGAGCTGGGATTTGTGATCTCTGTATAATCAAAGATGCTTTGATTATTCTCTGTACCCCAGTGAGACTTGTTTGGGATGGAACTGTATGGAACATTTAATGCAGCAATGAGAAGGATTGGTTTTTGGTAGCTTCACTCCATGGGAAATGGCTCAGGGGTCTCTTCGGCTGAAGTAATGATGGAGAGTAAGGGAAAGGTGGTAGCTCTGGGGTCTCTTTTTCATGTTAGGCAGCTAAGCCAGAGCAGAATCAGGTCTCCTGCAATCTTGATCTAAAGGAATGAGGATAAAGGGCATTGAATGTTCAGGACCCCTGTTGCTGGGAATGAACCTTCAACACGAGTGTTGTATTGAGAGATGGGTGTTTGCCTGCTGGGAAGCGACATCCAGTATCATCACTGTTGCCTGAAAACAGTTTAAGTGGCTCCCTAGCAATGTTGCTTCCTTATGTATTACTGCTACCCAGCGCTGTCTGGTCTGTGTGCCTGAAGTTTACTGGTTTTCTTTTCCTGCAGGTGTTTAAGAATCTTCAGCTGTTCATGGAGAACAAGCAGCCTGAGGATGACCTCTTTGACCGCCTCAATGTAAGCATGTAGTTAATGGTGAGGGATGGTGGTAGAGCACCATGAACAGGCTCGCTCTGCACCAGGCAGTAACAGCTGCTCTGTTTCAGAAATGGTTTCACTGGCAATTTTCTTCCAGAGCTGGCCTGAGCGGCCTAAAAGCAGTGAGAGTCTGTCTCAATCTGGTGTCTGTATTGTCCACTGTGCCCGCAGGTTCCTGAAGTGATGGGCTTTGGTCCTGGTGAGCCTGTCTGGCTCTGACTTGGGGAGGTTTTTTCAGAGTTCAGAGAAGATGATTGTGTGAGGTGACAGATTTTCAGATGCCATCCCCATCTGCACATTTGGCTCTATGGGAGCACTGTGGTGGTTCAGACACCTTCCCTGGGATGGGACAGGCACACTTCTACCTGTTGGGAACCAAAACCTCCCCACTGAAGAAAACTTTTTTGGTCACTTGGGGTACTTGATACCAATCTAATAGTTGTTGGTTCTTTGTTCCCTTTTTCTGTGGTTTCAGTAATGTCGTGGCCATTCTGTTGTGGTCAGATCTGAGTACACTAGGCTTCAGCCATGAGCTGCATGTATTCATCAGCCTTGTGTCTAGAGATTTCACAAATGCTGTGGTGAACTCTAGTGCCAACTGTCATCTCCTTTCTGCTTCCTTAGACCAGTATCTTAAATAAACACCTTCAAGACCTTATGGAGGGACTGACAGCCAAGGTATTCCGTACTTACAATGCCTCCATCACGCTACAGCAGCAGCTCAAGGAGCTCACTAATCGTAAGTCTTGTCCTTGAAATTGTGAGGGGAGCAGATCTTTACCCTGCAATACAGACCTGGCTTCCTTGGCTTAGCCACAAGCCTTGTATCTGTACACAGCTTCCTCGTTGCAGTTCTCCCAGTGCAAATGTCAGACAGCTGAGGTCTGACCAAAAATCTGCTGCCAGACAATCTTTTGGGGTAGTTGAGTAGCCCAGCACTGGGGCAGGGCAGAGCTGACTTGTGAGCACACCAAGGTGTGCCTGCTACTTTATGCCTGTCCTTTACCAAATCTCTTACTTGCTTTCTGTTAATTATAAGGTGCTAGAGGTGGCAGTCAAGGCAGCTGCATCTCTAACAGCCCCATGTTTCTTGGCTGCTCGTTCACAGCCTGTCTGTCGAGCACTGCTAGCTTGCACTTTAACAACTTTACAAAGTGGGCTCATTGGATCTGTGAAGCCCAACAGTGTCTTGAGCAGTGTGGTGCTGCTGTCCTCTGAGCATGGATGTGCTTCTCCTCTCTTGAGTGGTAAATGGTGTCTTTGTTGCTATCAAAGAAACCATCCCAGAAGGAGTTAGGGCCCAGGATGGAAGTGGTCAGGCTCTTTATCACTGTTAATTAGAGTACAGTGTTGAGACTGGCCCATCAGAGGGGAAGGCCAGTTCTGCAGTGATTGTGAGCTTGCAGAGTCAGTGGGACACTGGCTGGGGCTGCATAGCCCTGGAGAACCCAGTTGTTCACCACTTTCTTGTACTTTGCAGCGGACGACAACATCCCAGCGAAGATCCTTTCCTATAACCGTGCCAACAGAGCGGTTGCCATTTTGTGTAACCACCAGAGAGCTCCGCCGAAGACCTTCGAGAAGTCCATGATGAACCTGCAGAGCAAGGTACCCCCACCCTTACCCAGCTTTTGGCTTGGGGCAGGGCTCCAAGTGCTGCATCTCGGGAGTCACATTTCCTTTCACTTGGGGTGACAGAAGTGGAGCCTGCTTTTCCCTGTCAGGAGTTGGTTAGTGCTGCCTCAGAGATGGGCCTGCTTGGAGAGTTGTGAGCTGAAAGGGACACCTAAGTCTGAGTCATCTTTTACTTGGAAAGACCAAGACCAGACCCTTTTTATCTGCCCTTCATCCCATAGCTATGTGTTCTGCTGCCATTGAAACTTCAGAGCAGCAGTCTCTAGCTCTGATTTGTGTCCCCTAAAGAACCTGGAGTGGGCATCTACTTCTGTTGCATAAATCCCAGACCACTGTCAGCGCAGGCTGTGTACATGGTACGTTATGCCCCTCTGACTTGACCTCTTCCTTTGCAGATTGTTTCTGGTGAAGGCCATGAGGTCCAAAGGGGTTAGGTCTGTTCCTGGTCTGGCTTTAGAATAACCTTCACAATAAGGACTTCTGGTTTGGCACTGCAGTGTCCCCTGCTTCTGTAACACCTAACATGGCTGCCTTCACCCTAGATCTTAGAGCTTGGGGGATGTTCAAGGGGAATGGTTGAACAGGGGCTGCAAAATGCTAAATCTCCCTGAATCCTAAACTTACTGGAGAAGAACTGCCTGAAGCCTTAACAGCTTTCAGCCTGTAGGGTTTGGAGCAAGAACTGATTCCTGCTGAGGGAACAGGGATCATCCTTCCACGTTACCATCAGAGAGTTGGTACTGGTGGGATACAGTGGAGGCAGACAAGCTGCCTGGAGGGGCAGTTGGCCAGTCCCAGGCCAAGCCAATTCCTTCGCCTGCTTGGTTGTAGCTGTGTGAGAAAGCTCCCAGCAACACCTTGTCTTTGGAAATTAGAGGGGCCCTGTTTTCTGAGGGGAATATTTCACCACACTAGGCTTTGCAGCAAACTGAAAGGCCAATGGCCTAATTGTTCTGCAGAAGTGGGTCTCAGCAGTGGTAGATTCTGAACGTGGTCACAAACTCACTCCCTGGGTCACGCTGCCCAGGGGTGATTGCCACAGTTGTCAGCGGCTTGTTCACAGTGCTGCCGTCTGGTTTTGCCTCTCCTAGATCGATGCCAAGAAGGAGCAGTTAGCTGATGCCAGGAGAGAACTGAAAAGCGCCAAAGCTGATGCCAAGGTCCGGAGGGATGAGAAGTCTAAAAAGTAAGGCTGGTGTTACCAGGCTGTGCAATGCTCCCAGTACTCAGCTCCAAATGGGTCCTTCACCCTGTGTTCTGTTTCCCCAGCCTGTGATCTGGGAAGACTTCCTCAGGCTTTCTTGTCCCCTCTTTATTCCGTGCATGAAGAAATGGCCTTCAAGCTGAGGACTATAGGGTGATCTGACACTGCAGTTCCTGGTGTGGTCACTAGCATTAGTCTCTTCTGTGTCATCCCTCCGAGCTGAGCACCAACCAGTGCTCAACCGCCCTGCTGCCCAGGACCAAGCAGAGCAATGGATCCAGTGTGCAGCACTGCCATCTTAATGGGGAGCCAGGAGTTACACAATTGCACATGCAGTTTTCTGGGTTCTGCTCTGCTCTGTTGGAAGCCCTCAGTGCAGACGATGTACTTGGACTCTGTGGGCGCTCTGCAGAATAGCCACGGGGTGCTGAGTTAAGGGAGCTCTGAAAGCAGAATCACAGCATGACTATTACAGAGGGATAGATGGGCTGGTTTTAAAGTGGGTGTAGCATCAGTACAGTTCAGGCTGTTGCTTCCAACCCTTTAAAACAAAACTGCTGCTTAAGATTTCTGCTCTGCCTCTTTGAAAATGTCAGTTCTTAATTGCATGTGCTGAGTGTTTTGTGTCACTATCTGTGCTGACACAGCTGCCCTTTGTGGCTGGTGGCATTGCTTACCTTGAGCAGAGTCCCTTTGGGTTCCCACAGTGCTGCCGTCTCGAGCCCAGCAGGGCATTAGGCATTAAATGCTTCAATTCTTTCCCACCCCAGGACAGTGGAGAGCAAGAAGAAAGCAGTGCAGAGGATTGAGGAGCAACTGATGAAACTGGAGGTTCAGGCTACAGACAGGGAGGAGAACAAGCAGATCGCTTTGGGCACCTCCAAACTCAACTATCTGGATCCCAGGATCTCTGTTGCTTGGTAAGCATCTGCCTGGGATCTGCTGGAAGGAACCGCTCCTTCATCAGTGTCTTGTCCCCCAGTTAGCAGACAAGGGCTGTGGCGAGAGCAGTGCTGCCAGAGACGTCTGTGTCTGTGGCCTTCCCTTATATCTTCAAACAGTTTCAGGAAGTTATAAAAGAGTCTCTTGAGGCAAGTGTAACATGCCAGCCAAAGCCAGCACCATGCCTGGGAGGTGACGGGTCGGAGAACCTGCAGGGTCTGACGCTGGGAGGCTGCTCGTGCCCAGCTGGGTGGCGTGTCTTGTAATGGAGCAGAGCTAGGAGGGGGCTGGGGGAGAGCAGGGCCGTTCTGCTGTACAGCGAGGGGTTGAGTGCCTGTGCTGCGTTGACTCTTAACAGCGTCTCCTCTTCTGCAGGTGTAAGAAGTGGGGAATTCCTATAGAGAAGATTTACAACAAAACCCAACGAGAGAAATTTGCCTGGGCTATCGACATGGCAGAGGAAGACTATGAGTTTTAACCTGTTTTTAATGAGCTGAATTTTATGGGAAAAAAAGAGGGAGTAGCCTGGTTTTTAGGGAGATTGATAAACTGTGAGCCTTACTTGTCCTTGGATGCTGGGGAAGGGGGAGGAAAGGGGCAAGTGAGCATCAGATAAAACAGCCAATGTCTTGCAGAAAGCATAACCTGGAAATATCCTAAAGGAGCTGAGCCAGTTGTCCTATGGACAACTTATTTAAAAATGTTTCAGAGATCCAAATTCTAGCTGTCTGGTTTGTGTGGTTTTTCTCTTGAGGCAGGGCAAGTGGATGGGGGATTTGTCAACCTTCCGCCAGGCAAATTCACCATCACACTGAGAGCGTGGGAATCTTTAGCTACTGTATACAAAATCCAATTATATTGGTGCGTTTTTACAGTTAGGGTTTTGCAATAACTTCTATATTTTAATAGAAAATGGACTCCTTAACCCCTGCCCTTCCCCTTCCCCTCCCACCCCATTTCAGAATTTAACAAATAAACGAAATTTAAGAAACCCAACGCACCTGTTACAGCTGTCACTATAGTCATGGAAATACCCAAATCTTTTTTAATTTGTCACTTGAAACAGTCGTGGCATTGGAACATGAATTACAAATATCCACCACATTTGTTCAGAGCAAAGCGTGATGGGAAATCGGCCTCCTGACTTGAGTGTTCCTTTTTTAAATGTGAATTTTTATTTCTTTTAATTATTTTAAAATATTTAAACAGTTTTCTTCTTGATCTTAAAGATCGTGTAGATTTGGGGAGCGGGTGGGGGGAGGGGCTGTGTGATGGGGAGATGCGTGTGGAATTTGAGGACAAGTGAAATTGGCAACAAATGATGTTCCCATCACCCTTTGTTCTGAACATGCTCTGTACACTTCAAGAATATCTACTTTTTAGGTTTGTCAGACTGTTTTACCTTTCTCCCCCCCCTTTTTTTCTAAGCCCCACTCCCCTCTTTTACTTGAAAGATTTTATTGTGTAAAAAGAAGTTTCACAGGTCAATAAATTTCGAGGGAAATGAGCATCGGTCCAAAAAGGAAAATAATCAAGATTTTAGGGCTTTTATTTTTTCTTTTGTAATTGTGTAAAAAAATTTTAAAAAATTAAAAAGCAGAATTTTAATGTGAAACCTTTTTTTGCTATAATCATTAGTTTTAGAGGCATTGTTAGCGTAGTGTGTGTGCGAAGACCATTTCCTGCAGCCTTTCCTCAACAAGTATCTTCTATTTTTATCATGAATTCCCTTTTAATCAACTGTAGGTTATTTAAAATAAATTCCTACAACTTAACTGAGTGTTGGTGTCTGTGTGTTCTTTCACCTCGGGCCCTGGGCCATGAGGTCCCCTAGGTCCCTAGGTTGGGGGGGAGATGGTGGGCCTGGCACCATGTTGTTTCTGCAGCCCCCGTACAGCAGGCACCGCCTCTGTAGCGAGATGCTTGAGCCTTTCTCATTTGAACAGGGCTGCGCAGAGGATGTTGAGGCCGTGGCAAGGGCCAGGTGGGTTGGGATTGACCTGGCAGTTGTGTCTTCATCAGGGATGAGTTCAGAGCGTGTGGGTTCATAATGATGCCAGGGATCTGAAATTAGGCACCTGGCCATGGCTGGCTTTTGGAAGGGATAATGCTTTCCACAGCTGCTAATGGTGCTCTAATGTTTTGAGTAACTGGTATTGCTGCTTGCCTGTGTCGAGTCACGGTGGCTCTGTGGTAGGTTGGTATGGTCACGTAGCCAGACCCTCAGTGGGTGGAGGAGTTGGTCCCACAGCATCACAGCATGGGGGTTTTGGAGCCCTGGTTATAGGGGCACAGAGAGCTGACCCAGGCTGTCGAACCAGGCTGTCCCGCCAGCCTGCGATCCCACTGCTTGCTCATGAGCTCACGTTAATGCTGGGGCTTGAGGTGCTCCATCGGCTCGCCTGGTTCCCAGATCCCTCATCTGTGCTCCCCACGTGGCAGTGTGCTTGTCGGGGTTGGTTTGTGCACCCCCAGGGGAAACTGCCTTGAATAATGTGCTTAAACACCAGCAGCCCAACCCTCCAAGCTCTTTGGGGCAGAGCTGCCCCGTTCCTGTTCCCAGCCCCAGCAGGAATTGCCTGAAGGAGTTTTCTTCCCTTTTAATAAGAAGCTGCTTGGTCATTGTTGGAGCCCGGTCCATGCGCAGCCTGCACAGCAAGCCTGGGAGCCTGCCCTCGCCCGGGGGCGTGGCTGCAGATGCTGAGTAAAGATCCCTTTGGGACTCGCTGGCTGCGTTTGTGAGTTAGCGGGAACATGGCTTTGCACATGGATGTGGGGTCCCTTCAAGCAGCCTTGGAAATGGAGGCCATTGCTTTAGTGAAATGGGAAGCGACCTGAGGCAGCAGGAGCAAGGGGCACAGCCAGGCTGACACCTGGCAGGGAGAAGGGCTGGGATGGTGCTTGTTTGGGCCCGGGCGGCCCCTGTGGCAAGGTGGTTTTCAGCTCGTGTTCCCTTGAAGAGGCTCTTTGTGGAGAGCCAGGACCCGCTGCGGCCAGGTGCGCCAGGAAGCACGGAGAAGGGCATCGCAAGCGTGTGGGTTTTCCTTTACTCCGTGTAGCTGATGGGAACGCGTTCTGCGTTGATCTTTGTGCCCAGGCTATAGCGTGTACTCGGGAGCCTGGAAGCCGCGGCCCCGCTCCGGCCAAAAGCAGGTTAATGGCAGCCCAGTGCTCCAGCTAGCACAGGAGGGGAGGCTGCAGAGAAGAGAGGAGCCGGGGCTGGTGCTGGAGCTGCGTGCAGAGGGTGCTGTTGTGGGGTGTTGGGGGCGGAGGGTGCCTGCTCTTAGGTGCCCAAGCACTGCTCGGCACAAGGAGCTGGAGGGTGGGGGGTTGAGGGCAGGGGCTGGTCTCCCCTGTGCTGTACAAGCTGGGGATCCTCAGCTCCTGCTGGGGAGACGATGGACGCAGAGCTGGCAGTGCCTGCTGCTGGCGGAGGGGAGTCCCGTGGTCCTCCCAGCTGGGAGGGATGGCACCCCTCGCTGCCTTGCTCTGGTGTTTCCTGCTTCACCCCTACCTGACCGGTGGTCACCGAGGGTTTCCGTGCAAGCACACCTCAGCGTCGGTTTGCTTTGCCTCCCACGGGCTGTCTTCTCACCTGGTCCTGGGAAAACGCCTGCCCAGGGCAGCGGGGAGCAAGAGCAGCGGGATGCGGCGAGACCTGAGCTGCTCTTCCTGGCGTGGTTTCTCTGCTGCCTTTTATTAGCCCGCAGCCCTCCGCAGGGAGGAGGACGGGGTGATAGCAGCACCCTCTCCTTCCCCTCGTGGCTGGGAAGAGCAGGAGGCCGGGCAGGGACAGGGGCGATGATGGATGCATCCATCTCCCTGCCACTGGAGAGCAGGCCAAGGCCCGGTGTCCTTGGGGAGCCTGGAGCAGACACGGGGCCCTGGCTCCTCCGCGAGCACCTCCCAGTCACCCCAGTGCTGGGGCAGCACTCGCTGGGCTCCCAAACCTCACGAGGGTGGCTGTGGGGTCGGGCTCAGCCAGCTGCAGGAGCCTCTCTGCAGCCAGCCCCCAGCAGGGCTTCCTGCTGCCCCCTGCGATATTTTCAGGCGCTTTGTTGTGGCTGCAAAAACTCGTAGTTTGGCAGGAGATACCATTTACTCTCTGGGACCTTTCCAAGGTGCAGCGGAGAAAATGCCAGCGGAGAGGGAAAGGGGCTCATTGTGCTCCCGACCTGCCTGTGCCTGGAACAATGCAGCCTGTAAAAATATCCTTTCTATTTATACAGCCCTCCCTCCCCGCCTTCAGACCTGGCCGAATTAAATTCCCATACCCTACGCCGCTGGGCAGGGAAATGTGCTTCTCCCCCTGCCCTGCTGAACGCAGCGGGGAGGGACGTGCTCCCGCAGCGGGGGATCCCCCACCCCAGCACCGCTGCTGGCAGATTTGCCTTATCCCCAGGCATGGCGGGGTGACCCTGGCCAGGCTGGGGCTTCTGGCTCTCGGGCCGTGCTCTGCCTGGAGGTGCGAGGCCGGGCTGGAGCGTGCTGTGCCTCTCCCTGTCGATGGAAGGGAGAAGTATGTTGGTGCAAGACCAGCCCTTGAAAAGGCACTCGGCTCCCTCTGAACTCCAGGGAGCACGGGCACTCGCTCCCCGGCCGGCTCTGTCCCGGGCAGGGAGCTGGGGAGGATTTAATTTTTGCCTGTGACGCAGCGGGGTCAGGATCACACATCCCGCACTTTAAATGGAGAATTCCCAGATCCCGTTGACTCACTGTGCAAACAGAGAAATGGCCACGAAATATGCCGCATCCCGTTCTGCATCCCGCCGCTGCAGCGCCTGGTCCTCGCCTGCCCCGGTGCTACCACCCTGGTACAGCTTTCCTGCCCCGCAATAAGGCTTGTGTTTGGCAGCGAGGGAAACTGAAGCAGCGGTGACGTGACCAGTGGAGGGGGCAAAATTTAGGTTGAAACTGGGTCTCGTGCGTTGTGAGCCCGTAGACAGGGCCCGATGGCCAAGGGGAGGCTGCAAACCCCGCTGGACGCAGCCCCATCCCCCTTGAAAGTCTTACAGGATTCAGGGGTTGGAAATTGAAACCAGGTGAATTCAGGATATTAAAAAAGTGTGTGCTCCCCTCGTAACATCAGGGAGCGGGGACAGGGAACCCGGCGCTGCAGCGGGTTTCCCATCAGGTGCGGGTTTGTAATCCTGAGGGATCTTGCAATGCCTGGAAGGGGCAGGAGGATGCCGGGGGGAGGCAGCCCTGCCGGCGGGCATGGCTTCGCCCCAGCTCCTCGGTGAGCACGCAGCAGGCACCGCGCCAGCATCCGCAGCGGCTCTGCAGCCCCAGGCAGGTCTGCTTTCCATCCCCGGCAAAAAAACGCCTTGTGCTCCTCTGTGCCTGCTAAGACAACCCCGGGGCAGGAGGTAGCTCGGCACCGCGTTCCCTGCGGGTTTTCCAGATCTGCTCCCTGCAGGAGCAGGGGAAGCTCTTCCCCGATGGTGACTTTCTCAGCCCATGGGCTGGTTTCTCGTTTACCCACCCCAGGCAGCACAGAACAGATGGGAACGAGTAAATAACCCGGAGTGGTGCATCTCTCCTGGGGATTGCAAGATGCCAAGTACCGCTCGCTCAGATGAGGATCGGGCACCTCCTCTCAACGCGCGGTCCCCGGGGCGGGAGAGGGACGTGTCCGTTCCCAGACACTGACATCAGAGGCATGCTGGGCTGCGGGGACCCCCCGCACTCACCCGTGGGGTGGCCTCAGGGTTTTGTTTCCCTGGATTTTGCTCCCCAGCCCTTGAGCAAGGCCGGGGGCTGTCCTCAAGCCGGAGGTCACCTGGCCGTTCGCCTGCTGGCTGTTCCTGGGCGGAGGATGCAGCTGCTCCATGAATCCCACAGGATGCCGGGGGATCGGCGCCCCACGCTTTGGGGCTGTGGGGGCCCCGCAGGTGCTGGGGCCAGAGCCGAGGGGAAAACCCCTTCTCCCAGAGGTGTTTGCAAGGGGAGACTTGCAGAGCCCACCCCCTGCACAGCCATACGATGAACGTGATCCAGGGAATTTCTTCAAAAGTAAAATTGTCTGACCCGCTGCGGACCAAAGCCCGGGCAGAGTAGAGCGGGACAGGATAACAGGAATAGGATGGAAGTTTCCGCTGCCCGGAGGGGCCGGGGGCGATTGCCCGCAGCCTGGCCGGTACAGGAGCCGGGACCACTGAAGGAGGCTGGCAGGCAGCAGACGGACAAAAGCGCTTTCGCATGCTGTCAAATTAAACTGTGAAATTCCTCGGCATGCAGCATCGTGGACATGGAGAGTTAATGCAAGGCTAAAAAGTGATTAGTCAAACTCAGAGAAGAAAAAATATCCATTGCAGACACCTCATCGCAAACCACCGCCTCCGTGCCGTGGCCACCCGGGCTCCGGGGTCGGGGAGACGCCGTGATGGGTGCTCTCCATCAGCGTGAACAGGCGGCATTTGGGAGCGAGGGAGTTACCTTTTTTGTTTCTTCAATGGCCACACTCCCTTCTCAGGTTTTGCCCTCAAAAACAAGGGTGTGCCCATAACACTCAACTATTTTAAGACCACTGGGAGCCTGCTGCTTCCTGCTGGTCCCCAGCGAGGCCGTTATACAAGCAAGGAGCGAATTCCCATCGGGAGCGGCGGCGGCTCACCCCAGAGGCAGCAGGGGAGCAGGGCAGAGGGTCCCACAGCGATGGCTGCGGGCTCACCCGGCCACCTCGGGGCTCCCACCGGCAGGCTCCCGGCAGCTCTGCCTTAGCTGAGCAGGTCCCCAGTGTCCTGTCACCCCTTATGGTGCTGTCATACGCTGGTCGTTTTTATAAGGGCAGGTTTAGGTTCTTATCCCAGTGTTTGTCCTGGCCTGTCGTCTTAATGCCCAGGCATTGGGTAGGACCCTGAACCACCCATGAACTTCGTAGGGCTGGTTGTGCGTGTGCACACGTGCATGCGTGTGCTCGCGCGTGTCCCTTTGAAGGCAGGTGGAGCAGTGAGACGGAGGGAGCTGCTCGCATTTGGGGTGCACTCGGTGATGGGTGCCTCACTTAGGAAACGATGCCCCTTCCAGACCCACCCACGAGCTGGAGGGTGAGATAAGGGCTGCTCGGCCGCATGCTGCCTTGCCATGGGCCTGCAAACACACGCGCATACGTGTGTGTGTATATACTGTATCCATACACATATATACATATATCTATACATTTATGTATAGGGGTACATCCCCTCCAACCCTCTCCCTGTGGGAAATCCCTGCCTGCACTGCTCTCCTGCAGCAGGGCAGTGCTCGCCCTTGGGCAGGCCGGCTCCTGGCCAGCATCGCCTGCCGGGGTGGGTGATGCACCCGCCGCTGCACGTCGGTGTTTGCACCGGACTCGGGACACGGCCCCCAGCCCAGGGCAGCCTGAGCACACAGCCTGCCCTGGGGTGCCCTGATGGGGAGGAGGGCACAGGGGCAGGGGGGGAGGAGGGCCAGCAGCACAGAAAGGGAAATTGCAGGCTTTAACCACATGAATGGAGCAAACCACCCTGAAATGCTTCCCAATTCAACCACTTATCCCCTCGCTAACCCCGCTTGCATGGTCTCCTGCCGGGGCTGGAGCGGGGCTGGAGAGCCTCCCGCAACCCCCGGCTCCCTACGCATCCCCGGGGACGGGATGCCACCGGCCGCCCTGCAAACCCCGTCCCGCTTCCCCTGCCGGCACGGCTCCGGCCGTGATTTACGGGGAGGAAGCCGCGGCAGCCGCAGGCCTGGCTCCAGCGAGGAGCCATGCCGTGGTGCCAGCGGCAGCCAGATAGAGGGGACTGTCCCCAGGAAAAGCCACCCCACTTGGCCTGTCCAGCGCAGCAGGGCTGGGGATGTCCCCGGGAGGGCAGGGAGAGGAGAGCGGCTCCCAGGGCAGCTGCTGGCCTGGCCCGTGCCCTGCTCACGTCTGCGTCCCTGCGTGTGCCCACTCACACACCCGGTGCCCTGCGTGTGCCCTCGCCCCCCACGGTGGACATGAGGGTGGTGTGGCGGTGGTGGGTGGCTCGGGGGGGCTGAGCCCCTCGGCCTCATGGGTGATGGCCCACGGGATGCAGCGCCAGGGGATGCGGCACCCCTGGGACCCCACATGTGCCATGCCATGGGGTGTGTTACACACCCAGGACCCCACGCAAAATGTGCTGCGGGGTGCCGGGGCCCCATTGCATCCTGTGCTGTGGGGTGCGTGGCACACCGGGGACCTATGTGTGCCATGCATGTGGGGTGCGGGGTACCCCCGCTACCCCAGCCGTGCTGGGGGGTATGTAGCACTGGGACCCCACGCGAGCTGTGGGACGCACGCCGCACCCAGCCCCCACAGCGAGGGGTCCACTTCCCCCCTCCCCCCCGCGTGTCACACGGCGGGGGTGCGCGCTGGCACCCCTCAGCCGGCAGAGCCGAGGTGCGTGGCCCCGCGGAGCACCCCGGGCGGGCCGTGCCGGCGGGCGCGCACCCCCGTGGACCCCACGCGGGCCCCAGGCGCGCGGCGGCGGCGCGTCCCGTGCCCGCCCCAGCGCGAGGGGCCGCGCTCCGCCCCGCCCCTCCCTCCCATCCTCCTTCCTCGCTCCTCCTCCTCCTCCTCCTCCTCCCCCCCCCCCCCCCGCAGCCGGCGGCGGGCGGGCACGGGGCGCGGCGGGCGGCGCTGAGCGCGGTGGCGGCGGCGCTCCGGGCGCTCCCGCTCCCCTTTGTTCGCGGCGCTGATGGCGGCCGGGCCGGGCAGCGGCCCCGGGGCGCCCAGCGAGGCGGAGGCAGCGCACCTCTGCCGCAGCCTGGAGGTGGGCACCGTCATGACCCTCTTTTACTCCAAAAAGTCGCAGCGACCCGAACGGAAAACTTTCCAGGTGAAGCTGGAAACGCGGCAGGTCACCTGGAGCCGCGGCTCCGAGAAGATCGAGGGGGCCGGTGAGTGCGGGGGGGGCGGACGGACGGACGGACGGACGGACACGGCCGGCCGGGAAACCCGGGCAGGAAAAGGGCTCCGGATCCCTCGGGGCGATGGGTGCGGGGCGGCGCCGGCCGGAGCCGTCCCGGGGAGCCGCCGTTCGCCGGCTCGGCAAGCGGGAGGAGGAAGGGGAAAAAAGAAAACCCGACCCAGCCCCTCTGCGCCCGGCATCCCCCCGCGGCAGCAGCCCGGGGTGGCGGAGGTGGTGTCCGGTGTCCCTGCCCGGGGCCGGCTCCGGCCGCGCGGTAACCGGCTGCCGCGGGGGATGCGCGGGCCGGTACCGCCATGGCCGCCCCCAGCCCCGGCGCCGCCTCCCAACTTTCCGCATCCCTCTTCGGCATCAAACTTCCCCTGGGATAAGCTAGGCGCCTTTTCCCGGGTGGTACCTTGGCTAACAGCACCGAGAAGCCGTAAGGAGCCTCAAAAGGAGGCAGGATTAGTTTGAGCCCTTTTGGGGTTGCATCTCGGAGCAACAGATGAGGTGAAACGGGACGGGCAAAAAGCAGAAAACCCACCCCGAAACGCTGTAGTGTTACTGCCTCCTCATCCCGTCTCCCCTTCGCGCCTCTGCCCCGGGATGGTGGCAGGGGCCGGGCGGGGCGCGCTCAGCGCAGGGCCGGGTCCTGCAGACCCCGTCTGCAGCGCTGGGAGCAGGCGGGGGCAGAGCAGCCCGTGCCGGCTTCGGCTTCCCCACGCGTGAGGGGGACCTCGAGCACGAGGAGGGCAGGGGAAAAGATTCGTAAGAAATGTGAGCGTAAAACCACGAAGCTGGGTGGGAAGGGGAGCGCAGGGAGGCCCCGCACTGGGAAACTTTTAACCTCGGCGTTGGTTTCCTAGGTTACTGCCGTTTCTCTTAAATTACCTTTCCCGCCCCCACGCGCACCAGCGCGAGGACAGTGTCTCTGTTCGATGCTGGAGGCGAGGAAGAGGGGACGTGCACGAAGGCGATGTGACGTAAGTCCTGGCGCTGGCCTTCGCGCGGCGGCGCGTTAGCGCCGGCCTTCCCCGCGTTGAGGGATGCGACTGGGGCGCAGCGAGGCTGTGGAGGGGTCGTCGCCTCTCCGGGCAAGTGCTGCTGGCCCAGGGTGGAAAGGCTGGATGCCGTTAGCGTTGCCACGGGGCTCAGGTGAAGAAAGGAGTTGGAGATGACGGTCGTGTCTCTGTGGCAGGACCACAAAATGCTGGTGCTTCCAGTTTAGGGCTTTGGTTTGCCTTAAGACCCTTGGAGTCCTCTAGCTTCTGCCCAGCGGTGTCTCCAGGCAGATCTGGGAGGAGTCTTGGGCTCTGTTAGCATCACCGGGATGTGAAGCTCCCCCATACCTTTCCCAGAGTGGCTTCTAGGAGCTTTGAGGCAATGGAAGAGGGAGGAGAGTGCGGAGCTCCATTGGCCCTGGGTTTAAGTTGTTCTTAAACTAAGGCAAAGCACCCGTTTGTTTTGCTGGCAAGGCACTGGTTTCTGGCAGGGTCTACAGACCACGTGGGTCCGTGGCCCGCGGTGGGACGGAGGTCCCCTCTGATGTCTACATGGGCGATTGTTCCTGTGGGCAGACCTAAGCACGTGCTGCAGTCCTTGTAAGGCTGGGACCTTAACTTCAGGGAAATTTAGAGAACTTTAACTTCTGTACCAAAACTGTGGCGGTAACAATGATGATGATGTCATGGCTGCAAGGACTTCTTGTGCTGTGCAGACAGCCAGGAGCAGATCAGTAAAAGCAGAGAGCGTGTCCCAGGGACCGAGAAGATCAAATTAAAAAAATAATAAAATCTACAGGTTTCTAGCAAAAGAAAAGCAAGAGTTGGGGAACACGGGACAGCCAGTTCCCTTATGTTCCTTTAAATGTCACAGTGGAAAATTACGTGGGGCTCCTCTGCTGCGCCGCAGGCGAGTTGGCCGGCTGGTGGCCATGGGCTCTGGGTTCCCCAGCACGTGGCTCCAACATGCGTGGTGTTTCCGCAGTGCGTGCAGCCCTCCTGAGAGGCAAGATAGGCCATGCTGGAGAGAGAGGACATTAGCCTAAAGAGCTCCGTGTCGTCAGCCCCATCTCTGATGCCGGATGCTTTCCCCGTGGCCTCCTCTCTGCACCTGAGCATCTCACCCTGTCCTCAGTCCCCTCCCCTGGTGTCACCCAGCACCCTGAGCAGCACCCATCCTCTCACCCCTCTTCCTTCGCAGGGCTGAGAAGTAGAGCTTTGCTTTAACGCTTCCTGGACAGAAGCATGGGATCTCCAGGTGGAAATATCGGCTTGTGTACACAAATAGTGACTATGTATCTAGACAGGCGAGGCGAAGCCACGCGATCAATGGCCAGCAATACTAGGTTGTTGGCCAACTTCCCTATTTTTATCTGGATGTGCTTTCTGGGCGGAAAAAGGATGCCTGGGAAAACCCAGGTGTGTGACAGCTCCACTTCACGTGGCAAATACACTGATGTATTCCCCTCCAGGCTCATCCGCCCCTTGAAGACCAGCCTTTACTGGCACAGTGTTCACATAGCCGTGATGGGAACCAGAGGAGGAAGTGATCTGGAGTCAAGCTAATTGCTTTCAGTGCAGGGTAGTTTTAACCATGAGCAGCGACTGACCCAGTTTTCTCCATGAAGACAAGCCATGTTGGTGTGGGGAGCCGGAGGTTGGAGCTGGCAGGAAGATGTGGATTTGCTTTTCATAGTGGTACTGGTTTGGCCCTAACTTGCAATATGAGTGAGGCCGTGAGCAGAGGAGAGCAGCCAGCTGTCAGGAGGTGAGATGTTCCTTCACATGGAACAGCATCTCCACCGGACAATGTCTGGGGGTCTGCAGGTCGAAGACTGCTGTGTTCATGAGTCGGTCCTGAACGTTCTTGTGTTTCTTGAGATACAGAGACCAGCAACGAGCTTCAGAACCCCCTGGACACAAGTTAGTTGTCTAAGTAGGAATGATCCTGGGTTTTTATCTGTTTCAGAACAGGTGAGTATCCATGCTATATCACATATGGAGGTCTCGGACTCAGGGCACATCTGTGTAGACGGCCATGTCTTGGAGAGGTATCTGTCTCCATGAGCACCCCAGCATGGAGAATCTGTGCTCCTTTCTCTGCACCTGGTGGGTTTTGCAAAAACGAGATGTGTATTTGTCCCAAGGAGGGGTGGGCAGTGCTGGGGGACCTGGCTCCATTACTGACCCTGTTGGGAAGAGCACAGCCCCCATGGCTGCAGCTCGGGAAGCCTCCTCCTGCGTGGTAGGCAGTGCACGAGGGGACAGAGGGTCAGTTGGCTCGTCTCCAGGTGGCCTCAGGCACATGGGCTAAAGCTGCTGTGTGCCAGGAGGAGAGAGCTTCTGGGCACAGTCACAGTCATCATTCCTTGGTGTGGTGCCGCTCGTTTCAGGGCTTCAGCATCACTGTGGGTGTTGTCGTGGAGCTGCTGCCTCCTCCGGATCTGTGGGTGCCTGTCTGTCAGTACTTCTGATCTCTTCTGAACTCTGGGTGATTGCAGTAGTCAACCAGTTGTTTGCCTTCGCCTTCGTGAAAAGCTACGGTTTGGTGGTGCTTGGCTTTCTGGTGCATGCTGACCTGGAGCTTAGAGGGGAGCAGAGCCTGAGCAGGCTTCAGGTCACCCCACCGCTGGAGAGGAGCATGCCTGGAGGAAGGTCCAGGGAAACCCCCGTCCTCCGTGCCTTTGATGCCTCAGCAGCGGTGTGCTGTCGGTCTGACAGCTTCTTCCTGATCGAATGGGTGTGTGGCTGCCAGCTCCACTGGCCATGCTGCTTGTGCTCGGAGGTGCTGGGACATCTAAGTTACTTACTGAAGCGAGCAGGATCTGAGCTGGCCTCTGGAAGGAGCTTTTGGCACGTAAGGACAAAGCCCTTAGTGTTGAACAGCATCTCTTAACAGCGGTGAGATTGGACCGGAGGGATGCTGACCGGGGAGTAGCTTGTGTTTGATGGGTTGGGTGGCATCACCACGCATGCTATAGATGTACGGGCAACCAGCCGGCCTTGTTGGCCACCATCAAACTGCCCAGCCTTGCCTTCCTCCTGCCCGCGAGCTGGGAGGTGTCGGGGTTGTGGTACGTTGGTGCCGAGAGGAGGGGAGAGCCCTTGCTGGTGTGACAGCCCTCTTCCTCGTCCCCTTGCGTCGTGACCCTTGTGTAGCGCTTTGTGAGTGTTGCATAAAGAGTGACCTTGTGTGTTAATTGTCAGCGTGCGTCTCCCACTCCTCCCCTCCGTGAGCAGCTCTGACTCAGCAGCGGGCAGAGCAGGGGCTCCAGCCAGCTGGGCTCCCAGATGAAGAACCTCTTCTGTTGGAAAGGACCCATCTCCTGCTCTTTGTTAAGCTCCTCGGCTCGCTCCAGGGCGCCGTGGCTCTCCATGAGCAGAATCAGCTGAGGAACGGGGAGGAGGGGGCAAATTTGTCTGTGCAGGAAGCCTTTTGCTTTGAAAAGCCATCACCACCTCCTCCTGTACTTTTTCAAAACTCAAACTGTGCAAAATCCAATCCTGGTTTGTGCAAAAAAAAGTCTTTTTTTTTCAATTAATATTCGTTTTTGTCCAAAAGGGTTTCAGCCAGCTCTAATTACCAATGCACTGCTTTCTTGCTAATCAACTCTGCAGAGGGCCTGGCTGTTACGATGGGAAGAGCTCTAATAATTTTCTATTCTTTTTGTTAATCACCCAAAGCAAAATAGAGCTAATCCCTCGAGTCAGTTGTCTTTTATGCGTTTTTTTAAACTTCCTGTGTTACGTAATTCTTTTTTTAATATAAAAGGGTCTTGCATTCATAACTTTGCATGCTGGGGGGGTTATAGGCCAGCTTCTAATTGATCTGTTTGCCTTGAAACACGTCAGAAAATTCAGAGAGTTTGCTCAGAGAGCGAGCTGAAAATTTGGAGCAGATGTTTGTTTTATAGGGGAGGGGGGGGGGAACCACCTCGAAAAAACCCTGGTTGCATTCTTGCTTTCAGTGAAATGAGCTCAGTCCCGTGGAGGTGGAGAAAAGCCGTCGCCTGTGTAAAAGAAAAGGCAGGAACTGTAAAATATTAATACAAAGTGACTCTGAAGGGTGGCTCGTACTCACCTCATCCTTTCCAACTACCTGCCTCTTTCGTTAGTCCACCGAGGCACAGTGCTTTTTTTTATTATTATTTTATTTTCTTGAGACCATCTGAATAAGCTGAGGGGCTTGGAGCTCCTGAGAAGCAGGCAAGCCAGAAATGGCTTTCAAGGATAAACAGACTTCAGCGTCAGACCGTCTTGGGGTGCAGGACGGCTCCTGCCCCGGCGGGTCCCCCTCCTGCTCCGCCACCCCACGGCTGCGGGATGCGGCCCCCTGGGAGGGGGGGAGCTGGCTCCCGAGGTGCCTCGAGCAGCGGGGTGCAGAAGTTGCCGGTGTGGGAAGGTGGGAGCGTGGCTTGTGACCGTCGTAACGGTTTAAGCTTCCCCTGCTGAAGCTCTGCTGTGGGAGTTTCTTGAGTGAAGAGGGTTTTTTTATGTTGTTACCAGTCCCCTTCCTGCTTACGAGGATACTTGTGTTAAACTGGGGAAAGCGAACGAGCTCTACTCTGCCTTCACCTCCAGCCTGACACAGCCTCTTTCCCTCGCTTTACATCCCTTTGTCGTCTCCTTTCTCTTCTCAGTAGCGTCTTCCAGGAGGAACAGGTTAGAAGACCCCTACTCATGCAGTAGTAAGACACGTCACAAATTACCTCCTCCCTTGGCATCTCAAAAGCTTCTCTGCAACCTAGAGGTTAGCCAGCCGGGAGCCCTGCGCTCCTCTGCGGTACCTGCACCCACGTTGTCCATCCATCTGGTTCCTTCGTTTGCCAGTCAGCCACGTTGAAGGTATTGGCTCATGGGTTTTAAGCTCGCTAATTAAAACGTGCCGGAGAGGTTTGGCGCAGTGTCGGACTGATTACTTCTCAGCTACGCCGAGGGCCTGAGCGCTCCAGGTTTTTTGGGGCAGAAGCGATGCAGCTTGGCTTTCTCCCTGCCTGCTAGGAAGGCAGGCAGCGCGTTGGCTGGACACCACGTGTGGTGAGAGGAGCATCTGAGTAAGCTGGATCTGAACATCTGGCTTTGCAGAGGAGCACCTCGCGTGCTTGGTGCCGTCACCTCCCCTCTCCGGGGGCAGTTTTGTTGCGGCATTTTGTACAGGACTTGTAATGTGCCCCATCTCCGAGCTGAGCCAGCAGTCGCCCAGCCCAATCTGTGACCTTTTTACTGCTCTGTTTTAACTCCCTTGCCTGCACAGCAGGGCTAGTCGTTCTTATCGGCGAAGCGTTTGCTCAGCTCCCTTATCTAATCACGGTGGCGTGCACTGTGAACATCCCGAAGATGTGCTGGCTGTTAGCGATGCCCGTCGCCTGTCCCTGCGCGAGCAGGCGTGTGACCTTCTGCATATCTTGCAGATTGCACATGGAGGAGAAGAGGCTTGCCTGCAGTCTCAGCAGGAGGCTGGGGGGGAGTCGGTGCTAAGGTCCCCGTCCCCAAGCGTTGCATGTGGTAGAGCAGGCTTGACCCCCGAGTTGCCCCAGGGGTGCAACCTTCATTTAATTTTGGTGGTCCTGGGAACTCGGGCACTGCTCTTTGGCTGGGACTTCTCCTCCAGAGAGCGCTGGGACTGCTGTGTCCCTTGGGAAGTGACCCAAGTGACACCGCTGCACTGTGATGGGCAGTCTGGCTGGGATGTAAAACTTGCCAACGCTTGGGATGGAGCAGGAGCTCTGTGAGTACAAGCGCTCAGCTGAGACTGCCTTACAGTTTTGGCTACATCACACAAGCTTCTGCTTGCGTCCTGCCCTGACCAACTGCGGCAGCTCAGCCCGTGGATGGTAACTTCTGAAGCGGCTGGAAGTGGAACGTGTTTGATTGTGTGTCCATCTCCTCTGTCTCTGCCAAAGTGGGATCCCCTGGGATCGGTGTTGCGAACCGTTTGTGCCAGGCCATGAAATTGGCTGGCAGGAGCTGTGAGACTTCTTCCAGGTCAGCCTGCCGTTGAGCATGGTGATTGCCAGTCCTGCATGGCTGTAGAAACACAGCGGGACCATGCTGCTGGTGGGCTGTAGCTTGTGAGATGAAGAGGCCAACAGCAATAGTCTCTGCTTAAGGGCAGGTCAGCCAAAGGCTGGGCTGGTGGTTTGGGTTCAGAGGTGCGTGACGGTGCTTCTCGGAGCCGGGTGGCCTGGCTGGGGCTGCAGTGAGCCTCTTGTGCTGTGTCCCCGTTCCTGTTGCAGGTTGGGTAGGACCTCCTGTAAAGCATGCGATGGAGGCGGGGTGCGGGGAGTCCAGGAAGAGCTTGCAGCATGTGGCGAGGAGGTGTGGGGCTTCGAGTGCAAAAACCCCATGCAGCTCTGAGTTTAAACCATCGGCTGAACCTTCTTATACAACAAAAGGAAATGTCTGAAGTCAGTGGAGGAGATTTTATCCCCCCCCCCCCAGTGTGCTCTGAGGTTTAAGGGCAGTAGAAATCAGTGGGGCTTAAATTTTGAATCCTTACAACGCTTTTGAAAAGTTACCCCCCGCATCTCTCCCTCTTTCCCATGGCCAAACAAGCTTGGAGAGCAGATGGTGGAAGAAAATGATGCTGAAATAGAGCAACTGGAAGGATACCTACCTAGACAAGGATAAAAGAAGAAAGGTTTGTGTGTTCAACAGATACCTGCAGCTGTGTGGAGAAAATGGTTTGGTATCTGACAGCCAGGGATGCTCACAGGGATGCTGCGACTGTCCCAGCAAGCACGTACCTGCGAGGCTTGTCGGCTCGCTTGGTCGCGGTGTCTGCTACTGCTGGCTCTCTCCTGCCAGTATCGCGTATGAGATCAGTTTAATATGTAGCACATCCTCTGCGCAGTGACTGTATCCTGCCGTGCACGGGGGTGGGTGGGTGGGTGATCTCATGGCTTTTCCTCTGCTCCGACGTCCCTGCTCATCTGTTCCGCTGAGCATGGTTTCTCTACCGGCGGTGTTACATCAGGCAGCGGCAGGAGGGTGTCTCTCGGACCGGGGAGAGCCCCCAGGAGGGGGACACGGTGACGATGGCCATTCCCAAAGGGACTCTGCAGTGCTGGAGAAAGCCTTCCTTCGAAATGGTTTTAATCTTTGAGTTTTGAGGATTTTTATGTTGCACAAAGAGCTGTTTTTCATGGAAAAATACTGCTTTTCTTTTTCGAGCTTTTTGACATTGATTCAAATGAGAAACCTCTTCATTTCTGAGAATTTTCTGCCTTTCTGACGATCCCCCAGCACTTGGAGCTGCAGGCAGGGCTGTCTGCTTCTGCCTGACGGCTGTTCTGGGCTCGTCCCTCCTGTCCCAGCTCTCCTTATCTCTGGGCACCCTGCTGCCTCTTGATATATCCCCATCGCATATCAAACACCTTGATATATCAGTCAGCGGGAGGACACGTGTTGTGCTCATGTGGAGTACCCTGAGCACCCAAAAAGTAACAGCCCAAGGGCTGGAGTCTCTAGCAGAAGCTGGCAGCTCGAAATCTGTAGAAGTCAGCGGAGCTTTACGAAGCTGACAGCCGTACGAAGCTCTGAAAAGTCTCTGTGATTTTCAAATTGCTTTTCAGCTCCATCTCTGCTGCCTGTGTGGTCTGGTGGCTCCTCAGCCCGATTTGGAGCTGGGGCTCCTGAGTTGAGCTGGCTGGAGAGCTGTGGAAAGCCTTCCAGAGTCGGGGACGGACCTCTCCCTCTCCCTTGCTTTCCTCTGCAGCTCCTACCTTCTGTTTGCAAAAACTTGTGGTTCTGAGGTTTCGGTCAATCGTCTCTTCTTGTGCCGTTAATACGGTGCCCCGATGCACGCCTGGGCACCTGCAGGCAGGTAAACCCACACCGTTGTTTTAAAGATTATCCCGGCAAAGGTCGTGGTCCAGCATGTGAGCTTGTCCAGCAACGGGATGCAACGGGATGCAACGGGATGTCCAGCAACGGGATGCTTTGCTGAGCTGCCTTTGTCCGCTGCCCTTGAGGATGAAGTGGCTAACAGCCATAGCAGAAGGGGCAGGACCATGCCTTACAGGTTGTTTTTTCTTCCCAACTCATTACAAACGCATTTATTTTTACTTTTTCTTGGAATGTAACTTTTTTTTTTCCACCTTGACACCTGAAATCATCACGCCCAGAGCCATGCTGGCTCGTGTTTGCAGCTCAGCCTCTCTGCTCACCACCGGCCTTTACCCGTACAGGGGTGCGTGCAGGACTGCTGCCTTCCTGCAGATGTGGTCGCTGCTGCCTTGCCACCCATGGCCCTTGGGGGAGCGACCCGTGGGGTGAATTGACCTCGGGGACTGAGGTTGCCTCGGGTTGCCCGTTCCCTCTAGCTTCAAAACTCATTACCCAAGAGCTGGATGCGTGGTCACCGTGCTGCGGTCCATCCTGCTGTGCTACTGGGATCGTGGCACCTGGAGGGATGGGTGCGGGAGGGCTACCGTGCTCTTGGCGGCACGCAGCGATGCTTGGCACGCAGCGATGCTGTGGCTGCTCTGCTGCCTCCTGACACCGTGAGCTGCTCCAGCACAGCGGTGCCCTGCTCTCCATCTCTGCTGGAGCTCCCCCGGTTCCCTCTGCGGTGTGCCCTGCTCCTCTCCTCCCGGGCTTGCGCTGTGCAGGGCCCCATCCTGCTCCATTGAGCATCTATCCGTGCTAGGGCCAGACTGGCCAGGGCTGGAAATCGTTGTCACCAAGAGGGGACGTCAAAGAAGGCTGCCGCGGCAGGCTGTGCCCCACGGGGACGCTGGGTAGAGCAGCTGCTTGAGAGTCTTTTTCCTGTTTACTTGCTCCCAGAAGTGTCGGTGATGTGGTGATTAAAGGACATCCCTCCTGTTGTGCTGGTGTGTCCTTCATCCCTCCTCCTCGCCCTCTCTAGAGGGTGTCTCCGCACGTGCGGTCCCCAGCCCGTAAGCCAGGTTGGGGTGGCTGCGGGCGGGGGCTCGGCTGTGTTGGGAGCACGGGATGTCCAAGAGGACTTTAACCCCCTTGGCAGCCTGCCCTGTAAATCTGCGCCCCATAAATCTGCTTTCCAGCTGGTGGAGAGGTGGGGTGGGGGCTGGCTCGGTTTGTTTGCTGAGCGTTCAGGCGTCGCCTGACATGGTCCTTCTCGGCGCAAGCGAAGGGCAAGGCTCTCGTGCTCCTGGGCTGCATCAGAGCAGAAGCAGAGCCTGCTGCCTCATCTCTCCGAGCTGCCGTGTTCGGGTACCTCTGCCAGCGCCCGTCCCACAGGCGTCACTCATCCAGCTCCGGGATCCCGCGGTACTTTGGATACCCCCCTCTCCTTTGAACCTGCAGTCCTTGTCCTGCTAATCCTTGCCAGCTCACAGCCCTCCTCAATTTCAGAGGACCAAAAAGCTGTCCTGGGTCCCAGAGCGGACCCTGAGCAGTGCTGGGCTCCCCAGGCTTGCCGGACAGCGGGGAATGGGCTCTGCTGGGACACAACTTGGCTCTACGTCCCAGCAAAGCCACAGAAATGGTTTTATGTGTTGTTCCCCCCCCCCCCCCCCCCCCCCCCATCGGTGTCTCATGTGTCATTTAATGCCTTGTGTCAGCCTGTTCTCAAGGTCTTGCTGCCGGTTGGAGTATGGTCCCTGTAATCCCCAGCAGCTCAGGCTCTGGGGCATGTTATGAAAAGGCCTAGAGATGAGGGCATGAAATTTTGGAGCGCTGGTGCATCGAGTTTGGTATGAACCATGGAGCAGGTCAGTGTGCAAGCAGCAGGTCTCCAGTTCTGGGGACCAAATAAATCCCAGGTGAGGTCATTAAGAAAAAAACCAAACCCAAGTGGTAGAGGAGCCTGGTGTGAAGACCATCACCAAGAGCTCCTGCTTCTCCCATGTAAACTGAAGATAATGTCTCCTGCTAGGGCGGTGTGTGGCTTGGGTAGTATCTGCTCAGTGCCTGGAGATCTTCAGTTGGATGGTGCTGTAAGAAGATGCCATTGAGTATCAACCATACTCTTGCCTTGGCCATGGAAGGTGAAGCCAGCACCATCAGTGGTCCCATCATGGTTAGTGCAGATAGAGCAAAACTGGTGAAAAGGGAAGAGGAGATTCATTGTTTCCATTTTTAACCACTTTGGGACAGAGCGGGTTTGATTTTGCCAGCAGCCGCTCTGGTAACTCTGCCTCTTTCTCCGGTTCACGGTGTGGTGGGTGGAAGGGACTCGAGTGGAGAGTCCGAGGAGGAGCGAGGTGACATGAGGAGGTGCCTCAGCTACTCCCTGCGTTATCGGTGGAGACGGTACAGCCCTCTGGGGCCCCTCCCGCAGATAGCGGCACGCATCGGGAAATCACATCTGTGCTTTAGTGAATACTCAGTCCTTCAAAACAGCTTTTGAGTTGAGCATGGTGGGGGAAGAGGTCAGGCTGTTGTGGTGACCTCAAATGGCTCAGCAGATGGGATCCTATTCTTCTCTTCCCAACTTTACCCTGACAGTGAAGAGCTCAAGCCCTGGTAAGGACAGGAACGAGCCATCTCCCTGCTGCCCATTGAATGTCCTGGCCAGCGGTCATCTTTGCTGTTAAATCACTGTCATGGAAACTTGATTGCATCGACTGGTGGGATGGATGAAAACTGAGTCAGGGCATCTGAACATCGCTGGCATTGGCTGCCAGGGTGACAAATCTTTTCTGTCCTTCAGTTTTCACTCCTTGCCTTTGTACCCTGTCCTGGGGACAGTGTGTGGTCAGTCTTGTCTCCATTTGCTTTGTGGTAGGGCGTGACTCCCCGGGCATGAAAGAGTCACGAAGGCACCTTAGGTTGGGTGCAAAAATCCCCAAAGAGCTCCAAGGAGAGTTTGCTACTGTTGGACACCCAGGTCCCCAGATCCACCTCCGCCAGGGCTTCCTTGTTGGCCCCACCAAGCTCCCAGCTGTCACACTGGGGGCTGGTGAGCTGTGCCTTTGACTGCCTTGTGCACTCGGGAACGGCTGGACGGCCATGTCTGCCCTTCTTTCCTGCTTGTTTTTTACCAGTCTGCTGGGTCCCATCCCCTTCCCCTCCCAGGCAGCGCTGGCAGTGGGTAGGAGTCCTCCAGCTGGCTGAGAGTCTGGGGGCAAAGCTCAAGGAGAGGGATGCGGGGATGTTGCACCAAAGTGCTCCCTGTTGGGCCCTTCGATGGGAGACACCTGCGCAGGAGCAGCTTTCTCAAGCATCTCACCCCCTTCCGTGCCGAGACGCAGCGCGGTGTCGGGTGCCCCCATCGATCCGTCCCTGCCCTCTGCGGTACCTCTCGGATCTCCTCACCACAGTGCGTCTGCCCGGGAGGGCGGGAGAGGCAGGCTGGAGGAGCTGGGCTCTCAGATCTTCAGCCTCCCCCATCCTCTGGGCTCTCAGATCTTCAGCCTCCCCCATCCTCCCACCGTTTTATTGTGCTCCTGTAAGGTCGTTACATTTCTCGCCCAGGCAGGGCTGAGGGGGATGGAGCCCTCTCTGCCGTGCAGGAAAAAGGTCACCTTGGGGCTGGCTTGCGGAGCCATCCCTAGACCGGCTGTCTGTCCAGAAGCACCGGTGCCGAGCTTCCCCTTTCCGTTTGAGTCAGTGGAAGCTTGTGCCTCTCCCGCAGCCCAGGCTGATGACTGAAGGGTGGCTCTGCAGGCTGCCACCGGCCTCGTTTCATCTGGGGAAGGGACACAGACTTCTTCAGAGCAGCATCCGTGTAAGCAAAACCGGGGCTTTACCCTAGCTGGAGCTGCTCTGCTTGTATTTGGGGTGGAAACGTGCTCCTGTGTCCTGCATGGTGAAGGTGCAACAAGTCCAGGGCTCTCACGGGTGCCAGCCTCGCACGGGGGAGTGAATATGGCCAGCAGCCCTGGATGCCCAGCTTGGGATTTGGCACGATCCAGAAGTCCTGGTACAAAACCCCACAACTTCACACAGACAAAATTTCCATGGAGGACAAGAGGGAGCCCCGAAGCATCCCAGGAGGAGGACCGTTGGGGCCCTCACCTGGTGTTTGCCATCTAGCTGCCTGCCTCCATGAGCTCCCCACCACTGCCCACCACGCTGTAGGGACAGGGTGACACGTCGCTCCTTCCCCCAGCATCGCTGGTGTCCAGCACGGGGGGATGTTCGTGCTTCCCAGACCCAGCACTGAGCTGGGTGAATTCTGCGCTGTGAACTGTGACTCTGCTTTCACACTCAGCAGACTTAGTTGTGCTGCTTGGGGTTCACCCCTTCTCATGCTGGCTGTCCTAAAACTGGGTGCCTGCACCCTGCTGTAGACAGATAAAATAACCTCTAGGAGGGACCCCAAACTGCCACGTGTTGGATGATGGGAGGGTATCTTGGGGGGGGAGATACCAGATGGGCTCGCCCTGTTCTTTGCTCTTCCCAAGGTGTTCCCTGCTGGCTGCCCCAGAGATGAGGTCTGGGCCAGAGGTGCTCTCTCCAGTAGTCGTGGAAGAGATGTGTCTCCTAAGAAGTTTCTTCTACCTTGTGCACTTGTGTAGGGCTGGAGTGAAGAGCCCATCCCTCCTTGGGCTGCAACGGGAGCCCCAGTGGCTAGCTTGCGTGGGATGCTCCGTTTCCACTGACATGGGAGAAAGCTTGGGGGAGACTGCGAGAGCCGGTACGAGCATCCCGTACGAGAAGTTCATCCGCTCGAGGAGGAGAGCCTGGCTGTGGGACCGGGGCAACGCTTGCTTTTTGCAGCCAGCAAGCTCCCCTGTGTGCCCTGCAAACAACCCTGCCAAAAGCCCTGCCGGGAGCAAAACAGCCTCGGGGGAGAGAGGGAGCAAAACAGCCTCGGGGGAGAGAGCGGCCGGGAGAGCAGAGCCGATCCCTGGGGGGGTGCGGAGGTGTTCCCTGTAATAACCCTGCTAATTAACTGCTGGCCGTTAGCTGGCGTTAGGGCGGGATGCATTGGGGGGTGTCTCCTACTCCCGTTTCTCCCAAGCCTCTCTTCCTCGCCCTCCCCATTGGAGAGGTCTTGGCTGCGGGTGCCCGGAGGCAGAGCTGCTCGAGGGACGCGGAAGGAGCTGGGGACCGGGGGGCTCCTGGTGCTCCACCAGAGCCTTGGGCTGTTTGGGCTGTGACTGCAGCAAGCGCCCGTGTCTCGGGATTGGCGTCCCACCTCTGCTCCTTTGCTTTATTTGGTGGTGTGGTTTCTTGCCTGGCTTTGGGATGGCCGTACTGGTGTGGTGTTTGTAGCAGAGCCCGGTGTGCTCTGGGCTGATAGGCTCCCCTGGTGACACGCTCTCCCCGTCCCCACAGCTCCAGGGGTACAACCAAGGGGGCTGTGCAGCGGAGGCTGGGGAAGGAGCCGGAGCGCTTTGCGCTAGGCCGTGCAGCCCTCCAGAGGTAAAGATGGATCCAACGCCACCTTCTCAGCTGCGCTGGGGCCAAGCGGTGGTGATGGGCACGGTGGCAGTGCTGGCACGGAGGTGGCTCCGGCCAGGTGGGTCTGAGCGTGGAGTTGTCCCTGGGAAGGCTCGGACCAGCAGAGTGGAAGCTGCCAGCCTTTACATCCCTGGTCTGTGCTGGGCTGCGGGCAGAGACGGTGAGGCAGCGGCATCCTGCTTCGCTCACTTGGGGGATCAGCTTTGGTTTTTTAACTCGTGTTTTCTTGCAGCTGAGAGTAAGCAGGAGAGATGTGCTGACGATACAGGATAGGCAGCTGCCAGCCCACAACTACTTCTGCTTCTAGCATCGGGAGGATGTTCGTGAGCTCTTGAAGGCCACCTGTGTGAGGCTAAAGCTGGTGGAGCAGCAAGGTCTGGGTCAGCGTGGGGAGAGGTCCACAGTGCCGTGTAGGAGCAGGGCGATGTCTGGGCAGGACCTTTGCCGCCCCGCTCCAGCCCGCGACATGGGCACACGGGATGGAGGAGGGAAGGGCGGTTCCTCGCGTCCTCTCCTCCGACGCAGCTGCGCAGCATCTCCTAATCTCCCTGCGCATCTCCTCTAGTTTCCTCTGCAGTTGATAAGGATTTTGGGGGGGGACAGGGGAGGGAGGAACTGGAGCTCAGAAGCCGCAGGACACGTGGCCCAGGGGCGCAGCGGAGGCAGCGGCAGCCGGAGGCGCGGGCAGGAAACTCCGGTGCCCGCAGAGCAGCTGCGCGGAGCAGCCAGCACGTCCCTGCGTGCCCCGCGTGGGCTGCCCGGTGCGCGCTGCCGGCGCCTGGGCAGAGGTGCCAGCTCCCAGGGCGGCGTTTAAGCTCTCTGCCAAATCCTCCTGCTCTGCGCTGATTGACGGAGATCGTTGAGAGGTGAGCCAGGATCTGAGTCGAGATTCAGGCTAGTCCCAGTCATCCTGGCTAACTGGGAGCTCCCTGTTGTCCCATCTCCAGCCCACTGAGCTATTGTTTTTCCCAGTATCTTCTCTCCCAAGGTGCTCTCTGCACGGATGTTGCTGCTGCTGGGGTAGAGCTAACGTGACAGTTGCTTCCTAGCAAAATGCAGTGGCTCGGAGCAAAAATTGCTGTTTGGTGATGCAGGTAGCAGGTGAGATGACGCAACTTGCTGGAGCAACCTGAGACACAACGGAGCCGGGTCTGGAGGGGAAGATGGCTTCACCTGCATCTTTCCTGAGGCAGGAGAAGTAGCTGCATGTTGCAGCAGCAAGAGCATTGGGACCCAACGGGCCCCTGAGCACCAGGGTGGCTGTGTCCCTCCCTAGGACAGCAGTGGGGGTGAGAGAGCTTTTTACAGGGGTTTTGGTGCCTCACTAAAAGGGCAGCGTGGCCGTTTTTAGTTCATAGAGGATGAGGGATTCGCTGGGGCACAGGGCACTGCTGGTTTGGTGTTTATGTTGGCCTCCATGGATGCCTCAGCAATGCCTCCTGCCCTCTGAAAAAGTAGTAAGGTCAAATTAGAGGCCTCAGCTGGTTTCTTGTTGCCCTGTCTGGATAAGCCATCTGTTAATGGCATGGGATTGTCCTTCAGAAACCTGATAGCTGATGCACAGCAACGCTGATGGCAGGCGCGGCAGCGAGTGCGGCTGGGAGGAGGATGCAGTAACCCCATCGCCGCGTCTCTGTGCAGAGACGTTTAATTCACCGTTACGCTGTCTGCCTTAGTCTCCTCTATTGAGGGAAGCTTGTGCGGTTGAGAGGTTGAGCTATCGTCACTCTGAAAACCTATACTAATGAGAGACACATGGCTCTTCCCTCTGAAATATGTTTCTAATCGGTTGGGGTTACCGCTTTGCTTCTTGTGGAGGGGATATAGAGTGTGGGACCCCACTTTTTGCGTTCATTATGGGTGCAATGTGCGTTTTGTAAGAGTTGCCTTAATTTTTGCAGTCCAGCCAAATTCAAGCTCAGATGGTTACTGTCTGCCCGATTCCTCCGGCATCCCTGGTGGACGTGGGGATGGGTCCGTGCGGGGACAAAAGCCAGGCTCGCCTGGAGCTTTGCAGGCGGAAGGGGCTTGATAAATAGCGAAGGGCAGGCGACGGGGCTCCAGACTGCAAGGTGCTGAAGGCTCTGGCCCCCGTCCAGCAAAGCACTTAGCGCACGCTCGACCGTTCCCCTGAAATCATGGGGGATTTTTGGTTGGTTTTTTTTTTTTTTTTGCTGAGCGGTGTTTGGTTGCAGTCAGCAAATCCGAAGCGTTGAGCGGGTGCGGAGCAGCCCCGGGCTGGGCAGGGTTGCTCGCGGGGTGATAAACCAGCTGGTGAACCCCAGCAGGAGAAGGCTGGCTGCGCTCCTCCTCGACGCCTGCAGCTCTTGATGTCTAGTGCTGGCCTGAATATCCATTTCAGGGGGCTTCCATTGAAATACTAAGAGAGAGATGGCACTACTTTGTTCTCCATGCTGTTGCATAATAGATTTCTCTTATTTATTTTTACCCACATGCACGAGTCGTGCCTTTTTTTCCTCTTTCTCCCTCGGCAGCCTGTCCCCGGGGGCCTGACCGCCCATCGCCCCTTCCAGCGATGGGAAGCCTAGGGCCGACCACAGGGTTGTGCTCAGTGGGATCCACGATGTTAAATAGCAGGCAACCTTTTTTTTTTTAAATCTCTTTTTCTTTGCCAGAGTGAGAGAGTGAGTAGCCTGGAGGCTTTTCTGCTGCCCCGGGGCAGGATCAGTCCGTGTCAGCCAGCAGGTCAGGCTGGGCTGGGGGTGACCATGTGGCTGTCACCGCGCTGTTTGTCCCCAGAGAGACACACTGCCCCGAGCCATGCTTGTCGAGGGGCTGGGTGTTTTCTTGGAGGCTGTCCCCGCTAAATCCATCCTGGAAGGTAATCTGGGCTAAATCTTCTTTTTGTCAGCTTTTTTTTGTTTGGGTTTTTTTTTTTATTTAATCAGTTTTACAACTTTCCAAAAATCCTCTGGAGGTGGAGATTTTGCAACCCTCGGAGTCCGTTCCAGGGTGTCCTTATCCTTACACGTTACAACACCCTATCCATCAGCGGTTAAACGAGGCTTGGATGAAGTTTCGGTTTTAAATGACTTCAAGGGTGGATCTGGTTTTCATGTAACCAGAGGGTAATTTTTTTTTTTTTTTCTTAAATGATGTGGGGGGTGGATCTGGGGTCAGCTTTTTCTTTCTGATGCAACCCGCTCCTGCTGAAGGGAAGGCTCTTTGCCCAGAAATGTGACCATGTCCTTTTTTTTAAGTGCTGGAGGCAAGTGGAGGGCCAGGCTTTTCTGCTGGTGGTAGGCTGGGGGGAAGTTTGGGAGGCTGTGAAGGGCACAACCTGTTTGCACGGCCGCGGCACGGCTCAGCGTGCAACGTGGAACCATGTGAGGAGCTTAGAGCATCTCCGGGCTGGACGGGCTTTGCTGCCTCCTTCCCAGAGCCTCTCCTGGCTGCTGCCTGCACACCCGCCTGGGAGGGCTGGAGGACGGCCAGCGTGCTCCAGGCCTCCTGTCTCATCCGCTGCTCATCTGCCCCTGCTTGCTGCTGGTCCCTGCTCTGAGATCTCAGCCCTGCCTGACCTCAGGGGGGTTATGTTCCAGCAGAGAGCTTCCTTCTACCTCTGCTATTGCTGTGGCACCAAGTTCTTCCTCCTCCTGCCACTATCCGCACGGGAGGAAGACCGGTTTCTACCTTCTGCAGTGACTGCTGCCTTCCACAGCATGGTCTGGGAGAGGGTGGCCTGGGGAGGAGATGTGGCTCACCTCGGTGACAGGGTGCTTATCTTTGAAGGATTCATCCTGGATTACCTGCCGCTTGTTCCTCTGCCTGGGCACGCATATGACCCACGGTGCCGGGGCCCCACCAGGTGCTCATCCCCTAGTCTGTGGCCACATCCCTGGTAGGTCTTTCCCAGCAAGGAACCATGGTGCGGACCCATGGTGGGACTCATGGGCCACTGTCACAGAGCCCGCGCCACCACTCACCTGGGGAGCTTGCTGGTGCAGAGGGCGGCGGAGCCGTGGTTAGATGTCATTTCCAGCGTGCCCTCTGCAGTTCTCCATTCATTGCACTTGTGGAGAGCCTCTGCCATGCTTCCAGCTCGCCTCTACTCGTCTGCCCTCTCCTCTTTAATTTCCACTCCCTGCTCAAGGATGGCTGCCAGGTTCCCCTGCCTGCCTGCCCTGGGGGATCCGGACTCCCCCCACAACCCTCCCTGCAGGTTTGCAAAGCCGCAGGGCTCTGCCCGAGTAAACGCAGGCGCTGGCGAGCAGATCCAAGTGCGTGGGATCCGCAGCCAGTGGCACTTGCTGCAGCAACCACGGTGGGAGCAGGCTGGGGGGGATTAAAAGACAAAGGTGGCCCAAGCCTGGGAGGGCAGGGAGGCTGGCACGGGCGCCGGGTTTCCTGTTTACGGGCAGGAGGGCGGCCGGGGTGCGCGGAGATGGCTGTGTTTGACTGGGGGCTTTTGCACGCTGCGGTGGAAATAGTTACGGGTTGGAGTTTGGTTTATTGTCTGGAATAACGTGCCTGGCCCCGGCGGTGGTGGGGGGGACGGGCAGGAGGATGGGGAGAGTGGTACCTGGGCGTGGGAGAGAGGAGTTAGTGCGAGCCAGGGGAGGGCAAGGGGAGATGGGGCTTGTAGGCTCTGCCTTCCTTGCCTGCAGGCCCCCAAGCTGGTCGCAAGCTTGCCTGCAGCCTTCCTGCCAGTAGCAAAGCTGAGGCTGAGCAGTGCTCAGCCCAGGCTGCAAAACCCACCCGCTCGGCCGTGCGCTCCTGCGGCAGCGGCCCTGGCTGGTGCTGTGCAAAGCTGGGGTTACCCTCAGGAGCTGCAGCAACTCGCGGCGCTGACACGAGCAAAATCAGCTAGAGAAAACTCCGGCGAGACCGGGGGTGTAGCGAGACGCCTTCATCTCTCCTTCCCCCACGCGCGGTGGCTCCCGTCCTGTGCTGGCAGAGGGGTGCTGCGGGGAGGGCCGGGGGGGGGACGGAGGCAGGGGCCGGGGCAGGGAAGCAGCGTTTCGGCACTTGCTTGGTCGGGATGGTGACATTTGTGCTTGCTGCGCTTCCTGCTGAGAGTCATTTCCTTCCATGCTGCAAGGGGGCCGGGAAGGTGTTTGAGTCAGTGGAGACAGTGCCGTTCGAGAGGCTGATCTGCTGCTCTGCGGCAAGCAGAGGGCTGCACAAGCCAAACCGTGAACCGCCTTCTCCCCAGCACATGCAGGCATGTTTGGGAGGATGAGAGAGATGAGCAAGCAGCTGCAAGCATGTGTGGGCTGGAGGTTTTTACCCCGCTCCCTCCGGGCGTGTGGTCCTCGCAGAGGCTGCCCTTCACCCTAGGAATTCCCTGCGTGCTTCTGTCTTTGAGAAGTGCCTTGCTTGCTCCGGGGCTCTCTCCACTGCGTGGATTTTAGGTATGCAGTTTGGAACAATAGCTCTGTCTTTCTTACTAACCCGCTGGTGCTCCGTGCAGCGAGAGGTGAGTGCAGGGCATAGTTAGCACGCTGCGGCATCCTGAAGCGGAGACGAGGCGCTTGCAGCGTGATGCAAAGGAAGGCCATTAATATTCTGGCACCTTCCTTCAGTAGTTATTGCCTGGTAAACTACCATGAAAACCCAGCTGCCAGTTCTTTCCCACTGCGTTGGTCAAGCCCTGCATCCTTCAAAGACAGGATTGGTCTTCGGCCCTGCCGTGCACGTCCTGGATGCAAAGACCTTAACTGCGATACGTTTTTTTAAGGGCTAAATAACATGCTGTGTCACTAAGGATGTGAGCACATGGGCAGGTTACAGCAGGGCACGCTAACGTTTGAACTTCCAGCCAGCTCATTTCCAAAGGGTAGGTGATGCCTTTAAAAAGTCACACCCTTGCTTATTTTAGGGAGCTCGTCTGTCCTCCCTTTGCAGCCCCAAGGAAGTGGGTCTTTCCGTGCTCTTGTCCCGAGTTGATGAGCTTTGGAGGGTTATTGCAGTGGTCACTCTGGATACCTCCTGCGTCAGGCAGTGAGCAGGCTGCCGTCCTCTCCAGATGCACACCCACGGTGCTGCACGGTGTCTCCTGCCAAGAGAGGATCCCGCGCTCCTCGGGTAGGGTTTGCGAGTCTCCCCAAAGTCAAGCCCTGTGTCTGGCTTGCCGTGGTGTTCGTTTGCAGTGAGCGTCATCTCTCGCGATGCTGTTCAGTGCTGTCGGCTGCTGCTGCGGGTGATGAGCAGGTCACATTTCTGTCTAGTTTTAAACTGCGGTAAATTGAAATGAAAGGCGAGTCGATCCACAGTGAGTGCAGTAAGTGGAGTTTAATTGGGATGAATTACACGCCAGGTTTGCAGTAATCTTCGTCCCGCATTGCTCAGAAGCATCATCTGCTTTGGAAACGTGACTCAGAAATGTTGTTATTTGATTCCCCCGAGCATTTAAGAAACTATTTTTCCAGGAAGCAAAGATTCTTGGGTTTGGGGTTTTTTTTTTTTCTTGTTGCTGTTGTTGTTTTCTCGTTGTTTTATGGCAATGAGAGTCCTTTCCCAGAATTTCCTCCGGGGAGGGAGGCTGCGAGATGCTCCCTTACCAGCGTCTCTTCAGCTCCTTCTCCTCGCTTGGCATGTAGTGCTCCGGCACGCTCACAGCTGCCCTTTGCAGAGGAGCACAGCTCTGACGTAGCTGGTTGGAGTTATCTGCTCCTTTTCTCCACGAGCCACAGCTGAACCTGCCAGGATGATGTTGTAACTGCACCATCAGATTCACCACCCACACGCGTGGGCAGGCAGGTCTGCCTCCTCGCCAGCCCCACGCCGGGATTTGCCCTGCCGTTCGCTGCCAGGACCTGCCTGGGTCGGCTCTCGCCACCCTGGGCCGTCCCTTGTGGTCACACTGCTGCCTTACGCTTGGTCACCTTTGGGTTGGCCCACCAGGGACAGCTGCTGAGGTGTGACACCAGCCCTATAACCTAAGGAGTATCTTCAGAACGATGCTGTCCCCGTGTCCCAGAAGCCTGATGTGATGGTGGTGCTGCCTGCTCTGCCCTAGCCATCATCTGGTGGGCCCCATTTGACCATGGCTTGGTTGCTTGCAGCTCATCTTGCCCTCTTCAGCCATTGCCTGGAGGAAGCATGTTGACATTATGGATGTGCATGAGGATAAGAAACATAAGCACAGCTCCTTGGAGTCACCAGCCCCAGCCCCGGGCAGGGTAACGCGCTGTCCAACTGAATTACCAGCTTCATGACCCAGGACCCTGCCGTCTCCCATCTGGCAAGAGATGCTTGAAGCTCAGAAAGACAATTTTCTGAGCTTTCCTCTGCAATCTGGGCTTGCCCCCCGACAATAACCCCCTCTGCTGCTGCCACAGGTTCAAAATTAAGCCATTTTTTAAAAAATAAAGTCCATGGGACTCGTTCTATGTGTGACTGTGAGAGGTAGGAGCCCTGAGCTGTTATCCCACCTCCCTCAGCTCTAGTTCTGACCAGCACCTTGCATATGTTTAGGTTGTTGATACCAGACCTCCCTGGTGGTGTCTGTAATTCAAATGATCTCCGTAGATTTGGCTGTTTTCATGCTTTTTCTAATGTTTTCTCTCTAGAAGGTGTTTGGCAGTGAGGTGGGGAGGGGGATTCTGCCTGCAAGCACGGTGGGGTTGCTGCAGTTGAATCTGCTCCAGAGCTGTGGCAGATCCACCACAATTGGATCTCCAGAGGTTGGGCTTGGTTGTCCTTGCATTATGCTTTCCTCTGTGGCCTTCTGAACACTACCCGGAGGTGATAAACATTTTATCCCTCTTTGGCTAGGGAAGGACAGAGTTTTCTTGGTGAAGATGGTGCGTGTATGAAGGCAGGGTCTGCCCTGGTTGTGCTCAGAGGAGCTGGGAGGATGCTAATGGGGCAGGGGGGAGATGCCAGAAAATGCAGACATAATTTAGGGTGAAAGTGGGGAGGGGGGAGGCAGGGGCACCATCAAGTTGTTTAAACCAAGAGTCAACTCAAGTTTCAGTATCTAACTTTAATTTGGAGAGGAGTGGATCTTAAATCTATGGCATTTGTAAGATGCAATAGCTGCAAACAGGATTTCATCCAGCAGGGCAGGAGGCTGTGCCCTCAGAGGGTTCACCTCTGTAGAAAAGCTTTCTTTAAAAAAAAAAAAAAGAAAAGTTGCTGTCTTGAAAGACAAAAAAAAAAGTGCAGCTTGCAGATGTATGTTGGGTGGAGGAAGAGGAAAGCGTGAAGTGTGAAGCTAAAGGGTGAAGGAGCTTGCAGTAGCGGTAGCACTGCTCTCTGCTCGTCCGGCCTGGGGGTGAGACGTCCAACCCTTCTTGGGGGACACAGAGGTAAATAGGGGGTGGTGGCTGGGGAGGCTTCCTAGGGAACCAGTAGGAAGGGGCTGTGCTTACAGGCTTGTGTGCGTGCACAGCCACATGCGGCGTGGCAAGAGAGATGTGCAAGATAAGTGGTAAGATCTCTGTGCTGCTTTGAAAGGTTGAGGAGCAAGCTGGGGCTCTTGAAGGGCTTGTCAAAGGTGAGAAGTGTGGGCAACTTCTCTGGGAGGACCTGGGCACTCGTGGCTGTGCTGGGGACCAGGCTGGCGGTGCCGTGCTAGAGCTCTGGCTGTCTTTTCAGCCCCTGCCATCAGCGGTGGCAGGAGAGGACGGGGAGGCTGCCGTGATGGTCACTTGTTGCCTGAATGCAGCGAGTCCCTCTACAAGGCACCATCCCCAGAACCTGCCCGCTGTCCTCGGACGTCTGTCAGCTCTCTGCCTGGGCCAGGGCAGCCGTCCCGTCCTTGCTTTCCCGCATAGCCGGGAAACACAGTTTGCCGCCCAGAGCCTGGTACCCCAGTGCCATAGGCGTGCCTGGGTCTGCCATCACGTAACGGGTGGTAATCCAGCTCTTCAGATGACTAACACCGCTTTATCCGTGCCCTTCCTTCTCCTCCATCTTCATGGGAATGTCAGGCTATTCGCTGAACTCCCCTTTTGTTTTCCGTTTCTTTTAGTGGATATTCGTGAAATCAAAGAGATTCGTCCGGGAAAAAACTCACGTGATTTTGACCGGTACCAGGAAGATCCATGTTTCCGACCGGACCAGTCTCACTGCTTTGTTGTCCTCTATGGCACAGAATTCCGGCTGAAGACCCTCAGCTTGCAAGGTAAAGCACTCGTGGCCCCGGGGCTGTGCAAAGGCAGGGTTGGGCAGGCACCTCATCACCACAGGACCCAAACTTCCGATGCATCCTTCCATGAGTGAGCTGGAACATATCCCTTTTTCATGCTCTTTTCGCCACACCAAGGGGGTGTCTTTGGAAGAAGGTGACACCGGTTCCCTGAAGGATACGTGTTCAACCCCTAGTTAAGTCAGTTAATTCGTCTGGTAAACCCAGAAGTTGGGTGAACTGAAGCCCCTAGTTCAAATGTGTGCTTGAAATCAAGTGTTTTATCTCAGCTTGGCATGTTGGCATCATCAGCTGCGTTGTGGTAACCGGCCCGACGCATGAGGTGGGAAAACCTCACTCGTTTCTGCTTTGCAATTCTGAGCGAGAACACGTTGCCAGTAGCAAACGGTAACTCACGAAGCCTCGCTGCCTCTCAGGTGTTGGTCTCCGCTTTCCTCAATGCCTTGTCTGTTGACTTAAGCTGGACTTGGAGCACCCAGCCTTCTGGTTTGCTACTGAGAGAGGGGAGGTTTATGTTGTTGAGCCTCCTCCTGTTCAGATGCAGGACAGGCTCGTAATCACTGGCTGCAGTTCAGCTGACGGACGATATCTTTTTCTGCTACGAGTACGCAGTCTCGTGTCTTGTTTAAACCCACGTAGACAAGCACCGATGGAGGCAGTCATGCTGACTCCTTAACGTCCATGGCAGATCTGCCTTCTGGCTAGGGCTGCGGGACGCAGGGACAGAGACAGCGCTTCTGCCCTCTGGAAGGATGGAGCTGCTGACAGGGAGGTTATGGAGGAGCTGGCACGCATTCCCAAGCAGGTGCTGGCCTGTCACCCAGGCCAGCCAGAGCGTTACTGCCGGGGGACAAAGATAGCCGCCCCAGCTCTCGGGCACTGAAGGGAGGAGAGGGCGTGACGTGCAGGGGCAAGGGGTCCCTCCAGCCACGTACGGCCCACGGGAGGGGAGCAGGAGCTGGGCAGGGAGAGGAGCCAGCCAGAGCATCTGCCTGGGAGGGAGCTGTTATCAGAAAGGGGATGAAGGAAGGAATAGGGGATATAAGATGCTGGGGATAGTCCCAAGAGGTTTGGGTTGGTGATCAGCTTCTGCGTCCCTTCCTCCCATTTCTCCTGTGCACTTTCCACAGCCACTTCCGAGGACGAGGTCAATATGTGGATCAAGGGGCTGAACTGGCTGGTGGCAGACACTCTAAGGGCTGCCACCCCCCTGCAGATTGAAAGGTGAGGAACTTGTCCTTGTCCTGCACTTGTTTTCTTTTTTTTCCCTTTTCTGTCCTTTTTTGACAGAAAAAGGTGAGCACGGTGACATCTCATTCCCTCTCTGGGCGGCGCTGACCTGGCACTCCTGCCTCTGCACTCGAGAGGCTTCATCCCGCTGCCCCGCTGTGCTGCATCGTCTGTGGCCAGAGTTGATCTCACATGCGTGCAGGAAAAGGAGCTTTACCACAAACCAGATGTTTTTATGTCTGCGCAGCCGTATTACCTGTAGCAGTTCGGTGCTAGAGGCATGTAGAAGAGAATACCTTTGATTTTTTTGTCTTATCTGCGGACTCACTTTCAGGCAGAGACAGTTTTAAAGGGGAGCATGTTGCCTGCATGAAAATAGGGTAGGCTGCCTCTGGAAGGGGGGCAGAGCCAAGTTCTCTGGTGGGAAGGAGGGCTGTGGGAGTGGACGGCATGGCGTTGCGCATCTTCCAGAGACAGCAGCAAACCAAACGGGCTTGTTGTTGTGGAGCTGGGCTAAGCGCGTGCGTGTTTGTGCCTTTCCATTTAGGTGGCTCCGGAAGCAGTTCTACTCGCTGGATCGCAACAGGGAAGACAGGTAAGAAGAGAGAAAACCCTCGCTTGCACAGACATGCACGCTCATAGAAGGGTTTGGGCTGGAAAGGTTTGCCTTTGACTTGAAACGCCAGCCTTTGCTTTGGATTTTTTGTTGGGTTCTTTAGGTTTTTAATTTTCATTTCCAAGAAACCTTAATTCAAGTCCCAATACTTCCCTGGCTGGTTTTCACTCCATTAAAAAAGCATAAAAATATTGTCTTGTTTCCCTGACCTATTTCCCAGCTGTTTAGACCCAGTAGCACCTTGAGAGCCCGTAGCCGTGAAACACCTTCACCCCCAGCGGGCATCGCCCGAGGAGGCAGACACCAAAGAGCCAACAAGTGGCTGTGGCCACCCCGTCAGGGCTGACCTGGGTTGTGTTTGTTAGTCTCCACCCTGTTTGGTTTATTCTCCTCCTCTGAGGTCCATGAGGCCATGGATCATCCCACTGCTTGGCTTCTAGGCTGATGGGCTGCAGCAGGGCCACTGCTTGTGGGGATCTTGGGTGAATGCTTAGTGATGTCCTCGCAGGTGAAATGTCACACTTGAACCCGTCGTGAGAAGGTAAGGGAAGGGAATTGGGTCATGGCCCGTCATGAGGAGCTAAGGGAAGGGACGTTTCCCTGTCGAGGAGGCGAGTTCCACCACGCGCTGCTTTCTGCCGCTGCTGCGGTCGCCTGCTTTCCCTGGCCGCACGCCGGCTGCCGGTCTGCTCTTCCCGAGGTGCTGTTATTTGCCTCCTTTCATCCCCAGGACGCGCTTTTCCCCCGTGATGTTAACCGAGCCCATTAACCTTTCAGCATTGGTTTTCACATTACTGTGCTCCCCTGGGGCAGGGGGATTCCTCCAGCCCTGCTCCGCAGAGGGCAGTGCTGGAGACATCGCTCACACATCAGCTTGTGCCCCGCGGCTGCGGTGGAGCACCTGGGTCCCATCTGTGTCCCCCCTTTACGTGCCCGGGTGCCCAGGCAGGGCTCACTGCAGAGCACCGGGCAGATCTCTGGGCTCCAGAGCATCCTCCGCTTGGTCCTTGCTGATGCCATTGATCTCACCCTGCTACCGATTTCCACGTTTCACCCTGAGCCCTGGAGTCCTTCTCAGCCTTGAAGCAAGCTCCTGCCAAGAAACCCGCCTGCAAACCCAGCTGTGCCAGGGACATGCTGCTGGGGAGCCGTGGGCGACCGCGGTCAGACAGGTCCGTCCTGTGGGTCGGCAGGCGAAAATCACTGCTCTGTACTCATCACGAGAAGCGAGCGGGTCCTCTCATCCCGCTTTGGTCCCCGCTGCTGTGTCCCTCCCTCCCAGCTGCAGCACGCTGCCCTGTGACAGCCAGGACGGGCAGACGGCCCCGCTCTCGGGCAGCCGGGGGTTAAATTCAACCTGTCTGCATCTGGGAGCGGAGCGGGAGTGCGTTGCTTTGGGGAAATCCCGCTGCACGGGACATTTTTGCCTTTGCAATGATTTATATTGTGGCGTGGCGAGAGCACCGTTGCGTGCATGGGGGTTTTGCGGAGGAGGGATAAACCCTCGCCGAAGCAGAAAGGGAAGGAGAGGCACCTTTAATCTGTTGCAGCTGCTCTGCGTATGCCACGAACCTTTCAGATCCAGGCTTGGGTTTTACACGCGGTGTACTGGTTTTCACTGGTGACTGGGTGTAATATTTCCTATTTCAGCAATGGAGAGCACTGAGGCAGGTGCAGGGGTGGCTGCGTGGGGGTTTTGGAGGATGAATGCAGGAAAAATGGAAAAAATTGGTCCTTTTTATCATCTGGTTATGCAGTAAAACTGATGAAATGGCATCCCGACAGGACAAAAGAGATTGCATGTATAGATTCATCTGCCCGAGGCATGGTCAGCAGAGCTGAAAGCCAGCCTGTTGTTGTTTTTCTTAATATCATCTTTCTATTAGCATTTAGTGGTGGACTTGGCAGTGCGAGGTTAACGGTTGGACTCGATGATCTTAAAGGTCTTTTCCAACCTAAACGATTCTATGATTCTTTGATTTAGAATTAAGGCAGCAAAATACAGTATATTCCTTACCTGTCAACCAAGGGGAGAGGTTTCAATGCAAACTGCTTAATTAGAAGAGCTGCTGCTCCAGCCCAGGCAGCGAAAGGAGCAAAACAGCAAGAGAGGGGGAATGCAGAAAGATTTGGGGTCTCCCCATTTTACAAGCACACGTGCGTGTTCTGCAAAGTAGAGGCAGCAGTTATGGGGCATATACATCTCTTGGATGCAATCTTTGCCCTTATGAGGCATTTCAGCGTTAACTTTGGTGTCGCTGGGCTCTTTGCTTTTGCTTCTCAGCCTGGAAATGGGTTCGAAAAGGGAACAGTGAGTTGTGTTTTTTTTAAAAACACTTCTTTTGCAAACTGTCCTCTGTCCCTTCCAGAACGGGCAGGTTTTTGGCAGCTGAAGAAACCATTCCTGGCATTTGTGTACCCCACGCTCGCCCCGCGCCCCATCTCCTGCGCCGGAGCCCTTTCCTTTCCGCCTTCTCGCGGCTGGGTGCCTGCGCATACCTTCCAGCACACCGCAGATGTTGGCTGTTTTCACTGGCTGCTGGGCCTTTGGGTATTTGTTTTTCCAAGGGAGGTTAGGTGGAAAGAGGAGGATAACAGGATGCTGGGGTTTTTTTTCCTAACTGCTGCGGAGGAGAGTGTTTCACCTCTGGCTAGGAGAGCTGCCCGGGGCTGGGAGCAGAGTTACAGCACTGGAGGCCGGGGCGGGGAATGTTTTCATCCCCTGTGAGAGGGCTGGATCTGTCCTTTGGCCTGTTTGTCATGAAACCTTAAAAAACTTCCGTAGAAGAAATTAGTTTATTTATTTGGTTTTTACTTTCAAGTCTCAAAATACTACCAAGCTGTTTATCCAAGGTCTCCAACACTTTAACACACAGTAAATAAAATCCTTCCGTACCTCATCCTCCTACCGAAGCAGAGGGAAATGCTGGTCACAGCTTTTACAGGGTTTGCCCTTGCCTCTCCCGGTGCTGTCACATCGACGAGCAGTGCCCTGGTCCCACACCTCCCTGTGAAACAGCCCAGCATCACCAGCGCCGGGTGCTGGCTCCAGCGGGTCTCCAGCCCCGTGCCGGTTCTGTTGCCGCAGCCCCTCCTGCTCTTTCTCCAAGAGCTTTTCTGCAGTCTCAGCCCCTCGCCAAGGGGGAACTGCTGCTGGGTGGCCCTGGGGGCTCTGGGTGTCCTGTCAGGCGTCCCACGAGAGCTGCTGCGGGCCGTGGTCCTTGACGCGTGAGGGCATCTCTCACGAGCCGCTGTTGCGCTCCTGGCTCGCTCCCCTCCACATCGCCCCATTTCCCCGTCACCCAGGACCCCGTAGCTGGGACCCCCCTGCCCTGGGGGTTGCACAGCACCCTGCACGTGGCCGTGGATGCTGGGTGCGCTGGAGAAGGGAAAGGGCAGGCTCCCCTCCCCAAAACGCTCACCCTGAGCCCCAGGGGTAACTTCTCCTGCCGGGGCCGGTGGAGGTGCAGGGGGGAGACACCAGCGCTGCTGCTCGTGCTGCGGGCGTGTTGCTGGCTCTGTAGCTCATACAGCCGGGAGGGAAGGGGACCTGGTGCCATTTGCCAGCTTTTTTGTTTTTCCTGTCCTGCCAGCGAGCGGCAGGACGCTGTCTGCACGGTCCTCGGCCGGCCGGGTGCTGGCTTTGGGCACGGCACGGGAGCGGGGCCAGGTCCTGCTCTGGCCGTGCGTGCATCCCGGCCGCTCGCGGCTCTGAGCCCAGAAACAAGGGTGCTCTGTGTCCCGCCGGCTGCGGAGGCCCTCGTCTCTGCAGCGCCTGACACCAGCCGGTTTCTCCCTCTCCCTGGGGCTCCCTCCATCCCTCCGCCTTTCTGTGTCGTTTGACATCACCCCGTTTCCAGGGGAGAGTGTAAAAGAGACGCGGTTCACGCTGCCCCTCCACACCGCTGCAGATGACAGCAGGGCCCCTGCACAGGACATCATCTTCCCTGGCATATTTATATTTGTGCCCCAAAGCCGTAAGCGTTCCCAGGGCCAGACCCGCCCTACGCTTTGCCGGATGGGGGAGCATCCTGTAGGGTCCTGGGCTCCCGCTTGCTCAGTGCGGGGCAAAAGCAGCATCTGTGACTGCTGGGGCAGACTCGGAGGACTTGCTTTTAAGGCAGGAGCTGCCAGAAAATGATTGCACGCAGACCTCTCGGCTTCTTAAATCCTGCAGATGGAAAGCATGCGCATTTTTTTCTCGCTTCAGGGCCGTTCCTCCGTGGGGGAACAACGCTGGAGCAGGCAGGGGCGGCCCAGGGCTCCTTGCTGCCTGTCTCTGCCCGCCTGGGTGCGGATCCCGCTTGGGGTTGGCATCGGAGCCCTCCCCAGTCCGGGAACTGGCACGTTTGGTGTGAAGGGCTCGGGGGAGGACGGCCGCGCTGGCTGCCCTGTGCCAGCGGGGTGCGTGGCAATGGCTGGGGAGCGCGGCTGGGCACGACGTGGCAGCGCTGTGCCTGTGGCTAGACACTGAAAATGGCTTTTTTCCTCTCTTTAGGATAAAATTAGCAGGGTCCAAACCACTTGCAAAGGCTGCCCTCCTCCAGCTCCTTCCACAGGCCAGGGAGTGGGTTTTGGAAGGGATTTGGTCACCCAGCAGCCATGTTGGGGCACAAATACTTGAAAAATGCTTCTCCCCGGTCATTCCCGTAAAGCAGTAGGCAATAAGCGCCTGTTGCAGCATCGGCTCGAGCGGGATGAGAGTGCTGGGACTCGCCCTGCAGTGTTGGGAGCTCGCAGGAGCAGTGCTCGCAGTTCCCACTGGGACGCAGGCACCTCTCTCTGCTCCCCACGTGCAGCGTAGATGCAGAGTTCATTGGGGTGGAAAACGTTCTTCTGTTCTGCCTTTGGTCCCGACCCCGGCACCCTTCTGGGGTCGCGCATCCGTCCTCGTGTGTCACAGATGATGCCCCTTTGGGCATGGCCGCTCAGTGCATGGGCTGTCCGGGGCCCAGGGTGAGACCCCTCCGTCCCAGAGCTGCTGAACGTGTTTCCCCTCTTTCCCCTGCCGAGCCAGGATCTCCGCCAAGGATCTGAAGAACATGCTGTCTCAGGTCAACTACCGGGTCCCCAACATGAGGTTCCTGCGGGAGAGACTCACGGTGAGCGTGCGACCCCTCTGCTCCCCTCGTTCGCGCCGGGGACCCTCGGCAGCCTGTTGCCTGCCTTTGAGCAGAACCTGCTGGTGGTTAAACTCCCACGGCACGTTTGCATATTGCAGAGGCTCCCAGCCTTTCCCGGGAGGGCCCCCACCCACGGCGGCGACTGAAGAGGTGCCAGCTCCCACTGGGTGCCGCACCCTGGCCCGTTTGTGGCCAGCGCCCTCTCTTTACCCCACCCTGCCTCCCCCGCTCCCCTCATTGCTCCTGGCTCCGGTCTCGGGCTTTGCCCTGGTGGGGCAGAGTGCGGCAGGAGAGGCAGCGAGGCCAGCTGGTCCTGCAGCCCGGGTCCTGCAGCCCGCTGCCACCGAGTGACAGGCGGCTGGCTCCGCCAGCGTCACTGCAGACCCAGGAACGACGGGGCGTCTCGTGATGACCAGCCGCTTCCACCAGCACTAAACTCCGAGGCCAGAGGAGAGCATCCGCTTTGGGTCTTACAGTTCCCAGGCACTTCAGATGCTCTCTGCAAACAAAAAATTAAAATGATCCTTTTGTAACTATTCAAGTAAGCAGTAACACTTTTATCAGCGCTGTGATGCCTTTATGTGGGCGAGCTTGGGGAATCACGTAACTTGCTTTAGGATGTGCCTGTGTCCTGGGTACTACGGGGCCCCACTGGCCCCAGCAGAGATGTGCAGAGGTAGGAGGCAACGTCTGGCCAGGCTTTGGCCTTTTCCTTCTCCTTTTCCCCCGGGAATCCTGGCAGGAGCCTCGGGCCGTGCAGAGTTGCTTGTGGCCCCTGTAAAACCTCTGGGGTTTTTTTTTGCCACAGGACGTGGAGCAGAGGAACGGGGATATCACGTATGGGCAGTTTGCACAGCTCTACCGCAGCCTGATGTTCAGTGCCCAGAAAATGGTAAGAGCTGAATTCTCCAGGGCCGGGAAAGGGAGGGAGAGACCATATTTGTTACTGGGCATTCCCTCTTAATTGCCTTTTTAACCTTGCTGCCCTCAGCTAACAGCTTTTATCTCCTACCTCTGGGCCAGGAATGACAGGGAGTAAAGAAGTTATTGCTTTAGGCTGGTTAGCACGGGCTGCGTGGGCTGCTGGGGACGGGGGAGGCGGTGTGGGAGCAGTGGCTGTAGGAAAGCAGAGCTGCGCAGCGCTGGTTTGCTATCCCCGGTACCTTCTGGATCAGTTTGTGCTTTCACACGCGTTGGTGAGATTGAGCGCAAACCTAACGCTTGTGCTTCTTCTTTTGCAGATGGATGTCCCGTTCCTAGAAAGGTGGGTAATTCTCTGTGTTTGCTGGGGAAGGGGCTGTTTTCTTTTGCTCCGTAACGTGCTTTGGTGCCTGCAGCAGCGTGTCAGGGAGGAGGAATGCTGCACACCTCTTGCTTGCCACTGCGCTGCTTGCGTTTTTGCCCTGTGAATCAGCGTCTTTGCTGTAGACACTTCAGCTCGGGTCGGTAAGGGCTCTCTTTCTCCCAGACATCCCACCGAGATCCAGCTCAGGTCAGCCGCCTCCAAAAGCGGTCAGTTGGTTTATGTGAAATACCCAGACCTCGAGCCATCTCCCAGAGGTTGTCCTGGTGGTTGGTGCTGGCTGGCCGCAATGCCAGGGGCTGTGCGGGCTGTGCACGGTGACCTCCCCCTGGCTCCTCTCCAGGCCGTGCCTCTGGTGCCATTGCCAGCTGCCCTGGGCGCATCTCAGCCGTGATAAAAAGAGCTTGAATTTAGACGCGGAAGCTAAAGAGTGAAAGACTTGTTAACTTGTCCAGGTAATTCCCCATGGTTTCCTCTCTTTTTTCTTATAACCATGGAAAAGAGAGTCGGCAGGGACCTCAGCAGACCACCTGGTTCATCCCTCTGCCCAGGGCAGCCAGCACTGCCCGGTCCATTTCTGGGTTTTTTGGTGTTAGTCCCCAGCATGGCCCTTGGCCGTCCATTGCGGCTTGGTACGTTCATGGACAAGTCTTTTGAGATAATCAGCTACAAACGGTCCCCTCCTTCATTCCTTGCCCTGCCTCCTTGAGTCCATGTCCTCTGGATACCTGTAGCTCCATCCTGTCTACAGTCACCCCTTGACTGCCCTGGAGCTATTTAGTTCTTTTCACTCTTATACAAGCCAGACTATTTTTTTCTACAAATCAGTCCCTCTGATGATTTTTGCTGCCCTTCACCAGAGTTTCACGTTGTCATACCCTTGGCAGTGTGGATCCTGGACTGCTCCTGGAGCAGTCCCTGGCTCTGAGATGTGGACGTATAATCTCAGCCGCTGTGTGTTTGCTGTCGTGTCCTCCTCGGCTCTCTCTCCTTGCATGTCCTCCTCGGCTCTCTCTGCTCATCCCGCCCTGCTCTTGCAGCGCTGCTTGCTTGCACGTGCCATGGTGGTTGCAGATGGCATCTCACATGATGCCGGTAACAGTTGGTCGTGATGTGCTGCATGAGTGACCGAAGCTTCTCTCTCTGCTTTTCAGGGGTGGAGAAAGGTCTGAGCACTTCAGGGTGTCGCTGCTGGAGTTGCAGAAGTTCTTGCTGGAGTACCAGAGGGTGAGCTCGACATAGGCCCCGGGGAGGGACGAGGGGGTAGGCACTGGTATCGGTAGGGAGCCGGTAGTCCAAGGATAGCCTTGCCGTGGAGCTGGGGTGATTTGGCCGTGGGGTGCTCTGCCTGGCACGGCCACAACCTGAGCGCATCCTTCCTGGAGCAGGAGGTGATGCAGGGGAAGCGCTGGTGAGGGTAAACCTGGCCGCAGGCAGGCACCCTGGTCAGAAAAGGGACCAAGAGCAGAAGCTCTGAGAGGAGTGGAGGTCCCAGGAGGGAGGAACTGGTCAGTGGAGATTTAGCCAGTCCCTGTGGCCTCGGCTGGTCCTGCAGGTTTGCAGCAGCCAAAGCGTCGTGGTCGCTGTCTGCTCGGGAGCTCTCAGCAGCTCCTGAGGAGCAGCCTATTGATTTGATTGCTGACCTTTCCATTTAAAAGCGAGATCTTAGGTCATTCAGCAAGCACAGCATGCACGCTCGGACATGCACGCAGGCGCAAGCAGTGCGTTTGCGGGTTGCGCAGACCCTTTATTTCGGCTCTTGCCAGGCTCCCGTCTCGTTGCTGCTGTCCTTCTCCCAGAGGACAGGGGTGGCTCGTGAAAGCGCTGCCATGCCTTGCGTGAGAGCGTGGGGCCTCCTGCTTTGCACCGTCCTCCCCATCTCCCACCGCCGCCTCCCTGCCCGTGGTCTGCAGCGAGCGGAGAGTTAACCAGCGAAGAGACGCGGCCGTTTTGGTGGCCTAATGAAAGACACGCAGGGAGAGAGAGAAGCAAAAGGAAGCCGAGTTGGCTTCTGCTGCCAAAGGAGGAGGGATGGCAGATGTGTGCAAAGGAGCTATCGGAGAGGAAAATGCTTGGCATTGAGAAAATGAAGACCACTTAGAAACAGGGCAGATTTCTGCAGTTCTGTGCTATCCCGCATTTGTGCTGACAGTTGAATTCCTGGCAGAGACGGTCTTGCATTAAAAACTGCCTCCTTAACGGTTAAAGCTTCTAGCCGGATGAGCTGCACGTGGTTTTGAATAATACTTTCTGAAATGGTTTCCTTTTTATGTCTCTTTTGGGGTTTGCAGGAGCTCTGGGCTGCAGATACCCTTCAGGTACAGGAATTCATGTTCAACTTTCTGAGAGACCCTTTGAGGGAGATTGACGAGCCTTATTTCTCCCTGGATGAGGTAAGACACCTCGAACGCTAGCGTGTATGGAGCGGGGTGGAGTAGGGTGTGACATCCCCAGTGCGATGGGTGCTGCGGTGTGACAGCTCTGCTGTCTGGGTCTTCGCTGCGGGGTGGTGGTGCTTAAAGGACCACAGCTCCTGCAAACTGCACTGCTCTACGAGAGGAATGTGGTGGGTCACCGTGTTGCACAAGAGCTGGTTGGTGAAGGGAATGACTTCTGGGCTCTCTTCTTGTGCTGAATGTGTGCAGCTGGGAGCGCTCATCAGGCAGTTCATTTGGAGGAGGAAAGGGGCTGCGTTAGGCTTAATGCGCCTTTGAGGCATGTAAGGATCTTTCCAAAGCAAGAAGAGCTGAAAACAAAAGAATACAAACAACTGGAGATGACCATGTCACTGGCACTCTGGACCGACTACCACGCAAAGGTCTCTTGACCCACATGGCCTTAGTGAGCTATTGCCTGCCATGTGAGCTGCAAAATAAAATGCAGAGCAATTAATTTGTCTCCAGCCGGGTCAAAGGATTTGTACACAGATACCTGGCACAGCTCAGAGGATAGGTGGCAATGCCTAAGCTGTGGTTACTCGAGCACGCTGCGTCAGGTAGCTGTGTGCTGTCTTGGTTGCCTCTGGTCAGTCTGTGCTGAGCTTAGAAAATAGCTCCTTGCTTGGTAGCTGCTGACACGGAGGGTGAGATGTGCGTGAAGCTAAACCACAGCACCCGGCTCCTCCGCATCATTAACACGCTTCTGTTTCTTCCTGAGCAGTTTCTCACCTTCCTGTTTTCCAAAGAGAACAGCATCTGGAACTCGCAACTGGACATGGTGTGTCTGGAGAACATGAACAACCCCCTCTCCCATTACTGGATCTCCTCCTCACACAACACGTAAGGACTAGGGGATGGCTCTCTCCACCCGTCCGCTCCCAGCGTCCTCTTCCCCTGTGCCAGGGTGGGATTCTCCTGATTCTGCCCAGTCCCAGTGATGGGTCAAGTGGACTTTTCCAACCCGGGGTACATCAAAGGCCTTCCTCTTGGTGCCCCAGTCCTCCCTCCATCATTTAACCATCAGTGTTTTGCTCTGGTGTTGTCAGCAGCACACATCTGCACAGACTGTGCTTTCGGGTCACTCTGGCAATTTCTCACCGTTAGCAATGTCATCTTCCACAGCCTCTGAGGACAGATGTGATTAAAACCTGGCCATTTTCCTTCTGTGCTGCCAGAAGAATCTTGCGGGAACTGCTTTCTTTGCAGACAGGCTCTGTCTGGGCTCCCTGTTTATGGGATGCAGTGGCAGCACCTTAGCCCAAATGTAAAGGACCGAGAGCCTAAGCCAGCAGAGCAGCCTGGAGGGCAGGCAGCGAGCTCCCGTCTGCCTACGAGAGCTGGTCTAACCCTGCTCTTGGGCTGCTTCTGCCTGGTACGGGGGCTCTTTGTGGCACCAACGCTGATATCGCTCTTTGAGGCTTATCTCAAGAGCCAGCAGCAAGGCTGGACCTCAGAGTAGTGCTTGCAGCCCCTCGCAGGAGGGGCAGAGTTGAACCCCTCACCTGGGGAAGGTGGCAGGTCTGGAGGAACGTGGCTCTGGCCGTTCCTTACATCGCAGAGGCAGGTCTGCGATGTCCCAGCAGACATTCGCACTCGTGGTGAGCATGTTGCTTTGCTGATATCTTCTCTCACATGAAAGGTATCTGACGGGGGATCAGTTCTCGAGCGAGTCCTCACTGGAGGCGTACGCCCGCTGCTTGCGCATGGGATGCCGCTGTATCGAACGTGAGTACCCGGAGCTGGCACTTCTGTTTCCATCATCGCGATAGCTTGCGGGGGTCGGGGAAAGCTTTGCGTGGAAAGCAGGGCTGCGGGTTGACGTGCCAGTGGCAGCATTGTCACCACGATGTGCTGAAAGAGCTGATGGCGTTTGCTTTGTGGGACTGGGTGGTACATGCCTGAGCTTTTGGTCCCCCAGAAAGATCTGGACTTTCACCTCGCTCCTTTATTACCATCCAGTGCGGTTTCCAGCAGCACTTAGGTAGGACATGTCTGTCTCATGTCCGTGTCCTGCCTATATTCCAGCCTTTGGGCTAAGTTTCCCCCATGGGTCTCTTTCAGTGGATTGCTGGGACGGTCCCGATGGCATGCCAGTCATCTACCATGGACACACCTTAACCACCAAGATCAAGTTCTCTGACGTCTTGGTCACTATCAAGGAGCATGCCTTTGTCACCTCTGAGTGAGTACAGCAGGGACCCGGACTTCAGCTAGCAGAGCTGCCAGGAAGGCAAAGAGAAGGTAGAGCCAGGGCTGTAGCAAAGCGAAGCCCACCTTTATCCAGAGATCCGGCACAAGACCACGTGCCTGGGATTCGGTGGGAAGAAAGCATGTTGTTGTGTCTCCCAGCCAAAGCGAGATTTCTCCCAGAAAAAAGTTGTGGGAGGGAAGGCTTTGGGTAAACCCCAGTCGTTTGCCAGCCCTTCTCCACTCTATGCATTGCCAGCAGTGGTGGGGACACTGCTGTAGGGTGGTTACGTTGAATGCTCAAGACAGCACAGATCGCTGTTGATGCAAACTGCTCTTTGAGGGCACAGAGGCCAGGTTTTGAAACGGAGCTCAGAAGGTGTTGGTTCCATCCAGACACCATGCTGGTTCTGACAGCTCTTTTCCTTCTCCTCCCAGTTTCCCTGTCATTCTGTCCATTGAAGACCACTGCAGCATTGCTCAGCAGAGGAACATGGCTCAGAATTTCAAGAAGGTCTTTGGGGACATGCTCTTGACCAAACCAGTAGATATTTCTGCTGACGGCCTTCCCTCTCCAAACCAGCTCAAGAGGAAGATTCTCATCAAGGTGAACTCCCTTCTCCAGCAAGACTCCTAGGTGGAGAGAATGGGGGCAGATGGGGTGAGGGTGTGGGACCAAGGGCAGCTCCTTACCTCTGAAAGGGGTTGGTTGGCTGTGCAGGGTTGGAAGTGGAGACCTGATGCTAAAAACAATTGGAGACAAAAAGCTCTCTTGCTTCAGAGGAGCTGCTGGGAAAAGAGCTCAGCAGCTGGGTGCTGACTTTCTTGAGAGCTTGGGGGATGTTGGTGTTTCTGCTGCAGGAATCACCTCTGGGAAGAAAGGGTGGGACTTTAGTGCCATATGATGATCTCTGTGGCATGGGTCTTACCTTGGATCTTTTAGTCTGGAGGAACCCACTGCAGCAGACCTGGAGTTTTAGTGTTGTTCGCCAGGAAACCCATGCTGCTTTTTGGGTGCCTGCTGCCCTCACGGTGCCTGACCCGCTCTCTCATCCCACAGCACAAGAAGCTGGCAGAGGGCAGTGCTTACGAGGAGTTACCCACGTCCGTAATGTATTCAGAGAATGACATCAGCAACTCCATCAAGAACGGGATCCTCTACCTGGAAGACCCCATCAATCACGTACGTCTCTCTCTGCCACTGTCACCCTGGCCCCGCTCTGTGGGCTCCATAAATGACGTGGTCACTCCGTAAGGCACTGTGTGGTGCTGGAAGGAAGGGCTGTGGTGCAAATGATCTAAGAGGCCGTTGGTCCGTCCTGTTTCTCAGGAGTCTCTGAAGGCTGGGGGAGTTTTTATGCTGGCTCTCTCCTGTGCTCTTCCCTAGGCATCTCCTGTTGGCCCTTGTTAGAGGCAGAAGGCTGAGCTAGAGGGAGCTCTGGGCTGATGCACTGCAGCTGCTCTTGTGTAATCCGTATAGCCTGTTGTCTGTTGCTGCAGTAAGTCCTAGCGATGGCCTGCGTTTCTAGACCTGCCTGCCTCCTACCAAGTGCCTACAACACTTAACACACCTAAACGAGCATTCTCCTTTGTAAAGCGCCGAGCATTCATTTTACTGTGTGCATTTACTTATACACAGTCCACTTCTTCCGCTGCTTTGCTTTGCTGAGGATCTGTCAGGCAAGGTCACGTGCGATCGAAACAGGTTTTTGGAAAATGGGGGAGTGCAGTGGTAAAGCTGCATAACCACCTCCGATATCCTCATCTCTGATATCCCCCGTGCTGAATCCATGCCGAATGTTTTCTTTTTGCATTGATTTGCTCTTCATTTGGTCATCTCCATTTAATACGTGCTGGGGTGTTTGCAGTGTGACCTGCAGCCAGTTTGTATGTAAGAGCTATCACATGCCATTTTTTTGCTACCGATAAACCCGTGCTTTGGATCCGGGAAATGTCTTGGAAGCTCCTGTGACTCCACTGAAATCAGTGTTGTCAGTGACTGTGCTTCACAAACCCGATCACCCCTCACTGCTTGTGCTGATCAAGGAGGGAAGATCCCACAATGGGTGGTGGGCCAGCTTGGTCTTCCTCAGGGGGTCTCTTTGCCCAGAGTTTGTTTCCTTGCAGGAGTGGAACCCGCATTACTTTGTCCTGACCAGCAGCAAGATCTATTACTCTGGGGAGACAACCAGTGACCAAGGAAATGAGGATGAGGAAGAGCAAAAGGAGGTGAGGGCTCCCGTGCATGACGGTGAGTTGTTCCCCTAGAGAAAGGACGTGACTGCCCAAGGGGCTGAGCCATCTCCTCTGCCAGCTGACTTCAGGGGGAGATCCTGTGGTGGGAAGGGTGGGTAGCTGCTTCAGAAACTCCCTGGTCCTGGTTGGAAGACCCCCGAGCAGAGCAGACTCCGGCACCCCGAGCCTGCCCTCAGTAACCCAAGACGGTGGGTTTTCCCTCTGCCAGGTGAGCAACAGCACCGAACTTCACTCCACGGAGAAGTGGTTTCACGGCAAGCTGGGAGCGGGACGCGACGGGCGGCACATCGCGGAGCGGCTGCTGACAGAGTACTGCATCGAGACGGGGGCCCCCGACGGCTCCTTCCTCGTCAGAGAGAGCGAGACCTTTGTTGGAGACTACACCCTCTCCTTCTGGTGAGGGCCACAGGCGCCAGCCCGCTGCTCGGTGTCGCTCCTGGGGTAGTCTTCATCTTGATACCATCTTCAGTGGTGGGGTCCCATTCCCCAGTGGTCCTTGAGCAGGTTTCTCCCCTTTTTCTGTGCCCCGGCATCATGTCAACTCACTGTCCCAGTGCAGAAGGATCAAGTCCCTTGGGACCCTTGCGCGATGGCTCTCCTGTGGGGCAGGAACGCCATGTCCTGGCTGGAGGTGTGCCTGAGGCAGATGCAAAATCTCCACAGATGACCCTGGTTTACCCCTTCCCTCTTCCACAGGCGCAACGGGAAGGTGCAGCACTGCCGGATCCACTCGCGGCAGGATGCCGGCAGCCCCAAGTTCTTCCTGACGGACAACCTGGTGTTCGACAGCCTCTACGACCTCATCACCCACTACCAGGAGGTGCCGCTGAGGTGCAACGAGTTTGAGATGAGGCTGACGGAGCCAGTGCCGCAGACCAATGCCCACGAGAGCAAGGAGTGAGTGCGTGTTTGGGGAGGGTGGGTCATGTCCACTGGGCAGCTGGGACCCCATGGGAAGCCCTCCCAGCTCTTGCTGCAGTCCTTCCTTCCTTGCTGGGGCTCTCTGGTCCCCACTTGCTCCCCGTGGAGCTCTCTGTGTCGCAGCAGCCATGCTGGCCAGCTTTGTCGTTGATGGAGCTAGTTGTCTTGGGAAGCTTAGTGCAAAGAAAGGAGGTACTGGGCTTGGCTGGGATGCCCTCGCCCATGCCACGTGTCACCAAATGGCTCTGTTCCTGCCTGTCCCACAGAAAGGAGAAGACAGCCCTGTTGCAGCATTACACGTATGACGAGGACTCCCTGTCCTCCTTCTGAGGATTCAAGGGAGTCTTTTATGGGCTGGAGGGGAAACAGTACGGCGTGGCAGAGGTGTGGGATGAGCCGGATGTGTGGAGACCCATGCACAGTGACATGTCTTTCCTGAAAGGTGGTACCACGCCAACCTCACCCGGGCCCAAGCCGAGCACATGCTGATGAGGGTGCCACGCGACGGAGCCTTCCTGGTGCGCAAGAGGAGCGAGCCCAGCTCCTACGCCATCTCCTTCCGGTGCGTCCCTGGGGGGAGGGTGGTGGGCGCAGGAGGTGGAGCTGGGATGCTGCAGTGTGTGAAACAGCAGGAGAGGGGACGCGAGCCTGACGTGAGCCCTCCCAGAGCTCTTCTCTCTCCTGGATGGCTCTGGATAAGCCTTACAGCCCCATGGGCGCCTTTAGGACCCTGCTTCTCCTCCCATCTCCCACCTTCTGATGGGAGATGGCTGTGCTCAGCAGCCAGCCCGCGGGCACCTTTTGCTTGGGTGTCTGTATTTTGGCAGAGACCCTCTCTTGCCAGGCACCAAGGGACTTCTCTCTGTCTTTCCACCTGCCAGGGCGGAAGGGAAGATCAAGCACTGTCGAGTGCAGCAGGAGGGCCAGACCGTGCTGCTCGGCAACTCCGAGTTCGAGAGCCTGGTGGACTTGATCAGCTACTATGAAAAGCACCCACTGTACCGCAAGATGAAGCTGAGGTACCCCATCAATGAGGAGACGCTGGAGAAGATAGGGACAGCGGTGAGTGTGGGCAGCCGTTGGAAGAGCTAAGCCAAAGGATGATGGACAGGTCCATTTTGAGCTGGTGCCTTGAAGTGGTGTTGTGTGACCCATCTCTGTGCTTCACAGTCCACATCTCTTGGGGCTTCATGCCCTGTTGGAAACGCTTACTGGCTTGAGTGAGATTTATTGCTGCCCCTCTGACCCAGGTCAGCAGGGAGTGTGGGCTGGGCGTCTGTTTGCCGGGTGCAACATCATCTCTGGCATTGTGCCTTCCCTGGGGCGTTCTCCCTACCTCCCCCAAGGTAGGGGACCTGTTCTCCTGCAGAGCCACCGTTGTAACCACTGGCCCTTTGCTTCCACAGGAGCCAGACTACGGAGCCCTTTATGAGGGACGCCATCCTGGGTTCTACGTGGAAGCCAACCCCATGCCCACCTTCAAGGTACGCTCTCACTGCTTGGCATGAAACAACCTGGAGGCCCTGAGGGTTTAGCAAGTGTCTCTTTATTTTCCAAGAGCTGTATTGTTTTGCACACTCATTTCTAGACCATGCAGGAAGACACGCTCTAGGCTGAGCCTGCAGGTTCCCAGGCTGGGCTGCCTCTTCACAGAATCACAGGATCACAGGATCGTATAGGTTGGAAAAGACCTTTAAGATCATCGAGTCCAACCATAAACCTAACACTACCAAGTCCACCACTACACCATGTCCCTCAGCACCTCATCCAAACGGCTTTTAAATACCTCCAGGGATGGCGACTCAACCACTTCCCTGGGCAGCCTGTTCCAGTGCTTGAAAGAACTCTTGTTCTGAACTCACCAAACTAAACCCATCAGTGGCTCCGGCCCAAAGGGAAGTGCCTGTCCAGGGCCATACCAGACTTATGACCTCTGGTTTGGCATAAATGGGGGCCTTGATTTGTTTTGCAAGGGTCACTAGGGTCTGGCAGCCTCTGGCAGCAGGGCTGGATGCTGCCTGCACACCACGTGCCTCACATCCCCCCCAACAAACACGTCTGTGGTGGGAGGTGGTCTCTCATCCCGTGGGCTCATTGTCCATGTGTCCATCCTCTGCCTGGCCTCATGGGACCCCTCCTCGTTGCAGTGTGCAGTCAAAGCTCTGTTCGACTACAAGGCACAGCGGGAGGATGAGCTGACCTTCACCAAAAACGCCATCATCCAGAATGTGGAGAAACAGGAAGGAGGCTGGTGAGTTTGTCCTGAGCCTCCTTTTTCCCTCGGGGACACAGTCAAACCTTGTGTCACCATCCATACAAAGGTGTGTTCCCTCTAGGGTTGGGTCCGTTTGGGGATTGCCCACAAGCTGCACAGCCCCAAAGCCTCACGAACCCTAAAAGCAGATGCTGGAGGAGCTGTCTGTGCCCTGTGGCCCCCAGTCAGGATGCTCTGGGATCCCGTGGGGGGTGCTGACGATGCCCCTTCCCTCTCTTCCAGGTGGAGAGGAGATTACGGTGGCAAGAAGCAGCTGTGGTTCCCTTCCAACTATGTAGAGGAAATCACTGGTCCCAGTAGCCTGGAGCCGGAGCGGGAGGTGAGCTTGTGCCTGAGCGGAGCAAGGAGGGGTGGTGGGGAGGAGCGGGTGTGCGCAGCCCCCGGCGCTCGGCTGCGCTGCCCAGTGCCGTGCCCAACGCCGTCCTGCCTGTGCTTCGTTCCCAGCAGCAGCTGGATGAGAACAGCCCCCTGGGAGACCTGCTCGGAGGTGTCCTGGACGTGCCCTCCTGCCAGATCGGTGAGTGCCAGGGAGGGATGGAGGACCGGGGGGTGTTGCAGCCCTCTCGCGTGATGTTTGCGGGTCTTCCAGGCCGAAGGGCTGCGGTCTCTGTCTGTCTCTAGGCACCCCTGTGCCTGCTGCAAGTGAACACCGGTCTGTGGTGTGTGCTTGGCACGTGGTGACGCGCTCCGCTGCTGCTCCCGGCACAGAGCGTGCCTCCGCGGCTGGGGCTCAGGCGTGCCTGCCTGCGGCCGAGGAGCACCGGCGGCCTGCCGAGGAGCCGCTCCAGCACGCCTTGAGCCGGCTCTCAGGGGCAGCTGCCCCACGGGCCAGGGAGCTCAGACCGATTTTGTAGGCCACTTCTTCTCTGTAAGGATCTGTCCTCCCTCGCATACGTGTGGTCCAGCCTCCCTGCCGGGCTGCCACGGGCTCTGGGGCTCTTGGGTGCTGGCTGAGCTGGGTCCAGCCCGCAGCTCCCTGCCGTCCCTCTGCTCCTCAGAGCCCGGAGGACGTTGTGCTGCGGGTGGCTCTTACCACCTGGGCGCTTCAGGGACAGAGCGAGGAAGATGCAGGAATGGGAGGAAGATGCAGGAGTGAGAGGAAGAGGGCACTACAAAGGCCCCATGAGGCTTCTCAGCCCCCTCAGAATGCACGCTGCATCCTCGCCTATCAGTTCCTGGGCTCCATCTGTTGCCTCCAGTGGCCATAAATGGGAGCTCCTCCTCTTAGCTGAAGAGTCCCGGGGCAGCCATGAGAGTCCCTCAATGTCTGTCCCCTCTGCGGTGTGAAGGACGTTGCTCAGCATTTCCTTGTGACCTTGCTCTCTGCTCCCTCTCCCCACACAGCCATCCGCCCCGAGGGGAAGAACAACCGCCTCTTCGTCTTCTCCATTAGCATGGCCTCGGTATCGCGCTTGTCCCTTGACGTGGCAGCTGACACGCATGAGGACTTGCTGGACTGGGTGAAGAAGATCCGGGAGGCAGCCCAGACGGCTGACGCACGGGTGAGTCTGGAGAGCCCTTGGCAGGGGAGATGTCTCCTTGCCAAGTCCTGGATTTCCCAGGAGCTGAAGAGCAGGTGGAGGCTGGTGGGGAGGGTGGTGAGATGGCAGCCTGCAATGACTGGCAGAGCAGTTACAGAGATGATGAAGCCAGCGTCATATTTGACAATATAGCAAGGGGTGGTGGCCACGTATTGTGGCTTCAGAGGTTCAGGCTGGACATCTGGAAAGACTGGTCCATCGGGAGGGTGTTGCAGCCTCGGGAGGTGGGGGATCTCCATCCATGGAGGGTGGCAAGGCTCAGCTACAAGGCCACAACTGCTCTGCACTGGTACCAGTGCCAGTCCCGCTCCAGGCAGGAGTTAGGACCCACCAAGGGCCCTTCCCATGAGTGCTTCTCTGGTGACCCCCATGCAGACCCAGCAGACCTGCTGGTGGTTCCCACAGCGTGGGCAGGAGCGGCCACACCAGGCCAGCGCTGCCGCTGACCACAGTTGGTGAACTGGGTTATCCAACACTGCTGCTCCCACCTGGCCCTGACGCCTCTCTCTCCCTCTCTTGGCAGCTCTCTGAAGGGAAGATGATGGAGAGGAGGAAGAAGATTGCCCTGGAGCTTTCGGAGCTGGTGGTCTATTGCCGACCTGTGCCCTTCGATGAAGAGAGTGAGCATCTGCCGGTCTGGTGGCCACCGCAGGCAGTCACCGTGGCATTACAGACCCCGCGGTGTGCCCCGAGGTGCTGCTTTGGCTAGATCTCAGCAGAGGGCAGGTGTCCAAAGCAAGTTGGAACTACTTTACATTGGAGCTCTGGAAATGTCCTTCTCCAGAGGGTGGAAGTTCCCTTCCCCATCCCTCTGTTGCTGGGATCTGTCACCATGCATAGCAGCTGCTGAGGGAATGGGGCTGGGGAGTATCATGCCCGATCACCGAGCGGTTTTGATGCTTTCAGCCATCGGTGTTGGGCACCCAGCAAATGCCCGCCGGGGCAGAGCAGGGTCTGCACAACCTGATGGTGGCTGAGCCAAGGGAGGAGAGGATGGTGTTAGGAAGGGGCCCAGGGTGGTTGAAGTGTCTGGAAAGGGAATGTGCTCCTGGCTTACGCTGTGCTGTTTCCTCCCAGAGATAGGCACAGAGAGGGCCTGTTACCGAGATATGTCCTCCTTCCCTGAGACCAAGGCAGAAAAGTACGTCAACAAGATCAAAGGCAAGAAGTTCCTGCAGTACAACCGCCTGCAGCTCTCCCGCATCTACCCCAAGGGCCAGCGCCTCGACTCCTCCAACTACGACCCCCTGCCCATGTGGATCTGCGGCAGCCAGCTGGTAGCGCTCAACTTCCAGACCCCAGGTGAGGGCAGCAGGAGGGAAGGCGGGCAGGCTCCCGGTGTACCCTGCGCCTCCTCCGAGCCACCTGCCTGCACCCCTGCTAACCTGGTCCTGGCAAACGGGGGGTCTGGGGGGGGCTCTGGGTCTAGGAGGGGCTCTGCAGGGAGCAAGACCTGGTGTTGATGTGCAGGCGCGTGGTTGCTGCAGGGGAAATGTGCTCCAGAGGGCTGGATGGACCCGGGGAGCTGGGCTGAGCCAGGAGGTTGTGGTGCCACGAGGACAAGGTGAAATGGAGACGAAGTAGGGAGTTCCCGAGGTCCCAGGTGACAGGCAGGGCAGGCAGAGGAGGTACCGAAGGGGACGGTGCAGCCCCAGCCTTGGGACAGCAGCTGGTTGCAGGGTCTGAGTCAAGCTCGCTGCTCTGCTCACCTTTCCCCAGCTTCCACTCCCGCTCCTGCCGTGCAGTCCAGCCTTCCCCTTTCCCTGGCCCTTGCCAAACCCTGCTGTGAGCTCAGGGCTTCAGCTGTGTTCGGCTCACCAACCCACCAGAAAACTACCTGCCTCTTTTTTCATTCCTTTTGTGAATTCAAGCGTCTCGCAGGGCGGTTTGGCAAACGCTAGAGCCAGCACAAGGAAAGCTGAAAGGAGAGGGAGGAAAAGAAGGAGGTGACCCATGGAGCACTGGGTAGTTGGGCAGATCGTGCATGAGAAAGTCACCCCGTGGTCCCAGCACGTGCACAGGCTGCAGGGAGGCCATGGTGCACGAGGCGTTGCCAAGGGATGGGCCAGGGCCCCTTGCAAAGGGCTTTCCGCGAGGCACCAATAATCGAGGTAATCTGGCTTGTGGAAAGGGCACAGGGTCTCCTCCCTCCATCTCCTGCCTGTGCTCTCCAGACAAGCCCATGCAGATGAACCAGGCGTTGTTCATGTCCAGTGGCCAGTGTGGGTACGTCTTGCAGCCGGCCAACATGCGGGATGACATCTTTGACCCCTTCGACAAGAGCACGCTGCGGGGCGTTGAGCCGCTCTCCCTCTCCATTGAGGTCAGTACCTCCTCCCAGCGTGGGAGGAAGACTGGGTCGGACCCAGGCGGTTATACCGAGCTTGGGGCGATGTAATGGTTTGTGTGGGTTCCTGGCCTCTGTCTGCAGCTGCTCCTCACCGAATCCCTCAGCGCCTGCCTACGAGCTGTCCCGCAGCGCAGGGTTGGAGAGCCCTCGCTGAAGGGGGAGACCCGTGGGTGCTGGTGAGGGAGGTGCCACCAGCCTCCCCGGGTGCTTGGAGAGGAGTAGCAGGAGCACCCCTGGGTGCTCCCCCCGGGACCCCTCCCACCCGGGGCCCCGTGCCGGCAGGTGGCATCCACGAGCCGCGGAGGTGGCATCCCTGTCCCCAGAGCTTGGCCGGGACTGCCTGAGCGCATGATGGCTCCCAACGGGGTAACACAAGAGCTGTGCCTTGTCCCCTCCTTGTCACTCAGTTGCCCTGGGCTCGATGTTTCCGTGTCCCCTTGCTCACGGCCCCTCTCGGGAAGATGCTGGAGGTCAGAGCGGACTTTTCAGCCCGTTTCTGTGTGCGCTGCTGGTGACAATAAGAGGAGGGGGGCTGCTGGGGGGGGGTACCGGAGGAGGAGGGACTGCGGATGCTCGTTGAATCTTTTTCTTCCTGGATGGCGGGACTGGGGCTGGACCGTTCCCGGGTCAGCTCACAGAGCTGCGCAGCAGAGGCTCTGCAGGGTACGGGACAGCTCGCCAGACAATGCTCCTGGAAGGATGGGAAGGCTGTGGCTGTGCCAAACCAGATGGCCCTCATGTTTGGACCAGCGGCTGTCCCACTAGCCTGTACAGGCACCCCTAGTGGTTTCGGAGCCGAGCTGTGGGTCGGCAGTCTCCTTTGCAAGCCCGTTCAGCTCAAGCAGACCCTGGGGAGGAGGCAGCGGAGATCCTGCCTTTGGGTGCTCCCAGGTTTCTGACATCGTGCACAAACTGCAGCTCCTCTGAGGCCACCTCTGTTTCGGAGTGATCCCACCCAAGACAGCCACAGCCCTTCTCAGTGAGGACGCGCCGTCGTGTCCCATCTGCACCATTGACCCTGTGTCCGCTGTCTCCCTGAAAATGCCCGGCACCGTTTCCCTGCACCGTCTGTTTTCCAAACTCTTCCTGCATCTTGGGTTGCAGCTGCAACCACCACGTGTCAAGAGTCACTGTGCCGTAGCCTGTCACCGTCTCCTTTAAGAGATGGGCTCAGCCTTTTGTCCTCTGCCAAAACTGCCCGATGTCCCCACCAAAGCCAGCTTTCACGGATGGAGAAGCCGTCTCGAGCCCAGCATGACTCAAAGCACATGATCCAGTGTTGGCAGTGCGTCCTTCCCCTGCAGCAGCAGCGTGCCGACAGCACGCTGGAGTGACATATGGCCACTGGCAAGAGGGAGCTGGGATTTCTTTCTCTCGCAAGGAAGCAGGTTGTCATTTGAGTTGAGCACAGACTGTGCTACGAACAGGAGGCAGAGCAGCAGCACAGAGCAGCTCCTTTTCATCCTCAAGCCAAGGCGGGAGGGCCGAGAAGTTTGGGCAAAGAAGGGGGTGTCCAGCGTAGCTCTCCAGGCAGGGGAAGGTGGCTTGGCTTGGCAGCCCAGCTCCAGCTTGGCAGGCTGGAGGAGGGATGCTGTGGTCCCAGGCCTGGCTGTGCAGGCGGCAGACAGGAACCTGGGGCAGTTCAGCTGCCTTTTTTTATGGCTTACACATCAAATCGGTGATTGGTAACACCACAGCAGCTTCCAGGGCTGGGCTGGCTGTCAGTGTCTCGTCTCTCTCCAATTAGCAGAGCCAGGGTGATTTATTTGGAAAGAAAATGTCTTGGTATGCAGACAAGTTTTTTTTTTTTCCCTTTGCTCCCAACTCTTACCAAGTCTCTCCTGCTCTCTGCCCAGGTCCTGGGGGCCCGGCACCTTCCCAAAAATGGAAGGGGAATCGTTTGTCCTTTCGTGGAGGTGGAGGTGTCCGGTGCCGAGTACGACAACGCCAAGCAGAAAACCGAGATCGTGGGTGAGTGGGTTAGCGAAGGGAAGGGAGGGGGAGGCACCGCCACTCCTGACGGCGGTGGGAGCCGTGGGCGCTGCAGCAAAGCCTGGCCCCGGGCTGGGGGCTGCTCCCCTGCGCTCGGCATCAGCCGTGGTGGGCAGGGGGGCACGGCCCTCGGTGGGGGCTGCCCATTGACGGCGTGTTTTGTGACTAGCGGACAACGGCCTGAACCCTCTCTGGACCCCGAAGCAATTCCACTTTCAGGTCAGCAACCCCGACTTTGCCTTCCTGCGCTTCGTGGTGTACGAGGAGGACATGTTCAGCGATGAGAACTTCCTGGCTCAGGCCACCTTCCTGGTGAAAGGCTTGAAGACGGGTAACGTGCTCGGGGAAGCAGGGAGGGGCTGTCATGGTGGTCCTCACCAGTCTGCTCATTGCATCGTTAGCCAGGGAGACGCTGAGTCTCATGGGAGGACACGGTCAGTCCCCAGGCTGGCTCACTCCCTCCTGTCCCCGTGACAGGTCACATCCCCAACCAGGTAAAGGAAGGAAGAAATCATTTGCTAACATCCCTCGGGGCCGACTGCCACTTGAGGGGAGCTGGGGGGTTGGAGAAGACCCCCTTGAGTTCTGTGCCAGGGGACTGACATGTCCCTGCCTGTGCCACGAGTAATGCCGGGGCTGTGTCTGCTGCAGGTTTCCGAGCTGTACCCCTGAAGAACAACTACAGCGAGAACCTGGAGCTGGCTTCCCTCCTCGTCAAGATAGACATTTTCCCTAGCAAGGTAAGGACGTGAGAGCGTCTCGGTCCACTCGCCCCCGCAGCGGCATGACTCTGCTGCCGGCGGGTTGGTGCAGCGAAGCTCAGCATTGCCTGGCCTGAGCGCCTGCAGGACGGCCGAGTTTTCAGTGCTGCACTGTAGCGATGCACGGAGGGCTGGCAGGACGGGAAACGCCGGGCTCGCCTCCTGCAGTGAGCTGGGGCAGGGTCCTGCCTGGGCTGCGTTTGACTTGCCTGGAAATCCCTTCAGCAAAAGCTGAAGGAGGCAGATTTGCTCCGTCCCAGTCCCTGCCTGCACTCTGGGGAAGTTATAGCTCAGTATCACGGAGCCTGGCTGGCCCGGGGCCGTCCATGTTGGCATAAGCGGAGGGCAGAGCTCTTTCAGAGACAGATGTTTCTTTTATTTGTTCACTTAAAATGATGTTGGAGGGAGCCAGCGATGTTTGTTAAAGACAGAGCAGCTGCACGTTGCAAACCCCAAGACCCCTGCACACCCTGCACGGCAGCTCGCAGGGCAGCGGGGCCCTGCAGCAGGACTGCCTTTGCTACGAGACATACGCTCTGAAAGCCCAAGCCCTTTACTATATATATATTTTTTTCTAATCCAAACAGGAGAATGGCGAAATAAACCTCTTCAGTGCTTCAGCCCTACGGGAACGAGCAGGGGATGCTTCCAATCTGCTGGCAAGCAGAGGCAGAGAGGGGTCCTTCGAGTCACGGTACCAGCAGCCCTTTGAGGACTTTCGTGTGTCGCAGGAGCAGCTAGCTGACCACTTCGAGAGCCGGGAGCGAAGGTATGCCAGTGCTCCTTGAGCTCTTCCCAGCATGAGACACCCCCCGCCCCCAGCATTTAGTCCCCTTGGTGCAGGCTGATAAACACAGCCTCCCACTAACCCAGAGCAGAGCTGCGGTCTTCTCTGCTGCGTGGAAACCCTAAATTTCAGCATGAAAGTTGTGCCAGTCCTTGGGGGAGTCGCTGCTTTGGGGTCCATGGGAGTAGGGTGGGACAAGGAGCTGCCACCCCACAGCCCGTGGCACTTTCCCTGGGTGTGGGGGACACGCCGAGCCCCTCGCTTTCCTCCCGTGGGGCAGCTTTCGACACCGGAGCGTTGCCCTTGATCACCCCTTGGTCAGCCTCAGCTGTGTCCCCCTCTGTGCCGCCCTGCAGGGTACTGCGGAGGACCCGGGTCAACGGGGACAACCGGCTGTAGCCCATCGCGGCAGGCGAAAGCACCTCCAGTGCTTGTGAATCTCACGGCACGCTGTGAACTGGTTTCTATGGAAACGGCACTGCTATGGCCTACTTTCAGGCAGCTTTTCCAGTTTCTCTGCTGAAGGGTGTTCCAGTGGAGAACTAAAAAAAAAAATATTGGGGAAAAAAAACCCCCAAACCGAACCCCTAACCAACCCCAAACACCCACCAACCTTCACCATCAAGCCCTTAACGAAGCGCATCGGCGCGTACAGCCCACCAGCCGCCGAGGCGAGAGACGAAACTGTCTATAATCGCGAGGAAAGAGACCCAAAAAAAACCCCAGCCAGCCCTCCGCCGTCGCTGCTCTGCCTGCCTTCCCGGAGATCCCGCTCCCGCGCAGCTGCCGGCGGCCCTTTGCAGCCAGCCTTTGCTGTACCCGTTGCCAGCGCGGCGGGGGGGACTTCAGCGACCAAGGCAGCACGCGTCTCTGTCCTGGCGGCATCGCATCTACCTACCTGTATAGCCACTGCCTATGGGTCCAGTAGTGAAACTCTACGTTTACAAGTCCGCTCTAGCTTTAAACGACAATAAAAGTGTCAGTATTACACGCGTCGTGGCTCGGGTGTCTGGCGGTTTGCCCCCCTGCAGATGTGCTGGGGCTGCGTCGAGGAGCTGGGGTGCAGCCCTGCCCGGGGGAGCTGCGCTGCTCCCTCTTCCTCCTGCCTATAGCGAGTTTGCAGCGACGGGGGGGAAAAATAACCGGGACCAGCCCCAGGTTTAATGATGTTCACTTAAAAGGGTAAAACAAGGGTATGTGCTACAGCTGCCCATGCTTTTCTGAACCGGCCTGGGGATGAGCAGCGACTCATGAGCCGGGTCACTCACTCATGGCCTTACCCCGCAGGTAAATTGTTGTGCTTTCAAGATGAACGTGAGGGTTGTGACTGAGCATTCCCCGCTCCTGGACAAGCAGACATCCCCCTGCGCGGGGCAGCTCTCGCCATCGCCCGGCATTAGCACTGGGCGGAGGGCATCCCCGCTTCAGCACCCCACGCCCCGTGGGCCTCCCCAAACCCGAGCGCAATCACCAGTCGACTCACGTTCGTCTTTTACGCTCTTTATTTAGGAACAACCAAAAATGTCTGGTTTCATTTCAACAAACTGTACAAGCAAGCTCTTCCCCTCGCCCACCCTCACATCCACATATACAAAAGGAAGGGAAACTTGCCGTTCACTTCTCAGAAGTGGCATTGTTGCTACAGGGAGTTCTTGCCCTCAGAATAAGAGCAGGTAAAGTCCATAGCAGGTACAAGCTACCCTAGCCCTAGTAATAGCCACAGCCCACAATCACAGGCAGCTTCACTTTTTTTTTCTCTTTAAAACCTTTACCAAAAGTAAAAACTATTTCCTGTCTCACACGATTGCCAAGGTGACCATCTAAAATTGTGGTCTTAAAAAAAACACAATAATAACCCCACTGGAACCCCCCACACCTCCCCGGTACAAAGACGGTTTACACAGCAGAGCCCTTGCTCTGCTCCCTAGCTGCACGGCCACCCTTATGAAAGGTCCCGTTGCAGCTACAATTACATTTTCCTTTGGATAAATCCAAGCAAAAATTCCAGGTCATTCAGCACCAGCATGATTTCTAAATAACAATAATTAAAAAAAAAAAAAAAAAAAAGAGACCCCATTAGGCTGACTTTGTGGTCTGCTGAGAAACAAAGTGATCAACACGCTGTTCCCAAAGTCTCTCTTTTAGTGCAATGTTAGTATGTGCAAGGGGAATCACAGCCACGTACCCATAACACCACCACGAGCCAGATGGGGCAGAGAGAAAGTGCAATTTTAGCAAGAAGTTTTCTATGCCATGGATTCCTAGCCCAACCTTCACTAGCACCAGTAAGCAAGAGTCCTCCTAATACCACTCTCCATCAGTACAGGGAAAAAGTGGCTTTAACCGTGCCATCAAAATATGGCCAACGTCAGCCAACAGAGCACGCTTTACTGGAACAGGCAATAACAAGAAAACAAAACAAAACAAAAAAAAAATCACTGCTTAGGTAACAGAGCTCCCTTGCTCTGCTTTAAAGTTTTGCGATGCAAATCCAGCATTCCTGGCAGGGACCACTGCCAGTAAACATACAGCAGAAACTAAACTTGCAAAAAAAAAAAAAAGGTACAGCTTGCAAGTGTCTCATCCCCCCATTTGTAGTGTTGCCTAATCTTACCCTGCTGGTTTTGTGATCAACTGAGACATTACAACAGAGGTTGCTGCAGTGAGCTGAATCACATCAGGCCACCGACTGATCTGAAAAGAGCGAAGCCAAAATTATCTGCGCAACAGGAGAGAGAAGGTTACAAGCATTTTAAATACTATCAACTTGACAGGAAGGTGCAGCATCATGTTAACTTTCTAATTTGTGCCTAAGTGCTGAAAATCATCTTTCTCTCTTCCAGTTCCCAGTGACCCAGCTTCCAAACATCACCTTCCGATCAGGTTGCCTTTGTAACGTCTCCAAGAGAGGGGTTGCAGGGAAGACAGAATACAACACTTCTACTTGTGACCAAAAATTGTTGCTTTTCATTAAAAAAAAAAAAAAAAAAAAAAATATATATATATACCCAAAACCCTAAAAGGAAAACCAGCCTTCTACATCCTCCTTTTCCTCCTGAATAGACAGGGGACACCTAGCAAAAATTAACCAAGCAGATATCTTGCAGCTCTAGCTTCTGTGCGAGCGTCGCCTGGGCAGGTTAAGGCTCTGCGTTCAGCTGTGGGCTGACTACGGGGTTTCTCATCACAGCCGCCAGCAGCTACTGCTTTTGCCGGTGGCTTCTCGTGGTGACCAGCGCAAGCCCCTGGCAGGGAGGGGACATGCAGCTGTGCTAAGTAGCTGCAGCTGGAGCTGTGCGGGCATGCCATGACCACCGCGTGCCATGCATCGAAGCAAGTGCCTGTGCCCATTCCTCTTGCCATGGCTGCGGGTCTGATGTGCAGCAGCGCTCAGCTCTCAGGCAAGTGGAAATAGGAGCCTATAAATCATGGTTGGTTTAGTGTTCTGCTAAAAAAAAAAAAAAAAAAAAAAAAAAAAGGAAAAAGAATGATTTCCAGGATGCTAGTTAAGGAGCTGAAAAATAAGCTACCCAAATGAAACACAGAGCCATGTCTAGAAATCTGACGGCAGGGCCTGCTGATAATGCATAAAGTAACTCTGTTCCTTGCATCAGGAGAACCAGCAGTCCTTGACACGAGCGAGCCAGGTACAGCACAAATCAGGGTTTCGGGTTATTAAGCAATTGGATTGTGCCCTTAATCTAAGCAGCCTCAGAGACATAAGTAACAAGATTCACATGGATTAAAAATGATGGTTACTACTGTGCCTGTCAAGCCCAAGCTCACACACAGCGGATGGAGGTGAAGAATTTAATTTCCCTTCCTCACTGATGCTGGCTACACGACATCTATCTTACGTCCCTCCTTTCAAGTCAAGATATTCATCTTTGATTAGATGATGATAAATATGCACACACTGTGTAGAATTGTGGTGACACTTCCTCTTAACACCAGAAGAGCTGCTGCTGGGACTGTCAAGCCACCTCTCAATTTTTCCTTTCAGTTTCAGATGCAAATACATTTCTAATGTCCTGCACCAAAACCTGAGTCTAGTTGTAGATGACACCTGCTTCTCCTCAGCTTCAAAAGCGATGCAATAGGGAAACAGAGGACCACAGAGCTAAACTCTCAAAAATCTTCAGCTTATACTTTCATGGAGATTTCAAGTCAACTAAAAAATGCAGATGATAAGGAATGTAGGAGTTAGAAAGGGAACTCGATTACTTTTTTATGTTTTTGTCTCTAAATCTCACTCTCCCCATGCAATGGGACTTGCCAGCCCCATCGTCACGTCCGAGGGGAATCTGCATGGAACCACTTTTTAAAATTCCTCTGACCCAAAAGAAAGAAAACTCCTGCTGTGCTTGTATGAATGCATGGAGACAAAGCTCAAAAACCTCAGCAGCTTCCAACCCTCAAGGCTGGTTTTTCTGTGTACACCGGGAAATTCTCCCTCTAGCTCACAAGAGTTCTCTTTTCAATTTTTCTGGAAAACTGGCCGAGTACAATCCAAGTGCAAAAAATTTCAGCTAGTGCATGGAAAAATGATTTGAAGGGACCAGTTCATACCATAGTCCTTAAGCATTTCTGTAGATGGAGCGGGGATCACTCTTCCAATTAGCCATAGGCCTTTAAGTGTACACCAAAAATCCCACAGAAAATCACCTTGAATGGGCAAACTACACTTCCAACATATTTATATAGCAACTAGTTAGTAAAAGTGTACATTTTTAATGTACATCTTAATGCAATAAAGAATCAATGGCATATCTGAACTCTATATATGTGTACTTAAATAAACCTGCATGTACATAGACACTAGAGAGTAAATTGACCTACCTGTATTTGTTCTCTGAAGGTAACACCGTACATACTCTCATACTCTCGGGCCACACGACTCCCAGATCTGCTACCTCCGCCTCTAGGACCACCCAGATTCTCCCGTCACCTGTGACATTTCGGGGTGTGCAGGATTGCCCCCCGCGAGGACGAACCCCTGGGGCTCTGGCTGTCTTCGCAGTGCAGCCGCCCCTGCTCTCCCAGAGGAGAGCTGCAGGGACAGCGCCCGGCTGAGCCAACATGAGGCCGAGGTGGGACTGCTGCCAGTTATGCCTCCAACTGCGGCACGACCAGCAACAGCGCTTCTAAAGAGAAAGAAATTTAGGGAGCCTGGTGTCACAGCAGGGTGCTCCGGGTCGCCACCACCTCTGCTCGCAGCGTTTTGGGGAGGGTTCGTCTGACTGCTAAGGGATGGTTGCAGCGCGGATGTCTGCACCTGAGCGCGTCGCCCCGGCTCTCTTTAGGGTGCAGGTCATCTCCTTCTGAAGCAGATGCTCACGCTTGGCCGTGGGGGTTACGCTGTGTGCCAGGGGAGCCAGGCGAGCTCCGGCACAGGCACCTACCACGGAGGCACGTACCGCCAGGCGAGAGGAAGTCCTCTCTCTTGCAAAGCACTGAGCAGATAAAGCCCCTCCTAGCAGTTGAACAAGGCGGCCTCTTAAAGAGGGGTTGAAGAAAGAATTGGAAAAGCAAGGGCAATTAAAGGTAGAAATCAGACACCATCTTTGGAAGAGGTTCTGAAAGAGCTTTTTTGGTTTTAAACCAGATTTTTTTGTAAATCTCTGGATCCGATCCTTTGGGGCTTGCTACCCACCCTTCTAATAAATATCATTTACCACCAACAATAAAGTCTCCCACATTAAAAAGCTCTCACTAAATAAAAACCTTCTACTGAAAAAGCTTGGCTGAGTTAGCTTGGCAAAAATAAGGAGCTATGACTACTCTCCATAAATACATCAGCGGATAAACACCAAAAACTATTTAAGTTAAAGGACAATGTTGGCTCCAAAACAAACCAGGAATGAACCGGCCATGAATTAATTCAAACTAGAAATTTAAATAAAGTTTCTAACCATTCAAAGGCAGTGAAGTTCTGGAATAGCCTTCCAAGAGCAAAAGTGAAGGCAAGACATGGAACCAATTTTGAGCTGGGATTTGATTAGTTTGTGACAGAATGGTCTGACACAGCATTTGGCTGGACTATTCATCTCAGGAGTTTCCCTTCTAGACCTTGTTTTCTATTAGAAAAGAACATTAAAAAAATCTTCAAGTAGTTGTATCACACAGCAACCACCCAAGACAACGTGGACATGTTAAAAATGTACTGGTACTGGGAAGCAGGAAGGTTAACTGGGAAATTTATTTTGCTGTTTCACCAGAACTATTGCAGATGAACTGGGGGGGGGGGGGAGAGAAGAAAAAAAGATTGGAGCAAACACTTGAAGTTACCAGCGCTGCTGCAGGAGGATCTGTCATGTAGGGCTACAAGAGGGAAACTTCCTGATTGCAGAAGAGCTGCTGCCTCGCCGATCCCTTGGAGACAACAATGACTTGAACCACTCACAGCAACGCTGCGTATTCTCTGCGTTTGTTCTCTGAAGAACAGCTTGTTCTCTCTGAACAATGAAAAGGATTCCAGGTCAGGATGGAAAAATTATTATGTGCTAGTTCTCAGTGATTAAAGGGACACTTGGAGATTTAACAGCCTGCTACAGTCAGTCTCCAGGAGCACAGGGGAAAATATTCTAGCCAGGAAGGGACAAATGACACCAAACTCCATCTCCTGGGTTGTCTGGGTCTGGGAACCTGCTACTTATCGGAGAGTATGCAATGCTAAAGCTAACTTCATCTGTAGGGATGAAAAATCTCACTCAACTCCTGCTGAACTTTAATGCAAGACTGGCAGTTTTCTTCTCAGATACCTTTTCTTTCCTAACACACACACACTTGTATGCCCGCAAAGCCCTTCATTGCCAGGGCTTAAGGACCAGAAAGGGTGGAGAGGATATATGCAGCCATGCCAACCTTTAGAGAACAAACACCTTAACGGACAGATGAAAAAAAAAAAAAAAAAAAAAAAAAGTACTGTGCCATGATAGTCCATATCTAAGCAATGACCTTGTTTACACAATGTCTGAGATTCGTTATGCTTGTATAGGCATCGGTATATGAATATGAAATCTGAAAGTCTGTTGACTGGAAAGCAAACAAGAGCATCCTATTTCCTGGGTGTGAGCTGAGCCCCCGCCTCCGCCAGCTCTCAGCCATCTCCTCGGCTGGGCCACCGAGAGCTCTGCAGTAAGTGCCCAGTTTTTGCACGTGCGCTCTCTCATGTGCTGTGCTCAAAGGTCTCATTTATGGCAGTGCTTTATCACCACGTCCTGCTCCTGAGGTTTGGATCAGGCCAGCCCATGGGTTTCTTAAAGACCAAAAATTTCTTCTCAAGGGTAAGAGCGGATCCTCCAGGGCTGGTGGTTTGAGTTCAGTCTGTTTCTGAAAAAGAACAGAGGTGTCAGAGATGCTCCGGCTTGCCGCAGGGGCCTGCAACCCTGGTGGGGTGCTGGGTGGGGAGGAAGGGGCGCAGGAGTGTCTCGGGATGGGCAAAATCGTGAGCCTTGATGGATTCAGCTGCAGAGAAAGGCCAGCCCCTTTCAGAGGGGCCAGGAAACCCAAAATTCTCGTGGGAGCAGAGCTGGCCTTTGACCAGTGGCAGGGCTAAAGTGGGATGCAGCCCGTGGCAGTCCGAAGCTGTGCACCCTCGCTGAGCACCTCCTGCCTCTGTGCCACGAGGGGTGACGGGACTGCCTCACACTGGCTGGCATAAAGCCACGCTCAGAGGGTGCTAGCAGGGGCACGGCCATCGCCCTGGCATGGGCACAAAAGCTGACCCACCGCCCCTCCCCAAACGGCTCCCACTGCAACGCCTCCCCAGCCCGCTCCTGCGGCCGCAGCGGCTCCCCAAGCAAAGCGCACGGGGCAAGGCACATCCAGACCTCTCGGCTGCAAGAAGGGCAGGGCCCCATTCAAACCCCTGCTCCATCTCCTCTGCGTTAGACAGGGGAGGGAAGCAATGAATTTTAGTGGATTTTTTTTTTTTTTTTTAATTTTTTTACGGCCTGCAGCCATGGCAGAAGTGTGCGCAGGGCTCCAAAGCAAGGCAGAAGGGCTGGAGAAGATCCCAGCTGCCCAGCACGCCGGCAAGGGGCTGCATGTGCGGAGCAGGCGAGGGGCTGCGCAGCCCGCGGCAGGACAGGGCAAGCGCTCAGCCATCCCCATCTGGTGGGAACCCCGCCGGGGAGGAAACGGCCCCCAGCTGCACTTCTGAAGAGCCCATGGAGGACTTGGAAACCACCTCTCCTCTCCTTCCACACGCACGCGCACCTTTCAAAAGCGAGTCCTGGAGGAGGGGTAGGGCCAGCAGCTGTAAACACCAGCCCTCCACGTCCTCTTCCTCCTTGCAGCCTCCATCTTCAACACCCGAGCCTTTCCCCGCGCCAAACAAGGATGCTCACATCTGGAGAGCTGGCAGCGGGAGAGGGAAGGGAGGAGGCTCTTGCCTGTGCAGGCAGGCAGGGGTTACGTCTGCTGCCCGGGGCCAGGGGGAGGCATGGAAGGAGCCAGTGACATGGGGGACAGCAGCCAGGCCCCTTCCTTCCCAAATACCCATCCCCTTCATACATAAACCCAAGGGCCACCTTCACCTGGGGCAGATACAGGGACCAGACACTCCCGCTGGTTTTACTTAGGCTTAAAATAAAGCCAGGATTTGGCTTCAGAATGGAGCCAGCATCCAGTGACCAAGGCAGGCAGGGGCAGGCAGGCAGCTGCACTCACGGCATCTCACCGGACCCTCCTCATCCTCCTTCCCTGACCCCACTCTTTCCCAGGGGTTTCCTCACCACTTCCTCAGTTAAATCCCAAACAGCAAGACCGGACACTAAACCCTTCCCTATAACCTCAATTTCCCAAATGGGAAATGCTCAGTGCTCCATGCTCGCCCAAACCCTCCCGCAGAGCCAGCCCTGCCCGAGGCGGGGGCCTTACCAAGCCGCGCGGCGGGCGGCAGGCTGGGGGTGTCGGGGGTCCCGGCGCTGCCTTCCTGGCCACCCGGCTCCCACGACTCGCTGCTCTGCGACACCTCCGAGCCGGCCTCGCAGGGCCCTTTCCGGCTTCCCGCCATGTCGCCGGCCTCCTCGGGGACGGCACCCCTGCTCTCCTCCTCCGCCTTCACCGCAAACCACACCTTGAGCTGCTGGGCGCTGAGGTGGGAGCGCTCGCAGAGGCCGGGCAGGTCCTCCTCCCGCAGCCCCTTGTGCTTCTCGTAGTAGTCCTCCAGCACCTCCCGGCCGGCGGGGCTGACCTCCACCAGCCCCGGGGGGAAAACCCCCCGCCTGTAGTTCTCATACCACTTCAGCTGCCCGTTCTTGTAGCCATACCGGCTGTCCCCGAACCAGCGAATGACCTCGGCCCGCGGCAGGCCCGTCTGGGACACGATGGCGTCGTACTCCTGGTTCGTGGGCCGCTGGGTCTGCACGAACATTTGCTTCAGCAGATGCCGCTGCTGGGCCGTTTTTTTAAAGTTCAGTTTGGTTTTCGGAGGGGTGGGCGGCCGGCTGGAGCTGCCATCCCCTTTCTCGTTTGCACCAGCACCCGGTAACTCGCTTTTGCCGTTGGACTCGGTCACTCGGAGGTTTTTCAGGTTGATTTTGATGGGACTCACTTTCCGCTCCACCGAGTTCGGGTTGTTGCTGGAGGCGTCGACTGAGCCATTTTCGCTTGCGGCCCTCAGCTCATCCGAGGAGTCTTCCCCTTCCCCGCCACCATTTTCGGCCTCCTCCTCCTCCTGCCGAGCCGCCTCCTCCACTTTCTTATTTTCCTCCGCCACCTTCTTCTTCCTCCTCTCCGAGAACCAGCTATCAATCTCCCTCCGCGTCATCTTCGTTTCCCCCCTCAGGCGGTTCACCTCTTCCTCCGCAGGAAGGGGATTTTGGGCAAAACTGCTCTCCAGGGCCTTCAGCTGCTCTGGCGCCCGCTCTTTGTACTTGGTCGGCGTGAAGTCGGGAGCCTGGTGCCATGACTGCCGGCGCGGTGGGTGGTGAGGGGCCGGCGTGGCTGCTGCCACCACAGGACTCAGCTCGGCTCCTCTGGGCGAGACGTCGAAGGTTATTTCAGGCAGGGAATCGAGAGTGCTGTCTCCAGGGAAGACGGCCCGGCCGCCTCTCACGTTCCTGTAGTGGTACCTCCTATCGCTGAACCATTTTCGAATCTCCTTGGTGGAAAGGCCCGTGATTTTTGTCAGCCGCTCGACTTCGGCCTGGCCAGGGAACTGGTTTCTGCAGAAGCTGCCTTTCAAGGCTGAGAGCTGCTCATGGGACTTCTTGTTTTTGTACACGTTGGGATCCAGGAAGGTCTGCGAGGAGATCGCCGGGCAGGCGGTGAGCAGCGACTGGCCGCTGTTGACCACCTTCACCCCCGACGCGCTGCTGGAGCTCACCGTGCTGTGCTGCGCCGCCGGCTGCGGCTTGGGGACAGAAGTCACCGCTAAGGTGAAGGAGGAGCTGGTGCCCTTCAACCCGTTTGCCATGATGGGCTGCGTGACCAGCAGCCCCCCAGTCCCCTCCGGCTGCCCCACCACGTGGCCTGGTAAAGTTGCCTGAATAAGATGGGGGACGCTCCCAGGATTTGCAACCAGCGGTGTGTTCAGAACTGTAATGGTGGGTTGCGGCACAGACTGAATAACGGTGTTAAACATCTTCTTCCTGGCATCTTCAATCTCCTCCGGTGACCAGCTGATGCCCTGCTTCAACCTCTGGGCAGTGAACCAGATCTTCAGCTGCTCTTCTGGGTACTTTGTCACCACGGTCAAGTAGCAGAGCTCAGCTTTCGTGGGGTAGGGGAACTTGTGGAAAGAGTTTTTGAGGAAGCTGTTGGAGTCCATGGCAGCGTTGTACGTTGGAATGCTGCTCAGGGGGATCATCACCTTGGGAAGGGACTTGGACGTAGGTAGCTGCTGATGCAAGGGGGGTTGCTGCTGCAGTGACACAAGTTGTGCAACACCCGCCTGCAGAACAGGCACGTTTCCTATGATGGAGCCATTCACTATATGAGATGATTTTGTTGAACTTGCAGTGGGCTGGCTGACCGGCACGGACCCGTTTGGGAATGAATGCTCTCCATCTTTCACCTCTGACTCACTGCCCAGCTGACTTGAAACATTCTCCTTCAGTGTGTGGATTTTTTTGGCCTCCGGTTTACCTTTCATTATCTTCATGATGGGGGTTTTGGTAATGATAATTTCAGACTGGCCGTCCACCCCTTCTTCAGGGACCTCTCCCGGAAGGTCGTGACTGCTAGTGGCCTCACAGAGACTTTGCTCCACAGTTGTATGATTGTCCTGCTTAGCCACCCTCCAGATGAAGCTCGTTTCGCCGGCGTGCGACTCTGCATTGTGGTGCGAGAGCCCTTCATGGCTATTTGCCAGAAAGTTGCACGCAACACATGCAAACGCAGGGTCTTTGCTAAAGTCTACGTGCTCAGAGTCCAAGTGCCCAAAGAAGTGATGAACGTCTTGAGATCCAAAGTCACACGACTTGCAGATATAAGTGTCACCATCAGCAATACCGCGGTGCCCATTAGACAAAGCTCCATTATTACTGTTACTGGCACCAGCATCACTAGCTGCTGGCCCTTCCGCAGGAGCATCTTGTTGCGTTCCTTCACGATCATCTTCTACAGTGTCCAGTTCAGTCTCCTGAAGCACCAGTGTTTTTACTGGTATCATGCAGGGAGTTGTGGATTTTCTTTTGCTAGCCATCACTACAATTGATCCAGATGATTATTTTTCTTTCACTTAAATGAAATTAGAATTTAAAAAGCGCTATTGCAAGTGCTCTGTGGTCTAGATTCCAGCAAATTCATGATGTCCCAAGGAGCTGGTGTCAAATGTTGACAAATGTTCATATTTGCCGCTGAACCTGAGGACAAGGAGAGGGAGGAGGGGTTAGTTCCCTTGGCATTAGACAAAGCACAACTGTCCTGGTATTTAACTGTTTCACTCGAGAAATCATTTTCAGCCTCTTTTGCTGGAAAAATTTAACTTGACCTTGGATTTACTGTATTTTCACACATACAACCTGTGAATTACCTGTTTAAAAACAAACACACAAACATGCCTCTTTTACAGCCCACATCAAATTCTCATCCAAGAAGGAAAAATGCCAAAATTTCCCCTCGCCCTGCCTGGCCCAAGACCCCTCACCAGTATTTCGGCAGGGAGAACCGTGCCTGGGCTCCCTGCGCGCCCAGGCTCCCGGCTCGGCGGCGCACAGGAGGCGAGATACCAGGCAGGGTCACCCTGGGAAAGCTGCCTGCTTTCCATCAGAAAAAGCTGATGAAAAATCAACACATTCCCCACAGAACATTTTGATTTCTTCAAAATTGGCATTTTCCAACCATCCTGTTGGGAAGTTTCTCGCCAGCTCAAAGCACCGTGCCCGTGCCAAGGGCCTCTGCCTGCAGAGACGCCTGGAGCTCCGCTGCAGGGAGCAAGAAGGCTGCAGGCAGGTCGGTGTATTTTAGCCCTCCTTGCTCAGCAAGCCCGCAAAGCATTTGTGAGATTCCCTCCCCACCGCGTGCACGCTTCGTTACTGTTTTAACAGCATCTATTGAGTCTTCATCTGGAGCTGCAAGAGAAGGTAAGGTCCCAAAACTCAAGGCAGCATCACGCACACGTTCCTGGCTCCCAGCCTTCCCCTCCCACCACCTTTGCAGCTTTTGGCATTCACACAACTCAGTGCGCTGGGGGGCATTTCCGAAGGAAGTGTAATTTCTCTGCAACACAAGCCCATTTTGTTGGGCTTAGGGTGACCAGAGATCTGTCACATTCTTAAAAAAAAAAAAAAAGAAAAAAAAGAAAAAAAGAAAGGAATAATTTTTTCTCTTTTTTTTTTCTTTTTTTTTTTTTTCTTTTTTTCCTGCAGCTAAAGCAGTTCCCAAACTGCTCCAGCCTGTGGAAGGCCAGGGCATTAGCCACAACCTTATTCCTGGCCTGATGTAGCTTCACCATCTGCACAGTGGATGCTCCGTGCCCGAGATCACGACCCGAGGGCAGTGAAGCTGTCTGCTGTAGCTGGCACCAGGAGTCACTTGCCTGGTAACAGTCCGATGACAGGGAAGGCAGCACATCTGAGGGAGCAACATCTCTGCCTTAACCTCTCTGTCAACCTTTTATACCACAACTCTGCTTTTTTTTCTTTTAAACACAGGGATAAAATGGTATTTTTCCAGATTGCAAGGTCACTTGGAAGCATATGGACGCACTGATTCATATTACAAAGACTCAGTGCCAGATTTTCCTGGGATTTACAGTAACAGCGACGGAGCTTTATAAAAACACTCATAAAAACTTGAACTTAAAAAAACCTCAAGAACAACTTACCATCCTACCAGATGACTCACAGAGGTAACTCCTATCAGTTACAGCAGCTGTGCACCAGTAGCTTTCTCATATCAGATATTCTGAGCTGATCTCATGCACTGAGAAATGCAGATCGGGCAAATGACTTCGTGGTGCTTATGCAATACCTCCTCTGCTTATTTTTGTCGGTAGCTTTTAGAACAGAGGAGTGAAAGGTCCTAATGCAAAAAATCAAATGGAGGAAGTACAATTTGACCTCCCTAACTTCATTAAAAATTTTTTAAAAAATTGCTCTGAAAGCTGACATCATTTTTTCCAAAGAGGAGAGCCTAGATGGCCGACTCTGGCCTCAGCAACTCTCAGGCACCGTTTAAAAGACTGATGGGAAAACATAACTTCCCGTTAATGTGGGCTGATCTGAGATTACAAAACAGTCCTGTAAATAGTGTTAGTCATCACTGAACTTGGCATCAGAAAAGACTGTTTGCTATGCTAAAGCTTCGTGAAAAGCTAGAAGTTATAACTTAAAAAAAAAAATCTATAAATAAAAAAGGTATTAAAGCTGTGATCTTGATTTAGACAGTGTGAATTGCATGCTCTCAATACCTGCTTTATGCTGCTCTCATCCCACCTTTTCGTGGTTAGTCTTACCCTCTGCAGAGGGCCAGAAAGTTATTCATTAGCATTAGCAAGTCAAATACTTGGATGACTATGAATGGGCTTTGCTATTCAGAGGGGAACAGCATCCATTTGACACCGATCCCAAGATCCTCATTTTTGATGCTAAGTTAAATATTACACAATCTAGCAGGGTACGATGACCTTTCCAAGTCGAGTCAATTAGGAAAAAAACAATAAGACCAGCCTGAAGGCTACAAACTATAGCTTTAAAGGCTGAAAGGAGTTTCGTGTCGGGGAAGCAACGGTAAAAGGGAATTATTTTTTAATTTGATTCTGCAGCTCTAACACAGGCCAGGGAGAAACTGCTGGGCCCTCTGCAAGCTTTTTCGTTTCCAGCAACCTTCTGATAGAGATCCAGTTCCAGAGTCTCCATTACTGAGACAGCTTGAGTCCGAGACGGATCTTACCTAGTATTTATAGAGTCGCCAGATATCAAAAAGATGATTTTTATCTGTCAACAGAGTAAATTTGATACAGAGCGACTGAGATACACAAAGACCCCCATTGTGCCACATTAACAGAGTGCCTCTCCCAAGCACGCCGTCACTATTATTTGGGGTAAACGTGAATGGCCTGACCCACCTACGGAGAACCTAAAAGCTCTGCATTTCATTTACCAGCACATTTGCATCAAGCTCCTGCTCTCTCCAACAACTTTCGTTAAAAATGCAATCAAAGCGGCCCCAGCCGCCACAGCTCTCCTGCTGGGGCTCCAATATTAATGCCACCTGAGAACACAGATTGCAAATTTAGCTGGAAGTGAATCACAGTGCCAATTTACTGGGAAAAAAAAAATTTAATCAAGTGTACTGTTTGTCCGTTTCATTTCCATGGAACAGTTGCATAACCACATGTTCAGAGCATGTTTTATTCACTGCTCACCTTCTGGAATGCACTAATACTTTAATACACCACTAATATATAACAGAATGGATAATTCACCGATTTCTCCGTCATTAAAGGAAGCGAGGTTGTTTTAACGGATAGGGTAAATTAATGGCAGAAAAATTAATCAATTAAAAAACAGCCTTACAACGGAGCTCAGTATACCACCACTGCAAACGCCTCAGACCAATCTGTACAGCTGTGTATTATTTTATAATTAACTGGAGCAAAGAGACATTAGCTGAATGGAATAGCTACCTAGCAGCAAGGAAGACAAAGGGATTGTACTTAAATCATGGTTCCTGTTTAATTTATACCTGCTAATTTAATAGTGAGGTAGCAGAGTAGGCAGGTCAAAGGACCTGTGCACCTAAACCTGCCACTGCTGTTGGAAATTTGAGGGGAAAACTGACTTAAAGCAGAGTCGAACCGATTCGGTCCCAGTGATGCTCCCAGAGAAACAAATGCTGGAAGGAAAGGCAGCCCAAAGGCTCCTTCGGCCAGGTCGGATCCCAGCCCAGCACGTGGCTGGGGGTACGTTTCTCTCATACCTAAAGCACCAGGAGCTGACCCTGAGTCACACGACAGCGGGACGACTGTGCACACCCCGCTCCCGGGACAGGGCAGAGCAGCCCGGCCTTTGCACAAGGCAGGCACGAACCCAGGTGAACGGCTTGGGTCAGGCTGTGGTTCCCCGTCCTTGATGTATGGCCGTGACGGCTTGTCTGCACAGCTCCCAGCTTAAAACAGTTTAAAAAATCACCACGGGAAGGCTCTGCTCCGCTGGTAGATGCAGTTTTACGTTGTTGCCACCACGTCATGGCTACGGGGACAGCAGGTTGGTGGCACTCATCAGTTTCTCAAGGGTTGCGGCTCAGAAGTGGCAAGCCCTGTACTCGGAGCCAGCGGCGAGGGCAGGGGAGCCGCAGGCTGAGCTTGCTCCTGCACTGCCCGGCTCTGCCCGTCTCCTCCGTGTAGGAGGCCCAGGAAGGCCACATGCCAGCGACCCACCTCCAGCTTACAAACAAGGAGAAGGAGTACCACGAGACGTGCTAGCTGTGATTTCAACTACCCCTAGTGATGCAGAAAATAGTAATAGAGGAGGAAGATGGAAACCGTGAAATCCAGGATCCCAATCTATGAAAACAACGCAGCATTTCTGCTGGAGACAGCCCCAAAACTACATTGCTGCTATGAGCATTCCCCTCCTGCAATGCTCCCCATACCAGCCCTCCTTCCTTCCCAGCACAGGAGCCTTCCCGTCCCCATCAGCGGGTCCAGGTACACGCTGGTAACCCTCTGCAGAGCAGCTTTGCCTCCGCTGAGGAGAACAATGCCGAGACCGGTCAAAGTGAGCTTAGCAATTTCAGAAAATTTACTTCTGCAGAGATTAACAAAGGGAGGTTTCGAAATCTGCACTGCTGAGTATGAACTTTCAGCTTTTTCCAGCTTGGCTGGATAGAACTGGTTTGGTTTTAAATGTTTCAGTGAATTAATGAGTTAGGTTGTTAATGCAAAACATTCATTCCGCGCAGTGCCAAGGTCCCCAGTTAGAAGATTAATTTTTGTGACCTTTTGCAAACCTCGCCTAGAAACAACAGAAAACCCACCAGGCAGCATCACCGGCCAGCCAGCGCACAGCCGGGCACAGCAGCTCTGGTCCCACCGCCCGGGCACGGGGCCGACGGGACAGTCGCCCTTCTCTGCCCCCAGCCCAGCCGTCTCCTGGGTGCCCAACGCTCACGGTGGGGACAAGGCTCCCCGTGGCCACGTAGGACGGCTACGTGCTCTACTGTGGGCTCCGGTGTTTGATGCAGCTCTGCTGAAAAGTAAATGCTCAGTTTAAAAAAAAAAAAAGTCAACACCAAAATAGAAGTAAAATAACAGTTTTCTCAACACTTTCGGTGCCTGCTAGGCAGGCAGACACACTCCCCAGGTCAGGGACAAAGTTGATGTTTCTGTCTCATACGAAGCCAAGCACAATATTGGCACTTTAAATAATAGCGGTTTGTTTTTAAGCTGAAACTCTGCAGGCCCCAGCTGATAGCATAATATGGGGAGAAAAAAGAAAAAAAAAATGAAAGGAGGAAAAAAAAGTTGACATTTGAGAGTTTTTGTCTCTCCCCTTTAGGCTCTACCTCCAGCCAGGCACCGAAGACGCACGTCTGTCTTTGGGAAGTCCACAGACGACTTCGCAACTCCCCACCGGTAATTAGCAAGTAAAGACCAGTAAATAAAAGATCCCTGTGGCCAGCACCACGGAGTGGGTGCTCTCTGCAGCACCCAGACCCGCGGGCTGAGCCACCTTCCCCTTCCCACCACCAAGCACCCCACAGGGAAATCCCACCGAGTTTCGCAGCGGGTGCCCCCCCGCACGGCAGACAGCCCGCTTGCTCTGGGCAGCGCTGGGTGCCAGCTCACTAGCCTGGGACTGCGTGCATTTACCTGGGTGCTGGGGAGGGGAGGAAACACAGGTCCACGCAGCAGCAAGCGCAGGTGTACGAGGGGCACAGCCCCATGGCCGCCCCTGTTGTCAGCCACGGCAATCCCGGGACCCTGTTTCTCTTTGGTTGGGCATTAACATTTGTTCTGCATTTGGAGTCCGTTTATGAGAATTCAGGTAGGAGTTTCACCAGTTTTATTAATTTCTTGCCAAAATGTGCCCAGTGTGGGCTGGCAGGAGGGAGGAAGGCTGGAGACTCCTGCGCTCTCCAGACCCACGTGGGAAGGGGCAAAGGCTTCTTCCCTGGCCGGCGGCTGCCCCACACCAGCTCTAACCCGGGTTTCATCGCCGCGGACTTGGAGCCACAGGCTTTGGTTACATCAAAAGCGTAACAAAGTGCGAGGGAAGGGCATGCAGCAGCATCACCAACGGGCTTCAAGGACACAGTCTCCTGCCAGGAACAGGGCAGCTATTGCTAATCCATCCCAGGGACACGCTACGTGGATGGACATGCTCCGGCAACTCAGCAAAGACCTCTCCAGGCTACATCCCTGTGGTTCACTACGGACACACACAGTTAGAGTGAACAGCCCACCTCTCCAGAGCAAATCCCAACTTCCCGGGTGCGGACGGGACGTCTCTTAGCTGCGCCAGCACGGCTTTCTAACAGAGAAGGAAAGGCAAGATTTGGCAAGGCTGAGCTCCTCTGTTCCTGGTCTGTGGCTGTGTGTCCCAGCTAGCTGGGGTCCAGCCATCCTCCCTGGGTAACTGTTTGCAAAGCCTGCAGCTGGAAGGGAAGTCACGGGATGGGATCATCTCCAGCAGCCTAAAAACACCAGCACCAGAGCATCACCGGGGCTCCCTGCAAGTGGTGTGCATCTCCACGTCATGCCCTTGCCTAGGGCTGGCACGCATAGGTGGCATCTGCCACCCAGAGCCTGGTCCGTAACCCAGCCCAAGGTCGTGACACACTTAATTCTTTTGGGGTTTAACCCTGTACAGGACTGCAAGTTCCTATGAATGAACAGTTAATGAGATTTTCCCCTCCAAAGCAGATCGCTACTGCACTGAAACTGTGGGCACTCAACGTTCAGGTGCTCTCAACAAGAACAGGGAAAGCAACCAGCAATAAAATAATTGCAACCTGAGAGAAGCCACGTAGGCAAGAAAAGCTTCTTCACATCTTATTATTTTGCACCCCACAAATGTACAAACACACGCACAAATTTCAGCAGTTTCGAGCTTCAAGCAGCATCACATAGTCAACATTTGTACTAAGGAACAATTTCTCTTTATGTCGACTGGTCAGGGTGCTTTGTAGTTTAAGCCTGGCTTTGAAAACGTGTGTACAGTCTAAAGGCAGTGGAAGCCAGTTGACCGAACAATCGTATTCATTCTCCATTACTTGGCAGGCCTAGAGTAGAAAAGCGTCTTTCCCATTTAGGCTAGTTAAACGGAGCTATTCATTAAAATTTCGCCCTTCTACAAACTGCTGTACTTCTCCATTTAAAATTTGCCTTTAAGAGAAGACCTCTCTCCTCTGCCCCGCACCACTCCTCATCGCCCTGTTTCAAGTCATCACCCATTTACGAGCTGTGTTTTTCGATTGCTCTCATGCTTCCAAAACAGCAGCAACTCGCCTTTGCCATCATTACCTGGGTAGAGGCTGGCTTGCTGCCTTAGCACTCGGGGACTAATGGTAATTATCTCTGCTTTTTTTTCAGATGAGCAAAAAACAGAGCGAGATGGAAGGCTAGAAAGGGGTGGCTGAAACAGAACGCGATTAGAGTATAAAAATAGGTCACTAGGATAATATAACCTTTAGACTATTGGCAATGTGCCCCCCTTAGAGACAAGCCTGCGTGCTATATTTCAGGAAAATGTCAGGAATAAAAAAAAAACACAACGCACATCAAAACAAAACCACTGATCATCCCTCGGAGCTTTGCGTGCTTCTGTTTGAACATCACTAACATTAATTCACTCGCTCCTTTTCCTCTGCCCTCATCCATTTGATCGAGCACAAAATAAATGTTATGCAATCATACCATTAACATCTTCCAAAAAAAAAAAAAAAAAAAATCTCTTTTGGCATAGAGGCTTCATTACAGATTTGCTCCAAGTTACACTACCTTAGCAGGGTTCACAGTCCCAGCATCCCAGGGACCCACCTCCATAGCTTCAATCCTCACATTTTGTCCATGCTGCAAAACATTCCTGGCGTTCCCCCAAAGGAAAAGGTCCAGCAGACAGATAATCATCTCTCAACAGAGCCAGCTCCGAGGTTACCGCTACCAGCAGAGGACACCAGATAGCATTAATGGAGCTTCAAGAAGTCCCTCAGCTCATCGGTATCTGGGTCTCCCATCACCTCACACTCAGCTGGTGAATACCAGCGGGTTGGTTTGTGCCTGAATAGGACAGTATGAGAACATCAGTCATGTTTATAAATGCACAGGAGCTCTGATTTCAGCCCCTTGTGCTTTCTCTAGGAGGTTTTCTTTTTGCTTGCGTTGTCAGGGATCTGTTTGTGATTGCAGCTTGAGCACAGGCACCTCAGACGGCCCCACACAGGTCAGTAATATTCTGCCACACCACGTTCGAACTTGCTACATGCCTTGCGATCCCACGCTTAGAGCTTATTATCAAGCATCACCATTTAGGTAGGGCAAGACCAGCTTTGGCAGATGCAGCCCTTTGGAATGCATGTGAAAAGGGGTAGGTTACACCTAAAATATACTTCTTTGTATTTTTATTACCTGAAATTGCTGAACTGGCTCCAAGCCAAAAAAAACCCCAAAAACCTATTGGGGAGCTCGGAGTAAAGACTCCTGGTTCCCAAAGCAAAATGAGAACCAGAGGTAGATCTTGGTCCATGTTAAATTTCTGACAAGGGTACTTGAGTCTTTTAAATCAGCAGGAAACACTTGGCCAAGGTGGCGAGGAGTTCCCAGGTATGAGCACCCGATGGCAACAGAGCACACGAAGCGCAGGAGCCCACCGTGCTTCTCAGTGCTGCTGCAGCCCAGTCCCAAGGAGTCATTTTGGGGGAAGCCTCTGAGCCCGTGTTTCTGAAGCACTTCTGCTCACAGCCCCACTTCCAGGTTTGCACATCCACCTCCATATGGGTGACCCTATTTGGGGGCCATCACCCCAAATTCAGGAGCCACAGCTCTAGATGCTAGCACAACATTTATTGTTAAAAGAAAATCAGCGTCAGCTTTTATACCAGCACTGAAACGATCCCGCTGCAGAACCACAAAAGCCTGCTAGAGGGTCACGCAGTTTTCTCACCGAGCATCCAGGTCCTTTGTGCAATGAAGAAACGCTTGCTGAAGACAGGCTGATCACCAGTTACCGGGCGGCCACGTAAGGGACAGACCCGCAGCAATTCCAGGGAAAAAAAGAGTGTCCAGAGCTTTAAAACAAGATGCGGGTGGGAAGGACTAAACCGAGCAACTAAATAGTACCAGACAGCAAGCATAGGGCGCTGGAGCTGATCATCTGCAGCACAGCCTGAAGACTATGAGAGTGCTGCAGCCCCTTCCCAGCTGAGCATTTTTGGATTACTTCATCCCCCGTGCCCTTTTGCAATATGCTAGCTTCAAGAGCTGCTTTACTTTCTGGCTCAGCATCAGCTCCCATTCCCTCGCTTACAGTTGCTATAACCAAAAAGACAACTGCAAAATACTTCGGCTGAAAGCAAGGAAACAGGGCTTGGCAGGTCGGGATCATGGATTTTTCTTTTTTCTCCCCCCTGGATCCTGCTTCAGAGTCGTCCTGTCAGACCTCGAGCGCAGCCGATGGCTTTTGCAGCTTATTGAGTCCGCTGGTTTATGGCAATGTTTTTCTGCTCACTGAACTGGCTCATTCTTTTAGCAGAACAAACTGTTCCACGTTGAGGCAGGAGTTGGCTGTGTTTTAACAAAGGATTTTTCCCTTCTGACAGTGTTTTGCAGAAGACCCAAAAAAAGGAGTTTGGAGCCAAGTTACAAAAGGTCAGGAGAGGCAAGTCAAGCACTGGGTGTAGTTCCTGTATGTCACAGCCAGTCAAGGAAATGGGTGGGGAGAAGAGGAATGGCATTTCGAGCTGCAATAAGATGTATAAAGTGGTATTAATGAGGAATGGACTTTTGAATGAGGATGGCAAGTATGCCGGCACTATAATTTTTGCTTTACAAGAGCAGGCTTGTTAGGTAGGCTGAGGTCTCCGCAATCATTTATCCATGTGAAGTATGCATTTGAGAGAGTTCAAGTAGCACTAGCAGCAAGAAAAAGGCAGTCGTCTTTGCTTCCCCTCCCCAAGCTGATCTCAAGCAGCTACCGTACTCTCATCTCCCGTCAGCCAAATGAATATTCAAAAGGCTTTTGCCAAGCGAACGACAGTCAATCACCAGCACAATGCTGGGGGAAAGAAATACTGGGCTGAGAGACCCGCGTGGGACTGGCACCTCGTCTCCCCCCACTCTGCTCTAGCATCCCAACCATTTTTAATGCGGGACGAAGCACTCCTGCAGAGGTTTGCAGAGGCTGCTCTGCCTGCTCCCTCCCCTGCCCCGAAGCAGGACAACACCGCTAGAGCAGAGGTGCTGTTATCCCCCGAGCAGGGAGGGTGCACGGAGGATGAGCATCCGCTAGCGAGGGTGCTACGGGTGGTCCCAGCAACACAGCCCTCCCTACGGAGCTGACGACAGACCTTCCCTTTCCTAGAGGTTGCGACCACAAGTGCTTTTGGCGTTGGATGGACAGGTTTCTGGTGAGACCCCACTCCCTGTTCAGCAGCAGCAGCAGCTGACAGGGCCAGGGTCTGTCCGTGCTATGCACGGGGCATGGACAAACCAAGATGGCCAACTCTGGCCTTACAGATGTTGGGAGGAGGGGAGCCAAGGAGATCTGCAACAGTTGACTATGTTATGCCTAATACTCAAGCTTTTCCAGGCCTCAGAGGATCCCTGAATAGAAAGAAACCACCCATCACTGGAACGCAGCCACTTTTGTGGCTGGAAGGGGCAGATGTTCAACCCCATACAACAATGCGACACAGCAGTTGAGACTGTAAGTGAAGAATGCTGCATCCACTTAAAACTGAAGAGGGAAATTAGGGACATCATCTAATTCTAGAACTACCATTTGGTCCTGATGCTTACAGTTCACATACCTACTCTGCAAGAGTGGCACAGGGTTTTCTTCCATTGCCTTAAATAGACAATACCCTGGCCTAAAGCGTTGAACTACAAGAACTTCAGAAGCATATGGTCAGACTGGCAAGTTTTCAGCTCCTTCAGCTGGAACACCACTTTCCAAAAAAGTCCAGCTCCTTTTTAGTACCTACATAAGTGACAGACTTCCAGAAGTCCCCACTTTCCAATAGGTCCTGCTGGCACAGAGCACAGACCATTAAGAGAGCTCAGCATCCTAACGGCCAAACCCTTTGCTGAGGTATGCCTGATGAGAAGCCGAACTTCAGAAGTCCTCCTCACCGCAGCTAACATTAGCTGCTCCACCACTCAGTTGCCAAGAAGAGCGGGCATGGAGAACTACATCATCCCTACCACCCAACCCTCATCCACTGACCCCCGAGAGCTCACAGGGGCCAACCTTCTCCCTTTCTCTGAAATACTCACCATTTCTTTTAGGCCTGATAGTAAGAGAAAAATGGATTTGGGATTTCATTAGAGATCTCCGTGGGCAAGATCCAGGCTTCCGAATCGTGCACCTGCCAGCCAAACGCAATCCTTGTCATCTGCTCTGCGGTTTGAAAACTGTATTTGTTCAAAACCATTTGTCAAGCCACCCTGGACAGTACGCAGAGATACAGAACAAAGTTCAAGGGTTATTTGTGATATGAACTGTGCTTGTTAGGACTCTTCTCTTTCTCCAACAGTTTAGCGACACTTGGAATTGCCTGTCCTTACTGGAGAGTCAATTATTTTTTTAGTTGAAAACTCACATCTGACACTGCAGGTCAGCTGTGAGCTGAAAGCATCCCAGTTATTTACTGCTGGAAGCGAAAGGAATTTCCTTACTCTCAGAAGACAGACATTTAAAATTAGTTTCAAGTACAGTTGTGATAAACAAATCATGTTCTCCCCCTTTCCCTCTCCTGGTTTTTTGTCTGTTTGTTAAGTCATGCCTGCTGGTCTAACCAGCCTTTTCCTTAGCTGCCCTCTGCAACTCCTCCTTTAAAAATTCATTCACAAGGATGCAGGGGAACTACAGACATCTTCCGAGAAAAATCAGCAAAGCCAGATCCCTGCTTTCAGAGCTCTCCCTTTGACACTCCATTCCCCAGGGACCTCATTTTTTGACCACCATTAAAAACCCCAAGCCACCAAGTATTTGGCTTTTTTTTCCCCTTCCTGTGAAGAGTGGGAGGTGGGTTGTTACCTTCCTACAGGGGACACAGGCTCAGGACTTGAGCTCCCTGCCGACGGCCAGCCGGTGGAGTCTCTTGCTGGCTGGAAGACGAGCCCACCAGCCCGCTCCACCTACCCTGCTCAACGGCTGCGGGACGGGAAGAGCTTTCGGCAGACTGACGAGGACGACAAGAAGTGTTTTAAAACAGTATGATGGCCCGAGGAAAGGGCTTGGGGTGTTGGACTGAGGTCTCCTGCAAGCCTTTCTTCAAAATATTGATGTACTCATTAATTTGTGGATCACGAGGCCTTGATACGAGGAGATTAATTTTAAAAATTCAGGCACGCTGGGAGAATTGCTTCCTTGCCATGTGTTAGCGAGTCTGCCCATGAACTGCCAGCAATTACTAAGCCTCCACTCTGTATTCAAAGCTCTATACAATGGAGTTTATTATTTTTAAGCCTTTCAAACATCAGTGTAGCGAACTTAAGAGTGCTATTTGGAAGATTAAGATACGAACACCACCATATTATTCAATTTAGCTCCAACACTGAGCACTTATTTCTGTAAAGAGTCACAGCTAATACTACATTTCCAACTGCCAACAGAGACAAATACTTACAGCTTTAAGTCACATTGCAGCATGGTCTTGTAAACCAAATTTAGGAAATAAGAACAAGGAAATTACTATCATTATGCAAATACTGCCCAATTACTGCCAAGCCATACCAAACCTATCTTCAGGTCTCGGCCATCGGCTTCAAAAATACACTCGTAGAAATTACGACCCGAGGCTTTCTGTGCGTGCAGCCAGGTGTGAAGTTACTAGTACATCTCCAACAGCTGTAGTAGAGGAGTTTTCTAAATATTTTATATGGTCATACAAGTGCAAAGAGGCTGGCTACCACCTCACCGCCCCAGCTCATTGCCTGCTTAGGACGGTCCCGCAGAGGAGAGCGGCAGCTCTGGGTTTTGACGGCGATATGCCAACCCCAAGGGCTCCTGCCACGTGTCTTTGGGTCTTGCTCCCATGTTCTCAGCCCGCGTGGTAGAAACCTCGGTCCCATCCCCACAAGCTGGCTCACCTTGAAAGAATGACACCATTTGCTTTTCCAAAGAGCTCTGCGCAGCTCCCTTTGCAGAATTAAGGCCACTGCTGAGCTGCGTTGCTGGCTCGGCTCCCCAGTGGCCTATTTTGGGGCCTTTGCGGGTGCCATAGAAACATATAACAACTCAAGCTGGGAGGGACCGCCGGGGGACATCTGGGCCAACCCCCCCACTCCCAGCAAAGAGTTTCCATCAATTCTTCACCAGGCAGGCAAAGCTGCCTATCAGTACCAAGCTCCTGTTTCCTATAAACTCCTGCTGCATGGAATACAGAACAGCTTTCTGGCCACTTGTGTAATTTACAGAGACCGTTGAGTAATACTTCTCTCAAAAATCCAGAAGAATTTCTCAAAAAAAAGAAAGAAGAAAAAAACCCCAAACCATAAATGTAGGCAGGTTCCAGGACTTTTTGCCCCTTCCTCTGACAACAGCAAATCGTTTACTAATAGCTGCTTTATTTGCCCAAATCAGACATGCAGACAGGTGACATAAAGGGGAGAGACGGGAGAAAAAAGGGAAAGGATTTGTGCCTGTTTTCTATCAGTACGCTACTTAAGGGAGAGCCGACTTGAAATCATCCCACCCTTCGCAAACAATTGTGTGAGTTAGACGAGACTGGGTGCAGGACTAGCAGGATGGGAAAAACATCCTTCCAGGGGAATAAGGGAATAACCAAAGAATGAAATGAAATAAGAGTCAATTAAAAAAAAAAAAATCAGTTTGCCTATTTGAAGGCTCTCATTTCATTAGTGCTGATTTAACTTGAAGCCTTTGGAGAAAAGCTCTCTTTTAGGAATCTAATATTTCCCAGCCCTTCAACTGAACATGGAAAAAGTTCTCACTGCAACGTGTACCATGGGTAACAGAAACATTCCTGATTTACACTATCAAAAGCATCACGGCCCATGTTATAACCTCAGAGAAACAGAAATCAAGACTTCCTCCTCCCTTTTCAGAAAGAAATGAAGGGTGGTCTCATTACACCACTCTAAAACATTCATCATCATTAGGGCGAACGGCACAGCATGTATCATTAACTCTGCTTAACATACGTAAGAAAACAACAGGATAAACTAAACTGCAGGAGGAGTCAGCGCAGGGGACCATAATGTAAAAATAGTATTTCTGCTGTGCCAGCAGGCAGTCTGCAAATACAGGAATGGGGATGACCGGCTGGCTCGGGGGCTTGGTAATGGCATGATGGAGCCTTTCATTCCTAGGGCAGCAGTCCAAATTGTAGCCACGTTAGCAGAACGTGGTCCTCCAGGCATCTGCTTTCTTCCTTGGGCTGGGAGAGACAAGACTTGGAAGCATCTCAACGATATTGCACCAAAATGACAGCGTGTCACGCTGGGTAAAGCTCAGGACAGCGGGAACTCCCTCCATACGCAAGCCCATAATCACCTGCCGACAAAAGATTAAGCAAATGGACGTCTACAGTGCCAGGGGAGCAAGGGGAAGAAGTGTTTGCAGTCTGCAGGACTCGTCCCCAATCAAGTCGGAAGCAGACGAGGTGGCTTCGCAGTGAAACCCCGCAAGGGTAATGCTCTGAAGATCAATCACACGAATCCTTGCGTCAGGCTGCTTGCCCAAGTGGCCAGGATCAGGCAGAGCAGCCGAGCGAGAGGGTTCGTTAAGTGAACTCTCCCTGGATTAATGCTGTAAAACTGTACGTACCTCCCAGTGACAGCTGGGAAGGTGGTTTGCAGCACTGTCCGAACACTGAAGAGCTATACTACCACTCTTTTTGAGGTTCTTCTAGACCATCTGCTTTCACATCAAAAGGACTCAGCAATTGCTAGGGGCAGCACCCAAAATTCAGGGCCAGCTGCTCCTATGTGTTACCCTTCATCCTCTCCCCTCTTCTAAAATCAGGCACAAGTCTCATCACCACCTCGCAAGTGCTGGCGAGTGGTGAAAAGCTGCTAGCGAAGAAGATACCCTCACCTTTTAGGTTACACAAGTTGCCATCTTGGGCAAGGTCCCAGGGGGCTGCAGCTCCCTTGCCGCCAGGCAAGCCTTGCTCGTAGGAGGATACTCAAGTTACAGTGAGCAACCCACCACTTGCCCTCCCCAGCACACAGGTGTTCTGGAGCCGTTCACCAGGGATCAACTGCGCTAGGAGATTGCTGCCAGCCTCCTCCTCATTGCCTGGTGTCTCCTCCTCATCCCTCCCTTCCTCTGCCAGCAGTTCTTTCCATGGCATTTTAGATTCTCCCCAAGGGACGCTTGCTGAGCCTCTCCCCAAGGCATCTCCTTTCAGGATCATCCAAGAGACAACTCTGAAGGCTCTCAGAAGTCACACATCTGTGTGAACGTCCATACGCACACACGCCAGTCTGGAGCTCACCCTCCCCAGTGCGCAAAGCGGCTTGAACGATTAGAAGACCCACAAATCAGGAAAAAGTCTACGGCCTTAAACGTGCGTTGTCCCAGCGTGAGGATCGCACAAACCATGCAAGGGGAAAAGAAGAAGCTTAGACGGGATAAGTGCCTGAAGATACCTCATCCCCTACATCGACAGCTGGATTTATTCCCTTTTACCAGCGTCAGGCCTGCTGTTCAAGACACAGTTTTACTGTGGGAGGGCTCCCAGCTACAGGTACAGTCTAAGGGAATAGCTGGCAGACCTACCCGAGGTCTGAGGTTTACAATCCCCTGGTCCAGAAGCAGCCCCGACCTGTTATCCTGCCCGGATGGCACGCGCTGCCAGCTGCCCAGCCTCGCAGCATCCCACCCGGCACATCATTAAATGACTCAAGATACCTTGAAGAAGAAAGGGTTTGGGGTTTTGGCCTTTGGGAAGGGCAGAACAGAGATGAAAGCAAAGCTTCTGTCCAAAAGGGATGGATTTTCCCAACTGCTGGGCCGTGCCTCTTGCACAGGTGATGGTAACTTCATACGGCAAATATTCACACCAAAGATGAAAGAGCTGGCCCCAATTTACATTCTGCTGCTAAGCTGCTTTGGTGTGCTTCTCAACAGCCTGCACAAGCCATTGAACCCAACTATATGACCAGAGCGAAATACAGAGATCTGTATTTTTATTATTTTTGGAGAGTCAGATATTCCCCAGGCGCATTTTCACCCACTCGCAAACACCACGAGGCCCGATTTTCTGCCATGTCTCAAAGATGCTCATTTCCATCTCCTCAAGCACAGCACCCCACACCAGCTGCAGCTCAGCTGCTGCCGGAGGTGCTGACACGGGGCGGGGGTCTCAGGCCAGCGGCTCTCCTGGATCCACCCCGGACCGTCAGGCTCTCGCGGAGGGAAGAGGGGCTGCATGCCATCAGGACGAAGCGGGTTCGGCATCACTCCTTCTGCAGCTCTGCCGCACCTCAAACGCAAGCAGCTCCTGCCGGCGCCGGGATGCGGCTGTCGCGTGGAGGCTTCCCACGGGCTCATCCCATTGGAACGGCAAGGGGTCTTCATGGCGCAACGCAGGAGCCAGCAAGCCCCCTGCCCCCCTGGTTGCCTGCCTTTCCAACCGGGAGGTTTTAGCACGTTTCAGGGATACCGAAAAGCCCCTCTTGACATTTAGGAAGTGGTAAAAGGAGTGGTCAGCACTGTTACCTCCCACTAGAAAGGAAGAAACCGAAGCGGGGAGAGATGAAGCAATCTGCCCGAGGTACGTCCGCACGCTGCGGTGGGGAGCAGCTCCACGTGCCAGCATCTTTATTCACAAAGCCATCGCCTCTCCCTAGCATCCACCCCGGTTTAAAGCAGAAAGGCAGCACAGGAGCAAACGCAGAAGAATACATTAAAGGAAAACTTCATGCAGAGGCCAAAGGAGCACCAGAAACCTGCCCTACCCACACTGGCTATCGATTTAAAGCTAAAGGGAAAACCGAAAGTGATGCTAAGGAAGGCTTCTCTGCTCAAGGAGCAATCACCTTGCTAGCACATGTCTGCAGCTATGCAGGGAGCCCCACGATCTGACAGAGCAAGAGCTCTGGGCACCTATAAAACCATCTAAATAGATTGCCCTGTTCCGTTTTCCCCAGGAGAACAGAAGGAAGGTCCATAAGACGGTCATGCTAGAATTTCTACTCCATCCAGGTTCTTCACACACTGGCTATGGAAAAGGGTACAGACCGCCTTCCCACTGCCACAGCTCCCGGCTGGAAGGGAAATGCTGTCACCGGCGTGTTACAGAAAGGGAAATGAGGCACAGAGCAATTTTAAATAACTCGCCCAAGGTCACAGGAAGCTTATAGCAAAGCAAGTAATTGAACCCAGGACTTGTGAGTCCCCAGTCTAGTTACTTCTCAGAGATCATCCTTTTAATGGGTCACCTTTAGACAGAAACCCTCCCAGTTTGCACACAAAAGCCCTGTCAAGAGATTATGCTGAATTATATTGGCATAGAGAATTATTACGAGTTTCCCTTCCAGCCCAACACGCTCAAAGGATTGTTTTGGAAATAAAATAAAATAAAACTTGCAGCACGTTCGGTGTGCTGGAACAGACAACTCCCCGAGCGCTGCAGACAGCTGAACCACCAAAGTGCTTGTAAGGCTCCAGATCAAGCCGGGAGATAAGGAAGCGTTTTTCCTCCGCAGTTAATCGCGTTGTTTTGAAGGGTGGCCTCCAGTAAGAGCTTACCGGTTCCCAAGTTTCACCTTGGATTTGCATCTTCATTCATAAATACCTCTGGATGAAACAGAATATTGCAGCCTTAGCACTGAGCCAAACATCAAAAAGCCGTTCCCTCTGCACGAGGCCTCTCCTTGAAGCTGGTGTGCCATCAGTTTGTGTTGCCACGAAAACAACCAAATGGGCTTTATCCATGCTTTCATGGGCCACGGGCACGGTTCTTTGCCTTCCTAAAGAAAACCTGCCTACGGCACGTCTCCGCATACCCCAGTCCACTCACAGAAACTAGAAATAGCCTTTGCTGGAGCCTTCCCTACCCTCAGGGTACCCTCACCGGGCAGGGCTGGTTGAAGGCATCTCGGTGGCATCCAGGCTGGCTGCTCCTGCGAGTCTGTGGGGTGGGGACGGCTGCTGTTGGAGCCCCAGCAGCACCCCCTCCCCACGTACCCCGATGCCCTCCTGGGGGATAGTTCGCCTCGCTCGCAGAGCCAAGAGGAACAGCAGAGCCTGGGCGGCAGCTTGCTCCGTGCCCCAAACCCCTCGGACCTCCAGCACAGGGAGAAGCCCACGCACATGCAAACCGCAGCAGCAAAACCCAAATCTTCCTGGTAAACAGATGCAATTTTTAATAGGACGGACAACCAAACCACGTCGGTGGATATCTACAGCGCTCAGATAATTCTCAGTTGATGACAAACAGTGAAAGTGTTGGGCGATAAGTTTGGAAAGGGCCATGCACGGTAGAATTTGCCTTTCACACAATACAACGTGGGCTGTACAGGGGGAGTCAAAACAGTTAGTGCGGGTCTAGCCAAGAAGTTTATGCAGCATTTAAGCATCCAGTGGCCTCATCTTTCTGTGTACAAGCAATTTAATTTGTCACGCTGATATTGTATACATGTCCCGAGCAGATAGGTCAATAAGAAGTAAGAGTAGGAAGGGAGGGATGAGGGGAAGGGATGCACGGGTACCAGGAAAACAGCATCTGGGCTGCGAGTTGGGAAAACTTTCCAGCTACACACATTGACTGGGCAGATATGAAAATGAAAACAGAGGCAGACCACTGCGGTCAGTTCCCAGAACAGCTTCACAGCTCCACGCTCAGGGCTACGGCCGCCTGCCTGGGGCAGGATGAGCGTTACTGGGTGCTGACCCCCAACCGCCACCTTCGTGGGGAGCACCAAATCCATCGGCTCGGCAGGAAGAGAGAAGAAAAAGAAAAAAAAGAGAGAACTTTGCCTCCGCTAAGACTCTGTTACAGAAAAAACCCCCCAAGCACTACCAAATTAAAGAGATAACGTACAATTCTGCTTTGCAAAGCCTTTGTGTGGGGAATTCTTTACTTTGCGCTCTGTTGCAGGTTTGCAGGGTGAACATTTGCTCTCAGGAAAAATTCCTCTCTCAGGGTGGGGAAATTAAATGTATCTTTTCCCCATCTCTTCTTTGCTGGCAGAGCAGAGGCAGCTGTTGGGTGGAATAGCTGACCACAGCCGTGCGAACGTGATAACCCTGCCCCAGCCCGTTTTGCTTTAAGGCTACTCACCAGAAGACTTTGCTGCCACTCCACAACACCTGACCATAAACCCTGGTGAGGAGCACATTCAGTCCTGTAGCTGGGACCAGAGATTTCATGCAGAGCGGCCAGTTTTGAGAAAGCACCATATGCTTTTCACGCCATGGGTCCTGTCTTCAGTACAACCATGCCGTCTGACCGGGATGAACCCCTCAGCCCTCTGCGAGAGCCAGCTCAGCAGGAGCACCTCCAGCCGGTTATTAGCAACAAGACCAAACTAGCAGCCATGGGTCTCCAGATCCATGGGCCCTAAACACAGGGCTGAAGAGGTGTGACATCAACTATGTCAAAAATCCGCTTGCTTTGAAATCCTACTCCTGCTTATTTATCTTACAGCAGTACCCAGAGGCCTCAGCCAAGCCAGTATCTGCCCTGCAAAGCTCGGGCTGGAGAAGTGCATTTGCACATGTTAATGGCCACCTCCATGTATAGCTCCCGCACCGTGGCCAGTCACAAGCAGCTCACAGTTTTGCAGTAGAAATAAATAATAGCCACGGCCCAGGTTTTGGGGAGAGGAGGTGCAGCAGCGGGGCGGGCAGGCTGTAGGAGAGCTCCTGCACAAGTGCTGGGAGCCAAGGCACCGGCCGGACATCGCGGACACTGGTGCCCCTGGGGCTTTTCTGGTGCTCCCATAGCAGAGCTAAGCTCTGCCTCCCAGCAGCCAAACCATCCTGGTGAGAACGCCATGCACGGAGCAGGGCCGCGCTCTGCAAACCCCTGCAAGGATGTAGAAAAAGTTGTTAACCTAAACAGACAGAGCTAAGATTGATTCGTAGGAAGGATGAACTCAAAAATCCAATGGACTATTTACAGGCCAAGAGCATTCCTTGCTGCTCCTACCTTCATCTGTAAGGTCCGAGTCAACAACGGCTCTGGAGGAGCCTGTTTGAGGGCAACAGAGGCAGCCCAGGGAACAGCCGAGCCCGAGAACTGGGATTTGCAGGAGGGGAAGGGAAGCTAAGTAACTGAAGGGACAACTAAGCACAGCTCACTAGATTTTGCTCCACAATCCAAGTGCTGAAGGTTGAAAACTCAAAACATTTCCTCCCTGAATGCATTAAATTCCCATTTTCTTATTTCAAAGACTTCTTCTTGCTTCAGCATCCAGATATGCACTTCCCAAATGCACTGCTAGAAATAGGGTGTTGTAAACAAAGTTTTACAAAAAAGGAAGGTTAACACACAACATATTTTTCCTATTACTTCAATACATCCTGCAAGCTCTGCAAGCTTGGTAAAGAAAGAGTCTATTTAAAAATCTAGGGTGGGGAAGAATTAGCTCACCAAAACCATAAACAGATTTGCTTTGCACTTTCAGTCCAAGAGAAAAACAAGACAGGCTATGTGCATATTGATGCACACAATAGCACAATCATTTTAAAAACAAATGAATTGGGAGGGAGAGGACACCAGTGGAGGGTGGGGGGAAAGGAGGAGTGGAGAGAAAGGGGCCAAGTCCTGAGGTTGGTTCTTAAAGCTCCCTAAGAAGATATTGGAAAGCCTCCGTGTGCCAGCGCAGGACGGTGAGCACGCAGAGAGGATGACACATGTTGCTACAATGCCACGATCTGTCTCTGGGTGCAAGCCCTTGAATAATAAACAGCATTATTTTCTGCAGATGTAACACAAAGGAATCCTTCCCACTTACCCAGTGACCTTCCACACCAAGCATCCAAATACTTGCATCCAATACTACTATCTTTCAGTGGCAAATACCAAGGGATATAAAATTTAATTCCCTTCTCCCTACTCTCCCCCCCAACTCTGTTTACCAAGTCGGAGTGAAGCTACAAAAGCTTTACCCTCTTCCTCCTGCCAAATTCTCCGTCTATAATGGTAAGACGAGCCAGAGAGCAACAACGTTCGCTGCGTTTGCAAGGTCACTGCCGTAAGGTACTTGAGGACCCACCTCGTGTGCAATGAATTGCGGCAGCTCCAAGGAGGACAGCTCTCAGGAGGCTGAGGGTGCACGTGGATCCCAGCACGTCACGCGCTACAGCAGGGTGCGTTAGCTTATTCCTACCAGTTTAACAGACTGGATTTAGCCTGCAGAACTGGAAGTGTGTCAGGAAAGCTACAGCAAACAGCATCAGTCCAGTTGTTGTACTCCCAGTGCTGAGTATTTAATAAAGTCTAGAAACAAGCAGCCTCCAGGCACGCCACAAGCTGGGTAGAAATCACTCTAGGGTTTGAAAATCCCATTTCCACGGGGACACTGTCATTTATCACGCAGCCATGAATTAGGTGAATGAATTCCCCGCCAGTCTGCTCACTAAGGCTTAACCATAGAGCTTTGTTTCTTACAAATAAAATGGCTTTGCTCTGGTATGAGACCCAATTTCTTCAAAAATCTGGAACGGCGTAATGGAAAATCAGAGTGTTACTTCCAAGCACACTTCTTCCGTCCACAGAAGCCAAGGGGAAAATGCATCGCTCTCCTGACCCCTCATCCACAAGACGGGACAGATGAACATTTATTAAGTTATATTGATTCTTAGGGGTGGGAAAGAAAACAAAACAGTGGTCTAGCACAAAGATAGAGGAGCACCGGCCAGGAGAAGAGTACAAAAGCACAGGACATCTGAACTCTGTCCTGCCCAAGGCGTGACGTTCAGAAGCAAAAAAAAAAATTGCCCCCTTCTCAGAGAGTCCTGGGAGCATAACCCAAGACCTGCACCGACCATGGAACACAGCAGGGCTCAAAGGTTAACGGAGCAAACCATGGCACGATCACTTATTTCAGCCCTCGGGCTAGAACAGCCTTCGTAGGAGAATCCTGCAATACACTGAAATGCGCCAAATTTCTCTGCCCAAGCTACGTAAGACAGAAAGGTGGACGGTACGCACGGCACACGGAGCCCGAGGTGGCAATGGTGACCTACCTGCACGACGGACCACGACCTCCGCCTGTCGTTCTCCAGTTCTTCCTCCGCGCTCGCGCGCATCTTTAAAGTGCCTGCGGTCACTGCAGCTGCGCCGGGATTCAGGGCTGGAAGAGAAGACGTTACACCAAAAATTACTGCTGCACCTCCAAAGGAGAAGGTGACCCTCAGCGAGTAAAGGCTAAAAGTAAAAATAAAGCACTGATCAGTTTAAGGTGTCTCCCAGCTCATGCTATCCACCCCGCTGTGCTCCCACAGCACCTCCTCACCGAAGCATCCCAAAACACACATCTTTGATTTTTTTTTTTCCCCACTTAATTAGCAAAGGCATCATTTATCAGAAGTTAACCACGTTTGCTGAATTAATTGCCAAGCACTCAACCGCGCTGCTCTCAACCCAGTAAAAGTAAAAACCTCCCAGCTGCAGCGTGCTGGAAACCAGGGACGCTGCTCCCGGGCTCCTGGCCACTGCTCATGGGCTCAGTTCGTTAACAGGTCTGGAAACCTCGATGGCCGAGAACATATTTAAAGAAGCAATCACAGCACCCTGACCGACACCGCCACAGCCTGCAGCTATATATAACCTCCAGCTTTGCTTTTAGCTGTGGGCTTCCTCTCTCCCCTCCATTTTCCTCTGCTGCCGTCCAGTCCCCATTCCCTCATCCCCGGAGAAGCAGCAGAGCCAGCCTGATGTATTTCATAATTTCTAAACTTAACTGTCTGAAGGGACAACCAGCCAAGTGGATTTCTGGGATTAAGTTCAGACCAGGGGAGAAAACAGCATACTGAAAAACAAAGAGTCACCCTGGAAAAAGGTGAGCCAGAGCTCGTAACGAGGATGAAAAATAGGAAAATTATGTTGTGATTCCCAAGGAGAGGAAAATTTAGGCTCGTTTGCTGTTCCTGCCGGAGCGCGGTCAGCGGCAGGTTCTCCTCCCCCAGCAACACGTCCCAAGTGTCTCTGTGCTTCAGCCAGCCCGTGCGCTCAGGCTGGAGTCCCCTGCCAAAGCCCGCTGATCTGCTTCTCAGGTTGGATCCTGCTGACCATACCCTTTGCTCACAACCAGTGAGTTTCTTTGATTAAAATAAATAAGTGAATAAGCGGCATGGAGAGATTTAACCAAATAACTAGCGCAGATGCATTACAACTTGGGAAGGTGCTGCCCGACCCCATCCAAAATCCTGCAGACGAGAAGCATCCACTCTGGCTGTAACCACACAGACTGAACCCTAGCAGGAGTTAAAAAAGAAAAGAAAATTTTAAAAAAAGCAAAGGAATTGGACAAGTGTTGAAGGACGTATGAAGGTTTTCCCTCGCTAAGCACTCGGGCGTCCCGACGCTCCCTGCTGCAGAGCCACGCTTGGACAAAGCTTCCCCCAGACCCGCAGTGCTGGCTGCTGTATGTTATTTGCTATATGTTATTTCCTGTATATTATTTTCCCGGTTTAATTCACAGGAAACACAAAGCGAGCACATAACTGGGGGAGAATTCAGCCCCAAGTCTGGCAAATCACAAGCGTTCAGAGAACAAGAAAAAAATGCTTTAAATGCCTGCTAGATGCCAGAGCTTTTTCTTTTTTCCTTGCTTTTCTTTTTTTTCTCCCCTAAAATGAAGGGAAGGCTTATTCTGAACCAATTAGGTTTCAACACACTTGGAAAGATCCCAGTGTTGAATGCCGGGACCTTGACATAACAGGTGACAACCTTTTCTATGCCAGAAAAAGTTTAACATATAATAAGAAACAAATATTAGACTGCTGATGGAGTGGGTTTTTATTCCAGCAATTTGTGTAAATGTCCTGTAACGACTTGCACAACACTACCATCTCCCAAATGAAGTGATAACAGCACGGCCCCGGCTGCTTATCTGCCATTCCTCCTTCGATAACACTACTGCTCCTCTCCCTTTATTATACGAGCTCTTTCTGCTACGGTAGGTTTAATACCATTCACACGCTCCTTTAGGGATTCAACATATGCCTAAGACATTAAGAAACAAGATTTTGTGATCCTTGGAGTACCTAAATTAAGAAAAGTGACCTTGATCACAGCAGTCTGAGCAGCTTTGCGCTTCCTGAAATTAAACGTAGTTTAAATAGAAACTTAAGCTGGAGGCAGAGAAAAATCTGAGTTTCCCAAAACCTTGTTCTGAAATACGGAGCAAAAACTCTTCAAATTTGGCACCGTGAGCCGCTATTACCCTGGCAGCTCCTCCTTGAATTGCCTGAAGTTGCTGCTTCAAATGAAATAATATAGGAGAGAGCTGGGGCAAGGGGCAGGGGTTGGGGTTTCCTCCGAGCAGCACGTGCAAACAGTTTGGCCGCTTATCACTGAAACTGGAACAGCAACAAGGACGACCAAGGCATGCTTTTTCCCCTAACTTCTTTCAGATATTAAAAGCCCAGCACCTGATAGCCACGAGACACTCGGGTCCTTCTGTCTGGGGGATTTCCACGGTCTGCCAGAGCCCCTGGTCATGGTTACCATCCCACTGCCACCCCTTGCAAGCCTTACCGTTTCCTCGGGCTTGCCTGAGCAGCTCAAAACCTGCAAACCGTGCAAGAATGGAGAACATATGCCCCAAATATCAGACCTGACACAGAGAACAAGTCATCCTCATACACCTGGGGGTTTAAAACCGTAACGCCTGAAGCGGCTGGGACAGCGGGCTCGCGAAGGGAGGGAGAAACGCCAGCCTCCCAGCAGCGTCCCTGGGCAGGGATCCACCGCGGGTCTATGCATTTAAAAGTCAAAACCGCTGTAAAGCCTCAGGAACAGAGATTATCCTGTTTTCCTTTCACCTGGCAACCCCATCTCAGCTTTATTTATGTTTTTAACAGCTGTTAGCTCTCTTCTTGCTCTGTTTTGTTGGGTTTTTTGGGGTTTTTTTGGTTTTTTTTTTTACACGGCTGGAAAGGGAACAAGGCTCTCCCAGAACAAAGCCTCCTTGCAGAGCAAAGCCTGGTTCAACCTGATACTCGCACAAGCGGACAAGGCAGCCCTGAGCCCGGCTCTCGGCACTCTGCCCCGCCGGAGGTCGGGCTGGGGAAGAGCAAAATGATACGGAAAAAGATGAAAACAATTCCCCTGTCCGCCAGCCCCCAAAGGGGATGCTTTACCTTTTCTTGCTGTTCCCAGGACTGGGAAATAGCTCAGCCGTGCAGGCACTTTGCAAGACCCCAGCATTAGCAGAGATGGGCACCTTCCTGGGGTGCCCACGTGGACCTTCCCGTGGTCCGTGGGACCTTCTGCCCCAAAAGCCGAGAACACGGCAAGGTTTCCTCACCGTGCCGCTCCGCGTCCCAACACCCACAACAAAACAAGTCTTTCGGTTCCCTTCGATGAGCGTCGCAGTCCAGTTTACAACAGTTATGATTTAGCAGCTCTCACGGATGGTCTTGAAGTTGACTAAAGATGGTTGTTATATCTAGCAAGGAGCAAAAAGCTCATTTATACCTTGAGACGCGAGTTGATTTGTGTGGATCTAACAAAAGAGGTGACGTGCAGCTATGCACAGTTGCGGCCAAGGAAGCACTAACTCTCTTACCTGGCCTGAGATTTTGCACCTTGTTTGCAAATCAATAGCACAGATCTGCTCCCTGCTCTTGACTATAAAACGGTTGTTCCCTACGGAAAAAGGGAAGCTGGCGTCAGACTGGCATCTCCGGTGGGACTCTGGGAGGAGAGAGCGTGTGGAGGACGCTGCAGAACACGGTCCTGACCTGCAAAGGACGTGCGTGGAGGAAACGCTTCTCAGCCCCGTGGGACCTCCTGGCACAGCCCAGCAGAGACCGCCCGGCCCTGCAGGCTCCGCTGCCTGTGGGACGCTGCTTTAAAAAGGTTCCCATTCCCAAGGTACAATTAAAGGACTGACAAGTTACCATTTAGGATCTCTAAAGTGGCTGTTTCTATTTCTCCAGTATTTACACAGAGCTGGGAACTTGTCTTTACTGATATTTCTTTAAAGAGAAATGGCTATACTAAAGGCAACATCACTCACCCCCCCCCCGTCTCTTCCAGCTCAAGTGAACCAGTGTCCTGGAAAGGCTGTATCATCGAGAGAGACAAGTCATACAATTTAACGTCCATAACATTCAATTTTAGACTCAAAGAGCATAAAATATTTCTAGCCAACATCTGCTTTTGTAGAGAGGCATGCAAACTTATATTATCTTTAGTCACCTCAATCTTTTTAAGTGCCTGAAAATTTAAGCTCCAGAACATCATTTGTCATCTCTTGCTTATTTTAGACTGAAAACAACCCTTTCTAGCCTCACCGCTCCACGCCAGTGCCGTAGGAAGGGAGCACAGGAAAGCATCGAGACAACTCCCACTTGCAGGAGAATAAACTGCACCTTCATTGCGCAAGAATGACCATCAAGAAATATTAGAAAGATATTTCCACCTTCCAACAACTGATGCTCCACAAGCTCTTCAGACCATCAAATCCAGTTGTTACTTTTAGGGAAAGTATTGCCCAGTATTTAATCTGAACTTTTTTTTCTCTACGATTTTAGGACCGTGAACTCTTGCCCTATCCACTGTGAATGCAGAAAGCAAATACCACCTTCCCTTTTAGGCACCTGAAGATACGTTTCCTCCTCTCTCTTCTCTTCTCTAGAGCCAAACAACTCAGGTTTGTTCAAACCAGTGGTTTCTAGACCTCCAGTCAATCTTGTTAGCACTCTCTGGACCTCCTCCAGCCGACCAGAGGAGGACACCTTCCCCCAGCCTTCTGCTCTACAGACCTACCTACTCCAGGATATTTATTTTCAGCTAAGGAGAGATGAGTTTTATGCCCAATCTCCAAGAATTTACAAGCAGATAGAGACACGGTCCAATTCACACCTACCTTAGTCATTTTTTCCATCACAAAGAGAAGGAATTATGGAATATCCTTGTTAAGCGAAAAATTCCAGTTGCAGAGTTTTAAAAATTTTAAATCCTATTCAGGTTGGATTTTAAAAAAAAAAAAAAAAAGAGGTATACGCAGCATCGAGCATTAAAGCTCGGCAACCGATAGTCAGCTTCTCGCTCCACGGAAAGGAAACATCAGAGCAGGCTCCCACTCCTCTCATTTTCATTCCACTGCCCACAAGGATGCTCTGAGGACCACAGGGGACACAGATATCTAAATTTTACTATCTGTTATTTGAGAGCAGAACTCACCACTTTGTTACATGTTTTACGCAAGGCCTAACGGGGCTCTGGTCATCTGTGTGATTATCCCGTTCAGCTGAAACAGAAGAGCACTGGTTTCCCTTTCGTCCAAAAATCTCAAGCCTAGAGCATCCCGCAGGAGATGGGATATTCTGGGAGGGGGAACTCTGTCAGTCCCCTGGGATCTGCTTTCCATGCTGAATAACGTATCTAAACAGCCAATACGTTCGATAACGTATCCGAACAGCTCCTCTGCCCTGATCTCCAGCCTCTTCCAGCTGCAATTACTGGTCCCGTTCACAAAGTTTGTGGGAGCAAGGGGACAACAAAAGCAAAATTAAGTTTTAAAAAAAAAAATTCCCTTTGACCAAGAAGTCCCCCGGAGCACGCTGGGACAGGCAGCACTGCCATTAACTCAGGTATAAAAAAAGCCTGGGAGCCAGCAGTGACAAAACTATCATAATAGAAATTATTAATATGAGGGACCTCATTGCTCTCAGCTTCTGCAGGCAGCTCGGCTAAAGCCAAAGGATCCTATTTTTTTTTTGGTGCATGGACCTTGCAAACTCCACAGTTAGCAAAGAAAAACCACACTGATGCTTCTTACGCTGTCCACAATACCTTTTTAAGGTGATTTGTCATTTAAACTGTCAGCTTAAAATCTAATCATTTTAAAAAATGAATAAAATATTATGTATTACATTCACAGGCTGCAACCACTGCCAAATTCCTCTGTCAATTTTTACGGGATTACAATCACATTCCTCTTTTAATGTTTTATTCTCTTGCTTCTGTGCCACAGAGATGGGAAAGAGAGTAAACGGCTACTTAGGAACAGTGCATGGCGATCCAAACCAAAACCGAAAATGGAGCAAAGTGCCGCGTTGCCCTCCTCGGGGGGGGACGCTCCCCAAGAGCATCCTTCGGTGTTGGCTGTAACGCAGCAGCCAAAACGCTTTCAGATGCCAGTGTAATTTTAAAGCAGGTTTTCCCATGAAAAATCCTTTTTTTAAAGGAAAGGCATTTTTAATTGCGAGGCAAACGCATGGGAGGACAAGCTTTACGTTTCTGCCATTGAGAAATACCCGGCTCTTGCAGAGACCAGGAACAGCTCAACTCAACAGTGGACACAAAGGGAAGGTCAGTGGGACCCAGAGCAGACGTAAGAGCTGAGCCCACCACAGCCCCCTCCCAGAGGCTATACACCCTCCCTTACTGCTGCCCGTGCTGCTCAGAAACCCTACCGCCTCGTCTTCTCCCTAAACTCTCCCTCTACTTGAGGTGGAAGAGATGAACGGACCCGTCTTTGGTCTTCCCGGTTTGCTCTTCCCACTACAGACGTGCCCTGTCCGAGCCAGCCGCCAGCTGGGTCCCGATCCCAGCTCCTGCAGGGACCGAGCTGGGGCTCAGCCTGCGGAGAGTTACACGAAACAAGGAGTTCGGCATTTCTTAGTCAGAATCTAAATGTCTTTTTCCCCCCCCCCAAAAAAATGCGTGGAGGACAACAGCGCTTGTTTGTATAAAGAGGACAAACAAAATTGTCTAGAAATGGAAGCAAAACCTTATTTGCCCAAATTAATGGGCAAAATTTACAACATGAACACAAGAAAAATGTTGGGCTCGGGTTTTTTTCCCCCCTGCAAGGCACTTTTTTTTTTTTTTTTTGCAGGACAGTGTTCCTTTATAAAAGCATTCTTCTGAAAGCACTTCTCCCGTGAAGCTCCCTCTCCAACAGCTACTGTTACAAATCTGCGATAAAAGACGTATTCAGCAGGGTTTGGCACACAAATAGCACCCAAAGTGGCACTGCCAAAGCCTTGCAATTTTATCACAAGCTTCAAAATATTTGAGGAAATAAGAGACACTCTTGCTGGGAGCTAGAGAGAAGCTCAGGAGCTTCTGAGCTTCTGAGCTTCAGGAGCTTCTGAGCTTCAGGAGTTTCAGGAGCTTCTGAGCTAGAGAAGCTCCTGAAGCTCAGAAGCTTCTCAGCTAGGAGAAGCTTCAGCTCTTGGGGTCGTGAGAACCTCAGATTTCATCTGGGAGAAAAAGAAGATAGATAAGTGTCTAGACAGAATGCTGGAGAAAAACTCTCAAGCAGGAATGCAAACATGATTGATATTTTCAAGGATCGATGGACAAGCAGAAGGAACCTTTGATGGATTATCACTTGGTTTGATTCAGGATTCTGCAGAATCTCACTGCTGACTTTGGAATATTTCTGGGGGGAACCACGCTGTGAACTTCAGCCGTGGAAGCATCCTCAGAACAAATGCTTTGCAAGCACCGGGGAGAGCCGCCATCCCCAGTGCCGCTGCGCTCCTCAGCCAGCGCTCAGCTACACGCGTGGGAGCAGAGCCACGGAGGTCCGGCATGGCTGGAAGCGTGGACTTTGGGGCTCAGCTGAACAGGGGTGCTTTGCTTGCCTAGGCAGGGTATGTGCCCTGGGCTACTGAGCTGATCCGGCCACTTAACCCTGGGGAAAAAAAAAAAAAAAAAGGGAGGGACAGGACACTTGCTCTGCTCTCCCTCACCCCCAACACCTCCCTGTCCTTGCCCCTGCGGTCTCTCCCTATCCCTTCGCACGTGCCAGCCCTCTCCGAGAGCTTCTGCACCAGCAGAAAGCTGTCTGCTGTTATCCCTAACCATCAGATCAGATCAGCTGTCTCACTAACCTCTCATTTAAGTTTGCAAGGGAAATACAAATGGAAATAAGACCCCACGCTGACTCAGTAGCGCGGCGAGGCAGGTCCACCAAAGCCCGGGGGATGCGCAGGTCCTGACGGAGGAGGACCAGCCCCGGTGGCACGGACGGAGAGCGTTGCTGTTTCTGGAGAAGAGGGGCTGAGCCCACAACACAACAAGCGTGTAACATCCATAGGGTATCTTTGCAGGGACGTACGCACGCACGCCCAGCGGCAAGCATGGCTCTTCTGTCCTGCTGCTCTTCCCTTCCACGCCAGAAATAAACCACAGTCAAACCGGACCCAGCATCCACAGCGCAAGGGAAAAGAAACATCTCAGCAATGAATAGATTTCAGCTGGAATCTCCCAGGAGACGGTATTAAAATGAAGGGGGGAAGAAATAAACAAACAGAGGAGAAAAGAATCAAGCTGGCAGTATCGGCCATGCCAACTTCTAAAACTGTAAGTCAAGCCCCGAACACCACGGCACCGGCTCGTGGTCTGGGATACTGGGAAATAACCAGGCTAACGCGGGGTGGTGAGAGGAGGGCATCTCCCTACCCCTCTCTGCCCAAGAATTCCCGTTTTCCAGCTTTTCTCCGTAACTGCGAAGCTCAGGAGGTCTTTTTGCCTTTAAAAAGCTGAGATTTTCACTGAAGTCCCTGGTTCTGAGTGCTGGGCTTTAATCCAATGTCAGGCACCAGGAGATAGCGATGGGCTGCAGGAGTTGGCCACCAGCCGAACCCGTTTCCAACCAGCTCAGCTGGGGCCTGGATTTGGGCATCCACACTGATGCATTCGGGAAGTAATTTCACAAAATGCAGAGTTTAACGCCAAAATTGTATCATGCAGCAGGAAGCACAACTCTATAATACTCTATAAATACCACTATGTACCACGCTCACCAGGTCCAGCTCTAAATCTGGTTCACCCATCAGTTGCAGAAAATATAAATATTCTCCCTGGTTTTCGGCGCAATATTCCCAAGTTGATCCGGAGAACCTATGGAGTCACTAAGCTATAATTAGAGGTTTATTACAAAAGGTGTTTGGGATGCCTGTCAGCACTGAAGGAGACTCTGTATTTAAGGTACCCTTAACACACGTAGTGGCAGTGGGCCGGTTTTTTTGGCTTTCATAAAAAAAAAAAAGCCAACTTGTTTACTCACCTCAAGTGACTTTTCTTGGTCTCTGCTTGCGAGAGTATTTTCAGCCTCTAACTTGATTAATGGCATTTTAAAAAGGTAAAAAGAACAAGCCATCAGTGAGGTGGTTTAAAAGATACATTTTTATCCATAGCTCATAACATGATTACCAGCTAAATCTTGCTTTTCACCAAAAAACCCCAACATTAATCGGGTGCAGGATGTGCACATTCACTCATTCGTTATTGTAGGATTGTTGACATTAGCTTTTATTTTTAGAAAAACATGAAGTGTGGAGGGGAAATGAAACAATGCGATACTTCTTTGCGACTGTCTCTAACATTAGGAAAATATGCAAAGAAAATACCGTAGTGATCCGCTTGCATACCTTCCCACAGAGCGCCGGGCTTGAATTTATAAAATAATAAATACTGTTTCAAAGCACTTGGACTGGCCTGACTTTTTTTGGGTCTTTTTTAAATAACATCTGACAACGTCACCGTATCCTGAGCCTTTGGGAGGGAAAGGACCCGAAAGCCGCACACCAGGGATGCTCGCTGGGACCTGGCCTCCCTCCTGGCTGTCGCACCCCGGGGTGACCCTGGGCAGCTCTCGTTCCCCATGCCAAAACAGGGGGATCACTGGCTTGATGCCGGAGCGAGCGTTTCACATCGCAGGCACCTCCAATTGCCCTAATCCTGCAAACGCCTTAATAAAAAGGTTGCTCCATCAAACGCACCGGGATTTCTGGCCTTTGTAGCACGGTGTGGTACGCTCGTACGCGACGCCTGTAGGGCCAGGGTTTTAGCAGACCACCCCCTGCATTTCTAAACAAAATATTTTTAGGCCTACAGGCACTGAGCTATATCACGACTTAGCAAATGTTGCTAAAATTAAGTTTAAACTGGAATGAAAAAGCATCTCTAAAGTGATGCTCTGGTTCAACACCTGGTAGCAGCGTCACCCATGCTTTGCTGGTGAAAAATAAGTCCTGAGGATGAGGTCACCACGGCCAGGAGATGACCAGGGCTGCTCAAGGAGGGGAAAAACATCATTAGGAGACAAAATCATCTCTGCTAATACTGAATGTGAATTCAGGTGCGTAATTACACCAGCTGCCAGGTTCAGCTCTGCAGAGGTGACCTTTCCTGGTGCTGTCTGGACATGGCACCACGGAGGCACCAAGGCAGAGAGAGGATTTCTCCAACCACCCACCAGTTTTGGGCAGAACTGGCCAAAAAAAAGCAGCAGAGGAAGGCAGGGCAGAAAGCAGCCACAGATCCCTGTGGTAAGAGGGTACCCAGCTCCTGGATGCTCTGAAATCACCCCTTCCCCAATGCCGATTTCCATCCATCCCTTCAAAACACAACAACAAAGCATTCGGGAGCTGGATGGACGCACGGTAAACATGGAAACAAATTTCACGATTAATGGCCTCCAGCGGACTTATTTTTGCATCCTGCAGCAAGCACCACTGCAAGGGAATGTCTTCTTCTTCCAGTAGGCTATTCACTGTCACACACCTACCTAAAATTATGGATATTTGACTTACAATTTCTATTCCCCCCCAAAAAAGCAACTGAAATTGAGCTTCTCGGTTGCAAAATTAGCAATACTTTGTAGCTGCAATTCAGTTTCAAGAACCGCCTTCATCTCTTTTTTATAATCACATGGAGAACAGCTACACTGCACATACCATTTTTCGCTACGCTGAGCTTGAGGAAAATTTAAGGCTTCCTCCCCGCCTTGTCTTCTTTTTAATGGGAAATGTGATTATTGAAATTAATTCGGAAAATAGTCAGCATTCACCAATCAGATCAGCAGTTTGGGATTTCTTCATCTGCTGGTTACATGCTAATTATTGTACTGGTGGGATTATTTCCCATTCACATTTGGAATTTACAGCACAGTAGGGAATTGATTAAATTAGAAGAAAAATAAAAAAAAAAAAAAAGAAATCAATGACATTTTAAATTCAACTTTTTTTTTTTTTTTTTTTCAAATTTTCTTCCGAGTCTCATGCCTACAAGGACCTGACAAACTCAACTCCAGCAGAACAGATGCACAAGGCAGCGTTTCCGAGCATTAAAAGGCAGAACAGCAATGACCCCTCTGGAGCAGACACTTTGGGAAGGCAACGCAAGCCTTCCGTGTTCATCAATATCTCTGCCGTTCACAGCATCCTCCGCTGCCTCACACCAACCGTACCCTTTTCCACTTGGCCGACATTTGGAACGAAGAAGCAAAACCTCCCCAGGTGTGGGAAGCAAGCCCCCGTTTCCAAGCCCAGGACTCCAGCGACGCTGAAACACCCGTGTTGACGTAGGAACAGGGGTTTGCGTGAGCGGGGAGCAGAGGTGGCGATGGCGGACACGTCCCATGATGGCCCCTGCCCTGTCAGCAGCTCTGATGGACTTGGGTGGCTTCATCCTCACCCCAGAAGAGCGAGAGGGACGGAGCAACACGTGTCCGCAACGCCCACTGGCAAGGACCGGGTTCTCCAGCTATCAGGTCTACCCGCTGAGCGCAGGTCCCTGATGGAGACCTGCTTTCGAAGGCACCTGGCAGAGAGATCCCTAATTTTGCTACATGAATCTCAAATACTATTTACCACCTCATTTAACCTGGGCAAGCACACACGTTGGTACACCAGTGTTGTCAACAGCACGGCTTTGCGCACACAAGGGGCTTCGTGTTTGCCTTGCAGCGCTGTTTATTGGGGGGTTACCCCTGAAAGCAAGGGCTCCTTCTCACCCCCACCCTCGCAGCTCCAACTGGCCTGCGGAAAACTACAATTAAAAAAAAAAAAAAAAAAAAGAAACCTATCCTAGATGGCAGAGAAGATCAAAGTAGAAGCATGAAGACTTTAAAGTTGCTTTAAACAAGCCAGTCTCTCCTCCTGCTAAAGCGGCAGCTTTCCTCCTGCTCCCCACCCGCCGCTGGGCACCCGCCGGCTGCTCCGAGGCCTCCCCAAAAGGTGACAGGAAAAGCAAATGTCCTGCAACCCACAGACCCGCAATGCCGGAGGGAATCAACACCACCCCGGAAAACGTGCAGGTGTCCCCGGAGCAGAAAATAAAGATTGAAAAACTGCATCTACAGAACAGCCATGACGAAGGAGCGGCACGGACTGGCAGCAAGGCCAGGCGGGGCACCAGGGTCGCTCATGGTGAGGCTTATTTTGCCACCGTCTTTTGCAGGCGGTCAGAGGCCCCCCGTTGCGTTGAGGGCACCCCAGAGCCCCCAGCTCAGCCCGGGTGACCCCGCGGCTGGGCAGGACAGCCAGCTGCCTTCAGCTGCCCCGGCACAGGCAGGGTTTCGGCTCAGGCAGGGACGGCGGGACGCAGGCAGCCCCGGCTCTGGGGGGACAGGGCTGGGGGGACAGCATCCAGGGCTCTGGATGCTGGGCAGGGCATCTCCCGAGAAGCGTGGTCCCCGTGGGTGGCACGCAGAGGTGTGGGCATCTGCCTGGGGAAGCCACCGACCCCTAAGGGCTGGGGCGCGGCGGAGGCAGCACTCCCAAACTGAGGCAGAGGGGGATCGGGGGCTTGCTGTGATCCAGACGTGCAGATCGGCAAGAAGAGGATGCCAGCAAAATCAGGAGAGCCTGGAGTAGCAAACAGAGCTCGGGAAAGGGTTAGGTCCAGGTGGACACGGCAATGACTATTCACCGGAGAGGGTTTTTGCACAATTAACCTCCAGTGCACTGGCTCCAAAGGTGCCTCCTCCAAAGCACCTTCATTTCTAGTGATTTTACAAGCACTACCGTGATTGCCAGGGCCAAACCTCCAGAAACGGTGCTGACGCGTGGCAGAGCAAACACAGCTCAGCACCATCAGCCTGGGCTGGGTAAGCGGGACACCACCACGCCACCGAGACAGACATGGACAACGGAGGGAAAAAAGCTAAAAGCAAAGGACCTGCAAACCTGCAGCGGTTGCTACATCACCCTCGGTCTCAGTCTTTCCTGTAAAGCAACATGAAAATTCCAGACACTGGAGCGGGGAGTGCAGGCTGCTATTTAAACATCCACTGCACTTCACGGTATACACGCGCGACCGGAGGAGCGGAGCCTAACAGGTGGATTATGGTCTTAATGCAATATTCACATTCCTCTGCTTGCTCCGAGTCCAGACCACAAGTCTGCTTCCCCTCTGCTAGCGCGGCTGAGGGGTTTTGTGCCCGGACTTTTGTTTTTAAATTAGCTCTGCCTCTATAAAACAGAGACACTCCTCTTGCCTTAAATATTTTCCGACATGGAAATGATTCCTAGCAAAGAAAGAAAGAGCAGGATACATTTCAGAAGGCGTCTGCATTTACATCCCGCTTAACAAACCAAAGCGCAACACAACAGGCTCGCATAACCTCCTGCACGCGTTTCAGGATGACTTGTCTCTAGTGACCACCCTACAACTAGGAACACACGCAAGAGCCAATTAACCTTAATGCAAAGAGTAAACACCCCCGTCTTTCCAGGGCTGCAAAAAACCCCACACGTCAAGAAGCCCCGTTGGTGCCACATCCAACCCACCAAGGCCTCCAAAGCCACCGAGCACCGTGCTCAAGGTTTCGAGGTGACCACCTCGACAAGGTTGACCAGAGCCAGAAGGCATGACACAGCCCGCAAGAGAAAGCCCAGCACGTTGGAGGCTGAAATGGTCCTTGTGCTACTGGTGCCCCAAGGCAGGACCTGCAGCCACCAGGAAGGTCTCCAGCCATTGAAGCCTGCTCTCTGCACAGGCATGAGGAGCCAGCAACATGGTTGGATCCTTGATGCAGAGACCCAAGAGCTCAGTTCATTAAATATGCTACGTATCAAAAAGCATCCAAGACAACCTCACTTCAAACGTCCTCTTACACAAAGTATACTCCAAGTACTCCAGCGCGCTACAGCAAAGACCCTTGCTACTCCTACGCTGAGGAGATCTGGAGACGAAGAGCTACAGGATCAAGTATCCAAGACCTCAAGCCTAATTTTGGTCCTCTTAAACTAAACTCTTTATTTTTACTTCAGATGAGAAGTTTCAATCCCTCTTTGAAGACAAACAGATACTGACTGATTCCTGATTATTTGGGGAAGACAGAAGAACAAGCTCCATCAGACAGCAGGGCGCAAGCTTTCGGCAGCGACCGCTCTCTCCATCTGTGGGACAGCCCAACCATGGGACTTCCTTTCCGGAGGGACACCAGCCACACCACAGCTGGGGCTGCAGGACGGGGACGCGAACCACCAGTACGACCGTTTTGTTAAGATTTGCTGTATTCTGGGAGTTTTGGTTTTAAATTGATTTAGTCAGTTGATCCCACCGCTGACCTGAACTCCTCTGGAGAACAAAAAATATCCTCCCAGCTCTCTGATAAGCACCTGGATATAAAGAAGAAAGCGTCAAGGCTTCTGATTTACAGCACTGCAATTGTAGAGCACGAGTCCATAGGAGACGCACAGACTTCCAGATGGAGAGACCGGCGGGACTGCTTACGTACAATTATTAATGCGTGTCTCTACACCACTGGAAAAAAGCACTGAATACGCTTAGAAAGAAACAAAGCAGGGAAAATAAAATGACATACCCATTCAAGTATTTGTGCAATACTGGCATGACACCTTAGGGAAATAAATATTTGCTTGACCTATTTCTAAAAGAGAAGTTTTTATAAGTTCCATGAAAACCTCTTTATTTATCGAAGCATGAGAGCAGAGCATGCGCAAGCACCCCGCACGCCAAGCTGGGCTCCAGGAGCGACTAGCTCCCTTCTTAACCTTCTCACAGGAGCAAGCGGATCCCCTTTACACCAGTAGGACAAAAAAGTCAGCCTGAAAAGAACCTCAAGACACCTATTCAGGAGAGGAAGAGTTAAAAGATACCAACACAAACAGCAGAGAGCCACCTCGCTTTGCTGGAAGCCCCTTTCAACTGATTCATCTGCCTCTCGCCTCTGTGAATTTTTAAGTGCTCGCTATTTAAACCTGTCCCACCCAGGCTCTTTATTAAGGACACTCTGCCGGCCAAATGCCAGGGCTCGTTCCCCACCCTGTTCCTGACGTGGCCCTCTCAAACATCTCTGTATTAAAAGAAAAAAACCCAAAAAGCTCTGCCCCTTCCCCTTGAGCAGCCCAGCAGGCAGGGAAGCCCCATCACCCAGACCGCATTTTCTGAGTGTTACTGGGCAGGAGCGTTTGGGTGGAGCTATAATGGAAACTTTCGCAACCTTAACACCATGCTATTTTATTTCATTTTTTTCCCCAAGCAAGTGCTAAAACTCATGGGGGGCCTGGCTGGAGCGGCGAGGGCAGTGCTCGCCTTCAGTAGGAGGAACATTACCAAAGCCATCGCTGCAACTGAACGCACAGCTTAGAATGCTCATTCTCCAATTCTTCTATTTCTAAAAAAAAAGGTAGGAATAAGAGCTCGCAGATAAAAAGGGAGTTCAGTTACGTGTCCCCTTATCGTACATGTAGGAAAAGGAGAGGGCACCCTCACACAGTGTCCCTCTGAAAGGGGGGAGGAAAGAGAAACCACAAAGTCTTTGAAACGCGTGAGAACGTCCTCGACGCAGAGATGAGCCACGGCTGCAATGGCTGTGACTGCATCTGGTGACAACCCAACCGCTTTGGCTCTGCTCTTGTGCCATGTGTCATCACCAGCTCCTCTAACTCCACCGCAGTCCTCATCTGACCAGGGCTTCTCGAGTGACTTCACGCAAACTCACTCCATTTGCATTTTAAGCATTGTTATTTAGAACATTTGTCCAGAAAAAAAGAGAAAAAACAAACAAACAAAGAAGGGGAGAAGTACAAGACTTTTTTTTTTCTTTTTAATTAGAAACATCACCTCTCTCCTACTCAACAAAGCAGAAAAGCCGTCACAGCTGCAAGAGGGAGATGCTGCAGACCTTCCCCACAATGACCTGATACCGAGCACCAGCAAGCAGGATCTTCTCCAAATTAGCCTCCGTAGCAGGACTAGACTCATTCCACCTATAACAGGTGCCTAAGTTATAAACATAATCATCCTGGGCTCCTGTTTAGTTAATGCGAAGAGTGAGGCACCTTGGGGGGTGATGCAGAGTCCGCACGGGGCGAATCGTCCCTAGGACAATCAAGGTGGGGGGAACCTGGACCTGGCTCTGGGCTCCTGCTCTCCCAAGCAAATCCCCCCATTTCAGGGCCATGCCAGCTCCTTGCAAGAACAAGGGTGACAATAACTTACATGAACCGTGAGCAAACCAAGGACTTCTCCGCAGGATGAATCTCCCTTGTGCTTTTTTACATGCAAATCATGTGGAAAAGACAGAAAGGAAAAAAACAAATATCAGGAGATGGGAAGCAAGGGACCCGCTGCAGCAAAGCGGGCAGCAAGAGGCCAGCCCACGCGGGTTCGCTTGCACAAGCTGGGGAGGCTGAGCAGGATGGCGGCGTGGGGGGGGACGTCTGCTCCCATCTTCCGCCTTTTGTTTGCACAGATTTCCACAGACCCTCAATTATTTGTTGCCGCTCCCAACAGTTTTCTGGGGGAGCTAACACCCTGCCTGCCTTCAGCAGGGAGCAGGCAGCCCGGTCCCTGGAGGGGATGAACACGAGCGGGTCTTCCAGGGCTCATCACTGCCCACAGGGATACAGCCCCGCGTTCAGAAATAGCAAGCGACGCACCTATGCGACAGCCTCGCACGGAGCAGCGGGCTCCTCGTGCCCGGGAACCCGGAGGAGGCTCCCAGGGGACCGAGCCCCGGCCGTGCCCTGCAAACGATGCTGCCTCCGGACCCGTCCCACCGCACGAACGGGGAAAGGCTCGACAAGGGATGGACGCAGACCCGCGGCCCAGGGTTACACGACCGTAAGCCCAAGTTGTAGATAATTCCAGGAGCCACGAGACGAGCTGCTTTTACGTAGTAACACCATAGTAACCGAGGCAGATGATAAAGCTTGCATACACAAGGGCACCACATTTTTGGAGGGGAGGAAGAGGAGATCTAAATAGAAGGAAAACCTTCCCGTGGAGTGAGGGGACGCATTTGTATGAAGGAGAACCGGAGCCACACTGCTGTTTAAATCTCCCCCCACTGACAACCCAGATGGCTCCTACCACCAGCCCGGCTCACCTGCTCCAGGCTTCCCCGCTCCGGGCTGCCAGCACCGCCTGCATCACTCCTTGCATTTCCCCAGCGAAAGCCAGAAGCCCCCACGGGGCTGGTTTTGTTTGGCTTTGCAACAAGGATTTTATTGATAGAGATGTGCTCCTGCAAGAGACTTTGGGGCTTCAAGTTACTGCAGCTTTCTTACAGTAGCACGAATCGTGGAGGCTGAGCCCTGTCAGAAAAACCTATGCTAAACCCCAACCCATCTATAACCTAATTAACACAAGCTACAGATTAGGCTGTATCTGAAGCAAAACTCAATCCAACAGCCTCCTCTTTCCCACCCCCAAAGGTGGGTCAGGGCTCCAAAACTGTGTGGGCATCTGTGTGCTGCGAGTTACTGGCATGAACTACGAGGAAACAATGAACAGACTGGAACAGTCTGCTCCCTCTTCTCAGCTACGCATCCCGAGTTGTAAAATACATCAAGGTCACAGACCCAACCTAGTTAATAGAAGTTATCATTAAATTGCTGTTTTCTTCTATGGTAAATAAAATGCTTCTGATCTTCTGGGTTGTTTTTTTTTTTCCTCCTCTCTTAAAGAGAAATTAGTTTAGAATAAGCTGTTCCAGAAAATGAAGTAAACTTCTGGCTTCCTATCCATGGAGAATTGTTCCTCAGGACACCGCAATCCTGGGCTGGGGACTGCAGCCGGTGGAGGTGGTCAGGGAGAAGGGCAGCGAAACCCTCCCTGCCTGGCCGGGGCCACCCTCCTGCGCTGGACGGAGGGGAAAGCCCACGGCTGGGCAGAGCCCGCTCCCTTAGGGGAACAGAAATGGGAAAACACAGCTCAAGAAGGGCTCGTATATGGGTTTTTTCCAGGTACATCAGTCGGCCTAACGAGACACATCACCCACCTCTCCCCCAAACGTTTCCCATCTCGTAACCAGAACAGAAGAGGACCCCTTGGAAAAACCTTATCGCTTGAGTTTTGAGGGCACAGACTAAGCACGGCCCGAGCCAGAGGATGGAGTTTAAAGCCCCGAGCACGAGCTGCGTAGTCACTTCTCAGACACGCCAGCCGTCCAAGCAAACGCGATGCTCAAGGGGCTCGTGCCCACTCTCTGCCCAGGACCCGCATCCCCCTTACCGAAACGTCTCCGCTCTCTAAAACCGCCGCTCGGAGCGGAGAGGCCTCAGCCCGCTGGCACCTGGCCACACGCCCGGCTGCCACCGCAGGAGCCCTGATTAGGAGCTGGCATAGCCCAGCCAGGACTTTACCCCAGCAGACCGAGGGTGTGAGGTTAAACCACCGTCCCCAGCCAAGCAAGGAAAGCACCGAATGGGAAATGAGGATGGAGCGATCTGGGGTTTAGTCCCAGCTCCGACACAGATTTCCTCCATAGCCTCAGGCATGTCCCTTAGCAGCAGCTCGGTTTTCCTACCTGCATGAAGAGGGAGATGCCGTCTGCTCACATCCCGGTTTGTCCTGAGGCCAGGCACCTTAAACCCGGCATCGTTGCAACACCAGAAGTCACAAAAAACCCCTCACCCGTGGCCAACCCTCCTAACCCCCAACTGCAACACGAGTGGGGTCAGCCGCCCCTCGGTCCGCGGAGCACGCAGCCAGCGAGGGCTGGAAAGAAGGACTGTTCTTCCCCTAAAGACCCAGACTAAAGAAAAAAGAACCCCAGACCGCCCCGAGGGAGACGCAGCCAGGTCCCGGGCAGCCCCACGCAGCCGGGCGCTCACGCAGGGCTCCCACAGCGGCCGGGCCGGCCGGCCAGCAGATTTTTAATTTAATTTATCTGAATTTAAATGTTAATTGCTGGCGAGCCGATCGCGGCAAAGGGCAGCGCAGCCCGCCGGCTACCCGGCCCGCGGCAGGGCTGGGCGGAGCGGGGCGGCGGCGGGGGGGGGGGGGGGGGGAGACACACGACACACGGTGTCCTGACCCCCGAGTGGGTGCCCGGCAGGGCGGGGGAGGGGGGGAGGGCCGCGGGAGCGCCTCGCCCCCGGCCCGGCCCCGCCCGCCCGGGCCCCCGCACCTGCCCGGGGTCCGCGGCCCCCGGGGGCAGGTCCCGCGGGACGGGGGGGGGGGGGGGGAGGGAAGCGGGCGGGACCGCGGCGCGGCGAGGGGCGCGGGACCCTCCCCGCCGCGCCGGGCGCTCGGCACTCACCGGCAGCAGGTCCCCGGGCCGCCGCGGCGGCTCGGCGCGGCGCGGTCCGGCGGAGGCCCCGGCCCCGGCGGCGAGCGCGGGGCGGGCGGGGCGGGCGGCGCAGCGGGGCGGCCGGGCGGGCGCCGCCGAGCCCAGGCATGGGCGGGGGGCGGGCGGGAGCGCGGGGCGGGCGGGCGCGACACACACCGGCATCAGCCAGGCTCCATCGCCGGGCGGGGGAGGTGACGTCACCGCAGCCGGGCCGGGGCGGCGCGCGCGCTTGCGCGCGGCTCAGCTGGCGGCGGGGCGGCGCGCGCGGGGCAGCGGCTGCAGCGGCTGCGGGCACCGGCTGCACGGACCGGCTGCGGGCAGCGGGGAGGGCGCGCCTGCACCGGCGTGCGTGCGCTGTGGGGGCGGGGCGGCGCCTGCAGCGGGCGCACGCGCCGGGGAGGGCGGTGAGCGTTCGCAGCGGGTCTGTGCACCGGGAAGGCGGCGAGCACGGGGCACGTGCGCTGCGGGGGGTGGCGAGCGCCTGCACCGGTCGCTAGGGAGGGCGGCGGGTGCCTGCGCCGGGCGTGTGCACGGGGCGTGTGCACGGGGCAGGGTGGTGAGCGCCGTCGGGGGCGTGCAGGGAGTGCGTGCACCGGGGCGGGCAGCGGGGCTGTGCGCCGGGTGCGTGGCCCGGGGAGCTCAGCGGGTGCGCGCACTGCAGCGTGCACCGGGCACCCGGGTGTTCGTGGGCTGCACGTGCCGGCGCTATGAGCGGGGAGTACCCACCGGACACGGGGAGGATGCCGACAAGCGCGCAGCCAGGCACGGGGCAGGGGGGCGTGGGCGGGCGTGGGCACCGCGGGCAGCGGGTGCCCCGTGCGTGCCGGGCCCCGGGCCCCGCTCCTCAGCCGCGTCCCGTGGCCGCCGCGACCTTCGGGCTGGGTGCCCCAGCCCAGCGCCTTGGCCCGGCCCGAGCCAAGCGGGCGGCTGCTGCCGGCTGCGGGAGCTGAACCGGCTCTGCGGAGCCGGGCCGGGGGCCGGAGGGGCCGTGTGCCCTGCTGGGGCGTGGGGCTGTGAGAAGGGCGACGGGTCGGGCGTGTGCCCCACGGGGACAGCCTCTCCGTGAGCACCGTCGGTGCTACCGGGAAGAACCCGCCCGGCCGTGAGCAGCTCTCACACGGGCAGCTCTGCGCCTTGTGCCAGCACCGGCGGAGCCTGGCACGGGCGGTTTGGTGGCTGGAAGCGCCCTGCCCCGTCCCGCTCCCGGCCCCCCGAGTTTGTTCCGGCCGGTGCGGGCCGGAGGCTGGTGCGGGATGGAGGCCGGTGCGGGCCGGGGGCTCGGCGGGGCCAGCTGCAGGGTGAGCGGCTCCGGGCACCGCTGCGCTGCCGGGCTGGAGAGGTGCTCTTGGGGTGCCCAAACCGCTGCACCCCAAGGGCCTTGGCAGCATTTAATTATAGCGTGCTATGAGCAGGTCAGGGATCGAACAGAGCACCAACTATTTTTTAAATAAAGTGTGGCTTGGAAACATCGTCTGTCTTGAAATAAGACACCGGCTTTGGACAAAAGATAAAAGATTTTCCAGCTGCCTAAATGTGCACGTCATCCCGCTTTTCCTGGATTCGGAGCTAATGGTCAGACTCTGCTCACAGTTGCGTTGATGTGAATATGATGTCGCTTCTTTAAAGTTGTTGGCTTTAAAGCGTGGGTCCTGGCTAGGTTATCGGCAACTCGGACAAAAAAGCTAAGGGCTCTCAGTACATTGCAAGTTCAGAGACTTCATTTTTCAGAACCATTTAGTGCTCGGGGCTATCAGCTCTCCCGGTTTTAGAGCACGGCTGGATTTCTCTGCAAGCGCTGGCTCCTGGAGCCACGCGACTGCGTGGGAATTGCAGCTTTCTGGTTTTTCTTTTTAAGTAAGCTTGAACCCTTTGTGTTTACAGAAGAAATGTGAATTTTTAACAGGAGCCAAATCAGCAGAGCATGTTTATAAACCAGAATGGATGGTTTTCGACCAGTCCTGCAGCAGTAATTCAGTTTTTTCAATGCTTGTGATTGGCAACTGAGGATGGCATTTCCTCCTCTTCAGGCAAAATGGCTTTCCCACCCACTCCATCGCACGCCAGGCCAGTCTGATCTGATCTTTCTGGGAAGGAGAAAGAAAAAAAAAAAAAAACCCAACACCGCTGTTTTTCTGTTGTATTCCTGGCTCCAGGGCCGGCACTCGGAGCAGCTGGACCTCCAGGAATTGCCCCCATCCCCGAGGGAGCCGGACACCTGAGCCTTGCTCCCCGTGGCTTTCACGGGATGGGAGTTTCACCCCATCCAGCTGTGCTGCCTTGCTGTGTCTGCCTCTCCTCTCGTCCTGTTTTGCTGAATCACCCCTTTCACAAGCCTCTGGAGCTCTTTGTTGATCCGGGGAAGGAAATGGGAGCCCCTGCCCGGCCAGCTGAGAGGGGCGGGAAGCTCTGCCAACCTTCCCTGTGCTCCCCTGCTCTTAAAAGGCTGCTTCTCTCTCTGGGAGAAGGGGCCGTGATAACGGGAAAGCCCTTTCACAGCCCATCCTCTGGCAGGGATTCCCGGGAGGGTCACAGTGGAGGGACGTCAGTCAGGGATGACAGCCCCGCCAGCAGCAGGGAGATGCTCCTGCCTGGCACAGGGACCTTGGACCTGCTGGGCTGATTGACAGCTGTCAGCCCCACGTCTGGATCGCCCAGCCCAATAAACTCAATGGCTCTGGCCATCTCTCACCTGGCATTTGGTGCTTGCAGCATCCTGCTCGGGTGCACGGCATTCAGGAAAAGGCATCTTTGCGTTTTGCATCACGGCCTTGGAGTTTGCTGGCATCTCGGGAAACCCCAGTGTAAGGGGGCTGCTGGTGCAGTTAAAGGACAGGGCAGGCCCAGGGAGAAATGGGCCAGGCTAGTGGCCATCAGGAGATCACGTCCCAGAGCATCCTTCCAGTGTGGGAAAGGGAGCAGGAGAACCCCTGGCTCAGGGGTGGGAAGAGGACGTGGATGCCGCAGCAAGTGGCTTGGCAAGGTGGGCTTCCAGCCACCAAACAGCACTGGTGTCCCCGGCTACTAGCTGAGCCCCGTGGCTGGAAGGATTGCTCCCATCCCAGCCCCAGCTTTGCTTGTCTGCACAGCAAAGCGAGACCCTTCCTGTCAACTCAGTTCCCCTCCTGTCTGGGAGAGCTTCTTGCTCCTCTGCAGCATCTCTGATGAGCTGAGCTGTGTCAGGTCTCAGCCAGTGTGGAGGCAGGCGGGTTGGCCGGCTTCCTGGGTCTCTCTTGCAGCCAGATCATCCACCCTCCCTCCAGACATTTCACCCCAGGCCCATGAAGAAGCAGGCAGCAAGGTGGGGATCCAAGGAGAAGTGTCCCAAAGGACGGTGGGGTTGCTCAAAGATGAGCTGAAGCAGCTGGGAAAATCACGGAGAAATAACGTGATGACTGAGGGAGGAGGCAAAACCCCCATCAACCCCCACCTTGGAGGCAGCCAAAGAATTGGCTGTGGCCGGGCTTGTCTGCAGCAGCTGTCGAAATACAAAGAGGGGGAAAAACAAGCCCGTCTTTGACACGGCTTGTCCCCTCTCCCACCCTGCGACTGAAGACACGACTTGTTTTTCTGGGACAGAGGAAAATTTAGGAGTCTCCTGGGCAGCGAGTGCCTGGGGTGCTCCCAACTGCCAAGTAGATGGATGGAGTTTTTCTGGAGAGGCGCTGGAAATGCTGGGATCGTGGTTTCCGGCATTGCTGGCTGGTGGAGGCACGGCAGAGCCAGCGAGGCAGCACTGAGGGGCCAGATTGCGGCCAGCCGTGCCGCTGCCCTGTGCGGGGTGAAGTCTGTGGTCCAAGCCGGGTGGGGAGTGCCAGGGATGCAGGATGAAAGCCGCCAAGATGGAGGCGGGTGTGAGCTTTGCTTTTCCATTGGAATGCAAGGAGCTGAAAATATTGCATCTTGGTTAACTAATAAAAAAAGCCGTCTTGTTTTGCAAAGGCTCATTGCAAACATCTGCGGGTTGTGGAGTTCCCAAAAGGGGGAAGAAACCTCTCCCTGTTGGAGCAGCTCCTGGGGGGAGGATGCAGAGGATGCACAGAGAAATTGGGGTGCTCAGGGTTACAAGTCCAGGGAGTGATGGATCTGCAGGGCTCACCTTCCAAAAAAAAGGAAGGGGGAGCAAGAGGGGGTATGAAAAACAGCTGGCAGGAACCAAGAATAATTGTATGGCTTTGCAAAAAATTACCATAGCAATTTGAAGTGCTTTAAGCTTTCTGTAGGAGTAGGAAAGAAGAGGTAAGTAAAATGCCCTGGGACTGGATTGCAGGGTAGCACAGAGGGAGGTACAGACATCACCAAGTGCGGCCGTGGCAGGGCTGGGGATCTGCTGCAGGGATGCGGGGGGGGATGAGCAAAGCCCAGCGTGCCAGGAGCCGGGCATAAGGGCCAGTGGGGAAAACCAGCTGAGCAAGGAGCCTTGGAGGTAAGTGATGGGGGAAGCTGTTTCTGCAAAGTGCCCAAGTGCCAAGCGCTCGCCCCTGTGTCCAGAGGGTGGGGGATTGGAGCCACAGCAAAGCTGAGCCGCCTGCGTGCTCGTGCTGGCTTTGCCTTCCTTCTCTGTGCTCACCTGAGGATGTGTTCAGCTGGCTAAGGAAGAAGTGGTGTCCTCTGCCAAAATGTCCTCTGCAGCATTTTTGACCAGGTACCAGGCATGTGCAGCCCAGATTTGTCCTTGCTTTTGTGTTCCAGCCCTGGGGTTTGCAGGGTGTAAACCACTGCCCTGGGTGAGACCCGCTCTGGTGGCATTACCGAGCACTAGTCTAAGATGCCGTGACAAGGACAAAGCACCTGAGATGTCACATCCCGAGGTGTCTAGACTGAGGTTACAGCGGACTCCGTCCCCGCTGGGCGTGAGTGCCTGGTGACCTGGCTGTGGGCTGCGGGGTTTGGTGGCAGCCGCCCGCCCCGAGCTCCCCACAAGCCCCGCTGGGGTCGGGTCAGCTGCCGGTGCTGCGCAGTGCCAGCCCGCCTTCCTCGGGGACCGCAGCCGTGCCTGGCCACCCACAATAGCTGCTTGCAGTCCAATTTCACCGAGGGGTAGAGCTCTCAGAAATATTAAGCTGCTGGAAAACAGCATCCTTCCTTAGCTGGTTTGTTACAGCCATTAGAAAAGTTCCCATGTTGGATCTGGGACCTTGTGTCCAGGCTGTGCTTGGTGCTGTAGGGGCACAGGAGCGATCTCCGTGCCTCCCACTGCCCTCAACCTCACCAGTATGGTGCAGCTGAGGAAACGGAGGCACAGGGGGCTTGCCTGGGAATGAGCGGTGGCATTTCTGCAGATCAACCCATCAGCTGTGACCAACCTGGATGGTTTGGACCCTTTGGACCCGGGACTAAAGACATCCTAAGCAGCCACCCTCCAGCTTTGGTGCTTCCCTGCTCTCTCTGAGCAAGGTCAGCTCCACGAGTGATGGGTGGGAGAGCCCTGCGTGCACACCAGCGGAAGAGCCTTCATCCCTAAGTGCCACCAGCTTTTGTGCAGACCAGGAGCCGCAGCCACTCAATCCACATCACTCCAAAACTCAGCACAGAGGGTGCTGGGGAATCACCTTCACAGCGGGTTGGGTGGCTGCAGGGCAGAGCCCACACCAGCCACATCCCTGCCCTTGGGGAGTCACAGTCCACTGGGAATCAATGCACTTTTTTGGGGGCACAAAAAACCCCACTGCCTCAGTTTCTTACCCGAGTTCACCTGGCTATTCCTGCGTTGCTTTCCCACTGCCGTCAGGCCCATTGAGATCTGGAGAGCCTCAGTTTTCTTAAAGCCTCTGCTTTTTTGTGCTTTTCTTTCAACTTGTGCTCTCCTTTCTCATCCCACTGGAGACAACACAGGGCAGAGGAGCCTCTGGGGCTTGGCCACCCACTCCCTCCCTTTATGTCTTGTTAAGACCTCACTGTGGGCGTTGGTGGTGCCTCTGTACAATGATGCTCAGTGCTTCTTTGTGTCCCAAAGCTTTCCTAAGGCCGGGGGGGAAAAAAAAGGCAAAAAAACCCCCCACAAGGCAGAAAGCCATAATGATGGAGGTGGAGAGGTGAAACAGGGCTGCAGGCAGGGGCTGCCAGCGTGCAGGGTACCTGCACCCTGGGACTTTGCGGCGCAAGGGAAGGGCAGGGAGGGCTGGAGGCTGGGAGAAGGGGAGGGAAAGCCACCACCCTGTGGTGACAGGTCTGCAGAGCCCCCAGGGCTGCACCCAGGGGTGCTCAGGGTGGGTGCAGCAGGCAGGCCAGGCTCCCTGTGGCGTAAGGCATGGCGCGGCAGCAGCCTTGAAGGATTTTGCAGGAGGGTGGGTGACGTTAGCTGTGTCCCAGGCGGTGCTGCCCCAGTAGGAAACGCTGCCTTCCCCAGTCTGGTCCCAGTCCCGGGTTGCACAATGAAATAAACTCACCCAAATTCACTCTTCCGAAGTTTGCAGTTATTGAGCAGTAACTAAAATTATCCCTCAAAATCCCCCAAAGCCTTGGGTTCTGGTGAAGCCTCGTTCCTCCCTACAAGCACCACACACCAGCAGCTTCCACATTTCTCCCAGTCTGAACCTGGCCAAGGTGCACCCAACCTTACAGCCAGGACCAATTAAGTGAGCAACACAGCAATTATCACCCTACCCACCCTTCGTGATCCTAGTCCATATGACACTATAGCAATCCCTATAGCCCTATGGAAGAGGGAGAAATGAGCATCTGGCATAGGCTCCCTAGCAAGATACTTCCCAGTCTGGGCTGTCCTCAGCCTGGCCGTGGCTGCATGAGGATGCTCTCCAGCCATTGCAAGGCAGCTTTTAAGGGGCAGATCTTTCCCAGAGCTGTGCACTCAGCCTCTGCGAGCACCTTTTCTGGAGGGCTCAGCCACCCCTGGGGTCCTGATAGTTTGCGCCCTGAGGGGTTAAACACTGGGAAATCTGGTCTGGAAAATGAAAGAAGGACTGTCTTTGGAAATTCCAGCCTGGCGTGTCAGGCTGCAGCGGCCTTGCGGGACGGCGGGTCAGAGAAGGAGGGAGGAAGGGTCTCCGGCAGTGCAAGGCGGTTGGCAGCTCTGCCCGGCGCTGGTGGAGCAAAGGGGCTGGTGGCAATGAAGGCCAGCTGCTCCGTGCAGGTGCCAGCCCCCTCCCCAGACCCAGCTCTGGCCTCCCGGAGCCCTCATAGGCTCAGCAGGAGCCACGGCCTGGGCCTGGGCCTGGGCGCTGCGGGAGACGGGGCCCTCCCCTTGCTCAGGTGAGAGGAAGGAAGCGGGAGGGAGGAGGGGCTGGGGGCGAGGAGCCGTACTGCTGGCAGAGGGCAGCTCCCGGGTTTCTGGGCCGGTTGCCCCGCGGCTGAGGAGGAGCCGCGGCTCAGCAGCTGCCCAGGTGACGGGGAAGGTCCTGGGCGGTTTGCAGCGTGCGACGGACGGGGGGCGTGGGCGGGCAGGGCGGGAGGGGGGTGCTGCTGGTGGGTGGCCCAGCTCGCCGCCTCCTAGGAGCGGACAGGCTGGTGTTAGCAAACTGGCTGGCTTATTTTGGGAGGCTTTTTAGCTGGCGGGGTGGATGTGAGCTGCGTTGCCTCCACAGGGGAGGATTGTCCCCTTTGCCCGCTGCAAGAGCTGCGTGATGAAGGGCTGCGGTCCTGCTGGCTCTGGGGTGGAGGGGCGGGGATGCCCTGCTCCTCTGTAAGGTTTACTTGTTGAATGTGGCTTGGTGTCCTTAGGGTGGCTTGAAAACCCTTTCTCCTGCCCTGTCCATCTATGAATCTCTCTCCAGAGTGTAATTTATTCTTCATCTCCCTAATGGACCTGCTCCACCCATGGTGGGGCCGAGAGCTGCGAGAAGTCTGAGCCTCTTCTCTCTGTTCCCTGCCTGTCTCCAGTTGTCCTGGGTGAAACCCCCAGGGAGTTAAACTCACTGAGCTGAAAACTATACCAGAGCCACCCCCTTCCTGCTGCCCCGAGCTCTGGGGCTGAGCGGGACCACAGCAACGTGCAGGCCGATGCCTGGGGAGGGGACAGCTGTGCATTGAGGCAATGGGGCACGAAGTCCCGTGGGGGGGGACAGGGGCTCTGCAGAGGGGATGCGGCCCTGGCACGAGGCGCTCGGCAGCGTGTTTCGCTGGGTGGCTGCAGGGCTGTGTTAAGCCCTTGCGCTCTGTGTTTGCTGTGAAGGCGCTGCTCAGCGTGGGGCTTATCCTGGGGACTCTTTCCAAGCCCCCACCCCAAACCCCACGGGCCGTGCAAGTTTACCTGACCAGGATTTTCCCTATGCACTTTTCAGGTCTGTCTCAATGTATACCCTAGCCAGGAGCCCATCAGCACTGCCCTGGGAGCATGGGGGCCAGCCCAATTGTTCCTCCTCTCTGAAAATCCCCCCCTCTGCAGCGAGGAGCTCTCTCCTGTTTGCTGCCAGGCTCTGCAGCGCAGCGGGGAAGGCAGCTGGAGGGCTGCCCACAATGGCAGCAATGCCTGGCAAAGCTGGGCTCAGCAGGTTGGTGAGTGGCCCTGTGACCCTGGCCCCGCTTGCAGCAGAGCTGATGGAGGCACCGAAGCTTCGGGAGCCAGCTAGCATTGCCCTCCCCCCCCACCCCCCCAGGCTGCCTTCCCAGAGGGATGTCTGGGAACGGGCGGGGGCTGAGCTTGTACAAAACAGATCAGAGAGGCTGGGTGCCTGCTGGGGCAGAGGGCTCGTCGGGTGGCACCTGCTTGTCCTCATCCCTTTGGGTAAGGAACCAACTCTCACCAGCCACCCCTTGGGTTGGGTGTGTGCTGGGAGCTCCTGGGGACACCATGCCATCGGCTGATCGTGCTGCCAGCACAAGAGGTTTCCTTTAGTTCATCTGTGGTCATTCTGAAGTGGTCATCCTCTGTCCTCACCCTCTCCTTGGGGCAAGGTGGGATGCAGAGCTGGCAACTCGGGAAGCTGGGCTCAGCCTCTGGTGTGATGCGCTGACACCAAGACCATTGTCCTGCTGATGCCGAGTGCTGAGCAAAGGGAGCAAGGGGCTGGGACCAACACCCAGCACCCTGACACAGATCTGCAAGAAAATACTCCAGGGATTTCAATGCGTTGACCAGGAGGCAGCCGCCAGCGGCGGCCTGCAGGAAGGGGGGCTGCATGAGAGCTATTTGGAGCCTGTGTGCCAGCTTGCGTGGCTGGAGGCATGGCTGTGCTGTGAGCCCCAGCACGGACCACGCGAATCTCCGGCTTTGCAGCCGTGCCTCTCCGCCAGCATGGCAGAATTGTTTCTACGTGGGGAGTGAGCAGCTGGAGGATGTGAGCAGGCGAGGGGATGAGCAGGAAGCAGGCAAGGCTTTCCTTCCACATGTTCTTACTAATGAAAACCAGGAGCCATGCAACCTCAGAGTGCAGCAGTGCCTTGTGAAAACCGCATTGCAGAGCTGCCCGGGTGTCCTCCGGGCAGCACGGCCCCTCTGCTGGGATTCCCTGGGAAGGTGGACGACAGCGGCAGGGGCCAAGGCACGGAGACCAGGGAGGTCTGGCTGATTCGGCAATGCCTAGGTGTGATGCCTTCCCCTCCGAGTGGAAAACGTTAGGTTTGGACTTTGTTCAAAGTGAGCGTGTGGTGTATGCAGCACTCCTCGGAATTCCCGCCTCTCTGTCCTGAGTTTTTGGGTTTTTTTAAGGGCAGGAGGTCTCCTGCCGACCAAATTCTTGTTTCAATGGGATGTTGACAGCTTGACTGCAAAGTGTTGCTGTGAGGTAGTATTTGTCCTCCCAAGGGGCAAATATGATGGTGCATCCCAATGACAAAGGTCTCTCTCCTCCACGCTGGGTGCAATAACTAGTGCTCTGGCTTCTGTCCTGTTTTCTGGTGCTCACAGAGGCCCTGGCTGATCTCCATCGAGGCCCTTTGTGTGTTTGCCTTGATTTCCCTAGAGGCTTACCTGTCTCCATGATGGAGCTGTGTTTGCAGCTGCAGAATGACTCTCCTGGAGTAAACTCACACTGCATTTAGCTGCTGGAACCCTTTTTCCCCACCTGAGTCTATTCATGTCTCTCACTTGCAGTCTCACACAATGAACTACGTGGGGCAGCTTGCTGAGACCGTCTTCATCACGGTGAAGGAGCTGTACCGGGGTCTGAACCCTGCCACCCTGACGGGCTGCATCGATGTGGTCGTGGTGAGGCAGCCCGATAACTCCTTCCGGTGCTCCCCGTTTCACGTGCGCTTTGGGAAGCTGGGTGTGCTGCGCTCCAAGGAGAAGGTGGTAAGTGGTGCCGGCCCTGGGACTTGGCTTCCTCTCTGGTGCCTCCAGACCTAGGATCTTCCATAACCTGTGGGTTATGGAACTTTGAGGGGAATGGGAGCCCTGTTGAAAGGGGTGCTTGCCAATTTTTGGAGGGGATGCCCCAAATGGAACCCGTCCTCTTTCAGGGAGGACTGTGCTTCCCAGGAAAATTGGGAGAGATCCCTTGCCTCAAAGGCTGGGTGGCTGTCAGCCCTGCAAGCAACCCCAACCCATCCCCTCCCTGGGAAAGTGCCTTCCTGTATGCTGATGGGTGAGTGGGTTCAGACGGATGGGCTTCTTCTGCCCCTTGCCAGGTTGACATTGAAATCAATGGAGAGCCCGTGGACCTGCACATGAAGCTGGGTGACAATGGAGAGGCCTTCTTCATCCAGGAGTTGGAGGAAAATGAGGTTGGTGATGAAGAGGTGCTGCTGGTCTATGTCCTGCTGTGACCACCTGGAAGCGCAGGCTTGAGGTAGAAGGACCAGGTTTGGACTGCTCTTCTTCCCCAGGGTGACTCCATTATCCCCTCTGAGGGTTTGTGTGTCCGGAAAGGTTCCTACTCAAAGGACCTTGTAACCAGTGTGGAGGATCTGGACAGTGGAGCACCCTGAGGAGGGAGCATTAGACCAGATATCTGCATCCCAGGCTGTCCTCCTGCCCCGGGCATGGCTGCTGGCCAGCCAGGCAGATATCTTGGAGCTTGGCCTCTTGGGGGAATCTTGTGACAGGGATGAGAGGGAGCCAGATGCTGTGGCAGGCTGCCCGCTCTACTGGGAAGCGGGATGAGACTAGTTGTGGCTTCCAGAAATCTTGGCAGCTCTCTCCCGAGCTGACTTGTGGTTGCTGCTAGCTTGGGCTGGGTTTGAGAGCAGGGAGAGGGCTCTAGAGCTGAATCCCATTTGCAGCCTTTGTAATTCTGGTCTCGTGGTGCCATCTCCTGCCTGTGTCTCCTTGCTCGTGTTAAAGATGTCATTAGCTTGTGGCTGGATAACCCCGCTTTTTGTTTTGTTGTTTGTTTTTTTTTTTTTTTTTTACTCGCATGTTGCATATACAAAACCTTTCCTTTTGGGTCTAGCCACAAAACCACCCCCGAGCTGAGGGCTCGGTGGCGTTGGTTGTGCTGGTGGTCTGTGTTGCATAGATGAGAGCCATGAGCTGCCAGGCTGGAAAAGAGGGTGCTGGAGCTGATGGGCTCTTCCCGTCCCCGTTGCAGGGCAGCATCCCGCCCCGCCTCTGCACGTCCCCCATCCCCACGGAGGAGAGCCTGGATGATGCCGCCCAGCCCTCTCACGGGCAGGAGGCCTCCAGCCCTGAAGCAGCCCTGCGCAAGAGGAGGCAGCGCAGGAGGAAGCCCAAGTGGAAGGAGGTGTCGGACCCCAAGTTAGACGGCTGCGAGGAGACCAAAAGCGAGATGTCCGTGGAGGAGCTGTGCAAGCTGCCAGCCCCCAGGTGAGCGGCTTGGTCTGGGCAGGGTGGTGCGGTGGGTCGAGCCTGTAGGTTCGCTTGGTGATGCCCAGCAGTACTGGAACGTGGGGACGGTGTTTTAAGCTGGACCCCTCCTGTGGAGTAGAAAGCCAGGGGACATGGTGAGGTTGAGTACCGCCAGCTTTCCAGGCGAGGGGGCTGGTGCCTGAGAGTAGCATAACCATCCCCTCTCCTCCTTTTCAGTGATCCAGTGTATTTCTCCTTCTCTGATCTCCCTGAAGAAGAAACGGGGTCGTTGCAGTCCCCAGAGATACACCCTTACTCTGATGGGGAGCTGGCCTCCGTGGACAGGTACTGGGCAGAGCCAAGGCGATCTGCCCTGCTTTGAGAGCAGGGGACGTGCCTTGTGGCTGGGAAGGTGGTAAGGAAAAGGGATTTGGGGATGTCAGGAGAGGAGGGTTTTCCTGGCCTGATATGGTGTGGCTGGAGGAAAGCTTGGAGCCGATGAGTGACACTTCTGGCCATGGCCACAGATGCAAGAAGCCTGCGTGCACAGGGGTCTCCTGCCTCTGCTGCTGAGCTGCTTCTGGACAACTGGTGGCATAGCACTCTGCTTCCTTGGGCCTCAGCTTCCTCGTCCCGCTCGTTTGTAAGCGATAGTCTTATGGGGCAGAACTGACTAGGGGAAACCAGCCTTAAATGGTTCTTGGCCCTAAATGTCCTTGCAGTGATAAGAAAGCATGGGGCTGTAGGGTAGATGAGGTCTGACATTCACTTCTCTTCTTGTAGCCCCACCCTGAGCCCTCCATCTTCTCCCAAAAGTGACTCTGAGCTGGAGATCAGACCGCAGGAGAGTTTTGCTCTAGGTGCTGAATCCCATGTGCAGTGGACCTGGGGAAGGCTCCCTCAGGTGAGTCCCTGCTCTTGCTCTTCTTTAGCAGCTGGTGGGAAGGGGGTGTCTGAAAGGCCTGCAGAAAGCGGAGGAGGCTGCGGCCAGGCAGCCTTAGAGGAGTTGTACTCTTCTGCCTGATGCTTTGGGCAACTTCCCGTCCTCAAACCTGTTCTTCTCCTTTCTTTGAGGTGAATAAATCCGAACGAGTTGAACCAGCCAAGTCCACAAAGACCTTTGCCACTGCAGCAACTGCTGTCTCGGCAACACCGGGCCCAGTGGATGAGACAACCCACCTTGTTGCCACCTCTGAAGGTCTGGGAGGAGGTCCAAGCCCAGCGGGACATCAGGGCACACCTTGTTCCTCTGTGTCTGTTGTTGAGCCGACACCCGCACCCTGGGATGGGAATGGCCTCCCCAGGCTGAAGGACATCCCCAGTGTCATGGGGGCAGAGAGGTTGTTGGAGGCCACCTCAGCACCGCAAGAGAAACGGGAGGGAGGTGGGAGTGTTGTGCCAGAGGTTCAGCCAGATGTGGAGTCCTTTGAGGGAGCTGCTGCTCTGAGGCAGGTGGACTCAGAGGGCCCCAAGCCCCAGCTGGAAAGCCAGAGGAGACAAGGTGAGGGGGTGACTGGTGCCGCTGGAAGCGGTGTTTGAGCCTGCAGATGTATCTGACTTGGATGGGGGGCTGGGTTGTTCATTCAGTGTAACTCCTTCATGACCGCACTGGGTATTCAAGGTGTGACATACTTGCTTTGCCCTCTCCATGTGCTACCAGCTCCTTTGCTCTGAAGAGACGTTCCTCAGGTTTCCTCCTTTCAGTGACCACCCAGCTCCCCAGGAAGGCTTTCTTGCCTTATCCTTCCTGAAGTCCATCCTTGGATGTCTCTGGTTTTGCATGCTTAGATTTCTCAGCAGCGTAGACCATACCTTAACTTGAAGTGTCTGGCAGCACCTGGCCTGATTTGTGTCTTCACCCTGAGCATGCCAAGTTAGGTAGAAAATCACACAAGGGCGAAGCATGCATATGTCTCCCTTGACAGTGTAGTTAAGGACTCTTACGTTGTTACTTGTCCTAACCAACCTTACTCTTCCAGCCAGTGTAAACTCTGAACAGAATTGTCTCCCTGAAGCAGAGACGCTTGGGATTCCTCATTGTACAAAGAGGGAGATCGAAGTGTTGTCTTGCATGGTGCTAACTTCAAATGGCACCTTCAGACTGTCATAGCAGAACATAGGCAGGACTTAGCCAGTCCTTTGTGTCCTCTTGGCAAGTGGTCTCATGCCAGTGCAGGTGCCTTAAGGTACTTCCGTTGCTGTTGTTTTAAGGCTGCTTTTCAAGTAGGAAAAGAGATGCCCTCTTTTATATGATAAATGAATATGATGGAGGAAAATGCTGTTAGCTTTCTCAATACATGCTGAGATGGTTGGAAAAAGGATTCCGCTAAGCTTTCTCCCTTCTGTCTGTGCATCAAGGATCCATCAAAAGAAGTCCTCACTTGGGTCCCAGTGACATTTACCTGGAAGACCTCTCCAACCTGGATGAGGAGCAGGTGGCTCTCTATTTCCCCAGGAGGTATGGGTTGCCCCAGCTGGCCGAGCTCAGACGTTCTTGAGCAATTCCCTTACAGCAAAGGATGGAGGTATGTCTAAAGCTATTGCCTGATGTTGCCGCTGTTTCTTCTCTTGCTGGTAGTGACACAGAGCAGAGTTCAAAGCCTGTGGCAGACCCCAGCGACCCTCTCTGTGTCCAGTCGCCATCCTACTTGCCTGCCGACAGCCCCATGGACTCCGACTCTGATTTGATGCCCTCAATTGCCCTGTCGCTGTGCGGAGGCCTGGGGGGCAGCAGGCAGATCTCTTGCGGTAGGTGGGAGGAGAGGGGGAATCTGCTGTCCTGAAATCCGTTATAGACACCCGTGGCATGACACAGCCTCTGTCCCACCAGAGAAGTTCATGGAGCACATGGTCTCCTACCAGCAGTTTGCTGAGAATCCAGGACTCATTGATGACCCAAACCTGGTGATACTGATCAACAAGAAGTGAGTGGCCTGCCCTTCCTGGTGCTTCATCCCAGGATGACCAGTGTGGCCCCTTTGTCCCTACAGAAATGCTCCTGTAGGAGTGTGACTACATCCCAGACTCCATCCCGCAGTAGTTGTGAGAGGGGACCTTCTGGCCATGCTGCAGGATGGTGATCTGGAAACAGCCCTCATTCCAGGAGTGGTGATGTTCCCATCCCTCTTGCTTCTTCCAGGTATTACAATTGGGCAGTGGCTGCTCCCATGGTCCTGTCCCTGCAGGCTTTCCAGAGGAACATTCCTGAGGTCAGTGGCACAACACATTTACTGGCCATGCTTCTCAGCAGGGCTTGAAGAGTGCAGTGGGGCTGCAAGAGGCCAAGCTGCCCATCCAGGGCTTTGCAGGCAGCCTGGGGCAGAGCTGAACATCACTCCAGCCTACAAACCCTGAGGTCTGTCCTTTCCCCCAGAGGTACCTCAGGGTGGCTTTTAGATACCTGGGTACCACTGATGCCTGGAGAGCAGAGATTTCCTTGTCAAAAATCTCCTATTCTGATGGTTGTATCTGTGCAAGGCTGGCCAGGGCCAGGGGCCCTGGCAGCCTGGAGGATTTGGGGCTGCATGAGCCTGCTCCAGCACTCTGTAGACCTGGCTGGGATTGTATGGAATAAGGCATCCAGATCTTTTTGTTTGGTTGGTTTGGGGTTTTTTTTCCAAGCTGCATGAAGGGAACAAGTCATTGTACCCTTCACCCCAAAACCATCTCAGCTCAGAATGTGGCAGGAGTTCCACATCTTATCCTGTGAATAATTTTGTAAAGGAAACCCTGCCTAGACAAAGGTCTTGGCCTGTTGGCAGCTGAGCCTCCCTGGGCTGAGGACTGACTTCATCCCGTGTTCTGCCATGTTCACAGAGCACCATTGACCGACTGGTGAAGGAGAAGATGCCCAAGAAAGGCAGCAGGTGGTGGTTCTCCTGGAGGAGGAGAGAATTCCCAGCAGAGGAGGTGTTTGCAGTGGCGGCTGTGACAACAGTGTCCCCATGGCACAGGAGTCATTCTGGTGGCTGGCAGGGGTGGGGGTAGGAGAGCAGCAGGGTCCTGGAGATGGTCTGAGGCTGAGTATGAGAGCCACCAGAGGGACCTGGTGGCAAACTGACTTCTGAAGGCTGTTGCTGTCTCCTCAGGTCTGTTAATGCCTGAGCAGCATTAACCAATGTTACCAATAACTAGTAATGCAGTAACGTGGACCTCGTGCCACAGCCCAGGCACCACGTGGTGCCTGGGCTGATCTCCTTGCCCCATCACAGCACCAGGTTGTGGTTCCTCTTCCATGGGCCAATGTCATCATGAAGGCAGGGGATGCATTGCCCCCTCTTTTCTGGTGTCGCTGCTCCAAGTGGCAGTAAAGCAAAGCAGCCCCTGCTCCTGCCCTTGGCACTGAGGTGCTAATGATGCCACTCTCTGCCCGCAGCAGTCAAGGCCAGGGAAAACCAACGTGGGGACACTGCAGCACGACTCTGCTCAGCAGAGGTGAGTGCCTCCCTCCCAGGTTGCCTTTAGGAGTCTATGCATGCTTTTGATCTCTTCTCCCCCTAAATGACCAGTTATTCCCAAGTCTACCTAATGTATGAGGGCAGAAAGCTCTGTTAAGGCTCTGGCTGACCCTGGTTCAGCCAAGCTCCTCCATGGCTGCTTCGTGGTGGGTGGATTTTCCTGGGTCCCCTCCAAATATCCCCTGGTGCTCATGGGGAAAGCTGTGGTCTGCACAGTAAAGGCAATGTGCTCTTCCCTTGCTTGTGTAGGCAGGAGGAGGAGGTGTCATCCAGTGACGATGAGCCCTTGCACCCTGGGGACGTGTTAGTGGATGCCCCTGCAGAGAAATCTCAGCCAACCTACAAGAAATCCCTGCGGCTCTCCTCTGAACAAATCGTATGTACTTTACTCCTCCTCCTTTGCTGCCTGCTTGCGTGTGTAGGGGTGAGACAACCCTTCAACAGGGATTTCTCTACTCCTGACCTCATGGTTTTTATAGGGTATATAAGTATTTCACCCTGGGTGGCACCCTGTAGAGGCTTGGGGTCTCTGGTTGGCCAGGTGGCAGTCTGGCCTCTGGCAAGCCTTGGACTGGTGTGAATCGGTGCTGGTTAATGGTTGGACTTGGTGATTTTAAAGGTCCTTTCAACCTAAATGATTCTATGGTGTACCACTTCTGTTCCCCCTCTGCCACAGGGAAGGCTGAATCTGCAGGATGGCCCCAACGAGGTGGCATTCAGCGTGACGACTCAGTACCAGGGCACGTGCCGCTGCGAGGCCACCATCTACCTGTGGAACTGGGATGACAAGGTGGTGATCTCGGACATCGACGGCACCATCACCAAGTAAAGGGCCTTTCTCCCACCCCACATCCCTGCTCTCCCCTGTTAGGGCAGAGTGTCCTTTCAAGGCTTGCGTAAGCAGCAAGGAGGGACCACAAACCACATCATCTTCTGGATACCCACCAGGTTGGATCAGCCTAACCTGGTCTCCTTTCCTTCTAGGTCGGATGCTCTTGGGCACATCTTGCCGCATCTGGGAAAAGACTGGACTCATCATGGGATTGCTAAGCTCTTCCACAAAATCCACCTGTAGGTATTGGATCAACTGAGGCCAAGGGGAAGTGGGAGGATGATGGAGGAGAGGCTGAGTGGGAGTTAGTCAGGGCTCCTTACTGATGCTGGCCAAAACAGCCTAGTTTTCTGCTGTCAGTGATGGCTGATGCTTGCAGTGCTGTCTGGATGATGTTGGGGGGTGAAAGCAGGGGGCTTCCCCTGGGCGCTGGGAGCAGATGCTTGCATTGCCCTCCCTGGGAGGAGCGTGCGTTGGTGGAGGCTTTGCTGGGGAGATGAAGCTGAGCGCTGAAGGAGAAGAGATGGCCCAAGACCACACCTGGGAGCTCACAGGCGCAGCCGGATGCCTTTGGGTCGCTGTGCAGCAGTGGCAGAGGGGTCCAGCCAGCACTCCCAGCCCCGTGGATCGGTGCCGGCTGCCGCTTCCCGTGGCCCCGGGGGACCGACCCGCCACGGGTGCGATGCTGTCCCCGGCAGCCCGGCCTCCCGCTCCGTCCCTGGCACCTGTGGCCACTAAGAGGCACTGTGGGCCCGCGGATGGCTCGTCCCGGCCTCGGGGTGGGACACACGGGGCTCCCGCGGCCGGGCGGGTGCGGGCGCGCTGCTGCGGGGCTGGGGCTGCCGCCGCCGGTACCTCGGCTGCCTCCTGCCGCCCCCGATCCCGCCGGAGCACGGCGGTGCCCGGCCAGCCGAGCTGCCTGCCTGGGGGTCTGCAGGGGCTGCGCCCAGCTCCCACAGGCCGCAGGCAGCCTGGTGTGAGGAAGGTGCTGGCCTGGGGGTCCCATCTGGGTGCTCGGGTCCCAAGCAGCACAGGGTGCTTTGCAGCCGGGATGGGCATGCGGCATGGGAAGGGTCTGGAGGGTGGTACAGGGTTCCCCTCCAGTGCCACTCCCCAGCAGTGAGGCAGATGGGGATCGGGTTTAGCCTGGGTCCCTGGGTGAGTGAGTCACGTTGTTTGTGAAGCCACCTTGCTTGCTGACGGGGTGAACAGGTTTGGGCTTACGCCAGGCACTCAGCCTCCTCCTCTTCGGAGGAGCAGGAGGATGCCTTGTGCAGGGCACGGCTCGGAGGGGTTCCCTGCGCTCTCTCTAGGAACGGCTACAAGTTCCTCTACTGCTCAGCCAGAGCGATCGGCATGGCACACATCACCAAAGGCTACCTCAAATGGGTCAATGAGCAAGGCTGTGCCCTTCCCAAGGGCCCCATCCTGCTCGCCCCCAGCAGCCTCTTCTCTGCTTTCCACAGGTACTGTGTCCTGTCCTCCTGCCCAGCCCTGCACCTCCTGTGCCCTGGGGATGGCACCCCCCTTCCCCAACTTGATGCTGAGGGATGTCGCAGCCTTAAACTGCTTCTGGCCTCCTTGGTGCAGGATGCCTTTCATGGGAAGCAGCAGGGGAACTGCCTGCCTGCCCTCCCTGGAGCTTCATGGTGAAGCTCCTGATGCACAACACCTCTCTTGCCCTTCAGATCACTTCTCTGAGCTGGGGGCAGCCTGGCTCCCCACAGTCTGGGCCAGCTGATGCCACTCTGACCTCTGCTCTGTGCGTGTCTCTTGTGCTGCAGGGAGGTGATTGAGAAGAAGCCAGAGGTGTTCAAGATTGCCTGCCTGATGGACATCCAAAACCTGTTTGCCACAAAGCTGCCCTTCTACGCAGCCTTTGGGAACAGAGCCAATGTGAGCGGGTCTCCTGGGGAGGAGGGAGGGCTCAGGCTGAGGTGGTGGTGGTGCCTTCCTGCACTCTCATGCCTTGCTGGCCTTCCTTGGGCAGGACGTCTACGCTTACAAGCAAGTGGGCCTGCCGGAGAGCCGCATATTCACAGTCAACCCCAAGGGAGAGCTGATCCAGGAGCTCACGAAGAACCACAAGTCAACGTAAGCAACCTGCTTGTTCCTCAGCTTCTTTGGGTTAACCTGGGTTTAACCCAGAGAAGCATCTCATGGGGTAGAAAAGCAAACAAACCCCCAATGACCCCAATGCAACTTCTTTCTTTACCTGCCTAGGTACGAGCGGCTGTCAGAGCTGGTGGAGCTGATCTTCCCACCCCTGGGACAGAGTGGGAGCGCTGCTCTGTTGTGTCCAGAGTACAGCCACTTTGCCTACTGGAGACCTCCGCTGCCTGCCGTTGACTTGGATGCCTTCTCCTGACACTGCTACCTGTGGAGACCTGACCCAGGGCTCTCCTGTGCATCCTCTGCCAGGACTGGCTGCTCCAGATGCATCTCCTCCTCCCTGTTTGCTGCTCAGGCATTTTGTACTTCTAATACAGGTCATGGTCTGTACTAGAAACACCTCTTCTTGGGGGCCAAGGGGGGTAAGAGGGAGCTCTGACTCTACAAAAGCTCTATTTACTAAACGGATATTCCTATAAGCTGGATCTTTTCTTAATGTTCTTAACACCTTTAAAGCCTGGCTCTTTTTTTAAAGGTGGTGGTGGGTCACTGTCTTATTTATTGATGAGCCTCTGGCATAGCTATTGCTACCTCCAGTATGACCAGTGTTCCCAGACTGTCTGGCTACCTGCAGTTTGGTAGCTGATGGAGTGAAGCTGTCCTGTGGCATAACAAGTTGTTAAGGTGGATGGAAGCTGTTGGGGTTTTGAGTATTCTTCACTAATAGCAATAATTAATAAATAGTGCCTTAATCCAGGCTGCCTCTTGTCCGCTGTAGCCCTGTGCACAGAAGCGGGAGCCAGGCTCGTGTCCTTTTACAAAGATGGTTGGGATTATTCTGCTGAAGTGCCCTGCCATGGGGGCCTTGGTGGAGATGGGGGCCGGACCTGCAGCTTCCTGGGCCTGTGGAGCAGCTGCACTAAAGGATTTTTTTAAATTTTATCTTATTTTTCACCTACTACCTTCAGGTAATGCTGCAAAATTGACTTAATAGAGGAAACAGACTCTGGCCTTATGTGTGTGTGCGTGGGGGTGAATCTCTCCTGTGCCGGCAGCCTGCCATGATCTTGTGCCAGAGCAGGAGCTCATTCCTGTGCCCCTGTATTGGAGTGTTCAAGGAAAGCTCAGCTGTCCTGAAGCAGGGTTGGGTTGGGGCTCAACGGGCCTGTCCCCATGCTCTGTGGGGGACTTCTCTGAAACCTGGTTGCCAGCACTGCTGTGTGTTCAGCCAGCCTGCTGCCCCTGCTCGCGGGGCTCCCAGCATAACGTACAACAGGCACGAGCACTGCTGGGCTCCTTCCTCCAGTCTGGCGTCCAGCTTCTCCTTCCCTGACCACTACGTGTGAGTGTAAATCATCTCTTTCTAGTCTGCCTGCCCCCTCTTCTTCTCTAAATAGGCTCAGTGCTCTAACTCTGGCTCCCTGTCTTAACCCAATCCTGGCGTTGTGCTGCTTTTCTGAAAGCCACACAAGTCATTTTGATCCTGGAAACCTCAGCAAGAAATACTTTATTTTTTTCCTTTCCAGTACAAACACTTTTTTTCAGCTTTTAAAATCTGAACAAATGTACACAGTTTTAAAAACAATAAAACACAGCTTTTTAACAAGATCAGTTATCAACTGCCTCGGAAAGCTGCCCGTGCAAGGACAACTGCACAGGCACCACCTCCTTCCCTCTCTGCAAGCAAAAAAAAAAAAAAAAAAAAAATGCCCTATTTTATACAAAGTTCCTTTCACTCTTTAAACATGAATAGCTGAGAACTGAAATACAAACTGTCCGTAGCTTCAAGTGACTAGTCAGGAATAGTCCAAACATAGCACCATTTTCTGGAAGGTCAGACTTCTTCCTTGTCCTAGTGTTGTTATGGCCAGTCCCAGCTCCCCCTGTGCTGGAGGAAGCTGTTGCTGTTCAGCTGCTCTCTAACCCAGCCCTGGCCTGGGCAGGGGTGAGCCTGGCCCTTGGCTTAATTTTCTCTTTGGTTGCTGCAGCTCTTTTTCTCCCTGTTGTGAGAGGATGGGGGGAGGCTTGAGCAGGATGCTCTTGTGGGGTGAGGGCTAGCTTGAGACTCCTTCCGTGGGCTGGGGGGGGAAAAATAGGTTTTGTTGTCTAAGAGCAGATTTTGCAGGATGCCCGAAGGCAGCTGGAGAAGTGCCTCAGCCGCTGCAGCATAGCTCCAAATCGGCAAAGCCCAGAGCAGCAACAGCCCAGGATCCTGGTGCTGTGAGCACCCAGCAGCCTGCGAGCTGGTGGGGGTAAGCGAGTGGTGGGAAGCCTGGTCCCCCCTCCCTCCTCGTACAGCTGCTGGCCCGTGCTCCTCTGGGGAAAGAGCTTTTACGGCATTAGGGTATCACGATGCAGCCAACTGGACTTGGGGATCCCTGTGGTCCTCCCCAGCCTGGAAGCATCTGTTTCAGGGAGCTCATCCAGATTTTATGGAGGAGAAAAGGCACCCAAATGCACCTCTGCTGGGAGTTTCTGCTGCTCTGTGCTGGTCAGAGCACAGAGCTGCTCCTTTGCAGGGTGGGGAGGAATTGCGGCGCAGAAGAGCAGGAATGACATGGTGAGGGTGATGGGCACCAGGTGGGAGATGAAGGCTAGCTGGTGTGGAAGGGTCCATGAGCTGCAACGCTGAGCTGATAGAAAAATATGTTCCTCTGCTATAAAGTGCCAGAGCTGGTCAGATGGAGGCTCTTTAATTTCCTCTTCATCCTTTCTGGTAACGAAGTCCCTGTTGGCCGAGCAGCGGAGGATACCCATGCCAGGCTCCCCAGGAGAGGCGGGTTGTGTGCATCAGCCGCAGGGTCCAGGCACCGGCTCCGTAGGGCAAGGCTGGAGTTGCTCAGGAACATGTACAACCTTTTCCAGCCTGCCTGTTCCTGGGGAAACCGGAGTGACCTTGGGTAAATCACTTCAGTTTTTCATTCCCAGGCTGAGCTGAAGAGAGGTCTTGAGAGGTCTTCTCAAAAGTGCCCTGCCTCCCTACTCCCTGGGGGTCCATGTCGGTGCGGGTCCTCGGGGCCGTTGGCAACCCCGTAGGCTCAGAGGAACGCGAGGAGGACGCAGGCTCCTGCTCCTGCACTGCCAGGCAGGGAAAGCCTCGTGCTCGCGCGCTGGAGCAGCCGCAGCTCTCCTGCCCCGGGACGAGATGAGGGAAACCATGTTCACAGTTTAAGCAATAAAACAGGAGAGAACTTGAGCCAGAGGACAGGACTGCTCCATGCCCACCTTGGTCTCTGCAGAGACCTATGGACACACGTCTCCTTGGGGAAGACATAAGTTTTCTATAATCCTTCACGTCAGTCCCAGGGGTAACCAGAGAGCCCAGCGAAGTGGGATTGCAAAGCACGGCAGCCCCGAGGGACTGCCGTGGTGGTTTTTAGCTGCTCAGTGTGGTCCTTTGAAATATGGCAAGGGATATGGGGGCAGCAAGAGGAAACTTTGCAAACAGATGAGCACCATGACAGTGGACTGTTCAAAAATACATATACACATAATATAGAGATATATATATGCATATGCATGTTTTCCTAATGCATATCCTCATATGCTCTGTAAGGCGTGTGCGTTTGCATGAAGGAGTGAGCAGTATAAATGGATTTACCATACACAAGGAGGGCTGCCGTCTCGGAGAGGGGAAGGCAGTTCCCAGGGGGATGTGTGAATACGTGTGTTCTTTGAAACCTGCAATTCCTGTGGTGAGTTTTGTTCCCTGTAAGGAGCCCTGGCTCTGCTCAGTCCCTGGATTAAGACGCAGGTGGTCTTTAGGTCAGAGAAACTCTATTCCTCAACTGACAACTACGGGGTTTTATTCTTCAAGAAGCGATAAATCCACAAAAATAAAATAAAAAAACCCAAAACATTCCCGCCTCCAGCTTCCTCCTGAGTTGTCCTTCTGGGGTCATTAGCCCAGGAGCCAAAGCAACGCCCCCGGCCAGGAGGCAGCGACCCTGCTGCACCAGGGTCGGGACAGCTGCTGAGCGGCAGGAGGCGAGTACCGTAACGGCAGAGTTACCGAAAAGTGGGGCTGACGAGATTTAAAAAAAAAAAAAAAAAAAGGGTTTGTAGCAGCTTTTAATTTATCTTTTCATTAAAAAAATTATCCCAAGAACTGTTGTCACATTGGAGCGAGTCTGTGTGATATAAGTTAATCCTGTCCTTCACAGGGAGGAGAAGGAAGAAGCGCGTGGTGGCACGGCTAATGCTGCTTCCCCTCCGCCTGCTCTTCCAAGTGGCCGACCTGCTCTGCCAGCTCGGAGACCTTGGCTTGGCAGTCAAGCAGGTTGTCCTTCAGTCCCGTTATTTCCTGAGAGTGGGCAGCCAGGGTGCCGTTCATGTGGTCCATGTAGTCCCACAGACTGCCCGTGTGTTTCTCCAGTTCGTCCCTGATGCCGTCCATGCTCCCCATGACGGCACCCAGTCTGCCGCAGACGCTCTCCACCCGGGCCACCCGGTCATCAAAGTGAGCAATCTCCTGCTGCAGGTCATGGGCCACGCTCTTGCAGGAGCTCAGGTCGCTGACGATCCTGGCTTTGAGTCGCTCTAAGTCTCCCTTGAGGTTCAGGACACGCCGGTTGCTGAAGAAGAGCTGGGAGCCTTGGTCGTTGACTTTCTCCTGGATGGAGTGGACCTCATCCTCGATCTTCCGCTCGTGCTCATCCAGCGAGGAGTTGACGTGTGTCACGGTGTCCGAGTACTGGGAGACGGAGTCCTTGAGCCCCGTCAGAGACTTGCTCACGGTGTTCAGGTTGATCTTTAGCAAGGTGATCTCCCCTTGCAAAGCCCCCGATGCTTCCTCCTCGATTCGCCGCTGGATCTCTAGGATGGTGGCATTCAGCTTGCGCAGGAGGTCATAGTTGCTGTCCATCCGGAGGAGCAGGTCCTGATTCTTGTTCTGGCAGTCTTCGATCTCTGTCCGGAAGGTCTCCACGTCTTTGGAGGCGGAGGTGCAGCCAAGGGAACAAGTGCTCTCCAGCGTGATGAGGCGATTCTGCAACACCTCCAGGGTCTCATCCATCCGTTTCCTCATGCTGGCGAGCTCCCCCTCCAGCACGGGCACTACTGCTCCATCCATGCCCACGGGAGAACTGACATTGTTCAGCTCCCCCACGATGGTCATGAACCTGTCCTCCAGGGTCTGCATTTTATCTTCAAAGGCAGTTCTCATGCCATCCACCTCTGCTACCACTGTGCCTCTCATGCTGTCCTCTATACCGGAGCAGCAGCTCCCCGTTTCTCTCTCTGTAGCATTGAGTCTGGCTTCCAGGTCCTCAAAGCGCCCTTCAAAAAGGTTCCCTAGGGTGACAGTGGAGATTTCTCCATCCAGCCGTGAGTGCAAGTTCTTCTGGGACTCAGAGATGCTGTGAAGGCCTTTCTCAAGGATGTTCATGCGATCAGTGAGGTAGTCCAGGTTGCTGCAGCAGCTTTCCACCACTGTCAGCCCTTGGATCTGCGTCTCCAGCTGGGAGATCTCTTTCTTGATCTCTAGCTCCTTCCCATCCAGGGTCTGCTGCAGCCGCAGGTTGGCAGCTTTCTCCTCCTCACACTGCTGCCGCACCTCTTGGATCCGGAAATCGCACGTGGTCTGGATCTTCCCCAGCTTCTTCTCGAAGCCATCGAGCAGCTCTCCACGCAGGTTGCTCAGCCGCGTGTCCACATACTCCTCCAGCAGGTCGATGGAGGTGAGGGGCGAGGGCCGGGTTGACTCCAGCAGATGCTTGATCTGCCCGTCGTGGTCCAGGACCATGCCACGAACCTCATGCAGCAAATCTGCCTTGGTTTTCAGCACGTCGCTCACCTCCGTCACTTTGGTCAGGATCTCCCCCACGGGAGGGTACGTGGCGATGTCAGCTTTGTCTGCCACATCCACCAGGCCATCAGGAATGATGCCGAAGCCCACCGTCGAGTCAGGCGTGCCCGGGCTGTTCATCAGGGAGCCGATCATCTTGGTGGTGTCCTCCTGGATGGCCAGCCGCAGGCGGTCCCCCAGGCCGCTCACCATGGTGTGCAGGCTGTCGTAGGACTGGGAAAGGCGCCTCACCTGCTCCTCCAGCCGATCCAGCCGGTCCCCGAAGAGGCCGGGCAGCTTCCTGCCTGCACAGGGAGAAACAGAGAGGGCACAGTCAGGGCTGGTGCTCCTTAACTTCCCTCCTTGGCTATCTTCTAGATTTGAGTCCTTTTCCGTACTAACATTAGCTCCTGCCTCCCTCTTATTGCCATTTCGGCAAAATATCAGCCCACCTTTCCTCCCTTCCTCTACAGCTCTTCTTAAGCTGATCAGGAAACCCTCTTTCTTCTTGGGATCAAGCCCTCTGCTCCCACATTCAGCAGCAGGTGATGAGAACAGCCTGGGGGAGCTTTGACTTGCGACACACTCTATCAACCCCAAAATTAATGGAAAAATGCTTTAAAGCAATGAAGAAAGGCAATTTTGAAGTGGCACGTTTTGAAAGAAACTAGATTTAAAAAGCAAGTGATCCTCAAAGCAATCAAATGTCAGGTCTATGATGAGAAAGCACATCACCCACTGAAGGTTTGCCAAATTCATGCCCTGTGCTGGAACAGAAAGGACCGGGAGGTTTGAGAGTGTGCTGGTGGTGTGGTAACAGTGGCTGGTTGACAGCCGGCTGAATGTGAGCCAGCAGTGTGCCCAGGTGGCCAAGAAAGCCAATGGCATCCTGGCTTGTATCAAAAATAGCGTGGCCAGCAGGACTAGGGCAGTGATCGTGCTCCTGTACTCGGCACTGGTGAGGCTGCACCTCAAATGCTGTGTTCAGTGTTGGGCCCCTCACTCCAAGAGAGACATTGAGGGGCTGGAGCGTGTCCAGAGAAGGGCAACGGAGCTGGGGAAGGGTCTGGAGCACAAGGCTGATGGGGAGCGGCTGAGGGAACTGGGGTTGTTTAGCCTGGAGAAAAGGAGGCTCGGGGAGACCTTATCGCTCTCTACAACTGCCTGAAAGGAGGGTGTAGCCAGGTGGGGGTCGGTCTCTTCTCCCAGGTAACAAGCCATAGGACAAGAGGAAATGGCCACAAGTTGCACCAGGGGAGGTTTAGACTGGATATTAGGAAATTTTACTTCACTGAAAGGGTTATCAAGCACTGGAACAGGCTGCCCAGGGCAGTGGTTGAGTCGCCATCCCTGGAGGTATTTAAAAGATGCTTGGATGAGGTGCTCAGGGACATGGTGTAGTGGTGGGCTTGGTAGTGTTAGGTTTACAGTTGGACTCGATGATCTTAAAGGTCTTTTCCAACCTATGTGATTCTGTGATTCTGTAACCTGGGGATGTGAAGCAAGAGGGAGATCTCACCATACTGATTCTTCTTTGGTCCTGGAAACAGGTCAGGGTGGCTTTTTGGATAGGGAGGAAGTCTGGGGATTGGAAATATCTTTTGCCCGGGAGGCATTTTAGGGCTGGGATGCTGGGGCAGAAGGCCGGGTTGGTCGGTCGGGCTGTCGTGGCATCCTTCTCCCATGAAGCCTGGGCAGCACCTCCAGGCCAGCTCAGTCACTGTCTTGTATCCAATCTTGTATTTGGGTCTGAAGAAGGTGCGGTACCTTTCCAGGAGAGGGGAGGAAGAGAAAAGACAGTTTAGAGAAGCAACCTCAATGTCAAGCAATAGAGAAGAGTTGGGTCATGGGTCCTGTTGGGTGTGGGAAATCCGGGCACATGGGAAAGCCTGGCTGAGACCCATGTGCTGCACCTGCAGACCATGACCCACCTCCTCCAAGAGCTCTTGCTGCACCATAGCTCAGTGTAGCATTACAGTGCCTGTCCAGGGACACAGCTCATTAACCAGCACTCCAAAAACATGTGCCCACCCTCTCCAGAACTGGACCACGAGTGCAGGTGTGACAGCACATGGTGAGGGAAGAGTTCTCCCCAACAAGTTGGTAACACAACTAGACAAGCCTGAGAAACAGCCCAGGGGTGAGGAGGGACTATCTGAGCAGAGCTGGTTTTTATGTATCTGTGGTTTCTGGAGAGGCTTTTCTGTTGGATTTTTTTTTTTTAACCTGGGAATCCCGTTGTTAGTTTAGAAAAGCAGCTATAAGTGTATTGCTTTGGTCTCTGGCCCAATAGATGACCACACAGTTTGGTAACTTTTGGCCCAGGAGAGCACAAAATGAAACGATGGAAGTGATTCCAAAACCCCTGCAAGCTCAGATCACTTCCAAGAGGGGTCTGGGCTGCTTGTGGGCGTTTTGCACTTTCAATTGACCTAGAGAATTTCCTAGTGGGGTAAAACATCCTCCTCTCAACTGTAATCCTGTCCTGAAGCCTCCAGGAGGGTTGAAATACCTTTGGAGAGGTATTTTCTCTATGTATGGAGGGCATCACTTTGATGGGAAGCCTAAGTGGCTTGGGCTGGCCTTGCAAGCGAGAGCTCTGGCAGTGGGGCGGCAGAGCCCTGGCGAGGTTTACCGGGATGATGCCCGATGTGGTGTGCACAGAGGGATGGCTCCTTACACCTCCTCCTGCCCCCAACTGGGATGTCCTGGGAGGTTTCTCCATCACCAGTTTGGGCACTACAACATCGATGCCCCCCATACACAGCAAACACGGGTGCGAGCCCACCTCCTTGCCCGGTGGGACACGCACACCCTCCTCTCTGCTCTCGCTCTGCGTGGGGTCCCCACCAGCCCAGCGGGGAGGACTCAGCTGCTCCCTGCTCTTCCGTGGCACTTTCCCGCGAGGTGGCAGGGATGGGACAGGACCCCACCAGCACCCGGGCTCCCCCCACCAGCCACACTGAGCTGCACAGGGCTGAAGACAGCGCGTTTCTCACCACCTCTGAAACGCCAATGCTTTGAACCTGCCTTTTGGAAATTTCCAATCTGAATTTACCAGGGCCTGAACATCCTGAAGTTCGCTGTTTTGCAATAACACGCACAATCGGGCCCTTGTTCTTCTCCAGCACGTTCAGCGGAAGGTCTCAGAGGAGGTGGCACAACCGTCCGTGCTGTACGGAGGGGCTGCGTAAGGCACTCGCACTTATCCAGTCACTCAGGGCAGCACATGGGGCCAAGCCCCTGTCGTCCGTGTCCCTGCCTGGATCCTCAGTGCCCCCGGCCCAGGCTGTAGCCCCCGGGCAATGCCACTTCCACACGACTCCCAGTGCGATACAGCCACCTCCGTACGTACTGCAGGGCAGGAGGAGAAAGCAAACCCAAGTCCTCTGTTCTTTGAATCACTTCAAAATTTCCCAACATCAGCAATTTCGCAAAGGCATGAGACAGCTTCAAAACAAGCTCTTCTTTTTGTTATTCCTCTTCACAGACGCTGCTGAATTTCTGTGGTCTTTCATTCCTGTCTCAGTGTGTAGGAACCTGCCTGGGCGTACCACAGCAGGAGACTGCTGCACCCAGCCACTGTCAGGGGGTGAAGTGAGGATGAGGATGGCATCCAGAAGGCAAGGCACCTTCTCTGTGTCATGCCGGCCTCTGCAGAGGAGCCCGGAACCCTTCAGCACCTCTGAACTCTTCTCCCCCTGCTCCAGACGGCGGCAAGGGGAAGTATTTTTTGCAGCTGCACAAACATTAGCTGATGGCCCCAGCACATGGAAAAACCATGTTTCCCTCTCGTGCGTTGATGCAGCATCCGAGGCTGTGCACAAAGTTCAGCTGTGGGTCCAGCTGCTCTCAGAAAACACCCTGGTTCCACCCTGGTTTTGTTTGAAAGGCTGGAGGGGCCAAGCAGTGGACACCGCGGAGACGGGAGAGGCTTTGGGGATCTCCTCCACGGGTACGAGCGGCTGCAGGATGTCCTGAAGTCCCCAAATGCTGCTAAAGCACTTGTGATGGGAGGAAGGAAAGAACAAGTCAGCAAGTGGGTCCAGCGGCCTGTCTCTGCCGGGGAGGCTGCGTGTGGAGCCCGTGGCACCGCCGGCACGTGGCGAGTCCCGGCTGGCTGCAGCACCGTGTGCCGGTGCCACAGGAGGGGTGCCAGGCTCCAACAAAAGCCTCTCTCAGCTGGTTTTCCTCGGTGCTCAGCTCTGCTGCTCTCGGCGGGCCCGGGGAGGACGCGGGAGAGCGGCTTTTCTGCATGGAGCAGCATCCCCGGCTGGGGGCTGTGGAGGGTGGCGAAGCACAAAGGCCCTGTGTCCGCCCTGCCCTGGCTGCGGCTCCGGCTGCGGCACGGCGGGGTGTTTCCCTCCAGCACTGACGAGGTGGCAGAGAGTTTTGCAAATATTTTCCTGGGGTAGGAAGCCCTGAGCCATCCCCAGCCATGGGCTCCGTTTCCTCCTCCTCTCGGTCAGGCTTTCACCTAGCTGCCATCTTTCTGCCAAATTGCAGGTCTGTGACAAAATGCTTCCCTGCACACATGCGCATGCACCGCCCCGGCTTCCCACGATTTCCTGATTTATTTCTGATGAGGGACAGAGCTCCTGCTCCCTCCTGACAGATCCCATCTTGCCTCCTCCCAGCACCGCTGCCCTGGCATTGACTGCCTCGTCCAGGAAAAGCCCTTCAGCCCCTTTCACTGCCCTCTGGAAAGCAGGGGTTGACGGTTGGAAGGGTGGCACAGGGGCTCGGGAGCCCAAGGAGAGCTGCGACCTGAAGCTGGGAGGGGAAGGGAGCCATGCCCTGGCATCCCCTGTACTCACAGCACTTTCCCCGGGCACTTGGGTCCCCAGCTGCACTTGTGGTACTCGGCCTTGACGTAGCTCTCAGCCCCATCCTGCAGCGTGCACGTCACGTTGCGCTGCACCACGTAGGCACAGTAGCTCCTAGGGGAAAGCACAGCGAGACACCGTCACCCCCGGCCCCGGCAGACAGCAGTGCCCCAGCTATTCAACCAGTCCCCAGGCAGGTCTGCCTGCCCTGCCTAACGCTGCTGGCGAGGTGTCTGGGGGGGGGCAGGAGCTGGAGGGACCCCCAGCCTGTGCAGCTGCTGGGGAGGGAGCATCGCCCGCCCCACCCCCTGGGACAGGGACAGCAGTAGGGCCTGGGGACAGAGCAAAGTCCCCCGGCGCACAGCCTGCTGCTGGGTGCACAGGCGAGGGGCCGGCAGGCGGTCCTGGTTGGGCCGAGCTGACTGAATTGGCTCCTGCTCCTGCTGTCCCCGAGCACCCCAGCTTTCACCCGCCTTCACCCGAGCGGCTCCGAGAGCCTCCGCAGGAGCCAGCCCTGCCCAGCCCTGCTCGCTGCCCTCCGAGTGCCAGGGTGCCAACCCCAGCAATGAGGAGCCTTTTCCTCTGTCCGGATGGGTCCAGGCATCTCTCCTCTGGGTTAAGGGGGTGCAGCTAAACCCCTGCACCCTCAACACAGCTCTGCTCGCCTTGGCTGTGCTGGGCTCTCCGCTCAGCCTTGGGCAGTGCCTGGCCCACAACGTCCCTCCAAGCTGGTGGCTGCCCCATCCTCCCCCAGATGCAGTCACTCTGAAGTTGAGCCCTGCCTGAGAAACCAGTCTCGGTGCTGGAAACAGGCTGAGCACCCTCGCCTTCTCATTTTTCACTAGTGATTTCACTGTCTGCAAGAAACCCAGAACCCCCCCAGGCAGGTCTGCAGTGCCACGCGCTGCAGGAGGCTGGGTGCTGAGCGCGGTCGCTGCTGTCACGGTCACGACCACGTTGTCACCAATGCTGGGGTCACCCAGAGCCTCGGCCCCAGAGCTGTGCTCGGCACCGCGTGGCCTGGGTGGCGAGACAGGCTGGGGGGACAAGCAGAACCCCACCACCACCAGCAGTTATGGGAATAGCACCCTAGAAATAGCTGCAGCCGCATCTGGCAGGGGTGGTCTGTCCTTCTGCAGCTCCTGGAGTGCTGCCAGTGCCGTGGCCAGCCCAAAAGCCTTTGGACTTTGCTATGGGTACTGTCGCACTTGGACCAAGCATGGTGGTACAGTCAGCAGAGGGAGAGGAGATGCAGGCTGGCCCCTCTGCGGGGCTGCAGCATCATGGCTCTCCACCATGGAGACAGGGACACAACCCAGGTCCCAAGCCAGATGGAGGCTGGAAACCTCTTCAGATCCCTTGGACGGGTGGTGCAAGGAGCAGAGCCTCTTCCCTCCTGCCATCGTGCCTGCAGCTGGGTGCCACAGGGTACCAGCCAGCTCCAGGCACAGGACCTCTCCTGAGCCACGCAGCAAACCCAGGCGCTGAGGATGAGGTGGCTGGGAGGAAGGCTGCGTGGGAAGGATGCAGCAGCACTGGTGGGACAGATGGAGGCCAAGGCTGTTCCAGCTGAAGGCAGGGCTGCTGGCAGGAGCAGATGGACTTGGTCCGCAGGGACAGAGACAGCAGGGATGTGCGGTGAGGCAGGGATTAAGGGCGCAGGGACGTGGCAGATGGCAGAGCGGGAGGAGAGGAGGGCACAGGCACACAGTGCAGAGCTGAGGCAGAGATGAAGGGTCAGTGGGATGGAGCAGATGGGCTGGCGCGAGCTGCAGGTGCGGGGAGGTGTTCAGTGAGGCGGGAGGACCTGGCTCTCCCCGAGCTGGGGTCGCTGCGGTTCGGCTGCCTGGGTGCAGGCTGGGAAGCAGCTGGAGTCCCCTGGCATCACCATTGCATGGCCTGCGGAGAGCAGTCTCGGGGACGACCAGAGAAACGAGCTCCAGGGCCTCAGCCCAGCTCTCACGGGCTCGGCATGATGATGGTCTGGATGGCATTCAGATGCCTCTGGCAGGTGGAAGCAAGGGAAGGGACTGGGACAGTCACGATGGAGCAGAAGGGTTTGGGGAGAAGGACTGCGGTGTCTCCTGTTTCGGGGAGCGAGCGTGTGGATGTGTGTGTGTGCATGCACAGGGGCTGGGTGCGCACAGACCTCCCCAGCCCCCCCACTGTCACCCTCTGGGGACAGAGCAGCAGGGCTCTGGCTCACTCTGAGTGGGGGAAGATATGTGAAGGAGGGACAAGCACCGATGGCAAACACGTGAAGACAAAGTACATCCCCTACCCATGCCAAGGCCCACCATAAACCCCCCAGTGCCCCCGAGCAGGCTTCTCCACCTCCAACAGCCCACGTGAGACAGGAGCTCCTTCGGTGAAGCAGCAAGGTGCGAGCAGGCTCATCCTCCCTCCGACACCCCAGCCCTCCCTGATCCCTGCCAGCAGGGACCCCCCCCACCCCACACCCCCAGGGCATCGCCTCGCTCCCCCCAGGAGCAGCACCAGCACCTCTACCCCAGCCCCTCGCCAAGGGCTCTCTTTGCTCCCCTGGGATGGGCACCGCAACTCCGGGCAGCGACTGGCATTTCCAGCCTGCCCAGACACCAGCGGCTCTGTCCTGGCGAGAGGCTGCCGGGCTCAGAGCGTGTGCAGGGATTCGCGCTGCTCCCCGCTCCTCCAAAAGTGAGTCATTTATCTGTGCACAGGGCCATGCAAGAGTGAAGGCCAGCCACTTCTCTTAGCTGGAGGGAAGGGAGATCATGTGTGTGTGTATGTGGAAATTTAGAATCACTGTCTATCCATAAATCCAGGATCCACTTACAAATACACTGCTAACCCCCTCTGTAAGAAAGCTAGTAGCCAACATGGGCACATCTACTAGCCACTACTAATAGACACTGCCTGCCTGAGACTACTTGGGTTAGGGTGGTGCTGGCTTGCTCTCCTTCTCAGAAAGCCCCTTCCGTCTCACCCACCTGTGGCTAGCAGTTTTATAGCTCCAGCCTGATGTTTTAAGAGTGAGCAGCTGGAAAATGTTACGGGTTTTGGAAAGCTCTCACTGGCACTGCCAGTATTGTTCGTCTCGAATGTTACTTTATTCATTTCAGCTTGTTCATAACACCACATCCTCCCCTTTTCAAAGAAGCCCGACAGAAACGGTTCTAGCAAACAAGCGGGGAGGGAAGCGAGTCCCCTAACGTAACAGCCTTTTCGCAACTGAATGGAAAGTCTATAGTACGTGTAAAGCCCACATTCCTCATCTGCCTGAGCTTTCCAGGTTACTTGAAAACATATTTAAACTCTAGTAAGTCTGTGCTTCACAAGCAAATGGGCAAACTCCCTCCAAACGAGTCTGCGTTTTCACGCGTAGCTCTGCACCGCCATCCTCCCCTCCCGCACACCACGGCCCCGCGCCCGCGTCACGCCCAACAGGTACATGCACCGACCGCATGAACACACACGGGCACCCCCGCGCCCACAGCCCCAGCCCCGTCCCACACGCGGCTGCAGCACACGCGTCCCCCGCACGCAGCCCGCTCCCTCCTGGACAGACCCCGCGCCCCGGCCTTGCCCGGCACAGAGCGGGTGCACCGAGACACGGGGACAGCCCTGCCCCGCGCACGGCGCTCCGGCCCCGCACGCCAGCCCCTGCGCAGTGCCCGGCGGCTGGCGTGGGGCAAGGGATGCCCGCGGCCGGTACCCAGGGACCGCTGCCCGCCGAGGGGCGCCCGCGGCCGAGCCCTGGGAGGTGGCGCCCACGGTCGGTGCCGGGGGGCGGGTACCGGTCCCCGGGGACGCTGCCTGCTGAGCCCAGACGCGTGGCCGGTGCCCGCGGTCCGTGCCCGGTAGGGGATGCCCGACGGGAGGCGGTGCCCGGAAAGCCCGGCCGCGCTGCCAGAGCCCAGGGGCCGATGCCCGGGGGCGGCGCCGGCTCCCGGTGCCCGCCGGATCGGTTGGGCGGCCGCGGACGGGGGCGCGTAGAGGGTCGCTTACTTGTGCTTGCCCACGGGCTTGCCGGGGCCGAGCTGCGGGCTGGAGCCGGCCGTGTAGAGGCTGTACCTGCCGCCGTAGGGCAGGGGGGCGGCGGGGGGGTAGAAGGCACCCTTGGCGTCGGCGAGGGCCAGCAGCGTCCCCAGGGAGAGGCAGGCGAGCAGAGCCCCGCGGCGGCGCAGCGCCCGCGCTCGCCGCATGGTCCCGGGCCCGGCGGCGGCGGAGCGGGATGGGATGGGACGGGACGGGCGGGACGGGGCGGCCGCGGGCCCCGCCGGGACGGCGCTGCGGAGGGGACCGGAGCGCCGCCCGCTGCGCCGCGCCCTGCCCTGCCCTGCCCTGCCCTGCCCTGCCCTGCCCTGCCCTGCCCTGCCCTGCCCGGCCCTGCCCGGCCCTGCCCGGCGGCACACGCCGCTCCGCCGCCCGCCCGACCCCTTTTGTACGGCGGCGGCGGGGGCGGGCCGCGCTCCTCCTCCCGCCCTCCCACAGCCGCAGACCCCCGGCCCCGCGGGCGGGAGACAAAGCGGCCCCCCCGCCGCCCCCCCGCGCAGCCCCCGCCGCGCTGGAGCTCGCCCCGCGCAGCCCCCGGCCGAGCTCGGGGGGAGAGCGCTGCCGGCCCCGGAGCGGGGCTGGAAGGGGCGTGCACCCCCGGCCCGGCCTCGGCCCCTTCTCCCCCTGCCCCTCCCGGGCACAGCGCCTTTGCCCCGCGGGGCGGCAGGTGCAGCGGGGTCTGGAGCCGCGGGTACCCGCACGGCTCCCGGCCCACCCCCAGCCCGCAGCCCTGCTCTGCTTCACCCCGCAGCCGGAGCACAGGCGAAGAGAAAGGCTGGAGGAACCTTAACTCTGCCCCTTCGGCGTGTGCGGCTCGAGGAGATCTGTTCTGCTGGAGATTGGCAGCTGTCAGTCGTTTGGCTGGCACCAGCCTGATGCATCCGGCATCACCAAGGGCCCAGGGACCTGGGTTTTGCAGGAAGGGGAAGAGGGCAGCGGCGCTGTTTTGGAGCTGTCATCAGCCCTCCCCAGTAGATTTGGGCTTCGGTTCCAGGCTCCAGGAGAGAGGGAGGAATCCCTTGTCTTTCCCTGCAGACCCGTGGATCTCCCACAGCCAAGTACATTTCCTCCAAGGTGGCTTTGGAAGGCAGGTTCGGGTCTCCTCCCCCTCCTGCCCGCTGCAGAGATCCCTGCTAACCTGCACCCCGATGCCCCCACCCGCAGGTGACCCGCAGCAGCGGGTGCTGGGTGCTGAGCACCCTACCCTGTCCCAACAGCACTCCCCAGGCACCGCACCATTAACCACAGCGGTGTAGGACCCTTCGTGTGAGCCACGGGGAGCCTTTGCTGTTGGGCGAGGGGGAGAGGACCCCTGCCCGGGGCACCGGCAATCTGGGAGAGGGATAACATCCCTGGTGCTACCCAGTGGAGGTCAGCTTGTAGCCCTGCAGAGGTGAGGCCATGCCAGGGAGCAGGAGGTTCTGTCATACAAGCAGAGCCTGGGCCGAGCATCCCACTGCCCCCGGGCCACTCACACCCTTGGCATCCCACCGAGACCACACCAGGGGTTCAATGAAGCTCCTGCCTCGTCTGGCAGAGGCTAGCCCAAGTCAGCCCGTGCAGGGAAGCACCACAGCGAGGCGTGCAATGCTTCTCCAAAACTCTTGGAGGAAAACAAGAAGCGGCTGAGAAAGGGTGGCTGGGTGGAATCCCAAATGCAGGAGTGAAACCTGCTGCTGGGGGAAGGAGGCATCAAGGCTTGGGCGGACACTGAGACGGAGATGATAAGATACCGAGACAAACGGCTTTTTTCAGTTAAAAGGAGCCTTTGGCTCGGTCCGAGGCGAATACGGAAACATTAGCAGGAGAAGAAAAATCCATAGGAGAGCCGTGCCGGGGGAGGCAGGCTGGAAAGACCAGGCGGAAAACCAAGAGGAGGAAGTCTGTGTAATGAACCAGTGCATCCTCTCAAGCGGCTCCCTCCTCTCGGTTCAGTCTGCTGCGGGGTGTTGCTGCGAGCTGCCGTGTGCTTGTCAGGCTGCACCCCAGAGGTGGCTGCATTATGGTTTTTACATGGTATATTTGGCAGCACATGAAGCACTTCTCGTCCAGCTGGTGCATCGAATTGTTCCACTCCGCTGGGATGCTGCAGGAGGGACGGTCTATAAGCAACTCTGTAAAAACAAACAAAAGTCGACCGAGCCTGCATGGTTTAATGCTGGATGCCAAAGTCGAGAACTAACCTTGCACACAGCCTTAATTTTTTTTCCCTGTGCGCAGGGAGTATGAGCCAGTTTTAATAACAGCGTGCTGCACGTGTGTGTCTGAGGCCTCAGGAAAAAAACATCTGGTGTTGCACGGTTTCAGAAAAAGCCCTCGGTCCTGGCCTTCAAGCCTGTGCTGTGATGAACGGGCACGACAGGGCAGAGTGCTCGTTCGTTCTCGCTAGCCTGGCTGTGAAAGCGAAGGAGGTGGGAGCCATTGCACTTGTGTGGGTGCGTGTGTGTAACTGTCTGCCTGGCCCTGCCATCCAACCCCACTTTTGAAGCTCCGGGTCACTTTCTGCCAGATTTCATAGCAAGGCAGGATCCTCAGAGAGACTGAATTCCATTTTGTTGTTCTATTGTCTAATTATGAAAAAAGACATCTGAGTAGACAAGAGAGCGCCAAACTTGGGTCCCTACTGAGGAAATAGATTCATCACCAATGCTATTATAAGACATCAAAGAATCCACACGGGAGAGCGCCATTATGAGTGCCCCAAACCATGGGAAAAACTCTCATGTGCCTTATTAGCCGTGAGCTAATCCAACCATGAGACACAGAGCGGCAGGAAACTGGGATTCGTTAAGTTGCACTTCTCAGGGAGCAGCTCGGGTTTGACTCTTTGATGCTCAGCCGTGCTGCTGCCGGTCCCCACCGCACCGCGAGCTGTGGCCGGGCACAGCAAGGTGCCCGTGTGGAGCCTGGCTCGGCATCCTGGCTTCGGAGAAGTGCTCACGTGGAGAAGAAACAGGAGACTCCTTCCTACCAGGGCACCCTCCTGACGTGGGCATGTCCCAGGGGTTAACAGAGAAGATGTCAGGCCCCATCTCCCAGAGCTGTGAAGCGCATGCTGAGCGCCGAGCTCTCCAGCAGAACGGAAGGGCTTTGGCACCCTGAACTGCTGCCGAAAGGCTCTGCAGACCTGCTCGCTGGTAACCCGTGGCTCGGGGAGCACCAGCCCTTGGTGCTTCCCAGAGGAAAGCTCTGCTTTCCCTCCTGGCCTTGGCTGGAGGGTAAAGGGGATCAGATCAGAGCTGCTGCTGCTGATCAAATCTGGATGCTGGGCAAACCCGAGACCCTGCCACGGGATGGACACCCACAGGGGTGCCTGACCTGGGAGGCTGTGTCCGTCAGTGTCCCCATGTGAGCACCTCCTGCAAGAGCTCAGCATGTGACTAGGGAGCTTGTTTCTCCACCTGGACTGCCAGGAGTTGATGATTTCGGTTACGCCTCTCACCCCTGCACAGCTATGCTCCAAGCCGGTCCAGGAATGAAGAGGCGGAAGTTTTTCACTACTAATGATCCGGAGATTTGCCCAAAAAGCAGGGACATTGTGCAGGACTCAGGAGGTACCCAGAAACAGGAGACGAGTAAGAGCAGAGGTACTCCGGGCAGCTCTTCCCCTGCTCTGTCTCCCGGGCAGGGCTGGGAGAACCACTGCGAGGCTAATTTCACGAGCGGATGACACCAAACAGTGACCTGTTCTGCTTCGCATGCTTTTTAATTAACACCTGCATGGCCTCGTCAGCTGAATAATTGCCTCCCTTCACGGGTTAACAAGCCGGCAGCCTCTGACCTCCCGCTCCCACCGGGGTACGATGTTTGGTGCCTGCGCAGGGCGCAGCGGCTGCGCGCTCCTGCACCACCAACCCTCCCGCGGACCAGCGCAGCAATAGCAAACGTGACAGGACAGCCCAGGGGCCCTTCAGCTCTGCTCGCTCTTGGCCAGGACCAGCCTTGTCCACCCTAATCCTGAGCTTTAAATAGGTACCGCTGCTGTAAGGAAAGGCACCCACCACGGTGGGCAGGGTGGGGGGCACTGGGCGCAGCGGTAAGAGGACAGTTGCCCTCTGTGTTGCCGTGGGATAGGAGCAGATTGCAGCAAGGGAAATTTAAGTTAGATATTAATAATAAAAAAATATCTGGTAGTAAAATGAATACAGCCCTGGAGGAGACTGTATTGAGCCATCCGGAGATTTTAAAGGAAAGGTTAGATAAAAAAAATCTGTCAGGACCAATTTGGGGTAGGGAAATGGATTGGATGTCTTCCCAAGATCTCTCCCAGCCTGAGTTTTTCCGAGTACAAATTCATTTCCCAAAGTGGCAAGGCCAGAGAGCAGCTCCATTTAGAGGCAGAGTTTCTCCCTAATGATTCCCACTGGATCAAAGGCATTCCTTGAATTGGCACTCGCAGAGGCCTTTTCCCTTGGCAGCGGGGCTGTGTCTGTGCGAGAGCGGGAGCCTTCTGGAAAGCCCAGCTTTCTCAGGTGCACGTCCAACAGGATCCGCCCAGGGCTCGCTCTGCCGTTGCAGAGTCCCTGGGAAGACACCGCAGCTCTCCCACGGCTGCTTCCCCGGCCCCAGGGAGGAACGGGGACACTGCGCTGCCCAAACTGGCAGGCAAGATGCATGTCCCCAGTGCCGTAGCAGTGCAGTGGGATACCAGTCCAAGGAGAGCAGTGACCCCAGTAGGGCCAGGAGTTCTCCAGGTGCTCCAGTTCCCAGCTAAAGCTGAACTCAAGGAAGCCCACCATGGCCATGGCTCCCAGCTGCAGGACTGGAAGCTCTTCTTGGCTCCCAGTACACGCTTCTGCCACATCCCAGCTCCATGCTGGGCATGGACCGCTTCTCCCCTTGGCCTCACCAGTAAGGAGATGCAGGCGTGCAGGCAGGAGGCAGCCCTGGTCCAGCCGGCGGCATCAGAAACCCAGGCAATGTCACAACATCTGCCTTGTTTGGAGGTTGCCGAGGTTTTGTTCTGAATCAGACCCTGGCCCCAGTCCCAAGGGGTGTGATTGCAGTGTGTGTGTCCCCCAAGCTATGGGGCGGGGGGCACCTGGGTTTGCCCAGGCTCCGGAGGAAGCTGCGGCCGGGGCTGAGAACAAAATCCCTTTCTTCGTGGGAAAGTGTAGTGACTTGAAGTGGTCAGACAGCCTTATCTCTGGTTTCGAAAGCCACACGCTGATCATTTGTCAAGATTAGCGCGTGCGGTAGAAGGGATGGAGCTGTTCCAAATCCATGCTCACATCTCTTCCCTGGGCTCAAGGCCATTCATAAAAATGCCAGAGCAGCAGCGGCGGCGGCGGCAGGCAGCACATACTGGGGCTGTGGTTTGGGGAGGACTAGGAGGGGTCAACCGCAGGTTACACAAGCTCTGAGCTGGGAGAAGAACACATAGGTTGCTTTATTTATATATCCGTTAGCATCCTTCCTCCAGGAAAATGTGCAAGGAGGCTGGCAGGGGAGATTTAGCAAGGGCAAGGGGCAGGCAGGAGGTCCTTTGTGTGGGACAGGGGTGATGTGCTTAAAAAAAACCTTTCCCAGCCGTGCCAGGACCCCGGGGGCAAGAGACCATTAGCAGCCAACAGGAGATGGAGCAGGAGCAGTCTCCAGGGGCAGTCCCAGCTGGATTCAGCAGCACACGGGGTGAGGAGGATGAAGACCGAGCAAGGGAGGAGGTGACACCCTCCCGCTAAACCCCAGCATGTTGATGGTGGGGCACTGGGGACCTGGCTGGACCCAGGCTTTGCGCTGGGGTGGGCTGGCCCTGTAAGCCCCAGGGAGGAGCAGCCCTGATCTTAGCTGGTCTCTGTCAGCTTGGGCTCAGCTGAGCAGGAGCCTGGGAATGCTACAAAAGTCTGGGTGCCCGTGGCTGGAGAGGCTGGGGGTGAGGAGCAGGCAGTGTCTGGGGTGGGGCTGTGTGTTTCTGAAACCGGGGCATGAGAGAAAAGGCTGCTCTGCAGGCAGGTAAAGATCTGGGGTGAGCAGGGGGGATCTCTATTGCAAGAAAAAAGTTTGTCAGCTCCTGCCTACCTGCAAGGATATCTCTGAAGCCAAGGGGAGGAAAATGCCTTCAGGGCGGGAGCTTGAGGCTGGGTCAGGCATAGAGCTGTGCTAGCAGGAGCAGGGCTCAAGCCATGTGCTGCGAGGGAAGGTACTGGTGCAGCTGGGAAGCTTTTGCAGGAGGGGTCCTTCCAGCATGAACCCTTGCAAGGAGGTACGTGTCCCTCCTGGCTTTGCTGGAGAGAGCTCTGGCAGTAGATCACGGGCTTGTTCAGCCTGGCTGAGATGAGGGGGGTCCCTGGTCCAACCTGCTCGAAGCAGGGTTGGCTACGAGATCAGCTGTCTGAGCTGCCCACGGCTCCAGGAGCCAGCTCATCCCCCAACACCAACATCTTATCCTACAGACTCCGTCGTCTGCAGTGCCTGAGGAGCCCTGGCTTTGGGGGAATTGCGTGGCTTCAGGGCTACCTGCTGGCCTCACCCGCAGCCAGGCATGCTTGGGGAAGGCTCTCCCAAAGCAGCTCTGCGGTGCGTCCCAGCTGGTGCATGCCACAGGGCTGCGGAGAGGTCGTCTTCAGCAGGAGAAGCTGACCTCATGTGCTACCAAAATAATTCAATCATTTCCACACTGTTGCAGTAGTTCAGCACTTGCACTTCGTATGGTCCTTCCCATCTTTCCTGCACGAATGCTTTTCCATAGGGACTGTCCCTGCTGCAAGAAACTGTTTCACTGGAAGTGGAAAGAACAGCAGCCTGGCATTTTGGTTTAAGGAAATGCCCCTAGAATGGGTATGTTCCATCGCTTCTGCAGGGCTTGGCCAGGTTCTTTGCAGAGCTGTGCCTCTGGCTTTCAGGAAGATCCATGTTCTTCCTTGGATGCACGTCCAGCTGGGCCAACTTCTGCCTTTCCCAGGAACAGAATGATGGCAGCAACCCAGTGATTTAGCCACAAAACCTCTGCTCAGTGAACTCATTGCTGCACACAGTGGAAGAAAAACACCACAAGAACGGAAAGAAAATACTTTTCCTTTGGGACCTGGGGAATATTGAAGGACATTAGTACAAATGGACCTCTCTGCTGTTGTTTTTTTTTTTTTAAAGTCATCCAGCAAACAAGGCACAGTTGAGCTAATTGTAACCTCTGACACTCCTGCAAAGCCCAGAGATTGCCCGGCATGGAAGTGCTGGTGCTGGGACGCTGGGGAGGGCTGTCTGCCCCTGGGCGCCCGGTTCCTGCAGGCAAGGTGAAGGATTATAGCCCAGGCAGGGAGTCGGGTCTGCTGGGGTGGCTTTACCAGGAGAGATGGACCTGAGAGGCAGCTTTGGAGACAGGTTTCCCTGCACGTGGTGGGCCTGAGTAGGCAACGGCCGAGAAGCGCTGCAAAGAAGCAGCCGGAGGGTTGTCCTCTGCCTCCCCTGCCTCCTGCATTTTGGGGGCAGGAGCCACATGGAGCTTTCCTGGCTGCTCCGACAGCCTGCTTGGGTGAGGACTGTCTCAGTGGCAGATAGGTGTTTCTGGGATGGATGGTGGAGAGCAGCCCTATGAGCCTTCCTGGGACAATTTATCCTACGTTTGATTCTCTATTTTGTGCCTATTTTGGCTTAGCTGTGGCCATTTTGCCTGGATATGGGATCCTGGGGCAGAAAGGAGGTTTCCCACACCTTGGGGCTGCTCGCTCCAAGCCATGGGCAGCGCGGCTCCCACGTGTCCCTGAGCTCCGGGTGACTTCTGGATAGATCAATGTGGCAACAGCTGGGCTGAAACCCTGCCATTATCCACGCTGCTTGAGGCAAGGGGATGAGGGGGAGTTATTTTCGGGTCCTAAGAGGGGCCCTTCATGGCCCTGCGCTGCAGCCAGCTCTGCCCCATCCTCCGAGGTGACCCCGCAGGCACGCGTGTAGGGTGTGCAATGGGGAACGGCCATAAATAATGGGTGGTTATTTATGCACAGGCAAAGGAGCAGGGAAGAAAGTGTAACTGATACCAGCTTGGGCTCCTTCCAGACCTGCTTGGAGCTGGGACCTCGTGGCTGATATTTGGCTTCGCCGGCTTCCCTTTGCAAGCAGCTGTTCCTGCGGGCCCTGCATCTGCGTTTGGCCTTCTGCAGTGTTTTGCTAATCCTCTTTCTCACTGTACAGCAACGTGTGCTCGCCAAGGTCCCACTGACCCATCACCAAAAAAAAAGAAAAAAGAGGAGGAGAACTTGATATCTTCTGCAAGTGAAATATCTTGGGTTCAGTCTTGGAGAATTTCCCGAACTCTCAAGGAATTTCCTGATCTTAGGAATCTGCCAAAAATTGGGATCTGCCTCCGTTGGACTGCACATATTTTCAGAGCACACACTGCGGTGTCGTGTTTTGGGTTTCCAGCCCTGTCTTTGAGAGGGCATACTCTATCCAAATGGGTCAAGAAGACCAGAAAGGAAAGCCTCCCTCTGACTGGCTGCAGGAATACGCAGGGACTTATTTAACATCCTCCCCCCTTTGTTTTGGGATCAATGGGATTTTTGATCCTAAACCCCTGTCTTGCTTCCCTGTGCCAAACCCCAGGCTGTTACTGCAGCCTTCATGTGAACATGGAAACTTGGGTGCAGTTGTAATACTTCAGGTTAGTGGCTCCCTGGCAGACCTGGAATTAAAGGCATAACCCCAGATTGACTAATATCCCATATTTTTACAAAAAAGAATGCTTTTGGACCAGAAAGCAGCTTCTTTGCTTGTAGCTGAGGCTCGACATTCATGTGTTTATTGCACGTATTTCAAGAGCAAACAAGCTTCTGGGTGGGAAAAGCGCAGCCCCTCCCCTCAGAACAAACTCGAATGAAATTCCTCAAGGTCTTTTTGCAAAAACTTAATGCTGGCTGGATTTCGACCAGGTTGGTTTTGACCAGCTTTAATCTGTGAAATCAACACCGAGTCAGGAAATGCTTAGATTGACTCTGAACGAGGATTTGGCCAGAACTTTTCTCCTATTTATGAGGGATAGTTGGAAACAGCAAAACCTCCCGGAGAGGACCTGTCCTGACCTCCCTGCTCATCCAGTCCAGAGGGGCTTTATCATTCCTTAAAGCTTGATTTCGTCCCCAGGAGCTCAGCAGTCCCATCGGGTCACGCGTGATGCTGGAGTCTGGGACAGTTTTTCCACTGGCTTCAGGGGACTTTGGACCAGGCTGGTGGGACCGGTTCCCCTGCGGGCCAGCAGTGCTATTTTGGGGAATAACCCAGTTCCCTAGGCAATGGGTCAGGACTGAACCCGTTGAACCATTATCCCCCTCCCAGCTCCGACACGGACCAGCCCAAAGAGTCGCTGTCTCTGCCTTGCTGTTTGCTCCTGATGCCTCTGCGTCGCGAGGTCTCCAGCCCCGAGCCGGGGCTGAGCAGCGCCTGGTCCAGAAGAGCCCACGGCATCCCCCGTGTCCCCCCACGCTTCAACGTCCCTCCTTCCCCAGGCAATGCTTTGCCAGGGCATTGCAACTGTGTCACCCTTGAGAGGGAGGAAAAGAAACCCCAGCGTGAGCACATGTGGTGGGCAGGGGGAAATGGCTGCTGCAAAGTAAGCAGTGCCTTTAAAGAAGTGTTTGTCTGGGGTTTGTTTAGTCATCCTCTAGGTAATTTTACAGCCGAGGAGGCTGGGCCATTCAGGCAATGGCCAAAACAATATCCCCACTGTCTGAGCAGCTCTCATGGCTCGGCACGGCTCGGCGGAGCTGGGGGGGCAGAGGGAGACGGGAAGAGAAGTTTCTTTTACCGGCTGTAGCCAGAAAATGCCATGGAGGACGTCCTGTAATTAAGACGTCGCTTCGAACGATCAAGTCACTCGGCTGTCAGGTTGAATAAACCTCCGGGCTCAGGCCGGGTGTGAGAGGGGGAGGAAGGGACGTTGTTGGGAAAAGCCCAGTCCCATCGTTTTGACCTGAATTGCCACTCCGGGCTCGGGGCGCCTTGGGATGCTCGCTGCGGAGGAGGTTGATGGGACGGGGGCTCGGGTCCCTCGTTCCCGCGGGCAGCAATTTTTCGGTGCCCTGCGTGGAGTCAGAGTCAGGTCTGCCCTGCCCGTACCCCTCTCTGCCCCCAAGGCCTGGGAACCAGCAGCTTCAGCCTGTTGGACGCAGGGAACCAGGTCTCCGAAATGCCACCTCGCCCTCGCGGGGGTGTGTGCACCAGGGCGGGTCCTGCCCCACCCCACCAAAGCACGGTTTGTCCCATCACCCCGACAGACCCCAGGCTGAAATCCCCGTGCAATCCCCAGGAAAAGCTCCCCTGCCTCTTCCAAAGGCCTCGTGCAGCCCAAGCTGGAAACATGGGGGCTCGAGTCTCTCAGCACTACGTGCAAATAGCTCGCATCAGCTCATAGCACTGTTCCCAAGAGCCGTAGCACTCGCTGCTGGCAGCCAGCTTGCAGGAGGATACCGATATTTCATGCAGACATGGAGAGAAACCAGCCCTGTTTCCCATTCACAAGGGGTGGCTCCAAAACAACATAGAGATCTGTCACAGCATATATGCGGCATCTGTGCAAATTGGCCTGACTGCCTAAATAATTCCGTATATATTTATAAACTGTGAGATGTAACGTTTTTTCCTGTTTACTTTTCGGTTGAATTCCTTGCTCATGGAAATGAGAGCTGCAGCGCGGCGGCTAGACATAACCATTGTATAGGGAAGACACTGTACAAACTGTCCTAGAAAATTCTGCCAAAATGCCAGGCCATATCAGCCCTGATCTGCAGCCCCCCTCGCCCCTTCCCGCACCCGCTCCCCCCTTCTCCCCCCTGCTCCAGCCCTCTGCGTTGAGCTGAACCCAGCTGGATGCTCTCATGCCAAGGGGGTGTTTGCCCAAATATTAATTGGGAGGGAGATCGCCACAGGTAGATTGGGTTTGGACCCACGGCAAGGAAGGTGGAAAAGAGGGAGGAGAGGGTTGGGAAGATTTCCACCCAGCCAAGATTGCTGTGAATCCAAGCTAGGCAAATCCTCTGGGGATAAAATCAGAAGAGTTCTCTGCCCCACCAGCCACGGGTGGGATGTCCTTCCCCACGTGCTGCTGAGCATCGTGGTGCCGGCAGCATCCTGTGCTGGCGCGGAGGGTGGCTGGCGGTGCGAGCCCCTCCGCGGCACGGCCCGGACAGCAGCGCTGGCACCGTCCCTGCGGGGATCTCCCGTGGCTGATCTCAGCGGTCAAAGTTTGCTGAGCATCTCTGGGGCGTTGCTGAATCGCTGTGCCCAGAATAGCGAAATCAGCCCAGGTGAAGCTGCAGCCGCAGTTTGGGATGCCGGCAGGGGCAGGTTCCTGGGCTCCGCTCCTTGGGCTGTGGTTTGGGGCCAAGGGCATGGGATGGGGTCCTAGTTACATGGGAGCTGCAGTGCTTATACCAGATGCAGCTCTTTAATGCTTGTGAGGGTTTGGGATTGAGGTGTCCGGAGCATGTGGGTACCTGTAACAAGAGGGATAGGTGCAAAGTGACTGGCTTAAGGAGCTCGCACGGCTCCTGCATCAGCCGGCAAGGCAGTCAACGCATGCCCAGCTCTTGCTGCAAGCAGGGTCGTAAACAGCACCGTGAAGGGCCAAGATCTGCTGGAGCCAGGGTTAACACATCTGCTGGGGAAAGAAGGGAAAGGAAAGGCAGAAAAGATTTTAAACATTGAAATTAAAATTTGAACCCCATTTTATGGCTGCTTGGAGGCCACATGCGAGGCTGCTGGCTGCCCAGGTGGGCTCTGGGAGGGTGGCGAGAGGGACCCGGGCCACCGTGGGGGCTCGACCTTCTTCATGCCCCTCAAGGGATGGGCTTCACATCCCACCCTGTCCGGCTCCTCCGGGTCCGACAGGGCCGAGGGGAGGAAAGGACGGGACAGCACTTGGGAGCTGGAAGGATGGAGGAGCCTCTGGGTCCCGCTGGCTTTTCCCCACCCCACTGCGCCCAGCTCCCTTTTCATGGGCACTCTCATGCCTGGGAGGACTCACTCCCAAATATCCTCTGTAGCTCATCTCCCCCTCCAAAGCAGGAACGGGCGAAATAACCGCTTCCATGGCTGACAGACAGCGGGGATGGAACAGGGCAATTAGAACACGCGTGGGGCCTCGCCGTGTTTGCACCTGCATCACACCGGTCGCTCCCCACCTCAAATCCATGCCACCTGCTGGTGGCATCTTTGCTTTCAACACTATTTATACCATCAATTCACTTTAAAACTTATTTAGCGGTGATCACAGTTATTGTGTCATATTTATTTATAGTCTTTCACACTTATTTCTGTTCACTCTGTCGGTTATTTCGGTCACATTTCTCGTCCCTTACATAAAGGTCTGGGAACAGCTGTGCTGGAGCAGATCAAAGGTCTGCGAAGCCCCACGTCCCCTCTCAGATATTAGCCAGCGACGGGGATAGGGGAAGGAGGAATGAAGCAAGTGTGCCGCGATCCTCCTGGCAGTGAAAGGGTGAGGCACCCTCCGGGTCAGCCTGCTGCGCAGCCCCCGGGACCGCCCCGAATGGCTCTAATCTCGTTTGCAATGTGGTTATACTCCTGACCTCCCCGTCGCCCTGACCAGACCAGCGAATGTCACATTTCATGGTGCCCCGGGTGAAAGGGGACCGTGGCTGTGGCATCCGTTCCCCTGGGACTGTGGGGGGACTGGCTGGTGGTGGCAGGGATCCCCTGTGAGCAAGGGGGGCTCGAAAGTAATAATTATAGAGAGTAACTGTTGAATTCCTAAAGTGCCTTAGAATTAGGAACTTCTGTGCTTGCACGTGGCTTGGGGAGCAGGCGGGGGGTATGGCGGCCTCCCAGCCTCTGCCCGTCATTGGGGGATGCTGCGGGATGGCCGCGGGTGTCGAAGGCATTGGGAGGTCTCCTGCCCCAGAGGCCTGGCTCAGGGATGTGGGCTGAACTCCCACACTGTGATGGGATGCAGAGATGGTCCCCAGCCATGCCAGGACTCCGGCTCCTGCCCGGTGACGGGTGCTTTGCTCAATGCCCAAAGGCAAGCGGGCTGTGGAGTGGGGAGAGCAGCTGTGCCTGCAGGAGTGTAAATGGGGCTCCTGGGATGGAGCTGGGCAAGTGAAGAATCACCATTAAAGCAAGCGTCCATGGAAATCCTGGCTTCTGGACACAGTTGTTTCATACAATGCCAAAAAGCATCAAAAGGAGGCGAGACAGGCAGAAGGGAAAGCGTAGTTGGATGTTTTGGTAATCCTTTTCTGAAGGATACAGAGCAGCTCATCCGCTCTGGGCTGCTCTGCGGGAGGGCTGGGACAGCCCCTGCCCCATCGAGCGGGGGGCAGGCAGCTGCCCTCCCCGCCAGCATTGCCACCAGTGCCGGCCCAGGGCATCCCACCTCCTGCCTTCTCCCTGGGCGAAGGGGAGCTGGTCCAGGGGTGGGCGAAGGACGGACACAGCAGCTCCTGGGCAGGAGAGGGGCCAGTGGGGCTGTCCCAAGGCCGCTGCTGCTGCCGGCTTTACCAGCAGTGCCCATATTCATCACCGGGGACAAATCTCAAGCCTTGTGCTTGACTTTTGTCAGGTGACGGCCAGGATGAGGTGTCCTTGCACCCTCCCTTGGGTGCCACGTGCCTTCACCTCAACTCGGGATATTGTCCCTGCTCAGGCGATGTGGCTGATGGGCAGTAAACCCTTTGCTGCAGGACTCAAACCCCGTTCTTCTTTGCTTTACCAGCCTGGCCATGCGTTATCCAGGAGGAGAAGGGCCTGGGGAGTGCAAGTGGGGACAGCACGGGGGGCAAGGTGCTGCCTGGATGGTGTCTGGACCTGGGGGGAGGCAGGAAGGTGGGGGGGGGAGGTTCTGGTGCTCTCCCGAGCCGCCCGGGATGCTCCCCCCGCCTCTCCATCAGGGTTTTAATCAACGTGGAGAAACCCATGGCAAAGCCAGTCCCACTCCCTCCGCTCTCCCATGAAACTGGATCTATTTCCCGGGATTACATGCAGCACCTTAAAGAAAATATTTACAGAATTTATATTCACATCCCGTTCGCTTCTCCCCTGCCCTCCCTCCCTCCAGCTCACACTTCATCTCCCCCGCGCCTCCTCCCGCTCGCCTTTCCCCCCCCCCGTCCTGCTACAATACCCGCCTTTGTGAGAGGAACAATGTTTACTCTCCATCGAGGATGGGGGGATTGGAAATGAAAAGGGCTGCCTCCCCCTCGCCCCGGCCCCGGGCTGCACTCAGCGGCAGGAGAAGGAGGAATTCCTGCAGGAATGCCGATGGCGACAGCCGGCGCGAAGGCAGCCCAGGCGAGGGGATAAATATTCATGCTGGAGGAGAGAGGGAGGAAAGAAAAAGAGAGAAGGGCCTGGGGACCAGTATAGTCCAGGGTCCATCATTTTCCTCTGCAGCTTAAGGGTGTGTTGGAAATTCCCCGCCGGCCCCAGTGGGTTTACAGGTCCGTGATGCAGAACGGGTGCAGCTCTCCCTTGGCCTAAAGCAGGAGATGAAAGGCATGTCTGGGCCGGGGGGTTTGGAGCCCCAGGAGTGGAGAAGGGGATTTGGGGCTCAAGTGAGGCGAGCGCTGTGAGAGCCAGCATGTGGCTGCAATTACGGGGATGCTTGCGAGGATGGTGTGCTCGAGCATTGGAAATGCATCGCTTTCCCTCCCCACCCTTCCCCGGCGCTGGCTGCGTTTCCCCACCAGAAGCCAAGATTTCTCCTGCTGCTCCTTGCTGGGAAGCCATCCAGTTGGAAAAGGGGAGCACTGGAGGGAGGGCTGCCCCGCAGCTGCGGGCGGGTGGCAGGGACGGGGACCCCAGGCCAGGCACCCCGAGGAGCGGTGGCAAGCCTTTAACAAAAAATCATGAAAAAAGGCAACCTTTTTCTTCCTCTTGCGGTCAAGGATAAAACACCAGGAAGGCTGGAGAAGCTCTCATAATGGGATGGCTTCACCATCTTCAGTGCCTTCTGCCGTCCAGCGCCAGCAGCCCTCGCTCCTGGGGCTTGGTGGCAGCCGGAGTCAGACACCGCTGCTCTTTGCCATTGCAGCCTGGCCCTCTGCCAGCTTTTCTAAGCCTTTCCCCACGTGAAAGGGGGGCTGGCTGGGACCCACAGAGCCTGCTGTGGGCGAAGGACATTTCGGGGTCCCCTGACGCCTGCGGGAAGGGCTGGCGAGGCAGGGAGGGCGCTTGGGGTCGGCACCGACGCAGCAACGGGCTTTAGGGCCAGCCCTGGTTGGGAGGCTAGGAGCCATCGCCGGAGGTGAACACGGAGTTTTGTACAAGCCTCCTTCTGTTTCCTGAAAAACCCCGGTGTCTAAATATAGCAAGTACTTGGGCATTTTACTCTGGGAAAGGAAAACAGCTCCAGTGCCAAGAGAGCTCCTCTTCTGTTTGCAGAGTGTGAGGGCTGCGTGTCCTCTGCCTGCTCCCATCGAGAGGGATCTGCGCTGGCCGGGGCTGGCTCACCCCGCGCCCGGTCTGTCCCCCAGGACTCCCGTCCAGCGGGATGCGAGATGCGAGAAACCCCGCACCCTGCTTTGGGCGTCGAGTCCAACTGATGCATGAGCACGCTGAAAGGCGCTGCTCTCTCCTGGAAGCAGCACAATCCTCTTCCCACTTTTTTCCAAAAAAAGGAGAAAATATTTGCTGTTTTAATTCAGGGCTGATGCAGGAAATCATCGTACGCAGGGTCCCCTCTCCCCGCTGATGTGGGACAGCTTGGTTGGGTACCACATCCTCTTCCCCCAGCAAGAAAGGAGCCTTAGGAAGAGGCATTCATCAGGATATTCATTCAGTCAAATTCCCTCTCTGGTCTCCTAAGAGGAGATTTGGGCATGGGGACCCGTACCGTGGTCCATCTGTGTCACAGGCAGGAGCCCCAGCAGCTCTCTGGGCACCGTTCATATTCTACCTGACAAGTGGGAGGATGCAGCTATCAACCGTATCCCTGATTTCCCAACCAGATAGGTGCGATGGGAACCAAAAAAGGTTTTCTTCACCTTATTTCCAGATGCTAGAGGAAAAATAGGCTGTGCAGCTGGATTTAGCCCTGCTGTCTGGGCAATCCTGGCCCTTGCCCATCAGCCGGGCACCGCCGTGGGCATCAGTGCCGCAGCTTGTGCTCGTCAGCTTTGCATCCCCTTTGCGTGCGGCTCTGGTGTGAAGGGGATGGCGGGTCCCTCTTGGCCTTGTCACTCCCTGTCACCAAGGGCTGTGGGTGGTCTGGGTGAGCAACGTTTGCCCCCGGCTTTTCAAGGAAATCAAGGAAACCAATCCAAATCAAGGAAAAGAAATGAGTGGCAGCCACGTTGCAAACCGCACGGGCTTCGTGCTCCCTGGGCTCTCTGCCTTGCTGACCTCCTGGCTGCTTTTCTCCTGCGCTCGCCTTCAAAGCAGGATGCTGGCCCGGGAGCTCGGAGCATCCCTGTGCCATCGTGCCTGGCACCCGGGCCGCACCCCTCGGTCCAGCACCCTGGGTGCTCGTGGCCGCTGGGTGATGGACGACCACAGAGAGAGCAGGGCTCTGCTCCGAGCCGAAACGTGTCCTGAGCTCTGGGAGGGACTGTAATATGCACAGGCCGTGCAGGGCTCAGAGGAGAGCAGCTCCAGCGCAGAGGCCGGGAGGCTTTGCCTCCCTCTAGAAACTGTTTTTTCGTAATTCCCCAGTGCTGTAGAGCTGCAGCTACCGTCAGATCAACAGCACACCGGGGCCGCGGCGATAACTGCTCGCGAGTCAGTCCTGGAGACACCCCAGGGAAATGCAGCGTCTGACTGGGAGCGAGCATCATCCTGGTGGGTGGGAGGCCAAGATCTGCTCCAGGAGCAGCCCTCGGCTCGCGGGGATCACCCGGCACTGGCTCCCGCTTTCCTTGGGCTGCCGGGCTGGCGGGGGTGCGATGCTCTGCAAGCAGCACCTGCCACAGAAAGGCCACCAAGGTCACCTCCGAAAGCTGCAGGGATCGAGTTTTGCGTTCGATAGCTTTGCACAGGCAAAAGGTGGCCCAGACTGTTTGCAGCGTGGTTGGCCTCCTCTCACCGGGTCGGCTGGAGGAGGCTCTAACGGAGAGCAGGAGTGAGTTAAAGGGTGGAAAGAGGCCCTGGATTTCTCTGGGAACACAAGGAGGATTAAAAACTCTGGTCCCTATATTGCTTTTTCTATTTCCTTTCTCCTTTTTTTTTTTTTCCTCATGGTATTATTTGATGGTCAGAGAAAAAAATCTGGCAACATAACTGCATAAATTGCTGTTATTTCCGGCTATCCCTGCAGAGCCCAGCTCTCTCCTCACCAGATGGACTGGCTTAGAGAGCCTCCAGCTCCAGCGAGGCTCCCGGGGGCCCGAGGCTGCCCTCTTTTCATTTGCCATGGTGAATTTTGCTCCCACCACCCGGACTTGCAGCAGGAAGCAATCCCGCTCCCTGAGCCAGGTAACGGAGGCAGCTGGGCTCCACGGGCCCCAGCTCAGGGAGGCACCGAGCCCTCGTTTGCTTTGGGAAATGAAAACCGTGATAGCCTGTGGCTGGAAGCGATTGGGAAGTGTTGCGGCAGGCGGTTTGGGGTGAGCGCTGGGACCGCTGCGAGGCGATGGCTCGGGGTACAACACGGCCGTGGCAGTGCTGTAGTGGGACAGCAGCATGTCCCTGCTCTCCTTTGCAAATACGAAACCGCCTCGAGGTCCGCTTTCTCCCCAGCGTGGGTGTGCAAGGGGGTTTGGGCCAGTTTGTCCTTCCCCAGGGACAGTATTGCTCCATGTGTCTCCATGATACCTTGGGGACCAGGAGGGAGGGCAGGCACAGGGAGCAGGACGGGAGAGGAAGGAGGCTATGGCAATGTTCTGGTGATCGGCGTCCAGCAGGAAGGAGGAGATGGACAGATGCCCAAGTCTTTGGGCTGTACATCCTGATAGAGACATTGGACCTCAATGAGCCCCACGGGACACACAGAATCACACAGAATCGTATAGGTTGGAAAAGACCTTTAAGATCATCGCGTCCAACCGTAAACCTAACACTGCCAAGCCCACCACTACACCATGTCCCTAAGCACCTCATCCAAACGGCTTTTAAATACCTCCAGGGATGGCGACGCAACCACTTCCCTGGGCAGCCTGTTCCAGTGCTTGATAATTGTATCAAACTTGATAATTGTATCAACACTGCAGCTCCCGCCAGTGTTGAGTTATTCCCCGTAAGCACAGGGCTCCTCGCCGTCCCCGCTGCCGAAGAGCAGCCCCAGCACCGAGGTGACCTGTCCCTCACCGCAGAAGGCTGTTCCCCGGTCCTGCCCCGTCGGGGCTGCTGGCATTGCTGGCTCCTGCGCCACGGCCAGCAGGGCATGCAAAAACGCCTCGAGTGCAGGAGCGACGGTGTGTTCAGCCCCATATGCAAGGAAAAATATGTGTATGTTCCATATGCACAAGAAAGAGGCCTTGAAAACTGGGAGGATGCAACGATCAATAAATTATAGCTTGAGTGATATTTTTCACCGTCACCAAATAAATCAGATCTTATTTTTCCCCTATGTCCACAGATTTAATGGCAGCAACAGTGCCCTTGGTGGTCGTAAAACTCCATCCTCTTGCTGAAGGGCCTTCCAAACAATTTGTCATTTTGCTTTAAAATTAGCTGGTCCAGACGTTTAATAGCCCAGGAGCTAAGAAATCCATCAACCTATCCCAGCTTCCAGCTATCTCTGTGAGCACTCTGAGGCTGCATCACCGCACGGTGGGTGGAAGAAGCGATGGGGAGGGAGCAAGCTGTGCAGTCAAGGATCATGGGGGATATTTTTCATCTGAGCTTTAAGATCACCTTTCCTATTTCCATTTCTTTCTTTCTTCCCATCTTTTCTTTCCCCCCTACGGTCACTTCACCTCTCCAGCTGCCATGAGCAATACTCTCCTTCCAGCTGCAGTGAGCGAGTCAGGAGCTGACCCCTCCTCATAGGTGTAAACACTGCCTTGTTAAAAGGGGATAATTACCGGGGTCTAGTTAACCCTGGTGTAAAATCAAAGTGAAGAGAGCCCCACTGAGACTTCCAGCCATGCGGACCACGACGCCTGGGCTCTGGGGTAAACAGCCAAGGCTTCACTGCTTGTCAGCTCGGTGCATTCAGTGGAAAGTTAACTTCTCCCTGAAACAGAAACGCTGTCTTTTGGGCTGATTTATACCCCCCAGACACAGGACCAGCTGAGGGGTGGGTCCTTTTCCCATCGGAGAGCCTTGCCAGGATTTTTCTGGCTGCTCTGTTAGGAACGAGCAGGGGTTTAACTGGGGGGGGGGTAGGCAGTGTGTCACGGTATAGACAGCAGCCACTGCTTTGACTTGCTGAGCATTTTCAGCCCCGGAGCCCCTGCACCCTGCAACGGTCCCTGGGGTACCGGGAGAGGCAAGCCCAGGGCTGCGCACAGGAGCTCGGAGGGTGCAGCGTGGCTGCCGTTGTCCCTGTTTCTTGGAGGAGCTTGTGTGTCACCACCACAAAATGGTTTCTACATGGTTGGAGGCCTCCCGTGGTAGCTGAAGGGCAGCTCTTGCATTTCCAGCATCTGCTGTCTCAGTGCTGCCCTGACTCACGTCTGCCCTGGATCACGAGCAGATTTTAGGAATAAGGGTGCTCGGGAGGCTTTCCTCAAGTGGCAGGAAGGTGTGCACGAGAGGTGGGAAGGGAGGCCAGCCCTTTCCCTCGTGTCCTGCCCAGCAGCCTGCCGCAGCCCGCTCTTGCATCCCTCGCCAGAGGAGCTGCCGCCCAGGCATGCTCGGCAGGGCGGGGAGCGGGGGGCAGCAGCACCCCGGGTGGGATGCCCTGAACAAACTGCAGAGCAGCCAGTCCTGCCTCTGCAAAACCAAGGCATCTGAAGGACGTTCCCAGGCCAGCACGCAGGAGCAGACGCCTTCAAGCTCCTCCAGCCGTATGGAGAGCGAAACCAGCTCCCTGGTCTGATTTTTTCCTATTTGACCAGTGGGGCCGGTCATAGACAGCTCCAGTAATTCAACCTGAAATGCCAAGAATCCTATTTCTGCCTCTGCTCACTCACCGAGCTCTGCCCGTGGCCTCAGAGCGAGATAAACTGTCTGTGTGCGAGTCTGGGTTGTGACCGAAGCCTGCGGGCTCAGGGCTGACTGCAGACATCATGGGAGAGAGGGGCTCTGCAGGCACCGAGCTGAAGGCATTTTGATTGCTTCCAGGATTACTACCCAGCATGTTTATTCCTCCAGCAAGGAGGACTTCATAACTCAAGAACTCCTGACAATGTATATATATTGAAATCTTATAAAAGTAATGACCATATCCAATGATATTTTGTTCTCATCTTGCCAATATAAACAACTCGCTGGACTTACCGAATTGCATTGGGTCATCCTGAATAATTAGGCTCGCATGTTCCATTTATTACCTTGAAAATCCTTTCTCATTGTATATTATATATATCTCTAAATGTAATATGTCTAAATGAAAACCAGATACAGCTCTGAAGGAATTTGAAATATGAGGCTGAGAGTACAAGAAGCGGCAAAAAGGTCCTCTGCTAATAGGAAAAGCCAAGCCGTCCGGGGCTGAGGAAATCAGGGAAGGTCAGGTGTGAGCTGCCGCACGGGGCTGGGCTCAGGCTGCGTCTCTGCAGACAGTCTCATGTCTAAGGACATCCAGTAACTAACTGGTGAGGATGCTTATACTGGGAGGATGCGGGGAGGAGCAGGGTGGGATCCTGGTGGCTGGGTCCGCTTTGATGTCCCCGTCAGCGCTGAGGTCTCTCTTCAGATGGCTTTAGACCATCGGTGGGGCCAGGTAGTCCAGAGAGCATCTCCAGACCTTTTCGAGAGACTTTGTTCAGGGCCCAGAAAGCCTCCCATGGCTTTAGCAGGCAAGAAGCTGCCAGCACCAGAAAAAATGAAGCCATAGCGGGGTGAGGCAGGACTGCTGGCTGCCCCTTGCCTGGGGCTGAGGAGCGAGCCTGGTATGAATCCAGAGAGAGTTGCCAGCAGAAAATAAAAATGCCTTTCCTGGAGCCATGTCTGAGAGAGGGAAATGCTAGACATGGACATGCTCAGGAGCAGCTACTGGCAGTGACTCGCGGTGGCTGAAAATCACCACTGTGTCCTCCGTGAAACAAGAGACCACATCATCAGCTACTCTTAACCAGGGCTCTCCCTGACGTCAATGGATTCATGGTGGGGTTTTGGAGAATGTGACCCCAGCATTTCACTGATAATGTCCCTGTACAGCATGAACGAGGTAGAGCAGTAATCCTCAGGATCTGGAGCTGTACATAATCCTTGCCAAAACTCCCTGTCCCCCTCTCCTGAAATGCCATACACACAAGTCAGGTGAGCATCTCCACAGTGATTCCCAGCCCCAGCCTGCCACGGCTGCGCCTCGGGACGCAGCGCATCACGGCTCGCCTGCGCAGGAAAGGCAAAATGACATGGTCCTTCAGTGCCAAAAATGCCTTTTGCAGCTTTGCTTCCACTATTCTTCCTTTCTAAAGAACATTCCTCAGCAAAATTAAGAGGAATTGTAGTTAGTATGGATCTCAGAGACCCAGGCAAGTTGCATGCCTGGGGTGGTGCATACCAAGACATAGCTGTGACTGGGAAACCCTCTCTGGACACGCTACTCCTTGCCTTGGCTTACTGACACCTGCAGGGCTCACGGCTGTTGGCCTTTAATGGCAGGTCCATTGCCGTTTTGGTTTGTTCTCTCGGTAGGGACAAGGAGGAGAAGTCTGAAGGTGGAGCAGACAAATACATCTTGTGTCAGCACTCATGCCCTTGCAGCTTCCTCCTTGAGGATGGAAACCCCCACAATGGGGACCAGACAGGAAAACCTGACCCACGCTCTGCTTGACTAAAACACCGCTTTCAGGTCACTGTGAAGAGCAGGGTGTGAGCCACGGTATCCGTGCCCCGGAGTAGGTGTCCTCCAGCGAGATGTCACCCAAAGCCACCTGAAGCCAGCGAGAACCAGCACGTGGCCATCCATGAGGTTCCTGGCGGGGCAGACCTGGCTGCAGTGTGGTGGGTGCACCCAGCGAGGATATTTCAGGCCAGCGGGGAGGTGTGCGGTGGATCGGTGTGTGGGAAGCTGGGAGCAGCCCTGCCAGCTCTCCCCATGGTTCTGGCCAGCGCTGTTGAGTGCTTCACTTGCATGAGCACCGAGAGTAAAAACAAAATGACATTCATTAGATGTTTTAAGGAGTGTTCAGGCATGTAATCCTCCTGGAATGAGGCAGCCATAACAAGTTACTGTAGTTATTGATGGTCATGTCAGTTAGTCTTTTCCCAGGATTAATCACCATCCTGCTCATGCCCTACAGGATGTTTTTATCTCCGTTTTCTCCCAGTGTGGCAGCATGCAAAGCCAGCTGGGCTGACCGGTGTGGCTTCTGAATCTGGGGGGGAGGCTGGCTCCTTATACTTAGATCCTAAACATTTAACAGTTTGGAAGAGCGCAGCGTCTAGAGGCATTGCTGGGGCAGAGCTGCAGCATTTCAGGGTTTCACCAGGGAGAGTCTGAATTCAAATGTCTCCTTCAGTGAGGTCTAATGTGCAAAACGATGGCAATTTCCCCAAGGCAGTTTGCAGGCGGCAGGAAGGATACTGCCCCAGGAGAGGTCTCGCTTTGGCTACCACTGCCACGGCAGGTGCATCTAGCGATCGTCCAGAGAGGATGGTGCAGAGCCAAGGCAGAGCTCCTCATACCCAAGGGGACAGCAAACTAGATTGTACCATTAACTAAAACACCTGAAGATGATCGTTCTTTTGCATTGTTCTGAATAAAAGAGGGACATGGGGGAGGGACAGAACCATCGCTGAGCTCAGCATGGGAAGAGCACAGCACAAGGGTAACACAAGCGCCAAGTGCCAGCATTTTCCCCAAAACTGAGGCTCCCTTGAAGAATCATTGAGTTTGAGCAGTCTCGGAGGCTGAGGCTCCTGTGTGCAAGGGGGGATGTCCCTGCAGTGGCATACGAGATCGGAGCACCCGTCCCAGTCTGAACTCCTCTGCTCTGCCCTACCCCTGAGGACAGACAGTGCTGTCCCAAAACCCACCGAGGCCAGATAATGAGAGCAAAGCAGAGGGAAATGTCCATCTGTTCACTCGCAGGAGGGACATCCTGGCGTGCTTGGCTTGGAGGGTGCAAACAAGTCCAGGATCTTCAGCTGCTCTTAGAAGCATCCCCGGGGAGCCTGGCCGTGGCCCAGGAAGAGCTCCCTGGCTGCGGCCGGAGGCAAGGTCCCGCGGCGGAGGTGTGCAGTGCTTGCACAGCCAACCCGCGTGTGTCCCCGGCTGCTTTCTTGCAAAACCTGGCAGGTCTTGGTGTGCAGCTGACTTGTTAATTGGGAACGAGTGACTCCAGGAGGTCCTGACCTCCAGCATTTGGTCAGACCCCGTTGCCTGCAAATGCTGAGGAGCGGTGAGGGCTCAGGGCGGAGGGGATGCCTCTTATTTACCCGCTGGCTAGTGCAGCCAGATGAGGGCCAGGATTTGTGCTCCTTGGCAGTGCCAGCATAACTGAACCTCCAGCTGGAGCTGGATTTGGCCTCTTGCCCCGGGCATTTGCGTTGGCACTTCTCAGCTTTCCCCTTCTGCTACACGGAATGGCCTCAGGGCTCATTTTCACTGCAACCCTGATGCTGGCAGTGGTCTGGAGTCTGGAAAGGGCTCCAGAAGCCACACAGCTGGGCTGAGCTAGGGAAGAACCTGACCCACTGCTGAGGGGTACCCCTGTCTCACTCATGCTCCTCTGCTTGGAGGGGAGCGAGAAATTCAGGATCCCAGTGGGGGCTGGCTAACTCCCCAGCTCAGCACTTAGCAGCAGGGCTCTTCACGCTCGGGAGCATCCCCCTGGGTTTGGGCAGCCCCGTCCAGCAGCCTGTGCTCAGGGTCAGGAGCAGCACGGGGTGCAGGGCATCCCAGGTGCCCTGTGAGGAGGCTCTCCCAGGCTTCTTGCCCTCACAAGACCTGGCATTGCCTTCAGCCATCGTGCTTTCAGGAGAGCCAAAATCCCTGAAATCTCTCTATCACCCAGCCTTCCTTCTCTTGGGAGCAGAGGTTTGCCCCTAGCCTCTTTTGCATCCATGCACATCACTTTCTTGGTGCCTGCATGGACGTGGGAGTGTTTCTTGCCCTCCTGGTGCTCAGATCCCTGCCTGCTCAGAGCAGCAGCAGACGGACACAGGGCTTTCGCTGTCCCTCTCTGGTCCCCGCTCATGTCCCACTGGCGGCCGGGTGACTTTGAGACCCAAGCGCTCCTTGAAGCGGCTGTCCTGATGGCAAGGGACAGTGGGGGAGATCCATCAGCCCCACCAGGAAAACTGCCCGCTTATTGCAGCAGGGTCCTACAGCATGTGTTAAAACCAAGCATGCCGGCAAGGCTGGAAAAATGCTGCAGAGCAGAGGAATTAGCATTAATCAAGCCTAATCCCCCGAGGGAATCGCCCCGATGTGTGGCACACGGGCGTGCTGTATCCCAGACAGGCTGGCGGGTCCTGGGCAGCCCCTGGCCAAGGGACCCCAGTGACTTCCCGGTGTTGCCCCTGGGAGCGGTGACCTCTGACGTGAGCGCTTCGCTCCCAGACAGCGGGGAGAGAAGGAAAAGAAAAAAAATAATGATGCTTTTTCCCTCCTCCTCGGCGCCTTTGACAGACAGCCCCCCGCCTGCTTTTCCAGAGGTTTCCCAGGAGCTGATTAACCTCCCCGCCGAACGTGGGGCCGAGTCAAACCGGGTTTGATTGGGCATGCACGGGGGCTGCTTCGTTAGCCAGCCCGCTGCGAGCCCGCTAGGATGGAGGAGCCCTCATCTGCCCACACCGGCTCTGCGGTCTGCAGTGCCCTACATGGGCAACCCTTCCACAACCACATGCCAGGAGGAGAAACCGGTGGGGGAGAGGTGACCCGAAGCCATGGGAGGTGCAACAGCTTCAGCATGCTCTGCTCAGCTCAAGGCATGCTCAGCTTGAACCGGGAAGGTCTCCTGCTCAGTGCCGGGGGACACGAGGTGTTTCACAGCCCTCTTGGTCCTGGGCGCTGCCAGAAGTAGAATAACCATGGGGCAGCTCTGCCTTGTGTGCTGCTTAGGAAGGGGTGGGAGAGCCAAGCCCCTCTTCTCCCAAGCCAAGGTCCACCTTGTCCACTCCAGCTTTTCTGTCCATCTCCAAAAACTGATGCCTGTTACTGCTGAGATGGGGTAAATTGAACTTTTTGTCAGCATCATTTCCTCTGGTTCAGCTAGGTGGGAAACTCTGCATTTTACAGCCCCTTGGCTTCTCATCCAAAAGGAAAAAAAAGAGAGAGGAAAAATGCCATTTAAATAGAACTTTCCATGCTGGAAGTACCGCTGGAAACACAGTGGAGGGGGAGCCGTCAGCATGAGCGATAGGTGCAGGCACAGTGGGGTGCAGGGGACGGGGGACAGACCAGGACACGGCCCATGGACAGGCTCCTCCGTTTGCCTCCTGGCACGGCCACGAGCTCTTTTTCCAGCCGTCGACTCAACTCGCCCTGCCGATGCTCTGCCCTCACCAGGCAAGACCGAATCCCAAGCTCTTGCCCTGCTCAGAGCCACCCCAGGGAGCCTGGGAGCCATGCTGATTCCTCGCCATGTCAAGGGCACGTGTCACCCCGGTGCCCTCCGGATGCAGGTTGCTCCATCGTCCCCCCCAAAGCAATGGGAAACACTTGCCATGCCCCAGCAGAGCCCCTTTCTCAGGGGAGCTGCAGATGCCTCCTCTCCTGCTTCTCATTTTGCCCAGCTTCTGGGTGCACCCCGCCCCACCCCAGGTTAACCTCTCCATCTACTTTGCTTTTTACCCAAACTTGCTTAACGGGAGAACTCCCAGGCTTATTTTAGCGGCCGGAGCAGCTGGTGAGAATACGGGCTGCCTACAGCAGGGAAAGAGAAACAGGATGCTTGGCTCCTTTTTCCAGCTCTCTGGCCCCGATAAAAGCCATGCTCACTGGAGGAGACCACCAACCTGGCCTTTAAAGTCCAGGCGCAACCAGAAATTCACGTCCAGCTAGAGATGCTGTGGATGCAGAGCGCCCTTCACCTGCTGGGCTGGGAGCCATGAGCCACGCAGAGCAAGAAGACCCTTGTATGTCTGAGCACACCCTGGGCAAAGCAGGACCACGTCACCGTTGTCCCAGCAGGTGGGCAGCTTTGCTGCGGTGTGCCCCAGTCAGCAGCTTTTGGCTACATGGAGGAGAATAGTGGTTAGCCATGGCGGCGGACTGGTTTTCAGAGCTTTTTACAGTGTAAAGCTGCAGATGTGGGCATACCCTCAACTAAAATGCAGCCATTTGGGGGGAAGAGAACAACAGGATCTCCTCTGATGGAGGACATGACCCATCGGAGATGGGAATGGGGATGGATCTCTCCAAGACGGGGAGGATGCCTAAGGACACAGATGTATTGTGAGCTGCAAAGCTCAGAGATGGGCAGGAGGGGAGTCTGCATTGCTCCAAATAGCAATACCGGCTGATTTGTAGCAAATACAGCTCCACAGACCTTACTGTTCCATTGTCCGAGCACTTTGCATTTATTTGATACTCTTATTTTGCCAGTTTTTCCCCTTCTGTGTTATCGCCAAGGATCCTTATTGCATACTGTAATGATTTATCTGTCTTGCTTAGCTGTGGCTTGGCATACATCACCGATGCTGTTTCTCTGCTGGGATGGGATGAGCGTGACCCAGGCTGGCAGGAGGGCTGGGATAAGCCTTTGGGATGCCCTGGTGCCTTGGAAAGTGGGAGCAGACCTGAGGGGCTGGGGACCTAGAGAAAGTTACACCTTTTCCCCTGTTTTATTCCTAAAAGAGCTAAATGTGCTGGAGATGTGCTGGCTGGCTCCAGCACTGGTGCTGAGCTTTCTCCCTTGCAGATCAAGAGATTAAATGTGTTATCAGGTGCAAAGGTGGACACCAGTCAGCCCTGCCTGTGCCAGGGGCTTTGGTGACCCCTGCTCTCCCGGACCCCCATGTGCAAAGCCTGAACATTTGGTTTCCATCGTGCTCTGCGCAGGTGAGGGTCAAAGGCTCGGACGCCGGCGGAGGATGAGAGCGACGGTGGTCCGAGCTCAGCTGCGCAAAGCTCGAGTCCTCCATCTGAGCTCATCTCCACGGAAAACATTTGGGGAGGATGCGTCCAGTTCGGATTCGTCATGTGGAGCAGCTTGGCAGGTCCAAAAGCCCCTGGGGCCCTTTGCAAGCATTAACCAGTGGATTAAACCGGCCCAGCCATCACTTTCGCTGCTGGGATGTGGATTTCTCAGCTGAACGCCACCGAGATGAGTGGAAAAAGCGCGGTCTGTCCCTTTAAGTCCAAAATGACGAGTGTATTTCTGGAGGCTCTGGAAAAGAAGTCAAGACTATTGGCTTCTGCGTCACCAGCACCGGCCATTGATTCCCTGGAAATGTTTCATATTTGGCCAAACTGGCTGTTGACGGAATAGTTTCTGATTTAACATTCTCGGCTGCAGTCGGGACCCAGCTGGGTCTCGTTAGCTCCAGAGAGACCATCCTTCCCCTTGGCTGCTGCAGAAATACTTCCAGCATAGCCCCCTCCTCCTTATTCCCAAATAGACACTTAAGCCACTCTAACGAGATTTGCACAGGAATCCTGGTTATTTCAGCCTTCAGTCGCTGTTGCCTTTTATCATTATTATTATTCACCTTTTGCTTTAATGCAAAAAAATACATGCGTGATGACCAGCCCCAAGCTGGTCTCTCCCCCACCTCCAGCCCAGCCCTCTGCAGGGAGCAGATGTGGGTGTCCTCGGGAGCTCCCAGCCTTGCACCAGCACCTTCCCCGTGTGCTCCTGTCGGACCCTGTGGTCTGGAGAGGGTCCTCCCTGCTCCTCCTTCCCTCTCATCCTCCCACCCTGTCTCTCCCAGCTTCTCATCCTCTCTGCCCTCCTCGCTCCCTCTCTATTTAGTCTGTGTGTTCAAAACTCAGCACAAAAGCTCTTACAGCTCCCCGGGCTGTGACCCAAACAGTAAAGAATGTTTATATGCTGGTTGCCTTCCATTTCTGTGCATTAATATTACACACACACGCTCCCGCACTCACACACGGCGTTTCTGGTGCCTCCGCGGGCTGCTGGCCAAGGGAGCCCAGCCAAAGTAAAGGCATCTGGGCCCTTCTCGAGAAAGCAGGAAAAGAAGAAGGAAAGACAAAATACAAAAGCAAAAAGGATTTGGAGACAAGCAGCTCCTCCAGCCTGTGCCCCTGCGCCCGCTGTGGATGGGGGGCCAGGGAGTCCCGCAGAGACGGGGGTTTGCCAGGCTGTGCCTCCCCCAGCAAGTTCCCCGTGTCCCTTGTCACCCCCCTGGCTTTGCCCGTGGGGCTGGGGCAGGCGATGGGGGCTCGGTGTGAGCCACAGAGTCACAGGGAGGGGGGTAGATGTGCAGAAGTTGGGTGCCTGGCTTTGGACAGGGCTGCCGGCCAGAAAGGTGCAGCAAGCTGCTGGAGCCCACCGCGCCGCAGGATGCCTGGCCGTGGGGACAGCAGCCAGCCCCAGCCAGCCCCAGCTGAGACGCTGGAGCCCCAAAATGATGCTGGGATGTCGGGGCTGGTAGCCTATTTAAGAGCTCTGTAACTGGGGCTGGGGGATGGATGAGGTTCTGTCTCCTCATTGACTGATGCCACACAAGAGGCTGAAAATCTCATTAAACCGCTGGCCCGTGGGCTCTCCGACGGGGCTGGGGGAAGAGCTGTTGCGAGCAGGCACGGGTGTGAATCCCACACGGTCTGAGCAAGTACCTAAAATCACCTGGAGATGCTGCTAAAAAGGGGGAAAACAAGGCAAAATGTGAGGGTGAAGAGGGCCAGGAGCTTCTGCCCCCTGCTCCTGCAGGAAGCCCCCTGGGTGCTGGGATACTGGGGGCTGCAATGCAAGGGCAAATCTACAAAGCCAGTGGCTGGCTGGGAAGGGTCAGGTCTTTGGCTGAGCTCACCCTGCTCTTCTCCGGGGTCCCAAAAACAGGGCCACATGCACACGGCTTCACCAGCACCTGCAGGCTGTGATTTAGGGATGAGGCAAGAGGAGCCTTGCTCATCCGCGTGGTGAAGATGCTGCCTTATCCGACACAGGCTGCCCAGGCTGATCGCTGCCGAGCTGCTCTGGGCTCGAGCACTGCTGGGCTTCCCTGGGCTGGTCCCTCACACCTCTGCAGGACACACAGCCTGTCCTCGACCCCTGTGAAGGGGAAGAGCTGCCTAGTGCCAGTGAAGCCGCTGAGGCTGCTGCCGGATGCTGTGAAAGCTTCATGCGTTGCACAGCTTTTAAGCCCAGCAATCTGATGGGCACTGAATTTCCTTCTCATCTTCCAGAAAAATGACATCCCGGAGGTCTCGGCAGGGGTTAACTCTGTGCAAAGTAGTCAAGCGATTGGGAGGGCTTGTTCCAAGCACCAAATAACTTGCAGAAGTAATGCATTTGTTCCTAATTAGGATAATTGCCCCATCACTTTTCTCTGTGGCATTGGCCAACCTAACTCAAAAATGTCTGAAAACACCAGCTAAAGTATGACCAAATTTAGGAGCTGAGTCGAGTAATATATCGCCTTGATTTGTCCTAAAACATGAATTGGCTGGGAGTCCTCCCGCATATTGCATTTCCAGGGAACATAAGGAACCCATTGTGTAATTAGCGGTAGTATTTTCAACACTCTGCGGTGCGCAGCCTTTGCGGTGCTCTGCCCTCCTCTCCCGTGCTACTGCACCTCCTGGGACCCCCAGTTCGTGGATGTGAGCGGGTGGGGGGGTTATAAAACATGTCTGTCACAGAAGTGCTGAGCACAGTTCTGGCAAAGCAGGAGATAAGGGCTTGCCCGCTCCTTCATCCCTCTAGCCCCCCAGTTCGGAGGCAGCCAGAGCAGGGATGTGCCTGGACCTAACAAACATGTCTGGTGGCCAGGAGAAGACGTGGGGACAGGATGAGGTCCTGTGTTGGAGGATCCAGCTCGCAACCATCGCTGCCTGCTTGCAGTTGCCAGCTACAGCAATCAATATCTCCCCAGCCATGGGATACCCTCGCTGGGAGCTTGGCACCGCAGCAAGAAATCCTGCCCCGAAGGCTGCAGGGAGGTTGTGACGCTGAGCCATAGCAGGACCGCGGGTCCTACCCTGTGTCCCCCTGCCTGCCCATACCCTGCTCCCCAGCCCTCACCAAGGCTGGCTGGAAAGGCTGTCCATGGTCCCTCGTGGGAAATCTGATGGATCCATTCAGATCTGGTCAAGAGCTGGGCTGTCCCACCCGCCCCGCTCTGCCTGCAAGACGCGATGCTGAGACCTTGCCAGGGATCCCACCCGCCTCAGCAGGCACCGAGTGCCCCTTGTTTTGGCTCTCTGCTCGCCCATCATGCAGATGTTTCCTTCTCCCTTCCCAAGCTGCTCTGAGCAACTCGGGCCCTAGGTACTGGCGACCCCGGATGAGTTGGCTCTGGGATGAGCTGGGTGCTTGGTGTGACCCAGGAGAGCACCCTCCAGGAAACCAGCTTTCCCCGCCTGGGTCTAACCCCGTGTTTGACAGCAGTCCCTTCTCTTCCCTTTGTGCATCTCCCTCTTAGCATGCAAGGGACCATGTGTGAAGGCCATACCTGGGGTTGGAGTGGCTCAAGGCAAAGCCCTGGGGGTAACATCTGCTCCCTGCCATGCAGCAGTGTGCCCAGCACAGGCAGCTTGCAGAAGTGATCTCCTGTTTGCCTGGATATCTCTTTCATCCTCATCTTTCCACATTTACTCACCCTCTCTGAATGCCACATGAGGCTTATTTCCCCCAAGGGTGTTGACATTTAAAGGTATTTGGAGAAATCCATTTGCACTGTAAAAATGACTAATGGTTAAGCCTGGAAGTTAATTCAGTCTCCTCCGTGTCTCGTCCCTGCCGGTCCAGGAGCTGGCCAGAAAACAAGCGAGAGCGCTTTCCTCCTTCCCTTGGCTGTTTGTTGTCAGCCCCGTGTGTTTACCCCTCACATCTCATCTCGAAATGTTTTCCCCCCTTGCGACTTTCGGAAGCTTTTGGAGGGATCAGGCATTGCTGCCCCGGTTAAGCAGCCACGGAGCTGCTCCAGCTCTCTGCTGAGACCCTGTTTGGAGAGGGGTGTTGAGCAAAGGGGGTGGGATGGGGGCTGTTGGACCTCCTGTGGGCAGCTGGCCCAGTGTGGGTGGATCTGAGGGCTGTGCTGCACCCACACTGTGGGCATGGCTGGTGTGATGGCCCTGGGGGCTCTCCTCCTGCTCCCCCTTCCTGACGAGGCTGGCAGGACCCATATGGGGTTAGGGACGGTCCCCTCTCTCCCACCCGCTGTCCTCCCACGGAGGAAGGGTTAACAGCAGAAACACTGGCCAAAACAGGAAAAGAAACTAAGGGAGGACTTTCTGTGTGCCAGGACATCCACTCAGAACAGCTAGCTGGCCTGTCTGGAGCCCTGCTCTGCTAAAGGCATACATTTCCCCTCTATATGGATTTTCCACCTAATCTCCACATTTTACATGGACGTGCTGGGGGGGAGGGCCCAGGCTGAAGTGTTCATTCATTTCCCCAGCCCAGCTCCATTTCCACACCTTCCACCGGCTGTCTCCTGGGCTGGGTATGCCTTTGCATCTGCTCTCCCCTTCCCTCCCCTCTCGCCCCTCCACCGGGGCTCTGTCCCGTGGCAGTGTGGGGAATACACCTTTGATAAACACCACATTTCTGGCACTGTTATCTGTGCACACGTATGGCTTCATCATAGGAAGAAAGAAAAAAAAAAAAAGAAAAAAAGAGAAGAAGAGTCCCTTTCTTTCACAAAACCATGGAAACCTCCTCATTCGTGTGTGAGCAGATGGCTTTCCAATCGACTCCGTGGCCGAGGCAGCCTGCATGTGCACAGCAGAGCCCCGGAGCCCGCCTTGCGCTGCTCTGCAAAGAGGTGAGAGAAAATCAAAATGCTGAGACAAGCACGTGGCTGCAATGCAAAGCAAAACCAGCTCCACAAAAGTCTCGTTGCAGATAAAATCAAGCACAAGACGGGATATGAACCTGAGAACCCAGAGCAGCTCCTTTCCCCCTTGGACTTCCCAAGCTCCAGCTGAGCAGTGATTTTGTCCCACTAGTCTTTGTTTATTTTTTGACACTAGGGAGGTTCAAACTGAGACACAGCGAACCCAAAGGAAGGTTCTCTCGCTGCACTTTTGCCTGAGCTGCTTCAGAAATCTCAGCCTGGGAGGTGAGTGATGGTGGTGCAGGAACTGATCTTGCAGGATCAGGTCCCCTCCGCAGGGTGCAGATCTGTCACTGCCCCCCTGACCTTTCCTTCTCCTTGGAGCTGCAGGTCAGTTCACGTCCCGTGGGGTGTTATAGGGTCTGTATTGCCTCTCCAGCTCTTTCCTTCTGTCATCAGGTAGCGGTTATGTTTGCTCCTCAGGAGAGCCGGCCCCTGGCCGCTCACATTTCTGTGCTCTCCGGAAAGGACCTAAGCCTCTTGCTTTCAGTCCAAGTGCATCCCCCTTAAATCTCCCTCCTGAATCTGGGCACTTAGTAAGTCTTAGCATTTTATTAGCAGATGCTAATAGCAATGGCACAGAGCCACATACTTTGAATTCAAATCCTCCTTGGCTTAGCATGCACCACTCATCCCCCTGTCCACCTAGCAGCTAGGATCCAGACGTCTCCTGCATCCCTACTTGGAGCTCTTCCTACCAAAGGGGCGAGCAGCCAATGTTTCCAGCTAATTGCAGTGCTGGAGAAGGGGGGCACTGAACCTGTGGTACCCGGACCTGCACTGAGGGAAGGAGAAACCACCACGCCCCAAGATGCCTTCAAAAACCTCCTCTCCAGCCTCCAGCAGGGAAGTGGACCTCTACCAGGGAAGATGAACCAAGGCTACAGCTCAGCTGGTAAACATCGATGGCAGTGTAGAAACTGGTCCAGAAGGGTGTGTGGGCACGTCCCGTCAGTGTTCACCGAGCCGTTCCCACAGGCTCAATGGGAAGGTGGCAGTCTCTTTCCTCAGATGCCCCCATTTTGCCTCTCCACTTCCAGGTCCAAAATGTTTCTGCCCAAGGAAACCCTTGTCTGGTTCCTTCCTCCTAGTAGCCATCCTGCCCGAGTTTTTCTCACAGCTGGGAAAGCACAAAATGGGCCCTGGGAAGTCAAGACACGGTCAGTCCCTTAATCCCCTTTAGCTTGCAGTCTTCAATCCCTGGTTATTGTGAATACCCGAACAAGTAATACTTCTCATCGATGTGATGGTGATGTGATGCCTACAGACAGTCCCTGTGAGTCCCATGGGAGACCACGGTGCTGCCAGAAATTGTTCCTTACCCCAGCCTTGCCCGTGAGCCCCCTTCTTTCTCACACGGAGCTGAACAAACCAGTGCTCAGTGACCCTTCTCACTGACCTCCTCCCAGAATGAGATGCGGGACCTGAGACGGCTGCCCAGGATGACTAACGCTGTACCGGAAAGAAGGACAAGGAAAAGCAATGCTCAGGAAACACACACGAGCCAGGAAAGATCCCGTCCACGATGGAGGCAGTTGCCCCCTCTTGCACGGCACGGAGAGCTGGCTGCTCCCTCCTGCTCTGCAGAGGACCAAGCAGACGCCTTGAGTCCAAGCTGCACATCTGGAAGTCGGATCCATTAAAACAAACCCTATTACATAACAACAGACATCTGGAGCCTGTTACCACTACATTTTTAGTAAAAATAGTTTTTTGATATGATCTCTCCTAAGAATGTGGCAGAAGGGCTCGGAGCCAAAGTCCTCCAAGAATGGCTGTAACTGCTTCTCGTAAAACATCCCCCACCTCCTGCTCGGGGCAGGGTTGTTTCCTCTCAGTGCACACACTGTGCCTCCACGCCGATGCTCGGAGGCACAGAGGGGAGGGTTTCAGGCTGAAGGCAGGTGCAGTGCTAGGGGCAAAGCTGGAGGATTCACCAGGTCCCAAGCTCTGAGGTCTGCATAGGCTTCACACTGCCCCTGAGATCAAGAGAACTGGGCAGCCTGCATCCAAAATTTCATTTTGTTAGTGCAGGGGACTATTAGCTCATGGGATTGGAGAGCAGCATGTCTATACAGTGTCTCTGTGCGTGGGGAGGAGACCACCAAAAGCTGGATACCGCAGAGGGCTGGGGCTAGCTGAAATCGTGGTTGCTTTTGTCATCAAGGTGTAGCATGATGAAGCAAGCGGTGAGTTTTGCTAACCTCTCCAAACTGGGGAGCAGGGGCTATGTGCCTCAGTGCATTCCCCTTAGCCCCCTGGAGCTTGGAGGAGAGGGCTTCCTGGATGAATCTATGGAAAGCAAACACAATTTGCTTTGGAAGCGCTTAGGTACTCCAGGGATGGGTGGATGGATGGAGGGAAGGAAGGAAGGAAGGAAAGCCACGGTTTTCAAACAGTAGTGTCAGACCTGCTTTTCATGACAACTGGAATAAGCAGCCACTTACTGGAGTGAGAAGTTGGGGTGACCAAAAGTCAAACCAGCAATAGCTAAAATGGGTGCAGGAGGGATAGCAATGACCGTAACCTCTGTGGGCCTGGGAGCTTAGGAAACATTGGCTTTAGTTGGTGCTGGGCTCCCAAAGCCTCAAGTGAAAGCCCTCAGCTCCTTTCCCCTGCCAGCTTTGGTGACCAGAATAAATGAACCCATGTTTCAATTTCATCAGATTTTGGCTAGCCCAAAACTTCCTGTCCAGGTAATTTTGGAAATGTTTCATCAAGATCCATCTCTGTGCACCGAGCTTTGTTAACCTGCTCTGCGATGGGCCCAGAGGGATGCTGGTGCTCTCGTTTTCACTGAATTGTATTTCACTCACCAACCAAACTACCCCATCATCTCTCAGCTAAGTCCTTAGACCAGACGTACTTCATGGCCACGCATTTCTCCAGCACATCACCCCATCTCCCCTCTGCCTAGTCTTGACTGAGAGCCCCAACTGGTTTTCGTCGTCACTTGTAATCTTTGCGTCATCCCTAGATGTCCCTAGAAGCCCCTTTCTTACACCACTCACTCTACCCCTTAGCAGTCTAAGTGCTGAGCTCCTGCAACCTCCACCTCTCTGTTTTGCTGACTTTTGAGCCTCTGCTGTGCCAGCCCTTGCAAGCGCAGGCACTACTGCCCATGGTCCCGGCTGAGCAGTCAGTCTCCAGGCCGTGTCTTTCTCTCCCTCAGCTTCCATTAGCTCCTTATGGCAAATCAGACTCACTGCCCTCGTGTGCATGGTGCAATCTGTCCATGGACCTTCCCCAGGTCTCACCTCTGCTCCTGGTGCTCATCAGCTACCAGCTCCCATGTCCTTCCCCAAGTCACGACAATGACGGGATCAAGGCCTTCCTGCCAGCTGTTGTTTTCCACCCCTTTGCAGATTGCATCTCCAAACACACCTCCTTCCTCTCTGTCTGGTGGCTACAACAGGACGGTCTCTATCCATGGACCCTCTGGACTTTGGCTTTCTCTAACTTCCCCAGTGGGCCATCTTGCCTTGTTTCTCCTGAAGGCTCCTTTCTCCTGAGCAGACCAGGTCGTGGCAAGCCCAGTAAGTGCTCATCTGGGAGAAGCAGAGGAAATCTTGAGCTGGCGGTGACTCAATTGGTAGCTGCCGTGCTCCTGGAGCCGGCTCAGCAGCAACGCTCTGGCAAGGACCTGGAAGGCCATTTGGGCACATGCATTTGGTGCTAAATATTGAAGTGTGGTTGCTAAGGAGACCTCGGTGCTCCCAGCCAGGGCGAGGGGCTAACTCGGGTGCCGTGGCCAAGATCCGGTCTGAGCATGTACCAGTTGTTCCTTCCATAGGTTTTTAACGGTGCAGTTTTCTCTAGCATCACGGCTGCAGTCCTGGCTCCCCCAAAGTTCCTCAGCTGGTCCAGGCCATATGCCGACCACTTGCAGATCCCAGCCCAGAGCTGACCCTGCAGCCGAGGAGGTTTTGCCTGACGCTAGCAGACCCCAGGCAGCAGCAGCAGCAGCAGGGAGGGGTTTGGCTACCCAGACACAAATAATCTGTCTCCTCCGCAGGTCAGAGTTGGACCGGCACATGAATAACGGAAACTCGCTTCCTTGCTGTTGATCTATCTTCAGGAAAGTGAGCGAGTTTTTTAAACGATAGGTGGAGCTGGACTGGGACAGATCCCAGCTGCTGGAGTTGGGACACCCACATACAACAGGGTATTTTGTTGCTGCATCGAGATGCCAGTCCTGAGGACCCCCGGCGAATGTGAGGGGGGGTGCTCTGTGCTCCTCTCTCCAGAGCATGGCTGGCCAAGCCCTGGCACAAGGAGAACTCAGACATCTGACCCACCAGCGGAATGCTCCCCACCCTCCCGAGTCCCCTCCCTGGGGCCCGGCGAGGTTGCACTTCTTCCAAATGCACCCCCTGCCCCATCCCCCCTGGGGGCACCCATGCAGGGACGGGTGCCTGGCCGGGGGCCGTGCAGCACTGCCCGTCCTCCTGCCCTGGGCGGCAGGGGTGCACACCAGCACAGAGGCCATCGGCTGCCTTCCACGCTCCGAGACGTCAGCAGAGAGAGCAGCGCTGTGGGAAAACCCCCGGGGTGAACCCGCTGCAGCCGGAGACCCCATCACGGCAAGGTCCAGCTCCTCACAGCCAGTGAGGCCACGCCGCCGGTCCCACCAGCAGCTGTGCTGGGGCTTGCTGGGCAGGCAGGAGGCAGAGCCAGGCCAGCCCCGGCCCCAGCCACTCTTGGCCGGTGGGTCATCCTTGGCTTTCATTCCCTGCTCAGCCACGCTCATCCCAAACTCCGTGCCTGCTGCTGCCTTTTGATGCTGAGACAACCTCCACCTCCAGCGTGGCCACAGCTCCCTGGCTAGCACCTGGCCCCGGCCACTTCTGCTGCCTGTCCTCACCTGCTGGAAGAAAAGCTTTGGGGTTTCCATGCCAGCCCCAAGCACGTCGAGAAAAACCTCTCCTTCCCCTCGCACAGAGAGCGGCCGAGCGGGGAGCCCTGGACCGGGGCTGGGTCCTTACATCTCCCCCAGCCCCGCACTGATGGTGAGGCAGCCAGGCACGGGAGCAGGGTTTTAAACAATACCTGAAACACAAATCCACGCGAGGCCACGTGATAAAAGTTCTTCTGGCAAGTAATAAAAAAGCAGAGTGACTGATTATCGCAAACACTTTCTTAAAAGCTTTTGGCAGGAGAGGACACTGCTGCCCTCGGGACAGCCCGGGTACCCAGCCCTGGGTCCCGGCTGCTCCCCGCGGTGTCAGCTGGGCTCGTTCCTGGCACGTAATTCCCCAAAGGGGGAGAGCGAGAAGAAAGAAAGCAGATCCCCTGTTTGGACTGGAAGGGTAAAATTCTGTGTTGATTTTAGCAATCGTGTTGCCACATTGCAGTGGAAGCTCTGCTTTCTGTACAGGGGCGCTGGGGCTCAGCGTTAACACCCTCAGTGCCTCAGAGCAAGGCTGCACCATTTCCTTTCACATCGAGCTATAAAAGACATGAATTTAAACCCAGCCTCTCCTTTTTTCTGCCATACATACCAGCCAGACTTCAGTTTTCCAGAGGTTATAACCTGGATAGCTTTTCATCTCATCGCCAGCAGACGCATCTTTGGGCAAAGTGCATCTCCCTGCCAGAGCAGAAGGCTGCCAGATCTCTCGTGCAGAAAATGCTTTCCTTTTTCCTTAACCCTGCCCTTGCAAATGGTGGTGCTATTTTGGCTAATGTGTAGCAGCCTAGAGAAATTCAGGCCAAGTGGTTAGAGTCTGACAAAGTTAAAAGCAAATGAAATCAGAGCCTTGTAACTGGAAATAGCAGACTACTTTCATTACAGGTGGGGTTACTAGTTCCACCTACAGTAAAAACTGCTGGAAATTTGTAAGAATGCTTTTTTTTCTTTCTTTCTTTTGGAGACTCTCTTCCACTCTGCAGTCTCTGGCTAAAATCAAAGCACTCCTAATATCATCCTCATTTCCCACCTGCAATTAAGTCCCTCCTGTACCCTGTAAGCATCCCAACTGGGCAACACACAGCCAGCTTCTGACAAGCTGAGGGCAAGAGGAAGAAGGGACAGTGGGAGACGAGACAAGGACACTGGCTCCAGAACGCTGCTCCAGGCTGGCGTGAACCTGGTGCCTGCTTTTGGTTTCATCTTTGCAGCCATCATCTTGGGAGATGTTGTCCAGCTGCTTCAAGCCTTGAAAACAAAAGGTCTTTATTTTCCATCTCTCTCTGTTTCTTAATGTGCAGATTCAAACACTGGACATTAATGGGAAAGTCCTGCACGGACGGAGCGGCAAATGGAGGCTGCTGAGAGACGGGCTCTCAAGCTGAGTGCAGTTACTCTGTTCATGCCTCTTAGATGGCCCCTCTGCATCGCACGCTTTGCTGGAGCTGCCTTCTCTCTCTGGCTCTCTTTCTATCCCTCCCTTTGCATTTGGAAGGCAGTGTATGTTGCCTCTAATTTTCTACCAATTTTATCAAAGAAAGACTGTGAATAAATAGAGCAATCTGGAGAAAAAACAGAGGCTCAGATTAGCTTCAGTTTGCATTTGCCTTGCTATTTCCCACGGGTGCTCTCCTCACCCGCAGCCTGTGGATGTCATTTCTCTAGCTGGAGAACTAGCAAACTTGCTGGATCTGGTGCTTTTCTGTGCTTCTGGCAGACAGCTCCTGCCCAGTCACCCGTGTCTCTGGGGAGCAGCTCCTGGGACCCGGGCGAGGGAAAAAGAGCTATTTCTGCAAGCGCCAGGCGCTCCCATGAGCAACGGGGACGGGCAGAGGCTGATCCTCAGACGTGCTCCGAGGGGAATCAGGGCTCATTAATTGCTCTTCACACCCAGGAGTGTCCCCAGCTCCCCCGGGTACCTTCCACCCTCCTGTCTCAGGTCCATCCCCCAAGAGGCACGGAAGCGTGGCGGGGCAGGGGGAGCGCCCACGTCCCCCAGCGCCGGGGATGGCACAACCCTCCTCTCTCCGATGGCACAACCTCCGGCTGCCACATTCCTCCTGCTCTGCCTGGCCCCGCAGGGAAATGCTCCTGGACCGATCGCGGCTCCCTCTTGAACGTTCCCGCATGCTCTGCTGCAAATCCCGGGCTGCAGATCAGCCTGGGCTTTCCATCTCGGAGAGCTGCAGGAGGTGCCTCGGGCAGGGCTGCCTGAGCCACGGTAGGTGGCCAGATGCCCCCCAGGAGGTCACAGCCCCCACACCTCTCCTGAAACCACCCGGTGCCCCTCTGCCGTGTCATGGGGACGTACCGCTTGGTCCCATTGCAGGGAAGGTGCTGGCGGGCTGCCGCAGCCCTGTCCAGAAACACAGGCGTTTGGCCTCAAAGCACTGGAGCATGAGGAATCTACCAAGAAGAGCAAAAAGTTAAGACACTGATTTGCAGATACTGTTATGAACCAAAGCCCAGAGCTCTGCTCATTGTAATATCTGACATAATCGAGGTCATTATTTATACATTATCTGCATGAACATTTGACACTGGGAAAATACTTGCAGTTCCTGAAAGACTGGCAAATTCTAGCATGAGTGTTTATTCGTGCCAGAATCTAAGCCAGAAACTCATTTTTCTTTCTCGTTGGATATTTTATCTGATGAGAGCACGGGCTGTGGTGAGCAGGCAGAGTTCGGTCTTCGCTGGGCTGAGCCGCTCTCGGACAGCCTACCCGCTGGAGGAGCCTGCATGGGTGATGGAAATGGGAACACATTCAGAAACTCCTAAAGAATTCCTAACGAGCGCACGACCGGCTCTGGACCTACCCTCCAGACACCTCCTGGTCCTGTCCCTGCATCTCCCAGCTGATGCCCATCAGCAGCAACGGGCCACTCGGGAGATTCTCCCTGATGTGCCCTGGGCAACCTCACTGAGATGGAGGTCACGGTGCGTCCGGGGACTTCCACCAAGGTCATTTTCCTGAAGCCCACCCTGTTTTACTGAGGCATGTGGGATGGTTTTGCACTCTGGGGCCGCACCACCCGGACCAGGAGCCACTTTCAGGGCTGCACCCCGGGAGCTGCATCCCGGGAACCTGGACGCTCCTGAGAAATAGGGGTTTCTCAGGGTCTTCTCTACAGGGCTTTGGCAAACTGCTCTTGCAGGGCAGATCTGACCTGAAACCCGCCCTTTGAGAGCCGCGTTGTAGGCACTGCGGGAGAGCCTGCTTGCACAGAGCATCTTTGCCTCCTCTCCTCCCCAGTCCCAGCAGTGCAGGGAGCGTTCCCCTCTTGGGTTACGTCCATCCCAGCGCATTCTCCTGCCTGTGCATCTGCCCATTGCCTTTGCGGTTGTGAAGAGAACACATCCTGACAGAGGGTGACAGTGCCGAGGAGCCGGGACGGAGAGTGGGCTGGGGGGTGCTGGGGCTGCGGGGGGGGTGGGAGAAGGCGTGAACCCCCCCTCCCCAGCACTCTGTCATACGAGGGACAGGGATGCTGCTTCCAGCTGCAGAGCCAGCAGTGGGACCCCGGGTTACAAACTCATCCCTTGCTGAAGCCGTCAGGAAACACAGCCCTGGCAGCTGCCACCGAGGAAGCAGCAATGGGAAAAGCCCTGCTTGTTTTGGCGCTGCAAAGGGCTGGAAATAGTACTTTGCTAATTGGAAAGCAAGCCCCGGGTTGAAATGGCTTCCTCGGGAGCCAGGATGAGGAGCATGAAGGAGGCCTGAGATGATACTGGGCAAGGAGGGGCTGCTCCAACCGGTGCAATCGTACTTTCATGGCAGGCAGTGGATTAAATGCCCGGGCAGTGAGAGGCAGAGGAAAGAGGATGCCCAAATTGCCTCAAAGCTTCCCGCTCCAGGGAAATAGCCTCCGGAGATCCTGGTGCTTTTCCTTGTTTGGAGGATCAATCCATAAGGAGCCCCCATAAGGAGAAGGAGAGGGGCTCCTGCAGATCACAGCCAAAATCCCAGCGGGCAGCTGAATCCTGTCACCCCCAGACCAACCCCACCAGCAGTGATTTACTGCAAGGAAGATCCTCAAGGAAATAAATAAAGAGCAGGAGATGGCCCGAGGGCGATGATGGAGCTGAGAGACCCAGTGAGGGCTGTGGGGGGACCTGGCTGCCGCGTGCCGACATCCCCGCCGCAGCCCTGCGCTTTAGATAAATATTTGAAGTCCCTGTAAATAAAGATCTTGCTCGGGAATGGGGAGAAGCACTTTCGCTTCTCTCCCAGCTGTCTGGGAAAGGCGAACGCGCTGGCCATCGGCCAGGCTGGGAAGTGCACCCGTGGGATGCGCATGGGCAGGGGGTGGAGGTGGCGGTGGGTAGGGGTCACCAGCAAACCCCACTCTGACCCTCCCGTGGGTCACCCATGGGGTGGCTTTGGGGTGATGGGACCCTCCGAGGTTTCCCCTTCCAGCATGGGAGATGGCACCAGCTCCAGATGCATCATCGCCCTCAGCCTCAGCCAGGACGGACTGAATGAAAAACGTGCCCGGTGCGGGGCAGAGCGCAGGGTTTTTAGCTCCTTGCCCCTGTGAGCCTCCACAGCCCAGTGAGAACAGCCCCGTTCTCCTTCCCCTCCTGCACCCCCGTGCCTTTGGCCCCTTCCCACCGCAAGGGAGTTTCCATTGCTCCTCTCAAACCGCAGCCCCATGCTCGGGAACCTGAAACCTGTATTTGCTGGAGAGAAGAAAATCAGATTGTAGGAAATGCGGCACATGAAAAAAAAGAGGGGGGAGTGGAGGGGGGCGGGGGGGAAGTGAAGCCGTTCTTTATTGCTCCCAGAATCTCTCGCCGCGGTTCGAAACGTGCTCCTCGTGCCAGCACTCAGCGGGGTAGCACGCCTCCCGGAGCAGCCTCTTCCCTGCGGCGTTGCAGGGGCTTTGGGGAGGTGTGTGGGGGCACTGGGTCTGGAAAAGGCGGGGGGCAGGTTTTGCTCTGGCATCTTCCCCCTACCCCCCCCTCATTTATTTAGTTATTTATTTACGTCCCGGCATATTATCTAATCCCTCCCATTTTCCATGGCTGTCACAACCCCACTTCCACAGCCAAGACACGACGGAAAATATGTTTGATTTTTTTTTTCCTGGCAGGTAACCGATTTCTGTTTTTTAAAAAAAAAAAAAGCCACCATCCCTTTCCCCCCGAAATGTAGCAGCGATCCCAGTCCTCCCCATGTTCATCCCCGATGCCTCCCTGCCCCGGTGGCGTTGGCGCTGGCGCTGGCGTTGGCGCTGGCGCTGCACGGCTGCTCCCAGGAGCCAAAGGCTGGGCGAGAGCCGGGGTCTGTAGGAGGGAGGGCGAGCGCTTCTTGTTTCTTGAGGGAGGCAGCAGGACCTGGTGGGTAGATTGGGGGCTCCCAGCCAGAACCACTGCCTTTCTTTTTTTTCCCCCCTCTCTTTAAAGAGATCCTCCTGGATAATTAATTTTATCTCATTCTGTCTATCTGATGGGAGCAACAAAGACGTCAGCATCGTGACGCCCAGTCCCAGCCCAGCTTAGGAGCAGGGCAGAACTCTCAGGAGGATAAAACTCCTGCATGCCTTCAGCCAGGTAAAAAAAGAGGGAGCAAAATGTGTGCTCCCACTGACAAAAAGCCTTGCAACCCCGTGGGGGGACACCGAGACCCCCAAAGGTGACAGCCATGGGGAACCAGTCCCACGGCTCCCCCCGCCCCTGGACCTACGTGTCCACCTGCAGCACCAGCGCCGCCTCCTCTGCTTTGCGTCCTCATTTTCCTGCTGCCAAACGATTCGATACCCTAATTACAACAGTTCAGCGGGTTGTATAATTACCAGGCATCCCCACAGCGCTCAGCTGCAGGGGCTGGGGGAAGAGGGGCCCGATCCTGTCCCTGCCCAGGTGCCCTGCTCACACGGGAAGCCGATGCTGGCTCACAAGGGACGGTCTTTGCTCAGCCCCCTGCCTCGGCTGCAGGGAGGGGAAGGGTCTTCATGCCAAAAAGGCGGGTGGGCAACATGGACACCCCGACAGCCCTATGCATGCCAGAGTAGGGCTCTGGGCAAGGTGGGCGCGCTGGGGGCTCCCTCTCTCCCCCAAGGACCCAAGGGGCCAAACTGGATGGCCATGACGCTGCTCAGACCCAGCCGAAGGGCGCTGAATGGCCACCGCTGCGCTTGCTGCAGGGAGCGGAGCTCTGCCAAGCAGCGTGGCTCTCCCCGGGAAGGACCGAGAGCATCCCCAGCTGGGGCTGCTGCCAGGCAGCCTGGCCACACGCAGACAGGTCCAAGCCACAGGCACAAGCTGGATCCACACCCAGTGAGGAGACAGACTCGTCCCGCCAAAGACCCAAATTAGAACAGACAAGCAGTGGAAAACGGCCTTTGAGGAGCCCGGAGTGGAGACGGCAATATTGGATACCAGCCGAGCAGGAGGGGCCGGGAAGGGGGAGGCAGGGGGACCCCCAGTCCAGGTTGCACCAGCCCCACCAGCATCTGCCTTGTGGTGAGGAGCTTGATAAAAGCAGGGAGGACACGGGCACATCCTGCAACAGGCAGGATCGACACCCAGGAAGGAGTAAGTCTGGGAAAGGGTGAAAAAAGGGAATTGTTGAGTTGGAAAGCATGAGGTTGGAGAGCTGAAGGTGGGAGCTGCATCCTGGGCAGAGCAGTAAAGGCAAACAGCTCCGGCACCATCACTACAGGGCTTTGCAGCATGGAGAGCACCTGCAGATCCCACAGCTCCTCGATGACCCCAATGAGGCCACTTCTCTGGGGCCCTCCTTTCCAAGCGACCCAGGAGGAGATGGCAGGGCAGGACTCATCCAAAAAGACCTTCCCAGGACAAGGTGAGGGTGCTCTGGCCTGCAGAGCCACCAGGAGAAATTTGGGGATTGTCCCAAACTCAGAAGTTTCAGCTGCAACTTTTTAAGAAAAACTTAATATTCTTCATGGACAGCAGCTGGATTTCTGTTAATTTAAGGCAAACCTCACATGTGGGAATAGCTGGCATGGCCAGTCCTCCTACTGATGCCCAGAAACAAACAGAAGGAGGAAGAAGATTAAGGTAAAAGCAAAGTAACAGATTTTAAGTTTGGGGTTATCTTCTTGTTTTGCTTTATTCCCTTTGATTTCTATTTCATAAACTTCTTCTGGGAGCTGGTGAAGCTGGGATCTGCCCCCATCCCTGGATATAAGGATGAGGATGTTTTGGCCTCTGAGTTTAGTAAGGGGGAAGGACAGAGCTGCTCATTTCTTTTGGTGCTTGGTTGCGCTTTGGAGGAGCACATGTAACCGGGGAGTGTCTGCAGGCAGAGCAGAGCACTGCCAGACAAGCGAGCAAACCGCTCATCTGCTGCGCAGCTGCAGGGAAGGGCTGCTTGCACACCGAACGCTTGGAAACACTGGGGCAGGAAAACTGGGGGCTGGGGGGCATTTTCAGGCTGCAGCCCACGCTGGCCACGCTCTGCAGCGGGGAACCCCACGCAGGCACGAGGCCGCTCGTGTCTTTGCCGGTGCTTGAACTGTCTCTGCCGAGCTCCGCGTTGGCAGTGGTTGTGTGTGCAAAACGCGCTGGTCCCCGCTCTCAGCGGCATGAAAACCCCTTTGATTGCGCAGGCCCTTGCTGTAGCTGCCGTTCTCCCTCCTGCCCTCCCGCGCCAGCCCCTCTCCGTCCTGCCCCAGCCTTCGCAGTCACCGCTGCCTGTTCTCCTCCCCGTCCTCTCTGGAAAGGGCAGCGGTGCTTATGCAAACTAGGAAGCAAAAGCTTTACTGTGCTTTTCCATCGTGTGCAAATGGCTGGGGGTTATGCGGAGATGATACGAGGCTTGTGCCAAGATCCAGCTTTGCAGCCCCGCTCCCAGTTGGCTGGCCGGCCAGATGAGCCGGTTTAGAGTTTCAACCGCAAGCCACGCAAAGGAAGAAACAAAACCGAGGGGCAGTGAGACTGTGACCTGAATTCAACTTTGGGGGGCTAGTGTCTCTCCATTCCTGCATCCCCCCTTCGCTTTTGAGGGGTGATTCCTCTCCGTCCCTGCAGAACAACCCACGGGGGATGTCCAGCCAAGCCCAAGAGGTGGTACAGGAGGGCCCGTGGACCTCCACGTTTTTGGTGTCTCTGTAAAACCCTCCCCATGCCGCTCGCACAGGCACGCTGGGCTGATGGCCCAGGAAACGCTTTCAATTTAAATACAGAGCTTGGCCTCCTCTGAGGCAGCTTCCTTCCCAGCTCCCACACTGCAGAAAGGTTTTGATCGATCTAATCTTCGAATAAAACCTCCTGCAATTCTTGCAGGCTTTCTTTCCCCGTTTCCTTTCCTGTTTGAGCTGACAGCATCAGATCTGTATCTCGCTAGTGAGACGGTGTCTCGCTTCCACCCCTGCAGCTTTGCTTGTGATTCGGAGGTTGCCCCGGAGCTCCCCAGCAGCAAAGGGATGCGGGGAAGCAGCTCCGGTCCCTTCCTCTGCCCTTGCCCGTTACCTGGGGCTGCTCTAGCGCTGGGGAGCAGGAGGAAATACCTGGCATTCCTGCTCCATGCTCTCATTTCTCAGGCAGGCCCCACACTGCCGAGCTCACCGGGCTCCTGTTTGATTATTCAGGAAGATTGTCTCTTTCCAGTAATGCCGTGGTCTCTGCTGGTTCCCCTCGCCGAGCCAGGGAGATGGCTCTGCCCGGGGTGACCTGGCAGGCACGGCCCAGCCTTGGAGCTAGGAGGGTGGACGGAGGAGGGCAGAGGGGACGTGGGAACACCCTGCTGCTGTGCTGGGTTCAGGCAGCACCACTGCTAAACAGAGCTGGGAGAGAGGGATGGTGCTGGCAAGGGGAGCCTGGCCTCGGGCGCTGCTTTTCCTTTCTGTCCTGGGTTGGAAAGGAAAAGGAAAATGAAAGGGAAAGGAAAGGGTGTCAATTCTTTATTTCTTTATTTCCCCCTCTGCTGCTGCTGGCCGGCAGCTGTGCACAGCTCCTCCAACATCTGGAGTCTCTTGGCCACCGGCTGGGGCTCTTGGAGGACGTGTGCGCTCGTGCACACGCTCGCTGAACTGCGGCACGCTGGGTTAAGGGAGGAATGTGACTCCGGCCGGAGGAGCGGGGAGGCTGTGCCGCCCGCGCGCATCAGCCGCCGGCTCAGCGGGACTTCCAGCGCCGTCGCTCCCTCTCCTGCCTGCGCCCAGCAGCATGGCGGACCCTGCCCGGGCAGCGGTGGCCCGGATTGCCTCCGACGAGGGGAGGGGTGCCGAGGTCTGCTGGGGCCTTTGTGCAGCCCCCGGGCTGGGTGTAGGGCTGAGATGGGTAAGCCAGCGGGGCCGAGCCCAAATTTCCATCCCCGGCCCCATTGCTCCACTCATGGTTCCCAGATGTGGGAGGCAGCGGCCGGCGTGAGGAGTGTTCCTGCAGCAAGGCTTGGGAGAAGCCCAAAGCCTGGGGAGATGCGCAGCGGGGAGAGGGGCTTCTGCCATCGTCCCTCTGCCATCGTCCCTCTGCCATCGTCCCTCTGCCATCGTCCCTCTGCCATCCCTGGCCGTGCCAGCACCCTCCCACCCCCAGCGGCCGCTGCTCTCAGAGGTGTCCGGAGGCAGAAAGTGTCCAATTGCACGTACCAATTTGGAGGCTCCAGGGAAAATGGGGAAAATCCTCTAGGTCTGTGTAACAGCCAATACAAGGGCTGGGAGGCAGCTGGGCACTGAAATTTGGGGTGTGCATGCTCATGGGACCCTTTTTGCCATCCTGGCTATGGTACCAACCATGCCCACCGTCAGGGTGAGGTGTTTTGTGGCCCCATGGGTTGCTCAGCTGTAAGCAGCAAAATAAAATTTCACCCTGAGTTCTGGAAGGATTTCACACCGCCTGACCCACGCTGCCATTCACTGCACCACGGGGCTCTTGGCTGCTATGCCCGTGGGAGGGGGACACGTCTGTCTGTCCATCCACGGGCACTGGAGCAGGGCAGGAGCGGCTGGGAAACCGCTGCTCCCCTCCGGTGCTGGCGTGGACCGAGCAAACCCTGGCTGCGCTCACCTTGGCTGGGGCTGCAGCCTATTTTTGGAAGCTCTTGAGACTTCCAGGGAGAGACCCGCCTTTTCTTTCCCTTCATTCACAGACGGGGTCATTTTGATTTGTTACGTGTTTGTGCGGGGATTTTTTTTATTATTATTTATTTATGTCCTGCCTTTTATTTATGGCATCAGAGAAGCGGAGCTGAAACACAGCAGAGGCGGAGGAGAAGCTTCGGGCTTGCCTGTTTGGGGGAGCAAAAGCAGCCAGGCTGCAAACACGGCGGGGACGTGAGTGTGTCTCTGCCACGAAATGTCTGTTCTTTGTATCTCACCGGTGGCACTTGCCAGATTCGGGGATGCGGAGGGAAGGAGAGGAGCTGGCAGGCTTCCACCTGGGCCACAGCCTGGTTCCCCACTGCCTGGCGGGGATGGTACGAAAACTGCAGTTTTCCAAGAAACTGGGCTCCAAGGCTGAGCACCCAAAAAAGGACCAGCCTGCCTCTTATTGGGGACGTTGGGCTACTTATTCCCTTTGCCACCTGCTCCACAGTTTCCCAGTCCAGCCTTTTCCTTGCTGGGGGGCTGCCTTCTCCCTGTTCCGGGTGTCCTGTGTGACACCCAGGTCCCATTTCTGGGAAGACCCTAATTCTGCAGGATTCCCCCCGAAACACAAGTGCAGCTGTTCTGCCTGGGATGCAGCAAAGGACCCAGAAAGAGCCGCGTCATGACGGACCCAACTTTTAGGAGAATTTGATCCTCTCTGTTGTGGTGTGGGTTAGACCTTGACCTCTCTGATGACAGCGGTGGAGGGCAGAGAGGGCTGCCTGATGTGTGATGGTGACCACCGCTGCAGATGGTGACACTAATTTGGATGTCCCAGGAGAGCCAAACCCCCGGCTTGCTCCAGAGGTTGGCTAATCGCACTGGGGATCAGTGGGATGCTCCTGTGGGCAGGATGCCCAATGCAGCCTTGGTCGCAGCTCCCGCGTCTCTGCTGGGGTCTGCAGCCTCCCCCAAGCACAAGTGGGGAAGGCAGGAGGGGCAGGACCTTCCCCATGGGATCAGGGATGGATCCGGGCTGTGCCGATGTAAATCATTGCGGCAGAGGGGCTAGGGAGGCCAACGCAAGCCCCAGCCCTCTCCTGGGCTCTCCCCGTGGAAGGGGTTAATGCAGGTGGTGGCATCACCCCGGCTGCTGAGCACCTCCTGACCCATGCCAGGAGAAGGGGCACCAGGAGAGCACATCGGATTTTCCTCTTCCCGGGCTGGCTTGCCCTTCCTCTGTACTGCCTGCATCCCGTGATGCTCAGAGGGGCTTGCAGTTCCCCCGGGGTGGGATCCCCCAGTGCAGCCAGCGCAGCGGGGGTCCTGGCCAGTGCGGTGCCTCGGTGCTGGGCTGTCCCAGGGCTGCCTGGGAGCAGAGGCAGGAAATATAAAAGCAGTCTGGGCTGTGCTTGCCAGTGCTGGAGCTGTAGCGTGCGCGGGGACTGCCACGTCTGTGAGCAGAAACAACAGGGTCTAAATATGCTCCCTCCTCCTTGCCCCCCTCTCCTCCTTCCCTTTATGGCCCCCGGGCTCGCAGGAAAGGGGAGGGGGGTCTTGGGAAAAAGTCTGGATGAATCCCAGGGGCACACAGCTTCGAGCTCAGCTGAGGAGCCGGGGTGGACAGTTGGGGTCCCACATCGTGTGAGAGGAGCGGGGAGTCCCGGGGGTGTCTCTGCAAGGGTCCCCTCCTCCAGCCATGCTTGGGCTCCTTGTCCCCCCCCACTGCTCCAGCCAGGCATCGGGCTCACCTCTGCTCCCGGCCACACATAGTGGGGACAGTCCTGCATGATGTCCCACAGCCACCAGGTTTTGTCCCTCCAGGGAAATTGTGTCCTTGGGGGAAAAGTGCCACCAGAGTCCCCGGGAGGAGAGCACCACGGTCCTGCTCAGCTAAGGGGGTTGGAGGTGGCACTCGAGCAAGTCAGGCTGGTGGGGAGGCTGGCGGGGGCAGCTGGAAAGCAAAAGCAAAGCTCCCAAGCTCCATCCGCAGGACTTCACGACATGTGAAAGTGTTTATTTCATTGGATGGAGATGGAAAAACAAAGTCCCAGCAGAGGCGGTGGAACAAAATCCCCCGCAACAACCCCTGGCCGGGAGCTGCCAGCTCCCATTCCTGCAGCGCTCTTCTGCTCGGGACCCAGCACGCATGAGGTCTACGGCTCCCAGCCCCTCCAAGGAAACAACAAAGACCAGGAAGGGCAGTAATGAGTTTGCGAACAATTAACACACACGGGGGAAGGCTCTGCTTAGTTAACCTTGGCGTAAAGCTGGGACTGGCGCTGTTTCTCCAGCTCGACACCAGGGAGGCTGTGAGCAGGCTTTGGTCCTGAGAAGCAAATGCAATAAAATCGTTGAAATCTCTCTAAAATAGCGGCGTGGAGTGGGCAGAGGGGAGCAGCAGGTAAATCCCACAAAATGGCATAACATGAATGGCCTCTGTGACTACCCCACTTTCCCAGCTGCCCTGGCATAATAGCCATGGGGCTCTGCAAGTGGAACCGAACAATAACAAGGATGATGGTTCATCTAGCTTGGAGGCGTCGCTGAGGTTGTCGGCCTATGCTCTGCATCAAAACTGCTTCCATAAAGAAAAAAAGATGGGTCATTGTCATAGGAGACTCCCTTCTGAAGGAACAGAAGGCACAATAGGCAGACCAGACCCACTTCTTAGGGAAGGCTGCTGCCTCCCTGGGGTCCGGGTTAAAGATGTGAAGAGAAAACTTCCTACCCTGCTACGGCCCTCCGATTATTATCCATTATTGATTTTTCAGGTAGGCAGCGATGAAGCTGCAACTAGAAGTCCAAGGGCAATCAAGAGAGACTTCAGGGCCTTGGGATGACTGGTTAAGGGATCAGGAGCACAAGCAGTGTTCTTCTCTGTCCTTCTGGTTGCAGGGAATGATGAGGGAAGAAACAGGAAGAGCCAGCAGATCAATACCTGGCTCCGAGCCTGGTGGCACCAGCAGAATTTGGGGTTTTTTGATCATGGGTCAGTCTATGTGACACCAGGCCTGATGGCAACAGACGGGGTACACCTGTCTCAAAGGGGGAAAGGATCTTTGCACAGGAGTTAGCAGGGCTCGTTGAAAGAGCTTTGAACTAGATTTGAAAGGAGAAAGGGATAAAACCAGGCTCGCTAGAGATAAGCCTGAGGGCAGCACGCCAATGTTTGAGGGATGGTGTGCTAGCGAGGTCCTCTGGTCTGCCATCCCAGTGGAGGTAGGGGATGGAGATCCATGCGGCAGCAAAGACCAAAGGGTTATGGATGCGTTAGAAACCACGGAAGCGCCTGAGTATGGTCACATAGGAATTAGGGCTTCTCCCCCCAAAAAGGTGGCAGGATGAATAGCCCAACTGAAGTGCATCTACACCAATGCACGCAGCATGGGCAACAGACAGGAGGAGCTGGAAGCCATTGTGCAGCAGGAAAACTATGATATAGTTGCCATCATGGAAACATGGTGGGATGACTCACACAACTGGCGTGCTGCAACGGATGGCTTTAAACTCTTCAGAAGGGATAGGCAAGGAAGGAGAGGCGGTGGGGTAGCCCTGTATGTTAGGGAGTATTTTGGTTGGCTAGAGCTTAATGATGGTGACGATAGCGTTGAGTGTGGGTAAGAATCAGGGGGAAGGCCAACAAGGCAGATATCACGGTGGGAGTCTGTTAGAGACCACCCAACCAGGACGAAGAGGCAGACGAAATATTCTATAAGCAGCTGGGAGAAGTCTCACGATCGCTAGCCCTTGTTCTCGTGGGGGACTTCAACTTACCAGATGTCTGCTGGAAATGCAATACAGCAGAGAGGAAACGGTCTAGGAGGTTCCCAGAGTGTGTGGAAGAGACGTTCCTGGCACTGCTGGTGAGTGGGCCAACTAGGGAAGGCGCCCGCTGGAGCTGTTGTTTGTGAACAGAGAAGGACTTGTGGGTGATGTGACGGCTGGAGGCTGTCTTGGGCACAGTGACCACAAAATGATAGAGTTTTTGATTCTTGGAGAAGTAAGGAGGGGGGTCAGCAGAACTGCTGCCTTGGACTTCCGGAGGGCAGACTTTGGCCTGTTTAGGAGACCGGTTGACAGAGTCCCCTGGGAAGCAGTCCTGAAGGGCAAAGGAGGCCAGGGAGGCTGGACATTCTTCAAGAAGGAAATCTTCAGGGTGCAGGAGCAGGCCGTCCCCATGTGCCGAAAGATGAGCGGGTGGGAGAGAAGACCGGCCTGGCTGAACAGAGAGCTTTGGCTGGAACCCAGGAAAAAGAGGAGAGTTTATGATCTTTGGAAGAAGGGGCAGGCAACTCAGGAGGACTACAAGGATGTCGTGAGCTTATGCAGGGAGAAAATTAGAAGGGTCAAAGCCCAGCTAGAACTTAATCTGGCTACTGCCATAAAAGACAATAAAAAATGTTTCTATAAATACATTAGCAACAAAAGGAGGGCTAAGGAGAATCTCCATCCTTTATTGGATGCAGGGGGAAACATAGTGACAAAGGATGGGGAAAAGGCTGAGGTACTTAATGCCTTCTTTGCCTCAGCCTTTAATAGTAAGGCCGGTTGTTCTCCGGGTACCCAGCCCCCTGAGCTGGAAGACAGGGACGGGGAGCAGAATGAAGCCCCCATAATCCAAGGGGAAATGGTGAGTGACCCGCTGCACCACCTAGACACACACAAGTCTATGGGGCTGGATGGGATCCACCCAAGGGTACTGAGGGAGCTGGCAGAAGTGCTCACCAAGCTGCTTTCCATCCTTTATCAGCAGTCCTGGCTAACCGGGAAGGTGCCAGTTGACTGGAGGTCAGCAAATGTGACGCCCACCTACAAGAAGGGCCAGCAGGAGGATCTGGGGAACTACAGGCCTGTCAGCCTGACCTCGGTGCTGGGGAAGGTTATGGAGCAGGTCATCCTGAGTGCCATCACATGCCACGTACAGGACAACCAGGTGATCATGCCCAGCCAGCATGGGTTTAGGAAAGGCAGGTCCTGCTTGACCAACCTGATCTCCTTCTATGACAAGGTGACCCGCTTAGTGGATGAGGGAAAGGCTGTGGATGTTGTCTATCTAGACTTCAGTAAAGCCTTTGACACGGTTTCCCACAGCATTCTCCTGGAGAAACTGGCTGCTCATGGCTTGGACAGGCGTACGCTTCACTGGGTAAAGAACCAGATGGATGGCCGGGCCCAAAGAGTGGTGGTGAATGGAGTTCAATCCAGTTGGTGGCCGGTCACAAGCGGTGTTCCCCAGGGCTCTGTGTTGGGGCCAGTCCTGTTTAACATCTTTATCAATGATCTGGACGAGGGGATCAAGCGCACCCTCAGTAAGTTTGCAGACAACACCAACTTGTGCGGGAGTGTTGATCTGCTGGAGGGGAGGAAGGCTCTGCAGAGGGATCTGGACAGGCTGGATCGATGGGCCAAGGCCAATTGTATGAGGTTCAACAAGGCCAAGTGTTGGGTCCTGCACTTGGGCCACAGCAACCCCATGCAACGCTGCAGGCTTGGGGAAGAGTGGCTGGAAAGCTGCACAGCAGAGAAGGACCTGGGAGTGCTGGCCGACAGCCGGCTGAATGTGAGCCAGCAGTGTGCCCAGGTGGCCAAGAAAGCCAATGGCATCCTGGCTTGTATCAGAAATAGTGTGGCCAGCAGGAGTAGGGAAGTGATTGCCCCCTGTACTCGGCACTGGGGAGGCCGCACCTCGAATGCTGTGTTCAGTTTTGGGCCCCTCACTCCAAGAGAGACATTGAGGGGCTGGAGCGTGTCCAGAGAAGGGCAACGGAGCTGGGGAAGGGTCTGGAGCACAAGGCTGATGGGGAGCGGCTGAGGGAGCTGGGGTTGTTCAGCCTGGAGAAAAGGAGGCTCGGGGAGACCTCATCGCTCTCTACAACTGCCTGAAAGGAGGTTGTAGCAAGGTGGGGTTGGTCTCTTCTCCCAAGTAACAAGCAATAGGACAAGACAAAACGGCCTCAAGTTGTGCCAGGGGAGGTTTAGACTGGATATTAGGAAAAATCCCTTCACCAAAAGGGTTGTCAAGCACTGGAACAGGCTGCCCAGGGAAGTGGTGGAGTCCCCATCCCTGGAGGTATTTAAAAGACGTGTAGATGTGGTGCTTGGGGACATGGTATAGTGGTGGACTTGGCAATGCCAGGTTAACAGTTGGACTTGATGATCTTAAAGGTCTTTTCCAACCTAAACAATTCTATGATTCTATGATTCTATGATTCTATGAATGTGCCTGTTGAAGTCTTGATGACTGATGCAAGACTACACAGAGCATCTCTGCACCTTCCTCTTCTGGAGATGGGCTGGCAGAGGACCGCTGGCATAGGACACGTATATTCCCATCATGGGACGTCAGACCATGGGGCATTTGCAAGGCCTTTTCCATCGGAAGAGCTCAAGGTGCTTGGCATGTGCTCTGAGGAGAAGCCTTGGAGAAGGGCTGCCAACTGGGACCCGCTGGGGTGGGACTCAGGCCGCCCCAGCAGTCAGCTGCACTGGCTAGGAATAGTTACGTGACTTTCCCAAGCTCCCCAAGTGACTCATAGACAAGGCTGAACCAGATGTCAGAGTCCTGACTCTGGGACTGACTGGTCTTAGGACCTTCCAGCTCTTTGAAAGAGCAGATGTGATGAGAACTGGACTTGGCATAAGTGTCCAGGCTTTGGAGCAAAGAGAGGAAGGAGGTAAAAGAGAGATAATGTCAACTGCTTTGAGGTGGTGAAAGGGCCCATCTGAAGTTCAGAGGTCAGGTCCATTTCTGTTTTGACTTTTGCACATGAAAGCAGTCAGACAGAGAGGCTCCGACGCCGGGGGACATGTGCAGTGGTGCTCGTTCCAGCCCTCCTCACACGATCCCACCACTCCGACCCAGCAAAAAACTCCTGGAGAGGCACGGGAGCAGTTTGAGAAGACATCAAGCACCTTCACTGCCTTTCGAATTCCTGGCTTCTCCTCTGATACACGCTAAGAAGGGTCCGGTGAATGCCAGCAAGGGGGAGTGTGGGTAATGCGCAGAAAGGGAACAAGGCTGAGAACAGCCTTCATTTCCCACTGGCTGCAAAACAGACAGTTATATATATAATGTGTCTGGAAACTCACAGGGAGATCTGGCCAACATGGCTCTACATCACTCCACCAGGCACTTTACGGAGGGAGCTCTGCACTGTAACAACACGTGGGATGCGATGATGGCTCCCAGGCTGAAAAACACCTTCTGGCCCTCACTGGGCTCCCAGTCACTCCCACCAAGGACCTGCCCGTGCTAAAGCAGGCAGCTGATCTCCAATGCCCAGCCTCTGCACAGGCAGGTGAAGCTCAGACCTAGACCTGCCCTCCCTGCCCTGGGACCCTGCAGAGTCACCCCGACGATGGGCCCAGCAGAACTACGGCTGGGAGAGTCGAGCTTGGCCTCAGTGGTTACTGGGCTGGCAGTCCCTTAGGTGGGGAGACGATGGAAACTGGGACAGAAGGTGGGGAGAGGACAGAGGGTGATTAATGGAGCCAGTGAAATGAATATACAGGGTTGGTTTTGCTTTCTGATGCCTGTTTCGAGCAAATCCATCACGACTGCTAGATCTGTCAGGGTGCGGTGTCTCAGCTGCAGCCCATGAGGCTTGGCACTGGCATGAAAGAAGTTCATCCTTCTCTGTATTGCACCCATGGAGCAGAACATGGTTTGTCTCTTTATTTCATGAGTTAATGCAGTCCCCCTCCCGCACCTGAGCACATGCTCTGCTCAGCTGGAGATGTTTCTGATGGATGGGACGGGTTGGTAGCTCAGTTTCCCTCTTGATGCTTTGGCTGTGAATCCTCTCAGCTCCCCCGAGGCCGTGGGGCTGGGCAGAGGAAGGTGGAGTCCTGGAAATGTTCTGGGGATGGACAGAAAGGCAAGAAAGTTTCCAAGATGGAAGCCATCCAGCATAAATACAAGGGTTGGGCATGTGTGTGGTCTCCATAAATTAAAGCTACTAATTGGCTTTAAAGTGTCATTAAAAAGAATATGGTAAGGCCTCATAACCAAAGCTAGCACACACGAGCTAGGTCCAAGGGATGCCGGTTCCTCGGTGCCCATTGCTCACCGTAGCGTGAGCAGCCGAGAAAAATCCTTCCTGACACGTTCTCCAGAGACTTCCCTCCTGCTCCCTCCTCAACACCCTCCAGTGACATCTGCCCCTGTCAACACACACACACTCGTTCGAAAGCTCGCTAGCAAAAAAGAAAAATCTCCGAAAGTAGCAGGTGTCCTTAAGTCCTGTCAAAATACATCAGTGCTGTCTTTGGAGCACGGCTCGCCCTCGGAGCCTGGCCTGACCCCGGGATCCAGCCGCGCCAGGCTGGTCTCTGCAGCACCGCCGTAATTAGGGCTTGGGAATGAGCGGTGCCGGCAGAGAGGAATTTGCAACACCACTCGGTCGTGCTGCCTGCCCTGCCCTCGCCAGCTTGCACCGACTCCTGCACCCGGCCGTGTGTCACCGGTGCAGGCAGGGGAGCACGGCAGCAGGGCACCCACCTCCTAAAAAAAAGAGCATCCCAGGGATGCGCCGGCTGCTGGCACGGCTCACGGGGACCAGTGGGTGTCTGAGCGCCGGGCGTTTGGCAGACGGGCATCCCCGGCACCGCGGCAGAGCCCCGAGGTGTCAGCGGGGCTGCGGAGGCAGTGGGGACTGACAGTGATGAAGGGGCCACATATCCCACAGGGAGCGGAACCGGACGGTCAGACGGGTGTCTGCAGGGCAGATGTTAGTTTTCTCACCCATAATTAAAAGAGCAGGACATGTCAAGGAAGATCCCTCATTCAAACAGAGTCCGCGATAAATCTTCGAGGGCTGGACTGCCAAAGAGATCGAAAAGGGGTTAAGCACTCATTTCTCCAAGGCTGATGGAGTTCGGTGCATGTAGCCTGGAGGTTCTCCAAGGGGCCTGATGTTTTATGTCTTTGGGATGTTTTTGTCTTCCTTCAGTTGTATTCAGCGCTGGTATTGTGTTTATATCAGCAAAGTTCTGGATTATTGCCTTTTTTTTTTTTTAAAAACAAACATCTGCTGCTTCTGCTTGTAGATCATCGTACCACTGCGTCCTGCCAGTGGGGAGAAGCTCCAAGCAGGACGTGGGTGGCAAACGTGATGCTACATGGTAGGCGGTGGAGCTCGGTGGAGAGCTCAGCCTGCCACTGTTCTGGGTGACACACAGCAAAGCGGCTCCGTCTCAGCTGCTCCGTAAGAAAAGGCACCACAGGCTTCATTTAGGGAATTGGGTGTAGCTCCCTGCTGTGATGGACAGCAAAGCCGCAGGTTAGAGAGCTTGAGCAGAAATAGCTCCTGAAGTGTATTCTGGCAGGGTCCCAGAGCACCCCACGGCTGGAAACTTGGTGGGACCACAGCCCAGAGGAGAGGGGCTGGGCGCAGCTCGGCTGGCGGGTGGCCCTGTGCCGTGTTGTCCCTCCTGGATGCTCATCTGCTCAGAACTGCGTACGCGTGGGGCGGAAGACCTGTTGCATTGCGTGCCCGCAGGATTTCAGCGAGGGCACTGCTTCCTCGTGCTCCCCGGGGATGCGGTGCCTTGCCGGGAGATGGCACAGCCTGATCTGCTGGGGCTCCCATCCCTGCCTGGCCTCCAGTGCCAGCCCCAGCCCTCCCAGCTCGCCCGCCTGGTCCTCTGCACGGCAGACCCCTGCCCCTGCGCTCTGTTCCCCATCACCCGTGGGGCATCGCCTCCCCCTCCCGGACCAGCTACAGGGGCATGAAGCCACCAGAAGCCAAGGGAGCCCGTCACCCCTCCCGGCCACACACACCGCCCTGCCGCCGTCCCCTGCTTTGCACCAGCATCCCGAAACTGGCACACGAAGAGGAATGTGAGCAAACACAGACCCAACCTGGCCCCCTCCCACCCCAAATTCCACCGAGCGCTGAAGAGGGGCTGCTGGCGAGCAGGAGCAGTTTCAGTCAACTGTATTTACTTATGAATTCCAGCCAAAGAGGCAACAAAGGTGCCGGAGACCTCCCACCCCCCCGGCTTTTCACCCCTCACACCCCAGCATCTCCCCCCACTGCCAGGGAGGGAGCAGCTCCCCGTGTCCCAGGCACAGCCCCCCTCTGCTCAGTCATTTTTCCTTCCCTCCTGACGGCCAGTGCCTCTACTCGCCTGCCTACCTCTCTCTATTCCTTTCTCCCTGCATTTACTGGAAAAAAATGTTTCTACAGAAGAAAATGCAATCAAATCAAAAGAGAAATGGAAAGAAGCGCCTCAAAACTTGCTAGACAGGCGTTTTCTGTGCAAGATCAAGGGCCAAATTCTGCTTTCATCGCACTGGAGAAAAATCTGGACTATCTCCTCTTGAATTAATGGCATTCTTTTGTAAGGGGAACAGAATTTCATTCATTCGCGCCTTGTACAGCAGCAGAGGGGCCATTAATCCTTATGGCTTCCAGTCACGTCTCCCCCGGTTCGCAGCTCCAGCAAGTCCTGCATGGGAAGTCCCAGATCATTTTCTCGCATCCTTCCTTGACTTGTCAGCTCATGATAAACAGCATCTCATCCCGATCCCAAACGTACAAGCACACTGAGTGATTACATCACCTCCAAGCCCACTCCAATAAGATAAAACGTAGCACGCATCCAATTTGAATAACTCCGTATTCCCCGGTGGGCTCTCTCCCCTTGTGCGTAGCGCTCAGGGGCCAAATCCTGGTGTCTGCTGCACGGCATTCAACCTGCAGTCCCTCCCTTGAATTGGGGGATCGTTGGCCAGGTTCCTGCCAGAATTGCTGCCGGGGGAACCCTGGCCTACTGCAGCAGATGCTCGGCGTTGCTGCCGGCGGGAGAGGCTGGCCTTGCTCCCTGCAGACGGCAGAGCCGTGAAACCACCTTCCCGACACCAGCTCCCAGCCCTGACAAAAAGGTGGGCAAATGCTGGAAACTCTGATTTTCTTCTGTGCTACTGACAGGGAAGGGGAGGGGGACCTCCAAATACCTGGCACCTCTAAACATCTGGTCTAGCCTCCCCGCAGTACCGCAGTATTGCACCCGCATCTGCCAGGTGCCCTGAAGCACCTTCAGGTGCACCTTAATGCACATCAATTGCCCTGACCAACCTCACCTGGGATCCCACCGACACCCCTGGCCAGGGACCCTGCGGTCTATTTAAGCTCAGCCCCAGGGTGCTCCTCTGCTGCCTGGGCTGGGTGCATGACTTTTGCTTTGGGTTCTGGATGGTTCTTGGCCATGTGTCAAAGGTTGTCTCCTAGTCCTCTTTCTGGCTGCTTTTGCTCCTGACTGGGCTCCCTAGATGGACCTTAGACATGGCTCATCGCTCCCTGGGGGTCTCTATGTGCCCTGTTACCAGCACCCAGCTCTACCTGCTGTGTTCAGTGCCTGCAGGCTTACACCCCATCGGTGCAGGTACCTCCTGTGCTGCCATCACCCTTGGCTCCTGGCTCATCCTCCACCCCAGTCCTGCTCTTGCTACTCCCTGGCAATGGTGTGGCTTCTTCCCTGATCACTCATCTTGCTCCTGGACTTCCCTCCTGGTATGACAAGAGCTAATATTTTCTTTACTGTTGTGTTTTTTTGCTGAAAACTATAATATAAGTACAAATGAGTAGCAGTATTAATGACAAATAAGGTGGGAACCTTAATGCTAAGGGGTACCATCTACTTAAAGATGGGTTCAGATGTAGGACCAAGCTCCTTTAAGGCTCAAGTTGGCATCCAAGGTTTGTAATCCTATCTTTGTTAGTGCAGCAGATCTTCTCCTGCTTTCCAAAGGGAAGCTCCAAAATGGACAGCAGAGAGGTACCACACTGGTTGGGACCGTGTGTTGGAGTGATACCACTGACACGAGGAGTAAGCTATGCCTGTGCATTAAGGCATATGCTGGATTTGCTGGGCAGGTGCTGCAAGGCCACAGAAGACTTAGTCTTGTGCTCTCAGGAGGTGTCTGACTCCCTGTGCGGTGCCTTCAGCACATGGCTAAGGTGGCTGGGAACACCAGACCCTCAGCAGTGTTGGCCCCTTCACCCCAGCAGCATCCCCAGGAACGCAAAGGCCATATCTTGGGAAACATGGCCATAGGACAAACCAGTGTTTGTGGGAATGAGCCCCGCACCCAGCACAGAGGATCACTGCAGGGAGCCCTTCCAAAACCCTGCTCCAAGCCTGCCCAGGGCATGTGGGAGGGAGACAGCTTGGCACAGCCAGCACCCAAAGTCCCACTGATCACACCTCAAACCCCTCTGAGATGGGCACCATTACTCATTCGGATCAAGGGGCAGCAAATCAATGATGGATTTTCTTATGTGGACAAACACTTAACTCTCAGTGCATCTGCAGTGAAGGGTCAGCAAGATACTGCCAGGGAGTGAGGAATTCCCTCTTAACACCTCTGAAGAGCCTAGCAGGGAAGGTAGAGGGCCAAGCCAGCTTCTCAGCAGTACTGGTAGGATGATAATGACTGCCAAAGCGATGGCCCAGCTGCCTTATAGGACCTCCCTTCCCAAGGCATGGAAGGGAGCATGCATCAAAGTACCTTAGCCCTTGAGAGCAGGTGTGGGATTAAAACAAGGGCAGGAGGATCTGGCAGGCTGAGATTAGCCTAGGAAAGCCAGTGGCTTTCTGGGTACTAAAATGAGCTGTGAAAGGAGAGCTGCCTGCCAGCCTTTGGGGAGGGCTGGGGTGCAGATGGGGAGCAGGCAAGCGAGAGCTTCCTTGCATTGCACCTCCGGGACTGCTGTGAGCCCCTGGGTAAATAAACAGCTCCAGCTTCCTGCCAGGTCTTAAACCTTTGCAATAAGAAACTTTTTAAAATAAGCAAATGCAGGGAATTCCTGCTGTTTGCTGTCTTACTGTGGGAAATGCTTGGCACAGGAAGGAGCAATAACTGGTGCCAGGCCAAACGCTGCTGTAGCACGCATCCGGAGCGGCTCTGTTGAAAGGGCTGATGTTACTGCAGGGCAATGGAGCTCACCAGCTGGCTGCCATGCTCCGCTCTGCTTGTGCACAAGGTTTTAGACCTGAGGATTTCTCTGTTGTGCAAGCAGGAGGCCAGGGACCAGAGGAGCAGAAGTACATTACCCCTGCAGCCATCCAGCTGAACCTGTGGAGACGGGTTCCCATGCTAGGACAGAAAGGAGCTAAATGGGCTTTGGCCCAGCACCTCGCATCAATTCTCCCATTTGGAGCAATTTGGTGTTGACCCACCGCTGCAGATATGCTATAAAATCAGAGTGAGGGTGGAGGACAGCATCCCCTGAGCCCCACAGCATTTTTCTTCCAGAGCACAAACTCAGTTTGCCTTATTAGAGCCGGGGCTCTGAAAAATCAGTGGGAATAAGCCTGACCGACCTGCTGGGAGCCCAGCACTGCACTGGGGGAGCAGGAGCCAGCCCTCCTGGGGCTGCGGGAACCTCTGTCCTGAGGTCAGTCTGATGGGACATGGTGATTTTTCTGGCCTTCAGAAACAGTCACCGCTTAGGGCAACAGCCCAGTAAATGTCTCTTCTCACAGAAGCCCCTCGGGGCACCAGCAGGTTTGGATGGGGAGGGGGGTCCTTGGGTTCTTGTTGGTTTTCATTGGGCTTGATCAACTTGCCCATGAGACGAGCAGCCTCGTGCAGCTGGAGTAACCCTGTTGATTTACAGGAATTCCTCCAGACGCACACTGGGGTTTATGCTCTACTGGCATTTGCATTTCTACAGTCTGGACTCAGGCTGGGAACTTTTATTGGGTGGATTCTAGCAAAACAGAAGGCAAGGAATAAAAATAACTTTTTTTCTGGGCTGGGTTGATTGCTCTTACACCGGCATAAATCCAGGCCAGCTCTATTGATTTTTAAGGAGTAACTGGGTTTATGCTGGTGTAACTATGTCCCCAGAGCTGCATGAAATGTTCACAACAAAACCTGAAATTACGTGGAACTAGCAGAGCTTCACTGTTTTGGGGTTTCATTACAAATTCGAATCTCAGACCGAGCTTGTCAAAAGATTCTTTAAGGTTCATGAACCTTTCAGTCAAGCCTTGGCCTAGAGTCAAGCCAAGCCTGAGCTGATTTATAGCTTTGCATGGAAATAATGTGAAATCAGTGGTTTTTGTTTGGTCTTGAAGCTGAAGCTCGATGCTTGCAGCCGAGCTTGGCTTTCGAGAGGTCAATTCTCTTTGAAAGTTGAGCTCAAACCCAAATCTGCAGTGGGAGCTGTAGTAGATGCTGTCTAGATTAAAAACACAGGCCAGATTTGCAAGGGTAATGAGGGTGGTGATTTTTTGCACAGCCCTCTGAGTATGAAAGCAGCAAGGTCTGAGCTGCGCTGCTGCTCCATGCTCGAGGAGCTGGGCAAAAAATCAGACGCGATTCATTAGGACGTAAGGGCATGTAAGGATCATTTGATTCAGCTGGCTGCTGAAGTGAGCTAAGTACTATTAGTCCTAATCTCTGACAGTCCCCGCGATTGCCTCTCGGAGAGGCAGGAGATAGCAGTGTTCCTCTGATATTCCACTTCGCACTTCAAAGATGGTGTAGTTCCTGCTGGTTATATATTGCCTGCGGGATTAAGATTCACAGGCAGCAGCGGAGCAGTTGACAATGTGGTTTGGCAGCACTGAGCCAGCAGCACATGCCTCCTCCCCGGCCAGTGCCGAACGCAAAGCACTTGCAGCAGCCCTGGGAGGAGAAGGATATAAAGCTCCCTTGGCTTTGTGGGGCCATGCTTGGAGCTAGCCCAGTCTGCCTGGCTTGTTTCTTTTTGTGGCCAATTTGGGGTGAAGAAGGTCAGGAATGGTACCTTCCCCATCGTCCATAGCGTCGATGTAGAAATGGCCATGGCTTGGTAGTACCTGGCTCCATGAAGTGCAGTGTGACCCATGGCGTGGGTCAAATCCTGCTGTGGCATGGCTCCATAGGAGCAGGGGCTTTTCCTGGCCTTGTTTGACCATCTGCATGAGAAGATCTGTGGTCTTTTGGCAGCAAGAGCCTGATGTGGGGCAGAGGAAGGACGCATTTCTGCACCAGAAGGAGGACAACAGCAGCCCTGGACTCCATGCCACCATGCAGCCCTTTCCTCAAAGGCTTGTGGGATGGGGAACGCAGCGTCTCCTCTGAGATGCTCCCAGTCGGGTGATTGGGTTTTTCAGTGTGGTGTTGCTGTTATTTTAATGTTCTGGTGATGCCTGGAGCATCCAGATGCAATCAGAACCTTGCGTGTCCCAGCCCTTGCCAGACAGAGCTGGCCTGGCTGTGTCCCTGAGCTTGCCACCATGGACTCGCTTCTCAAACTGACAATAAATCAGGAGCTGAGGTCTACTGGGAAGCCCTGCAGAAGGCACTGCAATACCCCAGGCAGGGTCTGAGGACCCCCAGACAAGGGGCTGTAGTTGCAGAGCTGGGCCATCCTTGCCTGCTCATGGAGCTATGTCCTCAGCAACTGTCCTGCAGTGATGGAAAAGATCCCCAGAAATGGGACCCAACCTTAGGGCACTAAACCCAAAGCCTCCAATTGCCCAATCTTGTTTGAGCAGCATCACTAGCCTTCTTCCTGCGGGACTATTAGTTGAACTTCTTGGATGACTAAGTGCTCAATAACAGCTTGTTGAGCTCTTTCTTTGAATAATGTGATCACCGTGTCCTGGCTGCTTAACAGCAGTCTTGTTCAAGCGTTTTGGGGACTGAGATTCACTGGCAAAACTGTGCTTATCTAATCTGAGACTAGAGAGCAACATGTAATCTTCCTGGGCAATCACAGCTAATGAGTGCAGTTCAAATGTTAACTTTTGGCCAGCCATGCACAGAGTAAACAAGCCAAAATGAGATTAATCGAAAATCAATTGGAGGGACTTGACGTGTGCTCACAGAGATGGCCCAAGCAAAACTGGAGGCTAAATTCAATGGATAAATAACTCATTGTGAGTTATTTGCTCGGCTCTACTTAAGTGGTTGATTATGTGGGTCTTTGGTTAATTGACTTATTGAGTGGCTGGCGTGGGTTTTTGGCTGCTCGCTCGCTCCCTGCACGTTTTTGCTATTAACTCAGCTGTTTGATGGAACAAGTAGTCTATTGTCTATTTTTTTGCTGGCTAGGTTGGCGTTTGGTTGGATATTGGCTCTTGGGCTAATTGAACACATCTGCTGCTGGCTGTACGGTGGCTTGCTGGGTTCATCACTGGCTCTTTGTTTCGTTGCCTGTCTGATGTGTCGGTGGCCCAGTTTGTCACAGTTTGGATGCTTGCCTACCTAATTGCCTGCTCCTTTGCACTTGCAAACCAGGTTCTTGCTTTTCCCTGTTGCCATTTGGGGTTGCCGTTGCCTCTTCCATGATGCTTGGGCTCCTGAGCTGCAGTGAGGACAACTCCTCCTTGGCAAGCTGCATTCAGTGTATCAACTCTAGGACATCTGAGGATTGTCACCGGGAAGGATGGACATTTTCTGGAAGTCCATTCCCAGCTGTAGCTGTGTTCTGCAGCCCTGGCATGGCTCCATCCTGACCTTTTACTTTTTCCATTGAATTCCTCATCGCTTCTGCTGGGAAATGTGGCACAGGAGCTTTTGGGTTAGAAACAGGTGGGATGCTGGCTCGGAGGGAGGCTTCGGCTCGAGTGGGGAAAGGGGAGGGAAACAAGGGGAGCAGGGGAGAAGAGACCTGGGCAGGAAACAATCTCTGGAAGTCTATCAAAAAGCTCAGTTGATTTTGACAGGCCCTCTTCATGCTCTTTTGTTTGCTTTTGGCCCTGATCTAACTTAAATTTGGGGGTGAAAGAATGTTTTTTTTTCACTGTGGTAAGAACCATTCCTTAGAAACGCATGCTGGGTAGCCTAGAAATCAGCATCATGCAGGGAAATGTATGTTTGAGAGCAGAGTCAGGAGCCAGCTGAGAGGACTTCATGAGGAACAAGGGTGGGAAGGAGGGAGAGCCGTCCCCGTGCTCTTCCTCCATGCCTTGCTGGAGAACCTGAAAGCCATTAGCACACTGGTCCCTCAGGGCAGCCTGGCTGGGCTGGGCTCTGGCTGATGCGAGAGGTGTTGACTGGAGCTGAATTTGACTTGACAAGGCCCCAGGGAGACACTCAAATTAGCTTGTTTACAGCTCTCCTGCTCTTTCATTTCACCTGCCGTGCTTGTAGAACACTCTGACGGAGGCGATGGCAGTGTGTGTGTCTCCTGCCGTGCTTCCTGCCTGCCTGGGGAGCCCAGCCGGATGCTTGGCAGGGCTGGGCAGCTGTGGCATGTGCAGGCAATGCCGGTGTCCCCCCCCAGTCCCTCCAGTGGCTTTGAGAGACCCTTTTGTAGGGTACCCTGTCCCTCAGGCTGAGCACAGGGCATGAATTGGCTCCTGCTGTACGAGCCCTCCAGGTCAAGGTTAAAGTCATGGCCAGAGTGGGAATACAATGCAATCTGCTCTGGGAGCATCCGTCCCTCAAATGGCCCTGCCCTGGGCTTTGCACCCTTCGGAGACCTCATCCCCAGACAGACCAGCCATGACCCAGTGGACCATCCTGAGGGATGCTTGTTGCTCCTCTCGGACACATCATGAAACCCAGGGTGTCTGGGCAAAAGCTGGCTGCTTCCCTGGCTAGAGAGTTGGAGGAAAAGCATCCTCCATGTCTGGGCAGTTTCTGTTGCCCCAGCCTCCTTCTACAATCCCCCATGCAAGATATCCCTCGACTCTTTTCTTTATTTTTGTTTTTCATCCCCTGCTCCAAATACTGGGTTGTCCTGGCGAGCTGCAGCAGCAGGTTTGGCTATCAGCCCTGGTGCTGCAGAAGGAGCAGTCCCCTCTGTGCAGCACTGCTCTCTGGCTCAGCGGCAGGAGACAAGTGTGTTGTCCTCTGATATCCAGGCCTGGTTTCCTGCAGGGGAGAAGGATGTCTGTGCCCTTGGGCAATTCCTTGGCAATGGGATGGAGGAAAGGAGTGGGATAACGAGGTACCACTGAGGACAAGCCGCCTGTTTCAGACCTTATCTTGGACTTCTCCAGCTGTACAGTGGCCAAAACCTCCTAGCTGAACACAATGAATGCAAACCCAGAACTTGGGAGTTCCCTTGAGCAGGCAGACTCCCTCAGCAGCTGTGCATGCCCAAAGAGCAACAACTTATGGCCCTGGAGAGTGTGAAGCTTCTGGCTCCCACCACAGACTTATCAGTGATGCCCATCTTTGTGCATCTCGCAAGGGCTCATGCAGAGCCCTGGGCCAGGTGGGGTGGGAGCAGGGATGAGGAGCACACCTTGCACTGAAAGATCTTGCTCCAGCTATTTGGTCGCACAAGGACTGCGCGTGGAAATAATTCTTACACTAGCAGTCGACTCATCTTTTTCTCCCCACCTGTCTCATTCTTTCTCTCTTTCCATTTCTGTGGCTTGCTCCTCAGCAGGCAGCCTGGGCTGGGCTGGCAGGAGCTGTTCTGGGGCACACCGGGGAGCGAGGGAAGATGCTGCCTGTCTAAAATTCCCTGGAGGTCACCGGAATGTAAGGGAACAGAATAGGCCAAATTCTACACATTTTTGTTGCTGTCTGAAGTTTCTCCTGTCTTGGAAAATGCCTGCAGGGCCATCTTGCTGGAATCCTGCAGAAAAACATGGGGCTTTGGGAGGGCAGATGAAATGAAGGTGGTTCAGGGGGTTTGGATTTGTTTGTTTAGCTTCTTGGAGAGGCAGTGAGGAAGAAAAAGGTGAGTGATGGGGTGATTTCCACTTAACGTCAGCTAAAAAGGAGTAGAGAAAATGTGAATAGACTAGACCAGCAAAGGATTATGTGCCCCAAATCCTTGGACTTTAGTGGGCCAGAGATGCCTCCTGCAGACCTGGTCCTTGGCTCCCACTTCGTGACCATGAGGTGCACCAGTACAGCAGCCTCACAGGCTGCCCCATCGCTGCGATGTGAGAATCAGTCCTGGGGGTGATGCTCTTAGAAAAGAGCCCAGCCTGGGACTCGGGCCAATGCATGCCCATACCCCGCGGGATACCCAGCAGCTGCAGCAAGTTCTCCCTGCCCTTGCTGTGTGCCCTGGTCCTGCTGAGTCTGATGTAAATGCAATCCCTGCTGTGTCTTATCCCTTGCTGAGCTCACAGCTCGTTTTAGCCCCTCCGTGATAGCACTGGAAGAGGGGAAGGGAGTCTCTACCTATCTGTTTTCCAAGCCAGGGGAAAAATATTTCATCTGCTAGCAAGGCTGCTGGTGGATTTTTGTCTCTCAGCACCATGGGACGGGGTGGCAGGTGAGGGTGGCTGTGCAGGCACTGAAAGGCGAGAGGGTTCATGTTCCAGCACTGTTAATAGTTTAGATACTGAGGCAATAAAACGGTGATGCTTGTCACGGATGCTGCGTCTGCACTGGCCATGATGTGTCTATATTTATGCAGCCAGTTTCCTGGGGAGTATGTGGGCAACACAGAGCCTTCTGAAATGCTGCTGCGAGGACTGGATTAGCTCCTCCTGGGTAGGTTTACTGTGATAGTTCGTGTGGATCAAGTGATCAGCGATTAAAATCGGACAGGATCTGCCCAAAGGAAGGGCTTGAATTCACATTGCCAAGCCAGCACCCCAACCGCTGGGCCAGCTGAGATGCAGCAGCTGGATCAGCTCCACCATGTTTCTGCAAGCTGGTGACACCCAAGTCCCTCTGACGCTGGCACCTCTGTCCTCCCCGGCTCCCGTCAGCCCCTGCCAGCATGTTTTCTTTAGCTGTTTCCCCAGCACAGCCAGCAGCATATGGCTCTGCTCTACTGCAGCCTGGCTGGACTGGTCTGAATTAAACGGTGAGCTTCTTTACAAAGCTAAGAGCCATCCAGAAAGATACCGTAAGGATGGGGATGAAGGGGGAGACCAAAGGAGCTCTGAGGTGTCCTGGAGCTGGCAGGGTTTGCGAGTGCTCAGCCCAGCACAAATATCAGTTACCCTGGGCCTCCAAACTGAGTTTTTTAGCCCCAGTGAAGTGAGGACAAGTATTAATGTATGGATTCTTGTTCTATAGCGAGGAAGAATTTTCTGGATGAAAGCTTTAATTAGATTTGCTTGGACCATGTTCACATGCCTCCTGGGTTCACTTTCTGTGAATACTTTAAATAACAGTTTCATTGGCAGGAACATTTGTGCAAACTGCAAATTTGGGGTCAGCATCTCAGCTGATATAAATCAGTGCAGGCCTCTCCAAGGCAGTGGAGGTACACCAATTTACACCCCCAGAAAGGCGGACTCCCTAAATGAATATTGAGAAATTAGTCTTGGAACATAAACTTGGAGTGAAAACCTCCAAGTGTTTGTACTGGAAACCTTATCCTGAGGCTGCAGCGGCTTTAAAATTGCAGCAGGGAGCATCAACCACTGGTCGGCAGGGATCCTGGCATCCTCCAGCATCTCCTCACCTCCTCTGTCTCCCCAGATTGCAGTGCTCTGCTCCCAGCCAGCCCTTCCCGTACTGCTTACCCGCTTGTTACCACCATCCAGAGGGAGGTCCGTGGTCTGGACTGGCTGCCCCGGGTGCATGCAGAGCCCTCACCCTTCTGGGGCCTGATCCAGCCCAGCTCCTGGTGGGGGCTTTGGGGGTGTTGAGTTTTGAGGCTTTGAGGGATGGAAACTTGGGAGGATGGGGCTGAGCCTGGGGATGGCAGGAGAAAAAGGAGGAGGGGGCCCTCTGATTGCTGTCTTCTGGAGGAACTGGAGCATGCCCAGAAACAATAAATGTCCAGCGATGATTTGATGTGAGTTAAGATGGAAAAGCATCACAGAGGGTGCGTCTGAGACAAGCTCTCACTTTAAACTTCGGTGAACTCTTGAACAAATTCTTGTGTATTTGCAAAGCTGTGTTCCATATGGGCCAGGCTCCCTGGAGAGGGGGTTGTTCCCTCCCTGGGGACGCAGAACCTGCTCAGGACACCTTCGGCCAGTGCTGCAGATGGGGAGAGGTGAGGTCAGGGATGGCTGGGCTGATGCAGGAGCATGGGAGCGAGTGGAGGTGCTGTGCAGAGGCATCAGTTGTGCCCTGGGTCTTTGTGGACCCACCATCCATCACCTCTCTCGTCCCAGGCAGTGATGGGGACAGCTCCCTGTCCCAGCTTGCAGAGCACTGGCTGTGAGCAGGACTGCAAGGGGGCTCAGCTGGGATTTGGGGCACCTCCTGGGAGCATCAGCACTCACAGCCCTTCAAAGCCCCACTTTGGTTTCAGAGCCCTTGGTCTGGCCGTGGGGCTGAGCTCTCCTGGGAAGCCCCAGCTCCCTCGTGGCTGGGCAGTGGGGTGGCTTTCCCTGCACAGAAGCAGACAGAGCAGCGGGGCCAGCTGGGACCAGAGCCCCTCGGCGCTGTGCCTCCATCGCAGGGGTATCGCGGCTCACTGGCTCTCACAGCCCTTTTTAGGCAAATTCTGCGTGTCTGGCTGGAGCCTCTGTCTCCAAAACCCCTTCCATGGGCCTGCTGATAGAAAGTTCAAAAGACCAAGAGAGGGTTTTAATCCTTCACTGACCTAAGCAGATTATTCTTGCTTCCCAGACCAAGCATCTGGGAAAAGGAGGATGACATGGGGTGTGCAAAGCAGGCTGTGCCCGGCTGCGGGGCTCACAGTGCATCGATGGATGGCGGTTCCTCAGCAGTGAGAGGAGCAGGAGGTGAGGAGTGAAAGAATAACAGCAAAGCAGGAAAACCTCCTAAGAAAATACATTTCCCGATGTCTGCATGGGTCAGACCTGGCAATTCCCTGCCTTGCCTGGCCCATTGAAGGCAGTGGTGGGGAAGGGGTTGGGGAGATGCTCAGACTTCCCATTCCCTGAGCCACTTGGATGTCCCAAATACTTTCCATCCCAGCAAGTCTCGCTCAGCCCAGTCATTTTTGGGGGGCTCAAGACTGCTGGTCCTGAGGTGGTGGTGGGATAGGGCAAGGTGTGCAGAGCATGCCTGCAGAACACAAGTTTTTGCAGAGGTGTTTGTGCTGCTGGGGAGCCTCTGCCCCGTCACAGATGTGACAGCATGCGAACAGCACCAGGGAGAATCGCTGCATCGCAGGGCCTGACCTCCCCTGGGTCTGAGCCACTGGCACCAAACCAATTAATTATCCAATAATGAGCCACGGTGCCAAACCAATTAATTATCTTGCTGATCACCACTGCTCTGCATGTGGGGCCAAGGGGAGCTGCTCCCTGCCTCCCCCAGGCACCCAGAACGCAGGGAGTTGTTCAGAGAAGGGAAATCCCTGGTTTGCTGCAGGGCTGGGGTGCAGGGGGATGAGCGGGGCTGAGAGGGGCAGGGGGAATCCAGGCCAGGACTTGTCCGTCGCTATCCATCCCCAGAGCATGGGAGCCGAGCCCTGGGATCAGGCAGGTAAAGGGCTCCGGGGTCTGTGCAGTCACCTGCAATAAGAGGGGGAGGAATGCGCAGGGGCTGCGGCCTCGCTGAGGGGGTTTGGGGGGGTGGGGGTTGAGAGCTGGGTGCGAGTACCTCCCAGGGGCTTTACAGGGAGCAGTGCTCCTCTGGGAATGGGGTGTCAGTCCTCAAAATAATGATGCAGCAGAGGGAAGCAGCAGCATCCCCCTCCTCTGAGGCTTGCCCAGCCCTGGGGCTCGGCAGGCAGCACCCAGCCAGCCCCAAAGCCACCTCGGAGCACTGCGGCTCTTTCTCCTGTGGTTCCCGTGCAGGGCTTCTGCAGCACGGGAGCGGGGGGTCCTGCACGCGAGCGCCCGTGAGCAGATGGTGCCTGCATGCACGGCGAAAAGCGTCCTCGACAAACGGTGCAAGCCATCCAAATCCACTCTGGCGCTGTTTTGGGGAGGGAGCAGAGGAAGGCCGGGTGTGGGTAGCCCTACCCTCACACCCAATAAAGTGTAGCTGTGTCTGGTTTGTATCTAAAGGGGAAGAGAGAGAGAGAAAAAGCCTCTCTGAAATGAGATTCCTTACATGACAGCGTGCTGACATGCTCCGGAGTGATTTTGGCAAGAAACGGGAAAGCTAAGCAGGAGCTGGGGTTTGCAGGATTGTGCAGGCACCCAGGGCGGCTGGGCGGGGGGGATCCTCAGGGCTGCTGTGCTCCCCAGCCCCGCACCCTCCTGCCGCCCCTCGCCCCGAAGCTGCCGCCCGTCCTCGGTGCCGACCTTGCCGGGGCACGGCCCTGCTGAAAAGGGAACTCTCTGTAATGCAAGTTGTTGGGGTTTTATTTTTTTTCCCCCCTCTCGCTCACCGCCGTTTCTCCATCCCTGGCTACGCCGTCAGCGGGGGGGTGTCCAGCAGCCTGGAGCTTTGCAGGTTTGGCGCACGGCGGTGGTGCAGGTGCGCATCCCCAGCTGGTGACGGGTCGAGTGCGCGCGTGGGATCGGTCACTTCGCCTCTATCTGTGGGGGAAAGGGAGCAGGGAAACATCAGGCTCCCCTGCAAAAAGCCTCCCTCTAACCCCATCACCCTCTGGGCTCCAGGGAACCCCTTGGGTTTCGCCCTCGGACAGCAGACTGGGAGGGAGCAGGCAGAGCATCACACCCCAGCACGCTCCGGGAAGCAAGCGCGCGTGAAACCTGAATTCCTAGGGAGCGGCTGCATCCCCATGGCTCTGGGGATGTCCCTCCAGAGCCACCCCTGTGGTTTAAGGCATCAGTTCCCGCCCTGCACCCCCTCGAGCTGTTTCACATCACGCGCCTGGTGCCTGCACGCGGGGGGAGCGCGTTTCGGCGTGGGGCTTCTTTACGGGCTGTTGGCGTCGGCTGTGGGCTCTCTCCCGTCTGTTAGCCATGGGGCCAGATCCCGGCGGGATGGGGCCGGGGGTCGTGGGCACTGCTCCCACCGACACGCAGGGGGCCGGGGGGATTTTCAGGTGCTTTTTCAAGCATCTGGCAGTTGAATGTTTATGAAGTAGGAGAGCAAACCAAACACTGGGAATCAAAGGAAACCAAACCTGATACTTGCAGTTGCTAAAAGAGTCAGGAACCGGTTTCTTCCCCCCGGCCGTGGGGCAGGAGCAGCGTGTCCCCTGGGACAGCGGGGTGGGAGGCAGCGGAGAAACCCATCAGCCAGCTCCATCCCAGCAGGGCCAAGCCGGGCTGGTGTAACCTGGAGCCACGCTGATTTACGCCCCTGCTGCTGCTCCAGCCCCAAAATATTCATCTTCTTCAGCAGGATCCTGCTCCTAAGGTCTTTTTGGAAAATTCAGTGCTGTGTCTGCACGGGTCTGGTGCAAAGAAATAGCTGCTGCTCCCCTGCCTGCAGACGCCTGGGGCTCGGGGAGGGCTGCAGCCGCTGCTGCCAGGGGTATGGGTAAATCCCTGCGCCCAGATCCAGCCGGGAAAGGAGGAAACCTCCAGGCAACTGTTCCCAAATGGGCTCAGCATTTCAGAAACACCGGGAGCTCCGTGCCCCAGCCGGCAACTGCCTCGCCAGCAGCATCAGCGCAGGCAGCGCAGGAGGCCGGGGCTCGTGCAGCCAGAGTTTATTTCTTCAATCTCTGCATTTATTTATTTTGCTTTATTTTAATTATTTTTAATAGTTTCTCTGAGTGCTCCCTGGGGCTTTTTTTTTTTCTTATTTAGGGACTCAAGGAAAGCTGGAGCAGAAGGGAAATATTATCAGCCAAGCTGGGATTTCTACCACATGCAAGAGTTTTGTGGCAGGTCCTCCCCCGTGCCCATCACCACCCTCTACCCACACTCATACGCTGCCAAAGCCAAGAAAAGGGTTTTCTCCGGTCACTCAGCCCTGGGGAGCACAGCAGCCCGTCCTTTCCCTGGCCCGAATGGCTACCTCTGTGTGACCACCAAAGCTTTGCCAGTGACTTGCCTGTGTCCCTGCTCTGGGCCCACCAAGAGGACACCGGTAAGGACCTGCCCACCCATTGCAGGAGGCAGGGCAATGGGTAGTGCTGGTTTTATTCTTTTCTACAACAGAGAGAAGATCTCAAGCTCAAATATCCCATATTTACTGGTGCTGCAGGGTCCTCCAGGCTTCTCCATGCTGATGATTTCAGACCCATCCTGGTAATGCCCTGCTATCCCCAAGGCTGACGAGCCTCACCCCCCAGTGATACAGCATCACCGTTGCCTTCGGACACGGACCCCACGCTAAACCATCGCTGTCCCCCAAGGCTACTGGTCCACCTCCCCTGCTTGCCAAGCGGATCTTTCCCAAAGGCTTTCGGCATCACCTAGGGATGTGCCAGAAAGTCTCGAGCAGGGAATAGCTATTAAGGCTCCTTGTCTCTGGCAGCGTGGAGGACGGAGGGAAGCCCAGAGCTGCTCAGCAGCGGTACCCACGGCCCTGGCAGGGGCTGGGCACCAGGCTTGGCCGGGATGCCACATCTCAGTAGCCAGCACTCCCAGAGTTTCAGTGGATCCAGCACAAACCCTCGCATTACCTCTTGGTGGGCTTTCTGGCTCCAAAGCCGCAGGATTTCCAGCCCATCTGGGGAGCGGTTTGCTGGGATGAGTTTCAGACAGCACCCGTGAGCCTGCCCAGCTGCTGCTCCCCGGGGACGGCGGGGGAAGACGGGCAAATCTTCCCCGCACCAGAGGCACGGCTTTGGGCTGCTTGCACCAGCCCCAAAGGAGGCAATACCGAGAGTTTTGTGTGGCTCATCGTACCAAACATATGGGAAGCATCTTCAGGCCTGGGGGGTGGGATACATCCCTGGGCGGCTGCCAGGGTCTGCCTGGGAGGAATGTGCGGGCAGGCGCTGCCTGCAGTGGGGGCTTCCCTGGCCAAGCTGGCCAGGGCGAGCTGGCCTGGATGGCCAAGCTGTTGGGGCAAGCAGCTCCCAGCAGCTTTTTTCCCATGGGTTTGCACAGGCAGGACTCGCCATTCCCTTTGCCGAGCGCTTTCCCCCCACCTTCTATCTAAACAAACTGTCAAGCATTCAGCAGCTGCCTCTGCATGGGGCCAGCTCCACATGGGCAACACGAGCGAAGCGAGTCCCCCCTTCCTGGGGGCCAGGTAGGGCAGGGCCACCCCGACCCCCAGTCCCATGGACGGGGATGCCTCCGGAGCCACCTGGAAAGTTGAACCCTGGATAACCGGGAGTGGTTTGCAGGCACAGCACACTGCACTGAGGTGGTGTGGGGACCTGTGCCACCCCACATGGCACCCCCCACAGTTAGGGTCCCCCCTCCTCCCTCCAGCACTCCCTGGGGACCTCCGAAAGGCAGGGCTCCAATATAACCCAAGGGAGATGCCATGCTGGCGTATGCTGAGGAGCCCTCCAAACCTACGTGCGCTCCTACGCTGCAAAGCCCGCGCCCCCCCAACCTGCGAGGCAAAGACCGGCTGTACTGGGGTCCCCAAGCTGCTCCCCATGGGAGGCTGCCCGGGCTGAAGCGCTGCAGAGCAGGAGGCGAGGAGGGGCTCTGCCAGCTCCCCGGGAGCAGCTCGCCCCGCTCCAGCACAGCTCAAAGCCCAGGTGATGTTAAGGGGTAAAACACCCCGGTCTGAGCGGCCGCTGTGCTGCCAGTGGGGCTGGGCAGGGGCTAAGGCTGGGCAAACACAGGGGAAAACCTGGGGGGGCATCTCCCAGGCGGGCAGGGTCCCCCGCCGCCCCTCCCAGCCACCTCCGCTGGCCCAGTGCCTCCAGATGGGTCAGGACACGTTTTCCCTTCGATCACTCCAGGCCCCCAGTTAGGTGGGTTTTACTGCCGGCTCCTTCTGCTGGGTCTTTACATGAGCCCCCTGCCCCAGCGGGGTCTGCGGTGGGGCAAAGCTGCCGGGAAAACGCCTGCTCTTGTCACGCCGGAGCCAACGGGAGCTGGGAAAAGCAGCGGGTTGAGCCAGCGGCATTTCACCTGTCTGCCTCCTCCCCTCTCTCATGCGATGGAGAGGGAGCTGTACTACAGCCCTGCTGGGTGTCCCGGCCGGGTCCCTCCCTTTCCCCATGGCCTCCTCTCCCTCTCCCTCCCCGCAGCGGAGGGAATCTGGCCAAGGAGCCCAGATCTGACATCATCCTGCGAAAACAGAAGAGTTTCAACATGTACGATGGGAATGGTGCAAACGCAACCCATCTGTTGGAGCCTTGCAATGAGTTCCCATCCCGCTCCCAGCTCCCCATCCATCCTCCCGCCCGGGGCTGGGCAGCGCCGGGATGCGGGTCGCATTGCTGGGGCGGCACGGAGAAGGGGTTCAGTAAATCACTTTGCTAACAGGAGATGATGCTGCGGGGGCTCACGTGGGGACCGTGCCCTGGGGATGCTGTCAGGAGGACATGGGATGCTGGAGGCACTGCCAGCCCCAGTGCCTGCCAGCTGCCTGCCGGTGTAGGGACTGGGCTAACTGGGAGAGCCCCACAGTGGGCAGTGCTCCTGGGGACGGGGTGCCTGGGGAGCCCGTGGGTGTGGCACCCAGGGGGATGGGCCGGGTGGGGGTCCAGGCAGCCTGGCAGCTCTGCCTCCCCTCCTGCCGGGGGGACCAGACGGAGCAGGACGGGGAGGGGACAACAAACAGCACTGCAGAAAAATACATATCAACAATTTAATAAGACACCCCCCCCAAAATGTCTCCCAGCTGGGATTCATCAGGGAAAGCTTTCCAGGAGTAATAATAAGGAAAGCAGACCCCAGCCAGCACAATAGTACCTTCGTGCTGGCCGGGGCGAGGTGTGCTCCTGGGAAAGCAGGTTGAGCGGCCGAGCTCCCGCAGAGCAGGGACCAGCGGTGCCTCTCCAGCGAGGCAAGAGCTGCCGGGGCAGGGATCGCCCTGAAGAAGGGCTGGCTTGAAAAGCCACTTGCAGCCAGCCGGCACACGGGCTGTAGCCCTGCCGGCAGCCCCTCCGCTCAGAGCTGCCCCAGCGGGGCTGGGGGCTGGGGAACCTGCTCCCGATCCTTCCCGGGACTGGTGGTATTGAGCCTAAAAAGGGAATTGTTGGAGTCTTTACCAAAGAAGGAAGGTTGGCTGCACCACTGGCAGGCAGAGCCGGGGGGAGGGATGCCGCGGCACAGCCCACAGGTTTGGGGGTTCACTCCCCTGCTTGTCCCAGGCTCCCCTTGAATGCACGGGGGCAGATCCAGCCCAGGGGTGCTGCGGAGGCTGGTGCCGTGCACTGCCCTGCTCCGGGCTGCTGCAGGGCTGAGCCACCCGGATCCTGTGCACCCCGTGCAGCGGGTGTGGGGCGGCAGCAGGGGGGACGAGACCAGCAGTCCCCTCCGTAAATTCACCCCGTTCCTTCCCTGCCTGCGCCTGCAGGTGTTGAAGCAAGGTTCCTACGGGGGAAGGAGAAGGAGCCATACCCCAGCTTCCCACTCCTCCCAGGGCCTTCCTCCACCCTCCGTCCTCCACCCTCCATCCTCCATCTTCTATCAGGTTGCCCAGAGAGGTGGTAGATGTCCCATCCCTGGAAACATCCAAGGTCAGGTTGGACGGGGCTCTGAGCAACCTGATCTAGTTGAAGATGTCCCTGCTCATTGCAGGGGGTTGGACTAGATGACCTGTAAAGGTCCCTTCCCACCCAAACCGTTCTGTGATTCTGTGATCTTCCACCCTCCACCCTCCATGCTCCCTCCTCCAAGCCCCTTTGCAGCAGGTGGGGCAGCAGAGGAAAGCTCTGCCCTGGGGCATGCACAGACCTTCCACTGCCCCGCACCCCATGCAGGGGTCCTGGCCCCTCTCCCCAAGCCAGCAGATTTATTTCACACCTCCCTATCCCTCTGTCCTTGTCACCATCACCGACCGACTGAAGCTCAAATAGAGACGGGCAAAGCATCCTGTGGCTGGAGAGCTGTGCCACAAGGCCAAGCGCTGCCCTGAGCAGCGAGCACTGCTGCGGTGCAAGGTCCCAGCAAGGACCAGCCAAAGGCTCTGCCTGGGGCGAGGGCTCCCAAGCTATTTTATAATGAGGGATTGCAGTTCTTGATGGGCTACAGGTCAAATGCACGGTTATTAGAACTTAGTAAATGTGGTTTTAACAACCATCTGGCACTTCTTTTATATGCAATAACCATCCCATTACATCGAAATAAAATCCACATTTAAGGCACTTAATTGCGCAAGTGGCCTTTAGCTTTTTCTCTCTCATCTCATAAAAAAAAATCCTTCCCATTTCCATCTGTCACAGCAGAAGAGCATGGCTGCGGGTCTCCAGCCTCCTCTCGAGGTGCACGTGGGGTGCTTCAGCCCTGGGGGAAGGCATCGGGGCCGACCCAGCTCCCCACGGCCTCTTGGAGACTGCGGGGAACCCGGCCAGCTCCGGCGGCTTCCCCCAGGGCGGTGGTGGGGTCAGCCACCCTGCAGCCCCTCAGAGGGGTCCTCAGCATCCCTGGGGATTGCATGGTCATCTCCCGACATGGACTAGAGCAGGGCTAGAGCAAGGTCAGAGATTCATCTGATAGCTTGAACAGAAAAGAAATGCCATCTCACAAGGGATTTTGAGATAATCTTAGTCTGGCTTCGCTCCAGCCCTGGGCAAAAAATCTTCCCCTCAGCGCAGTTTCTCTCCATGAAGGGCAATGGGATGGGAAATGCCATCGCAGCTGGCCAAAATATGTCTTTTGGCTACTGCAAGCCGTAAGGTGATGCAAACCCAACTCAGCAAAACAAAAGCCCTTTCTGGGACAGAATATCGAAATCAGACGCTCTGATGCAGAACATTTTTCCCTTCCCCCAGGAAAGCTACAGCGGCAGGATTTTGCAACGCACTTCAGAGGAGCTTCATCTCCCAAGGGAAAATGGGAGAGAATAACCCAGTGCAAGGGGGCAGCCTCAGCACGGGAGATGCTCACGGCACGGCTGGGTGCCCGTATCCTCATCCCATCGTGCCCGTATCCTCATCCCATCGTACCCGTATCCTCATCCCATCATGCCCATCCACAATGGATGGGTGCCCGTATCCTCATCCCATCATGCCCGTATCCTCATCCCATCGTGCCCGTATCCTCATCCCATCGTGCCCATCCACGATGGACGAGTGCCTGTATCCTCAAACAGGTACCCATCCGTGCTGTGAGCATCTCCCACGTTGAGGTGGTCAAACATGTTCAGGCTCAATAATTGGGAGATTTCGGTGAGATTGGTGGTTTGGCACTGTTGAAACGGAGCTGATGGGCAGCACGTCTCGGCTGGGCTTCATAAAGCCACCGGCGAAGCCATCCCAAGCCCACCTTGGTGTCACCCAAAGAGGAGCCGACATCACATCACGGCTTTGGCACCGAGGGAGAAGCAAGGGCGGCTAGGCAGAGCAGGGAGCAGGCTGCCTTCTCGGCAGCGGCTTTCCCCATCTAAGCAGCTCCGCGGCTGTCGGGTCCTTGGTTTCCCCCAGCGAGCACAAGAGCCTTGTCCACGTTACACACAGCAAACACCCCAAAACGCGGGGAGAGCGGAGGGGCGGCAGGACCGGTGTGTAAGCGGGAGCTGCACTGGCTCCATGGGATCGTCCTCGGAAAGCAAAAAGCACAAGTTCCCAGTGCCCTCTGCAGGAGGAAGCACAGCCCTCGTCCCCAAATTGTGGGGCCTTCCAGGAGGGCAGTGAGCAGCGGGACGGGCGTCTGTCACACACGGCTTGCTCTGTGTCCCCTGTGGGACAGCCGAGCATGGGACCGGGACCTGGAGGCCCACCTGCCCGTCCCCGGGGGCTCGTGGGGAAGAAGCCATTTTGCACATTGACGTGTGCGTTGCTTCGCTGCGGGAACTTGGGGTCCCCGATAGCGTCGCTGTGGGCATTCCCAAGAGTCACCTGAAATAATCAACGGGGCAAATAGACGGTGCTATTTATTCCTAGGGGAAATCCAGCTTGGTTAACTGAGAGGTTTGGGTTTTGCACAGCAGAGCTGGGGCTTAACTTTACACTTGCTTTTTTGTCTCTTTTTTTGTTTGGTACTTAGGGAAAAACAAGGGGAAAAAAATGAAAAGATGGAAAATAAGGCTCCCCTAAAGCAGGGATCGCTGAAACAATCCCTTAAACCTCGCATGCCTCCATCGAGGTATCTGAGTGAGCAGCGTTGCACAGATTTACTTGCTCACTTGCAAACGCCCTTCCTGAAGCCTCGCTGCTGCCCCGGGGAGCTCCCTCCATCACCACGAACCCCGCACCAGGACCGAGGGCACCGCTGCCGGGGTCTCGCCGATGAAGCTCACGAGAAATGCCCGCTCCAGGCTGTCGGGGTCACCCACCCCCCCGGGGAAGCACGCAGCGGGGCACTGCCCTTTCTGCCCCTGCTTTGCTGGGAAGAGAAAGCTTTTCGGCAAGCAGCGGCCGAGGAGCTGGTGGCTTTGCCAGAGGCTGGCTGTGGCGGTCAGCTGTAATTAAGAGCAGGAGTTGCTGCGTGGGGTGACGGGAGAGGCTGACACCCGCTGCCGGTCACTTGGGGCTTGCAGAGGTCACCGCGTCCCGGGTGTATGAGCAGCCCCGCGCTGCTCGGTGGCCGTTCTGTTGAGTCCCAGGGGTTTGGGGGTTTGCTGGTGCCCCGGGAGACCACTGCCCTTCCCTCGGGGGTGTAAGCGCCTTCCCTCCACGGCTGCAGGGAAAGATGCTGAGGCACGTGGAGCTGGTGGGACAGCGGGGAAACGGTGCACCGGGGCTCTGAGACCAGCGGCCTGGGGAGCTGCCAAAGGGTGGGCTGGCACGGCACGGCACGGCACGGCACGGCACGGCACGCGGCCCATGGCACAGGAGGTATGGCACGGCAGGGCACGACGCAGCGTCAAACAGCGTGGCAGGACTTCGCGTGGGGCACGCCGTGGTGTGGTGTGGCACAGCATCACACAACGTGACACGGTGTGACACAGCACGCCATGGCGTGGCACCGCTTGGCATGGTAGCGTATGGTGTGATATAAAATGGCATGGCATGGCATGGCATGGCATGGCATGACATGGCATGGCATGACATGGCATGACATGACATGGCATGACATGACATGGCATGACATGACATGGCATGACATGACATGGCATAACATAACATAACATAACATAACATAACATAACATAACATAACATAACATGGCACGGGCACGGGCACGCGCACAGCACCCAAAGCGACTTTACGCCGCTTCCCCTTTAAGGCACCCTGGCGCGCTGAGCGCCTCGGGCGGCTCGACCAATCAGCGCAGCCCACATCCTCGCCAGGGGCCGCCCCCGCCCGCCGCCGAGGGCCGCCGGGAGGCCCGTACCACTCCAGTCACTCAGGGGAGCCGCCGCTGCCGCTTCTCGGGCGGCCCTGCCGCTGCCCGGTCTCCTCCCGCCCGTCCCGCGCGCTCTGCTGTTCTTCACAGTTTCTCGGTGTCCGTAGCGGGCGCCCGTGGGGCTGAGGCCCCCTCGCAAAATACGCTGTCCCCCCCCCCCGCCTCCCCCGTGGCGCGGGCGCGATGGTGCGGGCCGGGCCGGGCCGGGGCGGGGCGCGGGGCGGAAGCGGCGCCGTGGCCCAGGCGGCGGGCGGCATCATGGCGGCGCCGGGTGCGGCAGGGGCGGCGGTGGGGAGGGCGGCGCGGCGGGTGCGACCCTCGGGACGGCGGGGAAGGGCCGCGGGGTAACTCGCTTGTCTCTCCGCAGGCCGGCGGCTGCGTCTGGCGGCGGCCCTCAACCTCCTCCTCCTCCTCGCCGGTGCCCGGGCCCTGGCCCCCAGCCATCACCTCACCGCCCGCGACCTGGCCCGGCTGAGGGCGGCGCTGGAGCGGCCCTTCGCCGACCTGCAGGCCGCCTTCTACTCCATCGTGGGCCTCGGCAGCCTGGGGGTGCGGGTGGCGGACGAAAAGGTGAGCGGTTGAGGGCCCGGCGGGGCCGCCGGTGCTGCCGCTCCCCCAGCCCTCGCCCCGCGCTCCTCCGCCGCCGGCACCGGCTTTGCTGCGCGCCCGGGGCCGTGGGGCTCCGCGCAAGGACGTTTTGCCGTGCCGAGGGCCTGTAGGCGCAGCAGAGCAGCGAAAGATGAGGCGTGACGAGTTTCTCTGTCGTGCTCCCCTTTCACAGTGCCGTCGGGAAAATGTAAAGCATATGTGCGTTGTGTTCTTCGCAGCTCTCAGTGCAAGTCACTGCTAATGACTGACAGTCGGTACTTTAATAAATTGCATCTTTGGACGGTAACATGCCACGGGCTCTCTTAGACTTACTGGTGGTTTCAGGCTTGCTCCTCCGCAGCCTGTTGTGATATTACTGTAGCTATCAGTTTGCTTCACTGTTTTGTGAAAAAGATTTCTGCCTGTGGCACGTTTGCTTCATTGTCCTGTTAAATAGAGCTTTCCTTATTTCATTTCAGTTCCAACGCTGAATTCGGCCAGGTCATTTGATCTTGCTATTTTTGTATATAAAATATGTTCCCTTGTGTGCAGACTAGAAACAAAGGCTTGTGGTATCAGTGTGATGCTTACTGCCCTTTCCTGTCTTTAAGCATTTCTAGTTTAAACGTTGCTTACACGAGTGTACCTGCTTACGTGCATGTGCGTGCTTACCTGTGCACCTGAGCTGTAAAGATAAGTTTGTTTTTTCCTCGTAAATTCAGGTAATTCAGTGGTTCCAAACCATTTGGGCTTAGTTTCTCTTTGAGTGTTGTGCATTTGCACCACAAACTGCGAGGCTCCAGAAGGTGTTGTGGTTCACCACACTGCACACCTAGCTGTGGTCGGTTACTGGTCATCTGCGGGCTGGTCTGGGAATTGCTGCGTTCGTTTATGTCAGTGTGGCTGGGTTTTTTAATAGTTCCTAGTTTCGGCAATGATAATACAGCTGTTGCTTCTGCAGGTAAACAGTAATTATTTATTTGGTCCTTGAGGTTTGTGATGAGAGTTTTTTTCTGGACAGTGTACCTCTTCACGGGGTGAGACTTATTTAAAAGGTAGAGCTAGTAAAAATAATAGGTAGGCATAACACTTGAACATGTATCAGTATTCCTAGGTAACTGTGGCATTAAAATCCTGTCCTACTTGTAAAGGCCTGTTCTCCACATACATAAATCACTGGTCTTTGAGTATGAGCAGTTAAATTCTTGGTTATTTTCTGGTTAAAATGGAATCTTAATGGTCAATCTATCTAGTTGTCAGTTAGTAATAAACAGGCTACAGATTAATGAGCAGTCTTATTACTTGCCTTCATACTGTAGCTGCTTACCTGACTTTTCTTACTGAATGCTTTGAAATTCTATATTCTGCGTCCATTAATGATTGTGTGTGATATACAGCTGGGAAGGAAGCTCACCCACAGAATTTCAGCTCATCTGTTCTCTATCCTGGGAGATTTTCCCTACTAAATATATGTATGGGACTTTTATTTTGATAGGTTTTTAAATTATACTCAATTTAAACTTGAATTCTGGTTGCAGTTGAGTTTATGTGAAAATCGCTTGTCTTTTTTAGCAGGAACCACCTTTGTTTCTGTGCAGCACTTAGTAGAGTATGATCTGGGGTGTTCTAGGCTCTGCTGCATCACAAATATTACTAGGGATTTCGTTTGCCTTTTTTCAGTATAAAAATGCACAGCAGTGTACATGAAATTGTCTTAGAGTATCATTTAAATCTCCTCGCAGTGGCTTAAGTCAAGACTGTTGCTGTAAGTTAACTTCTGTTTCTTCACAGGCTGCATGCAATTTCATCAAATCTCACGTGGACTCCAGCAGTGTTGACTCCCTCTTCTACGCTGCACAGTCCATCCGGGTCCTGTCTGGCTGTGAGGTGAGTTGCAGCCCTGAGCTCTGAAGGCAGATGTTACCAAGGAAATATTTACCTTGATCTTTTTTTTGGTTTTATTTTATGCATAACTTCTACTTTCTTTTAGTGGGTAGGGCTCTCTTGTGTCTTAGGTAAATGACTTATGAAGTGTCTGGGAGTACTCTATACAAGGCAAAGCGTAAAGATACAAAGCAAGTATTGGTCCAGAGTAATTCTCAGGGGATATTTCTTCATTAAACATTGGTGGCTAAGAAGAAAGGAGCCAGCACATTTTAATAGAATTCACAGCAGCCGTGTCAATTAAAAACTCTTTGGGCGGATGACAAACTGTTTGGATGTAAACCTTGTGTTGAAACACTGCAATGATACAAATGCAGCCCACGCTTGCTGAATTGTGGGTGGGTTATCCAAGCCCCGTTTTTCATCAGGGCCCCTGGCTGCTGCACAATGATGTGATGCCAGATGAAAAGCAGTAGCGGGTTACCAAGATAAATCTGAATCGTGGATTATCCTGGCTAATTGATACTTGAGAGGAAAACTTAGGGATTTGACTAATTAAACTAAAAGGTAATGAATGATAAAGGGCTTTTTCCCAAAAGCTTATAGTAGTTCACTAACCAAATATGTTGCTCCAGGAATAAATCAGTGGTGACTAGAAGGCTTTGTTTTTTCAAGTGTGAATCAACGTGTTCCCTGTGTTCTTCCTCAGGTTACCATTTCAAATGAGACCAGGGAGCTGCTGCTTGCAGCTGTCAGTGAGGATTCTTCAGTCACCCAGATCTTCCACGCCGTTGGGGCCCTGAGTGGCTTTGGCCTTCCTTTAGCATCTCAGGAAGCACTGAGTGCTCTTACTGCTCGTCTTAGCAAAGAAGAAAATGTGCTGGCGTAAGTCTTTCAGATGGAAATGATTCACTGTTGCATGTTTATCCTCTAGGCAGTTGGATTTTGGAGCAAAGGGTACTTTAACACTTAATTTTTGTAATATAGATGCAGTAGAGTAGGTGCTGTGTTTTCATTTGATGTATTTGTCCAGTTCATTATTGTTCCTCTGGGGGAACAAAAAATATGGCTTTGGGCTATTTCCTGTGTGACTTTGCAAATGAGCGTATGTATTCAGTTTAGTTCAAGAGTAATGGTCAGTAAAGAGGACACATCCCAAAGAAGCCTCCTCTTTTTAAAAGATTCACAACAGATTTTTTACTTAATACCCAGCCATGGTTCTGTGTCATTTATGGTTGCAATACACTTGATGCTCTTACTCAGCCCTGTTGTTTGTAGGTTGGGATGCCTGCACTGTGAAGTGGAAAAAAAGGTGCCAGTAAGCAGAAGGAATCTTGGCATTTATCACCAAAGAATTAAGTAATTTTACTGTGAGAGAATAGAGATTTCCTTAAAAGCTAGGGAAGAAAGGGAAACTTTAAAACTTGCTTTGTTGACCAAAAAAATGGATTCCTGGAAGCCTCAGTAGCAAGTCTGGGGACCTGTGCTATGCAGTGATCAAAGTTTGGTTTCTTCTCTGCCTTTGAACCTATGAGTTTATTGCAGCGCTGATGTGGCTAAAGTGGTGTTCCTTAATGAATTCTAAGTTTCCATTAAATCACTTCAGATTCATTGCCTTGAGTCAACTGAATGCAGTAACAGCTGTTTCACACTTCATTCAGAATAGAAACTGTAGTTGCTTTGATTTGAATGATGCTTGGCTTTTAAGGAAGGAAAAATCATACAATTGTTTGGTTTTGTTTGTTGTTGTTTAAGAACCATCCAGGCTTTGGAGACGGCATCTTACTTGTCCCAGCAGGCAGATCTAAGTGGCATTGTTGAGGAGATAGAGGTAGGAACATGCTATGCTCTCTAATTATCCAGGAATTTGCTAGACCTCTGTAGTACTAAAAGATGTATTAATGTGAAACACAAAATGAAAAAGCAGCCTGGCTAATTCCTTGCCTGCATGATGTGGGTTGGCTTGGCTCTTCCTTTCAACCAGCTGTTTCTTTGGGACTCTTAACTGTTTCTCAGTGGACTGAGACAGAGAAAGTCATGACTTTTAAATATAATTAAATCCACTAAAGGCTGACAGTTTATTTTTCTTCCTGTTTCTAAATTACTATTACAAAATACCTCAGTAATCCTGTACAGGTACTCTTGATTACAGGCCTAACATCTGTGGGTCTACTAGAATGCAATTTAAATTTTAGTAACTCTTTCTGTCAGGATCTTGTTGCTCGCCTGGATGACTTGGGTGGAGTTTATCTGCAGTTTGAAGAAGGAATTGAGACTACTGCACTGTTTGTTGCTGCTGCCTATAAGCTATCGGACCACGTGGGTACGGAGCCAGCAATGAAGGAGGTCTGTATCTGCTTTTTCCTCCCTTGCACACTGTAGCTCACAAAAAGGGTCTGCCTAGTCCCTGTTGTGCAGTGCAAGAGGCCGGTATAACTGGGTAGACTTTCTACTGGAAAAAATAATGAGCACACTCACTGAAAAGGGACATCTCAGAGGGAATGCTAAGTAGCAGAATCTAGGAGGAAATTCCACCTTCAAGATCACAGGCTGAATTTGCTTTGGTTTTTTATTTTTCGAATGTACAGAAGGAAATTGCAAGTGAGGCCTAGTTTGTTTATTGAAACAAGCTGTTGAAAAAAACCCTCTTGTTTCAGAGTTTGGTCTGGTATTTGGCACTTGTGTAGCACTTTCCAGCATTTCAAAGTGTTTTGCAAATGTTATTTACTTGTGAGGAAACAGAGGCACCCTAGTTTGGGGTGCCCAAAAGGGAGACAGCATTAGTATCATACGCCTACGGGAATCCAGATGCAAAAACTTGTTGCCTAAAATGAAAGACTGGAAATTCCTTTAGAGCTTGATTAAGCTAGAAATCATTACTGCAAACTATCCACTCGGTATTTTTTTTTTTTCCACAACAAGTTAACTGAGTTAGATGTACTTTTGATTGAGAGTGGCAGCTCCCTAAAGCGCAAGCCAAAGTGGCAGGGTTGAGACAGAAGCCAGTGTAAGACATTTGAGTTCATTCCTGGCTCTCTTCCATGCTGCTGCCAAACAGGCTAATGCAAAGTAATTTTGATGTCATTTCTGAGGTGGTGATTCTGCTACACACAATTCAAACTGTCAGCGTCCAAATGATGTTTGAAAAAAAGGCCAATTAAGGAAAACTGTTTAGTGTTGTTTCAGAATTGTGCTGTCAGAACTGCTATTGTTGGGGCTTAAAGCTTTATCTCTTGTGAATGGTGAGAGTGCTTCCAGAATGCCACAAAACTCTCTTTAAAAATTAACATGTAGTATTTGGAAAAAATAGCTCCCCTTTTTTTTTCCCCCCACAATTTAAATGAGTGTCAGTTGGCAATTAAGGTCTGGAGCTATGCCATGACCTCCATATAAATGAAAAACACTGCAGGATTTGCACTATGTGGGAGTTTTTTGTAGCATCTGTCTGGATGCTTTCTCTAGTTATGTCATGTATGTTGGTGCTCATTAATACAAGTAGGAGGGTTAAAATTTGAGATGCAGTGGATTTCATTTAAAAGTGTTCTTTGTCTGTAGGTTACTAAATGGTATGCCTGTTGCTTTATTTGGGGTTGCCTTTGACTGTTCTCATTTCTGATTAGAATTTAGCCCACAATCCTTTGCTTGGATCAAAGTACAGGTAACCAAACCCTCTGTTTTCCAGACTAGCAGGGAGTAATGGAAGAATCTGAATAATATGGCATACCCTGTGGAGTGTGGCACAGATGCACTAGCCCTACAAAGTCAGACTGCAAAACCAGCTGGGGGACTCCATCCCACTCCTTCGGAGAGAACAAATTAGCTTTGGCACATCCCGGAGCCCGAGCTGGCTCTGTGCTCCTGGTGGTACTGCTTTAAAGCTAATCCTCTTAGCTTGAGGACACTGCTGAGCCTAAGGGGATAAGCCTGCATGGGCCTAGACTAGCTCCTTCCAGAGCCATTAGGATGCTTTGCATCACTGCTCTGTGGCCTTCCCAGCTTGGCAGGTAGCCAGGACATCTAGCCTAGTCCTTCTCCACTGTGTGAAGACAATTGTACGGCTCCTGGAGCCAAATTGTCTTTTTGCAGCTGCACGCAGTCTGGATAGTTGAGCTGACGGCATCTTCCATTCTGAAACACGTAGTTTGAAGAGGTAGATCCAAATTCTGGTTTTGCAAGTTTTCAGCACAATTACAGCGATTGTGGTTGGAACCTCCCAGCCAAGAATAAGAATGCTAATGTGACATTCAAAAGGTAGCTAATTTTGGGTTACCCCATAATTTGAGTTATTTTTAAAGCAAATGGGAAATTAAATGGTCTTTACGAATGATGTTTTTATTAATAACATTATCCTGAGCCAGTTTGCAATGTTGTGGTAAGCTGCTGGTGCTTATGTGATTTGCTTTTCGTCCTTCAGGATCAAATTATCCAGTTGATGAATGCAATTTTTAGCAAGAAAAACTTTGAGACACTCTCAGAGGCCTTCAGTGTTGCTTGTGCTGCGGGCTCTTTATCCCGGAACCGCTACCACCTGCCTGTCATTATTGTCCCTGATGGGCCTGCAGCTGTGTCTCACCATCAGCCCGTACTCAGGGTGAGTCCTTAGCCCCAAATCTTAACTCATCTTTAGTGCTGTAGATCTGGGCTTACTGAATGTGTCAGGTGATGTCTTTCATTTTTAGCTCCAGAACTCAGGTTCTAGTAGATCTGGGGTTTTAGTGCTTTTATGAGGGGATTCTTAGGAACCTCTGCTTACCCAGGGCTTACCAAGACACTACCTCGATAAGGCACTGCGTGAGAGTCAGCTTTGCTGATTACAAACTTCAGCTTTCCTGGTTATGTTAGAAACAACTAGGTGAATCCGGGATGCTGGGCAGGGGAAATTCTGGGTGTATAATGCAGAGGGGTAGCAAGTCGTCTGTGCTCCTGCATTCCTTCTGGGACAACGGGTTTCACAGAAATTCTTGTTTTTCTCTTGTAGCTACAAGTGACCGATGTTATGTCCCAGCCACTGACTCAAGCTTCTGTAAAGCTCGACTATGCCAAGTCTGCATCTAGCAAAGCCACTGTCCTTCAACAGACAGCATTTGCTCTGTCAGGGTAAGACTATAATCTTGTTTTTACAGTTTGTAAGGCAAACAGGTGTTGTTTAAACAATGTTGGACTTATTTTTCTTATGTGTTCTTCCGCCAGAGAGATGTTTGTACGATGGAAAATTCAAAATGCTGTAGTTGTGTTTGGTTGGTAACGGGTGACTGAGCGTGTTTGGTAGTGATGGTGAATTTCTGTTGCTTTTTCTTTTGATTGGGAGTGGGGAATTACAATGTTCTTCTGACTTTGGGAGCACTTTGAAGAATTCTTTTCCTGCTGCACTTAGCCATGTTAGTTTTGTGCTGCATTTGTCTGTTTGCCTGCTTAATCTAGCATATTTGGAGACTTCTTGGTAGCAAGATGTTATCTGTCTGTAGGCTGCTGTTAGCATCTTAGAGGGTACTTAAAACCTTGCTGTTTTTTTTACAGAGACGTCTTTGAGCTGAACGTCATGAATGTGAAACTTGCAAGTGGATATTATGATTTCTCTATCAGTGTTGATGGAGATAAGCGATTTATTGCTAACAAAGTTGAGGTGGGTATGCTTTTTGATGGCACTTTAATTCTGTGCCTGTTCACCGCAACAGCTTTTTATTTATACCCATTAAGGATGTTGCCAGTTGTATGGCATTTTTATCACATGTTTTTCTGTAATGCATTGGATTTTGACTCAGGATTATGACCAGTAACCAGATTAATATATGATCAAAAGAGATTTGTGTAAATTTCGAAACTGACTTCTCACTTAGATGCTGATCTGACAGCATATGAGCAAAGGCTAACAGGGGAAGTGTTTATATAGCAGCCCAAAGTAGCTATGCAAAAACGATTACTGAGAGTGTTAGTTCTTCAGAGCATTCCAGATTTGAGTCTGTAAATCTCAAGGCTTGGCTAGCAGTTGTCTGGTGATTGCCTGAGGTATGGAAGCTGAGCATTTGTTGTTGTCTGTTTATATAGGCTCTAGAGCCCTAGAGAAGGGTCAAGAGGGTCTTTTGGAGTCTCCTAACTGCATACATGGTGATGCTTTTGTAGTGGAGAAACAGTGACCAAAGCAAATGAAGTCTTCCTTTCATGTATACGTACCCCCTTTTTGGTGGCAAAAGCTGTTATACCACACCTTTCTGAAGAAGAGTTTTATATAAACACTCAGAGTTTTACTTTCCGCAAGTTTGTTACAGTGAGAAGAATGTAACCTCTGTGACTATTCATATAATCGCCGAAGTGTCAACAGCTGAGAATGCTCTTCTCTAGTGATGTCTATTCCCAGGGTTAGTTTTTGCCCTCAATCGCCTATTTAAGGAAAAAATTAGCTTTTAAAGTCTTCCAACATAGAACATAGTCAGCTTGGAGTGGAGGAAGATGCTTATTTACAACTGCTGACCTTTACTCTGTGTATCAAATTGATGTTGTCATTCTAGTAGTAATGGCACTTAGGAGTGTCAAAAGGGGATTGATTGGTTCTGCTTAAGCTCGCTGCTGGCACACAGAGGTACCGGTAGGAATGCATTAATGCTGGGGCAGCTTTGTGTGAACCGCTTCTAATAAGACACATTGTTATGGGGGAGGACTGCTGGGGGAACTGCTTTTTTTCCTTACTGTTATTAGCATTAATTGTCCTTAATGCACCATCGTTTTGACAGTAATGAGCTGAACCAGTGGATTATTACTCCAGGCAGAGACTACATTTCCTGGCATTAAAATATTTGAGAGATGTTTGTGTACTGTTCAGTTGGAGGGGCTGTGTGCAGCAGCTCTGAGTTGCCTTCACATAACTTTTTAAAAATTAATATTTCATTAGTGCATCTTTCTTTGCTCCCATCTTGGAACAAACTAAGGCTTTACTAAAGTTAGCCCGAGTAGTCTACATGTTCATTTTCAGGGGTAACCTCTGTCTTAAATTACACTTTTTGTTGTAAAGGAACTGCCAAGATTGTTGTGTTTGAAGTCTGACCTGAATAGTTTGATTTATGTTTTTACATATTTTTCCCACAGGTTCCCTGTGAATTATTTTTCACGGTGAGGGTGTGGGGCTGGTTCACATGAGCAAACCTGTAATAACAAATTGTAGTATATGATGAAAAATATCTTGGCAGTGAAACTTTAATTCTCCAGGGGAGCATTTGTAAGCTGCGAGAACAAATGTGCTAATTAAAAACTACAGACTGCAGTAACTGCTTATGTTTGAGAGAAGGATTGAAATCAGTCAAACCCACCGAGGTTCACTGCCTAAGATGTCTGTGGTTTGGGACTGGGGAGAGGGCAGGAAGTCATTTCTCTGCTTGGGGCTTATACTGCACTTAGCACAAAGGAGTGTGATAAATGGCAGGGCCTTATTGGCTGCCCTGCACTAAGTGATAAATGCTGCGACTCCGAAGGAAAGCTTGCTGAGCAAAGTGCAGGTCTGCAGGAATGCTTTGGCTTTTGCTTGCTGGTAATAAAATCAGCAGAAACCTGTTAGGCTTTAGGAGCCAACAGAGGCATAACTGGTTGCTGTCCGGAGACCTCTCTCATCTCAAATTGCTATCCAGTAAGCAGAAGTATATGTGCACATGCAGTTTTAAGTTGTATCGTATGTGATGTCATCTTTAATAGCTAGTTTCTGCTAGTTCAAAAGGAAAACTAGTTGAATCTGGATAGTTGGACTGTTTCATTAAAAACAGTTCTCCAAAGGGCAGCTAACTCCAGCATGACTGAGAAGCTGGTGTCTTCAGAGCTGGCTGCTTGTGCAGGGAGGAAGAGGATGGGTTAGCATTAGTGGCTGATGCAGGAGCTTTGCCAGAAGGTAAATTGCTGTAGATCCTTCTGTTCAGGTTAGATTCTGTCTTTGGCTTAGTGTAGGGCCCTCTCTGGGGAAGGGGACAGGAGAACTAAAGCTTCTGCAGTGAAGCTGACCATAATTAGTATATGTAGAGTGCTCCGAGTAATTTTCTATTGTGTTTTGTTGCAGCTGAAAGTAAAAGTTTCCACGGAAGTTGGGATTACTAATGTAGATCTTTCTACTGTGGATAAAGATCAGAGCATTGCGCCAAAAACAACCAGGTAAAACTAAGCGGTGTGTGTGATCCTTTAAGGGGCAACTCTGGCTCTAGACTGGAGGTCTTCTGAGCTTTACCTACTTCAGCTAAACCAGAGGAATCTTGTATTGGAATAACTTCAGAGTTATATCCATGCTGTTTCTCTTAAACCTGTGAGTTCATTGGGAGAATACTGATTATTTTTATAGGTGGTTTTCCTTAATACTGAAATAAGTACTAACAGAAGCCAGGCAACCTGAATCTTCTGTTCCTTCGTTGGCACCTCTCCATAGCGAAAGCAAGTTAAAAGAATTGTGTAATGTTTCTGGTATTATTGGGCTTCACTAGACATGCTCTAAAGCAACATGTACACTGTATTTGGGGGAGGTGGCTGTACTATTGCTAGGTGTACTTGAACTTAATGCCATTGGTTTTTTAACTGACATCAGTTAGAATGTAATGTATGGAATTTAACTTAGGTTGCGCAGCCTCACTGAGGCCCCTCTGTGTGTGTTGATACAGCCTTCCTGTGCTGAAGTTTGAGAGTCTGTTTTTTCTGTTCTGCTGCCACCACACCTTTGGTTGTAGCATAGCCTTAGCCAAATGGAATGTGGGGCATGGTATTAGCAAAAACTTCTTCTGGTGTTCCTGTGAACCTTACAACAAACAACTGTTTTACTTGACAATGGGCAAGGTATATAGCTCACAAATCCTACTAAAAAAAATCCATTCATTTCTTTTCATTAAACTTATGGTGGAAGAGAAAGACATGTTAGTTCACCTGACTTCTTGATAAAATAGCTCATCTCTGCTGAGTAGACTTCAGTACTGCTATAGGCAGACTTGCATGCCTTGGTTTCTTTGAACACCAGGCCTTCTCTTGGAAGATCACCTCAATTCTGTTTGGTTTTTTCCTCCTAGGGTAGCTTACCCAGCCAAAGCCAAGGGCTCATTCACTGCTGACAGCCATCAGAATTTTGCTTTATCCTTCCAGCTGATAGACGTGAACAGTGGAGCTGAACTCATCCCTCACCAGGTGAGGACAAATTTTTGTCATTACTGTGTCACCAAGATGTTCCATCTTGAAGCATCTGAGGTGACAGTTGCTCTCGAAAAGATTTCATAGGTTTTGAGAGGCCTTATGTTTCTGACGTGGACCGTGAAAGATTGCTGATCTTTGTCGATGGGGGGTGGATTCAGTTCATTTGTTTTGGCTGTATGTTACATGAAGCCTCTTCTGGCTCTGGTACTGTGTCTTACTTAACTCAACAAAATGAGTGCAGGTAGCCTGCACTGTAAATGCACACTTCTAATTTTTTAATATAGATTGTTTGCTGAAAAAGTCCTTGAATGTCTTTAAAAATCTTATTTTTTCTGTATAAAATAGAAAAAAAGGGGGAAAGAAACCCACAAAAACCGTATACGCATACATCCCTTTTGCCTGCTGTTCCATATATCCGATGTTACTCCACAGGGTATATTGCCCTGTACCCCAGGTGGGCCACTGGATGGCCTTGGTCCTGTGTTAATGTAGTTACTCAGAGACATAGAACTCTGCTGATTTGCAGGGATCCAGACACCCGGGCTCCCAGTTTATACTGCAACTTTTGTTAATGTTGTGCTTTTTGATTTGGGGGTAAATCTCTCATTTTGCTGGCATTTGTAAACATGCTATGAGATATTCCAGAACTGTTACAATCTTCCTTTCAGACTTTTGTCCGACTTCACAACCAAAAGACTGGCCAGGAGGTAGTGTTTGTTGCAGAACCAGATAGCAAGAACGTATACAAGTTTGAACTGGATACCTCTGAAAGGAAGACTGAATTTGACTCTGCCTCTGGTACCTACACTCTTTACTTGATAATTGGAGATGCCACTCTGGAAAATCCAATCCTGTGGAATGTGGTATGTAGCTGGAAGTGTGGTGATGTGGTTTTGAGTTTACTGGCAGTCTAACAGGAGGGCATGGTACAGGCTTGGGAGAAAAAAGCTCAAATGTTTTGTTCTTTTAGTGAACCGAATCCTTTTGGCCATTTATGGGCTCTGAGGTTTGCTATTCATTTTAAGTTTTTAAATAAGCATCAAAGCAAGACAGAAATGAACATTCATTTCATCATGTGGTGGGACAGAAACTTCAGAACATTTATGGGTTTGATTGTAATATCACAGTAAGCACTTCAAGGTTTAGTCTTTCTGTGCTTGCTATGCTGGAAATGGGTCCAAGTCTTAGTGATGGGTGAATGGCATTACTGCCTCTGTTTAGGAGAAATTGCTTCTTAAAAAATCTGGTGGCTTTTTCTTAGTTTCCTTTAAAAATCATGTCAATCATAGATTGACAAGTAAGGAAATAGGCCACAGTAATGTAATAGATTTTATAAAACTTTTAACACATTAAGATCAAACTTTCCTGAAGCTGCATGATTTCATTTCAGGCTGATGTTGTGATCAAATTCCCAGAAGAGGATGTGCCATCCACAGTCCAGTCCAAGAACCTCTTTGTTCCCAAGCCTGAAATCCAGGTACGGTGAAAACCAAAAACTAAGTGTGGAGATAGGGGGCTAGTCCTGCTAGTATTATTTGTTCTTATCATAATTTATTTTTGAAAACTCATCTCTCATTAAAAAGAATTAATACTGTGTAAGTCATGTAATTAAAGGAAGACCAGAGTTACTGCTTAATGGAAAGAAATTTGTTGCAGTCCTCTGGAGTATGAATAAATAAGCTGTGTCCCCTGTCTGTGGAGTGCGACTGGTGTCACTGGGAAGATTCAAACATGAAAATTTGACTAGGTAAGCACTACAGAAATCTCTCTGCTTCTGAAGATGTCTCTTGCTTCATTCCAGCCATCTGTGCTGATGACAAGCTAACAAGCGCTTCTGTGAGTGCAAGGAAAAGTTAACTGTGCAAGAGATCAAATGTGCAGAGACTGGAATAGACACTACTTTAAAGAGTCCATCTTTGCCTTAAGAGGAATGCTTATCATCCAAGGGAACATCTGGGAACAGCACCAGGGCTGCAGCTGGGGAGCAGAGAAGCTGCTCTGTTGGAATACTCCTACTTACGAGTTGGTTTTGTTTGTTTGCAGCACCTCTTCAGGGAACCTGAGAAGAGGCCTCCCACTGTGGTATCTAACACTTTCACAGCATTGATTCTTTCCCCCCTGCTTTTGCTGCTCATTCTGGTGAGTGAACTGGGCCACAGAAGAAGAAAAGTTTTTCCCACCCAGTCCAAGGTCACTTAGGAGGTTGGCCAGCTAAACTTCGTGTTAAAACTCTGCGTTAGTCATGACTAGCACGGCAGTGCTGCAGTCATAGCTAGCAAATGTCAGTGCAGAGCATTGGTCTGGTATTGTCTCCTATTTATATTCCTAAACTGGTTTGTTGTTTGGGGGTTTTTTTGAGTTTATAGTCAAAACAGAAAAACACTGCTGCCAAGTAGAAGTAGGTGGGTTGAGTTTCTTCAGTGTGCTTCTGGTAGGGATGTTCAATAACAGTGGGCAGATTAAGTTATAACTAACATTAGACTTCCACAGGAAAAAAAGCAGTGATTCTGTCTTGCACTTAATGTATCCATCGCAACATCTGTGTTACTTAATCCTATCAGATTGATTCCCATTTACGGACGTAATTGGTATTTGTGTGTCTGTAGTTGAAACATCTACTGCTACTCACTGTATCATCAGATCAGTGGTTTGAACTTAATGCAATACAAAATCTCGTCTAGGCAAGTTAAATTACTCCTTATTTGGAGGATGAAACTGATCTCTTGCTTGGCAGTAATTTCCCATTAGCTAGTCTCACTGAAAGCTGGCATTCAGATAGTCGTGTCCACTGGTCTCTGGAGTTCGCAATATACATGTTGATGACACTGTAATGAAAAATCTCATTGCTTCTGCTCCTGTTTTCCATCCTTCATGCCTTTCTCTTTTGTACTCTAAAAACTGAAATTGTTTTTATGAGCACACATCTTGTATCTATAGCTGTTCTTTTGCTGAGTCCAAAACTAGAACCTTACCTTTTTTTGTCTTTTTAATTAAAATTCATTCAGCTGGATAGAAATAGCAATGTTTATTTTTCTGGGAAATGTAGATTTGGAGCAATACCCTCTCATCAGTTTAAGAAAGATAACTGAGGAACTGCTTCTGGTCAGTCAGAAGCAGCAGGAGAAGTTTTCGCTAAAGGAGCTCAACGGTGCTGTCTTTAGCAAAATTACTACTCTGTCCTCTTGTAGTAGGAAACAAGTGCTTCTGTAGAGAATACACTGTATTCATTGAAGAACTTAAAGCAAAGATACTGAAGTTTAAAATAAAAGCTTGTGTTTACAAGGCTCTTGTAACTGGGGTTTTGTTTCTTTCCCTTTTAGTGGATAAAGATAGGTGCCAACATCTCCAACTTCAGCTTTGCTCCCAGCACCATTGTTTTTCACATGGGACATGCTGGTAAGTGTCAGAGGCTTTCTGCTTTGTTTGACCTTCTCACCTGGGAGTTACAGATGAGAGCACTGGTGGTTAATGGGCTTGCGGTCTATTAACTATAATGACATAATAGCATAACATTTGTTCTCTTGTTTTCATCTGCCTTCCTGCTTTTCATGATTGTTAATATGGTGATAAACCTGTTTGGCCATCAGCTTATAACAGTGGTCATTATCCGGGCTCCTCTCACGCACCATTTATCTGTACTTAATAGAACTTCTTATTTCCAGAGGTCACACTTTCTTTATTGCATGTTTATCCTTTGTAAGCAGGGAGTTTCTGTGGGGATTGAAGCCTGCAGGACTGCCATCTACATCTTTTCTTTAAAGCTCTTCCTGTGAAAGCTGCTCTTGTTCTTTGGCTGGACCAATTTTTTTCATCAGTTTTATTGTGCCCTTGGTTGCACGGTTATTTACTGTCTTCGTAGAATTTAAAAAACAGCAGGTTGAGGGAACATTGGATCCACTGTTTCCCAAGTGACAGTGTGTTGCTTAATCCAAGCCAGTTTCCCTGGAAGCTTTATAAAGCTGTAAGCTCCTACAAATGTGCAAAGGTCCTCTATTGAAATCCAGAGTATCCTCCTCCTTTTAATAGCCCTTAATGTCTATAATATGTCCATAATTCTGCCACAGGAGGGTTGGTTGCAAGCCATCAGTGTCACATTTTTCTTCAGTGTGGAGACCCAGACACCTTTTTCCCCTGGCAATGACATATAGTCTTTAGATCTGCCATTTCAGAGCTTCAGAGATGAGATAGAAACCAAACACTTAGGCCTGGCAGTACTACATAACAATTGTTCTGAGGATAACGAATCTTTGGTCTTTGAAATGCAATTTCAGCCATGGGCTCTGTCTTTTTTTCACAGCAATGTTGGGACTCATGTATGTCTACTGGACTCAGCTCAACATGTTCCAGACTCTGAAGTACTTGGCCATTTTGGGTGGCGTCACATTCCTGGCAGGCAACAGGATGCTGGCTCAGAAAGCAGTAAAACGGTAAGCCAGGGGTGGATGCGTTGGTGGGAGCCACTTTTAAAATCAGCGTGGAGATCACATTGATGCTATTGTGTGTCAGTAACTGATACAGTAATGAACGCTGCTTTTGGTTCTTGGACCTTGTGTGCAGGGATGGGCTGCTCGGTCCCACTTTCTTTCCTACTGACTGGGGCAATGAGCTGCTCTCGCTGAGATACAGCTAACTGCTCCTTCAGAGAGAGCGGTCCACATGGCCACTTGCTGAAGCGATCAGGCACACGGAGAAAGCAAAGGATGAAAGTACGTGTACTTTGACATGGGGAAACCCACATTTGGTGAGACACGTTCACTGACAAATTTGTTTTATTACATGATATATCAAGCTCTTAAAATATTGTTAGATAATGAAAGCGACTATAAATGCAGAAGAGACCCAACTCTTCTGTAGCTGTGCTTGTGAGATAAGTTTTAAGAGGAGGAAAGTAAGGTGGGGGTATCTTACTGCTGTCTTCCCCCACCTAAAGGGGGATTATAGAGAAAAGGGAAGCAGGTGTTTATCAGAGGTGTGCAGCAACAGACAAAGTGCAACACAGACAAGCAAAAACAGGGAAAATTCTGCTAAATGTTAGGGATACAACATTCATTTCCACACTGGCATTGGGCGGATTCTTCACACTTGTGTCTTCTGCCATGCAGTGTCTCGTGAATGTGCCATGGCTTAGGCAGCCTGCAGGCAGTTTGCTGACCTAAGCTTCCAATACAGTGCATTAATTAGGGGTCGAACCCTTCCCTCTCCTTCACTTCTGCCACACGGGGTTTCCGTGTGAGACTTAAGTTTTAGCTCTTTTGTGCTAATGTAGAGTTTGGCTCTGAAGATGAGGTTATTGACCTGCTTTGCCATCAAACCTGTGCTGTTTGTACCTTCCCCTTTTTGAGCCCCTAGGAGTTGTTTATCCTTGCATACCTATTTGCATAAATATCCCTGGGTTCTCACTTTTTTGATTACACTGTATTAAAACCAGGACAAGAGCTGTAAAAAACAAGAATATAATTTTCAGGGGTTTTGCATTGACTTGTTGTCTTTAAAACATCTTTACTTGCATGGCTGTAGCAGGGAGGATGATTATTGTAATCAACCCTTTCCATACCATCCTCCCAGCTTTCTCGGCCTTGCTCCCTTGGGTGTGCAGTTCTCTCCACTGAGGCACTTTCTCTTCTTAGCATGACAGTTCCTACTGGGATTTTGTTGCCAACAGGGCGATGTTATGTCATTTAATAATATTTCCTTTTTAATTTAAAGAGTAATGATAAAATCATTATTAATTACAGATTGCCTAGGATACAGGTTTGGGGAAAAAGAATACAATGAACCTCACTTCTAAGTGTCTTCGCTCAACCAGGGCTTCTGTTAGCACATAAATGCAGGTGCTTGGTTCCTACTTCAAAACACTGCAGGGGGTGTCTGTATGCTTTTTCACTGTAAATGACATGAAGCTGCAACTACAATGGCAAATTTGAAAGTAAAACTTCTACCTTAGGCTAAAGTTAAACCCTTTGTACATGACTTTAAAGTTCAAAAAGACATCTTTTTGTTAACGTGCTGCTAGCCTGTCTCAGATGAAGTGCAGTGATAATTAACTGGATTGCACTTTGAGGCAGAGCTGCTGTTCCACTATGGAGACCGCTGGCGGGGGTGGGAAGGGGGACTGTATAAACCATCTTTTTACAGAAGTTACCAGAAGGCCTGGTTTTGCTTTTTGCATTTCTGTCGCTGGCTCTGGTTCCTGGAGCAGGGCTGCTTTCCTCCTTCTTATCTTCTCTGAACCTTTCTTACTCTCTCCTTTTGGCAGGATCGCTGCAGAGCAGAGCAGTAGGTTGGCAAAGTATAGAACACTGCGGTAAAAGGGGGTTTTGCTAGTGACCAGCTCTTCTAGAAGTAAGGGCCTTTTTGGAATTTGCCTTTCCTGGGCATGCTGCCTGTTTTCTTTCACATCATCGCTCACTCCTTGTACAAAAAGATATCTGAGCTGAAGCTGCTTCCTTCCAACATCGCTTATTGGACTTTAAATCAGTCCTTGGGTGTCCTTGGCTACAGCTGGGTTTGCATATTAGCAGTACGTGTCCTCTGAGACTAAATTGCCTTTGTGTGATTTCCTTCATCATCTGTCTGTATGGTAATCTGTGCACATGTGAATATGCTGTCTTGGGCACCAAGCAGCTATCAGGTGATGAAATAAACCTAGTTTAAGCAGTATTGTTCCTGTAAATAAATTATTAGTGATGTCAGCTGGAGGAGAACATGATGAATATGGCTGATACCTGGGCTGTTCCCATCCTGCTGTTGGTGCTCCCTATCCCATCTGCAGTATTCTAGTTATTCAGCTGCCAGGCACTCTGACTGCTGAATTATGTCCTCACTTGGGGTGGCAAGAGCTCTGTGTGCAGCAGAGCCACGTCAGCACCACCTCATTCAGCTGAGAACACCACCCAATCCGGGGGTCACCCTCCTATTAGACTGAACTGGTCACAATGGCCCTGTCAGTGGCAGCAGCAGCAGCAGCCCCCTCCATTCGATCGATACAATCATCTGACAGGTGTCCATTGTCATGTACCAGTGCAAAGCCCTTCGTTTCCTTTCATGCTGAGCAGGTAAGGTCCCAGTTTGCTATATCCACAGTGGCACAGGAGGCAGGACTGCCTGCCGGTCTGCATGCTGCCCGACTCTGAATGTGTATGTGTGGCTTCATTTCTCAGTCAATGCACTATTTTATTTGGGGAAAGGAGAGAGCATCTGGGACAAGTCCTGTGATGGGACTGAAATCACAGTGTGTTGCGCTGGTACATCTCATGATCGTCTGCTTTCTCTCTTGTTCATAGTCAGTGCTCCAGGCACACACACACACACACACACAGTGCATTGAACAGAGCTCAGTTTTAGCGTGGGCAGCTGTGTCGCAGAAACAATGTCTTGCAAAGACATTGCAAAGGCTTGCAAAGGTTCCTGTCTGCAGATCAGATAGTATGGAGGATGGTTTCATGAAAATTACCTATGGAGAATTTGGCATTGTGTCCCATAGAAAAACACCCTCTTACTATCTCTTCTCTCCCTGGAGTGTTCTGAGGTATTCGAGCACAGAACAAGCTATGACAAGTAACTGGAGAGGAACTGGAGATGATTGTCGCTTGTTCTGGTAGATAAATGCTGGCTGCACCCTGGCTGTGCTTGCTGGTGCTATTCTGGTCCCTGGACGCTTCTTTACCATAGCTTTGGGCCAGTGGTTTTCAGCTTTTTAGTGGCCTGTTAACAAATGTGTAACAAGCGTGTTCCCCACAGCTTGCATGTTTTCTGTTTCTTAGCCTGGCATTTTAACTCCTTAATTCCTCATGGGCTGTGAGTAATCCTGGAAGACCTTGCAAATAACTTATTATCCACAAACCGTAAGTTAGGTTTTGCTGCCATGTGCAGTCACAAGCATTTTTCCTTATTGCTGCCCAGATATGTCAGTTAAGACTGTATTGTTACCAACTTCTAGGGCTGGACTGTCAAGTGCTCAGCATCCATAGCTATGCCTGTGTCTGGCATCTTGAAGGGAAAAGGACCCCAAAAAGATGGGTCTGCTGTGCCCACGTTGGATTACTTCATCCTGGGGACATGAAGATCTTTTCTTTGTGTTTACATGGACCAACTGATTCCAAGTGGATAGATTGGTCCTGTTTAAAGTAGAAAAGCAGTTAAGGTACCCGCAGACTTTGCATTCAGCCCTGCTTTTTTGTTTAGTTCTGTATTTTACAAGGCTCATTCATCCCTTTTGCACCAGAAATTAACCTTCATTTTGTCTGACCATTTCCATCCTCCTTGAATTCAGTCCTCCATTCCATTGCAGTACTGGTTTTATCACTCCAATAAGTTTCCTTTGAGAAGCTTATCTGACAAGCTTCCTTTGAGAGAGAATGAGGGGTCTGGGGACACTTCTACTGTGCGAGGAAGTGCTTTGTTGCCTGGAAGAGTTAATTTTTTGGATTTTTCTTTCCAGGATACACTAGTACCAGAAGAATGGAAGAAATGGGGAAAAACAAAGCAAATGCCTTCAGAACAGAAGTGAATAAATAACTGGAAGACCAGAAGGAGGAAGGCAGAAGCAGATTTTTTTTATATATTAAGTCAAAAGGGTGCCAGTTATACTTTTTTAAAAATCTGATTTTCATCGTTGTGTTCATGCTACTTGTGTGCTTTTCATAGGAATCTGGAAAATCCTTTCTTCCCTGGATCCTCCTCCCTTTTTCTCCCAGGACGTTTGAATTTCCTTTAGAAAAAGAGGAAAAAGAAAATACAGTTCTGCTTTTCCCCAGGTGCCCTCTCCTCGTCCTAAATGGTTGTGAATAAAGAGGAAAGAATGGTCCTGAATTTTGTTTTTTGGCTGTCTCAGAGGCTGTGATTGGAAGTTGGGCTCACATGAGAGTGAAAAGAGCTTTTTCTGCTGGGTAATTTTGTGTATGAGTCATTGCTGTGTGAAGCTTCCTGTTCTTTCATGTCCTTTCCCAGAGGGACATGTTTATTGGGGGGGACTTCCCACCCCTGCCTGTCCCTTGTGTGACGCTGTCATCCGCATTTCTCCACTAATGGCTGTTCTCTCTGGCTTCAGGATGGCGCCGGGCTGGGCTGGGCTGAGTTGCCCTGGGCCCTCGGGGCTCAGACAGGAGGAGTCCTCGGGGCCTGGCCCTTGCGGGGATCCAGCTGCGGTGCTGGCGTGCCTGGTGTGTCTGACCCTGGCAGGTTTGGTGGGTCCCTTGAGTGGGTTCACTTTCTTTCCAGCCTCTGAAAGTAACCTTTTCACTCCAAATACAAGTTTGATTGAGGTTATTGTCTCTGTTCTTCTATGAAACCGAACGCCAGGAATCTGCTGATTGCCACGTGGCCACGTTTGAGTGACGTGAGCTCTAACTTCTCAATTACTACCTTCAAGACCACTAAGCAGTGTTGAGGCAGCAGACTTGGGCTTTATTGAAGGACACACTGGTAGTAATGACCAAAGGCCAAAATCTCCTCCTGATGAGTGACTTCCACATGGGAAACTTAACAGTTGCTCCCTCCCCTGCATCTGTGTGTTGGCTCCTGTTTGTCCTGTGTCAGACTAGTTTCTTTAAAGGCCTTTTGGCAAAGGAACTTTATCAAATGTCTTTTGGAGATCCAAGAAAATTATATCAACCAGCAAGCATGTGGATAAAGGGTGTGGAGCTGAATCCTCCAAAGAACTTCACATGTGTGAGACATGACTCCACTTTATAAAAGCCATCTTGCCTCTTCCCCACTGCAGTTGTTCACACTTAGCTCACTGTTTCTGTTCTTTGTAATAGTTCCTACCGTGAACATTATACTGGACGCCATAGAGGTTTAATGAACTCCTTTAACCTCCTGTGCACTCCCTTCAAAAACCTGATCTCATGCTGCATTAAAGTCCTCTGGGTCTAAAGGAGTTTTAAGCAAGAAATAGTTAAGCTACTTTTTGTAGTGTTTTACCCTGGCATTCCTTTTCACCCTGGTGCGTTCTTTTTGAGCCTCATATTTTGTTATTGCTCACTCATCAGCTTTGGTTTATAACTTATTTTTTGACTGATGCTTCATGCTAGGACAGATCCTCTAGTGCTTTCCCTGTAGAGCTCTGGCACATTATCCAAGGAGAGCACAGATCCAGAAAGAAAATCATGGAGTGCTACTGTGGTGTGTCTTCTCTAAGCTGTGCGTGTTGCTATTGATTTTCTACCTCCTTGGCTATGTGTTAGGAAAGGTGGTTTTTATTCTTTTGGCCTTTTATTCCTTAGACATTTTCTGGTTTGCTTTATTTGTTTCTATATTTAATCTCGCAGAGTTTGAGCATTTGTTTCCTCATTTTGATGCAAGCTGAACTTTCAAAGCAGTCCCTTTTATTCCAAATAGCTGCACTCACCCAGCTGTTTAATCATACAGACTTGGGCTTTTCCAAAGTGTTTTTGATAGGTCTTTTGATTTTATTTGGAGTATCCAATCTAGTGTTTGCATTTAGCTTTTACGCCACTTAAGAGAATTTTAATTTTTTTTGCCACCATGTTTACTTACTACTTTAGAAAGCTGATTCTTTTTTGTAATTCCTTTCCTCAGAGCAAGTAAGTCCTAATGGCTACAGAACAGGTTTACAAACACATTTGGAACCAGGCCTACTGAGGTTGTTTTTTCTTTTGCGGGTTCTCTGTCCAGCTGCACTGTGAAGCAGAAGGATGGCTTAGGTCTGACTGTGCAGGCAGCCTGCCTGCGGAAGGGTAACAGATTACCCGTTAGTGCACTTGCTGCTGTCACAGCTTCACTGATCTGCCTCGCCATCCGCTCATTGCTTCCCATCCTGCTGAGCAGTGAGTAATATTTTCATAGCGCTGGAATTGTACAACTTGAACAGAGAGAATGTAATCTATAGGGATTTGGTGCAAGTATGGATTCATTTCCATGCATGCTGAAGCCTGCTGTCCTAAAACGTGGTCACCTGAGGAAGAATGAGATGGTATCTACTGCAGACTATCAAGGGATTGTTCAGGTACAAGGAGGGATGATTTCGGAGGCCTTACTATACATCTGCATGCCATTGTATTTCCAGCCTGGTCTTGAGTTACTGGTGCTGGACCTGGTGCCTTCGTTAGCACAGCTCCCAGTCATCCTCAGTGCACTTGACCACTGTCTTTGAGTGACATCTTCCATTCTGGGCCCAGAATCAAGAAACTAACGTCTCAACAGACAAAGAGCCGTCTTGACCTGCTGTTGGACAGGTTTATTTAGAACAACTTTTATTTCGTGCTAATGATGGGAAAGCAGACCCCATCCTGATGTTATTTACATTTCTGAAGACATAATTATTACACAAACAATAGGAGAATTGGGGTGACAGGGAAGGAAGTAGCTGTGTGAGATCACTGGGTTAATAACTTACTACTTTGAAAACATTTACAGTTGTAACCCTGGCCACAGTGGAGTTCAGTGCCACTGGATGGCACATTGAATTAAAACAGTGACAGCCCAATCTGATGCACAGGGACCTCCTTTAATTCTTGCAGAGCAGAGCTGTAGCTTCAGCTTGAACACCTCAAGGCTGAGCAGGAACTGTAGCTGAGCTTTTTAGAGTTCAGTTTTGCTGCCAGGGCTCTGTATCAAGGAGCTAGACAGCAGCAGCCCACAGCGGCGTTTCTAATGGGTGGTAGACGTGTGGATTCACGTCTTACCTCGCCCTGATCCAAGCTGCGTGTGTGGTTGTGCCATCAGCATCTATTTAGAGGAGGCTGTAATCAATTCACTAAGTTGCCTAAAGGTGCCTTTTGGTGGCCTCATGTTTATTAATCAGGCCCTCAAACAGAATGATGACTTGGCAGAAATTTTGCTATGCTTCGTGATTTGAAAGCCTTAATTAGTAGACAATATGTCCCCAGGATTACAAGTGTACTGGTTGTTTTAGTCTTTGTATGTAAAGCAGCCTGAGGTTAAACCACGGAGGTATTTTTTTTTTTCTGATTTAGTACACAGACCAGTATTTAGAGAGGGGAGTTAAATTGTAAAGACTGAAGTAAATTAAGTAGTGCATCAGAACTGCATTCCTTTGAACAGATCTGAGGAGTGTATGCATCAGTTTCCAGCTGGTCACATCCAGGAATGTCTTCATTGCTGTGAAGGGCTTACTGTACAGTTAGATCCACGAGCTCTGAATTATTCTAGACAGAAGCAGGAGGAAAAGAGAATTATGAGAAAAATAGGTGAGCGTACACAGAAGTTTTTTCATTCTCTGGAGGTTCTTCCCGGCTGACCTTATTTGTGGAAAGGTAACCAAGTCAAGTGTGGCAAGAGAGATGCTGAAATGCCATGCTCTCCCAGCTGAATCCATAGGCACGATTTATGTAAAGTTCTGATCTTCCCCCCCTGCCTCCCCAGCCCCCTTTTTGTTTAGTATGCACATGAGTCCCTCCATACCCCTTTGTATTGTGCTGGCTAGGGTTGGACAGGCTTAATTTCTATGGGACAGAGGAGTAAGATGAGGTTGCTTCAAAGGGGACGACTGACATTTGTATGAATGAAGGTATTCCCAAGGATGGACTGTCTGCTCGCTCTTGGTCCCCCGGGGCTGGCAAGATTTAGAGTGTAATTCAAGTTCCAGGTGACTACTTTCAGGAGTGAGGGGTACAGAAAACAGTAAGACTTCTCTCCTATTCAGTGCAGGGAAAACCTGAAATGCCCCAGGGATCTAGAGGCAGGTTCTGCTCCTGGGGGAAGACTTTTGTCTGCCTTTAGCCTAGCTTAGACACTCGGGTGCACAGTCTCAGACAGCTTTACAAGGCTGCTCTTGGTTGCTGCAAGCCTGTTCCCAGACATCCACATGCCACTTCACAACACTCATGGTCTGTCTGTTCAGACTAATGGGACTTTAGGTACTTGACAAAATTGATTGGGACATTTTTTTTCCCCCTTAAATTGCAGCAAGCGCCCTTTTTCAGGGACAGCAGTGGGAGTTGGCTTTGCTGAAGGAGAGCCTTCAAACTGCTTGAGCAGTGCAGCAGCAGTGTGTTATGTACATAATTGAGCATGGAATGGTACTCACCAGAGTATGGGGAGATGAAAAAGGGAGAAATATTTACATGAGTTTAGCCAAGGTGCTGGGAAAGCCTTCTAACCGACTGCTGTTGATGTCCTGAGGCCTGTGAAAGAAGAGAACAGGGCAGTGATGGCATAATTGGGATTGAGAGAGAAATTCTTTATTCCACTGCTATTTTACTAAATTATGAGGGTGAGAAGACAGCACGGTGATGTGCTAGTGTGTGTGGTGCGGGCTGGCTCAGGACAGGCTGTTCCTTATCTGCACCCTACTTGCCCACGTAAGGGAAGGACTGGGTTATGGGGTCAGGTACGAGCTTTATTCTTTCTCTGAGTGTATCTGAAAGATGACACTTAATCCAGTAGCTTCACATCTGGAAGCCAGACAGCAATAAGGACGTTGTCTTATTCCTGCAGTGAGCAGATAATGAACTGATTCCCACCTACCTTTGATTCTGCAGAATGGCTCCCAGGAAGTCCCGTAGTACCATCTGTTGGTGGTAGCGGCTGTCCATCAGGATGCTGTCGGACTGGCGCCTTGTCAGAAATTCGTGCATCCCTTCTCCTGGGCTGCTCTCGCTGCTTCTGTTGTGCAAAGATGAGAAACATCTTTGTTTCAGAGATGCTTTTTAGTCACTCGCTCAAAGTTTAGCTCAGGCTGAGCAGCACGGCAAGGGAACATGCTGGGTTTGAGCCTGGGGCCATTCTGCTTAATTTCAGTAAGAAATTGGTCAGCTGTAGTTGTTCCTGTGTTAGGAGAGGGATTGCAGCTGGCTTGCATCTGACTAGTTGGTCTTATTTAGTGGCAGTCACTGATCTATCTAGCCAAAGCTACCCGAGTGGTAGTGGAGAGGCTGCTTTCTGCATTCAAACCAGGCCAGGGATAACTGTTTCCTACCAGTGAATGATCATTGCAACTATTATTTGCAAATATTATTGCTTGTTGATATTATGGTAGAGCTCTCGGCTGATCTGACACTGATAGCCTCAGAGGAAAAGATTAATTAGGCTGCTCAATGATAGTTGTGATTAGGGGGATCCGAGACAGAGGGATGCAGGATGCCCTTTGGGATGTGGAAGAGCAGGAGGGAGTGCTTCTGTTGCAGTGGAAGGCAGCTATTTTTGCTGCATGCATGAAAGAAACTGCCCAGTGTAATAAGCAGAACATTAGCCCTAGGACAGCAAAGCGCTGTGGCTTACCCAAGCCGCTTGCCAATGATGGTCTGTAAGAATTTGCGGGCGGAAATCTGCCCCAGGAATTTCCGGTAGTTGTCGGTGAATATGGCATCAGCATGCCGCTGCATCCTAGGGGTGAAAGACAAGCACAGGGTGTGCTCTCTGAGATAGCAATGAACCTTCTAGGTAAGAAACGGGTGTTTCAGCTGTCAAAATACACCAGATGTAGCACTGCTGAGATCAGGGGCAGGTAACTGTAGCAAACATCTTTTGGTATTGGTCTGCGTTAGTGTTGGAGGGTAAAAGGATTTGAGGGAGCTCAGTCCTGACAGGGAGGCAGCAGGCAAAATAAGACGTCTGTTGATCAGTATCCACACTAAAACAAGCAAGGAGAAGTGCCTGCAAACCAAAGGTGAGGTCAGAGAACCAGTGGAAAGGAGGAGAACCATAGGCTGGGAGAGGGCAGAGCTGGGTCTGGGACGTTCCTGTGCTCTAGGGCAGCACTGTCGCTTCCTGGGAGGGCTGTGTCTGGGACAGGGTGGCAGGAGCCTCCAGCAGGTCTCCAGCCTGTGGTTAGACCCAGGCTCCCAAAAATCCACAGGTAAGAGAAGCACAAGCCACTTGGCTGGTCTCCACTGTTTTAAGTCCTCTGTGCTTCAGACAGAAATAACCATCCTCCATCTCCTGGCGGGGGTGGAAAGGAGAGGCTCTAACAACCGTACAGATGGATTCCCAGAGCTCAGTGGAAAATTACGTTCCCTGAAGGAGTGCTGGGCCTGTGACCCTGCCCTTGTCAGTACATCCCTGCTGCTGGGGGACAGCAGGACGTGGCTCTGGACACGGGTGATGGTGAGAGCTGGCACGGTCCCAGCCTTCTGCTCTGGTTGCAGGGCTCAGATGGGTTCTCCCCCTGGAGCCTGGACTTTGTGGTGCTGGTGGGACTAAGTGACCTGCCGGTCTGCTCCTGGGCTGGGGGAAGATTGTAACCAGCGTACTCTTGCTGCAGCGGGGCTGAGAGGTGAGGTACAAACCTTTTCTCAGTGGGGTCTGTTAACAAACCCTCCTCCTCCTGTTCCTCTGCCGAGGGATTATGGCTCTGCAGTGGGCTGCTGCGCTGCAGCTGGAAGTTCACGGCCTTGCCAGCAACTGGCCCGGGACTGTACCTGCAAGACAAACCCAAGGTACACTGTGAGACAAGCTCAACTGCCAGTCAGTTGTCTTGACCACTACCTGTTCTCCTGCTTTTTCTTTCTCCTTCTGCCATCCTCATCTCATCAGTAACACAAGTGTTGTCCGGCACTCTCCCCAGTAGAAACTGCCCTGAAGCTATTTCAGCAGTGAAAAGATGGTTGATAGAGATGCCCCAAACACACTTCCCCCCTCGCTGAGCTCCCAGCATCCTTGAGCAAAATTCCAGCGATTCTGGTATCGTTATGCCATGGCTTTGGCACAAGGCTAAAGCATTTTCTATGGGACATTGCAAATCCACATTATAGAACCCAATGCTCAATTTTGTGCTTCCATCGATTTGTAGTGGTAGGAAGTATGATTAGAATTTCTAACAGTCGATGAGAAAATACTTGAAATATTAATAGGCAGCTGTTGAGTTCATGTACTAGAATATCTGCAGTTCCGATTTCAGTGCAGGTGGCCTGCAGGCACAAATTTTAATCAGTGATGGAGCTGGAGGTGCCGGCTGCTCTGAAGATTGCCAGATTTCCCTTTATAGGACCCAGCATTCAATTCCAAAACCAACTGCTTGGGCTGAAATATTCCATGCCAGGTGCCTGCCTTCTTTGGAAACCGCCCCTAGGCTAGCAGTGTTCCCAAAAAATTAAGCCAGGGTAAAGAAATGGGTTTACCAATGCACATACAGTTCATCTGGCTTTCAGAAGTGCTGGCAACCTTAATTTGGCACGTGCTTATTTTGCACAAGGTCAGAGATGAGGCAGGGAGTGACAGCGTGGATAAAACACTCAGCAGCTTACCTGAGAGCTGGGTAGAGAGGAGAGGAGATGGAGCACGTGACTAAATGCAGGAACAGGAGCAGGGTGGCCTTATCCAGCATCTTCCTCCCTTTGGGGTCACCTGAAACGCAGAGCAGTCTGAGTCAGCGGCAGTGCGATGCTCAGGGCCAGGAGGGTAGGCCAAGTGCCACCTTTGTGTTCTCAGGCCCCCTGCTCACTTATTGGCGTGAAGGGACTGGAATTGTGCCTCCGTGTCTGTGGTTATGGTGCTTCCCAGTGCAGAGATGTCTTGACGTGGCAAAGTCTTTGCTAAGGCGGGCAATTCCTGGAGTCAGTGGCTGTGTGTGACCCCTCGGGGAGCTGGTGCCTCCCTTGGGTCGGGAGGCAGGGCTGATCAGCAGGGTTCCATGCTGTGGGACCCCCTTATTGACCTGTCCCCCCGCTGTGGTTGAAGGAGAGCTCTCAGGCTGGGGTGAGCCCCAGGGACCACTGCACAGGCTGTAAATACCAGTATAAGAGCACCTGGAAGCTGGAGGGCAGCAGTTAGTAGGGACTGCCAAAAGCAACGGCACCGTCTGCATGGGACCATCTGTGACCGGCCTCTGGGACCTCTCCTGCCCTCCGCTCTCCTGGGAACGTGTGTCTGCTCACATGGCTGTGTGGCACGGGTCCGTGCATAACAGCCGACTGGCCTGCCTTGCTGCCTGTCCAGAGATCGGGGAGAAACGGGGAAATCCAAATAAAATTCCTGGGCAGAGGGGTAATATTGGCCCAGAGGTAACCCTGGCAAACCCGTTCACTGGAGGCAACAGTGCTGAGCTTGTTTAGCCTAAACAAAATGCAGGCTGCTCCTGTAGTCAGTGTGCTTGGGGAGAGGGGGGACTGTACAGAAATACGTCCCTTCGGGAGAGCTGAACTGCTGCTGTGTCGAGAGGAGACCCCTGTGCAGCTCTGAGCACCCGCTTCGGTGGAAGGTGAGGCGGACTTGAGCCGTGTGCGTGTGCCCTCCGACAGACGGCTGCGGTGCTTCGCGTCCTGCGGCTGGCTGAAGTGCTGCGAATGACTCAGGACAGAGTCGTCTGAGGTCGCACACCCTCAGGAGCTGAACACGATGGTTTTGTCATTGGAAGCGAGGGACAGCAGGAAGGTATTTCAGTGAACGCTCTTCCTGAGTTTTGATTGAAAGCGATTGATCTTTTGCTCAAAAAAGATTCTTTAAGAATGTGGATAGAAATCTTTAAAATATCAAGTTTCCCTGTTCCCTGTCTTATTTTACACAAGAAAAGAGCAGAAAGATGTTTGATCTCCATAAGAGGAAAAAATAACCTTCTAAATGTATAACAATACGTTCTTGCAAAAAGAGCAGTTTCCAAATGAGAAGGGTTTGGTTGGGCTTCTAATTGCCCAAGCAAACTTTCCAAGCAGTGGTTTTTACTGATGGTAGTGGTAGGAGGGGGCCGTTTCTGATGGAAAACATCAGCAGTGAGCTCTGGTTTACTGCTCAGATGTGGCTGCCCGCTCTCCTGGTCGTAGATCAACATAGTGAGGGGAAGGCTAATTAAGGACTGGTGGTCTTGCAAGTGGGTCCAATCTTGATACCATGGAAGTTAATCACAGAATTAGTGGCAGTGGCAGTGCATGGACAGGCATGGGCAAGGTGGTGCGCTAAGAAATGGGGTTTCTTATCACAAACGCGTTCGCAGCCCGGTCCCTGTTTCCAGCTGCTTGTGCTCGCAGCCAGGGCACCAGCAGCTTCCCCGTCTGTTCCCCGGGAGCAGCACCATTGCTCCTGGCTCCAGCAGAGCTTCTTGCAAACACATAGGCGGCATTCCCTACCTCTGATACCGGCTCTCTTACCACTCCGGCCCCTCAGAGAGCCAAGGAATGCTCAGAAGAAGCGAAGAAGTGACTTTGAGAGAGACGTACAGGGCTCCTGGTTTTAGAACAAATTTCCTGCCTTTTTTTTTCCTTCTTTTTCATTTGAACTTGAAAAAGCATGCCTCTCTTGTGCCTCTCTCTGTTAAATATCTCCAAGACAAATCCCAAATCAGATCTCTTTCTAGATAGAAGTGATCTAAAGCATCTGCCAGGAGATACCGGGAGACTGTGGCACCAGCATCTATAGAAAGTGCCAACCAGGAGATTTAATCAGTACCAGGAAAGCTGTTATGTGAGCTGAGAAGTGAAATGTCAATGTAAATTTAAAGAAAACCTAGTCCAATGTTGTCTGCTTCCCTTTTTTCTTCCTAGGATACAGCCCTGATTACCATTTTCTTTCTGTATCTGGTTTCTTTTCTTTGAATGCTGGGTTTTCCTCCTGAATCACATATGTCCCTTTGAGATTATTTTTTTTCTCTTCTCTGCTATTAGTTTCTTCGCGATAGTTTTGTTTGTTTGTTTGTTTGTTTGTTTCTTCCACTATCTTGCTTTGTCTTCTCTCCCTTCACTACAGTCTGCTTCTTGGGTATTTCTGTCTCCCTTTTTCCCTCGGGAAGGAGCCTGAAATGGAAATCCTACACCCCTTCCCCGAAGTATCTGCTATTTCAGAGGAGAAGCCAGGGAACTGAAGTGTCACCCTGCGTACAGGCAGCTTGACAGCTCTGCAAAACCTTGTCACCTTTGAAATTCTCCTGAGGTGAGGGACGCCTTACTTTCCATTTTGGCAGCATGTGAAAAAATGATTAATAAATAAATTCCCCTTAAGATGAAGAGCTTTTAGAGCCATTCAAGCAGATAAAGCGTAATAGCTTCATTCCATCCTGTGCAACGCTAACAGCAGCATCGTGACAATGATGTTGGAGAGATGGGGTAACTATCTCTTACTGTTTCTGAAATGTTAACCTGATCAGTCTTAAAAATACCACTATGTAGATGAAACAAAGCTTTTACTGTGCCTGCGGTTTTATAAAGTTCAAACTTTTATACTATGAAATACTACATTAGAAAAGCAGAAATCCTTTCAAGTGCCTTACTCTGCCTCCCTGTAGCTGCTTCGTGTTATCCATGACACACCGTTGCCTTTCTCCTCGCACTTTGGTTTGGCGCAAACACAGTTTTATTGATGGGTGAGTAAAACAGCGTTCATTTTCCAGGGTAAAAGGAACTCGCGTAAGTATAGCAAAAGAGGAAAACTGTGCTACAGCTAGTAAACATCTAATGTGCTTTTACAAGGCTCATCTATAGTATTATTCTATTGATTTGCACTTATCTTACAGTTCAATTATTGTTTCATTCTATAACTTGGCACACAAAATCTTGTATGGTACAAAGGATATTGTACCTGGCAAAGCTAATTACTGATGCCAGCTTTGATTGCATTTCAGTGTACTTTAATCGTCTCCAATTTCCAAATAGATGTTATCTTGTTAAATGCACATACAGAGACTCACACTTACTGTTCCCTTGGAAAACAAGCTCTTCTAGATCGGCTCCTGCTCAGGTGTTTCCTTCCCCTGTTGCGAATACAACTTCTTCTCTAGAGCTGCTTCTGTGAGCCCTGCTGGGTCCGTCTCCTCTGCGCGGTGCCTGGGCAGGACCCGGGATGCGTGCTGAGCAGGGAGGGCTCTCTCGGATCTCCCCCCAGCTGTCCTCTGGCTGCCAGGGAGGTGCATCTCCTCTTTTTATACCTGTGCTCCCTCAGGAGTCCCGTGGGCTTCTACGCGTCAGAGAATCAATTATCCTGAATTTCAAAGGCTGTATTTAGCATCCTCTTTTCTGTGTGTGCAAGACGCAGGCAGGGAGGTTGCGGGGAGAGGGTTACGCCTGTAGTCGAGGGTCATTTGCATGCTTTCTCTTTATCGTTCAAAGAGTGAAGAGCAAATAACAACAACGATAATCTGGCAGAGTGAATGACAAATTTGCTTTGCAAGGTAAACTTCTCTTTCCCTTTGCAATTGCATTTCTTCTTCCTACTCCACAATGAGACAGAGTTAACCATTAATACTTTCTCACACTGCCTGCTCAGGATGGTTTATCTTTTTTGCTATTTTCTTTTTCTTTGATTATCAGCCTTTTCCTCCTTCTCCTTTGTTACTCACACCTGCTAGTGTTAGCGGGGCAGTTCATGCTTCAGTCCCTCGCAAACATCACAGCTTCACATCAAGCACACAAAGCAGCTCGAGAGCCCTGCTCTGTTCATGTGCTCTGGAAAAAGGCAAGGGTCTTTCCTGGGGTGCTGCATGCGCTGGCAGCCGTTTTCATTCCTGGAACAAGGTTTATGAAAGCCCCATTAAAAAGAATACATAGCCTTGGTCCCAAGAAGACCAGGACAGTTCAGAGGAGTTAAAAATGAGGTGCCAGCATGAGCTCCACCTGCCAGATTTTTCATATTGACTTTATAATGCCCAGAATTGATGGGGACCCAGACCTTCCTGTCTCGGGGCTTGCGTGACTCAATGCTGAGAAGAAGTTTCAGCAGGTGAGATGACTCATATCTGCCTGCTGCAGAATACCTTCATCTTGCACCAGAGCGCTCATCGCAGCTATCGGTGGCAGAGATGGATTGTAGGGAAGGACGGTGCATCTGGTGTGCATGCGGGTGCCTGTGTGTGCAGGGGGTCAAAAGCGTTCAGCGCTGGTCTAACTCTCTACCATTTCCCCTTTGCTTCTTGCCGAGGTGAGAAACCAGCACTGTGACTGTGGCTCACTTCTTAGCGAAGCAATATCTTCCTTCCAAACCGTGGGCTCTCAGTAAGCAGGAACCCAATGATCGGAAAGGCTTGAGTGAGCCCAGCATGCCAGATGACTCTGGTGTTAAGTAACAGTCGCTCTGTACCTAGACAGATGTGCACCAACCCCTTCGGGCGCTCCCTGCTTTGAGTGCTCCAAGGGCTCACGTTCCCTTTGGTATGAAATCAGGGCCAGGCCACTTTGCAGAGAAATCATGAAAAAGGATTGAACAGACCAAAGCAGGAGCTCGAGCTGACCCTGAACTGAGCAGCTGACCAGGGCCCTTCTAGTGGAATCCAGAAACAGAACAATAACGTGAAGAGAAGCAAGCAAGAACTACTGCCTTCCTCCAGTTGTAAAAAGAAATGGAACCAGCCTGTTGACGGGGAGAGGATCTGCCTTGCAAATCGGGCCAGTATATCATTTGTATCATCTACTTGTGAACACTGGAGAAGGGGATTTCTGGGTAGCGCAGAGCAGGTTTTCCAAAACCCCTGTACTGGTGCAGACAGCTGCGCACTGTCTCTGCAAACTGGAAAGGGATTTTTGTTTGCTTTTTTGAAACAATCTGTTCATGTTCTCTCATGTGCGAGGCTGGTTGCACCAATTTTTCAGCATGACTTATTTTTCTTCCACTGTCTTGGTGCTACACTGGCTGAACAGATGAATTGGACCATATTGTTAAGCCAGTCGAGAGCCAACACTATTTCAAGGTATTATCCCATAGCATGGTTTTGAGCTAATTCTCTATCCACCTGGCCCATTGCCTTACACAGAGCTGCTGTAAGATACCAGGCAATGTCTCTCAGATCAAGGGGAATCAGTCTATAATTGACTTGTTTATAGCTGCCTGCAGCCCAGCTTGGATTAGGAGAGCTGTGATCCGCATTCGTATCTCAAGTGAGCTGCTTTCAAAGAAGGCTATATAAAGCTCCATCGTCCTAGGGGTTTCCTTGCGCTGCCTGGTTTGGGTTCCTGTCATGCACAGCTGGATCCAGCAAGACTCACACAACAACAAGCTCTCTTTATGACTTCAGATTAATTGCAGGAGGCAGCAGAAATTTCTAAAAACCCTCCAGGCTCTGTCGAGCGTATACAGCTTAGGAGTTCTGAAGTAGCATAAATAGAGCAGCTTTTCTGTTCCCGGGATTTCCTGTCCCAGCTTTAGTCAAAACCTTCGTATCTTCCCAGGACCCAGAAGGATCATTTGTGGAGCTCCTCCACCAGACTTCTTGAGCTCTCCCTCTGGCTAGCGAGGTTACTTCCCCTGCAGCAGAAATGGCTGTGATCCCTACTGCTACCGCAGTTCAGCCTCGGCTTGAGTCCCATGATGGGTGCTCTGGCTGCTATCGTCTCTGGACGAAGATGCTACAGACTGTGACAGGGTCCAATGTCGTTTGGAGCCAGTTTTGCATCCATCCGTGTTGCAGCGTATATTTGAGCTGGCAACTATGGTCTTTGTTCGGGTCATTTTTTCCAGTGGGGTAGTCATGCAGATAGGGCTGGTACCCCCTGCGCGGGCGGGAGGGTGGCTCTGGCTGCAGTTCTGCACTCCTCACGGCCTGAGAGCTGCTCTGTGCGCGTCCCTGGCATTCAAAGTCTAAATGTACTAGATGTGTGACAGCATTCCTCATGGGAACTTCATTTTAGGGGTAGTATCAATAATAATTTGGCACAACAGATGACAAACTTGTTTGCAAAATGAACAGCTTTTTCTCTTTAGAGTATCTCATTATTTGTCCCTAGAACCTTCCCAGTTTCTCCTCACCTCTCCTCCCTACCGCAGCTAGTGTTGTCAGCATCCACTGGCTCCCAAAACAGGAGGAATGTAACGTTCAAATTACCTCCCACAGACCATCACTTCAGGTTAGCAACGTGCAGTGGGTAACTGTCTGTTTGCTCTCTAAACCCAAGCCTACGCCAGCGCAAGCCCGATGGAGTCTACGGGCAGGTCCGAGCTGCCACAGGGACCTTCTGCAGCTGGAACTGCCGGATTTCAGAGTCACGTCCACGCAGACCTAACCTCCCTAGGGTCCTTGGGTGAAGCACATGCCAGCTTAGTTTTATTTCAGTGCCAGTCCTTCACTGACAAAGGACACAGTGTTAGGATCCTGCAGCAATTTCCCAGATATTGATTTCTTCTTAGGTTTACCTCCTCCGGTCTCCATGCCATGCTTTAAAAAATTGCCCCTGTCTGTTCCAGGTGCACAACGTACAGCTTCAGATAAGCTGAGCAGCATGTGAAATGGTCCTGCTCACCTTGTGAGGTTGAAACTAATGACAGTAAGAAGTAACTCATCAAATGGCAAAAAAACCATCCCGTATTCTCAGCTATCAAAAGCTCTTCTGCACTTCTCCAAAATGGCACAGATGGTGGCTGTTGGTCCCCAGCTTCTCCAATCCCCACCACTCCTGAGAGAGCCCCACACAACTGTTCTCTCTGGTTTTCTTTTACTTGAGAGATGTGGTGACTAGCTTACCGCAAATGCCCTAATGCTAAATTAAGCAGAACTGCCTAAGATTAGAAGTTATATTTTTTGCCTAGGTTTGCCATCTTAGAGGTAGGATGGGACACATTTTGGTTCAAATGTCTTATCCCAAGTGGCAGAACTAAGGCACATTATAAGTTGATCATCAATCATTTGATTACATTGTCCGTTACTGGTGTGTACACAGTAACTTTCATTCCTAAGTTCTTTGCAAAAATGCAATCACTTCTGTGGAAGGCAAGCAAACAAAAATGAGATGAGAAAGACAAGATATGGCCCATGTGCCAGTTTCTTCGAAGGAAGAAACAGAGGACCCAAAGCTTAAACCCAGCAGGTGTGGTGAGACTTGCCATTAGAAAATCAGACGAGACTTGGTTTCTCCCCCTTGGAAGGATAAAGTGCTGGGATTGGGATCTTCAGATCCTCCAGATTCAATCCTTTGAACATCAGTATATTTCCCAGGGAGACTTTTCCCTTGAGGAATTCAGATTGGTAGGAAGCTGAATACAAACATTTATCAAAACACTCTCAAGGATGGTGTCCCTCTGGATGAGAGCACAGTTTGCACTATGAGAATGAGTCTGAAGCAAGGGATCAGATTCAAAATAGACAAAATAAATCAGTAATTCAAAATGTGCAAGGAAGTGCTATCGGAAAAGACTGTCTCACAGAGTTAAAAGCCTGCTTGAAAAGCCTACTTAATCTTCAAACATTAACGTATCACTGAGACTACAATAGAACAAATGGCACCAGCCTGCGAGATGTGTCTCTGTCAGGAGGCCTGATGAGCTCTGCGGGTGAGATCCATTTATAGAGCCCGTACCTGTCTGGCTCTGTTTATTTCCTAGCAGAGCTGCTGGAGCGTTCCAGCATCGCCCAGGTGAACTGCCAAGAGTTTCAGCCAGATGTCAGCATGTTATGCTCAGCTGTAGGCTTGAGAGTTACTGGTTCCTGAATTTCTGGCTCTCTAAATACCACCTCCTTCCTCTTCCAACCCAGGCAGACAGAGCTCAGATGCCAGCAGTGAATCTCAGTAATTAAGCAGTTCGTCTTTGGGCTTACCACTCTCATTTCAGTTTGGAAAGGAGCCTTGGCTGGAAGGTTACACAGCACGTTACAGCCAGAATCAATGAACAGGGAGAGCCGGCTTCAATCCTAACCCTGCCACCGACTCGCGGTGACCAGGCTCACAAAGGTCCTTCGGCTGCCGATTCTTGGGTGCCGGTGCCCTGCTATCAGACCCTACTCCTGATTTTTGGAAGCACTGAGACCTTCATACTCTGGGAAGGAGAGGCGGCGTAGGAAAGGGCCTGTGAATGCCCACCCTCTGCGCAGAGGGCTCTAGTGACTGCCGCAATGACATCTCTTCCCATCAGGGCAGGCTGGGTGTTGGTTTCCCATCAGAATCCAAACGCTGCTCTTACTGCTCACCTTGGGAAAGTGCTTTGAAAGCTTCTGATAAAAAAGAGAATTTGAGTGCGATGTGTTACCACACATGGAGAGGGAGCGAGGAAGGCCACGTTTCCAGTAAGGGCTGAAAAATGAAAGCAGTTATTACTAATTTTTTCCTGGCTGAATAATAATATGCAACCTGAGGATGAGAAGACCTCGGTGCACAAGGATGCAGTAAACATACAATGAATGGTAATAAATAGGTCTCACCGCAAAGACTTGCAGGAAATACTGCAACGCAAACTAAAGAAGAAATGTAGAAAGAACTAAAAAAGCTAAGGATGATTTGGATTTGGAGAAAGACTTCATGCCTGAGCTGTCTCTACTTAGAATTGGGTGCTGACAAAACTGCCATTTCCGCTTGTTGAATCAATTTTAGCTTTGAAACCCACCCACATCTCGTAGGCTTTGGAAAAACCTTCCCTTTTTTTTATAAATAGCGTCCTTTTTTATCATTTCACAATCGGCTGGAACGAATGGGTCGGTGTGGTGCTGGTGAAAGGCACGCAGCCAAAGCGGGCTGATGGCACCACCTGCTTGTGGTTCCAAGGCCGAGTGTCTCCCGTGCGGAGCCTGGCATTGCTGTGGAAGTGTTTGAAAGTCTCGGGGGCACTAGTGGTCCCCCACCTGCCTCCTCCTACTTAGAATAAGTCGTGCCGTTTCTGGTGGGGGAGAGGAGGCGAAAGGAAGAAAGTGTCCCGTATTGGTTGCAATCTAAGTGTGTGTTCTCCCCTCCCTGCAAACTTCAAACTGCGAGGATCGCAGCCCGTGTGTGGACAGCAGCCCCACCAAATTCAGTGTGCTGGTGGTACTGGGAAGAGTTTATTCTGGCCGTTTAATACTGATAGGATCTCTCCTGACAGTCACAAGAATTATTTATCTGTTCTCAGTGGTTTTGTGTCCTAAATAGTGTTTGGGAGCTGAAAGGGCAGAATCTATCCCCTTTCCTGAGCTCTGGGTTCGTCCCTGAGCCAGTACAGCCACTCACCAGGGGCAGTGAAAGCTCTGGTAATTATTTAAGAGTAATTTTTTTCTTAGGATTTTATGCTAGAAGAATTTCTTTGTACGAGTGTCTCTGGCCTCTGCAACTCACAGCCGTGCGCATTCTCCAGTTGTCTGTAAAGTCTTCTGCACTAAACAAGATGAAAGGTTTTTAATCCAATTGCTCAAAACCTTTGAAATTGTTTTCATTAATACCCATTTAATTCAAATGCTTGGTAACAGCCTAGAAAATCCCTTTATTACAAATGCCATACCTTACTCCCCCAGTAGATAAGTAACCAATTATGTTTTCCCCAAAGTATTTAGGCTCTCCGATAATAAAGCTCTGCAGCAAAACTAACCTGGCCCTACTGATATTTTAGGGTTAGGAAGGGGGCAAAACAAATCCGATTCTTTAAATACCACAAAGGAGCAAAACGGAGCACAAGCCATTTTTCCCTTTGTAGGTCATCTTATCGAGACATCTCCATTTCAGAGCTGGATGCTGAATCGGGACATTAAAAATAAAAAAAAAAATCCCTGGCAAGCGCAAAGCCAGAAGCGCGAGTCTTAATTGTTGCTGCCAGAGCACTTCAAGGGAGCAGATCAAAACCTCACGGATAAAGAGAAACCCCAGGACTGAAAGGCCACGCTATTGATGGCGGGGATTAAAATGCTCGCACTGATTCGGGGGGCGAGTACATTAACCCTGAGGCGTAAAGGCCCGGGGTGCTTCGCTGCCAGAGCGGCCGACCCGGGCCTGGCCGTGGGGACCCACCAGGAGGTCGGCACCCACAGGCGCCCACAGCCGGGGCGGGGCCCGCGGCAGCGCGAAGCCGAGCGGCCTCAGGGGCCTTTCGGGAGGAACCCGGCGGCGGAGCCCCGCCGCCCGCCCGGCCCCCCAGGCCCCCGAGCCGGCCGCAGGCCGCCCTTAGCAACGCGGCGCCCTGGGCGGTTGCTAAGGGCGGGGTGCACGTCCTGTCGGGCAGCAATCACTTCCGGGGCGGCGAGGCCTGGCCGAGAGGGGCGGTGAGCGGGCCGGGCGGCCGCGGGGGGGGAGGCCGGGGGCAGCTCGGGGAGGCTCTCGGGGGGGCCGGGGCTGCAGGAGAGGTCTGGAGCGGCGCGGGGGTCTGCCGGAAAGGTCTCTGTTGGGAGGGGTGGGGCGGTGGCTGCAGCATCGCCCCGGCCCCCCCGGGACGCGGGTGGGAGAGCCTGGGGTGCGAGGAGCCGCGGGGGCTCGGTGGCGGCCCGCTCCGGCTGCAGCCAGGGCTGGGCACCGCCGCTTGCGGGAGGGAACGGCGCAGAGCTGTGCTCTCGAGAAGGGAGGAGGAACTCCGGGCGTCCGCTGCTCCGAGGCTGCTCAGCTGCTGCTTCTTACAGCCCCCGGGCAGGGCTGCAAACCCGGCTGCCCGGCGGCGGGCCGTAAGCCTGCAGAGGGGCTCCTCGGCCTCACCAGTGCTCGTGTTCTCAGCGGCGCGAAGCACACGCAGGTCCCCCTGAAGCCAATATGGATTGGCCAGTCTCCCCCCCAACACCTGCTAAGTCATTTGAGAAATCCAGCATGAGCTTCTTTGCTTCATCCTTTGATGGAAGCTTTCATGTTCTGCACCGATACTGTTGATCTTTATTTCCACCCCAAGAGGAAGCTAATATAAATTACTTGAGGTGCTCCTGTGGCTTTGTTCTACGCTAATTATTTATATAGTGCTAGGTTTTGAAGATGCCAGCTGGGAAACACAGGGCAGCAAAAAGAAGGTTTGAGTCTGTCCCAGCTCTATTGAGATGGCTAGTTTATGGCCCTGATCCTGAAAACTCATGGTTATTGATCACAGAGCCTGATCCTGTGCCCAGGGGGACGGCTGCAGCGTCTTCCAGTGGTGTCACCGAGCAGAAGCATGAGCCTGCAGCCCTGAGTAGCCCCTCGCTGGTTCTGTGGTACAGCTCCGGCTTTGCTACAGGACTGAGTCCCTTTGTGTGGGGGTAGTTAGCTTGCTGTAAAACCCTAATAGAGGCAAGACTGAATATTTTTAAACAGATAGTCAAAATCAATTCCTGTAGTGCAGTGCAACTGTTTGTGACCTATTTCTGGTGTTATGTTCCAGTGAGATGGCTAGGCTCGTGGGGAGAGGTGGTAGCTGCTATTAGACCGCATGAGTAAGGTGGAGGGGGGAAGCTGCCTCTCAAGGTCTAAAGCAGGAGTACTGATCTTTAAATGCAATTTAAGAACAATTACTTTAAGTGTAGCCATGTTAACAGGTGAGGCCAACTGAGGAAAAAGATGGTTGATAACCTGTGGAGAAGAGATGTTAGCCAAGGAAGAGGTGGTGAAACTGTTAGCTTCTCAGGAACCGGGAGGAAGACTCCATTATCATCCAGGGACCCGTTGGATTAGCTGCAAGGCAAAGTGTAAGGAGGTAGTGCTCTTGGTGAGAAAACCCACTTTGCAAGTTTTGTCTGCAGCGTGGAAGGCGGTGTGCCTGGCGCTGAGCCCCGGTTCCCCGCTGTTCAGCTTTGGCCTGCTCCTTTGCGTAAGGTTCAGCCTCCTTGCACATGCAGGTTTGGGCATCGTGTAAACCATGGTTTTTTAAAACGGGAAAGAATTTTGCTAATATTAGTTCAGCTGCAGTGATAGCAGGAAAACTAATGGTCCGAATGTGGGTTGCCTGCTGTGGTTACTGTGTGAGCAAGGATGCTCTACTATCACTAGTTGGAGCATGATGTCAGGCCTTCTCTGAGCGTATTTCATGGGGTAGTGCTTAAAATGGTAGTGGCAGCTGCTCCCAGCCTGCGTGAAAGCTTTTGATGCTGGTCATGTCACCTGGGATTTGTTAGAAAATTACTAATACCCTCAAGGGAGGTGAAATAGAAAAGGGGAAAGGAGGGGGGACTTGCAGAAGATAAGGATGGAGATTTTTTTGTTTTCATTGTATCAGTTTCCTTTGGTTTATTTTTGTGTGTTGTGTTTCAGGTGTATGAATTGGGATTATCAGTAGGAGTTTGTCCTGAGAAAACTCCCGGTGAGGAATGAAGCAACATCCCTTCCTGCTCTGTTTGAGGAAGGGGGTGGGCAAGAATAACATTTTCAAAAGACATCCCAATAAATGAAGTTGAGATAAAATGCAACTCAGGGGTGAAGTTTCCCATGATTCTGTTTCTTGCTTAGGAACTGCTGCCTTAGTGGACTGGGGGAGAGGACGTTTTAAAAGTTAAAAGCAGTTAGGGATGAACCACTTTAATGCAGGCTTTGTTGACATCGGTGTATGTCCGATGCAGCCTTTTGGTCTGTGTTGGGGCTTGCTGAGCCTGGGCAGCCCAACATGCATTCTGGCTTCGTGTACAGGTCCCATGCAGCCCTTGCTTATTGAGTTTTAATCAGAATTCGAAAAATTTTCTTTCACTGAAGTACAGACCTGGAAGGGACTGCAAGAGGTCACCTATTCTTATCTCCTGATTCAAAGGCAGGATTATATGTACTCACACCCCATCCCAGGCAAATGCTTATCTGATCTGCTCTTCTGAATCACCAGTAACAGGGATTCCACAGTCTCTGTATTCCAGTGGCTGGCAGTCCGTACAGTTGGGAATTTTTTCCTGTCTTTTAAAATTCAAAATAATATCCTGTACTTCAGCTGAATTAAAACAAAATAATTATTTCTTGTAACTTATATACACTCCTTTTAGTATGTCCCCAAATGACATTTGCCTCTTATGCAACAGCATTGAGTTGTTGATTGATTCCTAAATTTATCAACTATAACTTTACTCAAGTTATACTTTACCATCTTTCTGAACTGGGTCACATCTGCAGATTGTAGAAATCTCCTCCTAGCCTGAGAAATACAGAGCCTGCTTTGGAGATGATTTCTAGGAGGCAGATTACTACCGTTCAACTGAAACGCACAGGCAGCACCACCTCACACCCAAGCTTGAGTAATACAGGGAACTGTAAGTATCAATAAGTAGCGCTGATTCAATAAGGACACACCAGGATCATACAGGTCAGGAAAAATGAGTAAGACAGTAATCACAACTGAGTTCTGATGGCATCTCAGACTAATTGAATTTCCCTTTTGGGACTTTCTGTGGTGTACTCCAGTAATTCTGGCAGGAGAGTTCTCTGTTATTGTAGAAAGCCATTAGTCATTCATAGAATGAATTGACAACTCCATTAGCAAAGATGAAGGAAGGAAGAAAGGATGGTCTCGTGGCTGAGAAGCTGGCTAGGGACCCAGGAGATCAATATTTAACTCTGCTACAAACTACCTGTGTGACTGTCGCAAGGTATATAGGGCTTAGCGTAACCGGCCACTAAAGCCATGCTTAACTTTCAACACATAACTCATTCCTCTGTCTTCAACAGATCTGCCTTCTGCGTGGGCAGAAGTAGTTGGGTTTGTACACCATCTAAAACAACAAGGCTGTGACCACACATACAATGTAAGTGAAAATGAATAATAGTCATCTTGCATGTATGATCGACTTCAGGGAGAAGTACATTCTTGCTTATTAAGCTTTTCCCGTACTGTTTCATGAATATTGTTCATGAATTTTGTTTGTCTTCCCTTCACCTGCAAATGGACTAACACTAGCATTTGAGGACTATTTTCTTAGGCAGGTGGTGAAACACAATCATCCAAATAAAATGCAAGTTTCTTTTCCCTCTTTGTTAGTGGGTCTGTAGACAAGGGTGTCTTCAAAAAACCTGCATGAGATAGTCTGTCATTTTTTGATAACGGAAAGCGAATACCAGAAAGCATGACACAAATAATTGCTCTCTTTTTCCCCCTTGTAGTAACCAGTCTTCTTGAGAGCATTAGAGGAGAAGAAGGGTGCACTCACAATGGCTGCTGAGTTGGATTTCTCCCCACCTGAAATCCCTGAGCCCACATTCATGGAGAATGTGCTACGCTACGGACTCTTCTTTGGAGCCATTTTCCAGCTTATCTGTGTGCTAGCCATAATCCTGCCAGTTTCAAAGTCCCATAAGACAGTAAGTAGTGCTCTTTAATATTGATATAGATGGGCAGAGTCAGAGAAAATAGGGTGGGAGGGAACTTCGAGTAGCTGATGGAGACGCAGTGGTCTGCCCCTGGGATTGATGACAGTTTCATTGTTCGTTCTCTTCCCTCCTTCTAGCTTTCCCACCTCCAGCTTTTGTCTTGTGATTCACCCCCAGATTAGAAAGTCAGGAACAAATACCTGAGCCATGGTCTCTCTGAATATCAGTGAAAAAGTGACCTGAAGCACTGGCAAAGTGTGCTGAATGTACATGCTGTTCCTGACTGCACACAAGAAGGCTTTTAGTCCCAACCCCATATTGTCATCCTTCTGCTGATTTGCTCTGTGAATTGCCAGGCAGGGCGTCCCCTTTGCAGGACCTGCCTTTCAGGAAATGACTTTGGGCTCTAGTTTGTGTGCAATTTTTGGAAACAAGATACTGGTGAAATTTCTAGTATATTCTAACGTGAGGAAGGCAGTTTTCAGTACTGACACCCAATCCTGTGCTGGCACGTGGAGGGTCCTTTGGTGCAGTTAGTACAGGAGAAGGTTAAAGTGAAAGGTTGAGGTGAGCTACAGGACTCCAGTTCCTTTAGACTGGGCCACAGTGGGATGACCTGCATCTGCCTGGCTTTTCTGATAAGAGCTCCATGTGCTTGGTGATGCCTGTGGTGCTGGGGACAGGTATTTCAGTGTTGGTGATCAGGCTGCAAGTTTGATGGTTTGATACAGATTTTGTCTAAATGTGTACGATATATTTTCCGTAACAACTCAGCATGGGAAGTTTTGTTTTCAGGCTGTCTCTATTGCCATGTTTGCTCCCTCTTGTGCAGAGGAAGCATGGAAATTTTCAGCCTGTCTGTGGAAGGGAATGCCCGAGGGTGAGGTACAGTGTGAAGGACACAGTTCATGACCCAACTCTTTCACCTTTAACTGTCGGTGTGATGTGAAGTTGCATTGAGGCACTGGATTAGTGACGCTGCCCCGGCACGGGTGCGTGCTCCCTCCTGCTAGTCCTGCCGCAGGAGCTGCAGCTCCCAGCAGGGAGATGAAGCAGGCGGCCGCCAGTCACAATGCAGTGGCATTGCAAGTCTTGCACCGTTACTCTGCAGCCACCAGCGCCCGTCTGTCAGAGTCCATGGTTTCCCCTGATAAATTTTTGAGAAATACTGAGTAGCCTGATTCTTGAAAGCTGAAAAGAGTGAGAGCTCTAGTTTGAAGTGGAAAACTGAAGACCAGGCCCCCCAATTAAACCGATAAAGCTCAGGGACCTGTTACTGTTTAAGTTTGCAAGCATGCTTTGATGTTTGCATGCTCTACTTTTTATTTTCTCCATATGTATACTGTCCTCTTGATTTACTGTCCATATGACTAATTTACAAAACTGTAAACACCAGAGGCTACCCCTCCAGATTTTGGTAATGATGCTTGAGTCTGGGTAGGATATTGAGGAGCTTCTCTGTCTTGGAGGCTTCAGGCTTTGAAGTCTACCTTGGTTTGAACATTAGAAGGCAGCAGTGTTCACTTTATGGCAGCAGCACTCTGCATCCCTGAGTAATAACTGCATGGTGCTCCATTTCTCCAGAGCCTGCCAGCTCCCCATGCACCGATTACAGCCTTTGGAAAGCCAGCCAAGTCTCCTTCCTTGGGAAGCCACACAGATGTGAACTGTAATAGCCCAGTAACTTGAGAGACGTTTGAACCAAGCTCCTTGATTAAAAGGATACTGTCAGATGCTCGCCTCCCCCTCCATTATCTGGAGCGCTGTCTTGGAAGCTTGAAACTAGCACGTCTTGCTCAGCCGTTTTTTGTGTGTCCTTTTCCAGTTGGCACGCTCTGACTGATAGAAACCAAGATGCTAAAGCAATATTTATACTCAAATGCATTTAATGAAAGGAGGCAATCTGCATGTGTGCGCTTTCTCAGATGAGACTGGCGCTGTTCCCTTGTGTTTTTACAAGATAACTAGACTTTATTTCCCATGGCTGAAATATTATCTGTCATCTCCCCTGAAGGAAACGAGCAGGATATCTAAGCATTCCTTGTTAGTCCAGGTGAAGAAAGCTTTGCTTGCAATTCCCTCCCGGATTTTGGGCTTGGTTTAGAGGCTCTGAACTTTACATTCTTACTACTGTTTTGGGGAATATTTTTTGTCTTGCACATGATAATGATTAACATTTGGCAGAAATACCTGCTGAATGTTTCCACACACACTGGTGATTATATGGTGTCTTCTCCTTTTCCTAATTTGAATAGTTTTCATTTAGTGTTGATTTTCTTCTTGCCTCTAAAGTCGGTTTTGTTTTTCTTTTCCAAAGCCTGTTTTAGACACTTAAGCTTTTAACGGCTTCTCTGGTAACAAGCTGTTTCTCTGCATAAACTCACACTCATCAAAAAGCACATGTGGAAGAAGCAGAAATGGTGCTGCTCAAGTCTCATTAACTGTGGACTCAGTTTGTTATAGATGTGTTCCAACAGAGATACCCAGCACTTGCTTCCTTTGGCTTATACTCAAATTCCCGAAGTGAGCTGTCAGCAAATTGTAAAAAAAAAGTTACTGACTGTTTCTTAATTGATTCTTGTAGGACTCGGACAGTTTTGAGCCTAAGAATTCAGAGACAGTGAAGAAGCCAAAGGCAACTGCTCCACAGATAAGCAAGAAACCCAAGAAGGAAACCAAAAAGAAACGATAAAGCCATGACTGATGAGCCTCAAAAGACAAAATAATCAGCTATAATCATCCTTCCTCGGAGATGGCATCAAAGGCAACTAACTATATTAAATGGTTTTCTGGCATTGCCATGCTTTACCTTTCAGGGACAAGGGAGAAGGAACTTGTAAGAGTGGAAGGGGCAGGGTTCTGCCCTAGATTTCTTACAAGCAAAGAGGGGCTTCACTTATCCAGGACTTCATTTGACATGATTAATGTGTCAGTCACCATTAAAGTGAATTCTGTCATTTCTGATGGGTAGAGAGGGCTGTTGTCGTAGCTCCTCCATGCTGGCTAGGATTTGTAGTAAAGTCCCTGTGGAAGGTGGAGCATGAGTTTGCTACTTTGGATACCGGTTTATGTTGTATTTTTTGAAGGCAGAGGGATCAAACGGATCATGTATACCACACTACACAGCTTTGTATTCATCTCTGTTGTCATCTAGTCTGAAATACATAGCTGCATTTTATGGCTTAATAATAATGTCTTTGTCATATTCTTTAATTCTTTAGGTAATAACTCATCAGATTCCAGACTGCTGTAGATGAAAGCTTTCATTTCCCCAGCGTCACTACCTCTTTCTTGTTCCCCACCCATGCACTATTCCTTTCTATCCCCACCCTTGAAAGCAGGTACATTTCAGGGAGTTGAGGCTGTGGTGGGGACTGCGATGACTACAAGGGTCGGGGAACAATTTGATTCTGGAAGGTGCAGAATTTAATGCCTGTGCTAATGGGATGTTCTTGGGAAGACCAGGTACTGCATGTTGGAGAAAAGCTGCTGTGAGGCGGGAGTCTCGGAGTGCTGCATTGGTCATGTATCACACAGCACTGCCTGGCTGTGCTGTTGATAAACCCTCCTGTCAGCTGGCTGAGTCCTAACCGTGTGCTCCATTTCAACACAGCTGGGGTTTGCTGCATTTGCAAACTCCCTCCCAGCCTTACCTGCTGTAGTCTGCTGCATCTCCTCTTGCTGAATTTTTCCTGAAGTTAAATATGATCTCAGCCTGAGGAGATGTGGTATTTTAAGATCCAAGAGGTGGCAAGCTGGATGTGTAGCATGACTATATGGCAAGAGACGTATACACTATGTTCCTTCAGGCTCTGGCTCTCCAGGCCCAGGGACAATCTAGTATTAGATTTAAATATGGCTAGACAGGACTGGAAAGAGATAGGTGGTGACGTAGCCACAGACTCTCTGTAGGGCAGCTCAAGCTTCCTGATGCCAGCTCACATTTTGGTTTGTTTGATCACGAATGAGTCAATGGGAGGAGAACCTGCTCTTTTAGGCGCACCCAGGGTTCAGAGCAGCTTTGAAGGAAAGGATTCTCTGGCAGGGCTGCAAGTCTGCAATCCTTTTTGCATAGATAGACTCCCATCCTCAATTCACAAATGCCTTGTGAGCCCAGATACGGCAGCAGTGTTGTGCTGCGTGTTCTCTAACAGGAGTTGAACAGCACGTTTACAGGAACCGTCAGCGTTGAGAACAACCATGTTCTCTGCTTGCTCTTGCTTTTGGTGGGTGAGACAGATGGATCCCTGTACCAGTTTGATTCTAACCTCTCACTGCTTCTCTGCTCCAGGCTCTCCACTTCTCTTAACCGGAATGCTGACACCAAGTTGCACTGCTTAAAATCCGGCTTAGAGTTCTGCTTTAAATTCAGCACTTTCTTTTTCTTCTTTTTTTTTTTGAGCTACATAAAGGCAATACTAGGAGGACAGAACAAAGCATGGGAGACACAAGCACTCTAAAGTTGCTTTGAGTTCTCAGTACAAAGAAACATTACAAAAAATTCCCACACAAATAACAAAGAACGATATTGTGCTATGAGTTTCCATTACAGACCTGTGTTCCTGTCTGTGATCTGCAGGGAAAAGAAAAGTATTGCTACTGCCCTGGATAGGTACTGCAGATCACTTCTTCCATTTTAATAAATGAGGGTGGTGGTTGTTTTATCTAACAACTCTGCTTTCTGCAGGTTACCTAAAGAGGGGGGTTAATGCTTTAACGGAATTGTAGCTATTGAAAGAGTAGCACACACATTACCCGAAATGTAGAACTGCTTCTGCAGCTAAGAACCATTTAGCAATGAGCACTGTGTAGTTGTTACCTGAAATAGCAGGCTACTACATCAACATCTACATGTAGCTGTTTGCAGGCTGACTTACTCATTGCTGAGTAGAAATCATGCATATTGGGGTTTGTTTTTGTTGGGGAGAAGAGGGATTAAGATAAATTTCCCAGTCTGTTCCTAACAGCTTGTTACCTATTTGAATGCTCTTGCTAGCTGAACTTTTAGAGATCGCCAATATCCCATGTATTTTAGTTTCTCTTGAAATGTGTAATAAATACAATCAGAATCTCTTTGTTTAAAAAGAAATCTCTTTTTAAAGTTGTGCTGCCTCTTTCCATGCATTCATTGTGAAAGCTGCCAGAACTCTCAGACTATAGGAACACAGGGACATAAATAACCTATTCATCAAAATGATCCATTAAGGGAAAGCCTTTCAGATCCTTTAATCTGTGAGAAATTGGTTAGTTAATACTGTCAGGCATGTGTGTATCTGTGTTTGACTTGGAAGTAGCAAATTATCTCCCAGTGCAGCTTCAACTTCCTGGAAGGAAGGAGGAAATGGTGCGATGACTAAATTAATTTGCTTCTCATGAGAGATTTTGGCTCCGAAAGCCCCCATGAAGGTAGTGATAATAAAGGCATCATTTGTTAATAATACGAGCAGGAGATTAGATGGGGACTCAGTAGACTGATAATAGGGATTTTCAGTAGCCCCTCGGTGTGTGATTGTAGCTCAGGTTTATGTGGCTGGAGCGTGGAGCTGTCTGGTGGCTCTTGGCTGCAGTAAGACCTGCGTGGTAGCCAAGCTCTGGCAAGCGTCTGTTGGTTCCCTCACCAGAAAACCAAAACAAGAGAAGGACTAGTGTGGTGACTCCTTTAATTCCCAAGCACTTTTCTCCAGGCTGTTTTGTAATTAACATCCCAAAGGGAGCTGAAGACCTCATTAAGTCACTTTCATTGAAGGGGAGGTTTTCAAAGGTCTGCCTCCAGATACCAGCCAGCAGGCAGCACCTCGGTGAACAGCACCTGCTCTGCCACCCAAAGCCCAGGAGCTGTGCTGAGAGCTGGGTTTCCTCTGCTAATACTTGTTACGAAGTTCCTTTCCCTCAACAGGCCAAGCCTCAGCTCTGAAGAAACATGGCTGGGAGTTGAGAATTCCTTGCTTCGTTTTTGATCATGTTCGAGCAGCTCTGCCTCTCTGGCCACGCTCATCTCGAGAGCTGTGACCATCGCCATCCCCTTGAGCTGTCCCATGCTCACAATGCATCCTTGTGCTCCTCCAGCGCAAGCAGCACAGTCCCTCGAGACGGGCTAATAAGTAGCTCGTGACTGGAGTTCCAGTTCACATAGTTCAATTAAATCCCTGTTAATCTTGTTCAGACCTAATTTACTTTCGTTCTCATACACACGCTTCTCTGCTTCAGAGAGATTCTGGTGAGGTTCCCTACTGACAGGAACTGAAGAGCTCGAGGCCATCTTTGAAGAGGACTGATGTTTGCAGAGCAGCCCCCTTGTCGAGTCAATAAGCTAAGATCATTTCCCAGCCTGTCATGGAGAATGTGAAAGTATTCCTTCAGTGCCTGGATTTCAGGGAGGGTCAAGGCTGGATGTGATGATGCTCGAGGAGAAAATCAGGAAGCTGTAGGAGGGGAGGACCTGCTCAGTATCTCTGTTTCCCAGGGCATTGCTGAACTGTTCCCCTGTGTGCATGTGTTAATTTTTGGACAGCTGAGAGCTGGGATGCTGGACTTCTCTCTTGGGAGCCTCTCTTACACGCTGATACTTCTTCCAGGCAGAAGTTATGTTGTTCACAGCCTGTGGCCTGCAGGGATCGAGATGACTGTATTGATTTAGTTGTTTGTTTATTAATCTCATGAGGCATCAGAGACTGACTGCAGCAAGAAAATGAGATGATGAATGGAGAGTGCTGGAGTACGGAGCATGGCTGCTTGTTTGGTGATTAGGCTGATTGCCAGCTTTGGCACTGGGAAGGGATCTGACCCTCCTCCTCTTCCTCATCCAGCCAGAAGGGATGATTCGTTTGGGAAGCATTCCGTTTCTCTCTGGCAAGAGACATGGGCTGTAATCAATGGTTGCATTTCTTCTTAAATTGGCAGTTACTGCAGGTCCAAGGTCCTGCTCTTCTCCTCTGGTAGTCTGTGGCTTTTGAGCGGTTGTTTGTGGGGGTGTTTTCTGGCTTTTGCTACCCAGGCCAGTGTGCAGTAGCTGGTCTAAATGTCTTTTGCTTGGGGCTGGCAATTGCAGAGCAATGAACTCGGCTTCCTGCCTCTCCCTTGAAATTCAGCTGATTTTCCCATTTCATATTGATTCTTCCCAATTTGTGGCTTTTCTGTCACCGTAATTCACCCCCGTGCCCCCTCTTGTTGCTTCCACCCTGTAGACTCACGTCCATTGCAGTTCTTCTGTCCTTGCAGCCAAATTTTACCTGCCAGTGACAGACAGCGGGTATCATCTGCTGTTACAAGGACTGATACAAAGAAAGAACACGTGGAGAAGCAGCCAGGATGGAGAAAGGTGTCCCCTTGTAATCAGCCCTGTCAGCATATTTCTCTTCCCTGATAATTTTTTCGACCAGCAGATGTAATAACTGCTGGGGAAGGACAGCTCTCCACCTGGGAGCCCCAGGTATACCCAGGAAGCTGTGCCGTGCACATCAGCCTACCCCTGGGCCATGAGGTGTTAAAATGATTAAATACTACGCTTGCAAGCTCTTGTGATAAGCAAGCACTACAGTGCTGTGCGTGCTTCACACCACCCGTTCAGATCCTGCTCCTCGCCAGCACACGCAGATTTGTCTCGTGCAATCCCCAGCCTCTTGTAGTGCTCGCTTCCCTGGTTTCATTTAGTGCCTGGAGGCCCCGGTGTGGCTTTGATGCTCTTTGCACCCTGCTTGCTGGAGGCATGAGCAGCCACGCACCGGGAAACCGCAGTCCCGCCGAGGACCGCAGCGACGCAGAGCGGTTGGTTGGAGCAGAGAGGCTGACAGGTTCCTCCGTGGCTCGAGTCCAGCCTTTTTGGCTGGTAGGTACAAGGTAAACCTGCTTCGGATCACATCTGCTTTGCTTTTTATAAACATCTGTTGCCTGGCTGATGTCTTTTCTTGCACTTGAAGAGCTCGGCTCCCAAAGGGGGGATGCTGTGGGTGGAGGGGGCTGAAGGGCTCTCACTTCTTCCTATCTTCAGTCCTAGGCAAGGAGCTGTGTCCCTAGTACCATGCCCTACTGGAAGTCCTGTTTACATGCTAAACGCAGCATTCCTTATTTGTGAAACCTGCCCTCTGGACTGTCCCCTTGTTTCTTGGCAGACGGCTGTCTGAGCCTCTCATGTGCCGCCCCTGTGAGCGTCAAGTTCAGCCAGACCCACTTCATGGACTGGGGCCACGGAAGGCATCAGCACTGGCCTGAGATGTCTCATAGGCAGTTCCCCCTGCCTTCTCTTTGGCCGCTGCTTCCACAAAAGCCATCCCAAGCTTGCGAATTCACCTCGCCAAAGCCGGCGTGGGGCTTGCGGGGTCACGTCCCTCCGGCTCCCCAAGGGCAGCCCTTGCACGTCGGCATGTGCTGGGTGGGTCCACGCTGTAGTCGAACAGCTGGACCGCAGCTGCCGGGGTGCGCGGGAGAGGGTCCTCATGGCTGCGGGCCCTGCGGGGTGGCTACTTAGGATGCTGCGGTGGCTCCTTTGGGTGGCTGAAGCAGATGTCCCCAGGTGTCAGGCCTCTATGGTGAAGGGAATCCGAGGGGGAGCAGTTTTTGGGAGAAGGGGAGAAGCTGCAGCCATTTCTGCTCCCTACCTCCCCCTTTACTTAGCTCACTTTAAACTGAGCACGGATCCAAACGTCATACGGTTTAAATTTTTCAGATCCAGACTTTGGCCTCCTCAGCCCATCCCTGGCTCGAAGGACCAAGACTGGATGATTAAGGGGAAACACCCTTGTGTCTGCTCCGGCTCCGCGTGGCACGGGCTGCAGCCGCTTGCGGGCCGGTGAGCAGCGGGTGCTGGCAGGGAGGCTGCCTGGGACCCTCTGCTGCCCGGGGAGTGCCAGAGCCCCCAGGGCAGGGTCGCCTGGATGCGGCTACCAGAGCTCTGCACTAGCCAGCCATCCCTCTGCTGCTCTGTTAGCAAAGCAAGCCGGAACGAGGGCTATAAATCTCATCTGGACGAGTTTCTGTGGGCTTTTCTGAACCGCTCTTTTCTATTGATACTAAGACTGGCCAAAAAGCAGAATTTCCACTGCTGGGAAATGCTAACATTTTGTGTGCGGCTTTTCTGCTGAGCTGAGGCAAGATGCAGAAAGCGTCGGACTTTTTGTCCAAATGAGCTATTCCGAGATACCTAATTCAGATTGTATCGAAACATCATATTTTATCAGTCAGAAACCTGATGGGAAATGCTGTGTCTCTGTTGAACATGCAGATCATTTCCCCCCACAGCTGTTGAACTCGGTGCCTCCTTATCAAACGTTTGCACGTCACCAAGTCAGTGGTTTTCCCCCCCTCCCCGTCCCGCCGGTCCTTTCCCCCAGGAATTTTGCAGTGACACTTCCTGGCTGGGGCCGCCCCGGTGCTGGGGTTAAGGGCCCCTTTTGCACGGCAGATTGTCACCGCACTGAGGGACGGAACGGGTCCTGAGCCCTCCTGGTGACTTCTTCTCAGCCGCCCCTTTTTATCCTACAACCTGTGGGACGCTGGCGTTTGATGCTCAATGTGGGAGCATCATTCACCGGAATTAGCATTTCTTCCATGAAATATTGCTAAATGGCTCGTACTGCAGGAGTTATTCTGGTCAATCCCCCTTAGTAAATCAGCTCCTGAGCTCGTAACTGCAGCTTCCCTAACGGGGCTGGTGGTGCCCATCGTTTGCCATCACACACTCACTACTGGCAGGGTTGTAAAGCTCAATGATCATAAAATCTCCGGGCAAGAGCCGTGGCTGCTTCTGCGTCTGTCCAGCATCTCAAACACAACCATTATATTATTAATAGTAATAATTCCTGCAAATATATTTGGAATTTGCAGTGAACAAAATGCAGCTAGCCTCAGGAACAGAATCCATTAGGCAAAAATTATTCACGCTTGCCAAGGGGATGCTTAAAAATAAATCTGGCTGGAGATGAATAGATGTTTTGTTGTAAATCCACAGCTACGTTGGAGAGGTCAGGACTCAGATCAATTACTGGACCCAAAAAGCACCCTCTCACTTCGCCGGAAGGTCTCAGGAGCCCCGTGGAGCAGTTCGATCTGCACACCTGGAGCGGGAAGGAGCCACGTACTTACTTACTCATGCCTGTAGTAACTCTCATTCTTCTTTTTCCTGATGAAACTTGTGTAAAGGTCAGCAAGAAAGCACAGGAATACCTGAGCACGTCTTGATTTCTTGTTAGAATATCCTTTCAAGGCGTGCTGTAATAACTGAGCCACCAGAAATATTCAGTGCTACTTTTTCTTTAATTTGAAAGTACCTGGTTTTCAGTTTCTCTAACCCTCTTCCTCTCCCCGGGGTGGGTGTTATCAGTGCTATTTAAAAGTGAAGTGAAGGAATCATCTCAATAAGTTTCAGCGAAGAGACTGAAATCCCTCGTTGGGTAAAAAAAAATAACTGTGGATTAGACTGTTTGAAGATAAATACTTGGAGTGGGGCAGGAGGGAAAGGAAAGGAAGCGGCTGAGGGTGTCCTCAGGACCTCACGGCTGAGCCAGGGACGCACTGAGGTGTGCTGGGTTGCTTAAACTTAAATGGTCTTTAAATCACATTATCGCCAGCGCTGCATGTTTAATGTCAGAGCCTTGTGAGGGCACATTCCTGAATGCGAGCCCAAAAGATAAGAGGCTGGTTTTAGAGAGTAACTATTTGCCATTTTAAATTTGCATGTTGGCATCTTCTTCGAAGAAGAGATTATGTCGTAGACTCGGTCTGGCGTGTTTGCTGTGCCTTTGCTGTTTGCCTTCCAGCAACAGGCCAGCACCGCCGGAGATGAAAACTACGATTGTAGGTCAGCCTGTAGAAAAGGACTTGATTGCAAAAGAGGAAAACAAAATTCAAATATTTATAAGTCATAATTGCATCTTAGATTTGGGTCTGGATCCAGTAGAGGCTGAGTCATCCTAACCAGCTCACCCGGGGCTGGGGCCGGGTCCCCGCTCCCCCGGGGCTCTCTCCCTTCCCCGGCGGCACCTCACGCCTGCTCCGGGACTGTGGAGCCGGTGCTCCTGGGATCAGGAGGGAGAGGGGAACGTCGCCATTTCCCTGCGCAGGCACAGCAGGGAGAAGGCGTGGGGGACAACGCCAGGCATCGACGTGCCCCCCTCTTTGCCCTACAGTGTGTCCGAAGGTTTAACGTATGAGCGAGCAGAGCAGTACCCCGGGGCTGCCCCACGCCGCGCGGTTAATTCCTTAATCCCACGTCGGACGTTAGATTGAGGGATCCCCCCCTACACATCCCCACGCCAGGCGGATAGCGGAGGGGGTGGCTATGAATTAACACCCCAAAAAAGCCTCGCTACAAACCGGGCTGCGGTTTGATGCTCCGGCAAGGAGCAAGCGGGGCTGCTGCCCCCAGCCCAGCCGCTCTCCAGCACCGGCTGCCCCACGGGTGTGCGGGGAGCCCGGCCACCCCCTCCCAGCCCTGGGAGGGAGCCGAGAGGCAGGAGGGAAAGCGTGGGCCCTGCCTGGCTCAGCCCGGCTGTAGGGACCTTATCAGCGAGCAGCTCCTCCCAGGGAAGGGCCCCTCCGCGATGTGCTGGCCGGGGGTGATGGATCAGTGCATGCGTGGCTCCTTGTTCCTAGTGACTCATGGATTCGCTGGCCTTCGCCAGTGTCATGGGAAATATTTTTTTAATAACTCAAAAGAACAAGGCAGGGGGGTGGGAAACAGAAAGAAAAACTCCGCCACATAGTTCTCTGAAACTTGTTAACTTCCCAAATTGTTTCTGAAGTGTCAGGTCTTGCTCAGAGTAATGGGGTTTTCAGAAATACCTGCTGAGTGGCGGCAAGGGTTGGTCGGAGGGGTGGGCAGGGGATGACAGAGGCGGTGCTGGCTGTGGAAATACAGCCCACGGGTCACCGGAGCCGGCCGGCAGCTGAGCGTGCCTCATAAACCAGCTAAATGGGGGTTTAAGGAGCGGTCTGCTTCACCCCATTTCTTCCTGGAGGATAAAGGGACGGGGAACACCTTAGTGGATCGCTGATGGGGGAGGTGGGAGGGCTGCCAGCACTGCTGAGCTGGTCAGGCAGCCCCGACGGGCTCGGTGCAGGTGTCGGGGCGCCCGGCCGAGCCCTGAGCCCGCGTGTGCGCCCCGGCACTGCTCTGCACCGGGGGAAAGCTGGGCATTTTCCACCCGCTCCTGGTGCTGGAAAGGGAAGGTGCTGAGGTGCGAAGGGAGGGATGGCTGGAACCGTCCCCGTGTGCCCACCTGCCCAAGCGGGACTCAGGGGGACCCGCACCTCACCTGGCCCTGCCCGGGGTGACGCTGCCACCCGGGGACTGGGCACCCCAGGAACACCCACAGCTCCGTTTGCCTTGTTTTGGAGGCCGGCACCGGCTGCAGGGGTGACCTGGGGGTGTATTAACCCCCCCAGGTGTTTGTCCCAGCACAGGTGAGTGAGGGACACAGCAAAGACGGGGCAGATGCCCCAGCGGGGCACGGCCACTGCTGCCCGCTGCCCGCCAGCGTGGCCTCCAAAGGGCCTCGCAGCTGCCCGGGGCTCCCCGGGAGGCCCAGGACGTGGTTTATCTTCCCCTGCTTTTCCTCTACACTTAAGTTTTGCCGCCTTCTGACTTCGGAGATGGGGGAAGGAGGACTGCAGCCCCCTGGGACGGCGAGGTGTCCCTCCTGCGGATGAAGATACACAGATTCGAGTGCAGAGTCTGACAAAACGGCGTTTCTCCGACAAAACTGCTGTTCGCCGTGTGCTGGAACTGCTTAATAAAGCAAACCCCAACCCAGCCAGGTTTTAACCTCCTGCAAATCACCTCTCTTTTGTTACCGGCTCTGCCTTCCAGGTAAACACAGCAACGCAGCCCGCCGGGGCGAGGAGCGCTGGGCTCGGCTGGCAGAGCCCCACGCCGCGGGGAGCCCAGACCCCCCAGCCCCTCACCCGCGGGGCCGCGCAGAGGACCGAGCGCGCCGCTCCCACGCGTGTCCCCGGCGCGACCAGGCGGTTCCCCCCGCCGCGGGCCGGGGCGCGCCGGCAGAGCCGGCGGCGGGGGCGGCCCCTCGCCCGCTGCGCGCCCGCGGAGCCCGGCTGCCCGGAGCCTTCTCCCTTAAAAAAAAACCGCGGAGGGGAGGGACTGCTGCTTTTTCCGCCGTTTCCGGTTTGCTGCCATATTCCTCTTTTTTTTTTTTCCCCTCCCCGTGGGTTGCCCCCCCCCGCCCGGGAGAAGGGGTGAGCGGGGCTGGGCGAGGCAGCAGCGCGCCGGATCCGCGGCGCTGCGCGATGCTGCTGCTGCCGCCGGCGCAGCCCTGAGCGCCCGGCCCGGCGCGGCTCGGCTCGGCCCGGCCCGGTGCGGGCACCCAGCGCGGCGGCGGCGGCGGCGGGGGGCGGCGGCCGCGCCCCCGGCGCGGAGACAAAGCCGGGGCCGAGCGCTGGAGGCGGGCGGCGGGGCCGGCCCCGCTGCGCGCACAGGCGGGAGGTGAGCGGGCGGCGGCGGCGGCGGGCGGCGGGGGGGGGATGCCCCGCTGTGGGGCCGGCGGGGGATGCCCGGGGTCCGCCCGTGGGGTCCGGCGGGGCGGCGGGGGGATGCCCGCAGGCGGGTGAGCCGGTTGTGGGTCCGGCGGGGATGCCGGCGGTTTGGCAAGGCGGCTGTGGGTCCAGCCGAGGATGCCCAGGCGCCGGTGGGGCAGCTGTGGGTCCGGCAGCGGGGGATGCCCGCAGTCCGGTGAGCTGGCTATGGGTCCCGACAGGGATGCTGGCGGTCTGGCCGTGGGTTTCGGTGGGGCGGCTATGGGTCCAGCGGCGGCTGCACGTGTCTGGCGGGTCACCCGTGGGTCTGGCTGGGGGTGCCGCTGTCTGGCGGGGCAGACGCGGGCCCGGCCGGGGATGCTGAGGGTCCGGCGGGGCGGCACCACCTGCCTGCAACTCCCCTTTGTTGTGATCGGGGCTGTGGGGGACCCCCGGGAGCGCGGGGCGGGGAGAGCCGGGCTGTATGTAGGCCAGGACATGAAATATTCATTGCCCCCCTGCTTTGATGTCTCCTGATCCGCTTCCCTTGTCGTGTTTGCTCACCGGTAATTCTGGGGCTCATGTCCAGCCCCGGTGGGCCTGGAGAGCTGTGTCCGGCCAGGCTCCTCGCCGTGCCCCTCGCCGGGGCTGGCTGCCTCCAGCCTGCTGGGGGGCTGCAGAGCCCCGGGTTGCCTGAATGAAGGCTTTATCCAGCCGGGAAGTTCCCCCATCGCAGCCTGGGCGAGCCAACCCGCATGTGTGGCTGCGAGCGGTGGCACTGGCGTGTCCCCACCATCCCTGTCACAGCCCCCACTGCCGTGGAAGAGCATCGTGGGTTTTGCCGAGCCACACTGGGGTCAGGATGGGCTTTTATCCCTGCTTGCTGCCCGGGTGGCCGTGCAGGAGCTCGGGCAGGCTGTGCTGCGTCCTGGTGCCATTTGGGACAGGCACGGTGGGCAGCCTGCGGGGACGGGGCCCACCGCACAGGGCCGTGTGTGCTGGGGACAGGGGCTGGCGGGGGGGTGGCGTCTCGTGGCGCTGACCCTGGTGCGGTCCTGTCTGGTGCCGAGCATCGTCTCGGGGAGCTGCGCAGCCTCCTGCGAGACCCGCTGGAAATGAGCGGGCATCTGCCGCATCTCCCCGTGTTTTGCTGGCCGTGCACAGCGCACTCCTCCCCCAGCCCTTCCTCGCCCCGGCGGCTGCTGTGGTGTGCCAGGGCTCAGCCCCCTGGACTTGGGGCCGGGAGGTGACTATGATCCTGGTCCCGGTCCCAATCCTGGTCCTGGTCCCAATGCCGTCGAGCAGCAGTAAAGGTCGAATGTGGCAGGGAGTGGGTTGTGCTACCCTGTGTGTGCTCCTGGCTCCCCAGGAGCGATGCAAAGGAAGGGACATGATGTGGCTGCTCAGTGCAGCCGGGGGGTCCCCCAAGACAAGTCCCACCGCCCCGTGGCATTAGGAGCTGGGGGCAGTGGAGGGCGCAGAGCCCGGGGGGTCCCTGGGGCGAGCTCCTGCCTGGGGCCGGCGCTGCCTGCACAGCGGGGACAGGGACAGGACAGCACGTTCCCAGCAGTGCTGTGCGCAAACTGAGCTGCGGGAAGGTGGCAACAAAAGACTTGATTTTTCTTCCTTCTGCCGGGCTGGTGCTCCCCAGAGGAGGAGGTGTACGGCAGGAGGCAGCTGGAGGGCTTCGTCGCTCTCCTCTCAGCTGAGGAGATACCCACTGCCAGCAGTGACCGGTGCGCGGGTGGGAGAACCGAGCCATGACAAACCTCTCCCAAGGTCCAGCTGTTAATGGTGGGAAGCCGGTCATCCCTGCCAGGCTCAGAGACCCCCCCTTAGCACCCGGCGGCTCAACACGCACCCAGGCCCCCCGTGCAGCACATGTTGGTCAAACAAGGCGGGGGGGCTGGCAGGGCTCTCCGGGGAGGCATGCGGATGGGGACATGCAGGGGCACATCAGCAATCTTGCACTTTAAAGCAATGTCCTTTTTGTTATTTCCACTGTGGGGCTGCTTCCGACACTTTTACAGCCGGAGAGGCTGATCCTGGGCTGCCTGGAACTTAGCCAGCTGTTCTGCGCCACTTCGTGCTGGCTCAGGATCCGGCCCATAGCAAAACCTTGGCGGTTCGGTGTCTCTGAGATGAAGCTCATGTGCTGGCTCCCCAGGGAGCCGCGTCTCTGTAATCATTAGCCAGTTAGCACTCGTTTGTCAGAGAAGGGCACCTTTGCTTGAAAGATCGAGGGTCGGTTCCCGGTTCCAAGCTTTGACCCAGGAGCAGCAGGGCTGAGGCTCCTCCAAACACCTCGTCTTCGTGGCTCTGCCAAAACGCAGCCCGATGATTTTTTGGAGATGGGGTTATTTACGGGCTGGCGCAGCAGCAGCTAAGGGAAGTCCAATGTTCCCTGTCTCGATCGTTAGTGGCCTTGCAGTGCTCCCTGCGTGATGGAGATGCCCTAACGATAGCTCTGCCCTTTAATGACTTTGTGCCAGAGTGATGGAAAATCATGGAGGTGCCGTGGGGAGGCAGAAAGGGCCGACCCAGCGCCCGGCTGGGGTGCTGGGGGACGAGACGAGGAAAAGAGCTGCAGTTTGTGGTGACCGACCTGCGTGGAGGCTCTGCTGCCGAGACAAGAGGCTCCTTTGCTGCCTCGGTGGCACGGAGAGGACATCAGCGGTCTTGAGGCGGGGATGGCCTTTAGCAGCGTGCGCAGCTCCCGGGAAGCAGCATCCTTTTGCCCGGCTCACCGAGGCGAGGAGGGGACGGACCGTGGGGCTCCCGTACCTCTGAAATCCCGTCCGCCTCTCCCTGCCGCCGCTGCCAGGATCATCACAGAGCTAAAACTCTTATCTAATGAGACCTGAAGGACTTGGCCTGTAACGTCTTGTTTTAACAACCGGCAAACATCTTGAAAGAGAAAAGGTAGGAGTGAGCAAACAGTCTGCACCTCCTCCTGGCATGTCTACGGCGGCGGAAAACCCCCGAGCATCACTGGGACAAAGCGCTGTGCTCTGGGCATCGCTGGGCGAAATTTGAAAGCCTATCTGAAGCGCTATTGTTTCCTGTACTGTCTATTTTGCAGCTCGGTTTCCAACTTGTTCCTTTATCTCTCGGAACAATTTCCCATCTGAGCTCGCTGCCCCAGAGCCCGCCTGGAGACGCGTCCAGCGTGCATCCCGTCGGCCGCGGGAAGCGGCCTTGGCAGACAGCGGCGTGTCCCTGCGCTGCTCCGTGCGGGAGAGATCCCTTTAATCTGATGCCCGGAGAGCAGCTTGGACCTCTGGGTGGAAATAACCATCCTTGCATGGCTGTTCCTGGGACAGGAGTGCAGATCGTCGCTGTTTCCAGTCCAAATTCCTCTTTTCGACCCCCTGTAGCTGCGGGTGGTGCGGACTAACTCCCCTGGGGCTCGCGTCTTGCTGAAGTTTCCGCCCATCAGCAAAAAATATGCAGTGTGTCGCGGGACTGTTTTAAAGCGGGCCTCAGAAAAATAGTAATGCCTTTGGTCCTTCATCTTTGAGATGGGCAGCAAGCTGTGAGATAGCCCAGTATATTGTGCGCTTAGGAGGGAAAAAAAGAATATAATTAATTGGCTGAGCATGGCTACATCAGCGTGGGCTGCAGTCAGTGCTCGGTGCACCCAGGCCCCCGACTTGGCCCCGTGTTGGCACAGGCGATCTCAGCACTGGCTGCAGCGGGAACCGGTGCTGCTTTGCACATGCCTCTGCACACGCATGCTTTGAAAATAAAGCCCTGAAACAGATTTCAGGAACAAATGTGGTTTGAACCTGGGCCAGGAACCAGGACCTGCAAATCTGCATGTTGCACTGACTTCCCTTCAGGCTATGGATCTCCTGGCTGCCCTCGCTGCGGAGCGGGGAGGTGTTTGGCAGGGCTGGGGGCTGGCAGGGCTGCTGCGGGGCATCGGCCACTGGGCAAGGGGGGGCTGGTCGTTGATTTTTAATTCAGACCTTAAAGAAAGCTGCCCGAGCCCCTTGGCTCCAGGTGGTCTCAGTGGAGATGCAGCATCTGAAATATCTGTAGGCTGGCGTGCGGGATCGGTGGGCTCGTCTGGAGGAATTTGGGGAACAGAACCGCCTGGGCGTTTAAGGCAAAAATATAAGAAATGGGGCACGTGCATAGCGAGCCTGCCCTCGCCTCGCAGCCGGGGAACTGGCGTAGGTTTGGGCAAGGCGTGCAGCCTGGCACGCGTGGGCCCCCACGCCCGCAGGGCACCAGCATGGCTTTGGGGTCCGCAGCGAAGGGCGAGCGGGCTTTGCTGGGCCAGCGCCTCTGCCCACGCGTGACGTGGGGACACTTCTTACTCGGGCTGTGCCGCGCTTCCGTCCCCGCGCTGCAAGTCTTGGAGGCCGGCCCCGAGTTTCCCAGCCCCATCCCATGCTTGACCTGTTGTGGTCTTGCTCCCGTGACCGTGAGGTTTCGGCTGGCCCTGAGCCCGCTGTGTTAGGGCTGGCTGGATGGAGGAAAACCTGACTGCGTGCTGCAAAAATAGCTTCCACCCGGTGTGGCTGCTCCCATCCTTCCCCACCCTGTTTGGCAATCTTGGCCACCAAAAACCTGGGCAATGAGGGTAAAAGCTTGCTGCTGCATTGTCCCCTCCACCATGGGTGAGGTTAACAAGTCCACCCTGTCCTGAGCCACGTGCCCCCTTCCCATACGGCGTCCCCCTTCCCACGCCGTGCCCCGGCTTGGGGGCAGCGTGACGGGGTTGGGTTGGTGCTAAATCGATCCTAAAAATGTCTCCCCTCGGAGCAGCCTTTAGCAGGAATTTGGGGTTGGAGGTGCAGCGCTGTGTCTGGGTTTCACTGCTCCACCTTGCTTCCCCACCTGGTAAGGAGCATTGCGTGCCTCAGTTTCCCTCTCTCCCTCCCCTCCTTCACCAGCCCCAGCTGCACTGCCCTACTCCATGCACGCACCATGGGCAAAGCTCTTCCTTAGGCAGGGCAAATATAATCTGATCTCCATGAAGCACCACCGCCTTCCTCACCGGCTCGGCCGCCGCCTCTCAGACGGTGTTTTCGAGGGCTTCCTCCCCAGACTGTGACCCAGCTGGGCACCGACTTCCCCGGCTGAAACCAGCCCTTGTGGCTTGGTGGTTTTGCGGTGCTGCCGGGCCGCAGCCGGTGCCGGTGGCCGGGGGGTCCGGCGGTGCCGGTCTAGGCGCAGGATGCTCCTGGGGCGGAAGCGTGCGCTCGGTGACTTCTGCAAAGAAACCCAACGCTGTCAGAGTCACGGCCAGCTCGTCCCGGCCCTTTCATTCCCCTGCCCATCGGGCAAACGTTGGCTGGGCTCCGGCGTGCCAGGGAAGGGATCGGAGCCTCGGCACGGCTGCGGGGGAGCTGCTGGTGAGCACCTTGCTGCGCGGGGCAGGGAGGGTGTCGTGGGACGAGGAAGGGTGCATATGTAGCTGCAAAAGTCACTGCGACCAGGATGAGTTTCATGCTCCAGCATCACGGACGGCTGAGTTTGGAAGCGTGTGGGGTGGAAAGGCTCAGAGTGCTGGGACCAGTGCGTGTGGCGGGGCCGGGCAAGGAGAGCAGCACGCGGGGGCAGCTGCAGGGAGCTGCCTGCCCGCCCCGGCTGCCTGCACACGTGCACAGCTGCGTGTGGACGTGCGTGCACATGAGCGTACGTACCCTAATCTGAGCCCTTCTTGGTGCTTTGGGGGTGGGGATAGCTCTCGTGCCGTGGTCTGGGTGGGCTGCGCTGAAGCCGCCATGAGCCACAGGTGATGGAAAGCAGAGGAGATGCCCTTTGTCCCTTTGTCCCTTCATCCCGTCCCCGCAGGCTCTGCCCGAGCGCGGGGAGGGGGGCAGCTCCAGCTCGGGGTGGTTATTTTGGGTAGGAAGAGCAGCAGGAGCGAGGGCTGGAGAGATGCCACGGGAGGGTGGAAAGTCCATGTGCAGCTCGTCCCATGCCACTGGCTGGTCCCGGCAGCTCAGGGCTGGTCCCATCCACCTCGCCCATAGCCCATCTCCGCTCCCCACCGCCGCTGCAGCGAGCGGTGCAGGGCCGGGAGGTGTGCGGAGCCCGGCTCTCCCCTCCAGGAGCGGCAGGGATAAAAGACACCAGCTCAGCGTTTTTCTTTGTTTTTCATCTGCTCGGGCTGTTTATAGCGAGCACCGTCTGGGGCTGCACCTCCCAGCCAGCTCCTCTCCCGGCAGCTCCGGTGGAGCTGCTGGGCGTCCCGCTCGCCCCAGGAGCGGCTGGGGAATCTGATGCAGCTTTTTGGGTATGGAAATGCTGTCCGGGGCTGGCTGAGCTTCTCTGTTTGCCCCTCAAGACCCTCCCTGGTTGCTTCCTCTGACGCATCCTGAGCGAGTTGCTTTGTTTTGGTGGTGCAGATGGGAGTGGCTGTGGGCACCAGCATCTCCTGGGGCTCTGCCACCAGCGAAGTCCAGGCTCCCGGGCACGCCTCAGCGTGGGGTCTGACGGTGCAGAGACCAGAGCCACGGTCCCGGGCTATGCCCGCTGCTGCGGGAGCTGCTCCCAGTCCATCCATGCCCGTGGAGGTGAAAGCGGGAGTCGAGCGTGCATTGCTGGAGGCTGATCCTGATCACCCAGCCTTGACCCGCAGCCACCCGCTGCCCCTGTAGCATGTGTGCGTTAGGGCTGGTGGCCCCACGGTTCCCCGGAGCACGTGGCTTGTGTCGGGCAGATGCCCCAGAGTCCCAAAGTAACCCGGGAAAATAAGCCGATAATCAGCATAAATTTGCTGCATGGGATCCTGCTTAAAACTGTTTAAAACTGTTCAGGGGTCTGCAAAGTGGGAAGTGTTGGAAATCAGTGATGGAAGACCCTTGGCCTCTGCTTGGCTTCTCCTTCGTACCCTCCCGTTGCAGTGAACCCAGCACGTGTCCTGCCAAGTCCCCGTGGCTCCCGGCCGGGAGTGGGGCAATGCCCGGCCCCACGGGGTTTGTGTTGAGGGTGCAAATGCCCTCCCTGCATTTTCCCTTTTTTAGCAGCGAGTGTTTCAGTTCCTGTTCCATGTCAGGGGGGTTGCTGGGAGGTTTCCTCCCGTGGGGGTCCTGCGGGACCCCTTTGCAGGGTCCGCAGCTCCAGCCTCGGAGGGCCAGTGGGTCCCCGGGGAGCTCCTCTCCTCGCTGGACTGGATGGGCTGGTTTCTCTGAAAGTGGAAATGTTTTAGCAGTGACGCCAGCGTGGCCAGGGGTGGTTGTAACTTGCTCAGATCCGGAGCTTTTCTGCCTCCTGCATGTTCTTTGCCCCCTTCCTCCCCCTGCCCTGGAGATTTGCTGCCTGCCTGCGCTGCCGTCCTCGCCCGGGGGTGAAATTGCTGCGGTGCCGTTGGGTGCGGCAGCTCTTGAGCCAGGGCACGCGCCGGTGGCAGCACCTTTTTGGCCGGATCTGAGCCACCTGTGAGTCACATCAGCCTCTCGCTGCCGCCTGCCCCTTCCCCAGGAGCCGGGCACGGGGCGGGCTGGGTGCTGCGTCACGGCCATCCCCGGAGAGCACCCGGGGCAGATGTCCCCTCCCAGAAAGCAGAAGCAAACTCCGTTTCCTGGAGCCCGAGGCTGGCCACGCTGGGTGAGGCACTGCAGAAATGGGGAACAGAAATCCTCCCTCCTCCTCGAGAGGCCAGCTTGTGTCACCGCACCTCTGTCACCCTCTCCAGCGGGGTCGGTCCCTCATCTCGATGCTTCGCCTGGAGGAGGACGGGAACAGCGTTGATGCGATGGGGCCGTGGGAAACTGGAGAATTTGGTGGCGGGTGCTGGGAGCCCATGGATGCCAGTATGCCTGGGGGCTAATATTAAAAATGTGCATTTTGGGGGGCACTGAGCACCCTGTGCTGAACTAGAGGGCTGGTTTTGGGAAGCATCTCCCTGTGGCTCCAGGCAGTCCTGGTGGCCAGGAGCTGCGGCTCCTAGTGCCAGCCCGGCTCGACATCGGCGCTTCCCGGCCTCACGGGCACTCCTGCCCTTGGAAGCGTTTCCTTTCTGTTTCCTTCTCCTGGACTTGGCAGGAGAAGAGCATCGCCCTCATCGCCCGTCTGGGAGAAGCCGGCTTCAGGTTAGCGCAGGCCAAAGGCTTTGTGTGCCTTTGGAAAGCGTTTGCTGGAGCTGGTTGGGCAATTCCTGGCTTTGGCTGGTGTCCCGGTGGGGATGCTGGAAGCGCAGGCTGAGTCGGGCTGGGAGCTACCAGTAGGCATCCCTGCTCCGACCCGGAGCAACGCCAGTGAGGTCAGGCTGCACAGCGCCCGGCCAGCTTTGAGCATCTCCTGCTGGAGATCTCACCACCTCCCCAAGCCCTGGTCCTGTGCTGGACCACCCTCGTGGTGAAAAAGCTTATTTTTCCATCTCTAATTGCCAGGATGCCCTTACAGCACAGAAAGGGATGGGGGATGCGTGCTGGCCGGGCAGTGAGGTGCTCCCCTCTCCCCCGTGGCTCCCCTTTCCTCTCTGCGTGCAGGCAGCAGGCTCGAGCTGGGTCTGCAGGATCCATGTGCTTGTTCTCTGCCTGTCCCAAAGCTCTCCCAAAGCACTCGTGCATGGATAACAGGGGACAGCGGGGGCTCCAGGAGCCTTTGATCGACTTTCTTTTCCTCCCTGACCCCAAACGCTTCCTAGCAGCGCCCTGAAGCCGGGGGGTCTCCTTTGGACCAGGGAACGGGGCTGGCGGAGCTGCGGGAGCCCTGATTTTTGGGGTGGCTTTGTTGCCGCACGGGAGCGGAAAGGGGTGGTGGGGCACCGCTGGCTGCCCACGCTCTGTCGCTGCAGCAGCGGCTCCCCGTGCAGCCCTTTGCAAGGGGCTGCAGCTCTCAGCACCCACCACACAGCACGGCTGCGTGTGATGCCAGGAGCGGTGTGCCAGGAGCTCCCTCAAGCTTCACTCGGCAGCGTGCTGCTCAGGAAAGGCGGCTGCCAGCTCCCTCCAGCGCCCTCGGCACCGCTCGGTGATGTACATTAAAAACCCACTGCCTCTGAGGAAGCTTTGAGCGTGCAAAGCTTTGCCAGCTCCCCGGGACCTGGCGCGCAGGGCTGTGGGTGAGCCCCACAGTGGGTCAGCCCAGGCTGCCCGCATCCGCGCGCCGGAGGAGCTGAAGGTGGCCCCGTCGGTACCCGGGTCTGCTGCAGCGTGGTGACGGGGATGTGACGTGGCGTGGCAATGGCCGCCTTCCCTTCTCCCATCCCTTGGGGGAGAAGAAGGCTTAAAACTGAGCGCTCGGCGGCTCGGCACCGGCAAGCACAACTTGCCGCATGTCCCGCTCGCTCTGGGCAGCCGCTTGCATTATTTCGGGGAGGTAAGGCCTGCAACTTTTTCTTGCCAGCCTTATGCAAGACAGTGCTTATCGGGGGCCCGCCACCGGGCTTCCCCTGCCCTCGCCCAGCTTCGGGGTGCTGCGGGGGTAGCGGGGGGCACCGCGGCTGTGTGCAGCCGCTGGTGTTGGCAGAGCCGCTGCCCCTCGTCCCGGCAAGCCAAAAACTGCCTGTGGAGGGGCCGGCCCCACAGCGGTGGGGAGAGCTCGAGCTCCCTGTGTGGCTCCCTGTGCGTGTGCTTGGTGTTTCCCGGTTTCTTGGCCAGATAAACATCCAGAACCTGCTTTTGTGCTTCTCAGGGGTTTGTTTTGGTCTTTTGTTTTGACATGTCTTTTCAGAGGCGTTTTTGCATGGCTCCCGACCGTGACTCTCCCCCATGCTTGGGGGGGTGAATTTGGATGGTTGATTTAATTATCCTTTCCCCTTTCGTGACCCACTGGCCCGTGCTAGCTTGAGCTGTGGAGCTTTAATTAAGATGGTTTTAAATTTAACGGGAGTTGACAGGGTCGGATGGGAGGGGCTGGGACTTACGTATGTGGGGAGCGCGTAGCCGGGCCCCCGCGCAGCAGCCGTGCTGCCCTCCCCTCTCCTCCACCGGCAATCCCTTTCCTCTGGGAGAGTTTTCCGTCAGGCGGGGGGAGCCAGGGGAGGGCTGGGGTGCCTTAGCTCGGGTGCCTTCGACATGCAGTCGCTGGGCAAAGCGGGGGTCCCGGGTGGGCACTGGGGACACCTACCCATGGAAGTGGCTCCCCTGGTCTCCAAATTGGAGGCGAGAGATGAAGCGAGCATCTCTGCATGTCTCCTTTTGTTTTAGGAATCAGTGCAGGTGAGAAACGAGTGTCCTTGCAGAGGAGAAGGGCTGGAGGCGTGACCCAGGCGTGCCTTCGCGGCGGCGGCCAGGCAGGGAGAGGATCTGCAGCGTCAAACCCTGGTTTACAGGGCTGGGGGAGCAGCTCCCCCTTTTTGACCGGCCCCCGGGACTCGTTGCAGCAGGGCTGGTCCCAGCCTGGCAGAGGTGTGGCTCTGTGTTCCCCCTCTTGTGCCGAGCAAAGCCCGATGCTGTGGGACAGGGGACGGGAATCGCTTTTTCCGTGGGGGATGCGTTGACCTGCCATGCTCGGGTGGCCGGAGGGGATGGTGGGCTGAGCCGGGGCGGCGAGGCTTTCCCCAGAGCACCGGGGCTGTGCTGCCATTCACTGGCCCCCCGCCCTGGGAAAAGGCAAAACTTCAGTAGCATCCCTGGGACCGAGAGGGAAACCCCTGTGCACGCGTGTCTGGGACTGCGTTTCCTACCAAAATCCAGGGAGGGAGCGGGGGGCGATGCAGGGAGGGTGCCGGGGTGCTGGCTGTTCGGGTACCACCCTCGCAGTGGTTACGGCAGCGCTGACCGAGCGGCGGATTCATCGCCCCCGGTGCGGCAGCCGCCGTCTCCCCGCGGCGCAGCGCTGCGGTGCTGACCCCGCCGTCCGGCTGCCGCGGTCGCGCGGGCGGCACCGCCGCCTCTGCGCTGCCTGCGCGGGGGGACGCGGGGGACGGCGAAGTGCCCTTCGGCTCTTGCCTGCCTGCCTGTCTCCAGCCCGGGATCTCTGTTCGTAATGGCACACCTCGTAGGCGGCTTCTGTTTGCCCTGCGTGAATCTGCCCCGGCGGGACCCCGGTCCTGCTGGGAGGGGGTCGGTTGTGTGCAAAGGGGGATGGAGCAGGTCAGGGTGCGTTTGGGATCGCCGCTCTCTGCTCCTTTCCATCCCCGGTGCCTGCTGCCATGGGCTGCAAGGCTGCTTTGTCTCGCCCGCCGTCCCCCATGCTTCATTTTTCAGTCTGGCGTGAGACAGGTGCCGTTATTAATCTCGCTGGGGCTCCACGAGCCGGGGACGTGGCTCCGCTCCCTCCGGCAGCGGGTGGGCGCTGGTGCCTCCGGCCCCTCGCCCACCTCTCCCCAGCACCCACCCCATCCCATCTGCCGGCGGTGCCGCTCGGCACCCACCCGGCTCCTTAGCAGCCCCAAGGACGGAGCCGGTTTTGCCGGCGATGTCTCCCTCCCCAAGGCTCCGTGTCTGCGGTTGGGCCCCAGCCTGTCGCGGCATTTCCCAAGGTTTCTGCTTCTGCCTCGCAGAAGCCGTACTGCTGTGTTTTGTCTGCTCCCAATCAGTGTCTTTTGTTAGTGTCTTTGAGAAGACGATAAGATCGCTTCCCCCTCCGCCGCCAGCCCCGCTATCAGCCTGGTTACCACGGCCATTGTATCCTTGAGCGATCCGGGCGCAGCGGAGAACAGCCGGAGCGGGACCCGCCGGAGAGCAGCGGTTCCCCTCGCTGTTGCCTTTGCAAGAGCATCTCTGCGGTGGGGAGGTAGGGCAGAGGATGGAGCCTTTTTGTGCATCCCAACTTGCCAGTTAATTCTGGGGGGGGGGAGAATCCCTGGGGATGCGGGTGTCGAGGAGCGGGGATGCTGGGCAGGTCAGGCGGCATTTCCAGCGCCGGCGGGGGAGGACAGGGACACTGCTGTCTCGCGTGCCGTGATCTGATCCGAGCTGAGTTGTGCAGCTGAGTGTGCTTCATTTTTAATTGCTTTTGGAGAGGGGAGGGTGGGGGTGGCCTCTCGCTGCGGCTCTTTCCTTGCTGCGGCCTCTGCCCCGGGCAGGGTGGGCGGCTGGGCTCGGCCCCGGCACCCTCCCCTCCGGCTGCGGCTCAGCCCAGCCACGGCCTGGGGGGGCCGGGAAGACCCCAAATGCAGAACCCAGCAGCACACGGGGGTGGCACTGCTGGAGGGTGCCCGAGCCCAGCCGTGGCCGTGCCAGCGATGCGCCGGCGGGGATCACAGCCTTGCTACGGAGCCGACAGCAGGGCTGTGCGGGGCTGCTGCCGGAACAGCCGCTTCCAGCCACCGAACACCCAGACCTGGGAGCGTGAGGATGCAAGTGCGTCCGTCCGCCTGGCAGCCACGCGGGGACCTGTCCCTTCCCCTTCGGAGGAGCTTGCACCTCACCGCCCTGGCGCGTGGCTGACCCCAGGCTGAGGCGTATTTGGGTTTCCCTGGTGGCTTTTTTGGTCCTATTTTGGACCGCTTATGGCCTCGCAGCGTGTGCCCGGGAGCCCAAGCGGCACGGCGTGCACGGGCGGCGGGGACAGGGGCACCACGTGCGTACGCGGCGCAGCCTTATTTGTATGTGCTGCAGCCTGGAGTTGAGACTGCAGCTTCCCCCACCTTCCATCCCGCTGTGCAATTATTGCCAGCGAATATTAGTCAAGTACAAATTACAAACCATTCAAAGTCTTAAAGAGCTGTCAATCAGCTGCTGCTTATTATCCTAATCAAATGCACTAAAAATAGTGACAAAACTTATTAGCAAGGGGAAGGGGAGGCCATCAAAATAAACCTGCGGCGTGGCACATCCTCTGCGTGGCAGCTGCCGCCCCGGGCGCCCACCCAGCAAGAAGGACGCAGGCAGCTGCCCGGCGTTACACCGACCCTGCCGAGGTTTGCTCGGTGGCTTCCACCATCACGCCGTGGTGTTTGCAATGTAACAAGCCCGGTGTGTGTGCCGTGGGGCGGCATGCCGTCATCCGGGGAACGCGCAGGCTGAGTGGGTCGGGGCCGCTGGGGCAGGGGAGGCTGCGATGGCAGCCGGAGGTGCTGGCGAAGCAGCAGCCCTTTCTCCTTCGCTGCCGTCTCCGTGCAGGCCCTCCCCTTGCTATGCCTTGGTGGCCAAGGGCATAAAGGCAGGAGGCTGCCGTTGGTCTCCCTTCCAGGCTTGCTCCCAGCGGGGTTAGATGGCAGCGCAGCAAAAACCTGCCCGCACCCCATCCCCATCCGTCTGGGGCGTTCCCCCTGGATGGGATGTGAAGCCGGGGCTCCAGCCGGGACAGGAGCCCGTGGGGATGCTGCTCAGGGCTGTGAAGCTGGGGGTGCCAGCAGGGGCTGAATCCCTCCGTGCCGGGCAAGCCAGAGCAGCTGAAGCCTCTGCCCGGCACTGGGTGAGCAGGGCTGGCTGGAGAGAGATTTCTTTTTCAGTATGAGAGGGGAGAGAAGGGGCAGTTCCTGCAGGATTTGGGGGCTGGAAGGGGGTGGCAGAGCCAGGCAAGGTGACTGCCCCGGCTCTGCGGGGCCCTGCCCTGCTCTGCCTTTACCCAGAGCTCTGCCCTGAGCCACTGCTGCTGACAAGTGTCCCCCCATCACACATACTTGCAGCAGGAAACCGTCGCTTTTGAAAAATATGGCCAAAACGTGCTTTTCTGGCTGAGTCAGAGCTTGAGCAGCGTGAGGTGCTTCCAGACCTTGCGCGTGGTTCATGCCGTAGCATCTGTCTGTGAGGTTGGTGACTCTCATCCCTGGGCACAAGGTGGCCAACCCTCCCTGCCACCGGTCCCGGCTGTCTGGAGACAGAGTAGAGGGGCTGGGACCGCTGGCGCGTCCGGATCAACTGGCTTTACTTCTCCCCCCAAAAATCCCTTGGTGGGCTGGGGGTGCCTGGGCTCCCCTCTCGTGCCGGGGCATCGCTCGGGGCGGCTCCAGCCGCCTCCTCTCCTGTCCCAGTGTGGGTTTGATGAAGTGGAGCAGAGAATCGTCCCCTTTCACACATGAGAGATCAGAGTGAGCGGGTGGGAGCTGCTGGCCCCACGCTGGAGGGATGAGGAGGAGGAGGAGGAGGAAGGCAGCAGCAGCCCAGGGCTCCGGACTGTGGCGCGGGGGGGGGAGAGGGCAGCGGGGTGCGGGGACGGGTGCTGACATCCCATCTGTCTCGCAGGCTGCGGCGGGAGCTGAGCTGACTTCGCCAGTGGCCCCTCCCCACCCCGCGGCAAGGCTGTAGCCGGAAAGCACTGGTAAGGCATCTCCGACAGCCCCGGGCGGGGGGACCAGGCTGCTCTGCTGAATGAACCCACCCGCCACAAGGGAAACCCTCCCGACCCCCTGGGGGGGCTCAGGGCTGGGGTACCGGGTGCTGTGCAACAGCAGGAGTCGGCCCTTGAGCATCTGCGGGGGGGTAGGGTGCTGGGTGCAAGAGCAAAAGGCAGAGCCCTCCCTTTGTCCTTCCCGTCCCTGGGTGCTCTTCGCGGCGCGGCCGGCCCGCGGGGCAGAGCTGAGGCCTCGCAGCTCGGCACCGCGGTGGTTTGCGATTTGCTGCTGGCGCTGACCCCCCGGAGCGGAAAGCAGGGGAGTTCCTGCAGGCTGCGACGTGCCCCGGGTGCTAATCCCCGCTGCGGGAAAGCTGCCTCCGCACGCCGCTTCGCATCAGTCAGAGGCGAGCACCGGGAACGCTGGCCGTGCTCCAGCCTGCTGCCGCCGCGCAAGCCTTGGGAGGGGAAGCCCTGCGGAAAGCCGAGGCACTGGCCGGGATGGGGAGCGGTGCTGAGCCCCCCCATCCCAGCACTGTCAGCCGCGAAAAGCAGGGAGCAGGGAAATACCCCGCTGGGCATCGGCTGGGCTGCCCTGGGCGGGCGCTGGCAGCGCCGAGCGTGCCTGCAGCCTGTTACACGTAGAGATGCCGTACGTTAGACATAAAGACGGCACAGCTGCTGGCGGTGGGTATTTTTTGCAATCTGGCCACTGTGTTGCTGTCCCACAGCTCCCAGTGACGCTGCTGGGGTGTACTGGGAGCTGCCGCGGCCCGGCGGTGGGTTCACCCACTTCCTTCTCTGCCCCTTGGCTCCGGCGGGGTTTTGTCGCCGGCTCTGCCGGAGGCAGGGGGGGTCTCTCCCGCCGGCGGGGCTGGTGCGTGGCCCCTCTTCCCCTGGGGACCTGAGCGCACAGCGCATTCCTGCCGTCATTAATAACTCCTCTGCCAGGCTCTTGCACAACCCCCTGCGTCCTCCCGGCGGAATTTGCACCCTTTCCTCGCCGGCTGCCAAGGCAGCGATTGGGGGCTGCAGGGGATTTCTCAGACCCCCCCTCTCGTCCCTGGGGGCGGGTGGGGAACGTCTCCCTGGGGGGGCCGCAGGGCTATGGCCGCACAGTCGCGTTGGCTGAGTTACCTGGGACTTGGAGCGGGTAGGGTGCGAGGCTGCCAGTGCCTCTGGGCACGTTTTGGGATTGCCAGCCTACGTTTTGCGCTAGCCAAATCGAAACTAGTGCATGCAGGTGTTTAGGTGCAAAGGTGTTTGCAACGGGAGAGCTTGGAGCCGGGCTTGCTGCTCCTTCCCCAGAGGACCGTAGGCTTGTGCCTCCTCCTCCTCCTCCTCCTCCACTCCCGTCTTCGGCTCCCGCAGCCAAAGCCCCGATGGCTGGATCGGGCCCCGTCAGAGCAGCACGTCCCGGTGAGCAGCACAGACCCAGCAAAGCCCTTGCCAAGGAGGGCGAGCACCCAGGCGCAAGCTGGGAGCTTGTGATGTGTGTTGGAGACCTCTCCCTCCCCAAAACCGCTGCGCCAGGAGGGATGAACTCATGGTCCATGGCGTCCGGGGCACGCCTGGAAGATGCATGTCCTGTGCCCGCAGGCTCATGGTGTGAAGGCGAGGACCCCCCCTGCACTGGGGACATTGGGGAAGTGCCTGGCCGATCCACTCTCCCCTTTCTGTGCTCCGCTCCTGGCTAATCTCCAGGCATATTGACTATTTTATACTCTGATTCTTCTCGGCACGCTGATAAATCAGTTGCCGACCCAGGCTGGCAGCCCTGCGGGGTGCGCTCGGGGGATGCTCGTGTCCCCAAAGTGCTGCTAAATCCGCCGCCCCAGCCGGGGTGTTTTCCTGCCTGGGGAAGTGCCGCTTCCAGGGGAAACTCTGAGCGGCTGCACCCCTTGCTCACAGTCCCGTGGGCAGTCACAAGCCGCATGGTCACAGCCCCGCCGTGCCCTCGCTTTCCTCCCCGCGCTGCCGCTGCCATCCCGGGAGCGCCAGCGGGTGCCGGAGCCCTGGGCAGAGGTGAGCGAAGGGCTGGCCGGGGGGACAGGGAGGTTCACTTTCCTTAGCGGTGGGGGCTTTTTCTCATCATTTCTAAGGTCCTGCTTTCCCCCGTAGTTCTGCTTTAGCATCTTCTGCACTGGGCTTTTAAAAGCGCATTTATTTACGGAACAGACCCCCTCCCCTTCGCCATGGGCTCTACCTCTGGATTGCTGTCGGTGACAATTTGCACGCACAAAGCTTATATTTGACCTTCCTTTGCTCCGAGGCCCACGAAGCCCGGCACAGATATGTGTGGGCCAAGATAGAGGCATCGGTCCCTCCTCATCACCTGCACAGGTAGGGGGAAGGACAGCTCTGCTCCCCGCCAGAGCGGCTGCTGTAGCTGTACCCAGCCGGAAAAATCAGTTTATTCCGATTCCCAAACCCCGGCAGGGTCTGATCCCGCTGGCAGGGTTGCAGCTGAAGCAGACCCACGTGGAAGTGGGACAGGGAATGCTGCCGGTCATCCGTGCAATTTGGGAGCTGGAAAATGGTAGATGGAAGTTGGGTCTTTTGGGAAATAAGCCCTGATTGTCAAGCAAAACCCTCACCGTGGGGAGGGGAGCTGGCAGAGGAGCAGAGCTTGTGCTAGGCACCCCTGAACTCCCCCCCGGCAGGAGCCGGGGAGCTCTGCCCCACCAACGCCGGGGCTGTGCAAGCTGCCGGAGCTGCCCCATGGCTCTTGTCCTGCTCACGGGGGCTCGGCCCGAGCTTCTGTCAAAAGCCAGATAAGGAAAACGGTCTGTTGGGTGAGGCTGAGCCCTCGGCAAAGCCGCGCGGGCGGCTGCATCCAGGTCCGCACCCCGCGGGCAGTGGCTGTCTCCTCTGCTCCTTCCCTGCTTGTTTTTTATTAGAGATATTCTCCTCCCCGTCGTCTCCACCTCCCTTTTCCCTCCTGCCATGCGTGATCTAGCCTAAATATTTCCTTCCATAGCTGCAGGACACTGCTGGATATCCTGCCATCTTTGGAGACTGCAAATAATTCCCTTTCTTCATTTATATCATTACCTTGAAGGTATTTATAGAGCATGATCTTGAGTGGAAAGGAAGGCATGACTATATATAAAGCCGAGATCCCTTGGTCTTTAGCTGCTAACTGCCTGGAACTGCTCCTGATTTAAACTTTTCTCCGATTTGCTGCACATTTTGGACTTCACAGGAACATCCTCAGCATTTAAATCCCCATCCTGAGCAAGGAGGGTGCTGCAGCTATGGGTTCTCCAAATTTCTGCCAGTGGTGTAATCCAAACTCGTGAATATTTGCCTGGGTCTTGGCTTCTCCTGTCCATGCCCTGGTACAAGCCCTCGTGTAGGAGGAAATGTGGCTGCGTGGAGTGCTGAGCTACACCCCATGGTGGGCACCTGGCCCCAGGGCATCCGCAGTCGCCCTCCCGAGCACCGCTCCAGGCTCCGTGCTCGGCACCCTTGCTCGGCAATGCCCCAGCTAAGCCTGCTTCCCTCCGCTCCCAAAGCACGCCCTGGCAGCTCCGCTCCCAGCGTTTCGCTGGGCTGCAGCGAGGCGGGATGTGGCTCGGCGTTAATGAGGGGCGATGCTATCCCAGGGCAAGGGCAGGATGGCCAGACTTTCTGGCAGCTGATGCTTGAAAAGACTCCGGAGGTTGTTTCGTTTCCTAGTGGGCAGGCGTCTGTTGCGCAAACCCTGGGAAGCAGCTTAATAATAATAATAATAATAATAATAATAATAAAAGAAGCCCTCTGCATGTGTGTCTGTCTCCTCCAGCCCGGGACCATGGGGAGCAGCAAGAGCAAACCCAAAGACCCCAGCCAGCGCCGGCGCAGCCTGGAGCCCACCGACAACGCCCACCACGGGGGCTACCCGGCCTCGCAGACGCCCAGCAAGGTGGCCGCTCCCGACGCCCATCGCACCCCCAGTCGCTCCTTCGGGACCATGGCCGCCGAGTCCAAGCTCTTTGGAGGCTTCAACACCTCTGACACGGTCACCTCGCCGCAGCGTGCCGGGGCGCTGGCTGGTTGGTGTGGGCTGGGGCTCGGCGAGGCAGGGAGGGTCTCCGTGGGGTCTTTGTGGGTTTGGTTCCAGCTTCTTCTTGTGATGATGGGGTCTCCTGCTTTTCAGGGACTCTGTCTTTGAGCTGGAGGGGGAGCAGATCTGTGTCTTATTGGCCGGTGGGAGAATGGTGGGAGAGGAGGGTCCCCGGCGGGGGTTGCCCAGTGCCACGCTGCGGCAGCCCCGCTGGCTGTGCCCATCCTGAGCGGTCTCTTGTCGCAGGTGGAGTCACCACCTTCGTGGCCCTCTACGACTACGAGTCCCGGACCGAAACAGACTTGTCCTTCAAGAAAGGAGAGCGCCTGCAAATCGTCAACAACACGTGAGTGTCCCTGTCCCCGCGGCCAAGCCCCCGTGGGTGAGCTGCCACCTGCGTCCCTCCTGTGGAGCCCCCGAGCCCGGCGCTCCCCGGGGATGGGTGCTCGAGGAGGGATGCTCTGGGTGATCCCTGCCTGATGGCCAGCGGTGCCACCCTTGGAGCCGCTCTGCCGAGATGCACGCGGACGCGGTAACTTGTCCGAGGACACCAGCGCTGGAGGCGATCGTTTGCCCGCTCCCGCGTCCTCCCGGCCCTGTTGCTGGTCACCGTTGCCTTGCAGCCTTGTCACCAAGTCACCTCCTCTGCTTGCTGGCCAGCCCGTGCCCTCCAGCGCGGGGCTGCGTCCCCGCTGGTCCCCTGTCCCTCAGCGCTCAGCTCCCTCCCGTTTGCCTGGACACATCTCCTCGACTTGACGGGTGCTTTCCCCTGCGCTTGCACAGTGTCTCTGATCTCAGCTTCTCTCTTGACTCTTTTTTCTCTTCTCTGTGCCACGCTGTCGTTTAGGAGAAAAGTGGACGTCAGGTGTGTATTGCAGATTATTACTATTATTATTGTTAATGATCTTAAATGATGAAAGCCCGCCTGCTGCCCACGTTAGGGTGAGGTTGGGTGGAGTAGGGCTGAGAGGAGAGGGTTGCCTGATGGTTTTGCAGTTGGTTGGGTTTGTCCTCCCTGAGCGACCGGGGCAGAGCGGGGAGCCCCTTCCGTGCCGGGAACTGCTCCATCCAGAGCTGTGTCTGCACCCAGGAGCTCTGAACCTGGCCCGCTTTCCTTGTCTGTGCCTGGCACCCCTCTGCAGTCCCTTTTCAGTTGGCTCTCTGCTCCCTCCTGGCCTTTTTTGCATTTATTTTTGCATTTTTTTAATTTTATTTTTTGTGAGTGGCTCAGGGGACTCAAGCACTTCCTTAGGAGTCTGGCTCCTGCTTGTTTGCTCTCCGTCCCGGTCGTAGCAGCGCACCCATCGCTTGCCACGTGGAGCGGGGCAGCGTGACGAGCTGGAAGACGCTCCTAAACATGATCCCGTATTAAACCCACGCACGGTCTGTCCTGACGCACAGCACGCGTGGTCTGCAGCATCCTTCGGCTGCGCCGCTGGATGCCCGGCTGGCAGAGCTGCTGTCCCCAGTGCTGCCGTGGGGTCCCTGGGGTCCGCAGCTCCGCTGGCCCCTCCGCTGCTGCCTTCCAACCTGGGCACCAAAAACAGCTTTGCAAAGTCAAAGGGTGGAAAGATGAGGGGACGTCCCGGGACTGGTATTTCTCCTGCAATGGTTGCACAAACGCACTTTCAATCTGATCCTTGTTCTCCTTGTTCCAACGCTGTTTATTAATGGTGATTCATTTAATCCATGAAGTGTAGGATGTGCAGGGCTTCAACGCTGCAGGAAAAGTCTGGATTTGGGGGGTTTGGTGCTTCTTAATTCACAGTCTCAGCAGCGTCCTAGCCCCAGGCTTGGGTTCTGGTTTGGGCTGTTATGAAGTGAGCTCTGCCCGTCGGGGGTCTGGATTGGGCCCGTACGTGAGGGTTTTTTCTTTATGCCTTACATCACTTCTGGGGTTTCCGTACTTCTTTTCCTCTGCCGCTGTTCGTCAAAGGCTCGGTCAGAGGGAAGTGTCCGTGTGTGATGGGCTCTGCAGCATCCTGGGGAGCAAAAGGGCTTTTTTTGGCAATGCAGCCCATCGGTGGAGGGCGCAGGATCTAGCTGCCGACCTTCCCGGTGTCTGCTGCGGCTGCGTGGGTGGGATGGCCACAGGGAGAGAGGCGGTGGAGAAAGCTGTGCAGTTTGTGCAGCGCTGGGGCAGGTAAATCTCTCCTCTCGCTGAGTGCCCAGAGACGCTGGGACGGTCCAGGAGCAGCTCAGGCTGCTGCGCTCTGGGGACAGCAATAGGCAGGCGTGTGATGTCCCCTTCCTCTGGGCTCCCTGGCAGGGCACAGCCGGTGCCCTGGGGCTGTGGGGAGGGTGCTTGGGGTCAGCCCGGGAAGGGCTGGCAGGTCCTGGGCGCAGGAGGAGCCCACGGCCACGGGGCTGACTGGCCACCAGCGGCTTTGCAGGGTGGCTGCAGGTTTTGGCTGCTCTGTCAGGGCTGGGGTTGCGCAGGGCGAGAGGCCAAGCCTCCACGTCCCTCATCTCCTTGCTCCTGCGTCCCAGGCTGTCTGCGGTGACCCTCGGCCTCCCGGACGGGCCAAATCCGTCCACCCCAGTGCGGAAAGGCTCTTGTGGTACCGTTTCCAGCGGGAGGAGGTCTTCTCCCAGCCAGCTGGCAGCCAGCAGGGATGTGGTGGGGTATTTTGGATAAGATTGTGCAGGGAATTGTTGAAATGCTTTGTTTTGATGAAGATGATTATTATTATCTTTTTCCCCACTGAGACATTTTTGGAATAGTTTGTTTTTGCCGAATTCCCAGCCTGCAGCCTTGCAGCCCAAGCTGGAATAAAGCCACAAGTCAAAAGCTGGGCATTTCTAAAGCAGATGTTTTCTCCGGTCCCGTGGGAAAGGAGCCCAACCAGCCTCCTGTCCCCTTCAGAGCCACCCCAGTAAAGGTGACTGGGGCAGCAGCTCCGGCTGGGGAGCCCAGGCTACCTGCCACAAGACACGCCGGGACCGGGAGAAGTTAAAATACCGGCTGGGGCTGCTGCAAGGCTGGGGCCGGGCTCGTGGTGGGCAGCAGAGCCTGGCTGTGTGGTTGGGAGGAGATGCCCTGCGGGTCCCTGCTTTCCCCAGCCCTGCTGGCACCAGCATGGGGAGCAGGGGGCTGGGTCCAGCTCCTCCTGGCCGCTTCGAAGCATCGCGGGTTTAGCTGGGGCAAGCAAAAGGCACAAGCTGCTGGTGTGTCTGGAGCAAGGATGGAGGTGTACACGTCTGCAGGGGTCAGGGATGGGTCTGGATGTGGTCTGATGGGTCTTTTAGTGGTGATTGAGGTTATTAAGGTTTTTCTGTAAAGTGTTTGTGGAGGTCATCCTACCAAGTTCTTGTATCCTTGCGGTGTTGTTCCTATGAATCTGCAGTTTTCCCGTAGCGTTGTCTCCCTTGTGGTCAGGATAAATTAGGTGACTCCGTCTTTGATGGGCGAGGAGATGCAGGTGGTGGGAGGAAGCCCCGCTGTCTGCGGGGAAGGGGAAGCCGTCTCCCGCCGTCCTGTTGTTCTTCTCTATTTATTGTCCTTTCCTGCCCCGTCCCGTGCAGGAGCCGGCGGGGAGGAGGGCAGAGCAGCGAGAAGGCTCCCACGCCCTGCCAGCTCCTGGGGACGTGCTTGGGGCCGCCGTGCCCGGGGCAGGAGGGATGGTGGGTCAGCCCCGGGTTTTTGGGGACGGCACAGGGCAGAGCCGTGCCCGGGGCCGTGGGCCAGCACAGTGGGTGTGTGTGGCTCCGTGCGAGCCGCAGTCGTGGTCGTGCAGGCGCAGCCCTTGCTGGGGCTGCAGGGAAGCTTGCGGTGAGGGGCTGCAGCCGTGCAGCCTGCCCGTCCTGCGCCTGCAAGCGGGCGCCCGAGCTGGACGGAGCCCGCTGCACCCAGGCTGGGCATCGCTGCGGGGCAGGTCTCACCCCCCCCCCCGCCCAAACCTCAGCCCCGTCCTGTTGCTTTTCTGCAGCCTGTGTTTAACAAACTCTCTTGGGTTTTCCTGGTGCATTTTTTTAATCGCTGCCATCATTCTGTTGCTCCTCCCCATTTCCCCTCCTTCTCCCTTGCCTGTTGCTCCCCGCTGCCCTGCTGCCTTGGATCCCCAATGCCCCTCAGCCTCCAGCCAGACCCCATTCGCATTCAGGTGGCTCCGAAGGTATTTTGGCTCGCTGGCTGCCCTGCCCGATTTAAGTTTAAAGCATCCCGTATGCAGATGCGTGGCCCCAATACCGAGAGCTTGCCCAAGCGGAGCCACGGGCAGGGGCTGGCAGCAGGAGCCCTCCTGGCCAGGGTCCGGCTGCGGGGCTGGGGGCTGCGGGGCTGCGCCCCTTCCCGGCGGGGCTCTGTGCTGGCTCGCTGCCCCCGGCCCTGGCACCTGCGGGCGGGAGAGGGGCCGGCCGGGGGGCTCCTGGCTTCACACTGAGTGTGTTTTGGTTCTCTTGCAGGGAAGGTGACTGGTGGCTGGCTCATTCCCTCACTACAGGACAGACGGGCTACATCCCCAGTAACTATGTCGCGCCCTCAGACTCCATCCAGGCTGAAGAGTAATTGCCATCTTTTAGACAGTTTAAAGTCGAGCGATAGCAAACGCACCCTGAGCGCTCCTCCCTCCCCCTGCCCTCTCCTGGGCAAAGCCTGCAAGGCCTTCGTGTTTTTTCCTTTTTGTTATTTTTTCCCCTTTGAATTTGCAAACCCCTTAAATGCTTTCCAGCCTTTCTTTAAGGCCCGTGAAGTGCGGAGGTGCAGCGTGCTTGCGCGGTGGAGGGATGAGTGGTGGCATAGCAGGGGCTGTGGTGGACCTGATGCTTTTGGTCTGGTTTTTCCTCTTCTGCATGGACACGCATCCGTGCGTGAGGATGCTGCCGGCTCCGCCTGTGCGGATCAGGCTGAGCGCAGAGGTGACCGTCACACAGGGAAAGCTGGCCCTAAGTCCCAGAGCAGGAGGTGCCAGCTACGTCCCTGCAGCCCGTCCCCAGCCAGCGGCACGGCGTCTCCCCTAGCAAGAGCGTGGGGGGCCTCAGGGGTCCCTGGAGCCCCTCATTTGGGGAGGCTTTTGGAGTGAAGGCGTTTTGTGGTCCATGGTGCAGGGTTCCTCCTCGGGTGATGCCCAGCCCGGGCTGTATGGGGGCACAGCACACCCCGGGGTGCCCAAGCCCGGAGACACAGCCCGTGGTCTCCGAAACCTGCGGCGGGGGGGGCGGCCGGGGCTGAGCCCGCTGCTTGGACAGGCAATGGAGGGAGCGGGCGAGTGCTGGGCGCTGAGCTGCTGCCTTGCCCTTGCAGGTGGTATTTTGGGAAGATCACTCGCCGGGAGTCCGAGCGGCTGCTGCTCAACCCCGAAAACCCCCGAGGGACCTTCCTGGTCCGGGAGAGCGAGACCACGAAAGGTGAGCGGGGCTGGGGGGGCCAGCCTGGGGGAGCCCCTCTCCGGGGCGTGGAGGGGCATCCACGCGGGGACCCCGGTCCCCTCGGTCACTCTGCACGGTCCCGGTTCCCCCAGCTCAGGTGCACAGGAGGGGAGAAGGAGAAAGAAAAGGGTCACACCTTGTAGACAGGAGCCAATGTTGGGGGTCGCTGAGCAATGCCCCTCAGCATGGGCAGCCTCCTGGGGTCTCCCCTGCCGGTGCTGGTCCCCAGGGAGCAGGTGCTGACGCACCCGTTAAATCACCGGTGACGTCTCTATGCCGAACGCACCATGACGCCAACAAGCCTCACCCCCGTGGAGGGACGTGGCTGCTTCTCTCCCGTGCCGCCTGCCCAGCGGTCGCCCTTCAGAGATGGTTCAGCTCATGGCAGGGTGGGAGCCGGGTGCCCCACCAGCTCTGCAGGACCACCAGGCAGGATGCTCTTTTTTCCTTTTTTTTTTTTTTTTTTGGTACACCCCCAAGTAGATGTTTTTTGCTTTTTCCTAGTCCCTATATAGTGACAAAATCTTGAACATGTGCTTCCTGGGCAACCAGGCAGAGGTAGTGATGAATCTTTAGGTCCTTCTTTCAAGTCTAACGACTCTTTATACTTGTTTTGTGCCTCCTGAAAGTGCGAGTTGTGATCTTTGCGGTTCAGCTGCCTGAGGATGCTGTTTCTTACCTGGAAATGTGGTTTAGTGTGGCTCCAAATGCCCCTTTGGGAAAAGCTCCTTGATGTTCCTTTCTGTTTTGATGCCTTGAACTTGCCACTATTTATTTTATTCTGGTGGAAGCAGCTCATTCAAGCAGCAGCATAAATCTTCCTTTCTGTTATTTGTGGCTCCAGCAGCGCGGTGTTGCTCTCGTGGGCAGAGCAGAGACGAGCTCCCAAAGCGATGCCCACGGTGGGATTTGCGGAGGAGGGAATCGGGCCCACCAGCCCCTCGGCGTCCCTCTGAGATGCCGAGATGTGGGGGCTGTGGGTCAGCGGCTCCCCCCAGCCTGCCTCCCGTCCAGTCCTCTCCCCTGCTTCGGTGTCCCCCCTTTGCCGTCAGAGCCACGCTCGTCCCTGTGCCCCCGGGGCTGCTCGCCCTCCCGCCCGCTGGCCCCCCCAGAGCCAGTGGGTCTCTTCCTCGGTGCCGGCCTGGGGGCACGGTCCATCCCCGCGGTGCTGGCTCCTCTGAGCCGCGGTGGCCCCCGCGTGTCCCGGCCAAGAGCAGCATTCGTTGCGGAGGAAGCAGCCGCGGTGCCGTGTGCCGCGTGTCGCCGGGGAGAAGGCCCCGGCAGGGCTGGGGGGCTGGCGGGCGGGATGCCCCTCGTTAGCGCATCCCGTGGGGATGCTGAGCCAGCTCCCGGCTGCTGGGGCTGGAGGAGCAGCAGGGATCACCCGCGCCCAGATGGCCGACCCAACAGCTGCCTCCTCCTGCAGTGGGGGTCTCCCGGAGACCCCCCACCTCCGCGCCGCCCTGGCTGGTGGCAAGGCTTGGCGGAGCTGCCGTGCAAGCAGGGGCGGCTGGGGGTCGCGAGTACGTGGCTGTAGCCGGGGGCGCGTGCCATCCTTCCCTGGCACGAGGTGCCAGCTCGTGCGGCCGGGAGCTGCTCCCCGTCCTCTGCTTTTGGGTGAAAGCAGCAGCCTGCGTGCCCAGTCTTGCTCCCCCGCGCCCACCCCCGGCGGGACCCCATGGGGAGCACCCATCTGCGGTGCGTCTCCCCCCCAGCCCCTCGGTCCTGCCCACAGGTGCCTACTGCCTCTCCGTCTCTGACTTCGACAACGCCAAGGGGCTCAACGTGAAGCACTACAAGATCCGCAAGCTGGACAGTGGCGGCTTCTACATCACCTCCCGCACCCAGTTCAACAGCCTGCAGCAGCTGGTGGCCTATTACTCCAGTGGGTAGCCACTTGGGGTCCCCTTGGGGTCTGGGTGACGCCCTGGGTGCTGTGCCTGCCCTCGCTGCAGGACGGGTGCTGATGGGAAGCCAGCGCGGGGCTGGGGGACCCCAAACCAGTTGGGGGGGACCTTGGTAAAAACCTGCGTGGGATTTAGGGAAGAGGGCGAGGGTTTGGGTATGGGTCCCCGAGGTGTTTTGTGGGGAAGATGCGGGGTAAAGACATCACGTGCCTAAATGCCCAAGTGTCACCCTGGTGTTGTCCCCTCCTGTGCTAGAACACGCCGATGGCTTGTGCCACCGTCTCACCAACGTCTGCCCCACTTCCAAGCCCCAGACCCAAGGCCTCGCCAAGGATGCCTGGGAAATCCCCCGGGAATCACTGCGGCTGGAGGTCAAGCTGGGGCAGGGCTGCTTCGGAGAGGTGTGGATGGGTAAGGACCGCTCCCGCCCCGCTGTCCCCCCTGTGTCACCACCTGCATCCGCTCCCCAGCCGTCTGCAGGTGCCCGGAGCCTGCAGTGGGGTGGGGGAGCAGGCAAGGGACATGGCCCCCTGCCCTGTAAATGTGTCCTGAGCAGCGTGTCCTATGGTCCTATGCCGCAGGGACCTGGAACGGCACCACCCGGGTGGCGATCAAGACGCTGAAGCCCGGCACCATGTCCCCAGAGGCCTTCCTGCAGGAAGCCCAGGTCATGAAGAAGCTCCGGCATGAGAAGCTGGTTCAGCTCTACGCCGTGGTTTCGGAGGAGCCCATTTACATAGTCACCGAATACATGAGCAAGGGTGAGCGTGGGAGGGATGGGAGGGGGGGCCGGGGGGCTCTGCTCCTCCAGATGGCCATGACTGTGGTCTTCCTCGCAGGGAGCCTCCTGGACTTCCTGAAGGGCGAGATGGGCAAGTACCTGCGGCTGCCCCAGCTCGTGGATATGGCAGCTCAGGTGGGTTTGTGCATCCCCGGGCCTCCCGCATCCCCCTCCGAGGGTGCTGGCTGCCCGAACACCTCGCTGGGCTGCGTGGCTGCTGCCTGTCAGGAGGTGGGGTGCTCCGCAGCCTGGCTCGGCTCGGGCTGGGTGCTGCCGTCCCCGCTGGGGGCTCAGCCCAGAGCTGGCTTGCAGTCAGGGACCATCATTTTGCCCGTTCCCGTTGCTGCCGGCTCTCCTTGGCCAGCAAACCTGTGTCTGCATGGGTTTTCTTGAGCCACCAGCTGCTCCCGCACCCCGGGTTGGGTCCCGCGGGGGAGCCGTTCCCCTCGGCGGTGCCGGGCGCTCCCTGGGGACCCTCGTGTCACCCTGCCAGCCTCGGTGCCCCATGTCCTGGTCCCCACAGATCGCGTCTGGCATGGCCTACGTGGAGAGGATGAACTACGTCCACCGGGACCTCCGGGCAGCCAACATCCTCGTGGGGGAGAACCTGGTGTGCAAAGTGGCTGACTTTGGCTTGGCGCGACTCATTGAGGACAACGAGTACACCGCTCGGCAAGGTGCGTGCCCGGGGCTGCCGGCACCGTGCCCAGGCAGGTGGCACCAGAGCGGTGGCCACTCAGGGGTCCCCGGTCCCCAAGGGTGCGCGTTGTATCTCGAGCCAGCACGTGGCCCTGGCTGTGCGGGGGTCCTGGAGGCACTCACAGCCTGCGTGCCCTCGGGCACCGTGGGGCCAGGAGCAGCCCCTCACCCTGCCTCTCCGTCCAGGCGCGAAGTTCCCCATCAAGTGGACGGCCCCCGAAGCCGCTCTGTACGGCAGGTTTACCATCAAGTCAGACGTCTGGTCCTTCGGCATCCTCTTGACCGAGCTGACCACCAAGGGCAGAGTCCCGTACCCAGGTGAGGGCTGGCACCCGCCAGCAGAAACCCCGTCCCCATCATGGTGCCCCGACGCCAACCGCCCTCACCCAGCGCTTGCCCCTGGCGCTCCGTGGCCCCCAGAGCCATCTTTGCGGAGGAGCAAACTGATGCAGTTTCTCCTGTGATTTGGGTGGGGAGGGCTGGCTCGGGGGTCAGCTGCCCCTGCCCAGGTCAGATGCTGCCCTGCTGGGCAGGGCGAGCAGAGCCCGGCCAGATGCAGGGTCACAGCCACCCTGTCCTGTCCCGCTCTGGTCTCCGAGCAAGGTGACAGGCTGGCGGGGACGAGTGCTGTTGGGCTGGGGGTCCCTCTTTCCCTGGGTCAAGTCGCTGGGGTTGCCTGTAAGGCTCCTCCCAGCGCGATGCCCTCGGTGTCCCCTCCGGGAAAGGCGCGGTGCAGGATCTGGCCCGTCTCTCACTCGGCGCCCTGTGTCCGGCCACACGCAGGGATGGTGAACCGGGAGGTGCTGGACCAAGTGGAGCGGGGGTACCGCATGCCCTGCCCGCCCGAGTGCCCCGAGTCCCTGCACGACCTCATGTGCCAGTGCTGGCGGAAGGACCCGGAGGAGCGACCCACCTTCGAGTACCTGCAGGCTTTCCTGGAGGACTACTTCACCTCGACAGAGCCCCAGTACCAGCCCGGCGAGAACCTATAGACCTGGAGCTCCTCCTGGCACCAGGGATGCTGCCGTCCTCGCCACAGGGTGCTGAGGGCTGGCCTCCCTGCCGAGGGGCCGTTTTTTTGTGGAGCAGCCCTGGAGCGGGACGGGGCATCGTCTCCAGATGCAGCCAGGGGAGGTGCCGGGTTCCTCCGCCGCTCATTAAGACTTCTGGCCCATGTTTAACGAAGCGGTGCCGTCCCGCTGGCGAGAGGAGCCTGCGGGCGCTGGCGGAGCCGGCTCGGGAGGGCAAGTGGAGCATCTCCTGCCGAGAGACTTGGCTTTCGGGAGACCTTTCCCCCCCGGCAGCTCTCGGGTGAGCCCAGAGGAACTGGGGGACAGCATCACCCCACCTCAGACAACGGCCCCGGTCTCCCGCACCCCCTTTCTAAATCAGCACAAATTTCCCTGCCCCTTTGCCTTCCCTGCCATCCCCCCTCTTGGCTCCGGTTCTCCCGAGGGCGCTGGCAGAGACGTTTCGCCATGGGGAAAGGCACAGTCCCTGGCTGGTTCGGACAGGGCGATGCCGGGGCGGTGGTGCCGGCGTAGCGTGGCAGTGGAACGCTGGTGGTCCCCCTTCCTCGGGCATCCCTCTGGCCTCGTTGCGGCCTCGCCGGCTAGCGGGTGCTGGGAGCGTGGAACGTGGCTGCTCATGGCTCTGGTGACCGACACTGTCCCGTGGGAGCACCCGGGCGCACGTTCGAGTCTTCCTGCTGCGTCTGTCCCCCCAAGGGAACCCGTCTCGTCTCTCCTGGCAGTGGCACCGGGGGTGTGCCGGCAGAGCCCTCGCCCTGCCTGTGGCCAGCCCCGCCGCCCCGGCTGCACCTTCTCCCACCGAGCACTCCTGGTCTTCCAGCCGGCCCCGGGGAAGTGCAGCAGAGCCCCCCAGCCGCCCTCCCCGGCTCTGCCACCAGCTCTCCCACCGACAGAGTCCCCTGGGCTGGCCCTGCCACCAAATCCAGTGCCACCGTGGGGCTTGGGTGCATGGCACGTGTGGCTGTTCAGGGTGTGGGAGTGTTTTGGGGGAAATACTCATCTTTCACAGATGTTTTTGTCCACCCGGTACGTTTTTTAGCTGCCTTGCCCCCACCCCACATGTCTCAACTGCCGGGCTGCAGTCCCCATGCAGTGGGAGCATCCCCAGCCACGGACCACCATCCTGGAGGAGTCCTGGGAAGCGCTGTGCTGCGCAGGAGACGTTTGCATCCTCATCTCCCCCCTACTCGCTCCCAAAGACCTCAGCTGTGTTTCGGCAGTGGGTGGCTGTCCGTGCCCAGTTTTGCCCCCTCACACATCCCACGGGGCTGAACCCCGGGGCCGACGGGACAGCACCCAGCCCCTGCGCTCTCCCACCCAGCGCCTGCCTTGTACATAGCCCTCGAGCAGTCCCCGTGCCCTCCTAAAAGTTGACTTAGTTGCATGTGTTGTTTTTTTCCCCCTCCCACGGCTGTACCCGGCTGGAAACCCTTCGCCGTGGTGGCTCGCCAGGCTTCACTCCCTCACCTCTCGGGTCCTGGGCACCCTCGGTGCCCCGTGCTCAGAAAGACCTGGGGGCTCTTTGGATGCTCTCCTGGACCGGGGGTGGGATGGGGGCTGGAGGGGGTGCTGCCGGGCAGGGGTGCTGCCGGGCAGGGGTGCTGGCACGGCATACACTATCAAGAAGGACCTGGAGAACGGGAACCAGCGGCTTTGCCCACCTCTCGGTCCTCAGGTGGTGGGTTTGCTTTGCCTCCCCAGGGCTTGTGGGATGGGGTTTCCCTCCGGCACAGCCTCCCTGCAGGCAGTAGACCCAAACCGCCTCTCGCCAGCCCCCGCCACGGTGCCGGTGTCCCATGAAAGCCAGGTGGGAACCAAGTGTGGGCAGGGGGGTGGCCGAAACCCCCTTCCCTTCCCTCCCCAAACCCAAACCTCCGCTGGAGCAGGGCCCGGCCACGCTGCTGCCTCCCGCTCGCTCCTGCAGCTCCCCGGCCGCTTATTTATGAACCAAGTGCCCGCTTGGTTGGTTGGTGGCTCCTTTTTAATGAGTAAAACCTTCAAAATCAGCTTGAACGGGCTCTTTGGCAGCATGGAGAGATGCTGCTGGCTTGGAGAACAGTGACTGGTTTAATGGATTTCTTTTTAAATAATTTTGGGACTCGGAGCCTTTTCTCCCCCCTTCCTAGCAGATTTGCTGTGCCTGCATTTCTGCGTTTGGGCAGGGACTCTCCAAACCTCGATGTTCTGGGTCTTTCCATGTTGGCATCCCTGGGACGGGTGGCTGCCGCGTCCCCGTCGGCGCTGCCGGAGAAGCCCTGTCCCACGGCCGCTGGTCCGAGGGGTGGCCTGTGCCATAGCTCTGCCTAAATTATACAAAATCCCCATCCCCAGGAGAAACTTCTTAAAACTGTAACGTGCGGCAGCCAGATTTGATCTGAAAGCTGGGGAGAGAGAAGGCAAGAGCACATGTTACGGTTTGGCCTTTGGTTGTCTGCAGGACGGACAGGGTCTTGCACGAGCACAGCGGGACGGGAATGGGCTTAACCCGGCGGTTTCATTTTCTGGCTCTTTCCGGCAAGCGGCAGAGCAGGAACACACCCTCGGCACAGGGAACACCCTGGGCTGGCTTAATTCCCTGTGGGTTTTGGCACGCTCGGACAAAGAAGACCGTAAAGCAATCCCGGAGGAGCCCCCCTGCACACGCATGTCTACGTGTCCGTCCGTGTGTCCGTGCGGTGGTTTCGGTGGGACGCAGCGTCTCCGGACTCGCTGCTGTAGCCGGCACGACCCGGAGGCCCCACGGATCAAGAGCCTCTCTTCTATCACCATTGTCGTCTGCCATTTTATTTTTTTAAGCCAATAAACTCTAGAGGGGAACCCCCACCTAAGGATGCTCTTCGGCTTCCCGGGGTCAATAACGCCCTACAAGTTATGCTCCTCTGCTGTCACCATTTTTTTAAACAGTGTTTTGTAAGATCTCCAACCGACTATGCAGAGAACATGTGGATCTGTGTCTCTCTCTCCCCAGCTCCCCTCTCCCCCCACCTGCCTTTTTCAGTGTCAAAGTAAAATATTTAGCTTTTTTTTTTTTTTTTTGATAATAATACAACTTTGGAAAAAAACCTGAAAAGGTCCAGCTTTGTGGGTGGTGGGGGGTGGAAATGCTTTGAAACTCTAATGTTGATGTAAATACTTTGCAATTTGATAATTAAATACAAACAGACCTCACAAAAAAAAAAAGAAAAGCGTAGCTCATGTATGAGAGGATTTCTTAGCATCCCTGTTACGGGAGTCGCAACACCCGTGTGTGGCTCCTGGTCTTCAGAGGCTTTTTCTGGCCAATGCTTCTGGGATCTGGTGCCAGTTCTGTGCTGCTGGAGCCGTTCCCGTCTCCCCACACGGGCCCGTGGTCCAGCGCAGTCCCAGCGCCTGCTCCTGCAAGAGGAACCTCATCCATCGTGTCCCTCCTGCTCCGAGGGCCAGGGACGGACGGCCGGTGGCGGTGGGCGAGCTCCCCGTGCCCGGACCGCTCCGGCGGGGAAGCACTGCCATGGTGGGTGCAGAATCAGGCCAGCGTGCTCCGAGCTGAGCTGGGATGCAGCCGCATCGCCGGTGGGATCCCAGCTGCAGCCATCAAGGCCAAGCAGAGGGCTGTGGCACGTGCCGCTGGCACGTGGCGTTAGCCATGAGGGACCCCCGGGGCTCCTCTGCTGCGTCCATCGGTGCTTCGCAGCCTCTGCATGCTGGGGCACCCGGGTCCCTGCCCACACGCGGGGAGCACTGGCCCCCGCGGGGCTGTGAGTGACACGGTGACCCTGGCGTGCACGTTGATCTGGCCAAAGCCGGGGCCAGCGGAGCTGCCCCAAGCCCAGCAGGCAGGAGACCTGACCACCACCTGCACCGGCTGGGCTGGGGGGGACAGGACGGGGGACAGGACGGGGGACAGCCCTCCCTTCAGCAGAACCTGCTTCATCAGCAACTACAAGGAGCAGGCCTGCTTTGTTAGGATAATGAGTGGGTAATTAATTAGTGATTAAATAATTGATATATAGCATGGCGTTGGGCAAGTAGGCCCTTTGAAAGCAGGGTGGCTGCTGCTTCTCCTTTTCCTTTTCCTTCTTCTTCTCCTTCTTCTCCTCCTCCTTCTCCACCACCACCACAGTCTGGGGTGGCTGTAGTGCCCCGAGCCCCCGGGTCTGGCTGCTCCGCGCTGGCATGCGGCTGTTCCCTCCTCCTCGGGCTGGTAAGTGACTCAATCTTAGTGCCTTAAATGTTTAATGCTTTATGTTTTGCTTCTCTTTAAAGCAATTAAGTGATTGAGGGATTATCTTTTGTCGACAAGTCCCTTGGTCCGTGTGTGATGTGCGGGCTGGGGGTGGGTTGGCGAGGTCGCCCCTGGGAGGGAGCTGGGGCTGAGGCTCCTCCAGCCCTCGGCTTTGCCCCTCGGCATCGCCGCTCGGGAGCGGGGCGGCCACGGGGAGGGCGTGCGGAGGAGGAGGCAGGGAGCTGTGGTCCAGCCCGAGCCCCGGGGCGGCGCGGGTGTCTGGGGTGGGTCGTGCCCAGGGGATGAGGGGCTGGATTCGGCACTTCCAAGCCCTGCCTATGGCACCGCTCGCTTCCTCCTCTCTCTGTCCCCTTTGCTCCGTGTCTGGTCGTCAGCCTCGGTGGCGGCTGAAGCATCTTAAAAAGATGGTCGGGGTGGTCGGCAGGACCTGCAGCCCACCCTGGCCATGCTCAGTGGGTGTTTTGCCATGGAGTCACCCCCTCGGTGACACCCTTCTCGACTCCCAGGTCCTTTGTAGAGGCTAGCCGTGGGAAGGGGGTGACGTTAGCCTGGAGGGGCAGAGCCTTGCTGGACCAGGAGGCGTGAGATGGGAATCGCCACCAGGGTCCACTCTCTCCAGGCGTCCCCAGCCTCAGCCGGGCAGATGCTCCTGGGGATTACACCACGTGCCTCCTTTAATGGATTTAATCTTGCTGTTTGCTTCACGCTCATGTTTTGCCCTGTAAGCCTGGGAGAGGATTTGGGCGTTAGGGTGGGGGCTGTGGCTGCCCCCATGGCAGGTCTGGCGAGGAGGTGGGGGTCCTGTGCTGGCCAGTTTGTGCTGGCAACGGGTTTCTAAAATGGCAAGGATGAGTTGTTGTTTGGGCTGAACATCCCCCTCACTTTCCCCAAAGCTCGGTGGTAGCACCCCCAAAGCGCATCAAGCCCTGGCTCTTGACCCGGGCTCCTAGAAGACAAATGTTTGTGAGTAGACGGGGGCAGCCCCAAACTGCTGAGGATCCCCCGGAGCAGCCCCTGGGCTGCGCTGCGGGTCTGGGGTCTCTCCCGTAGCCCGGACCCAGCAGAAGGGCTCCTGGGGCAGGAGCAGGGCGGTGTTCGCTAAAGGGCCGGCTCACGGTGGGGCTGTGCCCCAGTGCCAGGCTCTCGGGTCTCACTGCCTGTGCCACTACAGCCCCCGCTGTGCCTGCTGCTCGCTGGTAGCAAGGGGTGGACAGGCGGCTGCTGGCACATGTCCTCCGAGTCGACAAAGCCTGTCTCTGTCCCCTGCAGACCCTGCCACTCGGATCTCACCCCCCCCAGCAGCAGGCCTGGGTGGCACCCGAGCCATCCGTTCTCCCTTGCCCTGCCACCAGAGGATTTGCCTTTGCTCGGAGGAGTAGCAAAACCCTCTTGTCAAGAGTTAATCTCCAGTCTCCCAAGGGAAGGGTTAAAGTCCTTACCTGAGGTGTAGCTTACCTCCCATGGTGGCTAAGGGCTAGGAAACTGCTCTGGTGCAAAGAGCAAGAGACAGGCAAGGCCAAAGGCTGCTGGCAGGTCAGCGTGCTCTGTGGCCCTGAGCGATATTTGTGGCTTCTCTGTCTCGGGGGGGGTTGGCTGGACCAGCCCCAGGGTAACAGCACGAGGGGACGAGGTTGGAGACCATGGGAGCCTGGTGCTCTCAGCAGCGGGGCTGCACCTCTGGACTTCGCTGCCTCTCTGAGCTGGCTGGTGGGTGCTTCCAGCCCAAATGGCTCCTCATTGGGATCAACCTCTCTTTTGTCTGCTGCTCAGTTAATAAGGCCACGCTGTGGGCTTGTCTCGGGGTAAGCAGGGAGAGCATCCAGGCAGGAGGCACTAATTGCCCAGCAAGATCTGGGGATGGATGGGTGGATGCTGGGAGAGCGGGCTGGTTCCCTGCCTGCACCCCAAGTAGTGCCGGGGAGCTTGACTGCCAAACATCAGCCCCTGAGATGAGATGCACGAACATGGGTCTCCAGCAGATCTAGGGTTTGAAAAGCCACACCAGCCTGGCAGTCATGGCCAAACCTTCTCCACAGGAAGCCTTGTGGTGTCCCAGTCGCTCGTCCTGGGGATGCTGTCTCTCCCTGACGAGCGGTGAGCAGGGGAGTGAGAAGCCCCCGGACCCTGAGGCTGCAGTGAGGAGCCCCAGGTCTGCCTGAGCTACGCTGCATCTCTGTTTCTAGGGATCTGAGCCTGGGGTGTTTTTTTTTTTTCCCCTTTCCTGACCCTGCTGTGTCACTGATCTGTTACGTGACCTAGAAAAGAAAATGATCTCTCCTTCAAATGGAAAGACAAAGGAACAGCTTAAGGCTGCTGCTCCCTGTATCTAGGGAGCACCAGGCAGATGGACGCTTTATAATAAAGCAAGGTGATGAGACTAGCTCTGCGCCAAAGCCCTCGCGGGCAGTGTCCAGGCTCCATGGGACCTGGCACAACATAGCAGTTGTGTTTTAAACCCCACTGCCTTCAGAGTCACTAGTGTAGCTATGCCCCTGGAGTGCCTGCCCACCGGCGCGGTCCCCACTCGCAGACCCCTTGGTGCCTCCGGGATACCAGGGGACAGAGCCACCCCACTGCTCTTCTGGTGGAGAAGCTCTTTGAGACCAGGGCAAAACATCTCCGCTGGGCTTTCTGCCGTGTAGCCAGCAAACGTCTGCCCAACAGCACAGGTGCTGCGTCCCTATGGGCTCAGTCCAATTTGCGGTGCACAAGCAGGAAGCTGTGATGATGCTTTTCAAAAGCCATCGGGCTCGACCTGTTCTGCAGTCGCAGGCTGGTTTTTCATGGTCTCTTTATAGAGAAGGACAAGCAGGGCATTAGCATGGAATGTGAGACCTGGTTGGGTTCCTCACTCCGCCTGAGGCTTCTGTCTGACCATGATGAAGTTACTTTAATTTTCTATCTTTAAAATGAAGATGATATCTCAGTGCCCTAAAGAGGGGAAGACAGTGTGCTGCTGAGGGCTGCGTGCATATCAAAGAGTGCTCTTTAACTATGGTTGGGGTGGGAGGGCTGTAAAAAGTAGGTTCTTACACATTAGTTTGCAGAGATCTCTCCTGTCGCTACACCAGCAGCCTCCCTCTTTTGAAGTGCTTTTTTTCTCCAAGTTGGGTCTCGTAGAAGGGAAGGCCTGCAGCTGCATCTCGTCTTGAACCCCATGTACAAAGCCAGGGCTTGCTCTCATCCAAAGGACTGTCTGGCTTCATGGCTAGGACTTATTTAAATTGCTGTAGAGCGCAACTTGGCCAGTTAGCAACAAAAAAGTACTCTTAAAAGATCTGACTGCATTAGCTTAAATAAATTTAAACTTAAAAGTTGCTCAGAGCGCCGACAACAGTCTTGCCATAGCTTGCAAATGAGAGGCCTTCCTCTCTCCTTTCTATTTGTTTTTTATGCTGTAGCTGGTATGACGGCTACTGGGATTTCCCTCAGCCTGACAGGTGACAGAGCCGTCATATCTATTCTCGGTGATGTGGCACACACTTGTTTTTAAACATGGAAAGGGTTCAGGGCATATCGGTGTTTACAACTTGGTCTTCGGGGCTTCGGAGCAAGGGTAGAGGAAGCCGGTTTCAGCTCCAGCAGCACAGCCTCTATGCCCTTTAACTCCCCGAGGTGCTCCTGGGTGCCACCGGATCCCATAGCCCCATGTCTGGCTGCAGCGTGTGTCCCCCTTCTCCCGCCGGTACTACACGGGGTCACGGCCAAAGCTGGGGAAGGGCCAACACAACCGAATCTCCCCCTGCATGGCTCGTGGCAGTTGGATTGCAGCCCGGTCTCTGCCCGCAGCAGGACAGGTCGGGAAAGACGTGGTGGCGTGGGATGGGCTTACAGCACATAGGCGCCTGGCAGGTAACAGTTTTACTGCCAGCGTTGGGGATTAGCGGCTTTCAGGACACGGCTCTGTGGTTTAATTTTGTAAGCGGTAAGGAAAGGGGGAAATCTGTCATGTAAGTGCAGACAGAACCAGAAGCAACCTCCTGTGTTGTGTGTAAGAGTCTGCTTAGGAATCACCAGTATGGTTCTCAGTCTGCCCACGGTCAGGTTGAACAGTTAATGAGAAGAGTCAGTACTGGGAGCTACAGGGCACAGAGGCTCTGCCTCTTGCTGGAGACTCTCTGGGGTTACTGTGCTGGGAACAGAACAATACAGAGACACATGATTGCTGGGCTAAGGCATCCGCAATGAACAGCCAATGCATCATGCTGGGCAGGAGGCCATAGACCAAAGTTTATAAAGCTTTATTAAACATTTTGAACAGCTGTGCAATGAACAAACAATACTCTGGAAGTTTCACAACCTCATAGCTTGAACTTCCTCGGGACAGCAACAGCCACTTCTGCTGCTCTCCACCATGAGACTGAAGACGAACAGATGGCAAAGGGAACCCTTTAAAGTTTAGAGACAGTATTTTGTTAACCTCTAACAAACAAACCTCTGCCCCAGGTTGGGCTCCCCAAGAGCCATGGCTGCACAGAGTAACCTATGCAGCGTGGAGCCCTGCACAGCTGTGCCCGTAGGACTGACCCACCACCACCTAGGCTTCTGGGCATCCTTCTGCCAGGGGAGATGGAGACACCAGGCGCTCCTCTAGCCTCCCCCCTTCCCCAGTCAGTAGCACCAGCACCTTCTGTCACCCCTGGCCCAAAACCACTATTCACTGAAAACGGCTGAAGCATTTACTGCTTCAAGCCATGCCTCCACCTCGGGGTCCTCTCCTGCCCTGCTCACACCTGGCTTTTTGGGCCAGCATGAGTTTTATAGGGTGAGGTTCACAGTGGCTTTCAGAAGCCCACATCTTGCAGCATACCAGTTCTTTATCCCAACAGTCAATACTTCGGTCAACCCTGGAAATCTAGGAGGAGGGGAAGAGAGTTGCTACTACCTGTGAGGCTTTATAAAAGCAGCAGCATAACTGAGGCTTTCAGGCTATGATCTCGGAGCATAAGTAGTTCAGAGAGCACTTCGGCAGTGCACCCATCTCTTTGGCAGGCTGAGCAGGAGGAGATGACTCAACTGCCTCTGGCTCCAGCAGCTTTGGGCCAAGTGCATCTGTGAGCTGTCGAGCTTGCCCTTGATCAGCAAGGCGGGAAGGCTGGCTCCCCACAAAGAGAAAGATGGAGAGAATCTTGTAGCTACTTGAGCAGAACCAGTGGGCCGAGAGCCCTGAGTTAGACCACCATGGCCTAATGCAGACAAGTGAGTGACACACAACTCCACCACCGTGCAACAGCTGGGCAGAGGCCAGCAGCTCGGTCCTCCACCACTTCTCAGTTAGGAGGGCTGGTGTCCGTTCCCGGTGATACGGGAAGGAAAAAAAAAAAGATTTCTGCTTCTAAAAAAGCAGGTGGTGCTGCTGGAGTTCACACAGTAAACAAGTCGAATTTCACAGGCAGAGTGGGAGGAATGTACCACTCTAGTCCACACAAAGTTACAGGAAACAGGCTGTTTTTACTCCAGTCACATGCCTAATACCCCCTCCCTCCTCCCTAGCCCACCCCCTTTTTAAAAGCAAAACAAGAGCCCTCAGCAGACTGGAAGATTATTGTTTTCTAGGTGCCCACTATGCTGGGATCGTGAGCTGATTCTGGCAACTGGGATCCTGTGCAGTGATACAGGAAGCAGTTCCCCCAGCAGCTGTAGCAGATGAGGAATAAAGCTGCCAGGAAGACCAAGGCACAAATCGTGCAAGGTTTCCGTTCCAGGAGGAAACTGAGCAGGTAGAAGCCCATGAACATTGAGTGACTGAACCACAACGCTGGGTTGAGGGGCTTGGGTATGAGCAGGACGGGTAGCAACCACTGCAGGCAGTACATGGTGGCCGGCTGGCTGGGGCCTTGTGGCAGCAGCAATCAGATGTGCTCCAGAACAGTCTCCAGCAACTCCTCTGGTGGGCAGGCAGTCAGGCTGTTCTGTAGGGAGGGGTAAAATGTCAGACTGTCAGAGGAACACAGCAAAAAGATCAACAGACATTCTTCCCATACAGCTTCATTTACTTCCAAGCATCATATGCTGATGCTTGAACTCCCAATACTAAATTCTGGTGTGTCTCGGAGCTGGTGGAAACTTTCCTCCCTTCTGAACCTCTCAGCTGGGGACATGATCATCTGTTGCTGGTGTAGAAGTATATCCCTTATGTGCTCTGTTCCTCAGGCTTTTACCAGGCTCACTGTTGCGAGACCCTTTTCTTTAGCACAGCGCAGGAACAGAAAGGGAGAGGGGAAAACAGGAAAACAAGCTGCTGCAGCCTTTCCTACACATGTATTTATCCAAGACCATTCAAAGACTTGAGTGATGGTATAAAGAAATGCAACTGAGGGGTAAACTATTAGGTGCTACAAAGAAGTGTTAAGGAAGTGTTAGTGCAAGAAGTGCCTAGAAAGTGTAAAGTGCACAAACTGCTTCCTCCCCAGGCACAGATCCATCATAAAGTGTTCCAGCAGGACAGCATAAAATTCAAGCTATACATGTAGCTACCCAGGAAAGGCCCGATAGTGTCTAGGGCTGCAAAACAAAGGAGAGAACAGCTCCTGCTTAAGGGATTTATAATCCTTGCCAATCAGCTGAAGTCAGATAAGACAAAGTATGGGAATAAATCAAAGAGGGGACAGTCTCAAAATGGCAATTTTCATAAGTGCTGTAAACACAGGATTTCCTCACTTGGATTATTATAAAACCCTGTGGAAACAGTGAGCTTTAAGGGTTTCTCTAACCAGGGATGGCAGCACACTACAAGTCCAGAAAATAAGCTTCTACCTTTAGCAACCACATCAACTACACTAAGCGTATGGGGTTTTTTTTCTTTCTAAGCAGTTCAAACATCTTCATCCAAGAATTTCAGATGGCTTTAAAAATAATAAATGCCTTACAGGTGTTTTTACAGAGCCAGGACTGTTGAAAGGGGACAGAAGAATAGAGTTTAGCAGTCTGGGATAGCAACAGCAGGTCAGGTTAGAAGATACCAATACTCTTGGGAGGAAAGAACTGGAAGGTTTCCTTCAGTTCCTGTAGTAGGGAAACTATGAGAAGTGGGTACATCGAGACTCCTAGCTTATTACTGCAAAAAGGCAAAACCATACAGGGGAATGCTGGAAAAGCGAAGAGCTTGGGAAGCGTGCTCTTCCCTGCTGTCCTGTAGCACATCACGATGACATGCAGCAACACTGAACAGAGCAGCTGCCAGCCAGGGCACAGAAAGACAGGCGAGAGGACAGCCTTGCCGAATGCCACGGCCTCGCCCCCACTAAGCAGACCCCGGTCAGAACGGCTTCTGGCAGCAATCCTTTTATCTGAAAATACTCAGCTGAGCAGTGCTCTGTCAGAAGGATGAAGGGCTGAGCTGAGCCTGTTAGGATTACAACTGGGGGGTGGGAAGGTTTGTAGGATGAAGGAGTGAGAAGGTAAACAAACAGCACATTCCTCTGGCTCCTGTTGGCAGGAGAAGGGATCTCCTGGTGAAGGGAGGGAGAAGGAGGGATTGCACAGAAAAGCCAAAGAAAACCACATGTGGTTCTCTTCCAAAAAAACACTGAGGTCAGACTTGTCTTACAGCTCTATAAGCTCATAGGTACCAACCAACTGGCTCTTGTAGGAAGCAGGAAGCACACTGCCATCCACTGTGTTCTTAGCAGCAGGATCTATTTTAATGTTAGTGAGAGAGAATGCAGGCCAAAATCTCCATGAGGGGAAATATATTAAGAGTATTTGGGGGAAGTATGTTGTGCTTGTGCTCCTGCAAGAGAGTGTTCTCCAGCAGAGAGGGCAGCTGGGGCTCAATTAGTAAAACTCAGCTGCAGTTAGGCAGCCAAAGAATAAGGAAGAAGTTATTTTATGTTGCAACATGGATAAAGTCAAGTGAAAGGAATAAAACTCCCAATGTTAGTCCTGTTTTATGCAGGTCACTCACTCGTATCTTTAAGGGCAAGTCTAGTCCCAAGCCTGTTTCCCCCATCTATAAACTGGAAATAAGGATTACTTATTTCATAACAAAACATGCTGTCTGCTAGCCTTTGTGAATCGCTTAGATGTTTCTGGAGTAAAAGTACTGCAGAAGTATTAGATTACTTTTTCCCAAGGGGAAGAATGGAGACAAGATTTAACAACAAATATTTGAACAGAAAGGTAATTAAACCCCACCACTCAACTCTTCAGTTCAGATTGCATTGAATACAACAAAGTTGTACCAAATCAATGATCTGCAGCTGCCTTAATCCTCCTGAAATATTCCTTCCTTGAAGTTTCCTATAGTCTTTCTCTCCCAAGTGCTCCCAACATTGAGCGGTACAAATCACTGCATAAACATTATGTCACACTTGTGCTAGATCCAGCCCTGAAATCACATCAGCTTGACATCTGTAGCTGGACATGTGCTGCAGTCTTTGGGTCACCCCTTCTTGAAGCTTTAAAGTGCCTACAGACAATTGCTTTGGGCTTTCTGTCTCTAGAGTAAAGAAATGGATTAAGAACAACCTAAGATAATGTGTCTGTCAGAAGAGCACAAGGCTGGAACAAAGCTCTAGAATCTTCCAGGACTAATGTCATAAATCTTTCAGCTTTAATAAGGCCACATGTTGCTATTGAGCCTTTAGCCCCCAAATTTTACAACTGACTACAGTTTGAGTATAATTATAATTTGTGACGTAGCTGCATTTAACTCCACGGTCTAGCCTGCTCACCATGGCAAAGACTTAAGCGATAATGCTCTAAACAGCAAGTTGATTCTAAGCATGTAAGCATTACCTAAACACTTCCTACAAACTCAAATCCATCTCGGAACAAGTTACCCATTTTTAAATATTGGTATTTCCTGGAAGAGCCAGTTGCTTGTAGCAATCAATGCAACTACTCTGCAGAATAAAGAACCATTTAATAGTGGTTATTTTTACTATGAAGTTTCAATGCCAATGCCCTTCAATCTGCAAACCTCTTGGCCTTCTAAGAAATACAGACATTTGAACAGTTAGTCTTGTATCTGAGGTCAGTTTGCTTGTATTTTCATGTGCCCCTTTGCTATCCACCAGTTAAAGGTTGAAGACCCTTTGCTGTATCCCACAGCTGATCCTAGATAAGGTACCTACTATGAGAGACTTCTGCAGCTCTATCTTCCTCAAGGGACGTTCCACTAGTAAGATACATACTCTTCCTAGCTCTTCACTGGAAATTCCTTTATACACCTGGCAATGAGACTGAGTTCTCTTTCCACGCTATTGATCGAAGAGAAACAGCGGCTCCTGCTATCAGCTCTTTACTGAGCAGGGAACTATCGCTCTCCTTGGGATAGGCAGTCCCTTCTTGAAGCTGTAACAATATTCAGCTTTGCCTCGATTCTCAAGCAAGGTGAAACTTGCAAATGAAAAATTCCTACCTTCTTGTCTTTGTCCGCTCATGATCCAAGCTAAAGATTACCATGTCCCAGAGCAAATAAGAACCTGTCACCCAACAGTATTTCTACCAGCTCCCTGTTTCACAACCACATCCTGCTTTTCCTCAACCAGTTGCTCTGGTTCTCCCCTGCCTGACTCATCTCTTTCCTTAGCCAGCCTGCTGTTCTGCTATCCTCAAGACTGCTCTCGTGCTCCTTCTTGAGTCATCTGACTTGGCGGCCACTCATGTTTACCAGACGGCTCCTTTTCATCACACCACCACTGCCTCCTCTCGCTCCTCCGCAGCTCTTGGAGCCACTTGAACTTGCTTCAGACCCCTCAGGAGCAGAGAGCAGGCAATGCTCCCCCTGCTCTCCCCGCAGTCAGCATTCGGTGGCTCCGTCTGATCCCCGTATGCTGCTGGAGCCTCCTCCCTGCCAGTTCCTGCAGGCAGAGGAGCAGCCTGGGGAAGTTCCCTGCACACCTCATTAGCAAGCAAACACCAATACTTTTCCACATGCTTATTAATCTGCTTCCATCACGTCCATAGCCCTTCCTTCTGTCATCTTCCGTCCCAAGACCATTCAAAAACAGTAGGTCCTACTGGCACGTGTTTGTGAGGAGGATTTTTGAATTCCACCGCAAAGGTAGCGGCACACCTTTCCCAGCCAGAAACAAAACTTTAATTACGACAAGTCAAAAGTGAGTAGCACAGCGCAAGTCTGCAGTGCTTTGCAATCGATCAGGCACATTTTAGAATAAATCCATCTGAGGAGCTAGGAAGCTGTTCCTTGATATTCTACATGCTAATTCAGCAATTAAGAGGGCAAGAGGTGTTCCTACACCATAGGTTTTATACATCAGTATGCCAGCACCAAGTCTGTACCTTTCTAAAGAATGTCTTAATTCCTTAATAGTCCATTTACCCTGACAGGGGAGAATAATCAGCTGGCTTTCACTAAGCACTTAAAAGGTAAGCTTGTTCAGACCTTACTAAGGCAGCTATTGAGCCAGCACTGTCCACAAGGAACTTCCCCAGCAGATGCTACAGAAAGTCACCCAGGCTGGCAGCCAAAAGGTCTGCAATAAAAGACTGAGTAACCTTTTTATTGGGGGTGGTGGTGCCAATCCCCCCCTTTCCCAGAAGCCAAAGTTCCTGCTTGGGAATGAAAAGCCACATTGTCCAGATAAAAATCTCTCAAGTTACACAGTGCACATAGACTTAGAGTAAGCCTCAGGGACTTGCACTGAGTTTCTTACCTATAAGGCTCACCTGTAGTACAGTTTGCTTAAAATTGTTTAGATCAAAACCCCTGTCACAGCCACGTAACTTGAACTGATGTGTGTGGGCCAGCATGCCGCCAGCATGTGTTCAAAACCAACTCTCAAATACCACGTAGCACCCAAAACAGCTGCTAAAAATACACAATATCCAAAGCATTGGGGGGGAAGAGGTGAAAGAGCTATCGAGTGACGAGTTTGAGGAGTTCAGCTAAGAAAAGCAACAGCAGACCAGCTTTCTAGATGCTAACGTTCTCTCTTAAAAAACCCAAGAACCATAACTGTTCAAACTTTAAGACCTATTTGCAGTATCAGGGATTTAACTTCTTCAGGGTTTTTTTTGGCCTTGCTGCTATTTTTTAAAGCTTTATCTGCTGGTATGACTCAGCCGGAAAAAGTGAGTCTTTTGGCAAAGGCCTTACCCCAGTCTTTGGTAAGTTCATGCCTTGCACACTTGATGTAGTCTCAGAAATGTGCAACATAATTGGAAACAGTTTCCAAAAGAGCAGCAAATCCTTGACTGACCAAGCCTCGGGGTTATGAAGTGTTCTGATTTCTCAAGCTAGAGACAAGCCAAAGCGACTCATTTTGTGGAAAGCGGAGGCTCTCTGTTGAGCCACTCTCTTCACCACTTCCATAGCAGCTCTCTGAGCTTCGTTACTGACTGGGGAATTGATTAGCCTGTATCCAGAGGTAGTGCAGTGCACTCACAGCACCAGGACCAACACGCTTCCACCTGTGAGCAGGAAGGCAGCAGTATGATCAGTGTTTCTCTGCACAGGAAATTGCAGGAGCAGACCCTTAAGTCAGCCAGCTCTGTGGTGGGAAGAGATGTCAACATTGACAGTTGTCATCTGAAGTATCACTACTTTCATTTGTACTATTTAATTTGTACTATTCATTTATTAATTCTCAGCGGTCCTCATTCCCACCCTCTGCCTTTGTTTAACTGCCAAAGACCGTGAATTCCAGGCCCATTCCAAGTTCTCTGAAAAACGTAATTATTTTTAGTTTTAATTTAGATCTCTTCTCTACCTTTTGTGCCTTCAACAGGCTTCAGAAGTCTGAATACAGCCTGATAAAGGCCAGTTTTCTGTGTCTTTGGTAAAGAGAGGCAAAAATGCGCTATCGGTAAGGGGTTCTGGGGAGTCATGACATGTAGGTTGGAAAGGGAAAAGTTCCTCCACTACGACAGTATTTGTGAGATCAATTGTAATGTTTCAGTACAGGGGTAATGAAGTACAGGAGAGTTCAGTGTGTGTGGACTGCATCTTAAATGCAGCTTTGTATTTCATCTTCTCTTGCACTTGCGTGTTCGGGATGTAACGAGCAACATTCGTACAACAGAACGGCTTGTAAACTCGCTTTGCAACTGGCTGAAAGCATCCACGGGGTCAGGGGGAGGGTGCCTGGCCGGGGACAGCAGCGCTGCGGAGTGCCGTGTTCTGTGGTGGACAAAAGGATATCGAGAGTTGTCTTGCTCCGGGGAGAAACGGGCCTGGGTTTGCTTTTGGAAGGTGCTAGAGCGAGCTATGAGATGTGCCTGACTGAGAACAGAGGTAGAGAGGGGAGGAAAAAGAGTCTTGGGGGAAGCATACGGTGTTGTTATGTCCGTGTCAGGCTGGCAATGCTCTAAGCAGGCTCGCAGTAGGCTGAACCCGGCTCTTTTATAACCCACGCACGCTCGGCTACGAGAGCGCGGCTCTCCCGCCGTCACGGCACCGGGAAACCCCCCGAGCGCTTCCTCCCGCTCCCCCAGGTCCGGGACTTGTCACCCCCGCCCCGGCACACCCCCGCCTGCCCGCGGACAGCGCCGAGGCCGGCCGGCATGCGGATCGCTTCAAGGGGGCTCCTCTTCCCCCGCCCCGCTCCCCTCCCACCCCGCCCGCGGCCCGTACTCACGGCGCGGTGCCGCCGCCTCACGCCGCCATCCCGGGGCCGCCGCGGGCCCGTCCGCGCCGCGCCCTGAGGAGGGAAGGGAGAGGCCGGCCGCGTCGCCCGGGGGACGCCCGCCGCCTGCGCGCCCCGACAAGGCGCCGCCGTCCCACCAGGGCCCCGCCGCGGCTGCCCGCCGCCCGCCTGTCCCGGGCCCGGCCCGGCCCCGCCGCGCACAGCTCCGCCGCGGGCCCGCGCTCCGGCGGCGGCCGGGGGTGGCGGAGGGGGGAGCGCGGCTCCGTCAGGCGGCGCCGCGGGCAGCCCCGCGGGGCGGGCAGTGCGCCTGCGCGGCGGACGGAGGGGCAGTGCGCCTGCGCGGCGGGAGGGCGGCCATGCGCCTGCGCGGGGGTAGGGTCAGGCGGGGCGCGGGCCTGGCCTAGCGTGTTTTGAGTGCTTCCGTGCTTTTCAATAAATTATGTGCATTTATGTGTTCTTTTAATTTCAAGTACTGTTTGCATGCTTCTTGCAGGCTTGTTTTGCGTGGCATTGCGCGGGGCTTGCACGCAGCTAGCAGGCTCTGCGCTTCGCCCCGCGTGGCGTGCTGTTTGCCTGCCTCCTTGCACGGTGCAGGGCGCTGCGCGTTTGCCTGCAGCTGGCGCGATTCTCTGCAGGGCGGCCTGCTTTTTGCATGCTTTCTTGCATGGGGTTGCACGCTGTTTGCAGGCTTTTCTGTGCGTGCAGTTGGCGCGCGTCCTTGCACACCGCTGCACGCTGTTCACGTGCTCGCAGTGTTTGCACTGTGTGGCACGCCGAGTCCGTGCTTTGTTGCGTTCTGTTGCGTACTATTTTTAGGCTTGCTTGCACGCTGCTGCCTTGTCACGCGTGGCAGTGCGCTCTCGGGGGTGACTTGGCCCCAGTTTTCCGTCCTGCAGTAGGGTGGGCATCTGCACCCTTCCTGGTGCTATGCTTCAGAGAGAGGTCGAGCAGACACGGTTCTGTGGCCTCTCCCCTTAAACGCTTTTATTTTTGACATCGCTTGCTGGCAGCTCTCCGGCCGAGCGTCACTGGGCTGGCAGCAAAGCCCAGGCTGCTGTGAGCGCTCCAGCTCCAGCCCTTCTCTCTGCAGACACCCAGCAGCAGGTTACCAAGCACAGCTCAGCCATGCCACGCTCCGGCTGGGCTCCCAAGGAGGCCATGCAGGGAAGGGAGAGAAACAGCCCAGGAAAAAAGCCCCAAACACTAAGATTTTGGATTTTCCCAGCCGTTTGAAACCCACCCAGCCATGGTTGCAGGGCCCCTGTGTTTCCTGCGGGGTTTTCTGCTTGGCTGGCCCATGCACTTGATGGATGTGATAAGACCGACTCCCTCGATGGCCCAGCCGGTTTGAACCCAGCCCGGGATGGTTTCCCCCCGCGCTGCCATTATTCCAGGCTGACCTCTTTACAGGCTGTTTAAATTCCTGCTTTATTGCGCCCCATGGGAATGGCCCCAAAGCCTTTGGCTAATGCCAGCTGGCTAATGCCAGCACCCTTTGCCCGTGGCGGCTGCCAGCTGGCCCCGGCACAGGCTGACCTCATGATCCTCAGCACAGGGACCTTTCTTCCTGCAGAAGCGACGGCCGGGTTTGCAGCGGTGCTGTGTTTCTTGCACTATTTTTGGCTAGTTTGGCTTGCGGAGCCAGCTGCATCCATGGGTGCTGGCCTCGGTGCTTGGGGGCCTTTGCCGGATCCCGCCTAATGCCCGTGGCACGCAGGCTTCGCCCGGGGAGCTGGGCTGGGGGGACCCTGGGCTCTCTGAGCTGCTCCTGCGCATGCTGATGGCTGCAGTCTGTGGGATTTATCCTGGACTTAACCTGAAATAACCTGAGGTCTCCAAATCCTTTTGCAAACTGCAACGTGGACCCTCATGCCCGAGACTCCTGGCCGTGTCCCCCCACCCCTGTGCTGCTGCGGGAGCTGCGCGCTCGTGTGGGTTTCGTTTGGTTGTAGTTCTAGTTTTCTGTAAAGAAACTCAGTTTTGCACTTGAAGCCTGGCTGGTGGAGCTGCAGCAGCAGTCCTGTGGCTGGAAGCAGTGTGAGCTCCCAGCCCTGTGGCGTCCTTCTCAGCAAGCAGGGACGGAGAGGGATCGTCCCAAACTCACGTATTTCGGCAGCTCTGCAGGCTGTGTGGAGCCATCCAGTGGAGTGGATCCATAAGGAGCTGCAAAGAGAAGGGCATCTCTGGTAGGGAAGGGAAAGGTAATCCTAGACCAGCGGGAACAGACTGTTCTGTGCAGGACAGGAGGCAACAGGGTTTTCATGGTCTTTCTGTTCAAGCGGAAGCTTTTATAGGACCTCTGGCTGTGCTTTGCTTTGATTCTGGGGAATATTTCTTCTAATGATTTCCTTGTGTTTCGTTTAGCTGCTTGTAGGCAGTTGTCTGTTCCCATCACAAAAGCCACATCCGAGATGCAAAGGACGTACCCCTGAAAACAGCACCGTCGGAGGCGGAGCAGCACCACCAGCGTCCTCTCGCCGAGCTGTGTGAACTGCAGCAAGGCAGTACCTTGTATTTTATGAAAATAACTGAAGAGCGCAGTGGTGCTGGTGTTCCTGCATTCCCAGCCCAGGGCACTGGGAGGGAATGTCCCACCAGCTGTCCCACCAGCACAGCCCGGCTGGCTGCAGCTCAGCACTTGGGGTCTGCTGAGCCCAGAGGCTCCCCGAAGCTTTGGGGACACCGTGGGTGCAGGGGAGCCGTCAGGCAGACGTGCCGAAATGATACCGAGGAGGCAGAGGAGGATCTTGTGCTGCAGCAGAGGGGTGAGCAGGTGGAGGGGTTTCAAAATGCTGCAAATAGAAGATGGGAGCAAGAGAAGCTTTTTCCTGAGAAAGAAAATAAACCCTTGCCACGGCTGAGGGGACAGACATACATCACGACCAACAATTCATTTGCAAACTGGCTCAAATGTGGTGAAGTGTGGCAGGAGGGAGCTGTGAAATGTGGCAGTTGTGGAAGGTGAGATGGTAGAGCAGATGAACCCATCTGTTTACTGCAGATCACACCCCTTCCCCTTACCATGTCTGCATCTCCTTCCGGCTGACTTGGGTAGCGCACCAGAGACTTAGCAGCTCACAGAGTCTTACGGGGTCCACTCTGCCTGTGGGGTTGAGAAAGTAAAACCAACCAGGACCAGCACAAATGTACAAAACAGCTCAAGTTTACTTCCAGCGTCGTTCCCAGCACATAAGTTACCCCTCTCCCAAACAGAAGCCTTATACCTTTCCCAATCCCGTAGCAGCGCGGTTTAGTAGTCAGTGGGCTTAGAGCCGTTTCCCATCCTGATGATGGAAGTGATCTCTCAGCTTGTTGGACCTCAGAGAGACCCAGGCAGCAAAATGGAGCAGGTTGCTTCCAACAAAGACAAGAGGCAGCAGCGCTCTGCTCCCTGGGTCTCCCCACGGAGCCCCGTGGCCAGCGCCGGCTGCCCTGGTTTCTCTCAGAGGGGGGGCACCCCCCTGAATTTGCGGATGATGTTGGCCAGCCGCTTGGCCAGCCCACCCCGGCTCGGCTCTTCCACGTGAAACGTTCTGGTCAGCAGGTTGTAGAAGGAGCCGTAGCACACTGCCACCACGGTGCAGGTCAGGCAGATGACGTTATAGGGCATGCTGAAGTCTGGCGTCGGCAAGTTCACCAGCAGCGGCTCCGTGTACAGGCGCACAAAATAGCTGGAGCCATCAGAGGAAGGAAACCTGGGGAGCGGAAGCAGGAAAGGGAGCGTCAGCCCGCACAGGACCGCTGCTTCGTCCTCACCAGACGGGATGACAGTGGCCCGCAGCCCGCAGGTGCTGCAGTACAGCCCCGCTCCCCAGCACAGGCACACTCACAGCGAGGTGAAGAGAGGGCTCTGCTCCACATCCACGTCCTTCATCGCAATGACGCTGGGCACCAGGGCACTAAGCACAGATGAACTAAGGAGACAGAGGACATGCTAGTGTCAGTCCTGTCAGCAACGAGACAGCAAGAGTTCTTCCTGTCCCCAGAGACCTGGGCAAGTCCTACACGAGGCCCAGAAGGGGATGAGGAGCTGAGGTATGTCGTTACCTGACGTAAAAGCCGTGATTGGGGTCAGGCGTGTACTCTGTCCACTTCAATAAGGCCCTCTCAAACTGGATTGTGATCTTGGTGACAGAGTTGGCTGGCAGCTGGATCAGCATTTCCAAGAGGTGAGGCCGTCTCCGGTCCTGGGCTGGCTGGTAGTGGATGTAACCTAACGCCAAAGAGACGTGTCAGTGGCACCGGGGGGACCTTGTCCAATCTCACATTGCCTGGACATCTCCCATGGGGTGGGTGCTCCTGCTTCCACTGTCCTGGGAGAGGTTTTCTGGGCAAGTGAAGATGCACAGGTAGCAAAAAGCATGTGTTAAAGCTAAATCTGGCTGGTCTTTAGAGCTGATGACCCATGAAAGTCATGTGTTCATAAGGAAAGGTACAAGTGCAAAATAAGACCCAGTCCTCAGTTTTAAATCGAGCCTCCTTTACTACAAAAATCAGTTCACTTTGGTTTAGACCCTTGTTGGATTACGAAACACTGTCCATGTGCCTCTTATAAAACAGACTTAATAAAGTCTCATCTGCTGTGAGTGCTGAATTGAAGGCTAGGAAAACATCCTAACATGTTTTGTTTCGCAGTCCAGTTTCCCAGTGATCACTGGGGCCCGAGGGAGGGACTAAACCATCTCTGGAATGAGCCGCTTGTGCCAAGGGAACCAGGTGGCATGTGCTCCTGGGAGGGTTTACTTACTCGGCTTGTTTTCCTTCCCCTTCGTGATGATAGTCAGAGTGTGCACATAGAGTCGCAGATACCACGGCACAGTCTCCAGCAGGATCACGGGGAAGGCCCGGTACGGGTGAGTATTGTAGATAAGCGTGCTGATCTCTCCGGTCTGCAGCCCGTATCCACTCACGTAGCGCTGAGCGTGGAGTATGGGTGTTGGCAGTTCCGCTGCGAAAGAGAAAGGACACAGGAATGGGGGGCCATGCCAGGTGATTTTTAGGCCTGGAGCCCTGACCAGCAGTGCAGGTGGAGTGAAATTCTGGTCACTCACAGCTGTCTTGGGGCCGCTTCCACTTCAGCTGCACATTGAGGCTGCGAGATGTATTGAAGAGCGAGGGGCTCAGCAGGTCATAGACGGCATAGGTTCTCTTGTCTCCCTGGACAATAGCTTCATGTAATGATGCCGGAGGGGGGGTCACTTCCATCAACTCCTTTTCCTGAGAAAGCAAATGGAGCATGAAAGGCAAAGTGCCCCTTGAAGTAACTGGCAGCACTGGGCAAAGCCCCTCCGGCTGGCTCTGAGCTTTCCCGCCCAACAGCCAGCTCAGTGCTCTTACCGACACCACCGTGCTCATCCCCACAGCCCTGCTCAGAGGAAGAAAACCACCTCCCTGTGTTAGCCCCGGAGGGCTCCCGGGGGGCCCAGCCATGCAGGGGGTGGAGGCGAGGATATTTCAGAGCCACATGAAATGGCTGAACTGAGGGAGCACGGGGCGTTCTCTGGTCTGTGAGCATTACCTTGTTCTTAGGGGAGATGTCAACGTAGACTTTGCTCTGCGATGCCAGAGGACACGCGTCGGTAAGCGTGCGAGAGAACATCTTAAAGAGGGACCAGTCTGCAGGAAGCAAAGTCAGCGGCAGGCGGAGTGAAGTGCTGCAGGCTGGGGGCACTCGAGGACCACGGCGCACCGCTGCCAAGCTTACCTTTCTTTCCTTGGCCGCTGGAAAAGGTGTCAAAGACCACAGTGAGGGTCTGTCTGAGCTCCCAGGACACAGCCAGGCAGGAGGCATCCTGGACAAGAGAAAGAGAAGCAGCTCTGATCACACCTTCTGGAGGGGCAGGACACCAGGAGGGAGCTGCAACTGCACCAGGACTGGAAGAATCCCATCGGGACGCAGGTGACACCAGAGAAGCAGGATGACAGCTGTGTTAGACACAGCGAAGCCACCGCAGGGGAGCTGGGCAAACGGGTGTGTCACCTTGCAGTGTCACAAGGCAGCTTTGGATTTTCTCTTGGGGGTGTTAAAGGAGGGAGCCTCGCGCTTACCCTGCAGACGGGGCGGATGTGCACTGCCTGTGAGTGGTAGCTGCTGTGGAACAAGCGCTCGGCCTTCAGCAGCACAGCAAGCCCAGCCTGCAGGGAGAAAAGGAGAAACACAGGCCCAGGTCTCTTCTCTGCTCCCACTGAGAGAAAGGCCCTGCTAAGACTTCCCAGTGCACACTCCCGGATTGCTGTCGGGAACCCAGACCCATCGGGAGCGGCCCAACGAGGCAGCAGGACTTGCCGATACCTTTGAGCCACATGGGAGCAGCTTCTTCCAAGGCGTGAGGTTCTCTGTGCAGACAACCTCCCGGGGCAGGACAGCATATCGCAGGAGATGGTGATCTGTCCCTGGGCAGGGAGGTGGAGGGTCAACAGGCTGGCACTGCTACGGGCAGGAGAGCCCTCAGCGCACCCCACAGCCCACCACCCTCTCAATATGCCTGAAATGCCAAGAGCTCAATCAGGAATAGATCGCACTCTGTTCGGAGTGATTTGGAAAGAACAGGTAAGGGTATATTCTAGCAGATTTTTTTCATGAGTGCCTTAAATCCTCTAGTCCTCACTGTTTTGTAAAATACTTTTCAGAGAGACAGACGAGGGCCTGGGAGCATCTGCCATGTACTGCTTGTGAGTTTCCTCTGTTCAAATCCAAGCCTCATGTGTAGGGGGAGGAAATGCTTCCAGGAGGAGGTTTACAGACCTGTTATACACACCCAGACCCAGAGTCATTGCAGGACCTGCGCCTGGACTCCCTGCAGTGGCATGGGGCAGAACTAAAGCTAGAGGCAAGAGCGAGAGAGCGGAGCCAGGTAGCCAAGCCGGGCTCACCGTTGGCTAAGCCCAGGGGTTTGAAGGATGCCGTTGGAGTGACTGTGTTGGTCGAGTCAATGAAGTTGAGAGAAGCACAGAATATTCCCGAGAGGATGTTACTCAGTTCTTTCCAGGCTTTGTCAACACTGTGTGACAACAGATAGCAGAGATTACTCAGCAGCTCGCATCCTCAGAATAACAAGCATTAAGTCAGTAACATTCAATAAATACACCGGGGCGACCATGCTGGCTTTCAGAAGCTGCGAGGAGCATGCAGGCATGGGCTGCTGGTCATGCACGCTCCAGCTCTCTTGGTATTTTATTCTAACGGATGAGATCTGGGGGACATTCACCAAAGGGGCAGCCCCTGGGCTGGCAGGGCTTCACACAGCCAGGGACCTGGCGGTGGGCACAGCTCGTATGTGAGGAGAGAGGCTGGGGGAGCAGGGAGAGTGTGGGAGGTGACGTGGTGTATGGGGAAGGGGCTGTGAGACCTAAAGCAGCACTTCGGTGCAGCTCTGAAGGCTGACCCGACCAGCAGAGCCGGAATGGGAGGAGAGAGCTCTGTGAGTCCACGCAGAGCTGCTACGGCTCGAACAGGAGCTGTGTGCTAAGGGAGATGGTGACAAGTGTTGGACGGGAGTCAAAGGAAGTGAGTCACAGATGAGAGGTCAAGATATAACCCTCTCGTATTAGCACAGCGAGGGGTTTGTCATCACAGACCCCATGAGGGAATTACTTGTTCCTTTACTGAACAAGGGTTTGCCCTCAGCACCACATCCTGCCCTGCGCGCTGAGCAGGGCTACGTTCTGCTTTTCCTTAGAGCTGCTCCTTGGGGTTGCAGGCTCTTTACTCCAGTGGGCATTTTCCAACCCTGGAGGCCCCCCGCACACACCGTGGCTGCCTCACGCGAGAAGGGCGACAGCTCCCGGGAGCGGTGGCCGTGGGGGGGGCCCCGAAGGGACAGACCTGCGCCCGGGGTACCTACTCGGTGACGGTGGGCTGGAACCAGACCCAGAGCTCGGCGCCGGCGGGTGCCTGGAGGGGCGGCTGCCCCCAGGCCCGGGTGCGCCAGAAGCCCTGGGTGAGGGCGAGGTGGAGCTCCCGCACGCCCAGCGCCGACACCAGCCGCCCCAGCGCCTTCGGGAAGAGCCTGTAGTGAGAGACTGCGGGCAGCGTTAGCCCCTGTCTGCCCATCTCATCCTCCCGGCCCCTTCCCCTGACGTCACACCAGGGCCTGGCCAAACATGACGTCATCCGCTGCTCGTGTCGTCACATGCAGCCTGCTTGCATCACCGCGCCGCCCCCCCGCGCTGATGTCACCGTGACCCTCAGCCCCCCGTCGCCCCGCTCTGCCCTGTTCCCGCTCACCGCAGCAACCTCCCCCGCCCCTGACGTCACTCGCCCCGCTGACGTCATCACCCCAACGCAATCCAGCACGTCGCGCCGACACCCCGCGATAGCCCCGCCCCCTGCGCCGCGCCCCAGCCAATAGCGGCCCGGCCCGCCCCCCGCCCCGCCCCGCCCTACCTGCGCCCCGCTGCAGGTCGGCGTCCCACCGCGTGCGGAACTGGAAGGTGGCGGCCACGTCGCCGGCGGGCAGCGGGCTCAGCAGCAGCTCCTCCCGCAGCGCGTCCCGCCGCGCCCGCCCCGCGCCCGCCCGCCCCGGCCCCGCCGCCAGCAGCAGCAGCAGCAGCAGCGCCGCCAGCATCCCGCCGCCCCGCCCCTCCGCCGACTTCCGCTTCCGGCCGACCGGCCAATGGCGGCCGCTTCCGGGTCGCCATGGAGACGCGGCGCCGCAGCCCCGGCCCGGCCTCGCCTCCTCCCTGACGGTGCGGGCCCGGGCCCGGAGGGTCTTCCTCCCGCCGGGCCCCGGAGCGCGGCCGGGGAGCCGCTGCAAGGAGCAAGCCTAGAGCTCTGCCCCAGCCCGGGGCGGGGGGAAGCGCCTGCCTGGCTGTGCCTGTGCCTGCGCCCGCGCCCGGCCGGAGGGGAGCACTCCGGAGGGGAGCGGCTGCCCCCAGCCTAGGAGTGAGGGCGTCCATTTTGTGGGGTGCTGCCCGAGGGCTCCCTCCCCCGGCTTTTCAAGTGGGTGCTGCAGGGGCAGGTCTTGTGCGGCCCGAGCTTGGGTGGTGCGCTGCCAGGCTTTGCTGTGCAGGAGGACTCTGCAGGGACTGTGCCCGTCCCTGGGCTGACTTTCTCTTCTCAGCTCTTCCCGCTGTTGTCTGCTCTCCCTCGCTCCTTGACGTCTCCTCTCTGGAGGGCAGCATCCACCTGCAGGTGCAGAGCCATCTGGAAGCACCCTGCTTCCCCCTGCTGCCAGCCCCGGCCTCCTGGGGCCATCCCCGGAGGAAGCAAACTGCCGCCGCAGCGAGGCAGCGCTGCGGGTGGGAATCTGATGGCGCTCACAAGGCCTCCCGCTCTGGCTGGTCGTTCCCAGATAACTGCAGCGCTCCAGCCGGTCTCACAAAGGGTTGGCTGATGCAGGAGGGAGTGCAGCAAGGTCTGAACACCCACTGGGAAGCAGACGGGATGCGGAGCATTCCCTGGCTGCTGTTGCTTATCTCCCAGGCTCCTTTCCTCGGGGGGGTGACGGTGGTTGTGCTGACGCAGCGCGAGCAGGGACAGCGCTTTCCTGGCCTGCAGCCACTGGCAGAGGCAGCAGAGCTCCGGCCGGCTTTGTGCCTGACTCCTCTTGACCTGTCCTGCAGGCAGCAAGCGTAGCGGCCCGCAAAGTGGCTTCATTTTGATGGCTCCTCCTTCGCTCCTCTAAAGCAGCCTCCAGCCAGGGCTGCTGCCATCACGCTGTGCCAGGGGAGCCGCAGCTGCATGCGCTGATGTTCTCCACTCAGCCGATTTGCATGGGAAATGCCCCGGTGTACTCATGGCGGGTAGTTACAGGTCACCAGCAGCCCTCCTTAGGTCAGCCGTGTCTGTACGGCAGCCGCTGGCTCTCTCCCTCCTGGAGGCAGCACCCGAGTTGCTCAGAACGGTGACCTGCTCCGCTGACAGCCGCCCTTCTCTGCCGAGGTCCACGCTGTCTGCTCCCACTCTGGGCGCAGGAACCGTCCCTGCGCTGGAGCTGAGCTGTGCAACAGGAGGCTTCACTTGCTTCTGCGTTGCACCCTTAGCATACCGGCTTTACACCGCTCTCCCTCCTGCAATCCCCACCTAACCCTCATCCCCAGTGCTGTTTTCTCCCAATAACACACACACCCACTGCTTGTTTAGATCGGAGTGTTATTTCTCTGTATGCCATTGTTAAATGCTTGTCTGGACAGGACCTTTGTCAGTAGGATGGGGGGAGCTGGGATCCCAAGGGATGGCTTTCTGGGAACGGTGGGGCTGTGGGATGCTGAGCATTTGGGGGGAGTGAAGCAGGGAGTGTTAGCAGCAAAGCCTGAAGAGTTAATTTCGGGAACCTACAATACCCCTTTCCTTCTCCCTTGGCTGTCAGGAGAACCTGCGGAGGGAGAGGAGGGGAAAACCTTCTCTCCCCTCCTGCAGGGCAGCAGTCCAGGATGGGGTTTACTGAGCGCCAGCAGCTTTCCTTCCTCCGGGCTGGCAGGTCCATACGGAGGAGGCTGGGAGCAGGGCAAAGCTGGCTGCTAGCTTCTTGCCTCCTGCTCTTTGGGACTGTCCTCCTGCAGGTCCTCCTCGTCTGACTGCACCACAGGGGTCTCGGCCCCCTCCTCGCTGGTGTCCAGGCTGTTCAGATCCGTGGAAACAGAGGATGTGGAGGAAATGCGTGACTTGCTCTCGGCTGCATTGGGCACTTGGAGGGTGATTTCCTCTGGGCACTGGCCGGCATCTGCCCCTGGAGGAGAGAGCGGTAAGAGAAGGAAGAAGGCTTCTGGAGGTTTCTTCCTTCCCGAGCTTCATGGATAGCCCTCCCAACACTTGTTCTTCGGCAGGCTGTGCTTCCCCAGCCACTCCCGGCTGCCGAGGCTGTTCCCCACCTCACACCCCCGGCTTAGCTCTGGGCAATGCCACACATTCCTTCCCTGTTTTTGGCAGTGGAGCCTCTTCTGTCTCACGTGAAAAACGGCTTGGAGCCATGCTGCCTGAGGCCGTCGGCTGCAACAGGCAAGGAGACGTTCAGCTTGGCCTCAGTGAATCACCACAGCGCGCACGCGTGGGGAGGAAGGTGCTGGCACCCTGGGCTTTCCCTGCGGGACCCAAGCCCAGCTCCCTGGGGTCTGGCTGGGAGGCAGAGGAGGGGTCCTGCAGCCTTCCCGCTCGATGCAGTGAGCTCTGCAGCGCAGTGGGGACCTGGGAAATTGTGACAAGACACTGGCTGCTCCAGAGGAGCTTCAGGACAAGAGAATTTGCCCCACAGACTCTGGAAAGTGCCTGGGCTCTTCTGTCTTCTGCAGTGTAAGCTATATACAAGGGTCTGTACCTCTGGGCTGTGGAGGTGGATACTGGACATGGTCCCTCCAACCTCACAGACCCCAGCATCGAGTGTCTGTCTTTGTATGGGTGTGTGTGGATCTGCACGCAGGGTGGCCAGGGCTGAGGAACAAGGCAGTGTGGGCGCTGGGGGCAGGAAGGGCTCCCAGCCTGGCCCACAAAAGGCTTGGACTCCACATACCTGGCAGGGGTCCAGCAACGCTGCTCTCCTCTGTCCCACAGCCCAGAAACACATCCACGGTGTCCTGGTCTGACAGGTCCATCATGTCCATCTGCTCCAGCATGTCCACGTTCACCTCCATGGAGGAAATGCTGCCTAAGGGTGCTGCAAAGACAGAAGCCAGCAGAAAGGTGAGTGCTAGTGCCAGGCAAAGGGCAGCATGAGCCCTGTGCAGGCAGGAACCCGAGGAGGGGGCCAGCCTTGCTGGGGGGAACTGAATTCCACTTGCTGGTAAGAGTCCCCCAGGAAAATCATGCTTCCTTAAAACATCCCTCTGGAAGCCCCTGCTGCCTCACTGCAGTCCTTGTTCCTGCTCCAAAGTGCTGTCTGGAGGAGCCTGTCTGAAGCCAGTGACTATGCAGGGCGCCAGCCTGTGTACCCATGTGCAGTGACTTCAGTTAAGTGGTGTGAGTAATCCACAGCACACCCGCATGCAGCGTGGGTGGTCCTGCCTCAGTGCAGGACAAGCGTATCCCCTGCTGCCTTTAGACTGGGGGTGTCCCACTGATCTCTAACACCCGTGTCAGTGTTCCCTGAAACACCTCCAGCCCCGTGCCGGTGTCTGCAGCACTTACGTCTCCGATGCTCTATCTGCAGGTGAGACATAGGGAAGAAGAAATCCACGTCATGCTGGAAAACCTCCTCAAAGAACTTCTGCCGGTCCCGTAGTTTAAGCTGCTGCTGCTGCATCTGCTCTGCATCCAGGCTCCGCTGCGCCTGCTCCATGTCGGCTGGGGAGAAAGGTGAGGAGGGTCGGAGCAGGCAGGGCTGCCCGAGCCCTTCTGCCTGTCCCAGCTCATGCGGTACGGCTGTGCTTTACTAGCGCACATTGATTTAGTCATCTTGAATAGATGTTACATGCCGGAACAGCAGCGTCACCAGCACTTGCTGTGCTGGAGCCTCGGATCTCGCTTCCGAGAGGCAGGGCAACCAGGAGTTGGGAGCTCATATGCTATGTTCGTGGCTGCTGAAGTGAATTATCGAGGGGGGAAAGGGTGTTGTTATGAGATCAGCCATGGTTTGCACATGTTCAAGTTTCAGTTTCCTTGCTACAAAACAGAGGGTTGTCTGTGAACACTAACAAGCAGGGGAAACTCCCAGGGACAAGAACTGGTGTTAGTGCTCCAGGCTTTCTGGGCTGAGGGCTGCATAAGGAATAAAAGGCATCAGCAACCCTGTTACCCCTGCACACGCGCACCCCTGCTGCCACCGTCGCTATAAATACAGCCGCACCCACGCTCGCAGGCTCCCCCGTTCGCATCCCCTGCTTGCACAGCCAGCTTGGCTTCTGCCTGCACAAACATTTTCATTCCTGTAATTCCTCTCACAGTTCAACACCCGTCCCTCTGTCCCCAGCTCACACGGGAGGGAGTAATGGGAGCCCTCGGGCTGCTGCTGAAGGAGCTTGTTGCTGCATCCCTGGGCCTGGTACCTCCCTTTCGGGTTGGGTACCCACAATGGCAAGGACCCAAATGGCACAGAGGGGCCGTGGCTGGTGGCCCCGGCTGTTCCCAGGCTGGTGTTTGACCTCAGCCATTCCAGATTTCCTCTCTGCTGCTCTTGGCCCAGCCAGCACAAGGAAAATGTGATTACTGGAGCAGGCAGTGCAGTAACCAAGGAAACCAAACAAACATCCTCTGCTCTGCCTGAGCACGGCCCAAACCCTCCACTCCTCCGGGCTGGGGAGGAGGGAACAGAGCAAGCAGCATCCCCACCCTGTCTGGCAGAAGCGGGGGCGAGGACAGCACGGGGGCTGGCTGTCAGCAATATATAGCGGCATAGGACCCAAATGGGAGAGAGGCGGTGGGCATGGTCAGATGTCCTGGAGATCAATGTCACATCTTCCTGAGAGCCCTTCCAGGGCTTCTCTGCACCCCATTTCTGGGGCATCCTTCAGCTAAACCCCATCATCTACAGGTGCCTGCCCCAGGGAGGCTGGGTTCTGCCTGCAGCACAGCATGGGGATGCAGCGTGACTCAGAGCCAGTCACCACGCGCTTTCTGGAAGAGGTTCTGGTCCTCTTCCAGCTGCTCAACGCCTTCCTGCAATGCCTGGGGCAGTGATCCTGGCTGCCTGAAGGGGCCTTTGCCTTGCTATGTCTGACCTAAGCAGTGGGTGCCTGCTCTGGTGCAGATGCTCGGCGTGCTGTGCAGCGCCGCGGCTAAGAGCTGCAGTGGCAAACGCACCATGGCAGTGAAGGTTTCCTCATGCGGCTGACCGGCAGCTGCAGCTCAGTGCTGCTGGGGTGAGGCAAAAACCTCCTGCCCCCCTGGTGCTATCTGCAAAAAAGAATAGAGCCAGGGACAAGGAGGGGGTGACTGGGACACTCATTATGGAGCTGGCTCCCTTCAGCAGCTGGAGCCAGCCCTGTCCGGTCTGTCCCAGGCAGAGCTCTGCCCCCCAGCCCAGCTGTGCCAAATCCATGGCAAACTGCTGCGGTTCACCGCACCAAGGAGAGCCCATCAGGCTCCAGCCATAGGGAAGCAGGGCTCGTCGCCAGATTCAGGGCGACAGACCGGTTCTCCGTGTGGCATCTTGCCAAAGGGACCCCAGGGTGGAGGTAAGGAGGAGGGTCTCTAAATCCTCCTGCAGAGCAAACACAAAATAAACCAAAACGCTAGTGGGCACTGCCCCAAGTACTGTGCGTGTGGCTGATCTGTGCCATTAACGTTCTCACTGCCCATCGCTGCCCCGGCACGTGACCGATACTCAGGGTGAGGGTGCTTGAGGAGAGTCAGGACGGGTGCTGGTGGCAGCATTCCTGTGGGCGCCGGGATTTCTCTTGCGGGAGAAATTAGCAGGACCTGTTTATGAACTTGTTTTCAAGCTCTCGCTGGGGAGTCGGGCACGAGCACTGAGATCCCATTATGTATGGAACGCCGGCAGCGGGAGACGGCAGCTGGGCTGTGCTTGGCCCTGCCTGACCCGTGACCGTGGTGAGAGTCGGGGACAGAGCCTTCCCCCCTCCCGGGGCTCTTCCGGGCCCGGGGGGAGCAAACAGCCCTGCTAGTGTAGCCGCTCCTCAGCAACCCTCGCTGGGGAAATAAAGGAGAACGGCGTTCCCTGCCGCGGCCCTTCCCCATGTGATGGCCGGTCACACTCCCCGGCTGTCAGTCGTGGGGATTGTCTCATCCGGCTGGCATGTTCCCACCGCGGGACACGTTCGCACACACAATGCGGCCCCTGTGCACCACGGGGGTTCTGTCGGTACCTGCTGGTGGCCTGGCTTTTATTACTATTGTCATGGTTATTACTACAGCCCGCTCGGCCAAGGGGCCGGAGCTTATCTGCATTCAGAGCCAGGCTCTTCCCCGCTGGCTGAACCGCCCAGCACGGCTGCGACGGCACCGAGCGCCCCGCTGCCTTCAAATCCTTCCGGCTCTCACGGCTTATTAGCCAGCACAGCTCGGAGAGGAACTGGGGCCAAACGCTGTGTGGAGCTTGGGTGGGCAGGGCAGGGCAGGATTCCCCCCAGGAGATGCAGGCAGGGATTTCCTTCTCGCCTGCTCCCAGGCAGCTGCCCACAGGGTGGGCTATGGGCGAGGACGCTGGCCCCACTGGTCCCTCTGCCCTGCCAGGGCACGCCGCGGAGCCAGCCCTCGCGTGGTGTGGGCTCATGGCCACCACCGTGGTGGGGAAGGGCACGGGAGGGCTGGCTGCGAAGCAAACCGCTGCGAGCTCTCCCATCCACACCCTCACCGAAGCGGGCTGGGAGAGGAGCAATTCCGGGGGTGCAGTTAGCATGGGGTGAGGGCCGGGCGGGGCTCGAGGGTGCTGGGAGCACCAGCTAAGGGTGTTCTCTGACCCAGCGTCCGGGCCGGGAGCGGAGCATGTTTCAATTGTCTGGCTGGGTTTCCGCTGGGAGGGGATGCATTTTTCATTCCTCCTTGGCCCATGGGATCCCGGTACGACCCCCCCTCTGTGCCGGTGAATAGGAGGGGTGTATTTGGGGGTGGGAGAAGGCTTGTTAGTGGAGGCATAAGGCCAAGAGAGGATGGGAACGGCCTTTTCTTGAGGCTACGGCTCTGCAATACCTTGCAGAGATTTCGAGGGATTTAAAGAAGGTCCTGAAAAATAATCTGGACTGTGGAAAGGGACAGGGGATGACGGGGAGGTGAGCAGAGTTTAAGCAAGGGGTTGCTCCAAACATGGGCCGGTCCCCTGGTGAATGAAAGAGCTGGGGCAGGCTGGCCCAGCCAGCTTTTGCCCTTCTTCCTGCACTTTCCCAGAGCCAGATCCCCTGGTCCCGCTCCTCCAGAGAGGCCCTGGGCACCCCACCACTGCCTGGCTTGCTGGACTGTGCCTTGTGCTCCCAGTCGCTGCGTGCAGTGCTGCGAGGAGATCGGGTGGGGGGAAAGATGCAGCTCCTCGGCTGCCACGGCATCTTCCAGGAAGCCCTGCAGAGATCGCAAGCCTTTCCCTATCACCCTGCCCCAGCAAAACTGCTGCGGGATAAGGGTGAATCCCAAGGGCTTTTGGCTCCTTTAGCCTTGGGAGAAGCAGCTGGTGTGGAGAGCTGGGAATGCCCTGGAGAATCGTGCAGGGTCAGGCCGTGCAGACATGGGATGCCTGGACACGCCGGCCGCCTGAACGTGAATTCCCTGCACAGTCTTTTCTCAGTCGGCATGTCTGACCTTGTGTCGCAGCACAGCAAAAAATAACCGTAGACCTGGTGAGAGGAAATGCACCAGGCGAGTGCGAGGGAGGCAGTGGTTTTGGCAGAGCCGCTTGCTGGGAAAAGGGTGGGGGGAACTAGAGAGTGAGGACATGGCACCTCGTAACCCCTGTCTGTGCCGCGGTTTCATCGCCTGCGCTCCTCCGAGCGATCTCCAAATCCCCTGCGTCTCAGCACTAAAAATATCCCTGCCGCCCAGAGCTCCTTCCCCAGCAGAGGCTGTGTCATAAGACCTGGCTATTTACGGGGCCCTGCTTCGATTTGTGCAGAAAGAAGCGTTAGGGCAAGAAAGCCAGGAGGGCAGCGCGGTGCCCGAGGCACGGCGTGCAAGCCCCGGGCACGGATCCGTGGCTGGCTGTCCCCCTGCAAGCCCCCTGTCACCCCGGCTGCTGCTCACCCTGCCGCGCTCGCTGATGGCTTTGCTCTGCTCAGCCTCCTCTGCCCCAAACCCCGCGGCCGCGGCGGGATCCGCTCCTCCCGGGGGCCCCGGGAGATACCGATGCCACTCCGCGACAAGCCCGCGGCCCAACAGGTCCCCGAGCTCAGCCTCTTCCCAGGCAGGTGCCCCCCCCCCCCCCGAGCATCCCCATCCCAGGCACGGAGCTTCCCGGGCAGCCCCTGCCCAAAGCAGCCGGGGGAGCCGTGCGGGCGCAGCAGGTTGGTGCAGCGGGGGCCTCTGGGGGGGGGCTGGGGGCTCCGGGGGCCGAAGGGGGGGCACGGCTGCTCCGCAAGGGGCATCGGGCGGGTGTTGCGGGGAGGCTGCGAGGGGGTGCGGGCGGCCCGAGCCCTGCCCGCCCGCCCGGTGCGGAGCCCCGCTCCCCTCCCGCCGAGCACACCCCCGCGGCCGGCACTTACCGGGCAGCCGCCGGCTGCGGCTCTGCGCCCCGGGCCCCGACATGCGGCGGGCGGCTGCTGCGACCGGGTCGGGATGGCGGGGGCCGGGCCGGGCCGGGCCGGGGCGGCTGGGCTCAGCGCGGGGCGGCCGCCCCCCCCGCCGCCGGCCGCCGCTCGCCCATGCTGCGCGCTGCGGGGCGGTGCTCGGCGCTGCGCGGGGCGGTGCCAGCGCGCCCGGCCCCGCGGCATCGCGGCGGCGCCTGCCGGCTGCTGCCCGGCCGGGGCCCCGGCCCGCGGCTGCCCGCCGCTGCTAGGGGCCGGCGGGGCGGGGGCCGGGCTGCGGGAGTCCTGCGGCGGGGATGGGCGCGGGGGGGGTCCCGGAGCAGGGTGCCCGGTCCACGGGGAGGGTCCTTGCAGAGGGTCCCCGTGCAGGGTGCCCGGTCCAGGGCGAGGGTCCTTGCAGAGGGTCCCCGTGCAGGGTGCCCGGTCCAGGGCGAGGGTCCTTGCAGAGGGTCCCCGTGCAGGGTCCCTGGCCCCCATGGAGAGCAGGGTCCCCACACGCGGTTCCCGGTCCTCATGGAGGGTCTCTGCGTTGCCGGCACCCATAGAGAGTCCCCATGCGGGGTCCCTGGTCCCCGCGCAGGATCCCTGGTCCCCAAGGAGGGTCCCTGCGGAGGGTCCCCTCCATCCACAGCCGCCCCAGGCAGAGCTCTGTGCCCCGCAGTGCCTGGCTGCGGGTGCTCTGCTCGGGCAGGAGCTCTGCCACGCGTGGCAGGGGGTGGGCAGGGCTGGAGGCAGGAGTCTCTGTGCCTGGGCAGGGAGCGCAGTTACCGTTCATGCTTGGTTTCTTTTTGATTTTCTTCTCTAAACGCTCCACTCATGCAATCACGCAGGCGAGACGACAGCACGCTGTGTGGGTGGGCCGTGGGCTCCCTCCCCAGCTCACCCCGGGCCTTCTGAGAGCCTCCTGCCCCAGCAGATCCCACTCGGGTGTTTTCTCCCACATTCAGCCCTGCACATCAGGGCTACTCCTTGGCAGAGAAGCGGACTGGGCCGCCTGCCTCCTTCCCGTATCTCCGCTGGGTGAGTCAGTGCCCGGCCGTGCCCATCGCCAGCTCTGCCCGCAGCCTGGTCACTGCCGAGCCGGGAGGGGGGAGCATCCACTCTGCCCTTTTCTCTGGCTGAAAGGGAGTTTCCAGTGTCTGTGGTGTGCCCTGCCTGCCCCGTTCTCAGTGTGTTTGTCTCACTGTCTGGATGACTAAAGATAACTGGGTATTGTTTGTGTCCCAGCTCTGTTTTGGCTACTGTTGCTTTGCTGTCCCCCCCTTTTCTCCGGGGAGCTCCTGCTGCCAAAAAACAGCTTTGTGCTGTGGACTCAGTGCCTGCACGCTGGGCACTTGCCCGTAGCTGCTGGCTTCAGCTCACACACACGGCAGTGGTTCCGAGGGATGAGCTTTGCCCATGTGAATGTTTATCCTTATCCAAAAAACACCCTTAGTCCTGCCTGACAGTTTGCACCTCAGCATAGGATGCCAGCGCTGTGGCTTGGCCCTGGAGGGCTGGGGACCAGGCTGGTGTAGCGGGCGGGGGCTCATGGTCTCTGAGGAGCTGCGGGAGCAAATCTCTGCTGGGTATGTGCCGGCTCTGGCTTGCTCACAGCTCTGTGTGGCCTGGCATGGCCTCTGGGCAGCAGCAGCTGTTTGCCACCGTCCCTGCTGACCCCCTGCCCTGCCCTGCCAGCGGGCCGGGGAATTAGCTCGGGTCTCTGCTATGTGACACGTCTGTGTCGATTGGCACCGGTTACTGCGAGGCGTGGAGGCTGTTCCTGTGCACACGAGTCCCCCGGAGCACCTCGAGTTCCCCAGGGCTCGCTCACTGCAGCCTGAGTCCCGCTGCAGGGACGGTGCATGCGGGTGCTGCCTGCGCAGAGTGACACGCACCCAGGCCCCCGCTGCTGCGGCCCCTCCGTCCTGCCTTGCTGGGAGGGGGTTGGAAAAGCAGTGATATCATCAGCACGGAGCCTGACTCATCCCAGCTCTTCAGCACAAGCCGTGCCGCTCAGCGGGGCACCCATTTTATTTCAATTAAACCAACGCAGGCAAGCCAGCTCCACATAATGATTTTCTTTGCTCCTGGCCAAGCGTGCCTGCCCCTGGCCAAAAGGTGAGAGGGGTCAGAGGTGACACTGAAGTTGGTGGAGAGTCTCCACTTCTGATAGGGAGTCCTAAGAATAAGCCTTGCCGGATACCTGCAGGGTCTGCCTTGGCCGCCGCAGCGTTCCTGCCTTCCTTGTGCCTCCAGTGCAGGCTGACGGCACCGTCTTGTGTCAACAGCCCTCTCCCTAACTGCAAATGCCAGGTCCTTGGGAGGTGCCCCCTGGAGATCCGGGTCACAAGCTCAGGTAGGAATGATGCCTCTTCTCCTCTCTGTGACACAGAGCTCAGCTCCTGCCAAAAGTCCGCAGGGGAGCCAGCATCAAAGCGCACCCGTCACCAGGAGAAAATGTGATGTGACTTGTTCCTCCTGCCCTTCCCGCTCAGGTTTCTCCCGTCTATTAGAGGTTCGGGAGGTGAGTCAGGGAGCTGCGGGCCGTGGATGGAGCTGGGGAGGAGTCGGCTGCTAAGGGAAAGGTGAACCAGCACCAGGCAGGTGAATCACTCACTGGTGAAAATAGATCTTATTCTTTAGGAGGCGTGCGTGGAGGGAGCTGGGAGTGAGCCGCAGCGTGACTCGATCAGTAAATTGTAGAGTCAAGAGAAAAACAAGGCAAGGCTGCTTTCCCAGTAAACGAGATGACACGTTGCAAGGGAGCAGCTTTTGCCAGCAAAGCTCCAGTGACCGGCGGTCCTGCAGCTCCCTTAAAAGGGGCGATTTTAGCCTGGGACAGCAGGGAGACAGAAAAGCCATAAACACCCTCAAAGGAATGTGGCTGCTGAGAAATGAGCATCTCCGCAGGGCCGGGGACACGAGGCGAGGCGGGGGGGAGCCGGGCTGCACCGAGGTGTCGCCTGGCCAGGGTTTGCAGCACTGGTCCGTGCCAGGAGCCGGCCTGCTCCTTGGCCATGCCCTGCCCCGAGGGAGAGGAGCCCAGTCCCGGCACTAGCACCAGCACTCCCACCTACTCCCAGTCCCAGCCCAGCACGGGGAGCCTCTGCAAGGACCGTCCCCGTGGACCAGGCACCCTGCACGGGGACCCTCTGCAAGGTCACCTGCATGGTGCCGGTGGAGGGTCCTGTCAAGCCCCGCGGGTGTCGTGTCCCCACGTCCTTGGGCTCCACACCACGCAGATGTCCCCGACGGCCAGCTGCTGGCATGGGAGCTGGTAGAGCTGGGAAGTCATGTGCGGGCAGCAGGACACCCAGCCCTGGCCCTGGGCAAAGAAAGGGTATTCCTGGAGCACCTCGGCAGACACCTGGGTAGAGCGAGGAGAGGTCCCACGTCAGGCCGGGGTGGGGGCAGCCCCCTGGCCATCTGCTCTTGCCTGCTTGCCCCACAATTTGGGCAGGCTGGCTCCTTCCCAGCTGCACCGGCAGCCGTGCTCAGCCACGGTGTGTTTGCCCCTGGTAAACCCACCAGCCCCACCGGACCCCACAGCTCCTTTTTATCCTCCCGCATCAAGAGAGATGACCGAGGCCATGCACCACGTCAGTAGCAGAGCTGGGGTTCACCCGGTCTGGCCCTCCCTGGCCACTGACCCCCTCCACCAAAGGGACTAGGCCAGCCTGGCCTTGAGAAACAGCACCGATCCGGCCATCAGGAGGCCAGGATCTGCTCAGGGCTGGCTGGTCCCACTCCGCAGGAACATTTGCAGAGCCCATGGAGTTGCTTTGGGTAACGAGAGCTGCGGGAGCACAAAGGATGGCTGCTTGTGTTGGTGACCGCCACGTACCCTGCGTGTTTGGGCAGGCTGGGCAGGGGGTCCCCGGCTGCCCCTGGTGTTCCCTCTTCTCCGTAGGACGGTACCTTACGCACCTGCCTGTCCTGGTGCCCGAGGCAGGCCTGCAGGCAGGCGAAGCCAGCGCGTGGGCTCCTCCGGATGCCCTGCACCAGACAGGGGCCGAGGTGCAGCTCCGCACTTGCCGTGCACCCCAGGAAATCCTCCGCCTGCAGCTCCTCCACCCTCTTCTGCCGGCCCCCGGGCAGCGCCGTCAGGGAGCCCCGCTGGGAGTGGGGCAGCGCGAAGGCCGTGCTCGCCGTCGGCAGCAGCAGCAGGGACCAGAGCCCGCCGGCGCGGGACGGGGCTCGGCACTGCCAGTACGCGACCGCGGGGCAGAGCGGCCGGGAATAGACCAACGCGTAGGACGGTCCCGTGGGAGACAGCGTGACGGAGGGAGAAAGGTGTGTAGGGACGGGTGTGGGCATCGTGGAGATGTCCCTTGTGGCAGCAGGTGGCTTCTCCTTGCCCTTCCCGTGCGGGGAAGCAGCCCCGGGAGGTGGCTGCAGAGGGGCAGCACCGGCTGAAGGCAGAGGTGAGGGGCTGGGGGGCTCCGAGGGGCTGGGGGGGTGCCTGGCTGCCGAGCAGGGCACGGGCAGCGTGGCAGGGGCAGCCCCAGCATCCTGCCGGCTGGCCTGCTCCCTGCCCAGCTCGTTTGTACCCACTGCCAGGCCGGGGGCAGGCGGTCCGTAATACACCTGCGCCTGCGGAACACAGGCTGCGGGCAGCGGTGCGGCCGGAGGTGGCCCCCGTCCGGCTTGGTCCCCGCCCCAGGCTCAGCCCCGGCCAGTGCAACAGGGCTGGCTGGAGACCAGTGCCCTGGCAGGGCCACCGCCCTCCCCAGCCCTCTGGCCTGCCTGCCTGCGTGCTGCCTGCTGAGTGATGCCCAGGCCACGGCGTGCAGGCAGCTCCTGGCTCCGTGACGGTTTTGGGGGGTGCCCTCGGGGTCAGAGGTGCCCCAGCCCCTTCCGCAGGCAGCCGCGGTGCCCGGAGGATGCCCGCGGCCGCGTGCTGCCCCGTCGGCAGTGCCCACCGTGCTGTCAGTATCCCTCGCACGCCCTGGTAGAGTGCATCTTGCCCGCGGCTGCCGGATCCCTGCAAAAGCCGCTGGCTTCACCCAGCTGGGCGAGAGCCGGGCAGCCCTGGGCAGCACCCGGGCAGCTGCCTGCTTCCCCCTGGGCAGGCAGGGCTGGCAGAGGGCGGCTGGCAGGGCACTGCCGGAGCCCGGCTGCCCGGGGCTGCCCTCGGCCAGGAGGGCTTTCCTCTCCGTCAGCTCCCGCTTCTTCAGGGGCAGGCTGAGCGGGCTGAGCCGTCCTGCGCGGGGTCTGCTCTCGCTGCCGTCGGGCAGCCCCGTGTCCTGGGGCATTGTGTGGGCTGTGGGCATGTCCAGCAACGCTGCCATGCAGCCCCGAGAGCAGCAGCATCTAGGAGAGCACTGAGCAGAGGGTAACAGGGGATGGGGAACACTGGGTGGTCGGTGGCTGCGATGCTGGCAGGGATCCCAGGCCGGCAGCATCGTTCCCTGCGCCAGGAGAGCATTAGGCACTATGGCGTTGGGGGGAAGCGCCCTCGGGGCTGGCTCGTCCCTGCAGCCTTTGGGGGTTGCAGATGCTGTGGGGATGCGGTGGCACCTCGGGGCCAGGCTGGTGCCCGTCCATGGGGGAAGGGGAGCAGGGCCAGGCTGGGCTGGCTCCCGTCCCCATCTCACTGTGACAGCTCAGGGCCACCGTGGGGAATGTGGGGAGGGATAATGAGGGGTAAGGGAAACCCCTCGTAGGGGTTGGGGCTGACGTGACCCATGGCCAGGTCAGCAGGAGCACCAGGAGGCAGAATGGACGTAGGGACAAGGGGTCGAACCCTCTTGTAGAGGGGTGTGGGGAGAGGATCACAGAGAGGAGAGGCTGTGGCTGGTCTCCGCAGACATGGGAGGGGGGCGAAGGGGTGGTGTTGCAGGGAGGTCCGCGCTGTTGCAGAGGTTTGCCGGGTGCTGCGTTACCCGTCTGGCTTTCTGAGCTCCAGCTGCAGTTCCCACCACCCCCACAGGTTTCACCTCCTGCCTTTTTGCGATGAGCTCCCGGCCCCGGCTGCCCTATGGATGCTCCCCACGCCGGGGAAATCCCGCCAGCTCTTTTTACTGCCACAGGGGCTACAAACACAGGGAGGGCTAGTGCTGGAGCCCTGCCACGCAGGATGCTTTTTTCTATCATAACCATGCTTTTTTTCCCCCATCAGCTTTAAGACTCAGGTGGCTTTAACGGAAAAGCAGTGCGAGCCAGCCCTGAGCAGGGCTGTGCCGTGGCCCCACTCTGCAGCACCGTCCTGGCTCTGCAGAATCAGCCCTCGAATGGGGTCTGCAACCTCCCTGCTTGTCCGCAGGGGTCTCTGAAGAGACAGATCCCTTCCCCGCAGGGACCGGAGCTTTCCATGGAGTAGGGACAGCCAACCCTGTGCACTCAAATCGGTGCAAAGCCACGCACCCAAGCCTGCTGCAGAGGTGGTGGCATTGCCTCTCCCTCCCGCTTGCCCCTGGCAGGGTCCTGCCGAGCTCTGGGCTTTCCCCAAACGCGCATTATTCCCTCCTGCAGGATGGACACCCCATCGCCTCCCAACTCAGTGAGCAAAGAGCTGAGCCGTGTGCTCCCCACACCCTGCCCCACACCCGGGGCCCCTCGCCAGCATGGCCAGACCCTTCCCACCTGGGCAAGGGGACGGTGCAGCCCTTACCTCCTCGCTGGGCTGGGCTGAGCTGGAGGGTGCAGGAGCTCGTCCCGTTTCCCACGCTGCGCTGCAGGCACTGAGCACCCGTGGAAAAGGTCACCCCGTGGGGCGGCGTGGGAGGCTGCTCGCACACGTGCTCCCGCTCTCCCCGCCGCCTTTCAAAGCAGCCGCAGGAGAGAAGGGGGGAGCCCGCGCAGGTACGCGCCACAGCCCCATGCCCTGGGCAACCGAGCCCGTGGAGTGGGAAGAGGGTCTGGGGCCAGAGATGGCTGGGGACACAGGGACTGGTGGGCTGCAGCCCTCACCGTGGTGACCCCACCGGTGCTGCCATGTGGGGATCCTGTGAGACAGAGGGTGGCCCTGGGAAATTGCCCATGGAGCCGGTGCTGCGCAAGCACTGGGCGTCCCGGTGTGGCCTCAGCCCCGCGGCTGTCCCGGCAGCCCAGGGTCCCGAGACCCACCTGGGCCCTGCTCACCCGCAGGGGAGGTGGGAGGAGAAGCAGAGCTGAAACCGCCTTCTCCAGCCCCTGACATTTAAGGCACACGCTCTGCCTCTGTTTTGTGGTTAAACGCTGCTGGGTGAAAACACCTTCCCCGCCTTGGCAAAGTGCTGCTCACAGTCGTCTCGGTACCATGAGCAGGGGATGGCAGCGGGGAAGCACACCGAGACGGTGATGTGGGACAGGCTGCCAGACTGAGGGGAAGTGTGCCTGGCAGCGAGCACCCTGGTGAGGTCCTACAGCCTCAGCTCGAAGGCTCTGAGATGCGCAGCACGGTGCTGAGGACAGGACAGGGCTGTGAGAGATGCCCAGGGCCAGAAGCACCGTGGAGGAGGAGAGGAGGTGCTGACCCACCACGCAAGGTAGGGACAACTGCTCCCTTCTGCCGTGCTGCTTCTTGCCAGCCTGTTAGCCCTGCAGCAGGGCCAGCTTGGTTTTCCTCCTCTCTGAGAGCAGCAGGAAGGTGCTGCCATGGGGAACATCCTTCGCTCCCCTTCCCCGGGGACCCTGGTGGTGGGAGCGGGGTGGCTGACTCCCGGGGCTGGTTCCCCAGGGACGCAGCCGGCAGCGCTGCCCCCCTCCGCCTCTGCAGCGAATGCACTCGCTGGCCGTTCCTCCCGCTGCCCCGAGAGCCATCGGCTGCTGGCGTGAGTCACCGCAGCCACATCCCAGGGCAAGAGCTGGAGCAGGTGGGGAGGGAGAGGGACCTTCCAGTAGGAAAATGCTGGCAGGGGTAGAGGGGTGCTGCTCCGTGCAGCAAGTGTGCGCGCACACGCACGTAGGGATGTATGGGTTCAACCATGCTGAGCTTTTTTAGCTCACACTTAAACCAGGGAGTCCTCACCACATGCTGATGGCAGCACATCCTGTCCTTTCCTCGGCAGCCTTCAGTGTGCGTTGGGCGCGGGTCCTCGCACGGGATCACCCTGTGACATGCCCAGCTGAAGCACGTGGCAGCACAGCCGTGTCCTACCGCCGCCTGCATCCAGAGGTCGGACAGGGATGAATTCCACCCGCCGTGGCCGTATACGAACTGGAGGACATCAGCAGTGCTCGGGTTGGCACGCTGGCTGCTCATGGGACAACGGAAGAGCAAAGGAGATGGTCCTCGCCCCGCGGAGCTGGCCCTACACCCTGGCCCTTCTGCAGCTTGGACCTGCTCCGTGCATCTGCGCTGCCGTCAAGATGAGGTGGTGGGGAGAGGATGGCGGGCTGGCAGGTCCCCTCTGCCCACCCCGGTGTCCCGGGCTGCCCTCTGCCCCCTTCCCCGGGCCCGGCCAGGCGCAGGGGGTGCCGGGAGCTCAGGAGAAGGGGAAGCTCGGGGCTGCAGGGCAGGGTGCGGGGCTCAGGAGGGGGAACCCCACTCACAGGGAGCCTCAAGCTGTGTCACCCTCCCAGGCTGATGCCTAAAGGGGAAATTCAGATTGTAACTGCTCAGCAGTGGGAATTCGTGACCGAGGAATGACCTAGCGTGGAGGGCAGGATGGCCCAGCTGCAGAAGGGGTTGAGCTGGTGAAGCTGGGAAAGCGTCTGGAGCACAAGGCTGATGGGGAGTGGCTGAGGGACCTGGGGTTGTTCAGCCTGGAGAAAAGGAGGCTGAGGGGAGACCTCATCGCTCTCTACAACTGCCTGAAAGGAGGTTGTAGAGAGGTGGGGGTCGGTCTCTTCTCCCAGGTAACAAGTGATAGGACGAGAGGAAATGGCACCAGGGGAGGTTTAGACTGGATATTAGGAAATTTTTCTTCACCGAGAGGGTTATCAAGCACTGGAACAGGCTGCCCAGGGCAGTGGTTGAGTCCCCATCCCTGGAGGTATTTAAAAGCCATTTGGATGAGGTGCTTAGGGACATGGTGTAGTGGTGGGCTTGGCAGTGTTAGGTTTATGGTTGGACTCGATGATCTTAAAGGTCTTTTCCAACCTATACGATTCTGTGATTCTGTGATTCTGAGCTGGCTGGCAGCAGGGATGCCAGAGCCAGGAAGACTCCCTGCAAGGGAGTGGAGTTCGCCTCGGGGATGAGAGCAGCAACAGCCGCAGCATGGTCCCGCAGCCATCCGGGGATGGGAGCGCTCAGGGGCCACCTTCGGGCAGCAGAGCTGGGCTGGGGGATGGACCCAGGCCGGGCTGAGGTGGCCCATGCAGCCGCTCAGGGACGGGTGCTGGGGCAAGTGGATATAATGGATCTGCTCGTCATGCATCTCTGCAGACTCCCTGAAGAACCGCTGATGGCGGCAAGACTGCCCAACGCAGTGTTCAATCGTTTCGGTTTGTATTTAAGCAAAAAAGTGTGTTTAATTCACCTCGAGGGGTAACACAAAAGTTCCCCAACGTTCCCCATGAAGCTGCCCCCCACACTTAAGGGTCGTCCCCTTCCCCCACTGCGCAGCTGGCTCCGGAACTCCCGTTTCACAGGGGTGCGATGTCACGGCCCGTGTTCCGGCTGCAACTGCCAGTGCCCGGGCGATGAGCACAACGCAGACCTTCTCCACTGCTCCCGACGCAGACCTTCTCCCCTGCTCCCAGCACCTCAGTCCCCGTCTCGGTGCTGCCATCTCGGAGGCATCATGAAGGCCCAGAGGAAGAGGACCCTTGTGCTACTGGAGGTACATCCCCGCTCCACAGAGACGGGCACATCCCACTGCCCGGGGGCTGGAGCAGGCACCGCGGGGATGGTGCGGGGTGGGGACCCCGCTCTGGAGAGCTCGGGGGGCCGGGAGGTTGGCTCGCGCTCTCCACCCACCCCTGCAAGGCCACGGGCTGGGAGAAGCCCTTCTGGGCTGCTCATCCCCTGCTGAAATCGAGCATCCCTGCCCAGGGGGACACGTCCCTGGGGGAGCCCAGGGCACCTCGGGCTCGTGCCACAGGGATGCTCGCTGGGAGCAGCTGGGTCCCACCCAGAGCCTGAGCCGGTGCCTCCTCTGCCCCTTTCCAGTTCGGAGCCACGGGAGCTCAGCCCTGCCCACAGGGCAGCACGGAGCCGAAAAGCCGCCTGCGCAGAGTAAGGAGCTTCTGGGTGCCGAGGCAGGCGCAGGCCCGGGCTCTGCGTGTGGCGGAGCCGGGGTCTGTGCCGGGGCCCCATGGGGCAGGGAGCAGGGCTGCTCACCCTGCCCTCTCTGCTCCGGCAGATCCGCAAGACCTTGCGACTCCCCAAGCTGCTGAAGCACAGGACCCACTGGCTGCAGGTACTGGCCCGTCAGTGCTGGTGGGTGCTGGTGGCGAAGGAGCCACCCAGCCTCCAGCCAGCTCCTGCTGGGGACGTGCCCAGGGGCCCCATCGCCCCACAGCTCTCCCCTGGGCAGAGCGGCAAGAGCGGGCAGGGGTGCCAGACTCCTGTCCCACAGGTCTGCTCGGCTGGCCAGGGCAAGACCAACGCACTTTGCTGCTTGGCTTTCAGCGTAGGATGTGCCACCTTGTGCTGGAGACTGCAGAAGTGGCCACCAGGAGAGCGCATGTGGATATGGATGAGGAAGTGGACATGGAGATGGAGGTGGAGATGGAAATGGATAAGGAGATGGAAATGGAGATGGAGCCACCAGCAGCTCCCCATCTACTGCCTGCAGTCAGCGGGGGTCATCTGCCACTGGGCTGGGGCTAGGGCTGGGATGGGTGGGACCCTCTGCAGGGACATGGCGCCCGGTCCCCTTGTCCTGGCAGCACAACCACCACCTCTGCACTGCCCTGAGCACCCATCCACTTTGGGAAGAGAGCAATTTCTTAGGGTCAGGCAACCCAGGTGTAACCCTAAGCCCAGCCAGGGTTTAGCGCTGGTGGCAGAGTCCCACTCTCACCAGCGTGTCCCAGAGCTGTGGCAAATCTAATGCCCATCAGGACAAACCCCAACCCGAAGCAGCTGCTGCTGCTGACCCAGCTTGGGAACCCCCGGCTCTGCTTGGTGAAGCGCTGCTCGTTAGCCAAAGGGCCATGCCACTTGCTTTTCTTCCAGGGCTCATGGAGGTGTGGGGCTTGGTGGGGCTGGAGGGGAGCTTGCAAGATTTGTAGTTTGTTGTACCGAGCTGTTGTTCGTTGTTCTGTAAATAAAGATATTTATGTTTTTGAGACTGAAGGTCTTAGCCTTGCTTTGCTTTGGGTACATGCTGCGTTTGCAGAGTCTTGGTTTCCGCTTGCTGTGGGTTCCTGGGGCTGGAGGTGGCTGGGGGTGCTGGCACAGCTGCCCCAGGGACAGAGGGTACCTGTGCACAGAGGGGGTCCCACTTACGGAGGTCATGGCACTGGGCACCAGCGGAGTTCATGGGCTGCTGGAGAGCGGTGTCCCCAACAGCAAAGCTGCCACCAGCACAGAGTCAGCTCTGATGTGAGCGACCCCTGCAGCGATGCCATCAAAGCAGCCAGGAACCCTTCTGCTCTGCTTCCTGCTGGAGGAAAAGGAAAGGGACTCACGGGGCAAGAGCCAGGATCAGGCTGGAAAGGTGCAAAATCCCAGCTCATCCCCTGAAGGCCATGACAGCCTCGGGAATGGCTGGTGCCAGGACCAGGGGAGAAGGTTTTGTAGCTGTAGGTGCTGATGTTTAAGGCTTTGAACCTACACACGCTCAGGTCTTTGCTTCACCTCCTGCATTGCTTTACCCTGCGCCATTACAAGAGACTAAAGCCGAGGCAAAGCAATCCTTGCCCTGCCCGGGCTCCTGCTGCTGGCGGCGGCACCGGCCCCTGTTCCAACTCGGGGTGACAGGCAGAGGGGCAGCGCAGCCTGCGGGGGGGAGGGTGCGGGGGGCTTTCGGGAGAGGGTGCTGGTGAAGGGGTGCCACGGGGCCCGTGGGTGCAGGGTCCCAGGATGCGGGGTGTGGGGAGCCGTGGGTGCTGGCAGAGAGTCCCGAGGGGATGCGGTGATGTGAGGTCCAGGGGTGCAGGATCCGGGGAGCCGCGGGGCGCGATGGGGCCAGGGGCGCGGGGTGCAGGGGCCGGGGGCGCGGGGTGCGGGCACGGGGCTCCCCCGGGCGCTCGTTAGCCGCGGCCCAGCCCCCTCCTTAATTAGCCACGGCCGAAGCCGCTCATTAGCGGCGGCCGGGGCCGGGCACCCTCCCCGCGGAGGCGGGCGGGAGCGGGTGGGGAGCGCTGCCGGCCATGGGGGTACGGGCAGCGGTACCGGCAGCGGTACCGGCAGCAGCAGCGGGGCCGGAGCCCGAGCCCGAACCCGGGCGGAGCCGCGGAGCCGGCGGCGGGATGGGGCAGCGGCGGGGCACGGCCGTGCTGCTCCTCGCCCTGGGTAAGGCTGCCCGGCGGGGGTCGGGGCGGGGGTGGTCGGGCAGGGGTGTGGGGTCCCCGGGCTGGGGAGGGGCCGCTTCCCAGGTGGGCTTTGGGGTGTCCTGGTGTGACGGTCCTGCCCTGGGGCGGTGCGGGGTCCCCTCCCTCCTCCCTGGGTCGGTGCTGTGCGACTCTCCCCGCTGGGTCCTGGCTGCCGGTGCTGAGCTGGCCGTGCCCTCCCCGCCTGTCCCTGCCCTCCCTAACCCCGACCCCGGGGGTCCTGGTGCTGGGTGCGGGTGGGCAGCCAGGGCAGGCTGGGAGCGGGGCACCCCGACGGCCCCCGCATCGGCTCCCTACCCTGGCAGAGCGGCTCTTCCGGGCTCTCAGCAAACGCAGGCAGGGCTGGGCGGGGGTGAGGGGCCGTGCGAGCTTGGTGTGCGTCCTGCGTGGAAGTGGGATCTTGCCGTGCCTGGGTGGCACCGGCACTGTGGCGGCCTAGGGCTGGCCAGATCACACCGGGAGGGGGGTGGGCTCCATCCCCAAGGATCTGGGTGCTCACGCTGACCCCCTCGGTGGCTGGCAGGGCACCTGGCCGGGCTGCTGGCGTCGGGCACTGCCTGCGCCAACGTTTACCGAGGCTTCTCGGACTGCGTCCTCAAGCTGGGGGAAAACATGGCCACGTATGAGGAGGCAGACGGCATCGAGCTGCAGGGGTTGCACCAAGTCTGTGGGTGAGTATGGCCCCATGCTGGGACCCCCTGCATGTCCCACGCTGTGGGGCTGGTCCCTGGAGGAGGGCAAGTTGGGGGGTTATCTGTGGTGCCTGGCCAGCGTGGCTTTTTGGCATTGCCCCTGTGCCAGGTCCTGCTGTCTGAACTCTTCTCCTCCTGCCCTCCTGGATCCCGCCGGTGCGTGCACACGCACACGTGCTCCCCGCCTTGCTCCGATTTCAGACAGACCCGGTGAGCTCCCTGCATCCATCTGTCTGTCTGCCGCACAGCTCCATCCGGAGTTTGCATCCCCCGGCCCTTAGCAGTAACTCCAGCCCCCAGGACTTGTCCGGTGACCCCCTGCACGCCCACAGCCGGGACGGGCAGGGCTGGCAGCACCCGACCCCCTTCCCTGCCCGGGAAAGGCTCCCCTGGACACCGGGTTTCGGACAGGGACTTGTGCATGGCCGGGCTGTCCCAGGGTCCGGCGCTGCAAGGAGCAGTCTGCAGCTAGCCTCAGGTTAGACCCTGCTGCCCAAACCAAGCCTTCTTCCTCCCTCCCTGCTGAGACCCTTCGTCCTTCTGGCTTGAATTTGCCTCACCCCTCATTGTTGTGAGTTTGTAGCAAGTGCCCCGAGATGACGGTGTTGGGAGGACGTTCACTTAAGCAGAACTGCAGTAACAGTAGAAGACTTGGGCAACTAAGGGTGGTGTTGGGCGGGTTTGGGGAAAGGTCTGCTTAAAAAGCAAATGAGCAGAAGCAGTGAGGGGGGGGCTAAGTGAAAGGTGGGAATAAAATGTTTGCAGATATAAATGGAGGCAGCTCTGCGTCCCCAGCAGTGAGTTGTGCAGAGTGAAAAGGAGTTCTAAGGAAACGCAGACAGCAATGAAGGGAAAACCCGCGTGCCTTGGGGTGGTGGAAACCTGCCAGGGCAAGGCGGAGGGCTGAGTGCCCTGTGGGTCAGGCTTTCCAGGCTGCTGAAAACCACCCCGTGGGCTGGGAGGGGAAGGCATCGCCCTTAGCGGTGGGGTGGAGGCTCTGGGACCTGCTCGCGGTGCCGGCACAGCTGGCTGGCATCTGTGGGGGCCGCGGCAGGGCGGGGGGCAGATGGGACAGGGCGGTCGCCGTTGGTGGAGGCAGGTTGGGCTCTGAGGGAGCCGGGATGAGCAGCCGGTGCCGCCGCTGAGGCAAGCGGAGGGTCCCCAGCCCTCCCACCTGCCCCAGCTGAATTACCTAACTTTGGTTGTTGTCATAAGTGGAAAACACTTCAACAAAACTCTTATGCTCAAGGAGAACAGAAAACTAACTAGACTGCATTTTTTAAAATTTTTATTTATTCATTTTGTCTGTGCATTCCCCTGCCAGCAAACATGCCGATGGGAGGTTGGCTGTGACTTGCTCTTTCTTCTCCCTTCTCCACGGGACAGCCTAGCTCAGGATGAAAATCCTCTCTGGGATGTGGCTGAAGGCTGGGTTGAAACAGGAACCGCTCTACTTTGGACTGTAATATACACTTTTTTTGAACATCTAGTTTCTCAGTATTAGAAAAAAACTGAGCACACAGTCCAGCACGTGCTGTGGTTGGCTGCTGGAGGAGTGATTCCTCTGCTGAAACTCGCATGAGATGTGTGAGATGAGGTTTTTTTACAGGCTCTGGGGCACTAACAGCAAAGAACAGGTCCTGGGATCTTCCCTGCCGGCAGGGCTGGGGCTCTGCACCTTCAGGGACGTGCCAGCTTCTCCTGCCGGTCCCGGTGCCCGGCTAGCCGGGCTTGCTGTGGCTGGAGGAAAAAGGTGATTATGTCCCAGCTTCCTGCCAGGAAATATTTCTGAATTATTGGCCTTTAACCATCAGCCTTCTCTGCTGCTGTCTGCTTTCCTGGTGCCGTGGGCCACTCTCTGGGAGCGCAGGTGAGGGACGGACGTGGAGCTGGGAGCCAGCATGGGGCTGGCTGTGTCTCGGCTCTGTGTGCGCAGTGCTGCCCCAGAGCCGGCCGGCCTGGCTGAGCAGATGGAGGCTGTGAAGGGTGAAACATTGGGAATTGCCATCCCGGCTGAAAGCAGAACCAGGCAGGAGCTGTCATCCCCCTCCGCCTTCCGCCAGCCATCCTTTGCCCGAAGACACGGGCCAGGTTTAACTCTCACCTGGCAGAGCTGCCTTCTGCTGCTGCCGCAGCTCGGGAGCGAGCGCGGGAGGCTACCTGGGCTGGCACCAGCTTTTCTCATTATCTGGGGACATTTATTCTGCCACAGTGACTCGGTTTAATGAACTCCCTCACAGCTGGTGTTCTGACGTAAGCCCTGGGAGGAAAACTGAGTAAGTAGAGTGCTCAGGTCTGTGTGTCTGCACAAGGTGTTGTCTCCAGCACAGGGCATTTGGACGAAACCAAGCCATCCCCTTCCTGTGCACAGCGTCCCTGCTCGGCCAGCTGGGCTGCTTCTCCTTCCCGAGGGGTGGCACGTGTGCCTGGTGGCCTGGCGGGCACCGGGAAGGTGGCAGAGCAATTGCTCCTGTCCTCTAGGCAGTCCCCAGCTTGCAGGTGAGTTATGGCCTGGAGGTGGTGCCCAGCCGCCGCTAATGTGGGACAGCAGAACGGAGGTGGAGGGGAGGGCAGGAGGGTGCCTTGGGGTGCGAGTCATTAGGTGCTGTGGGCTGGCAGAGGCCGGGGAGCCGGCTGGGACCCAGGGGGGTGCTGCCCGCAGCTGGTCCCTGCCTTGCCCCGGTGTCGGGTGCCAGGGCACGCGTTGCTCCAAAGCAGCTGCAATACGAAATGCTTTTGCAAAGCCCTTTTCAGGTAAAAGAAACTCTCTTTGAAAGAAATCGTGGGGGAAGGTTAGTGGCAAGTGTGATGTAGCCCTACTGTCCCTTGGGGAAGTTTTTGTTTTGGAGAGGAACCGCTTCCAGAGGAGAGGATGGCCCGTGGCATTTGCAGAGACTTTCGGGCTCCTGCTGTTTTATTTTGTGGGTTTGTACCCACAAAACAGAGACCTTGCCCGTGAATTCAGCTGTGTCGGGACTTATGGACACGCTGGTGTGCACGCAGCAACCTGCCAGGCTGTGACAGGGTGCCCTCCCTGTCACAGAGCAGCACCTACAGCAGCCTTTGGGGAGTCCGGTACGGAGTCTAATCCTCCCATATTCAGCAGCCAAAAAAAAAAAAAATCAGGCAGGATGCCCGTTCTGGTCCTGCCCACACCACGTGGGGGGACATGGCCCAGCCTGGTACCTGCTGTCCTTGTCCCAGTCATCTGGAGCCCACCCCTCCCTGCTCAGCTTGACATCTGTGGGCAGGGAGCTCGTTGGAAACAGCTCAAAACCAGCTTCTTCAGAGCCACTGTGCTTTGTCACCAAAGGTGAGGAAGGAGCTCAGGGAGGGGATAAAGCCTTGGCAGGCTGGATACTGCTCTGGGTAGATGCAGCATGGGCTCATCCCGCATGGAGCTGGCCCCAGCATGCCGGGCCGGTGGGGTGGTGTCCACTGTGCCCCTCCTGGGAGAGTCTTCTCAGGGGCTGTGGTTTTCAGCCCTGTTTCTGATGGGCTTTTTCTCTGCCTGGTTCTAGCTCTGGATCTGAAAAAAAAAAAAAAAAGAAAAAAACCCCCCAAGTTGCCATCCCCATCCCCAGAGGAGGCAACCAAGGAGGTCTTCAGCGAGCCACTCCGGTTTATTCCCGCAGGACCACAGGTTATCTTTGCCTGTCTTGTTGTTTTTCCCTGGCGCTCCCAAAGAGCCTCTTTCCACTGAACAGCTTCTACTCACGCAGGGTAATACCAGCAGATAAATGGAGATGTGTCTAATGAGAACACCATGAATAACTCCTCCCGCCCCTGCCCACACCTTAGTTATAAAGCTGCGACAGTCTGCGGGAGACATCGTCCTTCTCCTTGCTTTGCGCTCGTGTTTTGCCCTTGACTCAGCCTTGAGAAAGCTACGAATGAAATGTGCTGGGCCTTTGTTCACAGCTTGTTTCAGATACTCAGGGTGCTCGGTGCCGAAGGGAAACATTTGTTGATAGAAAAGAATGGATTTTATTGACTTCCAGAGGGGGGGCGGGGGGAAGCATTAAATAATTTCAGTGTGTTTTGAGGTTTGGAGTTTTAGCCAAGATGCTCTGGGAGATGATGGAGGGAATGACAAAATCCTGAGGTTGTCGCTGCTCGAAGGGCGGGCTCGGGGCAGCCGGGCTCTGCCTGCCTCCTTGGCGTTGTGCTACTGCAAGGGGACTGATGGTGCGGTGTCTCCCCTGGCTGCAGGTACTGGGATGAATTTCACGCGTGTGCCCTGACGGCGCTCTGGGAGTGCCAGAAGGAAGCAGCGGCTGTCTGGGAGATGCTGAGAAGGGAATCTCAAAAAATCAAATTTCAAGGCAGCTTGTTTGACCTCTGCAGCCCCAGCATGGCCCAAAGCTTTGCCTGGACCCACGTTCCCAACGTTTCCGTCCTCGGCATCCCTCTCGTCATCACTTGGCTGAACTTATAAACTGCAGTTCTGTAATATCACAAGAAAGGTGGTGGCAGCCTGTGTTGTGGCATCTTTCTGATCATTTTTCCAAACCTTTGAGGAATGCACTGTGCAGTGCTCAGCGAACACTTGGCTCCATCCTGCGCCTATGAGACATGGAAGAGCTCGGCAGCATCTCCTGGGTTTTGCTATTTCTCTGTAATTTGGGATAATGCCTGTCCCCTTCTGCCTCAAGGCACAGATGCAGATCTGGCTGACTGCAGAATTTGAGAACTTGTAGATATGGGGCGAGGATTTCGGGAAGAATGATAAATTGGTTGTGAACGCTGGATTCTTTTGCAGTCTTCTACGGCTACTGGAAGGAAACCCGCTTACTTTGACTCCTTTCACCAGATCAACTCTCCAGATTTTTGATTTGAGCACTGAAAACAAGATGGGCGCTTTTACCACTGATTTGTGAGGTGCAGGGGACGGTGTATGTCCTGTCAAAGGCAGAAAGGAGTCCCTTACCACCCTGTACTGGCCTTTTTTCTTTGAGGACATGGTGAAACCCCTGCTGAAGAATAATCACAGGTGCATGACTTCTTGCACACATCTGGATTCCCAAGTAACTCCCGTGTTATGTGTAAATCCCTTTTCTAAGGAAATAGAGGGCAAAAATATTTGGGGGGAGAGGGAGTGTCAAGCTAGCAGGACAAAAAGGATTTATAGCAACTCTTTTGCTTTAAAGCTTTCCCCAGGGTACCTGTAAGCGGCTCTGTGGGTGGCAGTGTGTAATTCCAGAGTATTAAAGTTTGTTGTAGAGCCTACAGCATGGTAGAAGTTATTTGTCCCGGCTCTTGTTCGATAGCACAGTCTCTTCTTGTCTCCTTTGCAGCTCAGAGCGTTGTTAGTTTTGCAGCTTCAGTACAAGCATGGAAATATTTGCAATAGAGAGGTGCTGGCAAGTGATTTCTGGCTATGTTAAAAAAACACAACAATAGTATTGGGCAGTACAAGGCGGTTCTGTGTTTTAAGGATGCTAATGTAGCTCTGTGCCCTGCCTGGCTGCACAGGGCCATAGGGGCCATGGTGACCCAGTGTGGGTCTGTAACCTGTTCCTGTGAGGGTCTCAGGCCAGTTCCCATCAGGACTTACTGTGCTTCCTCTTAGCAAGGACTTTCTACCGCTTCCAATGCATCCCCCCTGTGGTACTGCCACTCTGGAATGGGGAAGGAGCTGGTTTTCATCACACTAAATCAGGGCTCAACAGCTGGATGTGGTGGTGAGCTCCATGTTCAAATTATGGGACCCAGCTGTCTTTCATCAGGTCTGAAACTTCCATGTTTAACTAGCAGGGTATTTCAGCCTGACTTTCCTAGATGTGTCACACATCACTTTGGCTGTTTTCACAGATTGTTTGGCCCCTTACCAGGGCATTTGCGTTGTCTTCAGTAGGGGCAGACAGCCGCTAACAGCAAAGGATAGTCCTGGGCAGCGCTGGGTAAGCTTCATAGCTCCTCATGGTCCTGAGAAATGTTGAACAAGGACCTCGCGCTGGTGGTTTGAGCACTGCCTGCCATGGGAGTGGGCAGTGGTAGATATGACCAGCTGTAATTGGATCAGGCGGTTGTGAAACGGTGTCCCCAAACCTGAAAATGTGCTTTGCGGTGTAAGCAGTAGATCTGGGGCCCTGCTAGCCCCAGAGATCCCACTGGATGCATTACAGCTGTGTGGGCAAGCTTCTCCTACAGCAAAGAATCTCTTTACCAACAGTGGTGTTGGGTGTTATAATGATGGGTCATGCTGCTCTCCTTTGGCATTCACATGTTCTTCCTCTTACCTTCCCTACCACTTAACACCCTGCTCTTGCAGCAGCAGGAGGGAACAAATAAATTGAGGCAAATTCCAAGAAATAAGTCAGGGAGGAGCAGCTGGTATTCAGACAGCACTTCAGCGCGAGGCACCTAGGCTTTCTGCAGACAACAGCGTTGTTACTTATGTACTCAGCATCTCGGCACAAAGCCTTAGATAAGTAGTGGAGAAAGGGTAAACCAGAGCACTGCAGAATCTGGAGTGAGTGAACCACTCAGCTGCTTTGGTTTTTCTTATTCTTCTTCTCCAACAGCAGTGTATGCTGTTTGATCCTGTTCCCCTCTCCTCCTGTTCTCTCTTCCCCTGCCTGTGGGTTGTAGCTGGGGAAAGCTGAAGCAGGTGGGTATCGCATACAACCAAGGCTGGAGTCTTTTGCATCCAAATCCTGTACCTGCTCTTTGTTTAGAATAGGTGTTTAATGCCTTTAGGAAAACAAATAAGCACAATCCCCCCAAATCCCACAACCCTTAGCTTCTCTTTGGATTTGGCATCTTCCCCTCTGTTAAAATTTTCTACTTTTAAACAGCTTTGGGGAAGGGGAATGTAAAAGTCTCAGCAGAGATCTCCAAGAAGTCTTCTTTTTGCAAAACCACGGATGCAAATGGCTAGCTGACACTACCACTGTCTCCAAGAAGAACAGGTGTTGGGGAAAATTTTCCCTGGAAGCAAATCCCTCAACTCTATTGCACACAAGAAACAAAAATTCATTAAGAAACAAAGACCATCTGCCACCATTCAGGTATGGAGCAGCAGATTTTTTTTAAAGCCAAAGGTGCTCCTAAATCTGACTGAAAGCATGTAAGTGAAAATTAGGTCTCTCAGTATGGGAGTGATGAGTTTCAGAGGTTCCCTCCTCAATCAGTATTTCATTTTTAGAAGAACTTCCCCTATGACTAGGACAATTACAGATTTCCTCTTAAAAAAAAAAAAAGTAATGTACAGATTCAGTCCTCAAAGGCAAAGTCAGCAGACTTTCAGAAAGAATTTCTAATCCTACAGCACACTTCATGCTGATGCAGTGCAGCTTGTTGGATGTCCCACAGCCTCAGTGTTAAATCCACGTTTGTCAAGGATTCTTCTTGCGGCCTTGCTCTGAGTGACTCCAGATACAAAGCTGTACCCAGACTTAACCCCCCTGCCCCCTGCAAGGGAGGCTGCTGAAGTAGTTATAGCATATCTCATGTATTCAGGAAGTAAGGAAGTAAGTGTTCCTTGGTCCAAAGCTTTCATCCCTGTTTCTTACAGGGGAACAAAGATAGCACCTCTTTAGTACAGTATCACAGCAACTCTGGGATCAGCTGTCCATTTGCCTTTAAGAAAGGGGATGAATGTGGCTTTCCCTCTGCTCTCTCATATTCACTGTAATTACTCTTCTAGCTCACACTGGCCTTAAGACCACCCCTGAAGAATACAGGAGTTCACACTGTGTTTTGGTGTGGTGTTAAGCCTTGAATTAAACCTGCAAAACTTTCCCTGTGCAGGACTGGGATGTTCTTTCTCAAGAATAGCAACGAAAAGCAGGAGAGGACAAAATGACCCTGAAAGAGCCTTAAAATACAACTAATACCAAGCCAGCGTTTGTCAGCCCCGAGGCAGAGCGTGCCCTCTGCTCTGCACCCTGATGGCAATCACAGCACACTCACTGCTCTTTTCTGAAGCAGATACTGGCACCTACTGGAAGACCAGTTTATATCTAGGCTGAAGGTGACTGGAAGAAAGGCAAGTATCCTTGTATATGAGGAACAAGCAGATTTTGAGAAGGGATGAACTGTCTTGCTGACTGCACAGCAGAGTTGCAGGGGAAGCCCTAGGAAGTGACCTCTGGATGGCCCTCCAGCAAGTGTTGGCTCCTGCCCAGGAAAAAAACTTGTGGAAACTCTTCCCTCTGAAAGACTGCTGCTGTTCTAAAACTGTGTTTGAAGGGTCATGGTCAGGAAGAGGTCCTGGCAAAATCTCAGAATATAAAAAGTTCTGTCTAAACAAACATAACCGGCAATCCTCCTCTGGGGCAGACCTGCCAAGTATTTAAAACATCAGGATGTTATCCTGCCTCAATTTATAGTATCTGAATATGAGAGCAGGAATTGAAATACAGCTTCCCCCAGTAACAAAAGTCAAAAGAGCTGCTTCAAAGAGTTTATCAACTTCTGCATCTCAAATAATCCCACTTTTCAACAAGCTGAATTAGCAAATAATTTATGCAAATTAACTTACAAATATTAACATACAAAGGGAAGTTACTGCAGCAAGATGCTGCACAGGAGAAAAATCTGTCTTTAGAACTGGCTTTGCCCTCATTTGGGATTGTACAAACTGGCCATCCCTTAGCAGAAACCAGACAGGATGCAGGTCTGCTTGCTGGGGCTGCAGGATCTGGAGGAACCATCCAGCTTTAGCCCCTCAGCAGTAAGGTGTGCTCCCTGCCTGCCCACAGGTGACATTTATTTGAAGTGCCTCTAAATAAAGGCTCATCCTATTATTTTGAGAAACAAGCAGCAGTCTCTCACTTAACTAAACATCACCTCTACCAGACCAGCTCTGTTGCTAGACTTCTGAAGCCTGACAGGAAGACCCAGACAGGTGGGAACAGCGGCGTGGCTCCAGGACACCTTCGCAGGCTTCCCCAGGACAGCTCCAGTCTCAGGCTGGACATGGAATCACAGAATGGTTTGGGTGGGAAGGGACCTTTACAGGTCATCTAGTCCAGCCCCCCTGCAACGAGCAGGGACATCTTCAACTAGATCAGGTTGCTCAGAGCCCTGTCCAACCTGACCTTGGATGCTTCCAGGGATAACGGAAATGGGATGTAGAGACCCTGAATTGCTGGCGCTCCTCCTGAAGTGAGGATTATGCTGGCTGACTTCCCAAGACAGCACTCGCTGATGCCTTCTTTTCAGAGCAGAGGTATGAAATATTTATTGTAGGAAATTTTATGTGGCCTAGACAGTGGACACCTTACAGCCATGTGTTCTCTGGCTGTATCCTTCTGTTGCCATGATACAGACACTCATGGTATTTCCTGAAGTGCTCAGCTTCCCAGGAGAACCATAACATGCTCACAGCAACATAATATTTTTATTATTACAAAAGGTTTCTTCAGCAAACTGCTGTCTGACATCTCTATGTATTAAACATGGAAACAGCAAACAAACCCATCTAATGTTATAGGTTATTTAGGGTCTCAGCTGGTGATTCAGGTAAATACAACTACTTTCTTTCTCCCCATCCATTCACTTCCTTGACTTTTTTTCCAACCAAAGCCCAAACAAGTTACAGATCGGAAGCAGCAGCTCCCAGCCCCACTGCTCACTGCGCCAGCTCCCGCAAGGAGAGCTGACCACTGCATTAACCATACAGGGCACTCCCACGTTTGTTAAATTCCAGATGCTCCTCATGCATCAAGTTTTGCTACCTGGCTTTTAACAGTCTCATGAGTGAAGAGTTTAAGAGCACACCGCCGTACAGTCATATTAAATGCTTTGTGTTAACAAAATAAACATCTGCTCCTCCCCCGTTGTCGGCTGATGCCAGAGGAGATGCTCACACTCATGCAGTCACCGAGGTCCAAAAAAAAAAAAAAAAGTCTAAACAGACCTGCTGTGCTTCTTCAGTGATGATTCTCAGGCATTAGATGCACTTGTGCTGGAAACAATGACGTAATGCAGCATGTTGTTGCCAGAGCGAGTCTATACGTTGGATTTGGGGGCAGAATTGAGGGGGATTTCTCTGAGTTCTATCCTCATGCAGAGGTACTCCCCGATCGCAGCCATCAGCGCGGTGCACACGATGTGCACCAGCCACCACGTCAGGGTCGAGGGAAAGTGCGAGTTATAAATCCAGCAGCCCAGAAGGTGGAAGAAGTGAACCGTGACTGTGAAATCCAGGCACTGCTTTCCTCGGCGGATGAAGTACAGCAAGCCCAGAGCACTGCAAAATAAAGACAGAGATTAATAACAAAATGCTCCGTGCCTACAGAAAAGGAGACACAGCAAGAGCTGTCAGCAGTTGTTAGTGCTGATTATTTAGCCGTTTTACAACTTCTTAAATGTTTTAAGGATAAGTTGTTTCTGACCTCTCTTCCGGCCGCTGCAGCAAGACTTACATGCTTACAGCTTTTTAATTATATGATGGCAGGGAAATGAGCTTTTAGTGTAGAGAGTCAGGCAGGAATTTTTAAACTATCTCCCCCAGTAACCTTTGCCCAGTGGCAGGAGCAAAATACATTCTTGTTTACAGAGCAGTGTTTGCTGAGATCCATTAATTCTAACTTTCAGTAAAATGTGTCAGAGAAGGAAATCTCATTCCCAGCCAGGAAGCTGAGGCGGTGAAGTGAAATGAGTTATCCAGGATCTAGCAAGTCAGGAGCGAGCAGTTCCCAGCTGCCCTCAGCAGACATGCTCAAGCAGGCACGGGGCTTTTGGGAGATGTTTTGAGAGGGGCAGTAGGTCACACTGAATTCTCTTAAGAGTTTAATGTTAAGAAAGAACAAGACACAGGTGCTCCAGCCAGTTGCTGACTTACCAGGTGAGTGCATTGAGGATGAAAGCCATCATGGAGAGCCTCCCAGGCAGGGTTGAGAAGCCTAAAATCTACACGGGACTATTAGTAGGAAACCGCGGCACAAATCACAGCCCACAGCGCGTAATCTCATCCCGTGGCCCAGCCGCATTGGCACTGCCCTGCGCTGATTATGATCCGTAAGAGGAGCCTGAGCAGTTACGGCAGTCCTTCTAAGAGGCCTGTCTCTCTGCCTGGGGGTACCTACAGAAAAGGCACAAGTCTGTTTCTATATGGAGGGGTACCACCGAGACGGGGTGTGGAGTGTGTGTGTCTCCACGCAGGCGTTACCTACGGGGGAGGGTGGTTGTCTTTATACTGGGGGTACCTACACAGGGTGTCTGTCTCTATACTGAGGGGTGGCACCTATGCAGCGAGGTGCTGTCTCTATACCGGGGTACCACCTATTCAAAGGAGGGGTCTGCCTCCATACTGGGGGCACCTACACAGACAGCAGGCCTGTCTTTACATCGGGGGGCAGCTACACGGGGGGGAGGTCTGTCTCTATACCGGGGAGCTGTCTCTGACACCGGGGGATGCCCACGCGGGGAGCGGGCTCTGTCTCCCCGCAGGGGAGCCCCCGAGCAAGGCCCCCCCCGCCACAGGGCCCCTGTGCCCACGGCGGCTCCCCGGGGGCCCGGGCGGGCCCGCGCCCTCACCTCGTCGCTGAAGACCTGGTGGAGGGAGGGCCCGGTCCTGCCCAGGGTGCCGAGGAGGGCGAGCCAGAGCCCGAGCGAGCTGTAGTAGCCCGCCTGCAGCAGCACCATCTGCGCCACGATCAGCGCCGGGTCCCACACGTAGCTGCGGAACTGCGCCGCCATCGCCCGCCGGCCACAGCGCGCCGGAAGTGGCGTCCACCGCCGCGCGGCAGCGCCCCCTGGCGCGGCGGAGGGCCCGGCGCTGCCTCCCGGGGCGGCGAGGCTGACCCCTGACCCCGACCCCCGCCCTCTGACCCCGCGCCGGCCGCGACATGGCGGGCGGCGGCCCCGGCCCCGCGGCCGGGGGGTCACCGAGGCGGGGGTGCCGCTGCCTTCCGCCCCCGCTGCGAGGCAGGTAAGCGCCCGGCCCCGGGGAGCTGAGCCCGCCGGTTCACGCGGCCCGGCCCCGTGCAGGGCCGGTGGCGGCATTCGGCAGGCCGTGCAGCGGGCGCTTGGGCCTTCGGCAAGGGCCGAGGCGTCTCCCTGGAGCACGTTGAGCGCAGAGCGGGCGGCCTGCGGAGGGGAGGTGGTCTCCCGGGGGCCGCAGCACGTGTTTGATTTGTTGTACGGGAGGAGGCTGGCGGCGGGGGCGTTCGGCTGCCCGGCGGTCCGCGCCCGGCCCTTCCTCATGCGGGCCGGCTTCGGGCTGCCCCAGACGCCTGCAGCACGGCGCTGCTCCGGGTTTGTTTCGGTGGGTTCAGCAATTTGGCTGGGCGGCTAAGACGACACAGGTACGGAACATAGAAGAAATGACCGTCCTGGGATATTTCCTTTCATCTCTAGGCCAGTTCCCGCTGGCGCCAAGGCTGTCGGTAGCTGCTGCCCGACAATAAGCTGTACTTATTTTAGCTTTAGGCCACAGGGCACCAAGATGTTGTTGTGAGTCCTGGTATGCCCTGGCAGCACCTTTCCATTGCGGGGCTGGTCGTGTGTAGGGCTTGGCTTCTTTTGGGAGGTTTCTTCTGGTATGTGGTGGTTTCTTCTTTTCATGCCTCATGAAATGGCCAGGTGCCAGAGTCCCTCGTGCTCAGCCGTACCCCCTCTGTCATCTGCTCTTGGCTGCTGGAGCTCATTTAGTGGCCTCAGTAAGCTGTCCTGCCTGCTTAGCTTCAGATCTGAGAATTGTCTCTAGCTGAATACTAAAATCCCCAAGGCTGCATGGGACAACAGAGCATTTTGGAGGTAAGATCTTCACTGGAAAAAGGAGAGGAGGCACCCCCGGGCTGCGCCGGTGGACAGGGCAGTTGCCACAGAGCTCTTGTCACCTGGAAAAGAGAGGAGGAGAGCAAAAGGGGAATGCAGCTTTCATGGGAGGTGGTAGACTCACATCACTCGTGGGTGTGGAATATTTCTGGCTATGGGAAGTCAGATTATGATCTCTGACATTCTTTCATGACGTTTTTTCCATGTCCCCATATGGGAAGTTCCCTATGCAGCTTTGCTGCATGTTTTCCCTTCCTCGTTCTGTGGATGTCACTGTGCCAAGGCAGGTTTGACACATTTTCCTCCCTGTTCCCAGACCTGCTGCTCCTAGAAAGGATTGTGCAAGGCAGAGGTGGCACGTGGCGGACGTGGGCCATGGCTGCTGAGTTCTGACTTGGGCCTTCAGAGAATTTCTCTCTGCAGAAGCTTACCAGCCTTAGCCAGTGCAGAAATGAACACGGGAAAATCCCGGCCCCGTCAGGGCTGTCTGCTGCCACTACATTGCTAAGTATAAATTGCAAGACTCAACACTTCCTCTGTTAACTCTTGGTAGAAATTGGTTTCCTTTCCTGAAATCTGCCATGCTTGGCTCTCTGAGACATGCAAGCCACCGCTTAGATATTAATTTTCACTTCCCTCTTTCCTTTTCAAGCTTTATAGGACTGACTTTATCCTTTGCCAGCAAAAATTGTGGTTGTTTAGTCATAGCTGACTAAAACTCCAAGCTAGTGTAACAGAAGCCCTGGTAGGACCGTTGGTATAATTGCTGTGTGTCTTTCCACAGCCAAAGTAATCAGCAACAATATTTCTGATTTATCCAATAGTCCCTGGGATCACAAGATACAAGCTGGTGTTTTGGGAGGCGCTGACTCGAATTCCTTCCAAATTCAAGACTCCTCCCTGCTTGGTTGCTGCCCCATAATTGAAGGCGTCGGCACGGCAGCAGTACGGCAGCAGTCACGTCAGAGGTGTGAGCTGAGGCTCCCTCCTGCCTTGTGCGGGCCATGCACCAGCATGGACGCGGTGAAGCGCTGTGGCACTAAGACATTTGTGCTGCGGGTCAGGTGCAGCCCGCTTCGTGAATTCATTTCCTGGCTGACTTTGCGATGATCACGTCTGGTCACGTCTACTCATCTGCGCTCCTGAATTCGGCTCTCCCCCTCTCCAGGCTGCTCCAGCTAAGGGGACCATGTCCTTCTCCTGGAAGAGAGGATGTTCTCCCCATGGGGAGCCTCGCCCCACATCCCTGCTCTGTGGGAAGGGTTTAAAGTAGACCCGGAAAGCAAACATTTTTGGGGAAATAAGTGGCACTTTCAATTTTCCTTTTCTTCCTCTTCAGTTCAAACGAAATTTGGAGGTGGCTGTGGAGGAAATATGCATTAAAGGGGAAAAGGATGTTGAAACACAGAGACTGTGCTTTCTAGGATGCCATACTAGGTGCTGCTCGCCTGGCTTCTGGTTAGAATGTCCTTTTTTAACCAGCTGACTGTTTTGTGCGTGACATCTGCGTACCATGAAGAGCAGCAGGTGGAAGAAGGAGTGGCGATATGCCCAGGACAGAGCAGATGCCCTGAGAATGTACCCAGATCACATGTAACTATCGTGGTCACTTCTTTGTCAGGAGTGTGGAAAAAGAGTGCCCTATTTAGCCGGGGTGCTTTCCATAAGAAATGGCTGTGTAGGATGGTATTGTTTTTCCTGCTCAGGAATCATTGCCTAAAACAGGAAGCTGTTTATTTAGGTGATCCATATTTTACCAGCTGGTGTACGAAGGGCAGTGCTGTCTCAACTGACCGTTGCTGGGGTTTGTTTCCCTCTTGCCAGGCAGGTAGGACCTGTGCTAAGGTGGCCTTTTCTAAAGGGACAGTAAGGCTAAGATACATTTCCAGCATAACTCAGTGTTAAGTAGCTCAAAATGCGGGAAGAGAGTTCTCAGTTGCTCCTCTTCCTCTACCCATGCAGTGTGCAGATGTGTTTTTCCAAAGGGCTCAGCCTACTGAATGGACTTTGGGAGTTGAGATTTTTTTAAAACTCTACTTAAGGTTTCTTAGTGCTTGAGAATCCTGCTCTAAGCTTGTTTTAAAATCTGCCTGTAGGCAACTGTACTGAGCTTGGCTGAAGAATCTCTTTTCCTGGCCAGTGCAGTAGCATTTATGATCTCGAACTGTCTAAAAGGGCTCTGCCTGTAGCCTTCTCAAGATTGTCCAGACATTTCTTTGTGTCATGTAAAAATGTGATTTCCCTCACCCTCCAAGTGCATTGTATTTGGACGCTCCATTCCACTTCCAGCATGTTTGTGTCATGTATTAGGAACTGGCAGGTGTTTATTTTTATTTTCAATGCAACAGCTGGGTAACTGTTCGCTGTTGAACACTGGGTTGGGAACAATGGTGGCCAGCCTACGTTACTTCTCTGCCAACTCTAATTTTTAAATGGAGAAAGGAACTGACACACCTTGAATGTGAGAATTCATTGCCCAGAACAACTGTGTGGCTCAATGCGTGTTTTATTTTTCTTCTGCTTCTCTCACTTGTAGTGAGGTTTCAGAAAAGTACATTTCAGTTGTGCATTTTTTCTCTCTGGGCCCATTTGTCCTGTGGCTCTCGTTGAGTGTCATAGACCCACGATTTTTCTGCATTATTGCAGAGAGAGGAGAATGTCAGCATTCTGAGAGGGGACATATGAAGGGCAAAATGAAGCAGGCTACTTTATGTCATGGGTTTACAGAACCATATTATGATTTTTGTGGCTGCATTTCCTCTCATATGAATTCTCTTGAGATACAATTGCAGAAAGTGTGTGTGTGTGTGAGGGAGGGAGGTAGATCTACGCAATGCACTTTGAAAATGTCATCGGTAAAGTTACGTGAATTTGTTCTCAGGGTTGGAAAATACGTTAGGGTCAAGTTTAATTTTCTCTTCTGTTTCCAGAAGTCGAAGGTTTCTATCAGTTTGCTTGAAGGATTTTGCATGGAGGTGTGACTTTGATGGACGATGTGCGTGGTCCCTGGGCCAGGTAGGCAGACTGGCTCCTCTCCATTCTGCCAAAGCAGAACTTCCCTAGGAGGGAAAATACTGTCCTGTGCCATGCAGGGGAACTTTTTGGTGGAGGGTATGTGTGTTGAGGGGTATGACAACCAGGAGGAGTATGGTGTATTGTGCTTGTTTCAAGAGGAAGTTAACATGCAAGTTAGCAGTGTTTGTAGCCACAATACAGATGGCTGGTTTTGAAAGTGTCTTTGTAGTGGCTGCTTTACCTGGAAAGAGGTGTAGAGGGGTCATGGCCACACACACAAATACAGGTGCCATTTAGAAGGTTAGGGAGGGGTGGAGTGCTTCTGGCCACCTTGTGCTGCTGAGGCTGTCTCCTGGCTGGCAGATGTTGTCATGGTATGGACCAGTCTTTGCAGATTCGGCCCAGCCCATGTGCTCTTGTTCCTCTCCATCTTCTGCTGCCCACCTCTGCTGTGCATCCAGAGCTGGAGACTCACTGGAGATGGGCTCCCTGGCCGCACCAGGAGTGACTTGCATCAGCTCCTCTGTGTGATGAAGCAAGGGTAATAAGGAAGGGTAGTAATCTAGCCCACAGCACAGATCCCTCCCTCGTGTCCTTGGTGGCCTTGGATGCTGAGGTGAACTAGAAGGTTAGCGGTACAGCGCTGTCCTGAGCACACAGGGTCATGTGCTACAGGAAACTCTACCACAGCCTCCTCTAGGTTGGTTCCTACCCTTACCTGGATGCGTGCTGTCTTCAGATCTTATTTTTTTAAACTTCGAACAGCACTCCTTGTCACTTCATATTATGCCAACCGGCTCCACAGCCAGTTCAGCACGGTGCTGCCAGGAGATTCTCCTGCCAGCGGTCATCTATGCCAGCATGGTCCTAACAAACATTGAGGAGACCTCTTGACCTCAGCTCACACCCTCTGTACTTATTTCTTCCCAAAGGAACAGGCAGTTGGGAAGGGTGCTTCATCTTAGGGATCTCTTTGGCTCGAGGGTTAGCACGTTAAGGTGGGACAGGGGAAAGGCTACAAGGTCTCTCAGGATAGCTTTCTAGTGCTGGAGCGGGCTGAGAACCAGATCTAGCAGAGTTTGCATCCGTACCTGGCAGATGGGATCATGGCACACATGCTTTGTAGTCTGTGCATTGCTGCCCTGTTAAGAAAATATTTTATTCTCTACAAACTGGAGCCCAAGTGCAAACTGACATGACTGCAGTATGAACAAGGGACTGATGCAGAGGGCATACCAGTATGGTAGTTCAGGAGCACCTCGGGTTGTTAAGGGGCTGAAATGGGTGCTTTCAAGCAAATTCTCATGATCAGGCAAAGTTATTAATGAGGGAAGAAAACCTGAAATAGTTAAACTGTGCTGTTGGGTTTTTTCCCTTCTTTATCTGTGTGGGTTTTTTGCACTTGCCACTTACAGAGAAAACAGACAGAGCAGTTTTCGTTTTCCATCTCCAACAAGAACCCTGTGATGTAACACCCTGCCTGATAACCGCAGTGATGACACGCTGCGAGTCACAGAGTCATTTTCAGTTTTCTGTAAATGTAAGACTGTCACTTGTGGAATGCTGCGAAAACAGATACTGCGTGCCTGCTTCCCCCCCCTTTTTCCCCTCCCCCCCCCTTTCCCCTTCTCTCTTCCCCCCCCTTTTCCCCTTCTCTCTCTCTCCCCCCCTTCTCTCTCTCTTCCCCCCCTTCTCTCTCTTCCCCCCCTTCTCTCTCTTCCCCCCCCTTCTCTCTCTTTCCCCCCTTCTCTCTCTTCCCCCCCTTCTCTCTCTTCCCCCCCCTTCTCTCTCTTCCCCCCCTTCTCTCTCTTCCCCCCCTTCTCTCTCTTCCCCCCCTTCTCTCTCTTCCCCCCCCTTCTCTCTCTTCCCCCCCCTTCTCTCTTCCCCCCTCTTCTCTCCCCCCCCTTCTCTCTTCTCTCCCCCCCCTTCTCTCTTCTCTCCCCCCCCTTCTCTCTTCTCTCCCCCCCCTTCTCTCCTCTCTCCCCCCCCTTCTCTCTTCTCTCCCCCCCCTTCTCTCCTCTCTCCCCCCCCTTCTCTCTCCCCCCCCTTCTCTCTCCCCCCCCTTCTCTCTCCCCCCCCTTCTCTCTCCCCCCCCTTCTCTCTCTCTCTCCCCCCCCTTCTCTCTCTCTCGCGCCCCCCTTCTCTCCTCCCCCCCCCTTCTCTCCTCTCCCCCCCCTTCTCTCCTCTCCCCCCCCTTCTCTCCTCTCCCCCCCCTTCTCTCTTCTCTCCGCCCCCCCTTCTCTCCCCCCCCCCTTCTCTCTCTCTTCCGCCCCCCCTTCTCTCTTTCCCCCCCTTTTCCCGTTCCCCCCAGTCAGTGACTGTCGCCGCCCGGCTGTGAGGGCCACCGGCCGCGCAGAGCAGGCTGCGCACCCGCACAGCCGGAGCCGGACGCGGGCCCAGCCGGGTCTCACAGCAGGGCTGCAGCGCTTCGGAACTCAACGTGACGGCGTCTCCCGGTCCCTGTGCCGGCCGCCCCTCTCCGCCAGCCGAGCCCACCGCTGCCCGGCCTCCTGCGGCGAGACCGGCGCCGCCCGGCCGGGGATGCCCGTGCCGGTGCGGGGCAGCTCGCAGCCCCCCCCCCCCCCCCCCCCGGCATCTCGCCGCCGTGCCGGGGATGCGGGGCGGGGGCCGCGGGTATTCCCGGCGGGGCGGGCGGTAGCGGCGCTCCGCCCCCGCGGGGGCTGCGCCGGCCCTATAAGTGCGGCGGCGGCAGCGGGCGGTGAGAGTCCCGTCAGCCGGTCGAGCCCCTGCAGCCGGCAGCCGCAGCGCCGCGTTCAGCCCCGCCTCGCCAGCACAGCCCGCCATGCCGCTGCCCCGCGTCCCGCCGGTGCTCCGCGCCGCCCTGCTCCTCGGCCTCCTCCTGCAAGCCGCCGCCGCCGAGTCGGTGAGTCCCGCCGGGCCGCGGGAGGGGAGAGGAGAGGGGCTCCCCGCGCCTGCGCGCCCCCGTAGGGAAGCCTGCTCCGGCTGGCGCGGGGTGACCCGGCTGCTCCCCGCCGCGCCGGGCCGCGGGTCTCGGCACGGCTCTCGGCTGCGGGTGCGCTTGCGGCGGGTCCCGCTCGCCAGTAGCCCGAGAGCTAATGCCACCGCTGCCCGCCCGGGAATCTGCCCCCGGGCATTTGTCCTTCTCCGGGGAAGGGGGGGCAAAATGGGCTAACGGCAGTAGGGCAGTTCCCGTTCCTTCCTCCGGTTCCCCTGCCTCCTTCCTGGCTTGCATGCTGCTTCCTCCGTTTGATGGCAAAGCAGCGTTGTCCTGGCCCCGTCCTGCCCGGTGTACACCTCTTGCCCCGTCACTAGCTGCCCCGGCGGTTGTGCCGCTCCTCACGTATCCCTTTCTCCCCCCTTGCGCTGGTGAGCCTCGTCTTGCTCTTCCCTAATCAGGGCCGGTGGAATTAGAGCAGTACCGGGTACAAGGGTACGTGATAGCCATGAACTGCTGCTCTCCGTTACAGCTTTGATCTCCAACTGCTGGTCATGGATTTAAGTCCTTTAATCCCTCTTTTATTGTGAATGTGTGATGGGTTAGATTGCATTACAGCGCCTGGGTAGGCTTTCCTGTCTTACCTGAGTTTGGTTGTGCCGGTGCCTGGTGTCTCCCTACGTGTATCAAACCTTCCTCACTTCCACGTGGGAGTGCAAAGCGATGCATTGCCATGGAGGGTTTAACAGTCTCTTAAATATATAACGAGGTGAAACAGTGTGGATGCTTCAAGCTGGGCACACATGGGATCTTCGTGGTGAAGCAGAGATTTCAGGATTCTGCCTTCCCTGCTGTTTGTTTGTTTTTGTGTGTGTGTGTGTGTCCATCTTGCTGATAATGCAGTCAGGGCAGATTCCTCTGCTAGTCTGAAAGAGCTGCTGGGATTAACTGCAGGAGATCAGGGGTTCTCAAAACTAGGTTTAATCATCCAGGTTGCTTCGTTCTGGACTGAAAGCTGGGTGGGTAGATCGGAACTGATAAGGCTCTGCTGCTGGTTGCTCTCTACTAGGGACACGGGGTTGGGGGGTTGCTGGTTGTAGAATAGAAAACTCTCCCACAGAGAGCATCTGTAGTAATTGTCAGCTACTCTGCTAAGACCAACCAGCCCAAATCCGCATTAATCTGGTGTCTTTATCCCTGCTATTAAGCATGTGAAGCGCTCGTTTGAGAACTGGCCCAAACTAGTAGGGCAAAACCTTTGGGGCAGGCAGCATCTGGAAGTTGCATTGACCATGTTTGGTATGAAATGCAGCTTGGTGTCCCTGGGGAATTGAGTGGTCTGCAGAGTGGATGTCTGCAAAGACAACAAATTTTGCACAGATGTATTCTGTAAATCCTTATATAGAACTTGTACGGAGTATCTGTCCGTATCTTTTAAGCTACCTAAGATGGAGTGTATGCTTGAGAAGTAACACTGGCCTACTATAAAGCCTTATCCAAACAAATTGTTTGGGTTACAGGCTGCTGGGGAGGAGACCAGGATGACACAGTGTTTGGGAGAGTTCTGCTGGCGCTCCTCCCATATTATTATTTCTTTTTTTAACAGCACTGCCAAAACGTGCAGGGCTGCACAGCATGTGGCTCCTAGTTTTTCTGTGTGGGCAGGGTGAGGACAGGTAGCTGTTTCTTAACAAGACAGGGATTGTATTTCTTGTGCTTATGTAAGAGCATGGCTTTTGAGAGTGATTCGGTGCTTGAATATTTTCCCAAGCCTGTACAAACAAAAATGCCTTGGCTCCTCTCCCCTTGCCTGGCTTTCTGGTGTAGATGGGATTTCTCTGTGTGAAGCAATCTTGGATGTGTAAGAGGGTGGGGAATATGACTGAAGTGCTGAAGTGTGACACTGGGGCTTCGGCTGTGGATGGGTTGTGTGACAACAGCCCAGCAGCTTTGTGAGAACATCCTCTTCTTCCTGTGGGGTGGGGGGAGGTTGGAGCTGAAGCCTGATGTCTCCTGGCCCTCTCTGGTCGTGTGCTTTAGGAAGCAAAGGGTCCCTGGCCTTCTCTGGTCGTGTGCTTTAGAAAGCAAAGGCTGTATGGGCAGGGTGCTCCCCTCCACTTGTACTGTGCAAGGATGGGGTTCCTGCAGAAGATGCTTTAGGGGCCTGCAGCTGGGGATGGGCAGAAAGCCACCAGCGCAGCCAAGACCTGGGATCAGTGGAGCTGATGAGGGACTTGAGGTCTGCCTTGCTTGGGCAGAGTAGCATCGTTGGGCTCTCCCTGCGCTTTTAGCATCTACAAGTGCCCCTGGCAGCACAGGAGGGAAGCAAGGGGTATTCCCCTGCAGCAGAGGTGTCTGCCTGCTGCAGACTTGGGCTGCTCCTATGTTTGAACTGCAAGAGGGCTCTGAGTGCCCTGAGCTCAGCAGGGCCGTAGCAGTGCTAGTGGGCTGCAAGCTTGTGGCAGCTGTCCTACTTTTCTGCCTTGAAATAAGCAGAAAAAGTCTCCATGCAGCATCACATCGTGTGCGTGCGTCCCCAGCAGTGTAGGCAAGCAGAAATCCAACCCAGAAGCTGCTGGCAGAGTATTGCTCAGGGAGAGGGGTGAGGCTTCGTGCTGTTTGTGAGCTGTTTGCTGGTTTAAAGCAATCATGCTTTGAGGCGTCCTGATTGGCAAAGCTGGTGTCTTGTTGATGATAGCTGTGTTTGGAAAGTAGTGCAGCATTATTAATGTTAAAACCGGTTTGGCTTGTCCTGCTGCCATTGATCCCCGAGGCCTGTTCTTTCTGCTCTTTGCCCAGTTTCTCATCTGTCCCTCCCAATCAAATCAAGACATTGCTATCTGCACGTTTTACTTTATTTTACCTTCTGACTTGGCAAACTCACGGGGCAGCTGAACATGTAGAGCAAATCCTTGCTTTGCTTCAGCCTCCCTAAAACCCAGAGCAGCAAAACTACAGTGTCTAACACGATGTCCCTTAGTCCTGAAGGGAAGGAGCCCATGACTTCTGGTAGCCAAACCTAGAGCTGGCTGTTGGGATGAAAAGCCTGCAATGTGTAGAAAGAAATAGCCTCTCTAGCACCTCGTACCTTGTCGAACTGCATGCACAACTCGTGGGGTGGGAGTGCAGGGGCACACGGTCCCTCTGCAGCCCAGCACCTTGTCCGTACCAGATGTGGAGGTACCCCCGCGGGTGGGAGCAGTCACCCCGCAGTGCTTGGGGTGCAGTCAGGGAAGCAGCGCTGCTGCCCAGTTCTCATCTGTCCTAAGTGCCTGCCAGCTCCCATGCTGGAGAGCACTTTCTTGTGGTTCAGTTTTCCAAACGGCTTGCACAAGAGTGCAATCTAGGCTGAACTTGGTACTTTTCAGACTCAGGATACCAGAGACTCATTTACTCTAGGAAGTTGAGGCTGTTAGCCAGTGTGGTTGCTTGCTTTCCTGCCCCTCCTGCTGTTGTCTCCCAAGGCCTTGGCACTTCTAGGTCCTGCAAAGGCATATATCCAGTCCAACAACGTGAAAATGTTTTTTCTGTGTGTCTTCCCCTCTTCACTCCCATCCAAGCCTCTGTTAATGGCTTTACTATTGCCTTGAGCTGTCTGAATGGTTGGGGTGGGGAGGCCATTTGCTGCTCTTCTCAAAATGCCTGAAGTGGAGTCTAATGTGACCTTGCCATGGTTTTCCTGTGGTGCCTTACTGCCTTCTTGATGCACTTGTGTCATGCTTCCATCATGAAGCTGGAAGCTGCTAACTTGACTTTGAGTCATGATGGAGAGGAGGGAACCTGGCTGGCTGCTTGGCATGCAGACTTCAGCAGAAGTCCTGCAGTTACTTTTCCCTTCCCTCCGACTCCTGGTGCTGGTAAATGTTCTGTTGAAAAGGTGCTGGCTGCTTGAATCCACTTGGCTGGCTGTAAATTTAACACCAGGTTGTGTTGCATTTTGTGTGTGTTAAGTTGTTCTCCCTCAAATGGATGGATTGGTGGGCTTTGTCTTTAAAACCAACTTTTTAAAAAAAATTCAGTGGTAATGACTGTACCAACAAGGGAAGCATGATAACAGTGGTTCTATGGTCTGCAATGTAAGTGACTTAAGTTGACTCGTAAGATTACTTGATTAAGTTATTGTGGCTCACTGATCCCGCAGAACTCCCCAGCTATCACTTCAGCTAGACAAAACGGAGTGTCCATCTTTCAAAACACTTCCTTGCTCTTGAGTTAACATTTATCCTCTTCAGCCTGCTCTTAGATCCTTGCAACTGCATTCTCCCCCTCCACTCAGTACAGCTTGTTCCTTTATGCCCTGTAACAACAGCAGGGTTGTGCTGCTTTTGCAGCCTCAAACTAGAAGCTAATGTAGTTGAAGCACTACAAAACCGGTGGGGACAAACCCTGTGCACGCCTGACCTCCGGCCTGCTGTTGCGGAGCATGTGTGGCTGTTTGTTTGAGACTTGGTGGAATGCAAACGCTTTAGATTAAGGATTCAAATTATTTGCACTAGAATGGGACTCTTGTGATGAGGCTGGGCTTGGTGGCTTTGAATAGGCAGGGCAGCCTAGTTAAACTCTTTAACTTGTAATAAGCTACTTCTCTGAGGGGCTATAAAAGATCCTACGTTAATGAGCTGTTAGGGCTGCACTTCTAGATTAGTTCAGACTTTTTTTTTTTTGTCTTTAAGCGTGTGTCTGAATGGTTGTCCAGTAAATGCTGCTGCCTCTGACCAGCTCTGCTGTGTATTGCCGTCAGCCCTGACTCGCATCAGTCATGCTCTGACTCAGGGCTTCTGGCACTTCCCTGGCCTCGCAGCTCTCGGAGACTCTGCTGTCACCCTCTGAGTAACAGCCCTGGCCCCTTACCCAAAGCAGTGACTCAGACTTCCGAGGTGCTGCAGCACAGAGGTGAATCTCTTCTATGGGGCTAGGAAAGGGGTGACAAGCAAAACTAGTGCTGCTTGGCAGATGGTCTGTGCTGCCCTCGGCACTGAGAGCCTTCGCTGCTCGTTCTCGTTTAATCTGCCTCGGGTTGTGGCTATGGTGGGCAAAAAAACTGTCGGGCTCTGACATATGACTACTGCCAGTAGCTGAGTTGGTGTTGGCAAAGGCAGATCAGAAAATGGCCTTGTCTTGAGCAGCCACTAACTTGCTCTGGCAGCTCCGTGGTTGCTGCGTTTTCAGACAGATACAGTTGGAAATGAGAGTTGCATGGGGGAGAGAGGAAAGCAGCAGTATTACCTGAAATGACTGAAGGCATTCAAAGCAAGCTAAAGGAGTGGAAAGCCTCAAAAGAGGGGGTTAAATACTTAATCCTGAATCTGGAGAAAATGTCAGCGTAGGAGGGGAAAACATGCAAGACGTAGCTGCGTCCCTCTCAATTTCTGAAGGCTCGCTGACTTCAAAAATATACTTGTAAAAGTCTCTTATTTTTGCTTGAAATAATGCACTCTTGTCAGTTTTATCCTTAAATCCTTTCAGGCCGAGACTCTGCTTATAAAATGCCAAGAGGCTGTTGTTAGACAAATTATTGGGATAACTTAAAAATCAAAGCAGTTAATTAAAATCTCAGAGAGACGCTCCTTGGGGCGGGAAGGAGACTGGGAGACCTGTAGCACTGTTACCCAAGCAGCTAGTGTCGTGTCAAGCAAAAACAAGGTTTCTTCTTGCTTAAACAAATTGCGTTCTGTCAGGGAAAGCAAAGCCTGCCATGGGAAGGATTTCTCTCTTCTGATGTTGCTCTGCCTTAGCCGCTGAAGGGGAAAAGGTGTCTCCACCACAGTTCAACTAAAACTGTGCTGCTGTCTGCTGTAAAACTTGAATTCAAAGCGATGTGGCCTTGCCCCATTTACCTCGCTGCGAGGCCAACCCTGCCTCCTGCCCTTTAGCTGCCATTACAGTCGAACTATAGCAATAAAAAGAAACGTTAACATGCATTCATGACTGTGAAAGTGCCTGCCTTGGACTTGCACCGAAATGGCCTGCATGGCACAGTAGCCAGAAATCTCAGCACATCAGGCGAGGTGACTGAGGGGAGCGTGGCTGGGAGGAGGGTGCGTGGCGTGGTGGGGTGCCGTTGTGCTGGCCGGAGAGGAGCAGGGCCCATCGGTGGAGGGATGGATCCTGGCCAGCATGGTGCTAGGAGGGTGGCAGAAGCTTCTTTTGTGGGCTAGCGTCCCCCTTTAAAAACAGAGAGACTTCTGCTCTCCCCCAAATGGAAATATAGTCCTTTCTGATGTCAGGAGCTTTTGCTTGGAAGACTCTGTTCCCCAGCGAGATAAATATTTATTGCAAATCCACAGCGTGCAGAGGAGCAGACTCTGGAGCCAGGATCTTGCAGGAGACTGTTTATGTGCAAGCTGTTCTTGGCGCTAATTCTAAATTTCCTGAGGCCGAGTATGAGGAGCTGGTCCTGCGCATTGGTTACTAAATGACTTGCTAGTCCAGCTGAGTGCAGGCTTTGCAGAGCCAAGGAAGGAGTGACCAAAACAATAGCTGGTCCCTCCGCTCCTGGCTGTGACGGTGCGGGTGCGGAGATGTGGTCAGGGAGTGCTGGAAAACTGCTGCCGGCTGCTCACCCCCTGCTCAGAGAGGGGAGGAAGCCTGGCCAGGAGTCCAGAGCTCTCCGAGAGAGGAAAATGCTCCTGGGAGTGACAGGTTTCCCAAAGTACAGCTGCGTTATCCCCAACAACACATGCTGTGTCTGCTGCTTTCTGGGCCCAAGCCAAGTCAACCTGTGCACAAGTTGGGAATGTCTCTATTAAAAAAAAAAAACAAAAAAAACCAACAACAAAAAAACCCCCACATGCACCAAAACCCCAGCCCCTGCTGCTGTAGCTAACTAGGAAACTCCCTGCTGTTGAAATGTTTGTTTGTATAAATGCTTACACGGGTATAGCCCGATAGAGGAGTGGCACGGATACTCCATCTTGAGTGCTTTCGTGCCGATAACTTCCTCTGCTGCAATTTTTGCTGGTAGCTTTGCCAACAGAGCGAAACTCTAAATAGCATAACTGTGCTGGCAGAGCTCAACTGCCTGGGCTAAGCCTAAATCTTTGGGCTACTACTTCTAATTAGATTAAAATGAATTGTGGGAGGGGAAGCATTCGTGGGGTGCAGCATTGGGAATCTTGACTGTACAAACAAGCTGAGATTAGCTGTATGGTGAGCCAGCTAGGAAGGGCACCCTTTGAAGTTGGGTGTCTGCCTGGCTCAATTTTGCTAACACTCCAGCATGAGGTAGCGTAAAGATCCCCAAAATGCACGTCATGTGTTTCTTGCCAAGTGGAAATTCTGCTTGTGTGCGTGTCCACGGAAATATTGGGGTGTAGTTGTATTCTAGGAAAGGGCAGTGAGGGCAGGCCTCTCCTCGGCGTGAGGGGGAAATATGATATATGAAATATCCCAAGCATGAAGTATCAGCATGAGAAATCATCCTTGGTGGACAAGCTGCTTTGCTGCAGGCTTTATATCGGTTTTTTTCTTCCACAGACAGGAATGCAATAGAAGCCTGCTGGTATACAGTAGGGCAACTCAGTGAGTTGTGAGCCGGAAAAATGGAATCCTTTTTTTAACCATAGATTTCTCCAACTTCAGAGCTGAGCCCTGGGTAGTGAAGTGTATGAAATACCTATGATCAGGTTTGTAACTACCATAAAAATCTAATCTCTTTATGAACTAGGTGTGTATTGCTGCCCATGACTGGGAGAGCCTTCCAGGGGTGCGAAATGGCTCTGCCGCAGTTATTTTCCTCCTGAGTCACATGAGAGCTCCTGCTTTCCCCTCCTGCAGTTTTCCTCTGAACCTTATCTTTATTTGCTTCGGGGCAAGTGATTGACACACAGCCATCTGCAACTGCCTGCTGAGCTTTATCTCCTCTGGCTGGAGGGGGGAAGCAGTCCTCTCCTTCCCGTAGGTCTCTGGAGGTGGGCATTGAGTATTTAGAGCAGCTATTTTGCCACCGTTGCAGTCAACAGATCCCAGCATGTGCCTGTCTGGCAAAGGACTCAATCTTTATGGCTTTGCTCTTGGTTGGTAATCAGGCAAGAGCAGTTAAACAAGTATTCATTCCTTTGTAATCTCTCTGTCCTCCTCCTGCTTGCTTCTACCGCATGGCCTGAAAGGCACACATGGACGGTGTGGTCTGAAGAGAGCAGGCTGTGTGTAAGCAAACGCACGTGAGTTAAAAGGTAACTGAGGTTTGACTTTGTAAGTGCGGGGAAGCCTATTTTCAGCAAGCAGAGCCCGGGAGGATTCATCCCTGCTGCAGGGGAGGCACCCGTGACAGCGGGTCGCTGTCCGGAGCCCAGGATTACAGTGTAATTGTCACGGGGATTATGCCTCTGCTGCCGCATGAGCCCCCAGGAGAGCTGCTTGCGGTCACACAGCTTGAGGAATCACACAAGGAGTGGGGACAAGTGGGGGAGTGACCCAGGCTGAGGCTGTCTTGGCACTGGACGTGCATTGCTGTGCCTGCCCCCACGTAGCACGTGGGCTGCTGAGGGCGAGCACACGGGACTGGTTATGCGGCTGCAGGGAGACAGATACCTGGTCGGACAGGGACTGGGGGGATGCTTCTCTTAAGTCACCTTGAATGAGTGACGCCTTTACCAGCCGAACAGTTTGGCAGCCTGCATGTTGCTCTTGCTCTGTCTTACTAAGCAAGACCCTGCTCCTTGCCTGTATTACCAAGCACAATTAAAAAGTAAATATATTTTTTCCCTCTTTGTTAAGAGGCACAAAGAGATAGCATGCAGTAACTGGCCATGGGGTACTGGAGATGCAGTGCTATCCCCTACTGCCAGCCAGGAGCTGCCTGCAAGCCCTGGACTGTGCTTCTGTCTCTGATTTCCCCCTTAGTCCTCAGAGGTGTTATGGATTTACCTTTGCAGCTCACTGTGATGAGAATGCACCTGTACGGTGGCTGTCGGAGAGGAGACAGGCAAGGCTGGCTTTGCCCAAAGCCACTCTGCCTTGGTCCTGCTCTAGGACTGCTTGAAAAGTGTTGTGCAAAGGCACAGTAGTATTTAACCGTGTCTGGAAGCCTCGGGGTGAGCCTGCCATACAACTAAACACACACATGTGCCTGGATGGGAGCTGTTTAACTTCTGTTCCTTGGCACAGATGCCAGTGCGGGCTGTGTGTGCTGCAAATTATGTGGGACACACTGACCAGAAACAAGGGAGAGGTAAAATGGTACCTCCAAGCATGAGCACAAGGAGTTAGCCCAGGTGGATTTTTTTACTGCGGCTGATGTGTTGAAGGAGTTAGGTGTGACCTAGATTGAAATATTGGTATTTGCTTTGCTCTCAGGACAAAAGTGACTTTTATACCCCCCCCCCCACACACACACACAGAGCTGGAGCATGGAGGGAGGGGAGGGAGTAAGGGGTGGTTTGGGGGAAACTATAGACCCTTCCCTTACTAGTCTGGCAGGAGCTGCCTCTGCTGGAAGCTCGTGGTGCTTCTAATAACTTTGCTTTTAATGCTTATGAAGATGGGAAGATAGAGCTGTCTTTGCCTGTTACCTCGCTGTGTGCCTCCCTCCCTAGGAGGTCAGCTCTATTTGACTTGCACTGATCTGAGCAGCCCCGTTTCCAGCGCTGCGTGGCTCCTCCGCTTTCCTGGTTTTGGGGGACTGGCGTGCTTCGAGGGGGTGACTCAGCTCCTAACCCCTGCTCCTTTGCATGCTTTGCGTGAGCTTTAAAACATTCCTGGTTTGTGTGCTCCTGCAAGAGCTTGGTGGAAGAGAACTGTATGGAAATCCCTTCTCTGGGGCTTGGTGGTTTAACAGAGCTTTGCATGCTTGCACTGGAAGGGCCCTATTGGATTCGGTGCTCTTTGGTCTGTGATGCAGGAAAGCACGAGGGCCAGGGTGGTGGCTTTGCAAGGATGATCTCTTAAATAACCAGGCTCCAAGGCTGGGCCATGCAGGCAGCTGCTCATGTCATCCAGGAGCCCTTTCTTGTTAAGCTGATCTAGATGTGCATTGTGGTGGTGTAAGGTGACATCTGCCCATGACAGCACAGGTCTGGGAAAGATGTTTTGTGTAATACTGCTCGCGAAGTGATCCATACAACTGTCCCCTGGTACGGAGCCCCTGACAAAAGCCCCAGGAGCCACTTGCATTTATCTGTCCCCGCAGGCTACGAAGAGTTAACAGGTCTGCACTTCTGCCCCCCGCCCCTTCTGCCACCTCCCAGGCTGGCCCAGCTCCATGTGCTTGTCTGGGAAAGGTTGACTTTCACCTTGCTCCTGTTTACTCCTACACTTGTGTACACAGTGCTGGGGAGGGAGACGCAGGAGCGAGTGCTGGGTCTCCACGCCGAAGTTACAAACTTGATAAAGAGCTCTCTGCGCTTTGGATGCCCGAGTCTGTGCAGGTCCGACTCCCTTTGCATCTTGCTGGCTGTGACCCTTCAAAGAAGCTTTTAATGAACTCCGGTGTGGCTGATCAGAGACAAGAGCAGTCATAAAAGCTAGTTCCATGTCTGGAAAACTTTGTCTCTGCCCCAAAACATCATTTGGGCTTTTTTGAAAGGGTTTGCAAAGGCTGTGGTGAGGATGTGTGGGCTGGGGCAGGCGAGCTGCCTGGGTTTGTTATTTCCCAGAACTAGCCAGCAGCTGGGGAAATTCACATATCGTACAGAAACTTTGCTTCCTGCCTCAATAAATAGAGGTTGTTGCTTTGAGAAGAGGCTAGTGATATGCTGGGGCTGTAAGTGAAGGCCCCAGGAGCATGAAATGGAGTGGGGTGGGCTAGGGATGGAGCACAGCAGGACTGCAAGCCCCTGCCTGGGGTGCCAGGGGTGCGATTCCTGTGCCTGAACTGAGCAAACAGTGTCTGCCTTCATCCAGTAGTGCAGCCTGTCTTGGGCTCAGACATGAGACCTCTGTGCCTGGCTTTTCCAGGAATGACACTCATAGTTCACGTGCCTGACGTGCTGGTTGGCTGGCTGGGAATAAACTCTTATTTTTTTTGCCACTGGCAGGCAGGAAAAGCTTCTGCTCCCCAGCATGTTGGCTAATCCCCCTTGGTGCTTACTGGGGATAAAAGCTGCTTAACATGAGGAAGAAACCCTGGAACTAGACTCCTGCAGAAAAGGTTGTTTTCTGTACAGACCCCTCCTAGAGAAGAGCATATTAATAGTAGGGCTTGAGTTCGGCTGCCAGGGCAAGGTGGGGCTGCGCAGCCACCCAGTCCGACTCTCCCAGCAAGTCACTGGCTCAGCTCCAGTGCTGGGATAACAGGTGGTGGAAAGCAGACTCTGAGCAGTGCTGGTGCCCTGCTCCAGCTGGCAGTTGCAGAAGGTGTTAAGCTGAATGTGGCTAGAGACAACTTGGCAAGGGCTGGCCATCGTCCTGTGGCAGTCTCCTAGCTTTTTCCTCTTGGCTGCAGCCTGCCAGCCGAGAGGCAGCACAGGCACCTTCCGTGGTGCCTCTTCACCTGGTAGCGGGGCTGTAGGGGAGGACTGAATCCCCCTGGAAAGGGATGCACTTTTTAAGCAATACTCCAGGGAGCTTTTTTTATGTGGCACCGAGGAAGACTGCAGCCCTTGCTTTTAAGTCTGTGAAAGTGCCTGTGTGCCCTCTCGCAGGTGTGTATGCGAGGAATGTGCCTGCTCCAGACCTGCCCTGCGAGCACGGCACTCCAGTGTTAACTCTTCCCAGGCTGCCCATGCCCCAGCTCCCAGGAGGAGCCTGCTCCCTAGGAGAGCATGTCTTGAAACCTGGAGATTGAAGTACGGAGGTTCCCAGCAGCCCTCTAACTTCGCTGACGGCTGAACCTGTAAAATGAGGCTCATTGCCCAGAAGAAAAGTTTCCCATACGGTTTGAGAAGCTCTCGTGGCTTCCAGGAACTTCCCCGTCCTTGCTCAAGAGGATGATGAGTTCGTTCAGGGAACGCTCCCATATAATCTTATTTACGCTTGTGAGTCGGTAATTTCCTTGTTATGTACTCTGGCTTGTAAACACTGTCTGTCCTGATTTAAATAGGGTTTTCTGATAGCCAGACCTGGTGAATTCCACAGTATGTACTAATCACCGTGGCTGGCTGCCACTGCTTTGCTCGTGGCTGGGCTGATCTGATAAGGCCAGCCTGCTGTCCAGCTGCTCAGTGGCCTAAATGTGGTTTTTCTTAAGCTGCCCTCATTAGGACATTAGCTGGCTGTGATTCATAATGAAGTACGGCATGAGCTGGCACAGGGGTGCGGCTCAGCGGAGCACTCTTGCCAACGTTGATCTGCCCTGGCACAGCAGCTGGGTTATACGGCTCTGCAGCAAACGTGCTCCCCAGCCCCGGTGCCCTAGCTTGGGCAGACGGGAATTGGGCTCTTCCTGCCCCTTGATGAAACGGCCAGAAGCTCTCATGGGAACAGCTACTGCGTGCTGGCAGCAGATTCCCTTGCAGGTCTGGCTTTGGCTGGGTTTCACATATCTTGAAATGAATTTTCCTTGTGATCCATAACGTTAGGAATGCCTGGTTCCAGGCTGGGAGGGGATTTCTTCCCAGCTGGCCTTCCTCCCCGGCCCCCTTCCCATCACCTAGTGCCAGGCTCAGGCAGAGTGGAGACAGGGTCTAGGAGGAGAGCTGGCCTCAGCACTTCGTGCCCTCTAGGCTGTTCATTTGGTTATCCTCCAGCAGAGTTGCTGGGGAAACCAAAGATGCCTCAATAAGCTAATGAAAAGCACATCTAGTGGCCACTGCTCCTTATGCAAAATGAGAAACATCTTGTCCTGACCACAAGGCCTTGTTTGTGGCAAAACCAGTATGCTAATGGGCAGGGAAATCTAGGCTGGAAGCAGGGCTGGGGCTGTGGGCAGAGGAAGCTGACACATGGCTTGTGGCTGATTGCTGGCTTTCGCTTGTGAGATCGATAGCGGATGTGGTTTGTCAGTTGGTGTCATGGCTGGGCTGTGGGATGGGCTACACCTGGCCGGGCGAGCAGGAAGGCTGGTCCCAGCTGCTCGGGGTCTCGCTGCTGCCCTGGTGAAGCAGCAAGCGCTGGGGCTCGGGTGGTTCTACCACCCAGCTCTAACTGTCCCTGTGAGTCTCTGATCTTCACCCCCTGTGAGGCTGTAGCTCATGGTAAACCTGTACATTAAGGAGAGCCCTCGGACATGCAGGACTGTGAAGTGCGTGAAAAATGCTCTCCTGGGTAGTTAAACCTCCAGGACTTGAGCCCAAGTTCTAGGAGACACCCAGGGAATGTGTTCCCATTCTTTCTGTGGGGACAGCATGACAAAATGTTGACAGCTTAGCCCCAGCTATGGGACCCATTCATCTGCATTGTGCTTCTTGCCATGGGGGGAGGGGTTGAGTCCCCCACCATGGCCAGGACTTCATGGCTGTGGAAGCATCTGGAACTGCTGGAATCTGTGGGCTGGTGTTGAGCAACCCAAGAGCTCATACTTGCAGTACCCTCACCGGGGCTGGCCCCAGGGCTGTGGGAGGAGAAATAGTTCTGGGGAAATCACGTAACCTTGGTGAGGGCAGGAGGTTTGGGCTTGTGGCTCCTTGAAGGTCCAAGTGCAAATGAGCTCTGGTGTGTAAATTGCCATTATGGCCAAACAGCTGATTCTCTGGGAGGCTCTCCTGCCGTTTTGCGAAGGTGTGTCTGTAACTGCAGTCATTGGGCCATGGGATCGTGGACTTCATTTTACAGACTTGTTTGTTTACGTGGGTTTTAAGAGGGGAGGCGGGGAAAGATCTTCCTTCAGGCAAGTCATTATTGATAGCAAGTGCTCTTGAATGTCACACTATATTGCACTGTAATTCAGCTGAACTGACAGACCAGTTTTTAACCCTTGGGTGATAAAATAAGTTTGTTCTCAACACAAGAAGCAAGGGATTGCCTTGGCACGGGGCTTCGGTGCTATGCAAAAAACTGACCTATAGGTGCCAGGCTTTTTCTCTGGGAGTAGCAAGTCCTTCCAAATCCCCCCTTATCACAAACTGAAGGTATTGCGTTTCCAAATGCTTTTGCTACAAACTCCTGACCAAGATCCCGTTGTGTTATTTTCAGCCTGTGGGTTCAAGTGAACCTCCTGAATCTGTAGCCCTCAGGAAATTCCCCTCCCAGGCTGGCTCTCACTTCTGTTCTGAGAAATTCTAGGGGAATTCAGCTATTTCCAGGCTGATGAAGACAATACTTTTGGTGGAGAGGAAGTTCAGCATTTAATGTTCTCCTGATAGAAGTGATGTGCTCAGCACAGGCTCTGAACTCCTGACCGTTTGCAAAATGCTTCTGAGGAGTTGCCTGATACTTAATGCTTCTCCACCCCCATTTACAGGTGAGAGAAACTGAGACCATGGATGCTCGATGGCTTGACTACCCTGCCTCCGGAGACTTGCCAGATGATGAAGACATTGGTGAATTCAGGCCTCACTTAACTTCTGATGGGTCAGATATAGATGAGGTATCTGGGTCTGGAGGTAAGCGGGGAAGGGGGGAAATGGATCTCCCTCAGTTGATGCTGTGAAATTTCTTCCAGCACCAGCCCATGAGTGATGGGCTAAGTGCACAGCCAGAGCTCCAGAGGGAAGTACAGTGTCAGGTGGGGATGAGAAAGCCGTGTGAATCGTAGTCACTCACAGATGAGAACAGTGAAAGTGGTTGTACCATGATGTTGAATCACTTGGGGAGGACGGATGGAGTCCATCCAAGCTTGTCTTACTGCAAGTGAAAAGGCATTGCACTGGCTGGATCTCTTTCCTGTTGAACTTCTGAGAAACTTTTAAAAAAAAAAAAAAAATCTATTGTTGAGGCAGTGTTAAAAGGCTTAAAGTTAGTATCTCAGCTGAGGCCAAACAAGGTAAAGGACTAACTGGTGTTCAAGTGAACTCTGTGACGTGCAGAGCTCCCCGCCCAAACCAGTTTCTGTAGCTCTGTGTCCCCTTTATGTGAACACTTGTTCTCTAAAGGGGAAAGAACAAGTGCTGAAATCGGTGCCTGACTTGTTTGGGCAGATCTGGTAACTAGAGGGTTGGCGAACTATCCTTCAGGGATGGGTGGCGAGAGCATTGCCCTCCACTGGCATTAGCTTAGCAAGCTATAGTGGACCTGCTTTGCAGGACAACTCCTGATAATCTGCAGCAGGGGCCAATGGATCCAGCTGAAGACCCCTCCCATGTGCGAGGTGTTGGTCTTAAGATTACATCTCCTGGTCTTGTGCAAAGCTATTAAATGGCAAAAGTACTAGTAGATAAGAGGGAATTGTAGTCAGCAGAGAACAAGAGTCCTAGTTTGTCTGCAGTTGCTGGTATTGCGGGAAGTGTCTGAATTCTGGAAAAATGGCATATAATGAGAGGAAAACTTAGTGTCCTATTTATTTTTTTACTTATTTTTTCCCACCTCTGTAGACTACTCGGACTCTGAAGATGCCATATATCTGACCACCAGGGATACTCCTGTGGTAGGTATTGCCTCTGCATGTTTTAAGCAACGTGTGACTACTCTGGTCTGTCTGTGAAGCTTTCTGAATACCCTTCCCCCTGCAAGTCGTGGCATCAAGATGAATCTACCTGCATGAGCAGGAACAGTGTACTTGTAATGGACTAAGCAAACTTCCCTTTCCCTGCACACCCTCCTACTTTCAATTGTAGGTAGGCTGGGTGCTGCTTACTGATGGGTGTGGTTTGTCTATATTCTGTAGATATCTGACAACTATATCCCTGGAGATACTGAGAGAAAGATAGAAGGTGAGAAGAAAAACATAATGGTGGACAATGAAATTATTCCAGACAAAGCTGTACCTGTCGAAGAGAACCTGTCCAACAAGATCTCCATGGCAAGCACAGCCAACAGCAGCATCTTTGAAAGAACAGAAGTCCTTACAGGTAATACTCCACCTTGTCCTGATAAATCATTAATACTGTAAATCAAAATGCCTTCTATTGTTCCCTGTTTCTCTGGGGAGCAGTTCCCTGCTGATGAGGGAGTGAGATGCATTACCTCTGTGACTACCTGTAGCAGGGTCACTTCTGCCTTCTAGTCCTTAAAACAGCAGAAGAGCCTACTGCTTGCCTTGCTGGGCTAAACAGCTCGTTTTTGAGCCTGCCAGCTGACCGTTGGCTTAAGTGCCACACAAGTCATGTGGCAGCTGCTCTGCACCCAGATACTACCTCAACAGGAGGCGTATCTAGTCATAAATCATCATAGACTTTCGTATCAAGTGCAGGCGTTTTCCTTCTAACCTCTGCCCAAGTCCTGCCTTTTCTGAGCCTTGCCAGGAACCAAACAACCCCTCTAAGGGATTTGAACACCTAGTCAACTGTTATGAATCTAGGTACCTCTGTCTAGAGCAACACCAAACTGGCTTCCCCTCAGCATGTGGGACAGATCTGTCTCAAAGCATGCTTCATCAAGCACTTGGCCTGATGGTCCGAGTACAAACCTTGGCACATCTTGCCCATCTGCAGCCATCCTGCCCCGTCGGAGGAGTGACTGGAAGAGTGGATTGCAAAGTCACCTAACAAAGAAGCTGATTTAGTGCAATGACTAGGTGTCACAGCAAAGGATAAACTTCACTGAAGTCTTGTGACCCTTGGTGTGAGGAGAGAGAAAACCTTGGTGGTTTTTTGTGGCTTTGCAGTTTTTGGTGTTTTTTTGGAGGGAGGTGGTGGTGCTAGTGGGATTTTGCTGTTTAATTGAAATACAGAGTCCCCAGAGTGTGCTCACACAGGTAGTTAAAGCATTCAAATCACAGCGATACCATTTTCCTGGAGTTGGCAGTGTTTGTGGGTTGTAGTGGTGCTTTTTTGGGTGCGGTTTGGGTTTTTTTGTTTTTGTCTCTACACAGGGAGGATGTCTTTTTGTCAAAATTTCTTTCTTGCACTAAACTGGGAGATTAACACAAACTGGTTAATGTGGAACATGTGATTATTCTATGGTTGGATTGAAAGCAATTTCTAGCCTTTTCAAATAACGTCTGCTGTTGCTGAAAATGCCAGCACGTATGGTGGCAGGCGCATGGACAGCACTGACTCGAGGCAGTTCTGGGGGCTGGTACTCTTGAAGCAGATTTTGAGATGTAGCTGATGGTTTGGAGTTGTCCAGGAGTTCAGACTTACTCCATGCTCTTTTTTCCTCCCCAGCTCTCATTGCAGGAGGGGCGGTGGGCCTCCTGTTTGCTGTTTTCCTGATCCTCCTCTTAGTCTATCGCATGAAGAAAAAGGACGAAGGCAGTTACGACCTTGGGAAGAAACCGATCTACAAGAAAGCCCCTACAAATGAGTTCTATGCTTAAAGCTCAGCAGCACCTTGTGCCCATCAAGGGACAAACAGACTGGAAACACTGTGCCCTCAGATGAGATGTGCTGAGCAAATGTTCTTTTTGGATTGAATTTCAAAGCGACTTCGAGAAAAAACAAATTTCCTACGTGACCCTTCCCATCCTGCTCAGCTAACAAGGGCCCAATGAAATACAAAGAGTCTGGAAAAAAAACTTCGGTGTATTTTTTTTCTAAAGCTAGTGTAAAAAGAATAAAGAAGCCAAATTTTCTGCTTGGTTTTATAGGGGGTGTATAAACACAAAACAGACTGTATGGAAACGAACACCATGTGTTTGCATCCAGTGTGCTGTGCTCAGATTGGCTGCTTCTATAGAAGATGGCTTTCTTTAGAAACCTTGCTAATAGATGTCTTGCAGCAGGCTGTTGATGTGAAGCATTTTTGTGGAGAACTATTTATGAATCTCTTACACTACAGATAATGTTGCCTTATCAGGGAGTAAAAGGCCCATAGGGGCTCAAAATCCCTGAATGCCATAAAGGGCCTATGGGAATGTCTTCCCCAGGAGACTTCTGTCTCTTCCCGTCGGCCGCAGGCAAGGGTCATTAGTCCATGAAATCTGGACAGCCAGTTTTGTTTGGCTATGACGACACCCTTTCCTTGCCTTCAGTCTCTTACCTTTTTTTTAAGGATTGCTTGTAGGATTTTTTTATAACAAAATTTTAAAGAAATATAGCCTAATGTTTATATAAAGTTTGTAGAAATGGTTTTGAAATAATAAAAAGAAAAAAATCTACTTTTTTAATTTCCTCAGATTTATTTTTTCAATCCCTTTGTGTTTCCTTTGGCTGGACATTTCTCTAGAGATGTTGTTTTATATGATTCATATTCTGAACTGAAGCAGAGTTAGCTACAGTGCGTTACAGGTTTCTTCTAGTGCTATAGCAGCTACTGTAGAGGGTAAAAGATATTTATGGTTTTCCCATAACTTTTTTAGAATTTGATTTTTTTTTTTTTTTTAAATAGAATTATTTATAGTTTCTGAAATGGCTGCTCTTCTCATTTGGTAACTTTTATCCTTTTTATGTAAAACACTAATATAATGAGTCTCTGTGAAAACTATTTAAGCTTTATTCTGTGAACTCTAATTATAAATTCAAGGCAATAACTTCTAGGATTAATCTGTATGCAAAATTGGATTCATAATATGATTGAAGTAGGGAAAAGACGAGAGTATTTCTAACCTGTAATATATTATAATCAGTCTTATAGAGCTATATATTATATATTTTACTGAGAAATATACAGTTAAGAGTGAAAAGGCTGGAGTTAATTCTTCGGCAGCCTTACTGTGTGTACGAGGCTTGATCTCGTTTGTACTGCTGTTTGTCCGGTGTCGTCCGGAGCGCAAGTGGGCTTGTGCTAGGGAAGGCAGCGGGGAGCAGCCTGAGCCCTGGGGCTCCGTCGCCGTGTCCGGGCCATGCCTGGAAGCAGGCTGCAGTTGGTGATGTGCCAGGTTTGATCCTCTGAGTTGGAGCAGAGATCTCCATCTCTGTTCTGGGGTGGCTTTTTGAAGCAAGTGTTGGAAGCTTGCAGTATGGAGAAAATAACTCTTTGTTTTGGGGGCTGGCTGTGCTACAGAGTCCCCCGCAGTACTGTGCCGAGTACCTGCCTCTTGCAGAAGGCTGGCTTTGGTAGCTACAAGTCTGCTGTGGCAGCAGCTCCCAGCTGGGAGCACTGAGCTTTCATAGCTGGCCAGCTCTGAACCTCCTGCGGTGGGTTTTTCTTAATATATCATGTACATAGCTCCTACCTCTACTGAGAGTTAGACCAATTCCCCCAGTGCTCCAAGAGCCAAGGGTAACGTGCGTGTCTGATGCCTCTGTTTCAGGAAGGTGTTACAGAACTGCTTTGTGCAAGTCGTGTCCTACTGCAGCTTTCTGAACCTGGTGTGGTTTAAGACAAAATCTGAGTGTGGGTCCCTAAACTGTGTAACTGGGTAGGCAGCACAAAACCAGACGGTTGCGAAGGCTGTTTAGAAATCTCGTCAACTCCTGAAGCCTCCGTACTGAGGCTTTGTTGTAGGCTTGAGGCCAAATTTGTAGAGGCGATAGAACAAAAATTCAGCCGGTGGCAGCTGCTTCTCAGAGCTAGGCAGGCGAAGTGGGGATCGCAGGGGAGCCATGTATTGAGACATCGGTGCGAGAGAACTTCTCCCAAGGCTCTTCTTCCAGGTTGACTCACTTGGTCCCTGTACAAGTGTGCTCAGGGAAACTGGGGCTCTGGGAGGCTCTAAAAACTGCAGAGAGTTCACTGTAGACTGGGAAGGAGAGGGAGGATTTTACTGCCTATGGACAGCACTGTGAGGAAGGCAGGAGCGGTGTCTGCTTCTCGGGGTATTTAGATTCTCTTGTGTAATTGCTCTCGGGGATTTTCCACTGTTACTGATTATGGTGGTTTTTTTCTCAAATAAACTGGTACTTTCTAAAATTGGCTTTTTGGACTGTTTCTGATCTGAAATTCCTTTTGGGAGCTGGATAACAGGGACCTCATGTTTGTGTAACTTCTTGGTTTACTGAAGGGGGAGGCACGCTGGGATCTGGCGTGGCGGTGGCCTGCACCTCAAAGGGGCTTTGTCAACTCCTCCCGAGCTGTCTTCAGCATCTGACCAACAAGTGACTCCTGTAGGACCTGTGTCACTGGGTTTCTGGAGCTCCTGAAGCTCCTCCAGGCAAGTAAAGCAGATTCAGCATGGCACAAGGAGTGAGTCCATCCTTTCTCTGAGGAGCGGCTGAGGGACCTGGGGTTGTTTAGCCTGGAGAAAAGGAGGCTGAGGGGAGACCTCATCGCTCTCTACAACTACCTGAAAGGAGGTTGTAGAGAGGTGGGGGTCGGTCTCTTCTCCCAGGTAACAAGTGATAGGACAAGAGGAAATGGCCTCAAGTTGCACCAGGGGAGGTTTAGACTGGATATTAGGAAATTTTTCTTCACCGAGAGGGTTATCAAGCATTGGAACAGACTGCCCAGGGAAGTGGTTGAGTCGCCATCCCTGGAGGTATTTAAAGGACGTTTGGATGAGGTACTTAGAGACATGGTGTAGTGGTGGTTTTTGGCAGTGTTAGGTTTATGGTTGGACTTGATGACTTAAAGGTCTTTTCCAACCTATATGATTCTGTGATTCTCTGATGATCAGAGGGCTGTTCCCTTGTAGCTGGAAGGGACAGAGGGAGGTAGAGATGGGCTTGTGCATTTCCCCTGATGACAGCAGCACGTTTGTGTGCCCTCAAACATAGGAGAGCAATGTGCAGAGAGCCTTGCTCAACCAAGTTTCAAGCCAAACCTGTTGAACTGATGTGGGCCTTCAAGTGGAGGGAGAGCTGTTTCAGCTTCCCTGGGATCAGCTGCTCTGGGAGCAAGTCCACAGGTGACTTCATGATGTTTTGGACCAAAGCAGCTCTTGTCCTATAGAAGGCCTGGAGGAAGCTGCTGCTTCTCCAAGCCCCTCTGCTCTGACAGCTTGGTGCTCTCAAGGGATGGGACCCACCTCTGTCTCCCCAGGCATGTGGGAGAGGGTGGGCTGTGCGGAGAGCAGGGCTGCTTGCTGGGAAAAGTGCCGAGTCTCCTAAGTAGTGCTGTATTTAAATGGATTATCGTCCTCGAGAAAATCTAATTCCCTTCTCCCTGGTGGGAACTCCTACTCTGGGTGGTTAGGATTAGTAGAGATGGAGGAAACAAATTAGGACTAGTACACAGGCTCCCTCAGGGGTGAGGGAGTAGCAAATGCTTGCTCTGCTCCTTGTTGCCTGGTCCGTCACTGGTGTGCTTTTGAAAATCTTCTGGGAATCTGCTTCTGGTACCAAGAAGCCCATGCGCTCACAAGGCTGATCTTTGCTCCGTGGGAGCTGCTGTTTGCCAGTAAATCGGTGACGTACGCCTGTGATCTTCATGTTCTTGTGCATCGTGTGGCTGTGACAGGTTCTTGGACGTGCTTCTTGGAACAATGTATGTTTGTCTTGTCTTTTTTTTCTTTCTCTCCTGGGCTTCATCTCTTGTTTGCAAGAATCCTGTGTACTTTCCAAAACCGCCCTTAGCGTAAAAGCGCCTTGTTTTTGCAAAGCAATCTGGACGGGTACTCTGCAAATCCTCGGAGCGCAAGCCTGGCTGCCTGCCTGTGCTTGCAGAGCCGCGGTTCCTGGGATGGATTTGTCACTGTTCTCTCCATTCTGCCTTTCTGCCCTCCCTGGCCAGCCTGCCCGTATCTGGTGTTAACCGATGGGTGACTCGCACTAATGCCTCGTGAATTCTTGGTCTTCAGCTCTGACCCCTGAGATGTCACTGGGTTGTTTTTCCTCCTAGTGCTGCTCTGGTTTTAAAACCAAGACCCTGAGGACCTTCATCTGGCCTGAAAATAGCGGGAACCCTCCTGGGTACTGATGTGATTGAGTGGCCAGGGGCAGCTCTGCCCTTCCCGAACGCTCCCTGGCAGGAGAGGCCTGGGGGAACGAGCAGAGGAGCTGGAAGGTGAAGCGTGACCTTGCTGATCCCCCTTACTTTATGGCTTCCAGGGGGATTTTGAGGTGGAGTTCACGGGTCTTTGGGTCCCTTGTTTCGCAAGGTGAGCCGCGGCGTGGGGCGGGTGCTGTACCGCGCTGCATGCCAGAGAGGTGCCAAAATGGGTCACGGAGATGGTGTGCAATAGTGTTGGTGATTGCGGTGCCTGTCCCCACCGCCTCTAACCTTCTGGAGGGGCACAGGGCACCCACCTCTCCGGGCAGGACACCCAGGCTGCCCGCAGAGACCGTGGAGTCGGGGAGGGGACAATTCCTGGTCCCCAGAGAGACGGCGTTTCCCATGAGCGTCCCCCAGCCCGCTGGGTGCTGAGCAGGGTGCACAGCTGGGCTCCCTGTGGCTGCAGGCAGGGGACAGGGCGAGCAGGGAGAGCCCAGGGGGTGGGGGGTCCCGGCAGAGCCCTCCCCTGCTCACTGGGGCTGGAGGGCACCAGTGGGGGTCACGGGGCTCCCTGGTCGGCCGGGCGAGCCGGGGCTGTGCAGGAGGTATGGGGGCAAGTTGTCCTGGGGCTGGGGCCTGCCGGGTGAAATCCGTCCTCCTTCCTTATCGCTGGGCGCAGCTGATCCTTCGCTGCAGGGATGCTCCCGTGTTGGGGCTAAACCCTTTCAGCTCCTCCTTCGCCCTCACCTGTCCCCTGGTGCTCGGTGCCAGCTCCGGTGCAGGTGCTGCTGCCCAAAGCTCCGGTGTCTTTGGGGTGCTGAGCCCACCCCGCGTACCAAAGTGGCTCCTCGGGGGTCGTGTTTCGGACTCAGAGGAACGGGGGAGCTGGGCCGCTCGCTGCCGTGTGATGGAGCGGCATTGCCCACGCAGGCTAACAAGAAACACCCCGTGGATGAGGAGGGCGGGTGTTCTCGCACGTGGGGTGTAGCAGCGCTCTTCTGGGTTTCCACTGCAAACTCTGGACCGCCGCCGCCTGCCCGGTTCCCCTGCCCGCGCCCCCCTGCCTGCCCACCGGCCCCGTTTTCCGGGGAGCCCTCGCAGAGCCCCGCGGCCCAGCACCCAGGGACATCCCCCGGGACATCCCCCCGCTCCGGGGCCGTTCCCGCCCGCTCGCCTTGTGTCTGCTGCCATCTCCTGGGCAAACCCCTCCCGCCACGGCCGGGCCCTGCCCGCTGCCTGCCCGCTGCCCGCTGCCTGCCGGTGCTCTGCCCTCGCTTCCCCGCGGCTCCCACCGGGGAACAGATTTTGGGGGGGGGCTTCTCTGCTAATTACAGGCTGCACGGCCGTGACACCCCGCCGCGAGTGGGAATTCCTCGGCAAGCAGCAGTCTCGGACGCGGGGCTGAGGACTGCAATGGTGCTAACGCTGTTAGGAAAGCCGGCCGGCTGCTGAGAGTTTTGGCCTTTTTTTTCTTTTTGGTTTTCTTTCTTTTTTTTTTTCTTTTTCTTTTTCTTCTCTGTAGTGCCTTGCAAGAGCCTCGGTGCAGGTGAAGGCCCCGAGCCCTCGGCAGGAATGGGGAGGAGGGACTGAGACAGCTTCTCACCTGGAGGTCCCACCGGCTCCTGACTCCCCAGACGGGAGCGAGCGCTTCCCAGGGTGCTCCCCAGCCCAGGTTTGTGCTCCTTACAGGAAGGATTCAGAGAAAGCGTTACTGAGGCATTAGTTATGTGGCTTTTTGCCCTAGCTATTGCAGCCAAAGCTCGTGGGCAGCTTCATAGAGGTGGCCTGGGCTCTGAGAGGCATCTGGGACCCACAGGGAAATACCATTTCCCTGCAAAAGGCGTTTAAAGGGCCTTTGTGGGGCTTTGCTGCGGGAGGGAGCAGCACACGGCCAGACACCGCAGCAGACGAGGACGGTTACCCATAGCGGCTGGTTACCTGGGGAGGGTGGAGGGTGCGGTGTGAGCCAGGGGGAAGGGGGACCCCCAGAGTGGCCGTGTGGCAGGAGGTGCTCGGGCTGAGCAAGGGCCAGCAAGGTGCTGACCTGGCTTAGCCACTGGTACGTGGACTGCGTGTTTCAGGAGCTCAGGGCAGCATCCCGGGAGCTCACCCCGTGCCCGAGTCACCGCTGAGCCACGGTGGGTGAGCCGGGCTGGGACAGGCTGCGCCTCCCCAGCAGCACCCCTGGCCCCCGAGGGAAGGAGCCGCTTCATTTTGTATCTGGAGACGATCAGACCGTGCTGTGCCTCACCCTGCAGCCCCCCTCCCACCCCAGCGCCACGGGGATGGGCCCTCCCCTCTGCCATTCCCCAGCAGAGCAGATGGAGATGCAGATCCCCTGTCCCCACATGGAAACCAGAAGGGGCAGGGATTTCTCCTGCCATCCTAAAATATTGGTAGCTTGGGAAAAGTGTGGATGGGAAAAGCTGTAATGATACATTCATCCTGGGAACAGATTAAACTTAATAATGCAGGGTCACTGCAGTGAAGGTGTGTCTGATCAATGCAGTGAGACGAGGCAGAGCTCGATGGTGGGGAATGGACCCCAGGGGAGCAGTGGCTGGTGTGGCCCCATGGCGCTGGGAGCTCACCCGAGAAAATCCACCCGCAGCTGTGCTGAGCACGGGGCAGCCAGGGCTGCTCTGCTCAGAGAGGGGGCTTGGGGGTGCCAGCCAGCCTGCTTCATGGAGGAACCCACCACCCAGCCTGGGGGTCCCGCTGGGCTGTAGGGACAGTGGGTGCTGGCAGCCCCAGCAGCTCCCCCAGGCCCACCCTGTGCTCGGTGGGACTCCCTGCTTGTCCCGGCCTGGGGTCAGTGTGCTGCAATGAGCTGCCACGTTCACGGCTCCAGGAGCCACATCCCCAGAGCCACCGGCAAGCCTGGACCTGCGAGGGCTGTGTGCCGAGCATCGCGGAGGGTGTGGTGGAGCCAGCCTGGCTCCCAGTGGCACCCCCAGCCTCGGGGCGGGGGGCGGTGGTGGCTCGGTGCTGAGCCCAAACTCCTGGGGATCTCTGGGGCAGGGATGCTGGCTCGGCTCAGCCTCCCCATCGCGTGCTTTGCCATGGGAGAGAAGCCAAGTGGGGCCGTCCTGAGCCCTGTTGGGTGCGTCTCCGTTCGGCTGCAGGGATGGAAGCTCCCCTAGGACTGGCGCTCACCTGCGTGGCCAAGAAGCCAGATGTGCAGGGTGCTGAGTGTCTGCCACCAGCCAGACCCTGTGTGTCTTTAGCCCGGGCGGTGCTTGTGCAGAATCTGGCCATCAAGGCTACTGAGGCCATTGGGCTCACTGCAGCTTTGTTTTGCAAGTCCATCCTTGGCAAAGGTGGTCCAAAACCCTGGTCCTCCCCTTGAGCCTTTCCAGGGGTTTCCAGGAAGGTGATGGCCGAGGCCCCTTTGCGCATACCTCCTTGCAGCAGGCTCAGGAAGAAGCACAGCCTGAACGCAGAGCCAGAGCTTGGGGCTGCCTTTTTGAAGGCAACCTGCTGGGACCAGCATGAGGGGCAGGCCGCCATGCTTTCCCCTGCCGCTACCCCCTTGAGCGGCCGTACCACCAATGACCAGTTCCTTGCTGGAAACCAGTTTGTTGCAGCTGCAAGTTCATTGCTGCTCTGTATCCCGAGGGTGGGAGCGTTTCAGCATGGAGCAGGGCAAGGACTGGGTGTCCCCAGACCTCCATGGGGTTTGGCATGGGCAGGGATGGACACAAGTGCAGATGTCCCCGTGGCTCTGTCCAGCCAGGCTGGCAGGAGGGCTCGGGGTGCTGGGGGTGCTCCCAGTGCCGAAAGGCACCGTCTCACCCATGGACACTGCCCTTGCCGCTGCTGCATTGCCCTGGGCAGGAGGGAGGCTCAGGGCGTTTTGCCCAGCGTTGACGTTGTGGAGGGAAAAGACCTGGGTTTTAATCATGGACTGGTTATTTTGGGGAAGCGGGGGGTGCAGGAGGTGGGCTGGCAGCCCCAGGCATGCGTGAGGGAACAATGGGGCCACTGTGCAGCCGAATGCCCTGGCTCCTGTCAGAAAGGTCCAGCGAGGGATTTTCAGCATGCTTCTATTCCGCCACTCAGGTATAATTACACGGGGGAACAAAGAGTCCTTCAAACCTGCCTGCTCCCCCCGGCATAGCCCCGGGGGGCTGTACGCACACATGCTGGCTCTTGGCAGGGTGCGAGGGGACGGTGACCATGCACACCAGCAAAGGCAGCCCGGCAGGCCTGGTGATGCTGGGTAGTGGCATGGCGACAAACCCTGGGTGCGTCCCCAGCTTCTCTGGGAGCCACGGCCAGGGTCGGGGGGCTGCTCTCCCGGAGCCATGCTCCGGGTTGTACACCCCAGGGCAGAAAGCAAAGAGCGAATCTTACCCTGCCTCTCAGCACTGATCTGCTGCTGTTAATGTAGCCGTAAGCTGGAGTGGGTTTAATAAAGCACCTTTTCTTCTGCCCTTTGGTGCCTTGTCCCATGCATAGGAGCCCCTGCGAGCTCCCTTGCTGGGTGCTGGTTTGGGGCTCGGCAGTGGGGCAGCAGCGGGGGCTGCTCCCTTCGCTCCTGGTCAGGCAGACAGCTCCTGGCAGCCCCTCTGTGCGGGGCTGGGATGGATGGCCCCCTACAAGCAGCGTGCTGGGGACCCCGTGTCGGTCCCACGTGGGTCTGGCAGGTGAGGACCACGCCGAGCATCCCCACGGGGAGCGGATGTGCGAAGGGCTAAAGCCCCTGTGCTGCTCCCCTGTACTGTGACGCCTGGCCCTGGCAGGGCTGAGCCCTTCTGGCAGGGACCCGCTGCAGCCAGCTCAGGCAGGGACTGTCAGGCAGCCGCAGCGGCAGGCAGGGTCTGGCTGGGGCAGCCCCGCTCCCCGGGGAGGTTCCCAGGGCCAGGCTCACTCTCTGGGAATGGGTTTGCGCTGGACTGAGCTGTGCTCACACATCAAAGCTGTAGCAATTCATTCCCTCTGTCTTTTTTTTTCCAGCCCATGTCTGCCGCTCAGCCCACACCCCGAAATCCCGATGCTGCCCGGGGCTGCGGCCGGGGCCAGGTCCCTGTTCTGGTTGCAGGGAGCAAGGACACATCACTGCAGGGTCAAAGCCCTCCAGCTGCTGCTTCTCCTCCCACCACTGCTCCTGGCAGAGCCCGCCACGTGTCCTGACACCCCAGTCCCTTCGCAGAGACCCGCCAGAACAGGCTCTCCCGGCCAGGCCTGACGCAGAGGTGAGGGGCACAAATGGGCGAGTTTGGGGCTTCATCCCCAAGCTGTCCCAGCGCAAGCCAGCCAGGGCAGGAGGCCAGATTGAACAGGGCAGGGGGCACGGGGGTGCTTGCAGCCAGCGCGACTGTGCAGCCGGGGCGCCGGCACACTGCACGCACGGCACCGCACAGTGCTGCCTGCTCCCCGCGGTGCTCCGAGCAAAGCCACGCTGGGGTAGCGTCGAGCCCAACAGCCCTGGGGCTGCGGACGAGCACCCAGGGGTGCTGCTCAGCTCCTCTGCCAGCGGCTCCACAGACGCCGAGTCCTCACTGGGCTCACACGGAGGGAGCTGCACCCGGTCGGTTTTTTCTCAGTGCCGATCCTAACCACTGTAACTGTCTGCCTGGTTTGCATGCCTAATTACAGCAATGGTACATGGAAATCAGGCCTGCATTTTTCAAGCCTCGTTGTTTATTTAAGCTGTTTAAAAATCTACTTTCCCTCGCCAGTGAACCCTGAGAAAACTATCCATGTGTTTCTTTTGAGAGTGGGACGAAAGAAGATTGCCAACTCCCTCCATCCTGCCCCTGCTAGCCGGGCTCCCCGGACCCCCCAGCAGCGCTGCAGCGTGGGGCCGGCCACAGGGAGCCACGTCCAGCGCTGAGCCCACACCCCTACTCCCATCACCAAGCCCCGGCTGCAGCCCCGGGGCAGTGGTCCAGCCCTGCATCCCGGCAGGATGCTGCTGGCCCCTGGGCTCGGTCCTTCCCTGGGCTGCAGGGAGCCCAGAGCTTGCTAGGAGTGAGCTTGGTTTTTACTTGCTTTTCTTGTTTTAAGGAAAAAAAAAACAAAAAAGGAAACCAAATTTTCCACAGGCTTTTTGGCTGCATGGGCAGGGCTGAGCGCCCGGAGCTGTGGGCACAGAAGCGTGGTGGTCTCTGCCCCCAAACAGCCCGTCTCACGACAGGGGCTAATAATACCTGCTCCTGGCATCGCCAGTGACGTGGGCACCCATGGGTGTCTCCAGCTTGCTCCATCCTTAATGCAATTTGGGTTTTTTTTTAGAGTCTGGCAAGTGGGGCCACATGCCTGGGCAGTTCCCGAGGCACTTGGAGTCTCTTGAGCAGGTAATTGTAATTTCTCAGTGACCCAACTCAGCTTATTTTGGCCCTGGCGTAGTTTTACGTTCTGCTGCCCAGCTGGATTATTTATAGCTCTGTCAGAAAAAGGATAAAGTCAGCAGAGGTTTTCTGGGCACTGCCCAAACCTATGGCCCCGCACGCAGGGCTGCGCTGGGCTGGGGCCAGGGGTGCCCTTGGAGGGATGCTCGGGGTAACGGTACGCCCTGGGGTCTGCAGATAGGGCTGGGACCAGTGCGAGGGATTGGTAGGGAGGGGGATTTTTTGGCTCATGATGCAGTAACTGGCCCCTTGCTTCAGTCTTGTTGGCCGAGCCCTGTTCGAGCACTGCACCAGCCCTGGGCATCAGCCCCGGGCATCAGCCCCAGGGGCACCACGTTTCCAGGAAAGGGGTTTTTCTCTGCGCCTTTCCACTGGCTGGTGGGCAGAGCAGCATCCCCGCATCCCCTGCTCTCGTGGGCTGGGGATACAGATATTTACACCGAGCAGCGTGGGCCATGGGCATGCTGGACCACCTGGAGGCTCTGTCTGGGGGTGTGGGACAGGGACAGCCCCAGGCAAAAGGGCTTAGGGCTGGGGGGGACAGGCTGCTCCGGTGGGGTGGCCCCCCTTGCCCTGTGTCTCCGGCGCTGGCTGCAGCAGCTTGTCCTGACACCGGCTCCCCGGTGATGCTCCCCTGCCACCCCGTGCTCCTCTGCAGGGGACGGGCAGGGGCCTGGGAGCGCTGCCACCACCCTGACCACTCTCGTTTCAGGGAGGTGATGAAGCCACAGCGCAGCAGAGGGACCTGCCCTGGCGTGCCCTTGCCGGGGAAGGGCAAGCCTGCCGGTGCCGAGCTGCCCTGGCATGGGACAGCCCGGTTCCTTACAGCCCCCTGGCCAGCTCCCCCTCTCTGCCCACCCCTCACGCTCAGGGGGGTGCAAAAATCCCCTTTAACCGGAGTTTTTCTGGCCTTTCTGCAGGTGTGGTTGCAAATTGCCCTACAAGCAAGCCAGCCCGCCAGCCGCCTCAGTGCCACAAACGGTGTCACCAGGCTGGATTGGGGCTGGGTGAGCAGGGAAGGGACATTCCCCACACCCCCCGTGTGCCACGGCTGCCCCTTGCTCTCCAAAAACCACTCAACCAACCCATCAGGAAACCTGCTGTATGCTCTGGGTCAAAATGCAAGGCCATGGCTGTTTAAGAAAAAACAGCCAAACCCTCTGAGTTGGGCGGAAGATGTCCCCGGGGATGGCCAGAGGTGCCCAGGTGATGCCCAGCACCCAGTGCGGCTCCCGGGCTGGCCTGAGCCTCTGGGCAGCGTGGGCCCAGGCAGTGTGATGAGTGCGGCGGTGCTCAGCAGGCAGGGTGCTGGTGGCTGGGCTCACTAGATGGCAGCAGCTCTTCTTCCAAACGGCCAGGACAGTGTCACACCGCCCAGGCAGGGAGGGAGCCAGACCAAGGCCAGACTTCATGTTCCTCTGGGATATTGTTTTACAGAGGGAAAGCCTCCATGGAAACAGATTTTATTTTCTGGGACCTGAAATGGCTCCTTGGTGCTGTGGGGCTCCGGGCAGCCCCAGCTCTGCCCCCCAGCCCGGCAGGAGCAGGGGATCCCCGGTGCCTTCGAGCCTTGCCATCACCCGGGGATGCTCATGCAGTGCCGCGGCTGCACGCAGCATAAGTTATCCTGAGCATCCCTAAGGCATTTGATGCTTTTCCTAAATCCCCCGCTCTTGGAGTGATGTGAAGGTTTTTTCATGCTTCATTTTATACCCGTGTTTCTGGCTGCCTTGGGGACAGGGAAAAGCTCCATGTACAGTTCAGGAGCACAGAAAAGAGCTGCCAGACGGCTCCGATGGGCAGCCCAGCTCTGAGCAGGCAGCCCAGCTTGCCGGAGCTGGTGGGACGGGCCGTGAGTGTTTCCCCGACACGCGTCGGGTGATTGTAGGATCCGGCAGAGACAGGCGCTGCTGACTCGTGAGCGAGCGAGAACATACAACTGGATGGCTGGCGCCTGTCCGAGACATTTGTGTTAATCAGTGATTATGCAAATAAACAGCTCTGCCGATGCTACCAGCTCCTCCACCGCGACGTGGAGCATATGTTCCCCATGGCAGGGAAGTGCCTCCTCCAGGAGCTGCAAAGCTCCTCGTTTCCATTTGCAGGACCTGCTGTGAAAAGCAGATTAAACGCAGCCCGTGGCTGGTCGGGGGAAGGCAGGAGCCCCTCGAGGCCCCAGCCCACCCGCTGCCACCTCTCCCCTTTCCCCATGTGGCTTGAATTACTACGGCTGTTTACTTAATCCATCAGGCTTCAAGAATGAGCCACTCGATGCTTTCTTGGCCTCTCCAGCAAAGCGCTGCGCTGTAAACATAACAAAGCAGGCTTGTTCCAAGCCCTTGAAGTCAATAAGCAATGCTCCTCCTGCCCTTCGGGGCCAGCTGCTGCTAAATATAGCCGAGGGTGCTTTCCATTCATAAAACGGGAGGGAGGGGAGCGGGTTGAGGAGCCCGCGGGCTCCAGACACTCCTGCGTGGGATGCAGCAGAAACTGGAAGGCTTGGCCCCATCCTTTCACTGCCCTCCAGCCCTTCCCCCAGGAGATGGGGGGGAAATGCTTTTGGGGGAGATATAAGGGATCCTCTCTTCAGGTTGATGAAAGGATTTTCTTGCATCTCATCCTCAGTTACGTTAGGGCTGGGTTGGATTTGCTGGGGACGCGAGCGTAGGGAACGGTAAGTGTGGGCCGATGGGGTGACCCAAGTGGCTGTCGCACAGGCGAAGCCCCCGCTGCCCCCAGAACCTGTATAAGATGCTCAAGCATTTGCCAGGAATGGGAGCAGTAAAGTCTGGTACCACTGCTCCCAACACCTCATGAGAGCACCGGGACCTGCCTCCTGCTCGAGGGACTTGCTTCCTTTTGAAAGCCCCTGCGGATCTTCACGTGGTTACCCTTCCTCTGTGCTCCAGCCCTTTCCTCCACCAGCCTTTGGCTGTTGGCATGCGCTGTGATATTCTCCCTCAGTTTTTCCTCCAGCAGCTGCAGCTCCAGATGCGCACGGATGTGTCTGCCAACAGCTTTTCTCCCTCTGTGAGATTCCTGTTTTGGGGCAGAAGGAACACCATCTCCTGGTGGAGTTTAGGGAGGTGTTGCCCCCTGGGATGCCCCGGGTTAGGACCCCGGAGACCCAAGCTCCTGTCTTCCCGTGGGAGCTGGGGCCACGCACGAGCTGCAGAGGGAGGAGGCCAAGACACGGGGCATCACCATGCGTCTCCATGCTGGCTGGCGCGAGGCCGTCGGTGCCCTGCGGCCCCGAATTCAGCATCCTGAGCTGCAGCGTGGCAGGGGACGCACACGGCGAGGCTGAGGACGGGCTGCGTGCCAGGGCTGTTGGCCTGCGCAGTGCCGGCGTCCAGAACACGCTGGGTGGCACGAAACACGCAGGTAAGCCGGGTGATGAGCCAGGGACCCCGCGTGCAGGGCCGGGCGCCCCGCGCTCCGGGGTGCTGCGAGTCGCGGGGCACCGTGCTTCCCCTGCGCCCCTGCCCGCTGCCGCCGAGTTCAGCGTGGGTTACGCACCTCCGTGGGTTTGGCAGCGGGGTTGTTTCAAAACCCAGCTCAGAACTGCCAGACCAGCAGGTTTCCAGGTACGCCACGGGCCTTTTGGTGCCATGGAGACCTGAAGACTAAATAAAGCTGTAGGACCCACCCTGTGTAACGCTCGGGTCCAGCTCCAAGAAACCTGGCTTCTTTTTATGGCATCTTTAGATCAGCAGTTTCCTGCTGATGTTAGCACTGCAATTTCTGTGTGTTTGTGTGTGTGTGTAAGTGTGTAAAACAACAGAGCTTGGCAGAGCCATGCCAGCTAGGAAGGGACTGGGTTTCATACTGAAGTTTTTCTTTCTCTCTTTTTCCCTTTTTCTTTTGAAATAACCCCATTTGGGCCTCCAATAAAAAAACCAAACCATCTGGTACCGAGTATTTGGCTGCTGGAAATCAGCTCCTCATTACTGAAAAGCACAGAAGCGATGCAGGGATTCCTGGTATAGATCAATAACACTTTAAGATCACACTCATTCATCATCCCTGTCCCTCCTGGCCTTTGAATATATGGACTGAGGACATCAAGGGAGCTGCGATGCTCTGTGCCAGCACGGGAGGTAAATCGTGAAGGTTAGTAAAGAAGCAATTGAATCCGTAAAGAGTCCTTGAAGCCTGATTTATTGACACTCTCATGTGAGATCTCAGCAGGGTGAGGTGCTGCCATGAAGAGACAAGTCAGCAAATCACAGTAACACGGTGGGCATTTGATGCGTGGGGAGGACCCTTCAGCGGGGCCACCCCGAGCCCTGGATGGGGACCCCCAGCACGGCTCAGGGCTGCTCCCCTTCCCCGGGGCCAGCAGCAAGGCCAAGCCTCTGCCCGCCCAGCTTGCTAGCTCTGCATGAAGAGGTGGAAGTTGGTCCTGGTGAACTCCTGATGGATGCTGTCAAGTAATTTGTCTGAGTCCTGGGGGACGTCCGAGAGGACCTGCTGCCCTGGGATGAAGCTCTGCTCCGGGGTGTAGGTGAACGTGAACGAGCTGGAGTAGATGAGGCCATCGTCCCTGATCAGCAGGAGCGGGACCGTGATGGGGTATCGCAGCCACCTCCAGTCACTGCCGAAGGCAGAGACGTCAGGGACGACGCACGTGAGGGACTTGGGGCTCCTGGGAACAGCGCAGGAGAGGAAAACATGCATGAACCCAGGAGGGTCCAGCGCAGGAGCAGCCGGCAGCGAGTGCCGGCATGTCTCCTCCAGCCTGGAGCTCGGCGTGAAGCCTCCGGCCAGTTTCTCCTCTCCTCCCCGGTGTTTCGTTCCTCTCTGCCAGGGTTGCTTGCTTGTTTGCAGCCCCCAAGGTCCCCACGTCCCTTGCCTACTGCTACCCCCAGACTACATCCAGAGCCAGCAGGCACCAGCCAGACTCATCCCTGCCTCTGCTTGCAATGCTCATGCTCGGTCCCACAGAACGGGCAGTGCAAGTGCCCCCGTCCCCGAGGTCAGCAGCCACGTCCCTCCCAGAGCTGCGCAGCGCTGCCCAAACCCGGCTGCCGTTCCCTGCCTGCGCCCTGGCACCCTCGGCCATGTTACCTGTACATCGTCTCTGCTTCCACATCTCCGAACCAGACCTTGAGGTGTGGGTGGAAATACTCCCCCTGCACCTCCAGCATGGCCACGTCCCCGCCGCCCGTGAGCTGTGATGGGCAGAGAGCATGGCAGTGTGTTACACGGCGGAATGAGCCAGACTCCTTCTCCCACAGCATGCTCTGCCCGTGTGTCCCGTCTCCGCCGCAGCAGTCCAGATCCAGGCGTTCCCGCAGCACCCCAAAACCGGGAGATGCTGAGTGCGGGTGCAAGGACTCAGCAGCAGGAGCCACGACGGAGGCAGGCGATGGAGAGGCTGGGGTGGCCGGCGACCGGCACTGTGCCTACCTGCAGGGCAGTGATGAGTGGCACGGGGCTGACGGGCTCGCGGATGCAGGCCAGGCTCTCGCTGAAGGTGTACTCCACCGTCTCGGTGCCGATGATGGTCCAGCAGGAGCCGTCGTTCAGCAGCTCCCGGTTTGCTTCCTTCGGGCAGGGAGATGCCTGCGGAGAGCGTCACAGCTCCAAACATGCCGCAGCAGGGACGGCAGGGGACCGGGGCCAGGACGCCTGGCTTCTGCCCCCAGTATCTCAGTTCCAGCAAGCGACTCAGCACCTCTGCTTCACTCGCTGGGAAACGGGGATCATGACACCTTTGCAAAGACCTCGGTGACGATGTCCCCACCGAAGCAGGCAAGCTGGAGGCAGATGGCTTTGCAGCGATTCTGACCTTAATTTTGATGAAACCCCCCTTTGCTGGAAGACCCCTCCCAGTGACATGTTCCCCAGACACTGGCAACACAGAGGACCTTGGAGAGAGGACAGGGAGGACCCCAGGAGTCCTCACTCCTCCTCGCACTGCTGTACCTGGAACTGGATCACTTTCTCCGTGGAGAGACACAGGTACATGCTGTCGCTGCCCTGGAACTGGAAGGCGCATTTATGGAGCTGGGAGATGGGCTCGTCCACGTCCAGCATGGCATACTGCTTCATCACCTTCCGGATGATCTGCGGGGCGGCAGCATCATCCCAGGGATGGTACCCATCGCTCAGAGGCACAGAGCAGCCAGCTCCGCGTGCCCGACACCCGCAGGGATGGAGGCTTACCAGGGGAGGCAGGGTGACGCCGGTGGCCGTGCAGACAAGCTGGACCACGGAGCCGTAGCGGATATACCCTTCCCGCAGGGGGAACTCGCTCCAGGTGCAGCGTTCGTCGGCTTGCCGGGAAGGAGACAGGCAGAGTCACTGCCCTGAGCAGCCGGGGAGCAGGTCAACCTGCGCCGCCTTGCTACCTGCAGGGCTGGCCGTGCTCCCGGTGCTTTCTTACTGCTTTCTCTGCTCTGCAGGTGCTCGCTGCTTGGAGAGACCACTGCTCCCTGGGAGCCCAGCGCAGGAGCGCAGGACTGGGATGTGGTACCTTGCAGGGACACTGCCGGAGGCAGCGTGGGCGGGGATGCTCTGGGCTCTGGCCTCTTCCAGGCAAGTTACTTGCTTGGATTCATGAGCCTCCAGACCAGTACAGCTCTTGCTGCCCCGTTTGCAGCCCGTGTGCTCTCAGGGCATGATGCCAACCCTCAAAGCCAGTGGGAAGCAGCCATTGGCTCCAGAGATACACCCGGAACACGAGGCAGAGCTGAGATCCAAGCCGGGTTCCCACATCCCCAGGCTAATTCCCCCCCCTTTCGTCCCCAAGAACTGGCTTTGCAGGAGGGGAGAGCCGGGGATGGAGGCAGCCAGCCCTCATGGCCGGCGTCAGTGGCCCTGCGAGGCTCCTTACCCAGGTGGAGGGTGAAGGCTGCCCACTGCCTGGCGCTGGCGATGAAGGCTCCCCCCTCGACAGAGAGGTAGCGGGTGCTGACGGTCTGGGAGCGCAGGCGGTTGAAGAGGGAGACTTTGGAGCCCGAGGAGATGCAGACTGTTGGGAGAGGTGGTTGTGCTAGTGCTTGCCATGTCCACGTGTGGCTTGAGCTATGGCTTTTGTCAAGCCAAGGGAGGACAAGTCCCGGGTACTGGTGTAACCAGCCCAGCAGGAATCAGCTCCCCCTCGGCTGTCTTCCTCTGTATGTGAGCACCAGCCCAGCTGGGCTTTTCAAAGGTGAAGCCCACGGAGCGGGGAGCACGTTGGCATCAGCACATTACACATTGTGGTGGGCGAACCCTTCAGAAAAGACACATCAATACGCCCAGATACATTCCCCCTCTTTTGGGGATGCCCGTGGGCTTTAGGTCCAGCCTGGACCACTCCGGAGCCAAGCTGTGAGCTCTCAGAGAGCATCCCACCCTGGGCTCGCGCCCGCTTTCCTCCCCGCAGAGCCATCCCCGTACGCACGGTCCGTGTTCTTCAGCGACTGCTTCTTCTGCGAGGGCTTGGAGATGACCTTGATCAGCTTGCTGTGGAAGGTGCCGATCTCCTGCCCGTTGCTGAAGAAGAGCTTCAGGACCAGGCGGAAATGCTTGCGCTTGTCCGCGTCCGAGATGTACAGCGCCTTGGCGCAGCCGAAGCCCTGCCAAGGGCAGAGAGGGGCTGCCGGCACCTCCAGCCCAGCCCCGCCAGCCTTTCTCGCCCTCCTCACCCTCCTCACCACCCCGCAAGGACATAATAGCACCCTTTCAAAGAGCCCCAGGTTCATTTAAAGGGGGAAACGACTGGAGATGTTATTACAGGTGGAATGAAGAGCTGGAGATCGGCAGAGGCTTTATTTACACTGGGGGCAGAGAATTCCTCATGGAAATGACTGTTCACATGTGATTTATCCCACATAACATGAGAAATCGCCCTGGGTTTACAGTTTCCCTGCCGTCCTGGCCGATATGCCGTGCCTTAGCAGCAACTCAAGCTGCTGCAAACAAAGGCTCTTTTTGTAAAGTTTCTGGCCCGACTCACACCCTGCGCTCTTCGGGGACCCCAGATAATGCTTTTTCTTCTTTCTTTCCCTATCAAAAGATGCCAGAGCTCTGCTGAAGCTCTTGAACTTGGGGATCGACTGGGGTTTTCTTTAGCTGTTTATCTGCAAATGAAAGACCAGGCTTTCATTTTGTGAGAAGCGGCAGTGCTGCTCATCGGGAGAATGTACCGGGGCCGAGGGAGATCTGCAAATTTTTCCAGCTTGCCTGTGACGGGGCTGCGGCCCTGAAAAGATGGTGCCGAAGAAAGATGGGGCTCTTTGCAAGGCAGGGGAGCCTGCCCGGCTGCTCGGGCTGCCACCCGTGCCACAACAGGGGTGGCAGAGCAGGAGCGGGGAGCGATGGCTAGGAAGGAAGGACCACGACATCCCGAGGAAGGGGATGATGTGACATCCCAGGGCGTGGGGTGACACCAGGGACAGCCCAGCCCGTGCATGAACAGGGTCCCCATGGGGTGCCGCTGCACGGTCCCGGGCAGCATCAGGCTTTACCTTTGCATCTGGCTGCTCCTCAAAGCTGAGCTTCTGGGTCTCCATCAGGCTGCTGCCCATGCTGTCCAGCCCCATGTACCCGCACACCTGAAAACCCTCCTCTCCCAGGTCCCTGGCTGGAAGAGACAGGGAGAAGCACCCTCCAGCCCCCGCGCAGGCACAGGCGTGGGCTCGGCTCCTCCTGGCGCGGTGGGTTGGCCCGGGCTCCAGCCCTCCCCAGGTCTGGACCGCAGAGGGCTCAGCCTCGAGGGGGAAAGAGGAGTTTGGGGGCAAAGAAAAAATAAACGGGGTCGCTCTCCCCTTTGTGGAGGCGGAGGGCAGCTCTCCGTGGCACGGGAAGGGAGGGAGGAGAGGTGCAGGGCTGCCGCCCAGTGCTTACCTTTTATCTGCTCCTGTTTTAACTTCCATCCCGGCCCACTCAGGTAAACGCAAGGTGGAGGGCAGAAAAACCTGCAGAGGCAAATGGACAGTTTCTTACTGCGCTTCAGCATCCAGAAAAGGTGCTCGGGGGTGACGGGACGGCTGGGCTGAGACTGGAGACCTTCACTCGGGGCTCGCTGGCGCCGGGAACAACCCCGCACCCTGGGAGGTACGTGGTGCTGCAGCGAGGGGCTGGGGAGCCCGCGGCTGGGGGCACGGCAGGGCTGGCCGGAGGAATCGCGCTCCGCTGCAGCAGCTGTCTCAGCCTCTCTGCCTGCAATGGCTGCCTCCAGCTGCAGCCACATCTGGTGGCTGCCACATCTATCGGTGCTGCTGGTGGCCACGAGCCCATCGGCCATGGGACGGCCCCAGGAGGGGAGGACGGGGCGCCTCGGCCCCCTCCTGCGCAGAGCCAAGGGGGGATCGGGCCCCCTGCCTCTGCCCGCCTGCCATGTGGGCGTTTCGGCAGGTCGGGAACAGAGTTTGCATTCACGGCCAGATTTGGAGCCCAACGCAAATAAATCTATAGCCAGGGTTTTGGAAACCTATTTTCCTGTGTTTTATTTGGGTTTCCACTGTCTTTGCGCTTGTGTGAATGGTGCAAATTCATCCTCTATTGATACTGGGTAAAGCGCTAGCAGAGAAAACACTGATGCAGAGGGGTGGGTATTTCAGAGCCCTAAAGTCCTGGGTATGGGTTTATTTAAACAAGTCATCCACAGCACGGGCCCCTGACTCCCACCATGAAGGAAAATGGCACCAGCACCTTTAAACTTTAAGCTGGGAGCTCTGTGCTGGTTTTCTCTCCTTCTCCAGACCTGGCACCTGATTTTCACGCTCATCCCTTGCACAGGGTCCGGAGCAGGGGGAGAAGGCTGTTCTGAAAGCTCAGTGATACACGGGGGCTTCCCTCCTGGCTGGGAGACCCCATCCCGAAATAAAACCTTTACCTGTGGACCAGCAGCCCCTGGCAGGAGGCTGGATGTGATGAGGACTTTGTAGGCACAGCCAGCCCAGCTTAGAGCTGTCTCCTGGGCTCTGGTGCAGTTATGCCTTCGAGGTAGAGCTCGTCGCCTCATAGCTACTCCACACCCGGTAATAACAGAGGATTATTTATATCACCAGGATTAATGGAGGATTAATTATATTACACTGCCACAGTCTGACGTCACTGGCCAGGAGTAGCAATTTTGGAGATTCAAGCCAGAACCTCAAGGTGTTTTTGCAGTGCAGAAAAGATTTTCAAAAATAGCAGCTTTTTGGAGACCGTGGGCATTGATGGAAACTCCCCAGTCCCTGCTGTGGCCGTTCAGATTTTAAGACAAGATTTCCAGAGCACTTAAAACACTAACCTTTCCTCTTCTTCTTCTTGAATAATTTATTTCCTTCTTTTCCTTCATCTTTCTGATCTCCGTTATGTCACGGGAGGAACCTAACCATTGGGAATGTCTAACTGGGATGGATGCAGGTGGGGGGTTAATATCCTTAGTTCAAGACTAAACAGTAGTTTTAGATGCAAAGAGGTCATGAATGGATGGAGAGGGGATATGTCAAATCATTTGCTTCACCAGCTTAAATCAGAGAAATCTAGCAAAGTTGAAATTGAGCTTTAGGTAGCTGGGTTTGGGAGTGGCTATCAGAGAAGCTGGGGCCATTTCCTACCTTTTTTCATTGCCGTATGACTTCTGTGCGACTTTGGCGTGCAGTATCAGCACTGTCTGGTCTGCCGGCAGCTGCAGGTACCTCCGCACGCCGTCTCGAAGCAGGCTGGTTTCGTACGGGTTGGATCTAGAAGACAGCAGTCCCCCGGCACTGTAACACCAGAACCAGGCTCCTCGCCTTGCCCTACCAGCCCTACGCCGAGCAGGGAGCCTGGAGCACCCTCCGTGTCCAGCCTGACGGGTGGGGAAGGCGGAGAGGCTTTCCCATCGGAAAGCACTGGAGCTCAGAGAGCACCTCAGCTGCTGTAAGACCAGGGCTGGCACTGAAAAATATAAAGTTTGGATAACTGAATAACTGCTTCATCAGTTTTCAATCCAACACAGACAGGGCACTATGTTTATAGCTCTGAAACGCACCCTTCTGAGACTTCCAGTCCCACGCAACGGTGGCAGTGCCCTAACTGATTACCGATTTGTTTTTCCACCTGATGCGCTTGTTGCTGTATGGCTTTTTGGTGAGTTGGGAAACGATGCTGCCGAGCCGTGAGTGCAGCTGGGGAGCTGTCACGCAAGGAGGAGCTGCTCGTTGGCTTCTGCAAGGGCTGTTGGGTAAGAATAGCTGCATTTTTCTCTGAGATCTAAGAAGTGGGTGGTTTTACTGATTCTTTCTGCTCTATTAACTAGAAGGAGTTCCCATGCACCCGGCACTTAACTCTGCTAACTTAGTAGGTTGGGTGTTAACGGGCTGGAGAGACATGAGGTGGGTCCAAGGCCGAGGTGCCCAGCTCTGCCACCTGGGACACGTGTGCAAGAACTGGGGGATGAGGGGGAGAGTTACGGGTGTCTACTAGGGAGGCCTTTTGTGGCGTTGACTTGCTCTCAGAGGAGGCGAGACTGCCCATCTGAAGAACATCAGCTCCTGCCCTACTGACCGCCCTTTGGCTGGATAAGAGGAAACCAGAGGAGAGGGTGCTGCCGGGGCAGGAGCCCCTTGTTGACACATCTGCCCATGTTTGGGATGTGGCAGCTGGGCACACTCAGGAGAAATTGCTCCTACCAAGGGGACCCAGCCTGGCTGGTTATGAAAAGCTCTTGACTTAAGCCTGAGCTTACTTCTTCCATGCGCTGAGCTCCCTTGACTAGCTCCAAAGGGTTGTTTGTGCCTGCTGGTATTTGGACAATGGCTCTGTGTTTCTGCTCTGCGTGCCCAGGGGATGTTTTTGGACCCACTTGGATGAGCATCAGACCCAAACCAGATCCAGCGCCCTCAGGAGAGAGAAAGCTGTATGGAAACTGGCTTCAGGCTCTGGCTCTTGACCCTCCCAAGGCTGCTGGGGGTCACCCATGATCTCTCCACACAGCGATGGCCTCGGATCAGAGACAGAGAGAAACAGCAGTGGCCAGAGAAGGCTGGGAAGCCCCAGCCACAGCTGCAAACACAGTGCTGAGCCACTGGGAGAAAGCGGCCGGGGACTGCGGGCAGCGCCGGGGTATCGCTCGGAGGAGAAGCGGTGAGGATGGGGGGCATCAGCCATGGCCACGCAGGGAAAATCTCGCAAGAGGTGGAGCATTCCCATTAAAAACTGTCTCTCTTCCTCTTAAATGGGCTAGAAATGGAGAATAATTGAGGGCATAAATGATCAGATGTGTGAAGAGAGGTAAATCTGGTCCTGCCAAGCACCCCAAGGCAGGCTATGGTGAGCTCTTGCTGGGCTCAGAGGCCAGAGCAAGCTCCCAGGGAGAGAAGCAGCAATCACCGCCATCCCAAGCAGCCTTTTAGAAGAGTTCATCAGCCAGTTTTGCTCTTCCCAGTGCAACATGTGTACTTTAAAGAGGCTGTGCCCTTTACAGCTTCTAGGACCCACATTACAATCAGCCTTAAACTTCTATCCCTTCACTTCCAGCTTTCCCACGTTGTGGATGGAGCCGATGCTCTCCTGTTTGTGCGTGGAAGACAAACACGTCTCCCATACAAGCAAATGTTTACCCAGCGGCTCCTCTGGGTAGTCCCATGGGGACCTGATGCTTTGCACTTCACAGATTTTCCCATCACTGCTGTGTTCACTTATTAGATGAGCAAATAATCTCCTGCCCTTCTCAATTCTTTATCCTAGATGTGTTAGCCGGATCACCAGCAAGCATAAATCAACAGAGCTCTGCCAAAAGCAGATTTACAGCCGGTGCCAGTGTCACCCACAGCATTAGCTGCTGCTCTCTGTCTGAGAAATGAATGTTTTATGGCCATGGCAGGCCTGTTCCTGACTGCAGAGCACGGCTTGCAGAGCACGCGCTGCAACCGAGCTCCTCTCCCCGCGGCAGCCCCAGCACTGCTGCCAGCACACGGCTCGGGGCTCAGCCACGGCTCGCTCCGGCCGGCACTCATGGCAAGCCAGCCGTAGCTCCTTTGCCAGACAGACCCTCGGATCACCCTTAATGGCTCCCGTGCCGAGGCTGGATCGGTTCCCTCCGACTCTCCATCGCGGGGCTGGGAGACTCCTGCTCCCGTATGCTGAAGTTGAGCTTTACCAACCAGTATCCCACCAGTGCCCTCTCTAGGATGAGTTACTTAGAAAGGCTGGAGTGAAGCTTTTCAGCAAGACTATCTCCTGACTGGTTTATATCTTTGCACAGCCAAAGAGATCCCGTAAGAAAGTTATTTAACCTTTTTCCATAATGGCAATCTGCAGCTGTCTCACTCCTTTGCTGCCAAGCAGTAGTGTGATTTCAGCTTTGATCCGCCTTTGCTACTTTTCCCTTCATCTGAAAGCACCATTTGGGAATGTCTCTGCAAAAGTCTTGTTTTTCACAGAACTAGTGATTGTGATCAGGATAAATATGGAAAAGGCTGTCCATTGGCCTGACCTTGGCAATTCTTTTACACTAATACAACATGGTGAAAAATGAGTACTAAACCTTGCTGGCTCCGTTCAGTAGCATTTTGCCCTCAGTTTGTCAGAGACAAGGGGCACAGAGCAGGGGAGAACCAGGCTGGGTGTGAATTTTCCTGGTGAGTCTCATCGTTCAGTATCCAGTACAGAACGAGGAGCGTAGCTTTGGGTCCTTGCTCATGTCTCAGCTGCAGGGACACATGCTCCATCCCTGTTAGCGTCACCCACCGGCACCGACGCGCTCACCAGTGCCCATCCACATAGCTCATGGTCTGCCTGGGAAGAGCCGATCCCCGTGGAGCTGCTGGGCTGGGCACTGCTGGAGGGAGCCTCTCCCATTAACCCGTCGGCAGAGTAAGGAACAGCCTGCTACCGAGACCAGGCAGCGGCAGGGAGTGTTCAGGAGCAAATTGCCAAAACCTGTGGATTAAGACGTGTGCTGACAGCGTGGCCAGCAGCAATGCCTGCTCCGCAGAGCCTCCCACGGCACCCGCTCGGGGCAGGGCCAGGCTTGTGCAGGTATCACTGCTCCCTGCCATCCGTACATAATACCAGAGGCATGTGGGTTACTGCCCGGAGCTTATTCAAGGGCCTTCTGGAATAATTATCCACATGCTATTTACTGCTTAAAGTGGGAACGTGCATGCCAAAGGCGGGTAAACAGACTGCAGGTCTTCAGATTTGATGTCTGGCTGGAGGAATGACTACTAAGAAACTTGTCTTTCTTTTCTTTGTCCGTTCTCTGCAGCCATTGCCTTCCAAATTTTGGGGCTAAATTGTTTCAGTGATGTATTTCTGAACAGTGCTCGCCATTCTGCCCACCGAGGCGACCACCCAGCATCCATCATCTGGTTTAAATTTGCCTTCAGAGAGTGAAAGGGCTATTGCTAAAGCAGCTCAATATACCCACTTGGCTCCTTCTGGCACCTACAGCCTCCTCAGGGTTACAGGGAATTATTCACTCCTTCTGACATTTATTATATTAAATTATTAAAATGCTTTGATTGTAGTGCAGTGTTAGTTCAGTGTCATGTTAGCAGCACCGCACGGGCTGGGCTCTTAGAGCTCAGGCTAAAAGCCTCCTTTTCAGAGCCTGAGGTCTCAGCTGGGACTCGACCGCTCTCGCACACAGTCAGGCATTATGTGGAAGCAGGGGGGGAGCAAGGGGGGAGCCAGCACCTTTCTCCTACGCTGATTTTTGTAAGCCTTTCCCCCTCCCTGCTCAGCCTGGCATCGCTTACCGCCGAGGCTTTTCCCTTGCTTTAGGTCAGGATGTGCCTCAGGAGAGGGTGCGGGCACGCTTTGAGGTGCATCTCTGGGTGTTGGAGGTGGGAGAGACCCAGGGCACCCGTGGGTATTTGCAAGCCCTGCCCGTGTTTGCAGTGCCCTCTTCCATGGGAAACGAAGCAGCAAAGGAGGAGCACCCTGTGTGCTTTCACAGGAGACACACAGCTGGGCCATCGCGTGAAGGGCTGTTTTATGTGGGCATGCGGGGAACCCAGGCAGGCGCTGAGAGGCTTTGGTAGGGTTGGACCCTGCAGTCACATCGCTGATTTTAGGAGAGCTGATGTTTAACACCACAGCTGAAAATTAGCCCTCGCCTTCCCATCAGCGAGTGTGGGGGGCCTCAATGAGCGCTTTGTCCTGCCTTCAGCTGGGAAATGCATTTTCTCCTTCCTCGGTCCCGGTGGGTCGGGCAGGGCTGCGCATTGCCGGCTACCTCCTGCCGCGGAGCACTGCAGCTCGGGGGTCCTGCCTTCCCGCTCGGGCTGCCGCCCTGGGTGACCGCCCTGCCGCAGGCACGGCTCCCGCCTCTGTCACAAACAGGGGACAACCCAACCAAGGGGCCTTTTCAGCTCAGCCTTCCCCTGCCACTGGGTTGCATGTCCCCGCTGAGACAGCCATGCTCACGGTGTGGGATGTATCCTGGTCCCCACATCACCTTCTGCTCTGCGAGGGCAGATCAGGCCGGGAAGTCCCACAACACCCCGTGCGTGCACCCTTGGGTGACCGCAGCAGAAAAAGCACTTTACGGGCACTGGGAGAAGCAAACCACCTTCTGCACTGCTGCCTTCCAGTGCACTGATGTTCACCAGCTCAGTCTGCAGAGGAAAGGATCCGATTTTTTTGGTCCCCTGGGAATGAAAGTACCCAACTTAGGAGATCAAAATACGATCCCGGCAGGTGTTGTTTAGAAACTGGGTCTTCAAATCAGCTCTTTATACAAGAACTTTAACTCATGGTAACAGTGTCCTCAAGTGCAGGTAACACTGAATTCAAGTGCAGAGATTTAATTTGCTGCTTTTCCCCCACAAAGGAGCTGCCGTTTGCCTTGCTCAGGAGATGGCTGCCCTGCAGCTTGCTGGGGACTCACTGCCACAGAAGGCAATTGTTCTCTCCTGGGCTTGGGGAAACCAAGCGTCCTAATAAAAAATATCCATTTTAGAGGTCTGGGTTATATTTTGTACAGAGCAGGGGAGAAAATGCCTGCAGTGCTCTTGGGTATGGAGTCAATGCAATGTTTATGCAAAAGGAAAAGCCATTAGAAATCACAGAAATGAGAAGCCTGCAGTTTCTGGCTTCCCTCATTTTTCAATACCTCCTTTAATCCAGACCAACCCAACCCACAAGCCCTTGTATATGCATGGGTATTTATAAATCCTATATTTTCCTCACTGCACACACAAGTGAAATTCAGCCTTTTCTGGGCTTGGGGGATTTATCGACCACACCAATGGCAAACACTGGCCGAGAACAGGAAGCACGAAAACCCTGCGGCGGTGGGCTCTGCGGGGGACCGGGGGCCAGCCGGGGTGCTCACCCCGGGCATGTTCCCAGCTGCCCTGCGCCTGCCCTGGCAGCACCAACACCCTCAAAATGCCCAAGTTTGATACTGCAGTACTGACTTGTTTGCTAGAAAATCCAGATAATGTGGGTGATTTACTGTAGTCTCCTTTCTCTGTTCCTCATGACGTTACTGCACGGAGGAAGGAAAGTGCTGTTAAAGCACTAAAATACAGTCCTAAACTAAAGCACTAAGCAATAAACTAAGCACTAAACCTAGTGGTGGTTCCTACCACCACCAGACTGATGTAAGTGCTGAGAAGAGGTGGAGGGCTGGGAAGATCTATTCCAGGGTGTCTAAGAAGCCTCTGCTGATGCTCTCCATTGCTACAGTCGGGCACATCCGTTGACCTTCTTGCTGGAAGCTCAGCTGGAGGCTCTACAGCCCTCAGAGCTCTGGTCTGCAGCCCCCTGGTCCAAACCCACCTCCCCTCGCTGCAGCCGCTGCCTGCAGGGGCTCCTAAACTCCCAGGGTGCAGCAGCTCAAATGGACGGGAAGCTTGGACTCTCCTTCTTCCAGGACCTTCCGAGTTTACGGGGCTCCCGAGCGCACTCCCACAGCGGGGGAAGGTGAAAGAAAGAAAAAAAAGGAAAAAAAGAAAAAGAGGGAAAAAAAGAAAAAAAAAAAAAAAAGGAGGCCTCTCCCTGGCCGGGAAGTTCCCCGCAGGCCAGGGCTGTGGATAATCCCGCCGATGCCGCCGCACACCTCCGGCCACCGCCGTTTCCACCTGCGTGCGGCTCCCGCTTGCCCGTGGGCACCTGCACGGACACGACCCGCGGGGCAGGGGGTGGTGGGACCCCCCGCATCCCCCTCCCAGCGCTGCCCCGGGGCCGGGCCGGGGCGCGGCGACCGTGCCCGCCCCCCCCCCCCCCGCCCCCGCTCCCCCGCCCCGTTAAATGCCGCGCGGGGCCCCGCCGCCTCCCAGCGCTGCTGCCGCCGCGCACCGAACCGCGCTCCGCTCCGCGCCGCCCCGCGCAGCTCCGCGCCCGCCGTACCTGGCCCAGTAGCGCAGCGGGGAGCGGCTCCGCGGCCGGTACGGGTGAGTGAGGGGCTCCGCGGGCGCCGCCGCCCCTGCGGGAAGGGAAGGGAGAGGAGGAGGGTGAGGGTGGCCCCGGCCCCGGCCCCGGCCCCGGCGCGGCGGGGCTGAGCCGCGATGCTGTGCGCAGCGCCCAGCGCTGCCGCGGGGGTTGGCAGCCTCCGGGGGGGCTTTTCCTTGGGTGGGGGGGGACTGGCAGCGAGGGGAGCAGCCATCCTGGGCATGACGAGCAGAAAGCAAAGCCGGGCGAGGGGGAGAGCAGAGCCTTTGACATGGGTTTTATTCCCAAAAGCCGGGGGCTGGAGCCCGCCCGAAGCCCCCCGGCTGTACGGTCTGGCCCCCTGCAGCGGTGCCAGCGGTTGCCCTCCCGAGCGCGCTGGGCTGGGGGGCACGTTTTGGTGGGGCAGCGGGGGGCCATGGTACCCCGCTGTCTCTCGGGGCCTGTGCGGAGGAGGTAAGCTCTTCTCCGCCGTCGGGATGGGGCAGTTTGCAGTCTGCCTGCTCTGCTCGCCTTTTGCCTAGCTTTCGGGCAGGTTTCTGCTGATACGGTCGAGGATCTCTTTTAGCAGAGAATAATAAGGTCTGGTACACCTAGGCAAGGCGTACTGAGCAATAGGAGATCGAGATCCTGCAAAAAGATAAGCTTAAAAGTGTGCCCTAAGTTAGTTATGCACTGTTTCTGCACGACTGGAAAATTGGGTCTGTGCATACTCATAAATATGTTTGCACAAGCAATCACCCACCTTTGGCTTATAATTCCAACCATTTCACAGGGGAAAATTAGCTTTGGGCGCTTTTGGTCCAAGCAATTACATGGGAAAACATGTTTGGAAAATCAGATTATTCTGCACTCATCGTATTTGTGCTAACACGCAGCAGTCCGAGATAAGTGGAGCCGAGCAGATGCACGATGTGGTGGTATGTGCTCCACTGGGGTTTTCCCCCTCGTTCTACGAGGACAGCCTTTGCTGCGGTGCAGAGAGCTGCCGAATCCCTCCGGGAGGCAGGGCTGCAGAGCGGGAACGGGTGTCGGTGAGGAGGCTGGCAGGGAAATGGGACAGTCCCGCTTCGAAGGAAGCCACCACGTGTGTGCAGTGGGACTGGGGGGGAAGAGGGCTCCAAGAGAGGAGCCTGCTCAGAGCCCCGACTCTGAGACGAGGCACACAACTTTACCTCTTCCGCTTAAACCCATAGGATTTTTGCTTCAGTCAAGCCCAGTTTATTTATAAAGTTACTATGAAGTCCTCCCACTGTAGCATCTCTTGATAGTAAAGATTTTTTTTTTTTCTTTTTCCAAGAACAGGAGCAATTAATCACAGGCAGTGAGTGTGAGGTTCTCAGTAACAAGTAGAAACTGCATTTCACAAGCACATTCTTGTGATCTCTTCAGGGATTCATTAGATTGGCATGTGGTGTCGGCAAAAAGTGTGTGTGGGAAATCTGCTCTCGGATCTCAGCCCTGATATTTGCCACCGGGATACGGATAAATTTGGCCTCATCCGAAATACAAATTCCCATCTGGAAGGCATGCAAGAGATCTTGGTGCTTGTAGTAAAACGACACTTTCCATCGAAGCAGGCAGCGTATTGCTGCATCCAACTGGAAAAAGTTGTTGTTGATTTTTGTGGAAGTTGTAACATTCTTTTTTCTTGGAGAATTAAAGAAATTTTATGTGATTAGTACAAGATGGGCTTGGGAGCTGCCCTTATTGGTGATGGTAGCAAACAGAAAAGACGAAGCCAACAAGGCAGCCCGTTGTAGGCAGTCTGCGGTCACAGAAGATGTTTGTGCTCCGATTGCTCATAACATAGCATTTCCCTTGAGGTTGGCATTAGGGGTTAAAGGTTTTCAAGAGAAGCCTTTGTTTAAACATCTTTAAAGTTTCCAATAGGGGCCCCTTTGTTCGCTTTCCGAGCAGCGTGCCTGCCTTGTTAAAAACTCAGTGCTCATAAAATGCCATTTACAAATGCTTGATGAATAGGGCTGGAACATGGAGGGGGAGATAAGTAGTGTTTGTATCTACACGCACATGTGAGTTACAGGCAAGCCCTACTGTAAGTGAATAAATGGGACCTAGAAGAAACACAGCAAAAAAAAGATCGAGTGGTGCTTGTAAAGAAACTTGTAAAAATCAGCTACTCCCCCAGAACCAGTCAGTCCCTTTTGTGCCAGATGTCACACGTGTCTCCTCCAGCCGTGCCAAGAGGCTGAGCGGCTCCTGCCACTTGTCATTACCTCTCAGTAATCGTGTTTTCTCCACTTTGGGTCCAAACAGTAGCAAATTGATCACTTGGGCTCCGTTGGCTGGAAGGGAGCTCGTGCAGCTGCCATAAGGGCTCCATTGAGCAGCCGGGCGCAGGGACCCGGACTTTGCGCTTTCTGTTACCTGCTGTGGGCTGGCAAGAGCCGCCCCTCTGGAGGTACTTGCAGCACAGATGTACCTTTAGGTATCAAGTAACATTTTTAGCACTTAGAAGGCTTTGGTTCCCTCTTCCTTCCTGGCTAAATGTAAAGGGTTTAAAACCAGCTCTGTTACAGCAGGGGAGGGTATAGGCGTGTGCTCAGGAGACTCCAGGGACTGGTGCACAGCTCTGGCAGTGTTTCCACGCAGGATGCTGTTGGGCTGCCGTGCCTGATCCTGTGTCTGAAACTTTTCTGGTTCTTAGGCAGCTTGTCCTTCCTGGTGTTTTTTACTGGAGGCCGGATTCGTTTTCCCTAGCAACTTTCCACCTTTGCCTGTGTCTCTTTGTCCGCAAACTTCTGATCTCTCGCCTTGCAAGCCCTTGGTTGCACACATGAATCCATCACTAACCCGGTCCCTCTGGTGCCCATCAGGGAAATCTATAGGGATCAGCTGTGGTCCCTTGCAGAGAGGTGGCAGTGACTTGGTTTCTCTCCAGACTTCAGCCTTCCCGTCTCTGGGCTCTGTCACGCTGCTTTGCTGGTTGATTGCCATCAGTAAGTTCGGGAGTCTTTGAGTTGTAGTCTGCGGACCCATAGGAGACCATGGTCTACGGCAGGAATCAATAGGAGCAGATCTGTTGACAGCGGAGGTAACACACTATACAAGAGTCTGTGTCTTGGCTGGAGAATTAGCAGGGTCCGCAAGCTGAAAAAGATGGAAAAACCCTGCCTTTGGGTATTCACAGCTCCTACACTTGCAGCTGAACTTGGATGGCTTCCCCAAAGTGTCACGTTAGCATCCCCCTCGTTCTTTTTCTCTTTTCACAGCATCTTGCTTTGGCTTTAACAGTACCAGGTAGGATGAGAGTGACACAAAACATTTCAGTCTGCACCCAAATGCCAGGCAGGAATCTCACTATCACTCCTCCGTTTCGCTCTCCCCGTCATCTGCTGAACCTCTTGAGTCAAGTTGTTGAGGCAGATGACGGGCTGAGAGCAGCTGCCCCGTGCCCAGGTTCCCTAAAGCACATCTGGACATTCCCTTGACTGTCTGAAGTGCCCTTGTTTCACCCTGGCTGGGTCTGTGCCCTCATCCCGGGATGCAGGTGGGAGAGCCAGCCCGGGTCCTGGCTCTGCCACAGGCTTCCCACAGTCTTGAGCAAGTGGCTTTGCCGCTCCTGGTCTCTGGTTCCTCATGCCATGCTGTAGGACTCTCCTTGGAGAGCCTCATGAGGCCTGAAAGCCTCAGTGAAGCAACCTCAGACTGTTCCCTGATCTGTCCTGGAAGCAAAGACCTCATAGGCACCTTTGGCAAGAACTCGATAAATGCAAGAGAATTAGATGATTTCGACTAGTTGCTCACAGGTTGACCAGAAAGGTCTAATCTCACATAGGGGTGAAGCTGAGGTCAAGTGGTCCTCAGCCATGGCCCCAAATGCTGCTTTGAGTCCCTGGGGAGGTCTCACAGGAGGTTTCCATGCAGCATCTGTGTGTGCTGACGACAGGATGATACTGAGGCACAAGGGTCCCCAAGGCACCTGCTCTTCAGTGTGGGCAGAAGTGAGGCCACAGGCCACTGCAGCGCTGGTGGAAGGTCTTCTCTGGTGCATCTCCTATGGGCTGATGGCATCCTGGTCCTGGAACAGCAGTTCTCCTGCTGTCCTGCTGTCAGAGAGACGTGGCAGTTAGGAATTTAGGTGGGAGCAGTTTCCCGTGCGACCTTTGGGGTTCTCCCTGTGAAAAGTATCTAGACAAAGAATTCAACCAGCTTGCTTTTCTGTCTTGAGGAGGGCTGAAAAGTCTCCGTGTGCTTTTCTGCAGCCACCAAACGCTCCTCGCTTTCTGCTATTTCAATTAAACACATAGCAGGATGGGTAGGATAAAGGGGAGAGGCACAAGAATATTCTCCTGGTGTATTTCCTTATGCCAACATATTGAGTCACGTCTCCAGAGTGAGAAATATGATATAAAGATTTAGAAGAGGAGGTCAGGCAATGAATATATGATTGCGGGGCTGAAATAGCAGGCGCTCTCTGTGGTTGTCTGTGCCGTGTAAGCTTGCTGGAGGTCAGCTGGGGATATTGGTCCCAGCAGATTCGGGAGACAGATGTCCTGCTAGTAACTATCAGTCTCATTGCTTAGAGGTGCTGGCTCTGCTGCATCAGGAGCTCAGCTGACAAACTCTGCACCAGCCCAGGAGCTGCTCTGGGCCATTTCTCTTTCCTTTGTGGTTGAACATGCATATTTCTGCGGAAAAAAATGCTCTCTAACACCTTCCTCCCAGAGCAAGAACTTGGGCAATGGATTGCTGCCTCAGCTTCTGGATGGCCCAGACTTCCTTCCCTCCAAAGTTTGAAGTCTCTTGGCCCAGTTCAGCTGTCCTCCAGTGGCCCGTTTGCAGAAGACCATCTGCTTTTTAAGGAGTCAGTAAAGTGGGTCTTTCCCCTGTTGATCACTCTTCATCAAAATCTGAAAGTATTCCAAGATCCTTCCAGTTTTGCTTAAAATACCAGTTAGGAGCAGGGCTGCCTTTGCCTGTCATGCAGCTCAGGGGACAAGTGCAGCCTAAGGTCTTGAATGGGACAGAGAGGAACAGAGAAATGCCACCAGCAGTCCTGAAATAGGAGCCATCTCTTGACATGATTAGTTGAACGAGGGGAATTGGCTGACCACGTTTTCCTCTTGGCTAGATCTTTAACACGCGCTTCGAAAGGCCATGTTTCATGTGCAAGTGAATATGGCATTTATTCTTGCCAGCTGTTGCTGCGGCAGCCCAGGTACAGCGTGTTTCGGTGCAGAGGCTGGCTGGGCAAGAGGCTTTCCTCCTAGCTGAGTTGCAGAGCACTGGGATGTCTTTTAGAGATAGATTGGTGGCAGCGAAGGACCACGTGCTGTCGTAGAGAACATCTGAAAGGGGATGCTCTGTCCATTGCTACACCCAGCATTTCCCTCCCAAGGAGAGTTCAAATGTCATCTCATAGTATAAGCCTGTCGGGACTTGTATGATGTTAAGTCCATGAGCTGTGAGACAAAGACATCTGTCACTCAGCTTGCAGATGGACCTGGACAAGAAACCTGTCTTCCTCCTGCCCTCCCTGTGAATACGCTAATCCTAGTGAGTGCAGGAGTGGGCCCCATAAAACGGGGAATTGGCTTTTTGGGGGAGCCAGGGGAGAGAAAGAGAAGTCCCTTCTGCATCCAGCAAGGTTTTCCTTTTACAGCACTCCTGACGATTTGCTCCTGTTGGGTTTGGAGCCATGATGTGCTGTTTGAGAAATACAGTCTTGTTTTTCAAACAACGTGTCCTTCCAGGTGGCACTTGGCCCAGTAAAGCTGCCATAGCGTTGTAACCGGAGAGTACTGTGATGTCCTGGAAAGAGTCTGCTCTTGTCCTCCCACACGTGTGTTTGGGAAGAACCAAGGACACATCAGTCCTTAAAAAGGGGGGAAAAAAACAATTTTGGGCTGGAAATTCGTGCCATTTCCCTTGTCTTGACATGCTTGTGCTCCCTGACTCTTCCTTACTCTGAAAACCGCATTGCTGTCCTCTCTCGTGGGATTTGCAACTCATCACCCAGCTGCTGTGGAGGATGAACACTGAGATGCTGGAGCTGTGATTGAGTGCAAGGGCAACACCGTCTGTAAAATGGTCCTGAGGGTGGATTCAGTGCTCACGGGCAGCAGAGGCACCGCTGAGAGCTGTACACCTGCAGGCAGGGAGCACCCTGAGGTTGTGAATTCTGTTGGGAGAAACCAACCTTTGGGCAGCCCTCCAGGAGAGGGTGGATCCAGCTCCAGGGCTGTCCCGGGCCTCATCTGTTCACACAGCTTGAGGGTCTTGCAAATATATGGACAACGTGCCAGAGGTCCATCGGGGTTTCCACAGCAAAATCTGACATCAAGAGGTGCCTCCAGGTTGATGTAAGTTGTCTGCATCTCTCCAGGTATCTCTGGTTGCTTCATTCACCCCTGTGCCTGGGGCAAGACACGCTTTGGTCATCCTCTCTTGGTCCCACGTGCACTCTTTGGGCAGCCTTTCTCTTGGGCACAGACCTGAAGGATGACTTGCTGTCCTGCTGAGGAGATGAAAATTTGTCTCCCCATCCTCCAGCCTGAGGTCAGCTCTTGTTGTCTTTCTGCTGTTGTCCTAGCAGGACTCTGGTGTCCTAAGCACAGGGAGTCTGTGTCCAGGCTCCTGAGCCTGTTTTGGGGGTTTTCGACACTTTCATCAAATAACACTGATGTGAGAGTTGAATTATGGCCTGCCAAAACTGCCTGCTTGGATCTCTGCAAAAAAAAGCCCTGCAGAACAAAATAGGGTACACGGAGAGGCAGGCGAGGTGGGTGAGTCTCAGGAGCATCACATTTAGGGCTGCTCTACTGTCGGCCAAGGTTTCCAGCACAGAAATACGTGCTGTTAGCTGGTAGCACATGTGGCATCAGTGCCATGCACCCCTGCAATGCATGCCCAGGCACGCTGTGCCTGCCTCCTCCTGCGCATGGGCACGCTGCATGGGACAGCCCTCCAGCTTTGCTCGTGTTGGGTAACAGCGTGCTCGGTCAGAGGGCCCTGGCTGTGCCCCACTCCTTGCAATGCACGGCGGTCCCTTGTCCTGGCTTCTCGCGGGGTCTGGAGCCAGGGCAGAGCTGCTGCTGCTGCTCCCACAACGTGCCAAAGGTCTGCAGGTGGCTGGAGTCGTGTGGTTTTTGCCATAAACAAAAATCTCAGCTAAAGGCTGATGTGCCCAAATGTATGAAATCTTGCATGTGGTTGTACCTGAGACCTGGCTCATGACTCCATAGCCATGGTCCACAACCTGCGTTCCTCCTTGTGACACTATGGTCGGGGCTTTTCCTGGGCTATGAATGCACTGCCACCTCCTGAGCCTTTCACCCCTTCTTTCTCCATCTGCTTCATCCTCTCTACAATTCAATATCTAAAGCTCCCACCCCTGTAACGAGGAGGGTATGGAGCTGGCTGCATCCCTCACCCTGCTCCCTGCCATACCCTGTCCTTTGGGCTTGCCCAAGGGAGGATGCGCCTAGGTCCGACCTGTGCGGATGAACCAGAAGGGGAATATTCAGAGCATTTCTGTTAACCTGTAGCCAGAAGAGAGCTGCCAAGGAGGCCGCGCTGAAACCCGAAGCGGCTGTTTTTCCCGAGACTCAGCCTTTGGCAGGGAGAACAGACAGACAAGTGGCGGAGCGGGGAGGGATGCAAGCACCCCGGGGAGCAGCACTGCCCGTGGAGGTGCCCAGGGAAAGTGCCCGGGGAAGGCTTGCTGGCTTACCTGTGTGCCTCTGGGGATTCATCTCCATGTCCGCCTTGCCTGAGATCACAGGGAGAGTCAAGAGGAGGCTGGGGTCATTGCTGATCCTTCTGCTCTTACATGTGGCTCTTCCCTTGGTCACCCTCTTTGTGCCATGTACTGAGCATCTCCTTCAGCAGGGACAAGCAATGGCTGCTTTTCCCCTTGCGTTGCTCGGAAGGGTTGGGAGATGGTCCCGGTGTTCCTCTCGGCTCGACCGCCGCGGGGTTCGGCTGAGCCAGCCCAGCCAGCAGCGCTCGCCCCGCCTGGGCTTTTTTCCTTTATAGCTCGGCGTTATCTCAAGGTCTGTGGCGTTGCAGCCGGCGCTGTGTTTGCCTTGCCTTGCAGCACCTGCCTGCCAGCCGGTCGCTTCCCACCCGTCTCCCTCCCACTCCTGGATGGTGACAGGGGGCTTGGGGGGGCATGGGAGCCCTCGGGCTTGGGGGAACCCCCATGGGGCTGCAAGTCAGCCCCAGTGCTGCCAGCCCTGGGGGAGTGAGGACAGCGAGTGGCATGGGAAGTTGCCCGGTGTGGGGTGGTGGGAGAGATACTCGGGGTAATCTGTCCTGTCAGCCTTGCTTCCCTGTCCCCATCAGCCTTGCTGCTGGGGCAGGGCTGGGCCTAATATTGACTCGGGGACCAGGGCACTGTCCCAGCCTGGGTCTCTGCTGCCAGGACCGGCGCTGGATGCATGGCTGAGCCACCGTGCCCTGCCCTGTCCAGGCAGCATCAGCCCCTCCAGCCGCGGGGAGTGCCAAGACTTCATCCAAAGCTGAGATGCTGTTAAAAATAGATCAGTCATGAACTGGTTTTCTCCTCCTTGGTTCCTGGCCCGAGAGCTCATTCCTCTCTCTGGCCTGGCTTGGAAGCTATCTGGATGCTGCGAGACGCAGGCAGCGTGCCAGCCTGCCATTGCAGGGAGGCTTGGAGAGCGGAGAGATGCAGAAACATTATAGGTGGCATAGCTGTCCCCAAAATATTTAGTGGTTAGTGAGCTCTTTCTCCCAAAAAAATGCATTGCTGGAAAAAGAATCTGCTAAATAAATGGGGAAACGAAGCTGGGATAGGAGGGGCTGTTTGCTCCTCCGCTTGTACATGGTGCTCTTGTGAGGGGGCACGGGCATCTGAGCCCTCCCGGCCGGTGCTGGTGGCCACGAAGCGATGCTTGCCTTGGCCTATGGCTTCCTAGAAAAAGCCTGCTGGGCTGCAGCCTCCCGTCGGCCCTGCGGCCCGGAGCGATCCCGCCAGCCCCTCCACCACACAGCTCTGCAGGAGCTCCCAAGGCCGGCTGCGGAGCTGCCACGTCCCGGGCTGGCTGGGCTGCTGCTGCTCCCCGGGAAAAGGCCATGTCTCCCACTTTGAGACTGGTATTCTGGATCACAGTTTCCTCTTGTAGCCCTTTTCTGTCCTTCTAATTCTTCAATATCATTTTTCAGGTGTGAACACTGAGTCTGGAGACAATTTTAAGATGCAGCTGTGAAACCTATTATCAACGTCGCTGCTATCAAATACATTAGGTTCAGGGCTGCACGTAACCACTGCAATTAAATGGCAACCCTGGTGATGAATTACAACTGAGACCTCCTGGGGCTAAATAAATATCGGCTGATAACTACCAATAAAGTGAATTTCCGTGTGCTTTTTTTTAAAAGCACCCTTCCCCTATCTGTGCCTGGTCGCGGCGCTGCACGTCTCCCGGGGGAAGCGGTGTTAACTGTGGCATTTCCCCCCCGCCCAGCACCTTGGGTTTCCAACCAGAGCTGGAATAAAAATAAACCAAATAAACCCATGTCCCTGCAGGATCCAGGCAAGGGCAGGGAAAGGCAAGGCAAGGCAACACAGCGGTGGGCAGGGAGGGAGACAAGTGACAAGCTGAGGTTTTGGGTAACTGGTCTAAATATCTTTCCCCCAACTATCCCACCTCAAACACATGAAAAAACTGTTGGGGTGCAGAGTATGCCTCGGAAAAGGCAGCAGGATGGGGAGAACTGCAAAGCGCTGGTGACAGAGCGGTGGGGTCCCCCCGGGTGATGCGAAGAAGGAGAGGAGCAGGCTGGCAGTGCTTCACCCAGCACCCTGCCCGGGGGGAACGGGTGCAAGCCCATCTGCACGGGCACCGTTACACCCTGTGCCTGCGGAGGCTTCTGCTCCCTGCTCTCCAAAGGTAGTTTGGAAAAAGGCAGAGAATAAATTTATGGAGCTTCTTGGAAAAATGGTCTTTGCCAGTGACTTTGAGAGACTTCGGAGCAGGTTTTGTCTGTGCTGGCTTTTCATCTGGGGGCTTCTCTTCCCGGCACGTTGCCCTGTGGAGGGACTGTCAGGAGGGCTGGTGCTCCACGTCCCTGGTGCAGCTTTCCCACTCTCCAGCTGGCCGCGGAGAGCAGCCACACCGCCAGTGAAAAAGCATTTGGCTGAACATCCCATCCGCCTGGTTTGCAAGTGAAAATAAGGCTTGTCTGATGGCCAGCTCCACCCAGAGCAGAAAATCAGACCCTTTGGCAGATCGTTGCTACTGTAATGAAATTTAGCTGTGCTGAGCCTGCCAGTCCTCCAATGGGAAAAGTCCCATGTGGGTTCGGAGAAGTTTGGGGATGGATCTGTCACAACCGCTGCTGCTCAGGGGTTTTGGCCCTGCCTGGGGACACCCACCCCAGGTGAGCGTGGCCCTGCGGCTCAGCCCACCCTCAGCACCGATTGCAACGTTGTCTTCTCCCCGCAGCGAGTCCCCCCAGCCCCGGAGCAGTGTGGTCTCACAGAGCCGTGATGAAGCTCGTGCCTGTTGCCCCTCTCCTCCTGCTTCTCCTGACAACGCTGGAAGCCAGACCAAAACCTGCAGGTGAGCCCTGGGCAGTGGGAATTGCCTGCAGGAGAGAAAAGTGAGTCTGTCAGGGCAGTGAAGCCCTCAGAGGATGGCTTGCTGCTTGGGGGGACCTGGTGCTTCTTCTTCGGGGGCATCCCCAGGAGGATGGAGGATCCCCCCAGGCGTGGGACCCGAACTTCCCAGTGCTGCCCAGGGGAGTGGGAGCCCGAGCCTGGCCCCGGTGCGGTGGGTCTGGTGCCACTTGCTCCGGGCACGTCCTCAGCCTTGGCACAGCCCAGCTCAGGGCTTGTTGCCCTCCTGCCCGCAGGCTCTGACCGCGGCAGGAGGCGGAGGCGTGAGGGGGACAAAGCAAACCCAGGGACACCAGCCTCTCTCCTCCCAGGGCAGAGGGAGCTAAATCAATTCCAGTTTAAAAACAGTGAAGGCACCAAACGGAGAAAGGAGTGGGTATGTCTCAGAGACCTTGGGAGCAGTTGAGATGACGGCCCAGGTCTGGGCATCATCCCAAAGGGACTCAAAGTGTTTGCTTACCTTACCCTAATGGGCCAAATCCTGCCAGGCTTGGGTACACACAAGCCAAGCAAAATATGTTCATTGGCATTTCACTTGCTAAACACTCTCCCGGTTTGCACTGGAGGTAGCACCCATATGTCCAAGAGAGGCTCTTTGGCTCGATCCCCACCGTGTGCATGCCCTGAGCTGTGCTTTTCACTGTCTCATTTTCTGCCCTTAAAAAAAAAAAAACCAACAAAGCAAGCCCTCGTTTTAGGCAGAAACTGGCAAAATGCGGTAAAAACCAGAGGAAGCTGGAGCTCAGGGGGAACAGAAGAATTGCCCAAAGCAGTATCTTCATGCTCGGCACCGCAGCAGCAGGAGCCCGTGCGGTGCAGAGGTCCGGAGCAGGAGCTGCAGCTTGCAGAGGACAGCACGAGGCACTGGGCTGTTTTACACTTTAATGCTCTGATTTGCTGCAGAGATGAAGACGTCGCTGCCTAAACCTGAGCCTAAACCTTGCCAGGGCAGATGCCAACAGACAGAGAGGCGTTTCTGCAGCCTCTGGGGCTGTCGGCTGTGAAAATGCAGGGAGCAGGAGCTGGGTCTGGCTGCAGGGACGGTGCCGGGGAGGAGGGGACACTGCCATTTCCCCACAGCCCGCGGCCAGGGCATGTCTCCCCTGCCTGTCATCCCTGCTCCCGCTCTGCCAGCACCCTCCATGGGTTTATTTGGTAGTGGGAAGGTGCTGGTCTGTGGAGGCTGCCCAGACCTGCCCTCTCCATCCCCCACTGAGCACCCCCCCAGCCACCCGACAGGGATGTCTCCTCTCCCAGCCCTGCTCCCCGCAGGCAGCTGTGAGGCTGAACCATCTCTTTGCCCCCTTCCAGCCCTGAAGTGCAGGACGGGTCCCCTGGACATCGTGTTTGTGATCGACAGCTCCCGCAGCGTGCGCCCCTTCGAGTTCGAGACCATGCGGCGGTTCATGATGGACATCATCGGCAGCTTGGACGTGGGCCCCAATGCCACGCGGGTGGGGGTGATCCAGTACTCCAGCCAGGTGCAGAACATCTTCTCCCTCAAGACCTTCTTCACACGGGCGGACATGGAGAAGGCCATCAACAGCATCGTCCCGCTGGCCCAGGGCACCATGACGGGGCTGGCCATCCAGTACGCCATGAACGTGGCCTTCACCACGCAGGAAGGCGCGCGCCCTCTGCACAAGAAGATCCCCCGCATCGCCATCATCGTGACGGACGGACGGCCCCAGGACCGTGTCACCGAGGTGGCCACCCAGGCCCGGAACGCTGGCATCGAGATCTACGCCGTGGGCATCCAGCGGGCAGACATGAACTCGCTGCGGGCCATGGCCTCGCCGCCGCTGGAGGAGCACGTCTTCCTGGTGGAGTCCTTCGAGCTCATCCAGCAGTTCGGGAAGCAGTTCCAGGACAAGCTCTGCGGTGGGTGAGAGCCAGGGCTGCGGGGTGGCAAGGGCTGCCCTGGTGCCTGCTCCTCATCCAGGCTAGAAGATGACCTTCAGAGGGGTGTCTGGGGTGGCTCTCCTTGCTAGGAGCAGCGTGGACAGGGAAGCAACCTCCCCAGTGGGATGGCAGGACAGACGGCCTTTCCTCTTGCTCACCTTTCCTCTGCTGGGGCGAGATAAGGAGAGCTTCAAAAGCGTTGCAAGCAAGCGCTTTTCTTCACCCATGCCCAGTAGATCTGCGCCAAGCCAGGACATCGTAGCAGCAGTGATGGGAATATTAAAGAGCAGGAAAGGTGGAGCTGGTTTCCCTGGGTGTGACGGGGACAGGCGACACACCCCAGAGCTCCGTATACATTTCGACGTGGCTCTAGCAGGGTCTCCTCCCACGCAGACACGTGCGTGGCATCTGCTGCACGCACATTTGTGTTTAATAAAGCCCTGGCCGCGTGGTGCTGCTCTGCAGCGTCCGGCCACTCTTGGCTGGGAGCCGGGGGGCTGGTTCGCACCGTGGCCATGCTGGCGCAGGTCGGGAGCTCGCAGGCTGGGACCTGTCTGTCCGCCCCCATGCCGGCGGGCTTTGCCGGAGACCTGGCACTGCCGCGGGCCGGCGAGACCTTGCTCACGCTCTCTGGTGTCTGTCGAAGGGCAGAAGGCAGCTGCCAGCCTCTTTCAGGCAGCGTTTCCTAGCCAGGGGTGCGTGCGTGCCTGCAGGGCTGCGTTAGTGCCGCGGCGTGTCCCTGCTCGCTGCGGCAGGGGTCCAGGGCTGACCAGATATTGCTCCCCCGGGGCCCTGATGTGCTCCTGCGCCTGACACCTTTGTTTACAACACCCTGCCCGTCGCCTGCCTGCCCTGCTGCCCGCTTCCCCGCCGGCTCTGCAGGCTCCTGGCCGCAAAGACACGCAGACCTGGCTCCTTCAGCGTGTTCCAGCTGAGCTCAACCTTTCGCTTACTCAGCTTAAGCTGTCAACAGTATCACTTAATGCTGAGCTTTGATTTAGTGCTCGGGTAGGTCTGAAAGCCGAGGCAGTTCAGAAACCTGCCCCGTGCAGTGTCCGTGTCCGTGCACTGGAAATCAGTGGGCGAGTGCTGGGGCTGGAGGGCCTGGGGCCATGCGGGTCATCCTGGTGGCTTTGGCTACGGAGACAGGGTGCGTGCCGGAGCCGGAGTGCCTGCACATCCGGCGTGCCCGTGGGCCGCTCTGACGCCCTTTCTGTCTCGCAGGGGTGGACATGTGCATGGAGCAGGAGCACGGCTGCCAGCACAGCTGCATCAGCACCCCTGGCTCCTTCTACTGCGAATGCAACCCGGGCTACAGGCTCAACGTGGATGGAAAGACCTGTTCCCGTAAAAACCCTTTTTTTATCCTAACTCTTGTAGAGGACTTGTAGTTACAGGTCTCATGAAAGGAAGCTGAAAGGCAGCAGAGGGCCCTGCAAGGCCAGCACAGCCTGGGTGCTCCGTTCACCAGGCACACTGCCTCCCGGGTCTGTAACGGCTGTGGATGGTGCTCAGCATTGCTAAATCCTGGTCACCTCTCTGGGATGGGATACTTGGGGCTCACGTGGGCACAACCAGCTGCCCGTCGCCTGAGGGAGCTCCAGGCAGTGGGTACCAGAGGATGCACCTCCCAGCCCAAGTGCACAGTGTTTTGGCCCCGTATTTTGAGTGCAAAGCTGCATTAGTTGGTTCTGGCCACCACCCCGGGACTTTTCCTTCTTGTCTCAGGGTGCTGGGAGTTTCCCCGAAGCCCTGGAGCAGTCCCTGCTCAGCTGCCCCGGGGACACCGGGACAGGAGGGTGACGGGTGTCCTGTTCCCCCGCAGCCATCGATGCCTGTGCAGACGGGAGACACGGCTGTCAGCACCAGTGCGTCAGCGCTCGTGGGTCGTACTCGTGCCGCTGCCGCGCGGGTTACTACCTCAACCAGGACAAGAGGAGCTGCACTAGTAAGCGTCCCTCTCCTTTCATTTGCTTCTCGCTCTCCCTCTTCCTCTTTTGTCTTTCCTTTTCTGCCCACCCTTCTTCTTCTTCTCTCACCAGTGATCGATTACTGCAGCTTCGGAAACCACAGCTGCCAGCACGAGTGCGTGAGCATCCCCAGCGGGCACTACTGCCGCTGCCGCAGCGGGTTCACGCTGCAGCCCGACAGCAGGTCCTGCAGGGGTACGTCCCGGTGCGGCGGCACGGCACGGCACGGCACAGGCTGCGGTGTGCGGCCGATACTTTGTCCTGGCCGGTCCCCAGGGGAAGGGCCGGTCCTGGGCCACCCTGCCTGGGTGGGGGTGACCCTGTGCCCTGGCTTGTCTTGTCTTTCAGCCACCGACCTCTGCAACGGAGTGGATCACGGCTGCGAATTCAAGTGCGTGAGCACCGAGGGCTCCTACCGCTGCGTGTGCCCCGAGGGCCGGCAGCTCCAGGCTGACGGCAAGGCGTGCAGCAGTGAGTACTGCGACCTGGCTCTTGGCATCCTCCTCATCTGGGCTCTGTGCTCCTGGCGAGGGCTTAGCTGCAGCTAGGCTGGGGTTCTTTTCCCCAAAGTGGGACTTTGTCTGAGCTGGGTTGGAAGAGGGTGGAGAGCTGGCTGGGCTTGGGGGAGCGCCCCGGCTGCTGCGGGGATGGATGCGGGCTTGTGTCCTCAGAGACATGGCCCAGAAGACGCAACAGGAGCTTTGAGGAAAGGTTCAGGAAAAGGGAGACCTAGGAGGGACTTTCAGGGGACGCTGGGGTGGCAGTGGAGGTTTTGGGCTGAGCCCACTGGGCACGCTTCGCCCCGCTTCCTGGCCTCACGCTGGCTGCAGGTCCAGGGGGTCCACGCGGTGCCCCAGCCCTGAGCATCTTCACCCTGACGTGCCTATGGCCGAGCCAGTCCCTTCTCACCTTCCCCTGCGCCTGCAGAGTGCGGGGCCGGGCACATCGACCTGGTGATGGTGATCGATGGCTCCAAGAGCGTGCGGCCCCAAAACTTCGAGCTGGTGAAGCAGTTTGTGAACCGCATCGTGGACCTGCTGGAGGTGTCCCCCCACGGCACGCGGGTGGGGCTGGTGCAGTATTCCAGCCGCGTCCGCACCGAGTTCCCCCTCAACAAGTACCACAGCGCAGACGAGATCAAGAAGGCAGTGATGGAGGTGGAGTACATGGAGAAAGGCACCATGACAGGCCTTGCCCTCAAGCACATGGTGGAGCACAGCTTCTCCGAGCTGGAAGGTGCCAGGCCTCTCTCCCACAACGTGCCCAGAATCGGGCTCATCTTCACGGACGGGCGCTCCCAGGATGACATCTCCGAATGGGCCAGGAGAGCAAAGGAGTCAGGTGCGGGGGGCCGGGGAACCCAAACTGCAGTGCCGTGGGCATCTCAGGATGTTTCCTCGGGGTGGCTGGCTCTGGGGGAGGCTGCAGCATCCAGCCTCGGGGTGCAGCATCGCCTGGGTCCGCGGGGGCAGACGCGCCTCTGCCGTGGTCGCAGGGTGCTCTGAGCAGCATCCTTCGTGCAGCACCCTGCACCGCAGCGGTGGTACCACGCTCCTGCCCGTCCTTCCAAGTTCCTGCGGTGTATTTGGGTAAGCCCGAGGGAAGTCCTGCATCCTCGGCTGCCCAGGGGAAATCCTGCACCCTCAGCTTTGCTCCCTCTGGGCTTGGGGCTGCTTGATGTGGGGTGGCTGGCACAGTGCTCAGGACCCGTCCTTGCCGTGCAGGGATCGTCATGTTCGCGGTGGGTGTCGGCAAGGCCGTGGAAGAGGAGCTGAGAGCGATCGCCTCTGAGCCGGTGGAGCAGCACTTCTCCTACTCGGCGGACTTCACCACCATGACCCACCTCGTGGAGAACTTCAAGCTGAACATCTGCCCAGGTGGGTGCCCCTGGCCACACCGGGGGGCTCAGCCCCGAGCCGGGGGAGCCCTCCTCTCCCTGCAGAGCTGGTGGGGTGGTTTGTGTGTCTGTCACCCTGTGTCTCGTGGCCGAGCCGGGCTGGTGTGAGCCTAGGGTGTCTCGATCTCACCAGGCTGTTGTGGGTCTAAAGGTGGGTCTCAGGGAGGGACTGGAAAAGGAGAAGGTGGAGCTGGGGGGTTCAATGCAAAAGGGATGGCGTGTGAGCGGCTGCCCCACTGCTGTTGCACGGGCAGTCTGGGGTCGCACCCTGCCTTGAGGGGTGCTGCCCCAGCTCCGAGGATGGCCCGTCCCCTCGTCCAGACCTGCGCTTCTGCTGCCGCCGGGTGCAGGAGGACCACGATGGGTTACTGTGAAGGTCTCCCTGCCCTGGGACAGCCTGGGGCTCCCCAGTGCTCTTGGGCTCTCGTGGGGCTGCAGACATGGGGTCAGCACACCCCACCCCGCAACCAAAGCTCCACACTGGCTGTCCTCGGCACGCTGTGACCACGTGCGCGGCAGCTCCGCGGGATGCCTGGCGGGATGCCTGGCAGCGAGCTCGCTGGGCTAGCAGGGATGCAGCCTGGTGAAAAGGAGCAAGGCTGGAAAAAGAGGGGAAAACGGGAGAGCCCCGAGGCTCAGATCCGGCCGCAGCGGGTGGCTCTAGGGACGAGGGACTCGTGCTGTGCGGGAGCAGGGGAGAGCCAGGTGCCAGGGGGCTGCGCCTCTGACTGCACCCCACGGTCACAGAGGAGGGCAAAGGGGAGACGGAGATCCGCAGCCCGTGTGAGTGCGAGGCGCTGGTGCAGTTCCAGACGAACACCGTGGCCATCCTGCAGAGCCTGACCGAGAAAAATATCCTTTGGGGTGATGCCTGGGCTTGCCGGGGTACAGGGCAGCCCGGAGAGACTGCACACAGGGAAGGAAGGGATGGATAAATGGGAGCGGGGAAGATTTTATGCTCCTTCAAGGGGAAAAAGCCCTTTGCCCACCAGACCGTCCGGCTCACGCTATTTCCTTAGCACGTTCACTTGCTCAGATGACAGCCAGACTCGAAGACTTGGAAAAGCAGATTGCCAACAAGAAGTGATCCTTGCAGAGGGCTGCAGTGCTCGCACGGGGCATGGGGACGTACAGTAGCTACATGGCATTGTTATTGCTAGGTTATTGTAAAGCATCAGTGTTTGTTCTTGTATCGCAAAATCCCAAGGGGGACGTGGATTGTATTTAAAAAAACAAAAATCCTAAAAAAACCCAAAAAAGAACTCGAGCAAAAAACCCCTGCTGCGAAGCCAAGGGGTTCAGCCTTTGCTGCTGCCTCGTTCCTCCGAACTGGCAGGTCGGGGATGAGGTGGGATGTCTGCGTGGGCAGGCAGGGCTTTGAATGAGGAGACGTGACACCCGGCTTTTTCCCAAAGCGGCTGGGATGAACCAGCCCCTGCGCAGCCCCCCGGCCCCCAGCGCCCAGCAAGCTGCTTTGCAAGAGAAGAAACCTACAGTGATCGCACCCTGAGAGCTTCTGCCATCTCAGCGTCTGCTGCCGAGTGGTGGGGCAGGGAGAGCCGGGCGCCGCGGGCAGTGCACGGGGATGCGTGCCATCCGGCTCAGCCGGCCGGCTCCCGGCACGGTGCCCGGGTGTGCACCCATGGGAAAGCGGGCGGCAGGAATCGGCAGATCCCCTTGCCCCTGTTTTGGCAGAATTGTTTGGGAATTGGTTAGTATCTTGTTTGGTTTTTTATCACATAGCAAAATGGTAATAATTCTTTCTATAAATATCTACATGTGTGTATATATATATATATTTCATTTTGAGAGCAGGGTAGTGCTATTTTTAAACACTTCTTTTATATATGGAAATTTCTATCCTGACAATAAACACCCTGAAGATTTGTATGACATGTCCCTCTCCTTTCGGCTGGGCTGCAGGGCCACAGAGGCAGCTCTGTGCCAGAACCGGGGTCTCTGGCTTTTGCAAAGGCCCCCGCCGTCCTCAGGCTCCAAAAATCCTTTGGGAAAATCCTTGCTCATGGGCAGCCCAGGATGGTGCAGACCAGCCTTGGCTGCAGGGAGCCGATGTGGCACAGGTGCTGTCACCGTCCCCAGTCTTTGCTTTGGAGCTTGCGCTTGTCGGAGCACGGGGAGCTCAGCGCCTGCACGTGTAAACGTGCCAAGTCAGTGGTGCAGGGCCACTTACACCCACGGGGGACATGGCCCTGGTGCCGGGACACGTGCTCGGGGCAGGAGAGCCACCGAGCTCCCTGGCTGGCTGCACGGGGAGGGATGCCGAGGCAGCCGGGGACCCATCTCCTGCAGGTGCATGGTGCATCGGCGGCTTTTTAATCACAGGAGCCCACCTTGGTGTAGCCCTCGTGTCCCACACCGACGGGAAAGGAGGTCTCCACTTGGTCCTGTCTCCCGCATGTCCTGTCCCCTGCGTGCAGGCAGAGGCTGCTGGATGGGGACAATGACAGGTTTTTGGAGGGGGCCTTCATGTACCCACCCTGCTTGCTGGTCCCGTATCCAGGAGGTGAGAGCAAAGCGGGACTGAGAGGAGCTGTTGCTGCTGAACTAGCAATTCATGCAGGAGAGATTCATGTGCCCGGGGGGGCTCATGGGGCTGCGCAAGGTGCTGGGCAGCGCTGGACTGGAGGGAGGAGGAGGAGGGTTCCAGCCCTGGGCTCACACTGCTTCAGCACAGCTCAGCTGTGCCCTTTCCTGCTCCAGGATGCTCCATCACGGACCTTGGCCAATTTGCTTTGCAGCGTCCGGGTGTTTCCCCTGCTGTGAATATTCCTGGTGGGTTTATAGGGCACTTTCAGGGGTGGCTGAGAGGGCCACATCCTGCTGGTCCTGCTTCCAGGAGTCGTTTGCTCCATGGGACTCATGTCCTAGGGGCGTGAGAGCTGGGCTATGGTGAGGTTTTGTGTGCTTGAGGCTGGGATTTGGAGCCAAGGAGCAGGAGGCTGAAAGCAGGTCCTGGGCTGGGGTGTGGGGCTGGCTGGGACAGCTCTGGGGAGAGGAGCTGGGAATTGCTAAGGTATTTGCTTTACAAGTCAAGGAGTAGCTCTCTCCACATGCAAGCAAAAGCAGCGGTTCCCCAGTTCAGCGTGGGGGTTTGATGGCTTGTGAGCCCGGCTCTTGTCCCGGTTGGCGGGGACTGGGGCATTTGTAGCCTCGTTATCTCTGTTTGCTGGGCTGGCAAACGAAGCACTGCTCATTAGCTCTGCGATATCCCAGCTGGCAGCCCCATGGCCCTCCTGTCAGCCCTATAGCCCACCCATGAGCCCCATATCCCATCCAGGCACCCCTCCCAGCCCCAATATCCCTCTCACTCACCCCGCAGCCCAGCAGACAGCCCTGGGGGGGGGTTAGAAGGGTGCTGATGGGCACAAGCCACATCCAAGCCAGATCCTATTGGCACAAGCCCTATCCAAGCTACAGAGCACAGTGATCGACAAGCCACATCAGTGTGCTGCAAGCCTAAAACTGGGGGCTGGGACTTCCCTGCTTTGTATGCAGCTCCCTAAAAAAGCACACAGTAACTGCAGGGAAAATTAAAAAGGCAGGGGGGGGAGGGGTGAGAGCAATTAGCTGAGTTTGGGATTTAATAGCAGGCTTGATTAGAGCAGATAATGGCACACCCTGAGGACCCGAGTAAGCCTCAGTTGGCCCAATGTAACTTTGGCAAATACTAAGGGAGGTTCTAGACAAAGTGGAGCTGGGCTGACAGTGAGATGGAGAGGCTCGATGAGGGCTGGCAGCGTGGTGTGGCTTCAGGGATGGAAAATCATCGGCGTGGAGGTGTGAGAGGGGAGGCAGGAGGCACAGGGAAGGGCAGCAGGAGCTGGGCATCAACTGAGGTGAGATGATTTTTTGGGAAAGCATCCCTGAGACAGGCTGTGGGATCGCATCTGGGAGCAGGGCCGTGTCTGCGCCATCCTGCAGAGCCTCATTAATGGCTTTTCACTAGATGGCACCAGACACCAGCGCTAATGGGGGTGCGCTGGGCTGGGGGCACCCCCTTCTCCCAGCACCCCGAAGCAGTGGACCCGGCCCGGGGGCGAGCGGAGCATCCTCAGCCATGAGCTGGGGAAGAATGGATGGAGCTTGGCGTCAGGCTGAAAGCACTGCATTGCCTGGTAGGGGACAAGGGTTGCTTGGTGGGGCATAAGGTGTCCCTCGGGTGCTTTGTGCCCCCTGCTAAGGCTGGGGCTTGGCCATGGTCAAGCCCCGAGCTGGGGGTCCGGGGGCTGCTGGCCTCCTTCCTTGCCATCCCTGGGTAAAACAAACCAGAGAGCCCCGGCCTGGCTGGGAAATTGCAGCATCAGCCGGCAGCGTCCTCGGCGTCGCGCAGCTCAGGCCCTGCTGCCTCGGGAGGAGGCTCACGAAGGGCTTTTCATGAAGGAGAGCATGAGAAGCGTGGGATGGGGACGGCTCTGCGGGACCCTGGGGCGACGGGTGCTGCACACGTGGCAGAGCGCAGCTCGGGGACTGCAGGCGGTCCTGTGCACGGCAATGCCATGGTCTGGGTTATTCTGTGGGAGTTTGCAAGAGAAGCAGATTTTAGACTTTTCGCCTATGGACCTGCTACGGATAAAGCACTATCAAAAGTCCTTCAGATGGATTTCTCCCCCCTGCCACCTCAGCTTCTCTGCAGCTGAATCCAAGCCTTGCTCCTTGGTCTTTTCTCCTCTCGCGGAGGCGCAGCCCCAGGCACCACCTCGGCCAGCCCCTGGCACCAGCTGGGAGCACGGCACTGTCCTCTCCAGCCCCAGCAGCAGCTGAACGCCAAAGGATTGCTTAAAAATTAATCCAATGCTTGTATTTCTCATTGAAAGTGCTGAATTGTTGGTGCATGGCCCAGAAAGTCTATTTGGGTTGGCCAAATACTCTCCTGGTTATTTAATAGATGACTTTACAAAGAGCTAAATGCAGCCACAGAATCATTAGGGAAACTGGACAATAATTAACGGCTATCCAGTAAGTTAAGGTCCAATTAACGTGGCACGTTGAGACATGAGAGGGGAAGTCTGAGCAGGAAAGGGCACAGTGAGATGCCCACCATGCCCTGGATGGAAAGCGGGGGCTCCAGGGGCTGGGGCAGGGCGATGGCGGGGGGCTCAGGGGCTGCGTGGAGCACGTAGGTGCAATGCCTGGGCTTCTGCTGCTCCTTGCCCTGCCCGGTTGTGAAATCAGGGGCTGACCCAGCCTGCCCTTTACAGGAGCACAGGGTGTTTGGCCATGGGGTGCCTTCACCTCCCAGGGCATTCCCAGCGCCTGTTTCCAGACAGCTCACATTCCCACCAGCCCCAGAAATCCCAAGGAAGGGCTCCAGGAACCTGTTACACAAGGCGAGGGGGACATTGACCCATCGGTGGGAAATGGAGTAATTTCCCATTGCCCAAGAGCACCTAAAGAAAACAGCTTTGCTTGGAGGGGGGGTGCAATCTGCTTGTGAGGGAGAAGATGGAGGCCTGAAGGCTGGTGAGATCACAGAATCACAGAATCATATAGGTTGGAAAAGACCTTTAAGATCATCGAGTCCAACCATAAACCTAACACTGCCAAAAACCACCACTACACCATGTCTCTAAGCACCTCATCCAGACATCTTTTAAATACCTCCAGGGATGGCGACTCAACCACTTCCCTGGGCAGTCTGTTCCAATGCTTGATAACCCTCTCGGTGAAGAAAAATTTCCTAATATCCAGTCTAAACCTCCCCTGGTGCAACTTGAGGCCATTTCCTCTTGTCCTATCACTTGTTACCTGGGAGAAGAGACCGACCCCCACCTCTCTACAACCTCCTTTCAGGCAGTTGTAGAGAGCGATGAGGTCTCCCCTCAGCCTCCTTTTCTCCAGGCTAAACAGTCCCAGCTCCCTCAGCTGCTCCTCATAAGACTTCTGCTCCAGACCCTTCCCCAGCTTCGTTGCCCTTCTCTGCACACGCTCCAGTACCTCAATATCCCTCTTGTAGTGGGGGGCCCAAAACTGAACACAGTATTCGAGGTGCAATTCGAGTATTCGAGATCTTTGCCCTCGGAGCAAGGACTACAGTCCCTTATCCCTACAGCCATCCAGAGTTAGGGCTCAGTCACACCAGGGATGTTCGGCCAAGGACAGGTCTGTATGGAGCTAACGCTCCTACCCCGGTGAGGCCAGCCGCTTTCTTCCAGCACCAACCTGCTTCCCGCAGGGCAGCAGCCACCCAGAGAAGATGCTGGGGTTCAGGTGACCCCCGCAGAGCTTGGGAAAGCTCACCCTTGGCTGAGCCAAAGCTGCTTTCCCCACACTGTCTTACACCACCACCAGGGCAGAGCCAGGAGGGTTTGGGGCTGGGGCAAGCTTCCTCTGGGAAAACCTCAGAGGATCATCCCTGGGAAGGCACAGGCAGCCCCATGCTCTTGACCACTGCTGATCTGGATCATGCTGTGGCATTTGGTTTGTGGGTCCCGCAGGGTACTGAGGGAAACCCACGTAACGGGCCCCAGAAGGGAACACGGCATGGTCTCCATGATGGTTTCTCCTGGTGAAGCGTGTCTGCCCAGGAGAGAGCAGCTCCGCTGCCTCCAGCCTCCTTGGAGGACGATGCCCTGGACCATCTGCCCTTGGCTTGTCCTTCACCCCAGGTGTGGCTGCAGGGCACAGTTGCGCAATGGAATAACTGCGTTTTGAGCAGTTGAACAATCCCGTTTCTATCTTGTGCAAAAGGTTTCCGGAAAACCCAATGCAACAGCAGAGGAAAAAGGTAAAAACATTGGCAGGTGCCCAGCCCCATTCCCCACCCCCATCCTCCCCAAGGGTTTAAACGTCGGCATCGCCCAGCCCTCCACGCTTGCACCTCTCAGGGACGCTGCAGCATGAAGTCGGTGGCCGCCCTCCTCCTGGTGGGGATGCTCCTCCTCTGGACAGAGCTGCCGACAGGTATGAGATGTCCTAGGATAAGGTACAGGGAGGAAAAGCACAGGGGCTGGGAAGGATCCATGTTCGCAGGGATCCTGTGGGATGGGAAGGCAGGGGAGGGGGATGTTTTCCGGGGAGCATCTCCCCAGGGCCCCTTAGCTGCTGGCAGCCCGGAGCAAACAACTCCCTCCTCTTGCAGGCAGCGCCTGGTCCTGCCCGCCCGTCCGCTTCACCTGCATGATGCTCAACCCACCGAACAGGTGCTACACCGACCGGCACTGTCCGCGGTTCAGGAAGTGCTGCAACACCTTCTGCGGGAGGAAATGCATCTCGCCCCCACCTGCCCTCCCAGTCTCCTACGGTAGGGTCTCGGGAGCCCCCCCTCCTGCGCCCACCTCCCTGGGTAGCAGAGGGGATATACGGTGACAGTGGCTGGGCAGGGAGCTGCGTCCAGCTGCCAGAGCCTTCTACTGTCAGGCTGGTGGGGTGGTTGATGGCCAAACATGTGGGCTGGGGTTACTCTGAGCACCAGACCCAACCCTGTTGCTTTCCCTCCCTTTCCCCAGCGTGAGCTCCTGCTCCCAGGACAGACCGAGGGCCTTCTCGGCATCCCCGTGCCACCCAGCCAGCTGCCCACACCTCTGCTAAGGCTTGTCCTGCCTGATGCCAGCTCCCAGGAGGATGGGAATGGCCACCAGCCCACTCTCAGAGACCACCCTGGCTCCAGGACCACCCCGCTGACAGCTGCCACACGGTGCTACATGCCGCCTGCACGCCCTCTCCCTCCTCTTCCCCACTACTGTTTTAACAAATAAAAGAGCTTGTCCCAGGGATGCTCATGATGTGCAACTCCTTTCCCCACCTCCTCCTGCCTCTCTCCAGGCTCATCCTGGCACATGCTCCCACTGCTGCTTTCACCCCACAATTTCTGCCTGGGGAAGATGATGAAAACAGTCTGGCTGCGCACCCAGAGTACGGTTAGGGGCTGGCTCGGGGGAGCAAATCCATCCAGAGGCATACAAACCCCAGGAGAAGAGGGCAATGGGAAGGGGGTGGAGTGAACCATGACGGGACACCTTAGGGGACTCTCCCGGCAGGCTGCAAGGGGCCCTGGAGAGCAGCGCGTGTCCCCAGGCACAGCCCGGCACGGGCAGGGCTGTGGGAAGAGGACTGACCCTGCCTGCCGGGGGGATGCAGGAGGCAGAGCCTCCCTGTGGGTACCCCACTTGGGACATGTTGGAGGGTAGAGGAGGGGGTTTACGGAGACCCGAACCCCAAGTGGTGCTGAGCCCCTCACCACTCGCCAAACCTGAGCTGGGGGGGAGGGAATTCAGCTGAAGAGAATTGCGCGGGAAAGCCTTGAGCCAGGGCACAAACCCACAGCTCTAAGGGGTTCTTGTAACTTTTGTAGAGCTGAGTGCTGGGGCCAAAAATCCAGGAAATGCTGAGAAACATCAGCAGAGGAAGCGTGTGCAGCCTGAGGGACCAGCCCGGCACCTGTGCAGCGCGATGGCAGAGCCGGGCATTGCCACCACGCGTGGCGCGGGCAGAGCGTCGCCCAGCCCCTGCCGATGCCCAGCAAACAGCGTCTGCCAGCCCCCCCCCCCCCCCATTACATGGAGCCACAGCTGGTGCCAGGCTTGCATGTCCCATCAGCGTATTCTCACCAAGCAGACCCGGCCCAGACTGGGAGAGGAGCCTGGTCTGTCTGCACGCACCAGAGAGATCAGAGAGGAAAATTAGTGAGTGTTGGATGACAGGGGAAAATGAGCACTTGGGTGGCTGGCTGGGAGGAGGCACTTCGCCTCCATCTCCTTCGACGTGCAGCTCCCAGCCAGGCAGACCCCACAAGCAGCCCAGCTCCCGGCCCCTCGCACCCCCTGCCCGGGAGGAGCATCCCGCAGGCACTGCCTGAAAGGCGCCTGGTGCGGGAGCTGCTGCTGCGGGAGGGCTGAGCTAATGCTCCCCACTGCCGGGCACCAGCAAGGCAATCTGGAGAGCAGCACGCACTGGTCAGATATTTAAACCACCCACAAATATAGCGGGATGAAACCTCTGGCTGTGGGATCGACATCTCACATGGCCCAAGGCAGACACTGAAAGCTCCCCGGCCAAGGCTGGGGAGAGCATCTGCTGGAGTGAGTCCTTCCACGGTCACCCCCATGGAGGAACTGGAGGGAGGGAGGCAAAGACTCAGAAATTATTCAATCACTGAGAAGGAAGAAGTCCTATGGTGAAAGACCACCTCTCTGCTCAGCTCAGCCAAGGGAGGGCAGAGGTAACTGGAGCGCTCATGCAGTGCCAGGGGAGGCTGGAAACGCCAGGTGATCTGGCAGGGACAGACAGAACAAGGGCTGGGAGCTCATCAGCCAAACGCAGTGTAAAATCAGACATTGCTTCTGACCAGTGCAGTGTCCTACCAGGGGAAAAATATCTCTGCCACCCTTACACCAACCCACCCCTCTGAGCCACACAAGCCATGGGGTGACAGGGGCAGAGCCCCAGCACTCCCCCAGCCATCCTCACACTGCGGCAGCCCTGGCTGGCACAGCGGCCAAGGGCAGAGAAGCCTGATTACACCTCCCGCCGGTCATTAGTCACAGATCACAGCCCTCCCTCCTCCATCAGGACCAGCTATTATCAGCTATTAAGCAGGCATTTCTATACAGCTGGCTAATTTGATAATGCAGCAATTATCTTGGTTTGTTAACAAGATTAAATTGCTAATTGGTTTGATTAAGCACAGAGCTCCAGGCATGGGGTGCCTCTCAGCTGGGAGCACTCACGGCCCCGCACAGCCCGACGGCTGCCATGCTCAGTGCAGCAGCTCCTCCGCAGAGACAAGGGCAAGGCAGCAGCCCAGGAGGGGTTCATTCTCCCCAAAACCACTGCCTGGGGCCTCCAGATCTCCATGTGATGGCCTGGAGAGGTCCCTCCTCCTGCCCTGAGACAGAGCCAGCTTTGCCTGTGTCACCACTGTCACCCAGCTGCTGGCCCAGGCAGGCAGGAGGAGATGGCTTTGGGGCCAGAGGATGCTATGGGGACATCTGCTCTGCCTCAGTCCTGCTTCTTTCTGTTTGGGAGCGCTGGAAGTTAGAAATCCCTGAGGCAATGCACCATGTACATACACCTGCAGCTGCATCAACAAATCCTCTGCCCTCCTCTCCCCAGGCACAGGTCCCTACCACCGTGCATTTCCAGCAACACCCAGCTCACCACCACAGCTGTACTGGGGAGCTCTGTCACCGTGGATTAGACTCACCTGTACCCCCCCATGCAGTCTGCACCCGCCTGGGAGGAGCTGGGCAACGCACCAGAACACGCACAGGGCAGGATCGCTGATGGCGGGAAGCTCCTGGCAGCGCGCTTTGACTGAAAATCCTTTGGATCCAGGTCTCTGGGGAGGAAGGGAATTCCCCTCTGCATCCTAGGTACGTGCCAGCGAGACAGCAGGAAAAGCAGCGAGTCCTGTGCCAGAGAGGAGATGTTTCCATGCTGGTTCTTCCCACGTCATCTGCTTCCTCAGGGCTAGAGCAGCCTGGAGATGGAGGGATTTGTTTTCTCTGTCTGGGGGCTTACCAGAGCTCAGGACTTGCTGCTGTAGGACCTTCTCCTGGAAGCAGCCCACCAGGTCTGGTGCTGGGAACATGGGCAAAGGTTGCACTCAAGTACGCAGCTTTGGGTTAGAAACAAGCCTTGTGGCATGTCACAGCAGCAGCACCATTGCAGGGCGGAGAGCAATTCAGCTCCTTTTGCATGCGGCAGGTCTGGCTTACTCCATCTTCCCTCAAAACAGGGGGTTTGGGGCCAGTCACTCTTGGACCAATGCCAAAGGAAACATCCAACGTGCCCCGTCATCCCAGGGGATGGGATCCAGAGCGGCTCCCTGGGGAGTCATCAGCATCACGGAGGCAGCCTTGCTCCATACAGAAAGGCATTTTGGTCCACGCTGAGATGGAGACAAGGCAGAGGATGGAGAAGTAAGGTCTCACCCACAGCTCACCCCTTGCACACCTGAACATCTTTTTAATATTTTCTTGGAGCCTTCTCCCTGCATATTTTCTGCTCTGGCTCAGGAGACTGGGTGATCAGGGTCTGAATACAGAACAGTTTGGTGCTCAAGAGTGATGCGAGACCTTTTCAAGAGATGATTCAAACCAGCCTAATAAGAATTACTATAGCTTTGAAAACCTTTGAAAAGGGAGGGTTATTTAACTAGCCTGGCCCAGGAGCGGGAAGCTGTAGTCCCAGTAGGATGCAGCAATCACATCAAATCCAGAGGAGAAAATACCCTGGGCTGAGCAGATCCACTCAGCAGCGGCTCTGCCCATGGCCGGGTGCTACACACAGCCCTCCTCTCCTCTGCAGAGAAGCAGCAGTATTTCAGGTGGGAAAAGGAGTCAATACTGTTCTGGTCCCCACCATAAAAGAAATATATATACACCCCTGCAGAAAAATAAACCATCCTCACACTGCTGAAGGTCAACAGATGTATGAATTCGCTCTGTGCTTTCTCTGTGGGATGATTTATATTAACTCAGCTCCTCACCTGGACCAAGTCACCCTCCAGCCACAGGGCGAGGGTGCTCAGGGCCAGAGCTGCCTCACACCAGCTGATGCCCCCAGCTTTCTCCTTCTGAAGACACAGGGATGCCTTTTTCCTGCTCAGGAGTCTTTCCATGAACATGCCTTGGCTCGCCTGGCCAGGATGCACCAGTAACCCTTCCTGGTGCCCTCTCACCCTCCCCAAACACAGCAAGGGGGAACACACGGCACCAGCTCCCGCCGGGCTGGGAGGGCAGAGCGGGAGCCACGTCCCGGGGTTGCATGGCGGAGGGAGGCTGCGTCTGCCGCCAGGAAGACTTTGAGACAGCCGGGGGGGGGGAAGCTGTCCCGTCTGTCTGGCTCCAGCACATCACCCCAGCTGCGCACCGCAGCCAGCCCCCTGCGCGGCGGGGAGCCCCGGAGCAGCGGGGTCTGCCAGGGGATGGGACCGTGGTCGAGGGATGCCAGAGCAGCCCTCTGCGATTTCTCTCCTGCCTGAAGCGCTGCCAAGCCTAGCAAGCTGCTTGTGACAAAGTCCTTCAATCTGGCACAGAAACGGCTCTGCGTGCCCCATGACGGCCAAGAGGCAGCAGAGCTGTGCCGAGCCCCTTGGCTCCATCCCCAGCCTTCAGCCCACCAGGAATCATCACCAGGCTGCTCTCTGCTGCAGCCACACAAGGTTGCACACCCAGGAAGCCTGTCAGACGCTGGCAGGACTTCCCTGAGCCAGGGAACCAAAAGGAAAGGAAGGCAAATAAATGAGGCACTGGCAGCACCCTGTAGCTGGGGGTAATCCCTGCACGCCAGCAGTCCCTTGTCCCCATGCAGAAAGAGAGCAGAGGAGACTGAAACCTCTTTCCTCTGTAGGAAGCCACACTGCACGAAGGCCTGTGTGAGAGCTCAGCAGGAGGCTGGGCAGCAGCGCAGGCAGGGCAGCAGCACAGGCAGGGCTGGGGCTGCCGGGCTCCCTCTCCACAGCCCCAGCTCTCGGCCCCAGGGCCAGACCCACAGTCCCTCAGACAGGCTGATGTCTGCATTCAGCCAAGCAGCTGGGACGTTACACAAGTAACAGCTCTGGCAAAGGCTGGCGAAGCACTTGAAGGCTCACATGAAGCAGTTTGCAGAGAGGAGAGCACCAGCAGTGAGCAAAGCACCTCCCGTAGGCGCCTGCGCTGCAACAGCCCCTGCTCACGCACCAAATTGCAGCACAGATCCCAGGTCACAGCTCACACATGTGCTCTGGGCAAGGGCAAGGTCAGGGTCATAAACTCACCATCACCCCAAATCCCCCAGCACAGGCCCCAGGGTACCTGCACACCCCCTCCCAAATAGGGCCACACACCTGCAGAGAGACCCTCCCAGCTGAAACCAGTACCTCCCCATAGCAAAATGCTGTGGAAGAGGAGGATGGGCTATTTATGCTATAGGGCAGCCCAGACGAGCTCCTGCCACTCCCCAGCTTCAGCTGTGGAGGGGAAGCCGTTTCCCGGCTCCTTCGGGTCCCAGCACCATCTCCCCGTTAGCACCAGCAGCATCGCACGGGGGAATTCCTGCCTCTCCAGCCCTGGCTGTGCCAAGGCGCACACAGATGCTCCTTTCCCCCACAACTATGTAGGTTAATAACATGCAATGTGATTGCAAGACACAGGGAACCGCAAAGCTATGTCAATATTTAGCTTTTACACATTTGGCTAATTAGAGAGCAACCTGTGATTCCCTCCGAACGAGGCATGGCTGCCTCCGAACGAGGCATGGCTCCCTCCCCTTCTGTATGTTCCCGTTTCAGATGGGATAAACGTCAGCTCATTATTTCTGGAGTTCGCTGGTCGCAAACGGTCTGTCCCAAAATGCTATTCCCAGGCACTGGATGTCAGAAATCATTATACTAAATAAAGCTTCATGCATGATTCATGAAGCTGGGTTTCACATTAATCAGGGAGAGATGGGCAAAAGCAGCACAGCACCGCAGACTGCTGTGTCGTGTTCTTGCACAGGCAGGCAAATGGAGAGGTTTGGACCTTCAAGGCACAAATCAGAGAGATGGTGCAAATCAGAGAAGCAGCCTGGTCCCAACACGATTGGAGCCTGACCGAGCGGAGACCAAAACCAGGCAGTGGGCCATTGCCCAAATACCTTTCTGCTTCAGGAGCTCCTGTGACTCGATCACGTTAATGAGCCCAGGGCAGCCTGCTGCTGCTCCGAGCATCCTCAGAGATGCACGACTGCTTTTCACATTAGCCCTGGTCTCCAGCACGGGGCAGGGCCAGTGCTCGGGACTCACGTCCTGACTTCCTGGCCCTGTGCACTATGGCCACTAAAAATAGAAAAATGTTTTTCTGAAATGTCATCGGGAGGCTCCTTCCAGGGCCCAGGCAAACAGGGCTTCTGCCTGGATGCCACGCTGCATCCTAGCACAGGCTGTCCACCAACGGGTATTTTCTTGGGACACAAATACTTCTTCCACTGCTCCAAGACTTTGGAAAGAAGGTAGATGTGTCTTCTCTTGGTACCTGAATCTACCTAAAAAGGCAAGCCCTGAACTCTGTAAATCAATGAAAGAGTGAGGGGTGTCCTCAACATGGCAATGTTGGTGGAAGGAGGCGATGAAGCATGGGATCCCGTGTACGTTTTGCAGGACCAAGTGCCCGTGCCTCTCCCGACCAGCCAGGCTCAGCCAGCAAGCTCTCGTCCTGGGGTCTGCCCCTGCATCCCTGGCTGCTCCTCTGCCACTTGTTCAAAGATTCCTGGTAAAAAAAACCCTCAAAACTACAAAAATACAGTGACAGGCCGGCTGTACGGCAGGGAAAAATCCATAGCTGGTGTTGCAAACTCTGGGCTCTGACATGAACACAGTGGTGATTCTCCATGCGGCAGCGGAGGAATATCTATCAGGAGGCCGAGGAGCTGTCAGACACCTCTGCTCCCCCCGCCGCGGCTCTGCAGCCTCCCTGGGCCAGCAGCGAGTCACCAGCCCTGAACCACGGCAGGGCCGATCCGCCGCCCAGGGCACCTGGGGGGAGCGAGCGGGTCCTGTGCCACGCTGCAGCTCGGGGGTGGCATGCCACCCTGCTCCCCAACACTCCAGCATCTCGCAGGGCGGATGGCCGATGCTGTAGCTCCGTCAGCCCCAAGTCCTCCTCCTTGGACCGAGGCGTCCTGCCCACGCAGGGATGATGTCTGCAGGAGGGAGAGGCAGAGATAGGGTGCTGGAAGCCAGCAAGCCCCCTGGCATCCCTCAGAGCCTTGAGACCCAAAGACCCTCCACCACCAGAGCCCCTCTCACCGCCCCCAGCACTGCCAAAGCCTCCTGCAGGGAGCCCAAAAGACAGCAGCCTTCCAGAAATGGGCAAGCCTCTTCCCCTCAGCCCATGCCCCATTAATCTGCAGCTGTAATTGCTTCTGCTCACCCACCCTCACCAGTGCAGAGGTAGCTGGAGGCAGACCTGCAACGGGAGCCAGGGGCTCACCCAGAGCCTCAAACCAGCAGGGCACTTCCACCTGCAAAATAACAAGAGTGACAATTCATCAGCAATTTATGGGTTTGGCTTGAAATTTCTAGCTGTGTCATCACAGCTGGGCAGGGACCAAAGGGGCCCAAACCCAGTGGCCACTCTCCGTCCCCAGCTGTGGTGCAGAGGCAGAGCCCCAGGGCAGGTTTGCTGCCCCTGCTCCTGCCGGTGCCAGCCCCTCGCCTGTGTTTGCTACGGGATAAAAGTATCTGCAGGATCACCCATCTCAGGGAAACGGCATCTCCCTTTGTCCCGATCCCCTTATCGCACGGAGAGACTGATTTCCAACTTGTCTCCTTGTATCACCACTAAATATTAATTTATAAGGCAGCACTATTTCTGGAGGCCTCTGAGTTGCCAGGATTTTCAGTATGGGTGAAACTTTTGGCTGCTTGGCACCCATGGTGCAAGCAAAGAGCCTGGGCTGGCTGTGTCCCCGCAGCCCTCACCGAGCCGCGCTCAGCCCGGTCCCGGCACAGCTTCCACCTGCGCGGCGTCACCGTGCCCGGGGCTCCCTGCTCATCCTGCCCGGCCGTGCCTGGTGGGGTCAGGGACCACACGCGCTCCCTCCGTGGCCGTGGCCGTGGCCGTGGCCATGCACAGCTATGGAAAGCAAAGTGCAGGGCAAGTGTCTGCACTGCACGAGCCTGTGCAGAGTCAAAGGCTCAGCTGCACTCTTGGTTACTCGCATGGTTTGACCTGCAATACTGTAAGATTTAATTACAATGAAATTTGTGCTTCCATCTTCACCTGTTTCTCTCTCGGCGGAGAAAGCAAGCAGTGAGCCTGTGCTGCCCGTGTGATCCTGGGTACGGTGATTAGTCGCTATGGCTTTGTCTCTACTAGTAAATTAAATGTGCCTGGCTTGACTCTGGCACCGAAGCCAGGCAGCAGGGAACAGACCAAGTCCTCGCCATTAACCTCTCCTCTGACACCACGCTGCCTGCCCTTCTGGCAGCATCCCTGCCCGCGGCAGCTCCTAGCCCTGCTGGGAATGGTCTGGAGAAGGCTGCCTGGCCCGCGGGAAGCCCTGGCTCAAGATGCTCCAGCAGATTAACGATGAGCCTGGGAATGGCCCTTGGCTTTGTTGAATTCGATTCTGGGGATGTGTCCTGGGTGTTGGAGGGCAGAGAGACAACCTGGGACAGAGACAGAGTGGAGGGAGGGGATGCAGCACGCAGGAGATTGCCAGTTGCTATAAGATGGAGGCAATGCATATCTTCGGGGCATATGGAAACCCTCCAGACAGTAAATCATTGCTCTGAAGTGCCTGACCTTACACTGCAGCATCTCCCCGCTCCCTCTCCAGAGGTCCTCCATCTATATAAAAAATAGCCACCACTGCATTACAACTCTCCCAATTTTCTCATGTTTCTGGTTACAGCATGAGAGCCCAACCGCAAGGCAAGGTCTCCAGCAAGTTCAGCGAACGTTCATTAATCTTTCCTGGCTTAGGCACCCACTGGGCTCAGTAAAACTCCAAGCCAGAAAAGTTTCAGGCTGTCAGAGCTGTGGGCTGTCACCAGGCAATACACCAAGAGCCTGTCCCGTGCCTGCCGCAGACAGATGGCAACACAGTCACCTTACTGCAGGGGGCTGGATGCCGCGGGTGCATCCAAGGGCTCCAGCGTCTGAAGGAGGTTGGTTAAATAATTTCCAGCACGGAGCAGGCTGATATCCGTCCGTCAGCAGCACCTACAGACACCCTGTGGCTCTGGGAGGAAGATGGGGATTGTAGGGATGGGACCCCCAGAGCTGGTGGTCCCCACTCCCCTCCTGCTCGGAGGATGCTGCCATCATGGCTTGGCTTTCCCTCCCCGCCATCCCGTGGGCTGGCTCCAGGGAGAGGCAAGGCTGCGCGGGGACAGCCGATGGCACGGGAACGGGGACAGCCGATGGCACGGGAAGGAGAAGCCCAAACCCTTCCAGGCAGAGCAACCCCCTCCCAGAGCTCGCAGGAGGCCAGGGGCACAAACACACCAGCAAGCCCAGAAACCACCAGGAAAAAAAGAGTATTAAGGAAAGCCCAAACGTCTTTGCCACTGAGAAATGCAAGAGCAGGCTTTTGCGTCTGCCCTAATTTAGCTCTTTCCCTCTGGAAAGGACTATTTGTGAAATGCTTTGTGTTCGTGTCCCGGCATTAATCAGCCCCCGTCAGCAGCCGGCTCCACGAATCCCCCTGCGCTCGCAGGTGCGCTAGCGCTCGCCCCGCTCTATCCCACCCTCCCACGTGGCAGGTACCCAGCGGCTCCGGCCTTTCACAATGGATGTCCAAGGGGCTGAAAAGTGCTTGAAGATTTTTCTTTTAATTAAAGGAGCTCTGCAGACATGTTATATTCATATATATTTTACCCTATTTTTTTTAATTTATTGCTACATCAGCTATTAAAAAAAAAAAAAGGCAGAAAGAAGAAAGGAAGGGAGCTGCCACAAGCTGAGCGCCTTTCGGGATGACTCACTGCAGTACTGAAATGGCTGCTGGCTTCAGACTCACCCTGCCTCTGCAATTTGCTTCCAGACTGAAGAAGAGACCACGGCAAGAGGTTTCAGCCCCCGTCCCCACGCGGAGGATTTGCCATGTGGTTATCGACATAATCCCCCTCGGGCTTTGGCGGGAGGAGACCTTCCTTCCCCAAGAGAGGAAGATGGGGGTAGACATGAAAGGCGAGGCGTTTCCAGCTGACCTGATTTTCTGCCTGTTCCCGTCTCCACATCACTGCCAGTTAGTTCAGGAGTCGTGGCGGAGGCGCGGGGCTGGCCCGTGCTGTGGGGAGCTACACCCTCCCAGTGCGGCTGCAAACCCGGCTGCACCGAGTAAGGGCCCTTGCACCTCAGTTTGCTGGGAAAGAGCCTAAAATGGGAGTTTCCCTTTCCTGCCACAGCTTGCCAGTGTCAGTGCGAAGTCAGGCCAACAAGCTCTGGTCGGCTAATGGGAGAGTCAGGCCTTTTGCATCTGAGCTTGTGCAGCAAAGGGAAAATTCACCTCGGGTACCATTGATGCTGCAGCCAAGTCCCCTCTGAAGGATGCTGTGATGCCAGCACAAGCCTAAACGGGGCATCTGCAGCCTGGGAGGTGAACTCCGCTCTCCTGCAGCTGCTTCCAGCCAGGGCTTTGAGCTGCAGCAGGACGCATGGGGGTGTCTCTCCTCCCTGTCTCCCCAGCCCCTTCCCAGGGTGACCCCTCCAGCCTGGGGACATTACGGGCAGAGCCCTGGCAGCTCCCTGACTCGCTTCCCACTCACACTTCAGCTCTTCCACACATGGCCCTGAGCAAACCTCGCGGTGCTGGGAGGGCTGGTTTTTGGGGGGGACTGGGCTCAGGTCTACCTTGTGGCAGTGCATAAATAAGACTCTAGTGCAGAGACAAAGTGCCAGATGGAGCGGGCACCCTCGCAGTGCCTGCATGGCTCCCAAGGCATGGCTCCTTCTCTGAAAAATGGCTGGCTGAGAAATACTTTCAGAAGGGAAAAGAAAATTCACCCCAGTCACAGGATGTCAGTGACAGGAGGAGAAAACGCCATGCGGGAGCCAGCCCTCCTCCCGCCCCGTGGGCTGCACCCCGCTGGGGCTCAGCACCCCCTGTGAGCTGGGCTGAAGGCGTCTGCTGCAAGTGCCTGGAGCAGGCAAAGCTGGGCACCTTTATCCTGCAGCTTCCAGGGATGCTCAGCCATCCCTAATTGCCATAAAAACAAATGCTTTTTGCTTCATATCATGGAAAAGAGGAATTTCCCACAGTTTGGGTTTTTTTTTCTCCTCGGTTCGTTTTTTTTTCTTTTCTGAGGCCTCCCTCAAAGTCATCCCTTCCCCCTCCCTCCGCTGCCTCCTTCTCATGTAAACAAGCACACGGCGCACACAGTCTGACACATCACACACATGGAAACACGCTGATGGCCCCGCCGCGGCAAGCGCTGCCTGGTGCAGGGATGGGGCTGGCAGCACACGCGGCCGTGGAAGGCGGGAGTGCGGGCAGGGGGAAGGATGCTCGCCACCAAAAAGAGCTCTCAGCCAGCCGCCTGCAAGCCCAGAGAAGGGTGAGCGCCCAGAGGCTCCAGCCCTTCGGGCTGGAATCAGCAAGCCGAGGGATCCGATGTGGAGGGTGGTGTGAAGTCTCGCCCCATGCAAGCTGTCTGTCTGACACAGCCGCTCTGTGCTGGCTGCCAGAGCAATGAAGCGTTGCTGTGTGGACATGCAGCCCCGGCCATCACCCCGGGAAGGTCTCCCATCCTCTCTTTTCTGTATCTCTGCTCCAGCAGCTGATTTCTGGGGGAGCTGGTGTGCTTGCAGCGGTCCCTGGGCCGTGCGGGGATGGCCCCGGCTGGCGGTGGCAGCTCACTGACCTGAAACGCATCGTGGGCCATGCCTGGGACTCTCTGCCTTCACCCACCTCCCGACGAGCCTTTAAAGAGACAGTGGGAAACTCAGCGAGCCGGGGGGGGTCTTCCCTGGGGGGCTGCCCCGGTGCCCTACGCACCCCCTGTCCCAAGGAGGAAAATGGAGCTGGAACGCACGGAGGGTGACTGCGAGGGCAGAGGCACAGCATCTGCCCGGCACAGGGCGGCACCGCGGCTGGGGCCCTGCTCGGCCTGAACACCCGCCGCACGGGACAGCACGCTGCACCCCGCGTAGCTCCGGGGGCTCAGCCCCCAAGGGCAGCGCTCGCCACCGGGGCGGCTTTGCAAAGAGCTGGGGTAGGCCAGGGCCGGACGAGGCCCGCACCCCCACCGCGGCTCCCACCGGCCGTCCCGCAGGCTCTCCCAGCGGCTCAGGGAGCTTCCAGCAGGTAAGGCGACTGGGGCAGGCGCACCCACGGCTGGGTGGGTGCGTACCCACGGCTGGGTGGGTGCGTACCCTGGCCCAGCTTTCCCGTCCCGCTGCCAGCCCCGGCTCGGCCCCGCAGGGCCGCCGCAGCGCTGCCTTCGCAGGGGAAACCGCCCGCCTCGCACCGGAGCGGGGCCGACCCGCCCGCCGGGTTTCCCAAGATCGGGTGCCCCATCTTGTGGTCCCGGTGGGCTTCCGGGGGACGGGGTCGGCTCCCCCCCGGGCACCCCCGGGCATCCCCAGCCCTCCCCGCTGCGCGGAGCTCGGGGGCCGCCCCAGAGGACGCGGGGTTCTGCGCTGCTCCGGCCCCACCGCGCCGCCGAGGCGCCCGCGGCAGAGGCAGCGGGGGCCGGGGGCCCGGGGCTCGGCCTCGCCTCCCCGCTCCCCCCCCCCCCCCCCGCAGCTCCGGGCGGGCGGGCCGGGGGGCGGCACTCCCGGGAGGGGCGGCGGGCGGGACCCCCCTCCGGCCCCGCGGAGCTTCTGCCGCCGCCGCCGGCCCCGCAGCGCTCCGCGGCTCCGCGCCGGGCGCGCACGCTGCGGCGGGGGCGGCGCCGAGGCAGGTGAGCGGCGGCGCGGGGCCGGGCTCCGGCAGCCGGGGTGCGGCAGGCACCGGCACCGCGGGGACCCGGGGCTCCGGCACCCGGGGCGCGGCAGGCACCGGCATCCCGGGGCGGGGCGGGGCGGGGACCCGGGGCACCGGCAGCCCGGGGCGCTGCAGGCACCGGCATCCCGGGGACCCGGGGCACCGGCACCCCGGGGCGCGGCGGTGACCGTGAGATCGGCAGCGCAGGGAACAGCAGGGACCGGGGCACCGGCATCCCGGGAATCCGGGCTACCGGTATCCCCGGGCATTGCAGGGATCAGCACCCTGGGGCGCGGCAGGCACCCGGGGCACCGGCATCCCGGGGTGAGAGGGCAACCGGAGCAGCGGCATGCGGGGGTGAGCAGGGATGGGGGCAGCGGCACAGCGGGATGAGCGGGGAAGCGAGACACCGACATCCCGGGATGAGCAGGGAGCCGCCGTGCCGGCACCCACATCCCGGGATGCTGCTGGGACCCGGGGCACAGGGATACTCCTCCCGGTCCCTCTGCAGGCGGGGTAGGAGAGTCCCTCTCCCCGGAGCCTGCCCCCCGCGGGGGCTGCATCTCCTCCTCCCCAGGGAGCAGGGCAGGGCGCGGGGGTCCCCTCCGGAGAGCTGTGCACCCACTGCCTGGGACCGGGGAGCGGAGGCTGGCACAGGGCAGGGCACCATCCGCAGCAGGCGCTGGGCTGCCCGCTCGCAGTAGAAGCCCGAGCTATCGGTAACCAGCCCCTCCCGCACCCCGAAGCAGGCAGGGAGTCCCCCCGTCATCTGCATCCCCAGCCCCGGGCGTGTCGGTGGCCTCGCAGCGTACAGCAGCGGCTTACGCCCTGCCTGCAGGCAGCAGCCGGCAGTGGGAATCCCCCTCCCCTGCTCCCCCCTGCCCGCCTGGCAAAGCCCCCGCCGCCAAAGCCAGGGCTCGGTCCTGAGCATCCTCAGGCCGATGGGTACGGGGCCGCTCGGCGCTGGGGACGGGGCTCTGCAGGGGCACTTTGGGGTGACCAGAAAGCAGGCGTCTCCCCAGTCCTGCCCCAGCGCGTGGCTGACGGGGTCACCATCCTGCAGGGGCTGGGCGGTCAGCCAGCCCCACTGCCCCCTCGGGTACCCAGCGGGGGACCCCCAGCCCTACCCCAGCCCTACCCCAGCCCCATGGGCATCCTGCGCAGGACTCCTCCGGCGGCTTGCGGCCACCAGCCCTGCACACCTGGGACGTGCAGGGTCGCAAGCCCGGGCTGACAGGGCGTTTGGGACTGGGCTGCGGGCAAAGGGCAAGGGTTTCCTCCTTCTCTACGCATTTCTAACGGCTCCTTTGAGACAAGGCACACAACTCCCCGCTGGGAAGCCTCTCTGAGCTGTAAGTACAGGGCTTTTTATTTGGACTGTTAATCTAAATCCATTGTACCTGGTTGGAAAAGCCCCTGTGTGCAATACTCCCTGCACTTGCTGCATCCTCGCTTGAATGTCTGTTAGCATCTTCCTTCCACTCCCTTGGGTCCCCTCTGCCAGTTAGAATAAATATACATAACTTCCATTTGAAAGCCTTTAAGAAAAAAATACGTTGTCAAGGGAAACTCTTCTAGCATTTCTTACAGATATGCTTGATCTGGTTTTATATTTTTTACTGTCATAGATGCATATATCAGAGATTTTTTTCTCCACAAGATACATATTCATTTGAACGCCCAACACCCAGCTCACACTGGGCTTGTGTAATTCTGATGGTTGTCTCCTTAAAATAGCTTACGATATCTTTCAAAATTTACCGGAAAGAGACTGGCTTTATCTGTCCTATTTAACCAATCATTTATGGAAATTTTGCTTTAACGAAAGGAAAATTTTGCAAATGCACATTATTCCAGACAGACGCATTTGTATTCTCTGTCCATTGTGCTTTAAAATAAAAAAACACCCAACCTTCCTAAAGTAAGCTTTTGTTTCCCAGCAGATACCCCTGCAAATGCGAGACGGACGCACGCTTCGATGATCTCCCAACAGGGGAGATCATGCCAGGTCTTAGTTCAAACCTCAGTTTTGTTCTAAAGCTGAGCTTAGCTAGTCGTGAAACGAGGAGGCAAAAGAGTTCTAAAACTATTAATTGCTGCTTTAGATTCCTAGATGAAAGCCGTATGTGGGCAGAAACAATTTGCTCGAATAGAAGCAAACATCAGAGAGGAGAATCTCAGACAGTTCGCGACCCTTCTCTCTCTGCTTCCTGCGCGGGAGGGAGGGAGGGAGAGGTTTCCCTGGGGTACAAAGGCTTGCAGGGTGCTGACACCCACTTTTTTTTGAGCTGGGAGAGAGGTGGGAGCCGGCTCCCTCCTGGTCCTCAGGGTTTGGCACGTCTGCCCCAGCGCCGCAGCCGCACAGCACAGCCGTGTGCTGGGGACGGTCCTGCTGAGCTGGATCGTCGCTTTAGGCTTGTCCTGCCATCCCAGCACAGCCCCCGGTAGCCACCCGGGCTGCCCTGTGCCCCAGCCCAGCCCCAAAACCACCTTTCCTTTGATTTCGGTGACATTTGGCCTGGCCTCCTGGAGCGGCTGCTGTAGAGGGCTGGTGTGGAGAGAGGCCGAGGACGGGTGTGGGATAAGCTGGATCCCACAGACCCACGCCCACGGCCCCGTGTGTGTTTGTAGCCTGAATGCATGAGCATCCTTCTGGAAGGAACCTGGATTAGTCATCCCCACCCCACAGATGGGCTGTGTGATGTCTTCCCTGGAAAAGCTGTCACAGAAATTCCAATTTATCCCTGAAAAGGAGTGTTCACACCCCTTTTTCTCCCTTGCTTTTGTCTTAAGCATTAAAAAAAGTTGATCCTTCTTTTTTTTTCCTCCCCTTTGAAAGGCAAGACAATGAGTCCATTAAGCTCTGAGGCTTATCACAAGCCGGTTGCCTCCTCCAGACCTGGTGTAATGGGAACCGCTGGCTTTGTGGTGCAAAGCCTGTGTCTTTAAGGAGCCCTGGCTCTGAGATGCAGTGGAGTTAGCAGATGCCTTTGCCAGGCTATTTCGCACAAATCTGGCATTTGCTGCACCCACAGCCCTGATCAGCCTAAAAACATACCTCTGGGGTTTATTTCTAACCATGACTCCACTACCTGTTCCTCTCCAGCTCTGCTCTGACCTCCAGATTTAGATGTGCAAATGACCCCCAGGTCCCTCCTGGTCTGACAAACCTTTTACGCTGCATTTCTCAGACACTGGAAAACATGCAGAGCCCTTCCCCTGCTTTGGTGTTTGCCCCAGGAACCCTGTGAGATGTCCAGTGAGCAACGTGGGGCTGCGGTGTAATGGCGTCTGCAGGGGGACCGGGGTTCCCTTGGGCAGGGGGGGACCCGCCTCGTGTCACTGGCCTGGCCTGGGCCCTCGGTAGCTGCTGTCGGACCGGGCTGTCCTGTGTGGGGTCTGGTGGCATCACTGCGGGGGCTGCTGCAGCCTTTTCCCTCGTCTCCCACTGCCTGTCCGTGGCCTCTGTCCCTGTGTCACCTAAAAGTTCGAAAACTTCAGCGGGTGAAGGAGGTGAGGAGGTGAGGGATTCTTCTAATAAGCAGCTGGCTGATTAAAACCAGGGAGGGAAGCCTTTGAGATGGGAGACAGGCTAGTCTGGAGGTCACAAATGCCTCAGTGACCGCTGCAGCAAAAGCATCAGCGGCTGCAGAAGTCGTGTCGGTACCAGCAGCGGCCGTGGAAGTGTGAGCAGAGCTCAGGGGCAGGTCACACCTAATAGCGGGATTTTTCCAACGTAGCCGGTGCGTGGGGAAAAACGTAATTCCTCAACCAAGAGAGCAAATGCAGTGTCCCTCCTGGGGACACCCAACGCTCCCGTGCCAGGAGCGGGGGGACCGCGTGGGTACAGGGCTGCTCCTCGCGTCCCCAGGCGTCTTGATCAATAAGGTAGGTGGGGAAGTCTGATTTCAAGGTGACACAGGAAGACGACAAACCTTTTTATTTGCCTTTTTATTCTAAGCTTCTGGTCAAGAGGGGTGAATGCATTTGAAGATGTGGGAATGTTTCTCTTTGTTAGATGGTTTAACTGCTTCACGTCAGAAAATGGAATTTCTGCTGGACGGAAAAGCCCAGCTCCCCGAAACTTCTAAAATCCTGAAACACAACAGAAATCAAAACTTTGGTTTTTATTTTCCTACCAATGTACAGGTTTTTAATTCAGAGTCATCAATTATTCTGAATCATGTTTTTGTTATGTTTCAACATTATAAAAATAATCTTAATATTTTACATGACAGAACACACAAGAGGAAACAAAGCAGGCATATGAATTGTTTTGACACTTCTTCCACTGAAATTCTCCCTAAAACTGACACTTTCCGTGAAAACACTTTGATTTTGGCAAAACTGCCTTTGCTGCTGGGAAGACTGCACCATCTAAGGACTTTTTGACCAGGTCTAATTAGCAACGTAGTAGTTGGGCTACAAAGCTCTTTGGCAGAATCACTGCGGCGGTGATTTGATGAGCGCGGGGCAGCCTGAGATCTGGTTTTTCCACAGGGGAGGCTCTCTGGGGGATAAATCCTCTCTTCAGTGACTAATTGCCTGTTTGAACAAGGAAAGCCCCATGGATGAGGTGCCGGAGGTGCAGTAAACTGCCTTCCTTAGGCCATTCGCAAAGGGAGAAACTTTAAGATGTTAAAAAAAAAGCAAGGAAAAGTTTGGGAAAAATCATTGGCGCTTTCCCCCCCCCCCCTCTTCCATACCACCGAAGAACAACCGCCCAAAGCTGTTTCTCTCCCCTCCCCTCTCCCTGGTCCTCACTTTTCAAAATGCAACCATCCCTCCTCACTCCCCAGGGTGCTTCTGGCCCTCTCCCCCGGGGAGCACCCGGAGCGGGGGAGCCCTGTGTCCCCTCCAGCCCCGCTGTGTCTTGCCCGCAGGTGGAACCAGCTCCCGTTCTGCTGATCATGGTCAACAAGACCTTAAATTACTGGGGTCCCGGTTTTGAGGAGGACGTTATCAACATCAACGTGGGGGGTCTGAGAAGGCGGCTCAGCTCCAGCGCCCTCTCCAAGTTCCCCGACACCCGGCTGGGACGCCTGCTCTCCTGCGACTCGGAGGAGTCCATCCTGCAGCTCTGCGATGACTACGACGTGAGCGCCAGGGAGTTCTACTTCGACCGAAACCCCGGCTTCTTCCTCTACGTGCTCCACTTCTACCAGACGGGGAAGCTGCACGTCATGGAGGAGCTGTGCGTCTTCTCCTTCTGCCAGGAGATCGAGTACTGGGGCATCAACGAGTTCTTCCTGGACTCCTGCTGCAGCTACCGCTACCACGAGCGCAAGCTGGAGAGCCGGCACCACAACTGGGACGAGGAGAGCGAGGTCAGCAGCGTGGACACGTCCCCCGATGAGATCTCCGACATCAACCATGACCTGCTGCGCTACAGCACGCTGCGCTGCGGCAACGTGCGCAAACGCCTCTGGCTCACCATGGAGAACCCCGGCTACTCCATCCCCAGCAAACTCTTCAGCTTCGTGTCCATCAGTGTGGTGCTGGTTTCCATAGCCACCATGTGCATCCACAGCATGCCCGAGTACCAGGAGGTGGATGAGAGTGGCAACGTGCTCGATGAACCCGTCCTGCACAAGCTGGAGTATTTCTGCATCTCCTGGTTCACCTTCGAAGTGTCTTCCCGCCTCCTGCTCTCCCCCAACCCAAGGAAGTTCTTCAAGCATCCGCTGAACCTGATTGACATTGTCTCAGTACTGCCCTTCTACTTCACCCTCTTGGTGGATGTGACCATGGGCAGTGACTCAGAGCTGGGCAACTTGGGCAAGGTCGTGCAGGTGTTCCGGCTCATGAGGATATTCCGGGTGCTGAAGCTGGCTCGGCACTCCACCGGACTGAGGTCGTTGGGGGCCACCTTGAAGGTAAACCGGCTCTCTATCTCCTTATCTACTCCTATAGTCTATGGGTGAGAAAGAGACCTCCGGTATGGCTGGGGGATGTGGACATTCCCGTTCCCAGTGAGCTACCATCTCTGGCTAGAGTCTGGCGAGTGTGCTTGGGGTGGTGGGCTGGGTTGTTGGTTTGTGTATCTGCTAAAGCAACCAAGTGTGAGGAGCACTGCATGAGTCCTCTTTGTACACACACTCGGAGCAAACAGCAATTCACCCCATTGCTTGTAGACTTTGCTTCATGCAGAACTGGTGCTTCCAGGGACTCAGCCACCCCTTCGCCACCATGGTGTGCAAGCCCCGTTGCATGGTGTTGGAATGGACTCAGCCATGGTGATGTGGTGGATGGTGATGTCCCACCAGAAGTGGGTCAGTGCCTAGCTGGGCTGCAAGCGACCTGCTGAGCAGGGACCGGGCCAGCCAGCAGCTGCTGGGTATACCAGCACCGGCGTGCGTGGCTTGGAGCTGCTCCTGTCCCCAGTCTGGGAGAAGGGGGAACCTCCTAAGGTTCCCGGCCGGAGGTCAGCATCCAACCCTTGGTGTCTGCCCATCTAGGGAGACATAGAGATCCCGGTCCAGCTGAGCTGACTCTTGGATGCTCCAGGGTATGATGAGGCTGGGACAGGCACGTGGTTAACCATGGGTGGCACAGAGCAGCAATAGAAAAGCAGAAGTTTGGCTGCAGAGCCTGGGACAACCAGCCCAAGGCAGGGTGCGTGTCCCCAGCAGAGCCTGGGCTGCCAGCAGCTGCCCCTCAGTGTGCTGGAGAGGCTCAGGGAAAGCATGACACGCAGGGCTGGGGGAAGCCAGCCCCAGGACCATGCAGTCCTCAGGAGGAACAGCTGGATGAGGAGATGCTGAAACAGTAAAGGACCAGGGTCCAGGCATGCTGGGAGGTGGCATCCCTGCAGGTTTGGTGAGAGGAGGTCCTCATCTTCCATGGCATGCCCCAAGGCTGTGTCTCTCCAGACCCCCTCTGCAGCATCCCCAGCTTCCTTTGTCAGACCAAGATCAGCTGTGACAAGAGTCAAAGCACGAAGCTATCGTGAAATCCTCACCAGCCTGGCGCTGCGGCCCCGACCTCCATTGCTGCAGGTTGGCTGCGCAGCGTGGACCAGCCACGGTGCCCTGGGCAGCTCTCAGCTGTCCCCCCCATCCCTCCCTCCTCCATCCCCCTCGTGCTGAGGGCCGCGTGCCCGAATCTGGGGAGGGTGAAACTGTCCCCTCACCTTCTGCGCTGACACAGAAAATCCAGCCTGACGCAGAGGCCAGTTAAACTCAGCCTCTAATTGTCTCTGATTCTTGGCAACCACATCAAGAGAAATCCTAAAGCCGATCCTCAAGCCTGCCAAGGCGCAGAGCGATACACGCTCCCGATGCCCCACCACACATGGGGCTTGTGCTGGGCACAGGGAGGGGGTCACCAGGGCAAACGTCTCCTTGCCTCGTGGGACCACCTCTGGTCCCCACATTTAAACCAGAAGACTGGTTTTCAAGCACTGCTCATGAAATATCCCTGTACTTTTTCCTCCTTCAAACAAAGGCTATGCCAAACAAATGGCCAAGGAAAGCAATCTTCATAACAGAGCTTGAAATTCAACCAAAGGGATGCTCTCCTCCCACTCAGCGCCTGGCAGGGACCAGAGCCGCAGCTCCTGGTGCTGCTCCCACTGAAGGGCCACCACGGGGATGAAGCGGGCGCAGCTGCGGCTGGGGACACCCCGTTTCTCACCGCTGCAGCCATGGCAGGGCCGGCATGGGATGTCCTGGCGTTGGCAGGACTTGACTGCCAGGGTTGGACCTATTCCCGTGGGTGAGCCATGGAGAAAAACAACCAACCCTCAAGCATGGCTGGGGATGAGGATGGGCAGTAGGAAATGTCTTCTGCCAACTTCTGCTGTGAAGCAGGACCAGCCCAGCACTAATCCTGCAAATCCCACAAAGCATCAGAAAAAAAATGGGGGATAAAAATTCCTGGCATCCTCAAAGCATGCTGAAAATGGTGTCCAGGGAGGGTTATTTGAAATGAAGATGCCTGAAGTCCTACCTGCATCATACTTACTTCTGAACACTCACCTTGAAAGAGCAATTAGCAAGTGACAGACCCATGTAACATTGCCTGAGGAATTTAAATAAAATTGTACACGTGGGAAGGGCTCCCTGAACCCTTTCTGTGCTCCATTTAAGCGTGAACAACACATTGCAGCAGAGCAGGGACTGATGGACTCATCTGCATGTTATTAAGCAGCAGAGGAGATCTGGGGAGCCGGCAGCGTCCCGGCTCCGGCCTCTGCCGAGCCGCTGATTCACCGAGTGACGTGCGGGAAAGTGCCGCTTCCCGGGGACTCCAGAGCCAGCTGTAAATGGGGATGAGCGAAGACACAAATCTGACGCAGCAGCTTGGCATTGTGATTTACTGGGCACATAAATTACAACGTCTTGTTAATCATAATTTACTTCCTATTGCAAGAGCATAAAGCAGCAGCAGAGGAGTAAAGGCTGTTAACAGCCAGGAAGCGGGAGCGATGGCTCTAGCAAGCCAAGTAATTGTTCCCCTGCCACGAAAGTGCTAGCAGAGGGATTTCTGTCATTTGTGCATCGTAAACTCTGAACTGTCTTCAGATTGCCTGGGGCCTGATCCAAGGTCCATTTAATTTGAGGAGAGGCTTCCCAAGCGTCTCTGCTCTTCCTCCCTGCCGTGCACGACATCCATTACCGTTACTGCAGCTTCCTGGGTGCGGGTTTGGTGCCTGTCTCCCACGGGCAGTCAATAGGTGTTAGGCACCGAGTAATTTAGGCATCTGCAGGGACCTACAGGAGTTGCTGTCTGTCCCCTTAGGAGCCTAAATACACGAATAGGTTGGAAAAGCCGGAGCTGCACGTCCCCAGGCAGCAGATGCATCACTCTGCTGTCGCTACCGCGGGCCACCTCTGGGCTCAGTCCCCACACCGGTACCTCCAGCCAGGCTCAAGCTGGGCTCTTCCATTTCATTTGTCTTCTGCTGTACTGGAGGAAAGATGTGCATTGAGCAGGGGAAGGAGCCCATGTACGGCCCATGGCTGTCCCAAGGGCAGGCAGAGCCAAGGCAGGAGCCCAAAGAGACGGCTGCTGGGGTGGCAGTTTCCCTGGAGCCTTTTATTACCCGGCATCGCCTCCCCCAAGGCTGGCTGCTTGCTAAGCCTGCATCCCACCCGAACGCCGGCTAAGCCTGCATCCCACCCAAACCGTGGCTGAAACTGCATCCCCACCTGCACCATGGCTAAGCCTGCATCCCACCCAAACCGTGGCTGAAACTGCATCCTCACCCAAAGCCCAGCTGCGGCTGCCTGCCCCTGGATCAATGGGCGAACCACACGTTTTGAGGATAAATGGCTGCAAATAGGTGGCAGCCCGTGCCTGAGGATCAGCTGGGAGATTCCTGGAGCCTCCCCTCTGCCACAAGCCCTGACCCTGCTTGTAAATTAAAGCAGTAGGAGCTATCGAGCGGCCTGACTTCCCCCTCGCCTTCACCCTCCAACACATCCCAGGGCCATAACTAATACTCTTTAAAAATGTATAAGGTTATTCGGCTCTGCTGCTCCCCAGCTGGGACGTACAGACATGCTGTTAAGCTCCAGCCAGGAGCAACCTTTTCATGGCCAAGTGATACATCCTTGAGACTCGGTGACTCTGAGCTGTTTGTCCTTCCCAAGGAGCTCCCTCGGAGCTGCTAGAGGGCATTTGCAGCCACAGGCAACGGTGGAGGAGGAGGGGATTATTTCCCCTTGGTATTATTGGCATTAGCTGAGCAGCTTTTGTCAGCAGTCTAAGCAAAGTCTTCTCGCTCCCTGCCGTGAATCCACCTCCTTTATGTCTCGTCTTGACCGTGGAAGCTCTTTTCCCACGTCTTCTGCTGTTTGCTTTGCTCAAATGTTGTTTCGTTTAGTCATTATGTGGTCTCCAATAAAGCATTCTCTGGCTGTCAGGAGACTGGAGGAAAAAAAACCCACGATCAGAGCTCTGCTTTCCTTTCCCCAAAAGATGAAGAGCAAGCTGGCAGATCAGTGGGCAGAAACTTCCAAGAAATTCGCTTGTGACAATCAAAAAGCCAGTGGACTAGCCATGCTGTGAGGACGGCGGTGGCTTTGGCACTGGCGGGTGGTTAGCCCAGCCCTGCCAGAAAACAGGGGCTCTGCGGTCCCCTCCCAGTCTGCGAGGCTTTAAGAGCCGGCTGTGCCGCGGGTCCCCGTCCCCGCTGCCCGCAGGGCTCTCGGCTCACGCCTCGCCGGCTGCAGGGCAGGGCCGGGAGCTGCGTGCTGGATTTGGCCCACGTGCCAACGCTGGCCCATGGCAGTTTGCCTGGTCCCAGCTTGTCCTCTGGCAGTCCCCTTCCCGGCAGCAAGTCACTTGCTGCCTTGTCCCCTAAGTGCCCACTGCCTTTTCCCACCCAGGTTTTTGGCACGGGTTTATAGTTTGCTCAAAAAATAAGAATATCCAGAAAAAGATTGCAAGAAAAATGTTTTAGTTTGAAACCAGGGAAACGATAGCTTCTTCGAGGAGCATTGCACACCTTTGCCGTCAGCCTGTCCCCCTGGGTCCCACGCATCCGCCTGGGAGGTTGGGTGTCCCACGGCCCCGTTCCTGCCGGGGGTCCCAGACCCCTTGGGGTGGGGCTTGGCGAGCTGGGGCGTGCAGCACCCCATGGGGGTGGGTGCTGAGACCAGCCCACGCTGACACTGGATGGATCCCTCGACTGACCTGATGACCAGGGCTGCTTGGATTCATGTCAGCTCAGAGGTTCGCTTTGAGTCTCCCCTAGAAGCAGCAAAGCGTGAAGGGAAATGTAATTCTCTTGGAAATGACAGTTTCTGCAAGAAAACTCTCCCCCTGGAACAAGCCCCTCTGCCCTTGGGCCGTCCTGCGGACACCGCCAGAGACCTCTCGCCGGGCTCGTTGGGTGCTGCGCAGGTGTCAACAGCCGACCCCTAACCCGTCACCCAGCCCTGGGGCTGGGGTGCTGAGCCAGGAGAAATTTGCTGCCGGGCTGGTGCCTCCCAAGTCAGATCAGCCGGAGTTTTGCCTCTAGTAGCCATGAAACGTCATTTCATTTGGTGGCTGGAACAGAGCGGGCAGGGCTGGCTGCCTCCAACCCCAGGTTTCTTTCTGCAACAAGGCAGCGCAGAGACACCCCCCCTACTGCATCTGGCTCCTGCACCCATGGGTGCTGGGGGAGGGATGGGAGGCTGACCCTGCTGCGGGGTGCTGCAGGGCCACCGGAGCTGCCACCCAGCCCGGCTGAGCAACAGAGCAGCAGCAGCCGCGCCGCAGCGAGCCCAGCCCGGGGCTGCCTTGTGTTGCTGTAGGATTGTCGGTGGCTTATAGCCAGCTCAAACACAAGTTAAAGTCTCCTAGAACCTCAGCTCAAGTGTCCCCAGGAATGGGACCACAGGGGACAGAAACTGGGGCAGGAGGTAGTTTCTGCCTCCCCTGGAGCTGTGTCCCACGAGTGCAATATCCCTCCCCGGCGTGTAAGAGCAAAAGCCTCCTGAACTCTGCTAGCTGGAGCACCCCGATCCTCCTATCCAGGTGTGTCACAAAGGGTTAAATGGACCCTGGGACTGTAGATGGGGTTGGGGTATAGGAGGGAGCAGGTGAGTCCCTGGGGGTCTGGTTGTGGGGTCCCCGGGGCTGAAGAGCTAGAGCTGAGCCTGCAGCAGAGGCGCACGCCCTCCCTGCGAGCACATCGCCAGCGTCTCGGGAAAATACAAATCGCTTCACTTAGAGGCTGCCTATTAGGTGGTTTCTGGGGACCTGCCAAGATAAAAGGAAAATGTGTCTACATATCGTTAGCCGAGATCAGGTCAGAGCGAGCGCTGGAGGCAGGGGAGCAGCCTCTGCCTGGCAGCCCTGGCTGGGAAGCACGGGTCCCCTTTCCCTCCCGGCATTGCCTCCCCCTCGCAGGCTGGTGGAGGGCAGAGGGGCGGCTGTGGGTGCCAGGGCTGATTTCCCGGCTGCCCACTCACTCCGGGTGTGGGTCACCCACACACCCCCCAACCTGCCTCAGCTCAGCCCCGCAGCAGGACATCCCATGGCAGAGATGGGCAGAGGCACCGAGATCCCCGACAGAGGCGTGCAGGGAATCTGCGTGCAGGGCTGTATTTGCACTGCAGGATCCCAGTGTCCTGGCCGTGACGGGTGTGGTGGCCCCCACTGACCACTGCTCTGCTTTGCCTTCCAGCACAGCTACCGGGAGGTGGGCATCCTGCTGCTCTACCTGGCCGTGGGGGTCTCCGTCTTCTCCGGCGTGGCCTACACTGCTGAGAAGGAGGAAGACGTTGGCTTTGACACCATCCCGGCGTGCTGGTGGTGGGGCACGGTCAGCATGACTACCGTGGGCTATGGCGACGTGGTGCCCGTCACTGTGGCGGGCAAGCTGGCCGCCTCAGGCTGCATCCTGGGGGGCATCCTGGTCGTGGCGCTGCCCATCACCATCATCTTCAACAAGTTCTCCCACTTCTACCGCAAGCAGAAGGCGCTGGAGGCAGCCGTGAGGAACAGCGGGAAGAAAGACCCCGAGGACGTGGAGAGCACCTCCAGCCATGACCGAGACTCAGAGGCTCTGAGCGAGACCTCCCTGGGCAGAGGCAGCCCCGACCGCCGCGGTCTGACCCCCGGCGCCCACCCTGCACCCTGACCCCACCGTGCCGCGGCACCAGGGCGCACGCGGGACCCGCTTGCTCACCGCAAGCACGGCACGGCTGTTGCACTGGGGCACGGTGGAGGAGCCAGGCTCTCCCCGTCTGGCACCGCGCCTGGCATCGCCCCTGCCCTGCAAAGGACACGGGGGGTTGGGGGAGATGCCCAGCGGGTGCCGGCTGCTTCCAGCCCCCGGGACGCAGCGGCTGGGTCCACCTGGACGCGTCTCAGCCCTCACCCAGCGACGGCCCTGCTCCCCCGTGGCTGGAAACGGAGGCTGTGGCGCTGGACATGCCCCTGCCAGAAAGGGAGTGAGAAAAAAAAAGAAATACAGGTGACTCCCAGCTGCGTGAAGGGGGATTTTCCTTTGCCCTGAGGTTTTATGTTGTCCAGGGTGAGGTTAAATAGCTTGAGGGTGAGGCAGCCCCTGACCAGGCTGGCTGCCCTTGCAGGTGCTGTGCCAGGCCGGCATCAACTCCAGCCCCAACCTCATCCTACCCCCAGCTGGGAACAGCCTCGAGAGGCTCAGCTGCCCCGCCGGCCGTGGGGGAAGGGGGGTTGCAGTCTGTATGGGAGGAGATGTGGTGTCCACCTCAGGGTGAGCCCCGCTGTCCCCAGCCCCTGCAGCAGGACTGACTGGACCTCACCTTCCTCCCATTGCAGGTGGGGTTTAACCGCTCTCCTGCGCTGCCACCGCCGGGACCCCCAGGGATCTGGGTCTGGGGGCTGTGCCGGGAGCGTGGCACAGCTGGGAGCACTGTCCGTGCAGCGGGGACAGCAGCCCGAGAAGAGCAGGGAAAAGGGCTGCTGTCCTGCGAGGCAGGCGCAGCTGGAGGGGATCGAGCTGGGGGAACCGAGGGGCCACCCCCGGTGGGGGTCTCCCCACCAAGCCCTTTGCTCCACGGGGTTCCCATGCTGCAGGGCATTTGTTTCAGAGGGGTGGCTGGTCTCCCCAGGGCAGAGAGAAGGCAGAGGCCCTGCAAAGGGCTGTCGGGGAGCAGGCATGGGGGGACACCCCTGGGCATGGAGAAGCTGCCTCTGCCGTTGCCGTATGTTCATGATTTCCACTGTGGGAAGAGCTGCCAGGGAGCCCAGGGGCTGCAGCAGCCCGTGACGGGGTGGAAGAGATGACCAAAGCCAGCCGGGTTCGGTACATGCCCCGGTCCCCCTCGCCACAACCCCCAGCCCGGCTTCGCTCTGCTGCCTCGTCCCTGCCTGCCTTGGGGCCGGGATCGCTGTAAAGAGGGGGGCTCACACTGCCCCGGGCATCACCTCTGTCCCCGCAGGGAGCCGAGCTCCCCGGGTGCCAATGCAGTCCCCTGCCCTCTGCAGGGAGGGAGCACCCCCATGTCCGCGGCAGAGCCGGGGCAGAGGGGACCTTGCTCCGCTCCTTGTCACCGCAGCCTCTGAGCCCCTCACAGCCGGGCAGGGAGGTCTGCCCGGAGTGCCGGGCCCCCTTTCTGCCCGGATCCCCCACCCGGCTGAGCACGTTCAGGGCTGCTCCCGGCACAGCATTAATTCCCTATGGAGATTTTCCTTGACCCCAGGTTCTCTGTTTGGAAATGGTGCAGCTCCTTTGTGCACAGGGGAATACACCCAGCAATGCCTGCTCCGGGAGAAATGCGCACCCTGCAATCACCTCATCAGCTCAAAAATATTTTGATGGCTGCAGGATGGCCCCAGGCACCTAGATCGTGGTGTTTGCTGCTGGTTGTCCTGGCTGGCTTTCGGCACAGCCGCAGCTGCCGGTGCTGGCTCTGCCTGTAGCGATCTGCTGATCGTGGGGAAGAAAAGACAAACCAAGACCTGTACGGCTCCAGCCTTTCTGAACCCCAGTGGGACTCGGGGAGGGGTCCCCAGGGAACAGCGGTGTGGGATGGGAGGGTGCTCACACTCCTGGTGTCATCAAGTCTTCCAGTGTCGACGGTTCGTGGTCCGCTCTGTGCTCATTCTTACTGCGAGCTGGGACCAGCAAGCTCCATCATCTGCTCCAACCAGCTCCCGCTGCACTGTTACTTGAATAAAAGAAGGATTTTCCCCTTCTCTCCATAAATATTCCAGTAGCAAAATGTATTAAAATGTGAAGACTAAATTACATGTATTAATTAAAAAGCATTATGCAAATAATTAAAAGAGCATGTAAATTAATTTTCTATCTATGCATGGGATGCATACTGTATATTTTATTAAAGACCTAAGTGACCCGCTGTGGAGGCTGGTTTTCTGTTTCGCGGCAGCTCGGCGTGCCTGTGCTGGTACAGCACATGGGCCGGCTGGGGCCGGGTCAGTGGGCCAGTGCAAGCCAGGCTGCCCCCGCAGCGACTGCAGGTCCCCGCGAGCCAGCTCCAGGCACTGCCTTGGAGCACGGCGAAGCTCCCACCCAGACAGCCCCCGTGTCATCCCTGCCCCGATGGTCCGTGCCTGGACCGCTGGCGTCATCCTAGCTGGAGCATTTTGGATAACCCATCTGCCAGGAGGCTCAGTGAACCGGGTGTCCCCGGGGTGCGAGGGAACGGGTCGGAGCTGCAGGGCGCCGGGAAGAGCCGCACAGGGAGCCAGGCATTGCGGCTGGGAGGGAGGGAAGCACAGAGCAGCTTTCAGAGGGAGAGGAAAGGATTGTAATTAACATTAAAAATGCAGGATGATTCCCAAAGCAAAGAGCTTGCCCCATCCAAGCGTGGTTCGTTCCTCCATCCCATTCATTATGCACCCATGAAATCTGGGAAGCAGGCGGGGGGGAGCAGAATTTGCAGAAACGCAGGCACTGCGATCAGCAACACCGAGGGACGCGAGAGCTGAGCCGCCGGCGCGAGCAAACCCAGCGCTGGGAGCCCAGGAGCAGCAGCCGGACGTTATTTCCCCTAATAGCCACTCTTGTTTTAAGCAACTAATTTTAACCCCAGGCTTGTGGGCCATGTTTTGGACTAAAAGTAGAAAAGGCTCCGTTTTAAAAGAAAATCCAGTTTAGGTAGCAAGTGTTAATTGCTTAACTTGGTTAAACAACGTTTTAGGCACACCTTTGCCAGCAGAAGGCTGGAGAACGTGTGTGCACGTTCCCTGCTGGCTTCCCAGACGCTTTGCTTGCAGCTGTGGCTGTTAGCAAGGGCAGGGGAGCAGTGCCTGGGATGAGGAGGGGATACAGCACACTGCAGCTCCGGAGACCGAGAGGAGCCGGTCCGTCAGGCTGACAGCTGTGCTCACCCCCCCTGCATCCCTGCTGCTTTCATGAGCTCCAAGTATTAAAGCCAGAAGTTCAGGCTAGCTTGTGCGGGCCAGCAGCTGCTCAAATACCACACCTGTGTTTAAATCCCATCTCCTGGCACGGAGAACGTCCCCTCGGCTTTAGCGGCCCTAATCACATCCAGCCTCCCCTGCTTTCCTTGCTGTAAAGGCAAAGCTCAGACCGGCTTCCAGCGTCCAGCCAGCAAACTGCCCATGACAGGGGCTGCGGTCATCAGGAGATGAGAGCTATCACTAATTAAGCTACGTTATCACAGGCTGCCTCTGGCCAACACTGCTTGTATTGCTTAGAAAAGGCCAGTAGCCCCTTGGGAGGTTTAGAAGAGCCCTAAGGACAGCACCGCACAGCACCAGGCGGCCTAAGGAAATACCTCTGTGCCTGCAGAGGGTTTTAAGCCCCCAAGCAGAGGCCGAGCGCACAAGAGGCAGCACCCCTAGCCAAGCTGAGCAAACCCAGCACCAATTTGCTCTCCAGAGAGGAGACATCCCACCAGCGTGTCCGGCTACTTCAAGGGGGTGGCTGCTCTTCGGCAGCTGGCTCTCCTGTGTTTGAGGGAGCGTAGTTTGTGCTCTGGTGCTGCTTGGGCTTTGTCCTCCTTTATCCTGAAGGCAGCATAAAAGGCTGAGCTTGTTCTCATGCTGTTCAGTGGCCTCTGATGCTCTGAAGTGAGGGGCTGTCTCCAGGCTGCTTGTCTGCAGGGGACTGGCTGGGGAGGGGAAGGCTTACTGCTGCTCTCCTGGCATCAAGTGCATTCCTCCACTAGATGTGATAGGAGGGGAGGATTAAAAATAGAGTTTAATCTTTATTCCTTTGGGAGTTTTTCCATTAACAAAAAGAAACCACATGCTGCTAATCTTTCCAAGGCAAAAGCTCCCCCAACTTGGGGGTGAAAAGCAAGGCGGGGGGGACCCTCCCGTGAGCCCCTCTGCCGCGCTGCAAACGGCGGCTGCCCTCGGAGGGGGCTGGTGTGCGAGAGCTCCGGGCTCGGGTTTGGGAAAGCCACAAAAGATGTTTTCTTTTTTTAGCCTCCTGCTCTCTGTGAAGACATTAGGATTTGTATGGCTATGAGTAACTGCACTAGGAAAATCCTCCCACTGCTGTGCAGGCAGATTGAGCAGAGCTTGAGTTCTGCAGAGCAGGGAAGAACTGGGTGCAGGAAGGTGCCCAGCACCAGAGGAGTGGGTGATCACAGCCCACGTTCGTGTTGGCAAGACACTTCTGTGCAGCGATGGGTTGCCAGGACTGGTCTAACTTACTATTTCTAAGGCAAGTAGGAAATTCATGTTCTTTCCCTGATCCCTAATCAGTTTTCCTGAGAGTGACTGCATTTTCATTGGGTACAGCGGGTAAATCAATTGAACACTTTATCGGGTTATTTCTACAAAATCTGCTCTCCACACTCACAAAATGATTGATGGAAGAGTGACTGTTCTGCCTCCAGGGAATGGTGATTAAGGAGTGACCTCATTAAGCTATGTCATGTAGCTGGGAATTAGACAACTCTGCTCAAAGACACAAAGTAAACGTCATTACTTTTGTTTAAAACTTCTTTGCCAACTTTCAGATCCATGATGACCCTGAGCGTGGTCTGTGCACTCGACTGGTTATTGGGTGAACCGGGAGATTTTACCGGGCTTGATCTGTAGGACGAAAGACTCCTCGCTGGCAGCGTTTCTGGGATCTGTCCTGCTCGTAGGCTCCTACAGCTCTGCTGATCTCGGTTCAGGGAGTCAAAAATCAGAGCTAACTGCTTGAGTATGTAAGTGTTAAATCAGCGTTACTTGTAATTCCTGTATTTGCTGAACTATGTATGGAGACATAGTAAAGACAGTGCTGTAATTCAATTTTTTTTTTTTACAGAATTATGCTAAAACTTTCTCCTTGCAGTAAGAAAGCCCCAAGGTCTGCATACGCTCATGAGTTCACTTCAGCCTTTATCTGAACCATAGCTATTAACTTAGATGCAGGAAGCACATAAACTCGAGGCTTTCGTTCTAACTGTTTGAGGTAGCTAGATGAATAGCCATGAAAGCGTGGAATAAAGGTAACCAAGTATGCCTAGACAGGTCGCACAATTTCAGGAAATGAAAAGCGCAGGTCAGGCGTGCAGGGAAGCACAGCACCAGCCGTGCACGTTCACAGCCAGACATCGAATCTGGCGAGAGCAGCAGAGAGGGAAAAGTGCCCCGTACCTTTGTTTCAAGGTCATCCGCTCTATGGTCAACGAGTGATGGTCCAGAGCTTGTGAGCCTCTTGGGGCTGAGGAAAGGCCACCCTACAGCTCAGCCGTCTGCTGATGGTGCAGAGACAGGTCTGCAAGAGGCTATTCTGCTGCTGTGACCACCCTGGACGGGCCTCAGGGACTCTGGGATCCCCCCACTTCCAGCACTGTATTGATTTTAATAGTGACAACCTGTAGGGGAGCAGAACAGACTGTGCTTCATAGATGGAATTGAATTGTTTTAAAGTTTTTAAACAAGTTGGCTGTCTTCCTGGACTCTTAAATTAAAGGGTAATTAAGTCACTTTCAGTCTGGAAAGAGCTGATGGGTGTTTCCTGGTTTGACTCTTTAAAATTTTGCCAGAGTGATTAATGCAATGAAAAATTGTCATCTCTCAAGTCAGGGCGGTCAGCCAACACTCAAAGCATTTATCTAAAGCACATGCTCAGACTCTTTTGGCCTGTGGACAGGAGGAAATGGGACAAAATGAGGGTGTAGGAAAGAGTAGCTGGGCATAAAGGACACTGGCAGAGCAACACCTGTACCTTAGTACTGATAATTATTATGGGAAGAGGAGAAAAACTGCTGGTGCTACGGCCTTCATGGGAAATTCACTTTTCCCCCCATGGGGGAGAAAAACCTGGCTAAGCATCAGCCCCAGCTCATGGCTACTTGTCAGTGTGGGCTTTGTTAGTTATATGCAATTAATATTTGTGCAGCAGGTGTGCTGCTCCCAGCATGAAGGGACTGCACGGGAACACTGCCGGTACAGCTGCAGTGCTGCTGCCGCGCTGGGAGCGCAACCTCCCCTTCGTGCTGGGGCTCCACAGTATCCTGCTACTGTTGCTGAGAACATGCAAGAGCTCCGGGCTTTCCCAGTTACTAGAAGTGCCCGCAGTCTCCCTCCCTTTGATTTCCACGCTGCTTCCTAACATTTAAAAGCTCAAATCCATTTTGTTTCTTCCGGGATTGCTAACCAAAGCTGACTCCTGAATGAATTCTGTCTCTGCTTCGGTTAGTCATCCCCTCAGGACAGATTTAGTAACTGCTCAGGGAAACCACACAGAAGCCAACAGTTCACCATTGGAAGGCAGCTCCCACTCACTGTCAACTTCATCTTTTTCCAAGCTAGAAAGCTGAAAGTGCAGCAAGTCAGCCAGAATTAGGCGAGCGAGCCTCTAGCCTCACCTGTTGTGTAGGAAGGTGGATAAATTGATACGTACGTAGCCCCAAACCTGACTGCAGGCTCCAGAAAGTTGCTGCAGTGTGAAATAACGGAGCAGAGATAGCAAGTACCTACAGCAGAGCTCACCCTCCCCATCTGCCGGAGCACCCCTTGGGGCAAACGAACCTCCTGTGCTACTGCAGCTCCGGGAATGGGTTTCCATGCTCCTCGGTGTGTGGGGAAACAGCCTGAGCTTCCACCGCGCGTCCTTCTGAACTGCCAGAGCTGGCAGCACGCCGACCTGCCCCTGAACAGAAGGAAATCTCTCCTTGAGGTGCAGAATTAGTAATGTTTTAAGGCTAAAGAATTGCCTGTTCAAAAATGTATTTCTGACATGTTTACTGCTTGTGTTTATTAAAGCTTGTATGCTCCTCCAGAATTTTGCATAACATTGCTGGACTAGAGGCACGTCATGTTAAAACTTGTCCTGATAAGCAATAATACACCAGAGAGTTAATGCATAAATATGAGTCATGACACTGATGCTTTCAGGTAAGAACAGTTTATTTGCCCCTTTGAACAAATAAGGCAAGATATTTGAGAAAGATCAAACAAAATCTCCTGTATCAAACTCAGAGGAATGCAATAAAATTTACTATTTCATACATATACAAACTAATGACCCAACACTATTATATACAAACAGCCAGATCTTACAAAATAGCATTTCAAGTCAGCACTTTATGCCAGTGTTGCTAGTTTCTTTGTTACAAAAAAGTTAAAGCTACAAACTTCACATTTTTAAGTCTCACGTGACTGACATCATCAGTATCTCTGGGTTTCAGAAGCAAAGATAATGGTTTGTCCAGAACACTTTCAGCAATGCAGATGGGGACCCAAGGAGCACACAAATGCAGCTTCATAATTAAGCAAGCTTTTTGCTTAAAAACTTTGTTGGAACAGCTTTCCCTTATGGTACGAGCCTTGGTCTTAGCCTGGAGGACTCTGAGAAGTGAGCAAGTACTATGCTCCCAGATACTCTACAAAGGGACCAAAAAGGGAATTATTTTCTCTAAGAGATTGAAAATCAGTGAAGGAGAAAATAATTCCTCTGCATTAGAGCTCCAAGTGCAAGAAACATCATCAAGTCTCAGCCACTGCAAGCATTTAAGAAAGGTTCAAAGACAGTTAAGCCATTGGACCAGTTTTACTTATTTTGGTTCATTTGCTGTATTTTAAGACAATCACATCAGCAAAGCAGAGTATTTCAAGAGTGCTTACATTCAGTTACAGCAGTCACAGGTTGCATATTCCATAAATAGACACCACCCTGTGGTGTTTCACCTAAAACTTGGGTTTTCTAATGCCCTCCCATCACTAGAAAGTTACCTACACAGTGCAGAGGTAAAACTACTCCCAGCAGAATCTGCTTGATCCACGGCACATGCAAGCAGTGCACCGTTTACCATGTCACATATCCATATGTCTATCACACCAGAGGCGTCGGGCCAGATACATCCAAGTGACTAATACAAGATCCAACGCTTGACCAGAGAACTCCCTCCTAAGTTGTGGGAGTTTCTTTGGTGGAAAGGACGCTCACAAATACTGCTCATAATAAACACATGTTTAGGGCAAAACGTATTGCACAGATTTCAGACGAGCACTGTATGAGCCCTGATGTTCACACAGCACTTCACTAGAAAGTCTTCATCAGAAAGTCTGGACTAAGGGATTTTAGCCAGTTAACAACAAAGCTTTTAGTTACTTGGTTTTCCTAATTCAAAACTTTCCCAACAGCTGGTTATCCCAGGATGTACCCTTACTTCAGCACCCTAGATACGCTGCTTACCGCCTCCCTTTTCCCTTAGGGACAGCTGGTTTGCCGATCTCTGGAACAGCTGTGTTCGCACTGCGTATCGAACCGAGACAAACCGACGCAACCAGATCTGCAGAGGGGGTAAAAATGGCTTGGTTCCTTTCACAGCAATGGAGTATGCCTGTTAACAGTAGCCAAGAGTCTGCTCTAAGGGGAAGAAAAGAGCCTACGGAGGCGTGAAATAAACACTTCACCTCTCTAGCAGCATTTGATTCAGGAGACACTGCTATTTAGTTTAATTATCTGGGTGATGTACCAAGGCCTATTTCAGAAGAATGACATGGAAACTGTTCCCTCTATCAGAGCAAAATAAAAATAAATCAGTAGAAGTACTTGCTCTGTCCAAACAGTTCATCATATGCCAGATACAGCTAAAACTATGTAACTCTGCTGCTACAGCCCATGGGGCAGAGGCATTACTTGGTCTCTGCCTTGCAACTAGGCTGACCTCTTTGCTGCTTCTGTTTTGTGCTTCTCTCCACTCTACTGGTGTGAGTTAATTGCACCATCCTCACAGCGATTGTACACGCTGGGGCATTTTCATTGATTGAGCTATACTGGGCAGGAATGGCAGGGAAATTTAAAGAAAGAACACAAGAGCATCCAAAGAAACTGGAAGAGAAGAGACTGAATCTCTTCCAGTAGGACATCAGTAATTGTCTTCTCATCCAGATCAACTCTGCCTTTGCTCCACCACCATAAATGCACGTCTTTGTTAATTCAACAAAGTCTTTACTTTCAGTTCAACTTTTCTGATGTGCTAAACCTTGCAGAAATGTGAAGGATTGTGAAATTAAGTTTTTATTCAAGCATCTAAAAATGTAAATTTAAAATGAAGCCTATAAAATATTTCACAAACTGTGGAGGTTTTTAAGTCCTCTCAGACACAGCAGATGTACCTAATTCCTGAGAGAGGTTCACACAACTTCCACCCATTCGAATACTGTTTCCTTTTCCTGTACTCCACCGTCAGCAGGGTCTCCCTGAAGGAGATTTCCAAAGAGACAGACAAAGGGGAATCAGATCACCGACTGGCTTTTGGTTTTAAGTCAGTGTGGATTTTAAATTACAGAACGTAATTTCTGATGGAGGCACAACATGCTTTATCTACTTGTATTAATTCATAAAGTACACAGAAAGAGGACAAAACTGAGGTCTTGAAGAAACCATACTTGCTTAAAGCACACAGTGTAAGGCATGGGGCTTATTACAGGCTTTTTAAAAAATGAGATTTAAATTTCTTTCAAAAGGCTGGAACAGTTTGTACATGTTCTAACCTGCTCTTTTCAGTGACCTAAAACTTATCAGTACCTTAACAGTAGAAAGATACAGTTAACAGCTTGAAATTGAGTCTGTACATTCACAAAGAAAAACAAAAAACACAAAAGATGCAGCTGTTAAATACCACAATCCATATTAACTTAAAACAAAATGGACTACTGAAGTTCAGTTGAAAAGAGAGTAAGCCGACTTTCGTTAGCCTATTTCTATCTGTTCCTCTGATTTAAAAACAATCCCTCTAAAAACAGTAACAAAACTCCTTCGGAATAATGTTTTAAATATATGTCTAACATTAAAACATACCATCAGGATTTTCCACTTAATGGCATTCCTGAGTTCACAAAGGTGCTATGGAAAAATAAATGAGCAGAAGTATTGCCCTCTATTTTGCTAGCGTATTTCAATAGAAATCAATCTGTTTAGTAGTCATAAAAGCAAGGAGCTGATTGTTTGAGGATGGAAGAATTGTCTACCAGTGGCTCAGAAGTTCTGCTGCCGCCGCTTCTTGGCTTCAATGGCATCGAGGATTGGCTGCCGCTTTGACTGGTACTTTTGGCGGATTTCTTCAATCTCCTGCTCCATCATGGGGTCCAGGGCTGAGAGCCTCCTCTGAAGTTCATCGACACTCCAAGTCTTTAGCTAGCAGGGAGACGAAAGAAGAACAGACATCGGCATCAGTACAGCCACCATCCACACAACTACAGGGATTCTGCTGCCCATCTGATGGTCACAGGGCATCTTCCAGCAGAAGGTGGAAGAGTTCTATTCCAGGCTGCTGGGCTCCTCTCTCAATGAGACTGGCATGAGCCTCAGGATACTGGACTGCTTTTGCTCATTTTACAGCTATATTACATGCTCTGTTTAGTGACAGCGTGAGTGTATAAAACAACCAGTGAAATGTTTCCCCCACTGAGTTGTTTTTCTAATGCTTCATTTTGCAGGCTTAGAACAGAAATACTATATTGACATAGAATAGAAGTGAAGTTCTCCTTCCCTCCCCTTTCTTTGAAACTAAACTTCCTTCTGCTAAGTGAAACAGGGAGACAGAAGGGAATAGGAAGAAAAAAAAAAAATCACTGACAAAAGTTGCATTTGGGGAAAAAAAAAGCATTTATGTACAATCAGGCTGAACCTCAATCACGGTGAGGAATTCAAACTCCTCTAAGTTAGAAATCCCAGAACACACACGACAGGTCACTTTGGGTCAGCCTCATACTGGTATAATATGCAAGTACAATTTGTGTTTAACTGTACATGTGAAGATGTCAGGCTAGTCTGGACAAGCTTCCCTTCACTGAATTCCCTCTCTGCCTGCCCTTTGTTTAATTGGTTCTCTTGTGCGTGCCAATTTGCTGAGAACTGGCACAGAAAAGTTTTATTCTGCGATTAGAGATGCCGAGTGTGGCCTGGGACAGTTTAGATTGTCCGTAGCTACACCCTTATTATAATATTATAACCTGTGGAACGGACAGAATTTTAGGATTATGGTAAAAAAATATGGACATTGGAAGTGCTTCAAATGATCCCCTACGCACCAGTCCTTTTCCCAGCCAAGACCAAGTGACCCCCAGAAACACACGGGAGACGCTGTTTCCCAGCCGCTGCAGCAGGATGGGAATGACTATTTGCACCACCTGCTTTCAGTGACCACCTGCTGTGGAAACTAAGAACATGCAAAATAATTTGGGTTTTGTATTTTTTTTTGTGAACAAAGAAGTGTCAATTTTTAGACTTTCAACAAATGCCGTAATTGAGTGACTTATCTTTACTTCAGTTAAATGCAAGTGACACTGCTGGTCTGGTTTAGCTGTTCATTAGTCAGCTATCACGGTTATTCTTCAAGCCATTTCTGAACCAAAACACAAGGTGAAATGCTTGCTGCCTATTATAAGGCAACAACTGAATTACTGGCTGTTGAATGGCAGTTGTATAGTTTGCATCAGTCCTTAAAACGTATGTAAATACTAAACCACAGAAATCCTGATCCTTCTTCCTGAGGTGGAAGAGATACCAGTCCCCAAACCACAAAGTCATCTCTTAGCTGATTTCTCACAAGCTCTTTTGAAAGTCTTTAGCATATTCCACTAAATAAGATATTTCCTAGTTGCAGTTACAGGATCACAAATCCACTTTAATAATCCAAGCACAAGCGAAACAAAACCTTTTTAGCAAGGGTATACAGTCTTTCGGCCTCTCCAATCAGCCAACTGTTCATTAGAAAGACAAAGCACTTCCTCCACAAAGATATACATTATTTATACACATTAATGCAACTTTACCAGACAGCAGTTTAAGTTGATGCATGGCACCAGTTGCCTTTTCACACTAATTTATTATGGAGCAGGTGATTATTCAACCTTCCCCTTCCTCACAGTCCAGGGAATTGAACAGTCAAATAAAAATGCAAAAAAGAAGAAAACATTAATTCAAGTACTGAACACATATACTAAGCAGCTATATCGGATCAAATGGCTGTCAGTTCTCACAGAGTACCCAGTGCTAGAATACTAAGAGAGTTTTGGAATGGATCTAAACCACCTTGCTCACGGCTTAAGCCAGCTATTAGGTGTCAAGAAATCATCCCAAGGCTGCAGTCTTCCATGGACACCTTTTGAGCATTCTCCGTCATCCTCCCAAAGTGCTGGGTGCTGCTTAAGGCCAGAGGCAAACTGCCAGAGTCGGGGGACCAGAGGGCAGAGCAGATTTACAGCAACGGTCTCTCCAGACCCCAAGAACATGGCAGTAAGAAGAAAAACCTGCCCTATGAATGTTCTTGAACATGATCTAGCATCATGGGACATCCTCCGTGGATACCGACACACAAAGTCTTTCTGCTAACTGTAAGCAACTGCTTGCCAAGGGACACAATGGCTTTGACAATTCCTGGGACTGTGTGTCTGTCGGGACAGATGGCTAACAGTATGGAAGATGCTTAGAGTACAGCTAAGTCTGGAGTGGGCAAAAGCCTACAGATACATATTAATATGAGCAAATCGGGAAGTGGGTTACCTGCGCAGTTGCGTGATGCAGAACAAAGTAGCTACTTAAGGAGACCGATCACAGGTTAAACAGAACGGGGATGGTGGGAGAAGGAAGAGAGGCAAGTCGACACAGTGCAAAAAATCTAAGAGCACAGAAACACATCCTGTGCGTAATGCTGTGTGTTGATGAGGAGGAACTAATTACAGAGTTTTTATCTGCAATAACGTCAGCGTGACTGTGAATACCATACTATTCCTAAAAGAGGCAGAGAAGCCAAAGGGCAACACTAGTAAAAGGTCCAGAACGTGACTGTTCACCGCAGATGAGCCGATGAGAGACTGACAGGAGTCCGATTACTAATGAATGAGTGCCAAGCGCCCACGCAGTTGCAGAGGACGCCTAGTCCTCTGCTCCCACTGTGCTTCAGGCCCGTGATAACACGGGCCCTGGGACCTGGGCTGGGCTATTACTCAGCTTGTCCTTCCACTTGCACGTGCATCTTGAAAAGGAAAAGAAAAAGAAAAAAAGAAAAAAAAAGACAACTGCTTAAAACACGATGGCCTCCATTTCACTTTGCTGCGTGGCATTTCACTGTTAGCCAATGCCACAGACAGACTTTCTCCCAGAAATGAAGTTTTTAAACTCTAGCATATCTGCTTCTGCAGTGGTAGACCCCTGGGACACTGACATTATTCTCTTAGAGAAACACCCGAAGCAAAATAAGAAGAGAAGGACAAGGACAGAGCATCTCATGACAGACGGCTACTGAGGGTAAAGTCTCAGTGCTGAACAGCTGCAATTAGAGCTGGTTTTAGCCACAGGCTCAGTCCCATCCCTCTCCTCACTTCTCCTCAGCGATTCTTCTGTTGTTAGAAGTCTAAGTGTCTTTGTAAAAGCTATCTATTTTTGTCCACAGTGATCAAATAGCTAAAGACAAACTTTTAAAGGAAGGAATCTCATTTCAGATGTAAAGACTGATACAAAATACTTGTTCTAAGGTTGGTCAAACACATCTATCAACAGGGAGAGGCAGCAGGGCAGTGAAACTGTTCAAGCAAGGTTGTATGTGCAGAAAGCTAATTTTTAACTGTTTGATGAACAGTTGTATTTTTATTCAAGGTTTTGAGAATGATCTTAACTCTGTAAAAATGCCCAACTGAAGACAAATGTCAGAGGTGCAAGTCTTCACCTGACAGCCTCTCGCCCACAGCCGTCCGTGCATGCTGTTCGTCGCTCCTCAGGCTGCGGACACCGCTGACAGCAACATCTTGTTTTACTATGCTGATGATTTCTACTCCTTAATTCAGAAGGACATATATAATTACGTCCTTCAGAATGACATAACCTATGGCCTTTCCATGCATATGCAGTAATGATGGACAAATCAGGAACAGATCATTTGATATACAATTTATTCCTCAAGGAAAAGATTTGTAAGCTATTCATGACATCCCTTTGCCAGCATTTCAGACAGACTTGTGGATAACTACTCTGCTGAAAAATGTTCACCTCAGCAAACTGCTTCTGAGTTGCCATCCTTTCAAATCAGCATTTTAAAAATAAGGAAAAAAAAATACCACTTGCATTTGTTACAGTCAGGTAAAGTGTCACTGCAACATGATATTCTACTGAACGTAAATGAATCTAAGCAGCAAAAGGAGAATAAATAAAGTCTCTCTGCAGACACGTTAGACATAGCCACAGATTCGATATTCAAGGGCACCATGGTCTGAAATTTATACCTATGCAGTTCTGTCCTGAGCAAGAGGCGGTCTAAAAACCTGCTACAGTATTTTTAAACAGACCATGCCAGATTTGTATTTCACACAAGATCTACTATAAACCACAAAGCCTAGAGAATTAGCTCAGCCCCTTCCCTGTCCCCAAGAAAACCAAACAAAAAACCCAAACAGTGAAAACTTTTTGAATCAGAAGCCGATGAAAATGATTTATCACAGTTCTCTTGGTAACCATAGTCCTTACGCTGAAGAGCACCCAAGCCTAGTTTTCCTACAGCAGGGTCTGTAGCTTGACCAGTTTGGGACCTAGCACACTCTTCTGGTCCCTGAACGGCCCTTCAGCAGCACAGGGTCACCACTGACTCGGACCAGTCTGCACTACTGACATAAATACGATGTTGTCCAGGAATCCCTGAGTCACTTCAGCTATCATTCTTATTTGCTCCTCTACCAAAAACACTGCCAGCAAAATCCTCTTGCTGCATGAATTATGAGCATCAAATAGAAACGAGCTGTTTCCCAGCAGCTTTCACACATTTCTCCCCCAACAAAGAGTTTCGGCAGAGCACTAACTCACCAGCTGCACAGGAATCAAAGAATATTATCTTGGGGCAAGTGAAAAACATGCTCCTCCTGCAACTTTCTTTCTACCTGCTGACACTGCATCTGATCCCTAGATTTAGCACAAAGCCTTTTCTTTGCACCTTTGCAACGTTTCATGCTATCTGGGCTTTGTTTTTAAATACTGTCTTACAAGTCCTGAAGCTTGTGCCAAACACAAACCCTCCATCTCCAGGGAGGGGGTGCAGTTGTTCTACCATCATCTTTCAAACGTGCAGATGGACCCTCATTTCTGGAACAAAATCGGAATATATATGACATTGGTGAGATGGGGTTATTTTCCTCACGGTGAAAGTATTTGAACAGTTTTGCAGGAGGAGGATATTTTCAAGTCTTGTTACTACAGCAAATCCTACCAATAAAATTAGGAAGTTGTTCTCTCCTTCCTTAGCCCTCTACCACAATTTCTGCGAGTCTGAACACTTGTCTTCCACATGCTCACACAGAATACTTTCTGAATATCCTCCCACCTTGACCACCAATAGCCTGTGGCTTTTTAGAAAGGAAACACCCAGCTGCAGCAATCGGTCTGCCTTTCACCCAGCTATTCCAGGTGGCATTTACTGCTCAACATAGCTTGATGTCAAACTTTTAAGTTTTAAATAGCCTTTAGAAAAACTGGCTTTAGCAATTATCACTTCATAAGGGGCAGTGGGAGTTTGAAGACTAAAATACAGAATAAAATTGCAGCTTCCCACGCTACACAGGGAAGTAAATTCTTAGTGGAAAAGATATGAGCTAGATGGGAACTAAAGAAAAAACAAGTTAATTGTCTATTTAGCATAGCTTTTATTGTTATAGCTTCCTTTTCTGACTAGTTTTACACTGCAATCTAACAGTTCTTGACTGCATGCCCAGTGATCAAAGCCCCCCAAAGAAACTCAAGACATCTTGAATCATATTAGTAGGGAGCACAACTCCTCATTTACTTGTGTGTATTCAGACAGGCAAAATCTAAACATGGCTTGAGAAGGGTTTTTATCCAAACCAAGTTATCCAAGCTACGCTAAACATTAAATGCCAAATAGGAATTTGCTGCTAGAGATAATGAAAACTGTTACCACTGTAATATAGTAGCAACAGGCTACTTTGGAAAAACAAAACAAAACCAAAACAACCAACTGGGACTACAACTGTAAGGAAGCACATCAGAGCCCCTCACAGGAGGCTATTGATTATCACACTCAACATCAGAAGTGGCTACATACCAGAGATAAGTAGAAAAGAATTCCTACAAATAGTCTATTAAGTGTTCAGATGTCCTTTGGGAAGGGAGGCTCTTCACAGAAGAGACTAATTAAACTCTTACTTCACTTGACCTTGGCTATCAGCAATGCTATCAAGATGCTTCCCTTCCGATAAAACCAAGGGCAGACTTGTACTTCCTCTCCAGGATCCTGCGGATTAGTTTGATGCATACCCACCTCAACTTCTGAACTTTTCTTCTATCACCTCCTCAAGCAGGGTTTTATTTTTGGGAAGCAATCACCCATTGGATGCCACTTGCTGCGACTATTTGTAGCAACCACCTCGGAGTGTAATTCAGCCTGCAGCATGCGAGAGTGCATGGGTGCTATAGAAGTCCATGAGCTAGGGAGAGGTGTCAAATCTCAAGGATTCATGAATGTGAGCTCTGACAAGTGTAAGAACTGAGATTATTCTGGAATTAGCCTTCTGTAACTTGAAAGACTGGTTAAACACAGTATCAACTACATGCTTGTATCAAATATACTCTGAGGGAACAGATTACTGAATAGTACTATGCACTTTTTTTAAACCAGCAAAAAAAGCATTCGATTTCTCTGGCCAAAATTAAATGAAGAGGGTGATTTCTCATGCTAAGCAGTGCTCCAGACTTCAGGTCTTGAAAACGGTGATATAAATTGGTGTTGGAATAGCATGCCATTTTTTTCCTTAGCATTTTTCCTGAAACGCTGGCTCAATACCATTTGGCATACTTTCAATCACTGATCTAAAAATTAAGTGCCTTGTTCTCATTTATGTTTCTAGCATAAGGAGGCCTGCATGTAACGTATGAGCAGGCATTAACTATTCATTCACTTAAGTTGTCCAATGCAAGGGACACAAGAATCTAAGATCCTACAGGTACTTACCGTCCACTTTTCATCGAGATTGTCAAGTCCCTACAACTTCACAAATCTGCCAAGCAGCCATGCTACAGAGGGGCTACAGCAAATCAGAACAAACCCCAGTGCCTACACAAACATTCATTATCTTGATTCTCCCCCGTTTTAGCATTAGCATGTCAGTGAAATTTCTCACTGTTATGAAAGCAGTGGATGAAGTGCACTCACTGTGGGATTTCATGCAAGATTAAAAATACAGATATTAATCTTTCAAAGGATTTGAAAAATAAGTCTCAGCAGCACAGGCTTCTGCTTTTAATGCATCTTAATTATTTAGGCAATGTGCTAGCAAAATATATCATGGGCTGCAGCATCCAGCACAAGTCGAAACAGCACTGCGGCTAGAACTTCCCAAAGAAAGTGAACGGGATCCGTGATCAGTGCACATCTGGAGACAGTTGTTTCAGGCCACCTCATCTGGACAACAGATGACTTCCCACAAAGCAATAACACTCAACTTTCAACTAGATCATCATATGCTCTAGAGGCCAAGTCAACTTAAGTCAGTGGAAGTCAGGCAGCTAAATGAGTACAATCACATCATCACGTCCTGTAGAAGAAAGGCAGACACTAACACACACTCAGCATTTGATCCCTAGCCAAACTGGAAAAAAGTATTTTAATAGAGAGTTATATCAGAGGAGACCCAGGCCTTCTCAGATGATGTGTTTGGGTTAGCTCTACCTTACTTTCACAAACGTGGAGTTTTATGGCTACTGAAAGTGAAACATCTTACTGCTACAATGCCAGCAAGGATCCTAGTTATTTTCTATGTAGCTCTGCTTATTTGATTAAAATAAAGGTGCGTGATATCAGGCCATTGTATCTGTACTATTCCTTCAGAATTACTGGAAGGCAGTGTGTGCCATTCCCCTTCCTGCCCTGCTCCCTGCCAGACCACGTTGTGAAGATCATGTCTAACTGGAAACTTCCCTCTGTCCCGCATCTGCAGGAAGGACTGCTGCCAAGACCTCTCTTTTCAGCTTAGCATCTTGCTAGCAGCTTAGCAAGGCCTCTCTCAAGCTGCCACACGATCACGGCCTGACGGGCTTCTTGGGAAGCTGCCCCTCCGTTCGAGGCGCTGCTGCTCATGGCATCAGTACCGCTCGACTGACGGAGTCTCACCCACCAGTGCCTGCCGAGGCCGCTGCTCTTCTCTAGCAAGAACTGCCACAGTTTTATTACTCAACTATCTCTTGTTTCAGGCTATATTTACACCCATAACGTTGGATCCTGCTGGTTCAGCAAGGACCTTCCTCGACCACGCTTTCAGTAGCTAATTCCTGTAACAGCTATGGAAGAGACATACATACATGCTTTAGATACACAACTGCTCCTTCACCAGCTAAGAGGCATCTTTTCGTTCCTTTCTCACCCTCCCCACAGTTTGGAAGTTTTCCCCCATTTCCCAAAAGCCTGTAAGAGCCAGGGGGCAGCTTCGCTCTTGGCAAGATGTCAGAAAATTCCCAATACAGAAACCAATTTCAGAGGATTATAGCAAACATACAGATCTCCCTGGCTACCCAGACATAACTACACAGCGATTATGCAGAGCGGTTACCCACAGAGCAGAGAAGATTGCACAACTGCGGGAACACCGTAGCCTGCATCAATAACTCTGGCATCCCTGAGTTGCTCTTAGCCAAGAATTGCACTTTATCAACCCTTACTGTAATCCCTAAAAGGCTCAAGAAAGTTTTGGTGTTACAGCCAGCACAACCCTATAACCTCTGCATACTGTTATTACCCTCAGTGATGTACAGAAATTATATTAAGGAAGAAAAGCCATCCAAAGCTCTACTCATTGATATGAGTGGTCATTAAAAAAAAAAAAAGTCTTTTTAAAAAAGACCAATGCATTTTAATCTTCTGAGCTCCAAGATTAAATTTCCTTTTTTAGCCTTAGTATCAATTATGAGTATGAATAACTGTATTCACTTCCAAAATCATCCCAAGTACCATACACACTTAATCTAAACAAAGGAAATGCCAAATTGTGTCACTGTTATTCTGCAGCACTGAATTTCAAGAAGTCCAAACCTTAAAATGCTTTAGGGACTTAGAAAGTGGCTGACTAATCCTGTAACCACAAAGACAAGTTATCTCACTGGTTTTTTTTTTCAGTAACTGACTTAGAAACAAGCTAAAAGGTCAACCTGTCTGGACAAGCAAAAAAAAGGAAAAAAAAAAAAAAAAAAAAAACAGAAGAGCAAAAAAGGAGCATCACTTGCTTATAAAACACACTGGTTTGCCAGAGATTTGATTAAGGAAAAACATAGCAGAGGTTTTTTTTCCTTCTCTAAGTGATTATGCTTTAATTTTCTTAAGTAAGAGTACCAAAATACCTTTGGACATGCTAAAATAAATCATGTCATTGGGCTTTGAAGATCCGGCTAGCTGCACAAATCAACTGTAAAGTACACAGCTGACCAACATAGGTTGGGGTTTTTTTGTTTTTGTTTTTTTTTGTGGTTTTCTTAAAAAAAAAAAAAAAAAAAAAAGGCAATCTGTCAGAAAATGCCGATTCCTTTAAACCAAATGAATTTTTCTACAAATCTGAGAGGTTTAACTAAGTTCTGCCAGGAAGGGTACGTGGGTCTGTAATGGAGCTTCCTTCCAATCCAACATACCCTTTCCTCTTCTCTCCCTTGCTCCTAAGGGCTCTGCTCACTTAAGGATTAATGATTTATTTATTCAGGATCACTTATCCTGAATAAAGCAGAACTCCTGAAGAAGCAGAAGTAAGAATACCTGAAGTAAGAGTGACTCCTTCATACAATATTGCTCAGTGTACTATCACCATGAAACACAAATGTGATTGAAGCGGTAACCAATTTGTTAACACTAAATCAGTATGTGAATACAGTCTTCATTAACAACGTGGAGCGAGAAGTTTGCTACTGGAATATTAGTATCATTAACTTATCTGAAGACTTCACACACTTAAATCTGCAATGCACAATGAAGGCTTAAGACACGCAGTTTCAGTTCCAAAGGCTTAAGACTACATGGTAAGTAGCCATTATAGTTTTAAACAACTTTGGCCTAACACTTAAAAGTATTAACCTGTATTCAACAAATGTTTTTAATTTGTGTCTTAGTCTCCCAATTTATTTCTGACTCCAGGAGAGCTGCTGCAGGGAGTTTGTTTCCAGGAAGACCACACCAGTTCCCTACCTCGTGTACCCAAAAGTGAGGCTCATCGCAAAACCCTGGTCCAACGCTGCTCTGCCTCCCCTCCTTCACTAAGGGAAAGAAAGCAACAGCCTCAATTTGAAGTCAAGGAAGACGGGAGAGAGAATTAAAAGCTTTCTGAGGAAAGACTGAACTAGAGAGATTTCCAGCGCATTTTGAAAAATGAATAGCTGCATGACTGTAGGAGAGGCTGTTGTCTTTAAAACCAGGGGCATATGTTTAATATCTCAGAGACAAATATTTTTTTGGGGACAGTCCTCCAGTGAACCATCTCCATAAAATCCATGTCGCATGAACCTGCACGCCTCACCATGCAAGGCTTTCCCAAGTGTGCACTATTACTTGGGCATCTATTTCTAATGAACCTGCATGATGGCAAGACACAAAACACAAAGGAATTAAGCACTTAATTTCTGAATAATATTCCTTTCAGACTACATCAGTCTTTATGTATTAAGCTACTCTTTCTCCCTCTTTCTTGAAGGTCAAAGCTTGGGTTCTGAAGCTATCTGGTCACTGAGGTTACTGAAATAAGAGCTAAGGCAAACCTCCCAGGATATCCTGGCCACTGGAAGCAGCCACAGCCAACTGCAAACTCCATTACCTTCTCTGTACGAGCAAGACCTCAAACATGCCTCACGCGTGATGAAACTCCCCCTGCAAAGTCTCCTGGTGAGGTAAGCAGGGAGACACCCAGTAATTACACGCACCAAGTAACACTAGCAATAAGCAACATCTAGATTTTTCTGCAGGTTTTATAGTACCACAAGAAGAGGGTGCACAAAGGCAAATGCACCAGGTCCAGAAGTCAGAGCTGAGATAACTTTGCTCCTCCACAGTACCTCGTTTCAGGCACTTGTATGGATGAGACCCTGCCCATTGGAAAGTATTCAGAGAGGCTTGATGGAGACTTTATCCCCAGGCTTTTCCCTTATGGTCCAGAGACTCCATCCTCCAAGAGACAATCCAGAGCAGCTATATTAGGCTCCTGATGCAAAGAGTCCCCAAAAGGAGCCCTTTTTGCTACAGATGAGAAAAACCTGGACAAGCTTGTCTTTTTAAGCTACATTACCCTTTACAAACATTTGTGCTGACAGATGAGTTGCAAGAAGATTTTAGAAGCATTTCAAATAGATCTCATTTGAGCAGCAGTGTTCTTTCTTTAAGGGAAATGCTGTGCCAAGAACACACCCAGCCTTGAAAACAGATCTCAAGGCATAACAAGGCTCAAACAGGTTTTCTAAAGAATTCAGTATGCTCAGAGACTTTTCCAACATCACACCTTCAATTATTAATTCCTCTTCCCTTTCTCCCAAAGCAGAAATGCACGTTGCAGCCTGACCTTAAAAATACAGCAGTGGTGGAACAAATCCCATGATCAAAGACCCTGGCTGAAGTTCCGTTAGCTACTTAGTTCATCCACAAAACTTTCAGTCAATGTCTCAGCTGATTAAATACTGCAGTAGGAAAGGGGCCTCAAAGGTAGTCCAGGATGTTGAATTTACAAGTCTGAATACTCTCATATAAAGGACTATGACCTAAGCAATTCAGCACAAACATCAGCAACTCATTTTACTTCCCACTCACCGCAAGTTTCATTTAAAAGCCTTATGTCACAGAAGGCCTGCTATATACAAAAATATAGCAAAAATGAAATTTTGACAGCAAGTTGTGGCAGTAAGTGCTTTGCAATCAATGTCAGTATGCACCAAAGTGAAAGCAGGTGGTGAACAATGACCCTGTTACCAAACGTAAGACAGCAGAAATCCATTCTCTTCCACAACAGATATAAGAGTCAAGCCACTGAACTACCTTTTTCAATTTCAAATATCGCTAACAGATTTTAAAACCAAATGTGGTATCTTCTGGGGTTTTTTTTGTTGTTACAAAGGGAATTTAGAAAAGTTTACAAAACCTACATACATAGAGCTTGCTGTAAATCACACTGGTGGTTTGAAGCAGCCATGAATTCAATGAGGTTTGCAGTAAGGCTCAGAGCGTCTTCCTCATGCAAATGTTACAGAAGATTCAAGATCACTTAACAAACAATAAAAGAGATAAACAAGCTGTTCCTGGGCTTATTTTTAAAATGACTGTATGTTTGATTACAAGGTGACAAAATGAACCATTTTTCCTTAATAAAGATGTCACTAGTTAAAAGTATTTGCTGGGAAGAACATACTAAATATGCTGAAAAGGTAATGCGTAGAAGAAACACAATTAGCAGAGCTTTAAAAATTCTTGGCAGATGGCTGAAGGAAAAAAAAAAAGGAAATTCATTTAAGGGACATCAATGTTATGAATCAAGGCAGGTGACATTTAAAACCAATGAATAAAACATCACACAAACCTGTCTCTTTATAAATCATACTTCACAGTGGAAATTACAGCTAGGTACTACACTTTAAGATCTCCCTCAATTAGCAGGAGATACCATGGGGTTTGGAAATTAATAGCTGTCTATTCTGGACTGTCTTCTGTTGTCAGAAAAATATTCTTTTTAGAGTCCATCCCCGTCCCCGTCCCCGTCCCCGTCCCCCCCCCCCCCAAATTATGGTCTTAATGCTCTCCCATTGAACGAAAGCTTTATTTTAGATTCAGCACAGCACAAACAAGTTTTACTTGTTTCCCAACTAGGAATCAGCCCTAGTTCCATAGGACCTACACAGGGTTATCTATCACCCATTCCAGATCTGGCTTTATCTCTCAAACTGATGAATGCCCTAGCAAATAAATTCGCTTTATGATCAAAGTAAGACTATTGGAAGAAATCAGTGCCTGAGAAGTAATTTTTATTCCAGACACCGCTGGGAAAAAGGGGAGTTCAGGATAGATGAAGGGAAGAAACTTTTGGACAGAGAAATCCCTGAAGATTCACTCAAATTGTTTGGTTTAGTCTTGGAAAATATATTACTGAAAAAAGCTCTACTTTAACCAAACATTTTTTTTCTTCTACACAAAACTATACATATTCAAATGAATTTCTGGAACAGTCAATCTTCGTTCATCACACAAGGGTCAGAGTGACTTGCTCTCTTAGAAAAGAAAGAATGTATTGCAAGTTTCATAATAATTCAATAGGAATCTCAAGATTATTTGATTCTCAAATAATCCCATTTAAATGACCTGCAAATGTGCATTCTCTAATAAAGCTTTTTTTGCTCCTGCCCAAGTGGATAGACTTTCTGGAGTCTTAGTAACCAGCTTGGATTATTCACTTGAGTAATTTGGATGGGGGAAAGGAGGAAGAGAAAGATTAGTGTAGAGGCCCATATCTGACACCTTTACCAAGCTGCTTAAAAGACAGAAGTAAAAAGAAGATAAAGCTCAGAGGATCACAGTGGAGTCAGGAAACACTATAAAATGATAAACTATAAAAAGTCACTCAACAGCAGCTTACCCATATAATACAAGTGCTTTTCTTCTAGCATCTACCTTATTCATGTATCCTCAGCATGCTTTCTTCCTACCGCTAGAAAAGACCCAAATACCAGCTCCAACAAAATGAGGGCCAATTATTTAGCCTGCCATCATTTTCAAAGCCTGCAACTGTACAGAAAATACTCCCAAGTTTTTAATCGATTGAACTTTTACAAGGACAGACAAAAGGCAGTAAAGCTATAAAGCATCAATATTAGATTGCTAATAAATGCTATCCAAATGAATGTTCAAGAGAAACCAAAGACATCGAATGTTCCAGGTACTGGTAGACAACAAGCTGTTCACAAGACAAATGACACCTTCACAGACAGTATACAATAAATTAGAGACTCTGGTCATTGTAAAGCAGAACGTGTTTACTGTTATTGATATGCAATAAATCACCTGCCCTCTAACAGTTCCTCCCTATAAATCACTTCCAGTGAAAGAAACAGATGGTTCCAGTATGCAGCCATTCTTCACCACAGTCCTGAGCTGGGAGAAGAAATACACTGTGCTGAGTGATCTCCATTTTTAACTGTAGTCGTTCTATAGTGGTGCCGGGGAAGCAGCAGGGCAATGCAAGAGACGTTCACACCGTGCACCGTGGGGTACCAGCTGCAACTTTTGCAGATTCATGGCAGGGCTGAGCAGCATACAGAGCTGCAGCGCGCATCAGTCACCGCGCTTCCCTGGTTTGGACTCCCGCCTGCAGTGATGCATCGCGGCTGGCATCCTCGCTGCCTGGACCGCACCTGATATGCATAAGTAGACTCTGATCTGCAGGCATTGTCAGGCTGGTGTCTACCACCAGACTCAAAAATACAATATGATCCTAATGCGATTTGACTTGCTTTGAAAGAATTAAGCTTTCTGTAAACTTTCCAGTAAGAACTTCAGTCTCTTGCTATCACACTAATACCTAATTTGTCTAACTAGAAGGAAAAGGATTCACATTCATTATTTCACCGCAAACCAACAGCCATTTGTCCAACTGAACAAGCTGAAGACACCATTGGACTAACACACTTTCCTTCTCTGCTCGTAAAGAGGCCAGAGGTGGCCACTTATTTATTTATTTTAAAATCTTTGTTTCCAATGTAATGTTTCAAACTACTAAGTAAAAGCATAGAAATGAGAAATTAATAAAAAACAGTATAGCCCAGGTGAGAGCAGCATAATGAAACATTGTCTCAATAAACAGAAAATTACTACTTCAAGAAAAAGAATTATACTTCCACTCAGGTAAGAGGAAGGCTTGCTTTCATTTACATTATACTTGTAAAAAAGAAAGATCTAAGCAGTAGCTGTTAAAAGCTCTGGATAGAAGCTGCTTACAGACAGACACAAAAAATATCACGGTTTCCTATCAAGTACAAATGGACATACAGTTATTCAAAGTTATTTAAAGGAGGCTGCAGTTGCGACACCAACTTTTAGAAACTGGACTTTATTAAAATTTAAGTGGTTTCTTGATGTTTTGCTTCAACTGTTTGCCAGACTATTGGTTTATCTCTTACCTGAACAAATTGCAATCGCAAGTGTGAAATATGTTTCTATTGCTCACTCCTTTACCCCGCTGGCTTGGTGAACCATCTAACTCCTACAGCTTCCCGCTCCAGGGAACCCCTCCAAGGACCCCGTGTAAGGAAGAGGAATGCTGGCTGGAGCAAGAGCTTCTAAACAAAACCAAAGACCACAGTAAGCAGTCTACAGACTTTTGAAACAAAGATGCCTTACTGCAAAATTAGTGAATTTTAAGGAGCACAATCCACGGAGAAGTCGGGTATTGACAGCAAGCTGTGGCCCAAGCACTTTGGAAGCAACAGGCTAGACAACTGGTTACGGGAAAGAGATCTGTAGCTGTGGGATCAAACCCAGCCCTTCCTCCAACTCCTGTAGCTCAGCAAGTCCCTTCTCCGCCCATCTCTGTCTAGCAGATGGTGAGGTGGAGACAAGAACTGTGGCTTGTACATGAGGGCTCTGACTGTGCAGCCCTGACAAAAGTGGCAGCTGATCAGCACCTGCATTCTTCCCCCCAAATTAGAGGCAGTAACACCTCCTGCTCAGCCTTCTTTCCTCTTGCCCTGCAAAAATTTCAGAAGCAACAGTTCTACTGCTTGCAGGACAGTCTTCCCCAGCAGTAGAGAAACAGATGACACTGTGCACTGAAAAGTGATAAAGTCTGTTTTGGAACTGGGGGAAATCACACCAATCTTTCCTGTCCAAAGAAATTCCCATCAGCAGCCAACGAGACACTTCTCAAAGGGAGCTAAAAAGATGAGCTAGTGCACAGAATAGCACTCAGCATGGAAACACAAGACCTGAAACACAGGTTTGCTCACGGCAGACTGAAGCGGGGTGAACCTGTGAACAAAGGCCACCTGTGACAACAGCCATCTTCCACAGTCCTTCCACAGAAAGCTGAGAAATTTGCCATGTCTACTCTTTCTATTGCAAACCTTGACACTCTCAAGGATATATGTTAATTTTATTTTTGTAAGGAAAAAAGTTCTGCTCCAAAGTTTTTCTGCTTCAATGAGAGAACCCAAGAACCTGTGAAGGGAGACCCTCTTCATTAAGCCAAGGAGTGAGAAGGAAAGACCCAAAGTACCAGCTGTTGGTAATTGTAGGAAGAGGAAAGGTCTGTTTCACCAAGACGTAGCAGATGCAAGCAAATCAAGGCCTTCCCAAAGGAAGCAGGATACTTCTTAGGAAAGAGACATAAACCTTGTTTCTGAATGTCAGCTTCCTTCCCAGAGCTGCAGCAGCAGGATGGAGATTGCCAGTGCAGAAAACGACTGCTGATGGTTGCAGTTCTCCACTGAGGTTCTGCAGGTGAATGGCAATGCTTTCCTTCAAAAGCTCAGCTGTCACCTGGTGTTCTTCCAGTGAAGCACAGATAGCTAGAGCAGCTAAAGACAACATAAAAGTGTCTGTACCAATTAAGCTCTTGACAGGCCGCCTTACACAGGCCAGGAATGGTTGGCAGATACACAGGTGCTGGAATCAAAAAAGCCTTGGAGCAAACGGCTTCAACTCCTTGTGTAAAGCCTGCAGAAAGACTTGATGTTCTGCAGTACTCTTGCTGTAGTGTCTGTTAAAAGTTCAGGTCCTATTTGACTCCACATCCAAAACAAGCCCTTAGGGTACTTAATTAGCATAGATTCACTGATACGTGAAAAATTACGAATTAGAGTTACAGTAAAACCTAAGCGCAACACTACAGGTACTAAAAAAACAGCAGTTGCATCACGATGGCAAAATTGAAGATTGACAGGAGCTCTACTGCCACTCATTTTCACCAGTGAAACCACACTCATGAAGAAATAAAACTGAAAAGGTTTCAGTATTGTCATAGCTACCATAAGCCATGAACAGCTGGAACCTGCTAATTTGCTAACAAAATAGGCTTTCAATAAAATGATTAGTGATATAATACACAACATTCATGACTTGATGATCCACAAATATGTGCTACAATAGGTTTGGCAAGCCTGAAGGCCACAATAAAAGTGATCCCACTTTAGCCACGAGTGATATTAGAATAGTGACCTGCTCAGAGCAGTTAAAAGGCTTTTAAAATAGGAATAAGCAAAGGGTTTGTTGTGTCTAAGGGCAGGAAACTGCACAATTAATTTTGCCATGTGTTACAGTACTACTGAAAGATTAAAGTGAAAAAGTGTATGACATTGTCTAAACAAATCTTCTAGCATTATTAATTTAAGTCTGTGCAACAGCATGTGACTAATGTTCACTGGCAAAATTAAATTCAGCTACAAAAATTTTGAGATTTGATTATGGCAATTAGGAATTCTACATACAGTGCAGCCTGCCCATTAACAGCCTACCCCTGCAGCATTTTTGTATTAGAGTTTGTTATATTCTTCCTCAAAGCAAGAATTTTTGCCCATAATTAGTATTTTTGCCTCCACGTTAAATAGATCATAATGTTCTTGAAAACTTTTTTTGTAATCAAGCAGGGCATAAATCTTTAGAGATCCTTGTTCAAACACGAGTAGGGATAAACATTAACACCACTGGGCATTGACTAATCAGTTATTATTAACTTCTACCTCAAAAATCTGAGGCTGGAAATACACCGCTGGAAATACACTGGGTTTATGCCATCTCCGACCACAACCAGGACATAGCCAGAGCATCATGTCTGGGAGGAATGGAGTTCATCACCTTTTAGAACAGGATCTCTGGGTTTCCAGCTCTGCAGTGGCTGACTCGCTCTAACCCTTATCCAACGTGACATTGCCATTGTGATATAAATAGTGTCTTAGTTGCCTGCTTCAGAGGAACAATGTTAGTCAAGAAAAGGTCAAATGGTTTTGCCACAGGGGAAAAGAGCAAAAATCTTTTGTAATTTAATATTGCCTTTTTTTTTGGGGGGGGGGAGGGGGGGGAGACGGGAAGCTCCAGGTGCTAGTCACATAGGAGGGAGAGGAATACAGAAGAGAAGACAAGGCATATTTATCTAGTCTGCAGCAGCACAAAGCAATAATATTTCAATCATTTCTTAAGGCCCAGGAGGAACTCGTATTCACCTAGCATCTCACTGATCTCATCTTTACTTGGAATCCTGCAAACTCTATAGACAAAGTCTGCTCAAACCTGCCTACTTTGGCAATGCAGAAATAAGTCATAGCTGCAGGCAAGTCTAGGAGAGATGTACTTGATACACCTACTAGTGAATGCATATTTTCTTATTCCACAACGCTTATTGCATTGATGCTTTCAATTAATAAAGCATTAATAAACATGACTTTTACCCATAGCTAGCCAAGTTGATCTATTTTTAGCCAAACAGGAGAAATACCCAGTTTTAAGTCTTTGAATATATTACACAACCTGAGGTTACTGCTACTAACTCTCAGATAAGCACTATAGAAATACCCACATGTATTTATTAAGGTTGCTTTCAAGCAGTTTTCTTACCCTACAGAAAAGAAAGCAGCTCTGTTACAAAATTTGCATGCAAGACAGGCTGGTATATTCATACACAGTTGAACTAGAGAAATACATACAGCTGGGAAGCAAAATTTCTACAAATTACTACATGAAGGTGACCCAAAGCCCGATTTATTGCTAGCTTTTATTGCTTGCTTTTATTGCTTCCAGCGCACTGGTAATCTATGCACATGGCAATACTTCAGTACTAATGGAAATCAGTAAACAAGGTCACATGCGTGTCAAACAGTTGCTTTGCACATTCTAAAAATACTTGTAGGTCCTGTTTGCTAGAATGGCACCGACCTCTCCTTGTGTCATCCGCGCTGCCTGTGCCCCTCACTGGGTGTAGCCTGCACCTATAGCTCACGGTATACACGGCAGAATACATCCTACTCACTGGAAATAAGGGTAACTGCTAAACTTGTTAGCAACCAAATTAGAAAGTAAAATAATTACAGCAAATTTCCCCTTGGGCCATCTTCTGCAGCCTACTAAAGACTTCTAAGATACTCCAAACCAGCCCATCTTTCCTGGGAAATACCACACATTGAAAAATAATTGTTTATCATTAAATTAAGTTACAGCATGTAAGGTGAATGAGATAAACGGAGTATCTGATTCGACTGGAATTGTGTGTTTGGCCCAGACCCTGTGATACACAGGCAGCTTGCAGGTTATTTTTGCAAAACATGTTTATGCAGTAACTTTAAGCCTTCAGGCTAAACATAATGTAGTGCAAAGCACTACAAGAGAGGGAATGCAGCAGGTCCCCTCAGCTAGCCATCCTTTTCAATCTAAATAGGAAAATTTGAGATGCAGCAGCAAAGACAACAAAATATATGTAACAGCAGTAGTCTATACAATCTGTACAAAGAGAATGAAAGGCTCCAGCTATTATTCCAGCCTTAAAGTAAAGCATCTCCTTGAGTCGTGACTAGCAGAGGGATTTCGCTTTCCACGCTGCTTTGTGAAGGTGGAGTGAATCTCACCAACTACTGAATGCAGCATGACAACCTGAACCACGGGCAACACGAACAGACATCATAAGGGCGCACAATGCACTTAAAGTAAAAAGTGCTTGCAGTGAAGTATCATTGAAAGAAGATGCAGCAGAGGGAACAGTGTTCAGCAGAGCATGGATCTTCTGGCATTTTGAACTCAAACCAGAAATTTTCCATCCTCACAAAAAGAATTAAATCATAAAACGTATGAATAATAGATCTTTCTTTGGACTTCTGAAAAGTTCCTGAAAATTCTGAGCATGTGAACTTTAGTCAGGAAGACTGAAATTGAGGATTTGAGAGAGAAATGAAGACAAGCTCGATGTTTACATAATAAAACAAAACCCAGTGCCAAAGCTTGAGAAAAACCAAGGAAATTCAATGGTTCTAACACTGTTCTTTGTCAAACACTACACAGTCAGGATTTGCATTTTCCAACTGCCATCTGGAATTCTATTTTTTTTATTTTAAATGCATAATGGAGAAGTAAAGCAAGATAGCTTGTACTTTCATGTCCTCAGGCTTTTTTTTTTTTTTTATTTTGCTTGTTTTTAAACAAGGAAAGTATACAGATAATGACTGGTTATGATTACCAAGAAATACCTAAAGAAAATGAGTTTTTCAAAATGCCTCATCCAAACGCATTAGCAATTAGAATCTCCTCAAGTTTCCATTAGTCCGTCAAAACAAGAAATAATCTTATAGCAGCTCTGACTAAAACTCTTAAAGATTGTCACATTGATTGAATTTCAAAGTATAGACTTACAAATTCGTAGTCTCCATCCTGTGGTACTTTCCAATCAGATGAATTTTTTGTCTGGCCAGACACATTCTTCCCAAAGCTATTGATTTGATTCTCCTTCTCCTTCTGCTCAAAATATTCAAGGAATGATGGTTTGGCTGGCTGCATTGTTTCATCCCTCCCTGGAAATATTAAAAATAAAAAAACAATTGTTTTGAAAAATGTATTTTTGGTTATACTGCCTTACATCATGCCCAGAAGTGATTTTATTTTTTTAGCACACACTAAATCACGTAGTACTGCTAAAGTGCTATTTTTTCAGAAGCTTTTCAAACATAAAACTGACTGTACAGTGAGAAGACTGTAGAAGGGAAGCTTAAAGCCCACCACACAAGTGATTACAATGCTGGAGGCCTTGGCCTCTAGACCTGCAATCCATCCATCAAAGCACACTACCACGTAACTGAGCTTCATGCACTGAATGCTAGAACTAAACTGCTACCGACTAGAGAGGTTGGGTTTTTTTCATCCCAGCTAGGTTGCATGCACTGCAAAATATGCAAAGTTCCAAAACTAAACAGTGTTGTTTTACAAGCAGAAACTCATCTTTATATTTATAAATGGAATAGTACAAAAGTGAGGCTTTCAGAGACCACGTCTACCATACAAATATCACATAACTTGCCTTGCGTAGACGTAGTAAAGTTCTACATTTCTTGGGTAGAAAGGATTAATTAGTTTGCAAAGCTTCCTTTTTTCTTTTTATAAACAGTCAGTTAGTAAGTTTTCAAGTTTACTGCCCTAGTTTTCTTTTTGTAAGTTAAATTCCTCTGAACACACTTCCTTATTGGATTACTCAAACAAGTCAGATCTATAGATTAAGCATTCATTCTAGACTGCATTTAAGACACTCAAGGTAATAAGAAATGGGCAAGGGTACAAAGAGACAGAGGAGTCAAAATAACCCCCTAAATATGAATACTTTGATTTTTAAGAGCAGGTCTCATAAGCCTCCCAAGCACCATTCTGAATAACAAAGAGTTCACCCATTCTGATGGGTGAACTAAGGATATAGCCAAGAGCACAAAGCTTTAGCACAACTAGATTTACATTATTTTTATTTGTTAGAACAAGCAGAAGTTAAAAGAAAAGGAAGAACGCTGCTGATCCATTAAGAGCAATGAGCTAGTAAAACATTCTCATAGGGCGCCTAGGTATGTTGGGTAGTTGGTGGGATTAGGGATACGAGCACTAATGTATCCCTTCTTCCTTCAGCCATCACTATCCGAATCCCTGCCCATGTGACTTAAGTACCACTACATACAAATAAATCTAGCAACGCATTCAGCAAACAGGTTTCCATCACTGAAGGAAGAAATGCAAGGTCCCAAGTTCCCAGATCAAAGCAGATCCCCAGTGCTGTTTGGAGAGAGAGGAGGTGGGCTCCACGAACAGAGGCAGCTTCAGCTGTAGGGTGACGACAGCGCAACAGGGAAGGAAGTGATGAAAAGCGAGAGGATGAAAATACTGATTCCTAGCAGAGACGGCATGAAAGCAAATACAGGAAGAAACCACAAAATTTAACTTCACAGCAAGACCGAAAGACCTTCACTATCTCCAAGGGAGGATTTCTTTACTAGTGCAACCGGTACAGCATCAGATGCTGCCCAGACTACTCACACTTAAAACTGGCCTGTCCTGTGAGTTACAGTGCAGCTAATGCCTTGTGAAGAGTCTCAATGTAAATGAAGAGGCAGGCTTGCACAGAAAACATGCTTTAACAGGGCTGCACCACAACACCATGACAGCTGCAAACGCAGCTAAAGGCTACTCGCAGCTTAATGCCATTGTGCTGCTCTTTACGATAAAATGCTTCACAAAAACCTGTGAGCATGATGGAAGTAAGCACTATAACAATACCTAGTAAAATGGGTTTGTTCTGATAAAATATGGTTCTCTAGACACTGGAGTAGGTTAATCATACTTGAAACATATGTTTTTAGGCAATGCAGAAACCATCTTTTTCAGAAAGCAGGATTAGGACTAGAGTTAACAGAAAATGGCATCAGAATAGCCTAATTCTAGACTGTGGAAACAAGTTCACTGTCGAATGCTGTACATTTGAAATAAATATAATCTGTCAGGCAGGCAATCAACCAAAAGTTTAGAGCTTCAGACAAGCACACAGGGAACGGAGCCATCCTTTGAGGGGTTTGTGGGGTCTGCATAATGCAGAGACTCTCCTACAAGAGTTTGCACAGAAGGCAGGCTATCGCAAGACAGTACTCGCTAAGGACATTCAGCAGTGCTTTCCTCTTGAAAAAATATTAGCTACTCTGGAAACCCATTAAGATTTAATCACCAAGTATTATTCTTGCACATAAAATTGCCATCCAGTGATCCAGAACTTCCCTGGCAGACTCTGTCTGATCCTCAGACAAGTGTATGAATTCCATGGTCAGCTCCGAGATACTTTAGGAAGTTATTTGTCTACAGACATGTTAAATACAGAACAAATTTCCGCAAAGTATGAGAAATCTTGGCAGGATATTTGGGTTGTGATACTGAGAGAACTGTGGTTCTACACAGCCTGAAATGTCATGATGCATTTTGAAAAAGCGCTGCATGGTACTGCCTCTCCAGGGTCAGCTAAAAGCTCGAGCATGAACTGAAGTGCTTATACTTTTGCACCATGACAACTAGAGCAAAGACAAATTATTCTACCCCGGCAGTAGTTCCCCTTTTTTTAAAAAACAAAACCAAAAACTTCATTGTACAGAATTGGATCAAGACAGACACCTTCAGACAGGCTGTGTGAAGGTCGGTCAGGGAACACGTCTGCGAAGTGGAGAACAGATTTGCTGTTGGGAATAATTACTGAAATACAATAGCAATCCAATTACTGCTAAGTGATAAAATATTTATTCAGAATGAAGTAAATACACCCCTTGTATTCTGCTGCAGTCCAGCCTGCTTGAAGCAGGAGGTAAGTTATTATGGCCAATCGTGGCAATGTTTAACACGAAGAGATTTTGTAGAAATAGAGGAATTCGTAACTGCCTAGGCTAACCTATACACAGCTTACCAACAGCCAGCCTAGGCCTCAGTAATTCAGGCTTCCTAGGAAAAAAAAAGAAAGTCTAAATCAAGCTTGTACTCTCTGTTTTGAAAACAGCTGTTTTCAGCATAGGAGACTTTGAAAGCAAGTGTTTCACTCCAGTGACATTGGCTTATTAATTTCTTTTCTACTTATTTACTTATTTTTTTAAAGACTGAATTAAGCTCTGGCATGAGCGAACAGAGTGTCACTTAAAGTAACCACGCTCATTTCCCCACATCTTGTATTTTACCAAGAACTGCAACATTTGTAAACAACTAGTTACATCTACTGAACAACCACCTATTGCAGCATCACTGACTTACCAAAAGGCATAGCCAAACCCAAGCTTTATTTAATAAAACGTCTGTTTTCATGCCGCAGTGAAACAGACAAAGAAGGAAGCACATGAAGTGGTGGGGATAGTTTATAATCCTGAGGAGTACAACTGGATTTTCAGCCCCACCAGTACAAGTGACCAAAAAGCTGGGGGGCTGCAGAAGGCTGCCGGGACACCGAAGGGGTCTCTGCCATGCTGAGAGGGTGGGAGGGAAGGGGGTTTGTTCAGCCTGGGGAGGGCAGGAGGGGCTTTAGCTGCAGTCTCCCACCCCAACAGGCCATCAGAGCCCCGCTCTCCCCAGCGAAAGGATGAGAGGAACGGTCTGAACTGCAGCAAGGGCAACTCGGCTGAACATAAGGAAGAAAGTTTTCACAACAGGGATGGTTGTGCAACGGAGCAGGGCTGGAGCGACTGCGCAAGGCCCTGAGCAACCGGATCTGACATTGCACTTGGTCCCAGCCATCACACAGGGAACCGGGCTGATGACCTCCAGAGGTCCCTGCCAAGCCAAGCTCTTCTGCGACCCTCGCTCTTCACACCTGCTGTCAGACACCTCTAACCTTGCAGTCACCCCGGGCCTTTCAAATGCATGCAACATTTAGTCACCAACTTTAGTACCTTTCTACACATCAACATGTAACACTGCATCTTTATTTAATGTTGTTTTGGTTTTTGTTTGGGCCTTTTTTTGTGTTTGGTTTTTTTTTTTTTCCCTAAACTGATTAAAATAGAGATTGCTAACTGACAAACAAAAAATGGAAAAAAGCTAATATAAAATGAAAAATATCTGGAATAAAGATCTAAAATGTCTGAAATTTTAGTTGCTGCTATGATCTCAGTAGGGGTGCGTATGCAGCAAGACCAACAGAAACGTTCCCAGAGACAGAAAGACATTACACCAAATCAATTATCATCCCAGCATGACTGGATTTCTTTTCGTCAATCTTGGCACTTAACAACAGAGTCGTCTTTCCAAAGATGATCTGCTATTAATTCAACACAAGAATCACACTGCTACATCTTTAAGATTTTGATAACAGGCAGCTGAAGACAAAAATTGATCACTGCTATTTGCAGAAGCAGAGCTGCTGAAAGATGACACTGCACTGAACATGTCTGTGCCAAAAAGCATTTAACTTCCTAGTTTTATAGGGTTAGACTAAAATATGAACATTTGACAGAAAGGAAGATCACAAGTGTGGCAGAGAAGAGCCTTTTATAAGAAGGTCACCCTGCGGTGACAAGAAAGACTTCACCGTGCATTTATTTTGGAACCTAAAGAGTCGCTTATAAGGATGAGCTGCGAGAGCTCCCTGGAGCCATTAACGGTCTACCATTTAGATACGCAGTCATCTTTTTAGGAGCTGTATTAATTACACAAATGGAACACCACAGCTCTGCTGGAGCTGGTCCAGCTGACTGCAGAATTGCAGGTTTGGGCTAGCTGTACAGAGCCACAGGCGCTGGGAGGACCGCTCGTCGTTTAACCTGCTGTGTGGTGAAGAGCAGAAACCCTCCACGGAAAACTCACCAAGCACTGTCTGGTATAAAGTCACGTTTAGAAAAGTATAAGAACATCAGTATTGTTGTGTGTGAGAACAGAAAAAGATGTGGAACTGGTGGCTCCAAAGGTAGAGAATGCTGTAAATTGTGAACAACAAATATCCCTTTAGATTTTGATTTTTAAAGAAGCACCATGCTAAGCTTACTACTGGTTTCAGTAATAGTGTTACCCTTTCAGCACTGGGAAACAAAGTCCAACTGCATCTGGTACCATGCAAGCTGGGACAGTCCCTACTCAAAGCACAAACAGCCCAGACAAGCCAAAAGACGACTGACAGATACAGGCAGGGCACTGCAAGAAGCCAGTGAGGCAACATCAGCGACAGCCAGTGGCCTCAGCATACTGGATCTTCTCCCCTGCTAGGCTGCAGCAAGGGCAAGTTTTAAGAAAAAACTAAACCAATGTGCTCCCTCCCAAAAAATGTCAGCTGTCTGAATACTTGAGGGAATGAAAGAGGTCAGTCTTAGTGGCTGATTGCAGCATACAGACCTCCTTACATCAAGCAGAAGATGACAAAGAAGGTGTGGAGAGCCTTCAAGACATTTGTATTTCCATATGATGCTGCAAAGAAAGCAGAATGATAAAGAAGAAACAGCACAGTCAATTAAACCAGCAAGAGATTTACTTTTTTTTCCCCAGCAGTAAAGAATATCTGTGAAACCAGATCATTCAGTATCATCTAGTCCCAGAAATCAAAGCACTCATTTTGCTGATTTTGTCAAAGTAGCTTGCACAATTGAAAACTTTCAGAAGCTCATGAGCTTCAAAGGACGCCTTCAAAAGGAAAGCGGGATTTACAAAGTCCTTCTATCTATCTGAACAAGCTTGCTGAGTAATGAAACTAGAACTTCTGCTTTTCTCTAAAATTATTCTTCTCTACTCAAACTTGACAGCAGAAGAATCCTTGTTTTGTTATTCTTTCCTCTTTAAAGAGATTGCTATTATCTACCTAGGGTGAATTCTAGAGTCACAAAGCTTGTCATGAGAGAGAAAGATGACCTCAGGAACACATTTTGTCTGCTCTTTACTCAAGTCAGTCAAGTTAATACACTTAATACTTAAAATACCTATTCTTGAAGCCACGGTGAGAGATTTCCTCCCTTATATCACAAAAATTGGAGCTAGAGAGTTGTGGCTGGGAACAGTCAGGAGATCATGCTACAAATTCATCTACAAAGAAGGTAATGTAAATCAACAACAATGAAGTGATCAATTCCTACATTAGCAATATAAGACTGAAACGTGGTATTTGGTACAGGTATATGTATTTGTCAAGATTTTAGGAGGCTGCAATCTTTAGAAAAAGACAACTGGTCTCAGCTCTGGAGAATACTTGTGTTTACAAGAATGAGGTGTCAGGAGCAACAAAACAAAAAAAATTTTAAGTTGACTCGTGCTAGTAAAGTATCACAAACGCCGTGCACAAAGCTCAGGAAATTGCACCCCTGTGAGCAGGAGCTCAAAACAGCTCTGCAGAGATGCAGTGAAGAGCACTCACGTTAACTTTAAAGAAAGCAGAGCTACCATTGCCTTTAGTCAGACATAATGCCAGAAAGGATCCCCTGGGACGAGCAGCACAGTCTTCTGCTATCATATACAAGATTATATTGTCCCTTTCACAGAGGGATCAAGATCTATTGTAAAGCAATTGGTTTGCTTTGTCCTTGCTGTTGACAGGCTTGCCGCTCTCCTGGAGTTATAAACCTTCTCATTTCCAGTCTGAAGTTTATGGGTAGCCAGCGTATATGCACTTGTTCTTGAGCAAGCCTCAGCTCTTTGGCATTCAAACCATTATCCTCTACAGTGTTCACCTTCCCTCCTTGCCCTTTTTAAGTTTTTTATTTGTCCAATGTCATCTTTCACTTTAGTGGTCTAAATAAGCATAGATCTTCCACTGACTTCTCACGTAACAGGCTTAGTCCCCAGTAGTCTCAGTAAGTTTCTGTCTGCTTTAGATTGAATTATGTAACTTTAAGGCTTAAAATGCACACGTATTTAGGATGCACAAAACAGCGCCTGATGATTATGTGCAAGCAACACTTCATTAATATTAAATTTCAAATGGAATTGCAGTTTTATTTGCTTTAGGCTATTTCTTAGAGATCACAGATGAACTTTAGCAGCTGGACAGCATAATTTGTACAGTATGAACAGGACTGAGTCATTTTATGCAGCAGAGCAGAGAGATGCCAATTTATTCAACCAGAGCAAAAAGTGCTCCATCATTAACGAATTCACCCCATGGCACCACAAGCTGAGATTTCCTCACATTAAAAGCAGACCACATAACACTTCATATATATTGAAGCTTATGAGGACAAGTCTTCCCATAATTATGGCCGATCTCAAACTAAATCAAAGCAGAACATACCTGGCAGGTCCTGCTATTGAGAAGGAGCTCCTAAACGACCATAAAAATCAATGCTAGGTATCTTAACTAATCTCTTTTAATGAATATAAAACATCAAAGTAATCTAAGGAGAAGAGTACCAACACTCATCCAAAGCTGTGGTGTATATAATTGAGGACTCTTTCTGAAACAGGAGGAAATCCTCACAGTAATGAAAGCTGTTTAAGACCAGGTTACCTCCTTTTGGATCTCTTTCACATAAAAACTCAGAAAATATTATAAATATATAGCAGCTTTCTTCCTCCATCACAAATTTTCAGTGGACACCTTACGTCTTTCACCTCATTAGCCTGAATTGCTAATTTAGTCCAGCAACCACAGTACGTGACATAGGCAGCGAGATGCGAAGGTGCATCGAGAAAGAAGGGAACATTTCATATCCTGTGTCATCTGGCTCAGGTTCTGATGAATCTTAACGAGAAACAACCTCATTGACAGGGATGCAGTCTTCAGGTCCAGCACGCTGTGGGTAACAGCTCAGGCTCCCCAAAGGGCATATAATCAAGTAAGCGTTTGCTAACACCCTTCCTATTCATAACCCGGAAACTCATTTGCTTATCTAGAGAGAACAGAAAACAACATGGCAATGAACATTTTTTTCCTGAAGCTTGAAAATCTGCTGGTAAAAATGAATTTGGTTTTAAGCTTCTGCAATTAAGGAATTTAAGAGTTTACAGAGTTTTCCTCATGCCTGCTCAGGAGGAAAGCTTTCTCCAGGGTTTGTTTTGATCCAGTAGGAAGTGAGTTTATTCTTAGAAGAGACAGGTAGGTTACAGTTTGCCTGTACGTGCAAATATATGCATGCGTATGGGACAGATATCCTTACTAAGTGATTTACTACTACTCTGTCTCTTGGTTGAGTCTCCTGAAATATATTGCCTCCTGTATGCTATTCAGGACTCTGTTACCCATACTCTTTCTCAAGGCAATGCTTCTGTCCAGAAAAAAAAAAATCCCCCTACTTTCTATCCCCCACCATCACAAATGCAAGGGTGCTTAATAATCAAGTGTTAGGAACAGCAAAAATAGCTGTGTTAAACACATACATCTCTTTCTCCAATTTCAGTGTCTCTGAAAATATAAATATTAAACAGATGATTAACTTTGTCTTAACATTAAAGCTTTGTCAAATATTCAGGACAACCAAAGGTGGACAAGCATCCAACTTAGATCCTGGACTTAACTTTTCTTCACGCACAGAACCACTGTTTCAATTGCTAACACGCTGCACAGAACTCCAGTAGCCTACCACTATTCAAACAGAAAACACAAAACTCACAGCAAAAACCCAACAACAAGATGACAGCATATACAACTCCTCCCGTCGCTCAAAAATCGTGTCTGCATGTCTGCACAACTTGATATAAACTCTTAAACAAAATGTGCTGGCCACTGTTTATGTCACGTTTGCCAGCAAGGCTGCTATTAAGATAAAAGTAAAAAAGTAACACAGCTAGAAGACTTATCTGTGAAGATTTATATTCTCCACACCTCAAGAGTGGCAGTCCAATGCTTCTTACAGTTCGAGAAGAATTTAATCAATGTAGGTGTTTCTATAAACTGTGTGTTATTTTAATGCATAACGCTAAGAGTGTTTTATGGTCCAATTATGCCTAGATGGACCAGTTTATTTTAAACACGGAACTGTACCACTGGACATTAATAACCCTAAGTAGCGGGAAGCTGCTCTGAAGAGCTATTGTCTACGGAGAAAACCAGAGGCAAAACACAGCCAATATCTTTGACATACACATGACGCAAATCCTGACAAAATGTGGAGCTATTCTCTACAGTACCTGCATCAGCTATTCAGATAACATGCATCCACACATTTTTGGACAACTACTGATATTACACCACCTATAGCTACCTCAGCTACATACCAGTAATACCTTATTCAATTATAATATTAATGCAATCACATAAACTTTCTGCCATCCATATTCATTCTGCTGTTCACATTACAGCTTTTACAGTCATTGCTTCACATGAAAAATTACAGGTTAATTAGTGGAGACAAAAAGTTTCCCGAATCTTGGCAGTAACACTTCTCTGGTTTAGGTTTAAGTGTCACCCACTGGATGCTTCACAAAGCCACCAAGACTAACAAGCTTATTTTGAATCATTTTTTCTAATAGGAAATTGCCCAGTTTGCATCCCAGCTCATTTAATTTGCTAATGAAAGCGAATCTCCCCTCAAAAGGGGAAATACCTTTTTAAAAGGACACAACCATGCCTAGCAGCATGGGCATGGTAAAAGCATAACAAAACCCAAACCACCCCTAACTTTATTGTAAGAATTAAGCCTAGAATTTTTTATTTTAAACATTCTCAAACTATTAAGAATTTTTACCTACACATTACATTATCAAGGTAGAGGCAACAGCGTTATTAGAGCTTCTGGTCTATCCCTGCACCAGATGCTCTACTGAATGCGTGCCACGTTAACAGAAACCCCACACCCGCAATTCTCCCACCCTCTCCAAATCCCTCATTCACCTCGACCCAAAAACCAGACAGCCCAACTCACACCACTGTTGGCAGTTCTACATTCTCCAGTGTCGTTTTATTTGGTGTTTAAACAAGCAAACTTTAACATACAAAGTAGGACAGATTATAGTACTAGACAAACTAGATTCTATTTCACTTGGATCTGATCGTATTGCAGAGTCCAAGGAAGGCAATATGTTTATCTGCTTTATCATAAAATTATGTTCCACTCTTTACATCAAAGAGAAACTCATGCCAAGTTTCCACTGTCTAAAAACCTACAACAAATAAAGCAGAAAAAGCAAAAAAAGAAAGAGTAAAAAAAAGCTGCGCTGTTTACTAGCACTATATATTCTCTCATAGAAAAATCACAAAAAGATTATTTCAGACATATTCACAGTTCAAAAGTTATTCCAGCTCTCAAGCACAGTGGAAAACGTCTCTTATTACAAATGATTGTTCATCTATAGTTCTTCAGCTACTTCCAAAGTTTTCCTGGAACGGTTTAACTGCATACATAAGTGATCTGTTAGCAATCAATTTATAAGTAAAATGTGTCGCAGCGCAATTTAGTATCTGCGGTTTCAGGCAATCACTTGAATGCTTTCACAATGCATAACAGAATGTCATAGTGACATTTTTAATGCTGCCTGAATATTTATATTGAGTGCCCAGAAAAAGGAATTTAAATGAAAGAATGAAAATGAAAAGAACTGAAAGAATTTAATGAAAGAATGAAAGAATTTAAGCAAAAAGAATTACAGCTCAATCAACTACAAAACAAAACTTCCCCTACAATGTAAAATAGTAGAATTTAAGAATGCTTTCCCTCTGAGCCTGAAAAGTCCTAAAGTGATTTATGCAAGAATCATTTGCAAGGCTATCGGAAGTTGTTTGTTAGAGATTTCTAAGACAATCCTGTCTAAAGCATCATATTTCAATGTCCCCTAAACACTTTTTACATTAAAAAAACCCAACCAAACAAACAAACCAAAAACTGGTGAAGCCACAGATTTATTTTTTTTAATTTAGGAGGAAGGGCTAGAACACAAGCTCAGAAGCCTGCAGTTAAAAAGCCCCAGACACCTAGGAAAGCTAAATTCTCTTACTAATGCCGTGCAAGAAAAATCAGATCTTTTTTATTGACTTAAAACAGGTTTTATTGTGAGTCATAACACAAGCTGCCAAGTGAAATATAGACTTCTTCAACAATATGAATCAATGAAGCTTCTTCAAACTCAGTGGTTTCCAAACAGCATTATTACATTTATATTTAAGATTACAAAAAGAACTTGCTCCAGAGAGTTCTGCAGCAGGCTGATGAGCTTTACAGTTAAATCAATTTAACTGAATGTTAAGAGAACATGAATATGGAAATGGCAAGCTGAAAAATGGAGCTATAGGCAATTCACATGAAGGGCAAGCTGCTCAAAGACACTGCCTTGCAGTGCGTCCAAGAAACAAACACAGAACTGCTCTGTGCTGTAGCAAGAATTTCAGCATTACACTGCTGGGGAAGGAAGAGAATAAGGTATTAAGGAAAAGTTAAGTTTTAGTCTGGTAGAATCATTTTCATTAACATCAGATTTCTTGTAATCAAGGTACAAGTTATCAAAATGCAGCACAACCTGCAGCAGAGTGCTGAGGGCAGCTGGGTTTCACGAGACACTACTGTGTGAAATCCATCGACATGAAAGCAGTGCCACTGGCAACTATCACCTGCACCCAGGATCCCAAAATGCTTCCTCCAGAAGGCAGAGCTGCTCAAGCACTTCTGCCGCATACTCAGCTTTGAACACTGTTACACAGCAGCAGATGAAGAACAGAGTGTTTTTAAGAAGTCTGAAGTCTAAGAGGGGCTTAAAATAAAAAATCGACTCTCTAGTCACAGAGATCTAGAGCTCTTAGAGCTTGTTCTGGAGCTCCCTCTTGAGGTTAGATACTACACTATATTAAAGACATTGCTATATCCTCATAACTGATTCTACTCAAAATGAGACTATGTCCTTGCAAAAGAGATATTATCAAAGGCATCTCCTCAAACCTTTGTACACTACTTCATAGAGAGCATTAGATGCTTTTGAGTTACAAGCACTGCAGTCTTAAAAAGATGGTGAGAAGATAAGCACATGGTAAATGCAGGAAGATAAACTGAAGAGGCACTTTACTTACACACCTTTGGTAGCCAGTGCAGGAGCACCACAGACAGTAAAACCTCTGTCATCAGGAAATGGAACAGTACACACTGATGATGAGAAACTAACAGTGTTGTCTATTTGCACAGAAACTGCAACTTCACTAGGTTTATTCAAGGCTGTTAACATGTCCCACTCTTTGGGTGACCTTTTAGCTACTCTAAGCATCCGTTTCCTTGCTAGAGCTACCTTGTTCCACAAAACCCGATGGTATTACTCCATCGTCTTTGTTGCCCTAAGCTGCTACATCGGCTGACACCTTTGTTTTTTAATGTGCTGAATCAGTGTTCGACAAAGTTTGGAAGACACTTTAAATGGGTTCTGCTGAAATTTCTCTCTCAAAAACAGTATCTTCCCACAAGCTCTAGAGGGCCCCCACATGGAAGAAGCTTTCAACACCAAAATTCCAGAGAAAAGGACTTCTCCAAACTCCTGTTGAGAATTTTTTCTTCTCCCACAATAGCTAAAGGTTCAAAATCAGATGGCCAAGGAAGTCTTTGGAAGCAGTGCAAAGAGGCAAAAGAGCAAGCCTCGCCTATGATGGAAGCAGTGCAAGGGCCAAAAGAGCAAGCCTCACCTATGATGGCCATATTTTACTACTGCTGAGCCCCCACTCAGCACTTTCCTCAGTCCTTGAACAAACATCCATGCTGGCCAGCTGAGTCATCTATGACTATCTCTGCCTCAATATTGTTGAGACTACTCAGTCAGTGAGAACGGATTTCTATAAGAATCCGTAATTGAGAAAATATTGTTTTTCTTCTAGTCATACTTTTCCAAGGAGGCTCTCCCTGCCATCTCTCTAATAAAAATAAAAAAAGGTTTTGAACCCTTTTCCAGGTCAAGCTAGTGAGGTCTTCACAGGGATCGAAGTCCCATCATTTTAAATCTTACATCTTATGACAAGGCTTGTAGTTTTAGTAAGCTTTCCTATTTTAGGGCAGAATGGATTTCAACTTGAATGGCTCGGAACAGCAACACACAGTTTATTCAGTTGTCCTTAGTGATTAAAGTAACACTAAAGAAACACACAAGTCTAGAGAGATGCTAGCTCCTCCCACTGCATGCCTTGCTGTGTTTGAAATGTGCAAGATATCTGTCATTTCATAAACGTATCCCTTAATTTGATGCATCACTTCTTAAACAGACTTGCTGTTTTCAGATGCCAGGTTACAGCCAGACCACCTTCTAAAGTGACACAAATTTTTTTTATTAACCCTATGCTAGAGTCTCCCTCCTCTACATTCTGTGAAAAGAGACAAAACAGACCAAAAAAGAATCAACAAAAAACCCATACTAGCTAGAATCAGATCTTACTCGATCAGCACAGAAGCTTGTGGAAATTGTGCACAACTCATCAGCTATACCAAGTGCAAGACTAAAAAGAATGGCTTGAAACTTGGACCTAGAAAGGGTCTCTTCTCTACTGCCAGTGGGTATTGGCCTAAGAGCTTTAGCTCCCTACAACTAAAAGACATCACAATAAGCTACCAAAAATATCAAAGCAGGCTGGGAATACATATTGTAGCCCACATTAGGTCCTAAGTAATTTTCTAGAAGTTAAAGATATTTTCTTACTTTTCATCGTGCCCTCCTCCTCTTCCTCTTCTGTGTTTATGACCATTGTACCCAACTGGGATTCCAAGGTGCCATCATGTTCTATCATTGTGTTGGCTCCATCACTCATCGTGTTGATAGCTCTTATGGTACCAGTTTCATCTCCACTCGCCCTCACCATGGTACCTGAATCGGTTTCATCTTCTTCCTGTACAAGGATGCCATAAATACATTTTTACTGATGGTGGTGAAGTCCTATGAAGAGTGGCTGTATTCAAGGACACTACCAAGCCTTACTAATTCAGATTTTTACAAATACACACGGAAGCAAACGACATTTTGTTTTATGCACTTAGTTCTCTCCCTGTCATCCCCAAGCAGGTAACAAAAAGTCTTCAAACTTTTCTGCAAGCGTGATAAATAAGAGAACAGATAAATAATCAACAGAAGCTTCTCAATGCAACACGTATCTCATTTCTGACCTGGCGACCTGTCCATAAGAGTAGATTAAATACTCATTCAGTCAGTAGTGTTTCTATTCATGCTGCCAGTTTTAACAGCTGACCTAAATCCCCTATGTCAAATGGTACAGTTCACTGAGGAGTTATTAGACAGCAACAGGTCTAAGTCTGGAGTGCACGTGGCACACCAAAGAAAAATGATCGCCCTATTTTTTAGGAGTCTGTCTTTAACATTTAGGTAGTTTTACTTGCTATAAACTTCAGAAGCACTGAAGAAAAATGAACTGATTTGCAAATCTTTAAAAAAGAATGAAATAAGTTATCAAAGTCTAGTAATTTTTTCAGAAGAAACTTGTTTCTTCTCTTTTCATTTGTTAACAGGTATTAATACTATAGAAGTTTGAATTTTTGCTGTCAAGGTTCAAGAGACTGACTGTAGGAAAACACAAGCTCCTGAAACAAATTCTGGTAGGATAACTTCCTGGCAGGTAGTTACGTTAGCCGGTGGTAGTAGTTTCATTAGGTGGTAGTAGTTTAGTTTCATTAGGTGGTAGTAGTTTAGTTTCATTAGGTGGTGTGTGCTTCACTAAGTATATATTGCGACTAGGATTTAATGAAGAACAAGGTCAAAATTTCCACAATCTATTTAGTTGCTTGGAAATATGGAGCAGCTATCCAACTACAAGAACAGAAGTCACTTCCTAGGTTTACTGTAGAGTTTCTAGGCATCTCACCTTGGATGAGATGCTCATGTTTTGTTGTAAGGATGAAGTTCACAGTTCTTTATGTGTGACCATGGGCTTACTGATCTGTATTAGTGTTAGGGGGAAAACACAGGTCTCGCACATCAAGCTGTAATACTCCATCTCAATGTCATTGAAGGAAAGAAGTACGCCCCTCCACGTTCTGGTGTGCCATGCATTTTATCTGTTCTGTCAAGGGTGTCTATATAATTTACTTCCCAACCTCAAAACCAATAGCAAGAGGAGGAGAAAACTACATGAGATGTTAATGGAGGAAAAGTAATTTTATGTGGAGATGAGTGGGTGAGAGGAAGTAATAAATTTGTTAGCTACACGTCATTTAACAAAGGACTACAGCAGAGATTTCCACAGCACTTGGGAAGTGCTTGGGAACACTTTTCTGCTAGCAGACACGGAGTAGAGAAGCTTCAGGAAAACACACACACTGACAGAGACCACTCAACTCTGCTACAAAGACACCATCTCTCAGCAATGTGACTCCAGATCAGTCAGAAACAAAGGAGAGAGGTCGGGACGATACTCTTAGAGTCAACATCATGGCAACATGACCAGTAACGTTACTTCCACACTGAACAAATAGGCAGTCCTAAACTGGAAAACTACATGAACAATGTCTTCAGCATAGATACTGTGGACCATGCTATTCAAGTCTAACCTCTGAAAAGGACTCTGGCATACAATGCCTTTTGTTGCCCATTTCATTTATTCAGGTTGAAGCAGGCAGAGGCTCAAAAAACAGCTTTCAACATGCTTTCCATATCACATGCTGTAACCGCTGAAACAAGGAGCCCAAACTTAAATTCACAGCAATCCCCTGAACACTTGTCATGCCCTCACCTCAGGTTTCTGTCGGTTGTTCTTGTGTAGCAGAAAGTTTCTATAAGGGGGGTTCTAAAGCACAACAATAGTAAAACAACAGAACATACTTATATCATAGTGCATCACAGATGATATTATTATTTTATACTAGGATAGCAGTCTAAGAACTGAATCTACAATGAAAAATTCTCATTACTGCATAAATAATATAATCCAACTGGGAAAACCTATCAAGTCTTTTGCATACGCTACTTTGTAGACTTATTCAATCACAGGTCTTTAGCTACACTCTAAGCTAAACAGTAAGCCATACGTGCTGGCTATCCCACTCAAATATAAAGATTGAGCAGAGAGCAAGCATTGGGTTAAGCAGTCATAAAGTAGAAAACTCAAGAACTAAGTCAAATCCACGGGCAATTAGACAAAATACTGCAAAACCAAAAACCAAAGCAGCTACGCCTTATGAAAGGAGCAAGAGTTTGGACTTCATACACTGTTACTATTAAATACTCACTGAATTTTCTTCATCATCTTGATCTAGTTCACGCTGTTGTGCCTCTTGACGTTTCAGCTTGATATCCATTGCTTCGTTAATCAAGTCCCGCAGAATTGACACTCCTTTGGCACTTTTAACAAATGGATGCTGAGGAGTATTGTAAAAACAAATCAGCACTGCATCCAAACCAAGATATAACAGTAAAACACTGTTACTGTGGCCCACTTCCAATCAAAATTAAGGTTTAACTCAATACATTACTAAAATAAAAATCCAATACTTCTGTTTGGCACAGGAGGGAGACCTCTCACCCTCCAAACGTGCTCCAAAGGCACTACTGCTGTGAGACCTTGGGCTCATTCCCCTCCCACAACTCTACTTATTTCTCTCCTTAGCAGCTTAGCTGTCAAGAACCAATTACTCAGATCATCACCATGCCTACACCATTTTGAGCAATCGCTTTCCTTTAGCCTCCCCTTTTTAGTGTTTTAAGAGGCAGTTTCTTGGCAGTGCTGGTGAGAATTTGAAAGTAAAAGCCAAAACAAACAAAAGCCAAACAAACAAAAAACAACCCAGAGAAGACAAAGATAGGAAGCTGGACTGGTTCTTAGAGAAGAACTGAAAAGTTGGAGTCGAGTGTAAGATTTGTAGAATCAGGTATTAAAAAGTAAAATCTGTAGTGAGCAAGAGCAAGAAATGAAACCAACATCTCAACAGACACGCAGCACTGCCTACCCCAGCGAGCCTTCTCTAGAGCTTATGTTCTTGTAAGAAAAGGCAGACCTGCAGAAGCTGTGTTGCAGTGGCACGCTGCTCCGGGCTCTTAACAAGACACTGTTTTACAAAGTCCATGAAATTGTCTGACCAGAGCTCTGGTTTCCGGAATGTTGGAGGTGGATTGGTAGGAATCATGAAAATTGCCTGAAAACAGAAGAATATTCCAGATTTCCAAACAAAGTTTAAAGCTTTCCAACAATACAACATAAATATGCACAAGCATACACTGGTACTAAAGAATGACAGACTTTTCAAGTTTGCTGCTTCTGAAGAGTTTGTGCCAATATTATACATAAATTTGCTCAGAGGGATCAAGTAGCAAGAAATCAGACTTCTCTCGCCAGGTGCTTACACCTCTGTCTGAGCCATTATATGCCCCAAAAGGTGTGAATCTGCCATTTTTAAGTGTTAAAAATTTGTGCTTGCATAGAAAAAATCACTTTGGGTAATACAGCTGAAAATATGTTTCTTCACACCCACCATAGGGAGCTTCAGCTATGTCTTAACAGAAGAGCATCATGATTTTCCTTGCCATGCAGATTCTCCTTCTCAAAGACCTGTTTTTCATTTAATCAGCAGTACAAAGAACTGACAGAAAATCATTTACTCTAAATTAAAAGCAAGATGGTATGTTAACACGTTATGCAGCCAGCTATAATAGCAAATCCTTTCTATACAGCAATACATTTTAAAAGGCCACAGTCCTTACCCTCATAGGATGAATATCTGCATATGGTGGCTTGCCTTCAGCCATTTCTATTGCAGTGATTCCCAGAGACCAGATGTCTGCAACACAGTTATACCCAATTTCTTGAATCACTTCTGGAGCCATCCAAAATGGGGTCCCTATAACTGTGTTCCGCTTTGCCATGGTGTCCTGAGAAGAGGAGCAGGATAAACATCCAGACAATGGCAACTGTATTAGGCACACACATTAATTAATGAATTATCACCCTAATTGTCTTTCACTTGCACACATGCACATTATTAGATTCAGTAAGACTGAGATAAGGAGGTCTGCGAAGAGGAATTGAAATATGCTATACAGAAGTTACAAATATCCTGAAGGAAACAGCAAATGCTATTGCAATCCATTACTTGGGTATAGCAGCTTCCACAGAGGAAGCTCTACTCTAATCTCTGGCTGGTTTAGCATCTCATTATGTTGACGTAAAGTGCTAAAAACCAGTTTAGAACATTTTCTCAAAGTCTTCACAAGCACGTCATACTCACATGCAGGTTAAAAAGATAAACTGAAGTGTACACAACCATCTTGGTTTTACTTACTGTAAGTTGTCCTGCCACTCCAAAATCTGCAAGTTTAGCATGTCCCTCTGTATTTAGCAATATATTTCCAGCTTTGATGTCCCTGTGTATTTTCCTCATAAAATGCAGGTACTCTAGTCCTTTCAGTGTTGATTGCACTATTGTAGCAATTTCCTCCTCTGTGAGCTAAAGAAAAGAAGAGTTACTGCCAACCTAACAGTTGCTGAGACTTAACACTATTGAGTTTCAGTCTGTGTTTTCCTGAGATTCACTAATTGCCATTTAACTGCCTTCACTAAAGGTTGCCATACTAATGGGAAATTAGTTAGCGACTTGCAGCATTATGTAGTAGAATTAGATTACAACCAGCATACATATACACACGTACTGTATTTCACATACCATAACCCTTTCTCAACTAGTAACCCTTATCCTGCAATAGCCAAAGTAAGGCAAAGTAGAGTCTGTTATTCAGAATCAGTCTGGGTTTTCAGGAAAGCCAACAAACCAAAATCTGCTCCACCAATTACATGATCCAGATAACCAAAACTCGATGAATGTAATCAGCTTTCCCATTTTCAGAGGAACAAAGGACCTGCATCTCAAGTTATGGCCAATGGATGTGTCAGGCATTGAATACCATGAGAATTATGCCCAAATGCCAGTGCGTGAACTACTTGGCTTCCTTGAGCTGCTGGACACCCATATTTCCCATTCATACTTTCAAAGGAGAAAGGACGTACAGTTTTATTTCGTAATCGAATAATATCAGACACAGATCCAGCGCCGCAGTATTCCATGACTATCCACAGGTCTGTGTTCTTAAAATAGCTGCCATAATATTTCACCACATGAGGACTATGAAATGTGAAAAAAGGAGAAGAAACAAAGGGTCAAATACCAGTAACCAGCATAAGTGAATAACCAAAATACACTGCAGAGTCCCTAAGTATGTTTTAGAAATTCAGAGCTGAAGTGCCACTGAAACTCTTGATCAAAAGTATTCCAAAACAATCTGAACTTGCACAGGGCTACTGCCGTCCTGCCAAGCCTCTTCCCCACAGCAGTGCTCGTCTGTCCTGCCAATAAGTCAGTTCAGAGAGCTAACCTGTCTGAAAATAAATCCTATAGAAATAAGGAGCGATCAGCCTTCAATCTGGTTTAGCTCCCTGAACCGGATTACAACAAGGTCAGTGCTGTGGCAAGCAAGAAGGCAGGACAAGGGAATGAGAACCAGACCATGGCAGTCCCTGGTAAAGTTGCTGCAGAGCATTTGCAACCAAATGGAAACATTAAATAAGGTCCAAAGTTTGCTGGAAAACAGCTATCATGTTCAGTAAGAGGAATGTTCCCCCACTACCACATGCACCTACTTGTTTCTACAATTTAGTCCAGCATGTATTTTAGGAATCCAGTACAACCTAAGACTGTCTCTCACAGTCAGCTATCTGGCTGCCCAAAAAATCAAACAACCTGGTAAAGTGTTTGGTCAGAATAACCATCTGTCCTCTGGAAAAGGTAAAGCAGAAAACTAACAGCAAGACTGTTCCTGATTTTGTGGGAACAGAGCTAAAGAACAAAAGTGCACTTAATCTATTCTCTGCTGAATATTTTCTAATGAAAAACTGTAAAACTAGCAAGTCGGTCACACCGCAGCGTCCCGTAATGCTTGCACAGAAAACGTGATGCTCCAGTGATCCACTCCCTCTGCTGTTCACAACTGTAAGGTCTCATTTTAGGCCCTACATTGTTAATATTTAATTTCTTTTAGGAAAGAGACACCTAGTAATGCTTTCCAAGTTACACAGTAAGATTGTTCACGAACAAATTCTTTTAAAGTTACATTTTGTTGTCTGCCACCAGTCACTGTCATTTAAAGATAGTGAGAGTGAAGTGCAATAGAATAAGTGACTGGAACCATAGTTTTATATTGCTAATGTAATTTATTTTAAATGGTTTTCCATGCCTGAAGTCCATCAAAGTAGTGTTTCTTAAGGCTAAATTCATAATACCAGAAGAAATTAGTGTATTTTAAACTTTCAGTCTAGGACACACTTTGAGAGGAGGTCTTCTGCACCCACGAGCTCTTCATTAGCTAAGTTAGTACATCATCTTTTCTCATAAGAAACATGCAAAGACAATCCAGAGAGCCAACCATCAGCCCGCAGAGCTGCCAGCAAGTTATTCTGGGAATGCTCAGATCAGCAGACAGCTTGTACCGCACTAGAACCTGCGCAGGCAGAAAATGGCCAGGAAGGACAATTCTGCTGCCCAAGCAGATGACAGCATGTAGATTATGCACATGCCTGAGCAGTCATGCATTAGTGGCTCTCATCCGCGTGCCCCTTAAAAACAAACGAAAAACCCTCTTCTAACAGTTTTCTATGTCCATACCAAAACTTGTTTAGAATTCATTACCCCTTTGGACATGGGAACTGCTGTTCTAGCACACAATCAAGTTACCACTGTTCAACAAGTGATGGTGCGTGAGGAGAACTGCAGTAACTGCTCAGACGCTTGGCTCTTTGCTGGCAGCAAGTGCAAGGTTATTCAACTTAGCTTAATGCTCTCTTGTCGCAAGCTGAATTTTTGTTGTCTTACCTTCGCTTGGATTAACACTACCCAAATGGTCAGTTAACATGACTCAGTTGGTACGAAGTAACTTGATCGTACAAGTCCAGCCTTTTAAAAAACATTTAAGGCAACATCATGGCTTTTATTTGATTAAATGCCAGATCATAGACAATACTTTTCTTTGCATACAGATAATGGGGTTTGCAGTATACATTTACCTGTCACATTGCTGCATTATGGATATTTCCTTTATAATCTCTTGCAGGTCAGATTCCACAGGAACTTGTTTAATTGCAACAACTTGACCCGTTTCTTTATGAATGGCTTTGAACACACTGCCATAGGAACTATGAAACAAAATATTAAACAAACACTGAATACAGTAACATTTTAAAAATGCAAATGTTATGGTTTTGCTTTTTGCAAGTGCAGCCATCAGGTAAAAAATTAACTATCCTTCTGCTAAAAATATTTTGTATTTTAATGTAAATAATCAGTCCAGTAGCTTCTAAACACTATAATAATACAAATAAGTCACAGCACACTGAGATGGTCAGAAAGGAGCCAACCATCACTACACTGCTTATAGCTTTGGAAGGGCCTTTTCCACTAATCCACCAAATACAATTCTCTCTTTTTCCAGCACACAGTACCAGCTGAGAATCAGTAAGAACCACAGCTCTGGTCAGAGACGTTTGCTTGTTCTTGTCAGATATTATCTGTCTTATTTCCAGCTTCTTTACTTAGAGCAGCCAGGCAGATTTACAAATCAGTTTTTTCAACTGCACTGCTTAAGAAGGCAAACATGTCACTCACCGAGCGTTCCCGTGCTGCTCTGCTTAACCAAGTGGCACAGTGCAACAGAAGTTCATTTCCACCATACGGATCTTCCACAAGAGGTACCAGGGATGAACTACAAAACCTCTTGAGTTTCCACAGAGCCCTATCAACTCCAGACTGGCATTTTTCAACAGTGTTTTAACTCCCTACTGCTGAGCCATAAGCTACTGTTTGGATTAAGATATCTTACTCTTGGGAAACATTCTTTATTCTGTTACTAACCAAACACTGTCACTAGGTTAGTACATACCTTTGCAGTAATAGGATCATAACAGAAGTGAAAAATCAGAGACCACTGAACAGACACCCATTACATAGATTTGTTCTTAGAGAAACGTACATTGGGCACATTGGAACAGAACACATACCCTTCTCCAAGCTTCTCCAATACATCAAATACTTCTTCAGGTTGTTTGGTTAAACTGTCTTCATCTAACTTCTTCAGCTGCCTGTATATGTAAGAAGAGAGAAATTATTAATTAAATTTTATGGCAGTTTGGGCTTTGTCGAAACAGAATAATAAATAGCACTGCTTAAGCATACACAAGGTTTAGCATGAAGTAAATTGATTACGAAGTAAGTTTATTTCACCTGACCAGGAGACTGAATATTATTAGCATCCAACAGCAAAAGAGGACTGGGAATTACAGAGAACAGAATTTGATCAGGCACACAAATCTACAGTTCCTCTTGGTGGAAACACATCTCAGGATCTATACGCTGGTGGTCAAATCCCAACACAGCACTGCAAATTCTTGCAGCTATTGATATATCTAAAGTTCAATATCTTGAATAGAAAGATATGTACTGAGGCCATGCAAAAGGAACATCATCTTCTCTGATGCCTTAGAGTATGTGTGGAACACATTTGTTGGGAGGAAGGAGGCAATACTGATCTCACCTATACATTTTTAACATCAGAAGTTCAGATCTTAACTTTGTGGGCCTGGACATATACTAGGAAAATTCTATCAAGGGAAAAAAAAACAAAAGGAAAGGAAACTGATATCTGACTCTTTCAAGATCTTAATGGTGCTTGGTCCATCCCTCTTAACTGCATTGCTAATAAGAGTCAGCTGAAATACTTCCTAGGGAAAAAAAAAAACATGCTATGTACTGTGATCCTTCACTTAGCCCCCCTCGCCCCCAGTACAACTTTCAGGGAGATTCCGTATACAAAGCAACAAGACCAACCACATTTGTTTTGGTCCCCCTCTACCACACCGGAGAGCTGTTCACCAAGAAACATGCTGAAATAGCTGAGGACTGCATAAAAAAAAACATTCTGAAAACAAACTATCTTACTGTCAAACAAACAGTATCCAATAGCCCACAAACTAGTGTTCCTTCATTTTCACACCAACTAAAAAAAAAAAAAAATCTGAAACAACGACAAAAAATGACACAAAACACACCCAAACAAAAAACCCTCCAAACTCCCCAAACCGGCGCATACAAGTTTTTGAAACACAGAAACTTATTAGTTTCGGAGTTTTCAGAACTTACTGGTCTCACAGCAAGTAGCGTTTAAAATGAAACACGCGCAGTCGCCTGCAACTGCAAATTACTACTGAAAGCTCTTACTGCTGCTGTTGAAGAGCATGACGCCAGCCACAGGCATGCTAATTTTCATACTAAAGATATAATTTTTTTCCCCAATTTCCTCAGAAACAGAGTGAGAAACCACTCGTTGATCCCTGGCTATTATGTTTATGCACAAAAGCCATATAGGAAGAGCAGCTCACGCATGGAGTACATACAATGGCTTCCTGAAGCAAAGAAAACATTATAAAGAAGCAGACTCAGGAAGTGGTGAAATACTGAAAGTAGTCACTAGCTTCCCTGCAAAGATAAGCGTTAACCAACAGAATGTTACTTGTCCTTGTGGAAATGGGGAGGGAGGGAGGAAGGTGTGGGAAGAGGAGAAAAGGGGAAAAAAAATATGTATCAGTGACCACACAAACCACCATTTCCAAGGAGCCCAAAAAGTAGCGATGCAAGAGGCAGATTCTTCTTGCTGAAGTTAAGATGAAGCCTAAATTCTGTTAAAAAAAAAAAGGGGGCTTTTCATATACCCAAACACAATAACCAGACAACTACTGCACTTGCATCAAACTATCTAATTTCTGCTATATTCCAGGAGCTCAATTACTTTGCACTGTCCAGTTTGTGCAGCGCACTCGCTGCTGCCAAAGACACACTCTGCCTTTTTACTGCATGTTTATACAACACGGATGGAACAGCAACACAAAACCAATCTCGCTTAAGTTGTTATTCAGATCTAATCTGAATCACCTTCCAGTTAAACACTAGCATAAGCAATTACAGAATAAAAACAGACTTTTTTTTTTTTAAATAGAAGACACATTGCCGTTTTGTTGTTTAACAAAAAAAGACTATGTCACTGAAGACCAGAGCCGGCAGCTTCCTTTGTTCGCTGCCGAAAGCGCTCCCTGGGACCCAGCTGCAGACCACTGATAGTATTCTGACAGACCGACACTTCATTCAAACTGCTGCTGATCTCTAAAGTACTCCCTCCGCAGACCTGCTCCGCTGCAGCCTGGCGTTCAGAGATAGGTGGCTCACGGCTTCGTTCGGAGGTCGCCCCGAAACCCCTCGACGAGCCGGGCTCGCACCTCGCCGGTGTGACTGGGCCCAGCGCGGGGCAGCGGAAAGCAGGCAGCGCCCGCGCTGTGCGCCAAGGCTGGGCACGGCACCAGAGGGCCGCCAAACCTGCCCGAAACTCACCCAAAGAGAGACGAGAGGAAAGAGCGAGTTCTCGGGGCGCTGTCACTGCAGCGGCACGGGTCAGCACATCCCCCGTACGGCCACGTTAACCGGTGTGACCTTCCGCAGGCGCCGCAGCCAGCGCCTTCTCCGCAGGCTCTGGTATTTCAGTTTTAGCCATTTTTCCAGCACCTGAGCTCGGTGCTGTCACGGCACGGACCTACCGGCGCTGCCCGGTTCGTCCCGCTGCGAAGCGACTAAGGCCGACGGCCCCGCGGCCCCCGGCACCGCTCCAGCCGCTGCCTGACAGCTCGGGGCGCCGGCAGGGCCCCGGAGGGGCGAAGGGGCAGGAGCTCAGCGCGGCCGGCTGCCCCGCTCCCGCCGGCGCCAGGCCCCGCGCCGACACCTCTCAGGCCCGGGACGCGGCGGCCACAGGAAGGCCGCGGCCCCCACGCGGGCCGGCCGGACCGCGGCGCCTCCGGTCCCCGCGGGGATACGCGCCCCCGCTTACCGGCGCGGGTTCCGCAGCTGCACCGTCTCCATGGCGCTGCGGGGCGGCGGTCGGTAGGTGGGTGGGTGGGTCACTCGCTCAGCCGGCCGGTCACTCCCTCACTCCTCCATGACAGCCCGCCGCGCCGCGCCGCCGCTTCCGCCCGCCGCCGGAAGCCAGCGGGGAGCGCCCGCCCCCGCCCCGCCGCCCCGGCCGAGGGGTGTGGTCTGCCCAGGCCACGCCCCTCTCTGCCGGGGCGGCGGGGCGGGGCCTCTCCCGGCCCCGGCCCCGGCCCGGCGCGGCGGCAGCGGCGCGATGGCGGCGTCGCCCAGCGCCAGCGCCAGCGCCCTGCGTCGGGCCGGCAACGAGGAGTTCCGCCGCGGGCAGTACGGGCCGGCCGCCGCGCTCTACACCCGCGCGCTGGCGCTGCTGGAGGCCGCAGGTACGGCGCGTCCCGGGCCGGGCCGGGCGGGGAGCGGGCGGCGGGCGGCGGGCGGCCCCTGAGCTGAGCCTCTCTCCCGCTTGTGTCCCGGCGCAGGGGAGGCCGCCGCCGAGGAGCGGAGCGTGCTGCTCGCCAACCGCGCCGCCTGCCACCTCAAGGACGGCGCCTGCCGCCTCTGCGTCGCCGACTGCAGCGGGTGAGCGGCGGCGGGGCCGGGGGTGGCGGGGCCAGGGCCGGGGGGGCCTCGTTCGCTTGCTCCCCCGCCGTTAGATTAGGGCGGGAGGCGAGGCGGGGACGGCGACGGCCCCGGAGCAACGCCGGCCTGGCCTGGCCGCGCCGTGCCCGGGGCCGGGCCGTCACAGGGCTCCGCGGCCCTGCCCGAGGCCACCCGCCCTCCCAAGCCGCCCCGGGCTCACGCCGCCGCGGGCGGCTCTCCCCCCTCTGTCGCAGCGCCCTCGAGCTGGTCCCGTTTGGGATCAAGCCCCTCCTCAGGCGGGCCGCGGCCTACGAGGCGCTGGAGAGGTACCAGCTGGCCTACGTGGACTACAAGACCGTGCTGCAGGTGGACTGCTCCATACAGGCGGCACACGACGGCGTCAACAGGTAATGCTATGTGGTGCTCTCGGCGGGTGATACCAAAAGGCTTGGGAACGCGGCGGCTCGGTTAGCCGCTTCTGCGGGTCTGGCTTTGTTTGTGCAGCCGTGCCGGGAGCAAGCTGCGTCCCGAGCGCACGGATGAAGCAACCGAGGCCCCTGATGCTTCGCGCAAGGCGCAGGCCTGGCCGTGCTGCCTTTGTCTGCTAGCACCCTGAATTCCTTTCAAGATCCTGGTTGAGGGCTGGGAATAAATTCCCTGGGACCGTTTCTGCTTTGCTCAGTGCCTGTTTTAAAACAACTAATAAACTACAGGCGCCAGTGCCCTGTCCATTAAGCCTCCCCATGCTGACTGGGCTTACAGGCTGCCATAGTCCTTTTCTCTTCCTGGAGCTGACCGCTTCACTTCATCGCTTGCCCAGCTGAGGAGTAGCACGCACATCTCTTGCTGGGCTGAGCACTGACAGTTCCAGCCCTCGTCCTGAGGTATTTCCAGCCCTGCTGACGTGAAGAAGCTCCTTTCATTAATGTCCTGGAGAGATGCTGTCCTCAATACGTGAGCCAGGTTAAAAAGTGACCCTGCTGGCTCCTGCGTGGCCCGTCCAGCCAACAGAGGGGGTGACTGCCAGCTGTCTCTTCCAGGATGACTAAAGCCCTGCTGGAGAGGGATGGCGTGAACTGGCGCCAGAAGCTCCCGCCAATCCCCACGGTCCCTGTTTCTGCCCAGACGAGGTGGAGCGTTCCTTCTGCCGGAGCCCCCCGGGCAAACACTCCTCCTGCAACTGCACCACAGGGAGGACCAGGTGAGAGCGTGCGCTTGGGCTGGGCACAGAGCCCTGCAGCTCAGACGGGTGATGAACAGGGCAGCTGCCACGCTTGTTTGGTGTGTCTGCAGCTGGGGCTGAGGCCTGGAGAAACCTGGGCCTGGTTCTGCCACAGGCTTTTTGGTTGGTTCAGGATCCTTTGATGTCTCCGTGTCTCACGTCTGGTATGGGGATATTTGCTTTTCTGAGAGGCTGTGCTGATCTTGTCAGTTTTATAGTGTGTTCTGTATTCTTTCACGCTGTTTCCAGACCAGACTGCTGCTGGCACAGAGAGAGCTCGAACTCTGAAGGAGGAAGGAAATGAACTTGTAAAGAAAGGAAACCATAAAAAAGCAGTTGAGAAGTACAGTGAGAGTTTAAAGCTCAACCAGGAATGCGCGACTTACACCAACAGGTACTACTCGGCTCTTTGCCCAAGTACTTCTTGGCCCTTTATGAAGGCCACCATGGTACTTCTGACAGAGCTGTCTAATGTTTGCTCCCAAACAAATGAATAAAACAAAAACACCCCCGTGTGTTCGCCCCAAGTGCAGTCTTCCCTGTAGTTTGTATAACGTTCTTTGATCAGGTATTGCCAAAAACCCTTGGAGACGCTCAGCTTAGGGCTGGTAAGGGATTTCTCCCTTTAATGCTTGTCTGCCAGGACTCTGTTATTTTGAGTAGTGTCTGCTGCCCCATGAACCACAAATTGCAGACTGCTATACTTAAAGGCTCCTAAGGCAACTGCAGCAAGCAGAGCATATTCTGGACTGGTGTAGCTAGGAACCTGCATCCTCGAAGTCCAGGTTTTTAGCTTTAGAGTAGGTTACTGTCAAAATCCTCTTTTTCTTTCAGACTGAAAAACTGTTTGCTTTCCCCTCCCCTCTTAACTGAAACAAACTTGAGCTCAAGAAGTAAGATTACATAACATATGAGGCTAAAGACTGCTTCGGAGTCCAGCTTTGTGCTGCGCAGGGGTTCGCTGAGATCTGCTATGTATGTTGCAGCTTTTAGCCAAGGGTCTCTAACCAGGTGATTGTATTACAGAGCTCTCTGTTACCTGACTCTGAAGCAATACAAGGAAGCAGTACAGGACTGCACGGAAGCTCTGAGGTTAGATCCTAAAAACGTGAAGGCACTCTACAGGCGTGCTCAAGCCCTTAAAGAACTGAAGGTAAGTCAGGAGGTTTTGAACAGTTTTAGGCTAGGACTAGAAGCCTGTAAATGCACGATCAGGGCATGAGATGCTGTTTAGAACTTGTTTCTGTGCTGGACAACATCTGCCATCAGATAGCTGAGACCTGTGTGGACTGGGGGGGGATTTTCTTTCACACCACTATTTGCCGGTTGAATCTCATGAGTTTCTCAGCACCAGATCCTCTTTCTGGAGATGCTGGAAGCAGCTACGTGTTGAGCTTTATCTTTTCATGTCTGGTGAGAGATTCTCTAGGCAGTACTGGAAGACTTATTGCATTGGTGTTGGACTTGGCACCCACTTGAGTGATGAAATTATCTTATCAGCCCTAGTTTAAGCATGTTTTAGAACAGCTACATTGATGCCAGTGCTAAAGCAATTATACAGAGGGAGTCATGGGCTTAGGTATGTTGCCGGGTAGTAATTCTGCAGCAAGAGCCTTAGACTGCATTTTCAGTGTACTAATACTTGAAAAATATTCTCCTTCTAGGATTACAAATCAAGTATTGCCGATATCAAGAGCTTGTTGAAAACTGAACCAAAGAACACAGCTGCACTGAGATTACTGCAAGAACTGAACAGAGCCTAGGGTAACCAAGCAACAAGGAAAGCTTTGTTTTCCACTGCAGAAGAAAGCTTTTTCCCTTCTGATGTTGTTGCAGGGACCAATCTTAAAGCAGGATCAGTACTGAAATCTATCTTCCACTGCTGCTGAGATGTAACAGGTTCTGTGCCAGCACAATGAATGTTAAGACACACAATCTGCATCAAACTCTATTATCTGGCTCTAAGATCATCCACAGTTTTAGTGCCGCTCCCTGAGAGGCATATAGGTTAACTTCCCTGATTGAAGTCAACTTGCCTGTAACTATTGGCCTCAGGGACTCTTTCCATGTTGGCTAAGATGCATGTGAAGTAGCTACTCTCTTTCTGAAGAGCTACAAACAGAGGGGTTTTTGTCCTTATTCAGGTGACAGTTTTGCTGCATTTGTGCTGCTATTACTTAAATAAGGTTGCTGCAGGAACTGCTGCAGTTGCTCTAGTACCATTCTTGTAGCAGAGGCACAGTTACTTGCACAGGGCTGAGCTTGTTCCCTCTCCCACTTGATGCCTGCTGGCCCTCAGCTGAGTTTCTGCTGCTTAGTATGGCTGGGCAGATGTTTACAGTAGCAGCTCTCTTATTTTTAATTATTCTGCACATTTAAGAAAACAGCAGCAAGTTAAGCCTGCCTTGTTACACTGTGCACTACTTGTTTCAGATTCTGGGTGCTTGGGAATTTCACAATTAGTTTTTGTGTTGTTTTTTGTGTTGTTTTTTAAAAACCACTTTAGCTCCTCTGTGCCTTTTGGAGCAGTTGCTACAGGGTGTTACAGGGAGGAAGATATGCAGTAACATCCCAGCTGAGGTCTGGCTTACTACTTCAATGCATGTTTATACTTTTTGATCTTATCTGGTATTGATGGCACTGACTTAAAATGGTAGGTAAAGAGATATTCTATGAACCATTAAAACCAGTTCTCATTAAAGCCATGTTTATTTTCACTTTAGAGCTGTGTTTTTTACATGATGGATGGTATAGAGGAACTGGAACACTTTTTTAACCGCATTACTTCATACTGTCCCCCCTTTTTGTCAGAGGACTTCAAACGCTGCTGTATAATACCTTGCTTTGGAAGCCAGCTGTAATGGATAGAGTGCTTTTAACTAGTAAGTCAAGATGCTGGACAACACTAGACCTGAGCCAGCTGCTTGCAGTACAGACCAAGAGAGAGAAGCCAGGCCCTATCTTTGTTTCCCACCTTACTTGCTTCTCCCAGCAGTCAGGGTTTCAGGCAGGTACCCTACTGAACAGAATTTAAAAAGCAGGCATCACTTTAATGCCTTTGAAGACGGACAAAGATTTCTTATCTTGGCCTGACACTAAGTAGTTTTTTGTAGGTCCCAGGGCTGTACTCCATCAGCTGTAATGCGCCGGGGCTTGAAACAACTCCTCCCTGAGGGGCACAAATTGCTCCATTCACTCCACTCCCACTTCTAAGCACCACAGCTCCATTGATTCTGCAACCAGCATTTGCCCAAGCTTTTAGCAAGTAAGTGTGATTGATTTCTCAGGGTGGGGAAGCACAGGCCAGCAGTACACAGATAAGCAGAGGAAGGTCACAGTACAGGAAGACGACTGGCTTAACTTTCTTAAGAGCTATCCTTTTAAGAGCCCTGCTGTTATCTGGAGTGGCAGATACCTGCACTGTTCAACTACAATTCATTACAACACTCCAAGCAGCAGCATTCACCATCTCTTTCCCCTCTCAGCAACAGCGGTGTGTTTTTGTAGCTTCTCTCTAAGACTTTCCCCAGCAATACCACCAGGTAGACAAAGATCAAGCACAGCAACAAGACATACCACTTCAAGCTCAGGGTCACTTCTCCTATCTCCCCTTCTGTTCCAGCAACGGTGCTGCTGTCTGTGCAGGACGCTTCCCAGGCATGCAAAGGTAGTGCTGTCCACAGGGGCAGCTGGAGAGTGCTTGTCAGAGGCACACCTTCATCCACCCCTTTCAAAAGCCACAGCAACCGTTCCAAACTAGAGACTCCAGATTCACATTTGCATTGCTGCTCCTGCCTCAACTCCCTAAAGCCTCAGACTTCCCTGAGGGGTTCAGCCAGGCGGCTACTCTGAAAACTTTCCAGAATCCTCCAGCATACACAGGGATCCAAGCTCCAACTTCACCTTTTCTGACAAACTTTTGAAAGACCCTGGTCCTTGTTCATGTCCTTTTTTAGGCTATTCTGATGTCCCTGTGTTCCTTGGCCCCACTCTGCATTCTCTCTAGCTTTACAGCAGTCTTCACAAGCCAAGCCAACTAGCATTATAGGTAGTGTCACAGGTGAATCTGAACTGGCCTGTTACACCTGAAAAAAGGTTGCAGACAAGCTAGCCAACAGCAGAATGAGGTTTAGCTGTACAGTTCAGTTCCAGCTTCTTATATGCATTACTCATGCAGATATACATTTTTCCTCTAGAGACAAAGCATAAAAGCTTCCAGGCAGTTACACTTTGGGAGAACTTAAATGAAGGTCCTGTATATTAAGTGGATTAAAATCCTTTATAAGCATCTCACTGAGAAGGAGATATCCAAATAGCACGCAGTTCAAGCATCCACTATGAGGAAAAGAAATATGTAAGGAGGTCAGAGGAAGAACTGGCAAAAAAAAAAAAAGGCAAGAAAAAGGAATGATGAAAAGCCCCAGGGAAGAGTCCCAGCTGAGCAGAGCAGACACCACGCAGGAGCAAATGTGTAAGTGATTCTATTAAAATGCTGGAAGGAAAACAAGAGGTAGGAGGGATGACTCAGCAGTGAGCTGAAGTGAGAGTATGATACAGCACAGAAGGAAGATTGAGACAGCAACACCAGCACACAAGTTGGACAGAAAGAAGGTAGGTGGTGCTGATGGACGTGTGCTCCTGCCAGCTCAGGGAAGCAGTCAAGTAAGGTCAATACATTGCCAGTCTCAAGTATCAAGGAGCCTCCAGGGACTGAAATTCCTTTCCTAATGGGAAGAGCAAAGCATTAAGGCCAGGATGATGACAGCAACATGCTGTAGGAGAGGCCTAGAGAGCAGAACACATTAATAACAGGTCCCAGCTACTCCTGGGAGGAGGGAGTATCCCAGTGGGACACAACACAGTTATGAATGTTTTCAGGCCCATCAGTGACTCCTTGAAACCACTGGTCAGGAACACACATTGGAGAAGCAGCTTTTGATTTACAGCTACTCCACAATACCTCAAAAGCTAGGTCTTGTGCTCTACAGACACGCAGACAGAGTGGGTTGACCAGCAGAAGACGCTCGGTGCCAGTACTCCTGCAGGAGTACAAGGTCCATAACAAAAGGAGAACTACAGGAAGATTATGCCTTTTAAAAGGAAGTTAAAAATGGCTAGCTAGAAAAGAAAATCCATGTAGATGGTATGAGATTTGCTTAAAGCCATCCTCCCAGAGACAGAAAGGATCAGGAGAACCTTTTGGTTGGCAATTTGTTCATTTAATCCTATATGTCTCCTCCTGTCAGCTCTCAGGACTGCTGCCCCACCAGCGTCACAAGCTTCAAACGCTAATTACAGCAGCCTGACCTACGTCCATCCCTCCACCTGCATGAAACAGAGAAAAAGTATTTGCTTTCTGGAAGGGAACTAATCCATGTTTTGGGGGTGGAAGCATCAGTTCTTTATTAGTGTCAGCTACAGGAACAAATAAAACTACAGAACCCAATAAATTCACTAAAAATGATGATTCATCAGCACTTGTCATTTCCTGGGCAACTGAACCAGGCTGGGTTCCACACTGCATTTCACAAGATGCTTTCAGTAGCAAGAAGAGAATTAACGTGGGTATTTTTTACAGGTGCAGGAAGAAGCAATTCTGCAAGGTTTACAATACACACAAAAAAATAGGATGAGGCATTGAAGACAAGCCAGGGTCACTGTACAGGCACAATTCCAAAAGCATGGTGGGATTGCTGCTGCTGTTCTTCAAAGGCAACGTTCTCAGGGCTCGCTCTAAGTCCTGAAGTCTACAAAAAAAAAAAAAAAAAAGAACCCACATATGCAATTTTCAACTGCTAAAGGAACAATTTCATCCAGACAAGAATTTACCTGAACTTGGATTAACACAGTTTCCTTGCTATCACAAAAAAATATTATCTTCAGAGGGGTACATGAGAGTCCAAATTGCTCGTTAATGGGTCTGTCCTACCCTCAGCAGCAGGGCCAGCTCTCCTGATCAAGCGCACCCAGGGCTGCCAACATTTTTAGGCTATCTACTGACAAGGTTCTGCAAAAAACACTGGGAAATCCCAGGAAAGATTGTGCCGGTCCCCACTAGACTACAGAAAAGCAAGGTCCTTTTCTGTCTTCCTTCCTGGTTGCACAGTCATTGCCCTTGTGAACACAGAAAAACCACACAGAACAGTGTCTCTGCAGTACAATTAAGTCTGGAAAGTGGACAATGTGATTTAAGAAGTGGAATATTACAGTCAAAGATACTTACATTGCTCATCAAGCCATACTTGCTCTGGACAAGAAACCCACTCCCCAGTTTCAGACTCAGAAACCAGAGACCCTGAGCACACCACGCACATGCCGACACTTGCAAGAGCTCCCTGCGCCTACCCGGGGTCACTGCAGGAACGCCGCAGCACTGCTCTTGTGCGACGTCTCGGTAGCCTGGTGCGCTTGGAGAACAGCAACCGCTTCCTCGATCTTACGACAGAGAGCACAAGGGGGGGAAGAAGTTGAGTTGCTCCAACGTAGGAGCACACTGCACAAGAAATGCGATATTGCAGGTCCTGTCCTCCACACAGACCCACTTCCAAGAGGTAAAGGACTTAATCATCATAAAATCCAAGGCTGCTGCTTCTGCAGGAGGCTGCTTAGCTCATAGACCTCTTCTGTCTCTTCCCTAGGAAGATGCTGGGGCATCTCTCCTTTTCTGTAGGAGTCAGAACTGTCCAGAGAGAAATCAAACTTCTCCGTACGTGGAGCTGCCTGACACCACCCAGCAGAGCCCACGCTCCTTCAAAAAAATGTCAGTGAAAGGGTAAAGGTGAATCCTGCCGCCAAGGAGCAACAAGGCGATGCAGTCAATTCACTGCAACTGTTTTGATGGGAACCAATGCTAAGTATTCACCAGGATTAAGGAGGAAACTGAAGAAGTGCTTCAGAGAGGCAGCATTTATCTGGCTTCTATTCTCAGGAAAGAGCATTTCCCCCTCTCCTTCCAGGGAGTGACACCCACCCTGCTTTTTCCCCTCTCACTTCCCAGCCATCTCCAAACTACCCACGGAACTTGGCCCTTTTGCTGAAGGCAGGCAGGTGTTCAGGCACTGGGTGCAGTGCCATCAACCTGGGGCCTTTTCTGCTCATTTTTCTCTTAAAAAAAAGCAGCTACTTGCTCTTCCCATGACTATCGATGTCGTTGGCCCATCTTCTGGGCCACGATCACCTTTCCTTGCAGCAGCAGGTGGTTAGCCCCTTGGGATGCTGTTTGCTTGGGCACCGAGTGCCTCCTACCTTGGAGTGCAGGGAGTCAGGGGACTCCAGGAGCAGCAGCAGCTCGGAGTTGTCTATCTCCAGCAGCATCCCAGTGATCTTGCCGGCCAGCGAGGGATGCATCGCGTGGATCAGAGGGTAGAGGCGCTCACCTGCTCCAAACACCAGGGAGGACATCACCACTATCTATGCAAGACCTCCAGCATTTTCAAACCCAGTGCAAGCCCTCCTGCCCTCCCAGCTCTGTCCTTTCAACTGAAAAGGGGTACAAGGATGGTGATGGGGGAAAAAAAAAAAAAAAAAATCACCGCTCACAAGGAAACCTACTCCAGCATGTCACAGCAACAGTGTTTGTAGGCAGGGAAGCTGCCGGGTGAAGCCGGACAGCAGCAGGCACCTGCGGTGGGAGCAGGGCAGTGGAACGGGGAGCACTGCCCGCCAGCGTGCACGTGAAGGGGCCTGCTTCTGCAGGAGAGCTTCCTCCCGGGGAGGGAAGAGCTGGTCCGTGACCTGCTGTGCTTTTGCCGGGCAGAGCAGGGCAGCCTCCCTGCAGCAGGGTGAGCGATCCTCTCCCACGCCACAGGCGCTGGCCGCCCCACCAGCAGGATGCCAGACGGCACCCGAAGCCCAAGGACTGGGCGGCAGAGCTGACCCTAACCCCCACGGCCACCAAGCTGTTCATCAGCACCTGAGAACGGCGATGCAGGATGGCTCAGAGTTCAGGGGAATCGCAAATGCCCTGCTGCAGCCTGGCAGCACGGGCAGCATGGAGCTCTGCCTCTCCTGCGGAGCTTTGCCAGATGCTGTCTCACTGCCAGGCAGCCAATACAGACAGGGAGTGGTTTTGCTGCTTCCATACCCTTCCAACACAGCCTGAATGTTTTGTTTTTTTTTGGTTTTTTTTTTTTTTTTTTTTTTTTTTTTTTTTTAAAGCAGCATAATATTAGAGCAATCCCACAAAAGCTTACAGCTTCTCCTAGCAGCTAAGTTTTCCCTGGTGCATGCAAGCCCACATGCCCTCCCATGCACGCACAGCCCCACAGCTGGACCTACTCCAGCAGAGCAGCCGTGACACCCACCTATCATTTGCTTCTGCTCCTGAGGAGGGGCTGCTGCAAGCATGGATGCCGTCAGCGGCTCCTGCCCCTGGACGTGCACAGCAGGTTCTCCCAGCTGGAGAAAGAAACCAGAGAAGAGCAGCAATCAAAGGCTGGAAGCGATGTGAGAGTTACCTGGCTTGAAGGAACGGTGCTGGTGGAGCATTTCACCTTTCCGAGATGCTGATGCAGGCTCTGGCATTGCCTGTTTGTATCCAAATGCCAGCTTCCAGGAAAGCCAGAGCCAGGCATCACAGCCGTGTGGCTACTGGATCCGTAGCCCCAGGTACCCCGGCAGCCCCCAGGAAAGGCTCCCATAGCACCAGTCATAAACAGAGCCATGGGGCTGCCTGGGGTCAGCAGTCACGTTAGTCCAGAGCAGGACCAGGACTGATGCACGTTGTGGTGGCCGTGCCGAAGCTGGGAGCCCGCAGAGCGGTTACCTGCGGGGCCACCACGGGCGGCACATGCCCCATCGGCTGGACGTTCCTGATGGCCGAGGAGTACTTGTACTGCGGGGCACCCCGTGGCAGGGTGTTCGAGGAGGGCACCCGAGCGCTGACCGTCTGCGTCCCGATGTTGGCTGCAACGGGGATGGGAACATTTCTAAGGAGGAGCCCATGAAACGCATGCCTGCACTGGGGAGGCTGAAGCCACAAGGGCAGTGTGCTCAGCCAGATGGCCCGAAAAATCCCCCCCATGGGCTCAAAGCAGCCCCCAGGTCAAAGGCAGCTTCCCCAGGACGGGCAGGGCACTGCCATCCTGCCTGCTCGGCTGGGGTTGCCTGGTTTTGTGCAGAGGGCAGGAGAGCTGGCAAAGGTACCTACGCCTCGTCTGTCCTCCAGAAATGCCCGTCTGCATCAGCAGCTGGTGGACGGGCACAGCACCAGGGAGGGTGGGCTGCAAGAGCACGTGCCCCCAGCTCACCCCGGCTCCCCTCCTGCAGGGAGGCGAGGGCAGAGAAAGGAGGGGACAAGGGCAAAAGTAGAGGGGACAAACCAAAGACGGCCCTCCTGATCCCCCTGCTCGTTTCACTGATAAGACACTCAACACCGAAGACCACCTTGGGCTAAATCACATGAAGACATGAGGGTTGTAGGTAGACACTGCCCCACCAGATGGTCCCATGTTTTGGGGGACCTCAGACCTTCACCCGCTCACCAGGTGGGCAACTTCCACCCTGGGCTACTTCTGCCTCTCCATGGAGGACCCTCAGAGGGGGCTACGCTGCAAGCCCCGGCAAGCATCCTCCTCCTCCTCCCTCACACGAAAGGCAGAGGGGTGATGGGACAGACACGGGGTTAAAGCACTCTTGGGGTGAGGAGTGCTCTGGGCACCACGTGCAGGACGGCAGCTCGGTTACCACCCTGCCAGCCCTGCAGGAGCACAGCCATGTCACGCTGGCAAGGCGGAGGGGACACCCCAGGACACAGGGACAGCCCCAGCACAGGCACTGGGGATGCCAGCAAGGTCTGGTGCTTGGGCCATAGCTCCAAACACCTCTAGCATGAGCGTGTTTTACTGGGGGCTTGGCCTTGGCAGCAGTTCAGCTAGAGCCGGTGAGAACCTCCGCTTCTGCCCAAGAAGTCCTTTCCCAACCTCCACCTCAGTCAGAGTACTAAGCCTAGGGTGTCATGGCTGCATCATCATCATCTTTAATGAACGTATTCAAGGAGCAATGCCCAACAAGACCAATCTGCGTATGAGAGGCCTGTCCCGTTACCTGAAAGACCACAACCTTCCCCAAAAGTTACACACTTATTTACTACAGACACTGCTCCAGTCCCATCACATCCAAGGGCACCATCCGGACTCCTCCACGAGCAATCCCACAAACCGATCCATCTTCAGAGGCAGACCCAAGCTCGCAGCGAGCACCCTCACCCACACACGGCCACTATGGCGATGTCCGAGGCGGGTCCTTCCCCCACTCACCCACTCTCTGGGCCTGGGGGGGCACGCGGGGCACCTGGGTGGAAGCCTGTCTCATGGTGCTGATGTTGGACAGCAGGCGCCGGGGCGGCGCGGCAGCCCTCAGGATGGGGGTAGCTGCAGGATACGCTGCTGTAGAGATGGAGCATGATTAATAAAGCTTCTTGGCAGCAAAGGCATGGAAGGAGACATGGAGGGGAAGTGACCACAGCTGGGGAAACCTCAGGAGCACCTCACCTCTGGGGTCGACCCTAACCATCCCCCAGTGCCCATCACCATGACCCCTGCACCAAACCCCTGCGCACTTCTCCAGGCAATGGCCCCCCCGTGGTTACACGCTTTGTGCTGATTTTAGAGACCCTCAGTCTCTAGCCGAGCCCAGCTCGCACCGAGAGCCCGCGGGGAGAGACAGGCTGACTCACGGGGAGGCCGGGAGGGCTGCGCACTCCAGCGAGTGGCAGGACGGACTGGGACAACTGGGCTGGGGCTGTAGAAGGTAGCTCTGGTTTGTGGCTAGGAAAGGAGAACATGTTATCCAAGGTGACTTGGGAGCTGGGTCAGATTTAACGCAGAGCATCTCAGCGGCCACCATGCACAGACAGGCGAGCCAAAACCATACTCTGCAGCATGCCGGAGCACTTTGAAGATTGACCTCCAGTCCTGCTGCCTGCGCGTCCTCCAGCGGCTCCGCTTACCTCCTCCCCACGCGCTTTTGCTCCTCTGTAACCCTTCTCCCTCCCCGCCTTTCGTCAGAGGACTCTTCCTCCATGCTCACACCCTCCCACCAAACTCCTCCTTGGTGACCTCTGAGGAGCAGTCGGTGGCTACTAAACCCCCAGCCCACTGCCTGGAGCACCTGCACCCCGCCAGCGTTTTGGCAAGCCCTGCCGCTTACGCAGAAGCCCAGCGCCGATCCCACCGATCCCATGCCAGCGTGCGCTTGGGTCTGCACAAACCGAGACGGGATCCTCAGCCCAACTGCCTCCCCGCTCCTCCAGCCCCGGGCAAACTCAGGTCCCCGTGCGAGGCTGCCGTTCGGGAGCAGGGACTCACCTGGGGGATGGGGGGTAGGAAGTACCCCGGGGGGGGCTGGAAGGAGCCCAGGAGAGGGCCAGGCAGAGCCCTCATGGTGGCTAATCTCTGCATGTACTGGTTGGTGAGGATTGCTTTCCGCTCTTCTTTCCTTTGAGCGAGCGCGACGTAGAGAGGCTTGGTGCTGACGATCCGCCCGTTCATTTCCGTCACGGCCTTGGTAGCCTCTTCTGGGGAGGAAAAACATACAAACCCAAACCCTTTGCTGTGGCCACCCTCTGTCATCACCTAAAATTGGATTAGAACAAGACAGCTAAGTCCACAGATCGCCGCAGCACCCACAAAACACGGCGTGGCGGGGGGGCACGTGGGACCCGCAGGCACCCCATTGCAGCCCCCGCACCCAGGGTGGGACGGATGGGGCTGTGCCCACGGGGCTCCACGGAAAGGTTTCTCCGGGGAAGGGGAGGATTTGCTCAGGCAAAACCAGTAGGTTTGGGAAGTGAAGATGGCAGACTCTGGGCAAGCCCAAGATCTGCAGCCTGTGATCTTCCAAGGGGTCCGTGCCCCAGCCCCGCAGGGCCCACGGGCCAGCAACACTCTGGTGCTTAGTGCCACAGGAGCCAGCAAGGGCTGGGGATGGGTGGGACACTGTGCCCTGCCCGAGGGCCAGGCAGCATCTGTCCCCAGCCCACGTTACAGGTGTCTGACCTTAAAGCCAGACCATCCCTCTACGCCCATATGCACAGCCTTCAGGAGAAGCTTGACACCAGGCTTGGTGGCAAGACCGACACTTTTAATGTTTTTCCAAAAGGCCAAACACCAGCCTGTCAGCCAGGCAAACCCCACTCTCCCCAGAGTGAGGTGGCTTTTGGGTCATTTCCATTTCTATTAGTGTCACATTGGTCCCGAACCGCAGAGCAGCTGTGCAATACTCAGAATGATGTGGCTTTAAGGTCCCACACCCCGCACCTCACCAGGGCTGGGGTAACTCAGCAAAGCTACAACATATTTGCTGAATCAGTAAGCTCCTCAGGACAGCGTGGGGTACAAGTGGCATGTCCTTCACACTTGGCTTGAGATACAAGCCATCAGCAGGGAACCGTAGCTCAACAGGATGATAATCCCGACCCATTTCCAAGGGCTGAGCACACCGTCCAGCTGACCCCAGGAGCCCCAGCGACAGCCCCGGTCCCTCACCTTGGCACTGGTGATGGTGCCGTAGGGAGAGAACTCCTTCCTCAGCCTCTCGTCGTCTATCCCATCGTCCAGGTTCTTCACGTACAGGTTGACCCCCTGCAAACAGGCAGAAAAGCAGCTTGGCCTCTGGGCTCCAAAGTTTACAGCAGCTTTTCAAGCTGGACGCGTGTTTCACCAGCAGCTCAGCTCAGGGACATCCCACAAACGCGTCCTCTCCAGAGCTGCTGCGGGACCAGTGATGTGGAGAGGAGCCAGGACCGCGCACGTGCTCCGCTCGTAGGCGAGACGCCCTGAGTGAAGAGGATTGCTGTGAAGCTGCTCCAAAACCTCAGGAAGCCACCTCATTTCCAGACTAATATTTTAATATCTGGAAGAGAGCAGACCTGTTTGTCCACCTGTCAAGATCATCCTGGGTTTCGATCTCTCTCCTCTTTCCTGATACTGCTTCCCGGGACATTACCAGGCAGTGACTGGACGCCTGCGTGGGTCATTAATTGCAGAATGGACCCAGCACACTGATCTGCTCTGGAGAGCCCTGTGCTGTCCCCAAGCCCAGATGTCCCAGGAGGCCCCGGTGCGGAGCTGCAGGATGGCGCACCCCGCTCTCCCCTTACCTGGTACCTGCTCACTCGCTCCTGCTTGATCTGCTCAAATTTCCGCTTCAGCTCGCTCTGGCGCTCCAGCCGCTTCTGGGCTCGGCCCACGTACAGCATCCGCCCGTTGATCTCCTTCCCGTTCATGTCGGCCACCACCTGCCAGCCGAGGGAAGGGCTCTGAGCGCCGTGGGAAGCTGCCAGCCACGGCCCTGCTCTCCACCCACCGCGAGCAGAGACCCCCGGGCAAGGAAGCAGCTCTGCTCCCCTTTGCCGGGTCCTGCCCATCCAGGCAGCCCTGCCAGTGCCGGCACCCAGGCAGGCATGGAGCCGGTGAGGTTCCCCCTCCGAGGAGAGGTGGGGACATGAGCAGGGGACAAGCTCGGGGCTGAGACAGCAGATGGGCAGCGAGGAGCCTCTTGCCTTTTGGGCTTCTTCGTGCTTCTCGAAGTTGACAAATCCGAAGCCCTTCGAGCGGCCGGCGTTGTCCATCATGACTTTGACACTTAGCGTCTTTCCTGCAAGAGGAAAGGAAAGTATCGGTCCGAAGAAGGGTGCCCAGCAAGGGGGTGCCGCCGGCACACAGCACCGCGCTCAGGAGCCACGACGAGATGCCAGTCCAGCGAGGAGACCAGACGGCTGTGGCAGCACGGAAGAGCCAAACAGGAGGACAGACAGCGGGATCCCCGCTGCGAGGCAGGAACGGGAGGCTGCGCGCGTCACTGAGGGCAATCCCTCCCACCCTGGGTGCTGCTCTCATCGCTGTTGCTCATTGCTCTCATCCCCAAACTTTTCAGTTTCTCCAGCCAGTGCACCGAGTTCCTTTGGCCAGAAGTTCTCATCTCCTTTATATATGAACACATGTATTGGGTTCGTATGAAGGGTGTTCACAAATTACCTGCGCTAATATTGGCTAAGCATGGACAGTACGGCCCGTGGGTTGGCACAACACTAAAACCCATCACAAGAAGCATTCTCCAGTAATGGACTAAACTGAAAAGCCTTTTTTGCTTTAAATTCAGACTCAGCATCTCTTATTCCCAGGGCTCCTATAACCAGACAGCAGGCTAGTTTCAAGACAATTTAAAAAACTAACAAAACAAAAAAACCTTGCTTTTGTTACCCAAGCAAGTAAAAAAAACTTCTTTTTTTCACGAGAGCACCTAATACAAGTTATCCTTCATCTTAGCAGGAAAGCACACGTAATGTCCTGATGATTTCAGCCACTGTGGTCCTCTGGTGAGGTGGAGTTTAAGCAAGTCAGATCCCATCGAGAGAACGGGCTCGGTATTTCAATCAAGCACTCTCTCCAGCTTTCTTTGCAGTTGTCCAAACTCCAGTTTATCAGACATGAGGATACTTTGCTTCAACAAAACGAACTTCAACTCACCAAACTTGGAGAATATTTCCCGCAGTTTGTCATCATCCATGTCATCCCCAAAGTTTTTGATGTAGACGTTGGTGAACTCCATCGCCCTAGCCCCAAACTCTGCCTCGCGCTCTTTGCGGGATTTGAAATGGCCAACAAACCTGCGGGAAGCAAGGAAAGGGACGTGAAACCCTCCACATCCCCTGCAGAGGGAAGACGGACACAGGCACATCTGTCTCGGTACAGGCCAAGGGACACCCCGTCACCTCAGGCCATGCTTTGCTCACCTGTAAACCCACCCTGTGTTTCACATCCACCAACTTCAGCATGTCCCACCCGGGGGTTCCCCTACCCAGGCCCCACTTGGCACTACTGAAATGGGGAGAGCGGTAACACAGGGCGCAGCCCTATGCTGGGGGTGTCACCCCAGGAGACCCCAAAAGACCCCAAGGGATGCCACCAAGTGCCAGCTCTCTTCCTCCAAGGTATCCCCAAGCCCTTTGGGCAGCCGCTTGCCTCTGCGGAGACAGGGATGTAGAGAATAAGGTGACGCAACGTAAGTGGAGAGCTGAAGAACAACAAAACCTCTTCCTGCCCAGATTATCTGATGCCGACAACCAGGATCGAGGACCAGCCCTGCTTTGTGGGCACTCGTTACACCGCCTCAGCAATAAAACCCAGCCCGGGGTTGGACTGCTTCCCCACGGCCAGGAACAGCTCCAGACCACTATCACACTTCCACCAGCATCGACCACGAGTGACTCACTGCCGCGGAGAGCGGCGGAGCCGCCGTGCCCAGCGGGGAGGAAATGGGAAGAGGGGAGAAAACAGAGAGCAGCAGGAGGTGGCAGCCCAAGCAGGGCAGGCGTTTGCTCCCCAGCGCGCACCGAGGCAAGGGAGGAGCAGAGCCAAGCGCAGAGCTGAGGAGACACTCTCCTCTGCGGCACTTACACCTTCCGGTCGTTGAGCAACATCCCATTCATGGTCTCGATGGCCCGAGTCGCTGCCTCGTGAGTCTCAAAGTGAACAAAGCCATAGCCACGGGATCCGTTTTCATCACAAACTACCTACAAACGCGGAGCGGGGGGGAGGGGGGGGGAAAGGGACAGACACTGGTTTTCTCCAGGCTTGCACACAAGCAAGTCGCAGGAAAGCCCACCCTCATTTTCCAGGGGCATTTACCCTCCCTGACATCCCACTCCCACAAGAGCGGAGCTGCACTGGCTGCTGGCAGCAGGTCAGGGAGCCAGGCGAGAGCTCTGCCCCGGGGCTGCCCAGGGCCAGAAGCCCTGCTGGGGCCAAGGTTGCCCTCCAGCACCCGGGGCATCATATAAAGCACAAGAGCTCGTGGCTTACTGAGAGCCGAGTGCCATTGGCGCACGGAGCTCAGACAGGTCAGCAGACAACGTCTCTGTGCAGGGACTGGGAAGAAGGGGGGCATGCGGGTGGAAACCCCCCATTCCCAAGAGAAACACAGCGGGGCCTTTTGGCTTCAAAGCAGGTGGGAATTTAGAGGAAACTTTGTAGGAAGCAGAACAAGAAAGTGAATTTCAGCTGGCTGGAGCACGCTGCCAAGAATGCGGGGAAGCTCTGCAGCAAGCCCTTTCCTGCAGGGCCCATGGGTGCGCGTACCTTGCACGACAGGATGTTTCCGAAGGCGGAGAACGTGTCGTACAGGGCTTTGTTATCAATGGAGTCGTCCAGGTTCTTGATAAAGATGTTTCCAACGCCCGACTTCCGGAGCCCGGGGTCCCGCTGGGACCACATGATGCGGATGGGACGGCCTTTGATCACTTCAAAGTTCATGGTGTCCAGGGCTCGCTCAGCTGGCAAAGAAGCAAAGACAGGGGGAGAGAGGAGGGTACCACACAGATCCCCTTCACATTGTACAGCAGCTGAGACGGGCGCAGGAATCAGGGGTACTGTTGGACAGGGGCTCGTTAACCTAAATGAGCCAGGCAGCTCTGCCTCCAGGGCAGCAGGGCCAGGCAGGGGCTGCTCTCCTCTCCTCCCCGCCAGCCACACCACTCCTTCCTTCTTAATTCTTTTTCCCCTCTCCAAAGCATGTCTGACTCCCACGGGATCATTCATTTCATGCAAGCTCCGGTTTGGCAGATGCCCAACTCGTGTACCCAGGAAGGGTTTTGGTCTCCAGGGCAACTAACCCGACACCTTCCCATCACCGCTGCCTCGCTCCAGCACGAAACGCCTGTTGGGTACCACGCCGTGCAGCGCTCTACCACTGCAATCCCTGCCAGGAGAGGGGCCTCGCTTCACACCGCGAGCCAGGCGGCAGCTGGCTGCCCCGGGGAAGGGCAGAAGGGGTTTTGGTGCCCTTCTCCATCAGCTCATGGAGGGAGGCAACTCTTGCAAGTCACCTTCCTCCCCCGCAAGCCCAAAGCCCAGCTGCCGCATCCTCTCCCAGTCCCTAAGAAGAGATGGGAGTGGGATGGGTCACCCCATTGGGAATGGGATTAGTTACAACCAAAACCCAACGGTAGCAGAATATTGCCGAGCCATAACAGCTGAGGCATCCACTCAAACAACTGCTCCCCCCTTTTCCACTGCCTGCCCTTCCTTCTCTTGCACACCCCGAGTCCCCATTGCAAGGCAGCTCCTCAGGGCTGCGTTACAGGGAGCGTACCGTCCACAGGCTGCTGGAAGTTTATGTAGGCATAGCCCAGTGATCGGCGTGTGGCAACGTCCCGACAGACTCGGATGGACATGATGGGCCCAGCGGGTGAGAACTTCTCGTAGAGCATGGCTTCGGTCACGTCCGGGTGGAGGTCTCCCACGTAGAGAGAGGCTAACGGATAGCCAGGGCCGCTAGCGTTCATGGTCAACCACAAAGCTCAGCTGCAGAGGAAGACAGACCCAAGGCTGCAGGGCACAGGTTTCGGATCGCATACAGCGACCACGGATGCACGCTGGGGCTGGCCCCACCGCAGCCGTGCAAGCCGTGCCCTTCTCACCAGCAGCGGTAGGACCAGGAACGCCCCAAGGATGCTGCAGTTCCCACATTTTTCAGGGACATTTCAGTGTTGGTGCAAAAGCCAAGCCGGGGCGATCTGCACATCACAGCCCTCGCACACACCCAGGGAGAGGCCAGAGGGACACAACACGCCACACACCCCGATTTGTTCCTTTCGACACTCAAAACCCAAGAGAAATAAAACAGAGTTTAACTCCTCAGCAGGTAAACAGCCCTTCTCCACCAGAGACTTCCATTTTAATTCCTCCAGCCGGCTGCTCAGCCAGAGCAAACCCGAGGAGCGCAGGTTTGCTTTGATGCACGGCGCTGCCCTGCCAGGGGAGCAGCTTCCCACGACCAGCCCTGCAGCCCGCAGCGCTGCGGCCAGCGCTCCCCGCAACCGCCTCCATCTCTAACAAGGCAAACACAGGTTTTTAGCCAGCCCTTCCCAATTTCTCAGCTTGCTGACGAGGCCCCCAAAGCAGGAAAATCGATGCTCAGTCTCTCACTGGTTTTTGTTGGGTATAAAGTTGTGTGTGAAGATGACGGTCACTGCTTGAGACCCCCCAGGTACTGCCCAGGAAAACAGAGATGCAGCTCCTGCCCTAAAAGCTTGTAAGCCCATCTTTGGGACTCTTAAAGCTCAAAAGACCCGAGACACTTGTTAAGATACCCTATGGATGCCCAAAATAAATGCACCCACAGAGGAAAGGTGCGTTAAGCAATCTCTCAGTCAAAGGCAAGCCACCACCGAGGGGAGAACACGGAAGAGCCGTGCATCAGCCGCGTGAGACAGCCCTGCTCCTCCCGCACCCAAGGTGCTCCTCCCGAGGCCCTCACAGCAACGCCGACAGCAAAACAAGTACAGGCTGACAGAGCAAACACAGCGTCCTCTGCAGCTGGCGGGGCGAAGAGCCAGGGAAGGGAGCTCAGGAAGGAGAGGACCAAGCCAGCGCGGTGAGGACCAAGCAGGGACCCGGCGCAGGGCGAGGCGCGGAGCGGCCCCACCACGGCGGCAGGAGCCGCTCGCCCGGCAGCGGCGCGGGGCCGAGCACTCGCAGCCGGCGGCGGGCCGGAGCCGGGCCGGAGCCGCAGAGCAGCCAGCCAGCCGCTCGCCCTGCCCGGCCCGGCCCGGCCCCGCTCCGCCGGCGAGGACCACCGGTCGCCCCCGCTCCGCGCCCGAGACCCCGGGAGAAACCGCCCTCCCCGGCCCGGAGCCGGGCGGCGGGACCCCGGCCCCGCACTCACGCCGAGCGCTCCGGCGGGCTCGGCTGGGCTCGCAGCGCAGCTCAGCACCGCTCCGGCCGCGGCTGCCGGCACCGCCCGCCTCTTCCCGCGGCGGCGCCGGGGGCGGGACCGGGCCGGGCCCTCCCCGCCCTCCGCCAGCTGCCGCCCGGCCCGGCCCGGCCCCGCCCCGAGCGGCGCCCGGCGCGGCGGCACCTCCCGCCGGCAGGGCAGGGCAGGGCCGGGCCGGGCCGCGGTAGCCCCGCGCCCCGCCGAGCGAAGGGGTTTAGGCAGAGAGCCAGCGCTTGCACCTCCCGATTTCTGCAAGTGGCAGCCAGGGCAGCTGCCCGCCCGCCCGCCCGCCTCGTGTCCCTTCCACCAAACGGAAGGGGAGCGGTGCTGCGCCTTGCCCTTGAGCACTGAGAGCACTCGCTAACGCTGCATGCCCCACCCGCATATTTTTAGGAAATCACCTGCAAGTTCTGGGAGGTAATTCCCTGAAGTTACGAAATCCAGGCAGGAGCCGGTAAGATACACGCAGCTCGGTACAAACCCCTCATTACACACTCACGCAAACGCCCTCAACACCCAACTGAGACCCGCGGGATACAGAACCTGGCCTCTGCCGTCACCTTTTGTCTGGATGACACACGAGTGTTGTAAGGTCACCTTCGTGCACAGAGATGACAGCCCAGCTGTGCTGGGCATACTGGTACATGTACGAGAGGCGATGAGTTGTCATTAAACAGCTCGCTGTGCAGCTGAAACGCTGATGAAAAGCAGGAGCCTAGGGCAGCGGGCAGGGCAGCTCCACCAGCAGCTTCCCCAACACGGCTGCGTTTGCCGGGCTGTGCTGGGCCCGAGCCACCACCACCTCCGTGTTTCAGCCAGACCCGTTCCCCATGGCCAGGCTCCCACTGCTTCCACACTTTTGAGCTGGGAAGCTAGTGCAGCAGGAAAAGTGTCTCCTGTTGACTTCAGCTGAACAGGTCTACTGGATTTCATTAAAAAAGGCGGTTCCTCTGCTGCCGTGGAGTCCTTGAACGCTGCTCAGGAGCCATGCCAGCCTGCTCCAGGCAGCACCACAGTCCCGCACCTTAAAGCAAAACCAAGCGTGGTTGCTCAGCTCCACCCCATCCCGTACTCTCGGAAGGGTCAGCTGCAGTGCAGATGAGGAGAAATCTTACCTTCCCAAAAGCCTTCTGGTGGTTTCCCACACCAAACTGCCTCACCCAGAGGTCAGACGAGCATCAGTGCCAGGAATGAGAAGCCACAGCAGCACCAATTAGGTCAGTTAAAAATGTGGAGTACACCCAGACTCTTACTGTGGCTGGGGCAATTGGCATGCCCTTTCCCAAAATGATACAACTACTTGAAAAATTAAGATATTCCCTTAAGTCATCACTGCTGCAGACCACTCTCCTAGGCTCATCATTTCCCCCAAAAGAGAAAGTAAGGACGGGAGATGTCATCTGAGAGAACTGAGGCAGGACAAGTGCTCTATGAACAGGAGGGGCTAGCAGGACCTGGGATTTTTTCTTCTTGGAGCTGCCAATGTCATCAGCAACAATCAGACTGGGAGTTAGTGTGCACTATAAAATCATTTCAGAGCAAGTATGCCTATAAAGGCTGAAGAAAATGACAAAGTAGCAGTAATTACAGATACAAACAGAGGGACCACCACATAACACCACGGCACAGAACAGATCAGGGCTTGATCAGCAGCTAGTTAGATTTTGGCCAATGCCTTTGTAGTGGTCAATCAAAAGAAGCTGAGTGACACTACCCCCAGAGCACACTGTGTCATCCCACTGCAGGAGCGAGAGAGGCTCCGAGAGCAGGAAGGACACTCGCCTCAGCCCCAGCCAACCTCCTCGGTGCTTTTAGGCTCGCTGGTATCAACCAGCCTGGCTATTGCTGTCCACCTCTCCAAGCACTTTATTTGCAGGAAGACACCTCCGCTTGCACCGAAACGTGCATTTGCGCTCCCAGCAGTGCTTTTGCACAGCACCAGCTGGGCAGAGCGGAGTTACCTGGGGTGTACGCAGGCGAGTTCACTCGTGCAGCTGGGTGTGCAAACAGGCGACTGCCAGAGGGCCAGCCGAGGAGCTAACCCTGCGTTCAGAAGTGTGCCTTTAAAGGATTGCCCAGGGAAAAAGCTTTAAATGTAACCAACAGACTTTTCTCATGTACGGTGTGTTCAACCATACAGTATGCCATGACTCATGGCAAGTTAAATAGACATTTACAGTTGCACTTAAGTCCTGCAATCGCAATATATTGTAAGTATGACCTCCACAAAAACGAAGAGAACTGGTGTTCTCTACTACAAATCTGGAGGGGTGTGTAGGGGGAAGGCTCTCTGCAAAGGGATGAGTAATTAAGTATTCACACCATTTGGTAACCATGAATCAATTCACAAAATCCAAGATCTGTACATTTATTAAAGTAAGTGGTGATTTTACTACCACAAGCTTTTTGCCACTAGTATGGCAAAGATAACAGACACAAACAACTGATAAAATTTTTTTTTATTATTCACTTTTGAATTCTTTTACACTTTCCTGATTATTTTGTGTAAGGTGAAACTAGAACTGTTTAAAAGACATACACGAATCTAGTACATCAATAACCAGGTATTTCTTTTTGCTATACTATTCTCACAACCACGTGTGTGCTAGGCAATATAACCGTCACAGAAGCAAACTTTAGGCAGAATACTGGTCAGTAAAAACAAAGCGAAAAGAGCTACCAGATATACAGACAGGCTCGGTTCCACATTCACTACTGCATTTATCAAGCGCCAAGTATTAACTGCACAATTTGTTCAGCTAGTAGAGGGGAGTTTTAAAATCAGTGCATGAAATTCTCTTCAGCAGACAGATGGACAGACAAACAGATGGATCCTATACCTAAGTGGAATGTGAAAGTAAGGGGGATGATACCACGAGACTGATAGGTGACTATTCCTAATCTTCTCCACTGCATTATTCACGCAACTCTTAACTAGGTTTTATTTAATGGGACATGTTTGAAACATAACTAGGTGAGGACGTTTGGAGCTCAAATATTACAAGCGTTACAAATGTGTAGGTCTGCATTCCAGTACAATAAATGGGAAATCCTGAATAGTTGAGCCAGATCCTGGTACTACCAAAAAAATGGCAGACGAGCTGAAGACTGCAACAGCACTGGCAGCTCTCAAACATCCAAGAGAGAAACCTGTCCTCAAGCAGACTCAGGTCTCACCCACCATCCTGACATCACCCATAATCAAAGAAAGGATGACGCGTATGTGGGAGTCCAAAATTGCTTTAATGGAGTTTAAACAGGTGAGAGGGTCAAGGATGAACAGAGTCCAATGGGAGAAAAACTTCTATAAAGCGAACTTAAAGATGGCTCAGTGGATTACTTAAGAAATTTTCAGGATAAATTCAAAACGGGAATACCATGGAGATTTCGATTCACCTAAGAGTAAAGTAATGCAAAAGTGGCAGATCACTTCATGGTATCATCCAAACTAATAAGGCCATTCAAAAAATTGAATCTTCTCCTATTGCAAGTCCATGGTAGTGAACCAAGAATTCTCACTACTGAAAAATATCTAAGGTATAATTAGGTACGTTATTGCTGTGGGAAGGGGCTTAGTCATGCATGTCGTATGAGCATGAAAGCACTTTTAGAAGTCAAATCCCAGTTATCTGCCAGTGTAAAGAATTTGGAAATCAAGCTGCTAACTCCCCCGTTACCCTCCCCCCCCAAAACAAACCCCAATCCCCAGAAAGATAGGATTGACAAAGTGAGCTTTTGACTGAAAGCGGTGCCTCAGACTTGGTTACAAATGTCTACAGAGTGTGCCTGTTAAACTAATTCATAGCCGTGTTACTAACTGGAATGCCATACATCGGACTGTTTTCCTTCCATGCCCCAGTGTCACAATAGAATCTCTATAACTTTCTGTACAACTTTACAAGAGAATTGTACTTCGACTATTTTGGTGCCAAATTAAGCTTGCCAGAGTTACATAATTGATGTCTACTTTTCTACCAATAAGAGTTTTGTAAAGTCAATTGCAATCACAAAACCCATAATCACAGTGTTCAGTTAAAAATATAAACACGGTAATCATAACTGTAAATGTTCATAATAGGAAAGTTCGGAATGCCATTATAATAACCGACCTCCGCTTTAAGTACACAGAACACCAACCAACCGTTTTTACCCCACAGACAGTTTTTGCTACGTTGAGGTTGTGAAAGTCGATGTACTATTCTTTTTGCTTGTCGCACAAAGGGATATATGTGTAGGATACAGGGTGACATTGAACATATAGTGAAGCGTGACAGCCATTAGTTCTCTCCCTCCCCAGCATCCCCTTCATCTCCCTGGTTTTCCGACGTCCATAGCTGTAAGAAAACACAAACATGTTTATGCTGAAAGCACACAGTTAATTACAATTGTCAGGAAAGGGAAGACAGCATAATTAGCAGTAGCTGTGCAATTTTCTCAGCCAAGAGCAACACAGAGCTGAACTTAACAGTAAAGCTAAAGGATAACGAACTAGAAAATGGGCAGAGGATTACAAGTAAAAAGCCAGCAAAAGTTTGCAAGCTCAACACAAAGACAAGCTGGCTGTTGAGAACAGACAAAGTGGACTTTCTGTTACAAAAAACCTGAGTTTGTTGCAGTGGTTAACAAGTAATTTCTGGTTTAAACAAGCAAGTCTAACTGGTCTGGTTACAAAAAGCAGTGCAGTTAAGCCATGCAGTTAATGCCTCAGAAAAGGCTTTTAATAGCACAGAACCACCTAAGTCTTCAGATGCTGAGTCCCACTTAGTGGAGTCCAGCGGCCTAAAGAAGTACCAGCGCTCAGCGCAGCGGTTTGCCCCGTGATACTTACGGTGAGGTTGTCTCTAAGCAGCTGCATGATGAGAGTGCTGTCTTTGTAAGACTCTTCATTCAGCGTGTCCAGCTCTGCTATCGCTTCATCAAATGCCTAAAAATATGCAAGACAGCACTTTCACATTCTGCGCTCTGAATTCACTTCTGCTTACACAGAGCTTACAAATTTGCCACATTACCATGCAAATTCTGTGACAAAAGCTTCCAATATTTTTCTTTTCCACCAAGAGAAGAAATGTAAAACAAAGTGAGCACCAGATCACTAGACAACCAGTGGGAAAATAGAAGTCTTCAGGGGGGTGCAGATTAAAGCCCAGAACAACTTTTCTGCCATGCCAATACCAAGTACTGAAAAGGCAAGCACACTCTCTGTCATACTGAAGAATGATTCACACAGCTTGCAGTCAGGTTTAAGAGGAACACTTAAAAGCAATACTTTCATTAAAAATGAAGGCCTCACTGGTCCAAATTGGCAGTAAAAGACAAAGGGTACCACTAAATTGATCTATGTATTGCACATGAGTAGGTAGGAAAGAAAATGAAGACAAGGGTTTTTTGACAGGGGGGTGGAAGGTTTTGGATTTTGTTTCAAAAGAGCACAGGAAATCAGCCATTCTTCCTATCGATCTGTTGCACATGAAAGCCCAAGCTGCAAGCCTGAGAGCTGAGAGCCATGAGTAAGTGCTATTTCTTCATTCAGGTTTCAAACAGATGCAAGCATGTTAACTAAAAAGCCGGAACAGCAGCTTTGCACAGCAAAACATTACTTGTTACAAAGTATTATTAAAGCACATATTAAGAACACAAAGATTCACCTAATGCCATATTATTCAAGTTACTACCAGATAACTTTCACAGATGCAAAAAGCTCCATTTAGAAGGCTCTAATCATATTTTAAGGAGAAGGCTAAGACAAAAATGACTAGCTATTTGTTTGGCACAACCCATCACACAAGCTTTTTAGTCTCTGGAGAGAGAGGCACACACAAACACGCAGCTACACAAGGACATTTAGGGCTACGACTGTAGTCGCAAAGATGACACTGTGTATTTGCTAAGTGTTCAAATTTAAATATTTCACTTTAGAAGTGCTAAATTAATCCAAGTGTTTTCAAATTTGACACAAGCGCATTGTAACAGAATTACACGGAAATAAGAAGAGGCACTTTGTCTCCCCTTTCACTGGATCAACTGCACTAGCAAATTAGCTTTTCTTAAAGCTAAGCTAGTCTAGCTAACTTACCTGAAAATATACTACGATGACAATACTTTAAAGATGACAGCATTTTTAAGGAATTTGATATGAAAAAGCATAGTCATCTACAAAGTGTTATTGCAACCATGTAATTATCTCCTTACCCTCCACAAAAATTGGTAATATGAAGAGTCTGCTTACCGTCTTTGCCAGATTACAGGCTTTTTCAGGAGAATTTAGTATCTCGTAGTAGAAGACAGAGAAATTTAGAGCCAAACCGAGTCGAATGGGGTGTGTTGGCTGCATCTCTTTCTTACTAATTTCAAATGCCTCCTGGTAAGCTTGCTGAGAGTTTGCTACTGTTGCTGCAAGAAGTAATTACAAGTATATTAATGCACAGTACATCGCTGTACTTCATAGGGGAAGCTATTATATTCTTGGTCCAGACTATCATGCCACCAGAAATTCATACAATTACATATGCACAGACGCTTCTTTCAATGTTTTTAGATGTAAAAGCCTACCACTGGCTGAACTACTAAGGCAGAAATATTTGTTCAGATAAAGCTTTGAGCTATGGAAATTGAATTCAACATTTTAAGAGTCTTAAAATGAAATTTATTCAAAATAAATTCCAACCAATCCAAACGCACATAAGCTCTACCTAAGTCAAAGTGTACTGTGATTAAACACTCACTTCCAGCCTAGCTGAAAAAGCAGTAGTTCTGAATAATAAATCCAGACAAAACCATATGGGGAAGAAGAGGTATCTAAACTACCTATTTAATCCGAAGGAAACATTTAGCAGGTGGGTCACAAACTTCGTATTTCAGTTTGGGATTTCAGAGGAGAGACAACAGTCCCTTCCTGGCTAACGGGTAACAATAAGCTCCAGAATGGCATCAAACTAAGTTTGCAAGACACGGACTACATCAGACACTCACCAGGAATTCAGGCACAGTTTAGCATTGCTTTACCATTTCAGGATTTATTGGCTTGGGACCCAGTAACCCAATATCCCATATTTGCACGCAGAAAGCTTGCAAACAGCAAAGACTTGCAAGCTAAATTCATAGTTTAAACAAGAGATGATAGGAACAAAGCATTGTCCATGAGAAAAAACATATTCTCCAGGAAAAGGATTTTACACTGCCAAATATGCTTGAAAATCAGTCACTGAGATCAGGGGCTGCAAGCAGAATTTGACTGGTTTGATGAACATCTGTCAATCACTTTTATTAATTTCAGTGAAGTCTTTCTCTAAAAGTGCCTTGCACTGCACCCGTCTTCAATACTACAGAGCAATAGCAAAAAAAAATACTTCATGTTAGGGGAAAAGAACACAAGTATTTTTTATACTTTATTCTGCTCGGCCCCCAGCAGAATGAGAGATTTCATCTCTACTTACTTTGCTTATTGTCCCCAGATGCCACCTCTGAGAGGTATCTGTAGTAATCGCCTTTCATTTTCAAATAGAAGACCTTGCTTTCTGGCTGCGTGGCATTGACAATAAGGTATTTATCCAGGAGTTCCTGAGAAAGGAAACATCACTTTTTTTTCCCCAAGTCATAAAAATAACTTCTGAAACAGAGCCTTTTTTACAATTGTAAGCATGAACTGTTAAAACATTGACAATGACTTATGTACAACCACATGTTAATCACTTTGCCTACTGTTGTCTAAACTCAGAAAAAAAGAGAAACTACTTGTACCTTAATCCCTGGAAAGCAGAAAACTTGCTGTATTGAGGCCATCCACAGTTCACTCCTGCAGAACCTAATGGCTAGCAGGGCTTAAGACTGCAAAGATTTTCCTTGAAATACACTGATGCAAACTTACGTCCACAACCAAGCTAATGAAAAGCAGCAGCTTGATGTTAGCACAAGTCTGGTCACTTTTGCTGCCACAAATTTGAATTCTACACAGAGCAGTGAAATTATCCACAACTGATTCTATCTGCAACTGCAGCTGAAAAGCTGAATAGTGGCACAGTCAGCACACGTGCATTCAGAGAGAGATGCAAAGACTGACAGTACTGACAGCAACTGCTCCCGACAGATCTTTAGCAAACTGAACAGCAAGAAAAAGAATCCCTCTCATCTAAGTGAAAGAAACAGCAAAACCGGTTTGGGGGAAGAAGTACACACCTTCTCCATCCAAAAAAAGTACTAAACAAGTCTCAGGACATCAGCATTCATTAACGAAAGAATTTAAATGGTAGGCTTTTTAGCAGGACTCATGCCAGTGCCCCAGATCTACATTTGTTTTCATAGCTGCTGGCCAGGGGTCTTCAACGTTGCCTTGTCTGCTTTTTTCTATTAAAAAAAATACTATTTTATAACAAGTAAGAATCCAACAAATTCCCTAAGAAACAAAACTAGATGACTTAGGAGCTAGAACCGGCTATGCAAAATTATTTCCTTGCTAAGGTGCTGCAGCGTCTACAGCCCTACTAAGATTCCTTAAGCCTCTCTGAAGAATGCAGCAGTACTAACTACTGTTATTTTTGCTGTTGGATTATTACCAGAACATCATTGCAGATATCCTGCAATTCAGCCTCAATTTTCTCACGATATTCTCTTCCCATCTGCTGTTTCTTCTCATTCCTCTCTGTTTTCTGTTCAATGCTGGAAATTACACGCCAGGACGAGCGACGGGCACCAACCACATTCTTGTAGGCAACTGAGAGTAGATTCCTTTCTTCATTGGACAGTTCATGTCCTTGCTCAGTGACAGCCTTCATAGCAGCAGCCATGTCATCGTAACGCTCAGCCTGTTCAGCCAGTTTGGCTTTCTGTACCAACTCACTTTTATCCATGGCTCTCCTGTAATTAGTGGGGAATAAAAATAGAGAAAAATGTCTCTTGATTGTCTGCACTGTGGAAGTTAATGCTGACGGGTGAAGCAGAACTCACAGTCACTAGTAAGTGGGAAATCTATCAACTCTAATAAAGTAACATGAAGGGTTTCTTTTTAAGAATTTATATGACCTTTTTCCAAATATGTATAATTTCTATGTGTAAATGACTAATCACAATCCTGAAGATATGTAAGCATTATGCTTCAAAATGCAGGAAAATTCATATTGGCATTAAGCACAGCACATCGATATGTTTCCTGTGTAAGTCTCTCCCCTTTTCTATACTGGCCACAGCTCAGCCTGGGAGACACTGCATGTTCTAACCCAGAAACCACCAGTTTTGGTTGTTTTTTCGGTTTTTTGTTTGTTTGTTTTCCCCCCACAATTATACAACAGCAACTACTTAGGAGCATTGAAGCATTGGACAGCTCTCCTCCTGACACGGAAGATTTTTTGCACAGTACACGAGATGTTTCTATGGGTTTAAATAAACCATACCCAGTAAAGCTGTAGTTGTTGGCAACTATGGAAAGTACATTTATACTGTTCTGCCAGAAATTTTTTTTTTTATACATGTATCAACATACATATAACGGACAATTTACACACCTAGGGTGGCTGCAGTTTCAGGTTTTAAAGACCTTTCAAATAACACCAGCATTCACAAAAACTGAATGGGATGTGGCCCAAGTGATGGTCACTACTGCAAAACTAATTGCTTATATGGAAACAACTTGTTTATAATTTCTGATAATGCAGTTTAGCAACTAAAGTGAAGAAAAACACATCACATGACCACGAGGTCCCTGAAGAGCTTGAGCAATGAAAAATGAAGTTAGTAAGGAACGTGTCATTGAGGCAGCTTGAGTGTTGCTTACTTCTACGAGACAATGCTAACATATAGTTAACTCAGCCATTGAGCTACCAACCTTATACTCAACCACCTAGGGCCAGGTTCACAGGAAAACTTAAACAAGTTTCTTTGCCTTTATCAAAGTAAGTGGACCTCAATACCTCACAAACTCCCAGACACCCCAAATCAATCTGTAAAATTTCTCCAGGTGCATAGGTTCATTTTTGGACAGACCGAGAACTGGGTCTGAATTCTTGTCAGTACTGAGCAATAATGTTCCTCTTCTACTCCCTAAACCCCAGTCAGGACTCTCACTGTCCAGATAAGAAGTTTTCAGGCTGAGACCTAACAGCCTAAAAAACAACTTCTAAAAGAACAATAAAAAGCAAACAAGAACAATAAGTTTACAATTGTCTTTCATAGGCTTCTGTTCATTAGACAAGCGTCTACAGCCCTATTAGAACCACCAACAGGCTGAAAGCAATTGCTGTAGCCTTCTCCCCGACCCTCTCCTTTGAAGATCCCAGTCTGACAGGCTCTTGATGGAGAATGTCTCGCACACATTGCTCAGCTTGTATTTTAATCCAAGTATCACCTACCACACTATTATACAGGGAAACCAGTCCCCCACACTAAATCCTCAACTAGGACACTGAGATGCAGACCCAAATTCCCATCGTGTGTATGAGCAGTTCCAGCATTTCCTACTGCCAAGGACAGAGTCCTAACTACAAAATTATTTTGGGATAAGCGTATTCAATCCCTCCAGCTGAAGATACTCCACTTTAGAAAAAAAAAAAAAAAATCACCCAAGATATCAAGTCAAACATTGTTATCTTTGTTATTTCACACGAAAGCTCTTGAAGTAAACCCAGCAACCAAATGTCCTACCTGCTATATATCTGCAAGTCACACTCAATCCTGCTTGCATTTGATCCTTTGCAGATCTAGCCTAATGCATCCATCCATGTAAGGCACTCAGTAAGGATATGTAATGCTGAAACCAGCCCCCTGGAAAGAGCCCTCTTGCAGACTTGTAAGTAAAGCTGGGCTGCAGTTCAGTTCCATTTAAAATACTGTGTTTAAACTAGTGGATTCTGGCACCTATTAAAAGGTGACACACAGACTTCAGACCGAAGCCCTCAACAGGACAGACTGACTGCGGGTAGCAGTGTGACAAGTTCTTGTAAGGCATGATTAATTTGGCTCTGTCTTCCCCAAGAGGCTTTTACCATGGGGATATGCTATGTTATCACTTGCTTCTGCAGGCTTATCAAAAGGGTAGCTCCTGAGGATGGAAAAGGATAAGTGGAATTTGTGATGTGCATTTTTTCTCCCTATTCTGAAGCATATCATAGTACCAATGCATAACAAGCCTAAGGAAATCATCAGACCATTTACCACTGAAAGAACCCATGCCACTTTTCACTGTTGAGTCTATCAAACCTCGTAAACCATTCCCTTAACTCAGCACTAAATTTAGACTATGTGCTTAACGCAGGAAGTAATTTGTGAGCGGCATTTCTCTACCCACTCACTAAAATCTGGACATGTACAAAGTACACCTGAAGAATGCTTTTTATATTACAAGAGACAACTTTAAGTAAAAGGGCATTTAAACAAAACAGTTTCAGAGCAGTTCTAGTTTTCTCACAGTCTGCACAGCTTCTAGAAGCATTTCTGTTGCAACCGTCTTTTCTTCTTCTTAGGGAATGTGATTATTATGTAGAAAAAGCCTGCTTATTGAAGTCCAGAGGCAAGTAGCTCCAACAGAGTTTACATTTTGCCATTGAAAGGTCAGTTTTATCTTTGATCTGCACTTTGCCAATACTGGTCTAATTTGTAGACAAGTCATCCGTGCAGAATTCCGTTTACAAACAATATAGAGTTTAGTTTAGAGATGGCGCAGAGTTTGTTTTATCAAGCTCACTGACATATTTATCTTTAGATGTAAGTCAGTTCACGGCAGTCAATGGGTTCATATAAGGACACATGAAGGAAATCACACAGGGAACTGAAAGGGCATAAAGACCTAGTGGATAAAAGAGATCCAGAAACCAGTTTAACATATCAATTATACAGGCGAAATACCAGCACAAAGCATTAGAATGTTGTTTCTCAACAAACAACTTTCCTCAGTAATGTAACTAATTTATGCACATCTTAAATGTAACTCAAACTGATTACTCAAGATGGAGTTCCTCAGAACTTCACTGGCTTAGTTTTGACATAAAAATTCAGTATGCAGGGGCTTGAGTTGTTTAGTTAATTTATCTTACTATCTGTACTGTTAGTAGGTTTGTTATGAAACACAAAGTATTACTGAGTAACATGGATTTAACAGAACTTAAACGCAGTAAGGAAATCATTGCCCACACCAAAGTATCTGCAATCGACAGTAAGCCTACCATTATTTCGTTCACAGGGTGCTGCAAAAAGGAACACTTAAAATCCTTATTTGATTCTCCATTGCTTACCTTGTTAGAAGCTTGGAGAGAGCTTTGCAGAGCTATGCTGGCTTGAGCTCCAAAAGAGGGAAGCGTTTGCCAGAAGGAAAAAAGATACAAGGAAAGGAGTGATGTTTGAAAAGGCAAAGAAGCAACTATCAGTTATAACTGGTCCCTCCCACAGAGGGGATGAAAGCTACACTCTAACAATGGATCAGTGTGCCACAGTCTGAAACAAGCAAAGCCTACAGCTAAAAATACTCCTAGGCCACAAACAGAAGCCATCTAACAAAGGTTACCTGCAGCTAGGAGCAAAACACACAAAGGTGATGAACAGGAGGCCGACAGGAATGATCTATTCTAGCACTAATGAAGCCATGCCATGTCGGCAAGGGGGAAAGAGGGAAGATGGAAAAAGGAGTGGAGACGTGCAGATCACAGCCATGGAGAAGGCCTAACAGTTGCCTGTTCTAAGCAGAAGTTTCTCATATTAGATGCGTTAATACATTTCAAATTCTTAAGACTCTGTCTTCTTAAGAATCTGTCAAACCACAACATAGTAGCCCTCCAAAAAGAAGTGGCTGGACACTACTTACAATCAGGAATGCCAACCACTAGCCAGCAGCTGCAGCCAATAGTACCAGCTGCCAGAAATCTGAATCACCCTAAATCCCACACTCAAATTTTGTTTTTCCCATCCATCTCCCATACAGCCTAAGTTCTTTCAATCTCTCTTACAAATGCAGAATAGCATGTATACAGGTACTGAAAGTTACAAGTGCTTACTTCCCACCCCCAGAAAAGCTTTATGCCTGTGTAGACAGGACTCTGAAACATATTACAAAGCATCAAAGGTAGAGAATCAAAGGTCAGAACCTGCAAAACACATTAGTTTGTAACTGCCTTGCTACTTTTAGTGGAAGATGCAGTAAGAAGGGGATGGTGCGACCATCCTGGGAACAGCACCTGAGGTCAGTACACCCACAGATCTTTCAAGAGTGGATGGACACACACAACTGGAGGTTTACATCTCAGTAACAGCTGAGGAGTAAAACATACAGATAACATTATTCAGAAGACTGCAGGAGCTTGAGAACTACATCTTACTGCTCAGCAGTTACTACGCCTGCTTCGTAGCCTTTATTGTTTCCAATCTCGATGAGCTGTTTAGGACAAAGCCAAAACAGATCAGAAGTAACTGTGTTTAAAGTCTGCAGAAATCAAATGAAAACTGACACTGAAAAAATCCAGCTTATATAACATATCGAACTGACAAGACAATACTAATAAGCCTACGTTGGCCTGAAGTCTGCTGCTCTCGATGACCTCTTCTTCTGATGCTAATTAACTCATTGATTTGTGTGTACTGTTTTTCTCTTTATAGCAAGCATTAGAATCTATCAAACACTTCCACTTTGTAAAAAAATTGGTGAGAAAGCAGTGTTGTTACTGGTTTGACATACGGGTCCCTAATGAGTCGAGAGGCAGGTTAGCAGACCTGCATGTTTCACTGTGAGAAATGAATGTAAAACCAGATTTGGTGAAATGGGATGCAATCATACTTCTCAGTCCCAAACTCCGTAAGTCCATTCAAATTATAACAGAAAAAGCAGCAGACTGGTACAAAATCTGTAGTTCCATCTTCCACCAATACATGAACATACCTTATTTGATTTCTGGATGAGCAATTCATTCCGAAATTAAACATTCATATAAGGTAAGTGGTATTTCAAATTACAGTTCTATAATTACAGAGAGTAAAAGCTTTGGAGATAATATTTCTAAAACAAATGGAAAATAATTCAGGTACACACAGGCTGACACAAGTATCTGCATGATGTTGATGGCATTCACTGTCAAGTAGACATCGCTCCCAACAGATATTCTTTACAGGAAAGGAACCAACTCTCTTTAAATGGAGTGCAAGTAACCTTCCTTGCTTTATCGTAGTATTAGGCATTTGACTTCATTAGCTGTGTTTCTCTATTTTGGTTCCCTCAAAGGCTACCATGTATTCTTAAATAACTGATTAGAAAATTAACGTGTCTGGTAAGATCTAAACAGTGAAATCTTCCACAACTGTCAAGAGCTTGGGTATAACAAGTTCAGTAAAATATACTGCAAACATAGTGAGGGAAAAAGGAAAATGACTTCATAGTTGTGATATTCTTGCTGACCTTGTGCAGCACATAACTTTAGCCTCCTCTGCATCTGCTGATTAACTGTATGCCCTGGCCTTCAGCTCAAATCTTTATGCAAATGTTCAGATAACATTAACATTCTACAAAGCCATGCCTAAACCTGCTCTGGCCATCTTCTGCCATCATTACTTATTGCTTCCTAAAACTGACCAATATATTTTTTGAATAAAATGACATTTAACTGCTTTCAATCTCCACAGACAATTATGAAATTTTTATGACAAGTACCAATAGCGTGTAGGGATACTGATATTGTATGGACAACTCTAATTTAATGACAGTAGCCTTGTTCTTAATGTCATTTAAATGAGGGACTGCAGGCTGAAAAGCACTGCACAGCTACATACCTATGGCACTTCGCACAGGACAGCTGCAGGTGGAGACAAGCACGCAGTTCCACAGTACAATATACTTACATGGTAACACCTTTTTGTTCCAACTAGCAGAATTGGTTTTGGCTAGAGTCCAGGTGGAAATAGTGAGTTATCCCAAAAAATCTTCCCCCAGGCATAAAGTTCATGCCAAACTAATGTATTCATATCACAGGTAAATCGCTTGTGTTAATAATAAACTGGGAGTATTTATATTACAGGGTGCGGCAAAGAGTGTGGCCATATAAAAAACACACTACTATAACGTCTAGTCTTATTGAGACATATTAGGATACCAGACGGATTAGAGTACTAGCTTTTTACCTCATTATTCAAATCATTATTTACTTAACTCCTCCTCATCTGAGTTTATTCACATGCAGCACAAAAAGCTGCATACTGGCAAAGGCCTGCTGAGAAAAAAAAAAAAAAAGACTCAACATCAAAATAGCAGAGATCAGAACATGCGGTACTGACATAATGAGGTTGAGAAAACTGCACTAGGCCCATCTGTGCAACGAGTCTATCACTTTATTGGTACCAATTTAATAAACAAAATATTATACAGGCTATATTTTTGCAGTCCTTTAATATGAAGAGTGAAAAGGCACTAGCATTCTTACTTGTGTTTTTTTTTCCTAGACCAGTTTCTCTCGTTATTATTTTAAAATAAAAGCAAGCTTTTCTTTATGAAAAGAAGTATTAAAATTTCTGACTGAGGTGTCCCGCAGCAGTGAACGTATAAAGGCACAAATATTCCTACAGCCACTGAAGTTACAAAACCTTACAAATGTTCTCAAACTCCCTGATATTTGTATGTAGGAATTGAGCTTTTATGGTGCTGCATGATGTGCAGTTTGTTTTCCTACCACCAGAAAACTTATTTTAACTATTAACAAGGAATTTAGCTGAAAGCAACCGATTTATATTGTGATCTTTGATTTAGATGCATTTTTGCTCCCATATGCTAACACAGTGACTGTATGCCACTGACATGTGATCATCCCAATTAATATCTGATTAAACATACCTCAAATAAAACCTATGGCTGTTAGTTTGGGGTTACTGCCCAGCCTTTTTGCAGACTGGGGCTGGCTTGAAGCAAGCTTCGTTCCCTCTGGAGTCCTCCCTAAACGCACCCCTATTCCCAAATGGCAAATAATAATAAAATCATTTCGTTTCCTTCTCAAGTGTTCACGACATTTCTGTGATAGCCCCTGGTCCTCCGTGAGCAGGCTCATACAAACCGGCACAGAAACGGCCCCTCCCCTCTCAGGCGGAAAGGGCCCAGCATTTCGGCTGGGCACAGAGCTCCTGCTTCGGTGAAGCTGCGAGGACGCCCCAACCCCTCTCCCGGTTTGGGGCCGTGAACACAGGAGCCTTGGGGACGAGGAGGGCTGTCACCGATACTGACCCTGGCGTGGCGGGGCTCGCTGTCCTTCCTCCCCCGGCCGCCGGGCAGCGGAGCCCTTCACCGCCGCTGGCCGCTCGGTACAGGTGTGCGCGGCCGGGCCTCGCCCTCCGGGGAGCAAGTGAGTCACTCGGGGCGGGGCAGGGCAGGGCCGGGCGCTCGGGGAGGAGGCGGCGCCGCCCGCTCGGGCTCCGCTGCGGCAGCCGCGGGAGGGTCACACCGTTACTCGGAGCGGGGAGGAGGGGGGCACGACCCGCCGCCCCCCCCCCCCTCCCCTCCCCTCCGCGCGGGAACCCTCCCGCAGCGCGCCGGAGGCAGCCCCCCGCGGCCTAGCTGCGGCCTCCGACGCCCCTCCCCGCCGCGGGGCTGCGCCGGCCCAGCCGGCGGGGAGGAGCGGGCCCAGCCGGCGGAGAGGCGGGGGGGGGGGGGCAGGCCGGGGAGGCCTCCCCCGCACCCTCCCGCGGGCGCCAGCGGGGCCGGCGCGGCCCAACCCCAGCGGCGGGGGAAGGGCGGGGTGGGGAGCCCGGGCGGCGGGCGGGGCCGGCGGGGAGGGGCCCGGGACCCTCACCTGGCGGGGGCGGCGGCACCGCGGCCTGGATCCCGGCGGGCGAGGCGACTCGGAGCGCGGCGGCCGCTCGGCGCACGCACACACACCCTGCGGCGCTGCGGCCCCGCTTCCGGCGCCGCCGACACGCCCCTTCCGGCGCCAGGGGGCGCCACCGCCCCTCCCGCCTCCCCATTGGGCCGGCGGGCGCCAGCCGGCTCTCGGTTGCTATAGCGACGGGGGGGGGGGGCTGAGCCCCCGCCCGGCCCACCCGCCTCCGTGGGGGAGCCCTGCGCGTGCCCCCACCCCCCGCTGCGCGCGCTCCCGCCCAGGCGCGCGCCGCCGCCCTCCCCTTCAGCCCCCTCAGCCGGCGCGGGCGGGCCCGGCTCCGTCGCCCCGGGCTCGGCGGAGGGAGCCGGGCCAGGCGGCGGGGCGGGCGCCTCTCCTCGGCGCGGCGCTCCCTCAGAGAAGCTGAGGTGGCCGAGGGCCTGGCCGCCCCCGCCTGCTGCGCGAGCCCACCCCGGGCTCCATAGGCGGCAGGGCCTGCTTATCTGTCACACCTTGGCACCCTTTAGGCTGGGAGCTCTTTGTCGTGTTTGAGCTCGTTTCACAGGCGGAGGGCGATCGCTGCTGCGTCTCTAGTCAATGCCAACCTCAACGAAGAGGAGGGGTGGGTATCTAGGGGAGAGAGCTGCTCCGGCTGGGAAGCGCAGCAACTTCTCGAGCAAGAGGAAGACAGCATTTTTGGTTTTCTTGCCATTTCTCACTACTGTTCTCTGGCTGAACCTCACGATAAGGAACATCTCCGCAGACCATGGACAGTGGGTCCCGTTCTGCGCACCGCCATATAAGTAAAAGTTCACAAATGCTTTGAATTGCAAGGTCACCTTTAAACACTGTTCTAGTAGTGGCTCCTCCCTACAATTTGAATTGCATGTTTTCACTGAAAAAACAAGATCCTTATTGGCTAGATAAGTTTTATGCAACTGCAATAAATGACATTTACTAGATAAATGAAGAGAGAGAGCGCATTTTTGGGGCATGAGGAAAAGTCTAGCTTGGTCTCCAAGAAGGAATCCAAGGAAAAGAGTTCAAATTTTGTAATGCATGTAATCCTTTTGGGTAGAAGTGACTGAACACACAACCCCCCCACTCCCAAGTCTCAAGTTTATAGCAGCACCACTTGTCAAAGCATTGGTATTGGGGCTGAACGGGAGTCTGTTCAATTACAGTATCCTGGAGCCCAATTTTCTCTTATGCTTTCAGATATAATCCTGGTCTTGTCGAAATCACTGTCAGATTCCTTTTCAGTGATGGAAGGACTTCATTAGTTTCCTGATTAGTCTTCGTCCAAAGGTTAATTACTTTGGAAAGTCAGGAGGAAAATTACTTGGCACCCGTGAGTTATCTTAAGCTGCAAACACTGATTCAGCTAGACCAGTTATTGTCATCTCTCTCTCGTGTTCTTCTAGGCTAAACTTCTTTTTTCCCCTGATCTTCTCTGTAGCCCCTATTTTCCAGGTTTCTGTCTGGGCCATTCCCAGTGTTCTTGCCGAGGCCTTGGGAGTGCTGATTCATGGCAGAATTACTTGTACTCAGCACTCCTTTCACGTATATCCCCATAGAATGCTTGGCTTGTAGAAGTGTACTGTCGACGCCTGTTCATTTAGTCGCCCGCTGTACCTCCCTCAACCTTCTCACCTTGCTGCCTACTCCAGCTCGTCACTGCCCTGCCCATGTTGTCACAGCTCATGCCTCCTCCTTCCAGCAAGGTGCACCCCGCTCCCTTCACACTGCTCCTGCAATTTGTCCAGATCAAATTCCCATCATCACCTCTGAAGTGCTTGCAGTCCTTCTTAGCTGGTATTTTTGCACCGTGCATTCTCCACCGCATTGTCCAGGTAGAGCAATTCAGCACTGCGTAGTCACAGAGGTGAAAATACCACCCTCTGCTTTTACAGGGCGTGCTGCTGCTCCTGCGGCTGGGTCCCTGTTGGGCCAGAGGCCATTGAGAGACAACGGTTTTAAAAATACAGTTCATTCCTCCGTGAGCTCTTCTTACCCTGCCCTCTTCCTAGTCCTTGCATGCCTGGTTCGGTGGAAGGGATAAGCAACGCATCCTCCAGTTTCTCCAGGCACAGAAGGGTGAAGGCTGGAACTAACACCAAACCTCAGCTCTGCAACATGTTGCAACAGCAGCAAGTCTTTCAAAGTGTCACCTTTCAGAGGAGGAAGCGCACATCAGCTTGATGCGGCTCAAAGGACCTGAGACAGGAGATCCAAAACTTTGCGAAAGAACAGCTTTTATCTCAGGGACAGGCTCGATCCATGAATAAACAAGCTCAACACAGAGCCCAGCCTGCCTGGCTCCCCAGTAGAAAACACACTCCTCTGCGTTTTCCCAGAGAGACACATTTCAGGTAAATAAGCGTGAAGAAGTACAGATGGTATTTGGCTTTAGCAGCTGGTCAGCGTTAACCCTGCCGTTGCTCTGTGGAGGGCAGAACGGCTGCGCTGAGAGCACGCTTGTTGACAAGCTCATGATGAGTTGCAGGCAGGCGTAGAGTAAAACCGAAAGGGAGGAAATCACAGGATTCTGCTCCGAGAAAGGAGCCAGCCCATGGCTGAGATGGAGTCCCCTCGTTAGAGGAGCAGTTCATTACAAGAACTGTGAGACCCGCGCTCTTCCCTGGCTACATAATAGGCTTCCCCATTAGAAGAAGCCTCTCTGCAGACAGCTGAGGTGTGCAAGGAGAGTTTGTTCCTGTCTTTTGCAACTGCTTTCACTACGGAGAGAGGATTTCAGTCTTCAAAATGTTTCTCTAGCATTAAGTTTACTTAGCATTAGTAACAGTTAAAAGAAGCGGGACAATCTCATTGTCAGAGATGGCCTGTTGCCCAACGAGGAGGGCTGGGTCTGCTCCCTGTGCAAGCAGCAACACTTAAGTTGTTCCCAGCAGGTGGCACAAGGGCTTGAGCTGCTTCAATTGCTGCTCTCAACAGCAAGGTACCTGCCCTCAGGTGTCCGGCTTCTTGCACAAGAAAAGCGAACCTGAGATTTGTAGCAAAATGTTGTATTTAAATTGATAAACTTTCAGAAATAAAATCCTGATGAGTTGCTCAATTTTTGTAATTTTTTTTGGTCATTTTTGTTGACAGCAATAGGTCTCAGATGATGTGGATACCAGAAGCAAACAGTTGATGGCACTGCCTGATCACTGTCCCTGCAACTTATGTCTCCCTGGCTACCCAGCAGTCTTTCTCTGAATGAAAAGGGAAGGTGTTACACTTTCATGCTGTAGGAAAAATGCTCACAAAATGTAATCGTTACCTACTAAGTATATTTTATTTCTTGATTCTTCTGTTACTCATTTTCTCTATCTTCTGCTCTATGTATGACAGTCTATAGCCTGGACGTTTCAGTTGTTCTAGAGCTGGATCTCACAGATCACTAAATAATGTATTAGGTGATGGATCCCAAATGGAATTAGCGTAGTGGTTTCTGACAGCTATCATGGCTGCCTTGCTGGAACTGATGGCTGGCATGTCCAGCAGAACTCTGGTCAGTATATTAAGAATTTTGTCATTTGTCAGTGCTGGTTGTGGTGCTGCTTTGAGCCGTACACGGCGGAGATAAGAAGGAGGCTTGTAAGGAAGCAACACGGAACACAAAAAAGGAAAAGAATCAGTATTTTTTTTCATGAATATTTCTGCAATAGGAAATTAAAAAAAGCCCCAAGGGAAGAATTTCTACATTTCATGACTGTCTTGTATTTTCTCTGTACGTAAACTGCTTGTGACATTACAGACAGCTGTGATGAAGTTAAAACTAGAATTAGGTTAGTTAGAATTAAATTTACAACCAAACTGGGATCAGGGATAAACGTCTTGCATAGGATAGAATTAATATTAGCATTATTAACTTTAATTAAAGCAACATTTAAAGCAATGAGCAGCAGGTTTTCCTCATGGTCCCTGCCAGCTAAATGCTAGACTAAATAATACTTTGTTTGGGCATCTCTCAGTTCTTCCTTCTGTCCAGGGAATGCAAACCGTTTACTACCGCTTCTCTATTAAATGCAATTTGGACTGAAGTCAAATGGCTATTTTAATTTGAAGGTGTTTAAAGGTCTGAAGGTGACTTTGGAGAACACAGTTAAGAGCATAATTGCAAAGCAACAAAGCAACATATAAGAAGTAACCGTGAGAGCATGAAAATATAAATGACCTAAATAGTATAAAATAGTATGATGGGAAATATGGGTAGAACAAATGTCTTGGATGGGATAGGAGTTCAGTTCCAGGAATGCAATTTTGGCAGTAGTGTCCCAAACAGAGAATGCTATTTCTGGGGAAATGCACTGAACTCTGGGTCATGAATTAAACTCAGGTAATTTATGTTCAGCTCATAAATAGTGGCAGTGCAAAAAACCAAGCAGAAATGGAACAGAATATATTGCTGTAAATTTTGTAGCTGTTGAGACCTGTAGAGTTGTTGTGTACATCTGATGCCAGGTAATGCGTAAAAAAAATTCAAGCCAAGGAACACATAGCAAGCCCTTCAGAGCTGCCAACTCGATGACCTTAAGGAAATCCAGTCTCAAAGCAGCGTGTTAAGAGAGGTTTGAAGAGGTAACTTCCCAAGCCCTGATCTTTACCCATTAGCTGTTTCTGACAAGCCCTAAAGAAAGGCAAATGTCTTGATATTTTGAAATTGCATGGCAAGCCTTCATTTTATAGGAAATTCTGATCTTCAGGAAATACCAATGCTATTGCATTTCCTGATTTCTCATTCTTTTTCTCTCTTGGTATTTAATACCAGTCTGCTGTGCAGATCTTCCAAGCCAGTGTCAGTTCCAAGGCTTGGCTGCCTGGGGCTCGCAGAGCTCCAGCTTCCTCACAACCAGCTATCTTCCAGGTTCCTTTGAAGTGTGATTTCTGCTAGAAGAATAGCTACGGAAGGAATATACCTCCATGTTGTAATCAATCAGAGTTAGGTCTGTTAAAATGTTGATAATATTTCACTCCTCAGTGGGTGCAGGTCAGCTGGACTTCTTCATGAGGAGATGCAGCCAAAGGAGAAACCTCCATTTGGCAGGAGGATGGATCCCTTTGGGGTTTGATGAGATCAGCTTAGACCAGTCTGGGCCCCTTATGGCAAATATGGGAGAAACGTCTCCCTAATACACGGAGTGGTGGAGCTCCTTCTTTGGTATAAAGCATGGGGGAGCCTGGCATGATGTCTTCTCTGAATGTCTCTGGGGAAAGGCAGCTTCTCGCACAGCAATATGTATCTGTTACAGGCCGTACTTCCAAGTTGAGCCTGGGTTTTCGGTGTTTGCTTTGCTCCTTGTAAATAGGAACTATCTGAAGGCCTAAAAATCTGAAGCTTAAAGAACTATACAAGCTGCCTAGGGCTCTGAAGAGTTTCTTTATAATTAGAATAAATGCATGAAATATTTAGCCTTCATCCTGTGCAAACCCTGACTTTCAAAAAAGAATTTACAGCATAGGGTGGAGTTTTATCTGCTCCTAAATAGGACAAAATTTTCCTTCCTTCCATTTCTGCCCCAAATCGCAAATTCTGGTTTCAATTGCAATTGGAACCAATTGCAGAAGAGGAGATGACCGTTCCTCTGTCTCCCCATGCAAATGACTCTCAAAAATGTCACTTTTCTCAGGGAAGTCAGGGTGAGGGCTCTGCAGTAGCACATCTCCAACTGGATTTCTGTTCTTTATTCTGGTTTGTGGTTCAAGGTGTCTTTTTATTAATAAGCACCTACCACTAGACCTTAATAGTTTAACAGTTCACAGCTTCCAAGGAAATGCTTACCAGCAGTCAGAGCTGGAAAATAATTCAGAGGATGGCATAGGTCTGATAAAAGGATTAATAAATCACAGCATGGAGTGCTGTGAGTTCAGTTTTGTCTGACACTGGCACTAAGGATTATTTCGTATATTCAGTGCTCTTAATTGCTTTTTCTCTCCAGAAGTTCCGTGTGCAGCTCTGGGATAGGCTTTCTAGAGCTTTCCCAAACAAACTGAACTGGATTTCTTCCTAATCTATGTTTAAACTCTGGTCCTTACAGCAGACTCTTGTATTTGAGGTAGGTATACTGATCGGACTGATAAACACAGAGGGTATGGGGTGACACCTTCTCTCACTTCCATCATGGCAAAAGTAGAATATTTTTGCAGAATAAAACTGTGAACAATTCCAACCTAGCTCTGCTATTCCACTTTTCTTGGAATTGTTCCGTCTGTTTCTCTGAAAATGAAAGTCTGTTTTTACTCCTGCCACCTGCTATTTCCATATGAAAGAGCTGTTTTGTTATAATGAAGGTACCATTTCTCCCAAGGGCAAACTAAGGACATTTCATCACACTGATCTTCCTGAAATTTCAGTAACCAAATTCAATATGTTACTAGATTTGATCTATTTTTTCACAAAGCAGCAAGGCCTTTCAGGGAAATCTCAAGTTCTGTCTGTGGGTATTTACAAAACAAAATGTCATCTCTCTGCGAACTGTAAGACAGTCTGATCTGGCAAAACAAGAAAGAGAATCCAAAACCAAGATTCACATTAGCTTTGAGTCTTATCTAGTGCAGGCATTGGGAAACCAGGGTATGATTTCCAAGCACAGACCATATTTTTATCCCAGGCACAAGTGAAGAACACTGACCAAAAAGTTTCTTCATGGCGACCTCTCGATGCAAGCAACGGTGGGACAGTTGAGGTGGCCTGAGCTTTGTCTTCTGTGCAAGTCAGCTTTTTGGAGATTCACTTCTGCTTTTTAAGAAACAATTTAAACTGCCTTTGACTCCAGGACAAACTCTCCGAATGAGTCATCTTTGACACCCACCTTTTAATGAACCACTTGATATCATGACCACTGTTCTCCCAACAGTGTGGGTTAGTCCCACTTTCCAGGAGGAGAGCAAGAAAAAAGTCAGTGGGACTGATCATGGGCCACCTGAGTTTTCTCGGCAGGATTCCTAGGTGAGAATCAGGGAAAATTGATCTTCTTCTTAGCATTTGTATGGAAGGAAAAATTATAACCCATCAGAGAGCGTACTCTGGAGAACACAGGACACCAGGAGTTTAATATGCTGCTAGTTTGGTGTTGCGGGCCTGGATGCACTGCAGGAGATACCCAGCTGGCTGCCCAGAGGCTTCGGTACGGGTAAGAGCAGGTGGGTCTGCTGTGGGTCATCTGCTGGACTTGCAGCTATGCCTCAGGTCACCTTTTCAGAGCACTGCAGACAACAAACATGAAATCAGAAAAGATTGCCACAGTTACATAGCTCCTTTCAGCGCCGTATCATTGCTCCTGGCAGCCTGGCATTCCCCTTGGTTGAGATATACTCTTTCTCTGCCCAGCGTTAATAGGTATCATCAGGGATGAGAAGGAATAGGCCGCGCTCTTGCTGCATTGAAGGCTGAAGAGAAGACATAGCTGAATTTTTGCTCAAATTCCCACAAAGGCACCAGCTGTTACCAGATCTCTGGCCAGGATGCTACAGCTGGCCTGAGACTTTCCAGGTTCGGAAAAACACACTAGGAGTGTTGCTTCCTTTTTGACTCCTTTAGGTTCTTGCCTAAGGTGAATCCTGCAGGAATAAGGATGGGGGCCCATGACAGCCCGAGACTTTCTTGAAAATCCCAACTGAGACTTTCCTATTCATATTAAAGATCTGCCTGGTTCTGCAAAACATCTTTATTTCAGGCCTGATTCATTTATTGAATACTCACAGATCAGCCAAAGGCCAGGACAGTATATGGGAACGTGTTAATGCATTTACCCTCGGATTGCCAAAACATTATCTAATTATCTATGTTAATGCCAGCTGCCTTGGAACACAAAAAGCCCTTAATAAAGAAGCAACTGTGGTAAAGAAATGATGAAATGAAAATAGCAGAAGACGGCTCCCCAAGTTGGGTGAGTTTGAGATGCAAAGGGATAACAAAACCATCATAAATGCATACCTAAACATTTTGCAAACAAATGTATCAAGGAATGAAGTCATCTGTAGTTGTAGCTCCAGGAACTGAGACAGAGTGTGTCTTTTTGTTGTAAATCAGTTTTCTGCCAGATTTCTTGCAGGAAGCATTGCAAAATTGCCATGAGCCCTGGAACTGCAAGTGCTACCAGCCACTAGATGTCCCAGAGCCGTGCTCAAACCTGCAACCCCTCAGCTGCAGAGACACAGGAAAGGCAAACTCGCGGTGCAGGAGAGGGAATATCATCTTTCAGCAGACTAACCGATCTAGCTGGAAAACCGAGATGAGCTTTTGAGCACATACGCCCTTCTTTAGGCCTTGGAGTCTTAGTGGTATTGTAGCTGTGATGGTGTGAGGAAAAAAGAATCTGGACAGATGGATCTGAAGAAGGGCTTCTACACCCCAAAGCCGGTCTTGCTTCATTTATTAGTACCTTAACCCGGGGTACAGCAACACTACTACCACAACAGCAAAACAAAGTGAGATGGGAAAGCCAACACTTCAGCATTTATAAGCTCCTCAGAGTAACAATATGGAAGAGCAGAAGAAAAAAGTATTTCTGCCCTTGTCAAGCTAGTGTAACCATGTGATCTGCATGTGGTGGGTCATATAAAGGTGCAATGTCAAGTTGCTTTTCTTCTCCTGTTCCTCATTTGGGGTTTAGTGGCTTTGCTCAGCAAGCTGCAATGACTCAAGTTTCTATACGCACATACACCGTTTTGTGCCCACTGTTTTTCCCTTTATTTAATTGCTTCGCCATAATGTTCAGAAGGTTTTGTGATTCTGCATGCAACCCAGGAGAAAGTTCTGAACAGCTCACTAAGAGGAAAGAAACAGAAAATGGCTCAAGCATGGCTCACGGTCCTTCCACACACAAGTGTTTTAGAAACAAACACCCTTCCAACGTCCCAGTACCCACAAGGCCTCTCTCAGCCCACGTTTAACCTCCTGTACACTCCCATTCTTCGCTAGCTTTTCTCCTCTGAACAATCTTTATGATGATCGATGCCTTGAGACCATATCTCTGCTTGTATGTAAGCCTTCTGCTATGCTGGAGTATTGTGTTAGGCCTCCCGTATTTCTCTTCTCCATTTTTTCCTGCACCTGGGCTATGCCGTTGCACAGGACATCTGATCACAACCCAAGCAAGATGGCTTTGCTAGACATGCACAGTGTGTCAGGTCCTTCCTATTTGGGATCTGCCAGATGGGCTGCACACATACCTTGGGATTGCTCTGAATGTACCCCTAACACGTGGTTGGGATGTTGGAATGCTCAGAAACCCTGCAAAATTGCACATAGTCATCTTCATCCACTGTGGCAAGACATCTGGGTGGAAGAGAGGATCTGTCTGGGGAAACTCAAGAGGAGCCTCAAAATCCCACTGCTCTGCTTCCTACTCTAAGTACACTCCTACACATAAACACTCCGACTTTTTTCTGATTATTAGGGGAACCAAGAAGGCTGTGGTCCTGTGACATACCCGAATCTGCCTCTTTCCTGGATCTTCTGGGCTCACTTGCCACTCAGTTGCTATTTCTTCTCTGTCAGAGCAGTAATTCAGTAACACATACCAGGAACCAGCCAACATGTCCAATAAGGGAACAGAAGCAATTTAATGTGATTCATGATCTGTCACAACTAAGCAACAAAGCTAATTTTTTGGCATTCATTCCTGGGAGTAAGGATTCAAGAAAAAAACATATTCTTGATCAGATTCGAAGAAAGTAAAGGAGTCTGCAACCTACTCACGGACAGAAAGGAAGGCAAATTAATCCAGGACATAATTTTTCATAAGCTACCCACTGCACTGCTGGATGAGGAGGGAGAAAGGGTCGTGTCCTAGCACCATGGTGCTGCCACTTGCCTCCTCCAAACCATTCCTGCCAGAGGGTATGAAAAATTCCAGGAGACAAGGCTGGATGTGGTAGTATAAGGTTCTTGAAGTACTCTGATCTCTTGCTTCCTTCCCCTTGAATACATCAGCTACTAAGCAGGGTGAGATAGAAATGGGTGTCTAAAGGGGTTTTGGAGGCAGGAAGGTTGCACGGGGGCATCTGCTCTCCGTTCCGGTGCAGAATGGGTAGTGTCATTTGTGCTCGGGAGGTCCTGAGGATGAATGAGAGAGGACTAATGAGAACATCAGGAAGAAACCATCTATTAAAGCTTCCCTTGGAAGGAAAATCCATCATGTCTTTGTCCTGTTCCTTCTACCTTACTTACAACTCAGTGACACTGGGTGACATTTTTTAGCTTAGTCATTTTATCCAGCCTGTGAGATAAATCACTGCCCAGTGAGGGAAATGAGCTCAGCAACATTTATAACAGTGTGGGGTCTCATGAAATCTTAATTTAATGACCTTTGAGTAAGAATAGAGGCGAATCTACACCACTGCCAGGGGACCATATCCGGTCCTGTCTGGGAAATGGACTTAATCAAATCCTGTCATTTGCATCTCTGAGACTGTTCTGAGCCTGTACTGCAAATGGGCCCAGGCCTCAAATGTTCCTCTCATTTAGTCTAATGAAAGTGCACAGAGAGCTCATTTCTGCAGCAAAGCTACAGACGGAGGGATAAAGCCTTTTTCCCAGGGTGCGGGCAGTGCTGGTGAAAGAGCCGTCAGTAGTCAGGACTGCCAGGCACAGCTTTTAGCTGGATGCTCTAATGCCATCTAAAAGCAGGCAGGGAGAGGAGCAGGACAGGCTCCTATTGCAGCACTAGCAAACTACGTTCACCCCAAAAAGCTGTCATTTTGCACCTCAGTCCTGGAGAAGCCCCATGGTAGGCAGGAAGGCAGCCAAGCCTCCACCTACGCGTGATGTGACAGTCCCTCACAGTGCCTAGGAACCTCCCGTGGGCACATATAGCACTGTGGTTAGTAGCATTAATACAGACAATAATTGTAATAGATCAGGACAACGTCCTGGGAACTGCACCCCAAAAGCCCGGCAATGGCAAGTCTACAGTGCAGCTGCACAGATCTTATAACCAGAAGGCAGCAAGACAAAGCACAGTGTGGTTTACTTGAGCGCGTGAGCTCAGACTGCCCAGGCTGTTACACTCTTCCAGTCTTCAGAGGGCTGGTGTTACTATCCTTTGTAATACATTCCTTTGATGCTTCTATAAATGCCCACTCTTCTTTATATGACCATACCTCTGTGGTCCTCTCTGCACGTGTATCTAAATAATGGAAGAAACCAGAAGAAACACCCAAGAAGCTATGATGTCACCATTCCCATGATCATCATTATTTGTCACATCTACCATCAGTTATGGCTTGCTTGTGCTGGGTTTTATCCAAAAACATGGGAATAAGATATTCCTCGCCAGAGGGAACGCACAGTGCAGCTTAGGGTGTGATGCAGCAGATGGGGGTGGTCCAGACCGGCAGGGGACCATCGCTCCCTGTTCGGTTGCATGGCTTTTGCCGTGGTGGCACATTCCTCTGGTCCTGGGCAGAAGGCAGCCCCACCGACCAACGGGCCTCTTGCCTGCGAGGAAGCAAAGATAAAGTGTTTGATGCTGGCTCTGCCCGGTGGCAGGGAGAGGAGTACTCCTCAGAAGTGGAGAGCTGGCTTTGCCAGAAAGCTGAACTCCTGGGTGGTGGGACGCGGCTGTCAGGAAGCCTGGCCAAATGTCTCAGAGAGCTTGTGACGTGGCACTGCCTTGCCATCACACGCGCACCATCTGCCACCAGCCGTCCCCAGGCACAGCCCGAATGTGGAGCTGCTCTGCAAAGCAAGACTGCAAATTAGCTCAACGGGAAGGAGGCCGGTAACGAATGGTCACCCCACGCAGGGGTACCGAGTGTGGTCCGTGCAATGTGGCAGGTGACCTGCACAGCATCCTGCAAGCGCCGGGCCTGCAAGCGTCATCCTGCAAGCTGCGTCCTGCAAGCGTCTCCCACGGTTGAAGCCAAGGGCTGCTCAGCCTGCCCAGCACCCAGCGTTCACACAACCGCCATCTCCATGGGACAAAACGGCTTCATCTTCTGTGGCTTTCTCGCTGCCAAAGGTTTGAAGAAACCTCCAAAAAGAGAGGAGGCAGCCAGGGCTGTGCTCTGGCTTATGGTAACATGATTAACTCCATGCTGCGTTGGTCTGGTGGAGCACGTGCATGTGTGACCCCTCACACCTCGGTTAGCTCGAGCAGGTTCGGAGCATGACCCTCCTGCCAGCGAGGGGTCTATCCAACTGCTGACTCCGCTGCCGACCTCGGCCCAGACACCCCTGGTTGCCCCATGAGATGCCTGCAGGACCGAGTCTGCTTTCCACCCACGACATGGCCAGAGAATACATGCCGGTCCCTCCCACAGGTGCATAAGAAAACTTGGAATTGGTGTTTGTTTCCTATAGGGCCAGTCTCCCACATATGGTCTATTGCCTTCTTTACTGCCCAGTACAACTCCCCAGGAGCTAGAGGAATTTGCCATTTTAAGAGGAAACGGTTATTGATGAACACTAAGGGTGTCACAGATTTTGCTCTCCCCCACCCTCTCCCTTCTCTCTCCCAATTTTCTTGCTGTCGGAGACAGCCATCTGCTCTGCCTGCCCTGGGGCTCAGCCCTTGGGATAATAATATCTCCAAGCAGTCCGGAGCACAGGGAAGCTGTGAGCCAGTGGAGTCTGCGAGCACCAGGATGAGGAAGCCTCTTGGGAACTGAGTGAGAAAATAGCAGGCCCAGCCTAATCATCCTCTTGGAGCACTCCCATCGCTCGGGAGGCTGAGACCGGCGGCGGAGAGAAGCTGCTCAGGGTTATCACTGCTGCACAGGGAGCAAACCTGTGCCAGGCATCTTTCTCAGTTCCCAGGCTGCTGGCACCTGTCTACGACCCAGCTCAAATTCAGAGACTTTGCAAAGAAAGAATGCCAATTTTATGAAATGCTTACTAGTGAGTTCCTTCCCAGGAAAGAAAACGTGGCTTTATAATGCAGCTCCTATTCTCTAGTGTTTTACGGTATTCAGCTGCAGCCTGATAGCACTGTGACAACTTCAGCAAAGCCCGGAGCCGTGCTGCAGTCAGCAGAAGCTGGACAGAAGGAGCTGGCAGCTGTAGGATGGCCCCTTGCCTGACCCTCTGCAAACTGGGACTCAAGTGCAGCTGCATGAGGCTGATAACATATTGCATCGCTTTGTGTGCACCCCACAAAGCAGAAGGCATTGAGCCCCAGGACTCTTCTTATCAAGAGGCTGGAATGTCAAGTCCAGCCTGCCCAGCAAAATGGATTCCTTCCTGCCCAAGGGCAGGGTGAGCTTAGCAGGCTCTGCAGCAGTCAGGTAGCACAGGCAAAGGTGGCTTCTTGCAGTGTAGGGTTGAGTTCCACCATCCAGGGCTTTTCCCCTCTACCCTCAGGAAACAGGACTGTGCTCCACTTTTGCTCTAAGAACTTACTTCTTTCTCCCTGCAGTGCTGCAAGCCTTTAGCTAATGAGACATCCCCGCTCTAGAAACTCTGAAGAAAAAAGCAAACTGATGCCAACTTTCTGTGAGGTTCCTTTACAGGGAGTCCAATAAAGCACAAGAATAGATCTGATCTGCTAGAAAGTAGGACTTTTTCCTCCCTAGAGCTTGTTCCTATTGCCGTGGAGCAAGCTGCAGCATGGTGATCCACCCGCACCCAGGAGCGTGGTGGGAACAAGCCCAGAGGCAGGTGGAGGATCCCCAGCTCTGGCTCAGCGGTGGCCTGCTACAGCAGAGCTCCTGGAGTGCAGGCAAAGGGCTCGATGCCGCTGCTCTGTTCATGATCTCCTGGTGGTTTTAAAGCAGGACAGACATACATTAACTCCGTTCCTCTTACCTTCCTGCCAGGTATGTGCTGTAAGTGCCTGGAGATCACCTCTATAAACAGTTAACCTAAACAGAAGGGAAAGTTTATAGCAAACAAGAAGAGGTGACATGGTGTGAGCCACAAACAGCCTTTTAAAGAGGGACCTGGGAGGCTGGGAGCTTTCTCAGCTAATGGTCCAGGCTGAATGGGGTCCTACTGCGGTGGGGATGGGGATGGCACTGCAGCTCCACACCCGTACAGGGCACTGTGTCCTACAGCCCCCTTGGGCTCCCTGGGGAAGGCATCTACACAATCCCGTGTTTACAAAATGCCCCCTTAGTGCTGGAGCTGGATACACTGGGGTGACTGCCTTCGCCAGGGAAATAGGCTCGCTCGGGGTGACAGGCTGCCCGCAGCACTGCACAGGCATGTAGGACAGGAAATCAGGGAGAACAAATATCCTGTTCAAATACCACAGGACAGCGTGTAATTACCTGAGCTGGGAGCCAGCCAGGACTCCAGGAGTAATACTGCTGCAAGAGCAAAAGAGCTGAAAAGCGGGAGGGAGGGATGGGGGAGGTGGGTACCAAAGAACCAGGCGCAGAATTTGACTCTTTTTTAGGAAGGCGAGAGCACAGCATCTCTGCACCGTGCCCCTCGCTGGGGCTTTGCTCCAGCATGGATGGAGAGAGGCGTGGTCCCCAGCATGCCCTCAGCACCCCATCTTCCCCAGCCACCCCACTGCCCTCCTGCTCTGCGGAGATGGGGGGCCTGCCCAGGAGATGCTACAGCCCAGGTACTCCTCGTTCCATCCCTCACCGCTGTGACCCAGCCACAGCCCCTCGTGCCAGAGTCCAGAGGAGCTCTGCTGGTCTCTTTGCACTGGGCCGTTTTATACCCCGTGCCAGTCCCAAGGTAAGTTTTTACAACCACACCTGAACGCTGCTGGAATGGCACACAAAGACTTGAGCCCAAACCAGCCCCAGAACCTGGTGAGGAAGATGTAGATGGGTTGGAGCAATGCACCATGAAATACTTTGGGGACAGCGCAGGGAGTCTTAAGCTTCAGCTGCTGGCTAGAACCCACTGTCACAGGAGCAGCGTCAGGAAAACAGTGCCAAGGGCTGCCGTGCGTGCAGAGACCGACCCACAGCAGTTTCAGGCTCACATCCGTGACCTTCTCAGAGCTGGATGGAACCTGCTGAATTCAGACTTCTCCAGACTCTTCAGGCCTGTCAAGCACCGGGTCAGGCTGTGCTCTTTAACTCAATAGCTGGCAGCTGCGGGCTTGATGCTGGGCTGATGCGTGCATCAGGAAAGTGGCACTGCAGGTCTCTAAACCAGGAGGGAAACCTTTGTGCTTTCTGAGGGAGGTGCTACTCGAGTCTTTGCTGAAGAGCTTTCTCAAATTGGGCCAAGCCCTCCTGGATCGATTTTGTGCCCATATTGAAGGAATCTGGCTGTGCCCAGGATGATGATGTGCCATTTTCTCAGGACTCTGCTGGGTTCCCTTGGCTGGCTCATGCCAGGCTTCAGTCCCTGGATCTCTACTGACAGCAGCTTGACTTTTGAAAGAGGAGCAGTTACACGGCTGGGGGGGTCGGACCTAGAAGCACCCCCAGGCGCCAGTCTCGTGGGGCTGAGCTGGTGTGACTGACAGTGAAGTGCAATCAGCCTGGTGGACCAGCCTTCTTCATGGACCCTCACCCCACAGAGCCTGGTCCTGCACCTGCTTTTGCAAAGAGCTCCTTCTGCTTGGTGCTCCTGGACCTGATCTACAACCCCCTTGGCCCAGTGGAGCTGCTGGCTTTGGCTGAGACACGGGAGCAGAGCCACGGCCAGGGGAGGAAGCGGTGCCCGGGGCGGGCGGGTGCCCGGCTGGCGTCAGGGGATGTGTGTTAGGAGCCAGGCATCGACCCCCAGCCCTGAACTTCTGTCTCTCCCGTGGGATCTCGCAGCTGGTGTTGAACCGATTCAAAGGCCAACCCGGTCTCGGGAGCTGCGTTTCGGTGTCCTCTGGAGCGCCGGGCTATGCGGTTCCCTCTGTGGAGAAGCGAGCAGCCGCCGCCATCTCCTCCTTCCCATCCATATCGCCGTGTATCCCATCACACTTTTCAAGAACAATTTTTCTCCTTAACCACCAGCCCCAAGTTTCAAAGTTAATTGGGGCTGGTGAGGTATAAATAGACACTGGACCAGATGGAAACTCTGTCGTGATTTATAGCTAGCTGAGCCGTCACATGTTCCACTTGTACTCTGAGCAAGGGCACTATTAATTATGACACTGCCCAGGCAGATCGCATGGGAGGTTGCGACAATGATATTCAAGCTGAGGACTTAAATATAACTGGGCTGTGACGTTTTGCTGAGTGAGCGAGTCGCAGAGAGGACCTGCCTGTTGCAGCGGCACAGTTTTCAGGGCGTTTCTCCAGCGAGCCCCAGGGAAGCAGGTGTTTTGGAGAGCTCTGGGTGGACAAAACCAACGTAGCCGGTCCTTCGCAGTGACCGGTCCTTTGCAGCATCCTGCTTTTGTCCAGGCAAAGTGCAATAAAGCCAAGGGATATTTTCTCCGTGCTGAGACTGTGTTTTCTCACTGTTCCCCAGCAGCTGCTTTGAGAAGAGCCCACGTTACAGGCACCCTCTCACTAATGCAGACAAAACCTCCTGCTCCAAACAGGGAATTAGGATTGAGCTTCACCCACAAGGCTTCTCTTACAGCACTTTCCCACCCCTGTGCCTCTGCCTGGGGCCCCAGCAATGTGCTTCTGGATTCTGAAACAGTCCTCAGAGGAAGGAGAAGACTCCTGTATGAGACCTCAGGAAAGGGAGGACTGGGATAAAGCAGCAGGAGATGATGGAAGCCGAGCCTTGACTGCAGCTGGCCTCTCCTGCCAGCTACCCTCGCTGCACAAGGCAAACTAAGCCCTGGGAAGGGAGCACTGCGCGTTCCCGGCCTGAGGAAGCCCATAAGAAAAAAGGCGGTGTGAGCATCCCACCCCACAAGCCCCGTACCCTTCACTCCGCAGCTCCAGCTGGACGCGGACCATCGTCCTGCCAGTCCGGAGCGCACGCGTCACCCTGAGGGGCTGCAGCCCGGGCTGACGAGAGCGGGGGAGCGGGACGGCTCCGTATCGGTGTTTGCAGGGGGGATATACGGATCAAAGGACTTGCTGGAGGTCATCTGGGAGAGCGTGGTGCTGCACCAGGTCTCCTGAGTTTCAGGCCTCTTTTCATCACTGCCTGTTACTCCTTTTGCCCACACTTAAAAAACATCTATTCAGTTATCCATTGTGAATTGGGATTTTGCTAATTACTGGAAGAAAATGAAGCCCAGGGCAAGGGGGGTGACTATTGCTACCTTTTCCCAAGCCCTTTCTGCCTGAGGACCAGATTCCCCATCATTTATGAAGCAGTCAGTTCAAGAACAGTTTGCAGATGTCCTGATTTTTCTGGGACCTGCTGCTCAGTGGTAAAATGAGAACATGAGCCACAGCCTCCTCTTGCTTTTAGAAAGCATCGACCTCTTGCATTCCCCGCACAGCGTAGCTTTCAAAATACATACAAGTGTCACACAGCACTGCCAGATACGGAGAAATCTTTACAAAAGCTTCCTTGGGAACTCTTTGCATCACAAACTGAATAAGATGTGCAATTACAGAGCCATGATTTAAGAACTTAAAACCCGGCTAAGCTCGATAGAAGGTATCAGACTTACAAACAATATATAGGGAGAATTTAATCTTGCAGGGACTGCAGTTATTTGAGGGGAGAGATTGTGTTTGGGATTAAGAGCCAAATTACTGCACAAGTTTTTATTAAATCTTTATATTTTCAGCCATACCTTATTATGGCTGTTTTGGGACAGGAGCTTGGTTTTATGATGGGCATAAATCCCAAAAAATAGTTCAGATTCTCTGAAACAGGCAAAACACGAACAAAACGGATTTGGACCTTATCTGGGCTGCTGACTACTTAAAGCTCACACAAGAGCATTTCATTAAGGCATGCAATTTTCCAGAAAGCACCAAAAAGAGGCAAAAAAGATCTAATTTCCCCAGTATTCCTAAAAAAAAACCAAAAGAAGCCCTGAGCACCTCCACGCACCCCTCGCTGGGAACCCTCCCTTTCCACCTGCACTCACGCTGGGAAGCGCATGTCTGAGCATCCTGATTTTGAACTGATCTCGGTCGGCATTAACGCACCGCAGAAGCATTCACTTGGGGAAGCAACCTCCTCGTTATCTCAGAGCTCGAGGCACCAAAGCCCAGCTCCTCCTGTGGAATGCCCGGTGGGCATTGACGCACTTCGCAGGGCTCTGCCTGTGCCCGGATGGCCGCAGCCCTGGCCGGACGTGTCAGGTGGCTTTGTGGCAGCCGGGGGAGGTGGGGAGCGGGGGGCTCGGGGGCTGCCGGGGGCGGACGCCTGTGGCTGGGTCTGCAGATATCTATCTTCCACCTGACAAATTAATCCAAACACACCGGCAGCATGTCTTGGTCTGCAACGGACATAACTGTGCAAGACAAATGTTTGATTTAGAGTTAGCATCATTGCTGTAGCGGAGAGGGCAGGAGCTGGGACAAAGGCTTTTCTCCCTTGATGTCTCAGGTTTAGGTGGCTTTATGCAGCTGGCAGCCGACTCCAGGACCAGGAGCTGAGCTCAGAGCCGAATGGAGCTGGTTGTCCCCAGCAACAGCGCAGCATCCCTCTCCTGCTGTGTGACAGGTAATGTCATGTTATTAGAACAACACTGCCTGCAAAAGTACTTGGGGAAGCAAAAACGAGTGTCCCTGGCTTGATGCAGGCAGTGCTGGCCCCTGCGTCCCCACGCAGCAGCTCCCTGCAGCTTGTCCTTAGTGCCAGTGACCCGGGTGCGAGTGCTCGTCTTGCTGGATGACGTTTAACAAACCTGTTCGTGTCTCTGCACCTCTGTAAGTGGGGTGACAAATGCAAAGCGCCTTGAGATCCTCTGTGGGAAATAACTCACTTCCATCACCAGACCTGAGCATGTGAGCATTGTTTTATCTACCGGGAACACACATCTATGCCGGGTGAACATGGGTATAGATCATAAGTCATTAAACGAACCACGGAGGCCAAGAGTTGGGAGAAGGAAGGAGCAGTCAGGGAGCAAAATACTAAGCACACACTGGCTGAGGTGTTTGCAGGTCAGACCCATGGCACCAGAAACACTTCAACCTCTGCTGCAAAGAAATGCCTTTGCCGGCGCTCAGGCTCCCGGCTAGTCTCGTGGCCAGCCGAGGAGCAAAGCTGCTCCAGCGCCCGTGTGGTGTTTGGTGCTTGGGGGGGCAGGAGGGCTCTGTCTCTGCACCTGAGCCGTGCCACCTCCCTGCGGGCACGGCTCTCGTGCGGGCTGCCGAGACCCCGCTGGGGCCGGGCGCTGTCACGGGTGACACGGCGGCAGGAGAAATGGTCTGTTCCCTGTCACCGCTGGCTGCTGTGCTGCTGGCTCACCCGCTGCTCTCCCCGGCTCCGTTTGCTGCTTTGCCCTTTCCGGCCCAGCACAATTGCTTATTCCTGCTGGGATTCGCGTGGTTTCCCAAATTGGATCAATCTGGGCGATTCCATCTTGTGCCAGGACCCAAAGACGTTTTCCCCTTTGCACTTGCCGTGCGGAGAGGCTGAGGGAAAGCTGGGGCAGCAGCGTGCGCTGTCCTGAGGGGGTACAGGGAGCTGCTCCTGCTGAGAGCATCGCGGGCACCACGGACATATGTATTAAACATTATTGGAGGAGCAGTGTGGTAACGTACTGCTGTGGAAGTGCTCTCCTTGTCACCGCGGCTGTGGTCACCTGCCGCTGCAGACTGATCCAGGCAAAGTCCCTCTTCTGTCAAACGGCTTCCCAGTCGCTGGCTGCTACTCCCGGGCCAGCCGGGCTCGCCTGCAGCACGCTCCCAGGGCCAGCACCATCCTCCCTGCCCACTGCCCGCTGCTCTGCCCGGGCAGCAAGAAAGCAACGGGCAGAGAAATATTCAGCTAGTTCGGGGCTGGCTTCTTACTAGAGAGAGGCCTGATGCTCTTGGCAGGACGAGCACTTCTAATTTATGGTGACAGAGGGAAGTAATTTGATGTTTTCTGGCGGCCACGCTTTTCTATCAGCCGTAACTTAATCCCCGTTGTGCAGAGCGCTGGCTCTGCGCGGAGGGAGCTGCCGGACGAGGCTCTCCGTCGGGAAACGGCCCCGCCGCGGCTGCAGCCAGGCTCTCCAGCAGGACACAGCAGGCCCGGTGCTAGCTCTCACGTACCCAGCGCTGTTTCCCCGGCACTGCAATAAGACCTCCCCAGGGATGCAGCACCGGACCACCTTGCGTACCTCGCTGACACCCCCTGCTCCCCAAGCCCTCCCGGGAGGGAAAACCAGCTGTGCACACTGCTGTGCCCTCTGGGCTTTGCACACAACTCCTGCCACAGCACATGCCGGAAAAGCCTTGCACAAGCCCCAGCTCATCAGCAGACAAGGAAAAGTGAGGGCCAGCAGCTTTGCCCGGGCAGCACCATCCCCACCACGGGGCTGCTTCCCCCTCCCTGAGTCCCCAGCTCCTTCCCCAGTGACCCTGGCTCACTCCCACTGCGGTTGCTGCCGTTCTGGGTGATTAATTCAGTGTGAGTAATTTTGGAGCAGATGATCTCATTCACGTGGTTCCTGCTATTTCTCTGGCAGAGTGCAGGGAGGGGGGAGAGGAGAGGAGAGGAGAGGAGAGGAGAGGAGAGGAGAGGAGAGGAGAGGAGAGGAGAGGAGAGGAGAGGAGAGGAGAGGAGAGGAGAGGAGAGGAGAGGAGAGGAGAGGAGAGGAGAGGAGAGGAGAGGAGAGGAGAGGAGAGGAGAGGAGGAGAGGAACACGATGTCCATGAGAGCCATCCCTCCGTGCGTACTCGGAAGCCTGGCACCAGCCTGCAGACTACTTAGTGCTACAGGCAGAGCAGAAGAAAATTTGCTGGCAAATTGGTTTCTCTCAATAGAGGGCAATTTAATCATTTAGGCTGATAAGGGCTCAATTATGGCTTTGCAACAAGGCCAGTGTTTGGGGCAGCAAGCAGCTGCCGTGGCGGAGGAGCAGCCTGGCTTGCTGGGCTTCTGTGGGGCTCGGGAAGGCCCTCGGTGCGGGACGTGGCACCGGATGGCCGAGCCGTCGGGGACTGCCAAGCTCTGCCCCTGCCAGGACACGGGGAGGCTTTGTGAGGGGTTGCAGGGACCCTCTACGGTCCCCCCCTTGCCAATGGGAAACCGCAGTGGGTTTGGCACCCTCTGACTGCCTACAAAGAGAGTCGGAGATGTTAAAGAAATCTGTGGGCCCGTGTTTGGAGGGCTGGGACCTGCGTGGAGGTGGCCCCCTCGTTGTGGGTCCCTGGGTGACGGGACAGCAATCAGCCAGGAGAGTGAGGGCAGCAGCGCTGCCCTGTCCCGGGCTGCACCGCGAGGAAACTGGAGCGAACCCTACAAAATGAGATGAGATTAGCAAAGCAGTTGAATTATTTTAAGCTAATAAAGTACCTGGTCCAGATGGCTCCCACCATGAATACTGTTAAAGAGAAAAACTCAGGGTAAATTAGGAGATTTGAGGCTAAGGCTTTTTATTCCTGTGCAGAAGATGCTCTGGGGGGTGGGGAGCAGCCCCCTGCTCCCTGGCTGCCTCCAGGGGCAGAGATTTGGTGCTTCCTCGCAGCCCTGCAGAGATGAGTGTGTGCTCCTTCTCACCCCATTTCTGCTGCCTTTCCCTTGGAAACCCATGCTGGCCACTCTTGTTGCCTACTGGCACCACCAGGCTCGGAGCCATGGAGGTACTTTTCTGCCACGCGTGTGCCCACACAAACTCCAGCTGCTTGGGATCAGTTTGCAGAATTATTTCCCAGCCCTCAGGGTGGTCTGAGCCCCCGGACGCCTCCGTGCTGGCCCCCTCCCGCTGCTGGATGGGAGCCCACGCTAAGACTCTCTGCTAAGGGAGCAGGCAACACGAGTTTGCTCCGGAGTTTTGGTGCCTGAAATAAGCCGTAAGCAGCAATGAGACCTGCGCCGTGTTTGCCTTGCGAAGAGCTGAGCTGCAGCCCCAGACGCAGAGGGGCTCAGAGGGAAGCTGCGTTTAAGGGCTAGCTGCAAACCGCAGCATGCCAGGTACTGGTTATCCCTCCCTTGCCCTGGGAAACGGATGCCAGCGGCAGTAAGCGAGATATTGGTGCAGAGCAGGGGTAGACGCAGCCCTGAGCTGAACTGGAGGGAGCGTGGCAATGCTAACTGGGGTCCAAAGTGCCTGGTACCTCCGTGCCATGCAGAGGAGAGTGAGAGCCCGTGACATGGGCTTCACACCTGCCAGAGCAATTCCGGGCAGGGAAGCAGAGCGGGCAGGACCCAGCAGCCGCTTAGAGGCATGGAATTTCCTACGCCCCGGGGTGTTTGGCTGAGGATGGACATTCAAAGCACATCCTTATTCCAGCAGGGAGAGGGAGAAACTATGGCAGGGAGAAAAGAGCTGGTCTTGCTCCATGCACAGTGACTGGGGTGATAGATGGCTGGCATGTCTCGTTTTTGAATTACCCTGATGAGATGTATAAGCTTGTTATTTGTTTTAATTAATGTGAAGGAAGCCGTGAGAGTGCCAGAAAGTGGTGAGAGAGGGGGAGCAGGGAGGGGAGATGGGGACGTTTGGAATTGAAGCATCCTATTAATATCCCCGCTGTTGTATGAAAGGTCATTAATGAACCAAAGAAAAATGAGCGGGGAGGGAAACAAGAGAACCGAATCCCTCTCTCTGCCTCCCACCATCCGCATTGCCACCAGGACACCTTCCAAGCGCTGCTGAAGCCCTGCTGCCCCTTGTCCCCTGCCTTTCTCTGCTGTTTTAAGCTGCCAGGAGGAGCCGGGCTCCCATCGGTGCTGGATGGGGTGGGAGGGTTTCAGGGAAGATGAGAGCTGGTGCCTCACGACACTACCACGAGGCTGCTCAAAACTGCACCCATCTGCCGACGTCCAGAGCAACATCTCCTGCCTTTGCCCCAGGACCTCACCTGGACACAGCCTTGCGCCGGCAGTGCCGCGGTGAGCAGCAAGGGTGCAAATCCCCTGCTGAAGGCATCGAGACCCCAGCCCTGGAGCGGTGTTTGACAGGGAGAGGTGCTGCAACAGGCAGTAAAACCTCACTCGGTTTATTTCTCCCGTTTTTTCTGCTCTTCTGGAGGTTAACGTGACCAGTGTGTGTTTCCCAGCCCTGCGCTGAAGCTGTGCTTGCCCAGGAATTGATTTGCCACGCTTGAGATGGAAGAAAACAAAGATTAAATTTAAGCTATTTGTTCAGTATCTCAGTTACGCAATTGGACATCACAGATTAGGGAAGGTGACCTCCTGTAGCACAGCGGGGGATTTACTGACATGTTCGAGCAAATATTACATTTCCTGGGATCCAGCACAGCGCAGGATGGAGGAGAAAAGGGTACCAGCCCGGCTGCCCTGCCTGCCTGTGGACGTGCCTCTGTGTCTTCCCCCAGAGCCACAGACTGGACCCAGGATCTCCAAAGCCGGGGACAGCCTTGCTGCCTCCAGCAAGGAGGGAAGGGAGAAAAGGAAAGGAAAGAGAGATGAATGGGAGGGAAAGGGGGGAGTGAGCCTTTGCAGGATCTCCGCCACCTGCTAAGCATGGCCAGGAGATGGAGGATTTTGTTCTGGTCACCATCTCCCGCACTCCTGGCTCCCGAGAGCTTCGCGGTGCTGGTGGAGCCAAGGCTTTGGGCTCTCGCTTGCTGCAGGGAGGCTCCCCAGGGCCAGGGCTGGTCCCGAGGGCTGTGGCAGCGGGCAGGGGCCAGGCAGAGGAGAGGACGCAACACTGGAGACCATGGGAAGGTTCATTCGCTCAGGCGGCCATTAATGGGCCAGCAAGTTAAAATTTAAATCTGTGTACTTAAAAAAGAAAAGAAGGGAAAGGAGCTGGGCGAGGAGTGGTGTTTGCATTGCAAACTGTCACTGTCTCTGTTTGTGAAAAGGCTTTTGACTGACAGCAAAGTTTGTCAGAGGCATCTGACGTCAGAGCTCTGCGCAGCGAGGTGTCGGAGTGACAGCTTGCCAACGGCAACAGCAGCATCAGCCGCCTCTGGATAGCTCCGAGCTCTCCTTCTCCTCCTCCTCCTCGCCAGGCTGTCAGAGCAGAGGAGCAGGCTGCCCGGGCACCGACCTGCCCGCTGCCCATGACACTCCCGGGTGGAGGAGGAAAGGAAAGATGCTTTCACGCTTCCTGGGTGCCGCACGGCTACGGAGCTGTTATCCCTCCGTGATGGAGACGTCCTGACACAGAGAGGGCAAGGTGCCAGAGCCACCCCCCTCTCCCTGCAGCCCTGACCTCCCCCTGGGCCTCGACAGCAGCTCGGCTCAGGCTGCAGCCCGGGAGGGGAGAGGCGGAGGGGAGCTGGGCTGCTCTCAGGAGGGTGTAGCAGAGCCGACTCCAGCCCAGCACCTCCCGGGTGCAGTGCAAACGCCTCCAAACCTCACCCGGGGAGCGTTCCTAATAAAGTGCTCCACGGCCCTTTCTCTGGCTTCTTCCTGGTTCGGAAAATTCATGAATGTGCTAGGTGCCAGACTGCAACGCTAACCACCTCCTGGGCCTTCCCCTCTCCTTGCTGGCTTTTGTGCCACCTCCAACATGACCTGGGCAAAGCAAGGGCTGTGCCTGAAGCAAACCAGGCGAATCAGCAGGAGACTAAACCAGTTACTGCGTGCTTTGACACTGAAACAGTATAGTAGCTCTGGCAGTGGCAAGGCCAGGGCAGAGCTGAGGACAGAGGGGGAGGCTGGGGCGAAGGCAGCACGAATGGCTCATGTTTGCTCTCTTGATGTGAGATCTTGCAAATGGAAATGATTCGCCTTGAGAGCATCTGTTCCTCAGGCAGGGGCTGTACCACTGCAGGCATCCTCCAGAGGCATCGCTGGCCCTTTGTGCAAAGAAATAAATCAATAAAAGCAGTGGCTACAGCGAGGAATTTGGCCGCCTGGGCTTGGAAACACCTGAGCCATCTGGGATAATCGCCCTGTGGCCGTGGACGGATGGGTTTTCTCGGCCCTGAGACACCTGCTTGCCGCTGAAGTGGTTTAGTCCATCTGTTTAATGCTGCGCTAGCTGGGAAATTGTTTCTCTGCTTTGGCTTTAAATGATGAATTGTTGCCTGAAAGATTATCCTTTGTTTATCTCGCTTTGTTCCAGTGACCCCCTTTGCTGCCTCTCCTCTCACCTCCTCTCGGGCGCTGCAGGAGCGAGGGCAGAGGGAGCAGGAGATGCGATCATTCCCAGCCCTGAACATCAGACCTTTCCTCCAAGCCATCCCATCCCCAGCTGCAACCCCGCCTCTGTCCAGCTCACGGCTTCTCCAAAACACAGAGCAGGGTCTGGCACTCCTGAGACTAGAAAGGAGCATGAGAAATGCCTAATAACTGGAATGAGAAAGGTGGGGAGGAGAAGGACCACCCTCCACGTCTCACCCTCTCCCTCCCTTCACCTCCTGCCTCTAATCTCCTCCACTTCCACGGAGAGAGCAGGGGCTGCTGTCTGTGCTTGCACAGGAAGGTCTGTGCGTGCTGGGGGACGGGGCCGTGGAGGCATCGCCCTCCTGCTGCGGGCCAGAGGGGTGTCCTGGGATGGAGGGACACACGGATGCTCCACCCTGGCTTGGCTTGGGCAAAGTCCGGTGGGACTGAGCCAGGCTTTTGGCACGTTTGGCTGCTGCTGGCGTGGCTGGGCGCCGGGTGAGAAGAGCTGGGCTTGGAACTGGCTGCGAGACCCTGCGTGGGTGCTCCCCACTTCACTCCAGCACCCCGAGCCCCAGCCCCACGGGCACCCGAATGCCCCCAGGGTGAGGCCACCTCTGTGGCCCTGCTCAGATGATTTCCTCTGTTTCCCCTGCGCCCAACAGAATGGTCTCTAGAGGAGGAATTTGCCAGCTTGATTTGCAGTTTAGATAATTTCTCTTAGAAAAATCCTTCCGCCTCCCTCAGGAGGGCCAAATATTTTCTCTCTGAAATTTGGTATGGCTCGCTGCTCTGTCGATGCAGGTGTGAAACTGTTAAACGTCCTAAGCCAGCTGGGTCTGCAACCCTATGGATCGGAGCAGCGACCCAAGCTCTGAAACCACCTGTGAGAAGCTCCCATTTCATTTGGGTGTTTCTGAGAACCAGAGCCTGAATTCCTCTCTGTTCCCTGATGACATGGACCAACCACTTGGGAACCAGGTTTTCATGCAAATAAATTCGCGGAGGAAACAGAGTCGTTACAAAAACGAGTTGAATTTCACTGAGGAAGCTTTGCAGCAGGAGCCCAGCTCAGCCCAAGAGCCAGAATAAAGCAATGAAGTGACAAGATGGATTAATCTGTAATTTGGTTGGAGATGGGGTGGGAAATCTGCAGAAGGTCACAGTGACACTAAACAAGTGTCTTGTATTAAACCCAGCTCAAGTTTTCAACTCTTGGTAAAAGAGCTGGAGCATCTATAACTAGTAGCAGGTTATTTTTGGCATCCCAACCTATTTTGTAGCTCCCAGGAGGACAAAACCGCTTCTCTTTGACTTTGCAAAGCCTGGATTTCTTTTTGTGTCTGCAGGATGCTGGGATCTGCATTTAAATTGTTCTGCCACTGCCTGTCTTAACAAAAACTCACAGGTCCAGGCAATTACTGTTCTTGCTTGTTTTGCACAGAGCAAAGAGCCTGCAACCTAGATGAGGGCTGCGTTGTTCAAGCTGCTGTTCAAAATAACATCGCAGAAGGGTGTCACAGCCCTATAAAGCCTAAATTCTCAGCGGACGCAGCAGTCTGAGGGGTCACTCTGTTACTGCCTTCTTACAGGTCACTGGGCCACAGACATTTGCTTGAGGTCACTTGAAAAGTCAGTAGCAGAGGCCGGTACCAGAGCAGGGCCATCAGTGGTTTCCACGGACCCGCAGGTTTCCATGACTCTCCCTCTTCCTTAGCATGTCCCTTCCCGGGCCCCGGCTGCACCCACACCGTGTTCCCACACTTCCTAAGGCTGTTTGTCAGATGGGTGCCAGATCTCCCGTTCTGCAACGCACTGCGTGACATCTGGTCTGCCTTCCCTCCCACTTCTCCCAAATGGAGATAGCCGGAAAAATATTTAAGCCAGCATACACGGACCCATCAAAATCAAAGTACTTCACAAAATTGACTGCATTTCACTGGAATTTTGTTTTGAAATGAAACAAACAAACAAAAAGATCTGGCAGCATCCAAACATCTTGTTTCAGCGTTTTCAGGAGAAAGAAAACCTTCCTGTTCTATTCTGAAAAGGCTTTTCACTGCTGAGATTGTTTCAGAAAATAGCTAAATCAAGCAGAAGGCAAATTAAAAAATCAAAGTCTTTTGGAGATGGATCCAGTTTCCAGATTTTTCTCTGACTGGCAGCCAAGGGGGGCAGTGCCACGCCGGGCATCCCACCCGGTACGGCGCTGGTACAGCGCTGTGTGCCATGGCGGGGACAGCAGGGAGGTGACGCAGGGCTAGCTAAAACCTGGGAAAACCAGGCAAAATCAGAGAAACCTTGCCATCCGTGAGGAGATGCTTCTCCTCTCATCAAGGACCAACCTCCGGAATAAAGTCGTGCACCAAAAAGGGACAAAGAGGACTCGTGACGTGACAAGAGCAGATGTCTTAGAGGTGTTCAGACAACCCCTGCCTCTGTCTCCTGCATGAGGAAGAACCGGGCAGGTTCTTCCATCGCATCAATGCGCGTAACACCCACGGCAGGTACCCGGGGACAGGAGTGCTCCCGCGCTGCCCGTGCCAGGGCCCCATCCCAGCAAGGTGGGGACAACAGAGCTGAGTGCTGCAGCACCCTGCGGCTCCCCCAGCAGCCGGGCAATGGGAGCAAACCCCACGGGGCTGGGGTAGAGCTCACAGGGTGCGCAGGTTTCTGCTGCAAAGTTCATTATAGGAGAGTTTTCAGGGAATTCAGGGCTCTGTGCTTAAGCCTGGTCTTCAATTACCCAAACACCTCATCTCTTCGTATGCCAGTATTTCACATTTCCTTCAAACACTTGGATGTATAAGGCCATGCTCGCTGGCATTATGGAAAGTGGCCTTGTTAGGGAATAGAGCCCCTGGCAAGGGGAAGCTGGGCAGATGCCTGCAGAGCCAGCAGCTGGGGACTGAGGGGAGTGTGCATGGGGGGAGCATCTCCTCCAGAGTCCGCCCAGGGCTCCAGCGTTGAGTGTGTTTTGCCTTGAAAAGCAAAAATAAGCAACTGCTCCAATAAGTGATCTGCCCCAGGGCAGCAATGCATCTGCTGGAGAAAGAGCTCTTCTGTGCTCAAGCTAAAACTGGGGCAGTCAGTGGTGCAGGGGTGCTGCGTGGGAACCAGAGCGCAGCCAAGGCACCAGCCCTGGGAAACTCAGGATTTCCTGGGGCTGAGTGGCATGGGGTACATCTCTGTCAGAGCTGACACATACGATCACGACACATACAAGTTTAATTAGGCACTTTGTTCATGAAAAAATGCATTCAAGCCACTGGGTCCCCACAGTGAGCTGGTACAAATGCTGAGGAGCATGTCAGCAGTCCACTAAGACCTTGGGCAGATGCTGCTGGATAAACAAAATTCCTGCCTCTTTTAGGGATGTGAATTTTAGACAGACAGGAGGGAGAGAAACACGGCGTTTACAAAACTAAAAAAAACCCCTCAACCTGAACCTCCAGGATGGGGATTGTACCGTTCACCCAGTCCACAAGGGATCCAAAGAAGAGCTGGTACAAAACATGCTGATGCATAATCAGTGGTGAATACCTCCTTCCCATATTTCTACATCCCCCACAATTTTATTGAAATAAAATAAAAGCAATTCTTGGACCTTGTAAGACAAGGTAGTTATCTCTACAGCCAGCCAGCGGCAGATTTATCGACCTCTAAGATGCATTCAAGCCGTATTTTCTCTCATATGACAAGTGTCCTATTTTATTAAAGCAGTTTTTCAGCAGTCCTGATTCACTGCTGCAACTCCATTTTGCAACTCAAAAGCAAACTGAAGATGTTTTCCACCAGTCAAGGAAAGTGAACACAGTACCTTTGTGAAAGGGAACACCAAGCCCTTAATGGTAAGAACTGAAGTTAAAAAAGGGCAGGTTTTCAGGCAATCATGATCAACACTTTAATAGTTGAACTTGAAAGTGGGGGAGTCTTTTTGGCAGCAAAAGTAAAAAATATGGTAGACTGTTTTTGCAGTACTTTCACTGAGTATTTGATTAAGTGGACCTAATATTTTGAAGATTGGAAGCAACTTGGAAGAACTTGAAGAATCCTCCTTAGCAAAAAGTGTGAAACCCAGCCTGAATTGCATTAGGAACGTTGACAATGATGCCCTCAAAAAGATTGACAAAGGTGAATGATTTGATGAGTTTGCAAATGTAAAAAAAAAAGTTGAAATTAAATGTGAAGAAGGGAGTAAAAATAAGACTGGTGAGATAAGAAATGGAGTGCTATACTCAAGTACTTGGTGTGAAATATAGCCTCCGTAAAAACATGAAAACATTATCTGGGTTTTTACTGGTACTACCAGAACCAATGTATCTTTATAGATAAATGTTAAGAAATATAATAGCTCTGAGACTACTAAAGCAATCAATGTAAAAATATATTTCCAAGATATGCTTGTAGTGAATTTTATCATACGCTTCTTTAATTTTAAACCTTAGGAAGACATGCATTCTTCCCAGTACAAAATCCCTTACATTTCCTCCTATAGTTTTCTGTACCTAGAGAATTAAGAGGGGAGTTACAACACCTGAAAGAGCAGTCTGTTGATGGCATATAGAGACAAGGCATTTTGAAAGGTAGAGCACGTTATTTTTGGTGTTAGGGCGGGTTATGTCAGAAGACAGAAGAGAGTTGTGAAGCTAAATGTGAGCTTGCTGGTGAAGACCACAGCAGGTTACCGAGATCTCTGTTTATTTTCAAGTTGATGCAATGTTTTAGGGTATTATGCTAAAACTTGTGTTACCACTTGGTTGATCATAACTGGTCTTGCCTTCAGTTTGTAGTTACACAGTTTGAGTCACAGCTTCAAATTATTTGTCTTGTATAGTCTTTCTATAAAACAATCTGTTAGGGGCTTCTTATGTAACGTTATTCCTCTCAAGTTCAGCAAAAAATGCTGCATCGTGAAAAATGTGCATAATGTGTAACAAATTTAGCCCCTTTGGTAACCGCAGACAAGTGAATCTTCCTTTCATTTTGGAACACGGTTATCGCAGCCTGGAGGAAGGAGGGAGGGAAAAGGCAAAGCAAAACAAGAAAAAAGGTAAAAGCGGCTTGTGTGGCAGCACCATAAAAATACAAACACATTTTACCAAACCGTTGCTGGCTTTTGAGATGAAGAGAAAGCATTTTTCCCTTTCTCCATTGGCTTCTACGGTCTTGCCTTCACTGCAGGACAAACCGCTTTTTGGCCGAGACCAGCCTCAGCACAGGCGCAGGCGCAAGATGGCAACACATTCGAAGTATCCTCAAGTGCTTGCAGTGATTTCTCCCTCCAAGATGCAATTTTGCTGTAGCCGCTATGTTGCATCACCTCTCATTCTATAAATCTGTCAATGTCTACCCAAGCCCGGAGCAAATCCATTTGCTACAACGTTTACACGTACTAAAGCCCATCTGTAGGAAGCCGCGCACAGGATTATTTCTGTCCTCTTCTTATTACAGACTCAGCAGACTCATTTAAAAGAGATATTTCACAAACCTGTTGCCTCCCAGGCTGAGGACGTGCACGCAAGCAGACAGCAGCCCGAAAGCGAACAGGCTGCCCAGGGAAGTGGTTGAGTCCCCATCCCTGGAGGTATTTAAAAGCCGTTTGGATGTGGTGCTTGGGGACATGGTGTAGTGGTGGGCTTGGCAGTGTTAGGTTTATGGTTGGAGTCGACAATCTGAAAGGTCCTTTCCAACCTAAATGATTCTGTGATTCTACGATTCTATGACTTCAGCAGTATTGATGACCCCAATGTGCCACTCCTGCGGAGGGAGCAGAAATGCCGAGATGAGGCATGATGCAGTGAGGAACATTTTGTCCACATGATTATATGTTCTGGCAACTAAAGGACCTAAATCCTAACATTAAATCTAAATTAAGTTACCATTCACTGAGCGGCTGAGAGGTCTCTGCTCTAAGGGAGGGTTTATGCCACAGACTGCAGCAAAACCCAAGCAAACTCAGCTCCCAGTTAGCTCGAGAGCCAGCAGCACGCCAGGTGCTGCAGCAGAGCTCACGTACTCTTACCTGCTGGGTTTCTTGGCCTCCTGACTAGGGGGTGAGCTACCCAAGCCCCGAAAAGCTGGCCTGGTGCCTCGGGGCTGCCCAGGGCACGGGCTGCTCCGTGCTGCGGGATGCTTCCCAGGGGCGGCTGGGCGGTGGTCTGCACGGGGGGCTGCTGAACTCCAGCACGTGGGGTTAGCTCACGAACACATCCTTAGCCAAACCCCTAGATTTACGCTTTCAAACTGAGAAGCTAATATCAGAAAGCCGAGATGTCTATTTTCCGTGTTCCTTCCAGGAAATGATCTAGTTGCACAGGTAGCAGAACTTCCCACTCTTGGCACTGAATATCGACGTTATAACAGTATTTAAACATTTACCCTCCTTTCACACACACAAACATAAGCTCGTGCGTGTGCACAGGGCAATCGGGTGGAGTCACAGTCCTTTTAATGTCAGTGAGAGAAGTAAGCCTGCATCTTTCTAAGCATGACCTGGGATGGGTGCCATACTATTGCTATGTAATTTGGCTGGATAGCTCTGAGACATCTTAATTCTCCAGCCATCATTATTTTTCTTGGTTATCGTTCATACATTCCTATATGCTAGTTTTCTTGGAGGAAAGAGGTTGGAAATTTACAGCTAGAGTAGATGAGTCTATATTTTTGGAATTGGAGCTAAATTACCCACCAGTTGAAGCATTATTGTGTTTTACAATAATTGCTGATTAAAATTCAAATGCACTAAATTCCACCTGTCATTGCCAGCATCGCCTCCGCTTGTGACAATGCCAACGCCATGAGCGGGTATGAATGAAAGGCCTGAAGGAAGCGGTTTGTCCGCACAATTCCATGCTTTCATTCAGTCATAAACTGCTAACTCCCCTCTCCCAAACCCTTGGGATATTTTCCACAGAATGTCTGCTCTACAGGATGCTCTGTAGAATGAAGACACCGTGGTTCAGGTTTTCAAAAGCAGCCTCTTCGTTTTCACACCCATGCAGGACAGACACCCACCTGCCTGAGCTGCTCCATCATTTGTGGCCAGTCAACCTGCTACTTTAATACATAGACGCTTATGACTCTTGATCGAGTTTCCAGGTGGGCTTTTCTCTTATAAAGCTTTTTAGAGGAGCTAGATGAACTTTTCATGTACATGAGCTCCTACTTAGTGTCTCATTTTTGCTCCTGGCCATAGGATGTGCCCCAAGTCCCCTTCTCCAGCTCTCCTGAACTTGCCGGTGGATGCAAAACTTCTGACTGGTTGAACTCCCCAGTCCTTTCCTTCTCCCCTTGTGCCTCCTCCAGTTCAGCATTTTTGGCCTTCTTCGTGCTTTTGCTCTTCCATCCTCTTTTTCCCAGCTCTTTCAAGCTTCTCCTCACTGTGCCTAGCATTTCCCAGCCTGGAGAGCTGGGGAATAGCACAGCCCCTGGGGAGGTCTGTGTTTATGATAAATCAGGGACGTGGATAAGCAAGTACCTGCTCTTAACAGCATTTTCTCCATGCAGGTGTTTCCTCTTCCCTTCTGCTTGTGGCTGAATATTGCAACAGATAACATGTGTCTGCAAATTACCGCTGCCCTGCACTTCATCTGTCTGGGTCCACATTTCAGTAATCAGAAAAGAACCAGCCTGATTTAACATCCCTCTACCTATCCTGGCTGTCTGAACTGGAAAAAAAAAACAACCCACAAGAAAACTCCCCAACATTTGGGAAGGCACAGTAAAGCAGAAGATGGTCTGCTGAGTTATACCCCGTGGCAGTGCCCAACCCACTCCCACACTCCTGCTCCCAGAGGCTGGAAGTCGCTGAATGGGCTGAACCTGTCCAGATTTAGGAGATGCCAACAGTAAAAAGAGAGTGCAGCATGTGCTGTGAAGCCTCGAGTTCTCTTAACCCTCGGGAAAAGGCTGGCTAGACAAATGTGAGAAGAAGCAGGGCTGGCAAGGGACCCAAGGCTGACGGCTCAGCATCTCATTACTCATCCTCTCGGCTCTGTCTCACTAGTGGTTTAGCACCTTTGTGGGCTTGTTTTTGATAGCTAAAGAGGGAGAGAGAGATGTGACTCTAAAACAACAGGATATTAGGAGAGAAGGGTGGAAGAACAGCAAGACTGAAAACAAATCTGCTTCTAGATGGGGTTTCGGGTTTAAACAAGTGCAGTGTATTTTGAACTACACCGTGCACGCAGCGTAGCATTCTGGCTAGCTCCTTAGGGCAGCACTTGCTAGGCCACAGCAAGGCATGTATGTGGTTGGGCTATCAACAAACCAGACTGCTCCTGGCTTGCCTGGAAAGCAGCAAAGGATGCTGTAAAAGCCTGTCTAGCTTACAATGTCGTTTTGCTAAGGTTAGAATATATGAATGCTTGTATTAGTGAAAAGCAGAAGGTAGTCTTGAGATTAAAGCAGGAAATCTGCCTTCAATTCCTAGCTCCAACAAAGACTTTCCTTATGTGGTCTTGGGCCAGCCAAGTAAAACTCCCATGCTTCATACGCTGAACTCATATAAGAGAAATTATACCGCCTTCTGCTCTTTGTCTGGACTACTTAGACAGCGAGCACTTGGGGAAGAGAAAGGCTTTCACTCTGTGCTTATACTGTGCCTGGTTCTTCAGGGCACGGGTCTGCAATATGCCCTCAATACAAACAGCAAGAAATAATAACTAAGTTAAAATGCGTATTGTTACACAAGTGTGCAACCAGCAAGCCCAGTGAACCTGTGGTACTTGGTGTAGTTGGGCACGTGAGCCAGCATCTCTCCACATCATCCCGCACCGGATGGCATCCCACTGGGTGGCAGTGCCAGGCCATTCTGCGGTGTTTGTTCACTGGTTATCTGTATCCATGCTCAGCACGTCTCGCCTCCTGCCCTCCAGCCTGCCCAGAAAGGCCGAGAGGAACTCAAATCAGGTAAGGGAGTCAATCAGAGCCCTGGACAGCAGGGATGATCAAGCTTGCTTTTGGTTTTGAGAGCTGGAGAACATCCTGTACTGCCAACTATGAACTGCCTGGCTCCAGCACCAGCTTCGCCCTGGGGAAGAAAGGGGTAGTACGAGACAGGGAGGAGCTCAACCATAGGGATGCTGTATTTAATCTGAGTAGATTTATGCACGTGATGTGTTCTCACTAGCAGGGTTTGTTTCTCCGCTGCATTTGAGCTCCCAGCACGTGGACTCTTTTTTGAGCAAGGAGTGGGCAGACAGGGCAGAGAGAGCAACATACACAAACCAGGGAGTTTGGTTTTATTTCCAAACAGGCATACACAGAACTGTAGGGGAGTACAAGAGGGAGAGGGCTGCATATCCTCTCGCTCCGGTATATAAAAACTAACTTCCTAGGCTGACCCAGACACCTAAGGCTCAAGGCAAAAATATAAGCTACGTGACTAGTGGGAAGAGAATGAGCCAGCAGGAAAAATCTATCAGAGCTTTCCATGGTTCAATCAGTCAGAGCCTGCTTCACTGGGGAAACAATCAATTAACCACTTCCACTAGAGCAGCCACAGACGTGCTGTTCTGGAGGTAGTAAATCTTTGAGTTTATTTGTTCTTGGTTGCACTCTCAGCTTATTTACAACATCACAGGAATCTTCCTCCTCACTTATGCTCACTTCTCTAAGTTTCTCCCAAGGATCTTTCTGTCCATGATGATCAGTGAAGAAGAACACTTATGGACTAACCATTTCCAGCTTCACTGCAAATCCTTATTTCCCTTAAACAGGCAGCCAAAACAAACTGCTTCCTTCAGGCATCTGGAGGGAATTACGCCTTTAACTGTCCATCTGATTTCCAGCTGTCAATGCACTTTGTCTCACTTTAAGGCAGATGGTTTTGGTTAAGGATGTTTTGGCCCAACCAGTAATCAGAGTCCTGCTGTACATGAATTAGGCAGGTCCCTGCCCAGAGGAGCAAAATGTTGTAGCAGGCAAATGAGAGGCAGATGACAAGAAAGCTGAGGGATGATGCTGAGACCACTCAGCCCAAGCCCCTCTGTTGCAGAAGGGTGCAGGAAAGGGCTCGAGCATGGCTGGTCCCACAGGTATGGTAAAGAGGGAGGTGTGAGAGCTTGGAAAAAAATGTACAAAAGGAGCATTGAGAAGATGTGACCAAGTGCTGCTGAGAAGCTGTGCAGGCGCAAGGGGTTTGAACTGCACCTGCAGAGGGAGAGGGAACCGGCAGATGGATGGAGGGTGGAGAAAGGTGCACAACGGTGATGTGGGTGATGATGGTCTTCCTCAGCCCCTCATATGTAGACCTCAAAGCACTCAAAGCAGAAGGGTCTTCAGTCCCAGTGCACTGGTGAAGAAAGCAAAGGACAGAGAAGAGCGTGGGGGATAGAGATCAGCTAGCCAAACCACAGGCCTGTGCTGTCCATTGGGCACTGGTACCTCTGCCATCACTACGCTTTCAAGATGTAGGGAGACAAGAGACATTTAGATGACCATAGCATAAGGTTGAGATTAAATTTCTATTCCCCATTTAAATTTTTCCTCACATGCTTTAAATGAATAGAAAGCAGCTCTCAGTGCTTCTAGGTAGCTCCTGTGCCTGGGAACCTGGAAGCAGATTTTGATTCACAGATGCCTCTTGCTCCTCCAGTCACATGTGCTGCCAGGACTGGTAGACAGGAGCTGTCTTAACAGCTTTAATGCACTTGGATTTGTCCCTATAGCTGCTGCTAATGCCTTGATTGGTGCTATTGAAATCTCTTCTTAAACATATGGTAATACATTCCTCACTGATGTCCCTGCCTTTCGAAACTCAGACCTGGAGTCATCAATGTCTGTAATAAGTTCATTCTGTTCCTTCTGCTTTACTGCCTGCCCAGCCTAGCTTTGATGAAGGAATTCATGTAACCCACTAACTCCAGAGCAAATTTTGATTAGTTTTTGAATTAAAAAAACATATTTTCTATTGGGAAGCCCTGCAAACTCAGCTTGGCATCTGATATTCAGATGACCTCCACTATTCTGGATGCATCACCAGTAATGACAACCCTGGATGTCAGGGCCAGGAGTCCGCTAATAGGCCTTAATTGCCCTGATGAGCCTTACCTGGGCCCCCACCCACCCCCTCTGCCAGAAGCTCCACTTAACCTCCAGCCCCGGGGGTCTTCAGTTCCTGCCTGGGCCATGTTGTAGGTGAGCCTGCCTGGTGTTTGGCTTTCTTTGGTTGACCTTGGAGCTGGTGTGTTGGTAGGACCCACTGCCATCACCACCCTGCTCTACCTCCCGCGGTGAGGGACCGTGCCTGGTCGGTGGGGTTGTTCCTGCCCCGGGCTGGGGCTGCTCCTGGCTCCCCGTCCCTGGGAGCAGCCCTGCTCTTGCTGCTTCCTGACACTGGCAGCCACAAATACACTGCAGCTCTGCTGGGATTTTCAGTAGATGGAAGACTCTTAATGGATTGATTTATTAACTGTTTGAGAGAAGAGTACAGGTAACATTATAGGCTATAATTCTTATGTTGCTTACTGTGCATGGAAATAAAAACAAAAGCAGTATTTGTAAATATAAGGTCTCTAGCTCTATTACAGCCTTAGAGCTCGAGTGGGGTTGAGCCGAGTGCCAGGAATGACCAACCCCAGGATGCCCAGTGTAGTCATCTTCTGGTTGTCCGCAGCCAGGATCCAGCACCGGAGGAGGAAAACACTTTTTCACTTTAGGCTGTTGTTCTGCAGCACTCAGCGTATAGTAGTTCTAGCTGCACTGTTCTTTACGGAGATGTTGGGCTCTAATCTGCATTTTTGGAATAGCACAAACGGGCCTGTCACTTCATGTGTTCAGGGGGATGGCATTTGGTTATGATGATGGGTGGACAGACCAAGTGCATGAGGAACATCTTCCTTTGTGCCCCGAGGGGACAGCATCCTCGCTGGGGAGACCAAGTTGCTGTCAGAAAACATGCTGCGTCTCATCCCATCCCAGCTTTTGTTGCACTGAATAAAGGAGGATACGCTGGGTTTCCTTCCCCAAAGTGGGCACGGGCGATACTGTGATGTCCGCTGCTTTGGAGAGAGCGGTGTTCAGCGCCTGCGGACAGCTCGTACTTCCGAGCCAGTAATTCTCCATAAGGCTTGCCGGAAGAGAAATGCAAGAAGCTAGCCTTGGGGAAGGACCTAAAATTCACTTGTTCCCATAGCACCCCACCTGCCCACCAGCACCTATCCGTTGGTGTGCTGCGCTGGTTTAAATGCTGAGCCAGAACAGGCAGCAGCCTTCCAATTTAATTTAACCCCCCAATCGACCACTAAGTAAAAACCTCTTGGTTTATATGCTTTCTGCCTGAGCTTGTATACTTCCAAACAGTAGCTTTTGGGGTTTTTTGGGTTTTTGTTTTTTGGGGGTTTTTTTGGTGCCTGAAGAGAGGTACCTGGGGAAAGAAGGCTGTCGTGCTGGTGGGTGGTGGTGACAATGACCTTTGGGATGGGGGTGGAGGAAAGGGGAGAAAGTTTAATGCAGGGAATTCAATGCTATGGTGGCCTGGTTGGGAACAGCCTTCTCCGGGGAGACAGAGGGCCTTCTGGTATGGGCAACGGCTGAAGCATCCCTTCAGAAAGAGGAGGGATGGGTCTCCCCATTGCTGCTGGCCTGCAGGCTCCACGGGTGTCCGAGGACCCCCCTACCCCGCGTCCGCCGCGGAGATGGCTGTTTCTGGGGCTGGGGAGCCGGGCTGCTCCTTAAGGTACACCAGTGCCGTTTACCATCCCCCCTTTTGGAAGAAACCTCCTGCAAGTCTCAGGATTGTTTTTGGGGGGGACGCGCAGGGCCGGGGCCGTGTGAGGAGCCGCCGGGCCCCGCGCGGGGCGGGGGAAAGCCCCTCCCGCTGCCCCGGGGCCTCCGCCGCCGCCGCGGCCCCCTCAGGAAGATGGCCGCCGGGGCGAGGAGCCCCCGGCCGCCCCTCCGAGCTCTCCCGCCGCCGGGCCGCGCCGCTGCCCGTCCCTCCCCTCCGGGCGGCGATTGGCGGCGGCGCTGGCGGGCGTGAGGCGGGGCGGCGGGGCGGGGCGCAGAGCGCCGGGCGGCAGCAGGTGGCTCCGCTCCGCTCCGCACCGCGCCGCGCCGCGCTCCCGCCTCGCCTCGCCCTGCCGCCTCACCGCGGCCCCCGCCGCAGCCAAGACGCCGCGGGCCGTGCTCCGAGTGAAGAATGGGGCGGCGAAGCTGGCCAAGCCGCCGGCGGCGGCGGGCGAGGCCCCCGGCGGCGCCCCCGGACCCGGGCTCTTCATGGAGCGCTCGCAGAGCCGCCTCAGCCTCTCCGCCTCCTTCGAGGCCCTGGCCATCTACTTCCCCTGCATGAACAGCTTCGACGAGGAGGACGCGGGTACGGGGGGGCGGGGGAGGGGGCTGCAGCCGGGCCCCGTGGTCTCGGTCGCGAGTGGGGCCGGGGGCGCGCGGCGGGAGGGGTGTAAGAGGGCGGGCAGGGGTGTGCGTGGGGTGGGGAGGGCGCCCCAAGGCAGGGGGGAGACTGGGGGGTGTCGGTGGGGCCGGGGGCAGGGTGTGGGGCCGGTTTCCAGTGTGCGTGTGTCCACCCACGGGTGCCGTGGGCGCAGCGGGGGCTGGCGCAGGCTTGGGCGGTGTGGCGGGTTCGGGCAGGAGGGGGCGGGTTTGCGGTGTGTCGGCACTAACCCTGACCCCGCCGTGGGTTTGGGGTGTAAGGGGTCTCCCTCTGCTGCCCAGTGGGTTTGCAGCGTGGGGTTTGTGTGCAGCAGGGTGCCCACGTCCCAGGGGCTGGGGTGCCGAAGGGTTTGTGCAGGGAAGCGTGCGCCTGCGGAGATTCAAAGGGAGAATTTTTTCATGACGACGAAACGCGCTCCCTCTTCTCATCCATAGCAAAACCGGGGCGTTCGCAAGCGGAGCGGCTTACGCGCCAGTCCTCCTCCCGTGCCGAGCTGCGTAAAGGGGTGAAGGGCAGCGCTCGGGGAGAAGGCATCCATTCTGCTGGACGTTGCGTCCGTCTGCCACTGATTTATATGCGATGAACTCTCAGGCTAATTGCTCTGAGGGGTCATTAGCACGGTATGCCCCGCTGCTTTCGGAGAGGGGAGTAAAGGGGATTCTGTTTAAATGAGGGCGAAGTACATCACAAAACACGTACAGAAAGCTTTCAGAACAGTCGCAGTGATTTTCGCCGACTTCATAAAGACCTTTCTGGCCTCAAAGAGTTGGCAGTTGTCATAAAATAAGACCAAGCTTCTAAAAGAGGGCTGTTGGGAAGGAAAAGTGGGAAAGAAATTGGGTTGAATGGGGAAGGGAGGATGCTGGGTGCTGGAGAAGGGGCTGGGAGTAGAGGGCAGCACAGCAGCTGCGTGGGTAGGGAGGACATAGGAGGGAGTGGATGAGGAGCGGTGTATAAGCACTTTGTCCCTTCCCGGTGGCTCACTTATAAATGAAGGTTGTTTTCCACGGTACACGCTGTACCAGAGACCAAACCTTTAAGTGAATCTTCTGAGCAGCAAATATTGGAAGTTGGTAACTAGGGCGTATTTTAACGCTGGCTGTCATGGTTGCATCCCTCAAAATGCCGGCATGCTCCTTTGTCTAACGGCTCATCCCGAGATGTGCAGATGCCAGCAGGAATACATGGGCAGATCAGCCTGCTAGCTGCTACACCTGTAACGTTGTTGTTTTTAAAGGAATTGACGTAAGAATAAATTCATCATCCGTGTGATTAACCTAGGATTGTCATCAGCGTCGTGCAGGGGTGTCAGGCAGAAGATTGTATCCTCCAACGGATGTATTTTTTAAAATTTTGTTCTCAAAATTATACTGATGATTTATTTGCACTTCATATTTGGTTTGAATGCTGGGGGGTGTACAAGACAATAACGGGAGCTTTGGGAAGTCTCAGCGGTGTTGCTTTGGAAATGATTGATAGTGAGATACGCTCGACTACGAGAACCGAACACAATGCCTTGAACGGTGTTTCATTCCCTGGTGTCCGACCCCTCTTGCTCTGAGCAGGGTGACAGTTTAAGTGAATGTTTCCTCTTCCAGTGCTTAGAAAAATGGTTTTGCACTGAATTGTATTTATTCACAGTTACTGAATGCTCATGCATGAATGTTAATGGGCTGCTCTTAATACAACACAAGTACTTGTCTCTGAATTAAATAAATTTACAATTAAGGCCTCATTCTCCAGCAGCTTATTAGTGGATCTCGCCTGCCTGAGTTAGTCTCGTTAGTAAAGCTGCTTGGTGTAACATTCAGTGTGGTGGGGACATTGCAGTATTGCTCCTGTATTTTGTGCCCATGAGTGTGTATTCAGACACGTATGAGCAAACAGCAGGAAAGAACGTGTGCTGCCTTGTATTTTTTGCGTTAAAACTACAAGCGTATAATTTTCTCAAGAAAATAAATGTCATGAAAGAGAAATGATAAAAGAAATGCTGAAATTGTGCCAGGCAAGATTCTGTATTATTCATACCCATGCATGCTCCTGAAACTGAGAGAGATTCTGACCAGTTTGGGTTGCAGTGTGATTTCTGTCAAAAAAATTGATCTCGATAGCTCATTCAGGGAGATGAATACTGCACTTGGCAAGATGTTCTCCATAGGAGATGGCAGGGGAAAAAAAAAATTGATCCCATGAGCATTGATAAAGTAAACAATCCTATTTCAAATAGACACATCATCCATTTTGTCTGAAGCTGAGAACCACATCTTTTAAGAGAACAGTCATCCTACAGAAAAAGGAGAGGAGCTGATAAATAACCAAACTTAAAGGAAATTTGATGTTTTTCTCTGAAAAAACAGCCTAACAAGAGCTCAGATCTACAAACAAGAAAAATTCTTGAGGTGTTTCATTTAAGTAACTAAGAGTGGGTCAGATTAAAGGAGTGTAAAAGGAAACTTGCAGGAGTGCCTACGCTGAGAGCCGTGGCGATGTGGAAACATAGCTAGCCACATCTGGCCAATGCTAACGATTCTTCTGGGTTCCAGTATTTCCCACTTTTAGTCTTGAAAAATGGCTCTGCTTTGAAAAATGCTTTTACTTACAGAATATTTCCTTTTCTGCCATGGCCCTTTTGTTCTTCTTTGCTGTCCGCCTTCTGGACATCAGGTGAGAAGACTCTTCTCATCTTCCACAACCCTCTGCCTGCCACACCACCAGTGTGTCGGGACTGAGTTCTCGGCAATGATGTGGATGCAGATGATACCTGCTTATATCTTAGTGCGCAGAAGCCGGCAGCCAGCGTAGGCAGGATAGCAATAGGACTTGGAGCAAGAAGCTGGATCACTTTTGAATGCTTCCAGAGCATGAGGGTGATTGAGTTTTGGATGTGTCCTGTGGCAAATAAGGCCACGTGCCTGTCTCTCCAAAGAGGTGGATGTGGACTTGCGCTCCATGTTGTAATACCCTTTTCATTCCTCGGCTGCGTATACAAAGAGGATACTCTCAGCAAACACTGAGCTCTCTTCACCAGTAAGCTGCAGTGGGGCTTTGAAATAACAGAAATTACTGTCTGCGCTCAATAGTGTAAGGACTCTAGGTTAATAACTCTTTTGATCTCGGCACGGTAATGTTGCTGTCCTTCCTGCTGGCTGAGTACCGCTATATCTTCGCTCCATTGAGGTCCCCAGTGAAGTTAAGGATCTTTAAACTGTGGTTATTATCATCATAATTGTTGGTTTAACTTATGCAAATGTCTATCCTGAGCTCTGATAATTTTTCAGTTATGGAGTAGTAGACTAAAAAGAGGTAAAAATCCATCATGCTCTCTTTGTGTGCGTGCTTCTAGAAATGTGAGCCTTAAATCAGTGCCTGTTTCTAACAGTGTAAGCACAAGTCTTAGCTGTCCTGAGGATCTGCCGTGCACTTGGTCTTGGTCATGGCTGGAATCAGCCGTTCGGTATGCTGGTATTCCTGTGGTGACGTGTCACAAGGGACCAAGTTGCCAAATGGCAAGTGCATGGGGGTTAAAAATAGGGTGTTGAGGGTTCTTGAGGACTGTGGGGACCTGCCTTGTAGGCAGCTTGTGAGTCCTGGGTGCAGTTCACAATTAAAATTGCAGGATTGTGGGATGGGGGTGTATGAAATCCACCTTTGACAGCAGCCTTACCACAACCCTGCCCAGTCCAGGATGAGGGACTTCCTTAAGGTTAATGGGGATGTGTTTGCTGGCATGGAGGAGAACCAGCTTGTTCCATGTATGGAGCATGGAGTTTTGAAAATTTGCTAAAGCAGATCAGAACGTGAGGTTTTGGTAAAGAGCAATGGCAACTGACTTGGAGCTGCATGTGCAAAACCCAGTGAGCCTTGGGCAGGAGAGAGGAGGTGGTTTTAGTAGCAGGGACAGTCAATATAGCGGTGGACCTGGTGGGAGTCAGGAAGCCAGAAGCAGTCCTCAGCTCTGAAGAGGTGAGAACTTCCAGACGAGGACCCTGTGTACTACAGAGGACAAGGACTACACCTAAAGAAACAGAGGTAGGGAAATGCCAAAAATCGCTGAAGGGCATGGGGTTTCCTTAAGCCACTGTGCCTAAACTGCAGGATCCAGGAGTACTTCTCAGGGCTGTGTGCTCCAGCTGCGCTGTGGCTTAAGTGGGTGAGATGCAGGCACGCTCCAGCTTGTTTCTGTTTCATCGTATGTCCTGGTTTCCTCGGGAAGGACACACACCTGCACTGGCAGAAGGCATCTGAGGCATACCCTGACAGGGCCACAGATTTGGATGTTGGGGGACTGTAGCCATGGGTCATATTGCAAATGCAGCTGCCCTGAAGTCCAGATACAACTTGAGCATATGCACAAGGGGAAATGCATGTGTTCCTTACAGGGATCTTGTACCCCTGAAAGTGTGGAGAGTAGAGAGGCTTTGGTCAGGAAGGAGGGGAAGGTACGGAATAGCTGCGAGGGACGTGTAAGGGTCCTGCAGGTCAGGACCTCGGGTCAGGACCCCAGCACAGGGCCTCCAGCTTGGCAGACCTCTGCCCTGGCTATGAGACGGCAGAATGAAGTCATGTTTTGGCCAGCTGGAACCAAGTGTCTGGCAGAGAGAAAATGGTTTCCAAAGTCAAAATGTCTCCTAGATACTGACGGTAAGCCTTCCTCGTGTCAGCTGCTCGTTCAGAAAAGAGTTGAGTTAGAGATAAAATTCAGCCTAGGCTGCTGCTTCCCCACACTGTCAAGTACTGGCAGAGGCACTGTGTTACGATCAATTGCTTTGAAGAGAAGCTATGTGAAATATTAATTTAATGGATTGATAAAAACAGTTAAAATGTTGGGATGGAAGAACGTGCTGTGGACGTGTAGTTTAGTTTAGAATACTCTTTTGTCTGGGTTTTATCTATTGAACATCTCTATAATTTTAAACATTGAACTTCTCTATAATTTTAAACATTAAAGCGTCACAAAGTTATTAAATAGAGAGAGCCCCTGTGTGTGTTTTCAAGTTGCCGTGGATATTTCTCAGTTGCAGCACTGTATTGGATTGGGCTACATATGATTAAAGACAGTGATGATTCGAGTCTTTTAACTAGTCCATTTGTATATTTTTTAAATGCATATGTGTGAAGCACGTTAAGTCCTTTTGGTGTTTAGTCTGTTTTTCCTTCATCGAAAGTTACCTTTGAAGTTTTGTAAGCCTCTAACTATTTCTGTTAGTTGTTTGTTAGGTAGGTAACCATGTTCACATGGGAAACATACAGTGGACAAGGGAAATGATTTGCACAGCTGGAACGTTAACTATTTTTGTTATTAATCTTTTACAAATGAAATGATAGTTCATCCCTGTAACCCTGCAAAGGCAGAAACTGTAGGGCTTATCTGGCAATGCATTACCCCAGGGATGCTGCAGGACAAATCTGAATCAGTCTTGGAATATACAAGTAGGTAGAGAGTTTGCCCGTGGCCTCATCCCTACTGCGCACCTAGCCAGCTCTCTTGGCTGGTGCAGGAGGCAGCAAAAGTCGTGGCTTTTCCCTCTTCTTGCACAGGAAAGGGTGTATCCTTGGCCATAGGTTATCCTCGTGGTTGTAAGAAATGCCGCTCTCCCTGCGGGGCACATTCTAGCTCTAGGTAAGCAGACATTTGTTTTGTGAATGATTAAAATGGAGAACAATTTTAGAAGGGCTGCTGTCAAATCAGTCTTTCGTCAGAGGAAAGTGTACGAAACAGACCAACAGCCTAGAAGAAGATGCCACGGATAACACCTGCAGAGGTTGGTGATCTCACACCCAGTCACGAGTTAATCCAGGCCATAAATGCAACGACTGACTCTTACACAGCAGATGCGCCTGGTTAGTGCAGAGCTGAACAAGCTGTGCTGTTCCTTACATCTCCTGTGCACTAAAGGCAGCTTTCTCTTCTCTGGATCTGTTGCCTGCATGTGTGATCAGTAGACTGCAATTGCAGAGGACGGGTTTTGTCTTCTCATGTGGTCGTGTGGGACCAGAGGAGAGCAGGAGCCCTGTGAATGAGTCAGCACTAGGAACAAGAGATTTGCAACCTTGTCCTCATTTGTGTCGCTCTTGGTCTTGCGGCCGCATGCGAGAGCTGTAGTCCTCGGCCAAGTTCACGCTGTGCCTCTAGAAATGCAAAGCAAAATGGCAGTCTCTGTCCCAAAGAGCTTACAGTCTGTGGCAAAACCCAACAGATGGGTATGGTTAGACAGATGGGAGAGCGCAGGGGAAGGGTGACATGGTATCGGTCAGCACTCAGCGTGGCGGGCAGCCTTCCCAGGGCACCAGCTGCCGCCCGCTCCCGTCTCCCACTGGGCACCCCGGCAGAGTCGTCCAGCACGCCCCAACCTGGATCATCCACCTGTGCCTCGTGCTGGTGCTGGATGTAGGCTGAGGAATTGTCTTAAATGATGTAGAATGGGGGAGAAGAGAGGTAGCGGCTAGCCCTGGGATCTCAAGCGCTGTGCCGCGATGTGCTGCATAGACATTTCCTTGGTGGTCATGCGGGTGTGGATTTACAGGGGAGAGGGTGGGTGGATGGGGTCATGGGCCTCCTGCTGGTGGCACTGTGATGTCCCCTTAGCACTGCTGATTGCAGCACACACTTGGAGTCACGGGAAAGCACAATATTGTCTCCTTCCCTCGAAGGTGACTGTGTCTGGCCTGATGTACGTTATAGGTGTTCGGAGGAAGTTATGTTCCAGCCACGTGTGCGGGAGTTGTAGAGGGCTGGTTATACGTGACCCCTGCCAGCCGCAGGGGAAGGATATCTCTTTCTCTTATTTTCCTGTCAATTTACTTCCAAATAGAAGAGTCTATCCCTGGAAAGCTTTCTGTCCAGGAGAGACTGTTTCCTTACTGCTTCTCTTTCATGTGAAGTTAATTTTAATGCAACATTTATTAATTCAAAAGCGCTCTGTTCTCCAGGCTAAAAAAATTATCTTTACTCTGTCAGATTCCTACATCAGGGCAAGTTGTGAAATGCTGTAACTACTTTGCTTCAACATTTCTGTTTGACAGAATGTATGTATCTGCTTTGTGTAGGGAAGAATTAAGTTTGATTGGAGTAGTTGTTTTGAGGAATAATTTAGCTGTGCAATTATTTTCTGAAGTACTATCTGCTCGTATTTGAGTGCCTTCAGTTAGATTAGAAATGTGAACATTTTAACTTAGGAAACGGTCTGCAAGTTGCTGATGTGTTTTAGTGGGGCAGTGAGACCTGGCTCACACAGGCTTCATAGCCCTGCCATCTCCTTCTCCCTTACCCACAGACATCTGTCATGAAGCACCGTTAGCATATTTGAATAAGGATTTCTGGTCTTCTGCAGAACTGTTCAACGCAATTTGAATATCCATGTGTCCAAATTATGTTCCTTTGAGGTTTGGTTTTATTTTCTGGGAGAGGGTGTGAAAACCATGCTATACTGTATGGGAACATGTCATGATAGGGATCCTGCAACACAAATGATGCCTCAGTAGGTGCCATTGCTTAAATCATCTGCTGATGACACGCACAAACTAAGCACACTCTGCTTTTGCTGTCAAACTGTGCTTGCCTTGGGATCTGCATTTAAGTTATATATTTGGCTTTGCTTTTGCAAAACAGCACGCATGTAAAGGCTGGGAAGCCCTGGTACAGCCTAACTTCATGTAGGAATAAAGCAAAGCTCAGCAGCCCTATCTTTTAACCAAATCCAGCCACAGTTAAATCATTGTGGCAGATAATGTTTCAGCTTCATGCCGTTAGAGTGTTGTATCACCTTTGTCCAGTACGCAAAGAACTCATACAGCCTCGCAGAAGCCAGTCTGAAATGTCTGAGTGCTCAAGAATTTGGAGAGTACAGCGTGTACAGAGGTAAATGTCGCATTTTTCTCAAAACTGTTTTATGACTAAGGAGAACTCGTGCTAACGTCTGTGTGTCCTTATTCTTAGAAATGTAGAGGTAGAAGGGGTCCTCTTCCCGTTGTGTCCGCTCCCCAACTAAGTAACCTCTTCCGGTTGAAGTTTACCATAAAATTTAGCTTAATTTAAGGAGATCACTATTATCTTGCTCCCAGCAACATGGGATCGCTGCTGTTTTTAGAGCAGCTCTTCACATCACAAAACTGTTCTTCCCCGTGCCAATAATCCCAAGCCAGGAAATGACCGTAATCACGACCATCGCTGCCGGGCATCCCTCCCCCCTCCTTCTGCAGCCTTTTGATTGTTGGACTAAAGAAGCCTGATTTAATTTTTTCGCATAGAGCGGTTTTCCAAGCATCATGTTGGTCTTGTTGCTGGAGTCGGGATCTTGCAGGAGGAGCAGTGTGGACAGTTCTCTGGCTGCCGTCTGGCTGGCTCCTAGCAGGGAGGAATAACTGTCTCCCACACTTCATGTGCAATATTCCTATAAATACACACAGTGCTTTGCGAGAGTGTCCCCACTCCTGACTCACATTCGGGCTATGATCCGTGCCGCTTTCCAGATCATTCTCTGCAGGACTGCTGCCTGGCTACTCATTCCCTTTCTGGCATTTGTGCATTTAATTTTTTCAATGTTCTAAAGTTACTACTTTTTACATGTGCCTTTATTCAGTTTCCTTGTATTGGTTCGGAGGGGTGAGCTATTTTATCCCATCAGTATTGGTCTGAATTCTGTATCTGTTGTTTAGCAAGACCTGTGCTGCTGGGACGTTTGTGGGGTTGGGAGGTGGGGTAAATGGCTGTGATAAGGTGCTTTCTCCTCTGAGCTCCAGGAATTCTGCACCGTTTTGTGGATGGTTTTGGCAGCCGGAGGCGAGCTCTGTAACTGAGGATCCACGGGTGAAGTGCAGCATTGTGAAAACCTTAGCTTTCAGTGCATCTGGAGTGGCCTGTTTTTTCAGGCACCTTCTCATCACCTCATTTTGCAGTGCTCGGTTCAAGGGACCGTTGAGGTGTCATTCACACTTAATAGCTAGAATAAAGATAATTGTGGTTAATAGTACTTCACATCGGTGACAGATCTGCTTTAAGAGTTTGTAGTCTCCCTCCCCATGGCACACGTGATTGTGTCCCTTTCTGGAGCTGACCATCCTCTTAGGTGCAAGAGCTCAGCTGTGGGTGGGGACAGACCTGCAGAATGACCCACCTTGGCGAGGAAACGGCAGCGTCACCAGCAGACAGGAGTGTGTGGGCACAGCCTGCCCCTCGCTCGGCTCCATGGGCAGTATGGGTGAGGCTGACAGCTTCCCAGTGGTGACAGCTTCCCAGTGGTGACAGCTTCCCAGTGGTGACAGCTTCCCAGTGGCGTGGGGCTTTTGCCAGCTGCCCACCAGCAGTGTGCGTATTTGCAGTTAGCAGGGAATGTATCCTGCCACGTGGATGGAAAACATGTTAATTGTGTTGCAGCCAAGATGTCTAAGAAGATTAAGATATTTTTTTTGTTGGAAATCCAGCTCCCTGTTTAGCACTTCGCAGCATCCTGGAAGGATTGGGTGGGTGGGTGGTTTTTTTTTCTTTTATTTTTACTATTTACCTTTCCTTTCTTGTATTTGATGCCTCACATCACAGCATTAGTGAAAAGTTAGGAAAATTTGATTCAAGATTTTAAGGTTGCTGCTTTATATTCACATTTGGGTTTTAATCAGATTGTCAGGAAAATAAATGAGAAGGCTTTTCCTCTTTCTAATGCCTGTTGGACTTCCAGCTGTTGTAGTCGGTTCCTTTCTGGATGGTGGTATCACGACAAATCGGACCCAGTAGCTTTCTTTGTCTCTTATGTTCAGTTCATGCTGCCGTCCCTCGGGCTGAAGCCCTGTTAGCTGCCATGAAATCTCACTGGTGGCCCGTGGGATTAGAGCAAGTGCTCTGCAGCAGTTCTGCAGAGCCCTTTCACCTTTATAGTAGTTTGAATTAAACTCATGATAAAGGTGGATAGTGGTCCAGACTAACTTTTGAGGCTTGACAGTATTCTGCTTCCCCTCAGTTCCCCCAAAACCAGAAGGAATTGCAGGAATTGCTGTCACAACCCAGTGTTACATTTTGGTGGTGATTTTCGTATGTTTGTCAAAGAACCACACATTTTTGTGTGGGTTGATCACCGTACATCTGCCTTTGTGAATCACATAGTCCGCAGTTGCATCCCCTCCAGTCTGGGATTTTTGTTTCAATGTAAGTAGACAGGAAAAGGTTAGGTAGTATTACCTAATGCGCATTGAGATAAAAACAAGCTTTCTGCAAAGAACATTGTTTTGACAAGAGTCTGTGCCTGTTGTAAATACTAAATATACAGAGTTGGGCATTTTCAAAACTGCCTGGGAGTTTTGGTCTCTAGTATTTGGTGAAAGTGAACGGGATTTGGGGCTGCACCTGCCTTCAGCAGTTCAGAAAATCATCCCGCAGCCCTGCAAGTGTGAGGCCGAGGCTCTGCCGCTCGGGTCACACAAAGCCAGCTCGAGCAGAGGAGCAGGCTCTCCCTTGGATTCTGCGATTCAAATAAGTTGATGAAAGAACATTGGAAATGCTGGTCTGGAAAGCAGGGCAAGCAATGCTGAAAGTAGGCGTGCAGGCCAGTGCTCAGCCTGGCAGACAGTGCATATTAAATCAGGGTGATTTATGGAACTGTTTCTGTTAAAAGCTTCCTCTTGCACTTTAGAAAGCAGAGCTGCCAGATTGGTCAAAATCCAATACCCAGACAGTTTGAATTGGCTGCCGGCTGCAGTAATAACCGTGGCGAAACTCTAACAGCCGTTTCATGCAGGCTTTGCAGGCTGCCACATCGTTGCTGCTTCGCAGAAAACAGACAGTGTCAAAATGTTACGTGGTATGAGGACATTTCCATGGTAACGTTAGCATCCCATGACACCCGTTCTTGTACTGTGGTGTAAGTGCATGCTGTCATCGTTGTACTTTCTTCATCCATCTGGGGCCATCCATCCTGATCATATGGATTTCTTCAGTGACTGCTAGTAGTTATGGGGCTGACGGTGGAAGAGAGGCGCTCTCTGGGTTTTTGGATGTCTTCAGGCAAGTATTCCTTCTTTTAGCATAGCAACTCTCACATAATTCCTCTTAAAAGCACTTGGGTTTGCTTTCTGCTGCACTAAAAAAGCAGCTTTCCTTCTGTGATCAGACAGCTCACTGTAATAGCTGTTTTGTACCTGGCATCAGAGGCACCCGCACTCCTATCTTGCAGCTCTTTGTCAGGCAACTCGGAGATTGCTCAATTCGTGAAGACACTCCAGTCTTGTTTTGGGTCCGATCCTTTCAGCTTGGAGGATGCTTAGCTCAGATTTCCATCTGCAGCCCGATAGCAGTCTGTTCCCTCTCCCTGTCCTTTGCAGGAGCCATCAGCTGCTCCGGACACTGCTGACCATGGGGCTGGTTTTGGACAGCAGCCTTGAGGTCTTTGGGTAGAGTCTCATCCATGGCAATCACCTGGCTTCATTCATCTCTTGATTAACGGTTTTGGCCTGCCTATAAATATTTCAATATTTTATACTGCAGTAACAATGTCTCGCTAGGATTCTCAGTATTCCCCCTGTGGTTTTCCCTCTTTTCTTTCTGTATTTCTGTATTTTCACCAGGTGACGTTTTCCAAAATTAGCATCATGGGTTTTTTTTCACTGTGCAGGCAACACATGTTTATTGGCTCCTTTCCCTTGACATAGAGAAAGCTGTTCTCAATATTTTATTGATAAGCTAGAGCTTTGGCAAGAAATAATAAAGGCAAAGATGTTTTCTGTATGGAAGCCCATGGACCTTCCACCAGCACACATTTTTCACTTCTGCTTGGTACTTTGTAAAAGCAGTAGAGAGACCTTGGTTTAGTTATTGTGCATGCGTAGGTTCTGAAAATTGCATGGGTAAAGAGCCAGTCAATTAACTAATGATTTGCCTACCTGATATGCATAAGCTATGGCTGTGCAGTCTAGGTATGTGGGTGCACAGCAAGGCTATTTCTCACACAATGGTGCTGTAGCGTAAAGGCATCATGTATGATAGAACGCAGTGCTTGTGATTTTAACATCTGGTCTAAAGTATTTCACTTGAAGTGACTGAGAGGATAAATGTGAGACTTGAGAAAGTACAGGTTGAGACTAGGGGAAGGAGAACAACTTGACTTTCAATCGTATCTGTTCCTCAGGACCCACTTCTGGACTGTTTCACAACAGTAATTCTCAGCTCTGCTGTTTTGCCCAGGGCTCCGCTTTGAGCCATGCCAGAGTCACAAGTTATCGTTCTATAAACTTGTTTTTCATCTGTTTCCACTGAATTCCTAGCTTCTGCCTAGTAACAGGAGTAGGTCTGTTCTTGTGACCTGTCTTCTCTGTCTCTGCAGAAACACTTTTACTGCTCCTGGACGTAGTAGTCGCCTCCTGTCCTCAACTCAGTTTTTCCCAAGACCCAACCCAAGCCAAGTGCCTCTAAACCTGGCATCGTGTCGGCCCTATTTCAATATTTTTCTATTTCTGTCTCAGTACTGCCTGGCTTACCTACTAGAGAGCTCTATGAAATATTGCATGGTCAGTTGAGGCGAAATTTGGCTTGCTGCTCTAGGAATAATACCAGGCAAATTATCCACAGTCCATTTTAGTTGGTGAATTTGACTCTCTGTTTTCACAGTCTGTTCACTGCAGCCATCTGCTGCAGAGAGACAGCAAGCTTGTAGGACAGATTGACTGTGAAAATCAGGAAGTCTTATTTCAGGCCATAATTTTGTTTAATTTCCTGAAATCTAGAAAACTGTTTATTTCCTAAAACACCTTTCCCCTAGAGCCCTAAGACTGGGTTTCGAAAAATCACCCGTACAGAGTACTAGCTGTGTGAAAAATGGAAGGGGGGAGTGAATCCTGGAGCGGTGACAACATGATGACCTGAAAATGTTTCACTGATCAAAATATTCATTAATAATTTCCCAGGCTTATAGAATCATAGAATTGTTTAGGTTGGAAAAGACCTTTAAGATCATCAAGCCCAACCGTTAACCTGGCATTGCCAAGTCCACCACTAAACCATGTCCCCAAGCACCACTTCTACATGTCTTTTAAATACCTCCAGGGACGGGGACTCAACTGCTTCCCTGGGCAGCCTGTTCCAGTGCTTGACAACCCTTTTGGTGAAGGGATTTTTCCTAATATCCAGTCTAAACCTCCCCTGGTGCAATTTGAGGCCATTTCGTCTTGTCCTGTCACTTATTACCTGGGAGAAGAGACCGACCCCCACCTGGCTACAGCCTCCTTTCAGGCAGTTGTAGAGAGCGATAAGGTCTCCCCTCAGCCTCCTTTTCTCCAGGCTAAACAACCCCAGGTCCGTCATCCGCTCCCCATCAGCCTTGTGCTCCAGACCCTTCACCAGCTTCGTTGCCCTTCTCTGGACACGCTCCAGCCCCTCAATGTCTCTCTTGGAGTGAGGGGCCCAAAACTGAACACAGCATTCGAGGTGCGGCCTCCCCAGTGCCAAGTACAGGGGCACGATCACTGCCCTACTCCTGCTGGCCACACTATTCCTGATACAAGCCAGGATGCCATTGGCTTTCTTGGCCACCTGGGCACACTGCTGGCTCATATTCAGGTGGCTGTCAACCAGCACTCCCAGGTCCTTCTCTGCTGGGCAGCTTTCCAGCCACTCTTCCCCAAGCCTGCAGCGTTGCGTGGGGTTGTTGTGACCCAAGTGCAGGACCCAACACTTGGCCTTGTTGAACCTCATACAATTGGCCTCGGCCCATCGATCCAGTCTGTCCAGGTCCCTCTGCAGAGCCTTCCTCCCCTCCAGCAGATCAACACTCTCACACAACTTGGTGTCATCTGCAAACTTACTGAGGGTGCACTCGATCCCCTCGTCCAGATCATTGATAAAGATGTTAAACAGAACTGGCCCCAATATTGAGCCCTGGGGAACACCGCTTGTGACCGGCCGCCAACTGGATTGAACTCCATTCACCACCACTCTTTGGGCCTGGCCATCCAGCCGGTTATTTACCCAGTGAAGCGTACGCCTGTCCAAGCCATGAGCAGCCAGTTTCTCCAGGAGAATGCTGTGGGAAATGGTGTCAAAGGCTTTACTGAAGTCTAGATAGACAACATCCACAGCCTTTCCCTCATCCACTAGGCGGGTCACCTTGCCATAGAAGGAGATCAGGTTGGTCAAGCAGGACCTGCCTTTCCTAAACCCATGCTGGCTGGGCATGATCACCTGGTTGTCCTGTACGTGCTGTGTGATGGCACTCAGGATGACCTGCTCCATAACCTTCCCCAGCACCGAGGTCAGGCTGACAGGCCTGTAGTTCCCCAGATCCTCCTGCTGGCCCTTCTTGTAGGTGGGCGTCACATTTGCTGACCTCCAGTCAACTGGCACCTTCCCGGTTAGCCAGGACTGCTGATAAAGGATGGAAAGTGGCTTGGTGAGCACTTCTGCCAGCTCCCTCAGTACCCTTGGGTGGATCCCATCCGGCCCCATAGACTTGTGTGTGTCTAGGTGGTGTAGCGGGTCACTCACCATTTCCCCTTGGATTATGGGGGCTTCATTCTGCTCCCCGTCCCTGTCTTCCAGCTCAGGGGGCTGGGTACCCGGAGAACAACCGGCCTTAGTATTAAAGGCTGAGGCAAAGAAGGCATTAAGTACCTCAGCCTTTTCCCCATCCTTTGTCACTATGTTTTCCCCTGCATCCAATAAAGGATGGAGATTCTCCTTAGCCCTCCTTTTGTTGCTAATGTATTTATAGAAACATTTTTTATTGTCTTTTATGGCAGTAGCCAGATTAAGTTCTAGCTGGGCTTTGACCCTTCTAATTTTCTCCCTGCATAAGCTCACGACATCCTTGTAGTCCTCCTGAGTTGCCTGCCCCTTCTTCCAAAGATCATAAACTCTCCTCTTTTTCCTGGGTTCCAGCCAAAGCTCTCTGTTCAGCCAGGCCGGTCTTCTCTCCCACCCGCTCATCTTTCGGCACATGGGGACGGCCTGCTCCTGCACCCTGAAGATTTCCTTCTTGAAGAATGTCCAGCCTCCCTGAACTCCTTTGCCCTTCAGGACTGCTTCCCAGGGGACTCTGTCAACCGGTCTCCTAAACAGGCCAAAGTCTGCCCTCCGGAAGTCCAAGGCAGCAGTTCTGCTGACCCCCCTCCTTACTTCTCCAAGAATCAAAAACTCTATCATTTTGTGGTCACTGTGCCCAAGACAGCCTCCAGCCGTCACATCACCCACAAGTCCTTCTCTGTTCACAAACAACAGCTCCAGCGGGCGCCTTCCCTAGTTGGCCCACTCGCCAGCGGTGCCAGGAAGTTCTCTTCCACACACTCTGGGAACCTCCTAGACCGTTTCCTCTCTGCTGTATTGCATTTCCAGCAGACATCTGGTAAGTTGAAGTCCCCCACGAGAACAAGGGCTAGCTATCGTGAGACTTCTCCCAGCTGCTTATAGAATATTTCGTCTGCCTCTTTGTCCTGGTTGGGTGGTCTCTAACAGACTCCCACCATGATATCTGCCTTGTTGGCCTTCCCCCTGATTCTTACCCACACTCAACGCTATCGTCACCATCATTAAGCTCTAGCCAACCAAAATACTCCCTAACATACAGGGCTACCCCACCGCCTCTCCTTCCTTGCCTATCCCTTCTGAAGAGTTTAAAGCCATCCGTTGCAGCTCGCCAGTTGTGCGAGTCATCCCACCATGTTTCCATGATGGCAACTATATCATAGTTTTCCTGCTGCACAATGGCTTCCAGCTCCTCCTGTCTGTTGCCCATGCTGCGTGCATTGGTGTAGATGCACTTCAGTTGGGCTATTCATCCTGTCACCTTTTTGGGGGGAGAAGTCCTAATTCCTACGTGACCATACTCAGGCGCTTCCGTGGTTTCTAACGCATCCATAACCCTTTGGTCTTTGCTGCCGCATGGATCTCCATCCCCTACCTCCACTGGGATGGCAGACCAGAGGACCTCGCTAGCACACCGTCCCTCAAACATTGGCGTGCTGCCCTCAGGCTTATCTCTAGCGAGCCTGGTTTTATCCCTTTCTCCTTTCAAATCTAGTTTAAAGCTCTTTCAACGAGCCTTGCTTCTGTCAGTTTTGTTAAGAATGTGCTTTTATGTACAAGTTGTCCAATGCAAAAGTGTTCTGCAAGTGTCAGTAATGCAGGTTAAAGCAGCTTTTGGTCTCTGATATTCGGTAAATGGTTTGGAACCTGGATTTTGCCTGCTCTAATGCTAAACTGCTATGTCGGGAAAGATTCTCAGCCTTTTATTTCAGTTTGTAAGCAGGGAAAAAAAGCTTAACATCTTGATACAAGTACATCTTACAAGGTTTAGACATTGTAAAAGATTTAGTGACCTGCTCTCTTAAGCTCTTATAGTCATCAGATTTGAGAGGAAATTGCAGTCAAAAGTGAACATTTTAAAACTTGCTGATCTAAGTGGTCTAATAATTGACCTGTTTTTCCCCTTGATATTCCTGTGCTTATCTCTTCAGGCCTGCAGGTGTTCAGTCCACTAAGGCTGCAGTGCAGAAAGGGGAAAAGAGCTGCAAAACTAGGACAGAGTTGGATTATATTTAACAATGTTCTGTTTCGACTTGACAACCAGCTATCGAACACCTACAAGTTTGCAACTGTGATTCACTCGGAAGCTGACATAACTGATGTCACGTTGTATTAATAGCTACAGAATTGTAACTGCTTTTAGCAATGAGATTCATTAACAGCCTCTACAAACACACTGACAATCGGTTGAAAACCTGGAAATATTAGGTGTATATAAAAATGGATTATGCCATAAAGGAACCTCCCTGTGCTGCCAAATGTGTTTACAGCAAGTTCTTGTGGGTGTTATGCATAATAATTCCTCTTCATCGCTTTCAGTAGGTCTCACTGATAGCAAAAGGTGTTCAAGGACTGATCCACACTCTAAATTAATTAGGAGCTGCTGATCTAATGGGGTTACACGATGTGAGTGTATTTGGGAGTTAGTGTCCACAGCGTTCTTCTTAGCAAGTGGAAGCTGTCCAGCCAAATCCTGCACAGTGCTGATGTTGTTTTGGGAGGTGTTTGGTCCTTCACTTGTTTTAGTTGAACATTTTGGCTTCAACAGGAAGTGTTGTTGTGACAAACCATACCTAGACAGTAGTCTCCAAGCTGTACTAAGTGCATTGAGTTCAGCTCCCCTTTGAGCTGGCACGCTTTCCTCGGTGTGGGCTGCTAGCCACCTCCGAGGAGGTTGGCGCGGAGGAGGTGGAAGTGTTCATTGCTTCCTACCATCTTCTTTGAAGATACTGAATTAGTAGCTAACGATGGTGGCGTATAACTGGTCCTCACCAGCCTCTGTTAACTGTCCTCTAGGGTGAATGAGTCAGTTACTCTTCCAGGCTCTGAGTAAAGTCATCTTTGCATGCGGTTTTAAGGTTTGCATCACGGGCATGATAGGTCAAGACATCGTTGTAGAAGTGAAATGAAAACTGAGATTCAAGCGAGGAAGCGTTCAGGATGGCGTTGGCTCGATGTTGAGTTGTGTAGTCAGACTTGTCTCTGGGAGTAAAGCTGTGGACCTGTACCTTTGGGCTGAGATTTCCAATGCTCTGGGTACCTCTGAGAGCTAGTCCATTGCTCCTTACAGCAGTCAGTCATCTACTTCCCTCAGTTCCTTCTTTCCCTTCTTTCTCTTATATACATCACACTGCCTCTTTTCTTCCTTTTGGCCATGAATAATTCAATTGTGTTTAAGTTTTCAGGTGACGTCTGCTCTGTCTCATTCATCTATCACCCGTTTTTGGCGTCTCATTTGGATGTGACTTCGCTTTTGCTGACCTGCGACTCTTAGGCTGGCCTCGTGTGCTGACTTCTGGAGTCGGAGAGACTCCTCCTCCAGCAAGAGTGGTTGGCTCAAGACACAACAAAATGGCAAATAACAGTCCTTTGAAAACTGTCTGGCAAGGGAGCAAAATTCCTTATTTTGAGAAGATGAAAATCCTAGGCATTTTTTCCCCTTTCTCGTTCTTTTTTACAAGGTTAGAAATCTTGTTTTCAAGTACACCACCAAATGGTCATTCACCCTTCCTCCCCTAGAGTTATAAGTAGCTGTCCAGATAATTAAGTACCGTTGATCATCTTCCAGTAACAGTGTTTATATTTTAAATGTCGCAATAGCAAATGATTCATTCATTGGGCATATAACACAGCAAGTGATCAAACCAACTCTGGCTCAACATGTCTGTGTTGAAACAGCCTATGACAGTGAAGGAGTGTAATTAGCAAGACACATAGAATGGGATTGAAAAAAGATGTGAAAATAAGCAGAAGGATTTGAAAAGGATTAGGAGAGTAAACGACAAACCAGTAGTTAAATGGTGCATGATTAATGACTGTAGAAGTAAAAGGTTGACTAAATATTGTGACTCTGTAATGGCTGCCCCAAAGTAATAGAAAATACTTGGTTCAGAAGACTCCAGAAGTGGATTTATATTGACACCTCTGCTGACTCTGTGTTTAGACATCTTTCTTAGGCTTGGCTTCGGTTGAGATGAGCATCCCCTGAGACGCTTTCCTGGTTGACTTGACAATCTGAGATTCATCTTCCATCTTTAATATTAATGATCAGCATCAAAATATCAATATCACACTGAAATGCTATGAGATAGTTTATTCCTCTTCTGAGCCTTGGTACAGGTGGGAGTATCAAAACTGTTTGGAGTCACGTAGGCAATTGGTGACTCTTTGGCTGGTATTGAAGGAAATTACATCTGTACTGGAACTGTTCTCTTAGTGCTACAAAACTGATGTGTGTATGCAAAAAGAACCTGAAGAAGGTGCAACTTCCACAGTGCTTAGGGGAGTAAGTAGGAGTTGCTCTTGGTAACTCTCAGTAATGTGGAGTTGCTGGGTGTAACTCTTTGCCTTAATACCGACTTTGTCACGTCTTTTATATAACTCCTGATCTGGGACTGGATCTTATCTCTGGTTTCTTGTCACTGCATCTTAAATTCTAATTTTCAAGGAGGTACTGAGCTCCTCCATGTATTCAGTAAATATACTCTTGAGGACTTTCAGCAAACTCTGAATTTTCTCTTTTCTGTAGCATCTGTGTTTCTCTGGTGTTTCAGGATCAGTGCTCATGTTGTGCCTAGCCATGTTTTCCCTTCAAACTGGCCCTACAGCCATTCTCAGATCTGCTCTCTTGTGTCTTAGAGGAAAAAAAGTTGTATATTAATGTGTTTTAAAGTTCAGGATTTGTATCGCACCGTTAAAAGCCAACAGAAGTGAAAGTGCCATCCTAATACTGAGGTGCTTTGACCAAAGACTTGTGATTTGCATAATTTTTTCCATTGGGAGCATTGAAGCAGAGCTGCAGGATAGGGAAATTTTGACGACAGCTGAGTTTGGCTGTCAGGAGGAACACTTGCTGTTAATAGGAGCCTCAGTGAAGTTATTCTGTAACCTTTGATTTGTAGTGTGTGTGCTTCCTAGAGGGTAGGGAGCTATGGAGGGCATCTGCCGTCTGTTCCTTGCTGGAAAGGACACAGCCAACATTGGAGGAAGCAGTTTCTCTGTTTTTCTCCCTTTTTTAAAACCCAAATCTCATTACTGTCAGAAGTAACATTTTTTTCCCTGTTACTGCTTATTTATGACAACAGAGTTGGACATAAGTAATAGTATGTAATTGTTACGAGTTTCTTGTTTCTTTAGCAGGAGCACACTCGGTTTCTGTTTCCCTGCACAACAAGCAATTCTCCACCAGTTTCTTTGGGGCTTTCATGTTGTGTGGGGAGAGAAGAGGAAAAACTTTTTCAGATAGGTGAATCTGACAGTAAAATCACAGAAACTGGAATAATGTGTGAGTGGGAAGGGAACAGATTTAGGACTCTAAACTGTTTTTGACTCATTTTTGGAAGTCTCCATTTCAATTGGTGCTCCTCCCCCCCTTTTAAGGACCGTTGCAGGCATAGCTGAACTGATTACACCTCTCGTCCCAGACACCCACTGGGGCTCTGCCGGCTCCTGCCGTCACCCGCAGCCTATTGGGATGTGGAGGCTGCAGTCTGGGCATAGCTGGAGTGTCTGTCCTCACCGGTCACCTGGCTCTTGCTGCTTGTGGCAGATAAGAGGCTGAACTGTAACAGGCATTTCCTTTGGTGGGGGCACTAATTCAAATCTCTCTTCTGTCCATGGGTGCTCATTTTCATGAATCTTTGGGAATATGCTACTTCTGAAACCTGACCTCTTTTCCAGTGTAGTTCAAAGGTTCAGAAGTTACGGAGAATGGAAAAAGAGGAGAGACAAGTCTTGTTTCCAGAGGCAGCTCCGATGAAAAGGTTATCTTTGCTCTGCAGAGAGGAAAACTGCTGCTCCTGGGTTGTGTGCTTAGAGCGAGGGTTGGATTTGCAAGGTATTTGGACACCTAAAGAGCCCCCAGAGCTTTAAAGAGTGCTTCATGAGCCACTTCTCACCAATCCAGTATGTCAAGAGGCTAAGCATCTTTAAGAATTCGGCCTTTAACTGCAAGCAATGAGAGGTTGGGGGATGTCATTTTGTGTGCAGGCAGCCGGCGTGCACCTTCCTGGAGGGCATGAGGGACTGTAGGCAGATTGAGCCCTCCTCACTCACCGTGGTGGGAATCCTGCAAAGTCTCCTGCAGGCTGCGGACCTCAGAGAGCTCCGACCATTCACAGAGTCAGAGGCCTGGGGTGTGAAGTGTAAATAATCTGAAGCTGCGGTAAATAATTAGCTCTCAATAACATGTCTGCAGTGACTTTCATCTTGTCAGTGAAATAGTTATTAGAGGTATGTATTAGGAATCTGTTAATCTTCAAAGATAAAACCATCTGTATAAAATGTATCCGTATGAAACATATTCTGTCACTGTGGGACAAATGACTGTATGAGAAATGGATTTATATTATACACTGCATTATAATTGGGATCTTTGAATACAGTTCTGTGTTTGTTGGGCACAAATGTGGAAGAAGAAAAGATTTTATTTAATGCAACTGCTGTTTTATTTATAATGCTTTCAATAGGAAAATCTTTCCGTTGTAGTATAACAGTCTGTGCAGGGTGCTTTTGATTTTAGCAGGTAGGATTTAGAAAAGTTCAGTTCTCTCCTGGGTACATATGCCCATGCTGCATTGCAATGGGAGTTAATGGGAATAGCCAGCTGTGAAAGGAGAACAACAGATCCCAAGGACTAGATTGTATATAAGAAATTTCAGCTGACTCTTATGCAGGGCTAGTCATACAAATTGAGTTTGGATGGAACAGAGATCAGTAAGTGGGTTACTGTCATCTGCCCATCATCTGCTGGGCATCAGGGGTTAATCAGCAAGTGATGTCCAGAACACCAGTGAGAGTCCTCCAGTGAGGCTTGTGAATTATTACTAGTTTTGTCTTCCCATGTCCTGGCTTACCTACAGCGGTGGTCACACGGCATTAGAGGTGGGCTTTTGCTCCCCATTTTGAGAAAATTCACTGCTGATTTGGGATGTTCTAGGAAGTGGACAGCCTAAAGTAAAAACAAGCTGGCAGGACCACAGGTCTGCCATATCAGGAGGAGGAGCTCCAACCTCCTGGTTAGGGAGCTGTAACCAAGTGTTAAGGCTACACTTGGAAACTAGAGAAATGCCACAACTGCCCTGCTGTGGCTGGGTGCCAGGGCAGTGACACCACCGCCTTTGCGAGAGCAGGGTGATGGAGCTCTGCAGCCACTTCATGCTAGCCCAGCATGGCCCACTGCTTAGTGCTTCAGGGATGGATCCACCTCTTGGCTCCAGTGGAGCGAAGATGGGCAAATGCTCGTATCCAAGTATCCAGAGTCATTGCAAAGGGATAGTACTTCATTGAGAAGATTGCTTCCATTGCTTGCCGTGTTTTAATGAAGAGAGGAGATGGTGTTTCGTCTTTGAGGTTTCCACTGGACTGGCAGTCGACGGCATGTCAGTAAAACTGTTCCGAGGAAAATCAGACTCCATCTTCAGTAGCTCCCAGCTTGTGGAGTTTGATTTTGTCTCTGAGGACTAAATTGCTTTGAGTTCAATAATTCATCTCCCTCCAACTGCTTTATTGTCATTTGATTTGTTAATGAGTTGGCCCGGACAGCTGTCCTAATGCTCTATCACAGCAAAGTGAAACCAAGGGTTGCGCTAAGCACAGATGGCAAACGTGAGCACGTGTTGTGTGGACAATACACCATTTCCCTGTAGCTGGTCCTGGAGGACAGCGTGGTTAGTGGATTGGGCGTGCAAGAACTGTTGCTCCTAAACTCTAACCTTGTTTTGCCTGTCTGTCCCTTCCCAACACTCATCTTCTCTCTGTCTCTCTCTTGCTGTAGAAGAACTTCAGGTCATGCTTTCTTTTTTTCAGCAGTGGACTGTGATGGTTAATTAGATAATGTTTGCAGAGCAGTGTACAAAACCTGCCGAGGGTTACTGTCCTCACTGGTATTATTAGAGCGGGAGGAAGACTGCCAGAAGGGATTGATTACTTGGTAAAAATAAAACCTTCAAACCTCTTCGGTCTTTATTCATTACGGCTTTTTATCTCTGCATCCTGCAAACATTTCAGAGGGTGGATTTGTTTGCCGGAAGATCAAAACAAAATGTTGACAACTACTGGTGCCAGTTTGTAGTCTCCTGCGTGGGCGACATCAGAGAAATTTGTGCAGTGCTCCGGAAAGTCTTTCTAGGCTTTAAATCCACTTGGATCCTGGAACCGTTGTTTGAGCAAAGCACGCAAGTGGCCGGGTAGGGATAGCACATTGAGTATCAAAAATAAGGAGAGAATCTCTTTGGGGTTTGTGAAACTGTATTGTGTATAGAAGCTTGTGTATACTTCCTAAAGTTGACATTTTGATTTGTTTAGTGAAGTTTGTTGATCAGTCGAGTACAAGCTGAGTCTTGCAATGTATAGTAGGTGCTGTTGAGAGAACTGTGGCTGACTGGTGGGAAGGGCTTGCTGCCTTCTGTGTTTTCTCGTTCATCTCGCAGTGATGGTTTACAGCTTCTCTTGTACCTCACTGTGGAAAACAAAATGTCACACTTTGAATTCATTAAGCAGCTGTGCAAAGGAGGGGGGGCTCTTGAAAGGGAAAGCTGTTTTATACAACAGTTAAATACAGGGGGAAAAGTCACGTATCTGTAGCAGAAAATACATGAAAAAGACAAATATTGTGTAACATTCAGAAGGGCCAGCTCATGGATGGTAAAGTGAAATTTCTAAAGACAAGGGACACAACAGGAGGATGCTTTGAGAAGGAGTACGGCTTACAGGATACCAGAAAAGAGGTACTAGTCATTCATGGATCCAGAGGACTAAAATTTACTAGTGACTTCAAAGTCAAGTGTGGTCTTATGGTTTACTGATTGGAATGTGCAGTCAGAGCAGAAGCAAAACATAATGTCTTTCTCCAAATGAGGCCAAGGACAAAGCACAGATCTCCAAACATCTGCACATGTTATGACCTAGAAACTGCTTCAGCAGGGAGACTAAAGCCAGGCTTCGGTGGAGACTGCAAAGTGCTTTCTCTGCGTGCGTTGGACTCGCAAATGGATTCGCTTTGGTTATCACAAGTCCCCTTCGTGTTCATTTTCTGCCATTGTTCCAACCATTAAGCTTCTTCAAATGAATAGTTGGGTAAATAGGAAGTTTTTAAGCAAATATTGATGGCTGCACTTAGTGAGAGTCATCCGGCAGTCTAAGAACCGACCTGTCGCGGAGCAAAGGGCACATCTTGTCAGAGCCACCCATTAGTGCATGAAGGTCCTGTGCTGGCCTGGCATGCCAGCCTGCTTGCTCAGGAACAGAGCACCTTCTCGGTGCACTGACCAATGTTACTCTTTAGTAATCTTGAACAAGTACCAGCTTATTTTCTTTTAAAACTTGGGACAATTCTTGAGCAAAGGAAGGGCAAGAACCATCAGCAGGTGCTATAAGCTCATTCCCCAGTGCTAGTTGCTCAGACTTCTTCTAGCAGTAACTAAGATTTGAGCAAGTCTTCTAGCTGCCTGCTGCATAAAGTATGGGTGAAACAGGTTCAAAAAAAAAAAAAAAAAAAGGCAAGTGACAGAATTATGTGTAGCTGCATAGGTACGTTACCGGTGAAAGGGAGGAATGGTGCCAGTGCTGAGAAGTGGGAAGTGGCAAAGAGGTTTCTATTATTGAAATGTGTCATACCCCATCGGTAACTTAGAGACGGTCTTAGAAGAGCTGTGGGACATAGGACAGTAAAGACCTGACAGTACAATTTTAACGTTTTTCCAATGGAGCTATTTGTATGTAGTTGCCCATTTGAGGAGACCACTGAATATAGGTTTTAATGCTGGTACTGCTAGGGAAGTTCTCATGTGGGCGTTGCAGCGTCATCCCTGATGGTCCAGGCATGTGTGGAGTTAGACATGAGCATGTTGAGAGGGGAGGAGGAGATGTTCTACGGGAGGACAGGGCCTGCCCTGGTGGGCTGGGCACAGGTGGAGCAGGGAGACCATGAAGGACATCCAGTAAACCTATTGCACAGGCTATAGAGGAGAGAAACTTGGAAGCAGCTTAGGAAGTGAACGGGAGACTACTGCAGTCTGAGGACTGTGATCTCACTTTTCTGTGTTGTGGCAGAATGGAAGGAGTAAGAGGTTTTCATGTCTGCAAAGGTGTCTGGAGAAAGTCAGGGGGATGGTAAGAGAGTCTGATGCTGTGGAGGAGACCCGTGAGGAAGACGAGTGCTGGGACAAGGCCTGACCTCCTGATCACCAGCAGTGTGGGTTTACCACCATCCCCGTGTAATGCACAGCTAAATGGGAGATGGTGAAACTTAAAAGCAGAAGCATGGCTTCTTCCCAGAGAGCCCCACTTCTGCCAGCCATTGGTCTGCCAGCAGGTTGGCCTCTTTTATAAGTGCCCACCTCATAACCCTGCGAGTAGTAGCTGCCCAGATTTATTGGGATGCTTCTTCAGGGTGCTGGCCCAGTCTCCACTGACTCGTGGCTTAGGGACTTCCTCTGTTCCTGACTCTTTTTTTCCTCATTAACTTTGTCCAGTTGCTTTTTGAACCCTTGCTAATGTCCAGCAGCACCGCAAAGTCCTGCAGTGAGGAGATACCCACTCCGTGGCAGGGAGCAGTGTCCGTTGCCCCTCTCGCCTCATTAGGATGTCTTCTCCATTGTTGGCATGATGAGTTCTTGGCTGTGGGTTGCCACAGAGCTGTGGTTGGGCAGACCCTAATTTTAGCACATTATGCTGGTTTAATGACAGTAATAGAAAGTCGATTTATAGGCAAGAACAAATTGCCTTTTTATATGGGGAGGAGGATAATTCCTCCCCCGTGTTACATTATTAAATTTGTAATCTTCATTTCTAATGCTTTTCAAAAGTGAATATTAACAGAATCTAAAATACAGATCTTAAATTTATGAGCTGCATTTTCTTCCCCAAACTCCTCAAGTTCTATAATTTGTCTTTAAAGGTGAACTTCAGCAAGGTTGTTTTTTTTTTTTTAAACTTAATAAATTAAAATCCCTTACTCGCTACCTATCTCTGGACAAGCTTAAAGGCTCCAAAGATACTTACATTTTCAATAGCAATAATGGATATCTATTTCCATCTTTGCTGAATGGTGAGTTCTGAGTTCAGGCTTATTCCCTAGTGATAAAACATACCGGAGAGAAAAAAACCCGACACATTTTCATACGCCGTTTGCTAGCGAGGAGGCTGTTGTGATGCTCTTTTTTGTTGCCAAGGAAACGGGGCCCTGAACTTGTGGCTCTGCAGGCAGGAGGAGGAGGAAGGGGCGTTCTTTCACTCCTGAGCTTGCTTTGTAGTTTTGATTGGGGACTGTGGATGGGTTGGGACTGAGTGTCTCTCTCTGAAGTTCGTTTTCCAAATTGTGTGTCCTACCTCCTTATGTTTGTTTCCGTGTCAGTTGAAGTCAGTGTGAAGGCTGGAGCCCGATGGCACAGCCTCACCCTCGTACTGATAACGTGGGGTAGGTGGCTCTACGCACGCAGGTCACTAGTGCGGTTATCGTACACAGCGGAGTGATGCGGAGCGCTCGCAGTGCCGTCGGTGATGGAAGGGATTGTGCCGCATCTGAAGTGGACTTCTCTGACCTCGCCAGTACCATCTCAAGAAATCCCAAGGCCTTCTTATGTCAGCCCGGTTGTTAAGTATGAGAATAGAAATGTAAAAGTTAACTGCAAGTATAAGAAGGAAGCAAGTTATGCAGACGCAGGTTCTTCATAAGCAAGGTTAATGCACAGTGTCCTCTTCTGACCTTGTTTCCTTACTGTTGGTCAGTTGTTGTCTGCACATCTTATGAAGAGGTTCCCATCAAACATTTTTTTTTGTTAGTTATGTTAAAACTATTTTTTCTCTCCTAAATATACGTGTTGCTCTTTAATGCATGTTTGATCTTCCTGAACTGGCAGTGTTGTCTGCGAGACTGATACTGGCTGTATCACAAATCCGTACTTCTCTTCTATTTCTTCTTCACCTGTTCTCTTTTCTGCTCTCATAGGAGAGAGAGAGAAATCACCAAGGCGCTCTAAAGCGTTTTGTTCATCCCTGCTCCTTCTACAAAACATATTTGGAAATATTTGGAACAAATCATGGGATTTTGGTGAGCTTGCTGCCATGTACGTGTCATGGGGTAGCCGTGCTACAAACAGCCATCTGCTTCTCATGAAGCTAGGCTGATGTGCGACCATTTTACAGGATGAGTGATTAGCACAAGTTCCATTCAATACAATATTGAACACTGTAGTGTGTCTCTTCTTGACAAAAGACTGATTCTTCCTGCATCCAATGGTTGGTAATTGAGAAAACTAGATCTTCATATTGTTCCTAAAACATATTAATCTGCTCCACTCATGGCTTTTTTTTTTCTCTAATCCTCAGTAATCTTCAGACAGGCATGATATTTTGGTTGGTTTCCTACGTTCTCCAGTATCTTTCAGCAGAGATGATGTTATGTCTGTTTTCCAGCTCTGGCCAAAGGGCTGCTTTTCCTTTATTGGAAGCTCAATACTCTGCTTAGACAAACAGGGAGCTGAATTTCCCAGTGGACGTCAAATAATTTGGGGTGGTTTTATATCTGAGCGCTGCTTTTGTGCATGCAGAAGACAGATGTAGGAGGCAGTTATGTGTCTGCCATGTTCGTCTGTGGGAGAGTTTATCACTCGGATGAGAGTCTGCCTGCATCTCTTCACGGCTTGACTTGTCACCAGTTGAAGATACCTATGATGTATGATTGGCAGGGCTGTTTGCTATGAGATGAAATCCGGTGTTTTGACCACTTTCTTAGTCACCATGAATCGCTTTATATTGTAAGGTACTGCTGCAACATGATGGCTGGTCCTGTCCTGCTTCTGAGCATCAAAGCCTGACCCTCTCTTCCAGCTGTCCAGAGATGCCTGCGGCCAAATTATCACGGTCGTGAAGGGCAGGGTGCTCTCCTTTCACTCCACCCAAGCAGAAACATGCGCTTGGGCTGTTTTAAAGTGATCCCAGATCCTGACAAGTGATCTGTACGAGAGGACTGGTACGAGCGCAGTGAACCCATTTGCAAGAGCAGAGCTCTCGTTTGTGGGTTGGAAGAGCCAGTGAGCAAGTTGGGCTGCTGCTGTGCCAGATCCTCTCTCTGCTGCCAGAAAGCGTTGGGCTCGTCCCCAGGCTTTTGAGAAACGCAGTCACCCTCCATGCTCGCTGCTTCGGCACCGTAGGCGTGCTGCGAGTGGAGGTCTTCGTGCTGTTCTTCGTACCAACCTATGCGATCCTGTGATTCTGTGAAAGAAAATGGTTCCCTTTGGCACACCTATGCTGGCATGTGGTAGTTGCCCGGCAGAACAGGCACTACATGGCCGTGGACCTGTTTAAAGGACGTCTGCGTGAGCCAAAGCAATGTGTAGAATTAGAGGGCAAAAATGTGCCTCGTTAATGGCTTCCTTTAGCATTTGCTACAGGTATTATGTGAAGGCACCTTTGGTGAAGGCTGGCACGGGTAGTTGTATCCTCTGGTGAGATTGACTGGAATGAGAAGCTGAATGCCTGACTTCTCTGGAAACCAGACCATCATCTCCCCCTCTCTGCTTCCACAGTGGATCAAATAATTGCTTCCAAATGGACGCAAGTTATTAAGCAGTGTGTATAATTAAAGTCAACTCCTTGTGAATTTGATCATTCATTTCCTTAAGGAAAATATGATGAAGTAATTACAGCCCAAGCTAAACACAAATCAAATGCTATTCTAAGTGCGATTCTGCACCATGATTCTAGTTTATGAACGACTCCAGGGTTCTGTGGCTTCATGCCTGTTAAAGAAATGTGGCTGTGTCTTTAATTGTGTTTATAACGAATGAACAAAAGGTTGCATGACTCATTCACTGTGCCAAGACCGTCGCTCACTCTTTGTGCTCACACACACATCGTCTTGACAAAGCTGCTCGTGCCTAAAAGAGCATCAATGGAACAGAAGAAAAGGGAAAAATCTTGTTAAGAAATCTGGCCTTGTCAGCCCTTTGCCTATGAATTTTATCCGTACCAAAACTAAACTTTACCTAGTCTAGCTGTAAATTTGAGGGAGGTAATTATTTCTTCAAAACGTAAGGCAGATCCCTGCCCTCACCCTCTCCCCTCTCTCCATCATTCCTATAAACGTAGCACATACTTTCCAGTTTCGGCCAAATTTGGTGGAGAAGTGGAAGATGTGAAGACCCTATGATGGCTCTGGGTAGAGAGAAAGACCCAAATTAGTAGTCCCAGAAGAAAAGGTCTGATACATAATCTCAGCTTAAAAGTAATGTTCTGAGTGAAAAGAAAACCCTGGAGCTGAGCATTATAAATCCCCTGGATGGAAAAGTGTGTCAGCTTCTCTGAGAAGCTTTGGTTGCTTCAGGAGGCTCGTGACCTCAGAGTCCTCTTCTACAACGTGAAAACACAGCTTGCAAACTGGCTGCTGAAGTTATTTTGCCCACCGTTTTCTTCCCAAGAGTTTACTGAGTGAAGAGCAGGACGCTGGGCCCCTCCAGGAGGTATAGTTAGCGAGCAGGCAGGTTCAGCGGGCTCGGGAAGAGCCGAACAGCCTCGTGCAAAGCTTCCTGGCTTAGCGAAGTGTAGGCAGGTCAGCTCATTCATCTCATGCCATCCTTCTCTTACAATGACGCTTTCTACCTGCTTTATTTTTGTGAAGTCACCTCATTTTTGTGATCCTCTTCTAAATTGAGAGGTTTTCTGCAGCTCAGGCTCATGCATATTTCAGATCCTGGACTTAAGCAACATCCTCAGAGTTATTAATAGTGTGAGACGGACGGCAGAATTAGGACAGAGCACTCTGGTTCAACTCACTTGTAATTAAGGAGAGATCCCGACCGGGCCTTTGTAACTTATGTTGGTCAGCTGGAGGACTTCCAGCCCCAGGGACACAAATCGGCTCCAGCTCTGCTCCTCCTTGTGAAATAACAAGAAGAAAGCCCTGGGATGGCCCAGGCAGACAAACTAGGCACCCACCTTTCGGCTTTCCGTGTTTTCCTGATGCCCAGATCTTCACAGTTGGCAAAGTTTTAAGAGTTTTGAACTGAGAACGTTTTGTCTTAAAGCACTGCTGGTTGTTGGTACTATTCTGACATTTCCCCCAGCTTTCCAGGGAGTAAATATTACAATGTAGTAGTTTAAATAAAATCAGTTATTTATTGTTATTACTTGCCTGTGGCTGTGCCAAATGTACCTGTTTTCTGAGCCCCTCAGCTAAACTTTCCTTGATTTGGCATCTACTCAATAGCGGACCCCTGACAGCAGACCCCCGGGGTCTCCCAGGTGGGCAAATGTCAAAGAGGGGGAGTTAAACTCTTAGCGAGGCTTAAACCACAAAATCCAAGAAGTGGAAAGACTGGATCCCCTCATTGCTGTGCAATCAGAACGTGTGTCTATATATATGTGGTTTATTGCATTATAAATATCACAGTAAGAAACTTTTTTTAAGTCATCAGCCCTTGCCCAAGCACAACAGAAGCAGAAGACGGAGAAAGGCCTGGGACGTGTCTGTCCCAGACGTGCAGCTCTTCCAGGCACGACTGGTGCAGCATCAGCAGTCCCGTGCGTGGCTGTCCCGAGAGACCTGGGCCTGCAGACGGGGCGGTGTGCGGGTTTCATTGCTAGGCTGCTGCAGAAATACTACAGCAGTGAGTTTTCTGTATGCATATGGACATTTCATTTAATCAGACTCTCCTGCAAAGCGTGGCAGATTGGGGGAAGAGAAGGGGGCAGCGTGTTCCATTTTCTTATAAAAATAAAAATGCAGAAGCAGCCATCAGATGAAGCTATTTGGATCCTGCTGCTGCAAACAAAATAGAGACATGGAAAGAATTCTGAAGAGTTGGATCTAGCTGCAAAGTAGTTCCCATGAAATACTCTGAAAGAAACAAACACTTTTGTTAGTCTTATGGCACTGTAACTTTTTTATGGTGAAAAGGTAACCAATTTTTAAAAGTCATTGACAGTGGAATATATATGTTTACCTTTTGGTTTGTTAGCTTTCTCTCTTTTGTCAGTGAAGGAAAAAATCTCAAAGTAATTTTCCTGACTACGTGTTAGTTGCAGAACTTTTTCTTTAGACATTTTTAAATGAAAATTTTGGCCATTTAATTTTTTTATATAGATGAATTATCAAAAAGGTCAAAATTAAAAATAGTATCATGGGAACTATTTGTTTTTAACCTCAAAAGGAGCAGAAAAAAAATATATCATGGTTTCTTAGTTTAAAATATGAAAATGGTTCTCACGAAGATAGGAAGCAAAATCAATGCTTTACCAGTGCTCCACCCAACCTACAAGAGGTGATAACATCTTACTGGGGGTGGGGACCTGCTTGGATACAGACATAGCTGGATTTAAAACAAACTGCAGCTCAGACCAGCTTGGAGGAGAAAACGCTTGCTGCTTTAAAGTGGCTGAGGAGTTGGGGATCTGGGCTGGGTTTGCGGGGTGGTTAGGAACTACAGGCAAGCCTAAAAACCGACGTGTGGGGTTTGGTGCTTCCCCTGCCCACACTGCTGGCGTGGGAGAGGTATAGAGGGCGAAATGCTCTTCCCCCAGGGTTGTCTCGCTGGGGTGGTGGGAGGGAAGGACAGGCTGTGCAGGGGAGCGTCAGATCTGTGTTCCGTTTTTAGCATTTATAGGAAGGAAGAGGAAGAAGAAGAAGGTTAGCTTTGTCCTACCTAAATTAAGCTAGTGTTAGGCTTTAAAAATAGGGCTGTTGCTTTACGAAGACTCGCAGAGCTCCCGTGCCGTGCACAGCTACGTAGTGAGTTGCCCTTCTGCGGGCCAGAGGAAGTTTTCTGTTGTGCATCTCAAGCTCAGAGGGTAAAGAAGGGAAGGCAGCATCCGAGACTGCCACCAGGTGCCTACTTAATAAAAATAACCTTGTGAATGATTTTTGGTCCTCTTTTAATGGTGAGAACCAAGAAGAAACAATTAGGAGTTTGGGGGGGAGTTGGTTTGACATGCACCCATCTGGGCACAGGTGAGACCAGCGCCTGTCAGCCTGGGCGAGGAAAGGCAGGAGTGAACGCTGGGATGAGAGAAAGCTTTTTTGTGCTAAAATACCACAGTGGCCCCGGAGCAGCGGTGACTATGCCGCAGGTGGGAGTTCGGAGGAGGTGTCTCGCTGGCATCTCCATAGGCTGCCCGAGCAGGTAGGGTGTCCTGGCCCTGCTCTGTGTTCAGCTGGGGTCTGCAGCTGCCACAGCAATACAAATAGTTGCTAATTTTACTATTTTCTGTCTCTCACAAGCAGACTTGACTGACCTTTCCCAACCCCATGGAGGTACTTAATCTGCACAGATTAAGAATTAACAACTTGAAAAATTTTTTTTTCTTCCGTCCCATAGAAGATTTTCTGCTTAATTTGGAAAGAAAGGGTGTGATTTTATTAGTGTCTCAAACTAGGACAAGGGGAATGAAGCAAACAGCCTGATTAGTGCCCCAGCTTGTCCCCAGCCATTCTCCGTCATTTCTGGTGGATTATTCAGGTTGTGATGATAGTCTGGTGTGTTCTGGAGCACAGTACAAACTACCTTTCTTTAGGTGTTCGTAATTCACACTCCATTAAGATGTTGATGTAGGGAATACTTGGCAGGATGTCAGAGCTTGCCAGGCATGATGAGATTGAGTTCATCTTGTTAAACTGTGTTCTGAAGTGACAATCCAGTATTTATATATATTTTTTTTTTTTTCCTCAGCAGTAGCATCCCCTTAGGAGAGCGGCATGGCTTGCTCCGAACACAGATACTGATGTAAAAGGGCCTACGATGCCCACCCCGACAGCCGCTCTGCTCAGCATGTGCCAGGCTGTCGCAGGTGTTGGATATTCATGGAAGGCTGTGGGAAGACTTTTCTTTTTTCCCTTTGAAGCTGAACAATGGAATTCTTTTATTCATCTCAGAATTGATTCATGGCACACGAATCTTAGCACATGTCTGTAGGGACTCAGCATCTGACTAAACAGAAAACAATCTTTTATTTTTAAACCCTTTAGGAACAACAATGCAGTGACGAACTTTGAAGCAGAGAAGCTAATGCGTTGGCTCTTCTCTCAGAGTATTTGAAAATAAGAAGTAGGTAAAATGGTCAGTGCTTCAGCAGTCTCACGGGGTGCTGAGCTGAGACTCCCGCTGCTGCTTTTTGCCCGCAGACATGCCAAAGACCAGTTGTTAGACTTGGGGACCTTCTTCTTAATCTCAGCAGGTGATAACACCCAGATAGGTGCTTGGTGTTTTCCCTTCTTCATTTTCAGTCCTAAACTGACATGCATCATCTTTTCCTGGGACGTATCTTCATGGAGAAGAAAGCAAGAATCAGCTCTTTGTTTTTGACCTTCAGAGTGAAGTTTGTGGCTGTGGGAAATGAAAGGGCTTGCGAGAGCACGTTTGAGCCAAGAATAGAGCAGGCAGATTTGGCATAAACTGCTGCATAGCTTGAGGCGTATCCCCTTTGCAGGCAGTCAGGTCCTGTCCCACCCGGCCGTGTGCCCCTGGTACCCCTGGATGTTGACTGCAGATGCACTCTGCTGTTGCAGAGGTTCATCTCCCTCATCTTGGCTCATCTCTGCTTCTACATGATCTGCAAGATGCTCCGAAGGCTGCATCGACTCTTGTCAGATGGGTTTTTCTCTGTTTCCCCGCTGGGGTTGTCAATTTTCCATGAGTGCTGGTTTGTACCTGGGCCTCATTTTGGAGCAAAGCAGATAATTCACTTGCTGAGGAACCCAGGTGTGAAGCCAGAGAGCAGTGTGTGCCCAGGTCGATACCCTGCAGTATGTATTGATGCAAATTGATGCATGCTGCTTGGCTTGGGTAGGAAAAGCAATAGAAATGCAGTCTCTTTGCTCAGGCTTGGACTAGTTTTTCCTGGAAAATACGAAATGCTATTTTGTCCAGAGCTTTGCAGTAGGAACAAATGGAACCTGAAAGCAAGCGTCCAACTGATTCCCCCTCCTTTCCACCTTGCACCCCAAGGTGAAGTTTGGGAAGGAAAAAAGCTAACCGGGCTGTTTTGCCAGACCCTTGGTGTATATTGGGTGGCCTGGGTTGGTGCTGCCTGGCCATGTGCTTTGGGTACCAACATGTTCTGTGCTTGGAAGCAGTTGGTTAATTTAGGAGTAAAGCCCATTGGTTTGAAATTCAGTCAATTCCTAATATCAGGGTTAAATCAGTATCAATTAATTCTAAAGCATGGGGGAGGGTCCATAGCACATGCATCATGCTGGTTTCTTTTTGTGTTGGTAGCATCCAGCAGACTGAGCGAACACGGAGGAGAAAATTGAAATCAAAAAGGAAAAGAGAAGGAAGGTACCAAGTACCTGGGTGGGGGGAAAAGGAGGTGACAAGAGAGGAGGTAGTGTAAGGATAACAGTGAAAGGGGCACACTCTGTCCCTCGGATACATCAACTCAATAAACATCTATTGTTAGAGTAGTTCTCTGTAGGAGTAATAATTACATAATCGTGACCTTGTCATGAGCTATTGCAGAACTCACGTAGATTTTTCAAGACTTGATGGCCTCTGAGTATGGAGAGACCTGTCTGTAGCAGCGAGGAAGGGCTTCGAAGAGTTGTGTGTTAGACTGACATAGAAGAGGATGTGAGAAATAGTGACTCTTTCCTCGGGGGAGAGAAGGGGACAATGCCGCTCTTATTTTTCCCACCCCCAAGGTTTAAGGCAAATACGGTTCTTGGTGGCAGTCAGTTCTGCCACAGGAGTGGCGTCATCCTTGAGAAGAGCTGCCTCTCAATGCGGTTGACAGCTGAAAATATAATTAAGGAAGGGAACTGTCCAAAGGACGCTCTGTGCCGTGCAGGGCACCCACACGGTCACCTTACTCCTCTTCATCCATTACTGGGTTATCTGGAGGGAACTTTTGGTTAGTTGGTCTGATGTCACTTACAGACAGAATTAGGGGAAACATGATAATGAGATCCAGTTAATAAAGAACAAAATGATGGAATATAATTAATACCAGTCAAGAAGGATTTAGGGAAAATGGGTCTTGTCAGACTTTTTTTTTCCGAGTTTTAGTAGAAGCAGGTATCTGGGTAAATGTGATAAGTATGTAAGGGTTTTGTCCTAGAACAACATGACCCTAAAAAATGTGTTAGTGATAAACAAATTAAAAACTTACTTCACATTTCAAAAAGCAGCTGTCAAGGAAAAGCCTCAAAGGCAGGAGGCTCTTTTGAAGGCCTGGTGCTATTCAGCATTTTCATTTGATTTGGAGCAAGCATGAGTTTAAACCTCACTAAATTCACAGGTGATATGCACATTAGAAGGATAGTAAATAGTATTGAGGGTGGGAGAGTTGTATAGAGCTGTCTGGACTTTTTGCTTTCTGTCTTCAAATAAAATGTGTTTTCTTACATATTTCTCAGTATACTGTTCTACAAGGTTGTACCAGCAGGACAGGCAGGGACTGCACAGCGTCCAGGCGAGGTGTGATGTTATACCAAGAACTTACTGTGGTCTTGGGAGATGCAAGCAGAAGCAGTGAAGATGAGAGTACAAGCTGATTTTTACCTCTGTACATGTTTTTGCACTAAAATGCAGTCTCTAGTTCTGCTGTGCATGTTCTCAAAAGAGCATTTAAAACCTGGGGAGGTCATTAAAAAGAATCAAGGGCAGGAGAAAAAAATGCCAGAGCATGAGAAACATAAAGAGCTCAGTCTGTTTAACTTGTCAAAAAAGATGGAGACATGACTTGATTACGCTGCAGAAGAGACTTTATAGCGAGAACACAAAGCAGCCCTTGCAGTGGAGAAGGGCATTAAAAAAACCTGATGGGTGGAAGCTGAAACCAACCAAACTTAAGTCACATCTCTAAATGTCAGGTAGTAAAATAAACTGCACAGGGAAATGGCAGATTCTTCATCTCTCTATCTTCAAATCCAGAGTGGATAGCTTTTTAGATGATATTCTTAAGCCAAACATAAATTGTTTGGCTGAACAGAGCAAAATCTAAGTGCCTGTCAACACAGAGAACTTGGCAAAGTGTCTGCTGGTCCCTTCTGGTTCCTTGGCATCTGTGAGGTGCTGTGTATCTTCATCCTGGTTATTTGAGCAAAAGATTTCTTCTTCCCAAGGTCGTTCTGAAGCAGAATCTGCTCTTCAGCTGCATGTTGCGCTGCAGGCTTGACCGGCTGCTTAACCTTTGTCATTTACTGCTTAATTGGAAAAGGTGCAGGGAATAAATCTGGTGACACTGCAGAAAATGTTGATACTACTCTTACTTGTTCCAGATACCGCTAACAATTAAATTAAGACAAATGGCTTTGCCCGGCAACACCCACACAGAAGCATATAATTTACCTTCTTGATTTGCAAAGGTGTTGAAGCACAAGATTTCAGGTAAGGGAGGAGGCACAGCCCCTGTGCGATGCTCCACGCTGACCAGAGAAGGTTGCTAGTAGGTGTCTATTGCTTGTGAAATGTTTTTGGTCCGCAGATGAGCAGTGCAGCTTTGTCCAGATTTATTTCCTTTCTGCGCTGACCCTTTCCAGGTATGCTGCTCCTGATCTGCCCTTCTCTCCCAACTGAGGGGGTTAAAATGCTGTATTTTTGTAATGTGCTGACTATGGGTAAGGTTTGACTAAAGGGTTTAAGTGTGTGATTTAGGAACCTATGTCCCATTTCTGATGGCATCTCTGGTGCTTATGCCAATCTCTTACCCTGTTTCAGTCTTGACTCTGGCCGCAGTGGTTTGGGAGCTTGCCTTTTTGGCAAAACAGGTTACTCCCCTTCTGTTCAAGGGAAACTTCTGGCAAAAAGAGACTGGAGGGGAAAAAGGCTGGAGAAACCTTTCTCCATAATAATGGGAAATGGTTTGTGAGATGCAGGAGTTGCTGTGCATCTCTGTCTGGAAGAGGACGGAGGAATGAAGGATTCTTGTCATCTGTTCCTGTCTTCTCATTTTCCAGAGTTTCTCGATTATAATTTTTTTTTTTTTTTTTTGGTAAGAATATCCATGTGTCATAGCTGTAAAAGCAATCAGGAATACTAGAAAACCACCCACTCATGGACAGCCAGCAGTGCAAAGCTGTGCATGTGGTGCTACAGCTGAACTTGCCCCACGTCGGCTGAACCGTCTCCGGTACGGTGCTTTGGTACTGCCCGTCTTCCACAGTGCTGCCTTTCCTTGTCTTTGGGCCCGTCTGCTTTATGTCATTAGCGTGAATCAGGAGATGGCTAATAGAAAGCAGCAAGCACCTTGGGTTGCTCTAAAGCCTTGCTCTGTCCCAAGCCTCTCGTTTGTTGCCAGATGTGGATGTCTTCTAAGTATGAATGTCTCCAGGCATGTCTCATTAGATTGGGGAAATAAGAGATTTTTTAAACAGATGTTGCATAGTTGGGCAACAGGGCATTTTTAATTTAATTTTATTGTTTCCTACATTTATGTCATTTGCTGCTTTGACTGTGGTTGCCTACCGAGGCTCTTGTAAGGACTAGCCTAAAAGGCGCAGAAGGATGAATGTTTGGAGAGCGCATGTGCAAAGGAGGGATGGGCATTGATGGATGTAGATGACTAAAAGATTGTTTGTGGAGGTGAATGTGAGAGAAACTAAATGGACCATCAAGTCTGCCCGCAAGGCTGCGGGATGCTCTCTGAAAGGAACCTAAAAACCCCATCAGAGGATCCAGCAAGCTGGACAAGGCTTGTCGAAGGTGCGTCCAAGGGAACTGTTTGGCAGTGGTTGGGGAAGTAGATAAGGCCGTTTCATGAGGCTTTGCTTTTATTGATGCCTGTATTGTTATTCTTGCCTGAAGGTTTGGATTTTGAAAGCACATTAAAAATATGTTTTACGTTTGTGTAACTTCCTGATTTACGCAATGTGCTTCATACATTGCTCTAGGCACACAAACAATACAAACTGTAGTTAATGCTAACCCAGAACATGCATATTCTATCCTCTTAGCCCATCGGGACATGCATACACATGCTGCACCAAATGTGGGGACAGCAGCTGGTACAGAGCCCTGGGGCCAACACGTTTACCCAGTTGGAAACCTCATGCTACCAGAGGAAAAGGGACTTTATAGCTGAGTTTATAGAAGAATTTTTGCCTTTGCATTTCAGTGTAAGTATAATTCGAGAAGTAGGATGGGAAGCATTTCTGATATCTTACTGATTTATTTCACACCTGTTCACACCAAGATCCAAAGAAAAGTGTTATATGTCAAGCAGCTTGCTACACAAATAATAACGTCCTGCATGTTTTAGACAGGTTCTTACAAATATCCTCATATTTCCAAAGTAGTTGGGAAAGACTTGTTTTATTTAATATTTGGAGATCCTGAGTTCTCTAGACTCAATAGCTGGGTCATTTCTTCTCCAGGGTAGTACTCAAAAAGCTGGTGGATTTCTGAGAGCACCGTGGGTCAGAGATTTGTTGCCTGAATCCAGCTTAACGGATGGGCACCTTTAAGGATTTAGATAATTCTGCTTTGTTCAGAAAACTTGTAGCAGATGTGTTTCAGGATGAGTGCTGTATGTGGGATGAAATCTGGAGCTTCCTAACACCAGCTAAAGCAATTAATAGTAATGGTATTCATTACATATTCATTACATAACATGGTTTGTTCTGAGAAACAGACTGCTAGAGATGGAGGATGAAAATAGCAGCTGTTAATTTCAGAGGGCTGAGCCTCTGAAGACTGCACCCAGGAGGAACCAGAACCTACTTAATTCCCTTTGCGCTCTGGCCGAGGGCGTGTACGAAGGGGAATAGTCCTCTCCCGGGTTTTCCACTCCTGGTGCCGTTCCAGGTGCCCCCAGGGAACGTTTTGGCCGTGCCCAGCTATCGCCCTATGGCTCGTCTGGGAGGGCTCCTGCCTTCGCAGCACCTCTGCTGCTGCCTGGCCTTTTCCTCCCCTCTGCTCCCGTGATGCTCACCGGGAGCTGTGGCCCTTTGCTGCTCCGCACAATCTGAGGCAGCAACATGGGCTATAGGAAACGTTCTGAGGCACGGTCAGGCTGTACGCCTCAGCTCTGCCCATGGTTACTGCGGCCGTGTTCCCGAACTGGGTAGCTCCACGTATAGCCAGGTTGTGTGCCTGCGTGCACCTGCGCTCGGTGCATAATTAATTGGTACAAATGGTTGGAGTAGGTAGGGTGGTATGTATGTTTTGAGTTTCTGCTGGGCCCTGGCTTGCTGGAACACTGGGTTTGTTCCAAAGATGACTGGGAGCTGCTGATGAAGCAGGGCTAAGTAACGAAACGCTGCGTGAGTGCAAAATACTGCCTGGCTGCCAGATGCCAGGCTGATCTTCTGAAAGACCTTCTCTGCTTCTCCTTGACTCTATCGTTGCAAAAGGCTCTGGGAACAATAGCTGACTGTCTTTTCTCCTTTTGTTCCTAGATGGGGATGGTCGGAGACTGAAAGGAGCCATCCAAAGGAGCACAGAAACTGGGCTGGCTGTCGAAATGCCCAGCCGGACAGTCCGTCAAGCCAGCCATGAGTCCATTGAGGACAGCATGAACAGCTATGGATCAGAGGGGAAGTAAGTCATTGAAAGGGAGCTGGGTGGTCACTTGTGGGATGCACTGTTCTTCTTATACCTATTAATTTTCCTTCAGCGTGATAGATGATGTGTTTGTCTGACTTGCCTGTGTGCAGGTGTACTGCCCATTCAATTAGAGTAGAGCGGATCTCTCCGCCTGCATCGCTGGCACATACTCTAGCTGTTTATATACATTTTTTAGTGTCCTCCTTATTCTGAGCTGAAGTGGATACCCATTGCTTTTAACCACTTTGCCTTTAGAAGAATAATTCAGGGTGAATAGCTGAGGCTCATTACTGGTAATAAATTATAAGCCAGTAGTCTTCAGTGTTGCACAATAGCTGTCCATCTTCCCTGTTTCAAGATAGCCTTTTGGTTTGGGGAGGAAAAAAAAAGTGCCAAGGTGACGAAAAGGATGCAAGTAGCAAAATAATTATTCTGATATCAAAATACATATTTGGAAGCCTGTGTATACTTTTGGTAACAAGCTTTCTTTTGTTTCATCTGAGTTACAGTGTCCTAAAATAATGTATTTTAGAAACGGTTTTTGACCCCAAGAACAGTTATAACACACTTTGCTGCACTTAAGCTTTACACCAGAATGCAAAGCAGGGGATCCTTAGGCCAGAACTTTGGGGGCTGACTTGTTTCCAGTTCTCGTTTTTGTATTTCCATTATTTGAAGCCATATATGGAGATTATCATCATTTTATTAAGATGACCATTCATGGGAATCTTTGGAGGCAAAAAAACCCCCAGTGTTTAAAAAAGGGGGCAATATATACTATCAGATTCTGTGCTTCTAGATATGAGGCCAAAATGTTTGTATACCTAAAACGTGCTCTGTTTAAGCCAAGTACTGCGCTTGGCATCGCTCTGTATACTCTCTAATCCTACATGGTATTCCAAGTACACTGTACTGCGAAAATGCTGGGATAGTCCAAAGGTGCTCTCAATTAATGTGATTCTGGTGTTAAATAAGTAACAGGCTGTAAATTAAGAGAGACTTTCTTTAGCTTTAGAAGTAGGCTAATCCTCGAAAGGCATCATAGATCTGTGCTGAAGGTTGGAAATAGTAATGAGGCACAGGCTGCGATAGCAATCTTGTCACTCCAAAGCTGTGATGTACCTTATCTCTGCTGTGAGCTGCTGTCTCTGGGGAAATATTCCTGCTACACCAGCACAGTCCTGTGGCTTGGAGTTCTGCCTCCGCTACGAGATGCAGAGGATTAGTGATTAAGTTCAGTCCCTTGGCAATGTGGGGCAAGAATCTGCTTTCGTGCAGAGTAGAATTCTTTCCTTTTTATATTTACATAGCTTACCCTCCTGGGAAGGGGTATAATTCTCTGAAAGGTCTGTGTCCTGTCATTGCATACGCTGGCTGCTTTGGTTGCGCTTTCCTGGAGAGAGAATATTTCTGCCAACAAAATACTGCACCCATACAAGTGCTCTTTTACCCTGAAGGCAGGCAGCATGTAGCTATCAGCTCAACAAAGAAAGAAAAATCCTGTCTTGCAATCCAAATGTCTTTATTAGAAGAAGTCTGACATTTGGTATTCCAACCTTGAACGCTGCCAGAACATCCTCACCAGCCCCTCTGCCAGGGATGGGATGGTTTCTCCTCTTACTTCTCTGGAAAGTGTGATTAAGTGGTTCCTGGACGTTTTGTTCCTAGGTGGGATAATTGATCTCCTCTAGAAAGCCGGTGGGAATCGCAGCTGTCTGTCTGAGCTGCAAGTGATAAGCAAACAGGGCTGAGAGTACAAAGAGCTAAGAGGGCTCTATTCTCTTGAAACATGGTGGAAGGGCAGTTTCTCTGCTTTCTTTTCCTGCAGCAAAGAAAGGAATTGTTTGAGGAATAGCTTTGAGGGACAGAAATGTATTCTCCTAAATCAGATTTCTCTTGACCTCCCTCGTTTGCTGTAGCTGTGTTCCCAGGGAGGCAAAATGAAGATTCATATGACTGTTAGCTGTGGCAAGTTTATTTTCTTTTTAATGCTGGGTTTCTGCTGCAGATGCTCCTAGGTCAGAGACAGTTTTTACCAGTGACTGTCAAAAACCCGGTTTTCAGGAGGATGAGGTTGCTCTAGTTCTTCCTACCCATGCATCTCTTCAGTATGTTCACACAGGGAAGAAAATGGATTCAAAACCTCATCCCCCAAGTTCCTTATGTTTTTATAATCCTTTTCAATTTAAGGACTAAAAGGATAGCTTCCAAAAGTGGCACCTGAAATGATCAAAGATTTGGTGAAACTTTGCTGCAGAAGCTCTTAAAATACCTGTTCTCAGTCATACAAATGTGCTTTTAAAGTGACGCTGATTGACTGCTTTCATGTTTGTTGTGGCGAGCTGGCTGCAGCTAGCTACAGCTGCTCAGTGCCAGTGCAAAGCATTGCAACGGAAGAATTTTCTGTAGTGCACGATTCTGAACAGTGCTGCTTTTTATGTGAATACCAGAGTGCATGAAATCCAGGTGTTTTTTATGGAGAGGCTTATTATGTAGGGATATACTTCTCCTTGGATATACTAGGCCCTCCTTCAAGAAAATATTCCCTTTAGGGTTTCACCTGACCATCCTTTAGCTGGTCTAAAGGATGTGTCTCTTGGAATTTAAGCTCATGCACATGCCAGTAAGTGCTGACAATGTCAACCCACTGCTCCATTTAATTTTTTGCCATACAAAGTCCCCCAGCTGTATTACCCAGCTTTTATACTGCGGTGGTTGTACACCAGTGTAGGAAATTAATATAATAAAACTCAATGTGAGACCTTATAGAAGGGAAAGGTGATATTTATTCTAAACAAAACTGTCTTCAGTCATTCACGCTTCTAGCGTTCGCTCACTCACGCTCTCACCGCCCCGTGCAGGCACCAAGCCTCGTGCATCCAGGTGCTGTAGCCAGGCTTGGTTGTGTGCTGCAGGGAGGACCAGGGACACCATCTGTCAAGCCTTCGCTGTGTCTTCTGAGTTGTTCTTCGCAACAGACTGGCTCTTGGACGTTTTTTACACTTTCTAGGACTTACCTGTTATTGGGGTGATCTTTCACCACAGGGTCATGCTTTTTTCAGCTTCCATAGACCTTAAGCAGTGCTGCTACCTTTTTGTTTCCTTGTTTGGGGCATTTTTATGGCTATAGTCTGCCTTCAGACAGGCTATGGAAGTGTTGCGCGCTCTAACTTTTTGCCCTCGTGTCATCAGAGGACAGGTCTGCTGCTGACAGGTTCGTTGTGCTTTTGCACACACAGATGTTTCCATTCATAATTCATCCAGACCAATCTTAGTACTGGTTACAAATCTCTACAGCAGTGGATATTTTCTTCTACGTGTGTACTTAAAAATCTGTATGAGAGGACAGTTACCCACTGTAGCAAGTGCCTACCGGGTAGTCTCAGGGCACCAAGATTACTGCAAGGATAAAATTCCGAATATAGGAATAACTCACAAACAAGCCCCTGAGATTCAACAGAGATCTCCAGCTCCATCCTGGCTCTTGCACAACCTACATCTTGTTTTGGCTGGGTTTTGCTGCAGCTGCACGAGACCATGTACAACATTCAGAAAGAAATAGATTCTGGACTTATGTGTAACTTATTCCTGCCAACCACTTTTCTTTCTGAAAATGGAGCAGAAAGACAAAAATGGACCTGGAACAAAAGACTGCTAGCTGCCGTAGTCCCTAAAAAGTGGTACTCGTTGTCTTTTTTGTTCTTGCTGGCTGCTGCTGAGATGATTAAGTCATGGAGAGCTAAGGTGATTTTTACCTTAGAAAAGCACATCAGGTGATGACTAGCAAAGACTTAGAGGATTTTTCTTGTATTATCTGAGATGAGTCTGCCTGTCCAGCAAGGAAGCACCTTGTTGTTGGCCATATCATCTCTTCCCATCGTGAGGGCAGCACCAGCCCGAGCCCTGCCTGAAGCCAGCGTTGTGACGAGGGCTGGAGGCAGAATGCAGCCTGGCATGCGTGCTGCCGGCACGGGCATCTCGCGCCTCTCGGCTTTGTTCTGTCTCGTGCTGTTTCTGCAAGCTACAGCTTGTACCGGTTCTCCCATCTGTGCGTACAGGGCTGATGTGAACCAACGCTGGGACTTAGGCTAGGAGAGCTACCTGCCCTTCTCTGCTTCACTACGGAGCAGTAGCTAAAAGGAAGCTGGAGAAAATACTGGCCTGGCTTGTGACCATATGGCCATGTGAAAATTCACTTTCTTTCACCAAAAATTATCCATCATCATTCAAGAATTACCAAGAGACTTGATTCCTAAACGCACCATTCCGGAGATTCACATCGTAGCTATTCACTGAATGTCCCTCTGAGCATCCAAAGCCAGGGGACTTCTAGACTCTATTATAGCAAATTATCTTTAGGGCTCTCCTTTTACCCAGGTCCTTTTAAAAAATGTAATGAAATGTGTTGTTAATACAGTTCAGGCTATAAGAAATCAAGGCCTTTCGAGATGGAAGCGGGGAAAGGCATGGAGATTGTATCTGTAATACGTCAAGAAATTAGTCAGCCTGTTCAGCAACAGCACATCCTTTTGTGCTGTTAAGCTTGACCAGCGCAGCTCAGAGAGGATGTGACCTTGAGAGCTGTAGTTACAGCAGTAAATACAGTGAATCCCACCTTCAGCAGCCTCTTGGGAACAGGCAAAATTGCTCTCTGAAGGCAGGTAGCTCTCTTTTACTCAGTGCGTCCGAGATGACTTGTGATTGCTAAAAATGGAGCTAGCCTGGTAAGGTGGGGAAGGGAATGGGGGAGGTCTTTGTACATAATTCACTGCACAGTTTTTATAGCTCCATTTAGGTGGCAGAATTCTTACAGCAGAAGGAATTGGATACACGAGCGGAGTACAGCGTGTTACAGCACATAAGCCAGCACGTCACAGTGCTAAAAATGTTACAGAAAGTGGAGTGGCCAGGAGAGGAGCGGAGCTTGTTGAGAGGCAGAGACAGGGATATTGCCTGGCAGAGGAGACGTGTGCGGTCGGTGGGGTGAGGTTGGGTTTGGGTCCTGCAGGGATAGATGCTCACAGAAAACCTTTCCAGCCAAAGTGAAGGCTCCTGCAGCATTCACATCGACTTTCACAGGGTAAGGGGCTGTGTGCCTAATCCCCTGACAATGTAGTCAGATGTGTATTGCATTAATAATTCCTCATGTGCACCATAAGTATTTTAAAGATGGTGCAGTGGACGTTACATTAACCAGTTCTGCCTTCCTCCTTAGCTGATAGATACCTGCTTGGCTTCTGCGTGTAAGATGTGATTTAAGACCTTGACATGCAATATGGATGAGTGGGATTGTTATACAGTACATTACTGCTCCCTGAAGTTGGAGTTCTGATGGGTTTTTTTTTATGCTCAAATAAAATAACTGTCAAATATGTTATCAGTCTCAGAGGAGACTTCACCCCCACCCCTTTTTTCTGGATGAAGGAAGTATGTGTTGCTGTCCCTGGTTTTTAAAGACAGAGCTGGAGAACTTAGCTATATGTTAGATGTAGACGTACAACAAATTTGTTAGTTCAGCTGTGCAAGTCAAACCATTCAGTTGCATGGCTGTGTTTAGGCAACTTGCTTATTAATTGCAACTTTGTGTGCTAAGAGGACAAAAAACAAGTCTTTTAGAAAATATTTACGAGAACAGAACAATAATTTCTGAACCCTGGGCCCAAACACATCCCATGTACATACTAGACACAGTGGAGCAGCTGTTTAAGAGTGTATCGCTTCTAAAGGCGTGAGTTGATGGCACATAGGCAGTTGTGTGGATAGTGTGAATAAATCCATGAAAAGCACAAGGCAAAATATTATCTTCTGAAAATAGCTTATCTCGGGGTGTGCCGGGGGTGGCTGTGTTGAAGCTATCTGGCTTCACCGCTACCCCACCTGGCTGAACCCCCAGCAGTGGAGCAGTGCAGCTCTGCAAAAGCCAAGATGTGCAAGTGTAATAGAGAGGCAGTAATGGGGATTTGGTCCCGGGGGGCGGAGGGGGCACACAAAGTCTTCTCAGAATACCCCTCCTCTTGACAGAGCTCCTCAACCAAAGGGTGTCACGCCTAGCCTGAGAAGGGAGCAGGAGATGAATGCCTTGCTCTGCGTTTCTTCTGCACAGACACAGCGGCCAGTGTGTGGCCATTACAAGTTGGTACAATCGAGACCAGTCCCAAAGTCTTGTAAGGTAGAATTAAAAAGTACTGCATCAAGGGCAAAAGAAAGGAAATATGCTGGTCTGTGCTTTGAACTGATAACTTCCAAATGGTGCTGAGGACTGATGTACAAAGAGGAAGGACTGGAAAAAGATTTGGAAGGAAAAAGTAAAGCAAAGCACAGGAATAAATTCTCTAGGGAGGGATTTTAAGAACAGGTTAGACAAGCAGCTGTTGCGAATGGTATAAATAAAGCTGCTCTGGTCTTGGGACCTGGGTGTGGACTAGGTGACCTGTGGAGATGCCTTCTTACCATATTTCCTGCGAGTTTTGCAAGGTTTTGACAAGCTGATTCTGCAGATGCTTGCAGCAGCATTAATGGTATATCTGGCATACAGAGTCCCAGAAGCAATTTAAAAATAGATTTAGAAAAGAGGTCAGACAAACTCCGCATGGACAGGAAAATAAATTAATGATACATTTTCCCTAAATGTGTCTGTGCCGTTGCGCACTCTGCATGCTAATGCGCAGCGAACGACGGGTGGGGGTGCGGAAGAGGCTGAGCAGAACCACATATGCAGTGTGAGAGGGATCGGCACAGGTGCTCTGAATTTTCTTTATACCATTTCATATTGAAGTCAGCATTGTCCATCTAGGCATTCAAATCCTGATCAGTTTACAAGCAAACTTTGAAAAGCTAGTTCTCCATCCAAATATATATGAAGAGCAGCAGCCTTGCTGTGAAGGAACCAACTGCGTGATGCTTTGCCCGGGGAGAGGAAGGGCAGATCTTTGCAACGGGTAGGTCAGGAAATGCTGCTACCTTGAAAGAGCAGAGAAGCAAGCAGCTGGCAAAGAGCCTTTAAGCCACTCTTAAATTACAGCACAGAGGACAGATTTCACATGCCCTGACCTACAGCGTGCAACGCAGGAGCACAGTCTTCAGAGACTGCTGCACAGATTTCCTAAATAATCAGGATTATGAATGTTGTGTTTAAAAAGAAGATCATCTAGGCCATCTCAGCCCCGGTTTGAGCACATGGTTCCTACGATTGAGTGAACACACAGTTTTCTTCTGCATATAAATGTGTCACAAAAGAAATAAATTATTTATGCAGTCACCTTTTTCATAAAGTCGGGAATGGTAATTAGGTACATGTTCTGCATGGGGATTGCATACGGGAGCTGCCGGGCTGGGCTCAGGGCTCTGCCAGCTCCAGCCTCGCAGGCCGGTGTCTGCATGGTCTTGTCTCCCTCTCGTGGGTGTCCAAACGACTGCAACGAGAGCAGTTGTCCCCTGCTGTCCCAAGGTGTGTCCGTGCTGTGATGCCTTCAGCGTGGCCTGGAGGCATCCACGCTAGCTGGCTGGTGTGCCAGGGACGGCTTGGGCTTAGAAATGGCTCTTTTATCCGTGTGTCTGAAATGGGATTTGCAGCCTGTGCTGAGCCTTGGGGTGGAACTGGTACCTGTGCAAACAAAATTAATGTTTGTGCAGGTTTCTGCTGATCTACTTTGCATTGGTGGGCTCGGAGACCCCAGGATCAGTAGCCTCCAGAGGGTCGACCTGCTGCTGCTCTGCTTCCTTACCTGCAGCTGAGGGCCATGGTCCATGGGTCCTCCAGCAAAATGTCCTTTGTTTTTCCTTGACACCCGGAGGTGTCACTGACCTCCCTGTACTCTCTCTGTGCCTTCAGGTCTGTAACAGAGTCACATTCAACTTAAAACCAATTCCACAGCAAACCCCATAATCTTTATCATTCTCATTCAGCTGTGGCAAAGCAGAGCCCATGAATCATGATTAGTGAAAGCAGAGGGCCAGAGAAGAGATAATTAATTTCTCTTTCCTGTTCAAAAGGCTGCGCTGCCCTCGCCCAGCGGAGGATTTGTGTCCTTTAGACAAAAGGCTGACAAGTGTCACCTGTTAATCTTCTCTGTGCGCGGCGGTTTGTCAGCACGAGATGGTCCTGCCGCAGCCTCGGTCCCCAGGGCACTGCTGGTTATGACAGCTGCTATTTGCAAGTCAGCTGCGAAACGCTCCCGCTTTATTCCTCCAGCTATTTTTAGTATTTCTTTTTAGATTGCAATAAAAAAAAGGCATCTCGTATTGGTGATAGCCAGGTTGTAGCGATTTCTCCCCTTAAGGGAGAGGTGTGTTTGGCGATGGCAGAGGAAGGGCTTTCCAGGGTCACTCTGCAGTGCGTGTGAACCCAGCTGCTGGCTGGCACCCGAGGTGGAGCCGCCACTGTCACCTGCAGCAGATCCCCTCGGGAGCATGTCTCCCTGCCAGCACATCCAGCGTGCGGTGGTTCAGCTGGAGAGCTGGTTGCTGAATCAAGGGCAGGTGAGAAATGGCTCGGTTTCTTCAGAGGTCAGGCAGGAAAAGTCTGCTGAGCATGCGGCAGAGTGGGGGGGGGGGGGGGCTCTTGGGAGCGCCAGGGCTGCATTTAAAGACGCGAAAGAAGTCACGGTGGTCCCTGGAGCTCTTTTCCTCTCTGCTTCAGCTGCAGGAAAAGCAAGTGAGTGAATGGGGAAGGTCTGTCCCACCGATTTCAGAATCACACCGTACATGGCCCCCTCACCTCGGCATCCGAGCTTCTCTTCGAGCAGTTGACAGACAGAGCTCACTGAGCTGGATTTGAGCATCCTAAGTTTAGCCAGTTCAGCTAAATGGTTCCTGCTGTTTTTAATTCACATTCATACTAAATTTCTGCAGTTTTATTTTCCCCTTCCCTCTCCTCTCAAGGGAGAAGCAATGGCTTTCTTGGAGGTAGCTTATGATTTTTCCAGACAGAAATTGTTTCCATTGCAGTGTTATTGGCAATACCCAAACATATGTCCAGGAATCGGCCAAAGCCAAGGAGCCTGATTTAGAGCTGCTGCTTCTAATGTCTAATAAAGCAGCACTGCAAAAGGTCAGCCTCTGTGCAACATAGCAGCCAGTCCCACCAGCTAATGGCATAATCTGTTAAAGAATTAATTCCCTATGTCTTCCCTTCCCAGTAAAATATAACAACAATGGGGAACATTAACTGTCTAACCTAATATTGAGTTTCATATAGTGCTAGTAAAGCTATTAACTGAGGCTGTTATCCAAACTGCTGGAGTCTTGACCTTGGCCTGTGTTTTTAAGTGGGCTTTTGTCGTTCCTCTCAAGATCAGCCTTGATGCTACAAAGCAGCAGCAGCTTCATTCGAGGAGCAGCTCCACTGCTCTCCTTGCAAGGGTCCGTGCTTGCGGCACAGCTCTGGTGTCCCTGCAGCAGCGTCCTGCCCTCTCGCTGTAATTTGCACTGATGAGTGTTCATCATTTCAAGGTTGTCCCGAGCCCTCTGACTTCTGAATCTGTGTGGAGAGAACAGCAACGTCTGCTTTGATGTAAATGCTTCCAGATGCCATTGGTTCACCTTTAGAGCTCTTGTTCTTGTGCTTCTTAATGCTGTTCTTCATGCTGTCCTGCTATTTTGCTCCGTATCATTGATGCAGGCTGCAGCATTGGCTGCTCCATTAGCAGGTGCTTTTATTTTCTCCTGAGCTGCCCCAGCTGCTGGGCAGAGCCTTTGCTAGCAGTGTTGCCCAAAGGAGGGGTGAGCTGGTGTGTGAGAGCAGGGGTGGTTGCTCTCCATGCATGTATCAAGCACAGAGGAATACTTGGCATCAGCCTTTGACGTGATTCTCTCCCCAGCAGGTAAGGGGAAATTGTTTCCTGTGGCAGGTTTTGTGAATTATTTTGAGTATTCGGGGGCCAGAAGGGTCTCTCTTTGCTATTCTGCAGCAAGTGGAGTTTCTGGGGGTGGTGGTCTCCCAGCTTTGTGTCCCCACTGCAGTTGGAAAAGTGCAGGAGGTTCATAATTCTGCCTGACTTCGGTGTGCAGCAGCTTCCCTGGAGGCAGAGTGCAAAACCCAGCGTGGTAGCATGGGTAGCCTGGCACAAAGCTCCTGACGTGTGTTTCAGCATCTGTGTTTCGCTTTGGCAGATGCCTGTAGGATAAAAGTCGGTGTCGAATGGTGGCCTCAAGCCTGCTCCTTAACCATTCGCAGCAAGTGGGGCAGCAAGTTTTCCCACAATCTGTGATACAGCTGCGTAAATCGGGGTACAACTGGGTAAACCTTGATTTGTATCAGTGTACCACAGGGTTTGACCCTTTTGCATTGACTTCACCCATGTCCAGTGCAGTGACCAGCACCTGTAGCCAAGCTGTAGACCAGCCTCAGGTGCCGGGTGAATAGATTTGGGGGCTGTGTCCCCCTGAAAGCTTTTGTTTGCTGCAGTGACTGCAGCAGCATTGCTGGTGTTTGAGGGTGTTGGCCCTTTAGCCTTGCACCAGCGTTCAGGTCCTCTTCATGATCGCTTCAGGCCCAGTCATGGAAGCAGGTATGAAAACCACACAGTGGATGTGATGGGTGCTTCTGGTGATGAGCAGTAGGAAATGGGGTCCTCTGGTCAAGAAGGAGACCCATTGCTCTGTGCATGTGTGAGAAATAAATAGGGAATTGAGTCCCAAGGGGATTGATGCCAGCATCCCTCGTCTCACTTTTAACTGCTGCTCTAGATGCATTATTTCCTCCCCAGAAATGAGGATTGGGAAGGGACAGCTAACAAGAGAGATCCTGTAAGATATGCTAGGAAGCTGCTTAGATTATAATGCTGCCTAGAAGAATTTACAGGCTGCATGTGAACCTGAGATGGCAGAGATTTTCCCTTACAGACAATTAGTTATAGATGAACAAGTATTAACCAATTTGTGACTGCAACCATTACCGGGTTGGGTTTTCGTGGTTTTTTTTTTTTTTTTGTACGAGGAAAGGGATTTAAAATGGATTCCATGTATCTAAACTGCCTGGAAATCAGCGAATTGTGCAAGGGAAGAAGGCTTCTGTAGATGTCATTAATTTCAAAGATATATTAAATCTGGTTAGCTACTGTGTTGCTTTAAAATGCAAATTAACCATTTGCCAAAAATCAATTTCTTTTGCAGCTTGAATTTCAGTGGAGTCCATCTGGCATCTGCTGGGCAGTTTAGTGACTTCCTGGGCAGCATGGGCCCTGCACAATTTGTTGGGCGTCAGACCTTGGCCACCACCTCGATGGGTAAGGACCACAAAGATGTTAGGTGGCTTTAATTTAATCTTGAACAGACCACTCCTACAAGCCACCTAATAATGTGTCCAGCATCTGCTGATCTACCACTCCCCCGTTCCGTTTCTCTGTTAACTCAAGTAAGCTTGGCTGAAAGGTTTTCCTGATTGCTGCGAATGCGGCATTACTAGGAGAGCACCAGCTTTATGCTTTCCTCCGTCAGATCTGAAAGGCATGGGCTAACTAAAAAACAGCTCAAATCCTGAAAATGCATCCTGTGTATCTTCGTGTTTTTCTTGCTCTCTAAGGCCCACTGGGCTCTCTAAAGATTTTTCTTATGGTCCACCATAATTGCATTTTCCAAAGTAGCCTGCAATTCTATGTGCTGCGGTTTGGGAGAGATGAGAGGCTAGCTGCCACTGAAGAGTATGAGACTGAGTCACCAAAGCTGTGTTAGAGGGCTGACATTAGAGATTGCTTTTGAAAATGTGGGCTTCAGTCACTGCAGAGCTGCTCCAGAGTAACACAGGAGGAGATCGGGCACTCAGGGCCTACAGTTTGTTACAGCTTGTAGCAGGCGTGATGTGAAGATTTTTTTTTTTTTTTTTTAACATTTTAGTAGCCCACAGATGTATTGTTTTGAAAGTCTGCTGTCTATTTTGACATTTTGGTTTAGGGGATGTGGAAATTGGCTTGCAAGAGCGAAATGGGCAGCTAGAAGTGGATATCATTCAGGCTCGAGGACTGACACCAAAACCCGGCTCCAAAACACTGCCAGGTAGTATGCTTTGACCTCCTAAAGTAATTTACTGAGCCCCAGCCTCCTGCGATGCTTGTGAATAGAAAACATTTTAATTCCGCTTGGCTTCTGCAGGAATAAGCAGTCTGTATGTGGTATTGAAAACAAGGCTGGTTGAGCAAATCTTTTCACTGCTGTAAAATGCCTTCTTTAGAAATACCTGAGACATGGCGCTCTGTCTTTTCTAAAGTGCGCATGAAGATTTTTTCATATTTGACCATATTTATTTTTTCCAGCTGCTTACATCAAAGCTTACCTGCTAGAGAATGGCGTGTGCATTGCGAAAAAGAAGACAAAAGTGGCTCGCAAATCATTAGACCCTTTGTACAATCAGGTGTTACTGTTTGCTGAGAGCCCCCAGGGCAAAGTTTTACAGGTAAGACAAGCAAGTCTCAGGTCTGCCCATCTCTCTCTTCCACCTCTGCTGGAAGGTATTAAGTCTGGCAAGGGATCTGGATAGTTAACATAGATGAGAAAAAGCCAGTGTTTTCATTGAACCAAATGCACTCAATCTGAACGTAACAAATGGAAAGGAAAACCTTTTTTTCATACTCAAACTGATTATTATTTGACACCCTGCCAGGTAACATGAGCGCCTACCAGGAAAACGTTGATTTTTATTTTTTTGAATTCTTTTTTTCCCCACCCAGTTAGGAGATAGGTAGTACCTATAGATGCTAAACAGTCTTGCAGCATAGGTTGTCTTCTGTGTTTATACATATTCAGAGCACTCTGCTTTGGCCATCACCCAATCACATATCCTACCTTTTTCTACCTCTTTTCTTTTACTGCCATACATTTTCTGCCATACTCATATTTTCAGTCCTGCACCTATGTTTCCAGAGCGAAGAGTGATTTGCATCGTTAATTCATACCTAAATCATTTCCATCCAATAAAGCCTGGCTAAAATCCACTGGTAATACTGATGTAATTAATCCATGAGTTTCTATTGCTTACCTCCACTGGCATATGAATTGCCAGCTAACCTGCTGGACCCTTCTCATTAGTGAACTCTTCCTCATTTACCTTGATTAGAAGGATTTTCCCCTGTTGCAATGAGACTGTGCATTTTTGACTGAAATGGGGTGGGACCTGGCTTAGTCTGCTCTTGCCTTGCACGGGTTTCCTTACCTGCTGCCTTGCTGCCAAGAAAGGCACTTACTGCAAGAGAATAAAATGGGGAGCTTGGCTCCCTGCCAGCGGCCATGCCACCAAACCAACTTTCTGCAGGCCTGTTCCATCTCATGCTGACCTGGAGTGTTAATTTTTGTCTTTTAATTGACATTCGTTGTCTCTCCTACCTCATTTTACAGAAAATTGTAATGTTCTGGTTATTCGGACCCTAGGGAAGGAAGCTGTGAGGATTAGCCAGAGATCACTAGTCACCGTCATAACCCATCGTACTCATCCCCTCCTCTTCAGAACATGGACTCGCTCTGGAGTCAGTCGTCACCTTTGTCTTGAGCCACATAGGGCCACTTGGTCGCGTGCAGACCTCCAGTATGCCTAAGCCCATGACCCTCACTACATCTGTTGTTCCACCCACTGGTCTCCATCGTGTCGTAAGTGTGATTCAGCTTTCCCTGCTCGTCTGCCAGCTCTCTTTCATTAGACCTTCCTCTGCATCTGCAAGCCTTTCTCGGCAGTCTGTTCTGCTTCCCCTGCATGCCACTCCATGTGTGTCCCTTGCGTCGCCGGTCCCACTTGCCAGCACTCGGCTCCTGCCCTTTCTCCAGGTGAGTAGCCATGCCTCGTCACCATCTCAGTGTCAGGAGCTCCGAGTGCAGAAGTTAAGACATGCTCTTTTTCTCAAACTGTTGGCTCTTGACCCAAGCTGTTGCCCACCTTTTTTTGTTGGTGTATTTTTTCCACATCAGGAGCCCTTCCTGCCCTTTTCCCCCAGGCCACCTTTTGTTGTGGCCAAGGCCCGTTACTGTGCCAGGGCCAGGTTTTACGTGCAGGTGTTGGAGCTGCAGCTCCAGAGATACTTTGTGCATGTACTGGCCCTGCCCAGCAGGTAGAACAGCAGAACGGTGTCTCATCCGCACGTGCATTCACCTCTTTTCCATGGGGGTGGAAAAAAAGTCTGATAACATCAGGATTTGTAAAAGTGTGCTTTAAAAAAACTGTAAATTCGTCAGCCAGAGTTTCACATCACCTGTTGGTAGTGTAAACCTTTTTGCTCTTCTCGGGCTGTAGTAAAGCCCCGGGAAGTTGGATGAGTAGAAAGAAGGATTGATCAGCCTTGCTTCCCAAGAAAGTGTGCAAGTTGGAGGATTAACTGTGCTCCCCCTCTTGTTCCTAAGGTGATAGTCTGGGGAAACTATGGACGTATGGAGCGCAAGCACTTCATGGGAGTCGCCAGGGTCCTCCTGGAAGAACTGGATTTGTCAACTTTAGCAATTGGCTGGTACAAGCTCTTCCCAACCTCCTCGATGGTAGATCCCACTACAGGCCCGCTCCTGCGTCAGTCCTCACAGCTTTCCCTGGAGAGCACAGTGGGACCCTGCTGTGACAGGTCTTAGTAAGGAAGGGGGAACTGCTTTTGTTTTTTAAACATGCTGTCAAGGTTTTGTTTGCTGGAACTCTGACCTCAAGCGCAATGCATGTTCAATCAGTTCTTGTGGAGCTGGAAGAGGAGGATAAACCAGTGACCTTAGACAGAAGATGAGGGGCAGGGCGCTGTGCCCTCTCCACCCGAGGAGGAGGTGCCGTGGGGCATGAGTCCTAGTTGTCAAATTAGACATACACCTCTTGTTTCACTTCTCTCGCTGTCATTCTTGGACCCTTGTTTCAGATCAGTATTAACCCTGGAAAGTTGCAGCATTTGGGGGGAGTAAGGAAGGTATTTTTCTTAACCGTGCGTCTTAGAAATTTATAATATGGATTCTTTCATGAGAAAGTACCTGAAAAATTCAGAGGCCGATATCTGATCTAAAAAGAGCAGGAGCAGAAAGTTTCAGAGGAAGCATTAGGTTTTTTTATAAGGTCTTTCTTCTTGAAAGGAAGAAAAAGAAAGAAACCTGCAACTCTTTCTTTAGAATCAGTTCCACATCACTGAGTCATGTTAACTGTAACACTGTCGTCGCTGTGTTTTCAAACTGTGCCAAATTACCAGCAAGTGTCTTTACTGCATTACTTGTCTAACACTGCTGATGAAGCATACTTGGTGGGAGAATAAGTAGCGCCTACTTAGACCAGACAGTTTGAGCAGAGTTCGAGTTTAGCAGGTTAATTAACTGCAATTGTGCTCAGAGAAGAACCACTAGAAGTGGGTTCTGAACATCAGACTTGCAGCTTGAGATATGTTTTGTATTGTCAGATACAACGTTCTGCAATTTCCTGACTCCCTTACTTGTTGCTGTGCATCCTTCAGTCATGATGTCTTCTATCTCCTGCTTTTCTTCCGTCTCCTTTGTACTGGTACATATCTGCTGGAGTTGCTGCCCTTCCTGTTGTGCTATGGACTGACCTGAAACAGGACTGTTTTATTCTGCCACAGGAGAGGAGATTGAGGTTTCTGGGGGTGCAGAAGAAAGAAACCTCAGCTTGTCACCTGACAAGAAGGTGCTGGAGAGCATGTAACCTTCCTTGTGGAGAGAAAGGTGCTTTAGGCAGTCTCGGTAGTACACAAACATTGTCAAGTGTCCTGCAAGAGGAGATGCAGTCCCCAGAGTATGGAGAGGTAGTGGGTGAGGAATCTGAAGACGCAGTGGTCACAGCGTGTATATTTTGTTAATTAAAGTGCAACGCTAACTGTAAACGAGTCTTGTAGATTAAGCCAGTAGAGCACATTCTCTGAGCTGCCGAGCTACGGTGGCTGTTGTCAGCAGAGTCACGTGCTGGAGTAAGCGTGCTAGATCCTTCAGACAATTAAAAACTTATTATCCAAAATCACAGAGAATCTCCACAGATTTTCTGTTGATAGACCTGTTTTGGCTAGGTTTTGTCTTAGTTCCTAATGAGGATTTGATGACTGCTGTCTCAGCTTTTGGAGATGTTTTACTTTGTGATTTAGAAGTGAAGGTCCCATGTCACGTTTAGGAATGAGCAGATTTGTGACCTGTCATAGAGGCATACTGAACATTTATTTCTGCATGTGGACCTCAGCTTTGTTAGAATAAAAGCATGAGTGTTGAGTGGCTGGTAAAAGCAGTTGCGTTTGGTTCTAGCTTGTCTATGGCATTTTAAATTATTTTGAGATAAATTACAGGATAGATGCAAAAATAATAGGCCTTACAATAATCTCTGTGAAAAATGATATAATATAAAGGAGAGGGGAGGAGGAGAAGGGACATAGAATGAATAGTTTTTTGAGTCTTCAGTGGCAAAAGCCTCAACATTTCAGATAAATCTCTTAATTTCCTTAATCAAATACGTCTCTGGCCTCTCACTAATTATTTTTTCTAATCGTATTAGACAATTTCTATATATTAGCTGAAGAAAGTTTGTTGCATGCTGGTCAAACTATGTTGTGGCGCTCTCTTATTTTTATTTTTTAAAAAAAGCACATTTACTGTAATTCAAGTCAGCATCTTTTCCTCTTGGTATGTAGTGAGTACTAGGCAATATTGTACAATATGTGTATGAACTAGAATAGATTAGGTAGATTTAGTGGTTTGTAGCACTGGATCTTTTAATAACTATGTCTTTAAAAGGACCGTGGGGAGCTCCAGGTACATGCCAGACCTGGCAGCTGAGTAACAGGGCTTCTGTCTTAAGTTACGCCAAAAACTTTATCTTGGTACTTAGTTTGGACATTATCTACCAGTAATAGCTAGTTAGTCATGGTTTTCCTGTGTCCAATAAGATGAATGCAACATTTCTGCAGTCTTTAATGGGGAGTAGGAGACTATATATGCCAAAAATATTCCCCCAGAAAACTTTGTTTAATGACTGTCTGTTGAAAAGCTCAGTTCCTGTATGCCTGGCAAATGCGACGTGTCTCTGTATCCTACCCCTCCAAAAGCTCTGCAAGCTCGGTGATGATCAGTTTAGTTACAATAGGACTACTTAACACTGAAGACTATCTTCCATATGTTTTTAATCATGCTAAAAGGTCACTGTCAGGGTAAAAAAAAAAGTTAGACTTCTACTTGTGTTATTTTTGTTAACGTCTCAGATTCCGAAATTTGGAGGCACTTTTAACAGTCCGCTCCATCCTGTTTTCTTCTGCATTTTTTACGTGGTTGATCGTAGTCCAGTGGTTCTCGCTTTTGTTTCTACTCACTTCCAAGTCCTGTTTCTCCCCAGTAAGCGAACGTTGCAACCCCTGCCTGCCACGCACAGCAAAGTCACGCGAACTGGCAAGTGCAGATGACCTTCCTTCGTAAAGCAGACTCACAGGAGCCCTTCTGAGAGTGCCCACGGGGCGCAGAGTGAGGCCAGGAGCGTTGCACGGTACCCTACAGTCTAAATTCTTGCTTCACTCATGCCTGTGATTCCTGCACTGACCATGGCGTATTATAGTTAAAGAAGAAGTCTTCTAGTTATCCATGCAAGGCAAGTCTCAGGCTTGGAATAGCTTATTTTTATAAAGCCTACCTTTTTTTTTCCCCCCCAATTTGACTTGCCAGTTTCTGTCCAAGGTGATGTGATATTACAGTTGGGATTACCAGTGTGGTCACGTAAAAAGTAGCAGTTTGCTAGAGTGATGAGTAGCTGAAAACTAAACTTTGGTCCCCTTTGCAAGTCCTGACTGAGTTTTTTCCTGTGTCCGAGTCTAGCTGTTAGTTATAGTCAGGGAGGGGAGAGAGAGGAAGAGCAGGAGACTTAAAAAAAAAAAAAAAAAAAAAAAGACTTCATAGTATTTTTGGTCTCAGCGCAGTGATGAGGGATGAGACTGAGGAGAGATAAATACTTGCCCAGCTCACGGTTGATTCCCTGTTCCTTGTGCATGAAATACTACATTTTCATAGTAACGGGAGGATTGCTTGCCAAAAAAAAAAATGGAGAGCCGGTCCCTAAATGTTACCTGCATTACTATTACCATGGAAAACAAAGAAATCCTGATGCTGAGAGCAAAATGATCTCTCCCCAGTGGGAATCCCCTGCACGCAGGGAGAGCAGAGCACTGAAACCGTGCCTCGCACGCGGCTTTGTCCTCTTTGTGGTCTGAGCAAAAAGCAGCCGTGATCGTGGTTAGTCCTGATTTGTTCGGGCAAAAGCCGTGATATTTTCCCAGTCTCCTGGTGTCGCTTTCCCTTTGCCCCAACACAGCTGGGATGCCACAGAGCCAACACAAGGTCCTCACTCTGCAGTTCAGTCCGTGGCTCCTCGTCCTGCAGCCGAAGCCACGCGGGGCATCCCTGGTGGGGATGGGGTGCCAGGCTGGGGCATCCCTTTTGCACTGCGTGCGGGCGTTTGTGTCCACGGGCAGAGTAAGGGCCAGACGACTTTATTGTTTAGCCAAGTACATCCCCACTTCTTGGCCATGGATTGATTCAAAGACAGTTGCAGAATTATTTGCTTTGGATGAAAATATATATTTATTGTTTCTAGCTACCGGATCCTTTATCAAAGTACTGTTCTAAATTTGCAGGTCTTCTGGAGTATGAATATCACAAGTTCCTGTAAAGGAGCTATTTTTAAGATGTTGAGGCAGTTAACAGAATCTCAACCTAAGCATGTTTAGTAATGTTTAGACAGCAAGACAACTTTTTTATGAAACTCATTTTAAGTTAGTTTATTACATGCTGTTGGTAATATTTTAAAACAGGAAAAATATTTTTCTTTAAAGACAAAATGATGTATGTTTTTTAACAGATAACATAATTTAGTGTTTTCAAAAATATTTAATGTTCTTGGTATGAAGTTTACTCATTCCTTTGATTCCTGTGTTCCTTGTTATATTTTATCAACTTTTTTCCAAAAGAAAAGAGGCATATGTAAATAAACACCAGAAAAGAGTCCTATACGAAATTCTGTTCAAACTGGCCATAAAATTATTAGTAAATATTTGTTATCGTTCATTAACTCTCAGCTACTATTCAAGCCTTTGTTGAAAGAATTGATGTTGTATTTTCAAGATGAAAACTACTTAGCTAGTTTTGTCATAATCCTGTACTCTGTATAAAAATCTTTTTATAAAGAAAGTCTAATAGGCTAACAAGCAATAATATATTCCATTTGGTGTGCACAGATTGTGACTTGCAGGCTGTAGTACATATTGTTGATACAGTTTATAATTGTCTTCTATCTCAATGACATCACTTTTGAAAAAGATCCATATTAACTTTGATTGTAAAAAACGAAGACTGGGCTGTTGCCTTGTGAGATATATTCACCCTATAGACTTCTCTGTGAGTATATGTGCCCATCGACATGAAATCTCTCTTAGGTGAAGAATGAAACAGCTGTAGGTGACTTCATACCACAGAGGTAAAAAATAGTTTCAATATAAACTTCATGACTGTTTCAATCTCCCTGTTTTTCTTAGGCTATCTAGTGTTTGTAACTCAATGAGAATGGTTCCCACTGCCACTGTAGCCCTGATAAAGCAAAAAAGCCTTTGCACTCTGGGGCCACATGAGTTCTGCCTGACAGCTGCCTATTTTCCTCAAGATACCAGGGGCAAGCTAAAGGGAAGCTTTTTTCAGAGCAGCAGATTGAGCTGCTCTTCTTTAAAGGCTTTGTGGGTTATTTTGTCCGTTTCATAGATGGTATTTGTCCATTTTGTTAGAAAATTCCACCCAAGGCAGAGAGGTTGTACCTTCGCAGAGGATCGGGGGGACTAATGTGTAAAACAGGAACAGGCTGTTCTGTGCCGTTCTTTAGAAGTTAGGTAATGCTGGCCTCATCTAAAGATTTTTCCAAAGTGGCAGGATCGGGATATTGGATTTTAAGTCAGCTCTATCATTGATGCAGTGCATAAAATAAAACAGCTTCAAAACAGCATCCCAGTTCATTGCCTGTGGATTTCTCACAGCATTTCCCTTAGGAAGAATCTTCATGTTGTTCTCAAGATGGCCCGTCTGCTGGCCATGCGGGCAGCAGGTCACTGGCCCAGCGATGCTGGCAGCCCCAAAGAATGATGAAATAATTCACGTTTTTTTGTGAAATGCTTTGAGAAGAAAAAGAGCCGTGTAAATGCAAAGTGCCATCAGTAGAGAAGTCCAGAGTATATCGAGACCTGGAGCAAGCATCTAAAATTAAATTGCAGCTACCAAATTTGAGCCAAACAGTTAGAAAAGAGGATGATCAGTGAAAGCCTTTTCATGTTTACCCCGGTGCAGACCTGCCACGCCGCGTACGTTTGTGGCTCTCCGTATGCGTGTGTCTGTGTGAATGTATACAGGCACACAGCGCACAGTAACACTTTGGAAAATGCCAGGTTCCCTTAGGGAGGTGAAATCCCTCTGAAGGGGCTGTCTGGTTGTGCAGTCAGTGTCTCGTTCCCTTATATGAGCCCTTTGTCCACGCAAGACCCAGCAGCCAAGTCTGTGGGATGTTTGTGAGACCCGGCACGGCAGAGACCCAGAGCTGCGCTCCTGCTGCACCCTGCATGTATCTGACGCTCCGCCTGGCTTTCCAGCACGCGTCTGTGAACGTGGTAATTCCCCAGGGAGTTTGCAAGTGATTAGGTGTTCTCAAAATGTGGCTAATGAGTCTTAAACTCACACTGCCAGACTCCTTTCTGCTCAGTGGCCAGCGTCCCAGTGACCAAGCAGCTGCACGTCCATCCCTAGCCCCAGCCGCTTGCCCACGACAGCAGCATCAGACCCGTTCCTGGGAACCTCCAGCTCTTGTCATAGTGTAGACACCCGTCTGCCCTCCCTTCCCTGAGGTAGCTGCTCTCGTCCTGGTAGAGGAGAGGAACCAGGGAGAGTTTCTTGTAGCATTTGGTTCTTTGCACTTTAGCGGCTGAAACTGAGAAGGAGCCAGCACCAGCCCTTTACAGAGCACCAGCAAACCGAGGCTACGACCTAACGATTTTCCCTTCGTGACTTTCCAGTAGCTAAAATGGCAACCAAAGCTATATTGTTAAACCCCGCTCTGCTGGGTCAGTAGACAGCCTTTGCTTTTACACTGCACGCTGGGCACCTCGCGTGGGCTTGAGACCCCCTTGCAAGGGGAAGGAAGGGATTTGTCTTGCGGAGAGGCCGTGTGGGCGCGCGAAGCGCGTGGGCAGCAGCGAGCTCCGCTTGCTGACCGGTGATGGGGGCAGAAGCAACCCAAGGGCAGAACTGAGGCACGCTTTCTGCTGAAGCCATGCCCACAAGCTTTCCAGGAGCTACGTTTTTGTAGTTGCTTGGGCACCACAGATCGGGATAGCTGCCCACCAGGGCTCCGGATCCCACTAAACACCAGCCTGGAACTTTAAATCCTGCAGCAATTTTTTCTTTGGGGCTGTTGCTCCTTACCTAGTGCTGCTCACTGGTCTCTGCTTTGGTGATTCCACCTCCTCGACCTGGAGGTGGTTTTGGCTTTGTTTGGAGCAAGGAAGAGCCAGGTTTGGAGCGCGAATCCAAGGCACGTTCCCCCAGCCTCACCCTGCTGGGCTTGCTTCCTCCTGCGAGCTGCAGGCTGCTCCCTGCGCCGGGCGGAAAGGGCATCCTGGGGATGCAGTGCCTCACCCGAGACCCCCTCAACGCAGCACTGCCATGGCCTGTCACCCACCTGGGATGCCAGCGTCCTGCCCACGTTTTGTGGCAGTCCTGAATTCAGACCACAGGGGCTTCTTCCTTTCCCGTCCTTGGTAGGAGCTAGGGGTCTTCCGCAGGGGCTCTGCAGCCCACGCAGGCGTGATGTGCCATGTAGACAGCCGGGAGAAGGCAGGGATGGAGAGGGAGCTGCCTCTGCTGGCCAGGGAGAAGGGGAGCTCCCCGAAAGCTTTCCTCCAGGTTCCCTTTGCTTTCCCCTGCGCCCGCTGCTCCCTACTTGGGTTCTCCCTTCCCTCTCGATACGAGGCCTTATTCCAACCCGAGGGGACTGAGGCTGCCCGCAGCATCTCTTTGCACTGAAGCGTCCATCCCACGCTGCCCGCGGGGAGCCCGGGGCAGTGCTGCAGAGCTGGCCTCTGCTCACGGATGGAGCCACCGCCCCCAGCACATCCACGCTCTCACCCCCCCAGCAGCGTGCCGGCGCTCTGCCTTGTACCCCCGCTGCCCAGGGGCCTGGCCACGGTAGGGAAATCTGCTTTCATGGAATTAAACCTTTTTAATTCATTAATTGCTTCACGAAAACCGATAGCTTTGCAGGGGCACTACACGGTTGCTACCTCTCCTCTTGCCTTTCTGTAGGAGCGGGGGCAGCTGATCTGCTCTTTTTGGCCTCTGTAACCCTCTCCAAAACTTTTTGGAGGTTTTTAACGTCATCCAGTGAGATGTAATCTCCGTGGAGCTGGAGGGAACACAGGCAATGGAGCCAGGCAGCCTGCTTGCCACCATGGCGAGTCGCTTGCGAGGTGCGTGGGCTGCCTTGGGTGGAAGGTGGGACGCCGTCCCGGCAGCGCCGGTGTGCCGCCGGCTGCTCGTCTGTAGTCGGGAGAGGATTCTGCTGTACTTTTTTCCTGTCTGTAGGTTTTATTCAGACAATATGTAATGATTGAGTGATTTACAATTCAGTGTTAAGCTAATGAAAACGTTGATAATAGTGATAATAAAACCTTTTTTTTTTTCCTACGGTGTGTTGGAGGTTTTCTGTGGAGTGTCTCTGACCTTTCTGTTGCCACCACCATTATCTTCAACCTAAGATTTCAGCTGGCCCATCCCTTCTCCTTGTGCCTATAGGGAATGAGAGCAGCTCAGCCTGGTGTGTCCCAGCACTGTCCCAGGCTCCTTCCCAGTCCTCTCCGTGCAAGGGCCCTCTCTGAATCAATCCCGGCTCAAACCTGCATTTCCCCGTGCCATTTCCAGATGTAATTTGGCCATGGGCATCTCCAGGCACAGAGCTAAGCTTGCTCCCAGCTTGTACTCTGCTCACCACCCCAGTCGGAAGCCGCCTGCTCCTGCTGTTTTCTTCCCAAGACCCTTCATGGTCAACACTGGCCATTCAAGGTTGATTTTCAAACCTTGGAGGTGAAGACGCTGCTGGCAGAAAAAACTACCCTGGCCCAGGCTGTTGGGAATACCAAGAGTCAGTGTGTGTGCACGGGGAGCCTGGGGACCCTCGGGGAAGGAGACCCATGGGTGTTACTGGGTGTGCAGCTACTGCCTGGTCCTGGGTGGCCCGGAGCTGCAAGCCCTAGGGTGGGGAGCGTTTGGGAGCTCTGGTGTGACTCCTGCTGCAGGGGTCTGCGGGAGGCGGGGGCGAGAACAGGCAGCGTTCCCCGGGGACCTGCCGCAAGCCCTTTTCCCATGGGAATTACAAGGGATGGCAAAGTCCCAGTTTACCCAGAATTTCTTAAAGGTTTTTCTCATGCCTCCAAATCCCTCTGCAGGTCATCAGGGCAGGGCCGAGGGGCAGGGCAGCTCCCCACCCAGCCACCCACCCGCCCCAGCTGCAGCCCCAGGGGGAGCAGTGGTGGAGGAAGGAGGGGGAGGAGGATTTTTCCAGCGGTGTGAGTGTCTGGGAGGTCAGGTCAGCCCAGCATGGCACCTGGGGATGAAGGGCATCTCCCACCCTCAGACCATCGCCAGCTTCCAAAAGCAGGATAGGGCTCAGGCAGTCACTAAGCAACCAAGCTCCCCAGCAGCGCTGCCTAGCAGCTCGGGCTGCACAAGAGCAGCAATAAACCCGAGCAGGTGCCCTGCTTTCTGTGCCGTCAGCTCATTACCAGCTCCATCCTCCATCCGAGACAGGCTCCGCGGTGCGGACGTCACACCGCCGGCCCCGCTGCCTCTGCCGGGCTTTGCCTTTGCATCGTTGCATAGCGGGCTCTGCAGCACGAGCACGGAGCCACCGAGCACCGGCAGCACCGCACTGAATCCAGAGAGTGCAAAGGCTGGCTCAGCCTCCGGATTGGGGTTGTTCTCCTGCTTCCAGCTCCAGAAGAGGTGGGTTTCACTGGGGCGATGCCACGTGGGCTCCGACTTGTGCAGGAACTGAAGAGCTGCTTCCTTCCACGAGAGTGGAAGGAAGGGTGAGAGGTGCCAGCTCCATCCTGGCCACTCAGAGGATGTCCCAGGTTCAACGCGAAAGGGTGGGAGATCTCCGTCTGCTGCACAGCTCTGATGGGGAGGGCACCACAGCACACCCAAAGCCTTGGTGAGGGTGGGGGGAGATGGGACACGGCAACAAAGGGGCTGAGCTGGTGGGATCAGCGTGAAATGACATCGCTGAGGAGCTGAGAAGGCAACGAAAGCCTCATTTTTAAGCCTGTTTTATACGCTCACAGCTTGCTTTCTCCCCTCCTCCTCCCCCTTTCTATTTAAACCAAGGCTTACACAGCTGGTCCAGATTTGGGGCCACTGGTGCAAAGCGATGCAGCTGCTGAGCACCTGGGGGGAACTGCAGCCCAGGCATTTTGGTGGTGGGAGGCTCTCCACCCCCCTGCCCGCGAGGTGCCACGCACCCCGAAGGGCCCTGGGGAGCCTCGGGGCAAAGGTCTCGCAAACCAGCCCCTTGTGCCAGCCCAGCAGCGCCTGCACCGTCCTCCCCGCCTGCGTGCCCCAGGCCGTGCAGCCCAGGGCTGTGCTCCTGGCTCTGCCACTGTCCCTTCCCTGCCCGCACGTGGGACGAGGGGACGGGCTGAGGCCGGGAAGGGCTGAGCATCTTGCATGAGAGTCCTGCTGCCCAGGGGCAGGAAGGATGGATCTACCGTGGCCACGTTGCACCCCAGGAGGAGGTGTAAAGTCCTACGTCTGCCTCCAGTGGGTGGAGAACCTGGCAGGGAGCAGGCAGCCGTGCCAAAGAACGTCCCCAAATAACGGCACCAGGGGAGGAACCCCCCCACCTACCCAGGCAGCACAGCAGCCCCTCTGCAGAGCTGCCCTGCCGGCACCGCTCTGCTCTCTGCCAGCCCCAGCAATCAGAGCTCCTGCCCATCCCTGTACTTGCCTGCTTGGGCACCACCTGTCTCGAAGCCCAAATCCCTGCCATCTTAGAGCCCGGAACAAGAAAGTCCCAGTCGTAACAAGGCTGCACAGATTTGGGGTGACATCAAAGCCCAAAGCTGCCTCCAGGGAAGCCCAAGCACCAGGAAAGGTTGGAAACGTGAAGGTCACTGGCGAGGGAGGGTGGAGGAGCCCAGGGCATCCCCGTGCGGGGGCAAAGACACCATCCCATGATGAGCAACGAGACCCAGCTGCTTCCCAGCTCTGGGACGGCCACCCCGCCCCCTCCTCCCTCTGATGCCCAAAAATCCCAGCAAACATCCACAGGATAACACCCCTGGATACAAACACTGTCCACACCCCCGTGGCAGGGGAGCCAGCCCTGGTGTACCCCTGCAGCCAGGCAGGGCTGGGGTTTGGGGCTCGGACACATCGCTCTGCTCCCCCTCATGACAAATAACCAACCACCACCAGCTGGATTCACCTTTTATTAAACTGCCCAGAACAAAAAGAGGAGAGAGCAAAGCCTGCCCTGAGGCCTTCCCAATGCTGGCGCTCTGCACGTCTTCCTCACCAGGAAAAGGGGATTTTTTTTCCAGAAAAACCCCCTCAGAGGGTATTTTAGATAGAACTAAGAGTGAAAATATCCCTTTATTGGGCAAAAAAAATGAAACGGAGCTCCCACCGCTGTCAGAGCCCACTTCTGCTTTCTTGCAGACGAGGCAGGACGGACACGGGCCACGGCACCAGCTGGAAAGAGCCTCCCAGGTGGGGCTCTGCGGGCACCGCATCCGCCTGGGGACGCACACCGAGACGGGATCGCCCCGCCTCCGATGACCCCGGCAGCAATGAGCGCAAACCCAGGGGCTCTGGGGACTGGGACCCTCGTGGGGACTGGGAGGAGGCGGGGAGCAGGCACGCTCGCTGGGCTGCCAGCTAGAGGAGAGGTGGTGAAGGAAAGGGTGATTTTAGCTAATGACCTCATGGGGGCCAAACCCTTTGGAGGTGGCTCTGTATGGTTCAGGGAGCTGTCCCTGGGGCTGCACCCTTAGCGCGGTCTGGGCTCATCACAGAGGAGGGCTATGGCTGGGCGGGAGGAGTTCAGCTTCCGCTGCGAATGGGACACAGCATTCCTCCAGCCAGCTCAGCCGGGAGGACCCAGAGCTAAGGTGGGTGAGTATATGGACCTCCAGCTTCCAGAAGTACTGAGCCAGCCACAAGCCTGAGCTTAGACCTGGAGGGCTGGTCAGGGGAGATGCAGTGCCGTGAAGCTGTCCCCATGTGCTGAGCAGCGGGGCTGCAGCCCGTCCCCTCCTGCCCACCTCTCCCTGCCCACCCTCCGGCTGCAAACCTGCTGCGTGGCACCGACTTACCTGCACCCGGCGTCAGGGGACAACTTAAAGATCCCCAACCCTGCAGAGCTCACTAACGCGGGCTTTGCTTTTGGTACGCTCTCAGCAAGTGCGATCCGGCCCGTGTAGCACGAGGCACGTGCTGGCAGCAGCCACAGCCAAGGTTAGGCAGGGTGGGAGGGCAGCAACGCCTCCGTTTGGGGAGCAGGAAGGTGGGAAAGCAAACCTACAGCTTGCCGGGCTTCGCATCGGGGGGCCTCTTGCCAGACCCAAATGCTTGAACCTACTTGGGAGGAAAAAGCAAAGAAAAACTAACAATGTCATTCAGTGCCTGCAAAAAGGAATGATTATTTCTCAACAGGGTTTAAAGGCTCCTGCTGGACCCTGCGTGGGGCTGGCTGCCAGCTGAAAGGGGAGAGGAACAGAAGAAACGAGCATTAAGAAGGACCTGACATCTCTGTTCTTAATTTATCATCATAGTAAGACTCGAGCACTGAGTACAGCTCGGCACGCGCTCCTAGATGGATTTCCTCCGCAGCCGGGGGTGTTGCCGGCAGCGAGCGCTGTTGGATGATAAAGTGCTCCCCGGGGACGAGCCGGTCTGACCCCGTGTGCTCAGGGAGACCTCGTCGATTTTGTAGGAAATGGAGTTGTAATACACGGGGTTGGTGTGGCAGCTCAGGGTCTCGGGGTGGGAGGGCACCGGGCTGCCACACAGCTGAGGTCTGTAGCACAGGCACGTGCAGAAGGAGGGGACCGCGGCCGCCGAGTTGGCCGACTGGCGCCTCTGCCTCTCCGCGTCCTCCTGGATCAGCGGGATGAGGTTCATCTGGCTCGTCCTGTCCTCCACGGGGAGAAAAATAGCATTGCTGCTCCGGCTGTCCTCTTTCGGCTTGAGGTGGATGTTGTTCCGGGCCCTCCTCAGCGAGGCGCGCTCTTCGGCGTCCCGCCGCTCGTCCTCCGAGTTCATCGTCAGGAACCGCAGCACCACCAGGTTGAGGAAGGCGCCGATGACGGTCAGGCCCACCAGGATGTACATGAAGCTGAAAGCCACGTACGGGGGCTTCTTTTGCAAAGCCTCGTTCTTCTGCAGAGCCACAAAGTCTCCAAAGCCGATAGTGGTCAAGGTTATGAAGCAGTAGTAATAGGCATGAAAGAAAGTCCAGCCCTCAAAATAAGAGAAGGCTGCTGCGCCGATGCACAGGGTCCCCATGCAGGACAGAAAGCCGACTAGGACCATGTTCTCCATGGAGACGTTGGTTGTCCTCATGCCCAAACACTTCTTGATCTTCTTGAGCAGTAGCCGCACGACGGTGTTCATGCGCTCCCCCAGGCTCTGGAACATGACCAGCGTCAGAGGGATGCCCAGGATGGCGTAGAACATGCAGAAAACTTTGCCGGCGTCTGTGCCCGGGGCGGCGTGCCCATAGCCTGCGAAGGAAAGAGGAAAGGCGGGCGTCAAGCCCTCACTGGGGTTGCCAGCAAGGCTGCCCTGGGACCAAGAGGAGCAGTAGGAGAATGGCAGGGGGAAATGGAAAATGAATCGATAACAGATCTGCAGGCAATGCTAACGGGGCCATGGGATGCCACGTCCTTTGGGATGATGGCACATCGCAGTATCATGTGGGCAGAACCTCATTTGGCCTCTAAAGAGAGAAGGTACTCTCCTGATAGCCCCTGAGCTTGTATGAGGTCATGGAGGACAAGAGGAGGCCAAGAGGAGGCCAAGGAACCCCAAGGCTTGGGGTCTTCAAGCCTTCTGCAGCTCACGAGCAATGTACAGGCAATGATGCCGTGCCACGCTGGGTCTGCAGGGTAACCTGAATCCCCACAGCGAGGGAGGACGGAGGCTCCGCAGGATGCTGAGACCAACAGTGCCAGGTCACCCTGCGGGAAGGTACGCACCCAGCCAGTCCCATCCACAACTGCCCTTGCGGGGCCATCGTCACCTCCCCCTGGCACCTGCTCCTGCCCCTCCTGTCCCCTGAGCCCTCCGGTGTCACATGCATCTTTGACTCTCGGCTATCTGATCATTTGTTGCATGGCCTGTTGGATGGGAGCTATAGGGCTCCGCGCTCCGTTGGATGGGAGCTATAGGGCTCCATGCTCTGTTGGATGGGAGCTATAGGGCTCCGCGCTCCGTTGGATGGGAGCTATAGGGCTCCGCGCTCCGTTGGATGGGAGCTATAGGGCTCCGTGCTCCGTTGGATGGGAGCTATAGGGTTCCGCGCTCTGTTGGATGGGAGCTATAGGGCTCCGTGCTCTGTTGGATGGGAGCTATAGGGATCCGCGCTCTGTTGGATGGGAGCTATAGGGCTCCGTGCTCTGTTGGATGGGAGCTATAGGGATCCGCGCTCTGTTGGATGGGAGCTATAGGGCTCCGTGCTCTGTTGGATGGGAGCTATAGGGATCCGCGCTCTGTTGGATGGGAGCTATAGGGCCCCCGCCGCCGGAGCAGCTAAGTCTGGGAGGCCTTCTGCAGAGCAACTTTGGATTTACTCCAGTGTCACTAAGAGTCAGACCTAAAGCACTGCGGGATCGCTGGGGAGGAGGGGTTGTGCTGTTTTAAATGTAGGGAAGTATTTATGGACCGCAGCCCTGTCAGCCCTTGTCCCAGGGACAAGGAGCTCAGGAGGACAAGGTTCTCCTTGAACGCCTTCTGAGATTTAATTTCCCCACCTTGCTCCAAGTTTCAGAGCTGTGACTCAAGGACACACACAATTATACCATGAGTCGTAATGAGGTATTCACCGCAATCTTCTGGACTTCAGAGATTCTGCGCCCACCTCAATTATAGAAGCTTAACAGAAATCGGTGGCCTCTGACCTAAGCGGATGAGTAACTAACTCAGTGCAAGGGAGTCACGCAGCGTGGGGAGTAATGGCATCCAAAGGCATCCAAGCCTTTCTTTTGGGTTTCTATGAGAAACTACCAGGGCTGGAAACTTCCTTTCTGAAGGCGCCTGCAGAACAGCGCCGGCTCCTTCCCGCCCTGCTGTGCGGCCTTTTGCAAGCCGCTATTTACATTTGCACTTTTTCCAGGTAACCACCACATGACTTTTGCATGAAGATATGTGGGGAAACCCCCCTTTTTTATTTCTCAGTCTTGTTCAAAGCTGTGACTTGGCTTCCCCTCTGTCTCTGCTGCCAGTGGATTTCCAGGACTCCGAGGGAAGCTGTTAGCATGCAGTGATGGGAAGACCAGAGGATGTTGACCAGACCATGTTGTCCCAGGCTCCCGAGCACACCTCCCGCTCCAGGAAACTCCTGCAATGTGACAGGGCTGGGAGGCCGAGGACAGCGTTACCCTCGACCGTGCTGTGCTCCAAACTGCAAGCAGGCAGGCAGGGACTGGTTTCTAATTGCTCTGTCTGTTCATAAACCCACGCAATCAAAAATGATAAACTTGATGCCTGCATGCCACATTTCACAGATTACAGAGCAGACATGAGATCGCAGTGGCAAAAAAACCCCAGTCAGATCCAAGCTTAATAACCGAGTGCAATTATCAGGTCCTAGGCTACAAGATAATACGATGACAGCAATGAGGAGGTAAATACAATGATCCAGAAGAGCAGTAAGTGGAAAAACAGTTGTTGTACCCTGAAAGACTGCTGAAAGAGCATTTGACTGATGCTTTCAAAATGACAAGGGGAATTAGAAAGAGTAAACACAGCTACGTTAATGTTAAAACTGAGAGTCAGAGCACAGCCCCACATAAAGAGATCTGACGTGCCAGCGTTTTAGAAATATGGCACCTGGGCTGAAATTATTTATCGCATGGGGTGTGTGATAAGCGTAGCAATTGTTTGTCACAGTCAACAGGAAAATAATGTAAATGAAGCTATAACCTGTCACGAGATGATGGAGATTTTCACTGAAGCCATTCATCCTACCCTCCTGCTGGGGCCTGACACTAACCGTGCCCTGAACCCATCGCTGTTTGCTGGCCACGTGTGCTGCCAGCTGCACAAACCCCACAGCCCATCTCGTGGGGGCACACGGAGCTCCCCGGGGCAGGGCCTGCGGGGTACCTGCCCCTCTTGTCCTCTTGTCCCCTGGTAACGCAGCACAGTTGATCCCACCAGCCCTTGTCCCGAGGGATGACGCTTTCAGCTACCAGACGTATTTCACCCATCCCAAGCCCCTCGGTGAGGCTGAGCCCCGTCCGACAGACGAGGAGGTGGCTGCTGGCTGTGGAAGGGCAGGATTCGGCCTCAGGGTTCCTGCCTCCAAAACACTTCTGCTGATTGAAATCCCAGCCCAAGCCAGGACATGAGCACAGGATCCCACGCCTGTCTACCCCCACGGGATGCTCAGGGTGCATGGATTAATAAAAGTGGATTAATTAAACAACGCTAAACTCCCATGTGGCTAATCTCACCTAGAATTAAGGCAATCCTTATTCAATTTAGTTTCATTCTCTTGCAAAATTGAAGAGGGCAAACCAAGGCTGGGCTCTAGTACAGGTAAGCGTCTCTACGTGGGGGTTTAATTAGATTCAATCACTCCCCTCCAGGCTAATTGACACCCATCTCTCCGCAGGTTCCCGTGCAGGCAGAGCGAGGTTCAGTGTCTGGTGGCTGCCTTGGCTCCCTGAAGCGGGTCTCATACAGCCGAACATCCAGAGTTTTGAGCTGGCAAAGAAGCCAACAGTTCTCGCCCAGCTCTTCAGCCTGGCTTGCTGGCTACAGCACTGCAAGAGGACGGACGCGGCTCCCGCCTCTGCCCTCCTACACCCCGCCAACTTCTGCAGCTGCCTGCCCCAAAGCTGCCTGCAGAAGCTCCGCGTGCTGCCACCTCCCTGGGACAACGTGCACGCCACGTCCCGTGGCCCCAGCCACAGCAGCACCCCCGGCATCCCCCAGCACCGGCTGGCCCCCAGCCGGCCCGGGGATTCCCTCTCCCACCGCTGGGCCCTGGGGTCCCACGGGGTCAGCGTGGGGGTGGCCCCAAGAGATGTCCCGGCCTTGCAAGGGTGAGACCCGCCTCTCCTCCGCAGGCGACCCCCCCCGTCCCCGGGCTGTCCCGGGGCACCCAGAGGCGGTGGGAGCGTGGGAGGTTGCGGAGGCGCAGAGGTGCGGGGCTGGAGGGACGCGGGGGTGCAGGGACGCGGGGACGGAGGGGCGCAGAGCCGCGCCGGGATGCCAGCACTCACCGATGGTGGTGATGACCGTGATGGCGAAGTAGAAGGAGCCGGCGAACTTCCACTGCCGCCCGGCGCGGTGCGGCTCGGCCTGCAGCACCAGCCGCTCCAGCTCCCGGTAGTCGTCGGCGGAGAAGCGGTACTTCCTCCGCAGCTCCCCGCGCTTCTGCTCCAGCAGCCGCTTGCGGCCGCTCTCCGCCTCCGACTCCAGCGCATCGAAGACGGCGGCGCCCACCAGCAGGTAGGAGAAGATGCAGAGGATGAGCGCGGCCGTCCGCAGGTTCTGCCGCTTCATGGCGAGGGGCGGCCGCGGCGCCTCAGCCCGGGCTCCGCATGGCCCCGCGCCCGCCGCCCCCCGCGGGCCCCGCCGCGCGTCCCCCGCGCCCGCCCGGCCCCGCGCCGCCCCCTGCGCGCCCCGCCTGCGCGCCCGCGCACCGCCCCTGCGCGCCCGCGCACCGCCTGCCCCGCGCACCGCCGCCGCGCACCGCCTCCCGCTGCCCCGCGCACCGCCTCCCCGCGCACCGGCTGCCCCGCGCACCGGCTGCCGGCCTCTGCGCACCGGCCTCCCCGGGCACCGCGCACCGGCTCCCCCGCGCACCGGCCGCCCCGCGCACCGGCTCCCCCGCGCACCGGCCTCCCCGGGCACCGCGCGCCGGCTCCCCGCGCACCGGCCGCTCCAGGCCCCGGCTGCTGCGGGCACCGCTGCCGGTTCCCGTTCGCACCGAGACTGGCTCCTGCACGCCCCGAGCCCGCCGTGCCTGGCAGCACCGGGCCGGAGCTGGCAGCCGCAGGCGAGCCCTGGCGAGGCCGCGCTCCGTGCCCTGCCGGTGACATGGCATAACGGCCCCTTTCCCCAGCGCCGCACCTGCCTGCCGCGCCCAGGCCGCAGGGGTTTCTGGTGCCCGCGCCCTCACCGCCTGCCCTGCCCGCAAGCAGGGAGCTGGGGGCTGCGCGGGCTGCCGCTGCTCCCGCAGCCCCACGGTGCCGGCCCGGTGCGGGCGGCCCTCGCCTCCGCTGCTCCGCCCGGCTCTGGGCAGGCAGGTGCCGCTTCACGCCCGCAGCAGCGAGGAACGCGCCGCGGTGCGTGCGATCTGTGTTATCTCTGCTTTTCCAGCCGGTCCCGGAGCGGATGGTTTGGCCTGCTGTGTCCAGTGCTGTTTTAAGAGAGCAGAAAGGAACAAAATAATCGGGTTCAGGGTTTCTGCTGATTTCTCTGATGCGTTCAGCAGATGCCGCGGGGGCGGGGGGACACAGGGCCCAGCAGCCCTGTGCTGGCCTGGGGAGCAGGGAGCAGAGCCTCCCCGTGCTGATGCACTGCGGACAGCCCAGGTCGGCTGGGAGGTGCGGGGAACTTAACTGTGGTAGGAGACAGAGCCCACAAAGTGAAGACCCTCTTTCTCATTACTGATTTCCTGAGCTTTTATGTAACCCTTATGTTTCACTTTTAAAATTAGGAAGGTACTTCTCTGAGTTGTATGTAGCAGGAAATAGTTATCTGCTTCAAGAAATAAACTCTCCTTCTGTTGACTGAGAATAAAACAAGGAAAACAAACCAACGAGCAGGCTTACATCGCTCTTCATCCGTCTCACTTCTCTCTCTGGAGAGGCCAAGACGCTTTGGGCTTTAATTGCAGCAAGGGAGGTTTGAGTTGGACATAAGAAAACTTTCTAACCGTGAAGAGAGTGAAACACTGGAACAGATTGCTTGGGGAGATTGTGGCAGCCCCATCACCGGAGGAGTTTAAAAATAAGATCAGCAGATGTCTGCCAGAAGTGCTGTGGGTAGAGCTGATGCCCTCCCGGAGCAGGGGTGACTCGATGCCCTCCCGGAGCCCCTTCAGCCCTGTCCTCTGCATTTCCATGGCCAGCACGAGGGACACGGTGCCCTTTCCTGCTGAAATCGTGAACTCTTTTTCACCCTGGACACTTGCCACTTCCCTCCTCCTTGCCGAGCCTCCGTGCCAGCACTATTAGTGAAAGTTGGTATTGAAGAAAAAATACAGGCTCCGGCATCCATCACCAGCAGCACAAGCTGTCGGTGGATTGCTGTTTGACATCGTAGCGCTTGCAGCCTCCTAAATCACACGGCAAAGCCTCTGCTGGAGGAGCGTGTCTGGTTTATGTTCTCCGTGGTGTCACTCGCAGCCCTGCTAATGGGGCCTGGGATGCCGTCAAACCTCCAGACCCAGAGCAATGTGGGGGCCGCCTGCTAGAGAAGATACGCTTCACCTGCTGCCGTCCAGCTGCTGGTGATTTTTTTCTGCTGGTCAACAATGACATCCCACCTTGAAGACAGGACACAGTGCTGCTAATTGAGCTCCCGTTGGTTCTGTTACAGAGGAAGCAGATGTCACGGTGATCACATCACTGGGTGCCTGTCACACATCTTTTAGGAGGGGTTCTGGGGCCTCCAGTGCCTTGCAGGTCAAATTCTGCTGTCCTCAGGTAATACGTGGAGCATGAAGCTGATGTTGTAGCATGTTGTCCAAAGCCAGCTGCTCTGTGCAGACGTTGGGCCAACATGCCAGTGCGGGTTCAAGCATGCAAAACCCTGGGAGATGCTCTCCAGCCACGGGAGAAGATCAGCACAAGCTACTTGCATGGCTTCCTTTAGCAGCAGCATCAATCATAGATGGTCACGGGCTACCTAAATCCTCCACATTTTGTTTCCAAACATCTGTCTGCAATGACGGGCAGCGGTGCTTGGGCAGAGATGGTAGAGCACAGCCTTCTCAAAGCACTACCTGCACAGGGAAGGGGCCTGTGGATGGGATCTCACCCTCCCTGTGGCTGGGGCCGTTTGGGGCAGGGGGTCCATCTCCGCCCCCGCAGTATGATCAGCCCTCAGCGCTTCCTCAGCGTGGTTTCTGCTAGCCCTGTCCTCTTCGGGTCTCCCCCTGACCCCAGAAGAAATCCTCAGCTGGCAGTGTCTTGTGCCATGGATCTTCCCTCAGCACGGCCTTTCCCTGCTACGCTGGGAGTTACAGAGATTCAGCCAAATCCTTTTTCTGGAAAAGGGGATGCCGTCGATGGAGCAGAGTTGGAAGAGGGTCTCATTCAGCAACAGGCACAACCAAACGGCTGCTGATCACTCCCACGGGGGCTTGGGATGTCACTGGTTTCTCCTTTTGGGGTTTGCTTTGACCTCATGCAGGTCGCAGGCCCCTGTGAATAAGTGCTGCTCAGCGGGAACAAGGGTAGCAGGCTCCATCTCCTGATAAGAAACCCCCCAGTAACAAATCCAGCGCTGATGAAACCAGGACCGTGCGGCAGTAATGCACACAGCCCCGCCTTCGGAAGGGGCTGATAGGCTTTATAATTAAGATGGTGCTGAAATCAGCCTGCTCTGCCGTCTTAGTGCTCATGCATTTCTTTTTGCTGCATGCAGCGAGCACGGGGGCATGAGCAAGAGCAAACGGTGTCAGATGGCTGTTGTGCAGGGCAGTCCCTCCCGAGGCACCCTGGGAAGCTCCCTCGGTTCAACCTTTGTCTTTGCCCTGACTTCGCCGCGCTTGAGAAAGGTCAGGCGGGAGCCGCAGGATCAGGCCAGGCAAGATAATGTACTTTATCATTGATTTCCAGTGAGAAGTTGCATTATGAGATTAAATGTCTCATTTTTATTGCATGGGGAGGCAGAGAGAAAGCAAGAGCTCTGAAAATAAAATAGAAGTCAAAGTGATATGTTTCTGATGGAAGGTGCTTGTGACCGGGAACGAGCATACCTTGTTTGTTCAGTCCTTTGGAGGTGAACTTTGAGGAGCTGCTTCCTTCTGGGGTTGGTAAGCAAAGTCAAATCTCATCTGTGTTTAAACCAGTGCCTAATTAATGTGTCTAATTGGCCCACATCTACTAATTCCAGGCTGGCGGGGAATTTATTAGAAAGCTTTTCTAGTTTTAATGGATTGAAATAAGCAAAGCTGCTTAGCCGTCTCAGACAAAAGATGCTGAATAGGGACCAGCAGCGTGGGTCTGTTTGAGTCGGTCCCGCAGCCCGACGTACGTGGGGAGAGGCGGGAGCGTCCCGCCAGCTTTGCTCCAAGCTGCTTCGGGCATCGACGCCGCCTCGCTCTGCGCAGACAGCTCCTGGTCCCCAAGCAAAGGGGTCAATGTTAGCGGGACGTGCAGTACCGGCTGCCGTCACACCTCGGCTGCGCTGCCCACCTACCCACGGCTGGCAGCCAGGGCCGAGGACGGGGTCTGGCAGGCGTCAGCCCCCTCCCCGGGTTTTGGCCGCAAGGTGCTCCAGCTCTCTGGGGGCTTGGGGACCATCCTGGCGTGCTCTGCTCTTCTTTCGGTTATTTTTAAAGACCAAATAGATGTTTTCTTTTGCCTTAGTAAAAGCATCAGCTATTCTGGCTTTAATGCCATTTAATACCGAGATTATAGCCTCACAATGCCGCAGGATATTTTTAAAGCAATGCATTAGTTCATTTCTAAAAAGGATTAGATACCGAGATATAACAACCAGCTGCAGCTGCCCAGATGAGAGCGGGACTCCGAGCACTGCCCTGCTGTCCCAGGCCAGGCCACACCGTGAGCCAGGCGCAGGGAGCGATCCCTCCTCTCCGCGCAAGGGGCCACGGCCATGCCCTGCGGACGCAGAGTCCCTGACCGGATCCAGGCTGGGTGTACCAATGTTTGCTTCGGCCCCAAGACTCCATAAATCTTCCTGTAAAATATCGTCCTGCTAGCCAGAGCTAACTCTAACTTGTCTATGTCCAACAGGCCACGCTCTGGGTTATTGCAGGCTCAGGAACCTCATGGCTTTCTCTCGGCTCTGGGATTTCCCTGCTGCCTCCCTCCCTGACTCTTTGTAGCTCGGACGGCTGCAGGCGTTTTGCTCTGCGTTGTAATCTGGAAGCTGAGTGAGGGAATTCATGAAGCGTTGGATATAAACTGGTTGCAAATGCAGATTGCCTCTGCATGGTCACCATGGATGTGGCTTGCAGGTTTCAAACCCCAGGGCAGGCGGACACAGCTCCACGTATGACTGTCTTCAACCACCTTGCCTCGTACCAGCCGTGCTAAACCTCGGCCGTGCCTCCTCCTGATACCCCACAGCCCGTTAGTGAGCCTTCCCCAATTACCCTTCCTACCCAAAACGGGTCCTGCAAGGGGCCGCACAGCCCCATCCTCCCCACGCCTGCTCCCCGACAGCCCGATCTGCCAGCGGTTGTACATGAAGCAGACCTGGGCTGGAAATGCTGACAGTGCTCTTGACAGTTTATGGTCACAAACTCTATTTTCAGCCTAATAAGTTTTTTATACGCTTGAAAAGCTGTCAGTTGAACATCAGCCAGCACAAAGTGCCTGGACTGCAACCAAACGGGAAAGGTGCTGCTCTGCTTTAGCAAGTTCTCGATCTCAGCTGCTTTAGCTGCTTCATTTATTTGGTTTGAGGATCTTGGCTTTAATAATAAAATAATAAGATAAAATAATAATGCCCCTGCTTAATAATTTGTGGAAATATTTGCTGAGAGCCTGTTAAATCAGAGCTGGCAACCAGTTTGGATTGGGGCTTGGAGGTGGGAGGCTCCACGGTGCTGCTGCCAGTGCCGGGGTGGGCTCGTCCCTGCGAGGAGGCACTGGACCCCAGTGACGAAGGAGAGAGGCTTTGGGAATGCGTCTGGAGAAGGGTCCCGCTCCCTGGGAAGGTTCCTCTGGAGATGAGCTGCCGTGGCCACCACTGCAGACTCACCATAGAAACGGGGCCACGTCAAACCCTTGGCCAAATGGAGAGCAGGGCCTGATCCTGAGCGCGACGCTGCTCCCACCGCAGCAGCATCGCGATGCTATAAATGACTTCCCTGCAACTGCGGGGTTGCCAGGAAGGTCAAGGGCAGGGGGCCAAAGGGTCTGGGAATGAATTGCAAATATGCGAGGCTCTTTCAGAGGGTGCCCTGGTGACAGCTTCGCCCCTGTCCTGCAAGGCAGCCCCTGCCACGGGGGCAGGAGGCAGCTGCTGGCGGCTCCCGGCTCCGGCAGCGCGTGTGCGTGCCTGCCTGGGTGTGCTTGAGGGAGCAACAGCGGTGGCTCCTGTCCCACCAGCGAGCTGAGCCGTGCTCTGGGTGAGATTTGGCCGTGCCGGCAGCCGGGGCGGTGACCTCGTGGCACGGGAGCTGCGGCAGCCCTGTCTGCCGCCCCGGGGCTTCGCTTCCCAGGCAGACAGTTTACAGCAAATGGCTCGTTTCGATGCTAAAAATAACCCGGCAGGAAACAAATTGGCCTCAGAACTTCAACTGGGGAAAAGTGCATTTATTAGTAGAACTCAAGACGTCCTTTGCTCTTCTGCCTCTGAAGCTCAGGGAACCGGTGCCGAGATGCTGACTGAGCTTCCCAGCCAGGCACCAACTTACTTCAACGCAGCGTTTGATTCCACCAAGACGCGTTTTTCTTTCCCTGCTAGCTATGCTCCGCAGGCTGGTCCCAGCCGCCAGCCTCTGCCAGACAGAAGCGGCTCCGGCTTTGGGGCCACAAGCAATTTCCCAGCCGAGGGAGCTGTGCATTGCCCTGTGTAAATGCTCCCAGCTGCGCCATGCTGGAGAGCGCGGCAGGTTCCCAGTGGGGGATGAATACAACAAAATGAAAATATTTGTTTTCTCTTGCGGTGAAAGCACCGTGTTGGGGCCACATTTCTTCCTCCACTTCAAAATCGCAGATTTTACTAAGTCTTGTTTGTATGCAGAGATTTTCCAGCTGCTTCTCTGCAGGCTTTGCTCTGGAAGGATTAATTGGGAAGATGAGACACATCCTCTCTGAATTGCAAATGCAAAGATGTTCTTGTGTGCGCCTGGCCGAGCTGTTTGTGCCCTGCTCCAGCCCTGGTCCTTTCTTTCCAGCCATGCTCAGGGGCTGTGCGGTGTCCCTGGGGCAGAGCAAACGGCGGCACAGGAATCACAGCTGTTCCGGGCATCAGGATGCCAGATCTGCCATGAATCAGTTATAGGGAATCAAATTAACACTAGGCTTTTCTGGAGGCAGGCAAGCCACCTGAGCTAAATGGGAAAATAAACCGGAGGCTTCTCTGGGTTCTGAAATATTTAGCTCTTAGGTCCCTTGTTTGAGTGTTTCTTGGGGTGGGAGCTGAGGCTCTGAGCAGTGACGGGAGACCACGCTCATCTGGGTACCCCCCCAGGGCACCTCCATGCAGGGCCAAGCGACACACTCAGGGCATGGCCTTTTTTGTGGTTTTGGCTTGGGAACCGCATGTGAACGGTCCCCTTTATGTAGGAAGATTGAGAGCTGCGAGCTGTCCCTCAGCCTGGGATTTGCAGGTGCTGATGCGACTGCAAGTCCATCGCTCATCCCTGTGCTGTGCCCGTGGGAGAGGATGCTGCCCCGTACTCCCAGGCTGAGTCTGCTCCTCGGGTTCATCCGTGAACCACCCTCTGCTCCTCACCCGTGCGGCACTGAAAGGAAAATAAACCCTCCTCTTGCCTTCCGGGCTGCTGGGTTTGCTCCCATCGGGGCTAACCAGAGCTACTGACAGTAAATCTGGGGATGAGGAGTTACGAAATGGAGACCTGGCAAGGAGGGGGAGGAGGCACTGACCCACCCAGAGACTGGTTCCTCCACCACCAGCTGTGGCCACAAAACCCAGCCATGGAGAGATGGCTCATGTTCATCCCTATGGACAGGTGGGTTACAACACACACTTCTCCCTAATATTTCAGCTCTCGGGGCCCCTCTCCTTCACTGTGCACCTTGTGCCGTTGGCGTCTCTGTTCTGCAGCTGGCCCCGGGGCAAACCTGCCAGAGCTCTTCCCCCCCTCGCAGCTCAGTGCAGTGGCATAGTGGCTGTGGCCGTGGGACTGTTGTTTCTGCTTTGCACGCAGAAAGATGCTTTGCCCCAGCCGCCCTGGGGAGGCTGCAGCATCTCCTGCTGGGTACTGCAGACCTGCTGGTGTCTTGGACAGCCCCAGGCACCCGGATGAGCTGCATCCCAAGGGCTCTCTGCGTCCCCGGCTCCTCTGGGCTCTCAGCACGGCATGTGTTGTCATCCCAGCATTGCACACTCTTTTATAGGGGGATTTTTGCCCCCACAACCAAATAACGCTTCATTCACCGAGTGCCTGGCTCTTGGCATCGCCACCAACAAACCCACCCCTGAGCCGTCCTCCGTGCCAGTAGCTTCCCATTGCTGTGGGACCTTCTCACCCCAAACGGCCTGGACTGGAGGCACAGCAGTGCTGCAGGGTGGTCTGGGCTGGTCAGAGCTGACTGGGAGCTGTGGTGTGCGGTTCTCCCCCACCTCTGCTGAGCAGCACCTCCACATCAGAGCAAAGGCAGCCAGGACTGAGTTAATCTCTCTCCTGTCCTTGGACGTCCTCTGCACAGCATCAAAGCAGCCTCTCCGAGGAGGAGCTGTGGTGCTACTGAGAAGCCTGGGAGCTTTCTGATGCTCCTTAGGGTAAACTTTTTGCCCATGAGCCCAAACAAGCAGAAGAATGTCACGCTGGCTGGGCTGCGCCCTGGCATGAAGGGCTCTTCAGGGAGCCGGATCCGACCTGATCATCTACTGATCAGGGCAGAGCGGAGGTGTTGGGCGAAATTCAAACTACAGGCTCCTCCCAGGTTGCTGAGAAGGCAGGCAGGTCGTGGTGCGCCGAGCGGCTTCCCGGGGGTTTCTCGCTGCTCTGCTCTCTGTGCTCACCCCTGCCTTGAGCAACGAGCAGCACTGATGGCGAGGGGCGCGGAGGGCTTGCTGCCGGGGGATATTTAGAGGGATGGTCTGAAAAATGGCACACCTCTGTTAAGCCTGGGCTCAGCAAGTCCTCCAGGACAAATCCCTGCCCGCAGGGTGCAGCCGCAATCACTCTGTAATGCACATACAAATGCGTGTTACAGCAGCAAGCTGCGCAGTGCTGCTGCCGCCGTGCTGCAAGTGCATTCCTTAGCTCTCGCTCTCCCCAGGTCCCACGCTACACGGCATCACCTATTTATAACTGCATGCACTGCAGGAATAATATTAGACTGACGGCCTCACACAGTCATGCTAAATGTTATTCTATTTATGTGATTTGCTCTTCTTCACAAGCTGTTGATCTCCCAGATGCCAAAACACTCTGCATAGCATAGACAAAGACTCAGATTTTTTTCTCTTTTATTAAAATCTTCATCAATGGCACCCAGTCCCAGGTATATTTACCATTTTTTCCCAGGTCACCTGGAGTAATTGCATCTACTATTCCTTCCCCAGCCTGATCGATATCCTTGGTAAATAAGATAACCTGTCAGGTCTGTTGTCCCTGTAGCCAAAGGTACTTTAGCAATGAAATTGTTTTGCTGAAGAAATAAGTGCCTCTCGCTGAATCTGAGGATGCTGTGACCTTTCATTAGTGACCTGAGTGACTCATCCCTTTTTGTGTGCGCACTGCAGCCTCCCACCACGCTGTAAAAGATGCACCACGCGCTCCCGCTGCCTGGTGCCCGGCGTAACGGGGAGCCGAGCCCTGCGGGAGCCTCCGGCTCACACTGCTTCTCCTCTGGCTTCGCACGTGGTCTTCACACCTCCGCCCGGGCCTGGGGGCTCTCGCGGTATGGAGATGCCCCGTTTGCACGGAGGGGACCCCGTGCACCATCTCAGTCCCACAGCTACGTCCCCAGCACCCCAGCCCTTGTCCGAGCAGCAGCTCCCGCTCCCCCGGGCTGTGGAAATCTCTGACACAAATGCCTAAGCCCATGTTTCCAGCACAGGGCAGCCAACCCACGCTCGTTTAGCGAACAGGGCTTTACCGGCCATACCAACCCCCCTGAAGTGAGCTGGGCAGCTCGGTCAGAGCCAGATTTCGGCCAGAGGCCGTGTGTCACGCACCGGGAACTCTGTATTCACCGGTGTGGGCAAATCCTCCTACTCCAGCAGGCGAACGTCTGCAGCCAGCAGGCGTTAAACAAGGCCTGGCAATCATTTTGCTGAACTCAAGGAGTCTCCGCGGCTCCTGCGGCACTCGCTGCTCACTCCCGCGCCCCACCGCTCGCACACGGGAGCCTCTCACCCCCTCGCTTTGCTGGGTGCCTCTGGAAACACGGCGTGTTTAGTGTCTTTTTAGAAATCTGCGCAAAGTGAAATAAAGAATTAAACAGAGTTGAGTCCTATGCATTTAGCTGCTGCTGATAGTGATATTTTCTTCTTGTGGAGTGTTTTGCATGCCAAGAAAAACAGGTTTGCATTTTAGGGAAGGAAAGTGGTTGTACATCTGTGCATCTGTACGTGTGCCTGTTAATTCTGCCTGAACGGCTTCCCGGGGCTGTCAGCTCAAACGTTCTCTTTAATGTAACAAATCTTGACTGTGTTTGCAGCAAATCCTCAACCAAGAGGGGTTTATTTAATGAAGCAAGAAATGCTGCCAAATTTCCAGGGTTGATCCCATTCCCATTAATATCAGCAGGAGAGTTCCCACCATGTTTGGTTTGTTGATTGGGTCTAATCTGGGTAAGGGAGTTAAAAATCTGCATTCGGGTCAGATTTGCAGACAAGTTCATTGCTCCACTTTGCTGTGCCAGAGAGTCTGTGGGAAAAGCAGACGGTACAGGTGGGATTCCTCTCACTTGATTTTAGGCATCTTCAAGTCCAGCAACAGATAGCCAAGGGAGCGAAAGAGGAACATTCAAATCATCTTAAGCTCAGAGCCCAAAAGAGGTGAAATTAATTTATTTCTTCCTGCAGGGCCATCTCACCCCATGAGGACCTGCAGCTCACATAAAGGAACCTGACAGCACGGGAAGGTCTCTGCAGCAGAGGGGAGAGGACCTCGCTCAAAGCCAGCCCCTGAGCGGGTGGGTGCCGACCCAGGCGCTGCCGCAGGTCTTCCGCTCAGGTCTTCTCCCTGCGCTTGTGCCAGCCCGGAGCTGAGGCTAACGCCTGGTGCGGGATGCAGCCACGGCACAGCAACTCCGGCGGGCACTGACCCCCTCCTGCCAGCACCAAATGCTTGCGCACGGCCCTGCCAACGGCTGGCAGAGCTGCTAGGAGAAGGGGAAGGGGGGAGAGGGCAGCTGCCCACCTCGCCTGTCCCCTCATCCACTGCTGAAACACGCGCTGTGTCCTCACCTCCCCATGTCACGAGTGGGGACTAGCACAGAGCAAGAGCTGCCCGTGCTGGTTGCTCCAGGGACAATCCCACCCCTCTGCTCCCAGGGGATAAAGAGCACCGGGGAGGTTTTGAGGGCTCAGCAGTGCCCACGCGTTTTGAGCGGGTCCCCAGCAGTGACCATGCCCCTGGAGCATCCCGCAGAGAGCAGCGGCTGCTCTTTGCGAGGGAAGGAGCCTCCCCTGACCGCAGGGGCTGGAGGAAGGAGGGCTGCTTTGCTGCTCCATCGCCAGCTGCGAAAGCCGGCCACGCAGGCTCATGTGCCAGCGGTTGGCCCTTAATTACACATACAGCTAATAAAGGGAAGGAGCTGGTTTCTTCAGTTCACAAGGGGAAGCAGCATTGTCTGAGAATCAAGGGGACTGCAAAGCATAAGATACAAAAGAACCCCACCCACCCCGTATCTCAGGGGCATCAGCCCAACACACAGATCCTTAATGGCTTTTGCTGATTTGACAGATACAGGACACAGAAAAATGAGCACATTTATGGTTGCAGTTGTCCCTGGGGCTCAGAGATGTTTCTCAGGATACAGATCTTTAAATCATCATTAACAATGACATGAGGGGGCACTGGAGAAGGCAGAGTTGGGCACAGCGACGCAGGGGGTGAGAGCAGAGTTTGCTGGCACTTCCTACGCAGCTCTCCCTCCCTGGGGATGCAGCGATGCTTTATTTCAATCAGTCATGCACAAAGTGGGTGCAGTGACAGGGTGCTGCAGCTCCTACGGGCTGTGGGGAGCCAAAGCCGGTTCTGCGGGGAGCTGCAGCATCTTGGATGGGATCCATGTGGGAAGATGGAAGAGCTGGACAGCTTTCGGAGGTGTGGGTATTTTTTCAGGAAAGGAGGAGAAGAGTTCAGAGCTCTGAAGAAGCCCAGATCCAGGGAGTGTGTGCAAGGAACAGAGGCCAGATCTGATCCTAATGTCCCAAATCTTCCCTACTGCAGAGACAGAAGAATATCTAATTTGGGAATTTAAGCTTAGCCTTTGGGTTTCCTCTGGATGAGGTGGGAGCTGAAAGTTTCAGGGCTTTGCTGGACCCCTGCCTGGTGCTGAGCAGACGCCGGGGACCTACCCCAGAGCACGCCTGGCCCAGCACTGCTCTCCACCGGCTGCCTGCAGCCTCGCCGCGCGGGCAGGCAGCGCTCCCGGCAGCTCCTCGTCCGCAGAGCCCTGGGAAACTCGTCACCGCTCCCTGCAGCAGGCGGGCCCCGCAGGACAGCTGGCTCCCGTGCTCCTATAAAGCTTTAAAAGAAGCCAGGCGACTCATGACTGAAAGCGTTAGGTGTTTATTTGCACTTCAGACATATAGCTCCATCTGAAAGCCAGTCGCTTCCTCTGTGCAGGAGCAAAGGTGGGTCTGTGCAAGGAGCAGCTGACGTGATAAATATCGGGCTTTGGGCCAAAAAGCACAGTGTCCATGGGTCAGCACTTTCCCAGAACGGGCTGGTTTTAACTCACAATCCACTTCCTTCAGCCGAGCTGCAAGATCTGCTGTTGCAAATCGCATCGCTCCTTTCACAAGGATTGAAATGTTCAAGCTGTTGATGGTGGGGAACACCAAGAGCAAAAACCAAAATGCTGCTCAGGAGCCTCTGCTCCCCCCGAAGCAGAGATCCCCACGACCCTCCCCGGCAATGACACGCAGACTGCCCTCGCCATCGAATCTTGCCTTCACAAGCCTTCAAACGAGCATTGCCTCTCTTTTTTTTTGCATGTCTAATTTTTAATAGACATGTCTAATCCCCACGCAAGCCTGGAATTAAGAGTAAGATGCAGTCACCCACCTGAAGATTTCAAAACTCTCCTGGGATTTGCCTGCTGAAAGCAGTGGTTCAGGCTACTGCAGTCATTCGCCTTGCAAAAAAACCCAAACCCAACCAACAGCCTCCGGAAACTTTAAAATGCCAATTTGTTCTTGTCTGCTATATGCTCTTCTGGAAGAGAGTCAGTAATGCTAAAATTCTTTTTTCTTCTGTGAAGGAGGTGGGCAGTAGAGGATAACACAGATCCTGAAGCAGCTCAGTCACCCAGGAACAACTAACCCAGGAACTGGCACAGCTTAGTCATCTATTTAAAACCTGATATTTTTATGAATATTTCCATTTCCAAAGCGCTTCCTCCATGCGAAAATTCGCCCTCTCTGCTGTGCTGTGATGCAGGGAGTTAATTCCCAGTGCCGTCTCCTTGGGTGAAGGAGGGAATGCTGTCTCAAACCCATGTCCAGCGGGGGAGAGGGGATGCAGCGGGGGGACAAGGCAGCGTTCACACCCATCCCTCACTCACTGAGGAGTTCGATGAGCGGCCGGGGATCCAGGGGGGACATTAACCAGCTCTGAGCGTTGAACTGGAGACTGGGCTGAGAAATACTTCAGGACTGGAATAAATGCAACATTTACCTCCTTCCATCTCCAGGTGTACTGTAGGCAAATGGTTGGGTTGAGTAGCTTTGCTCTAAAAACCTGGTCCCAGTTTGCTCTCTGACACCAGCAGTCCTGTCTGTCCCTTGTGTGAGACTGGAGCCAGTGATGCTGCAGTCACCATCTCCCTGCAAAACAGGCATCAAGGTGGGGGGGGCTGCTCCTGAGAAGGGGCCGATTGCAAACTGAAGTGGTGCGTCCTTTGGAGGGGGTGTTGGGTACCTCAGAGCTCATCAGAAGCCTCCTCCTCACAAAGAATGATGTTCATCTTCTTCTCATGCGCCTGGCAAGAGGTTTTGCTCCTGAAGGTGGACCCCAGGGACTGGCTGGCTCTTTGGCGGATGGTCCTCATACGTGACATGCAGTCTTCACTGGTCATCACATAGAGCAGGGGGTTGAGGGCACTGTTGAAGCTGGCCAGGCCTCGGGTCACCTGGTAGGAAATGTAGATGTTCTTTAAAGCCGGCGTGCAGGACCCTTGCAGCTGCCAGCCTCGAGACAACAGGTTGAGGTTTCTGAAGATGTGGTAGGGGAGGAAGCAGATGGAGAAGAGGACCATCACGAGAATCACCAGTCTGATGCTCCTTCTCCTGAGGCTGAAGTCCATGGTATCGTTCCTGCAGAGCACCACCACCACATGGCAGTAGCATCTGATGATGATGAGGAACGGGATGACGAAGCCAGTCACAGTGATGGTCACGGTGTACGGCAAGTAAACGCCCAGGTTCTCGTGCCCTGTCGTGTCGTGGCACTGCGTCCCCGTGTTGTCCATCTTGCTGAAGGTGAAATCGGGAGCTACCTGCGCGATGACCCACACCCAGACCATCGTGCTGAGCCACGCGGAGGAGGTTGCCCCCTGGCACCTGCCCCGCGCCTTCAGCGGGTGCACGATGCCCAGGTAGCGGTGGATGCTGATGCAGGTGAGGAAGCCGATGCTGGCGTAGAGGTTGAGGTGGAAGAGGCCCCGGGTGATTCGGCACCAGCCCTGCCCGAAGAGCCACACTCTGCCCCGCAGGTAGTAGCTGACGAGGAAGGGCAGCGTGCTGATGTACAGCAGGTCGGCCAGGCCCAGGTTGCCCACCAGCAGGCCAAGGGGATGGTGGGCACCGCGCCGGGGCCCGGTGCAGAGGTGCCACAGCCCCAGCCCGTTCCCCACCAGCCCCAGGGGGATCACTGCCAGGTAGGCAGCGGGCAAGAAGCGCTGGGAGAAGGCGGTGTCCACAGGGCACAGGGCTCCGCTGCCGTTGCCCGGCCACGGGGCGAGAGCCTCCGCGGCCATCGGGCGCTGCGGCAGCCCTGCCGGCGGAGGGGCGGCTGCTCCCGGGGCGGTGCCGGTCGCGATGCTGTCCGGAGGTGCCGGACGAAGCGAAGCGGCGCCGGTTGCCCGTGGCGGGGGCGGGGTGGCACCGGCAGCGCCGCGCCCAGAGCCAGCCCCGGCAGCGCGGCGTTCGCCGGCGGGGGCTGCGGCTGCCCTCGGCTGCCCGCTCCTGCCGGGCCCCGGACGGGGGGTTTGCCGTGCAGGGATCTCCCCCGGAGCGTGGGGAGGATGTGGCGAGGGCCGCCTCAGCGGAGAGCCTCGGTGTCCGGCGGCTTCCGCCGCTCCCTCGGCGCCTGCCGCCAGCCCACTTGAGATATTTTGAGCCGGGCGCCGGGGACGCGCGGGCCCGCGGCTATTTTGGATACCGTGCGTGCCTGGGGGGGGGGGCGGGAGGAAGGGAGCAGCGAGGCGGGAGGGGGGCTCTGCCTCAGGGCGGGCCGGAGCTGTCTGACGGCAGGGGCCGAAGCTTTCAGCCCGCTCCCGCGTCTGTCCTGTCCCGCTCGGGGTGAGGAGAAACCCCGCATCCCTCCAGCCCAGGGCCGGGAAGCCTGCTCCCCGTGAGCCGTCCCTCGCTTCCCCGCCGGACGCCCTTTCTCCTGGCCCCGCTGCTCTGGCTGCGCCGTCCATCCAGAAACACGGGGAGCGGGGCCGAGGCAGAGAGCGGCAGCTCCCCGCGGGCCGGGTGCCGCTCCAGCAGCGGGCGTGGGGCAGGCAGGGCCAGCGGGCCCCGGCGGGCCCAGCCGCCCGCCCTCAGCGCCGGCAGCAGTAAGCCCGGCTCCCTGCCCAACACCTGCCCTACGGCACGCAGCGACCGCCCGCTCCTGCTGCCTACTTCTTCTGTATCCCTCCCCAAGTACAAAAATCCTCTTCTCCCCCTCCCCGTGGAGCAGTTTTGACCCGCGCGGGGAGGAAATGCGAGGCAGGCTGTGACCTTCCTCTCCTGCCTTCCCTGTCGCAGGGGATGTCATGCAGAAGACACCCAGGTACGGTGGGGTTGGGGCAAGAGCTAAAACCAGCCACCGCAAAGAGGACCCCCAAGGAAAGCCAGCGCCCGTTCGCATTGCTGAGCAGCTGCTGCCGCGTAAACAAGGCCAGAAATAACTTTATCTCCAGGCGCAGGAGTAAACAGGCAATCAGAAGGGAGAAGGTTTACCCTGGCAAGCCATAGGGAAATGACCTTGGCAAAACGACGTCAAGTAAAGGTCTGGGCCCAGGAAGGGCCACGGCTCCCTGCTTTCTTGGAACTTAATCTGGGGCAGGGTGGGAAGAGGCTGATACCTCATCTGCCAGCAGGGAGGGGGGCGAGTCCTGCTGCGGCATCCCGACTGCCCTTCCCTCCCTGGGAGCAGCCGAACATCTCCGCTAGACCACACTCGGGCACGGCCGGTCAGGGCCAGTGTAGGGAAGCCCAAGACATGGGGTGGTAGTAGCTCTTATTGTGAGTATCAGTGTGTTGACTCCAAAAAGTGCTTGCTGGAGCAGATAAACGATGGGAAAGGCTGTATGTTATTTCCTGCCTGCATGATAAAATCTCGCCACTACAGGCGTGCCCCGAGAGGTGACGCTTAAAAGCTGTTTCCATGGGGTGAGGATATGGCTTTTCTGAGGTTTGCATAGGCTGTGGTGGAACTGTGCTCCTGGAGTAGCAGGGAGAGGGTCCATGGGGGTTCACCCCTCAGGAAAGCACCCTTCCATCCTGCCCTGCTCCTCCCCGCTTCGCCTCCATGCATTTCAGCTGCTCCTGCAGCCTGGGGTTGGGGTGGCACTTGCAGAGCAACTTTATGCAGGTGTGGAAGTGCAGCGAGATGAGAGGGACAAACTGGGAGTGGTCCCCTTTGTCCCAGAGCACCAACCATTGGGGAAACCGAGGCAGAGACAGCAGCTGCTGTAAGCGTTGGAAGGGTCACAAGCTGCTCTCAGCACTGTAGGGAAAACTTTCTCTGTCCCCAAAATGAAGGCTTGGGGCTGGGTGCCTCCTGCCATGGGAAAGGAGGAGCAGGGCACGGGGAGCACTGCCCATGCCCGGCTGCAGCCCCGAGCCCTCCACATCTCTTGCTCTCTGGACCTGTTTGAGGCACGCACACAGCGGCACGGCTCCTCTCTCGTGCCTGCCTTGTGTGTGTTTAAGCTGTTCACTTGAGCCGTGATTTCATTCGCAATAGAGGTGCTACCGCCCAGCTCTGCCCGAGTATCCTGTACTGGGATGCTCGGCCCGGTTCCCGGCTCCGGCACGCAGCAGCGATGCTGCTACCAGCACGTCCAGGGCCGTGCGAGAGCACAGGGCTGGGATGGCTCCTGCGGGTAGCAAACACGTAGCCTGAGTGATGGGCTTTCGGGCAACCAACTCAAGGCTCTTCACCAACAGCAAAAAAATGGCCTCGATCTGCTTTTTTTTATTGAGCACTGCACTCTTGTGCTCAGGGAGGTATGTGACAACGTTTAGCTTTAATGAGGGGCTCACCCAGTTGGCTTTCTCAGCCAACTCCATGCTTTTAACAATCATCAGTCATGAGAATGGCTTGGGAAAAAAATTCTGATGCACGTTGTTTCCTCCTGCAGCAGTGCACAGTTTCTCCTTCAGCTGCTGGGTGTGCTTGCTCCGAAACGAGCTGTGATCTGTTGCTCACCGCTGTTTCGGGAATATGGTTGTCAAATCACATGCCATTTATGTGTGCAGATGTGGCAGTATGCCTTGAGGACGGGGTGAGTTGTCTTCTGTTTTGGGGGTTTTTTTTATCTTTACAGGTGACCATAATCATCTATGGATGGCAGAGTATTTATCTACTGCCCCACAAGAGCAGGCAAAGCCCAGGACCCGCTGTGTCAGAGGCTGCAATAAACGTCAGCCTCAAATAACCACATGTTTCCAGGGTAGCAGGGCTTTAGAGGGAACAGCAAATATTGCGAGACCAGCAATCAAATTGCAAGAGTTGATTTCCCTGTATTCTTAGGGAAAAATAATTCTGATTTATTTGGATTAATTAATTCATTATTTAGATGTTTTCTGCTTAGTGAATCAGGGAGAAATGACATTTTGCAGAAAAAAAAAAAAGAAAATTATAGCAGAGGTGCGTTGAGTCATTTCTGTTGGAGATGAGAATTGCAGGTTGCTGCTTAAAAAATGACCTTTTGATTTTTACCATCACCCAGAGGCAGCTGGGCAGGATTTGGGAGGGGATGAGAGCCCTGGCCGCGCTCCCTGCCAGCAGCTCACCTGGCCTGGGTGGCCGTGTCCCAACATGCTGAAACAAGAACTGGCTTAAAAACCAGGATTTTCAGTACACAGAACATGTCTTATCCATGTCAATCAAGGAACATTGTGGTTTTAAAGTCTACATGAGCCTCGTGTCACCGCTTTTTCGGTGCAGCCACTGCAGAAAGGAAAAAGCCAACAAAAGCTGCAGACCGGGCCGTGTTCATTCTGCCATTTGCTGCCTGCCAGAGGTTCACCGCATCCCCCGTATCAAACTGAATTAATGATTTGTATTCGGGCAGAGCACCAGATGATCACAGTAAATAATTCTCTTTGTAAGCAATGTTTTACTGCATGAGCAGTGAGATTTTTTTTTTTTTTCTTTTTTTCCCCCCCAAGAGGTGACTGAAAAGCATCCTTGACTTTAATTTTATTTTCAGCACTTGCAGGGGCTGCGAGAGCGGGCGAGTGGCTGCCTTGGCCCTGCTGCCTTTCCTGCTGCTTGTGGGGAGGCTTTCCCCCGGGCAGGAGAGGGGAGCTCCCTCTGCCTTTTGCCCCTGCACCCCTAAATCTGCCCCAGTATTGCGTTGGCCAGGGCCGGGAGGACGGCCAGCTGGTGACGATGGTGGCATGGTGCCGGGGAAATCCTGGTCCGGGGTGAGCGGAGGAGGCGTGGGGCTGGCGGGAGGAGGGATGAGTTACAGGGGGAGAATTTGGGCTTTGCTTTTTGGGGGGCTGAGAAGAGGCATGGCCTGGTCTGTGCCTGGGGCTGCAGACCCAGCAGTAGCGCAGCCGGCGCCATGCCGTGCTCTTCCCCGCATCCCGGCAGCGAGTGGAGACCCAGGCACCGCTATGGGCAGGGCTGGTCCCATCGGCAGAGCGGATGGAGGTCGTGGCTGGGTAAAAGCGAAGGGGCAGGATTTAAACCAGGATATAATATACTGTAATAATGTTTTCAATGCTTTGATTCACGCTTTTTTTCTTTTTTATTTTCTTATTCTAAGCAGCCTGAATCGAGGTGCCTCCAAGCTGCCCCGTCCTGGGTCAGGCCTTTTCTGCAGCAGCCGAGCTGGCCATGAGCAGCAGGGCTCCCGAGGGCTCGCCGGAGCCAGGCTCACCCCGCACAGACAGGCCCGGACAAGCTCCACACCTAGGCGAGCGCATCTTTATTTTCAGTTCCACGAATACACACCTAAACTGCCCAGATCTCGCCTGGACACGTCACCTAAACCACTGCTCCTTTCCAGTTGCCCTTCTCGCCTGCCTCGCCATGGGATGTGCGTTCCCTCTGCACGCTTGTGCGAGGCCGTTAGAGGGCATTTGGGTTTCATTTTTCAATCACCCAGAAGGATTATCGCTGGGAGAAAGTAAAGGCAGAGCTGCCGAGCAGCTCTCCTGCGCCGACTCTTGCACAGCTGGAGCAGCTCCAGCCCGTCGGGAGACGGCCCCGACTCATCTTTGCGATTTGTTTTCTCTTTTTCTTGCTTTGCTTTTGGCCTCGGCTCGTGGGGTATGCGCTTGGATGGCAAGCGGTATGTCTGGTGCTGCTGAGCGGTGTCTCCTGCGTCTGAGCTCCTCCCTCGCCGAAGCCCTGCCAAACCGCCAGCGCTTTGGAGAGGAGGAGGCCAGGCGGAGCAGGAAGGTTTGTGTTTATTCTGGAGAGATACGGGGAAGGTGAATTAGAGCTGCCATCAGGAGGACGCCTCTGCCCATGCCCAGGAAAGCGGCTGCCGGGTCACGGGGTGGATATCGTGGGATGGCCGAGCTCGTGCACGGCCGAGCTGCGCAGCCCGGCGCAGCGGTGACTTGTGGTGCGTGGCCCGATGTACCTGCTCCTTCCCTGGGGGCCAGGGCGTGAGGCATCCCCACTGGGGATTTGGGCTTCCCGATGGTGGAGACGGTCTCTCTCTCAGCCCCCGCAGAGCAGAGCTGCGTGTGTGACATGGTGGAGGAGCAGCATCACCTCTCCAAATCCCCACCGATCCGGGAAAGGACCAATTCCCGGTTTCTCGGATGGGTCCATGCTCATGGCAGGGTTTCCCCATTTCCCATTTCGTTCAGCCTAAGAAACTTGGGGATGCTGCCCAGTGACCCTGCCTGGGGCAGCGGGGGTGCACAGAGGGGGAGGGTGCTGCATGACATGGGGATCTTGTTCTCTATTTCCACCCTCCTTTGCAGCCAAAGTCCATCAGTTCTTCCCCAGTTTCCCAGGGGATGGGTTCTCCATCTCCACCAAAACCACAGTGCCGTGGGCTTGTGCCAGACTCTTTGCCAGGACGAGGCGTTGGCTCCGGGATGCGACTGGGGTGGGCACAGCTACAAACGACCTCCTCTTCCCCTCTGGAAAGGCAGAGCAGAGAGCGATGGGGAGATGGAGCGGAGGCACGTCCCCTACGTCTGGGGAGCAGGGGCACTTGGCACTGTGGGTGCCTGGCCCTGGAAAGCGCCGGCAGCGTGCGAGCAAGGCGGTTTTGCACCACGTCCGCGCTGGAGCTGTGCCAGGCTAATTAAAGGGGTGGCAGAGCCCTGCCTCTCGGGTGTACCCAGGGAGCCAGGCAGGAGCTGCAGATGCATCTCCAGCCGCAGGGGCAGGTCAAACCCACCTGTGGGTCTCAGGGTTATGTGGGATCCACGGTGCTCTTGGGTTCAGATACCCAGAGACCCCAAAATTCAGGTCTGCACCTGCCATCAGCTGTTTTCCAAGCACAGTTTCAGGAGATAGTTTATCTGTCCCTGAGACACGGTCAGGTTGTGGCTGGGGAGGGGTGATGGGGTGCCCACGGGTAACTGGGTGTCCCATGGCTCGTGTTGGCTGGCATTTCCCTTTCTCGGTCAAACCTTTTGCCCAGAGGTGCCCGCTTCACCGAGGCCCTCACTTACCACCGGGGATGCTGCCGGCAGAGCCGGGCAGGGTCTGGCCATGCAGAGCCGCCTCTGAGTCTCCAGCCTGCAGTAGCGGTTCTGGTTGGAGACGCGGGTAGAAAAGCCCACGCCGCAGGTGGCCGAGCAGGCGCTCCACTCCGTGCCCCACTCCTGGCAGGGGTACGGCCGCGGCGGGGACACTGCCCCAGGGGCTGGATGAAAAGAGATGAGGGGAAAAGGGTGGTTGGAGCCAGGTGCTGTGCAGCGTGGCCTCCGGGTGCTGCGGGCATAGCCCTGCATGGCGGGGAAATAAAGTGTCTCCTGTTGATGTTCGTGGTCTGGGGTGAAGGGACCATCCCCAGAGACCTGCGTGGGCATCCCCTCGCTGGCACGCCCCGCATCTTACCTGCCCCAGCATCCTGGAGGATGTGCCGGTCCCGGGCTTCGCAGATCCACTCTGGGCAGCACTTCCCCGGGACCTCCACGCGCCGTGGGTAGGGGCAGTCCGGGGTGGGCAGCCGGACATCCTCCTGGCAGAGCGGGACGCAGGTGAAGCCCCCGTCCAGGCAGCGGCACTGGAGTTTGCAGCTGGGCTGGAAAACCTCCCCATCTCGATAGACTCTGCCGTTCACCTCGCAGCCCTCCTCGCCGTCTTCAACTGCAGGCAACAGCCGCGGAGCCCGTTAGGGACAAAGTGACAGAGAGATGCGGATGGCAGAGGGGACTTCTGGGGGAAACCGAAGAGTTTCCCCTTTTGCTGGCACGAAGGGACTGAACCGGGGGGCCATAGAAGTGACTGAGAAGCCTCCTCCTCTTCCCTACCTCCCCTCCTCGTTTTCAAAGCAGCACCTCACCAGTTGGTGAGAAACCCACTGCCCCTTGGCCTGACCCTGCCTTTCAGGATTTTCAGGCTAGAAAAAGTTTCTCTGAAATTTCTCTGCAGGACCCCCAGGCTCCAGCCCCGGCAGGGTGACTGCAGCATCCTTGGGACCCCTGTGTCCATCCCCACTCAAACCACCCCGAAACCCCAGTTGGCAAATGGCACAAGAACTGGCTGGAGCTGCAGCACAGCCCCGCGGCCAAGCTGTGTGCATCAGCCTCAGTTAAGCTGCTTTCGGAGCCTCAGCAGCTTCCCTGAAAGCGGTGAGCGATGCCCGGAGCTGGCCGGGGCCCTGGCCGGAGCTGGGGTGCGTGCTGGGCTGGGGGCACGGGGGCATCCCCGGCGGGGAGCGGGCACCCGGGGCTCACAGTTGCAGGTGGCTCCTGTCCCCGCGGACGCCGTGCTGTAGTCACAGACGAGGCCCTGGCTCTGGTCGCAGACATGGAGGAAGTCGCAGGGCTCTCCCAGGCGCCGGGCACAGATCTTACAGCAGCCGCAGCCATCCAGGACCAGGGGGGACCCACGGGGGCAGCGGGGTGGCACCCAGGGGCAGTAGCATGGTCTCCGGCACAGCTGGGCACACACCTGCGGAGGAAAATCATTGCTGATTCAGTACAGGTTGGTTTTTGGCTAATGGCTGCTATTTCACTGGGACAGCCAGGTAATCCTCTCTCAATCATGGGGGCAGAATTTCAGTGGAGGGAGGCTCTGAAAATCCATGGGAATATGGAGAAGCAGCCTGCAAAGCTATAAAGGCACAGCGTGATGGGCACCCATGGAAACCAGGGAGAATCGGGGATGCTCAGCACTCCGCAGGATGGGAACTTAAACACACCACTGCTCTGAATGCAAAGGAAGAGGATGGAGCTGCAAAGCGAACATCCCAGGTAGTGGTGGTGATTTAATGGGGCCGGCAGCCCCGCAGGCAGCCGAGCGCTGCCCCAAGCAGCCCGGCGGGAGGGAGGGAGGGAGGGGAAAGCAGCCTGACCCCATGCCTGCTGCTGGGCGGCGGGTTGTGCCCAGCTGGAGACGTGGCTTCGCAGGGGCTGAATGCCCGTGGTGAGGGCACAGCATCTCCCTCCGAACAGTCTTAACAGCTCTCATTCGTGCCGAGAAACAGGGCATTGCATTGGCAGTGGGGGAACTGAAGCCAAAGGAACCTCCCCGCTTTCCTTCCTGGACCAGCTGCCTCCTCTGCCCGTCCCTGGCTGCAGCCTCCTCTGCCTGGCCTGGCCTGCGGGCTGAGGAGCCCCGAGACAGGCATGGCTTCGAGGACGGGGAGCTACGTTTCCCCTCCCAGCTAGACCGAGCGATTACTTCGGCAGGGCTGTGCACCACAGGCGTTTGGCTGCTCAGCCGGTCGTTTGCCAGGGCTGTGCCCGCAGGAGTTCACCCGGGGAAGGCAGGTGTTTATATCCACGGCCCATTCTGCTCGCACAGTTACCCTGGCACAAACAGCTTTTGCAGGCAGTGCTCACGCTCCCATCACGTCGTATCTGACGGGGCTGTTGCATATAGGGCCTGAAGCCAAGTGATTTGGCTCTGCAGTTTGGAAGTGAATTCTTTGCCAGTACTGGCCTAACTCTGCACGTGCGTGAGCCCCGCGCAGCAGCTCTGAGCGCTCTGCGGCAGCCCTGCCGCTCTGCTTGCTGCACGGCCAGCACGTGCGACGCAGGCAGCAGTTCAGCAAATGTGCAACCGAAAAATTCAGCCCTGTGCTGGTCCAGACACTGGTGTCTCTGCTGAGACTGCCGAGAGATCGATGGGTTCAGCTGGACCGTGTGGATTTTAGATACCATTTTTCTTTCTCTTTTAGTTTCTCCCACTGGCATCAGGTCTGATGTGACCGGTTAGACAGAGAAGGTGGGCACTGGTGTGCTATCTGTTCCCCATTTGCAGCAGTTCAGATGTTTTTTATGGGCCTGTAAAAATGTCAGTGCCAGGAGATAAAATACATCTGAAATGGGCTGGGCAATCTGGGTCTTGCTCTAGTTTTATCAATGAGCAGCATTATTAGTGTGGCAGAAACCAGAAAGAAACTCGTGGCAGGGACCGAAGGACTGGCCGTGTTTGGGCTGGAGGCACGAGGGCCCCTGGTGATTCTCCAGGCACTCAGCGCCTGGGGCAGGAGTCATTTCTCCGTCACAATTTACCCAGGCAGCCAAGGGCATTTTTAATCTTTCAGGAGGTAGCTATTACAAGTCAATGTTTTAGAAAGATTAGCCAAGCCAACTCCATTAATCCATTTCCCCCTGCTCCTTGTAATTAACTTGTCTTTAGATGACAATGTGGCTCCTATCAGAGATCTTAACTGTCTGGGAAAGGAGTCAAATAGGCACGACGCTGCCATGATGTCCCTGCTTGCAGAAGGTCTGCCTTGGGATTCAAGCAGCAATTAGAAGAACTTGGACCTGAGATACCCCAAACTTTTCAACTTTCCTGTTCTCTGCACAGGCAACTATTTTCACACAGAGTCCAAGAGGAAAAAAAAAAAAATCCCTGCAATGACCCAAATCCTGTCGGAGGCATTGGCTTCGCATGAGCACCCCAGGGAGGGGGAGAGCTGAGTAATGCCGAGGCTGGTGCTCGCTGCTTGGCCCCCTGCCTCGGGAGCCTGGGCAGGGACCAAGGAGTCTGCAGGAGCCGCTACTGCCGAGCTGCCGCTCGCTCGCTCGCTCGCAGGGACGCATACCACAGCCCCGGGTGCCGGAGAGCTGCAGGGACGGGGCGAGCAAACAGAGCGCATTGCTGTCATTCCTGCGCGCTCCGTGGGCTTGCAGAACCTTTGGCCCACGGATGTTAAGACCCTTCTTGTTTAATGGCAAACGTCTCTCCCAAGCATAGCTCTATCCCCGTGGGACTGCATAAAGACAGCCTGTCTGCCAGCCGGCGTTAGCCACCGGGCTCGTTGTAACACCCCAGTCCTCCCTGCATCTCACTTTGAAAGAACCGGGTGCTTCCCCGACTCAGGCTAAAGCCGCCCCAGGGCCCCATCTCCCTTACCTTGGAGAGGATGCAGAGGAGGGAGAGGAAGAGGAGCTGCTTCTCCAGCTGGAGCCTCATGCTGCTCTCCCCTCCGCCACTTCGGCACATCACCCCCCAGGCAGTTTGGAGGCAGCGGCGTGTTCGCAGGGTTTAAAGCCCCGAGTAGGTCCTGCTGGTGTTTATACTCTCCCCGCTCTGATGTCACTCACAGGCTCCAATATAAACATGAGTAGGTTTGGACAAGCCTCAGCATTTTCTTTTTTTTTTTTTTCTTCTCTTTTTTTTTTTTTCCAGCCCACATTCCAGCTGCCATTTCTACTCCCCTCAAGGTGAGAACGTGCTGTCCACTGAGACAGTGAGCGAAGGGAAGGGACGCTCTCCCCGGGAAGCACGGGAGAGAGGCTGGGGAGCCAGGCTGGTGTGGTGAACCAGCTCCTTGCTGCTAGCCATGACCGGGAGGGAAGGTCCATGCCTCTTCCTACTGATCAAGGTCTGCCCAGACAGAGCTGGTGTCTTTCTCCTGGGTTTCGAAGGGCTTGGCAGGGCTGTCCCTGCTGCCAGCCTGGGACATTGCCACGACCAAGCAGGAACAGGGGACCCACCCCTACGTTTTACGCTGAGCGCGGTGCGTGGCAGGCTGCGGGAGAGGGGTGAGCTGCCCACGCTGTGCAGAGCCCTGAAGTCAAGGGCAGGACCCTGTCCCTCCATCGCTGGGGACAGTGCGTGACTTGCTTTTGATTGCCGGCAACTCAGGCTGCGGCAGTTTGCCAGGCAAGCTCTCCAGGACGTAGTGGTGCGATTCCCTTCTCAGTTTCTCTGGCACCCCAAGAGCAGGAAAGGGATTTGCTGTGGTGGTGCTGCTGCCACAGCATCCCCCGTCCTGCGTGGGCTGCGCTGCCCAGGGAGGCTGCTGGGGCGGGGGGGTTGGATGCACATGGGGTTGTGTTGCCCCGGGGCTGGTACCTGATGCAGAGAGGGCTGCACTCTGGCCCTTGCAGAAGCACTGCTGATTTCAAGCCTTGTAAACCCCAGTTCAGCTCCTGAAAAATTATGACCGGCTTAAGCAATCATGAGAATTTAAAATCCAGTTTCGAGGAAGAGGAGCAGGTGCTCGGCATTTGCCTCCCAATGCTTTACCGCTTTTCAGTCTGCCCTGTGCAAGCTTTCCTTGTGGCGGCCATGTCTGGGGACTTGAGGCTGGCTCTTAGGAGAGAAAAAACTAAACATCTCAAGACCTCCAGGAAACCTTCTCCACGTTCCCATCCTCCAGAGCTTATCGCAAGATGTAAGAAGGGGAATTTGTGAGTCCAGAGCTCGAAGGAAAGGCCTGAGCCCACATAAGGATGCAGGGTGCCTGGCAGCTCTCCCCAGCCCCTCTCCTGCACCCCCTTGCCTGCAGGACACGGTCTGGGGGCCGGGAGCACTGCTTCTGCCCTAGCCCAGGGGACGGATCCTGGCAGCTGTGCACAGACTCTCCGTGTCTTGCAGGCATGATGAGAACTGCTGCTATATATCATATATTTTGATACATGTTGGCAAACGCGCAGGAGGAGCCGGGTGCTGTATAAGCAGAGGACTGAAATCGTGCAACTAGGACTCATGCCCCATCCCTCCCTCCAGCCTCTTTTCCCTTCCTTTTGCTTTTGCTTTTGCAAAACAGGTCCTCAGTCTCCTGAGCAGCAATCCTGACCTCAGCTCCGCCGCTTGCCATAGCCTGGAAGCTGGGGCACGGAGCAGGGAGGGCAGAGCCCGGCAGGGAGGAGCACTCGGAGCTCTGATTCTCCGCTTTGGTTTTGCTTCGTTAGCTGCAATCAGTCTGTTAACGAGGTCATGGCAGCTTGTGGAAATACCAGGCCACCTTCCAAAGGCTGCTGTCGCTTCTCCCGGCGCTGGAGTCTCCGCTCCTCGTGGAGAAGCCCCAGCTCCCTGCGTCGCCCAAGCCCTGCCCGGAGGCAACGCTGCCCGCCGCAGGGGAGGCGTGCGGACCGCGCATCGCCCCGTCCTCGCTAGCAGGGGGGTTCAGGCTGGAGGCACATCTTGTGCTGCCGTTTTCTCCCCTGCGCCCCGGGGCTGATGCCCTCCCGCCGGCCACCGTGTTTCAGGTGCCGAGGCTCAGCCAGATGTCCCGGAGGCGGCTGCGGTGCCTCTACCGGCAACGGCTCGAGAGCAGCCAAAGCACTGATCCAGCCTTGCCGCAGGGAGATGGGGAGTTCAGTTAATTATTCCAGGCTTGTGTTTATTAGGGAATCCCGATTAATGGGCTTGACTTCATTTCCCAATTGGAAATCAGGTGACAGTGCTGGTAAGGGAAATAAAATCCTCTCATCGCCCTCAGTAAGCAGCTTTGGGAGCAGCCAACACCCCCATGTGTGAGGCCTCGGGGGGCAGCGGGCACCCCGGGGGGGCTGGGGCTCGGGGCTGCCCGCGGAGCCCGCTGCCTGCCCTCTCCTGGGCACAGGTTTGGCTCTTCGGGGCAGGGACCCCTTCTTTACCCTCTCCCTCAGCTTGGGGTAAGAGAGGACATTGCTTCTCCCCACACACACCCGATGTCACTGAGATTTCGCTGCAGTAAGGTGACATCGCTGTGATGGTATGACATCACCGGGAAGCCAGCAGAGCTCAGGCAGCAACGGAGAGCCGCAGCGCTGAGTCAAGCAGCCAGACAGGGGCCAAAACACCACCCCGCACCCAGCCAGCTGCCCATACTTCAGCTGGCATCGGCAATCCCTGGCGGTACCTCGCTGCATTTTGGGGGTCCACCGTGGACCCCCAAAGTCCACCGTGACTCTGCCTTCCCGAGGAGGCTTTTCCGTGGGTGACACGGGCTTGAGTTTCCCTTCTCCCGGCTCTTGGGGTCCCACGTGCCCACCCAGGTTGCCGTACCGGGAGGCCATGGGCTGCAGGCAGGGCCCAGCAAAGCGATACAGCCCTTGCGCAGGTTTGGATTTGCGAAGCTGCACGAGAGCAGCACGTTAGCAGTTCATTTTATGAATACTCAGTTATAACCCTTCCCCTCTGGAGCATGTACCCCATATGTGTTCTGTACCATACGTGTGATTTCATAGCTAGTAATTAAGTCCATATGTTGTGTTCCACAGTTTCCATGGTATTATTCTCAGGATTTTTGGGGGTTGTAATTTTTTTTTTTTTGTGGTCAGTTGTGCAAGAAAATAGTTGATACAGGGATCTGAATACATCTCCTTTGAGTTAGCCGCTGGCAAGCTCTGCTGTTTCTATAGAAATGAAGGAACTGACCCAGTGAATTTACATTTTAGACAGCTGGTTTTTTTCATGTCTGTGCCATTTAACATGCCATCATGAATAACACTGCAAAGCTCTCATTTGTGCACCCTCTCAGCTGAAATTGCATCCATCTGTGACAGATACAGACCACATTCTCCTTCCATCCCTTTCCTTTGCTCGAGACTCTCCCTTTCTTTACTCTACGCCATGTGTTCAACGCCCTCCCTAGAGCCGGCTGAGGTCAGATCAGGGTCTGGACGTCCATCTCTGCCAAGGAGCACCTAGGCTGTCCTGGGTCCTTGCTGGGTCTCTTCCTCTTTGTATCAACAGTGAAATCATGGGTCTAGGGTGAGACCAGCTCCATACCTTGGTGGGGAGGACGTTCCCTTTGCTTCTGGGCACTCCTGGCTCAAATCTCTGCTGCAGGGGAGCAAGGCTGTCCATGGGGGGTGGACAGCACTAGTGGGAAAGCTGGAAAAACACCCAGCTTGGAAAAGCCAAAAGCCCTGAGATTAAAAGGAGACGTCTCAGGTCTCCCTCAGCTGTTGGACACTTTGGGGTGGCTGCTGGCTGGTTTTCATGAGACTTCTGGAAACACCCCAGCTTTGGGAAACTTTGAAGTACCTTTGTTTTTGGCAGGATGGGAAAGTTGTTTCTTACCCAGAACGAATCCAGCTCCAGTTTCAAACAGCAAGAGCTGGGAAGGTGGTGATGGCCATTTCCATCCCTGTCTGGCCATTTTTATTCCCTCTGGTTCTCACACCTTAAGTGGAGAGTGGGGCCGGGCTGGAGGACTGGCCACCCCGAGGGATGAGGGACAGGCCAGGCAATCTTTTACCTTGAGGTCACTGCTTCCACCCCAGAGCCAGGCTGGGAGAGACTGAAAGTATTTACCATCTGGTGCCTGTCCAAGTGACTTGCGAGAAAAGAATTCAGGGCTGCCGTCCAGTTTCTGATGGTCAGGCAACTACATCAGAAAACCTCGGCTTCATCTGGGACCAACTGACCCCTCCAAGCTCCCAGCCACCGCGGCGGGGCCAGCGAGGGAGCGAGCAAGAGCTGGGCATTGCCCTCTCCAAAGGAGAAAGGGTCTTTTGGATGGGGAAGGGTGCGTGGTGGTGGGGACACTCGATCCTTCACCATTTTCCAGGCATTTTTAAGTAGGTTTCATTAGAAAGAAGCACTGATAAATGGGACTCGGTGCTGGTTCTGGTCTCAAAGGCTGACATTGCCAAGAGGAAGGAGCCGAGCGATTACACGGGGAGCAAACGGACTATCACAACCAAGAAAGGGCTCGCTTAGCCAAAACTATATCAAGATCTCATCGTTCAAACTGAGGGGCTTCTCATTAGTACAGTCCAGCCTTGTATCAGCTGTTGTGAAAGGATGACGCTTTTTCTTAATAGACATATCAAACCCTGGTCAGTAATTCTGTGTGATATTTTTTTTTTGCTGCAGCCCAGACAAGAGCAATTCATAATTGTCCCTCTAAGTTAAACATTCAGATAACCCAAAGAATAAGACTTTTGTAAAACAAAGCCTGGAAACTTCAGCCAGATGAGTCTTTCCATTATTATTTGGAAAACAGTGTCAGAAATCATCACGTATCAAACATTATGGTCCTCTGAGAGTTTATTTTTGGTATCAAACATCATCAAACATAAACTTCTGTTAAAAAATCTCACTAGAAGTTTTGTCTTTCAGACAAGATATAAACCCCAGATCCTGACCTTGTGTGGTTACTGACAGGCCCTCGGTATTTTCCATGGAACTGCATGGCTAACTCATGTTTCCTGATCAAATTGCTCATTCTTTTTGACTATCTCTGTTTTTCTTGTGGTTTCAGGCTAAAATAGACAGTGTTTTTCCTTCGGTTCTTGTCTTGCTCGAGTGTGCTATGTGTTCTCAAGCAGCTGCCATGTCCTCTGCAGCATCAAATAGACTGCAAATTGAGGCATGCACTAAGGTACGGCCAGTGATGCTTTTAGGTCTTGCCAAACTCACCTTGTAATTGCAGCCAGCCCTGCTATAGAGAGGGAGAGGTGAGGTGATGTCTGTGTTTCCTTCCAGCCCTGTTTTCTGTGGCTCCGGGAAGACCTTTGAGGATGCAAGTGCTGCACCCATGCAGCAGCTAGTGTTGTGCCCGGGAAGCGGGTGGTGCTGGAAGAGGTTTGGGTGACACGGGTTGTGTCTGTTCCCAAATGTCACAGCCCTTCACAGCCCCGGGGCTGGCCTCGGCTCGCCATCAGCAGGAGCACTGCGAGGCAGAGCAGCTCAGGGTGCCGGTGGATGCAGGATGTGTGCAGGGAAGGGAGGGGGATGGTGTTGGGACAGGACGGTGCTGGGGAGGGGACAGTGACCTGGGGCAAAGATAACCCTCCTCGGCTGGCGTATCTCCAGTGGATGCTCTGCACAGCTTCCTTGCAAATTCCTGGTTGTTGCTGGGACCTTCCCAAAGACCTTGTGCAGCAGGCACTTCTTAGCATCCTTGTTGATTGGAAGGAGTCTGGCTCATGCAGGGAAGGGGCTTTCAGCTTGGGCATTTGGCACGTTAGCAGGGCTCAGCGCAGTCGGCCGCTCTAGGGAGGACTGAAGAGCTGCCAGTTCACCTGTCTTGCATCGGTGCTTTGTTCACACCCAGCACTTAAAAAACCCAAATGACTGGTCACCACCCAAAACCAGTTGGCAAGGGGACCTGCTGCTACTCCCCAGGGCTCGCGCCAAAGGCTTTGGGGGTCAGTCCCGCTTCCTACCTCCACCCCAGGGAATAAAGCAAAGGCTGGGCTTGCTCTCCACCTCCTGAGCAAGACTAGGAAGGTTGAGGCCAGTGGTGCCTCCATGTGCAGAGGGGTCCCAGGCCCCCAGCCCTCCCCTATGCCCCCTCCCGATGCCAAAGACATCTGGAGACATCTCCCAAGCATGCACTTCACATAAACCACCTCCTCTTGTCCACATCCCAAGTCAATACAGACACGACTGAAACCTTTAGTGTGTGTGTGGGATCCAGTTGAGAAAAACAAACCTCTCGGTCTCACTATGGTTATGAAAGCAACGATGTCGCCTGGAAAGTATGTACCAGCGAGCAAAGAGAGCTGCCTGTGTTGAGGGGCGAGCAGAGGAAGTGGGCACCAGCTCAAATATGACTCAAAATCAGGGGAAATTATTTCTGATGAACGTAATTACTTCGGCTCCAGCCCTGATCAATATGAGGAGCTAAAATGCTCATAAACTGGCCGAGAATGCGAACTATGCAGAATGATTTGTAAAAGGTGTTTGGCTGGGTGTGCTCTGGCCCGGCTGTCAGGCTGCCCACGGGGCAGGGTGACCTGCTGCTGTGGGAGGTGGGAGAGCAGTGACTTGCTAATTGCAAACCGGTGGCCCCTGAGAATCCCCCACAAAGGAACACGGAGGCGGCTGCCTCACGCAGGTCCCGAGTCTAATTAAAAGCAAGCAGCCTGCTTGGCTGGGCTTCTTTTGTGCTCTGACCTCAAAGCAAGAGCCAAGACTGGCCCTTTACAGCCAGGCTGGCTTATGCTGGCCCCCAAGATGTGGGGAGGTTTCGGTGGGCTGGAACCCAGTGCAGCCCAGGCCGGGGCTCTGCTGGGCACTGGTGGGGGGCTGGAGACCTGCAGGACCACAGGGACAGAGCTGGAGGGGACGGTGTCCTCAGACCTCATGCTGGCTGAGCCCAAGCTGTGTCAAGCATGGTGTCAGTCTGCACGGGAGAGGGGCAGTGTCTGTGCACTGTCTGCCCACAGCCATGCTGGGAACTGGGACAGGCTTGGGGAACTGCACCCACCAAAGCAGATCAGGAGGAGGAAGCACGGCCTGGGAGATCCCCTGCAGCAAGTGCCCATGAAGCTGGTGCCTACGGCCATCTGGAAGTGCCAGGAATTTTCTCCTGAGAAAGCAAGCAGAGGCTGGGGGATGGTGTCCTGGGGCATGGGGGTCTCCCGTGAATTGGTGGTTTCCCTGACATGGTGAGAAAAGGGAAGGAGAAGGGCTGTGACAGTCTCATTTTTGTCCCACTGTTCCTCAGAGACACTGGAAAACCCCACCATGAAAGTCTCCCACCACCTAGGCTTCTTCTCAGGAGACCATCCCCAGAAACCACAACTGCAGAGAGACAGAAATAGGAAAAGAAGATGAACGGAGCCCCTGGGCTGGGAGCTACCTGTGCCCTGGCACCGCGGGCAGGAGGCGATGGAGTGGCGAGTGCTTCACCTTCCTGCTTGGGCTGCTCTGCCGGCTCCGAGCTGCCGCTGCCCATCAAACAAAGTGATGTCTCTGCGGTGACAGCTCCATCTTTACCTGGCAGAGTGAGGCTGCAAGTTACAGCCACCACTGGATGCTGTTGCATGCAGCCACCCCACCTCGCTGCCACGAGACGCTTGGTTAGCAGTTGCAGGAAAACTCCCCGGTTCTTATTTAATGGGACTCCGTTGGCCTTCAGCCATGCAAGCCCTGCCTGCGTGGGGTCCCTGCACCTGCAGCCCTCCCAGGCATGGGAAGAGAGACTGTTCTGGAAGTTTTTCCTTTTCTGACTAAAGCTTTTTGACGATTTTCTTAAAAAAAGACACGGGGGGGGGGGAGGAGGGAGGAAAAAAAGCCCGTCCGTGACTTGTGACTCACTGGGATGTGTCAGGTTCTGGATTAGCATCTGCTCGTTCTGGGCTGCTCCTCTTCGCCACGGATCGCCTTTTTCGCTTGCATAACCAGTCCAGTTCTGCTTCTGGCACAGAGATCGGCACCTCCCTGGCTCCGGCCGCGCCGCCGGCACAGCTCCTCCAAGGAGCCTGCTGGTGAGCTCCCTTTGAGAGCTCAGACAACCGGGGGCGAGAGGAGCCCGCTGAGCATGACAGAGCATCGCTGCCCTGCCGAGCTGGCTGCAGACCTCCGGGACCCTCTGCAGAGACATCTTGGCGAGGCGGGCAGGGCGGTGTTGTGAAAACCATGTGTGCCTTGACAGCAGCCCAGATCCCTGCAGCCCCAGGAGAAAAATAGCAGGAGCTCCTGCCGGGGGTCACCAGAGCAAGGCTCCCACCCGCGGCCATTGCCTCCACCCTGGAAAAAGTCCAGCGGCTCGTGGTGGAGCTGCAGCGGGACCGTCTCCTGCCCACAGCCATGCTGGGAACTGGGACAGGCTGGGCTGTACTGGGAATTGCAGGGCATCCTTCATGTAGTCCTCAAATCAAGACCCTTTGGGGTTGAGTTTCCGTCTGCTGCAGGGCTTTGGGGAGGGAAATAGAGAAAGGGAGTGTTTGACCGATGGGACTGTCTGCACCTGGTTGCCCAGGGCTGGCGATGGCAGCCTGGCTGCGGCTCGGCTTGTCCCAGGAGCTGCTCCCGGCCAGGCTTCCCTCTCTGGTTTGGACTCAGCCAGAACCCCAGAGGAGCATCTCACAAGGCAGCTCCTCTCGTGGACCACACTCCAGGAAGGGAAACGCAGCCTGGAAGCCCTGGCACTGTGGGCCAGGACAGACGTTGCCTCTCCCTGCTCTGGCTGAGCCCAATAAAGGAGAACATCTCTTACAGGTACTGCCAAGGCAGCAACTTAGAGCATGGAGAGCAGTGTGTGCGTGGGGCAGCCAGGCTGCTCTTCAGCCCTCACTAACGGCCCAGGCTGGAGGGAATGTTTTGAGGTGCTTTTGGCTGCCGTGCATGCTGTCTGTGCCACATTTCCAACATTATCTCCATCTCCTTCCGGGGGCAGGGAGCTCCCCAGGCCACATGGAGAAATCCTGGTCTCCCCGTGCTGTGATTTTGCTGGAAACCACATCTAGCACAGCGTGCTTGGGGTTAGGAGAGCTGTTTCCCCGGTGGTTGGCTGCGCTCTCCACCGCCAGAAGCTGACCGCATTCAAACCCCGGTTTTCTTTACATCCCCCGGTCCTGCTGAGATGTGGTCTGCCGCCTGCGCAGGCAAAGCCACTCCGCTGGCCTGCCATCCAGAAAACATGCTCTGGATTGCCTGTATGAGAATTAACACAAACACTTTGCAAACCGCAGTCCTTGAGTGCGAGGCAATGAGCCGAGAGCTGTCAAAGCAAAGGGGAAGATCCTCCAAGCTGCGCAGGCAAAGCCGAGCCAGCCCGGTATGCACGAGCGGAGAAGCGACAAGTGCAGAGGCTCTGGCTCCAAGGGATATCAGCCACCCTCTACGTGCAACTCTGGCTTTGAGATCTCACGCTCTTCACCAGTCCCACGTGTGATCCCCATCACAGATGTGGTGCTGGGCATGAGAGGAGACGGGCGGTGCAAGCTCAGCCGTAGACCAGCCCCCTTCCCCAGCAGCTTGGCCCGGGGGTGCTCTGCTCAGCCCAGGTCCCTGCGGTGGGGCAGAGCCATGTCTCCAGCCTCGGCTGCCACAGCCTCTCTCCCCTAAACCTGTGCCGCGATGGTGCCCCTGTGCCTTCCCCTGCCTTGCAGTCACCCTTATGCCACCCTCGATGGCACCAGAGGTGCTACAACTCACGGAGAGGCATCTTGAAGGTTCTGCGGTGACATGCAGCTTCTGCTTGGACCTGGCCATGTCCTCCACGGCCTGGTTGTCCTCCCTGTCCCCACGCAAGGCCACGGGCACCTGCTTCGAGCTGACTTTCCTCTTCCAGGACCTTCCCCTCCCTGGGCTGATCTGCAGGGTGAAAGCCTAGCCTCTCTCCTCATGCCTCTGAGCCCTGGCCCCTGGAAACATCTGCAAGGAAATAGCTGAAGGTATTGAAAGGGGAGGCAGGAAACGCTCTGAATTTTTTTTTTCTAAATATAATGACACTAATGCTGTTTGCAGTGTTAAAAATAGAAGTGGAGGGAACCTGCCTTTTTCCTGTTTGCTTTCAGCTCTCGCTTTCCTGCCTGTCTCTGCGTTCTGGGGATCTGCGTGAAAATAAACTCAACAAAAAAGATCTCAGCAGCATGCAAAGCAAAGCCAGATGGGTTTGGGCTCAGCTCCAGCTTCCCCAAGCGGCGCCGTGCCCCCCTGTGCAGCGCAGGGAGCTTGAGCCTGTGAGCTCCCCACCTCGGCAGCCGTCCCTGCAGGCTCCGTGCTGCGGTGGGACCATGCGGTGACCCAGCTGCCGGGGACCTGGCCACTCTCACGAGGTGTCTCTGGGAGCGTGGCCGCCCTCCCGCACCCCGCGTCCTGGCTCCGGTCACTCTCCTGACTTTCCCGAGCGTCTCAGTGCAGCGAGTCGGCTCCGAGCACCGCTGCTGCTCTTCCTCCTGTGGCTGGCAGAGCCGTGCTCGCGCTGGATCTGCCGGTGTGCTACCGCAGGAGCCCTCGGCAAAATCCCCCCGCGCCCACCTCTCCCGCTGGAGACGTTTCTCCGGATGCCTGTGGCTGGGCAGGAGCACACCGCTCCACCACACCCTGCCTGTGCCTGTTCCCAGGTCTCCGTCCCAGCCTCTGTCAGTGCATTGGGAGGACTTTACTGCCAGTCTCCTACCAGCTCGTTAGAGAGCAATGGCCACGCTCAGCACCCGCATCACTGGATTCAGAGGCCGATGGATTCCAACTCACTTTGGCAGCAGTGAGCCAGACCAGGGCACCCAGAGCTTGAGGCATCAGGATGTGGGAGCCAGCAGCCTGCCCTGTATGGGAAAAAGAAAAATGCTGGAGCGCAGCAAACTGGCCAGGGAGACAGCGTCTGCACAGCAATGTGCCTTTCATTCAGGAGGCGATACCGCGCCCCGGGTCAGTGCGGCTGCCTGCCTGCTGCAGGTGTTCGGATGAAAAGCTAGGCACTCATTTTTCAGCAGAGCAAACCGGGGTGTGCGTGTCTTGGATGGAGGCTGCTGCTTGATTTATTACAGACTCAGCTCTAGGTGCCTCGGGAGAGTAAGTCCTGGCAGAGGATGAGAGGCGAGCGTGTGTATGGATGGATTGCAGTGCACAAAATGCTGCATTGTAGTAAGATTGCCTGGAACGCGCCGAAGCTGGGAGCGGGGAGGATGAATGAGTCCTCCAGCCTGGTTTGCATTCCTCTGCCCTCCCCGTTCCTTTCTTGAGTTGGTGAACGAGGCGGGTGGGCAACCGGTCTGTCTTGGAAAGCCACGAGACAGACTGGCTGGGAGCGTTGCTGGTGCTGGCCTGGCAGAGCACGCGGAGTGCGCTGGCAGCGCCGGGGGACCCGCTCTGCTGTGCCGCAGGTGCCACCCTCTGCGCAGCGTCCCCCCAAAAGGCTGTTTTTTGCAAGGAGTGGTTTTCCATGCAGTGACAACTTACCAGGTTGGCCTCAGGTTGCTCTTTCGAAAGGCTTCAGTTAGCTGGAAATTAGAGTTTAAAATGTCACTGGACTATCATGAGTCCCTGTCTGGGCCACTTTTGCATCGCAGAGCCAGTTCTCTTGTGTGTCACTTGGGAAGTCCACACTTGAACCTGGCATGATGTGATTTTAAAAACACCTCCACAAGAAGCTTCCCCGAGTTTCCTCCCCGCCTCCAGCTGCTTTCCTGGCCCTGGCATAGCCCTGGCCCCTGGTAGCCAGCACACCTCTTCTGCAGCTTTTTGTCTGCCTCTTCCCTGCCAGGCATGTTTGGGCCCGCTAGTGCCCTGTCTCTTTGCTGTCAGCGAATGTTCGGGTCTTTCAGCAGCAGTGTGTCAGCAGTATCCAAAGGGGCCATTGATTTGCAGAGCGTGACAATGTCCTGGGCTGGTGGACCATGCCCGGTTGCTAACAGGACACCCCTCTGCTGATAAGGGCTTGCTGACTGTGCTTTTGGGGCCCATTTGGGCACCAAACCTGTAGTGGGAATGGGATCCTGACCCCACCTGGTGCTGATCAGCAACCTGTCATGGTGCAAACTGAGGCCAAACCGGAACCACTGACAGAGGATGGACATACAGCCATGGGGACCGACAGCCCATCCCTGCGAGCTTCTCCCCTGCTTAATGCAGTGTATCTGCACAGCCTCTCTAAGGCACAGCGGGGTGACTGCCCCTGATTTCTAGATGGGAGCTGAACCGCAGGGACTTCCCAGGCTTCCCCTCTGCCCGGTCCTGCTGCTGACCTGTAAGACAGCCCATCCACAACCGATGTCTTCAGCGTGAACAGGGAACGGGACACAGCCGGGCTGACACTGGAGGAGAAAACAGCCCTTCAAAAGGACTGTAGCCATAACTTGTGTGTTCAAATGCTCATCATCTTTTCCCCAGCCAGGCCTAGCAGATGAACCACAGGTTCCCGGGGCAGCGGGCAGCGATCTCGCCCGGGTACCACCGCAAGTGGCCGGCCTTCCCGCGGCACCCCTGCTGAATCGGGGCCCGTCGCCCCGCATCGCCCCGGCCCCGGGGGGGCTGGAGCCGCGGTCCGGGGCGGGGCGGGGCGGGGCGGGCGGCGGTGGGGCCGCAGCCCCGCAGCCCCGCAGCCCCGCAGCCCCGGCCCGCAGCAGCGCACGGGCTCTGCCTCCCTCTGGTGGCCGCTCCGCTCGGGCTCCGCCGGGCGCAGGTGAGGGGCCGCACGCCCGGCCCCGCATCGCCCTCCAGCATCCCTGCTCCGGGCTCCCCCACCGCCCCCGCACCCCCGCCCTGCCCCGCACCCCCGCCCAGCCCCCCGGCACCCCCGCCCCCGGCACCCCGCGCCCCGGCGTGCCTCCCCGTGCCTCTCGGCTGGGTGCCCGCCCTGGTTTATCACAACGCTGTGCTCACGGGTGCGGGAGGTGTGAGCAAGGCCAGCGGGCTCGCAGGCAGGGCCTGTTCTTTCTTTGCTCAGCACCGTTCCCGCATATTTACCTTTAGCTTTTAAGCAAAGCCTTTCTGCTTCCACTGGGGAAAAAGTTTTTATAGCCAGACTTGCATCACGCCTGGGGAATGATTGGAAATGAAGCCAACTTCACTAGAGACAGCTGTCTAAAAATTGAAGCTGTTTTCTTCCCAATAATCTGTTTTCAATTTCTTCTGCAGCCCACGAAGCCAAGAACAGAACAAAACAAGCGCTCCAGGAGATCCTATAGAATATTAATTGGGTCGGGGCCCTGGATTAGATGAATTAAAGTGTCTCCAGAAATTTCCAGCTCGACACAGCAAGGATCAGTTTCTCTTCAAACATTTTTTGCTCGAGCAGGAGGCCGTGCCCAGTCTGCCCTGGGGCTTGCAGCCACCTTTCGCCGGGGCAGAGGCCAGGCAGACCCCGTATGCCCCAGCAGCACCATCCCTGCTGGGAGCCAGCACTGGGGAGATGGGTGGGAGCATCTGGCTGTTCTCCTTCTCCCTCTGCTTCTTCTCCCCTTCACCTGCCTTTCTCTCCCTTCCTGCTATTTCTCCTTTTAATAGCACCCAGTGCAATAGCTCCTAGCATTGGTATTTCTGCTGGTGGTCTGCAAGCCCAGATTGAGGAGTGAACATCTCCTGGGACCAGGACCCCACATGTGAGTGCTGTGACCCTCAGTTTGGGATCATCCAGACCCTAGCTGGCACTGCAAGGCGGGTGATCTGAGCATCCCGGGATGGCAACCTTGAGCTGGGACCAGGGAGGACAATTTAAGTTCCTGCTCTCTGGGCATGAAAATAGCTCCTTATGACTCAAAACCACCTACAGGCAGGGATGGACCAGTGCCAGGACCAAACCCTGCTGTCTGCCAGGTTTAACAGCTCCATGGGGTCTCACTGTGCCCTGCATCAGGGTGGCAGATCCCCAAGCTTTGCTTTGCAGGACATGACACTGCAAGTGTCAGAGCCCTGAGAGCACTAATGGGCTTTAATGGCCCTGACCAGCCTCACCTGGCCCCACATCCATGGGCCCAGGAACTCTACTTAAGCTCAGCCCAGGGCATCAGGCTCTTCCTAAGCTGTGCTGGAGGAGTGCTAGGCTCCAGCTTAGCTACAGTCAGTGCTTGGCTATGGGGCCTTTGGTCCTGACCTCACCTGCTGTCTTCCTGGCTTGGTGTCAGCCCTGCCCTGTCCCTATGGACCTGCCTGGTGCTCCTGGACCTGATCCTAACCCTGATGGGTAGACTGACTTCCTGGCTTGACTTGGGACCTGCCTCATCACTGTGATATTGCCTTATGATCTGGGCTCTTGGTTGGACCTGGCTGCTGCCTCTGGGTCTGTGCTGCTCCCTTGCTGGCCCAACACCTGGGTTTGGGCACAGATCCAAATGTCTGGCTTGGACTAAGGTGGAGATGAAGGTATGGGACAATGATGGACTTTTTAGCCCTGGTCTGCAGGTGCTGCTGAGAAGACCAGAGACCCCCTTCAGCTCTGGCACTGCTGTGCTACAGCCTGAGCAGGATGGCTTGGTCAGAGCCTGTACTGGTGGAATAACCCAGCATTAGATCCATGATGTGGTGGGGTTTCAGGTGGAGGGGATGCCCTGTTCCTCCTGGTGCTGAGAGACCCTGCAGGCAGCACCTCCCCACGCATGACCTGTCCCATGCAGCAGCTCCCACATCCCTGGAGCAGCTGACCAGCCCCACTCCCATCCCTCTTCCCCCAGTCCCACCCCGAATGACTGCATGGTGAAGGGCTGAGAGCTCGGTGAAAACCCCTGAAGAAGCACGAAGCTGATCCTATGGATTCCTGGGGGAGGGGGGAGAACAGGCTCCAGAACGTGGCACCCCTGTGGAGAGGTGAGATGTGGCGTCGGGTTCAGCAGGAGCTGGGAGCTCCCAAACCCCTTGGGCCCTGCCTGCCCTGGGCCGGGGAGCTGTGCTGTGGGCTGGGGACATCGGGGTCTTCCTGCTGTGACAGCACCCTGCTCGTGAGCTGAGGCTGTGATTTTAGAAAGAGTCTGAGGGGGGCAATATTATGCTGCTGTTTTCTGCTGCTCAGACCCAACCAAAGCATCTCTAAGAAGGTCGGGTTTGGCAAAAGTGTTCTCCCTTTCTCCTCTTTTTTTTTTTGCCATTGCAGTGAAGATGGGGGTGCGTGGTGCTGACGTGCGGCATCACAGCACTTCTGAGAAATGCTGTCCTCGGCTCCCCTCTGTCCTTTAGTGGCCCTGGTAGCAGTGTTTGGCCCAGCGCTTGTAATCTAATTACCTGGCTTATGCTGGGGCTGGAGGGCAGCTCAGCCCCCAGTGCCACACGTGCAGCTAAACCCTGAGCACGCAGAGTCTCCTGTGGGGCTGGAGAAGCTTGTTCCTGCTGGTCACAGCTGCCAGGTGTGTGTGCACACCCTGACCAGGCGTTTCATTTGGGATCCTTGTTACTCTGCCCTGACTCGGCAACTTTTAGACAGCACTTGGCCATAGGACAGGACGTGAAACCTGATCTAGCTCCTGCATGGCTGCAGTGGCCTGTGAGGATGGAAATCTGCTCCCAACACAGCCCTGGATAATGGGAGGAATAGCTGGGGAAGCACCGTGGGTTTGGGGCCGCAGAACTTTGCATACATGTAAAACTGCACAAGCCTTGGCTCCCTGGGCCCTGCCTCGCAGAGGGAAAATCAGAGGTGTCAGCCCATGTGTCTCCTGGTCCTTGTTCAAAACATGGATTTGAATAGACATGTGTTAACTGGCCACAGCTGGGCTTACGCTTAGCCTTGGGAGTGGTATCTGTTTTCCTCTGCTCAGTGGCCCCCTCACAAGAGCAGGGCAGCCCGCTCGGTGCAGAACTTCCTCGAGAGAAGTGCCGCAGGAAGGGGTGCGTGGGGGAGTCATTCCGGATGGGGCTTGGCACGCTTCCCTCCGCTCCTCCCCGGCAGGTCCCAGTGCGACGGGCTGCACCGCTGGCTCAGGATGCTCCGAGCGAGGCCCAGAAGGGCTAGTCCAGCTCTGCAGGAGAGGTCAGGTAGGTCTGAGTGGGGCACTGGGATCGTGTTCCAGCCCCAGCCTGGACACCGTGCTGCTGCTCCTGTGGAGGTTTCGATCCGCAAGTGAGCTGTGCCTTTTGAGATGGTGCTAAAAACCCCCAGGAGAAGCACGTTGTGCCAGGCTGGGCTGAATCTGGGTGCAAATCTTGGTCCCTGTTGGTGCATGGTGTCTACAAGGAGGGCAGCGACCTCAGCAGGGTGAGAAGGGCCTGGTCCCCTCCATCCTGGCAGGAGGTTCCCCCTCCTGCACAATGGTGAGCATGGCTCTGCCTCACCCCTTGGCTCCTCTGAGCACTCTTGAAAGGCTTTGCTCAGGGCGGCAGAGCTGTGGTGCTGAGTCCCAGCTGTTATACCCAGTGCCTTGAATATGGGATGTGTTTATTTAAGGAACAACGTAACAGGAATGTGCCCTGGCAATGGACCCACCTCCTTATTGCTGGGAACTGGACTGAGCTGTGCTGGGACCTGCCCCAGGGTGTTGTGGGGACCCACTGGGACCTGCTGGAACATGCCTGGTTCACACCCTGCTCTTCTTTCTAGGTTTCCCTTTGTGAAAATGGGGGCCAGGGCAGGGAGGGACTGGTGTATGCCTGGGCTGGGCTCCCCTGGGGCGCAGGCACCGGGAGGGTCTCCTGTCCCACATGGTGGAGATCTCTGGGCACTGACCCAGGCAGTGGGGCAGGAGGGGGGACCTGTCATCATCCCAAACAGCTACTGGTGGGAAGGTGGCTCCAGTCCTGCAAGTAGCATCAGGTTCAGTAATTCCCTGGCAGCAAAGCCTTCCTCCAGTGCCTGAGGCATCATCCGTTGTGGGGAAGGTAGTGGGTTTCTTTCAGCATGCTTGGCCTTGTACCCACCCACCCCCTTATCTCCTGGCCTCCTCAGGATGATCTTGGCTGATAATGATGTTGGCCTTAACCTGAGAAGAGGTCACATCCCAGGGAGGTTTCTGTATTAGCTGCTGCAGCTGGTTCAGACTTTTCTCAGCTCCTTCTATTGACAGTGCTGGCACAAGAGGGACGGGGCCACGTCTTTCCACAGGATGGAGTTGGCTCCTTCTCTTTACCCACAGGAGGAATCAAAGGGCAGCCAGAGCCCAAGGGCCCAGGAGGAGATGAGCTGTCTGCCCCTCACCTCCCCGGCATGGCAATGTGAACCCTGCTTCCATTTGTAGTGATACTACCCTTGGTCTTGAACTTGCACACTTGGTTTTAATACTGTGAAAGAGGCTGACAAAGCAGGTAGGGCAGAGGGAAGGGCAGTGCTCCTGCCAAGGCAAAGCTGCCCCATGCTGCGGGGACCGTGCGCTCCTCTTGCCTGTGGGCACCGGGTCCATCTGCACCCTGTGATCTGAAGAGCTGGCTGAGAGCAGGGCTGCCTTTATCCTTGGGTAACCCACAGCTTCCAGGGTGGGCTTTGGAGGCATTTCCAGGTCTGATACTCTTCCGGATCCAGACCACTGCTCTTTTTCACAACCCAAAGCAGTGGCTCTGTGTTTCTCTGCCTCTTCTCTGCTGTATCACCTTTAAAGCTGTGCTATACTAATGTCCTGCAGGCCCTGGAGCAGCCTGGTGCCCCCATAGTTCAATTCAAGTATCCCTTCTGATCCAGGAGATGTTCAGAATAGGTTGAAATACATTAGCATGGACTGATGCTCCGTGCAAATTGGCCCTCTGTGTTACAGTCTTAATCCGGTTAGGGGATCAGCATGGCAGGCTTGCAGCAGCCCACGTGGCCCTGCTGGCAGCTGCATCCTGGGCTGTGCCCGGGCACCTGTGCTGGCCATGTTGTCGTCAGCCGGGTGTGCATTTCCGTGCTGCTCAAAAATGCCCCGAAATGGGAAAATGCAACCTGTTGACAGGATAGCCTCATCTGTACCCTGGGGTATGTCTTGGGGTGGGGTGGCTGTTCCCCTGTGGAGTTTAATGGGTCTTTCTATTTTCAGGCTAGTGTTGGCACTTAGTGCTGTGAGGGTTGTGGTTTCCTTGGGAGCAGCACCAGGCAGGAGCCCCCAGGGAGGGGGCTCTCAGGTGTACCCAGGTAGCCATCAGCCCTCCGAGGAGCTGCTCGGTGGCACCCTGTGGTTGTCCTAATGCTCCTGGCACTGCAGTTGCATGAATATCCTTAGGAAAAGCCTGTACCCACTCCCTGCTGATGGAGAGCTGGGGGAAAGCCAGCCTGGGACTGTGGTGCAATGCAGGAGCTGCTTCTGCTTTTGGAGGTCAGAGTCGGGTCTGCTTCCAGCTCCTTTGAGAGCAGAGGGGAAGTGAAATCCCTTTGGGGAGCAGGGTGGCTCCTCCGCTGGGTTTTTGCCTTTCCCATTGACTACAGGGTCCCGTGATCCCCACCAGGAACCAAGCAGAATGCAGCTGGGTTCCCACCAGTGACGCCAGCATGGGGACTGGCGATGGCTTGCCCTGGGGCAGAGGTTTTCCCTGCCCTGCAGGGAAGCTGCAGAGGTTAAATGGGGAATGCTGAGATAAGTTAGGGCTTTGTCTCAAAAACAAAAATTTTGCAGAAGCAATGGATGTTTGGGCTGAGAGCATCCACTCTTGCAAAAATGACCAGTACAGCAGTATATTGTGTTTACATAGGACATCAGCATTTATAATACCTTCCTGGTAGAATAAATCTGAACACTTTTTCCACTCTTAGCCACTTACAATGGGCTGTAGCGTGACAGTGTGCTATCTGGTAAAAAACCAAACAAACAAAACCACCAAAAAAACCCCCCTGAAACCAAACAGAGAAGTGCTTTTTTCCTTGAAAATCTAAGCCCAGCATAAGCACACTTTTGAGTATTTTTTTTGGAAAGTTGTTTGTGGGTGTCAGCAACCCTGACACACAGCTCGTCTTAACCTGTGGAGGCAAAAGAAAGGGAGCAGGTTTTAGTATAACCCCTGGGAAATAAGTGTTGGAATATCTTCCAAGATCAGTTTTACCCCCACTTTGCTGCCTGGGATTTTCCTAAAAATATAAAAGATAAATAATCAACAGCAGAGATCAGAGCCGTGGGCAGGCTGTGCAGATGAGCAGTCACTTCCCCCAGGGATGGCCCCAGAGCATCCTCATGAGGTGCCTCGTGCTTGGCCAGACCACCCCAAGCACGAGATGTGTCCCTGTCCCTCTTACCCTCCCTGCCAGCCTGTGGTGGCTCTCGCGTGTGGTAATGCAGCCTGGGGTGCCTCTTGCATCTCCCAGCCCTGTTAGTGCATGCACTGATCCCTCACCCTCACTCCTGGAGCTCTGCAGCTGCCCAGATGTGCATCCTCCTGCCTGGGACTGCCTCCTGCTTCTGTTTGCACAGGTCAGGAGAGGCTATGAACTTGGGGCAGTGACGTGAACCGAGTGAGCAAAATCACACTGGGGCCCTTCATAACCATGTTTTCCCCCCAGGTTGTGGTTTGCTTTCTATTCCTAACAGCAAGGCTCTGGGGACCATGTGTCATGCTGAAGGGGACAGAGGGGTTTGGTCTCTTCTCCACTTCAAAAGCACCGTTCCTCGAAGCTGAACTCAGCACAGGGCTGTCTGTCTTTACATGTGACTCAAAGGTATGACTAAAATGGAAGGGAAAGCAAATGAGGTCTGAAGTATTGGGCTGACACAAATGCCCAAGCGAGGGTTTAGGTGGAACGGAGGTCCCTGTCCGTGCCCTTCTGGCTTCCCGGGTGGGAAGTCACCATCAACCATTAAAAAACAGGCTCTTGCTGCTCTTGAGCCTTCTGGCTGCAGAGAGATGTGGTGTCCTCTGTAGGAAAACATTCATTTAATATCAACAGTACAGCAGTTGTTGCAACCACCCGATTAAGCCAGTGGTAAAGATGGATAAAGTGGATCAGGGTCAGGTCAATTAAAATCAGCCCAACTCCAAGCCTTATTTCTAAGGCTCTGCAATACAGTTGCGTGCAATGAATGCACTATGCAGTCCTGCTGTTGACACTCCTGGAAAGAGCTGAGTCTGCAGCACATGTGTATTTACTAAGCAGAAAAAAAAACCATCAAACTTTACAAAACTTTACACACTTACAAAACCTTACTGCACTATTCCCAGTCAATGGGGCCAGTTCAGCTCCATTTGCCTCTTTCTGACCTTCACTAATAACTCTTCTCCCAGCAGAAAATTACCCACGTGCTATTTTTACCTTGTAATTTCCTTTAATCCCAAATAAAGGTTCTAAGTGACCTCTGTCCTCCCAGTGTAGATGACACATCGAGCAAGGCTGTGCCCACAGAAGACCGTTAGACAGTACCGTGTATTCACAGTGTGACCATTTATGCTGTAGCTGCTTTGAAGCAGAAGTCAGACCTCAAACATGTGACACTGTGGGACATTCTCCAGGCAAAATAGATGTTTTTCAAGTGGCTGCTGAAAAAGCCCGTGATGTGGAGGTGAAATGGTCTATGTGAGCCAGAGCTCACCTCGCCCGGGGACGGTTTCACACCCAGTTGCTAATTTGCACACTCAAGCATTTTATTTCTGCCGAGACCCTCTGTGCACACCCAGCGGAGTTTTACCCAAATTCAGTGCTCACAAAGCTTTGGGAGCCTGGAACACTGTCAGCTTTTGGTGACTCCAGAAATCACAAGTTTTAGTGCAGAAAATACCTGCTGCTTATTCCCCCTGGTTTCCTGTGGGCCCGGGGCTGCGCTGCTCTGTCCCACAGGCTCCTGAAAGCCCCGAGCGGTGCTGGCACTGTGCTTGGCAGCTAACGGTTACTTTCGGTTACTTTGCCCTGCCAGTCACTATTTTGTAAAGAATTTTTTTTGCCAGTTAAGTGTGGCTAATGTGCTTTCATCTCTACAGTATGGATGCAGTCAGGGCATCTCTGAAAGGTGGTGCTTAATAAAAGAGAACATGTTGATGAACTTTCCTCCCCAGCCAAGCCCTGTGCTTTTCCCACGGACTTCGCTGCAGTGCACATACCCAAATGACCTTGGGATTCGAGCTGAAAAACTGCTGTTTTGTCAATGCCTAGTTGGCTTTGGGGCAGAAATTCCATCACTGCTCTCATGGCAAAGCTGGGAAGGAGTGACAAGGGACGCCGGTGACGTTTCCCTGTGGAGCAACGAGCGTGCAGCATGTTCCGCGTTTACTGAGCAGTGCCTTACTAAGCAGGTTGCAGCCCCCTCCTTCAGGGCTGCTCACTCCCCTGGGCTGTTTCACGTCACCTTGCTGGGGCGGCAGCGTGGCTGTCACAGCGCAGGGCTGGAGGAGCACCCAGCCCTCCCTGTCCCCGCGGGGCAGGGCCCTGGCGTAGCTTAATCCCCTGCTGCTACCTTCCACAAACAGTGTCCCTCTGGTGTAAACACAGCTGGGGAAGGAGAAGAGGAAGCTTTACTTTCCAACCATTTGTGGTAGCATTCATGCCTCCAGCCCCAAGTGCTTTCTCTGCTCGCATGCTAGAGCAAGTAATAGTATTAGGACATATATATAGGACAAGAGGAAATGGTCTCAAGTTGCGCCAGGGGAGGTTTAGACTGGATATTAGGAAATTTTACTTCACTGAAAGGGTTATCAAGCATTGGACCAGGCTGCCCAGGGAAGCGGTTGAGTCGCCATCCCTGGAGGTATTTTGGATGAGGTGCTTAGGGACATGGTATAGTGGTGGTCTTGGTAGTGTTAGCTTTACAGTTGGACTCGATGATCTTAAAGGTCTTTTCCAACCTATACGATTCTGTGATTCTGTGATTCTGTATTTTACATTGACGCAGTGGTTTTCATCTCCAGGGCTCCCCGCAGGCCCGGCCTGTGGTCTGGGGATGGCCTCACCTGGGCAAGTGACCGCCAGTCATGCAGAACAAAACTGTGGTCGTCGGCTCTGCAGTGGTTTTGGAAACGTCACCTGCCTGCTCAGCACCTTCCGGGCAGCTTGGATCTCATCTCTCCCAGGGCTGCACGAGGACCCAAGGGATGTTCCTCAAAGCTCACTCTCGGGAGTGGTTCCACCTTGCAGATTTGCCTTCAGCTAAACGGGTGTGACTTTGTGGGTGCTTCAAGACTGGAGTGGCTGAAAGTTCTGCTTTCTCCAGTACCACAGAAGCCATGCTCGGTGGGGAGGAGCAGGACTTTCTGCCCCACTGTCCCTCAATGACATGGGCTGCCATGTGCATCACCTATGGGAGAGGAAGGCAGGAGGCAGAGCAGCAGAGTAAAACGTGGCCAGGTCGCTAAAAATAAGAAATGAAACGCTGAGTTTGAGTTTGCAGGAGCTGAAAGCAGGTGTGCGATGGACCAAACAAGTCCAAAAAGCCATCGGACAAAGCAAGTGAGTCACTGCGCAGCAGCTTTGTGAGCAGGAAAGGGGGTGAGGGGTGATCGCTCCTAAGCTGAACAATTAAGTCCTTTTTAGGTTAAAAAAAATATTGTTGCATTGGCTTAAGACTGCAACCGAAGCCGGAGATCGCATTCCAGTTCTACGAGCGGAGCTGTTGTCTCGCCGTGTTAGATTTCCCTTCACTGCTGCCGGAGCAGGAGGGGCTCCGCCCGGGCTCTCGGCTCCCCAGGGAAACGGGGCGGGGAGCCTTACCGGGTGGGATTTCGGGGGCTCGGGGCGATTTCGGGGACCCGGGGCGGCAGGAGGCAGCCCTGCCGCAGGGATGCCGCGGTGCCCGGCGCTGCGCGGGGCGGGGCGGGCCCGGCAGGGGGCGGGCGAGCCCGGCCGGCGGAGCGGGGCGGGGCGGAGCGCAGCGGAGCGGAGCGGGCGGCGGGCGCGGAGCGGGGCAGCGGCGGCGGCGGCATGGAGCGGGAGCTGTGCGCCTTCGGGAACCCCAAGGTGAGGTGGCGGCGCTGCCGGAGCCGCTGGGCTGGGAGCGGGGCGTGCACGGGGGCTGGGGTGCTGTGCACCGGGGCTGGAAGCGGGGACAAGCACCGGGGCTGAGGTGCTGTGCACGGGGCTGGGAGCGGGGACAAGCACCGGGGCTGAGGTGCTGTGCACGGGGCTGGGAGCGGGGACATGCACCGAGGCTGAGGTGCTGTGCACCGGGGCTGAGGTGCTGTGCACGGGGCTGGGAGCGGGGACATGCACCGGGGCTGAGGTGCTGTGGTGCACGGGGCTGGGAACCGGGACATGCACCGGGGCTGAGGTGCTGTGCACCGGGGCTGGGAACCGGGACATGCACCGGGGCTGAGGTGCTGTGCACCGGGGCTGGGAACCGGGACATGCACCGGGGCTGAGGTGCTGTGCACCGGGGCTGGGAACCGGGACATGCACCGGGGCTGAGGTGCTGTGCACCGGGGCTGGGAACCGGGACATGCCCCGGGGCTGAGGTGCTGTGCACTGGAGCTGGGAACAGGGGCATGCCCCGGGGGTGAGAACCGGGTCATGCACCGCAGCTGAGCCGCCGCACATGCACCCGGGGTGAGAGCCGGGGCGTGCCCCGGTGCGGAGGCGGCGGGCAGCGGGGTGGGAGCTGGGGCATGCCCCGGGCACGGCGGCCGAGCCGCGAGGGTGTGCCCTGCGGTGTCGGTCGGCGGTACCAGCCGGGGTCTGCGCTGCCCCGGCCCGGTGCTCCCCGCAGGGACACGCAGGAGCTGCCGCGGGTGTCCCGGCCATCCCGCAGTTCCCGCCGCCGGAGCGGTGCTGGTCCCGGTCGCCGCCGCGGGGACGCGCCAGCCCCGGTCGCTGCTCCTCCGGGTGGGGATGCGCCGGGCGCCGCGCTAGGGCATGGCTGGGGACGTGGGAGGCCCCGAAGCCTCCAGCGCTCCGGCTGTTGCCTTGGTCTTCTAAAACAAACGTTTTCTCTTGGGGTTCTTTTTGTTTGTTTGTTTCGTTTGCGGGTTTGGTTTTGTTGTTTTATTTTTTTGGTGGTGGCTTTTTGGTGGTGGTTTTTTTTTTTTTTTGGGGTGTGGTGTGTTTTTTTCTTTTAAACGTTTAGTTCAGTTATTCCTCAGATACCTGAGATACCATCTTGGTGACTGCTGTCAGAGAGTGCTCCAGTCTTTTGCTCTCACCATGCACTGTATAAATACATCTCAAGTAGGATCATACAGTAACATGTTTATGAATCAAAAAAGTTGCAAAGGAAGAAGATGAAAGAGATGTGGTTAGCAATAACCCTGTATCTGATGGCAGAGTGCTGCCTTTGCTGCAGGACGGCTCGGCTCTGAGGTTGTGGTCTGGCTAAGCTGGCCCATGGGGAGCAGGCTTTCTCTGCTTGGCTGCCTTTGGGCTCCGGCCCTGACTGCCAGGCAGGGTTGGGCTCTTGGTCGGCAGCGAGGGGCTGGGGCAGACCAAGAAAAGAGATGTGAGGGTCATGGTGGTCCTGCTCTGGGAGAACCTGAGTGGTGGCAACTGCGTGCGGCTTTCCCAGGGAAGAAGATCGCCTCCGAAAACCCAAAAGGGGGTTTTTTGCTGCTGTTTGCATCCCCTACCATTCCCAAACCATTTATCTCTTGGTTTGAGCTTGCACCAGAAACGTCTAGCATACTTGGAAAAGCCTGTGTGCATGGGTCTGATTCGTGTTCGTTCCATCGCTGCGTGAGGTTTCCCTCTCAGGGAAGGTGACCCGTGCAATAGCAGGCAAACCTTGATACTGAAATCCAGGGAGCATTGACATCTGCTAGTGGTTAAAGCCTTTTTAAAGCTACTTCAATTTTGGGAGATGTTGGCGTTTCATCAGCTCCACTAAGAACAAAAGCTGTTGGTTCACCCCAGTGGTTTTAAACTTTTGGCTGAGAGAAGCAAGTTAAGTTGTCTTTCACTTGTGCTTCTTCCTACTTTTCCAGTGTGTGGGAGAGTGTGATGCTGAAGAGGGAGACCTAGGAAAAACTGTGCAGGGTTTGACCACTAAGATCAGGCTTCTGTTGTCTGGTTGCCCGCAATTATGAGACTGGTTTTCCTGAGTCAGGCAGTCCCTTTCAGTCCTGCGAACCTGCTAAGTCAGGCTTGGGGAAAAAAAAAAAAAACAGGTCTGAAGTCAGTTAATGAGCCCTATTCATTCCCCTAGACCCTCTGCCATTGGGAACGATCAGTTTTGTGTTTTAGAGATGTTTCTGGTAACTGGAGTGGCTTCGAGCCCCGGCTGAACGTGGGGCCGGGGCTGCCCCCGCATTTTTCGGGAACTCGCTGACTCCCAGCTGCTGCAGCGGATGAACAGGGAGCTGCTGGAGAGCAACTTTGAACCCTGCTTATTGTAGGCCATAAAAGAGCAGAAAAGACTGCCGTTCCTTGGATGCCGACCATCAGCCTCTTCCTTCTCTGCTCCACAGCCAGAGCAGAGACGGTGCCCTCGCTCGCTGCTGGCTCCTCTCCCCGCAGGCCAGCCCCAGCTCGGGGGCTTCGGGACGGGTGGCTGTCTTCTGCGGCTCCCGTGTGCCTTGAGCCGCGGTGTGGGGAGCAGGATGGGAATGGGGGCTTCTGGGGTCACGCCCACACCCTCTCAGCGGCTGGTATAGCTCTGCTGCTGGATGCTTGTTTCCAAAATGAGCTCAGGCTGCTTTGGGCAGGTATTCCCGCAAGCCCTCCCCGGGCACGCTGTGCGTGTCGTGGTGTTTTGGAGCTTGTCCCTGTCCAAAGGAAGGCAGTTGTCTCCAACATGTCCTTCCTATCTGGGAACTGGGAGAGATGGCCAGAACTGGCTGTAGCTGTGTGTGTCCCCGTCAATGGTTAGGAGAGCGCCTGGTGACCAAATCCAGACGGTACCGAAGGTGCCTGCTCTGCTGCAGAGCACTGGCTGTACCCAGGGGGGTTTGGGTGGGCGTCCTGCCCTGCTCCCTGCAACGCTGCAGCCTGCCCCTGCTCGAGACAGACCTGCCCATCTGTGCCGAGCCAATAGTACAGGTATTTGCCTTAGATGAAACTTAAAAAACAAAAAACAAAAAGAAAAAAATAATTTAAAAAGGCGAGCCTTATTGTGGGGAGTGCAAGTGCACGAGGGTGTGCCGAGGATGACGTTTTCTTCAGCTCATCCGCTCTCGTGCACAACCTGACCCCCGACTGGCTTGGCACGGGTCAAAGCCTGGTGCCACCGAGGCTGCGCTGAGCTCAGCCGTACCTTACGCAGCGATGCGCGTGCTCGTACCTTCAGTAATGCTCTGCGGGCGCGCTCTCAGGTAACCTGCCCGGCTCCGCTTGTCAAACGTGATGGCAGTAAGAGGCTGGCTTGGTGCTGCTCAAAGTGCAAGGACTCCGTTTATTGCCCCGAAGCGTTGCCTCGTTCCAGCCACGTGCGGGTGCGAGGTCTGTGGGGGCTCGGGGGGACGTGGCCCTGCCTCTCCGTGGGAGCTGTCCCTGCAGGAGGGTGACGCAGAGCCACCATCGCCTATTAATGGCAGCAGGAGCCTGGTAACCGGGTCGGTGGAGGCTGAGTGGGTGGTGCTGGGAGGAATGGTACGAAGGGCTGCTCAGCATGGGAGCGTCCTCCTCCCCCGCAGTCACCGAAGCCACGTGTCATATGAACGCTTCTCTAGAAAGCAGGAATATTTCTTGCAACGGAGCAGTGAGTGGGTCTTGTAGTCTCCCACGTTTCTCTTTTAAAGGCTCAAACCTTAAAGCGTATGGCAGATTCGTCTCCAAAACGCATTTGTGGGTGTCGTCAGGTTTGAGGATAATACTGTGCCTCTTCCACTTCACGTCCCTCTTGATCCACTCTCGCCTCTTGCTTCTAAATGAGCGTTTGTGGTGAGTTTATGATGAGCATAACTTGGCTCCTGACAGCGCGCTTTCATAAAACTGGTATTTGGGGAACACAGTTCATTCTTTTTGCAGCGATTGGCATTTGTCTTATCTCTTGTTGAATTTTGCTCTCTATTAACGTTTTCCTGCCACGTGTATCTAACAATTGGTAGATGACAGCTCTAATTACTCTGTTTTTCAGTTATCAAGATCAATAGAGTGAACTTTAAATTATCATCTTTTAACGTGCTGATAAATAATCCTGGGCAAAGTCACTGCTAAGGGTTTTAAAACGTGCAAATTTAGCGGCTGCCTGGATTATCTATTAACATCTGCTGGAAACCATCAAAATAAAAGGTGAGGTTGGTGTTACTTTTACCATGGTGTTAGGGCTGACTTGTTCATTGTAAGTATTTAAAAAAGACCCTAAAACGACCTAATACAGAAACTCCCTCAAGTGCCTTAGCTTGGATGGTACTTTTTATGCCACATAATAGGCGAAATGAGCAGTTAACTGCTCTGCCACGGTCCACGGAGCAAACCGTGGAGTAATAGAGAAATTCTGTTGGGTTGACTGTAGCTGTTGACTGTAGCTACTTTGAATGTTTGGTTAACTTTTTCCTCTTAATTTCACTAAATTGAAAATAATCAGACTTGATCTTTGAACGGAACATGCACGTTTGCAGTACCTCATTTTGTGTTTGAATTTATTTTTGAAGCTTATTAAGTTTCAAAGAAAACATTACAATATTTTCCGAAGAGAAAGGTCAAGGCAGCGCCCTTAAAACTTCTCCTTTTTTAAAATCTGAACCAGCTTGCTGATATCTGCACTAATGAGTCATGTGCCGTGGCTGAGCTAAAACTTTTTTTGCATAAAAATGGAAAGTGCTCGGTTTGCTCTGACAGCCTTGCTGGGGGTTGTCTGTGCTGAGGATGCACAATTCATGGCCAGTTATGTCTTTTGAACTCATCCCTCTGGCTTTCGACAACTCTTTAGTAAAACTCAGATTTCGTTGAATTGCACTATGGTTTTTTGATGCACTGGCTGGCGGGCAGTGAAGTTGCTCTCAGCTGCAGCGCCGTGGAGGCGCAGAGGAAGGGCTGACGGGTGGCTACGAGGCGCAGAGGAAGGGCTGACGGGTGGCTACGAGGCGCAGGGGAAGGGCTGACGGGTGGCTGCGAGGCGCAGGGGAAGGGCTGACGGGTGGCTGCGAGGCGCAGGGGAAGGGCTGACGGGTGGCTGCGAGGCGCAGGGGAAGGGCTGACGGGTGGCTGCGAGGCGCAGGGGAAGGGCTGACGGGTGGCTGCGAGGCGCAGGGGAAGGGCTGACGGGTGGCTACGAGGCGCAGGGGAAGGGCTGACGGGTGGCTACGAGGCGCAGAGGAAGGGCTGACAGGTGGCTACACCGTGCTGAGCCCCCTCCAAAGGTGGTCCCGAGGGTCCTCACTGCGGCTGGGGAAGAGCGGTGCTCCTGCCCCAGGAAAGCACTTGAGAGCTCTGCTGCTTTCTCGTTCTTCATCAGAACAAATGGTACCACGTACAGGTTTGCTGTGAGAAAGGAAGGCGTCGCTGGTCCTGGCATGGCTGAAGGCTCCAGTGCTGGTGCAGCCCATGGTGCTGTTGGGGTTCTGGACCAAGTGTCGAGATCGCTATTTAATCTGGGTGCGCAGGCTTCCTCTCCAAATAAACCGGAGGGCTTGGGGTGGGAGAGCACGTGTGCCTGGACCTCTGTGTGCCGAGGAGCAGAGCCCTGGAAGAGGCTCTGGGCTCCTGCGTTCACCTTATTTCTGCTTGCTCAGGCATCGTCTCCTGGAGCCACAGTTCAGAGAAAGCTCTTTCATCTTTATCTGGGTACTTTCCTTGACTTAAAGCAAGGTCATGTCACCCACTTGCATCTGGAAAAGTCTTGTGCTTTGTTTACCCAAAACAAACACGCAGGAAGAGAGCTGAAGTGTAATCTGCAGCGAGCAGCCTCCCACAGACCTGGAAACCTGCGGCGTTTGTGAGCAAGGTGCCTGGGGGAGCTGAGCTGCTCGGTTGTGCCTCTGCTGATTGCATCCTTATCTAGGGCCGGCTTTTGGTGGAGACCCTTGTAGGCAAACCTTTACTTCTTCACTTGAATGTCCTTTGGTAATCCAAATAGCATAGATTAGTTCTCAGCTGCAGAAAACAGCCCCCCCAGCACTGATCCTGAGGAACCCCGCAACTTTTTGGGTTGAGCAGCATTGACGAGAGTTTCTTAGCACTTAGTTTAGGTCCCTCCAGACCCAAAGAAATGCATGGCAGGGGAGGAAGAGCCTGTCGCTGGTGCTGGAGAGGAACCTTGCTGCTTTACAAGCATCTTGCCTGCAGTAGTGGCAGAAGGAGGTGGCTTTCACGGATGAAGGACGCCACTGAATTTGCTTTCGCATTGATGGAAATGTCACGTTGGGATGTTCTTGCAGGAAATGCTTGAGAAATGCTTGGAGTGAGAAGACCTCGGTAGGTTCGGGTTGCTTGGTTTTTATATCCAGCATGAGAGAGTTTCAAGCCTGTAACTCCAGCAGAAAGTCACAAGGGCTGTTGAAAACCTTAAGGAATGGAGTTTGCATGGTTTTGAAATAGGAATCGGAGCTCAAGAGTGGAAAATGTGCCAGGCGTCCACATCTGGCGATGCAGATCATGTCCGTAGTCTGTTATTTTATCTGCTGCTTCTCAGGACATTTAGTCCTCATAAGCAGGATTGCATAACTCGAGGTGGGGGGAAAGATCAGGTTTTGCCCTTTGAAAATCTTCATCCCTGTAGATTCAGATCGTGTCTTAAGGGTAGGAGAAGTGACAGGGATATCTTTTTACAACCTGCTAGCAGTGGTGTCTGTGGGGATATTCATGACCCCTGGGCCAGCTGATTGCAACGGTGCAGGGTCAGTAGCTCAGGCTGCCCTGAGCCTGGCACCTGCGTTTTGCATCCCACCAGGATACATTTCAATGGTAGCTTCGTGGCCATCCTGTGCGGGTGACCTGAGCCCTGTCCCACCTCAGCAATGGTGACCTTTTGCAGCAGAAGTGGTCGATGAAAACCCTGACCGTGAGTCAGGAGATGGGTGTCTCCACCTGCGTGGCAGGTGTCTGGGGCTGCGGGAGGAGGTGGGGATGGGAGCGAGCTCGCGGGCATCAGTGCTCATCCCAGAGACGGGCATTGCCAGCCCTGCGCCGGGAGCTGGGCCAGCAGCGTCGAGCTCGCATCAGCTGCTCGCAGATGCTTCAGAGGAGAGCGAAAGGATCTTGAGGTGGACAATTACGCAGTGCCCTGCTTGTAGGGACTGCTTACTTACTTTTCTTCCAGCTCCTCGTAGTTATTCTTTGATACCTACCCTGACGCCAGAGGGTTTGTGGGTTTTAATTAGTAACCCTGGGCGGTTTAGTTATCCATGCAAATATCCAGTCCTCTTCTGAATCCTACTCAATTCTTACCCTCAGCATCCTGCAGCAATCATCTACACAGGAAAATGTGCACAATGTTATAACTAACAAGAACATTGTGTATTAAGTTGCTGCTCTACAGTTTCATTAAAAAAATAAAATTAAATTAAATATGTATTTTGCAGCCTATTCCGTTGCTTTAAAGAAAACTGTTCTGGAAATCTGAAGATCTAGCTGAAACATCTTACAGCTAATATTTTCCTTCCCAGTTTGACTTCCAAATTACATTTGTCATGTTTCTCCAAAAACCCCAGCTGCCTAACGGAAAAAGCTTGCTTTTGCTTTTCTGGGGCTCTTTCTCCAAAATCCATTGTTTCAGCAATAATTGGGAAACAGGGTTTCAGAGTGAAGAGATCTGAGTTACTGTCCCATTTTTAATGAGTCAAAATGTAAGTGTTTTATTTGGAAACCAGCTTGTTAGCTCTACGGGGCAACTCTTGTTCTTTTAATTTTTTACAGCACCTTGTACCGGGGCTGACTCCATGTGTAGGATTAGAAAGCCGGTATGCTCTGATAATACCAAGTAGTGAACAATATATCAGGAGCTGATTCTTGGAAGTGAAGTCAAAGCTTTTGTGTAATGACTCTTAGCAAATTAATTGATGCTTGGGTGTCTGTGAGTTCAAGAAGGAGCAAGCTGGAAAGCAAAGGTGTTTGGGGTTTGTTTTTTTCCACTCTTCCCAAACTCCAAACCATGCAAGCTAAATAAGGATAGGGCAGTTCCTGAAGATTACTGGAAACAGAATAAATTTCTAAAGATCCATTAAATGTGTGAGCTGCAGCAGCAATAAGAAAATATTTAGATAATACTTAGATATTGAAAAAGAAACTTTATAATGACGGTGTTTTAAATTTTTTTTGTGCTTTCTTGTCATGACTTTGTCCCTGTATTGGCTGCATTTATCCCTGCATTAGCACCAGCTGCTTATCTCTAAACTTTTGCTGGAGCTCTAAGAGTACTTCACCAATTTATCTTATTGCAGGTTGAACTTCATGTCCACCTGGATGGAGCCATTAGACCAGAGACAATCTTGCACTTTGGCAGGTGAGTTGCGGGGGGAAGAAAGCTCTGGGAGCTGCAGTCTAAAAGCACCGGTCCCTACTCCCACGCCTTCTGCTTGTCCAGTTCTCCGACAGAAGGGCTTGTGCCGGCAGGCTGGGGAAGCTCTCTCCCCTGCTGTGCAGGCAGCAAACCTCGCTGGTGCTGGTCCGGCCTCTGCACAGACAGGTCCTCTGGCTGCACGGTGTGAGGATATTGAGCACATCCCAAAAGGCGATGTTGCGGCACGGCTGCACCGGTAGCAGGAGCGTGAGCAAGGTGGTCATGGGTCCCGTGAGCCAGGCAAGCTAAGGGGAGGCACCGTGAGAAAAGTACAGAAGATGTCTCGTAGACAGAGCCGTCTGCCTTTGAAGTGTACCTGGGAAATGGCAGAGTCAGTGTATTCTCATTTCTTTTTCCGCGTTCCTAATTGCAAAAGCAAGTTAAATGAAAGCAGGCTGGGAGTGTCTTCTCGGTGGTGGTGCCGTCTTGGGAGGAAAAACCAGCTTGGGTGCTCCTCCCTGCCCTGCTGCTGCCTGCCTTTGAACCCAGACTGTCTGCCTGGCGCTAGCGGTCTAGGAGCCGTGCTTGTGTGAGGGTGACCCCGGAAAGCACTCGGCAGTGACTTAGGGGGGTTGTTTCCTTGACAGAGCCCACGTGCATCTTCCTGCTTCAGCGTAGCTCGTGTGGGAAGCACCAGGGTGAATGATTAACTGGTGCAAGGACCTGGCTCCACGGTTGTAAGCAAAATAAACTTAAGACTTCTTCCAGCTGTCACTATACAAAAAGTGAATGGACACTAGCAGATACCCTCAGATCGAGAAAGTGGCAAGCTTAAAGATTTCAGGAAACGGCTCTTAGGCACAACTCTGGTACTTTGGGGAGGAAAGCAGTTCTGAGGAGGATGGGAAGTGGTTCTGGCATCCCGTGAGCCCAGCAGACTCCAAGGCAATGCGATCCTAGGGGGAAATACTCTCTCTGAAGCAGCTTTTTCTGCAGGGAGCGGCCATACATTTTGCAGTGCAGTCAGAGTAAAGAAGGTGGATCAGAGACGTCCATCTCATTCGTTGCAGGACATTGGCGTGGTGAGCTGAGTCAGGGTTCCTGCTGGCTCTGCCTGTGCCGCTGGTGGGCTGCAGGGCTGGAATACAAGTCCCCATGGACAGAAGAGTCGGTGCTGACTCCCTGGGGTTCTGCTGAGTCTCTGCTGCCAGCAAAGGACAAACGCTGGTGTAGTCCCCCAGGAGGGCTGTAGGAGCCCTGAAGCCCAGGAGACACCAGCCATCTGAGGATCCGTGCCTCTCTCCTGCTTAGGGCAGAAACCTTCATTGCCTGAGCGCGTGCCGAGTTCCCTCTTATTTTTAAGCAGCCCTGGCATCCCGGGGAACTGCCAGCCCTCGGTGGAGCAAGGCTGTGCTATTCATGGGCTCTAAAACTAGTGCTGACACAAATGTAAAAGCAATGGGGCAGTGTAGGAGATGTAGGGGACTGCCTTAATAACCTCACACTGGACACAGAAAGCTGCTTGTGGTCTATTTTTAAGGGTAAAGAGCTGGAAATAAATTTGCCAGGTGGTGGCTGACCACGTACAAATAACCCGAAGCTGCTGGGCTGCACGAGCGCCCTTGGGCAGTGACTGAACTCTGCCATTTTTAGAAGCTTTGGCTCCAATTCTGCAAGGTCTGGGTCAGGCTTTGCATCTCCCCTGCCCAGCCAAAGGGCTTAGAGCCCTGGCAGGCCCCTCATGGGACTGGGTGTCCCCAGGAGAGGTGCCCTCTCCACAGTGGGATGGTGTGCATGGTGCTGCCCGTGGCTGGAGGTAGCTCTGGGCAGGACGCCGAGGTGCCAGTGGGCACGAGCGTGTTCCCCTGGGGCGGCTTTGCTGCAGGAAGGCTCCCAGCTACCCGGCAGGTTGGATGGGGCAGCAGCAGCTCCCAAAGCCGTGGTGGCAAGATCTACCAGACCCCCTCAGTCAGAGACCCGGCTCCAGCGTCTCTGCGCTGTGGATCATCCCAAAGCGCTGTCGCTGCTGGCCGCGCGGAGGTAATCCTTTGGGAAGCACGTGGAGGAGGTCAGGGAAATGGCTTTGCTGTAGGACACTTTCCCTGGGCAAGTGGAGGAAGAGGTGGGCCGGTTCTTGGAGCAGAGACCCATGTGTCAGTGCCATGGAAAGGGCAAGGCAGGGAGGAAAACCGATGCCTTGGCAGTGATGAACGTCCCCTGCCGAGTGCCAGCAACTTAATCTGTGCAGATTGCATGTGAAGGCTGAGCGTGGGGCCGCTTTCCTTCCTGCCTGAGCGGGGAATGAGCAATGTTTACTGGGCCCAGGAGCGGGGTCCTTTGGGCTGCTTCCCTGCAGATTGCTCATCGGGGCGGCTGCTGGCGTCGGGACGCTAAAGCTGTCTGTGGTGTTTTGTCTCTATTAGCAGAGATATCCGTCAATCAGCTGTAATTCATTGTGGCAGGAAAGAGGATTAAAAACAAATGTCTAGTTATTATTCCTAATTTAGGTTGGCATTCATGGGCAGAGTGACAGCCTGTGGAGTGGGGGTGGAGAAGCCTGCCCGGGAAGCGCGCAGCATCCTTGGCTGGCAGCCCCTTCGAGCCTGGCTGTCACCCCGCCGGGGACACCTCCACCCACCCGGGACTCCAGGGACAAGCAGCTTCTTCCCTCTTGGAAGAGTTTAGGTGGGCTTTACCATCTCCATCCCTTTGGTGAGAGCAGTTGTTGGACTGCCATTTGCTCCTGCGTGGGAGGTGTCCCCATCAGAGAAGGTGCCACCACGATATTTGGCTTGGGAACCGGCTCACTCGCAGGAGCTGCCGGCGTTAAACCCATGAGCCACAATGCTTCTGCGCGCGTGATTGCCTGGGAGTGTCTCTGTGATTTTTGAAACCTTTGAGCCTGCGTAGGTGGAAATTAACTTTTCTAAAGAATTTTGGCAATTCTGCCGCTAGGGCTAGGAGGTGCTAAGAAATAATCCAGAGCCCCTTTAGATGAACTCCTTCTTAAGCTTAAAATGTGCTCTGGCTGTGCTCCTGCCGGGTCAGTCTGGGCTGGTATTTTCATTTGTTTTTGCTTTGTGTGTATTTTGGACTGCCTTCCTCCCCGCTGAGATTCAGGGCTGCATCTATGAGGAGATTTTGGAAGGACAACGTGTGCTATATCTTTTCTGTGAAGAAATCGCAATTAATGCTGCCAGCTTGGGATGCAATTGCTGTATGAAATGGACTGATTAAAAATCGATAGTCTTCCCCATCAGTAATACGTGGCTTCATTTCCAGGAAAAGAGGAGTTCCTCTTCCTGGCAGCACTGTTGATGACCTCCTGAAGCATGTCAGCTATAAAACACCACTGACACTTACCCAATTTCTAGAGAAGTTTAATCACTACATGCCTGCCATTGCGTAAGTACCCCACTTCTTGCTTCTTCCCCCTCAACCCTTGGCAGGACCCCTTGGCTAACGTTGCTCAGCCTTGGAGGTCACCTCGCCCATCCCCAGTGTGCCCCAAGGGTGACGAGTCCTGGTGACGGGTCCCACTGCCGTCCCTGCAGGGGTGACCGTGAGGCGGTGAGGAGGATCGCCTACGAGCTCGTGGAAACGAAAGCAAAAGAAGGCGTCATCTACGTGGAGGTCCGGTACAGCCCTCACCTCCTGGCCAACTGCCGCGTGGATCCCATCCCCTGGGGCCAAACCGAGTGAGTGTTCCCACCGTGCCGGGGAGCCGGTGGGTGGTCGGTCGGGCATGGAGAAACCAGCGTGTGTTCAAAGTCTGGTGTAACCAAACCGCCTCGTTCCTCCACCGTAGCGAGCGCCAGCACTCTTCTGCCTCTCTTCCGTATTGATAGGATTTTTCCTCTTATAATATCTCTGCGTGCTGCTGTGTTTTACTGTCCCTTGCTTTGGGCACCTAATTCTGCAGGTGCAGAGCATCTGTGCTTAAACTTCTGGCTGAAGCCAGTCTCTGTGCAAGGGAAAGCAGCGTTCAGATGTGGACTGCCTGCCTGCAAAATGTGAATTTGAGCTGGCAGAGATGGTAGGCAATGTTGGAGGGGGCTGGCGAGCCGATCCCTTCTTTACCTGCCATCCCCACTATAATGTGTGCTTCTGATTAAACCAGCGCTGAGCTCTGTGGCCGCTTACAGCATGTGCTGTGATGGGCGTTGAGCCCCCAGGCTTGTCCCTGCCCGCCTGCAGGCAGCTGTGTGCCCTAATGAGATGCTCTGGCAAGGAGCCGGTTCCTCTGCTCAGGCAGGATTGGCGTCCAGTTCCCCGAGGCTTTTCTAAATCTTACTATCATCTTTGCATGCTTTTGTGCCCAACGTCTTGTAAATCTGGGCATGGCACGGGTGTAAAAGGTGCTCTTCAGCTCTGGGCAGTCTCATCAGGCTCCTCTGGATGTTAAGGCGAGTGGGACCCTGGGCAGCCTGGGTTTTGCATGGGGTGTCCCATGGGGATGCTGGGCTGGACCTGCGGCTCCTGCCTGCTTCCCTGCCGGGTGTCTGGCCTCTCGCTGACGGCTTTTCTTCCCTGCAGGGGAGACCTCACTCCAGATGAAGTCGTTAACCTCGTAAATCAGGGACTACAGGATGGAGAAAGGGATTTCCGCATCAAAGCCAGGTCTATTCTATGCTGCATGCGCCATATGCCAAGTAATGTATTGCAGCTCCCCTGCTGCTCTGCTCCCCTTCCCTGACGCGTGGCGGGGGGTGACGTCCCCTGGGTTCAGGTCCCTGCAAAAATGTGGGGAAGGCCCCAGTCCCGTGGCCCTGGGTCCGATGCAGGACCAGACAGCGCTGAGAAGTAGTTTTTTTTCTTGGTGGGGTCCTCTGCTCCCTCACTATGGGGAAAGGATCTGCTGGATGCAAGAGTGGGGGTCTGTGGTTACAACCAGTATCTGAAAGGTCTTGCTAGAGAGACAAAACGGGCTCTTCTGTCCTCTCCTGGGGGAGGTGTGACTTCTGCTCGTACCTCGCTCCCTGCCCAAAGGCTGGAGCTCTCCTTGGGCCAGTTGAAGCCCTTGCCGCAGCAAGCAGTTGCATCTGCCATGACCATCTGGTGGGTCCAAGAGCAAACGGTCATGGGAGGAGGACCACATGAGATCTCACACTTTCCCTGTTCATGGTCACGCTGCTACAGCAGCATGCTCCTTCATTAGCCTGGACCATGGGTCAGCCAGGCAGTCCGCTGGCTGCAGTTTCTGCTGGTTTAAGCTGAAAACACAAGTAAAATATACTTAAGTCACATATATAAAATGTTTTTTATAAAATCAACAGTTCTGAACCTCATCAGTAACAGGTGCTGTGACCCAGAATAGGAAGAAAACCCAATTTCCAGTGTTTCATTGGGCTGCTGAGTTCTGTGAGCATCTTCCTCTAGGGAAAGATGCAGTCGGAGCGAGGTTGTATGACAGTAGCGGTTCTGTGTGAGGACTTTGTTATGAATATCTTCATACCTCACAACAGTCTTATGTAGGTGGTGGAAAGGTGTAGGCATGTAGATGGTGGAAAGATTTTTGCTAATGAGTACACGGTTAATTTATGTCTAGCAATGTGAAAAATTATATTCTTGGAAACTGGGAGATTTGAGAGTGGGTTGGTTTTTTTTCCTGCCTGCACAATCAACCCCAAACAACACTTTGAAAACTTGACCCTTAAATTCCTGGTTTCTAGGAAGAAAACTTTTTTCTTCGCCGAAACTGGAAAGCTGTAAGGCAGTGTCCCACTTGCCTGCAGTTACAGCCCCTGCCAACGCACAAGTGGTAAAGGCAGAAGGTGGCGGGAGCACCCGAGGGCGTACGCAGCGTGTGCCTGTGCAGCAGGAGGGATTGCTCGTGCAAACAACTGGGTTGGCATCTCATGCCTGTGTCCCAGGGCACCAACTCTTACCCAGAGCCAGCGCTGCAATCGGGATGTGCTGCACAGTGAGAAGCCACCCTGTAATTTATGAACTGTTGAGAGAAAGGCAGAGATGCCAGCCAGAACTAGCTAATATTGTTAATAAAATAATGGCTCTAACCCAGTGAGCTGGGAAGTGATGAAAAAAGAGGATTAATTTGCACACGTTTTCTTACGTGTTTGTATGATTTGGGGATTGTATGTACACAGCAGGTGCCTGTTAATTATTAACACTACCGTTTATCTCTGTTTCTTGGCCTTTTTGCTAAGGGTAAGTGCTATATGAGCGGGTAGGTGCATGTCCTTTCTCAGAGGTTATCCTCTGGCCTGATCAGAGATAGCTCTGAAGTAGTTGTTGGCCACTTGTTGCTCTCTTTTTCTCACTGATGGCAAAAAGATAAAACTTCATGAGTGTTAAAGGTCAGCCTTTCAGGAGGCTGCCCAGCTCCTTCCCACCAGGAGCAGCGTCCGACATCTTGTCTGGGGGAGTCAAGGATGCTCTGCCACAGGGCAGGGCTGACTGTCGTACAGGGCCCCCCCGAGATCCCTCCCAGCCCGAACTCCTCCGTGACACAACACGTCCGACGGGTTCTTCCCTTCCCCCCGTGCCCAGCCTGGCACGGGGTGACAGCTCAGGAGTGAGTAGGGGGATTTCTCCCGCGCACCACCTTACAGCACCTGGGCTGGGCGGTTCAGCTTACCTTGGGCCAGCGGCAGTCACCACCATGTTTGGAGGGGTTTTTCTGTTTTCTTTTTTTTTTTTTCTTTTTTTTTTTTTTCCCCTGCTGAAAGTGAGAAGAAAAACAGAGATGAGAGCAGCTTTATAGCTGGTAAATGCATTTGATTTCCCTTTGATTGACGATGGACTAATCAGTTGACAGCTTTTATTTGCTTGAAGATGGCAGACCTTTCTAGGAGTTTGTTAGCTTTCTTTTTGAGCGCCAAATTTTAGGAAAGACCAAAGAAAATAGCTCTAGCCTTCTAGTTACATGACCAGGATTTGTTTAGAAGAATGCTGAAGGTGTGACTCTTACCAATGCTTTCTCCTGAACGCTGGTGCTGTCTCTTCCAGGCTGGTCTCCAGAGGTGGTGGAGCTCTGCAAGAAGTATCGAAACAACTCTGTGGTGGCCATTGACCTGGCTGGGGATGAGTCCCTGAAGGTGGAGAATTCCTCCGAGCATAAGAAGGCTTACGAGGTTTGTTTAATAGGCTTCTTAAAAGAAATGATGAGAAAAACATATATTGAGGGGACGTGCGTGAGGGGACATGCAGTATGTTATTCAGACTGCAAACAGCTGGGACAGCTTAAAAATTCATTGCAGCTATTAAAAACATTCTGTTAAATAGCAAAAGTATTTGTTTATACTTCCTAAATGATTAATGGCAGCCATCATTGCTTAAACACGGCCTTAGAGCTGGAGCTCGGCATGCTACCCCGTAGCACTGAGCGCAACGTGAGTGACGCGGAGCCCGCGTCCCCCCCGGCAGCACCCCGCTGCTGTCGGCTGGGGTCTGCTCCTGGGGCTCAGCAAAACCACAGCCAAGGGTGGAAGAGACTGACCTTTCCAGTCTGGCAGAAATCACCCGAGGAGCAGAGAAGCTGCTGCACGTTTGAAGTGCTTTTATCTGATCATCTCGACTGCAAACGCTGGAATGGCTTCAGGAGCCTGATCGGAGACTCTCGCTAGACCTCAGGGCTTTGCGGCGGCTCAAAGGGGAAGCTTTGCGCCTCCCTCCTCTTTGCTGGTGGGCGTTTGGGGTTGTTGGTCCCCTGCATCAGTGGGAGAGCAGGTTGAGCACCATCGCTGCTGAAGAGGACAGTGGTCTGCAAGCAGCGCTCAGGGCGCAATGACATGGGGCTTTCTCGGGGTCTTTGCCCCCCTCAGCGGGAGCCGATACAAGGTCTGCCTGTGCTGCTGTGCCGTGCTGGATGAACTGAGCGGTTATAAACTGAGACACGGGCACAGGGTTTTGTTAACCGACGGGCGGGTGCGCCTCGCCCTGCCCCGGTGTGCCAGCAGTACGCGGGTCCAGGCTCCTCCGTCCGAAGGATGCATCTTGTCGCTGTGCCGGGGGCTCGCTCAGGCTCTGGGATGATGAAGCAAACCCCGCTCCCATCCATCGGCCCCTCTTGGCCTCCGTGGTAGGGAAGTACATCCCCATAAATACTGCTGCTACTTTCTGTGGGGTACGTAATGCATCCAGGGAAACTGGAGAGCCTTGTGATGTCCCTTGGGCAGGCACGTTCTGCCTGGGAGCGCTCGGGGCTGCTGGAGGGGAAAGAGCAGAGAACGGCGAAAACTCGACTGTGGCTGCTGGCTGTGGAGGAGCACCAGGAAGCGTAGAGCCAAGGATCCTAGGACCACCATGTCCAAGGAAGCAGGGATCCTTGGAGGAGAAGCCAAGGGAAGCACCATGTGTCCTCGGACAAATGGGTTGAAAAAGGGATTAGAGCTCTCCAGGGAAGATGTGCCCATGGATGGATGTTAGACACGAGCTCCCTCCTGGGTGGAGGGGCTCAGGCTTCAGCAGCCAGGAGGGTTAGTGGGGAAGGGTCCTGGAGCACGTGCTCTTCCTGACCCCTCTGCTTGCGTGCCCGGCTCCTGTTGGGATAGTTAGGGATGCCCGCCTTGGGACTGGGGGGGTGAGAGTTTCTGGTTTCTCTTCATCCTGTGTCGAAACAAGTGGAAAATCTCTGTGCTGCTGTGAGTCTGTCTCTCTTCTTGGTCTGGTACTTCAGGCAGAGGGATTTTGTTATTTTAAAAAGTGTCAAAAATTAGCTGTTTGGGAAAAATCAACACTCACTCAAATGCAGGGAGCACAGAGTGTCTTTCAGGTCGATGCACACAGGGCTCTTCTGTAGCCATCCCAGGCAGAGCCTGGCCTGACCTTCGCTGGGCCCGTGCGTGCAGCACATGAGGAGCTGAAAATTAAGTAACTGAAAAGAAGTCATGAGTGAAAAGCCCTGAAGGAGTGCCTGGGAAGAGCGTCTGCTGCGAGATGGGGCTCGCAGCCTGCCCGTGGCCGCTGGCTGGGTGGCCCTTCTCCAGCAAGGCAGGAGCCAGGCTTCCCTCGAGGCTGCGTGGCTTCCCAAAGCCCAGGTGGTCTGTGGCCGCCCTGGCAAGGGATTTTTGGGGATGACCACGGAGAACATCTCAAAATGCCCCCAAAGCTGCAGCCGCAGGATCCTCCCAGCTGGGCTGCCTCCGTCCCCAGCCCCATACAGGAGGGAGGTGCTCGGTGCCTGAGCATTGCTTCATCTCTGCCCTGGGGGCTTTTAGATTCTCCCACTTGGCTGCAGCTGGCCAAAAAGGTAGAAGTTTCTAAGACAGCTGCAAGGTTCATGCAGAAGGGCAAGTGGGTGGAGGAAGGAGAGCTTCGAGCTTGCCGCTGTCTGGAGCGGAGACAGTGGTGAGCTCACCTGGTATTAAAAGACCCTGGAGGAGTCTGGCCGGGATCCAGGGGAAGGTAACCAGGCTTTCTAAGCTTCTCTGCTTCTGGCATCACCGAGCTCTTCTCTCGCAGCCTGTGCTACAGCAGAGAGCATGCAACTCTCGGGGTGCGGGGCTCGTGGTTTGGGGGCTTTTCACACAGAGCCCTGTTGCTTGCTGTGCCCCCGAGAGCGGTGCCAGCCCAGGGGTTTGCTGACCTTGCTGCGGGTGATGGGACAGGAGCGTGTCCTTCCTTGCTTTGCAGGAAGCTGAAAGATGCGGGATTCATCGTACCGTCCACGCTGGGGAGGCTGGCCCGCCTGCCATGATCAAGGAGGTATGAGGAGCTCCTGGCTCGGGGCAGGGGTGGGAAGTGCCCCTGCATCCCCTGCACCGGGGAGAGAGGAGCCCAAATCCTCTCCGTATTCATAGCAGAGCAAACATCGGGGACCCCGGCAAAGACCTGGCCCCGACGGCTCAGAGAAGGATCTGCCCGGAGCTGGCTCAGTGGTGCGGGCTGCACCCATGGTGGGGCAGGGATCTCTGGGCAGGCAGGAGCTGAGCTGGAGCACAGAGGCTGTACGTGCTTTTCCTGTGCCCTCTAGGCAGTTTATCTGCTGAAGGCCGAGCGCATTGGCCATGGCTACCACGTCCTGGAGGACCCCGAGCTCTACAAGGAGCTGTTGAGAGCAAAGATGCATTTTGAGGTAAGGATGTGTGGTGGGAGGGTGACAGCCAGGTAGCTGCTGTCCGAGTGGAAAATCAGCCCTTGCTTGGGCTGTGCTACAGCCAGGGACACGACCTGACACCCGAGTGCTGACCACGTGTATGGTGACGTTGCCATTCAACCTGGATGACTAAAGCTCCACAGCAAAAATGGTGCTGACGCCTGGCCGTTTGCTGGGAGCTCTGCTGCGAGCGCAGCAGCTTGCAGGAGGTGTGCACTGAGAGGAATGGATCCTGTTCTGGCTGAGGATAAATTTTGGGCAGCTTGTTCACTAATTTATATACCTCAAGCCTGCAGGCTTCTCTGCCTGCAAGCAGGCTGCTGTACCGGCGCCCGTCTGGGTGGAGGGTGGAAGTGCCTGGGAGTTACTGTGCACGGGCAGATTTCTTTGTCTTTTCCCCAGAATGGGTATATCCAACTAATACATGGAATATATATGTATATACTTAATGCCAGTGGCTTCTTAGCTGTGGTTGACACGTGGCTGGTGGCTGACTGGCCGTGGGAAATATCCCACCGGCTCCTGCCGCAGTCACGCAGGCTGTGGGCTCTTCGCATCTGTGTCATATGGGACGTGCACTGCTCCGTCGGAGCAGCGCTGAGGGGTAGCCGGGAACAAAGCTCTAAACCTTTATCTGGCTTTAGCAGCGTGCTTAGCTATCTGCGTACACCGCTGTGGTTCAGATCTGCGTGGTTGATTCTGGTTTTCATGTTTAACTCCCCCAAACAGGTCTGCCCCTGGTCCAGTTATCTTACTGGAGCATGTCTTCCAGACCTCGGGAAACACCCTGTAGCACAGTAAGGCTTCTCCGTTACGTTCAATCTTAAATAACCAGGATTTGGGTTGATTATAGCTGCTTTATTGCTTTACAAAGGTAATGCGCATCTAACCACTTAGGAAAATGTGGTACAGCCTCGCCCTTGGGCACAGAGGGGCCCGCTGCGGCTGGAGGGGGTGCGGGGGTTCCTGTCCCTCCTGCCCCTGCTCTGAGCTGTGGGGCACGAGGTGCTGCTCGCCGGCCGTTAGCCCTAGTTTGTGGGTGAGAGCTGAGGTTGCTGAACCTCTAAGCAAGAGGCGCCCCGATGCTCTGCTCCTCTCCCCACTGGAGAAGCAGATCGGTGCAGAGCGGCGGTGAGACAAGCCGAGCCCTGTGTTTGTGTCCGGCAGCGCAAGCCGCAGGGGCAGCTGCGGGGTCTTTCCTTTTATTGCATCTTACCCGGAGAAGGGCACGACCAGTGCCGTATCCAGTGTTTTACCCACCGGTTCAACCTGATTTCCATACAGATTTAGGAAGGATCGCGCTAACTATTCTATAAACACCGATGACCCCCTCATCTTTAACTCCAATATTGACAAGGATTACAGCATAGTGAAGGACTACATGGGCTTCACTGAAGACGAGTTCAAGAGGGTGGTAAGTCAGCCTCGGCTGGATGCTCCGCTGATGTCCTAGCGCAGCCCAGAACAACCTGCTGGTTTTCTTTAGAAGCTGAAGAGTTTTTAATGGAAATCAGAAAATCCTGCGCTGGCCTTGTAAGCACGAGGCTGAGGCTGAGGCGGATGCTGGGCGCGCTGCGGGTGTGGAGAGCAGGGCATCCGAGGGCAGGGTGGGCTCTGCAGGGGCTGCGTCACTCGGGCTGGCTGCTTTGGGCTTCGTGGGTAACAGGTCAGAGCGGAAATTGTCCACTGACGTCCTCACGGCAGGTCTTAGCAGTAAGGAAGGAAGGTGCCCGCTGCTTTTTTTTCTGGATTTGGAATTGCAGGTAGGTTATTTCCAGGCCTGGCCCAGAGATTAGCAAGATTCAGCAGGTGCGAAAGCGCTTGCAGTTTTTGCATGTATAACATGAGTATGCAACAACTGAACTGGAAACAAAGTGACTGCTGGCTTCAGTTTTGGCGCACACAGTCATTTATGTGTCTTGATTACTTCCTTGATTTTCTAATTACTTACAGAAGACAAAAAGACAGGATAACAGTTTGACTAACCTGGTTACCAGGGGAAGCTTTCCTGGTTTGCATTTAAAGTCATGCTCAGCACTCTCACCCGCGCGTCTCCCAAGATACTCGTGTGGATTGGGAAGTGCAGGATGCGCTTTACAAGAAAGCGTCAGTCCTGCTCTGAGCTCTGCCTGGAGGAACAAGTCCCCTTCTCCTACAGCCATCACTCTCTGGGTCTGGAAGGGGGAACGAGGACAGCCCTGAGCTCTGGGATCCCGGATCCACAGCTGTTCTGCTGCCAGCTGTCCGCTCTGGCTCTGGCAAAAGCCAGGTTATTCCCGTGTAATAAAAGCAAGGTCCCTGCACAAGGCATCCACGCAGGTTACGTTGCGCAGCCAGGCTGTGTCCCAGCAGCACCGCTGTGCTGGGAGAGGCCCTTGTCCAAAGGGGAGCTGGGAGTGTAGGGATGGGTCTAAAGTGCACATCCTAAAAACTCCGAAATACTTAAAGACCTTTACTTGTGCCTGCCTCGTTCCTCTCGGGACTGCTGCTAGTGATGGGCGGAGCAGTGGCCCTGTAAAGTAGGGCTGTGGAAATGAATCCTGGAGGGGAAACTTTACACTCTCCCTCGCCTGTGGCTGCTCAGAGCCAGACGCTGGGATGTGCACAACCACGTGTTCATGTCTGGCGTGTCTTAATGTCTCCCTTGTGTTCCCCTCTGCCTCCCCAGAACATCAACGCAGCTCAGTCCAGCTTCTTACCTGAGAAGGAAAAGCAGGAGCTGCTGGACACGCTGTACAAAGCCTATGGGATGGTCCCCAATGCATCGTGACCCATCCCTGCGACCCGGCGTGGAGCGGTGGTGGCCCTTCTTCATACGTGCTTGGCTCTGTGCTAGTGGGAGCAGCGGGAGAAGGTGCCCGGAGTCGGTCTCTATTACTGGCACCCCTGTGTTAACCCTTACAGTGCTAAGCAGAATCAGGCTATCACATACACCTACCTATACCCCCACAAACTCTCTCCCAAATGGACATCCAGCTTCCTATCTTGCTGTTGTGCAAGCAGACTGAAACTGCCTCCTGGCCTGACTCCCTTCCCCATCTGCCAGTCTTTCTGTACTGCAAATGTGAACAGAAGAATTTCCCCTGCTTCCACCCCCCCCCCCGCTTTATCTGTCCTGCCCCACCGACCTGCCTAGCCCTCGTCTGCAGGGCAGAAATAACCACCTTTAACTGTGACTGTGGCCTGGGTTAATCTTCACCTTTCTAGGAAAAAAGTGTGCTAGTGCTGACAAGGAGTGAGCAGGCACTTCAGAAACAGAGGCTTTATTCCCATCCGCGTAGGTAGGAGGGTTTGGCCACAGCTATATTTACCCAGGGTTAGTCTTGTACTAACAAGATTGGAACTTGCTGGAAGCTGGTGCTCTTGCCCATGCACAGGTCTGAAGGGCATTTAAAAAAAAAAAAAAAAAACAAAAAAACAAAAAACCACCACAATTTTTTTTGGCATCCTTTCTTGGATAAGGACTCCCGTGCGTCAGGCCTCCCAATGTCACTGCCGCAGCCGCGCACACCGCGGGCTCAGGCTTCGGCTGTGCTCACAGCTGGCCGTGACCATGCTCACACATGCATAGGAAGTTGGAACGTGTTTTTACCATTTTGGGCCAAAATCTGCCTTCTAGGACTTTTCCCAGTTTTGTACTCATCCTGGAGAATTCCTGTGAACTGCAATTTACTCTTCCTCCGTCTTTGTTTAGGACTTGGAAAAACCGTGATTGATTGCCTGTTTTAACCATTCTGCCCTCTTCCTGACTTGATGTAATCTTCAGGCGCTATTAAAACTGAATAAGTAAATGAATAAGCTAGGGCCCAATGCCGCACGTTGACTTGGGTCCCATCTGAATTGCTTCTCTCGCTCAACCACAACACTGGCTAGAAGTCAGATCTTCAGTTTGGTGGAGAATTTATACAGAAATATTCACCAAAATTCCTAAGCAATTTTGGTGCATTATAGTATGTTTACTTAATATGCAATAGAGCCGTGCATCCAGAGGGGAGACAATCATTTTCTTACGTGAGTGTGTGGTGTGCTTTAGCATCCCGGGTGCCTGCCAAGATGCTTACTCCAAAGATACTGTACCAAAAAGTTGCCTTTGACAAGGGGCCGTGGTTACCATTACCACGGACAGGGTGTGAGACTGGTCCAGTCTCAGCCAGCAGCGACCGTGTGCTGGGAGTATTTCCATTCTTTTTGGGCTTCCATATTTGTCTTCTGAGTAAAAAACTCATCTCTGAAGTACATGGTGCATATATACACTTACAGCTAGCTTATAGCTACACTTATGCTTATATATATAGCTAGATAGAGGGATATGAGAGAGTGAATTTCTTACTTTTATAAAGCAAATGATAAAGCATCACTTTTAAGAACATGATTGCAGTAAGAAACAGGCTTTTTTGGGTAATTTTTCTGCAAAAATTGTTTCTGAAGAAGAGTTGCTTGTTTGGATTCTGGACAGTTGATTGTTAATCCTGTTTAATAAAATCTAAATTTATATTAAAAGATAAATCCTCTTGCCTTTCTGTTCAAGGGAGACTGTTAAGAACCGTGGTCCACAACGTGAGCCATCGTAGCCCTGCTGGAGCACGAGGGTTAATCGGTAGGTGTGATGGGGGCTTTGGCAGCCCGATTCCTGCCTTCTCCTGTTGCCCGGTCGGAGCACTTTGAACGTTAACGCAGGTCAAGCCAGAGGGAAGGTACCCCCTCCCTTGCTAGGCAGGCAAGTCGGATTTATGGATGCAGGTTGTTCCAACCTCACGTGTCCTTTTCCTTTCAGTATCAAAGGGACGTGCATTTCACCGCTAGAAGCGGCAGCACCGTCGTTGTGTACTCGCACTTTTTCAAGTGCATATCAAAAATAGTTTACAATTTCTTTTTTCCCCCCGTCTCCTGAGCTTTGCACGGCCGGTTGATGCCAAGAGCCAGAAGTGGTGCAGCCGGGCTGCTGGACTGCACCGTCAGCTCAGGCAGGGGAGCGTTTGCTGAGAGACTTTCTGATCGTTTCGTGCTCGGTTAGAGTGTCGGGAGGTCTGGCGTGCCCCTACGTTCAACTGAAACGAAGGGCTCGGGGCATCCGTGTGCTCAGCAGCTTTGCGAGTCAGGATGTGGCTGGATTAAGCCAGTGCCCTTGGTCTTTCAGCACAATTGGCGACGGCAGCTGACCTGGCTCTTTCACTTGTGGGGGGAACCTGATGCCTCTCGCCTGTCCTCTGAGGGTAGCTGGCCAACGGGTCCCTAATCATCTGCCTAAATATACTTCTGGAACAGATATTTTCTGACCAGGGAGACCTAAGATTAGCCCGTGTTTGACTGCTGGAGGTCTTGCGTGGTGCACAGCCCCTCTGCGTTGCCTTTCAGCTTTCTTTGCGTGTGTCAGCACGAGCCAAAAATACCGTTCAGTGGCAGTGAGGAGAGCTGGAAATGGGGCTTAAAGACCCAACTGTGCGGTCAGCCAAGCCCAGGAGCTACCTGCTGTTTTGCTCCCGAGCACAGGGAAACGGGAGCAGGCTCTTGGCTGCCGTCCGGGCAGAGAGCTGCAATAGTACCCAGGCAGCTCCGGGAGCTGAGCTGGTTTGCAGCTGCCAAAGCAGCAGACGCAGCCGCTACCTGGCTGCCAAATGCTTGTTTCCTGTGGGGGCTGGAGCCACGGACATCTCTGTCCCAGCCTCGCGGCCATCGCTTCCCAGAGGCCCGCAGACAATTGTCCCTCTGTCTGGCAGCCGCTTCTCTGCTTATTTATGGTCTTGTTTTCTCTGATAAATCTCAAACTCGTAACATACAGTTCCTCCCCAGGCTGCCAGGGTGATGCTTGTCCTTGTGTCACCAGTGGAGAGTATTTCTCAGGCCAGCTCTGCCTGTCCCTGCCCCGGCCACTGATCCCAGCTGGGCTGTAGCTGCCTGCCGCAGCTCCGGCAGGATCGGCTCTGCCTGGGCTGGGTGACGCACCGGCGACGTCCTCGTAGCTCCGTGCTGCAGAGGGAAGACGCCTCTTCCCACCAGCACCTCTTCTGCTGGTGTCTGGGCCACTCCGCCAAGTCGCAAGCCAGCCCTCCGCTTGCCTTCTGGGGGGGTGTGAGAGACTGAAAGAGTTAATGTCTCAAACATTGTGGCGAGGCGAGGCACTATTTGCATGGCGACGGCAGGGCGGCGAGCGCGGGGTGGGGGAGAGCGGGAGCGGGACGCGCGGGACGCGGGGAGCGCGTCGGGGGACGCGCGGTTCCGGGTTCCGCCGGACCTGACCGTGCACGGCCAGAGGTCACGCAGGGTGGATCTGAGGAAGGGGCTCATGGCCGCCCGAGAGACCCCTCGCCACCACCCCCTCCCCCAGCGCCTGTGCAGAAGATTGAGAACTTTCTAGAACAAGAACCATGTCAGTCCTGAAGGGGCGTGCCTGGAGGCGGGGATTGGCTTATAAAAGACACGGCCCCAGGGAGCCGCGCTGGAGGACTGCCAGGTCTGTCATCGTCACCGCGGGGTCCAAGGGCGGTGATACTTTTCCTTTCTCTTTCCTCCTCTCTTTTCCTTTCCTTTTCTCGCTTCTCTCTCCCTCCGCTCTTCCAGTATATGCAAGTTTGGGATAAATTGTGACGGGCTGCCCGGAAAATGGCTCCATTGCCAAATCGCCTCTGTCCGTTCGTTGGGCTCGCCAGTTCGTTAAGTTTGTCGGTTTGTGGAATTCGCCAGTTAATAAAGTTACTGGCCAGCCTGTTCCTCTGAGTCATTGCCGTGACTCTACCGACCACGCGGCTCTGCCGAGCAGAGATCGGCTTTTGTCGGTACACAAACCGTCAGGGACCTGAAAAGATTCGCCCCTCTCGCAACCCCCCGCGTGGGACGGGACGGGTGGTGACGTGGAGGGGAGCAGCGCTCCCACGGGTGGATCGTAGAACCGTTTAGGTTGGAAAAGACCTTTAAGGTCATCAAGCCCAACCGTTAGCCTGGCATTGCCAAGTCCACCACTAAACCATGTGCCCAAGCACCACTTCTACACGTCTTTTAAATACCTCCAGGGTATGAAACAGGGGTGGGAAAAGCACTGCCTGGCAGCAAACCTGGGAAAGCGGGGGCGGACTTTTAGCATTTTCTGTGCCCAACTAGATCTGCTTCCACTCGGGTGCTGCAAACCCAGGGGGTTTCACAGACCCAACCAGAAGGGACTCTCTTGCAACACCGCTCCGTTATCTCCCTGTTAGGGGAAGCTGGTGTAACCACCCTGCAGCTCAACCAGCTACAGAGGAACAAAACCGAGGAAGAAGAAACATCCAGGCAGAAAAAAACCACCTTCAGTACTTGAAGGCTGTGTTATTTATTCCAACAGCTTATATAGTTTTATCAAACCATCTTTAACACAAAACATGTCTCCTAAAAGAGAGAATGGTGTGAGATCCTATCAGAGGTCATCTCAGCTAACAGCTTGCAAAGTTAAGCCTGAATTTCAACAGTCAAACCAGCAAAATGTTTCTCCCCTCCCCTTAACAATGTCTTAAAATGCTAAAACCTGAAGAAAAAGACGCCTGTGGCTGGTGCTGCTGGGTCTGTAGGTGGAGCCCGTCCCCACAGAGCTGTGCTTTGGTCCTTTCCTGATGCTAAGCGGCAGCAGCACAGGTGAGCGGTGCGTGACATGAAGGCGGCGGGACTGGCCGGGTCCCTTCCCCACTGCCCACCCTGACGAGGGGCCGCACGGACAGTCCAGAGGCCAGGTCAGGTCTAAGATGCAGCTGAGGGTGAGGCTTAGAAAAACCAATAATCTAAATTTCTAATCTACGGAAACAGAATAAATAATAGTCTAAATTTGCAAAGGAGGAAGGTACCTTGGACAGGAAAGTCTGATGTGTCTATTATTACTGAAATTGTTTTTTCCCCTAGGGGAAAATTGCAGCTAAGGCATCTGGAGACTGGCTCGTATCACTACAACCACGGCAGTGTTGCTCTAAATCGTCAGGGATGGAAGCAGAAGTCTTTCGGAGGTGCCAGTCCTTGCACAGCATCTTGTGGCTCTCTAAACAGAAATGGTTGCAGCAGAGGCATTTGACAGACAACTTGCTGTTCCAGGTTGGCTTTTGTCCGCAGATTCAATAGCAAATTCTTGTTTAATGTTCACAGCAAGGCCCTCCTCCTGCCCATCCCACCCCCTGTACACTGTCATGGGGAGGAGCTGTTTTCTTGCCCCTTTGGCCTTGCTTCAGGGTCGTTCTCAGAAGAAGTGGCATCTCTTTGGCTTTCTGCAGAAGGGAGCGTTGGGAAGAAAGCACAGTTACACTCTGCTGAGGGCACAAGCCATCAGTAATCGCTATAGCTGATTTTATTCAGATTGCCACCTGACGATCTATGGCTACCCTCCTGTGGCCAGATTTAAAGCCTCCTGTGGCTTAAAAGTATTGGGTTCTCCCTTCACGTTCCTGGAGTACAAACACTTCTCAACACATCTGGTGAGGCTGGGAGGGAGCCTCGGGGCAGGGACGTGCTCTCCCTGTCTAACCTGCAACGGCAACTTGCAAGTGCTCCAGGAATGTCTGCCCCACAGCCTGGCCGCTACCCGAGTTGCTCCGTTAGAAGAGCTCTAATTTGTGCTTATTATGGACGGGTGGATGGACATGTGCTAGTACGGACATGTTGGGGTAGTGGGTTTTAAAGTATTTTGGGAGTTACAGATTGTAGGTTGGAGGAGTAAAAGAGAAAGGGCAAAAAATGAGTTTATCCCCTGCAGTGGTGCTGTATGCTTTGTGGCTTATTAGTGAAATCAGACTGCGTGGGCTCTGAACGGAGGATTTATGCTGGTTGTAGTCTGCTGGCCAGCAGGTATTGAGCAGCGTGGTACTGCTGCCGTGTTAGGGCTACGGGGGGAGATTTGGAGATGGCTGGTGGTGGTTAAAATGATTTCTGTTGTTATTTAAAATACTGTGGAACTATTTGAAGGCTGATTTTTTTTTTTTTTTAAATAAAACAACCAACAAAGAAAAAGCAAACCACAACCCATCCCACACTTGATTTTTACAAAGCCTAAGATATAGCTGATGTGTCATTTGCCCTGGGAAGGCTGTTGGTCAGGCCGTGTCCTGTTTGAGCACCGGTGCCTCTACAAACCAGCCGAGCAAAGGGCCTTGGCTAGAGCGTGCGGCACTCGGGTGCTGGGAACCCTGCGACCATCCCGTTGGTTGCAAGAGCCCCTTGGCTCAGGCAGTCTCCCACTAGCTGAGTACCCACCGAGCATGAAGGCACTGACTGCAGCGAGGCATGGGATGTTCCTCCTGAGCACCTGCGTGATGCTCCCAGAGCCAGCACCGGTCAGCTGCGCTGCCGTTTCATGCCTTGCCCTTCCAGCCTGGGTGCCAGGAGCTGGGCTTGCTGGTGCCTGCAGCAGCTCACCTGCTCCTTCAACGGCGAGGTCACCGAGGTCCGAGGTCAGCTTGCGCATGCTGATGGCGGTTGCATCATGTTGGATGTCGTGGACAGCGTTCCTCCGACCAGCGCGATCACAGGAAATAAAGTCGGTGTACGTGCTGGACTCTACCTCCATTGCATCTCTATATGCCTGCAAAGCGCTGCGGAGAAAACACAGCTGTGAGGTCAAGGATGCTCGGCAAGCCTCGAGTCATGGCTCCCTCCAGGTTAGGTTACTCCGTGGAGTTAAATTACAGTGTGAAAAAAATAGTCCCTGTAACTCTGCTCCGGTTCCTCTAACAGGCGCTACTGCAATCTCAGATATCAGCCCCGTCACGTGGGGCGGCGTGCGGGGTGACCCACCGTGCCGGGTGATGCACCACACAGGGTGACCCACCGTGCTGGGCGACCCACCGTGCCGGGTGAGGGCAGGTAGGCAGGGAGGATCGGTCCCAGCTGCCTTACCGGCCCTTGTTCTGTCTTCCCATTGCAAAGCAAGGCAGAGAAGGTGTTTGCCTCTCCTTTTGAGTTTCTGGCCTTTTCCTTTAGGAGCGGCAAGGTCGCTTGCAGCAGCTTTTTCCTACAGAAAAAGCATTACAGAAAAAGCCCTCCTTCCTCCTCAAAATGTCACGGGAGCTTTGAAGAGAGGCCAAATTGGCTCACTGCATGGGGGGATGGGGTGCTGATCCAACCTGAATTTCTAATGGGAAATGATCAGGGCCCCGATGGATACCCACTGGAAAGCTCGGGGAAAAGGGAAGATTTTATAGGTACAGGGCTTCGGATCAGTACTGGCCTCCGCTGGTTGTCAGATGTCACTGGAAAAGTCTTGGGCTGGACTGCTTTGAGATAAGCGCTTTAACATGTGAAAATCAGCCCTTCTGTGAGATGTTTGGATCCCTTCACTCCAGGCTTGCGTCTGGGCCAAGCGCAGAGCACAAAGAAAGGCTCGGAGCGGCCACTCGTCACCCGCAAGCACCACTGCGAGCCAGCTCTTACTTCAGCCTGGTGAGTCCTTAAGTTGCTGGTTTTTCATTTTAGCTGACAGTTTAACGTGCCAGCGTTTGTACAGCACGCGGAGTCCAGGGCCCTCAGCAGCTCGGGGAACGTATCGCAGGCCCTTGGCTCCCAGGCATAGAGCTAGCGAGCGCATGCTGCCTCTGCACTGGAAACCTGGTGCTCTCGGTTCCTGCTCCTGTTTAGTCAGTTTGGCACTCAGTTTGTTTTTCTGCATGGAAATTAGAGATTAATAGTTGTCTTATCTTCAGTTTTGCCCACTAAAAATGCCTCTAGCCCTGCTGATGTTGTCAATACTAGAAGGAGGTCCCAATTAGAAACACTTGTGTGTAATTAAAGAAAAAAAAAATTGAATTTCTGGTCATTCACTTGCTTTTGTGTCTTGGGGTTAACGTCCCACTGAGAAATTTAATCAGCTCCTGTACAGATCCTGCTTAATATTGATCTTCCTACCAGGGAAATCTGCTAGCAGACCACCAGCCTTGGCAGGAATCGCACTCCTCACTCTGTAATCCCCGATGTTATGGCAGTAGAAAGAAGATGCTGATGAAGATGCAATAGGCAGGATAAAAGAGGTTAAATTCTCTCCTTTCCTGACACTGAGCAGGGTGCAGTAACCTCAAACCTTCATAAACCCAGTACGTTTCGGTAGCCCCAGGGACTCCTCTCGGTGCTGATGCCAGCCCAGGGAGCGCTGGCACCGGCTCACTGGTGGGCGGTGGGGCTCGGCCCACCCAGACCTCCCAGGAGAACCTGCTTCTCCAAATCCAGCAGATCCTTGCAAACACCTGCCTGTCCCAGGGCTTGGCATCCATCTGTTGATGATGCCTCTGTTGAATGAACCCTGGGAAAAGCTGCATCCTTTGCCCCAGGAAGAGATCTCTGCTGTTGTTTTTGCTTGTCTTCCCGCCTTCCTTTCCAGGGTTGCCCTTCCTGGGAAGAGGCACCCGCTCCGGAGGCAGCAGGCTGGCTGACCTCAGTGAACGAAGCACCTTTTCCCCAGGACAGGACGAGCATCCATCATTCCCAGCCAAGTCCTCATCGCGGCCCAGAGGCTGCTGGCCTTCTGTAGCTGCTGGAGAGGCATCACCCGGACTTGGGAGGCTTCCCTAAGAGCAGTTCACACAAGCCTGGGTCCATCTCCACATCAGTGAGGCCGGCTCAGAGCTGATATGCTCAGGAGTCCTCCTGCCCTTGCACCAGGACCGCCTGGTTCATAGGACGGACTCCACAAACTGGGGAGCAGGAGCCGAGCAGCCCCCGGGATGCAGCATTTTCCCAGTGTCCCTCGACGTGGCTGCCAACAGCAGATGTGCTCAGCCGCACGGCGCTGTGCCAAGTGCCCAAATGTCTCATCACATCGAAAAAGGATGGGATCTTGAGTTAAAAAAGGGAAGGAACCAAGTGTGCAGAAGCAGGTCCTGCTCGGGGCAGGGCTGGGTCCCGGCTGGGCGGCCGGGAGATGGCGTGTGTGATTTATTTATTTTCCGTGGCTTGCCGTGCAAAGAGCTGGAGAGGGGCGGACTTATGAGCAAAGCTTTCAAATTTGTGCAGTTCCTTCAGGATTTTGAAGGTGGGCGGCTCTCAAAGCCTTGCAGGCAGATCCCTCCCCGCTGGCAGAGCCGCTCCAGCCTCTGCCTCCGGGAAGCGGGTGGACCGAGGAGGTGATGGGAGCGGTCGCCTCAATTTTCGATAGAAAAACCCAATTTTTCAAAGAGCATTTCCACATTTCCAGGCAGGTGCAAAACAGTTCAGTGGGTTTTTAGTCATGGGAAACATCTTTTAACATCTGCCAGGGACAAGAAAGGAACCACCTTCCCTCTTGCCCACGTAGCTCAACCTGAAACTGCGTCACCGTGGACAGTCATTTAGCGGTGGCAGGGGGGTGCAAAGGAGGGTGCATCACCCGCCGGCTCCCCACCTTCTGTTTTTCTTATTCCCACGGGCCGGCAATGATGTGCCAGCTTTTGCCAGGCATTGCAGGAATAAGCCCGCAGCACACAAATACACTGTGCAAGGGTTTCCAGGGCGCTTCAAAGAGATGATTCAGCTGGTCCCCAGAGGGTCATTTCCTGCCTCCCTTTCCTCCTTGCTGCTGATGGTAACAGAAAAGGTCCCTGCGCCCTCGGCGCAGCGTGCCAGCCCGCAGGGACAGGGCAGGGGATGCGTGGTACGGTGACAAAGGCAGGGGGCTGGGACCCGCCGCCTGTTGCACGCTCCTCAAAAGCTTTCTGTGCTGCTTGGAGGGAGGCTGTGTCCCCTCCACCATGGGGATACAGTGCGGCCCGTCCCAGGGCAGCTGAACACAAGTGAGGAAGCCCCTCGCAAGCTGCCACAGACACCAGAGCCGCCTCTGCTCCCGTGCCCTGCTGAAATAACCTGGCTCTGCCAAACCTGCCGCTTGGCCTGGACTTATTTTTCCATAGTGTCTTGCGAGGACTAAAAAATCTGGAGCTGTAATAGTCTTGGCTTTGCTGGCATGGACTCGGCTTCCGGAGCTGGTTTCGCTGTCGGACCGCAGCTGGGCTCACTGTCATTTTCCAGGGAAGTCACCCAGCAGCTGACGGAGCAGCTGGTTCTGCTCTGGGGGCTGCAGCTAAACCAGCCCTACGCACACCGGGGCTGAATTTTACCCATTTAGAAGGTGAACGCTAAGAAATTAAAGGGTTAAATGTTTCTTCTGCCTTTTGGTAGAAGAAACCGGGGCATTTCTTTTGGGTCAGCTCAGTGCCCCTCTTGGTCCCACTGACAAGCCAGCAGTTAATTCCCATCCCCCCCTTGCCTGCTTCTCCACAGTGCAGATCCCAGGGACTACGAGCAGACGGTTACTGCAAATAATATAAGAGTGGCAGACAAATGACCTGGAAACGTCATGGGCGGGTGAAACTCAGCACAGGGCCGTGCACCTGCAGAGCAAACACAAGCCCTGCGACCTGAGCCAGCGTCCGGGGACTAACCCCGAGGGATCAGATGGATGTTACAGTCACACCCAGCCCCGGACTCCAGTTTCAAGGAAACCCTTCACACGATATTGCATCTGTCCCTTGTCTAGGTTAAACTGTAAGCTTTTTATGACTAGGAAGGGCTATTTTTGGTCTCTGCACCAATGGTGGCTGTCAGCAGGCTGTGCTGAATTCAGCCTGCTTCCCCTCCGCTGCGTGCTTTGCTCCTTTCTGCTCTGCCTCTCTTACCTCTTGCTTTCCTCAGTATTTTCCTCTCCACCTAACCCGCCTTTGCAGCGAGAGCAAAGGGCCTCTAGGTCAGAGAAAGTCCTGTTCACCTCTGCACAGCATCCGTGGCACTTGTGGGCATAAGGTGGCTTAGCCCCCTGCTTAGACATCCTTGCCCCTTAGGGTAGCCAGCACAGCACACCTGGGCTGCTGTAAGGAAGGAGGTTCAAAGGTTAAGCACAGCAATGTGTTTCCCTGCTTAACTAAGCCTGAATCATCGCCTGATCCCACCCTGCTTTCCTTTAGAGACCTCTCTGTTCCTCAGGGGCAAGCAGGAGCAGTTGCTCAGCCTGCTGTGCTGTCCCCTGGGACGCCCAAGGAGGGGACCCCTGCACCTCGGCCACCTCTGCAGCCACAGCAGGCAGTCCCCGAGGGCAGGGACTGGGACGCCGAGGTCCCCGGGGGCAGGAGCCCCAGCAGACTCGCGTCCCGGGGTGCTGCTGCCCAGCTGTGGCCCTGCACCAGCCCGTTGCCAGCGGCAGTTGGGACCAACAGCTGCGGGTTCCGGTTGGAGATGGCTCCCTGGTCCCACAGCCCGGCCAGGGACATGCTCTCCCGCCTGCTTGGTGTCACGCCAGAGGATCTAACGCTCTCTTTTGGTCCCCAAACTTCTGGAGTCATAAAGCCACGAAGCCAAGCTAAACCTTGCTGTGTTTCTGGGGTGAAATTTCAAAGTTCTGCCGGGGAACAGGGATGCGACCCCTTCTTCTGCTCATGCATTGCATCCCTTCATTGCCAACCTGCAGGGACCAGGGCATGAAGTTCATATGGCCATCTTCGAGCTCTCCGCGTCGTGCAGTGCTCTTTGCCCTCTCATTCCAGGGTACAGTGACTAACTATTATTAGACCTCTCCTGCTGGGGCCAGATCCATAACAACAGCAAAACATACTCAACAGCCCTGCTGGGCTTTTAAAATATTTACAGTGTAAGATGGTTTACTGTGGAGGGGGGCCTCGTAGAGCACAGAGATGGGAGCAGCAGGGTTTCTGTGCTCCCTGTGGGTCTGCTGTGAGGTTTCCTGCTGGGAGAGTCGCATCCAGCGAGGAGGGAAAAAAATCCCGTAGGGCTGAAGCCAGCACTTGAGGTCAGGGGGTTTCCACCAACTGTCTGACAACTTCCAGCTGGAATTTCAGCAAATTTTCCACTGGCTCTTGTCTGGGAGTGTGCGTGAGGGGTTGCACATCAAAGAAGGAGGGCTCTGTAACGGTGTTATCGGGGTTAGAGAGTATTTTTAGACCTGTGCTCGTGCCTTGAAGGCCTCGCTATGGCTCATGACCCCCACGCACTAGAGCTTAGATACATGGCCAGAAGCTGAACAGAAGCTGCAGATGTCCTGTCGGGAGCCCGGTCTGGTAGCAGCTACATGTGCAACAAGCGTTGGTAAGGCTGGTGACAGGGTCTGCGCCAGGCACAGAGCTCCCCTGCTTTCTTGCTGGGTCTATGTCCTCCAAAATGTGGTGGTGGTGGGTCTTACTGGCCAGAACTGATGTGCTCCAAACTGCGCAGCCCCAAGTTTCCCGGCTAGGTGAGAAAACAGGCAGGACCAGGGCAGCAGCCTGATCTCCTACCGGGGCACGTGTGCTGAGCAGCTTCTTTCCAGGTGAGAATAGCGTGGAAAAGCCTCACCACACTTTGGCAGTGAAGAGATGTCAAGGCTGGGCATGGCACATTGGTATTTTTGGAAGGCTTTTGCTGTGGGATTCCTTGTAATAACTGCACCCTCTGGCTCTCACACTAAATACAATGAATTCAGCCAGCATAGACATCACAGCTTCTCCAGCCACTGCAGTGGTTTTGCAGGAACAGAGCTTTTAGAGCTCTAGGACTTAGTGGAAAATTATAATCATATAGCAGGAGAGCAGATACAGCAGGGGGACTGAGTCTCAGTCCTCATAAACAGATCCCTTCTTTTGCTTTGCCCTTGTTTTTCAGTACAGATCACTTAATGCCTGTAGAACTGGTAACTAACTGCTTAGCTTAGGCTAAGCTTAGGCTTAAACTGACTCCTCTACAACTTCAGAAACCTTGCATTTAGCTCTACCAAGCTCCCCAAACTCCCTCCCCTCCCTCCTGGCCTTCAGCACATCCCCAGGGACCCCCACTGCAGGGTCTCTGCTGTCCCAAGGCACCTCCTGCTGCCCCACATCCTCCTGGCCACTGCGCGGCTCCCAGCTGACGTGAAAGATGCTCCAGCTGGATTTCAAAATCACGGCTGACCCTCGGCATCGGGGTCGGGTGAGTCCTTATGTGTGCTGCTGCGGTCCCCAGGGGAGAGGGGAAGGCTTGGGGAGGAGTGGGAGAGGCAGGAGGGGATTGCTCAGCCTCGCCAGCATCTCGTTAGCATCAGGACGTGTGGGCGATGGTGGGAGGCAGCCACTTGTCCATCCGTCCGTCCATCTGTCAGGAGGGCAGCCCAGTGCCCAGCTCCGGCCACGCAGCACTGCCAGCCTGCATGCCCGTGCCAGGAGCGGGTGGCACCCCTCTGCCAGTCCCCGCGGGGCATGGGTGCTGAGCGTCTGCTCCAAAAATCCTCTGCCACGGGAGGAATCACGGTTTGCCTTGGCAACGGGGGTTTGACGGAGCTCTCTGCTCCTCCCTCCCCTCAGCATCGAGCCTCGGCTGCAGCTTAAGACTCTTCTGCAGCTTCTCACTAAGTTGATTAATGGAAATAATTGGTCTCTTCGTGCATCTGGAGACAGTTGCCGTGACAGCAGTTGTATTTTTGTTTTGTTCCCAGGTCGAGCTTGTTTTTCACATCCCACAGCTTCGAGGTGCTAATAAATCAGGGCACTCCAGTTCCCCCCCACCTCCGAAAGACGCACATCCCTCCGAGGGATGGGGTGGCAGAGCTGGATGAGGCACGCTTAGCCCCGCCAGACCTAGACATGGCAGGCTGGCACCTTTCTCCCCCTCCCTTTTTTCACCCCCTCAAGCCAGGCTCGCAGTGGGTGGACACGGCTCTCTGACTTCTGCACAGCAAAGAGCAGCGAGGCAAAGCCCTCATGTTCACCCAGCACAGCCATGAGCACCCGTCACCTTGTGAGCCGGCACCCATGGGTTTCTGTCCCCTGCGGAGACCCTTTCAAAGCTGTAAGGAGTATGAGGGTATGAGTCCCTTCTCCATGATTTCTATTTTCTCCCAACTTCTTATTTAGCTGCCTTTATATGTCAACATACTTCTACATGAAAAAAGCCAGTGACTGTGTGGAAGATCTGCTAATGCCTGAACTTGCAAAGCAGATGAACCACAGACCAGTACTTCAAACCCTTCAGCTGCGGAAGCCCCACAGCTGCTGTTGCAGGCACGCTCCAGGAGGGCTCACGTACTGTCCCTGCTTGTGATGTGCGGACTCTGCATCACGCCTGGGCCACGGGGTGGATTCCTTTGCAATGGGGATCTCCTTCAGACTTGGGTTCCCTGTCTTCCCCCAAATCATTAAGGGAGAAAAGTCCCTGCTGGTTTTCACCTCAAAGGCTGGAAACTCCCCAGCGGTCCCACAGCTCTTCTGATCACACCAAGGCATTGACCTCTGAGCGAACATCACCTACTTGAATCACCTACCTAATCACCTACCCTGCTTGAATTCCGGGCCCAGGGATGCTCACCCCCAGCACAACCTCCCCAACACCTTGCAGGCTTCCCTGGGCAAGGAGGAGTCAGATAAGTGCAGAGGGGATGCAGCTGGGGCTATTTTCTAGCACAGCTGCCCTTGTCACGTATAAAAGGAAGGTAAAACCACAGTGCGTCTTGACGGGATAGCTCTGTTTCTGGGTGGAGGAAGACCTTTCCACAAGGACAGAGGTAAGCAAGGATGGGTCTTTATTTTTACACCTAGCAGGAAAAAGAGCAATTTTGTCTAGCTTTTCTTTGTGTTCTGAGGAGTTGAGCTCTGCTGCTGTGTGAAAGCAGCGCTTGCGTAGCTGTGAAGGAGAGCTTAGCTTGGAAGAGGTGTTGTGCAGGCTCTAACTATGAAGTTTTGGCTGCTTCTAGTTGAGGAGGCTCTGCTTAGCACAGGGTGCGTGAAGCTGAGAGCCCCTTGCCTTGGCTCTTCCTCATTCAGGCTTGCACAGTCCCGTAGGAACTCGCATCCAGTGTCCAAAGGGTCCTTCTGACTCGGCGTGGTGTAAGGGGCTGAGTGAGAAGCCTGGAACCTCCTGAGGTGCGAGAGCCCTGGCAGCTCCCAGAGGTGCCTAAAAATAGCCAGGGCAACTCTTAAGAGTGTCAATGTGGAATGAGGCTGATTAGCAAAGCCAGGCTTAGCTCTGCTCCCTGCACAGAGGAAAGCTACCAGCAGGACTCCCAGCCCAGGGCAGGGGCAGTGCTTGCCTGGGAAGATGGGGGCTGGCTGAAGATGTGTCTTTGGGAGCTGGGAGAAGGATTAGGTGGCTGGGATGGTGCTATTGCTGCTTTACATACAATAGAAGTGGAAAGTGTAGGAGTTATAAATCGGCTGGCAGCGAGAGGTGGCTGAGCTAAGCCCTTTGGGTGGCCCCATGCTTCTGTTACCCACCAAAATGAGCGTTTTTGCTGTGCCACCCTGCTGGGACCCCTGCCTGGGCAGAGAAAGCTCTGCTGGCCGGCACACACCCTTTCTCTGAGTATTTCTGTGATGGATGGAGAATTTTTGTACATCTGTGTCAGGTGATACCAGCTTCTGATCTTTTCTGGAGGGAAGGTAAATCTGTCTGCAAAGGTGACCAGGGATGTGACATCTAGGCACGAGTTGAAGCGGTGCTCGAGACGTGCCTGGAGCGTTACGCGGGGGATGCTCAGTGATCATTGCAAGTTATAGTCTCAGAAAAGGGAAAGCTTCTAACAAAACGAATTGCCAACTATTTTATGGTCCACTGCAATGCAGCCTGGGTGTAGAAGGACACAGGGTGTCTCTGGCATACACGGGAAAGATGCTGGGTACTAGAGACGAACTGCTCTGAGACCTGCAGGACAAATGTCTACATGCACCAAAGGGTCCTGCGATCCTGTATTGTCAGATCCGCAAACAACGCGGTGGTGGCAGCTCTGCGTAAGGGAAAGCTCAGCGCAGGAACAAGAGAAAGCAGCAAGGTGATCTGAGGAGTGAGGAGATGCTCTGAGCGCAGCAGCCATGGGAGTGAAACCACGGAAAGGACGGTCCGAGTTGGCGGATCTGCCATTTATGCAAACACTGCAAAAGGTTAAGCTTTGGGGGTTCCCTGGATCTTGCTGGGCTGACTCTGCATGCAGCACAAAACTCGCTTACGTGATTATGTACGGGCAAACGATATTCCTGTGCAAAGTGTGTGGGCAGCCCGTGAGCAGGATTTGCACACGAGGTCCCCATCGCTGCAGGGGAGAGGCCGTGCAGCACGGCTTGCACTAGGGGCTGCCCTTAGAGTCAGCGTCGGAACATGGCTTGGCACAAGTATGTGGCTGTGAAGTATGGAAAAACCAGCAGGAAAGTCATTACGGCAGAACTGTTGATTTCCCCCTGCCCTTAGCAGCTTTCTAGCATCTAGTAATTCAGAATACAGAGGGAGGTCAAATGACTCTATGGAACAGGAAGGAAAAAACCCATTCCTGTTTATGTAATATTATGTAATATATGTAAAATTATGACTAAAAATTATAGCAGTCCATAGTGTGTATCCCTACCTGATTTAGTTGACTTTCTTTCTGGACATGACTTGAAACAAGCTTCATACGCAGCAGGGCAGCAGCTTCTGGGGAAGGAAAAGAAAATAAACGTAAGAAAACAGTATCTGTGCTTTTGTTGGGAAGCGTAAAGCTCTGCTGTTTCTTCCGCCGTCTGTGACTAGGACAGCAAGGGGGCCGGGGGGCCCGGCAGGGCTCTGCCCAGCAGGCTCAGCTGGAGCCTGGCTGGGTGAGCACGGAGACACCGGGCAAAGGGCTGCGGGATGGTGGTGCTCGTACCGCATCTGCTCAGGAGGGTTTGTGCTAATAGGGACTTGGCCTGTGGTGTCTAAGAGCAAGGAAAGTCCAGCCGGGGGCCTGGCTTCACAGAGAAGTTCCCTTTGGTTTTGCTTCTCCTTTTTGTGAACTTCGTGTGGGTGTGCTGGGGAGAACCGAAGCGACTTGTGCCTCCTGACCTGCACCACGGGGGGACCCGGCGGCCGCCTCAAGAGTGTAAATGAATATTGGTTTGCAGCTCCACTGTCTTTTAAAGAAGTGAAACTTCCATATCAGCTTCTCTGAGGCAAAAGGGGAAGGCTGATCTGGTACTTTTAGTCATCTCGCTTGGGCCGTCTTCTGCTCCTTGGGTTTCTTTGCTGTTCACAGCTGTGCCTTCTCCCACTGTCCCCAAGCCCCACTCAGACATTTCCTCTGTGGCCTTAACATCTGTGGGTGCATTGCAATCTCCTGACCTGCAGAGCCCAGCCAACAAGACACTTGCTTATTTTAGCAGCTGTTTCAGCTTTCAGACTTTTTGGAACATCATGGACTGTTTTGTTTCACTTTGTCCCAGGGACAAATATTAGCAGAACAGAAAGCAAGAGATGAACCATTTAACCATAGAAGCAGTATCTCATCCAGCAATTCATCTGTCTGGCCCATCTGGGTTGAGTACCACTCTGACTGGAGCTATTCCTCATCATTTTCCAAGCTGGGACAGATCTACAGCCTTTCTCTTTATTTTTTTGACCCACTTTTAAAACTCCCTAGTTGTTGGAGCCAGCTACTTGCTGGCTCTGGCCCTGCTTCAAGGACAGGGCACTTGCTGCTTTTGTGTGTCAGTTTGCCCATCTGTTAAATGGAGCTATTAATACTCGCTCCCCTTGCTAGATGCTTCAAATATTTGTAAAGCACTTTCAGATCTGCAGATGACAGGCTTACAGAAGTGGAAAATACTAATTATGATCATGACAGTAGCGGAACAAAGACACGGGGATTTAACGATATGCTTTTGTTAGTGTTTACCCCATTTACAGTGAAATGCTTACTGGAAACCCTGGACCGGAAAAGAAACAGTATTCCCACAACTCTGGGAATATGCGTCGCCCTTCTGGGACACCAAGCAGGCAAACAAAAGCAGGAAGGAAATCCACAAGTCTTTATTTTCCTCCTTTGCCTTCCTGCCTCGCTCTGGCTCGTGTGTTACGCAGCCCAAACAGTGAAACCTCCAGCACTTCAGATGCGTTGCAAAAGATCTCGACGTACGTGGTCCTCTGCCAAGAGAGGCGTACAGCAAATTGGAGCAATGATGCTCTGAAGTAGAAGTTATCACTGAGCAGCCCTGTTCCTGATGGGATGTGGAGGGGAAACCCCCATTCTCTCTCCAAAAAAAGCTGGTATTGGCTTTCCAACCCTGCAGCCCTTGCTCTGGCTGGAAGTGTCTCCCCACGGCCCTCGCTCGCAGATCTGGAGTCTGCAAATCTGAAGCTGGGCCCCTTGCTCTGCCCCCAAAGGCTCATCCTCTGTTGGCTCACCTAGTCCTGCTGCTCCCCGGGCGATGGGCAGAGCTCTGAAGGCCCTTCTGGGCAAAGGCCAGGCAGTATCCCGCACGGGGAGTCTGGGGATTCAAGGGTGGTGTGGTGGATTAGTCCATGCAGTGTGACTAAGGATGGGCTAAAGTAACGTGTTAAAGAACACTTTACGTTTCCTAATCTAGTCCTATAACCCATCAAGGTCTCGCAGATTTTGGGACCCCTGTGGAAATGTTCTTTGGATAGCTAAACATCCGTACCCCATCAGGAATGAATTAGAAGGGCATCAGCACGATGCGCATGTTTGGGGTTCAGATTCCCTCCGTGTTTATCAGCTCTTACCCAACAGGAACAAGCACACAAAACAAACTCGGTGCGCTCAGTGTTGCTTCAAAATGAATATATGTTCCAAAAAATCCCAGAATGCTTTTTGGCAGAATTCAGCATTATTCTACACAACAGCTGTGCTGGTGCTGCCTTTGATCCAGAGAGGAAATCCTTTCTGGTTTCAAGCAAGGTGATGGCAGCAGAGAGAAGGTCGTTCTCGTGTCTCTTGACTCCTGGGTAAACAACAGGCTGTGTGCGTGGCTGATCGGGACAGGAGCCCAGTCCCCCCAGAGCAGACGGCGAGACCCTCATTTAGTGCCCTGGCCCCAGCAGCGGCTGGCATCCTTGGCCTCAGAGGTGCAAGAAAACTTGTAATTGTAGTAGAATGTTTTTCACCAGTTACTAAGTACCCTGAACCAGGAAGTTTTATAGTCCTTAAAATGCAATATCCTCTTAATCATACCCAGGACTGTTTTGTTACCGATAACTACCTCGTATCTGTTAAATAGCCTTCTGAGCCCTTTGTTCAGTGATCTCGTGGCAATGAGCACCACAGATTAATTACACTTTGCGGAGACAGTAATTCCAGTAAAGTTGATGACGCTCTGGTGGGGATATGTTTGGCTTATTGGATCATTGCAAATATCAACAAACGTTGGCATTTCGGCACTCGCCAGGGAGTTCCCGAGGCAGCGGCTTGCGACCAGCGACGTGCCCGCATGAAAGGCAGCGTGGAGGGGCTGTGCAAAGAGCGCCGAGCCTCTCCGGGGCTGTGCTGGGAAGGGAGCGTTTGGGAACTTGCCCCGCAAACCAGAAACGGGTGGCGTAAAGTACATATCCCCGTAGGCTCGAGGGGAGTGAGAGTTTTGAAACAAGGGGAATAGGTGGTTCATAGTCCAACTGCTGTTCTTCCTGCCCGCTCTACAGGGGCCCGCCGAGTCCTGCAGCGATGTCTTGACCTCTCCAACTGCTGTTGTGAGGAGCTGGAGACAAAGGCCGGGCTGCAGCTGAACCTTCCCTTCTCGCTGGCTGGTGCTGGCAAGCCTTGGGGGCAGCTCCCTTTATGACTTGGCTTTTTCTAGTCATGGGCTAGAGACAACTAGAAGCATGGGGTTTTTTCCTCCTCTCGTCCTCTCTAAAATGGGTACTGTGATGGAAAATTTATTTTCTGGATCAGTCTGTGTATAGAGCTTTGGTGATGCTAAGGAAACCCTTAGTATTCTGGAGAAACAATTGGATCCAGGCTTTGAATGTGAAATTGGAAGAGATCAGAACAGGGTGGCACAGAAAGGCAAACAAAAAGCTGGGTTGAAGCTTCTGCTGTTCCTTATGGACTTGCAGATTCATCCCTGATTCTGCCAGACCTGTATAAGCCCAGGAAAATCATCTGCTTTGTGTGCAGCCCATGTAAAATAGGAATAACGCTGGTGTTTGGTGGCCCAGACGGGCTGGATGGATTAATGCACAGCAGAATGCTGCCGGAACTGGCTCTGAAATGCGGGAGATCAGGAAATGTTAGCAACTTGGAAAAGGTTTTCCATAGTTATTTTGGGGGGCAGGGTTGTATGCCTGTGGGTATTCCTCTGAGTGAGCTCAAAAGTAGATTTACTTTTCTTTGGGATAAGAGGATAAAGGAAAAAAGCAAAACTCTGCCTTCTAGCTCACCATGCGCCTGCACACCTCCTCAGAATCGGCCACCGAGTACAGAAATACCGGATGGTTGGAAGATGCATGGCTATGAACATTCTTGGGTTTTCATCTCTTCATGACCAAGCTGCCTGTACTGGGAGCCTGCATACTATATTTAATGGTCTGCAGCTCTTTGAGGCGTCTGAGTTCGCGCTCTCTGGAAAGCGTCCCCGAAAATGATGGCACGGGGGACTTGTACATCCATGTGGAACTCTGTCTGAAGGACTCGGTGCCCTGGTCTGGGCTCGAGGTATATTAAGCACTACTGGTGCGTCTGTGTTTGTAAATGGCTATTTAACCTACATCTGCACTATAAATGAATCCAGCCATTGAGGATCTCTTCGTGCATCCTTCTTTTCCAAACGCCATCCCTCACGAGAGCAGAAACGTGACAATTTCTCATTTGGGTGGCCACACGGTAGCACGGTGGCCCTTTCCAGCCAAGAGTCTCAGAAGCCAAGGTGTGCCCCGCAGCTACCCAAGCCAGGCACACCGACCTCACCGCAAGCAAACAGCCCAGAGCCTGAGGGGCTGCAACCATCTGAGGGTCCCTGCCACCCGGTCAAGCCATCCCCGCTCCACAAGTCTCCTCTCACCTTTGCGCTGCCGCAGCATCCCTGCTGCGGCTGCCTCTCGCTCATTTGACCCCAGCGTGTCCTGCTCCTAGTTTGAGTCGCCAGCCCAGCCACCCAGGGCATTGCTTCTGGGTTCACAGCTATACTTGGCTCTTGTTTTGTGGACCCATTTACCCCTTCCAAGCAAAGGGAAATGTTTCCCAAACACCCCTTTGGGGCGAAGGCATTACATGCATGTGAAAGCTCACCACCACGGCTCACTACCAGCTGCTTAGGGGAATCCAGCGAGCGGAGAGAAAGACACACAGCTCCGAGGTGGAGGAATTTGCAAAGCCTCCTGAGAATACCACCACACAGCAGTTCTTTTTTTATCCCAAGTCTTTGCCTTTTAAAACATTTGCCTGGAAAGCTGGATGCCAGGGAGTCTCCAAGCCCGCTTCTGCCACCATGCTCTGCAAAGCTCTTGCTCGCACCCGCAGTTTGAAGGGGAGCCCCGGGCAGCCCTGCAGCTCCTGACAGCCCTAAGGATGGATTCACACCGCAGACGGCACACCGGGCACCTGTCCTGCAGGCTGGTATCCGTTCCCGTGCGAGCACAGAGACGCCCTGATGCGGTAAGGGATTCCCTCCGGCGAGCCGCTCGGAATAAATGGACGCGTGTCAGAAATGAGGCCAGAAATCCCCACGGGGGTCACTGATCCACGGTCCTTTGTGATTTCTAACCGCTGAGCCTGCTCTCCTTGCTACCCCTTCGCAGCAAGTACTGAACTGCATTATTTTCCAAGTGAAACAGCAGCCACCTCCCTGCCATCAGCCTACAACGGCTTCTCCTAACAAGCAGAAAAACCAGGATGCAGCTTAGTTTTTCAGCCCACGGTCTGTGGGCAGCAAAAATCTCGCTGTTCACAGTCGGTTAGGTAAAAGTTAACTGTATCTCTAAACAAATCACCCCTTTGTAGCGCAGCTCCGGCTCCCAAGCCGGGGGGGGGTCTCCTGCCAGGCAGGTCTCCTGGCCACCGACCGTCCCAGCCCGTCGCCTGCCCCACGCGCCCGCAGCAGCGTGCACAGCCCTACTTACGGCCACCCCGGCTCCCGCTGCTTCTCGAATCCCAAGTGCCGCGGTCCTGCTGCCGAGGAAGAAATCGAGGCTGGATTTCACCCTCCTGGCGTCTCTGCCCGCTGTGGTGAGCAGCCAAGCCGGCCGGGGGAGTCGCAGCCAGTTTCAGACTTGCAGTTTCCTTGGACTGGGAGCTGCTAAATGAAGTTGCACTTCTGGGGCCGAGGGGCGTGTTCTCCTCCCTTCCCGAGTCAGTCCCTGCCTGCTGTAATCCAATGCTCATCCCGATGATGTCAAGCAGCTACCGCTCGGCTCCTACCTTACAGTCGGCAGGAGGGATCCGTTTCCTTTTTGCGGAGATCTTTGTTTAGCTTCGCCTTGTAACCCCATCTCCCGGCAGCTGCATGTGCCCAAACATCCTTCCTTCGATGCTCGGCGCTGCGGCTCTTGCTGCAGGGCACTTCCTCCTGCCCTCCCGCTCGCTGCTCCCCCCGCTTTCTCCGGCGCATCGCTCGGACCACGTCCCAGCTGCATCCCGCCGTTCGGCCTCTCCGTCGGGGCCTGGCCAAAGGCACCATCACACCCCATGCAGCCCGAGCTATTTTACCAGGTGTAGCGCCGGGGAAGTGCCTCCCAGGTAAAAAAATAGCTTTGTGGTTTTTTAGAGTGCCTTTTGCTCTGCGGACTCTTGCGGGGTAAAATCCAAGCGTGCTTCAGCTCATCTGCCCCTGGTGCCAGCTTTATTTGGGGGTGAAACACAGAGCTGGTGATAGCACCTGGATTTAAGGGGGGGAAGGTGCTTAGGGCAAGGCAGTACCACATATCAAGCACATACCTTTGTATCCACCCTGCTGCGAAGCACAGCCTGGGAGCTCTTGGCGAGCTTGGGGCTGCTCCAGGAGAAGAGGAAGCTTTGGCTGTTCTTGTCACCCCAGGGGCCGAGGAACATCCCTCTGGGTGGTGTCACTTCCCTGTGTCGCACCAGCCTTAGAGCCACCACTGGGCTGCTGAAGCCAAAGGAACAAGCTGGTTGCAGCGCCAGGTCTCTCGCCTTCCTCCTGGCCCATGCTCCTGCAAAGCCCTACCAGCACGGTGGGAAGGTGTGTGAGCACACGAGGGTGTCTATTGCTGCCTGCTCCTGCCTGGATGCCCGGGCTGGAACAGGGCTCGTTAGTGCTAATTGCTTTGCTGAGAGCATGAAAGAGTCGCTCCATCCCTGCTATAAGGACACTCCGGTCCTCAGCCTTGTAAGGGAGAAAAGTAGTGGCATGACTCAACTGGAGAGCGCAAAGGACATTTGCCAAGGGCCGAATCCAGTCCCCGCTCGAGCTAGATGAGCTTTTTTTTTCAACTTGCGTGCAAAGTGAGCAGTGGGAGCCAAGAGGACTTGGCTCTCCCAACCTGCCATCTTGCTGAGCACCAGACAGACACAGAAGCAGCGTCGCTGCCATCCTGCAGCTCTCCCATGACAGATGGGCCCCGGAGCCGTTCAGTGCTGTGAAGAGTACCAGCCTCTCTTCTCACCCCGGCACCGGCTGTGCCGCCGGACCCGCTCCACCTCTGCCGGCATCACTGCCTCCAGCCAGAATCTGTTTGTGCGTGCCCAAAAACATGCCATTTGCCATGACAGATACCCACACCCTTGCCATCGCGCGCAGGAAGAGATAAAAACACCAACAAAAGCAGCAGGCAGTGCAGGAAACACCCTGATAACAATACCGAGGCACGGAGGAAGGGGAACAGACCTCAATAAAGCAAAACATACCTCTGCTCAGTGCATCCCCAAACTGACCTCGTGTAGCTCTGCCTCCCGATTCAATTTGGTTTTATTTCAAAACCAGCCTTGGGAAGCCACTTTGATTTCCTGAGATGTATCATTTGGCAGAAAGTCTCTCTCTCCGGTGCTTTTGAGTCACGCGTTACTACTTACCCGAAAGTAACGGTAAGGGATTCACCACAAGGCCCTGCCTGTCTTCATGAGATGCAGCGGAGGGAGGAGGGCTCTGCCATGCTGTGCTGAGGGACCAGCACAGCCTTGGGAGATTGCTATGCTGGCCTGGCCCAGGCTGCAGTTTTCTATTTACTCCAGCTCATATTTGAAGGCGATCCAGAAAGCTACAGCTTTACGCTAATGCTTGGACTGTGGGGTTTGAAGGCCAAATCTGGTAAGGATGCAAATGCTGCACTAGCAACCCAGGCATTTTCTTGGCAGCCTGTGGCCAGCACCGTGACAATACTTTCAATATATAGCAATGGTAATAACAAAGCACTTCAAAACGCTGGGAGCAGAGTATATGCTCTGTACTTTTAAAATAAGATGTGTCCTAACTATTTGTCATACTCAATCATCCCAGTCCTGTGTGTCTGGTCCCCGGCACAACCCCCCAAAGCATCCATCAGTCTGTCCTTTCCTGCACACACGCATGTGTGCTTACAGCGACCTCCTCATCCAAGACTATCCCCTACAAGGACTGGTCAAACATTTTCCATCAAAACTCTTTTTAAGTAGAAAAAAAGATTGGGATTGGGTTGGGGATTTTCTGTAGAACCTAATCTTTTTTGTTCACAAGGGAAAAAAAAAAACTCCTGAGATGCGAAAAAGTTTGCCTGAAATCTTAACACATTAAGATAAAAGTGCATGGCTTCCAATGCACTCATTCTTCCTATTTTTAAATGAAAGTTGACATTTTTCTCTGGAAATCCACCCTAACTTCTAGCTAATTCTCAGGTTCCTCATCTCTTGTCCCATTGCTTCGTACACCGTAAGACATTAACCCGGAGGTGTGGACTATGACTAAATGCAGTTCCTGCCTCGCCGTAACGAGAAGAGGTTATAGCTGCCTGGCATGGCACTCTGCGTGATGGACGGTATTACAGCCTTGAGCTGACTGACTCGGCTGCAGCCACAATCAGCCTTTAACAGCACAATCAGCCTCTTCTGTGGCTTCTACTTGACTGATACGCTTGTCTCTGGCGAGGCTTTTGCTGCCTCTTGCATCCAGCTGCTTTATACTGGGCTGTCCTGTGTGGTCGAGGGCTGGCGTTAATGACATTGCCGCTCTGGACACCAGGAGGTTTGGCTCTGCTCTGGTGGCTGCTGCTGCTGCCGTTGACCGTGCAGTTGGGCTGCAGAGATTGCGGCGATATTTTGGCTCTGCATCGCGGGGCGGGATGCGGAGAGCAGCACCCCAGGGGAGGGCCGGTCCGGCGATGCTCCGCAGCCCGTGCTGCAGGTGCCACCGTCGCTGCTCTGCTGCAGCACGGGGTGGGGGAGCGCTGCCCTGGGAAGAGCAAGAAGCTGTCCCACGGGTTGACTGTCAACCTTGAGCTGGAGGAGGCACAAAGCCAGAGAAATCTCGTAGGGCAAGCGTCAAAATGACATGAGAGTATCCTCGAGGGTGCTATCGTAAAGAAACCCACCCCCGGAGCAGCGCTGCGGTGCTGGATTGCGCACTGCCTGCTCCAGCAAGAAAATCCACCAGCACAAAGGACCCTCCGGGAAGCTCCGAAGCCCAGGGAGACAAGCTGTCACTTCAGAAGGATCTGACCTACCTCTGACCTGAAAGTTTTTGCAGCGTGAGCCTTGTTCCCCTCAGAAGTTCGTGCTGCCGGTGTTAAGAGCAGCGCTGCGATAGCCCTCTGATGTAGCGTGAAGCCTCCTCACGTACGAGCAGCTTCCCACTGCATTTCCCAGGCATTGAGCTCTCTCTGTCACTTGATGTCATCAAGATTGCAAGGAAACGTGGAATGGCACAAGATACGCATGGAAAAAATGTGACAACCTGATTTTTTTCTAGACTTCCTCCCCCAAAATAAACACTTTAAATAAACTTTTGATCAAAAAACCCACAGAATATATTTCAACAGTCTGCTGGGCTCCCTAAGGAAAGTGTGGATGTCTTCAGCCATCAAATAACAACTTGCACTCGGAGATTCATGAGAAGAAGAGAAACCGACAGGTAGAAGCAGCTTTAGTGACAAGCCGCTCTTTTTGCTGTCAAAGGAAGGACACGGTTTGCTGTTGATTAGGGAAGCGAGAGTGGGTGTCGGGATGCCTGAATGAATTACTCGGCGTTCAGACCCATTTTGTTTTTACAGAAGTTGCTCATCCAGAAAGGTTCATCAACAAGTGAAACACAAAAAAAGCCCGTAATGAGGCAAAACTCGTTGGCGAACCCGCGCCAGGGTCAGCTCTGTTAGCAGGCAGGGGCCGAGAGTCGAGCCTGGTGGCGGGGAGCCCCTCTCGGTGCCGGACCACGAGGACGTGCATCGCGGCTGCTGGCACGGTGGCTCGGTGAGGGGCTGACGTGCCAGCAGGGCAAAGCACACTCAAAAAACTGTTTACTTTGAGCTGGAGCTATTTTTAGCTCCAGTAATCTGTGCAGGGATGATAAAGCTTTTCATTGCGAAGTGAGTGGCTGTGCTTTGCTTCTGGGCAATTTCACTCCACGAGCTGGTCCCTGCCCCCTTCCCAGCCATTACTCCCCAGGGACCTTATCTCCTCTGTCTGCTGAGCCAAACACCTCCAAAAGGTTTCTCCCAGTTAGATAGGGTGGAGTCTCAGCCCAAACTTACTTTTTTTCCTTTTTCCCTAGGGAATGTATTCAGTTTGGAAAATAAATGAACTTTTTTTAATAGTCTCCAAAGTCTGGTTCAAAGCCTTTGCTGAAAGCCCATCTTGGACGTGCACCCTCTAATCCCTCATTTCTGCAAAATTCCATCTGCCCAAAGGCTCTTGCAAAATAAGTCGCTTGACAGTTACCTCTTTGCATCTGCCACAAATGCGAGCAGGTCTCAAACTCAGATCTCATGGCAAGCCAGAGTCATCAGGGCCGGCGCTGCCCCACGCCACGTTTCCCCCCGAGGCTCCCACGCCCGTGACAAACTCCCTTACACGCTCTCTGTAAGAAGCACTTTACCTGCTGCTGACAGGAGAAAGCACGGCAGCTGGCTGGCGGCACAAAGACTGCAAAACAAAACTACGTAAATCCTGCTTGGTAAGGGATTTCTTTGTCTAAAGAAATCCAGAAGGTTCTTCAGTGTAAATACACAAAGGTCATGTATCCAGCACATGCTTCACCAGAAAATCATCCCACTGACAAAAGCTTTCTTGTTTGGGACACAGGGTGAATAGCAGTATCCCTGTCAGCTCAGGGATGTATTCAGACGGGGGGCTGTATTAATTAAACGCAAGTATTAATTAAATAGGTTCATTCTGCTTGCTAAGAAGGGTCAGATACACAGAAAGAGCTAAAAATGATTGTCGGGATGAGAAGGTGCAACAGGACAGGTATTGCTTAAGCTGATCGCGACTGACTGCTCGGGTCCTGCTGGCAGGGAAGCAGGAGATCCTCGGAGGTCCGCGCACAGGTACTCCTTCCCTTTGTCCCTCTGGTTCTGCTAGGTGGGGATGAAAACAGGTAGCAGGCTGGGTTGGCCATTGTGCTTCTCCCTTTCGCAGAGCAAAGGGGTATGCTATTAAATTAGAAGAAAACAGTCATCTCTGTCAGCTTTATAATGTATGTCAGAGCCGCCCAGCCAACGGTTATGATTTTTCCCCAGTGTTTGGCAGCCAGACAAGGATTCCTGTTGCAGATGTGCAGGAGCCATGTAAATATTTTGATCCTGACTTGTGCTCTCAGCTAAATGGGCTTTCACGTGATTTTATTCCATGGGCTCAGGTTATGAATCCTCTGTGTTGAGTCAAAGGACTGCAATCTTCAGGCTTCACCACATACACTCACTCTCTACCTAAGGTCGGGAAAAATTCAGCCTAACCTCCTGGCACGATTCCCTGCTTTCCGTGTTGGCTCGTTAAGGGGGTACTTGTAACTAGATGCCATCTCGTGAAGCAGCTGGCCACTGCGACAGCCAGGCTAAGATCAATAAGGCTGTTCCTGTGTCCTCTGCCATCCCAAGCCCTTAGACGCGGTGCCGTTTGTCTATTCTAGCTGTTCCCAAGGCCATGAAGACTAAGCCTGGGGAGGTGCAGCGTCCCTGTGATTTGGTCTGAGAGCAGCAGGAGTTCAGGGCGCTCTGTGGGAAGAGCTCCATGTTCTGGTCAGGGAACAAAATATTCTGTTTGTGCTGACGGCGTACGTGAAATAAAACGAGGGTTTGCCTAGTGAGCTGGGAGCGTTTCACTCGGGCATTGCGTACAGCTCTCTGCTCCCAGCACCCTACTGGGAACCTGCCCTGGGTTTCAGGTGTTGCCCAGGTGCGCAGTGGCTGACACAGGGAGGTATAAGCAGAGGTGAGGGGCCACCCTGCATGTTGGGTGGCCCAGAGAAGGGCTCTGCCACCCCGGGGTGGACGCAGGGGGTGACAAAACCTTGTTGTTCCTTACCGACTGCGTGGGCCGAGTACGGCGCTGGCTCCTGGGGGAAATGGGGGATGCCGCAGGGCATGGGATTTGCAGGAGGCAGAGCCATCAGTTCTCGAGTGATCCTGGTGGTGTTACACCAGTGTCTCGGACTGAGATCCCACACTCCATCCCTACTGTAGTAGTAGATGTAGTCCCAGCCTTCGAAAGCTTAATCCTTTAAATAGCCAAGAAAGGCAAAAATAAAGGAAAAGAGGTATTATCATCTTCTTTTGGCCTCTGTTGGCTAGTGGAAGGACAGAAGGCTAAACGACCGCTGCAGAGACAGATTATCACCCAGCCCAGAACATTAACCTTGTCCGCGCTGTTACTGGCAGCTCTTCCATGTCCGTCGCAGATGGACAGCCCGATGCTCTTGTGGGTCCATGCCAGCAGACCTTCCTCACCTCATAATGGCCAATCTCACTCCCCACTGCTCTTGAGTTGTGTTTTATTTACTGCTTTTTGTGTCATGACTCTTCCCTTATGGTTACTCTAGCATTTCCAGTTTCTAAAGGGTTCCACTTAATCCCTGAATTCACTATATCTGTTTCAGATTCTTGCTTTCCCTCAAAGATGGGCTGGGGTTTTTTGGACAGGTGTAAAATTTTCACTTTTAAGCAGGATTATAGCTTTTTGGACACAGAGTTTAACGTTTTCATACAGATTCCAGTTGCCACTCACTTTTGTTGATTAAATAATTTCCTTTTATAACATCTCTCAAGTAATCATTTTCAGCTTTGTAAAACCGGGCCTGATAAAGCATCGAGTATCTTTATTCACATTATCCATCGCAAGAAGAATTAGCAATGGTGTTTAAATAGACATCAGCTTCCTCGAGCCATAGTTAAAACCTTAGCTCCATACAAACCCGACTTAGATGTCTTATAAGAAGGTCTTGCAGAAGACCCTTTTATTAAAGCCCACCATCCAGGCTGTCCTGGGTCAGAAAGTTTCAATCATATTTGATCTGAAAGTCTGGGTTTGGGTCTAGGTTCCTTGCCCTCTAATACTGAGCGAGATATAAATGCCAGTCAGGGTCCAAAATATCTTTTGCCCACACTGCTGTGCTGCCTACTAGCTCCTCCCTGCATGCAAAGGTGGCTGCAATATTTGTGACCTGCCACGTATGCTGCAAGCCATTGGTGCGACAGTCCTGCCATTATTTCTATACGGACAGACTTACTTCTGTATTTCAACATATTTCTATACGTTGGCCATCCTGCAAAGGCATGTTCAAGGGAGCAACCTCTACAGCAAGCTAAATATCTGTAAAATGGCCCACTCTGTAGATGGGCACTTTGCAAGCTGCCCTTCTCAAGCTGGCCTTGGTTGCTGGGACCTGGCCGACTGAGCTGCTAAGCAAGGGGACGCTGTACCAAACGGGCGCTTGCGTTGCAGCATCGCTACCCCAAACGGCCTCCGCTCTCTCCCGTGCTATGGCAACCAGAGGAGATCTCCCTGTTTGGACAAGAGGTGTGTGCTCCACAGCAGCGCTGCCTGCTTTCCTGCAGAAATGAGGCTCAAACAGAGCAACCAGGAGGGAAAATCCTCTTTACTTTGACTAAGAGGCCTTTTTAGTTACTATTTATCCAAGTCTCCAGGTGCTGTAACATATCACTAATAATACAGTTAAACCTCAGCAGTCTTCAAGGATGAATTGAACAAGAGTGTAGCCAGCTGGGCACCTAGAAGCATTCCTTTATGCCTCTTCATTGCTATGGGAAGTTCATCCTCGTCTCTCCAACAGCTCCACCAAACACACCACTTCTGTGCTGAAGGCAGAAGGTCACCAGCTTTTCAGTATCTAAACCAATTTGGGAAGTAAGTCTGCTAGCTGTTGCATTGCTGGATAACAAGGAATTGTGGGAAACTGAGAATGAGAATTAATGGAACAACAGACCTCCCCTTTTCCCATCTTTATTTGCACGATGGGGGAAAAAAAGACTCACTGAATATACTGGTTTATTAGATAAATTTAAGGTGCAAAATTAGAGAAACCTCATAGATTTGATATTGACAGGTTGGATGTTGGAGGGAGGAGTGTGTGATCCCACCTGCAGAGTAATTACTCACTTGGAGTAAACCAGTACGTGATAGGGTTCTTCTTTACCCCAAGAATTAATATGGTGTGCTATGAATTTCATCCTAATTTGCTTGCATGCTGACTTCCTCATGTAAACAAGTAATTTTGGCAAGGCTTATGGTATATTTACCGCTATTTGTTCAACGGTGCTTCAAACTGGGACACCACCACGGTCCAAACAATTGAGCTGTGCCTGCTGGCTATGGATACAGCCCAGCGAGAGCCAGGAGCTGACACTGGCACCGTCAGTGATGGCACCCAAACAAGCCAAGTTTGGGAAGCTGTTAGGAGTCATCTTTCACCATTCACCACTTGCAGTTGGGTTCATTTAGTTCCAAGCTGGGTAATTACAGCCTCATTATTTTTTCTTCTACAATGAAGACAAGACTGCAAGCCAGGCAGAATAACTCCTTCTGCTGCTGTTGCCAAGATATGATAGCACATCTACGCCATAAGGAATGTGTCATGGTATCAGTTTTATTAACGGTAAATAAAGGCTCTTCAGTTAAGCAACATCTTAACACCAGCTGGTGCCTAACTGTAAAACACTAACTAAATTTCAACCCCTACAGACAGATAATTGAGTCGAGATTGCCACTGCCCAGCACATTCCTCGTTGACCAACATGTGTCAGGTTTTGAACGTTATTTTCTTCACTGAAATTAGTATCCGGCTACAATCAGACTTTCATTCTAAAACCACAAAAGCTCATCTAAAAATAAGACATCAAAGTTCCCGTGACAGTAAGTAGAGGCCAGGACTAAGGGAGCGGTGGTAGATCAGATATCAGAGAGCAATTCATCCCATCTGTCCATCTTCACTGGCTAGCGAGAGCTTGATAACTGCCATGGGTTAGATACTTACCTTGTAGGCAGCTTCAAGGCAGTGAGATGAAACCCATCGAAGCAGGAAAGGAAAAGAGACACCTCGTTTGTACTGTCGTATCTCACCACAGGCTCTGTGCTCTCGCAGGGATATTTCTCAGCCCAGAAACCACTGCTAGTGCAATTAAATCTTCCGACATACACATGGGCACCAGCATGTCTGTTTCTGCTTTGCTTTGATGGCTCTTGCATGAAATTGGTTGAGGACTGTAACAATATTAAATACATGTTTGGAAAAAACAGCTGTGAAAAGAAAATATCCAGAAGAACTGCATCGCAGGCCTGTCAAGGCAGTGGGTCCTGCACAAGCCCCTAGAAACATGGTAACAAACACAGTTATACTAACAGGCATTTTAATTAAACGTTGTAGCCCATCCTTCAGAGTCTGAAAAAAACTTCTGCCATTAACTCCATGTGCTGGTTTGGGCTGGCATAGGGTTAATTTTCTCCATAGTAGCTAGTATGGGGCTATGTTTTGGATTTGTGCTGGAAACAGCGTTGATAACACAGGGATGTTTTCGTTCCTGCTGAGCAGTGCTGACACACAGTCAAGGCCTTTTCTGCTCCTCACCTCACCCCAGCGAGCAGGCTGGGGGGGCACAAGGAGCTGGGAGGGGACACGGCTGGGACAGCTGACCCCAACTGACCGAAGGGACATTCCACACCATATGGCGTCATGCTCAGCATGGAAAGCTGGGGAAGAAGGAGGAAGGGGGGATGTTCAGAGCGATGGCGTTTGTCTTCCCAAGTCACCGTTATGCGTGACGGAGCCCTGCTTTCCTGGAGATGGCTGAACACCTGCCTGCCCATGGGAAGCAGTGAATGAATTCCTTGTTTCGCTTGCTTGCGTGCGCGGCTTTTGCTTTACCTGTTAAACTGTCTTTATCTCAACCCACGAGTTTTCTCACTTTTACTCTTCTGACTCTCTCCCCCATCCCACCGGGGGGGAGTGAGCGAGCGGCTGGGTGGGGCTTAGTTGCCGGCTGGGGTTAAACCGTGACAGACACTCACAAAGACAGTAAACTCAGAACTGAACTATTACTTACATTAAGGGAAAATCACTCTGCCACACTCTGCCTCTGCCACTGAAATGCCTGTGGAGGTCAAGCTTAGCAAGGTCCTATGGACGCTCTCAATTTTACAACAACACGACACCCTCAGCATATGTTTTTAAAAATTGTGTGAATTTGTAGTAAAGGTTCAGTTTTCTCAAGTGTGTTCTGCAGCAGGAAGCTGGTTTGTAAGATTCCCTGATAAACCAACACTCAGCCCTCAGTTCTTCCCCTTCCTTCCCTTCCAGAATTAAGCTTGTGGCTGTTTCTGCCCCAGTGCACGTGGACGCAGCGAATACTGAGCCTTGTCAGCTCTTGCTCTACTCTGCCTTCGGGAATCCGCTTGACTGAGCCCCTCTTGGGCAACGACCCTATTGAACTCAATGATGGGACTAGAGATAGTATTGTATTATTAGACTCCCTTAGGGTACTTTTTTTCTAAATCATCTAGGATGGGAAAAACATTTATGTAAAGAAGAATGCCATGACTCACCCTCCAACGGCATGGAGGTTCAGAGCAACCAGAAAACAGTTAACAGCGCAGCCACCCCCCAGCAGTATTTCAGAGTTTCTAAATACAGAGTTCCTTTCCGATCTGGATGCCGATTTTTGTTATCTTAAAAGTATTTCTGGAACTTTTGGCCAGCTTTAAACAAACAAACAGGGAGAAATATTTGTGAAGATAACGTGGTTGAGAGTATTTGGTTAATGAGTCTTTCTAAGTTGAAGGATTTCATTTTTAGACTTCATTTCTTTAAAGCTTGTGAACAGAAGAAAAAATTGCTCCAGAGATGTTAAATCACACAACCATCCCAGCTATTGGCTTTGGAATATCAATCATGCAACTTAGCAAATATCAAACGTGGGAAGCGATTTATCTGACGCATCTATATGATCATGTGAACTCCTTCCTCAAGGAGAAACAGTCTCTCTGCTGGAGACACAAGAGGAAGGAACTGTTTTCCCTTCTTTAAAAAAATACAACAACATAAGCAACTGTAACATGTTAAATGCTTCCTGGCTCGAGTGCAAAAATGCAACATCTAAAATGTCAGCTGGTACGCCAGGAGGATTTACATGATTTAAAAGATTTATGAGGAAAAACTATTTCACTAGCTTCAGAGGATCTTGGAAAGCAGCAGCACCAGTGTGGGGGACAATGGAAAAAGAAGGGAAAAGAAATCTCCAGCTAAAATAAATGACCATGGCTAGTATGATCCTGTATTGCTGCTCTTAGTATGAGAAAAAATTGGGTCAGGCATTCATCTGATTTTAAGCTGTGTGGAAAGATGAACGAACAGAGCCTGCCATGACTCTGGGATATGCTGGTTTTCTCACTTTACATACTGACTCACGTAGTCCTGTGGCTCACTTAAAGCCACACAACTCGTCACTGCTCGAGGCAGGATTAAATCCAGAAATTCCTGACTTCCTCCCACTATTGTTTCACTAGAAGCTGTTCTGCTGCAGTGATCGCTGATACAAGAAGGCTGGCCAGCTGGATTTCAGGGCAGGGTCTCATGGGAGAGATGGGGTCACAGAGACAGGGGAAATAAATCCTGCCTTATAAAAAAAATATATCAGGCAAGGCAAAATCATGAAAACATTTGAAACAATAAACTCAGCAACATTTGCACGTGTGCTTGGACAACGCTCGAGCAGAAGAATGGCTTGCTTTGTGGCTACCCGCCCTTGAAGTGGCTACTTAAAAGCAGGAGTCTGGATGCCCTGTACAGCCTGAGGTGCTCTGGCATCAAAACCGAGCCTCGGTCAGCATTGCCAGGTGGAGCAGGGGCTGATGCCTGGCTCTGCACTAACACTGTCTCGCCTACGGGCGTGGGGAAGGTGCCAAGCTCCAGCAATGCCTCTGGCTGCCAGGGTCCTCCTGGGACAGTTACTGCTAGCTCATGCCAGAGCAGGGCTAAGGCTGCTCCAACGGTGCCAGCCCCTTCTGGGTCAGATCCTGCTTCCCAAAGGCCCTGTCTGAGCATCCCGTGCTGTTTGCAGGGATACCACGTTCACCTATCGCAAAAGGCCACCCTTCACTCCCTCCTCCTTTCTACCAGCCTTTTTACCAGCTAGTCCCTTCCGTGGTTCACTCACAGATGTCACTGCAGATCTTTTGTACAAAATATTCCCTCCGGTATATCTCTGTTTGTGGTTTGGTTTTTTTTTAAATAAGCTTTTATTTAACGTTATTTAAATACTTTTCAATACATTTAAGTTTCACTAATGCTTCCATAAAGAATGAGATGAAACAGCTTGGTAATATCATTCCAGGGTATTGGATAACAGTGAACATTTCTCTCCATCTGTTTCACCAATAATCTAAACTAACGCAGTTTCCAGACCAGAGCACATGATCTAAAGTGAACTGAAGTCAATGAAAAGGTCTCTGGTGACATATAAGGACTTACAGGAGATTGAACAAAGGTGTCCTATAAAATAGATTTCTGGCCAAACAAAACTGGAAAGGCACAAAGATCACAATTCCTCTATCATAACAGCAGTGACTCATCCAGTTGCATAGTCACTTGGGGTGAAAAAGAAAACAGTTACTCAATCTCTCAGGGATTTAGACACAGAAGAATGTATTATGCAAGTTTTAGCAGCGTTACTAATGGCCTTGAAGCGCACAACTCTACTATGACTCTCACTCAGCTCAGCAGATCACAAATAAGATGACTCACGTATCCATGACATGATAGGAAAATAGAGTCTGAGAAGTGCAGAGGCAGGTGCTAATGCAGTCACAGAGCACGCAGTCAAGGGAAGATGAGAATTGTAAGATCGTGAGCAAAGGACTGCGGAGAAAAGCAGCTTGCATATTTGAAGACTCGAGAGTGTGGACTAGGTTGATTCTTATTGATCTCAAATTGCAGGGGCTTGTGAGTGTAAAGCCAGCTTGTGCGCAGAGAAGAGCCATGCTGTTGGCACCAGTCACCTGCGCTTCCCTGGGGAACTGCAGCAGACAGCACATGTTGGCCTTTGCAGGGTAGTGGTGAGTGCGTCCCTGAATCTACAGCACACAGTTAGACTAGACCCCAGTGAAAAGTCATCTGGGACCTCCACAAACTTAACGATATTTATACTTGTGAGAACCTACTACCCTGCTGGAACATCATGATTTTGTAGAAGCTATTAACTCTGACCATTTAAAGACTAATTAAACCCACTGGTGGTTTCAGCCGTAGCAGTATTTTGCCCATTATCTAATGACTAACTTCCTCACAGATGGAGGACTTTGACGGCTGTTCTCAAAGCACAGTTTACAATCTGGATGGTGGAATAGAGCTCGACCCAAAGACTGAACTAAACAGCTGGAAAAGCTGTTGTCCCTAAAGAAAACTCCGTAATTCTTTATGCTCTGGAGATCTAATCAAAGCACAGTTATAAATACTGTTTAAAGCCAAACACTTTACAGAAGCCCAATAATTAGGAGGGTTATATTACAAAGCTGATGCTGATACCTCAAAATCTGGAAGTTTATGCAGGCCAGAGCACTGCAAGGTGTTTAGACCTGTGTATGGGTCAAGACAACACTACTGTAGAAACACAGACTATGTATGATTTTTTAATTTTTACAGTTGGTTTGACCCAGTCATTCCAATTTGCAGTTCCCTTCACCTGACTGAAAGATCCTGGATGGTCAAAAGATTATTCTATTATAACCTGTATATGGGATCTGTTACCTGCAAAAATACAGCCCATGCAGAGCAGGGACCTTCAAATACTCCGGAGAACATCAGGAGAAGTTCTGGCTTTTTGTTATCATGACAGGGAGACCCTTGAGATTAACAAGAATAGCACTAACGCACAAGCTTGAGTGACATTTTTTTATGAGCTCAATTGCACAAAGAACTGCGGAGAACTACTTTCAAACGACTATATCTGACACGTTTCCTTTAAACATTACCTAATTTCAAGGGGTTTATTCTAGGCATTTCAACTAACATATAGCTATGTATGGGATGTAACGTATAGATACATAAGGGATGCACCATTTCGTTCTTCTGTCAGAACTGATTAACATACCAGAGCAGGGTATTTTTGTACAAACTAGGATAACCTCCTGCCATATCCTGTCTTGTTCCCATAGCTGACAGTCACTAGGCTGACTTCATCCTTATCTCCTGTTAAACACGTGTGGTTTGAGGTGATGTTATGCAGAATCAGAGGGGGTTTATGTTGGGAAGTAAAATGAGCTCTTGGAAATCTCTTGTTACGTGGACAGTGGAAGGAAAGAGCTTTTTATCTGTATCCTTTGTCTTTCCCTGGCATAATCCAGTGGAGGATCCCACAGTACTTAACAAAACTATTAGTCTCACAAATTTCCTGTGAAGAAAATGTCTCCGACTCAGGATTTAGCTGAGTTTCATCACTGTATTAGTAATATACCTATGAAATTATTTACCCAGGACAACTGGGAAGGGAACACAGAATTTTGGATTCTGCCTTTATTCTGCCTACATTCATGTGAACAAACAGTGAAGTAGCAGGGATGTGGCAAAAGCCTTCTTACAGATCCCGCTGGTGCACCCAAAAGGGTAATAAAAATATGTTAATAATAAAGGCTCCTATATTAGCTGAAGGAAGCACACTTTCAATGATTTATGGTGTGATCCTTTTCTGAAAGAAGCCTGTGTGTCTTCATGAATGAGGCTGATTACAAGAGAGATAATACTGTTAACATAATGTTCATATATTCCGAGTGTTAAAGCTGCTGAAGAAAGTAAGTGGCTGGTTCACTGGTTGCTTTTTGTCATTTCTTGGCAATTTTAGACAGCAATAGAGCTGTCATTCTGATTATTTGTCCCTTTCTGTGATGGAAGCAGGTTTCTTGGAAAGGGACTGTGGAGGAAAGAAGGGCCTGACACAGTGGGAAGTGATGCGCAATACCTGGAATTGCTATAGCCAGAATATATCCTGTAACTCACACTGGTCAGTCCTGACCCTGCCCTCTGATACTTTGCAACACTAGGGCCAATTAAACAGCTCTGAACTGCTTTCCTAACCTTCTGTGTAAACTTTTGTCACCTTCTCGCTGTTGTTACACCCTCACAGCCATCTCTCATCCATTTCATTTGCTCCCAGACTTTAGCGACAAGGAGTGTAGTCACTCAGCTGTCTCTCCCCTACTGCTCCAAACTGCAAGTCGTGCCGTACGCCGGTAACCCAAAACCAGAGAGGCCCCCGTGCTCCGGCAGAACAGTGTCTCTTCCCACATGGTTGCTCTACCTCTTCTTCCATTTTAAAGGAGTACATCTCTAGCTTTTACAGCCGTGCACCTTCCACACACGAAGTGAGCCTAGCGTGAACCGATGCAGAAGCGACTCCTTGAGAAACCCACCTCCGAAAGGCTCGTGAGCTTTCCCACTTCCACGCGGAGCCCCGTTACGACACTGCCCAGGCCAAAACCCACGGGCACCGTTCGGCGCTCAGCAAAGCACGCGGGGAAAAAGGGGCAGCAACGTGGTGCGAGTTCTGTGGCACAAGCGCTTGTGTTCCTATCGCCACGGGACAAGAACATGAACTACAGCTCTCCCCCCCGTCAAACAGCTCCGAGAGGCTGACCGGGCCCCCGGGCCTCAGGCAGGGCAGGTGACAGCCGTGTCCCCGGCCCGTGAGCCACCGCTCGCACCCCTGGGACCCACGCAGCGCCGCAGCCGCCCGCCCGCTTCCTCAGGCGTCCCGATGGTCCCGGTCCCTCCCACCGGAGGTCAGTGCTTCCGCGGTGACGCAGTGTAACCCACACAGCTTCAACGCAACCTTGGCACGGACGTGACGCTTGTCACCGCGCCGGTAACGCCCTGTCCCCTCTGGAACCCGAGGGGGGTCAGTTTTACCCGTGCAGACGGGGCACAGGGCGCGCCAGGGTGCCTCGCAGGCTGCTGGCGCTCAGGGGCAGGGAAACGCAATGTGTTCGGCCCCAAGCCCCGCGGGTGGCGGGGCGGCCCGGCGGCAGCCCCGGTGGCAGCCCCGGCAAGGCCAGGCCAAGCCAGGCCCGCCCCGCCGCCTGCGCGCCCGCGCTGCTGCCATGGCAACCGCCGAGGGCCGAGGCACCGCCCAGCGGCCTCAGGGAGAGGGAGGTATTGAATGGCTGCCGGGCCTGCCCATCAGCTTCACTCATTGGCTGGGCTGCTGCAGGAACCGCCCACTCGCTGGCCCGTGCGGCCGCCTCGCGCCGGAGAAGGCGGAAGAAGATTCCACACGCAACGCCTCCCCTCCCCCGCCTTCGCCCTCCCTGCCCGCCCTCCCGCTCGCGCGCGGCTCCATTCTGCCTTCTCATTGGCGGGCAGCCGGCCCACGAGCGCGCCAGCATGGCGGGAGCAGCCAATGAGCGGCGGCGCCGGACGGCGGCCGCCTGACGCGGCGGGGTGGGGGCGGAAGCAGGAAGCGGCCGGAGGGGCTCGGCGGCGGCGCCATGGGGGCGGCGCTGGGGGTCTGCTCGCTGGCCAGCTGGGTGAGTGGCGGCGGCTGCCGCGCCAACCCCCCGCTTCCTTCCCGGGAGCGGGCCCGGCCCGGAGCGGTGCCTCCGTCGGGGCCCGGCTCGGGCGGGCGAGCCCCGGGCCGGTGACCCTGCTGGCTCCCCTCCCGCGGCCTGTGGGCAGAAGCCTGGTCCCGCCAGCTGCGGAGAGCCGGGGGCGGGTTCAGCCCCTCGGGGCAGAGCGGGCGCCGGGCGGTAGCTGTCCTGCTGCTTCCTCGCCTGGCCGGGGGGCCGGTCGCTAACAGACGCGGCTGCCCTCGGGCGGTGTCAGGGGCCGCGGGGCCGCGGCGCGCTGCTGGCCGCTGCCAGGCGGCAGAGCCCCAGGAAGAGAGCCCGGGCTGATCAGCCAGGTTACCCGCGGGTGTTCTCAAACGGTGTCAGACAGAAATGTCGATTAAGCGGTTTATCTGTGTGGTCCGGCCGGGAGCGGAGTGTCTCTAAATGGAGTTTGGGTGTTCCTCTCCCGGTGTCGTTGACCCCGCCGGTGTCAGCTGCGAGGGGAATGCCCTTGCTATTTCTGTCTCTGTCCTTCAGATTCCCTGTCTGTGCAGCGGTGCCTCGTGTTTACTGTGCCGATGTTGTCCCAACAGCAAGAATTCCACAGTGACACGTCTTATCTATGCCTTCCTCCTCCTCCTCAGTACTGTTCTCGCCTGCATTATGCTGGCACCAGGGATGGAAGAGCAGCTGAAAAAGGTATGGAGGGGAAAACCTCTTTCTAACTGTATGCAAAACCGTTACTTGTGCCAGCAACTATTGATTCGCTTTACTTGGAATAGATTACATGAGAGACACAAACACCCAAATGTGCCTTGTCCCCCACGTTAAGAGACTGCGGGTGCAGAATGGCTTCTAGCTGAAATAGCAAATTCAGTGAATGTACATTTTTAAGTACGTGCCTGGGGTCTCTGAAACCAGACCAGACCTGGAGATTGCTAGTCATTATCAGAGGCCTGCTGCTCTGGTATCTTAATCTTCCTGGATGCTTTTAGTGATGACATGGGGAAAGAAAGATGATAATAAGGTCTATGCAGGCTGGCTGAGCACAAGGTCTTTTGTTATCAGATCTCCCAGGAGACAGCTGACTGAAAGCCTTAGCTGTTGGAGTGCTTAAAGAATGTAATTGCAAATGCAGGCATAAATTCACAACTAAATGCGTTTTTACTCAGATACCTGGATTTTGTGATGAGGGGCTTCATACTCGGATACCGCATATGGATGGCTTTGTCAGCTGCGACGTGTTTGTTGGATACAGAGCTGTCTATCGAATCAGCTTTGCCATGGCAGTGTTCTTCTTTCTCCTCTCTCTGCTCATGATAGAAGTGAAAACAAGTAATGATCCAAGAGCCTCAGTACACAATGGGTATGTGTGTGAGCCAGCTGTCTGGTCTTCCAGCTTGTTTCCTCTCTCAAGTTTCTCTGCTGAACACAGTGGCAAATTGTTTATGTGTACATTGACAGCCTCAAGTTTGTTTTGAACTGAGTACAGAGTAACATTTTAGTCTACTGAAAGGCTTCCTGTTTATGTAGTATGTTCAATGTACTGATAATGCTCTGAGGTTGGGTAACCAAAAGGGCAGTGTTCTGGCTACCCCTCTGTGTTTCCACAGAGATGCTAGGTTTCAGCTCGTTTATATCGCCGTCCTTGCGCTGAGTCTAGTGCTGATTGGGTCATTCACTAGGCCAGTCTGACTCAGTAAGCCAGCAGAAACTGGTTTCTGATTTTGGATTCACTGATTTAACTGGGTTAGTTCTGGGATAGATGACTGAATTATCAGAGAGTCATTTAATTTGAAAGGGACCTCTGGGGATCATATGATCCAACCCCCTGGTTAGAGCAGGGCCAACATGGAACAGGTTGTTCAGGGGCTTGTCTAGTTGAGTTTTGAATGCCTGAAAGGATGGGGATGCTTTGACCTCTCTGGGCAACCTGTGCAATTTTTTCCAATACCTAATTGTAGTTTCTCTTTTTACAACTTGCATATGTTGCCTCTTGTCCTTCCACAGTGCACCTGCAAGAAGTCTGGCTTTGTCTTCTTTACACCTTTCTTTTAGGCAGTTGAAAACAGCAATTAGATCTCCCTTTTCCCTTCTCCAAGCTGAACAGTGCAGAGTTAGCCTTCCTCCCTGCAACGATGAGCTGCTGACTCACGTTCTGTTTGCTGGAGCAGGAGCTCCTCTTTCAGCAAAGCTTTCTAGCCAGTCGGCCCCCAGTCTGTCCTGTTGCGGGGGATTTTTCTGTCCCAGGTGCAATGCTCTGTATTTGCCTTTGTTGAACTTTGAGGTTTCTGTCAGCCCATGTCTCCAATGTATTGACCGTTGCATCACCCTCTCCCCCTGATTCGGTGAACATCTTTATCTGTAATCCCACTGAACACAAGGGTTTTTTTCTTTAAATTTCTGTTAGACACTCATCTATGTACAGCAAGCTGCTTGCAGATCATGTAAAACATGACTGTTGTGTGCAAAGTAAGACCAATATTTTCAACTTCTACCTTCTCTTAAAGGTTCTGGTTCTTCAAAATAGCTGCCATTGTGGCTATCATGGTTGGAGCGTTTTACATTCCTGAAGGGCCTTTCACAAGAGGTACAGTTAATATGTCATCATGGAATTCTGTTTAATAAACTCAAACCTTTTCACAGACTTACTGGGCTATAGTTGTGATAGTGAAAGTTATTGTGTAGAAGACACAGATTCTGTCCTACTTCATTAGAGTATCTTGGTTCATCCAGTATTTTGGTGACCAACTGAAGTTATGGCAATAAGCAATCTCTTTTCAAGTGCAGAAGTGTTCTGTATTAATAATTCGGTACTCCCATGACACAATCACTACTGGGCTGAGTCTTCTGACACTCTTTAGATTAGAGGCAGCTCAGAACACTGAAAAGCGCTAAACACTTCCCTAGAGTCTCTGAAAAATCTGTGCAAGAAACCTTTAATGTCTGGCCACATCACAGGAACTTGAAAGGGTTGTTGATCCTCAGAGAAATGTGGCATGATGGTACTTATGTACGCAAAGATGTCTTGTGTTAGATCTTGCATTCATTCTGAAGATATGTTGGGCTAAACATTCCCATGCTCAGCTTGACTAGCATAGGGTGCACCCTTGAATAGCAGGGACTTCTTGTAGGCTTCTGCAGGATGGAGGCCAAAGTGGTTAACAGTATCTGCATTTCTAAATACAGTTTCAGATTTTTTCATTATTTGTCTGCAGTATAATTAGGAGCTTTTTTTTTTTTTTTAAGTGGGGTAGCATGCAAATGATGAAAGCTAACCCTGTTTTTCTTGCTCCATTTTCTAGCTTGGTTTGCTATTGGTATTTGTGGAGCCTTCTGCTTCATTCTTATCCAGTTGGTGCTTCTTGTGGACTTTGCTCACTCCTGGAATGAGAGCTGGGTTGAAAGAATGGAGGAGGGAAACTCTAAATGTTGGTATGCAGGTAGGAATCTTAACCTCTAAAGGTTTTTTTTCTGCTGGCCAATACTCCACAGAATATCACTTGCTAGTTTGCAAACATACCTAGAATTACACTCCACAGTCTCCTTGAGTCACTACTGTAAACATTTGGAATTAATAGCTGCAGTGTTGCCTTTCTCTCATTAAATAACATGCAAAATATTTTAGGCTGGTGATTAGCAGATCTGACAGTCATAATAAACAACACTTGCCTAGTTTGCAGTGTGAGTGCAGAGCTAGTAGCCTGGATCTCTTCAACTCTGACTTTGCTTTGCCACCTCCCCTGCTGAGGTCCTCAGGAAGTCAGTTATGTCGATGACAGTGGCTGCAGTGCAACACAAAGCACGCCTCAGTGCACGCTCCCGAGCTGACCACTAAATTACAGAGTGCTAATTGTTGTGGTTCTTTGCTCATAGCTACGAATGCTGCAACAGCATTTTGTAGCTTCTTGTAAAGAACATAGCAGAATGGAAATGAAAATGGGTGGCCTTTAGCATAGAAGGGGGAATTCAGGGCTTATAAATAGTCCATGAGAAGCGTGCAAAAAGCACTCTTTTTGACACTGTGGCTTGACATCAGTTAAACCAATCAAACTCCCACTGAAAAGCAGGTCTTACTCCCCTGATGGCAGCATTAGCTTTCCTCTGAGCTACACTACGTAGTGAGCCAAAGCAGAAAGTTAGCCGTACCTAATAAAAATGCATTCTGCTAGTCTAGTTTTCTGAACCAGACTTCCAAGTGAGGAAGAGGGACTATCTCCTTACAGTGGTAGCTAGTCATTAAAGTAGCTAGTCATTAAATCACCTTAGATTTAATGACCTAGAGACTACATGCATATTGTAACAGTTAATTTTTTTCCCCTCCAGCTCTGCTGTCCTGTACAAGCTTGTTCTATGCCTTGTCACTGGTTTTTGTTGTGCTCTTCTATGTTTTCTACACAAAGCCTGATGACTGCACTGAGAACAAGTTCTTCATAAGCATTAATATGATCCTGTGCATTGCTGTCTCCATTGTTTCTATCCTTCCAAAAGTTCAGGTATTATTTTTCTCTGCTATTTTCTTCTGGCATACAAAGCAGGGAAGAAAGATACAGTACCAATTCAGTCAGATATAAGAACTTTAAAATTTGGCTATCATAGCTACACTAGCTAGCAACATTAAAAAAAAAATTGCTCTGAAACAAATGCACTACGTAGTGCACTATGCATTTCCTGAAAATAGGCTTTTTTTGGCTAACATTGTTTTGGACTTTGTTTCCACATGGGGCACTGCTGGTGTGGTTTTAGTGGTGAAGGTTCTGGCAGAACATAGAAACCTGTTAGGGAAAAGCAAAATAAGCTGGGAATTTATTGGCTTAATATTGTGGCTTTGAAATTATGGGTAAGTGTGTTTAATATGAGAGGAAGCTTGCATGTTACTTGATTCTGAACTGGTATTGCTCAAATAAATCACATGCTAGATTCATATCTACAAAACTGTTAAGCAAATTGGGATTAACTCAGTAAGTTAATAACCAAGTCTTGGGCACAGAAAAACTGGATTTGGTTAGCTTATTTCTTCCATGTTTGAGTTACTGCATAAATTGTATTACTCTAAGGAGTTTCTTCTGGTCTTCTAAACATAGAACAAAGCCCAATGCATTTCTAAAAAATAAAGTTTTTCATGCTAATGTTGAATCTGTGGCAGTAGGGCAAAGGTATCCACCTATAGGTAAAACTTGCCCTTATGACCTTGGCTTGCTGTTCTGTCTTTGAACAGGAACATCAGCCTCGCTCTGGCCTCCTCCAGTCCTCTGTTATCACGCTCTACACCATGTATCTCACTTGGTCAGCCATGTCCAATGAGCCTGGTAAGCAATAGGCTGTCTTGAGTAACGTATTCTGGTGTGAAAGCAGCAGCTGTTGATGGGGCTTGTCATTATTATACATCACTGATCTGCCTAGGTAAAATCTAGTGAGGCAGTAAAGCCAACTTTACTGAAACCATCAAATTGCCCCTTGCCAGAACTAAACTGGGGCATTTGTGAGGGGAAAGAGAACAGTGTCAGGGCATTCTGATTTTATTTATTTATTTATTACACCCTGGCCTAGCTCACAGGAAGGAAAAATATTCCACGTCATTGCTGCCTCTGGGGAATTGAAGAGATCAGCAGTTAAAGGAAATGAAAAATTGCAAGTTTATTTGTAATCTTTTCTTAGCTAAATGCTGGCAAAGCTCATCTCTCTTTAACCTGCCTTGAAATCCCTTTCAGAACGAAGCTGTAACCCAAGTTTGCTGAACATCATTACCCAGATAGCTACAGTTGTTCCAGCAAATACCACTGTCGTACCTGCTACTCCAGCTCCGCCCAAGTCCCTGCAGTGGTGGGATGCCCAGAGCGTCGTTGGATTGGTTATCTTTGTCCTTTGCCTCTTGTATTCCAGGTAGGATGTGCACTGCCATCAAATGATAAACAACGGGGATCTGTCTGCTTTTTTGTTTGAATCTGGGTCCAGTGAAAAAGGTACCTGCGTTTATTCATATTCAGCTGTGGTCTCGGGTCCAAGCCCAAATATGGCTAATAAAACTGCATTCTGTTTTGTGGATGAGGATAGGCTTTATTAGCCCAATTCAGGTAACAGAACAAAATGTGTTACAAGACCTGGACTAGGAACACTGTTTAACTAGGTTAACAAAAGCTCGGATGAAAACAGATCTCTCTGAGGAGCTTCCTTGTGTTTCCAGATGGATTTAAAAAATGTTATTTGCTAGTCCCAGACATTCATTGTGGTCTGTTGCTGGCTTTATTAGCAAACACAGCTAACTGAAAAGGGAGTTTTTAACCATGTCTATCTTTGGGTTACACTGCAGCATTCGCTCTTCAAGTAACAGCCAGGTGAACAAGCTGACACTGTCTGGGAGTGACAGTGCCATTCTGGAGGAGACTGTGGGAACAGGCAGTGGGGCTGCAGAGGAAGGAGAAGTGCGCCGTGTCCTGGATAATGAGAAGGATGGTGTTCAGTACAGCTACACCTTCTTCCACTTCATGCTCTTCCTTGCCTCTCTTTACATCATGATGACGCTCACGAACTGGTACAGGTAAGAGCAAGACAGAAAGTGATGGGTTGTATGTGCCAGACAGTGTTTCTAAGTGGACAGGAGACCCTGCCCTATAGGCTACTCCTGCCCAGCTGGATAAGGTGTTGTCCCTATGACAGTTTGCACTGGAGTTGTGCCTTCTCAATTTTGTGTTGCTGAATAAGATGTAAAAAAACTGTACAAAAAGACAAGATCAGCAGCTGTAGTCATAGCAGACTGCTTCACAGCTGCAAGGGCAGAAAGGGTGGTTACTATCCTTCAGATATGCAGGCAGCAGGAAGGACACATATGAAACTGGTTTAGGGTGGCCTCCTGGGAAGTTTGTCAGAGGCCAGCCTAATGTTACTGGCTCTTAACCCTGGGAAGGATGTGCAGGGACAGCCATACATGCCACTTAAATGGAGATACGATTTCCTAGATCTGTTGGGAGCCCTTGGACACATCCTCTGCTGCTGCAGCTTGTAACTGCTTTCCCCAGGACTGCCATATAGCAGAAACTAGCAAATATGCTTACAGAGTAGTAGCCATCAGGAATCTATTGCATAGCTCACTGAAATATTATTTCCTTTAAGGGTAGCACATCAACATATGCAACCAGGAAACTGCTGGTTTAGTTGTCTTACCCTACTCCTCCCATCAAAGCCTCTTGCACTGGAGTGTCCCAAATCATTGTTCTAACTTCAGATTCATATGAGAGATAGCAAGGCATAGTGGAAGGTGCCTTCTATATCTATTAATTGACTTCTTTACTTTTTAGCCCTGATGCTGATTTTAAAACAATGACAAGTAAGTGGCCAGCCGTGTGGGTGAAGATAACCTCCAGCTGGGTTTGTCTCCTTCTCTATCTTTGGACCCTAGTGGCTCCTCTTGTCCTTACGAATAGGGACTTCAGTTAAATGGCTGCACCTGTCTGAGCTTACAAAGTGGGGAACGTTTTGCTGAAAGCCAAAATGTTCGCGTATTGCTTTAGTTATACTGTCTATGTTACTGTTTCTTACGTTAATAGGAACATGCAGGGGGATAGAAAGTTACGTATTGCATAATGCTTGATGCAGGATCAAAATTATTATCGGTTATCTTTCTATTTTAACCTTCAGTCGTGTTTATCTTATTGCTACATTTTTAAAATTCACTACAGCTTTGCTGTCAAAGCACAAAAGAAAATATCTGTTCTGTCCAATAGCCACAACCTTTCTCTTGAATAGAAGCAACATTTAGCTAGATTAGTAATATATTTTAAAGAACAATTATATTCAGCATAATGCACTAGTATGCTAATGCTTCAGTTCCTAGAAGTGTAAGCCATGCTGCTTGATTTCTACATTCCACTGCAAAAGTTTTATTTAAATTATAGTTACCTTCCTGTGTTGTGGCAAAAACCCCTTTATTCCTCACCAAAAGAACAGAACTTTGAGGTTGAACAACTGGGTAACACTAATTCCTTTTAAGAACAAACTTGCCCTTTCCTAAGAGGCAACTTCTATGGGAACTTCTTTTTTAGTATGTTTGCCAAATATTGAGTGGTAAGTGTATGACTAGCTTAAACAACTTTATGATTATGGTGGAAAAATAGAGCTTCTAATTGATTTCACTTGTGTAATATGCTTATAAAAATAATGTACATGAAATGATTATTATTGGCACTAAGGCATTTGCACTGTAAACTCATTTGAATAAAGTGGACTAACTACTGAAACTGTCCCAGCTCTTGAAGTGTTAAGAAGCAGCAGTTATTCTCCAATGCAAAATACTACATACAATGATTAAAATGCTAATTAGCTGCTGCAGGGTCCAGTTGGATGTGACTGGATGTTTTCTCCATATAGCAAATAGTAAGTCATAACATCTCTTTTGAAACAAACAGTATCTTCCATGTGATTCTCTGAATATCTAATCCTATTCCTTGAAGTGGCTCAGGTACAGTTGTTCAAGTAAAATTTAGTTCTGCAGAAGAAAGCAACATCTTTTTCTAATGTAATGCTGTGGCAATTATACTTAGTTGCAACTGTGTGTTTGGCGTGGAACTAAGTATATGTTGCTTTTATGACTTTTACAATAAAATACCCCAAGACAACACAAGGCAAACATATTTAAAATATCAAATTAGCAGCTGTTACAATGTGTTTAATCACCCAGTCATGCATCATAAAATTACACATTTTGACCACTCCATTTTATAAAATGCAATATAAAAATAAATTTTGTCAAAATAAGATGTACACTTAACCACCCAACACCTCTAGGCCCACATACAACAGAAGGCAAAATTATTAGTTTGAATAACACTATGCTTAACTCATGCCAAAATGAGATTTAACAAAAAAAATACTTCACGCAGTTCCTGAAAATACCTCAGGGTTTGTAACACCCATTTGCAAGAGTATAAATTCAAGTACTTTTATGTACAGTATGCAGCTACCTTTTGTCCCACTTAATGCCAAAAGCCATGGCTGCCCAATGCAGTTCAAGTATCTTTCCTTATTATGTGTTGGATTTGGCAGGGATGGCTTATGTACTGGGCAAGGCATATAACCTCTGGAAACAAAGTTATTTCAAGTGGAAAAAAGAACAGACCCATTTTAGTGCTGTGAAAAAAAAACCAAACAAAAAAGCCCCGGTAAGCTTTTCCTATCTCTTAACTTGCAGATAAGGAGACTCTATACTTAAAACAAGTGTTTATTTTCCAAATGCTGACATGAGAAATTTTGGGAACAAACTGATTTCTTTGCTAGTAAGTGCTAAAGCTCAAAAGAGCATTCTCAGCTCAGTAGTCAGGTGCATAAAAGACAGAGCCATGCTTTCTATAAGAAAAGCCAAGCACTGGTTACGAACCTAAAAAAGGGTAGAGGTATAGCTCAATAAAGTTGCAACTCTCTCTGTCTGAGTTCTAAAGCCAAGAAAGAGCAAATTAGAAGTAACAGATGCTTGACAAAGGTAAACCTGGCTTAGTTCAAGCATCCTGACATCAACTGCCCAGCAGCCAGCTTCAAGAAAAAGAAGTTCTGGAGGCATAACACAGGCTTTTTTCAGCATTGATAATGTAGCCTTATCTATTATGTTTAAACCATATGCTTTATTCTTAGTTTCTCTGTGAGCAGAGGAGAAAAGGGGAGGGAGAGATGGATCTAGTTTGCCTCGTATTTAAGGCATGCAAGAGAATACAAAAGCCTGAAAAAGGGTTTGGTTTCTGTAGAGGTTCCTCAGCCTTCTGCTGAACACCACTAGATTTTTTTTTTTTTTGAAGGACACTAAATTGAATTTTGAATATTCAACCTCCCTCTCTAGTAGTTACATAAGGGGATCAAAGTAGCTGTTCTTACAGGTTAGCTGTCAAAATACCACCGCTTCAAACCCCACAGCACAATTAAGGAAAGAGTATCAAATACCAGTCATCCCTTCACCTCTAGGAAAAATGGTCCATCCTTTTTTTTTTTTAAATTGTACATTGTGGCTGGAATTAAGAGGCACTAAACCAACATAAACACCAGTCCCTACATTCTGGCAGTTAAACAGCGTGGGCAGCCACTTACCTTTCTAAGTCCTGGTGCTGTGTGCTACTGTCTTGCTAGGTGGCACAAAGAACTGAATTAATTTCTGCAAAACATGCAGCACATTCTGGTCAGAAATGAGGAGGAAGTGGCTAGCAGTACTCTTCTACCTTATTTTAAGTAGCTGAAAACGGTATGGGTTTTTTCTGCACTAAAGGTAATGGCTGTCAAAGAAGAGTAAGAATTGACTTATAAAGGTAGGAAAAAATAACATGCTTTAGTGAGGGAAATTAATCTCTTCCCATCTTATTCTTAAACAGTTCAAGTGATGAGTTCCCTGCTCCCACAAATTCTGAATTACCACTCAGAAAAAAGCTTCATGGTTTACCCCTTTTCAAAACCCAGTCTCCTTTTATAATGCTTGGATGACAGGTATGGCATTTGCTACCCCCTAGCTCCAGGATGAGGTCTGCTGCCAGATGAGGAAGTCATTATGGTGGAAGAGGAGTCTTTTTTGGCAGTGCAATCATGCTGTAGAGGGACTGAGAGGAAGACAGACATTCAAAACAGAGTTTGGCACTTTGAAAAATGGATGTCTGAAATCCTCAAGATGCTTTAGTTTTATATTTACAGAAACCGAACTGGTACCTATAATCACACTTGGCACTAAATAAAGATTTCATCCAGAGAAAGTGCTCTAGAGATAAGTCTCCAATTAGAAGGGATGTTCTTTTTCACCAAAGAGTGAAATATTTCACCTTGAAGTAATTGGGTGTGCTTTCCTGGTCATACTGAGGTTTCCCATCTCCACCACTATTATAGTGCAGAAAAACATGTGCAAAGCATGTGCTGAGAGTTAAGTTCTAAGTCAAGACCATTAAACAGATTCAACTTGGGGAGTGGGAACAGCTTATTTAGACATAGGTATCTTACCCTGATTTGACATCGGAGTCTTAGTTCTGTCTCTAGACAAAGACCTAGAAGCACAGGCATACAAGCTACGGGTAAATATTACAGAGATGATTAAAGTCTAACTTCATACAGGAACATGACAACCAAAGACAAAAGAGGTCAATAAAGTTGAAAACAAAGTTGTAACATTTCACAAAAGAGCCAACAAGCACAGTGAACAAAATGCTACAATACCAGGAAATTTAAGAATGTGCTTTCAAATAGCCTGTCTGCATTTGGTTTCACAGACTTAAACTCAAATTCTGCCTAAAGTAACAAGCTAAAGAAGCACCTTGCTGTCTTACACGAAGTATTGCCTTCTATACGTCATATGCCAACTGCTATAAAGCCTCCTTACAAATTCTGTGTATGAGTGAGTTACCCAATCCCTCATCACAACCAGCTGAAGAAAAGAACAACTGATAATGTGGGAAGGTGGCTGACACAGCTTTTTCTTATTTGGTCCTGAACCTCATTATTTGAAGCTGTATCCAATCAAAAGCCTTAGTACCTGATCTGAAAAACTTCCTGTTTTCTGAAAATGAAGATTGCATCTGTTTATAATAAGCCTTGGTATAGATGTTGTAGTAGTTAATCCACCAGTTACAGTTCTTCCTACTGTGAGGAAGTTTCAGAATACTGCTATTCTTGGATAAGAAAGTTTTGCTCTGTATTAATTTGAGCCAAACATTCATTGAGATATTCCAGAAACGCCAACTCACAGTCTGAACCAAGTGAGAGAGGACACAACAAGTCAGATTTTCATGTTTTTAAGCAATCTTCACTGACAGAGCTACATTTTGCAGGGGTCCAAAGCAATTTTCTTGTCTTGGATTACTGATGTTTTCAGAAGGGGAAGGGAACAGATGGTCAGAAAACTAGTAAATCATTGTTGTCACTTTTCAACTGGGTGGGGAGAGGATAAGAAACTATCAAGCTTACCATCCTGCAATATTATTTTTTTTTTATCATTAGAAAGAACAGGCCAGTTTGCATCATTCACACAGAGGTTGATGAGCCTCAAGTATTCTACATAACTTGTGCTCTTTGCCTTTATCCTCCCCGAACTCTGCCCTGCCCCCACTGCGCCCTCTTCAGCTTCCTTTGGTTCTACAGTGTAAAGTGCCTCAGCAGTCTGTTCCTAAACCGCAGGTTTAGGAGTAAGGCAGAGTTCACAACATCACCTAGCAGAACAGATCTTAACTGTGCTGGAAAACTTCCCTTCACTAGTTTGTCAATAACAGTAATAGAGCTGAGGTTTCAGGCCTCGCAGAGAATCATCACATTGCTTTTCATCAGCATCCCCACTCACTAGCATGTCATGGGGAGAGCTGTCACATGGGAGAACCAGCTGTGAGAAATCATGCAGGAAGTCCTCTTCAGAGGCTAGCAGCAGCTCGTTCCATGCGGAGATGTCCAGCTTCCCTGAAGTACCACCATACTCTTCAGGAAGGATCACTGGAGGAATGTTTTGATGAAGGGAATTCAGATCACAGCCGTGAAGAAAAAACTGAAGAAGACAGCAAAAGACAGCTTTAATAGTGCATATCAAACACTTTACAGCAAATTACTGAACCAGCTAACAAGCTTATTTTGAGTTAAAGAGCAAATTTTAGAAGCGATGTCTTTATGGGCAAGTGGCAGCATACAACACTGGGCAGGTGCAGTTAGACATGCTAGTGAGAGAAGTCTTGAGACGATCCAAGTCTAGTGCAGCTTAAATCCCAGGAAGAGAGACTTGACATTTGCTAGTCTGTGCTGAGGTTCCAAATTCAGCTCATCCCCAATTTTGTTCATGGGATGGGAAGTACTTATCCTTGTGGAAAGAAGCATCATCCTTTGCAACTACATCCAGTCCTACGGTGAGAATACTAGTGCCATGCAGGACACTTGCAGAAGGGAGAAGAGCAAGGAAGGGGCAACACAGATTTCCTGTGACACCACCTCATAAACGAAGTGTTACTTGCCAAGATAATCCAACCCCAGGGATGGAATTAATGTCCCGAATACACAGCATATGTACTAAAGATCCATATTAACGTTATGCCGATATTAAATTCCTCAAAGCTTCTCTCTCATGAAGAATTTTCCCAACAGGCATACTTTTAAAAATTAAAGCAGAAAGGACCAGTTAGATCAAGTAAGTGGCACCAACATTTTTCTAGCTGTGAGGTTTTTCAACGATTTTTACTTGCAGTGGCCAAGCAAGGAACTTACAGACATCAACATTAATGTTAAAATGACACAAGTCCTTACCCGGTTTGCTATCTTTTCCTTCAGAAAAGGCTTGATGATTGCAAAAATGCCTTTGAATATACGAGGCTCATTTATTATGTTAACAGCTTTTATTCGAATGGGGAATCCATCCTGAAGGGTAAAGAACAACATTTTTATAATGCAGTTTAAAAAATGTTTGCCATATTCATCTTTTTAAAATCTCCTGAGACTGACTGCCAGCACAACCCACTGGCTCCCAAACTTTCATCTGAGGTACCAACCAATACGGCAACAGAAATGCACCTTGTAATAGGGAAAAGTCTTAGGATGAGATCCATGAGCATAAAAATAAAGTCAAGAGACAAGAAAACCTTGCATCAAGAAATATATTACTGTCAGTAAATCTTCATTTCTTATGTTGTTCTTCATCTCCCCTGACAAAGACACTTAGGTAACCACTGTCCTTCGGGTATTCCCAACCGTGATAATGATGCAGTTACAGAGTGATGACCCTAGCTTCTGAGGAGTGCACCATGCTCAGAGGCAGAGCAGGCTCATTCTAACAGTGTGTCCAACTACAAGATTTGGTGCCCAAGATACTCTAAAATGTGTTTTTATATAAGGAAGAAATCTAAAATCACTATTTTTCTGCCATTCCAACTATTCTGTCATGCTAAGTGCAGAAGACAAACAGACTTCACTGCCAAAAGAACACACAGCATCTCCTATACAAGACAGTTTAAAACAACAGTTAGTTATGGCATTTCTGCCGGAAAAATTTATTTGCAGAAACATTTTTCCAGGGCAAAAGCTCACGATCAGCATTTAAGCTCTTATGTGCCACAGCAAAGTTTCTTTCCCTTATAACCAGCTCTACACATACAAAGCAAGCGGTCAATGCTTGGAGTGAAAAGCAGATAACATGGACCGCAGGAGTATTTTTCTCCTTATGAAGGTCAGTGAATTAGCTCATCTTCACAAGAGATGCAGCTCAGCAAGGTTGATGCAACAGGTTTGTATACCACCCATACCTTTATGTCCTTCACCAAGCTCAGCTTTTGTTTTGTGAATAGCTTCCACTAGTAACAGCAGGACACCCATCACTTTATTTGTGCAAATTAAATATGGGCTCAGACAGTTAAATGACACATTTAGATCATAATTTAAAGGAGTGACTTCTTATATAGGCATTCATAAACTCACTAGTCTCATCTCCATAAACTCCCCTGATTCCCCCTATCCTTCCTTATTGCCCCACAGATACAACAAAGAACATAACCAGCTCAGGCCAGAATAAAAGTAACGAGGGAATGAACCCATTCAAGAGAAGTTTTCCTCATCTCACTCCTCCAGACAGTATGGTGGAACATCAAGTAAAATCATCAGGCTTTCCTGCCACTTTGGCCAGGTTACCCCTCACTCCTTTCACCTTCTTATTTTGTACAACTCCACTTGCGCTTACACCCTTGCTCCAATTTGCTCTCCATCAATTTCCTTCTACACATCTAGTCGGAGATCCTTTTTATTACTGTCTCTTTTGCTGCCCCCTATGCTGAAGAAGCCTCTCTTCCTTCAGGGAGCGGATGGAAATCCTCCTCAAATCACACACATTCAAAAGTCCTCTCTGCAAAATTTTTGCAGCAGTACTTGAACTTGCACTTGCTCAGTGGTCAGCTCCATCTCGGCTGACAGGAACCATTTAAATAACGAGCTATTCCTCAGCATTCAAGCAAAACGGTGTCTTCTCTCCAACTGTAATTTACTGCTCTCTCTCTTCCTTAGCACTACCTAGCAGAACTACTTTTTTCTGTTCCAACTCAAAAGTTTGCATTTCTAATGCAAATTTAGTTTTAGGGATGCAAAAGTCAAAAAAAGGGCAAGCGAGGTAAGTTGGCAAGGGTCTGAGAAACTGGTTGGGCAGAGACATATTTTAACTCTGCTAGTAAAAGCCAAGATGCTTAAGTTTCTGGTGACATAGTCAAGAACTCTAGACACAGCAGCAGTCATTTACAATGCACAAGCTTATTTTCCCACCAGTTCAGGTCTTACCTGAAGAATTCCAATCACTTTTTTGGCTACAAAAGGACCAAAATGAGACGCCTTAGATAAGCTGACTCCTTTGTAGTCTGCCAGGATTACAATTCCATTCACCTGGGTCTCTTCGGACTGAATGAGTTTTTCTAACGTTAAGTATATGGCACGAATGTTCTCAGTAATCGGATAATTACTGGGTGTCCATCTGTCTGAGGTTACAAGACATGGATGGTAAGTCGGAGAGTAAATATAAGCTAACAATACACATTCCAAAAACTGATTTTCTAATCCTGGACTCTTAAAAATTAGTCTTTAGTAGCCACAGTCCTAGTTCAGAGCAGCCTTTCTTAAGCAAGAGATAAATGGCAACTCATGTTTACTTCAGGGAGCAAAGGCAATGGTTTTAAGAACCCCGTTCTCCACCCAGCACAGCTTATTAGAAGCAGTTTCAGCTCAGAAAGAAAGCAGGTAAATGGAAAAGAGGAGAATGAATGAAGACAAATTTACAGCAAGCCTGGCAGCACCAAAAGCACACAGAAGGCTCCGATTGTTTACGTGGGAGTCAAAGCCATAGGCTCCTCTCTCCACTTATTGTCAAAACAAATTACAAGCTTCTAACCATAGGCCAGCAGCCCTGTTTCAATTTGAGTTAGTACACATCAATTTTTCTTGAATCACCCAATATTTCATCAACCCACCTCACTGCATTTTTGTTTTGACATAACTGCAGTTATTACTGACACAGGAAAAGGAACTGGTATAACGTTGGCTAATGACAAACGTGTCCCTTCACAAGTTAGCTTTTCAAATTTCAAAGAGAACCCACGTACTCTGCGCAAGTAACCAGTGTTCACAGGAGAGCAGGAAACGGATTTTTGGCCCGTCTCGAAGACGGAGAACAAAGACATTCATGCATTTCAATACCTGGACGGATGCAGACAACATGCCGTCCCTCTGGGTCCAGGCGAGGCAGCACAGTGACAAAACCAGACTCTAGCACAGGCTTTATTGCAGACGGCTTCAAGTTATTGAAGACCTCAGGCCAGCTCCTCCTACAGGTGTGGTAGTTCACCAGAAGCTGAAGCGCTCGATCATAATCGAATTTCCTGGCTCTGAGGAATCTTAGCAAAAAAGCATCGTCCAGGCAGGTCCCCAGGGAGGGATAGTCTTTGCACACCATATCTCGGAGTGCCTGCACATCACGGAGCCTCCATTCAGGTTTCTCTTGGAGCTCTTCCCGGGCTTTGGTAATGAGATCAGGAGACAGCGAGCAAACATACTTTGGCCGATCTGGCAGGAGCTCGTTGTCCGATGGAGACCCCGCTGATGGACTTGTCCTGGTGCAGTCGCTGTCTCCTGACATAATGTGGCAGGAATCTGTCAAAAACCAAGCGCTACACATGACAAACAATCCTACAGACTAACAAGCATATTTATTATTTACATATGTATTATGTCCAGTATCCCTCCACTTCCCTACTGACAAGACTGCCCTTGCAAGAACCAGCACTACAGCCAGAAGTACAGTTCAGACATTTTAATTCTCTTCCTAGGATTAGAAAGCGCAGGTTTCTCTAATCTCTTATCCTGCATAGTGGGTAGAAAACAACCTTGGATGCAACCTAACCAGATTTTTTAAAAAATTAATTAAAATACAGCTTACAGAATTACACAGCTGCATTGCAAAATAGAGAATTTAATTTGCCTTATTTATTTCCTATATCCAATTAGAAACTAAAGGAAAGTAAACACATCCCAGTTATGCAAGATTCTCACATTTGGTCAAATTACACCCTCTTCTAAGAAACTCTCCTAGCCAAGCCCAGACAGCTGGGATTTTTTGCTTACTTCTTTGGCAAATACGTGAATCGGCCAGCACGTCTGCCCACGTGAACGTTTTGAGCAATGCAGGAGGAGCGGCATTCAGGAATACAAGAAATGGCTGCAGTTCACAGGCTGGATAAGCAGGTGAGAAAATGACAGACTCTTATGCCAGCACTGCATGGGTATTAAGGTAGGCTTAATCTAGTTTTCAGTGTGCTGCCAATATTTCTGAACTGGGAGCTGAATTTCCAAATCCAGTAGCAAGTGGATAGAGATGAGTGAAAAATTGTAAAATTACAAGTCTGGCATACTTCCTATAGCTTGGCATGGGACTGGAAGGGAAAAATATGCTCTTTTTTTCCTGAGCTACTCCAGAGTCACTCACGGCACACTATACCACTCTTGGGTGTCACACAGGAATCGCCTGTCAGAATAACACCTGTCCCACGTAACCAGCCTCCTCCTGCAGTGACAGACATCTGAATTGCTTACTTCTACCACACCTTCCCCAGGCTCCTCGGGGAAGGTCCCAGGGCGCCGGGATCACTCACAGGGACGTGCTTCGCCCCGCTACAGCGTGGGCTGTGCAGGACACAAATCCTTGGCCCCTGCCCCGACGACCCGAGTGTCTGCCTGCGGGCAGCGCAGCAGCCCCTGCGCCCCGCCGCGCTCCTGGCACTGCGGCGGCCATCGGGGCGAGGAGGCCCCCGCAGCCCCTCAGCCCCAGCATCACCCCCGCACACACCCCACAGCTCCAGCGCCAGCACCCTCGGCCCCACACCTCCACCCCGGGCCGGGCCGGGCCAGCCCAGCCCAGCCCCGTCCCGTCCCGCCGCCGCCGCCATACCGGAGCGCTCCCGCGCAGCAGCGCCGTCTCCAGGCAGCAGCGACCCGGAACTACAGCGGTCGCCCGGAAATTACGCTCCCGCCGCGCATGCGCGGTGGTGCCCGGGCCGTCGGGGGAGCTGCGGTTCTCCGGCGGCAGCGGCTGCCCCCGGGCCCCCGCCCCCGTAGGCCTCCTCCCCTCTGACGGGGGAGGCGCGGCACGGAAGTGCGGGGGTTCCCCGTCCCTGGTATGTGCACAGTACAGCGTGAGGGAACCCCGGGACCTCTTCGTAGGGGGTACCTCGGCCCTTTAATTCCACCGCATCCTCTTTCATAACGACACTTCATTGCCTCCAGCCGTGAGGCACAAAGGCACTGTTACACGTATTCTATATATATATATATGTTAAGCCCCCCTGGAGCTGACCTTGGAAAGCAGGAGTGCTCGGGCGGTGGCCTGACGTCCTCAGGGCCTCTCCCCGCCGAGCTGGGTCTTCCTCCCTCACCCGTGGCCAAGCCGGTGTCTCTGAGACCGCGGCGACCTCCGAGACTGCGAACAGAGGAGAAAGGCAGCCAGGAACGCGGCCACAGTACCATCTGCGGGCCCCGGAGCCTCTCCCTGCCAGCCAGAGCTCCCCGGTGAGCCGAAAACCAGAGCAGTCGCAGAATTACCTGGTCAGAGCTAGGGGAGCCTCCAAGCAGGGTCCAGGCAAGCAGAGGTGGCTCCTGTGGTGTGATGAGAGCGCAGCCCAAGAGATGTGCTGGCTGTAGCCTGAATGTAAATGCCGACAGAGGGACTAAATACTAATAGAGGGAGGTTTTTGGGGGGTTTGGTTTGGTTTGGGTTGTTTTTTGAGAGGACAGAAAGCTGTATCCCACAGCAGTTCAGATGGTGATGCCTGACCTCTCTGCATGGAATTTGCAGTAAAAATAAAGATGATGGTCTCTCCCAGGCTTGCTGCATTAAAAAGGGCTCAACAGAGAGTGCTGGGGAGGGAGGAAAAATGACACATGTTTAACCCCACGGATCAATGGATCAAGGGACGCAGAGTTACATCGCAAAATGGGCTCAGCCCCAGGCTGGAGGGTCCCTGTGAGCTCGGTGGGCTCTGCTCTTTTCTCTTGGCTGTAGCCCGTGCTTTCAGCCAGGAGAGGGAGTCAAAGATAGTTGGACAAAGAGCGGGAATCCCAGGAGCCCGCAGTGGGAAACAAGGCCCTTCTGCAGCATCTGAGATTCAGCTCTGATTTATTTCTCTTGCAAGGTTTCATCCTTCCAAAGTGGAAAATGTTTCAGTGACACCGTGCCTGGCAAGAGACACGCCAGCATGGAAACAAATTGAGTGTGCCACAGGTGTTTACCTGCAGAGAGACATTTCAGAGAAGGGGAGTACATTGATTCAACCCCATGCTGATGTTCCAGTCCAGCCCTGCTTTGGGCCCAGCCAGCTCAGAGCTGGGTGCAGCCTGGCAAGCTGGTGCCCTAAGCTGGGACCAGTTTGGATCTGTGTGAATTAGACCTGTTTGTGATGTTGCTCCATGCCATTTCCAGTAGATCGTGGGATAAATGAGGTTGGAAGGGACCTCAGGAGGACAAGAGACCCTGCATTGCTCCCGTTTCCATTCGTACAACTCCTGGGCACAGAGACCTGCAGCACAAGCATGAGAGAAGCAGCCAGGCGGGACCTGGAGTCTCAGGGCAGAGGTAGGAGCCTGAAGCTGGCAGCTGCAGACACAGTTTGGAGGGAGGGAGAAGGTGCGTGTTGGGGAGATGGGTCTGTGGCCTCACAGCTGGAGGGATGAAGGAGGTTCCTGGGTGCACCTGATCCAGCTAATTGCTGAAATTAGCAGGGAGGCAGGGCTGATCTGAGAAAAGGCTTCAAACACCAAACAGCTGGGAAATACTGGAGCCGCAAGCAGGAATTTATGCTACATGTCACAAAGTCTGGTTGGAATTTGCACCCCTCAAACAAGGGAGGAAAATTTAGCAGGGAGGTGGCAGTTCCAGACCTGACCAGTTAACAGCTGCTGCAACAGGAGTAAGCAGGGATGTTTGAAAGGAGTGACATGTGAAAGAAGCTCTGCTTTGGGGGACAAGAAGGGCAGGAAACAAGTGAGAATCAGTAGCAATTACATTGAGAGAGGTGTGAAAAAGTATATTAAAATAAGAGCAGGAGCCTTAGGCAGGTCAGAGAGAATAAGGAAGGAAAGTAGAAGTGGGAATACTGCATAGTGAAGAAGGACTGGAGGTGAAATATAATTTGGGGATGGTCGTCAAATGAAGTAACTACCTTATCTCAGTTTTCCTTATGTGGGCAATATTGAACTCAAGGAGAGTGGTGGGAAGTGAGGGGTTCAAGCACCAAGCCAAGTTGTAGGGGGAGTTTTAAAGTACTGGCACATGAAATCACAGGAATGGTAGCAAGAGTTTCTGTAATTTACTCTACCTGGTAAATTACCAGTGACTAGAAACCATTAAAGGCAGAACCTGTCTATAAGGAAGTAAAAGCTAAAAACTGAAAACAAACATCCAGGCACTGACAGTCCTCCCCTGGCTGGAGAGTTTTGTCCTTACCCACAGCTGCAGGAGGGAGAAGGACATACTGCACCACATACATGCAAACCTTCCCAGCCAACAGGAGATGAACCGCACCAACTCTGCCACTTCATCAGCTCCAAATCTACAGCATTTTGCAGGAGCTTCAGTCAGGACTTGTGTTGCCTGACCTTGGGAGCCACACCTGGAGCGCCATGGGGAATCCAGCCCTTCTCATGTTCATCTCTCCTATCACATGCGATTCCTACCTTTCTCAGCTCTGCTCCTGGGTGCTCCCGCACCCTGCCGTTGTGTTATAAATGAATGGCTGTTGGTGTTGGTTGATATTTAATGAAGTCCATGTAATAGTCTTCATTCATTTACTTACCCAAACAGTCTTAATACCCAGCCTGGGAAAGTTATCTTGGCTTCTTTAAGCTTTTCCACCATTAGCAATAAACATTTTACAGTCTTGGCAAGCTGAGGCTGAAAAGAGAGCATGACTTCAAACAGCATTGCTCACAGAGAAGGCTTTAAACTGATATTAAATCACTAAACTGTGCAAACGAAAAGTCCTGTAATAAAGATAATCTATGCGCAGTTCAGGCCAAGAGGGGCTCTGGTCCTTGGGGTGCAGGCGGAACCTCTGGGCCCCACAAATTATACAACCCTTTTGGGCAGCTCAGCATCAGAGCAGAGAGCCACTAGTCCCGTTGTGCTGGGCGAGGTCTGCCCGTGCGTGGGCTGTGTTGTATCTCGAGCCTGAGCTGCTTCTGTTGCACCAGTCCAGCAGCTTGAAAAGGGCTGTAGGGGAATGGCAGCCCCTACTAATGCCCCCAGGCAGGGCCACACCAGGCTGGCGTAAACCTGCTCCGGACACGGTGCCTGGCTCGCGGGGCGCTTGGCTGTGATACAAATCCAACAGCTATTCCTCTGCGCTCAAAGGGTGAAGTGACTAAGAAAATATGCCCTGAATTACCATAAATATTCATGGTCTCAAAGCCTGGAAGCGTACATCCTCCAGGACGGGCTTCCATGCCTGCTCTCACCCTGCGTGTGAGGAGGGGATCTCCCAGATGACAACCTCAGTTGTGAGAAGCAGATACCGTGCTGCAGAGGACTGCCCCTGCTCTGCACATGCTCTCCCCAGGAACGTATGGCAGGCCAGACCCACATGCAAAGCTATGGAAGCAGGCACTAATATGCAAATGCACACAAATCTGTAGCATCTGCTGCCGAAGCAGCTGTACACACGTAGGCACCCCCCACCCAGGCACATAAAGTCGTGCTAACGTGCAGTTAGACCACCAGGAAGCCAAGTGTGCGGTGCGACACAGACACGCAGCTGTACCCAGCCCAGGCTTTGAGAGAAGAATTCCCCTCTCCTTGGCTTTACTAGCTTCAAGACCAGCAATGTTTTTGCAAAAGCTTGGCGAGGAATGTGCTTGGCAGGACCTCTGAATGTTTTAAATATTACGGGATTTCTGTAGTTTAATTTCATAGAATCGTAGAATAGTTTGGGTTGGAAGGGACCTTTAAAGGTCATCTAGTCCAACCCCCAATTTACTCTGAACTGAGACAGTGTTTTCCCAGTCTTTCATCACGTTTTGTGGTGCCCTTGTGCACTGGAAGGAAAGCAGCTGTCTCCGTGGTAGGACGGGTCCCTGGCAGGATTAGCCCTCGCGGGGGGCTGTGAAGGTGCCGCTCAGGGACCTGTGCTTCTTGCCAGCCCCTTCATGGCAATGGCTGCAGCGCTGCTGAGTGTGTTAGCTAGAGCAGTAGAAGCACTCGGGTTTGCTCCTGCAGAAACCTGGTTGGTAAATGGTGTAGGATACTTTCCAGGGGCAGGATGAGGGAAGCACTGCTGCTCCCTGGGTTGGACTCAGTGCTTTTGCTCCTGGGGCTTTCAGCCTGGTGCCCATCACAAGCCCTTATATCGGTGGGAAGGAGTGAAGCAGGGTTGGGTGTTGGGGTAACCCCTAAGCAATATCTCAGGCACTTGTAGAGCCTTGGGGTGGAGGAAGCAGCTGCGTGGTGGGCTGTGAGGGGAGGAGAGGGGCTGCACGCAGGAAATAGTAGGATTTCAGTGGAAATATAAGAGCCTGCAATGCTGGAGCTGTCTCCACCGCCTCCTCCATGGGTATGCAGCACAGCATGTCTCCAGCGTGCTCTCCCAGGTGAGAAGATGCCACTCTAATCCCACACCTTAAGGTAATTTTAAGAGAGGGCTAAAAACCACCCAGAAGTGAGGATCCCAATGGTTGTCTTTCATCTGTGCCAGAAGTACTGCAGTCCAGAGTCAGGGATTCTGGGTCTGGCACTAAGGTTTCTCTTTGCTGCTTCTGCCTCAAGCTTTTTTCTCAGTTGCTTGCCATCTTAGCTGGTGCATGAGCTGGGGACCTCCACGTCTTTTAAGGCTTTGTATCCTCTGCAAATCAGGTCTGAGTGGATCCTAGGATATCCACAAACCAGTGCACTCCACATCAGTAGTTAATGGTAATACTAACCCATGGGCAGGATTAATTAATAGGTGTTTTTAAGGCACAGTGAGGTTTTGGAGAGTCCTGGAGAGCAACAGAGAACTGTATTATTGAGTTACTTGATTGTAATGATTTTCCCGGTCATGTTCCAGCCAGTGCTAACACCTAGGTTGGCAGCTGCAATGAGGAATTCCTGTCTGGCTCGCGATACTTTCTGCTGTGGGTATCTATACAGGCAGCTGTATAGGCAGCTCTTGCACTGCCTGTTGCACCCGTGGCAGTTTCTAGGAGGAGGTGGGGAATCACAACAGCTCCCCCAGACCAGAGTCATCTGGTGTGGGGTCCCCCAGGCTCAGAAGGGCTCTCTGGTCTTTGTGTGTCCGTGGGGTCACAAGGGACTGCAGGTCCCAGCCAGGCAGAGTTGCCAGATGTGAAGGACTGAACTGGAGCATGGCCTGCAGGGCCCAGTGGTTTGTGTAACTCATATCTTCTTCTGGGGACTGATCTCCCAAGTTCGGGGTGGCCTCTGAAAGCTGATGAAGCAGCCATGATCAGGCAAGCCTGGCATCACTCCAGGTCCAAAGCCAGAGTAAGCCTTGGAAATACAGTTCCCAAAGCACCTTCCTTCCCAAGACCAAGGTTAGACTCAGAGCTCTTCTCCCCCTGGACTTGAACTGGGAGCACTCTGTTGACCCCAGCAGCCTCTTCTCGCTTACACAGGACACTGAACTGAAGGACGTGACTGCAGTCTTGTTTGTGCCGAGCTCTCCTGCTCACTCCACGCCTAACAAAGCTGACAGTATATTGCCATTTTTATTGGCCTGGCTGGCAATTTTTCAGGTGCTAGGTGTGTTTATGATTATCAGGGTCACACCTCAATTAGGAATGGGGAGAGGGATTTTAAACATGCCCACGCCTTACCCCTCCTCCTCTAGCCTCTCCGAGTGGAAAGGGATTGTGCAGTCCATGGCCTGAATTCCCAAATTGGTTGGTGGTATTTGCACTCAGCCTTGAGGGAACTGGCCAGCCTGGCACTCAGAATTGCCTGGCTCAGCAGTGCCACGTTGCTGAGCTGTCCCTGCTGCCTCTTGTTCATGACTATCTGTGCCTGTGTGTGCACTTGCAAGTTTAATAGCAGCAATAGTTGCTTTTGTCAGAGATGATATGCAGGCCATAAAACTCGTTTGCCATTCTGGTTTTTTTCCCCCCTCTGCTGAGATATGAAAGCTGTGGAAAAGGCTCCAAAGCCTGTTGGCTATTTCAGATGAAGGTTATATAAGGAATATGAAAAGAATGCATTTCATAGTGGCCAGAGGACCTAAAAATACCACTTTCACAGATCTTTGCTTGGACGTCATGAAAAGATTCCGCAGCCAGAGATACTGCTCTCCAGGAAATCATCCTTAGTCTAGGTTGCAAGCACAGAAGAGGACAGTAAAAAGCTCTTGTGTCCAAAAACAACGTAAGGAAGTTGTGTCTTAAAGGCCGATACTAGTTGTCCTTACAGCAACCATCTCCTGTGACACGGGACATTGCCTGTGGGCTCCAGGGAGCCCAGCAGGATAAAACACAGTCCACAAGTGGCAAGACCAGTGCCTCAGGGTGATTCCAGGCTGGAGTGACAGAAGAATTGAGGGTTGGGATCGAGGACACCACTTAAGGACAAGGTTGTCTCTGGGGCAGTTTGTGGGTTTTTTTCCAAGTGAGCTGAATCCAGCAATAAGAAACCTCCTGTAAGGACTGCACTGATTTAAGATTAACCAGGTAAAGGGCAACCTTGATAGAGCAGTTCATGGGAAGGAATCCAGGAGAATTTATTGCTTCAAAGATTTGATATTACATATAGGGAGTTTTTAGGGCATATACCCAGGCGAAACCAACTGTGGGCCAGAGGGTTCCTGTGGCAGGCAGAGTAGTCCTGGTTTTTATTCCACATTAAAGAGAAGGAACTAACTCCTTTTCCTTCTCTTGACTGGACTAACCACTCGGTTGCTATGTGTGTGCTGAGATAACGCGTGTCCTGCAACTGCCTTTGCTGACCTTGTTCAGGCATTCGGTGATGGCGCTGGGGCTCTGTATCATCACAGGTGCACAGGTATTGAGGGCATGTTATCTGAGGTCTGTCCTATTCTCCCGGGTCCTTGGCCCCAGAGTGGAGGCAGGCTCTAAGTGCTGTCTCCACGCACTCCTCAAATGCAGCTCTGAATCTCATCCCTGCATCTCATACCTGCTGACAGTTTTCACCAGTATGACTGTCACTGGGAGGCCACTGGATGTGCAAGTGGGATGGGAAATCGGGCTGCTTCTCATCTGTCATACCTGGGATGAGACAGCCCACCTCATTTCTCATCAGGGGTGGGAGATGGGGGAACATGAGGGGCATCTGCTGCAGATCAGAGCTGGAAATGCTGAATGTTGTTCCTCCCCAGAAACCTAATCTTTACAGCCAACTAGACCTGTCTCCCCTCTTTCCGTTATCTTCCTGGGCATGCTTCAGCTGAGAGCAGGCTCCCGTGATGAGAAGAGCATGTCATTAAGAGCTTTCTCTAATTGTCAGTGTATTTCTTCACCTTTACAACCAGAGACAAATTAACTTTCACTTTATTGTCTTATTGTGCCCTGTAGGCTCAGTCTGCCTTGGGCTGCCCCTGCGCAGTGGGTTGGCTGTGTGTGAACCAAAGCAGAATCATCACCCCAAAGTGGTCAGAAATTACCTTTGAAATACAAGAGGGACTTAAAAATGAACATGTCCAAAATGCTAATCACATATTTTGGCTTCCTTTGCTTGGTTTTCCGAGTGTGGTTACTTCAAGTCTTTAGTCTCTCTGGAATTGTGAAAGCAAATATTTATTCTTCATGTTTGTTTTTCTTTTAATGAAAATTGGGATTGTCATTCAGTCTTACGGTTCCAGCACACATAGCTTCAGGACAGACACCAGCTAACATGAGGCTTGGCAGGAAATAGTGACAGCTGGCGACAGCATCAAACACTTGTTTGGGCTTTTTCCTTAATACACATATGCTTTGTGCTCAGACCAACAAGGAGGTGAGCCCTTTGATTTAAAATAAATCCTCCCAGAAGAAAGAAATCCATCTGTCTGGGAAAAGTTAGAAAATATTTTTGCATTTATTTCTTTTTTTTTTTATGAATACAAACTCTAGTGAAGAAATATTCCTCTGTTTCCATTGGAAGGGAGTAACCAGCAAAAATTAATGTACAGTATCGAAGAATGCTTGGTGCAAATGGACCAAAAAGGATTCCCCACAGAGTATCTCTACATACAGGAAAAAAGGTTGCTGCAGTTGGAAAAGACAGCCTGGTTATTATGGGTTTTTTTTCATTTAATCTCCCAATTATAAATAATCAATGTGATTTACAAAATAATTTACAGAAAATGATTGGATTCATCATTGCAATAAATTACTCGGTACGATGCCACCAGCATTGAGAGACGATACAATACTTCTGACGCTGTCAGCACAAGGCAAGGTGTTTCATTTTTGCATTGGAAATCAAGGGACAGACCTGCAGCTCCTCTGGCTGGGCTGGCTCAGATTCGTCCCCGCCAGGAACCTCTCGGCAGCCGTGGTTCCATCAGCTTCATCTTCCCGAGAGGCCAGCACCCCACCTAGTCTATGGTTAGTTAGAGCTGCTATTGCCTCGCGCTGCCAAAAATGACTCAGGCCTGAAGTCGTGCAGGGCTCTGCGAGCTCCAGCCCTGCCGGCAGCCGGAGAGGCAAGCGCTGGGCGTGGGAGGGCTCCTTTCCTGGTTTCAGCTGTAAACGAAACGGTCGGATCTGCATGGTTTTGGCACAGGCAGGCACAGAGAAACAGGGGCTGTGGCAGGGAGGGAGCAGGGCAGGTGGGTGCAGACCCAAGGCTGGGGCAGACCCAAGAGGCTTGCGCGAGACAGGGTCTTTTCTTGACCTCTGTTGTTGTTCTCTGCAGGACTCAAAGCTTTGTGTTTTTGAGGTTGCTGCCCTCAAACCTTCTGAGGTCTGAAGGAGCCATAATGAATTCTTATCGTGTTATGAAGATCTATAAATCTGTTATCAGCCACTCACTCTAAGCTGAGGGAGTGGCACTGGACTGGACAAGTAGATTATATGGCATATCTTAGCATTACAGCTGGGTCTGAACTGAGATCCTGGGTCACAATGCTCCCAGCACTTGGGCAGCCCAAGACCTTGGTCCAACCTGTGAGGCTCGGGCTCTTCTCACCCTCACAGGTCTCTCCCCTTCATACGCCCTTCCCCCCTGTTTCCTTCCAAACAGGCACCCAGTGGTCGTCTTCTGACCACTGAGAAGCAGTAGTGGGGCCGGTGATATTTTGGGCAGTGCTGCCCACAGCCAGCCCTGTGCAGGGGTGACCCCGTCCCATTAGCTGAAATCTCCTGAATCCCGTGGTCCCCCAACTTCCCAGTCCAGGTAGTGAGGAGGCAGTAGTGGTGTAAGGGAAGGATTTGGCAGTGGTTGCCTCTCTGAGCCCTGTGGTGGGAGGGCAGTCCTGGCACGGAAATAGCAAAACCCCTCAAAAGGCAGAAGGATCCAAATAGTGGAGAATCCTGGTGAGCCAGACTTTGCCCCAGTGTCAGCTGAACAGATTTGTTAGACCTGGCTGGGGTGGCTAGTTTGCTGGAGGGTGACACCATGCAAAGACCTGGGACTAGCCAACACTGAGGAGCAGTTCTGCCAGTGCTGCCTGGGCAAAACCCATGTGCTTCACCTGCTGCGATGCTTCTGGGGGAGCTTCCATCTCCATCAAGTTTGGCTGGACTGGGGACTGTCTGGGGAGCTGGCATGGCTGCGGGAGGGAAGCCCTCCATTCACACAGCACAGAGAATCACTTGTTCTCAGGGTCTGGTGTGTGCTGAACCAACACTGAGAGGTGGCAATGGGGGAACAGCCAGCTGCACTGTCCCCAGTCGGTCACTGCAACCTCCCCATGGAGGGAGGCAGAAATCTGGCCCTTCTTACAAGGACTGAGGGTTTCAGTAAGGCTTCAACCTTAGTTCTGGGACTGGGGGCTGCCCATGGCACATGCTGTCCATAGCTGCAGGAAGACAGCTTTTGGTGGTGGTGGACTAGTCCAATAAGCAAGTCCGTGTGTTTGCACCCAAGGACCTCTGGATGGCTTCTCTTTTCACAGTGGCAGAGTCAATTCGGGCTTTTCTCCCACACGGTCTTCTAAACGAGGCCAGCTGGTCTGCAGATTGCTAGATGACCTCCTGTTTCGTGATGGCGGGTTGTGGGATGGAGGTGGGCTGTTTTGCCACGGTTGCAATGGCTCCGGGCAGCAGCTTGTATTGCTCTGGTCCTGAGCCCGCAGGTGGAGATGGCTGTGGGGTTTCTGGAGTAGCTACAGAGAGAGAAACAAAATTAGAGGACTTGACAGCACTGGGATCTGTCCTCAGTCGTGCCAGGTTCAGGTGTAAGCAAAGCAAAGGCTCTGTAGCAAAACCATAGCTCCTAATGGCTTGTGTGTTTGCTGCGAGGCAGCCCAGACACACAGGCATGGTTAGATGCCCTGGAAGAGCCACAATAACAAACATCGAATGAGGGGAGCTACTGGCATTTTGACCTGTACCGGCCACTTTTTTGGTCAGCTGAGGTCATCTCAGCCCAAATTCCCAAATGGTGGCCCCATGTGGTGGCCCTGTGTGGTGGACCAGATTCTCCTGTGTTTTTGCAGAGCGCAAAGTGAGGTGTGTCTGAACCATTGAAGGGAAGGGGAGCCTTTCAACTGATTTCAGTAGGCACTGGATGGGATCATTCATCCCTAAATTTAAGGGCTATGTAAAAGTTACAGTCTGCCAGGGAACATCTTGTTGAATCAGTAGCCTAATCTAATCTAACCCACCTCTCTGTTTGTCTTTCCTTCCTTTCTGCATAGGAATTTCTCACACACTCATTATCAGAGATTCTGTCTTGCATGGAAATGTCCTTGCAAGGTAGAAACTACCTCCACAGGCATGCTGGAAAGCTCCTGGTTTCTCCTGAGAGCTCTCCGTCTCTCTGGCAATACTCACACATCTGCCCGTTGTGCATCTGAGGAGGCATTGTGTTGGCCACAATGACGTTTGTTCCCAGGTTCTCCTGGATCAGGTGAGGGTGCAGGGGGTGGTGAGCATGCGGCGTTTCACTTGATGAGCCTAAAAATGTGCATATGACATTAGTTGCCACAATAACAGAAGGAGACAGTTCAGCTGGGCAGACCCACTGCACCAAAATTTCCAAGGCTTTGTGCATGATCAGCTTGTGCATATGTGACTGGAGCACACCCTTCCCGTTTTTCACCATGGATGCCTTGGGCTCGCTAACCCCTGCCCGCTGCCTGCATTTCCTCTTATACAGGATTATATTCCTCTCCTCCTGAGTCACAGCTCCACGTAAAGAATAGCACAGTGGCAACTTCTCATTTTGTTTTGTCCTACTGGATGCTCCCAGTAGAAAATCTGGGACACTCTTTCAACCTGACCTTTCAGACCCTTTTGTTCTGATGACTCCCTTCGGACACAGAGGAGGATCAGTGAAACAGCTGGCTGGTAGGTGTTTGGGTTTGCACAGCAAAGCTTGTCTGCATGCAGAGGGCTGGGGACACCTCTCTGTAAACAGATGCACAGCTAATGCATCTCTTTAGGTGAATAGCAATGGAGGACTCTCTGTTACCATTGCCAATGACAGGGGGAGATCATTTTGTGTGAGTCAATGGCTAACCTGCATACAGGCTGTCTCCACCTTTTTTGGGTAGGGAACGATGGCTATAGAGGTTCTCTAGGGGATGGTGATCAGGGAACACTGAGAGGTCTCTTGTAGGACCCTCAAGTACTCACCTCCCAGCAGCATCTCCTGCAGCAGGTTGTCGATCTTAGCCATGCCAAAGAGCTTGACAAACTGGATCTGTTCTATCATCTGCCAGGTGATGCTCTGCAGCACAGGCAGCAGCAGCAGCAGCTCCCCGAAGCGGCCCCGTGAGTCGTATTGCCGGTCATTGATGTAGTCCTCCAGGCTGACCTGCACCTGGTACCGCATCCGCTTGATCTTGGAGGGGTCACTCAGTCCTTTGGCATCTGAAACAACCCACAGAGCAGACTATCCAGGCTGCTTCCCTGGGAACTGCCCTTCAGTAATAGCATGAAGTCTGGGCGCAGGCTGAGGTGAGCTGTCTCTGATTCCCTATCGTCTGCTGGAATGGATGTTTTTTCTCTATTTAGGTTGACTTCTCCCCTCCCTCTAAGAACAGTTTGGCCCGGAGAGGGGACCAGGCAGCATTTCCACAACTCGGGACCAGCATTAGTTGGCATAACCCAGACTAGTCCCCTCTGATGGTAACCCTCACCAAGCTGGAGCATACCTGGGTCGAAGAAGATGATGGCTTTCAAGCAGGCATATTCATTATCATCTATCTGCAGCTCTTGGAAGGGGAGGACCAGCTCGTCCAGGATACGGATGGCCACGCGGTTCACCTCCACCAGTTCGGGGCAGTTCCGTGGGATGATGTGGTCGTTTCCTTTGGACAAGCAGCACAGAGACCATTGCCTTGTCATTGCCCAAGACTTATCAAGGGTGGCAAGGAGTTCAAAACCCAGGTAACCAATGCTGAGATAATTTTGAGGGTGGAGGACTTAAGAAGTTCCTCCTTCTGCCCCTTCCCTGGCTCAGCCTGCCAGAAATGATGAACTGTGTTGCCAGAGCAGCCTCTCCTTACTCAGGAGTCACTCAAGCAAGGGAAAGCTGACCGAGGAGTGAGAGCCTTTTTCTCAACCACACCACAGCCTGCTTACACAAACCGGGGCGGGGCAATGTGAATGTTCATAGTCCCCCAACTTTGCCACATGTCGTGGCCTTGATGTGAATGTCAGCCGGGCCCAAAGGTTGTGCTAGGCTTGCTAAAATACAGAAGAGCTCAAGGCACCCTCTGCAAAAAGGATGCCCGGAACCACTGAACCTCCCTATCCTTCACACCGGCAGGGAAGCTTCGCAGAAGCAGATGGGCCGGAGCAGAAGTGTGCTCTTTACCTAGCAGCAAGACATCCTTGAACACCATGGACCTCTTGGCAGCTCCCAGTAACAGATGTTCTCCTGCATGTGCTCGCAGCAGTGCTACCTGCAAGAGCAGGGGAAAGTTATTTGGGTGATGCAGAGACAGAGACAAGGCTGTGATTTCACATAAGCAAGAGGGAAGGCCCAGCATTTCTGTACTGCACTCAAGGATGGGGAATGAGAGCCGCTCTCCAGTCACTGTCAGAGAAAGAGGTCAAAAAATTGTTTACTCCTGTGCATAAACAGTTATAAATCCGGCAGAACCAGTAGATAATAGACAGCACCTGAAACATCCCATATTCATGGCGCATGTCATGAGCAAGACCATGCTAGACTGTCCCAGGACCTCACGCCAGCAGTGGGACATGTTCACAGCGGGCCATTTGCAGACAAGGCAACTCCTACCAAGTGCAGAACCAGGGACCATGCTCCAGCCCGGGAAGCGGGGAGAAGTACGATCCACTGCTGCGGACAGTTGCTGTCCCTCTGGGCCGTGCCCACCTCCCACTGCAATCACGCTCACGGGGACTCGCGTCCGCCCGGCTGGTGGGGTCACCCTCTGGTCATTCCTTCCCTCCGCAGCAATGGGCATTTGGGCCAGGGAAGCTGAAGGGATGTTTTTCTGCCCTGACGTTAATGATTGAAGTCTTTCATTTTACACCCTCCAGTGGCTCCTGAGAATGTTCTGAATCTTTTGCCCTCCTTCAGTTAAAAATTTCAGAGATTTAGGCAGAAACAGAAGTTAACGATTGGACAGCCTGACACAGAGGCTTCTTAATGTCCAGCCAGGAGCCTCTGCTGGAGAAAACAATCATTAAACATTGATGGAGAGATTCTGAAAAGTGTGTCCTGATGGAAATGGTCCCTTTTTCCAGTGTGTTATCCCTCAGCATTTGACAAAGCCAAGAGAAGTCTTACCCTACCAGAAATGCCAGGACAATGTGTCACCCGTAGAAGAGATCTCTGGTTAGAAAAGACACTGATGCCTGAGAGAGGGATTTTTTTTGCAGAGGATGAAAAAGAGTTATGCAAAATAAACAGAGTGGAGGTCCTTGCAAAAAGATTACACACACATGATGCTGGGGAACCTTTATCTATATGCCAAAATCTAGCCTCTCTCTATCGCTACCCAAACATGGGCGGATGTGTTAGCTGAGCTGCTTGTAATTACCAGAGCAGCAAAAACCTGAGCTTTCCTGTCTGATGAAACTTTGAGAAGGATGGAAAAACTGTGAGTCCCACGGGGGAGCAAAGCCCTCACGTAGAAATTTCCTGCCTAGTGAAAATTCAAGAAAGCTCAGTTTGAAACCACCATTTTTGTGTCCACAAAATTTGCTTGTTTGATCAGGGTTAAAGTAAATTACTTCAACAAGGCAAAACTATCTCATTTGATATTTGTTCTTGCAGTGATCAACCTGAGGTACATCATCCCATTGTGAACTAGGATAAATATAAAAGTTGTAACACAACAAAGTAGAACTTTAACTTTGAAATGAAATGGCTTTGCCCCAACAAACCCAGTACTTTGACATTTTGGTGCAGAGGAAGAATGAGGGGTTGGGTATGACCTTTCCTATAAAAATGTTGGCAGAGATGATTCATTCTCAGGCAATATTTTAATGACAATATAATGACATTTCCCAACATTAAATGTTCCCACTGGACATGTCTTGACTGGCTCTCATGCCCCTTGGGCAGCTGGCTTGCACTTAGTTTTGTTCATTCCTGCTCCCTGGCATTTCTGTCCTTCCTCCTGCGCTCCCCTGAGTATCTGCTGCCTCTGTTCTCATACTGTCCTTCGAAAGCACTGATGGCATTAATTGATTAGTTTTAATGCAGCTCAGTCTTTCCTCTCAGGCTCTTTGGGATTGGGAACTGCTCATGATGAGGGATGGCTGGTCATAAGAGAATATCTATTTCAGTCGAGACGAGCCTGTGGAGCATGGTGAGAGTAGCCTCTCCTCTGTCGGAAGGCAGGGTTCAGACGATGTCATCTTTAGGCTTTGTTTTCTTCTTTGAGAAATTTTGCAGCCCCACAATTGTAAAATGAGCTCACGTGGAAATTGCTGCAGTTTGCAGAGATATTAACCAGGTGTCGTGGTTTAAACCAGGACGCCAGGTTTACTGCCTCTGTTCCAAATGGCACAAGGATGCAATGGGTTATGCAGAGCTGCCCAGGCGTCCGCTGGGCTGCAGCCTGTTTGCTGTGTAAATGTCATTTGCCATTGGAGTCCATTTTGTTTTTCATAATTTTTGAATTGTATTTGCCTTAGGCGTTTAACAGATTTCTTACCATTTTAAACAATTTAGCACTTGGACACAATAGTAAAGAGGGAAATATGCTCTGTGTTAACAGCACTGAATTCCCCGGGGCTTTGTGCTGCTGGGTTATTACTGAAGATCTCGGTTTTAGGATTTGGGGTTTTTTCATCAGCTGGATGCTCTCACTTTGTGGATATCCTTTTTCTTCATGATGTAAAAATTACCTTTAGATCAACACAGCGCTGGAGACTGATCCTAGCTGAAGAGGATCCATGCTGGTTTTGTGACCAAACACTGGGAAGATTGGAAATACCTTCCTACCTGTGACAGGACCTGCGCTGGCCACTGCCAGAAGTGCTATACCCTGCCGGAAGTGCTATCCCTTCCCGCTGGAGCCTCCCCACCATCCAGACGTGCTGTTCAAGGATGGGCACACATCATGTCCTGCAACATCTGCTGCAGACCTCTGAAATTTAGGCTTACACAGGAGACATTTCATTGTATCTCTCTGAGGCTGCCTGAGATCCTGCAGTATAGTTTTAGAGAGGATTTCAAACCCACTGTGCTTATCTTGGTTATGGAATCAGCAAATGTCATTTCAGTAATTTGTGTTAAATGCAAATATATTTCTGGGTTTTAACTCTGAAGAGAGATTTTCTTATTGCCTTGAGAGCAAACTAGTGTTTTGTTTCAATAATTCCACACCAGGAGAATGGATACAAACATATCCCCAGGCAAGAAGCAGAAAGATAGGTAGACAGGCAGATTTGGTTTTAAGCCTTGAGCAGACCTTAGGCTAGAAATCTGTCCTACTAAGTCTGATTACCCTAAGTGTTTGGATAGCACTTCAGGTTTTCGAAGTGCTGCACAAACTATAATTAATAATTGACTGATAGACCCATGCAAAACGCGCACCTGATTATGTACCTAATTTGAGCTCAGTGTTATCGTGACTGTGCTCATCGACTGATTAGCTGCACATGCAAATGGCCTGTGCTGGCATTGTATGGATGCCGTTCCCAATCAGCTGCAGCAGTCAGGATAACAGAGTGGACAATGCGCATTTTCTTTGAAGGTCTCGGCTGCCAGGCTGTCCTTCGGCTCCCCGCTGCCTTCGCCGGGGCAGAGCGAGGTGGGGTGGATGGGGGGGACTTGCCTGGTCATCCAGGGGCAGCTCGCAGAAGGCAGGGATGTACTTGGCCCACTCCACCAACACTAGCAGCTGCTGCTTCATGGATTCGCACACGTCGGAGATGTTGGCAATCTTCTTCCCTCGGATGTCTCCGTTGATCACAGGAACTGGGGATGATATCTGGAAGGAGAGAAGAGATCCTTCAGCTTTCAGTGCCACAGAGGAAACAGACGGGAAAATCCCCAGCGCATGGGTTGTGTTGATGCAGACTCCAGCATCAGCAATTACTTTTTTCTGTTGCACATCCAGCCCCCAGAATACGTGGGCCAGCACAACTCATCTATATTGAGATCAACCTGGGGATCTGTGAATGTGAAATGCTTCAGAGCTGAGGCTGTGGATCATCTTGGTAAACTGTCATGCCTTGAATAGGCAGGAAAGTGCAGAAGAAATGTTTCTAAAGCCAAGGTCTTCTACTGAACAAATGTTCTCAGTCAAGATCCAGGAGGGAACAGAGGGGCTTATGTAGCAGTCAGCCTCGCCAGTGGCAAGGACATGTCCACCCAGTGCTGCTGCACAAGCCGCTTGGTTCCACCAAAGTGCAGAGAACTGCTCCCCCTTCCACCCTGCTCGAGCCAGTGCTTGGCCAGACCTGCCTTGTCTGCTTTTGACAGACACGCAGGGTCTACTTCTCCTCCTGTCTGAGTCAGCATAAGCACAAGAAGTCTCTGCTGAAGGCAGCTTTCCAGGTCTGACATTGCTTTCTGCGAGCACCAGGTCATTAATATTTGACATTACCCAATTTGAAATGCTAAAGACAGACTTTAAAGACAACAACCTCCCACCTCCCCCCAGCTTTTAGGCCCTTTTGGCAAAACTGCGCATGTGCAAACATGCCCGCAACACAGGTCGCGTTTTTTGCTTGTCGAATTATTTGTGATTGCAGAGGCAAATGGGGCCATTTCATTTGCAAAGGACAAGCCTGAGAGCTCTGCAAGTACGTCACACGGGGCTGGAAAGAACATCTCCCCCAAACCAGGCACCCAACCTCCTGCCCGGTTCTCATGCATTGCTGCTCACCCAGCTCATCTAAAAATTTGCCCTTAGTCACTACTTTATCCTCATGCTTCTGTAAGCAATTAACTCAACCCCATCGCTGCCCTCCGCCTGCCCTCTCTGCTCTTGTACAACATCAGCTCTTCCTGTCCTGTTCCTGCCAGCATTTTCAGCTTGGACCCTGCCAGCCTCTCCAAGGAAAGGGAGTTCAAATGCCACCTGTGGGGTTTTTTTTTCAGGTTGCATTACCTGGAAGCTTTCCAGCTCTCGAGCTATTATTGAATAAATAAGATTGTAAAAATCTCACCACGTATTACCCTAATCAGAGAGCCCGGAAGGCTTAGCAAATAAATAAAGACCTCTGAGTGAGTGACCCGAGGTCTTGGAGAAAGCAGCTCCTCAGCAGTATCTTGTTCTAATTAGCTGGGCACATAAAAGTTACCAATTACCGTGCTGGAGCCTGCCTTGTTTAATGAGTCTCTCTGTGCTCTGTGGGAGAGCAGGAGCTCCCCTGGATTTGTCGATGGTTGTAGTTTTTATCAGCAGGCCCTGCTCAAGACTTACACATTGTGCCACTGCAGGACTCAGAGTCCCGGGAATGTCCTCCCCTTGCAGATCGGGTGACTTGAGACCCCATTATCTCACACTTCTGGGAGCAGCACCAATATTATCTTTGTAGGGTATATACATATATTAGGGCCTACGTAGAACAAGGTGAGACGTGGGATGAGATTGGATATGCTTCTTGTGTACAGGATTGGCCCTTGGCCCTTCTGGCATATCCCCTCCTCGGGGAAGCAGACCTTACAGCCTGAGCCCTACCATGGAGCCCAGAGCTCGGCACGTCCTGTCCTGGAGCATCTCCCGGGGCAGCCTTCGGGGTAATATGGCCCTTGAAGCAAGGAAGAGCAGGGACTGCCAACTCGAACCCCTCTTCATTTTCCCCGGGACAGGGAGTGCTGCTCTCCCCAGCTCCCCTGAAGAGTGGCAGGTCTTGCCTCCAGCACAGCCCCATCCTCATCACTTGTTCTCGCAGAGAAACCCTCCCCGCAGCCTGTGCGCTCCTGTCCTGCCCCGTGTCCTCCCAGACAGTGCTGATCTGATGTACCCATTTGCAATATCCAGATTCTTAAAGCGGAGTCATCTTTTCAGGTGAACACTCTAGGAAATAAGTCTTGGCAGTAGGCTTGTAGAAATGGGGAATTTCAAGTAAACACTGGAAAGAATATCTGCATAAAACAAGCCTGAAACTGATCCCTTGTGACACTGTGCAGGAAGCCAGAATCTGAAGTTCCTAGGAGCCGATGGGGAAGGGAGGCTGCTCGTGTGAGGCCAGCCCCTCGGCTGGCTTTGGCGGCCGCAGCTCCTTGGATTTCAATGATTCTACCCTATTTTCTTCCAGCAGGCTCTCCAGCCTTCACGTGTCCCATCAAAGCAGAACAGATTATTGCATATTATTACAACCAACAATGGACCAAGGAGCATTAAAGGGATCGTTTCAGGTAACAAATGCCTGTGAAAAATCAGTGTTGAGTTGGCAGATAAGTTACTTAGAAAAGAGGTGGTAATTTGAAGACTCAGCTATTAAATACTCAACTGGCTCCACTGGCCAGTAGTGTCTGATGCTTTTGTATTTGCCAAAGAAGAAAGAAGAGATACCTGTTGTGCCAGGACTTCTGCCTGCAGTAAGACGTTGATGGAGGGCAAGCTGCTGTCTTCGTAACTTGATCTCCGGGTGCTGATTCGGTCCCGTTCATTTTGTACAGCTGCAAGAGAGTATTTTGGCTGAGCTGCAGGTCGTTCATGGCAATGCACACCGAAAACTAGCACAGACGTTTGGCGTTCCCCTTCCTTAGCTGCAGTTTCCCAGCTTCCCTGCCTGGCAGGGCGGAGGTGCAGCTGTGTCTGCTTTGTGACGGGATGCCTGCGAGAGCTGACTACATCTGGTGGTCTGTTCTCACATTCGCTTTGTTAGGCTTTCCTGGGATGGGGTTGTTTCAGAACCCAAACACCTGGTTCAAAGCCTGTAGAGTTCAATGGGAAAGTTTCCTTTCAAAGGATCCGGCTCTGAGTTTTTTGATTTCAAGATATGGGGTCTGAAATAGTGGCCATGCTCACGCATGCAGCCCAAAGCTTATGTGTGAAACGGAGGAGTCGAGTATCTGCCTGGCTTCTCTGTCTGTCCACATGACTTCTGTGAGCTCCGTTTGGGAAACTCTTGCACCGGGTGGGTGCAGTTGGAAAACTTCCATCTAAGCTACAATAAGGAAGGAAGTGCAGAACAGCTCCTATTTATCTATCCAGAGCAACAGAGCTCTCTCATACCTTACTGTAAAGAGAGTCCCAGGACAGGTTTGACCCCAACGTGCCTCCCTGCTTGGTCTAGTCTTGAGGACCTGGGCTTTGAGTCTAGAGGAGGCAGCAGCCAGAGCAGAAGTGCTGAGGGGGAGGATTTGCCTCTCTATCTGCCACGAGGCCGTGGGCTGGCCGTAACTCACCACGGCCACGCCAGTTAAAGCCATCTGCTCAAATAAGGTATTGATTGATGGCAGGGGAAACAGAACAGTCCCTGCCTTAGGCTGGTGGCTCTCTGGATTGATACGTTCTCAATGTATAAATCCGCCTGATAAAAAGCAATAATGAGGCTGGGCCAGAAGAAAAGCCCTGCAGTCAGCGGCTGTAAATAGGAGCTCTCAAGGTTATGCCGCTTGTTATCAGTAGCAGGCCCCCGAGTTCAGTCACGCCATGATGTTTTCCAAATGTTTGCTCAGTATTAGCTGGTCATGCACCTAATGTAACTTCTATTGAATATTAACAGACAGCAGCAAAGCTCTGGGCATGGGATGAGCGGGCGCTGCAGGGAGAGGAGGATTCCTATGTTCTTCAGGAAAAGTCAAGCCAAGTTCCTTGCAATACCTCGTCCCCTTTAACAGGAAGAAATGTTCCTGCTCAGAGGTGTTCTCACAGGCTGGTGTTCCTGCGGAAGCTGCCCAGGTACTGCTGGCACTTCCCTGTTGTCTTCAAGGACCCCTTTTCTCCTAAGTTTCTCCTCGAGGGGGTGTGAACTGGGGGGAGCACAGGGTTTAATTTCTCTACATGGAACAACAGGGCCAAATGCCTCCCTTTGCAGACATCAATGGGGTGAGCTCTGCGGGGTGCCAGGCAGCTCCTCTGGGCTGCTCCTGGAAGTTTGTCCCTCCACCAACAGGGCCACCAGTGGGGCCACCAGCAAGGTCACCAGCAGGACCACCAGCAGGACCACCAGCGGGGCCACCAGCAGGACCACAGCAGCCCTAGGTTTCCTTGCCACTGTGAATACTCCTGAGAACCAAGCAGGGCTAAACAAGGGGCGAATCCTGTCCCGTCGTGTCTGAGTTGTGGGGACCTGGAAGGGCTGCAGAGACAGAGAGGCAGGGAAGTTGGTGGGTGAGCCTGGGCCATGCAGGGGGGTGGATATTTTTACTTGTTTCAGATGGAGTTAAATAGCCAAAATGCTCCACCTTGCTCTGGGTCCTTTCTACTGTGGCTGATGTAGCAGATAAAACTAAGCTCTCTGCAGACGGTCAGCAAGAACCTATATGCACATTAGGAAAAAAAGGGGCAAAATGACAGTTGGACCTTTGCTGGACTCACCCACCCAGCTGTGGATTTCATGGTGACTCTGGGGCAACAGCACTTAGAGCAGTTTCCCCAAAGTGTTTCCAAATTCCCAGGCTTTCTTTGAAGTTTCTGCTTCTCACTGATGTTGAGAAGCATTCCCAAACTGCTTGGATGCCCATCTACGTGGGAGCACAGGTGATGTGTGCGTCAGTGTGAGCGATGGTGAGCTGAAGAGGCCCGGGTGTGATTTGTGTGTACAAGCACTGGCAGTTCTGAGACACAAGCATGGCCCTGTGACACTCTCATGGGCTTGTCTTTGCTGGCATTTGAGAGGAGCCCTGAGAAGGGGCCCCGAAATTGAATTTGGGAGCACGCAGGGTCCCCATGCCTTGCCCTCAGCTGTTGGGACGATGGCTGCTTGCAAGAACTTTGCATGGGTGGGAGCGGGCAGGTTGGGCACATGCAGGGCTCATGACTGGAGGCCAAAACTCTCCTTAAACCCCCCTGTGATGGGGGTCTGGATCTGTGCACAGAGAGCACTGTGGAGGGAAGACAGGGCTAAGACGGCTGGGCGAGCGTGTACACAGCAGGGACTGGCCTTGGGCTGTGAGGGCTTCCTCAAACATATGCAGCCAGCATGACTGCTGCTGGGGAGAGCACAGGGAAGCCACGCCGTCACCCACCTTCCTTCTTCATTCCTGCTCGGAAGCACTTCTTAAGCCTGCAGTATCGGCACTGGTTTCTTTTGTCTTTGTCTACCACACACTGCCTGTTAAACCTGGGAAGAAAGAGAGGTGTGAGAAGCAGCAAGACTGAGCCTGAAGGCAGGACAAGGCAGAGCCCCAAGCTCCAAGATATGCTCAGAGCAGGTTCCCAGAGGCTCACCCTGAGAAAGGAGCCCAGGTCTGTGCCATTTCCATCCTTGCTTTAACCTGAGGTTTCTTCTCTGCACTGAGCATCTCAGCCATCTGCTCTACCTCTGGATGTTCAATAAGGAGGGGCTAGAGCTGACAGTCGCACGCAGGAGCTCAGGCTGCTGGTCTTACTCACTAACCACTAGGCATAGGATGCTCCTGATGGACTAACAAGCCCCAGTGAAGTCAAAAGTGTCAGCCGGGAGGGTCAGAGCCAACTTGGTAGCCCCTGTTGTAAGTTAGATCCCAGTTAGAAGGGAGGAGGAATGCATTTATTCGGAATAAAAAAAGGATAGAAGGTTGTTCTTGGGCTAGTAAGGTTAAGAAGTGGGTTTAAGTCCCTGCATCTCTCCAGGGCTGTGTCTGCAATCCAGACAGGTTGGTTCTGACCTCTGGACAGCTTCGCGGGTGTGCAAACAGCTCTGCAGCCACCTGCACTTCAGAGGGGACTTGGGAAGCAACCAGCTCCTTCCCTCCACACTTGTATCACCAAATCCATCGCACGTGGCGGGGCACACACTGATCTCCCATGTGTGGCTCTTGCATGCAGAACAAGCCCGGTGACCATTTGCAGCATGAATTTCACTTGCAAATTTGCTCTAATTTGCTGCCGATTGATCAAGCTTGCAAAGTAAAGACAAAGGCATACAGAGCTGGGAAAGGGCTTGTTTCTACCATGCTTTTTAAAGCCCCAAGCTAAGATTTGCCCAAATGGGTGCCTGAAAGCAGCTTTTTAAGCATTTCTGTAGCACTTAAATAAAAGCCCTAGTCTCCAAAGAACTGGGTACCTTGGCTTTTCCACTGGAGCTGTGGGAGGGGGCTCCCTGGGCAGCCAGCTTAAACTGCCCTGGAGTGCAAGTGATAATGTGCTTCACGTGCACTCAGAAACCCGGGGCTTCTTTCTGTCACTCAGATTTGAGAGTCACGTTGCTCTTCATGCTCTCCAAGTGGCTGTCAGGCCATGAGGAGTAACTCACTCAAAAAGCCCAAGTGATTTAGACACTCTGAGCTGAGGATTCCTCGGTTTCCTCTGCGACTCTCTACATGTGGGTTGCTCCGAGCACGGAGCAGGCAGGTCACAGCCGCTGATGGCACAGGAGAGCCATGGGCTACCATCTCAACGACAAAAGGTGCAGTGCATGAGTTGCAGGAGTAACATGGGTGCCTCATCCTCAGAGACATGAACTCTGTGCTGCCCAGCTTGTTGCTCCTTAAATGTTCTTTTACCATGTAACAGGCAGTGACAGCATTTTAGGTAGATGGCAGACAGACTTCCATCTCGTGATGGAGAAGGGATGGGAGGCCACTGAAGTGCCCCCAGGGAGCGAGTGAGGTTTGCGCTGCACTCGGAGCACTGAGTAGCAAGGTGCTCAGCCCCTGTAACAGGGCTTCCCCCGACACCACCTTGCTTGCTGGCCGCATCCACGGTTGGCCATATCTGTTTGCAAGAACACGTGCTTGGCCCCTAAAGAATGGGGCAAGACCTCACCGGGTCTTTCCCCGGTGATCGCTGGAGGGCAATCCCAGAGTGAGAGCGGTCTCTGACCCTTCCCAGCTGGAGGGTGAGGTCAGGGAAGGTGGTGGAAGGCATGGGGAGGATGAAGAGGACGAAGGACCATGCTGCTGCGCTTTGAGGCCTTTGCCGTTCAGCTCCTAGGGACTGCTTTGTCTCAGCCACGTGACTCTGTCCCCTCTGTCCTTACCTGCAGGAGTACATGTGGTTCTTCCGGACGCTCCTCCTGAAGAAGCCTTTGCAGCCATCGCAGCTGGAAGCCCCGTAATGCTTCCCCGTGGCGCGGTCCCCGCAGATGGCACACAGCGCGCTCACCCCGATACTGTTGGAATTGTTGAGGTTGGCTGCTTCTGATGGAGACGTGTCTGCTTGGGGAAGGCCACAGGAAGAAGAAGACAGTGAGACAGACAGCCAACATTTCCTAACTCAGTTTCCAGTGAGAGACTTGATTTTTGGAGGAACCAGGCATCTGCAGTCAGGCTGTGTGGCAGGGGCTGGTCAGAGAGGTGTGTAAGGAGTGGTGGGTGCTCCGAGTGTCTTAAGTCATTGCATTTTGAGTGTGCAAAAGCTCCCCATGTGACAGGGTGAGACAGCTCTTCCCAAAGGCCTGACTCCAACGATGCCTTCAGACAAAGCGGAAACCCACTGGCAGAAGTCACAGAGCAGAGCCACAGTTCCTCGGGGATTTGCAGACACTTTGGGCTACAGTAGCGCGGCCAGAGAAAAAGCTGGTGCAGAGGTAAAGCTGAGGTATTACAGCGCAGGATGAGCAGCTGATTTATTAGAGAGGTGTTTGTGTTATAGCACCGGAAGAACCCAAGAGAGCCCTGAGCAAGAGCTATTAGAGAAATGAGGTGACCAACTCCCTTTGCTGGAGAGCCTCTCTGCCAGGCACGGAGCTCCAGCCTGCAGGGTGGTTCTTCAGGAGAACAAGACTTTAAGTGCATAACAAACTCAAATGACTTCAGCTGGAAAACTCACGTGGGCAAACACTACCCATGCAAGGAAGGACTGATCAAGCTAACCCAGAAAGAAAGGGTGATGCTATGGCACGGAGGAGGCCGTACGCTGGGTATCTTCCAGAGTCTGGTAGCACCCCAGCTGAGACTGATGTGTCTTACAGTCCTTACAGACCGGGGGGGCTGGCACTTGCCCGGCTCTTTTGGGAGGATGGGGAATTGCAGCAGCCTCTGTAGGACATCTGAAAGGCTCGAAACCATACAAGCCCTACACTAAAACCCCTCCAGCAAGCCAAACAAACCTCAAGGCTGAAGGGATCAGCCCTTAATTCAGTTGATCTAATTGTCCCCTCCCATGTACATTTTCCTGTATCAGCACGGGCACATTCTCCTGCCTCAGTGGAAATCCCGGTTACAAATGATACCCAGGAGCTACAAAGCCATGGAGACCTGCTGGGCTTTTAATACTTGAGTCTATTGGTCCCTGGTCTCTGGGTCTGGCAGGGATGCAGTTAACTCTCACCCCGGGGAGGGCCACAGCTGCTCCCACCTGGCACCCAGCAGCAAGGGGCTGGGTGCTATAAAAAGGCTGGTCCCAGCAGGGCTCCCTTTGGTAGCTGGAGCATGGGTGCTGGGAGAGGCCAAGGCAATGCTGCCTGGGGCAGGGCTACAATTTTAGCTTTTATTTTGCAGAGAAAGGGGTATTGCGGTAGGGGCTGCACAGCCTGCTCGTGCCATCCCTCGGCAGGAGTAACTGGTGTGGATCCAGCAGCGAGCTAGCGCAGGGGATCTCGAGCCAGGCCCTTCCCTGGCTCTGGCAGCACCTTTCATTTCCCTGCCTGCTTTCTGTCTTTCTAATTCCTTGTGTCCCTCCTGTATTTCTTTCTGAGTCAGTTTGCTGCGTCCCTGCCTGGCGCACCCTGTCACACAGCTGCGTTTCCATACATGCAGCACTGCCCGTGCAAAGCTCCTCTCTCTGCTCCCGAAGCCCTGGGCTCCTCCCAAGCCTGTTCTGGCTGTCTCTTGTCCCTACGAGCAGCTTGCCTCCAAAAACATCCTTCCTCCCAGTGCATCCCAAGGGCTCGGCTGGATGAAGGTCATTCCAGAAGGAAAGTTAGACTTCCAGTTTCAGCTAAACATAGGACTTGCACGAGGGAGGAAGAGCTGATCTGCCTATAATCCCATTACTTGTGTATCTGTGACAGCCCAGATAAATCTCTTTTTAGCAGTATATCATGATGTAATCAGATGAACATAGAACAGGAAAAACTGGCACTGTTATCAAAGAAATTACAACATTTTAGTCTAATAACCAACCAACAATGAAATTATTGCCTAATGGATAATTTTCCAATTAAGTTTATTTCATAGTGCCAGAAATACGGGCTTCTGGCTGATGCAGTGAAGTGGGTTTAATGGGATTGATTTGGAGTTAAGGTAAATGGAGGAAAGAAAAAATCTGACTTTGAGACCTCGCAGCTGAGACTTGTGTTAGGACAGGAGCTCCTCGAGAGCTCCCCAAGCCTGTCTGAACACAGGGTGTGTTTGGCCTGTGGTGGTGGCAAAGTTGGTCAGTGCTGAGCAGCCACCGGGGCTGGAGCTGCAGAGCTGGGCAGGGCAGGGGCCGAGCTCTCCTGCAGTCCTCGGCCAGAACAGGAGGCGGAGGTTTTGCAGGCAGAGGGAGGTTTTGCAGGCAGAGGTTTTGCAGGCAGAGGTGCGGGCAGTTGCTGGAGTGCCAAAGCAGCCCTGGAGGCGAGACCTGCCCCTGGTCTGGAGCTGGGCAGAGGAGGGGGAGAGGGCTTGGTGCCACCTGACCCAGCTGACTCATCCGTCCTTAGGGCATATTTCATATCTCACCTGATCTCGTCATGTAAAATTGCTGTGTCCCTCTGCCCTGCGGAGCCCTCAGTCCATGGGGGCCGAGTCACAGAAGCAGGAGCTTCTGCGTGCTGGGGGGGAGAGGGGCATGGAGAGGGACCAAGACCTGGGCTTGTCCCGGCGGGTCCAGATGGGCATCGGCAGAGCCGAAGGGGGCTGCTCTCGGCCCTGAGACCCCTGGGTGGGTAGGACCAGCCCCCGGGAGCAGAGAAGGGGCTGCGACCCAGGGCACAGCAGAGCCGCTTGGGCACCACGGTGTCATGTCCGTGACGGAGCAGAGCCATAGCCCAGGGAAGACCTGCACAGGCTGTGAGGGGAGAGCCCGCGCTGCCGGCACAGCCCTTCTGGGACAGGGGTGCCCCAGCAGCCTCGGTGACGCAGCAGGCAGGAGGAAAGGGCTCGGGGGGTCGCTTTCCGCGGTGTGCTTCGTTTAGTCATTAACCTCGTATTTAGAGAGACTTTAGGGGGGACTTGGAGAGGAATCTCCTGTTATCTCTGAGCATTTAATCACCAGGACTCCTTGGTCCCCAAATGGGTGGGCCAGTATTGCGAATCCTGGTGGGTTAAGTGTGGTCCTACCCTCCTGAGGGGACGGGAACGCTTGTCTATCCCGGCCAGGTCCCCTCGCCCCTCTTCCCGGGGGCTGAGCCTCCTGGCCCAGCGGCGCTTCCAGGGAAGGGGATGCCACCCCGCACCCCAGCGTGCACAGGGAAGGGCCGTGGCCTAGGGGCAGTGCCCGAATCGCTTTCCGTAGTGATTTCCACCCTTGCCAGGCATTAAATGGCTTTCTGCGCTGAGAAAACCCAGCTCCAGCTGCTGCTGGGGTGGGACTGGCTCTGCTCTGGAGCCACAGGCTCAGTTGTCTGTCTGGTGAGCCCTCAGCAGCGTTTCACTTGGAAACTTTTGGCTAGTCTTTTCTCTTGGTTGGGGTCTGGGGAAGGTGAGACCCCCCCTGCGCTCAGCCCCAGTCCCTGGGCTGAAGGTCTGGTGGGGACCTCTCATTGCACCCAGCTCCCGGCGTGTGCCCGTCCCCGAGGTGTCTGGGCTGCAGGGCACCATCCCGCCTGCACCGAGCACAGCGTTGTTCCGCCACCTCGATTTCTCCCCAGGGGAAGAAGAAACCCCGCAGTGAGCTGCTGGGAACCCCATGGCTGACACCCCCGCCGTGCCCCAGCCCTCACCACGTTTCAGCAGCCACCCTGGGGACTTGTCCCGCAGCCCCCGGCTCGTCCCACCGCTGCGCAGGGGAGAAAGTGGAGGGGACTTACCGTTGCCCATAGCCAGCACCTGCATGTTCTCAAACTCCAGAGTGGTATACGCCGGGTCTAGCGCTGCGCTATAATCTGCCATCTCCATGTCTATTAGGGCTTTGGAAAGGCGCATTATCATCAGCAAACACGGGCCAGATTGTACCGATTCCCTTGTCCGAGGCTATTGGCCCTTCTGCCTCCCTCTGCCTTCGCTGCGTCCCCTATCTGTTGTCTTTTATTTCAAATATTTCTCTGAAAGGATTTGCTGAGCCTCAAGGCCTATACTCCCCAGAGGGGTGGAGGCAGGAGGCAGGGGGTTAATCTTTAATCATCTCACCCACTGCCGAACGCTGCTAAGCTGTTTTTTTTTGGTGGAGCAGCAGTGATTCTTGTTGACTGTTTATTACTGAATCTCGAGGTGCTTTGCCGATCCCGGCTCCCGGGCGCAGGTAGGACCGTGGGAGCAGGCGTTCGCCGCCCAGGGAACACCTTCCCGGGCTGTTGACCTTGATGCTGAGCTGCCGGTGTTGGTCTTAATTGTACCTGGGGTGGAAAACTTGGAAAAAACCCCGCCGGGAGAACAAGGTTGCTCTTCACTTCAGTCACTGCCTTCCCCTCTCCACAGTTGGTTGCCTTCTCCCCCTGTTTTTCCCATCTTTCACTCCCTCCATCCCTCCCACACCTTTTCCTTTTTCTCCCTCCCCGTCAGAGAAGGTCAGCACCTGCCTGGCAATTTACACGTTGCTATGCAAAGTAAGATGTACAACTCCTTTTACTTCCCTATAAACCGAGTTTTACAGGGGCTGGATGCCCTATAAACAGATCCCACTCTGCAGCCGTGCCCAAACAGTGAGCAGGGCCGGGGGGCGGCACGGGTGCCCTGGGCATGGCCGGGGCTGCTCCTGTCCCACCGATGGAGCCACCCTGTGCCGGACACCCTCCGGCCTCGGGTTTTGACTAGCACGTCTTAAAATTTTCATTAGGCATTTTACAACGCAGCAGAGCTTTGCTCTGCAGCGGGATTTTTCCTCCTGCAAAGGCAGCCGCCGCCAGCTCTCCACCACCAGCACCGGCGATGGTTCTGCTGCCTCGCCCAGACCTGGGGTCCGACCCACTGGTACTGGGCAGGGGGGACGGGAGCGACCGGCAGAGCTGCCTGTGCTGTCCTCCTTGCTAACCTCGGCGCTCTCCTCCCCAGCTGGCCCTGGGCACGTCACTCCACTTTAGACAGGACCGAGATGTTTCAGTGTAATTGCAAGATCAACGAGCGGGCATTTAATCGATCGCTGAACGGCACATCGGCTGGATGGCGCAGGAGAACCAGCAATTAATGGCTTGGTATCAGCTCGCTCTATGTTGAAAACTTCCCCCTGATTTCACAACCAGCAGTGGGTGACTGAGTCCACACGCTGCCGATTTGGGCTCCCAGCTGGCTTGGATTTGTGCTTCCCAGGCACCCCAGTGCAGCCCCGGCCCCGCTGGCACCCCGAGCCGCCCTGCCCGTGGTGGCATCACTGTCAGAACGTGACACCAAGGTCTCTGGCTCCACAAGAGCACCTGCCTTCGGGCAGTGATGCTAGCGATGATTTGCTGTTCACATTTTAGGAGCACAAGGGATTGTTCAAGCAGCCCTTGCCCCCCAAAACTACGACCTATGTAGCACTTCCAAACAGCTCTTCTGCCCTAAGGCTACAGGTCTGCAGGAGCGGAGCTGAGCACAGGGGAGAGCCCCTGTTTTCTCACTTGGGACTCGTGATAAACAATCCCTTGCTGCAGGGAAAACAGTCATCCGGTCTGTGCTCCCAAGAGAGAGGCCAGAGCTCTCTGCACTCACGTGCCAATGGCTCTTCTCTTCAGCAGGAGCAGTCCTGAGCCAAAAACTGTTTTTACGATGTGCGCACTGGGATGGGGATGCTAAGGTAGAGCATAGCCCCCTCCGTGGCCTCGTTCCAGGGACCTCCGTCCCAATCCTGGCTGGGCCACGGTGATCCCTTTGATTAGATAAATGCTACAGACACTAGGTCAAATATGTGCAGGATTTGCCACAGTGTCTAGTAAAATATCGTAAAAGCATGGCCTGTTTTGCTCTGCTCAGCAAAACAAATCTTTTGCTTAAATAGCCTGCTGAGCAAGGAAGGCTGCAAAGGCCATTTGCTCCCCGGGCAGGAAGGATTAAAAGGGCCAGGAATAGAAATCGGAGAGGCAGCATGTGCGGGAGAGCGGCAGATAAGAAGCGGGGAAGTTTGGAGAGCATTAGCTGGCTCATGAGGCCGGGACTGTCAACGGGACGCGGCGCTTTCCGCCCGGGGTCATGTTGACTGTCATTTTCTCACTACCGGTGTCCTCCACCAGCTGCCAGTGCCCCCTCCCAAATCCCTTGTCTCAGTGTGGAGGATGAGGACCAGACCAGCCAAGGACACCGCACGCTTCCTTTGCCCTGGAGATGGGCTCGTGATGGAAACGCGTCGGCTGCTCCCTGGGCACAGTCTGCTGCGGGAGACGATGTCTGCCCGGGGGTGTTCTGCCTGGACAGTCCTTGTCTCCCCCTGACATCCCTGCGCGGTGGGTTTTGGGACAGCTTGCCAATGTGGTCATGACTTGTACTAGCCAACAGGACCCTGCGGCCCTGCAGCTGTTTTAGGTTGGAGATGTTCAAGTCAGCAGCTGGTCGTGGGGCTGATTCACACACTTCTATCCTACAGAAGATGTTTTGTCGTTTTTATTCCAGAGAGCAACAACTCGTAGCTGGCAAACCCCCACTGGTAGGCGAAGGCTGCTCCCAGACCAGGTGCTCAGGGGAAGTTCAGCTTTCAGGCTCTCTCCTCTCTTCTCCTGTCCCCATTTTCTGTGCCCACCACCCACTGTTTGCTACGCCAGGAGATGGCTGCAAAGGAGACCGTGACAGCTCCGAGGCATGAAGTGTTCTGCGCCAAGCGATTATTTAATTTTTATCTGTTGAGCAGTAAATCCTTTCCCACACTGGCACATCATGACACTAATTCTGCCTTATCTATATATCCCTGACTGGCAAATTCATCCAAAGCAAAAGGGGATTCCCTGAAAATAAGATCTATGCTTCCCAGTAAATGAGGATCAGGAATAGAGTATTTAATAGAGCATTTATGGTAAGGATGCCATCAGGTACCGTGCTTACTAGCTCTTCATGTCCAGTGGGTGAGCAGGCTCCTCTCACGGGGCAACTCCTGCCCTTCTCGAACAGGGTGTTGTAGGATCAAAGGATAATTGACGTTGGAGGGGACCTCAGGGTCTCTACTCCAACCTCCTGCTGGAAGCAGGGCCAGCTGTGAGAGCAGCATGGGTAGCTTGGGGCTTTATTCAGTTGGGTCTTGAACACCTCCAAGGACGGAGACCACACAGCCTCTCTAGGCAACTGATGCTCGACTGTCCTCATGGTGAGTAAGTTTCTCCTTAGACACCGTCTGAACCTCTCTCCAATTCTTACGCCTGTTGATCTCCTCCTGCCGTGGACCCTGTGAGGAGCCTGACCCCGTCGGTGCCCCTGTGTGGGTTATGCTCCTGCAGTTCCTGCTGGCCCATTTCTCCAGCCTGCTGCGGGACAGCAGCCCTGCCCTCCAGTCTATCGACCGGACCCCCAGTCTGGGGTCGCCTGCAGACTTCTGAGCATGGACAGTGATCCGGCTGCAGCCAGGAGCCCGGGGCCCTCCTGCCCTTTGCTTTCTCTCTCTCAGCTCTGCACTCTCAGGAAATCCCTGACAGAAATGCCAGTGCCCAGAGGCAGCAGGACCAACCTCGTGGTCATCAGCAATGCCACCACTGCCCCTTGCCGCCCTGACTGCAGATCGTTCCTCCCTTGTCACTCGCAGCTCCAAGGCCGCTGCGGGGCTGGAGTGGCCTTTCCTTGGCATGCAAGCGAAGCAGAGATGGGCTTTGGGTCTGAGACCTCTCCAGAGCAGGAAAGCCCTGAACAAGGCCGGGGCCCCTGCTGAGCCCACCACCGTTTTGCCGAGCGAGCTGTCGGGGAAGCACGAAGCCAAGTTACAAGACAAAGAACAAAAGTCCCAGGGGAACGTCGCCAGTGTAGTCATCTCCACACATGCAAAGGTCCCTTCTGGTTGTTTTTTTTTTTTTTTCCCCTTTGAAATTTCAAATTCCAGTTTGTGGACAAAGTCCTGCCTATCTGAGAATATAGATCTCCGACCACTGACCAAACTCCACTCCAAGCAGTCCCGAGGGCTGCTCTTCCCCTTGCCCACAGATGCCTCCACTCGGTCCCCAGATCTGCCGGGATCACACTGAAACTTTTGCACAGGAGCAGAGCGCTCGTACGTGCACAAAGCGGATTTTGCACATTTCAGCCTTAACATCAGCAGCTCCCTTTCTCCACGCGGAATGGGAAGGACCATCGGGAATAACCAGGTAGGAGCCTTATCACCTGCAATTCGTTTGGGCAGCCATTGCAGATAGAAAATGAGAAGGAGAAACAAGGGCTTCCATTGTGCTTATACCAGCAATTTTAGCTCATCATTTAAATTAGGGAAGAGAGAAAAAAAGAGGCAGCTTCAGAGGGGATGAAAACGAGAGGGAACATGAGCTCGTGGAGGCAGAGCCGCTCCATATGGTTAACTGATAACTCCAATTTGCCTCTTCCCTCTCATCTTTTGTGATTCTCCCGATTAAGCTCAACTTATTCTCATGCTAATCATTTCTTGACCTGTTTGTTCTGCATTAAAAAATTAACAGAGAGCAGTTTACTGCATGACTTGCTCACACAGAACTGCTACAGATTAGCAGGCAGGCTTTAAACCTCCGTGCAAGACTTTTGGGTCTAGCAGCCAGTCTGCACAGCTCGAGGATGAGCTTTTTTTCCTGTTTTTAAAGAACAGCTTTTTCTAAAGTCAATAGAAATCCCCCTCCCTTCATGCCTTAAGTATATTTGCTCTGTGGCGATTTCCAAATGGGAAAGATAAAGCCAAGGGCTTGCGTTTTGTCAGACTTTTTGTAAACAGGGATATTTAGGCCACACTGTCAAACCCCTCTGCCTTCTGCCTCGGCGTGCCGTGACTCCGGAGCAGAGTTGTCAGTGTGTTAATAAGCAGCTCCAAGGAATTTGGCAGGGGCTGGGGGGCTGCAGGTGAGTGCAGCTGAAACAAGCCCTGGTTCAAGCGGAGGATCTTTGCCTCCGCTCTGGGCAGTCATCTGATGGACACACGGACAGGGTTCTGCTCCCGCGTCCGTCCCCAGAATGTCCCCAGCAGCAGCAAGAAGTCCCCAGGAAAACCGATGATTCAGCAGAAGTTGTTTAGGGTCTGTTTGCCCCTTGCCAGCCACACACAGCACATCTCTGCCCCGGCAAAACATTTTGTGGAGGTGAACCAGAAAGATCCAGCCCTGACAGGCAGGAGGTGACCACAGCCACGTGCCAGACCCATGCCCGGGGCAAGAAGCAGGCATTTTATCGTCCTCTTCAACAACAAATCGCTCTTGGTGATTTATTTTCCCCAGCGCTGAAGCGCCGGTCGCTGTGGTTGGGACAGATGCTGTCTGGGGCTGGGGGCGATGCCCAGGACAGGCGATGCCTGAGCAGACCCCCCCGCGCTGTCACTGGTGAGCTTGTGACAGGCGGTGGCACCCTGGGCTCCCCGGCACAGCTAAGGGTGACAGAGGCAGCTTCACCGCAACCTCAGGCTATTTCTCACCAATGCCAAAGTTATCTAAAAGTGGCCAAACCAACCAGAACTGTCCAGGCCTCCAGGCCATAAAATCACCGTACGGAGAATCAAGGCAGTTTTTGGACACGGGGAAGAGGCGCTTCAAAGGAGGTAGCAGACTCTGCTTGAACTCCTCTCCAAAAGCAACATGTGCGTTTCAGCCGAAGCTGGGATGGATGTTGGAGCTGGAGGCAATTACTGGAGCTAAAATAAAGGGCTGCTATGCAAAAGCGGTAGGGAAAGAACTGCAAACCTGGGGACAGACAGACCATTTCAGCATATACTGCTCTAGCAATAACACTGTGCGTGCCTTTCATGCCAGGACCAGAAAGGGGTTTATTATCCTGCCTAACAAAGGCTCTGAACACTCGAGGAAGTCATTATTAGTACTCTTGGGAGCTGTTGTTTTGCAAGGACAGTAAATTTGAGCTGTTCTCAGAAGGGCAGCCGTGCTCAGAAATGCCAGGGCATTTGCTGGTATTTGCAATCGCTCTGCCTGCATGGCAGCCCTCGAAAAGAGCAGCTGTCCTCTGGGAACTCTGTGACTCTGGAGGTCTGGCTGCTGTGTTTTTACACAAAATCACACAATGAGCCCAAGACCAAACCAGGAAGAGGAACTGTTAGATTCATCTTCTTCCATTACACCACAGGCTACAACTTGGCCTAAGCTACAGCTCCCACTGCTGACCCCGCTCGCCCCATCCAAACCCTACACTGCAAGCATTGCACGCCGTCCAAACCCCAACCCAATGGAGACCCAGACACTTTCCAGCAAAACACCCTCCTGCCTATTCGGGAGGAAATCCAGAAAAACTCTGACTTTGCCACGTGCTGTTCCAGGGTCGCTGTCTACGCTGGCAGATGCTCAGCTCGAATCCAGCGGTTGAACCCCTATTTAAATGGGGGAGCAGAAGCCATGGGGAAGCAGCAGTGCTGGAGAGAAGGTTTGCTGCCAGCAACGAGCACCTACTGCCTTCCGTGCCGTGCCAGCTCACGCGTTTAATATGGCAGGGATCTCAGCAGCCCATGTCTGGACCTGGAGGGAACTTGTTTAGAATATGATCCTTTTGGAACTGAAGTAATCTTGCAGCTTCCCAGGAAAAAGATCCCTACTGAGCTCACAGTCTGGCAGGCAAGCGAGTCTTTCCCTTCACCCCTGCCAGCTGTTTGCAGGGCTTTTAGGTTTCATCGACTTTATACGTTTGTTGTACACACACAAAACAGCCCCTGAATCGTTCCAGCTGGTGGAGCAATAGGCAGAGGAGGAGAACAGCCAGAATCAACAAAGGTTACAAAGCAAGTTTTACTTTTTTTAAAATTTATTTTATCTTTTTCCAAAGGTGGATGCATCAGCATGCCATGCCTGCTGTAAGTGACCACCAATCACTGCTGCGGCTCTTGGCATCGGCCCTCGCTAGATATTAAGGCAAAAGACTGCAAAGCTGCTGGGGCTGTGGAGGGAGAGCTGCAGTGGGGCGAGGGCGGCAGGGGGGACAGTCTGAGCCCGTGTCCCCGGAGGAGGGCAAGTCAAGGGCTCCTCAAGGGCAAAAAGCATCTTCCTGAATCGGGCAACCGCGGGCTGCTGTAGCTGCCCTCCTCGTGCCCCGGGCTGGCTGGCAAAGTCAGCCCCGGTCGGGGAGCTGAACTTTGGGGGAGCACCTCAGGAAAGGGCCGCACGTGTGTCTGACGGGAGGCAGCAGGAGGAGGGGGAGGGCTGCCGAGAGTGGGAGCGTTGGTCAGGTCTGAACTGGGAAAGGTAGGCTGGGCATGGAAAAATAATTTTAAAAGGGGTGGTACAATTTGAGAGGTTCTGGTTTCTGGAGTCAGAAGGAAACAAGTTAGTGCAAAATGCTTTTTCTCCGTAGGAGTGTGCAGAGTGCCTGAATAGCCTGTCTTCTGCCCAGTGCCCTCAATCGCCAGAGCACAGCAAGTGCCAGAGGGGTAAGTGGGAGCAAAACAGTCCTCAGGAGCTCCACGTCCACAGCAGCTTTGCACCCCGGCAGCACGTGGCCACCACGGCACTCTCCTGTGCAACACAACCATCCTGTCTACTGCCACAGAAACAAAAAACCACAGCAGAAAGCAATGTACGGGAACATCGGAGCTTTCTACATGCAAGGTTTGTTGCATGGGGGACAGCAAGGGGAGGGTCACACATCTCCACAGTCCCATAAACCCATGGCCAGGACACTGCAGTGCCAACAGCCTGCTATAAACAACATGGCAAACTGCTAGTTAGCCTTTGAGTATTCGACCTATGTCGCCAAGACAGGATAACACTATTATTTGTCCCTTTACAGTCCTGTAAGGCCCAGTGCCATTGGCCTCTTGTATCATAAAGAAATTAAAATATATCATGACCATAAACTACATCATTTGAGGAAATGAACCATTTCTAGTAAACGTATCATGGGACGCCAAAGCCATGAACTTTTCTAAATCAATCACCAGCTGATAAAGAGCGCAGGTATTTGCTGGGAGCAGCTCCCAGCACGTGGCTCCCTGCGCAGCGCTGGCGTGGGGACCTTGTCCCGCGGTGTGGTGGCTCAGGGTGCAGGCTGCCCCAGGAGGCACAAACCCCACCACCAGCACAAGCCCTGCTTGGGGGAAATGGCTCAAGCAAGAGGAACCCCAGGATTTTTGCAGTGCCCGGGGTCGAGCGGAGGCTGGTGGGGTGTTTTGTGGATGAGGCTCTGCGAGGTGCAGCAGCCTGGGGCTCAGGATGCTCAAAACATGTCCGAGTGCCTGCAAACCCCCCTGCAGCACCCCGAGCCCAGCCGGCCTCCTCGCTGCCTCACCTTCGCGCCAGGGTCCCCGTGGGTGCTGGGGCCAAGGGGCTGAGCACAGGGGTGGGGGACTTGCACTGGAGGGGTCGCAGAGGGGGACCCAGGAAACCTTCCTAGTAAGAGCTCTGTGCAGCCGACAAGGTTTGCATTGAAAGTGTTTTTCTCTTAGTTGTTTTTAAGCTTTCATTATGAGGGCTCTGTAAGTCCCGCTGCAGACCTCTTTGACTAAGGAGCAGGCAGCAAACAGGGCAGGCCCTGAGGTTGCACTGCAAGCTGGCAGGATCCGTCCCCGGGCCTGCCGAGGCTGCAGCACGGGGCGGTAATGCCAGGCACTGGGAACTGGGCTGAGAATGAGCAATTCATTTCCCAAATGGTGCAAGCAGTCACTGGGGCGTCCGTGGGATGCCAGCACGGCTCCACCACCTCTTCCCCCAGGAGTCACAGCACCTGCTGCACCGTGCCGCCCACATTGGGGTACCTCTCTCAAGAGCCCCAGAACCGAGCTTGGGGACATCAGCCATCGCCACCCGCAAACCTGGCATGTTCACTCTGCACAAAGCAAAACAGAAACCAGAGGCTTGGGGGCCCCCTCGGATGGGGACCAGCAATGCTTCGGGGGATGAGCATACTTCGGCTGCTCCAAAACCCCAGTGGAGCCCCCGTGGCGGGGCTGCCAGTGCCCTTCGTTCACGTAACCTCCGCAGCGCTGGCTACGCAGCTACTTCTCTCCCTGCTGTGAGTGCCGGGGGAACGCGGGGGGTACCTGGTGTTTCCTGGAGCAGGTTGTATCTGCTGCCATTCATCTTCCAGGGGCGCTCAGCTCTGCGGGCAGAGCTAGGGGAGTCTCGCCCTCGGACGGGGCCGTCCAGCCGGCGAGCCCCCCATGGGTTGCAGGGCACGAGCCATGCCTGGGAGCTGGCTGTGGTGCGGTGGCAGGGACCAGCTAATCCCTTAATGCTGGTCACAATGAGATTTGATGGGGAGCAGGAGTTTGTGCCGCAGAGCCGCAGGTTTTAAAGGGTTCTGGCCACTACCCGGAGGGGAATTATAAGGTGGCTCTGGGTTTGCGCCCCGCTGCCGGTGCCCGCAGCAATGCCCGCTGCTTTCTGGGCCACCTTTCTGAGGTGCCCTCACCCTGGCCTCTGGCCTGCCGCTGCGTTTCTGCGGGGCAGGGGGTGCCTGACCGCACACGCAGCTCTGGAGGTTGCTCCGGAAAACGTGCCTGGGTGTGTTTAACAGCAGGAGCGGGTCTGACTCCCTCTCCAGGGAGAGGCTGGCTGCTTTTGCTTTAAAGTGTTTCTATATAAATACCCAGAACGCTGTATCCTTGAGAAACAGCCTTTGTCTGCCCTCCCAGCCGCCATCACGACATGTGGGGCTGGGAGAAGCGAGGATGAAGCAGGGCAGCAGGCAGGGAGCTGCGTGCGTGGTACTCCCCATCTTTGGGCAGCCCCGAGCTTTGTGTCCTGCAGAGCCCGGAGAGCATCTCCAATGGTTCAAAGCACCCCGGGGCATCACTGCCAGAGCTCTCCCGCGGCTCCCCGGGCGCTTGCCTGCTCTGTGCCGGTGCCTTCCTCTCCCCATCCTCTCCCAAGGAAAACAGGACCTGGAAAACTCTCAGGGCTGAGATTGCTTAATCGGTTGTGCACATTGGTGCTGTTGATGGGGAATCCAGGAGCCTCCATGTCCCAGGCAGCCCAAGATTTTGGCTAGTGCCTTGCACCGTGGCCCAGCCAAGGCTAGCCCAGCAGGAAGAAAAGGGATTTTCCAACTGGCAGGCTACAAGAAATCCCCCTCTGCCACCGCAGCGCTGCACTCTGCTTTTTGTTCTGGAGATGAAGCTGCTGCGACCGTCTGGTGTTGACTCCTGTGGCACCGGTCCAGAGGGGAGCGCGGGGGCTGCTGAGCACCAAGATTTTTCTCCTCTGCAGGGAATGTGTGCTGGCATGTGTGGCCCTGCTTAGCCCAGAGGAGGAAAATTAGGTGAGGGATTAGAGCGGCACTTCTCTGGGTTTTCACAGGCACCGAGCAATGAGTTGAATGCTGACAGGGAGAACTGGGCGCCTTTGCAGTGCAGCCCTGTGCTGCACGGCTGTGGCCCCGACCAGGGCCGGGAGCAAGTGTGGCCTTGCTCAGCCTCTGTGCCCGGAGGAGCTGACTGCGGGGCCAAGCCCATCTGAAACACCCATTTTCCTGCGCTTCCTTTCCTCCTCGGATGACTTTCCTCCTGCTGAGCCCGCCTCTGCTTTCGCTGTGCCAAGGAGGAGAGAGTTCATTCCTTCCCTCCAGAGATGTCGGACCCCGAGCGCCATCTTGAAGGCACGGGTCTAATGGAGGAAAACCATTCCTAAACCATTCCTCTCCTGTCTCCGTGAGCCTCCGCTCCCACCCGGGGCTGCCTGGGGTGCATTCGAATTAATTTGGAGAGCGCACAGATGCCAGCAGCTTCCAGAAGGCTCCTGATGGGTCAGGGATGGGGAATGACCAGCAGGCCCGTACCTCAGCCCCGTGCCCGGGGAAGGGGTGCGCTGGCGACGGGGGCAGATGCCCAGCATGCCCACGTGGAGCAGGGAGCAGCATCGAGGGCAGGGCCAGGTCTGAACTGTGCGTAACCCCGTGACACCTCCCTTCACCTCTCTGTTTCCACACCGGTTTTAACACCTGTAACAGGGAAACACGCCCAGGTCAACAGAGATTTCTCGCAGACGGTGGCAGTCCCCGGCACACACCCATGGACGAGCCGCGGGCAGCACCCGGCTCTGCTTCCGCCGGGGTGTCCGCACGCTGGCAAAGCCACCACCGCCATCCCACCAGCATTCCGTGCTTGAAGGCAGCAGACTCCGGGCAGGGGCGCAGCCAGGGCTGTGGATCAGAAGCCCGGCTGTTTGTCCCCTTGCCCCTCCTGCCTCCTTATTCCACCCTTCATTTCCCAGTGCCGCCTTTGCCCTGCCGACGCCAGGCGCTCTGCGTGGGCCGGTTCCCTCGGGCGCCCATCGGTGCCTTCCCTGCTCGTCCCTGCTGGGCACCTCAGCCTGGCTGAGCCTGCCCGTCCCTGGGGCAGGGCCTGCTCCTGCGCACGAGCCACGGCGGCTGCCAGCAAGAGGCCACGCAGCTCGCTGGACGGGGTCCTGCAGCACGGGCAGGGTTTCTTCCATAGGGTGGTTGCTCTTCTCTGCCTTCCGCCGAGCCCTCCAGTGTTGCCCTATCTGACACCCTGCCCAGCCTCACCCCCTGACACCCTGACACCCTGCCCAGCCTCACAGTCCGTGGCCAAATTTCCTTGGGTGATGTTAGCACCAGTGAATCCTCCTCCCAGGCTGGGCTGCTGCTTTTCACCGGGGGTGGTGGGGTGGACCCTGCCGTCCCCATGGACGTGACGGGGTGGGATGCAGGACTTGCCCGGTCGTCTGGGAACCGGTTGCAGGCTGGCATGCTGGAGAGGAGCAGCAGCAGCTTCTTATCACGGGGTGTCAAGGCTTTGGGGACCGTGCGGCAAGATGACGAGCCTCCCCTGGCAGCAGAGGGGGAGAGAAGTGGCCGAATGGGGTGGGAGGCGCCGGGCTCTGCTTCCTCCGTGAAAGGCGCTGGGCCATAAACGCGGCGCGGTGGTTGTCGTTTATGTGTCGGCAAACACATCGAGGAGGCTCGACTATTGATTCCAACTGTATAAAAGAGTGTTGTGGCACTTGTTCAGGTTTGCGCAGGTTTTACAGCTCTTGTTCTGAGAAGTGCCCATGTATTTGGTTTTGCTCCTTCCTTCAGGTCTATCTGTTGACATTGGCTCTCCTAACCAGAGCGTTGGGCCATGCCAGGAAGCTGAGTGTATGGCTCTCCCTTCATTTCCCACTTTCCCGGGGGTTATCGCCTATAAAATCTCGCACACGCCCATGGCCGGGACAGGTTTCTGGTGCAGAGGCAGGTGAAAGGTGCCTGCTGGTCCCACGTTGGTGGGTTCGGGTGCCCTACACTCGGTGGCAGGAGCTGAGCCACCCATCCTGATGGATGAGTTTTAGGGTAGATGGGCAAAGTCGTGGGTAAGATGCTGCCCTGGGCAGGCTGGGGCAGGATGAGCAAGGTGAGAGATCTGCAGGGCTGCGATGAAAATGTGGGTGTCAAACTAGCTTGGATGTCCAGAGAGGGAAAAGGTGTCAGAGCTCCCAGAGCATCACCACAGAGGAGGTGGCCCGTGCATGGTGACCCACAGCATGAGGCCCACAGCATTCCCGTTCCCCACCTTCACTCTTCCCACCGGCAGATGCCAGCACTGGCTGAGCCCACAGGGGCACCTTGGTGCCGGGGGCTGGGAGCTTGAGCCCAGGGTGACGGCCCCCATCTGGCCCTCGGCACCAGGGCTCCTGGTGCCGCGGGGCTGCAGCCGGACTCCCTCCAGCGGCTGCAGCGTTTTGGGATAGCAAGTCTGGCCCGGCTGCGCAGACCCTCAGCTTTTTAGAGCCAGGATCCATCTGCTCCTTGGCTGCTGGTGCCTTTCCACAGCCGCTCACTCTGCATGGAGCTGCTCCTCTCGCACCTTTGGTGCATCATCCAGAGCCCACCATTATTTTCCGAGGGATGTATTTCCTGAAGGGATTTGCTGGGTAATTTCTGTTCAACGCTCAGGCTGAAGCTTGGACACAAGCCGTTCCTGGGGGTAATTGCTTCTGGGACCCGGCTTAGCTCAGAGGCCCCTGTGGGAATGTGGTGCCTCTGCCCAGCGCCGGCGAGCAGAGCCATCAGCCCTGGGTTCACGATACAGCCACTACCTTGAAATTTGCCTTCCATGAAAATTCTGCAACATTTGCCGTTTCCAGAAACATTTCTGCCAGGAACCTTGTTTGCTTGAATATTTGAGGAAAGCAAACAGAGAAGGAGCCTGAACACAAACAGTCATGGACATTTTTTTGCAGTCTTTGCCCCATTCTAACCCCGAGCCCACCGGCAGAGATACTTGCAGGTGTCCCCCCTGCCCGACGTACCCCTTGGCTCTGGCCTATCCACTGCTCCGTCCCCCGCTGCTGGTCCTAGTCCCGCTGCAAATATTGCTGTATTTAAAAGAAAATCACCCAGACCTTGCTGTCTGCAGGACCACCACCACTCACCACCCCTTTGCACTCACTTTAAATAAAAATTGGTTTTAATGGCCTTTACGAAATGTCAGCAGAAGACTAACCGAGCATGGTCCCCGTGAAGGGTGGCTTACAGATCTACACCTGCCCTGCGGAGCTCAAAGTAGCCCTCAGACACTCCTCAAACGTTCCCCAGCCTCATGCCACTTGCCTCCCAGAGCTGGAGCTCCTTGCCCACTGATGGCAGCCCTCTGTGCTCACTCCCCCTTATAAAAATACCATCGTGTTTTCGAGCGAAGCCAAAGACGAGGGTGTGCTGCTGGCCCAATAAGCGGCCGGGGTGGGGCGGCTGCAGGCAAGCCCTGCGGGCAAGCGCAGCCACCCCGTGACACTGAGCAGCATCCCCTGCAGACCCCGCGATGGGGGGAGCATCCCCAGCTCTTCCCCAAGGAAACCTCCACCGAGCACCAGCAAACAGCACTCAGGATCGGGTCAAGGCGGCTAAAGCAGTGATTGTCCCTTTTGCATCCCATCTAAATACCAGTGCTTATTCCTGGATGCAGCAAGACCCTGCTCAGCCATTTCTTGCCCTGGTAAGTGCTGACCCTGCCAGCACCAGTGTTACGGCCACCCCCAACAGCCAGCGGGGACAGGGAAGGAGGCTGTGCCGGGTGTCCTAACACCCACCGATCCCCGACAGCCTCCAGGCCATGGACACAGAGCACAAGGAGTAAACAGAGGTATTAAATAGCAGCTGACATGAGAAATCAAGGGGAAAAAGCTCAGTTTGGGTTGTATCTAGGGGAACCATATAAAAAATTAGATTTGTTTGGCAAGGAAAAATAATTGTTTCACAGTGAAAAGTAAAAACACTCAGAAATTCTGCCTCCACTTATGTTATTCAGCTGAAACTATTCACCACATCTCACCAAAACGCCTGAGCAGCTCTGACGTCTTGCATTTTTCAGCAAATTTCCAAAGCTGCTTTACTGAGCTGGCCCCGATCATGCGCCGGTCCCTGCTGTAACGGCCGGTCCCAGGGATCCCCAGCTTCAAGAGCCACTCCCGAAACGTGAAGGAGCGGTGCTGCCTGCACGGGGATCGAGGGCAATTGCCCGCATCGCACCCTAGTCTCATCGGGAGGATAAAGGTGGAGCCGGGGGCTCGTTGCCTCCTTGCCCCCTCTCCATCCCCCACCCTCTCGCACACCCGCTCGCAGCCTCCCCCGGGGTTTCAGCGCCCGCCTGCCCGCAGGAGCCTCTCCAGCTCGCAGCCCACCCTCAGCGGGTGCCGGTGAGGATGCCGAACGTGCCCCCAGCCCCGCGGCTCTCCGGAAGCTGCGGCATCTCTCCCTTCTCCCCCAGAGACCCACGCAGGGTGCTGGGGACAGGACACCTTTGTCACCGCCTGGCAGGGCGTCCTCCAAGTCCTTTACCCAAGGCACAGGTCTGATGGGAGGGAAATAAGTGCCCCCAAGGTATGGTTTAGGGGGAATGCCGGTGGCAGTTTGGGGCAGGGCCGGATTGGGAGGGTTGCGGTAACTGCAGTGGGGGGATGCCCCGCTCTCTGCTCTTACTGATGCCACTGCTGCAAAAAGTGGGCTAGACGCACTCGCCGTCCCGAGGCCGAGTGCCGGCGCCCAGCTTTCCCCTTAGAATATATCCCTGGCTTCAAATGGATGCTGAAATGCTGAAGCCTCTGAGATGGGTGGGGAGATGGAAAAATCAGAAAATCTTTCCATCGATCAAAGGAAACTGAAAATAACTGTATGACCCCTCCAAGGCTGAAGGCTCATCTGGTGGAACCTGATGTGCGTCCGCCGGCTGAGCCCCGGCAATGGCAGTGCAACGCAGCTGGAGTGGCCCGTCCTGCCAAGGGCAGGGAGCCGGCCGGCCACGAGGGCAACGCTGGCAGGCACGGCCGGGGCTCAGCGCCGACGCCGCTGCGTGGAGCACCCCCGTTGCTTTGCAAGGGAACAGACTTCCCGGTGACCCTGGGAAGGGTTTGGCCACCACTTTGCTGTCTGCCCCATGTCACGTCCCGGCTGCTGTGCCCGACCTGCCACCCAGCCCAGCCCCAGCCCCGCGGCGCTGCCGGCTCCCGGGGAAGCCAGGCGCTGCCTGGTCCCCCAGCCCCGCCAGCCCTTCCTTGCCTCTATTTGGATAACTTTTTCACCCGTTTTATTTATGAGGACACCCCTCCTTCTGCCAACACTCTTTGAGTTTCCTCTTGCTTTGGTCTGGGAGGCCCGTCTCGCTTTTTTATTCTTATTGTTTTTCTCTCTCCCCCTTGCAAGGCCCCAGGCTCGGCAGCCCGGCCCCGCGAGAGGCTCGCAGGCGGCGGGTGCTGGCTGGAGCGTGCCTTTGTTTGGCCACGGGAGCAGATGGGGAGAGCGGCTGCGGGTGGGATGTGCAGCGATTCTTCCCCAGCTGCCCCACGGCACCCGGCTCTGCCTGCACCTGTCTCAGTCGCTGACCCTCAGGCTGAAAAATTAGGAGAAAATCAGGATTAAATAAAAAAAAATCAGGAGAAAATTAACAGCAGAAAGATTTGCCTGCCTGTGTTTAAGGTCACCAATGTGCCCAGGCTGGCAAGTGGCTGCTCGCATTGGAGCCAGCTGCAAGTGGGCAGAAGAACTTAATCGCAGGTGATTAAAGAGCTTGTTCAGCTCCTTGGGTTGCATCTGTCAGGCAAAGCCCGTTGCTCGCTGCAGAAACGAGGCTGGCTTTCCACCCTGGGGCAAAGCAGGACACAAGCACCCTGGATTTGGGGACACCCAGACCCAGCCACCCCGCACTGCCATGTCTCCCAGCTGATGGGAACGTCATTTAAGCCTCCCCTTCTCCTGCAAACGAGGCACAAGTCAGTCCCTGCGAGCTCGGTGGGTCAGGAGCCGTCTCCCCGCCAGCAGCAGAGAGGGAAGAGTGTCCCTTCCTGCGCAGCGACTCCCTCGGGGCTTCAGCCCGGAGGATGCTCAGCACTCGCTTCTGCTGGGCGAGCCCGCAGAGGTGCCCTCGCCCCAGGATCCGACCCTCTGTACGTCTCAGGGGCATCAGGCCTTCGTTTCACCCACTCACGAGCAGCCTTCATCGCGCGGCTCCTTGCAGGTTGTCCAGGCAGTGCCAGCTGGATGCAAAACCACAACCTGCACTGAACAGACCAAAAACTTGGCATTTTTCTGTGTCCAGCTTTATGCGAGGCCCCGTCCCGCTGCTGGCTCCTGCGGCTCAGAGCCGCAGGTGATGGGAGCTCCTCCAGAGCCCCGGCTACTGCGGGCCTGGGACGTACAAGCGAGCGACCTGGTAAAAACAGGCTAAAACTCAGCGTTCCGTAACTGCTTGACTGTAGCTCCCTGCTCCAGCTCGGCCCAGCAAGGCTATCGCAGAGCCTATGCAATTCCTACACGTTTTCATTGCAATGGGCCGTGGACCGACGGAAATGCCGATGAGCCCCGCGTCTGGCCATGGCTCGCCGTGGGGCCACGTGAGCCGAAACTGAATCGGGTCCGGAGAGTAGAGAAGTGCTGGGGGCCGGGGCAAGGAGGCATGGGGCCTCGCTGCGGCACGGATGCCCAGCACGAGGGTGGGTTAGAGCTGGAGGTGGTACCCACAGGAGGCTGCAGGCCTGGAGCAAGAGAAGCCACCGCCCAAAACGGGGCCACGAGCAAAGCGCGAGGAGGTGGCCTGGGAGCCCCTCCTGGGGCCTGGCTGGAGCACACGCGGTGGCTGGAGCGTGGGCTGGTGGGACTGTGCGTGTTCGTGAGTGGGGTGTGGTAAAGGAGAAGAGGAGCAGGATGTGAAAAATACAGAGAGGAGATGCAAGGTAGAATGACGGAGAGCCATGGGATGTGATGGAGAGTGACGGAGAGCCAGGGGAAGTGATGGAGAGCCACAGAGCGTGATGGAGAGCCAGAGGAAGTGATGGAGAGTCACAGGGAAGTGATGGAGAACCCTGTAACCGTGAAACCTCGTCTGCTGGCACCTCACTCCACACCCTGGCCATGCAAGGGATCTGGGGTTCCCAGATCACACGGGACCAAACCAGCCCCGGCCCCTCGCCTCGCAGGGATGCTGCAGCAGGGGCACATTTGGACCCGACCTGAGGGTAACGGCGGGCTGACGACAGCCCGGGCGGGGGGACCTGTCCCCCCATGTGCATTTGTTGGCAGTTGGCATCTGGCACAGCCAAGGAGAGCAGTGACGCGGGGCTGCCCCGGGCTGGTACCTGCCGTGCCACCCGGGGAGCAAGGGACGCGGGCCTGGCGGGCATCTCCCCGCGGCCGGGGCTCGCTGGGCAGCGGCATGCCGCCCGCTGCTCTGCACCGCAGGGGCCGGAGGCTGCCGTTCATCCGGGCGCTACGCTCCCCTCGGGAAACCTGCCCAGCGTTAACGCCAGCCCGGCCCCGGCCCTCGGCGAGAGCAGCGGCGCTGGCGGGCGCCCGCCGTGCCCGCTGCCGCAGCCCTGGCGTGCCACGGGCCGCCCGCAGCCTTTGCGTTGGGGCTGGCCGCGTGTCCTAAGGCAGCATGTCACTTCCTTTCTAAACTGCTTCCACTTCTGCTGTGAACCCTGCAGCAGCCCCTCTGCCAGCGGGTCAGACCACTCCGCTCCCTCAGGCACACGCTTTCTTCTTCGAGCCAAGCAGAGCGAGAGAGAGAAAATACATATATTTGTATATATTCTATAAAAATTAATCGGGGACCCTTCTTCTGCCTCCATCTCCAGCCTTTGCAGGTGCCTGGGCCGGCGGGGGCCGGGCAGCGCGGCGGGGCCAGGACGTGGGGCCGGGGGCTGCTGCCTGCTCCCAGCCCCCCGCGAGCGACGGCGGGGCGGCAGCACGGGCGATGGAAACGCTGTACTCACCATATGGAGCCTCCATCTTAGCGCTTAGCTGGGTGCTTACATTGACCATGTCTCGCCGGGTACTGCTATGGGGACTTGGGGCGAAAACCAGAGGAAGTAGAGGAATAAAAAGAAATCTAAATAAATAAATAAAAATGTCTTTCACTAAGGAACTAGGTGAAGGCAGGAGGGAGCGCGGAGAGGCAGGGCGAGGAAACCTGCTTCTCCTGTTATCTTATTGATTCGCTTAATCAGGGCTAATGTGGGTGGAGATGTTAAATAGTAACCAAGCTCTTATGGAAACCAATCTGCAAGGTGCCGTTGCTGTAGCTATAGTAACTGCTGCCAAGCTAGAAACTCAAACACGGCTTTTACTGGACTCTTTCGGGGCTCCCGTTTCCACCCGGTGTCAAGGCCGGGACAGCCGCCAGGCTGGGGTTCACCCCCGGCCGCGGGGGACGGGGTGGCCGGATCCGGCTCCGCGGTGCCCCGGTGCTGCCGGATTTCGTGCCGTCGCCCGCCCGCGGTGGGAAAACCAGGGCTGAGCCCGCCTGCGGGCAAGGGGCTAACCCTGCCTGCGGGCGAGGGGCCGTGGGACGAGCCGCGGGGGCTGGCACGGGCAGGGCAGACAGAGCCTGGCCAAGGCACAAGGGGCGACAGGTCCCGGCCGTGGGTCAGGACTTGTTCCCTCGGTGCAAAACTGGAGGGGTCACTTGGGGATGGGGAGCCGCGGGGATGCTGCGGCGGGATGCAGGGTGGTACCCTGAGCACGGGGCCGGGATGCAGAGCGTTTGCAGCTCCTCCCAGTCTCCCTCTGCTCCCCAGATCGGGGGGACCTGCAAGGTGCGGCAGCCGCTCACGGACATCTGTGCTCCCTCCGGGACTGCAGCAGCCAAGAGGAGTCCCGGGGACCGCATGGTCCAGGGCGTGCAGATGCGGTCCCCAGCCTTGGGGTAGAGCCCTGTGCCGCTGGTGGCTGCGTGGCAGGAGCAGACGCCGCTCCCGGGGGGCTGCGCGGAGGCAAGCAGGGCCACGTGCAAGAGGTGTTGCTGAGATGACACCAAATATATGGGGGATCCAGAGCTGGAGCTGAAAAAGTGATCGGCCGGCAGCGCGGGGCCTCCCGTACGTCTCATGAAGGGGCCAGGCTGGAGGAGGGGCCGAGGGGTCCCTGCCAGCCCCAGGACCCCCCAGCACCCCGGCTATCGAAACTCCGCAGCCCCGAGAGGACAAAGTTAGGAACGTCTGCTCCTCTGGATGGGAAAGCACATCCCAAGGGGGCATGCAGCGCGGCCGGGGCGAGCGGGCAGGGGGCTGCCGGGACACAGTGGGCTGCAGCGCAGGAATCTGCAGCCGGGGGCTCAGACCCAAGGCCTGGGAATTTGGGGACCCCTGAGTTTGCTGAGTGCTAAGAGGTCCTAGAGAGGGAGGGGATGTGGATAAGGGGGTGCTCGGCGGCACCGGGGGTGAGGCAGGGCAGTGGGGCGGCGTGGGGCAGCCGGGGTGGGACAGGGAGCTTGCGGCCCTCCGGCGTCATCGTCACCAGTGTCCCAGCAGTGCTGGCTTCTCCCACACGATGGAGCAAAGCGCCCGGGCATCTCCTGCGGCCATGGCCCGTGGCCCTGCTCAGGGCTTCTGCACCCTTTCGCTGTTTAGCCCAAAAACCAGAGCAAAGGCACCGGCTCAGCGTTACCCCGAGGCTCCAGGCTGCGAGTGAGGGAGGGCCGACACGAGCATGGGGGTCTCCAGGCTGCTTTATTGGGGGGCTCGGAGCCGGGGGCCCTGTGGCCGGAGGGGCTGCCGTGGGGCAGGGGTACGCTCGGAGCTCCCCACTTTTCCTCGAGCCACTCGCCACGAGGGGAACGTCTTGTTATTCACTTACACCAGCCTCTGCCTTAGCACAGGCGGGGAGCAGCGGGGAAAGCCCCCCGAGCCCGCGGAGCAGGGACCACGCCAGCCAGCCCCGCTCCCTCCGTGCATCCCCAGACTGTCCCTAGTTCCGGTAACAGGGATTGGAGCCATCCCTATTTCCCCCGAAGTGGGAAGCAGCCGGACAACGCGAACACTGCTGGAGAGGTGTGTTAAAAAAGCAGTTTCCTACGCAGCACTAGGGATGAAGCAGGTCGGACAGCTGGGCTGCTGGCGGGGGTCAGTGTTATAAATAATTCTGGTTCACCCCATCGCCATTCCCAGGGGCTTCCTCGCGGGGTTGCAGCCCTAGAACCAGCTGACACGGTTGGATTTGAGTCCGGTGAAGCACATGTTGTTGGAGCAGCCCCCGCCGTAGGTGGGGGGGCAGGCCGAGCACGGCCGCCCCACCTTGTACGGCGCTTCTCCCAGCCAGTTGCCCCTAAAAAGAGAAGAGGGCATCACCTCTGAGCACCATTGCTTCGCCGCCGAGACCGGAGCAGCCGGTGAGGAGGGAGGACGGCACGGGGGGGCTTCCCGCCCCTCACTTACTTGATGGCATAGTTGCAGACGAGGAGGACGGCGTGCCGCCACGTGCTGCCCCAGACCCGCATGTTGGCACAGGCGCCAAGGGCACAGCCCAGGCGGCTGGAGGATGCCCACACCATCTGCGCAGGACAGAGAACAGCCGCTGTCGGCGACCGCCCGCCCAGGCGTCCTGCAGCCGGTCACCCTGGGACCCCAGCGCAGGTCTCCGTCCCACCAGGGAATCGCATCCCGCCCCCCTGAATTTCTCAGGCTGGATGCTGTGCCCAGCATGGGCACTGCTTCATCACCCCAGGGTGATTTCTTGCTGCCCTTTTCTGCCTGCAGCCAGCCCGTGCTGCCCTGCAAGGGGCTGCCTTGCCAAGCTCACTTAAATGAGCAGCAGAGTCTGGGTCACTTCTGCGATTTACCAAATTAGTTCCCAAACTTCACCCTGAATCATCGCTGGCAGCTTACCCTGCACACAGGGAGGTGAAACAGAACCAGAAGCTCCTCTGAAAGCCTCTCCAGGCTGAATTTCTTCCTTCAAAAATGTATCTTGCCCATTTGCAACCCAGAGCATCCCCACGGACAAGCCGCACAGGGCTGCAGATGCTCAGGTAAAGGCTGGAGCCGTGCAGAGGAGGTAAGTAGGGTTGGCACAGCTTTGTCACTGGGCAGGGGAGCAGGAGGAGGTTTTCCACCTTGTGCCGGCCAGGCTGCCGGTGGATGTGCCAGGGGATGAAGGGGCTGCGTTCCTGGGGAGCCGGACACGGCTGGGCGCTATCAAGCCACTCCATCACAGAGGAGAGGATCCATGCTCGGCAAAAGCACAAAGGGGCTTTTTTTTTTTCTCTTCGCCACCTCTGAGGTTCCAGTGGGGTAATAAGGAGAAAAAGACCAAAGCAGGGAAAAAAAGCTTACAATGAAAACCTCCCAGCCAACTGGCCAGAAGGTCCCAGCTGTGCCCCAGTGGGCTGCGAGCCCCCGGGACCTCCATGCAAGCAGCCAGAGTCCCGCAGGGGCCCAGGGTGGGAAAGCATCGCCGCCGGCTGCCTGCGGCCCTCCGGCAGGCACGCTGCCTGCTGCCAGCCCTGCTGCCTGATTCGATGCGGGCAGCTGCCAGGATTCGGTCTCGGATCCCAGCTGCTGCTGGGAGAAGGGCTGCTCGCCGCACGGGTGCTGCGGCAGCCCCGGGTGCTGTGAGCTGCCCCCCGGTTTGCAGCCGGGTCCCGGGGGGCCGCGGGGGGCCGCGGGGGGCTGCGGCGCTCACCTGCGTGTAGTGGCTGCAGACAGAGCCGCTGCATTTGGAGGGGCAGCGGGGGTTGCACTCGTGGGGGTGGGGGAAGGAGTAGTGCTGCTTCTCCTGGTGCCACGATTTCACCATGTCCACTACGGAGCGGTACCTGCAAAAGGTGCTGTGTGTAAGGTGGACCTCCTCCACCTCACAGGTCATGGGCGAGGGAGAGGAGGGGGAGGAAGGTTCCACGTAGAGGGAATAGGGGAGAGAAGCGGGATGGAGCGGGGGCAATGACAGCCTTGTGCCAAGACCACTTGTGCCCAAGGCCAGAAGACCTGGCCCTCGTGGGAGGCACCTGAGCGCTCAGCCGCGTGGTGGAGATCCAGGACCCACGTCTCTCTGGTCCGTGTGCCAGGCACAGAGGGGATTAATGCCATTTGGGGATTAACTCCCCAAATGAGCAGCGGGTACCTCTGGTTTCCCACATTTACCCTGCTGCAAGAGTGGGACCCTCCTCCTCCTCCCCGGGGGGCTCGATGTTCCTCTTGGTTGCATCTCAGTCCTCTGCAACCCCAGCCCAGAACCTCTCTGCTCCTCAACCGAGGGGCCGCTGCTGCTGCTCCTCTTCCTCCAGCATCGTGGGGTGCAGGGGGTCCCCAAGGAGCCCGCTCCGCCCACAGGGCACTCACCTGCCCGAGTGGATGGAGAGGTTCTGCCCCACGTATTTCATCAGCTGGGGGGGCCCATGGTCCCACAGGCAGCGCGCAGCCCACGCCTCCGCTGCCCTGGCCAGCCGCTCGTCCCACACCTGGCCAGGAGGAAAGGAAAAGGGCAGGCAGGGATTTTGGCTGCCCAGAGGAGGGAAGAGGAGACACCCTCTCCCTTGGGCTCAGGGGGTGTTTCTGAGCACCCTCAGGTGTCCAAAACTTGTGACTCACACATCGGGCTGGGAAAAGCCTGCGGGAAGCAGGGCAGCGTGTCCAGGAGCGATGAACCGCCCCAGCTGCCCACCGTGACTCCTGGGCACACGCGGTACCCGCTGCCCAGGCAGAGCACGGATGCCCTGAAGCAGCGCAGGCCCTGTGTGTGTGATTCCCTCTGGGAATAAGCTCCTTCTGCAGAAGGTGGAGCTGAATCCGGGGGTGAAGCCCCGCAGCCCTGCGCTGCTGCTGTAGCTCACAGCCATCCCCGGCCCTCTACAGCAGCCCCGGCCGCAGACTAACCGGTGAGGACAGCTGGTTCCTTCATGCATTATTGAAAGGTTCCTCACCCATCCTGAACCGCTTTGGGGAGATGCCTGGGAGAGTTATTTTGGAAGGCAGGAATTTAGGCCAAGCAAGAAGCGGCGCAGGATGCTCCCGGGCACGTCTGACCTGCTCTGGTACCCAGCAAGCCGGGCTGCCGCCTGTCTCTCCCAAACTGGCATCCAGGGACCACCCAGCCGCTCCGTCGGAGCTCCGGTCCCCTTCCTGGGAGCAGCACATGGCACCTCCTGCCCCAAGGGTCCCACTCTGTGCTGGCTGGAAATCCCTCCTCTTGGTGGCTCCCCATTTCTCCTCCCTTTAGGGCTGGGTTAGGAGCTCCAAGCAGGGTCCAGACAACCTGGGGAAAGCTCTGCCCAGGGTGGCTCTCGTCCAGAGGAGCTGCCCGACCCAGCGAGGCCATGCAGCCCCTCTCTGTCTCGCTCCTGTGTGTTTCTCCTCCCAGGGGCTGGCATCCCCGGGCATGTTCCCGAGGGGCCCCGGAGCTTGAGATGGGGCTGTCCCTCCTGGCTGCAGTTCGGGGAGAGGCTCCCACCTGGACTTTGGGTTGGGACCTGAGCTTTTCATGCTTGTAGCCATCTCCCTTCCCCTAATGCTACCTCTGCAGCTTGGCTGGATGGATCCTGCCATACCACAGCCTGCAAGCTCCCAGACATCCCAGGCATGGACCAGGGGTCCTAAATCTGCCCCCGGTTGTAAACATCCCCCCACTGGGACTCCATCCCTCCTGTGCAGAGGCTGCATGGGGCGTGCATGGGTCTGCCCTGCGCCAGGGACGCGAAACCCCCCCCAGGACAGATGTTCAGCCGCGAATCCGGGGCAGCACCCTGACACCCCCATGTGTGGGTGCCCCGTCCCTACCAGGTTGGGTGCCCACGTCACGGGTGAGCCCCTCAACCCCACGGCAACAGCCAAGAGCTGGGGACCCAAAACCACCCTGCCGGAGCCCGACTCACCATATACTCCATGTTGGCGGCAGGGGGGGACACCTGTGCCCGCACTTGGTTGTGGTAGTCCAAAATCACGCTCATGTCGCGGGAGGAGATGTATCGCTTCCGCCGTCTCCAGGGGACCCCCACGCCCCACAGCAGGCCGGCGGCTCTGCCCCCGGGGGGGGACAGGAGCTCGGTGGCATTGGGCAGCAGGAAGGAGCTGGACTGCTGTGTCATCCAGAAGCCCAGGACAGTGAGGTACAGGTGCAAATGGAGCATAGTCATGCTAGCCCGGCCGGCGGGATCGGCCAGCGGCTTTCCGCTCCCGCACGGAGTTAAGCAAGGACAAGGAGGATTGCCGGTCCCCGCTGCCGGCGCGTGGATCTAGGAGAGAAAACGACACAGGCACCACTCAGGTTTGCAGTTCACATGCAAACACCACTTCCCAAAATAAGATGGAAATAAATTTTCCTTTTTTTCGTTTTCAAAATAAATTTTAAAAATTAATCTCTTTGATAACCTCATTTATCACAGCAAATTCCCCAGGACCGGCAGGGAGATGGCTGGAGAATTGGTTTTCTTGTTGTTTCTTTAAAAAAAAAAAATTGTTACAAAATCTCCTCCTTTTTTTCACTTATCACACATACCTGCCAGGCAGGGGCTAATTAGGAGCATGCTGAGATATTCGCTGCAGCCGCCTGCTCTGTAACTTCCCAGGCATTTGGTGTGTTGAGTAAATCCCCAGCACAAATGGAAATCTCGTACAGATAAAGAAATGCACGGCAAGTTTTAAAAGCATCGGCGAGAAATCCTAACGACTCTTTATCTCAGCGAAAGAAAAATAAACCACCGCAAAACCAGAATAATTTAAAAAAAGAGGAGAATGCTGGAATATCTCCTTGTTTGTCAGCCAACGCACCTCCTCACATCCCTGCCAGCCCTTCCCCGGAGCAGCGGGGAGGATGTTCCCCCGACTACGTACCTTGAGGACTGAGCCAAGAGCAGCCGAGCCCGGCGGCGGCGGCAGCCGGTGGGATTGACCTTTGCAAACAACCTGCTGGGGCAGATGCGGGGGAGAGGTTTAGCCTAGCCCCGCCGGACAGCCCGCCGCAGCATCTGACGCAAAAGCTGCATCTTAACTCTTCCCCCGGGGAATGTCCTGAAGTTTGGAAAGAGCCCTGCTAGGAGATTTATAGGCTGGTGGATGCATCCGCGTGCACAGGCGCGCTCGCAGGCACGCTGAGCCGTGCACGGTGCCGGTGGGGGGAAGCGAGCAGAGCCTGGCTCGCTCCTCCAGCGGGCAGAGGGGCTGCTCGTCGGCTGCTGGCTGGGGTTTTTATTACAAGCTACCTGTGGGGAGAGGTTCCCAGAATCGTCTCTCCACCGTTCACCGTCCCCTCAGGCTGGGGTCTCTCTGGCAGCTGTGGGTAGGGAAGCAAATCCAGGTCGGCGAGGGATGCGGAGGGGGTTTTGCCCCGGCAAGGCGGTGGCAGGGCTGGCGCTCACTGGGAGCCCCAGGGTCACCCCGCTTTGGGAGCAAATGGCAGAGATGTCCCCTGCCACGGTGGCTGGGAGGGGACCTGGTGACCACGCGTGTCCCTGGGCCAGCAGCTCTCCCCGTTAGAAATGAAGTCGCTTGCTGGGTGGGTTCCCCAAGGACTAGGGCTCGCCACAGCCCGCGGGGTCTCTGCCTGCGTCCCCGCTACCGACCGGGGCTGGCGATGCCCGGCCAGGGGCATCTCAGGGGAAAAGAGCCCTTCCTCTGCGGGCTGTGGTCCCCCCACGTGTCTGTCCCCAGGGAGGGGGCATGGCTGCAGAAGTCTGAAAGCTGTAGACTGTCCTGCAGCATCAAGTGTGTTTCTCTATAACATCCCAGCAGTCACGATGCCTGGGGTCGGCTGAATTATTGCAGGTCACAAAAATGCAAGGCTGGCAGGCTGGAGGGGCTGCTTGCAACACCCATCACATCTCTGCCTCCCGCCGTGCTCGGAGCCAGAAGCAAGTAGCCACGTGTGAGCCACAGCAGGGCTCGCTGCCGTCATCGCCCCATGCCATGGTGCCCCAGGTAAGCAGGGTGCTCACCCTGCACCTCACCGGGCCTGGGTCCACCAGGGCACAGGTGGGTTTGGGGCCAGGATTTGGCTCTTTGGCTGCATGAAGGGGAGCACCGAGGCCAAACTCCCTCTCCTGAACTGGCGGGAGGCACGGAGACAGAGGCACGGAGCTGAGGCCTGAGCGTGCCTGGGGGAAAGCTGGTGCCTGGGCAAGGAGACAAGGAGGCTGCTGGGGAGGAGGGGAAGAGAAGGCAGTCCCACAGCAGCAGCCCGTTGCTGCTTCTCGCCCTCACTGGGATAGGGATCGAGGATCCTGGCCACGCAACTCCTGCCCCGTGCTGGGACTGACGGCACATCCCAGAGCCCGGCTTCACCCACAGCCCCCGAGACCCGCAGTGCAACAGAAGCCGACCAGGAGCTCGGGGAGGAGCAGACCCAAGCGTGGAGCGGGAATAACGCCCAGGTGCTGAGCCGCTGCGCTATATCAATACAGCCTCACCGTGCTGTGAGCCTCTGCCGAAATAGTCCCCCGTGTATATTTTTCCTGGCATCCACTCTCCTGTAAAGCAACTCAAGATGCTGCGGGCCCTGGGGAGCGGCTGGAGACACGTGCCAGAGGGACATTTCCATCCACTCCCCACCCAGCGGGTAGGACGATGACTGTGCCAGCGAGGAGACAGGGAAGCCGCTGCCGAGGCATCTCCAGCCCCGCTGCGGTGCTGTGGGAGGGGACCCCTCGGTGCCGAGAGCAGCAGCACACGGTGGGCTGGCAGGGCTGGGCACGCTGCTGGGGGCCGTGCGGTGCGTGGGTGCCGGCACTGGGCATGCCAGGGGGTCGGGGTGGCTCCCAGGGCCCACCGGCTTTTCCAGGCTGCCTGCTGTAGGGGGTCTAACCAGCTCGGCTTCACCTTCCCGGCACCAGACCAGCCCAAACCAGCAGCCACCTCTCCACAGGTGCCGGGCAAAGCACCATCCCCGGTTTGCCGACACCCCTGTTTTATGTTCACCCGTATGAGGAGGCGAGTGCCCGCGCCGGGGGCCAACGGCAGGACGGCCCTTCGTACCGCACCGGGACAGCACGCGCCGGGGCTGCCTCCCTCCGCTCAACCCCAGCTATCAAATCTCTCATCAGTAAGGCTGGTGAAGGAGGTTTCATTCCCAGCGGATTAGAAAGGCAGACGGGGACGCGCAGCAGCGATCTCAACTGGGCAGACTGGGGACGTGGTCTGGGCAGACTGGGAGGAGCAGCTGCCGCCAGGCGCACACTGAGGTAGGGAGGGCACTGGGGCTGTGTTATGGGGAGGGGGTTTTTTAATGATTTACTATTTCACAGAAGACAGAGCCCTAAGCAGCGAATGCTCGTCCAGCACCGTGAACTGCAAAGATTTGCATTTAAGAATTTTTTTTGAGTTTTTGTTCCCCTGGGGCTTGAGGAGAGCAAACCCACTGCAGCTCCCACTGCCACGCAGCAGCCGAGCTGCACCGAGCCTCTGCGTGGAGGCAAGGCAAGGGTTTTGTCTTGGGTGCAGATTGAAAGCACTGCTTAATCAGCACTCCACGAGACAATCCAAATTCCAGGAACTGGAAGGGGTTTGTGTCCCTGCCAGGCGTAATATCCTGCAGCCCAGACTGGCCTGGCTGCCAAAGCACACGGTATCTGCAGCGAGGACCTTGCTGGGAGCCAAGAAGCACACGCATTCAGCTGGATACAGCAGCAGTGCCGGCAAATTCTCATTTTAATGAGCGCTGGGGGGAAAAAAAGTGATAAATCACTGGGTGCGCAGCACGCTCCTGGCAGAGACGCCCACTGATGCTTTTAAGACCGACCCACGTAGCAGCTCAGTCCAGAATAAGCCACAACGGGACTTTCAGGATTCCTCTGTCATGTTTGTTTCTCCCATCTGTTGCCTTCGGGCATCACCCATGTATCAAGGCGGCAAGTGGGGACCTGAGCCCACATAGGACTGAGCAGGGCTTTGCCCTTTGCTGAGGGAGGGGATCTGCTGCGATGCCTGAGCACCCCAGGCATGGAGGAGGTCGATGTGGCTTTCCATAGCAGGAGCCTCCTCTTAACTGGGGTACAACAAAATCAAACCAAAGCCCTCTTTGAACAAAACTCTTTTCCCAGGTAATGCACAAGCTCTGTTGCTCTAGTAAAATATCCCCCTCTTACGAACCGGCAGAAAGGCTCGTTTTCCAGCTTTGCTGGAAGCTGTTCTTTTCTCCCAGTCCTGCCCCAAACACCACCAACGGCTCCAGCTACCTGGGTGCCCACCCTGGCAGGGAAGGACGGTGGGGCTTTTGATGGCTTTTTGCATTTCTAGAGCCCTGTCCAACACATCCAGAGCTCGGTTCCTCCTCATGCATCATGAAGGGAGATCTTCCTTCTGACTCAGAGGTCAGAAGATTTGATCTCCGCATGTTGTGACATGAGAAAACCCAGACTGAACTCCTGCAGGTTTATTTGTGATCTCCCTGGAGTGAAACACCCCGTTGAGCTGTAATCCAACTGAGATCAGTCCTGAAGTCTGAGGACTTCAGAGTCATCCTTCTCGCTAATTAGGACCAGCTCCTTGTAAATGTTGAATCCCTTTCTGAACCAAGCTGAGCCTTGGAGGAAGGGGTGCAGAAAAGTAAAATCTCACACTGAAGAGGTGACCTCCCAGGCCGTGGGGACGGGGGGATGAATTCCTGGCTGCCAGCAGAACTGCACCCTTCTTGCCCAGAACACGGGGACGCCACGTTGCGATGGGCTTTTCCAAAGAATTCAGCCTTTCTTCATCAAAATTAAAGAAGTTTCATAGGTATCGAACCCCTTCTCCCTGATATCTCAGACTTTGCAGGAACAGGGCGAGTTTCTCAAAGGAAATGTCACCATTTTAATGAGAAGTAGTTAAAACTGTGATTTTTGATCATCTGAACTTTTCCTGTCGTTCAATGCCGAAACCTGGGATGGAGCCGAAAGCCAAGGTGCAATGCGTGTTCACCTCACCTTCCCTCGCTGCGTCCACCAGGTCATCTCCACACCCAAGAACCTGCTTTCCCCGTGCCAGGGCAGTACAGTCACCCCAGGAAGGAGGCAAAATAGGAGCATGGGCTCCTAAGATCACCAGTAAATCAGAGGGTCTTGCTAATTTGGCTTTCAGGTCTACCAGGGAGGCCTCTCGCTCCTGTTGCATGCAGTAAGAGGATGGGCTCGGCGATGGACATGGTATGAGACAAACCATGTAGTGGTATAGCTTGCACCTATAGCTACATGCACTGGGGATGTGGGTGGTGGGAGCACAGGAGACACACCAGCCAGGGCAAACCCTCCAGCTGGAGGCTTGCATCTCCTCCAACAGCTGGAAGCTGTGCCACAAATTGCAACGCTCTGGGCTTTACGGGAACCTTTGGAGCAAACCTGAAGCAAAATAGCCCATGTGCATTTGCCACAGCTGGCAGGATTATTTATGAAGGCTTCAGTTATTGATTTCTACTGGATTTTTTCCCGACCCCAGGCCCACGTGAACCCTGCTGTTGAGGCTGCCTCCTAACCCACTTGGGCAGCGATCGTGTCACTGGGCAGCGTTTGGGCTGGTCCTGGCCAGCTGGCAGCAGCAGCGCAGCCGAGACCGTACACTACCGGCCCCTCGCAGGGCGAACGCGTCACCTCCGCCGGGGCCGCGATCACGGGCAGGAGGGGAGGGATGGCAGGAGGCAGGAGTGCCCGAGCCGGCCGTGGGGCACAGCTCACGCCTGGGCACCGCGTGTGCGACCCTGAACGTGCAGCCACAGGGGCACGGATCACAGCGGAGATCAGCAGGACGGGTTGCAGAGGGCCGAGTCTCCTCCAGCCTCTATCTCAACTACTCAAGGTGTCATGGCCTGCCTACGACAGCAGGCTAATGCAGCGGCAGCACGTGCCTTTTAAAGCCTAGCCCGAACTCTGGGGTTTAGAGCATCTCCATTAATAAATGTGAGATGCTTCACTACTCCCTCCTGCTCTTTCCTGTCACAAAAACATTGAATACCTCTCTGATTTGCAGGACTGTTTGCAATCCATGGGCGTTGCTGTAAAACCCATCTACGGGATTGTTCCGGTGACAGGGGTAGGCTTGTCCATCGGCAGGGATAGGCGGTTGCGTTCTCCGTGGTTGAGCCCACGGTCCTGGAGCCTTTCATACAATGCCTCGCGGCTGCCTCTGCTTCAGGTGCAATGTCCTTTCATAACCCACCGTTTCCACTTGCATATTTGCTAGGACATGAGAAAAACTAAAAATAAAGGTGAAAAAAACCCCTTTCCCATTTTATATATAGTGATGCTGCAGGGAGCCGGTGGTCGGGAGCGCGGGCAGGAGCCTGCGCGTGTGGGTCCAACCACCCAGGCTGGGCTCGGCGGGGCGGCACAGAGCAGCCTTGCCCACAGCCCGGCTACCGACCCACTCTCCAAAGGCCACCTGGCACTGCCCCAGCTCTGCAAGCCGCGATTTGCTCCTTTTACTGGTGCAACTGGCCAGGTCCTGATAGGAGCCCGACCCTGGGAGCCTTTAGTGCTAGCAGCAACTGTGGCTGAAAACACAGCAGGGCTAATGCCTGTGTGGTGCAAAGTAAAACCAACTTGTTTTGGGTTATTAACTAAGGTGTCCGTGAAGGCTAACGGGATCCTACGTGATCTCTTTGGTCAATAGGTGGGTGTCAGCCCCCCCACCTCTCCCCCGTCCCCCGCGGCACCGTTGGAGCTGTGGTCCGCACCAGCAGCCCGCAACTGCCTGAGAGGAAGCTGCGAAGGCCACTGGCTGCAGCCAGAACCAAGATATAATTGGAGCCTTTGAAAGGCGAGAAATTTTTCCGCCGGCTCTAGAAATAAATGTCTCTGAAGTTGAGCACTGTGGATGGTAGTTTCTCATGAAGGTATTTTTTACAGTAACTGGGCTAAGTTTAGAAATCCACTTAACAAATAACATGGAAGCTCCCCTCAGCACAATTCAGAAGATAGTTAATTTGCTGTTTGCTAGCAATTTATTTTCTAGCACGGTGCTGCGGGTGCGTGATGGTCTCGCTGCACTCTGCCAACGTGAGAAGAATCGGACAGGTCAATGGAAAGAGGGGCCCATCGCACCATGAGTCAGCTGAGACGGAGACAGACCCCAACCTGGAAGCCAAACATCAGCTGTGACCTCCTCGCCAGCCGCACCCAGGCTGGGTACCGGGACCCCCTGCCCCGCAGCAGTGCTGTGCCCGCCGTCCCACCACCCCCATCCCCACCGCCCGCCCACAGCTCGCCCGCACCCGGCTCTGCCCACGCACACGGACACACACCAGAGTCAACAGCCCTGGAAGGACGATGATGGTGGGGTTTTTTTACTGTGCTTATCGCCTGCTCTCCGCATGGTCGGCTTTCAGGCTCAGTGGTGGGAAGCCCATTGGTCCCACCCAGGGCTCCCAGTGGGAGTTCCCCATCCCGTGGGGCAAAACCAGCCTGCACGAAAAGCATCGTCTGGGGCGAGCTGAGATCATTTCTTTCCTCGGCATCCGACCCAGTAAGCACTACCTGTGTAATGGTCAGGAAATGCTGCAGCTCTGGCAAACGGCTGGATCAGCTGCTGGTCGAGGGCTAGCAGATCACAGCCCCGAAAGCCCAGACCCGGCAAAGTGAAGTCAGGACACCCTGGCAGCCTTACCGTGTAATTTTCTTGCTTGGACGGGTGTGTGCCGCAGCTTGACTGCAGCCCCTGTGTATTCAGTCCGTTCCTTTTTTTTCCAAGACCAAAATTAAGATAGAAACTGAGCACCTGGCACTGGTTCACAGGCGGGTTTGTCATGGCTGCACAGGGAGGTCTTGTTCCCGTTACTGCTCTTCTCGGGGGTGGCCCCAGTGCTCACGTGCCCAGGCCCCCACTGTGGCACCAGCAAACACCCTCCAACCATCCCCACCAGTGCAACGTTCAAGCTGCAAAATGTTTTTTCTGCAGAGAAATGTTGCTGCTGTCTGTTTGTTTGTTTGGCTCAGATTAAATAACAAGTGGGGCTAAAAGAGATGCTGCTTTTCCTCCCCGGCTCTGAAGGAAGAGGGGGATGTTTGCAGCGGTTTATCGTTCCTTGGGATGTTGGGATGGGGTCTCCTAAAGGTGTTGCTTCTCCCCAGCGTCTGTCTGGGGCATGTCCAGCAGGGAGGAGGATGCAGCTCAGGTGGGTGGTGATCACTCAAAGCCTGACCAGCTTTAAAAGCAGACTGGTGAGCGCAGGAAGGTGGTGTGGAAGGAAAGACACAGCACAGGAGCTCCCAGGGGCGTCTGGAGGAGATGGAGGGGCTTTCGGCAGGAAAGATGTGCCCATACAGCTTCTGGGTGTATTAACATCTCTTCATAAGGCTGAGAAACAGCAGCAGCTCAGCTCTCCTGGGGCTCCCCAGGGAGGCCAGCAGTGCTGAAGCAGAGCAAGCACCTAACGGGTGAGACGGGGGTGTAATCCTGAAGCTTTTGGTCTCCTGAGTGACACTGGGCAAACCACTTTCCATACATATTTCTGCATCCGTACTATCACGCTGATCACGTCTACCAGAGGGCTTTGAGGGTTGCCGATGACCGGCACCGCATCAGAGCTGGGCAGGGCAGGATTTCTGCGACATCTGCCTGTTTCTGGCATTGAAGCTAAAAGAAGCCTCAAATATTTTTGCTCACTTTTAAAATCTCTCGCTGTACCTGCACATCTCAGGGCTTCCTGGCTTCTGCCAGCAGAACAGGAGCAGCTTGATGGACACTTTGTATTTTCATCCCTCCACTCTCCCGTAAAGATTTATTGTGAATCTTTGCCAAGAAATCTCCCTTTTCTCATGGGACTTCCAAGCTTTCCCATGTCCAGATGGCTGGATCCAAGCCACCAGATTTCTGGCTGCCTAGACATGAAATTTCTCAGGTTAAACCATGGAGGCTCAGATGTTTGCAAGAACCGTTTTGCTCAAAGCTGGACAAAGGCTGGAGAAGCAGAAAATGAGGACCTTGGGATGCTGTTTTCTGCCTTATTTCCTTAGCCTTCACCCAAGGGAGACCATGCTGCCCTGCAAACACAGCTCGTGCAGGCCCTGCTCTGGCACACTAGGAAGGGATTGCAGAGCCCGTAGACATACCATCACTGCTGCCTTGTGCCAGGCTTACCGAGGTGTCATCTGCTTCTCCTCTGTCTTGGACTCCACGTTTATTACAGCAAAATATGCATGTTGGGGGCCTGCGCGCGCTTGACCATCCAAAAAGCAACCTCCTGCTTTTTGGATTGCTACCCTGAGGCCGAGCCAAGCACGTATGTGAGGTATAAAGGAATTGAAATCAAGAGCTCTGACTCCACTACTGTTTGCTGGGTGATATAAAGAAAGGAGCTCTCTGGCTCAGCCTGTGCCCGACGCTGCAAGGAGGAGCTGCAGTCCCTGAACCCACTTAGACACCCTGTCTGCCACAAGTGATAAATTTTGTTGTTCCAAGAAGGTAGAAGCCTGTGAGGAACTGTGCAGCTGGAGGTCCCAGCCAGACGTGTCATGTCGGTGTCACGGTGTCCCTGGGGAGCTGCGTTGTGCTGCAGAAGCTGGGAGAGGGTCGGGCTGGGAGATGGGCATGGCCATGGTTTTGGGATGCAAGAAGAGCCAAAGGTGGTGAGGAGCGCATCGTGCTGGGCCATCCCGCAGGGTTTTGAAATGGAAAACAAGCAGCAAACAGCACAACTTATTTATGGATAATCTGTGCACAGAGAAAAAGAGAAGAACGCATGCTTGCAGTGCAGAGCCCGTATCAAATCTTCCCCGTCTTTCAAGTGAAAGACACTGCCCGCTGCCATCAACCCCTTGCCCGTGGCCCACCTTGCCCATGACCTGGTACAAGCGTCAGTGCTCGCTGGTGCGTGTGCTTGGGGGGTCATTACCACACTGCTCGGGGTGTTAGGTGGAGTCTGCGTTGTTTCGTGCTGGGATGTATTTCCCTGCCTGCCAAGAGGTGATGGAGGCTGGCTCACTGGCCACCCTGGCCGCAGCGAGGGTTGCTTGCAGATCCTGCCCTGTGCGAGCTTAACGTCAACAAGAAGCCCACAGACTCTCTTGAACTGTGGGCTAACCTGCCTGGCAGGGAATTATTCCTGCCCGAAGATCTTGAAGCATGGCTGTAAACCCCGGAGAGCTTTCCGCTGCCCACCGGCCCAGCTGCGGCAGGACTGGGGCTCTCGGTGCCGGGCAGGACAAACGGCACTGGCTGCCTCAGCAGTGCCACCGGCTGATCCCTGCCGCCCGTGGTGGGGAGCCGTCCCGGGGGCTCCCACGGGAAAGGTTCCCCTTTGCTGGCCCTGCTAAGGGACGGTGTGTCAGTGCATGGCCTGGGCTCCTCGGCCAGGACACCCGCGGTGGGTGGACACTGGGGTGACCGTCCCAGCAGGGCATGACTCCCTGATGTGCATGTGCTTTGATCTGCCAGGGATAAAAGAGAGTGTTTAAAATACACTGGGAAAAAAGCACATATCTAGGAAGATACAGAAGGGAATCAGATTCCAATCAAAGCCTTGGAAGGTCCAAACCCGTGATCTGCAGTTTAACTGAACACACCCAAAAGGGGAGCGATTCTCTCCACATCTCTCTCAGCGTGGAGGCACGCTTCCTGGGGTCTTTTCTCCCCGACCAGGGGACACGCTGACATGTGAGTCCCTGAAAACCCTGGAACTGGGACACCTCGTCTGAAGCTAACTATCTGGTCTGAGGGTGCTCTGAGTGCCGGCAGCTCCACTGAGCCCACGCTCCCCAGCGTCCGCCCTTTGCAGTACAGGGGGAGCTGGGCGGGGGATTCCTGCAGCTCATCGGCGGCTCTGTCCGTCACTTGGGCGGTGTCCACGCAGCGACACAGAGGTCTGACGGTGGCTTGTGCTGACACATCCGTGCTAGCGTGACCTTGCCCGTGTGCCACGAGCGATGGGGAGGCAATGTCAGTGGAGCTAGGCACACACCAGTGCCTGCACCACGCGCCCCACGGGGACCTGGGTTTGTGGTGGCCGATAAGAACCATGGCTGATAAGGTTCGTGCTGCCTCGTCCTCCCTGCTGCTGCTAGCGAGATTTAACTACAGCACGCAGGCAAGCCTGGTACAATCCAGCTTTCATCTTGCTAGCGGATGTGCTGGTGCCAGCTCCCGCAGAGGCACCTGGCAGGTCGGAGGGAGGTGCTCGGTGAAGGAAAGGACAGAGCCCATCTGCCCCGCGGCCGGCGTCTCACAGGACAGCAAACACTGAGCTCACCGAGACAGCTGTTGCCTTTGGCACATCCCTCTCCCCGCTCCACTTCCCCGGCAGACACGGAGCGCGGTTTTACCCCAGCGTCCCATCTGCTGCCCATGTGTTGCTGTCGAGCCGAGCCCACCGGGGCGGTCAGGCCCTCCGTGCCCAGCTTTCCTGCCTTGAAACCAGGGGAGGTGAGAGCCGTGCGGGAGCACTGCACCCACGCGCTGGGAGGGGGGCACCCCCAGAACCTCCCCCAGCATCTTCCCAGCGTGCATCCCAGAGCCAAGTGGAAAGACACCCTCGGGGCTGCACGCAGGTCCCAGCTGGACTCAGTTACAGCCCCAGCACTTCCTTCTGGGCTTGTCAGCGGCCAGCTGCGGGTTCCTGGCTGAGAGAAAGGGAGGGTGGCATTGCCCCAGGGGCCATGTCCGAGCAGGGCGGGTGCTGGGTCAGGCTGGGGCTGAGGGGTGAGGAACGAGCCTAGCCCCATCCTTCTGCATGCTTCTCATCTGGTGCTCAGCTGTTTCTAGTTCTTCCCTTCCCTTTTTCTTATTTAATCTGGTATTTCCATGCTGCGCTGATAAGAGAGAGAAGCCTGGGAGCGCTGCTGGGTGGCTGGGGCTAGCTGCTGGGTGGCTGGGGCTAGCTGCTGGCTGTCCAGGGCTAGCTGCTGGCTGTCCTCCTCGCCCCCTCCACTGGCTGCTGCAGTACAGGCGCCAGGGACAGAGTGGCCCAGCAAAGTCCTCTTTCCAAAACCAACACCTTGGACCCCTGTAAGTGGGCTGGGGGGATGTCGGAAACTAGAACTCGATAGACTCATGAAAGCGTTATATGACGTTACATCTTCTGGCACGGGTGGCTCACAATGTCCCACCATTAAACCTGCAACAGCAGGTGGGAGATACAATGTGCTCTCAGGCTCTGGGAACTGCTGATGCCCATCTGGAGTAACTGGGATGAGTGAAGTGGTTATACAGCTACAGAGCAGTGCTGGGAGCAGGACTGGTCCTCTCCCTTTCTCCCCAGACAAGAACAGGACCTTCCTCTTCTGCCTGCTCCAGGGATGGAAAGGATGAGATGGCTCCATGAGTTCACGGACTGTGCTAAGGGGAAAACCTCCAGGTCTCCTCGCCGCAGTGTTTTGTGTCTACCCACCTCCTGAAGTGGTTCAGTAAATCAACAAGGCTCACCTCTGTGCCTGCCAAAATCCCTCCAGCTGTCTCGCACAGATGACCGTTGAGGTGATGAGGAGGGTTAATTGACTCTGACAAATATTTACCTGTTTCTCTGGGTTTACAGAAACCTC